>NC_140770.1:266875569-269870569 GCF_044657685.1 Stegodyphus dumicola | reverse complement strand
CCTAAAGGACTGTTAATTTCGTTTTGACATTTTGTGTCGAAAACTTTAAAAGGACGTATCGTATAAAGCTCCAATAAGAACTTCTAATTTCAAATCCCTTTTTCCTACATCAGATGCATGGATATTCTTCTGTCTTAGTTCTTCTATCCATGGTCCAGGCTGTAAACTGACTACTGGTCCACAAATCTTCGACTGTTCCAACAAGATCAGTCGTCTAGAAAAATCACCTCTTAGGCTTCCCCCCCTAACGTTCACTTCATAGCGTTTGTGAATTTCTCTCTTTGTTGCTACCCCTTCAAAAAGTGAATGGATTAAAGATTCCGATCCAAATACGTGGCACTCTATGTCTACAGCAGTCTCCTTTAATATGTATGAACGTTGCGATCCTGTATCGACAAGTGCTCTTACTGTCTTCTGCCTTTTGTTTGCGTCTATATTAATTAATAGTGTTTGAAGAAACACTTCATCTAGGAAATTAATGCTCGCAAGTGATACGTTTTGTGTTTCCTCTTCTTTATTCTTTTCAACATCATTGCTCTTTTGATTGGTGGGCAAATCCAGACACATGACACCCCAATGTCTTTTTGAGCATATCATACATCGTACATTTGTCTTACATTGCTTCGCCCTGTGTCCAATTTTGAGGCAGAAGAAGCAACCCTTCTTTTTCTTAATTTCATCATTCTTTTGACTCAGAGGCATCTTCTGAGCAACAAAGCAATTTCGACTTTCATGAAATTTTTCACAAAATATGCAAGAATTCTTCTCACTATAATTGGTTGCTTTATTATGGCCTGAGAATAAATCATTTGCTGTAGGCACGAAATGTTCACTCTAGTACCTTTTATCTCTTCTACTTTCTCTCTTGGCACCCGAATCAATTAATTTAAATCCAGCTTTTGCCGAAGAAATTCTCTGCTCTCCTTCCACTTCATTCTTTAAAAACAATAATAATTGTTTCAATTTATCAGAGTGAGAATTTTCTGCTGTAATTATTGATGCATAATTTCTAAGCCAAACTCGTAAAATTTCCTCGGGAATGCAAGATTCCACGAGCGGAAACAGCATTGCAGCGTATTTATCGCTTCTCATTCCTATTGACTCCAACGAACTTAAATACGACTCTAACTTGTCATACAATTCTGATATAGTGCATTTTCCCTTTTGATCAGTGACATTTTTAATAATCAAACCTAATAATTCCCGAATATAGAATTCTACCAACAATTCTTCCCTGCCGAACCTATTTTTTAAGCTTTCTATAACTTTTTCATAATTTTCGGCAGTTGCAGGGAAGCTGTTTACATCCCGTGGTCTCGTACCGAGTACGGTCGCTTGAAATTACTCTTGACTTGTTTTACCGATCACTTCCGTCGTCACCAAAATTGTTCGAGATTTGCAAGAACTAACCGTTCTCCTTTCTCCTAATAAACTTAAAATAAAATAACTTTACGTATAAAATTCTACAGCGTTATATTTATTTTCAAAATCCATAGAACTACAAGAAACTACAACATAAATCAGATGGTTGCCACTCTTACAGTGATAAACTATGAAAAGAAAAATAACAACTGAGGCTGGGTTCTAACACAAGGATTTCAAAGCGAGCAATGGCAACGTTGTACAGAAAAAACATTTTTATCTCCAGCGCGCGAAACTCTGTATCAGAAATTCTAAAGATATGCTCATTTTAAAGTTAATTTTCGATATTAGTGTTGAAATGAAATTTACAGTTTGAGTACGTAGAACATGATATTTAATAAATAAATGTAACACACAAAACGTTGAAAAAAAAAAAAGAAAAAAAAAGCACCTTTGGACGCAATTTAAAATCTGAAACCTTTCATAGTTTAATTTTTTTCCTCGTTTTTTGTGATATTGCTGTTAAATTGAATTTTATGGTTTAAGTGAGAAGGCCATGATATATAATAAATAAAGGTTAAAAAACGTTAAATAAACTCCTCTTTGGAAGAAATATAAAATCTGAAAGCTTTCAGAATTTGATTTTATTTATTAATACCTTTAGTTTATATATCATAGTTATATATATAGAGTTGTGCAAATACATTAGATTTTAGGTTTTGCTCTTTTAATGCTATGAAAATACGAGTTAGAAAATCGATTCGATTTTCTTAGTATTAAAAGTGTAAAATAAAGATTTTTTTTAATGTATCGTCTTATTAAATCTCGAATAAAAACCTGTCACGATTTGAAAAGAGAAAACAAACGAATTTTTGAGCTTCACGATGGTGAGCTTCGTTTATGTAAGTTACGTTTAAGGAATACCGACTTCGCACATTTATCTCATCCGTCCTTTCCTATCCCCCTCGCTTCGAAAAAGACAGTTTTCTCCTTTCGCTGAGCGATGCCTCCTACGCTTATTCTTCCAGACACTCCGATTAAAGGTCGCCGGAAACCTGCTTCTCAGCCTAATTTCAGTTCAGGACTATTTCCATCAGCTAGTGTTTCTGTTGAATTAAAGGAAGTGACATCACTCTTCTTAATTCAGGAGGTATCCGGAAATAACGCCGTATGACCCTGTTTCAGAAAGAAATATGACCTAATCGCACTTTATGTCTACCGACGTTGCGCATCGTACAGCTAAAATGTGGCTGAGTGAAATTATTTCATGTAAACATTAAACATAATTAAAATTAATTTGAATGTTATTATTATTACAATCAAGTGATTTATTTCTGTTTTCAAGCAAAGATAAGGGCTGCTTGATTAAAATTTTCAAATAAAGATTGCTGCAGATGCTACACTACTCTGAAGAAAATCTCTCAAGAAATTAAAATTAAATGTTGTAAAGCTGATTAATAAATTATTTCGCTTGAGATGTTAAAGGTTTTTCTGAATTTTTCACTAGGTGAAGGTCAGGCAGCACCAGGGAGGCTAATAACCGGAAACCACAACTAGTTTACCCAGAGCTCAGCTCCCAAGGTTGAAAACAGTATATTTTCATGATTTCCGCAACGTATAATACAAAAGCGAGTCAAAGCATCATTTGCGAAGGTATCTTATAATCTTTTTTTTTAAGTGGGAAAGATGTGGAGTATTTTTCTTTGATTAATTGACGGTGTACATGTGATCATATTATTATTCTTTCTTTTAATTTCTAACCCGAAGAAATTAACCTTCCATAGAATTTCAGAAAGTTCATCACTAGAGAATTAATATAGGGAAAACTAAAAAATAATTTTGTCTCTGGAAAACCTCAAAATTTGACGGTCGATCACGGGGAAAATCGTGATATTTCGCAGAATGACTGCTGTTTGAATGAAATTCGGTTTGAGCTTTGCTAATGTGACAGACTGAGGGCCTAAGCTATAGCTTGGAGGCGCGTTTTACTTTTTGTCTAAGATTTTAACTCTACCTGTGCATTATAAGGTATTTTCTCTCCCCATCCATCATTCCTTCGTAGTATAACGGTAGCATACTCGGCGCGTATTCGAGAAATCCAGGTTCGAGTCCCGACAAGAACATGGTAATTTTTCATGTCTCCACTTTCAAAATAACCTAATGACTCTACACATTTATTTTGATTTTCCTGCAGGATCCAGAGATTTGATCTTCTGTTACTATTTAGGCTGTGTAATCTCAAGCTCATAAGTGAGTTTGTGTTGTTTTACTTAGAAGTTAAAGTGGGACGATTAGTTTGAATGTCCTTATGATTTCACGAGTTAACATTTATAATAATGTGGAACCTTATACAAAGTCAGCATTATACGCTTTTAAGCACATAACGCTTTTAAGCACATAACGCTTTTAAGCTAATATTTACTTTCATAAATGATTCAAAATCTGGTAATGTTAGTGTTGCTTATTTTAGAAGAATAAGGTTTCCATTTATATGGACGGCATGTGGTACATTTTATTGTACCTATACAGATTTTTCTTTTCGTTAATTTAATGTATGTTGTCCTTGTGAAGATTTCAGGGAAGGACGAAAATTCTTAGAACTGACGCTATGTGTCATTTCGTATGTCATTATTTTTGGACACCGGGGATAATAGATGACAGTTTTATATTGCTTGGAAAAATAATAAAAATTATAAATTACTTTTTCACAGTCCAGAAGAATATTAAGCCTTAAGCGGGAACTCAATCAAAGTTTCGGTATGAATTTTGGTTTAGGATCACTTTGTAGGATGTTTTTTGCGTAAATTCTTAGAAAGGCGGAAGTAAAATTATTTATAACGTATGTTGTTCTTGTGAACATTTTGGGGCGGGGAAATGTTTTTAAAATTGTCATTCTTTGTGGGTACCGACGATAACAGATGGCAATTTTAATGCTTGGAAAAATGGTTAAAGTTATAAATTACTTTCACTCTACAGAAATCATAAGCGGGAACTAACTTGAAAGCTTGATGAATAATTCAAAATTTCGGCGTTTAAGATTAATTTGTAGGATTTTTTTTGTGTACGTTCTTATGAAAGCAGACGTAAAATTATTTAAATATGAAAACTAATTTAGCAGTTGTAATAAAAATTAGAAAATAATAGGAAAAGTATAAAAGTTATAAGGTATTTCTCCCGCCTACTTAGCATACCTTCGTGGTGTAGTGGTGAGCACGCTCGGCGCGTATTCGAGAGGTCCAAGTTTCGAGTTCCGGCGAAAGCATTGCTCATTTTTCATGTCTCCTGCTTCCAAGTAACCTAATGTCTCTACAGTGGCGTCCGAACTAAAAAAGGTGGTGGATGATGATTCTCCACTACCAGGATTTGGCGATTGGATCCTCTAATCCCCAGTCGCCCTTTAAAAGGGAAAGTATATAAAGGTATTTTCCCCTCCTTCTTAGCATGCCTTCGTGGTGTAGTGGCCAGCACGCTCGACGTGTATTCGAGAGTTTCGAGTCCCGGCGAGGATATTGCTCATTTTTGACGTCTCTCAGCGTCAAAAATACCTAATGTACCTACAAATTAAAAATTCGTCAAAGTTCATTCGTATCGTTATAATCTTGCTGGCCTTTTTCGCAACCCGTTTACTTCTAATTCGTATTCGCTGAATTAATTCCCTTCGTACTTTCATTTATTATCCATTCTTAGTCCCTATCTAGCTTGCTGAGTTATTGTGCTGAACCTAAAATATTTCTGCGAGATTTTAATCAAAACAAAATTATTTTTACTTTATTTTAATTTGGCAAAATGAAGTAAAAATAATTTTTTATTGGCAAAATGAAATAAATAAATGTTAGAGCAGCTAGACTAAACGGATATAATTTCTGATCAGTTAAGCTGTGCTTTGTAGAGGGCCACGCCTACTCTACAAAAATATGTCTGTTTGACTTAAAGCAATCTAAAATACTCTTTTGAATGATTATTAATCACTTCAGCTTTTGAGTTTAAAATAGCTTCGGTAGACCCGATTTCAGGGTCTCGAGAAATATGTAATTATTAAAGTCGTCGTAAAACTTCAATAATTATATATTTCTCGAGTACGATGTGTCTCTCGATTTTCGAGATGCGTCTCTTAAGCAAATACATCTTAATTAATCAATCTCTTAAGCAAAGAACATTGGCAATAATTTCTATTCAGGATGCAAATGCACATTTTAGTCCCTGTATTGCATGCACACATGGCTAGCAACAAATATTTCGCTAGCAGTTCCTTTTCTACAGGGGCAGGAAATCGACATGATTAAAAAAGCGGAATCTCTCTTGGAGGTGCTGGGGAAGGAAGAAGAGAAAATCTGCACTTTTTTGTTATCATACGGACATCACTCATTTCTTTCTTTCAATATCTATTAAAGTGAAAGTAATTATTGCCATTGCCGCTAAGATCGCATCTCAAGATTATAATTGATCAACGTTTCCGCTCACTCTTCAAGGTTTTCTTTCTGATAACAGCCACTCGTAGAGTTGAAAGCGTGCAGTTGTGGATTTAGAGAGCGTAATGGAAAGTGTTGTACTCGCTTACAGTGGTGGACTGGATACCTCCTGTATTTTAGTATGGCTTATCGAAAAAGGTTACGATGTCATCGCTTTCATGGTATGTGACCTCTTTCAGAATACTGTCGTTTCGTTCATGCTCACAAAATTCTTTATTTTGTTCAATATCGCAGGCTTAGGTTCTTTTTTATTTTATTCTTCAAACTGGATAATTAAATCAGAAAAAAATTAACATTGGCGACTGAATCAATTAAAAGTTCCTCTTTCCTTTCAAACCGATGCTATAAAATTTTCACTCAAGCTCATTAAAATTCTTATCTGTCTTTCACATGACTTCTTTTTGGTATTTGTTCAGACTTAGATGTAAAAGTAATTACCCCCGCCAGTGGACGAATGGTTAACACTATTGAATGCTGCGAGTTTGACACGGGTTCGATCTCGGGCGAACGAGCTCGGCATAGTTGGTTGCTGTGGGTTTCTCTTTGTGTAACGAGCCAATTTTATTTAGAAAGTCCTTCACGAAGGCGTCCTACCCCTTAGCCTTCATGTGCTATACCATATTGGAATACCATAATTGACGAGTATATAAAACATTAAAATTTGAGCTGTAATCTAGAAAATAAAATCTAAGTAACAAGCTCGTCTTGAAATTTATATTCTTAGATTACACTTATGTTTTTGTTAAAATTAGTAATACCTTTTGAGCCATGATTTATAGCGGGTATAACACGCTGATTAAAAATTCAGTAAGTATATAAAAGACTAAGACTAGGGGTGTAAGTGTTTTATATCTTGAGCGGAAGACTTTTAGGGGATGACAGATTTTTCTCATGTATTCATGTGGTGCAATTAGCCCACCACAAGGAAGGTCTCAGTACTGTATACTCTGTTTCTATAGTTTATTTTCAGGTATTTGTTGCTTTTGACATGCAGCAACACGTCAAAATGTACTGTTAGTTTCCTGGAAAAAATGGAACAAAAAACTAGTACCAAGGCCATACCCTTCACTCGTAACTCCTGATTTATCACCAAATCTCCTGATTTATCACCGATGTATTTTTGCGCTTTAAAGAATAAATGGAATCATACGAACAGAATAAAGGAAATTTTTTCCCCCAAAAAATTATGAAACCGATTTGAAATGGATTCAGAAGACACTTTTTCGAGACGTCTTTACGTACGTGCGTATGTGGGTATATATCTCGCATAACTCAAAAACAAGTAGCCTCAGAACGTTGAAATTTTGTATATAGGACAGCTACAGGATGTAGTTGTGCACTTCCCTTTTTGGTGGTAATCGGCCGCACCGAAAATAAATAAATAAATGAATAAATATATATATATATATACCCACTCTGTTACTCGGCTCCGTGAGCTCAATTTTTTTTATTCTTATATGTTGGTAAATTGTGCATTTTTTGCATTAAAAATGATTGAATTATGTTGTTATTATCTTCCGGTTAAGGTTTTTATGCCTTTAGTTAATCTGTTTGCATTAATTGTAGAATTATCAACAATTTAAAAGCTATTCAAGTGCGGCTAAGCCTAATTTCTTTACCATAGCAGCCATATTTGTTTACATTTGAAATTTAACAGAATAGTGGATTTGTTGTCAATCTAAAGAAACTAAGTTTTGCAAAAACAACTGTTTCTTTTTTATTTGTCTAATTTCTTTTATACATCGTTTTAGATTTATTATAGTATTTGAATAGAACATGTTGTAACGATTAGATAATTCTTCAGATGATATAATTTTTGCGCATTCTGAGTTATAAAATGAATGAGATGTAACGATGTTAAGGGAACCTAGCCCCAGAGTGTCTATGGTAAATAATTTTAATAAATAAATTTTAAAGAGTGCATTTATTCTATTGTGGTTTATGCGCTATCGACAAAGTAGATTTAATTCTATTCAATAAGTTTAAATGAAATGCAGGAAAAAGGGTGTATAATTTAATATTCCATCAAAGAAAGTCATGTGGTGTACACATCAGATTTTTTTTATACTAACCAAGGAATAAGTTTCCTGAGAAATGTTAATTCTTTTTCCTTCCATTTCTTTTAACACGTATGCCAATTTTAAGCAATGTTTAATCCTTATTTACTTCATCAGTGAAAGATGATTAGATGTTTTTATATCGGAAACTAAGAAATTATCGATATACAGTAAATCCCCTCCTTCGTATCCGTGCTGACAGTAGCAGATAATACTAAACATTATGTAGAAAGATACACGTAGCTTATAGAACAACTGCAAAACTTAAATTTTTTTAATTAGTTACAATAAAACGTAATTGCTCTAAGTAGATTTATAATAAGAAAAAAGGGGTATTGTGCGCTGCATTGTATATAATAAAGCATTTTTTGTCCTATACGTAGGAAAGTAAGGCATTTAATCTTCAAAAGATGCTACAGAGATGCAAAAATAGCATATCATTTTGTATATAATCCTGCTAAGTTGTAGGGTCATTAGATTATTTTGATGCGGGAGACATAAAAAATGAGCAATGCCTTCGCCGGGACTCGAACCTGAACTTCTCGAAAACGCGCCGAGTGTGCTACCGTTACACTACGAAGGCATGCAGAGAGGAGGGATTATAAGGTATTTTCTCGCTCGGCGAAATTTAAATACCTCGGCAATTCAAAGCACTTCGTCGAGGACTGTTGGCTGACTGGAAACCTGAAAGGAAAATATAAATTGACAAAGTTTGAAGATTTATTTAGTAACTATAAATTGTTTAGAAATTTTGCAAGACATGTTATGCAAATTGTGAATGAGAACAAGAAGAATATTGGTACCGACGATGCTTGAAAACAGATATAATTGAAGAGAGCTTATAAATTCCAGATGAATTTTGATAATAAGAATAAATTTTGAATAATAATAATTAAAGGTGAAATTTTTTAAAGGCTTAAAACTTAACATAGAAATGAAAAAAATACCTCTACAGATTTCACCGAGAGTGTTTGGGATGTATGTATTTGTTTTACGTAGTGTGATATTATTTCTTTTATAACCCTTTTGAGTTTCTTATGTTCGTTTTGTGTATTGTATGATCTGGTGTGTATATTAGCTTTGCAACCTATCACCAGATGTTTAAAGTTCGTTATGATTTGTTATTTAGCCATTTATTTTGTTATGTTTCATTATTTAACGTTTGTTTGTTGTTATATTGGCTTGTCCCCTCTTAGCAATATCGCAGGCTTAGCCTGCTATTTGGACTGGGGGCCAGTGCTTAGAACTAACCTTCTAATATATCAACGGATAACAAAAACAATCAAACTAATATCTTTCAAATAAAAATATTATATAAGCAGTGAAACATTTATCTGACCATTTTCGTTCGTAGTCATAGTTGGAAATCATAATTGTACGTGGAAGGAAACTCTGGAGCATTTACACTGGTATATTGCATCATGTCACGGCCGTTCTTATTTGGTACACTTTTTATTATTTACAAACCTTTTATTTAATTAAATATTTTTATTTGCGTAACAATACAAAGCAGATAGTTTAAACTACACAAAGGAGTATCGTGTATATTTATAAGGTATTTCTCCCACCTTCTTGGCGTGCCTTCGTGGTGTGGTGGTCTGCACACTGGGCCGGTATTCCAGAGGTCCGTGGTTTGATTCCCGGCGAAGGCGGTTGCTAATTTTTCATTTCTCCAGCCTCCAAAAAAAAAAAAAAAAATCCTAATGTCTTTACCTATTACAGTTTTTTTTTTTTTTTTTTTTTTTTTTTTTTCATTTTGAAGGTGCAACTTTGCTAATGGTATTTTTTCTCTCCTCTAGGCGAATGTCGGACAGGATGAAGATTTTGAAGGAGCAGATGCAAAAGCAAAATCTCTAGGAGCAAAGAAGGTATTTATTTAATAATGAAGTGTTTTAAGAGAGTAATATCGGAAATATGTTACTTTATAATTCATTTTGATGAATTTATTTAAGAACTTCTATCATTCTCATAAGCAAGTACCGTTACAAAGACAGCTTTTGTAATGGCAGTTACAACGGTACCCCTATATCCGTCGGTAGTACGTTCCAAGACTATGATGGCCATGCGAAACTGCGGATAATAGTGAACATTACAATAAAACAAGATATTCATGTAACATAACATAAGCACATAGTGGAGTTTAGCTCATAAATTTTATACTGTATGAGATAACCGCTGTTAAATAAAGTGATAGTACATTATACTGTAGTATATTACATATTTTACTAATAAATAAAATAATGCAAAATATATGGCATTCTACAGTATCTCCCTTGTAACAACTCCATAAAAGAAAAAAAATTAACCTATTAGCCTTATGTGCGAGAGATGAGAGAGAAATGAAAATATGTAGTTTCTGTATGAACTGTGGTTGCCCAGACAGTATAGTGGTTAGGGGAGCCGACAGCAATATCAAAGGTCCCGGGTTCGAATTCCGGGAAAGGTATGGTTGTAACTGTCCGTCCTTTCATAGGAGGCAAAGGTGGCCCACCTATTAGGTGCCTCCATAATAAAGTTACCACCACTTCTGGCCTTAGTTGTGGCCAAGTCGAAGTCGGCTGAGGGCTCATCATTGAAAAAAAAAAAAAAAAAAAAAGTATGCCCTGTGTCACAGCGTAGTGACAGAGTGCATACATTGCCACATTACATTGTGCATTATCATTTGAATTTAAAGGAAAATATTAACACGGAAATAAAGAAAGGAAGTCAAATTCTATGACTACTGACAACAATGATTCCCTGGCTATATGATCAAGAGGAATAACTGGATGAGGAAGGAAATGACGAAACTGAGGTGTGACCTATAAGCTGAGACCATACATAATGTTTCACAACGAATATTTCCGTTCGCTATATTTGGTGGGGAAGCTAATAGCATTTTGGTGGTGCCCCTTTAGATATTTGAATACTTATTTTATTTATTTATTTATTTATTTATTTATTTGAGGGGGTGGCCTATTGGAATCCGCTAGCTGATTCTGTATCCAACTATATAAAACTCTGCGGAGGTACGACTATATAAAATAAATCAGATTTAAACGGGGATTCTTTTTTCTCCTTCAAAACTGGGGCAGAAGCTTAGCAATTAGCTAGGTATAGCATCAATCGTCTGTGGTATTACAGAGGTGCTGGTCTAGCTTCTATCTGTCGCCCATCTGCCATCCTTATCGGTCTTGTGTTTCATGCTGCTGCCTACAGCACCGGGCTCGAATTCCAAAGAAGGCCTGGATGTTTGTAAGAGCAAAGAAAAAAAAAAGTCTGTGCTGCATGGAGGCACTTACTGGTACTGTCGAGTCAAAAGTATGTTTGGTAAGAGGAAAAGTGTCGGAAGATCCTCGAATACGTCCTCCAGGATCTTCACATTCACCGTTATACTTGGGATTCATCTGCAGAATATCTGCGATGAGACTTGATCTGTAAAAACCATTGGTGAAATTTTCTATTCCCAGCCCTACTTCCAGTCCTGTCGGCTTTTTCTCTACAGAAGAATCAGAGAGATATAAAGTATATAATCTAAATACGTAAATTTTGTCTAATCTTGCAAAGACTGATAAAAAGTGTGCAATCATAGCAGTTTCAAAGACATAATTTTATAAAATATTCACATAAATTTATACAAGGAACTATTTCTCAACCTTTGTTGTGAGCAGGGAGAATGTAGCTGTTCAATATAGGATACCAGATGTATGTTCTTGTTTTCAAGCTGAACTTCTGAGTTTAAATCTTGCCGTTAAATTGATACAAAACTCTTGTCTTAAGAATAAGAAGTTTACATATCTTATATGCACAGATTCACTTTCTTCGTTCCTTTTTCCACGTGATACACTATCGACTGAAAAACTGGTAGTGGAAACTCACTGCGTATTTCCACGCGATTGGATAAACTGAAGATATTCATTTTACCTACGTTCGAGGTCACAATGGAGGTCACATTTCACCTACGTTCGAGGTTCCTTAATGACAGGGCTAAGTTTATTATGACTTATCGTGATATTGATTTAAAGTTATCTGCTCCTAAATCGAAGCTTGTGACTTGGGAGAAAACTGTGATTGATTGGAATGCTGAATATCTTGGTTCGTCGACGGCCGAGTGGACAAAGAGATTTTTTTCAAGTGTTTCTCAACTACTTAAGTGATTTAAGACATTTTGAACCGAATATAATTTAGTCATCAGAATTTTCTTACTTCGTTTCAGTAGTGTGACTAGAGAACTTTGTGCCTGTGGCGATGCTGTGGAAGATGTAGAACACATTTTACTGCATTGTAGGCTGCATGCCAGTGCTAGAAGTGATCTTAGGGCAGCTCTCTATTTGCTGGCCTTCTTATTATGATCTTGTCAGGAGTTCCGAAGCCTTTGCAGTCTTGCACGAATTTATTTGTTGTCTGAACTTTTAGTATTATTATTTGTATGATTGGATTTTAATCTTTTATGCGTCATTGCATTATTTTGCGTATTATCTATGTATGATTACGTTATGTATTGATGAATCATTTTCCTTTGTATCAATATTATTTATAAGTATTATTTCATTTTTAATATTATTGTCTTATTATTAAGTTATTGTTTATTTTTATAGGACTATTAACATAGCTTAATTATTCATGGTATACTTTAGTACTTTTATTATAGCAGTATTTGAATTTTATATTTTTCTTTGCTCTCTCCACACCTAGATATTATGTTTTTATTGTTGAATTGTATCTCTTTGCATTGTGAGTTATTTACTTACATCTGTAAGCCTCGTGGAATACATCGTGGAACACGAGGAGTTTTGTATTGGTTTTCTTAATTAAAAAAAAAAAAAAAAAAAAAAAAACCTTTGTTGTGATTTTCAAACACACTTTTAATAAATTTTATCGCAACATTTTTATTCTAAAGAGTCCGTTAGTGATGCATCATGACTTTAAATACTGATTTGATGAATTAAGATTTAATTTGAATTGAATAACTTACGTTATGTCTTCACTGTTGCTTTGTTGTAGGTCATCATTGAAGATCTGCGAAAGAGCTTTGTTGAAGAATACATTTGGCCAGCTGTCCAAGCCGGAGCCATTTACGAAGACCGCTATCTCTTAGGGACAGCCTTGGCCAGGCCTTGCATTGCGAAGGCCCTCGTTTGTGTGGCAGAGCGAGAAGGTGCAGCCTACATCTCCCACGGCGCAACTGGCAAAGGAAATGACCAAGTCCGATTTGAACTATCCTGTTACGCTCTCAGTCCTAAATTGAAGGTAATTATTTAAGAAGATGGGGAATATTCTAGGAATAATCACTTGCCTAAAATTTGTCTCACTTTCATTAGCATGTATTAAAAGTAGGTCGCTATATAGTAAGTTCTGAATATAGTAGATATGCAAACATAATATCGTTAAAGCTCTTAACACCGAATTTATTCTGGGAAAATATTTATGCTATAGATTTTTGGTTTGAATTAAGAAAAATGTTTCAAAGCCTTCTTTAAGCGTCTCTTATTTTCGTGCTCTAACCTGAGAATCACTACTGTGCCTGCAGTAGCTAAATAAGTGTAATCCAAAAGGTGGTAGATAAAAAAAAGATCTGATGTGTACACCACATGACTTCCTTGTACGGAATATTAAATTATAAAAAAAATCTGATGTGTACACCACATGACTTCCTTGTACGGAATATTAAATTATACGCATTTTTTCTTGCATTTCATTTAAACTTATTGGATTGAACTAAATCTACTTCTATATTTCGTTCATATTATAACTCAGAATGCACAAAATTTATATCATTTAAAGAATAGAATTATCTAACTGTTGCCACATGTTCTATTCAAATACTATAATAAAGCTAGAACAATGTATAAAAGAAATTAAGCAAACAAAACAAAACAGAAACAGTTTTTCACAGACGATTGAGTATTTCTCATTCAATTAATTCAGTTCTCACTTCGCGACAAGGCAAAAATACATAAAAACTCAAAATATCTGTATTAAAAATTACGAAGTAAATCTTAAACACTTATTTGCTCGAAAAAATTCCAGAAAGGATTAAGCATGATTTAATTCGCAATAATAAATGAAGGCGTTATTTTTGTTGTTGCGAAGCTAAGTTTCTCTAGATTGGCAACAAATCCACTAGTCTGCTGTTTCAAATGTAAACAAGCAATGGCCGCCATAAAAAAAATTATGCTTAGCGGCACTTAAACAACTTTAAAATTGTTGATAATTCTAAAAATATTGCATACAAATTTACTAAAGGCATAAAAACCTTAACCGGAAGATAAAAACAACACAATTCAATCATTTTTAAAGCAAAAAATGTGTAATTTACAAACATATAAGAGTAAAGAAACTGAGATCACTGAGCCGGGTAAGAGAGTGGATATATATATAAATATATTTATATACGTTTGGCGCGGCCGATTGAAACCAAAATACAAGGTGCACATCTACATGTTATAGTAGTCCTATATACAAAATTTCAACGTTCTGAGGCTACTCGTTTTTGAGTTATGCGCTCCGGATACTCGACCAGGATAACGAATCACGGCCCGCACCTCCAAGCGAGATCACTTTTCTAAAGGTCTTGCTAGTTCAATCGCTCTGACGTGTTTGCAAAATTACTTTATCTACTCGCACAACCGCTGCTAGACAACTAATGCCATCTCTCTATACTCAGGAGGAAAAGTATTTCCTCCACAATAATTACTTTTCAGAAACTGAAGTTTGTGACCTCTTTTTTTAAAATTTATTTTGGATCCACCTACGTATGTTCAACCGAGCTTCTGTTAATACTGTTAAAATGAAGTGTAGAAGATGACTTCCAGTCGGGAAATGCATCTATTTTCACGCCAACATGAATTTCAGATACTTGAAATATCTCTTGAACTGTCGCAGACTTTCAGGAGAAACTCAGTGATTGTTAAATGTAACCCAACCGCAATTTAATTTCTTGCAGAATGTCAAAAAAAGTATTTATCCGAGTATCAGTTTTAACGATCCTCAGCACCTAAAATCATGTACGCTGACGAATGGCTTAAATTGTAGAGACGTTAGGTTATTTCGAAGCAGGAGACATGAAAAATGTGCCTCCGAGCGTGCTGACCATTACACTACGAAGGCATGCTAAGAAGGCGGGAGAAATACCTTATGTACTTCCCTTTTAAAGGGCGACTGGGGATCAAGGAAACCAGTTGCCAAATCCTGGTGGTGCAGAATCATCATCCACCACCTTTTTTAGTTCGGCCGCCACTGTAGAGCCATTATGTTATTTCGAAGTAGAAGACATGAAAAATGTGCAATGTCCTCGCCGTGACTCGAATCTCGGACCTTTCGAATACGCGCCGAGTGTGCTGACCATTACACCAAGAAGGCATGCTAAGAAGGCGAGAGAAATACCTTATAAAATTAAATGGAACATGTTATGTAATGAAATCTACTATATTTATTCTCTATTTACGGCATCTTCATTGCATTTCATTGAGTAAATTATAGTGATGGAAAGATACACTATTTCTTCATAATTCTATAAGCTGTAAATATCTATGATGTTTATTACCCTGAGATAAAATTCGTTGCTTTGGATAACTTAAATTTCTTCATTCTGTAAAATAACAAACAATGGACTGATGGACAAAGACGATCTTTATGCACCAATATGAAGAAAACAATTGACAGCAGTTGTTCAAAACCTAAAATAACTGCAGTTTCAAGTTTTATGACAAATGCAACAAAATTTAACCTATGGATTTATTGTAATCTGTTTAAGTACAATTAGAAAACGTTAAAAATATGAAAGTTAAATACAACTAAAACAAATATTTTCAGAAAATGAGCTTTGATTCTGAATATTTCACGCTGAATCCTTTAATTATTCGAATAAAAATGCAGTTATTTAAAGTTAATTTTAATTATCAATTTTATTTTAACCGTGAACCCCATTAAGATTGCTCTTTGATAGTGATATGTAAAAGAAAAAAATTTCCCAAACTCATTATATTCCAAACATTATTTTCCCAAGATTCAAGAAAAGCTGCTTTTCACAGAATATTCTACTCTCGATCCAAAAGGAATTAATTCTTGCGCTTTATCTTGATTCGAAACAGTGCAATACCTATAAGCCGCTGTGATGAAAAATCTTTGTTCAATTTTATGTTTTTATTTATTTATTTTGCGGTTTTAATCTAGTAATAATTGTTTTACCGATTTACACTTCGAAGATCAAAATTATGATTTTGCTTTTCTTTCAGCATTGAGTTTCAAAAGATTTGCAGTTCATTAATCTTGTCCAACTGCTCCACCGACGAACTATGACATATGACATATGACAGATTATAATATAAAATGAAAAGATCGCAAATAAATTTTATTTCAGTGACATTTAAGGCTTCCTCACGTGACTATCTAGCATGAAAAAGAACATTTAAACCTAAGCTAAATAAATTATAACTTTCAGGCCTCATAATGTAGGATTCTCAATGATTTTTTTTTATTTACTTTATTCAACAAGCTCATATGGCTTTGCTCTGTTTAAACTCTGAAAAGAGCTTAGAGCAAACCTTATCAAGTTTAAATTCTTCCTAGCCACACAGAAATCGGATGTTGCGAAAGAACTTCCAATTGAATGAAGATAAAAGTGTTTAAACGCTGATGAATTTGTTTCGTAAAAAAAAATAAATAAATAAATAAAATAAAAAATAACTGAAGTGCTTTTCGAAACTGTCAGTAATGAACTAACATGTTTTTTATCCGTTTATCAGTAACATATCAAAGGAAGAAATATTGCAATTTGGAATATTTATATACGAGAAAAATGGCTACGGGAAGAAAATTACTTTTTATCATCTGCAGCTTCTCCAGCGATGATAAAACCACACCCTCTTTTCTGTCTCGTATCTCAAGAATGGAATTCAGATTTAAACAAAGATGGTTCATGGAGTAATCAAGAACTGTTACAAACTCTAAATTTTATTCTCTAACAAATTTAACAATATCAAAACAGTAGACAATTTTATATTAATTATCTATGTTGGAGATAAAAGAGATAGCGTGCCTGCAAAGATTTAGGAGTGAATTTTTGCAAAGAATCCTAATGAAGCTTTCAAGCGATATCTAATGGCAATGACTACCAAACTAATCTCAACGTGAGTTCTTTAAAATACCATCTCTTGCAGAAAGAAGTATACGCGGAAATGTTTTATTGGATTTTAAGCAGTCGATGTCCTGTACTACGGATTCAAATATCAAACATCAAGAAGGGCGTTTCGTACAAATCAATCATATTATTGTAAAACGATGTGTAACTCTTGTTACTCATCTACCTTCTAAGCCAAAATTTAGTACTAATGGACTATTTTTTTTTTTTTTTTTTTTTTTTTTTTTTTTTTTTTACGAAATAAAAATTTCACTTTAAAAGGCACCATTCTGAGAGTATTACAGGCATTCAGAAAAACTTAACGAGTGGAAAAAATGCAATAGTTGGATCTTATAAAGGCAAAGCGCTCAATGAACGTACGAAGAGATATGGTCCAACTCCAATTTCATCAGCCAAGGCCAGTGGTGCGCAAACGTTTTTCGACTGCGACCCCTTTTATAGAGAGAAATTTTTGGCGACCCCTAGAGATAAATGTTCACAAATACGATGTATATTTCGCGCATTTCTTTCGTTTCGAATAAAAACATCATCATATCTGACTCATATTAATTTTATTTATAATTTTAAGAAAATACTTTTTGTATAACACAAAAATCAGTAAATTGCTTAATGAGACGTATGTGGCTGCAAGTTTCTAATTATCTCATCGATGTTTGGATGTATACTGCTAATTGCAATTCGCATATCATCTTCAGAGTTTAAACGCGAGCGGTATTTAGTTTTTTTGAAACTAGTTTGCTAAATCCAGTTTCACATAAATACGTTGATGCAAATTGTATTAACACTCTGATGGCATTCTTGCATGAAACGGGATATTGTTTTTCCACGGATAGCCAACATTTTTGGCAAGGCTAAGTCTTAAATTGATTTCGAAGAGTATAATCACTAATTAGATCTATCAATTGCTCTTTCTCACTAATTTGAACAGTTGAACTGCATATGTCAAAGGAAAATGGATCACGAATCCAACCAAGATCGTTTTCAGGAAAATCGTCGAATCTTCTCGAAAAATTTTCCTTTAACTTTTCAATGTGATTGGAAACGATGTTTTTAAATGTAAATATATCTATATTATTTTCCTTGATAAAATCGTTAAAGGAAGGGAACATGTCGGTGTTGTTTTTATTCAGTTCAGTTTGCTAGAGACTAAGCTTATTCTTAAAAGCTTGAATTTTACTGGCTTAAGTTATGATAGTTGAATTCTCACCCTGCAAGCTCAAATTTAAGTCGTTAAGTTTTTCGAAAATATCAACTAAATAGCTCAGCTTCCCTAGCCAAACTTCATTAATATAATAACTTGCCAATCTAAGTTTCTTTTCGATTAAAAACATATACACTTCATTTCTCAAATATCCGTCGTAGTATTTTCCCACGTGAAAGCCATCTGACTTCGGTGTGTAACAGTAATCTCTCATACGTTGAGCTCATCTCATTGCAAAGTATTGAAAAGAGACGGCTGTTATGGCTGTTGCATTTAATGTAGTTAATTGAACTAACAGCGTCTTATTATATGTTGTGCAACTCTTCATCCATATCTTTTGCAACAAGAGCTTGCCGATGAATCATACAGTGATTAAATACCATATGAGGCGTCACCTTCTGAATTAAGCCTCTGAGCCCTTTATTCGAGCTTGTTAATGCTGCAGCACCATCAGTACAAACCGCAAAACAGTTTGCCCAGGTAAGGGACTTTGTTTCAAAATATTCATTTATTACTTCGAATATTTTTTCTCCAGTTGTTTTTCCCTTCCAAACTTTTGCAACATAAAAACGTTTCTGTTATATCTTCATTAAAAATAAACCTAACGTAAATAATTAGTTGTGACATGACATTTTAGTAATATCGGTAGTCTCGTCCAGTTGTAAATCAAATACAGATGAATTTTGCATGCGTTTTATGACTTCTGAGTCGTTATTTCGTGACATTTCGGAAATCCGCCGAGACACGGTATCTCTTGATAATGGTATTGTTTTAGTTCATTTCCATATTTATTGCCATGCATAATTGATGTCGTCTTAGTTGCTGCAGGAAGGATAAGGGATTCTCCAATTGTATGGAGTTTCATTGTTTTTCCTATTAGATAAGAAACTTCTAAAGAAGCTCGTAATGCTTTCTGAGGTATTGTTGTAAATTTCTTTAAATGTGCACTTTGAATTTTCAGATTTTCAGCTCGTCTTTGAAAAAAATCGGCATGTTTATTTTGAAGTTCTTTATGTTTAATTTCCAGGTGCCTTTTTAATTTAGCTGGTTTCATGCTCTCATTTGCTAATTTTTCGTTGCAAATGACACATATCGGGCAAATGACACATAACAAATAATATATAAAATTTTATCATTTTTTTCGGGAAATTTAATAAAATTAACAGAGATCTTTCTCTAATGATAGTACATACCTGATAAGAAAGAGTAGCAAAGCCCGATAAAAATATAAAAAATTATAATTACACAACGTCACACGATAAAACTTGAGGATAAACTAAAAAAAATTGCAGGCCAACAGCTACATGCTACAACTTCATGCGAACACTTCACGTCTTCACTCTGACTATCAGATACACTGCGTACCTCGCCATCTGATTGGCTAGCGAATTTTTCCCCTTTCCCTGCGTTTAACGTCTAGTTAAATAGGCGCTTTACAGTAAAACTGGCAAATTATCGCGAAGAGGGCGCTATCTACCGGAGTGAAAAACTTGCGTCTTCACACTTTACATACATTACGCATTACGGTCAAAGAAAGAGCGGACAGCATGAAATTGCAATTAAACAGTGAGTGACGGCACTTCACTCACTGTTTAATTGCAATTTGTATTAATGTACATTGTATGGTATGCAGCATGCAGGCATAATGCATTTCATAAAAATCTGGCGACCCCTAGTTTGCGCACCACTGGCCTAGGCGATCAGCACAGCTGACGCCCCGTATAGACTAAACATATTAAAAAAATCCGAAAGTTTTCAAATTTTATATTACGCTCAAATGTTTTTTTTTAACGTTTTGTGTGTTACCTTTATTTATTAAAAATCATAGTCTTCGCGCTTAATCCGTAAAATTCAATTCAACAGCAGCATCACAAAGTAATTTACAAAGAGCATATATTTAGAATTTACGATACACAGTCTCGCATACTGGAGATAAAAAATGTTCTTTTTTTCGTACAGTGCTGCCATTGCCGATTTGAAATTGTTAAATTTCTTAATCAAAAATTCGTTAAAGTTTTACAAAATATGGAATTGATAATAAAATAAATTCCAAATTTGGATGCCCATATTCGGGTGGAGACATACGTTATTCAAAATTTAATTGCTCTAGATAGCGTTGTTTTATCACAATGCGAGAAACATACATACATTTATGCAGATTCTTCATTATTTATTTTCTTTAAATATAATACAGGGCGATAATATTTGGTGGCAACAATTTGAAAAGTGAAACGCCGTTTATTGTGAAAAGCCACAAAATGCCAAAACGAAATTAAAAGCCCTTCTGGGCTAACGCCCTTTGGGCTAATTATTCAGAGCAAAATATACCTTTATTTATTGGGGCTTGTGAGATACCTTAGCTGTCTATGTCATCTAAGTTCGAAGCCCTGTATAGTATAAGAAAGAATGCATGTAAACGTGAAAGCAGTGATAAAAACTATTTTTTTCATACATTTACTATTTAAACTTGATAGATGTACTGCGTATAACATATTTTAAAAATGCTGCCTCTTGAATTTTAGAATGCCATTTTAAATTCTTTTATCAAATGCAGTGAGTGATACGTGGAGAAATTATCCGGTAAACGAAGATAGTAAACAGGATCATTTTGCAAAATAATCAGATGATCATTTAAGTGTTATAAATAAGATTCTGTAAGTTATGTTAGATTTAATTTTTGGCACTGAAATAAAACAATATAATTGATTCGTAAGCTACAGCTAGCTGCCTTTTATGAGTGGTGCTAAAAAATTGTTTCTTTTTTCTTCCCATCATTATAACATCAAGTATTTACTGTCCCTTTCCATGACAGTCCCGACATGAGCACAAATACGCATGCGCAGTCATAATGTCGCAGTGTCGTTACCAAACAGAATGGACTGATTTCTTACCCTAAGATACACACATCTAAACAACAGGAACAAAAGTGACTCCAGTTGCATAGGCCCACCAGCGGCCGAGCGGGTCCCTGAAGACTGGTAGTTCGGTCGAGGATCGAATCCCTCGAACTTGCTGGCTGCATAGGTGCTTTCGTGGTTTTCCCCCATGTGTAACGTGTTAATACGAGCCAGTTTCCCTTATAAAGTTCTCCACGAAGGCATCCCTCACTTCCGTGTAGTGCCTTAGGGCGAAACACGTAAATAATAATAATATAGCAGTTGCATAGAATATCGCTATAGCAATAATATACTGCAGCGGTGCCCAACCTTGTGCTCGCCGATCGTTTTGTATGTGCTCACCAGCCCGATTAGGTACTATGAACAAAAAATATTTAAAAAATAACCATTCGTTTATATTTTTTAATTGTTAAAATATGATAAGCATTTATAGTCAGAGATATCTTGCAAGACGTTATAAAATAATTGATTGCTGACTGATGAACTTGATAGCGAACATGGAATCTTGTTGCTTCATTCCGATGTTAGACGGCTCAGGGGAAAAGTACTTCAACGATTTGAACAACTTTCGCCAATAAAGCAGTTTCTGGAATTCGGAAAAGAAAGTTATAAAGAATTGGAAGATAATAATTGGTTATCCGATCTGTATTTTCTCACGGATCTAACAGCTAAACTGAACGAAGATCTCCAGGGAAAAGAAAAAACCCTTTCTCAATTGACTGGGACTGTAACTGCTTTTCAGATAAAGTTAAATTTGTATATAAATCAGATGAAAGAAACAAATCTCAGCCACTTTCAGAATTTATCAAGCCATATTAATAACCATAAGGCAACTGAAACAAAGAAATACTCGGAAAACCTAAATACACTGAAAAATAATTTTGAACCAATATTATTATTCATCTCAAACCATTTGCCGAAATTAATATTTCAGATGTATCGCATAAGACTGGAAATATGTTTAACAAATATGTTGATGTTTTGGAAATGTGCTCACGATAGGCCAAAGGTTGGGCACCACTGGTATACTGTATCTGAGTCAACCAACTGAAATGGGCTCTTAAATCTCTCTAATATTGTCTGGCTTACACTTCTCATACTAGGCCCTCTGGGGGTCGACGCAAAGAACTCTGCGAAGCTACTGGCTAGGATCTGTACCTAGGCAGTCTCGGCCACTGGGGTATAAACTTTATGAACTTGGTGGTTCGGAAGGCCTTGGGAAAGGTCACTTATTGGCCGGCCTCGGGGTCTGGCATGTTCTGAGCGGTGTGGAACCGTAGCCGGGGGGGGCTTGTTTCCAACGGTTTGCTGGGTAACGGCCCACTGTCACCAGCATGCCCATGCGACTGGCAGGAACAATTGACGACCAGTGCTGCCTGGTGTCGTATCCAGGTTGTGCGCTGCTTCCCTGGAAGGGTAATAGTGGAAGTTGAACCTCCACGAAGTGACCAAAGGAGAAGTGTAGACCCGCAATGTGATTTAGTTCATGAGGCAGGGCAGCCAAGAACTTACTTACTTACTTCCCATACTAGGCGGTACTATGTGCTAACGAATAAACGAGTAATGCGATGTAATACTATAACAGTGCCAACGAGGATCGTATTGTACAAACTTAAGTAATATCGTGCATTTTTTAAGTTAATTTAAATGTTTAAGAATGAATATACAAAGACAAGATAGCACTTTTCTCATAATCAAATGATCATTATGCGGTAAGAGTAAGTAAGAGTTCAGTGTAAGAGTCCACAACTGAAAGCTATCATGACATACCGCTGTTCATCTAGAAATAAATTTAAAAAAATTTTTTTTTATTATGACTGTATGAAAACAAAGTACGCTATACGTACCTGAGGAGGATTTTGTCTAAGTCTCTTAAGTACAAGATTCCTCTTTTTATCGCCTTACTTCACTTGAATTATACAGCCAGTTCAAAGCCTCCAGCGGTCTTGAAGCGAAACAGCTGAGGACAAGGAGTTCGACCCGAGCTTGAATTCCTACAAATGAGCTAGCCTACGTGAGGGTTTTTGTGGTTTCTTTTTCTTAAATGTATGACGAGAATACGAGTCAAAAAGTGTTCTCTTAAAAGTGTTCCTCGAAGGCATCCATCCCCTTAAGCAAGTAGCCCTCACATGCTTTGCCATAATCTGAATAATCCAATCCAATACATGGATCCCAAGGGTGGCACGAAAACCAATGCGGCCATAATGGACGGAAGAATTTTAAAGGCAGCAAAAAACATAGCCCTGGGCTTGCGCTTTCCCCTTCCTGAGCGACAATTTTTATGTCTATTAAGTGGCAAAAGAGGCAGCAAATGGTACTATAACAGCATTAACCTATTTAACAAATCCAATATCACTTTTAAAATCGAGACTTCACTATAAAATAAAGACTTGATTTCTCAATGGAAACTCATGTGGTCACAAGATAATACGGGCAGACGAACTTTTATGTTTCTATCAAAACCAACACGAAATTTAGTTACAACAAATAATGCAATAACATATCTTCTAACAGCACATGTATCCTTTATTTCATATCTTTTTCGTTTCGCCTTATGTCATACAGACAACTACATAGGTGGATCAACAGGAACAATAGATCATTACCTGTTTGAATGTGCAATCACTAAAGACCTCCACTTTCGTCCTTTCACAAGTGAAAATGCCCAAGGATATTTCAAACAACTACTCAGAAGTAAATCTCTCCGCAAAAAACTTCATAATTTAATGGAATATCTCATAGAAAATTGCGATAATCTAAAGGCAGCATAAATTAAGGCATCACAATTCCACATCAGTATTATTTCGACGTAATTAGCATCACTTCAAGGCAGCACAAGTTCAATCAACAAATATGAAACTTACTTCAGACTTAACTTTAAAATTTATCAGAGCTTTAGCAGAACTTACTTCAGACTAACTATTAACTTCAACAGATAAATAAACTTTAACAGACTTATGAACTGTTAACTTTTATGAATAGTGAACTATTTATGAATTATAAACTATTTATCAACTATGAACTATTATTACATTTCAACAAATCATCAAAATCCTATTTTATTTATTATGTATATAACCAAAATTTTGTATCTAAATCTTTATTCGTATTCTATATTATGCATTCTATATTCTATGTAAGTACCATCAAAATTTCTGTTAATATTTATATGAATTCTGTCAATGTATATCAAGTATATGTCAAAATTATGTATACATCAAATCAAAATTTTTATTGTAATATAAAATTTTAAATAAATGTAGTCCCACTGAGTGAGCAATAAAGCTGAAAGTCTTCCTGCCGGCACAGCTGCTCACCGAGTGGTCTCCTGTCTACTAAGTGGTGCGCGAGAGATTTTAAAACATCTTTTAATACCGCTTAAAGGAGGGAAGAAGGTAGAAACAAACGAGTAATCTATAAAGGCTGCGAACATCAATACATTTTTTTTTTTAAAGTTAGATTTATGCTGAATGTTCTTTGGTTGCATTCTGGACTGATACTTAATTTTGTGTTTTTAGGTTATAGCTCCTTGGCGACTATCGGAATTTTATGAACGCTTTCCTGGACGTCAAGAACTGATCCAGTATGCTAAAGTAAGCCTAAAATATATTTGATAAGATTATTTAAAATATGTTTTATTTTATTTGTAAAAAAAATTAAAAACGAAGAAAATACTGATCAAAAACGCCCCCTCTTCCATAGAAAATTGAAGAAAATTTAAAAGTTTAAAAATTATTTAATGAAGAAAATTTAAAAATTCTATTATTAAAACATCTATTCTAATAAAATTAAGAAAGTTTAAAAATTCTTTTGAAATATCCTTTGCTAAAATAACGGCCCCTTTTAAAAGAAAAAGGCGGATTTAATAAAAAGAAATTTTAAGCGTTGCTGAGTTAACCTGTAATAACATTTCAGGTTAACAGGAAAATACGTAAAAAAGAACTTGCGTATTTGTAGCCATTAAGAAATCTCTGCAAAACGTTTCATTAAAAGTCATTTATCATAGGATTACTTAGAAATGCACTTGCAAATGTAGTAATGAAAAACCTTATTATCATATTATACAGTCTAGTTACTTCCTTGCAATATATACTATTGTATGAGCTATATATACTACTGTATGAGTAGTAGTGCATATGGAGAGAGTAGTATGAAGTGAGCTATTTATCTTGCTATCATTGGTAATTTATCTCAGATATAGAACTTAAATAATTTTCAACAATGCAAAGAAATTACACAACATATAATAAAACCTACTAAAGTATTTATTAAAATTTTCAAATAGTAGACAATAACAAAACTGAGTTACAGCTCGGAATCCCACAGCGTACGCCTAAAATGCTAATTACAGCATGTAAAGCGAATTTCTAGTACTCAGTTATAACGTGTTTCTGCTGTTAAATATACGAACTCAAATTCTGTCTCTTCAGACACTTTTATTTTTCTTGAAATGATTTACATTACTTTTGGCCCTTTTTTTTTTCTGCTGTTATCACAATTATGAGTATATGTTTACGGCCGCCTAGACGGTATAGTAGTTAGGGGAGCCGAATGCAATACCAAAGGGCCCGGGCTCTAATCCCAGATAAGGCATGCTTGTAACTGTCCATAGACCTTCTCTTCATAAATTTTGTAACTGTACTGGTTGTAACTGTCCTTCTCTTCAAAGGAGGCAAAAGTAGTCCTCTATAATAAAGTAATCAACACTTCTAGCCTTAGTTGTGGCCAAGCCAAACTCGGCTGAGGGCCCACCATTGGTTAAAAAAAAGTATATGTTTATGCAATGTCTATTGTTTATCATCATGTTTTGCCCACGCCAACAGTTAGCAAACAAAGTCCAGATAGCAGTATGCAAAGGATAAAAATGCAAAAGTTTTAAACAATGTGTGCAATATAGTGTTGTCAAATACCGGATGCTCTTGGTGTTTGCATTGATATTGTTAAACGGTTTTCGGTATTTGTTGCAAAATCTTGTGTCTTGGCCATTTCGATGTGTCGGCAACTGATGAGCAACGCCTGTACGTTCTGTACGTTTTAATTAAATTTAATGCTTTTCCTTGGAAAACCTAATTTATTATCTAATTTAGTTTATTCACTATCAGTTTTCTTAAGAGAGACTAGACTTTAATCTAGTTATCTTGAACTTACAAATACTAAATTAAATTCACTTAACTTGATGTCTCAGTTCCATTTTTTGTACTGTGAAGTTGACTAAAAGAACGAAGTAAATACTGAAGATCACAAAAACGTAATTACTATTGAGCACGAAACATTTCTAATGCAAGTACCTTTCAGAACAAACTGCTGTATTTCTCTGTATTTTAACTTCTGTTTCAGTTTTTTTTAATGCTAAAGAGGAATTACATACGTCTGGAGAGAAAGTGAACAGGAAAGGAGGAACACAGGATAACAGATCTAAAGGAAACTCAGAGTGTTTTAAACTTAAAAATTTAATTGAATATTTTAAGAATCGTAAAGAAATTTTGCTTACATGCAGAGTGAAATTAATATAAAATAATCTTATGGTGATTTTCTCTAACAGGATAAAGGCATTCCTATTCCAGTCACACCTAAAGCGCCATGGAGTATGGACGCAAATTTAATGCACATCAGGTAAGAAGTAACAGTATTTAAATCAGTTTTTAAATTTTAGTTAAACAGTTTCGAATCCTATCTCTACAAAAAGCCCAAAAATGTGTTAATGTGACCTGAATCTTTTTGCGTTCCTTTAAGGAGTTTGTTACTCCATTAAAAGTAAGATTTTAGAAATGCCGCACTGAGATTAAATTATGTACTAGGCGAAATATCACTACATGCTGCGAAGAACTATCATCAATAAAAATTAGGATTAGTCATCATTTTTGTGTGCTACAGGTACTTCTGAAAATTATTTACCTTTTGGCAACAAAATGCAATAAAAATTAAATTTATAAGAAAAATGAATGTATCAAGAAAAAGAAATTCAGTCATATATGTTAATTAGTTTAAAAGAAGAAAAACTTAAATAACCTGTAAGACGGTTGTAAGTTATTTTCACCGAGATTCAATGGGTATACTGAACTCTAACGCTATAATTGACAATATGAATAACGTATCATATTGAACGTAAACGATCTAGTCATCGTTATGGTTACAAAAACTGAAGATTTTAATCTACAAAAATACTGATAAGTAAATTTTGATGATTAGTTGCAAAGGCAATTATAATCCTTGATCTCTAGCTCTCAAGCCAGGCCAGACATTTTTACTTTTAAAATAGTTTCAGAATTTATTAAAGAATCCTTGAAGTAAAATTATTTCAGCCAGAAATCTTTCCAGAAGTCAACAATTCTTTAAACCAGTGGTTTTCAACCTTTTGACTAACGCGTACCATCTAAACAAAAATTGAAAACCACCACTACAAAGTACTACTACCACCACCACTCTTGTACAAAGTTCAGATCGCATAAATTTACGAGTGTTAGAGAAAAAACTCGATCAGGATGTTGGGGTTTCAATTTTTGAATTTAATAGTTAAAAATACTTTGAATCTTTGCGTACCACCAGTGGTACACGTACGACCGGTTCAGAATCCCTGCGTTAAACCATTTGAAAATATCAACAAATTTTGACAATTTTTGTTTCAAACGCAGCTTTAACTCCTAAACTGTCTGTTTTCAGAAGTCGAAAATAGTCAATTTTTTCCCTCCAAATAACATCAGATTACAGTAATGAACGTTTCTAAAAGTCTTATTTAAAAAAATTATCGGTGCCCAAATAAACAAATTATTCAGACTTGCATTTGCACTTTTTGCTCTCAAGGCACTGACCTCATGGTATTTATTCGCAGCCTTTATTTAAATCTCCACTCCAAATAAATTTTTCTCCTGTTTCATTTTTTTAAGCTGGTAAGTTAAACTGAATATAACTCTTCTAAACCCAATTCCAAAACATTTGAATTTGAACGGTAGATTCTCTTCTAGCACGAATCGCGATAAACATGCATGGCGTATAGATTCTACGAAATATCGAAATTCAACGAAGAGTTGAAAGATATGGCAAATGCAACGCGGCTTCATAATAATCATCTTCCTAGAACTTCTTCAGAATATACGAAGAGATTTTGTTGAAGATGGTTGTAAGAGTTTGTTGGAATGTTTGGAAAACAAAGCCGTTAAGAACTTCCGCGCTTTGGATCTTAACGTTTGCCATGAAATCACAGAATCGGCTACCATCACAGAATCGGCTTAGCGTGGGTTGACAGCTTTGTAGAGTTTATTAATGTACCCTATCCTTACCTTTTCTGTACGGCAGAAAATGTTCTCATTTATTACAAAACTCGTTAGTCTGACGGAAAATGTACATTTTCGAGGTTTCTTATATTAATTATTGTTACGCTTTTTTCTTCCTCTTCATGTACGGTACAGGTTCGTGGATCTGGAGTGAATAATGACAACAGCACGTATCGAAACATGCTTTATTAGCCAGTATTTTCAGGACAGCTCCAAAATCATATTTTCAGAGTCGTCGAAAAACTTCTATAGACACGCTTAGGGGTTAAACAATCAGCAACACAGTTTTCAGGCAATCAGTCTATAACGGTGAAATCAGCTTCACGGCAAAGCATTACAGTACAGTTCCCTACTCTACTCGGTCGTTCTCGGAACTCTGCGTACTCTCAAAACTCTCCACGCTACAACTCGCGATGCACTCGACGATACACAAGAGTACAGCTCTCGACTCAGCACGCCCTAAGTCAAAACTCGACGATGTACTAACTCTCCATACACTAAAAGACTCTCTGGATGCACTCTACGACCAACTCGGCGCTAGACTTCGAGACACTCGCTCAGTGACTGACTATGAACTCTCTAGACACTAACTGACTCTTCGCGTACCAGCAGAGTTTACATAGCTTTTGTCTTGTGTTCCAGAACATTCTGGGCTAAACCAGTAAGAATTCGTTCCAGAAGGTTCTCCATCCGTCTATGGCATATCGCCAATTTTGTCGCCAAATGTGGCAACCCTGCCTTCCCTTGTCATTTTCTGGCAACCCTGCCTTGCGGGAAAGCTATTCCACCGCGCCTGGACATTTCCTAACATTATGACAGATGCCTGCTTATTGATATTTCAGACTGTTTAAGCATACCCTTACTGTTGTTTCTAATGTGTTAATCATTATTTAAATCGAATGTTAACTTTGTTAATGAAGTGAGTATTGTTTCTGAACAACTTGAATGTAATTTGTTTAGTTTCGAATCTGGCATTCTAGAAGATCCGTGGACACCCGCCCCGGATGATTTATTCCGGATGACAACACATCCTCGAAATGCTCCTGATAATCCAGCACAGTTGGATATCGAATTCTTGGAAGGTATAATTAGAATAATTAACTTTCTTTTTTTATTTTTTATATAGGAACAGAGTAGGAGTTTGAAATCCTCCGAAAATTTCACAGTAGCGATTAAAATGTTAATTAATTTGAAATTTATTTAAAAAAAGATTTAAACTTTATTTGACTTGGAAAAATTTGTGTTAAAGAAACTTTATAGATCTAATCTAAATTTATCTTGTGTTATTGACAAGTAATCATATATATCTGATACTAACTAATGTGAGTTACCTCAGGTGTCATGCTAATCTCATATTCTTGAAATAAGGCTTATAAATAAATAAGTAACAATTAAGAAAAATTTATTAATTCCACTGCTCATGCAAAACAAGGTTGCGTTACTTGAGACACTAAACAGTATCAGAGTAACCTGTTCCCTAAAATTTGTCAAAAAATCAATGACTGGTCGATGCCAAACGCACATGGACCTAGTATGGACCTAGTTTACACTAGGAATTAACGTCAATACATCATTTACTCTCTGGACGGAATTGCACGTACACTGGCAAGATCAGCTCTCAAACAGTCGTACTGCATAAAAAAAAAAAAAAAAAAAAAAAGGACATTTCTATATATAGCATTGTTCTAACATAGGTATTTTGACACAAAATCGTACTTTTTCTGAAATAACATACCAATATTTTTCCATATTTCGATTCTACGACCCAAATTATGCCTAGATATTAGATTTTGTAAAATTTAGTGCGAAATTTACGGAGAAATTCGAAAATTTATCTTGGCAAAATTTTTTCAGCTTGCACCAAGAATAATTCACTTGGCGAACTTCTTAATATATAGCAACCAATTTTCCTTTCCCTCCCATTATGCCGGAGTGGAAAAAAAGGCACCTCGTTCCTACCTTTTTACATTGTGCATGAGCGGAAAAAAAATCGCATTTCTTTCTTTTAAACTTTCAAATAGTTTTAGCAAAGTGTCTAAACCACATCTGATGTTTTATCGCTTTCAACAAATATGCCAAATTTCAAAACGCGCCAATATATAAATTCATGTATATCTTCGGAAATTTTGAATATAAAACTGTATTTTTTTGCAGGTATGCTTAAAAATATGCCTACTTTAAGCTGATGGTATAAATTTTAAAGATTATAATTCAAAAATGTTTTTGAAAAATTTATATTTTATTTGGAATGAACCTAAATTTCAAAATGTGAAAGGAAGAATCAAATAAGTTTAATAAAAAAGAGAGATTAATCAATATGTACCAAACTCAATTAACATTGAGAAGCTAAAATTTTGAGAACTAATTTTTTAAAAACTACTCGTGCGATTTTTACAAAGCTTGGTAGTTTGGCGTAATTTGAGTCGTAGAATCGAAATATGGAAAAAAGATTGGTATGTTATTTAAAATAAAGTCCGATTTTTGTGTCAAAATACCTATATTAGAACAATGCTATGTATAAATCTAATAAATATCCTAAGTCGCGCTTTCGACACATGAAAAACGCAAGTTGAATTTCGTCAATCGGCCCAGTAGAACGAGAGCTGTAGAACTGTCCCCCCCCCCTTTTTTTTTTTTTTTTTTTTTTTTTTGCACAGTGTACAATAGTAAATGCCTTGGAACAGCAAATACTCCCATAATTATATAGGTACTTTAGCGTCAGTTAAGAATCGGCTATTATTTAATTTCGCTTGCATAAATCCCTGGCATAAACGAATTATTGCGATAATAATTATTGAAGACAAAATAAACGATAAGACAGTATGCAACTTAACTGCGAAAAGATTAATATAACAGTTACCTCTTGTTCAAATTCTTTAAGTTAAGAATTTTTTCAATATGGTACAAAGACATAAGCTAATATTATTGATGAGATTGGGGAAAGCACCAACAATACAGCAATCCACCGAGTGATAGAAAATATGTAATATAACATCAAGGCATGCGTATTAGAGAACTTAACAAGCTGTAACTCATATCCATTCGATTTGAGACAAGATGAAGAAACCTGATCCATTCCAAAAATATTGTCTTCAATTTAATACGAGTTTATTTTTATTTCTCTATGTAAAATCCTCATTAAAATGTTTAATTTCACACAATATCGATTTTAATTTAAAGTGAAAGATTACCCTTTTTTCTCCTTTCTTTACAAGACTAATTTTATAATTTTTCTGCCACCAGCCAAAGGCCAGTTTATTTTTCATTAAGTCAATTTATATTTTATTATATTGAGTCAATTTATAATTTTTTACATTGAATAAATATATTTTTATTACTATCTGAAAAATTTAGGTGTCCCCGTGAAGGTGAAGAATGAGAAAGACAATGTCATTAAAGAAAGTCCTCTTGACATCTACCTTTATCTCAATGAAATAGGGTAAGTGTTCTTTGTTAAATTACAAAGGGCTAAGACAGTACATAGCAAATAAATGAGATTCGCTAAGGCTTCTCAATACAAATCAAGTGTCTTTGCTTTGCATGCTAATTATTGAGAGTAATTATATGCACCTATTCACTGTTTATTATTTCCAATTATTTTTGGGCATTTGAATCAGTGTTGTCAACGTGAAGTATAGGAACTAAGAAACCACTAATATACCAAGCTTCTTAAGCTATGGATAATGATAAAGTACGCTCCTGCCTTAGCAAAGTTCTACATATGCACACCTCAGCAACCCATAAGTAATCAGTTCAAATAGTCATAGCATCACCGTAATCCGCAGACAAACTCGAAAATAAAAGCATGGACTTAATGGGGATTAATTTAAGTTACTTAACATTTAATTTTAAAGCAATCTTTCCTGTTACTCTCGCTTTTAACCCACGCTTTCTTGCCAGAATGTAAATGGCTTAGCATGCTTGTATTCAAATGAGGTAGAAAGAAGTTTAGTATTTAAGGGTAGGTGTTGGAAGGTGAGTGTGTTCTGCCTGCCTGGAGACCACGTTGTTATCTTTATATAGATTTACTAGTGATTAGATTTTTGTGCCATTGAGCACTTATAGCCCTTAGTCTTGTTTAGGCCGACTTTAAGGAGTTAGAGCCCGCCTGCACGTAAAGTAACTTGTGAAAAGCCGTTCGGCTAACGTAATTAAAATAATAATTTTAAGTTACTTGTTACCTGAGTTCAGCCAAAAGTGTTGGTTTTTGTAAGGACGAGTCGGTGCCATCTAAGTCGGCGTAAGTTTAATAAGGTTCCTTTATATCCTTTCTCTGGACTTTGTCATACTTAAGACTTGAGGATAATTCATTACACAGTCTGTTAACGTCTAGTTAGTTTAAGCTACCAAAGAACACTAGACGTAATATACTGTTTAAATATCTCTGCTTCTGTCTAACAGTGCAAATGCATAATTACCAAAGAATACGAAGTAGTTTTTAAATGGAATTTAAAATAAGTAAAGAGTAAATAAAATAGTTTACAGAAAGTCTAAATAAGCCTTTGATGGCCGAAAAATGCCGTCAAAAATTCATAAAATAGAAAAAATCTAACATTTTGTCTGAATATATAATTTATCTTCTTCCTACAATTACCACTAAATGTTCATCTGCCCATTACAGTCTCATGTGAATATTTTATCTGTCAGTTTTATGATCTCCCCCCTTTTTTTTACTTACTTTTCTTTAATAATTAAGTTTTAGTTAAACTAGCGGCCAACGACCTAAAATAGTTATTACAAAAAAGAAAAAAAATATTTTAATGAGTCATTATTAAAATGCTTAATTCATGAATCCAGGTACTGTAATTTTACGGGTTCAGCTGGTAATAAATAAGAATTGAAATTAATTTCCGTTTATTGCTTTTAAGTCACTTAGTTTGTTAATTAATAAAGTAATAAATTTGAAAAAAATTAAATATTACCTTACGTTTTACTGAACGATAACACACCGCCGCATGATAGATAAAAATATTTTACTTCGGGCAGTGGCAATGCATTTCTTTTAAATCCGCAAGTATGTTGATTAAATTTTAAAGATAAAAATATTGCGTTTTGCTGATTGGAAACACGCTTTTTTCATATCGCTGAGTTTTCTGATTAAATTTTAAACTTAAATATCTTATGCTTTGCAGAATGGTAACACAAAGCTTTCAAATCACTATTTTTAATGAAAGTTCATTAAATTCGTTCAAAATGCAGAACAAAAAATCAAAAATAAATTCTTTTTTAAGTTTGAAATTCGGTCTTTAAGTTGCACATGTTCGGGTAAAGGTCGAAGTGTGTTGAAAATCTAGTGGCTCTAGGTGTCGCCGTTTTTCCACAGTGAGAGAAGATACGTACATACATATATACAAGCATATATACATACATACATCCTCTTCTTCATTATTTAATAATAGAGAAGTCATATGGTATGTGGCTCCACTGAAAAGTATCTATTCGTGTTCTAATCGAATACTATCTATGTCTTGCAAAAACAATATGTTAAGATTCTTCTTTTGTACAAGTTATTTTTGCTCTTTGAATGTCGCTGAAATTTTCTCTTCCAATCATTTTGATTACTTCCCTCCTTCTTTATATTTTTTAGACTATGCCAACAGTTTTCAGATTTATACCTTAACCTTAGAACAGAAGAAACAGTTGTGTTTCCTTTTCAACGTTTTCGTCCTTGTTTAAATGCTTTTTAACATTTTCTTTATGATAGGTATTATAAGATCTGGAATTTTCTCTTTGGATTTGGAATTTCCTTGGTTCTTGAATTTGTTACCTCATTACTTCCATATTGCTCATGATGAAAATTCTTTCCTTATATCAGTGAATGTAATTGCATCCACATTTTTTAATTAAATAATATTGAACTTTATTTTGATGGAAGTCCTATAATTGCAGATTTGATAAACTCGTGATCATTTATTTAAGGTGTTAAGTTTTTCGCCTGCTCCAGAAATTTTTAAGCTCTTTTTACCAGGATATAGTGAAAGATGAGGGTGACCTGACCGGGACGACCAATTTGCATAAATGTTCCGGAACCTTTATGCAAGTTACCTGTCCTTCGCCAAGGTACAATGATGCCTCAGAATTAAGATACAAAAGTGTCCCGACAGCGACACCTTTATGAAGTTTAGCATATCCCATGAAGAATGGAACCTTCAAGATGCCGGAATGCCCATGGTTTGGTTTTTAATTTAGTGAATAATCACCGACGTGCATATATATGCCAGCATACAGAACGACTTCTAACCAAGCTTTATGCTTACAAGCACAAACTCCTCCACTCTCTATACACGCTCTAAAGAAAGCAGCAAAATCTACAGATTTTTAAGAGATGAAAAATTAGCGAACGTCTTCGCCAGGAATCGAACCATGGACCTCTGGAATACTGGCCCAGTGTGCAGATACCACACTACGAAGGCGCGCTAGGTAGGCGGGAGAAATACCTTATATACTCCACCTTTTAAAGGGCAACTGGGGTTTTTAGGGGACCCGATCGGCAAATTCTGGGTGGGGAGAATCATCATCCACCACCCTTTTAGTTCGGGCGCCACTATAGAGACATTATGTATTTTTAAAGCAGACAAGATGAAAAACTAGTAAACGCCTTCGCCGGGAATCGATCCACGGACCTCTGGAATACCGTTCACACTGGGACAGTGTGCAGACCACCACACCACGAAAGCACGCTAGGAAGACGGGAGAAATACTTTATTAGCCAATCAGCCTTAGGAGCACTTCAAAATATTTGAAGCAATTACCCTCAAAGCATCCTAAATTTAAGCAGTGTCAAACCTCACACTAAATTCAAATCGAATGAGTCAGAGCGGCATAGCAGGAAATGAAAGCAGATCTTTTTGCTAAAAATTCAACTACTAACACAGCAAGTGAAAGTATAAAAATTCCTTGGCCAAAATCTTCCCCTAAAAGAATAAGGAAAAGAAAAAGAGAAAAAAATTGAAAATCTGTGTGGGGGGGGCGGGAGATAAATATGGCAGGAAGAGTGGGACCACTCTCAACAAGACATACGTTTCCATGAAGGAAGGAGAAAAATTCACAACATAGAAATGTGAATTTGTGGTAAAGGAAAAGACCCTGATCAATATATAATATTTCAAACTAACAAATATGTGATTAAATTATATGCAAATGACTATCATGTAATGTAATGTAATATACAAGTGTGCTATGCAAATGATTATCATGTATACAAAATTCAAGTTTTGTTAAAATGATGGATGCGGTTGCCCTATGGCACTCGAATGCGGTGCTCTGTGGGCTCCTGGTGGTTTTCGATGTTGCATTTGGGAAACGGGTACTGCCTAATGCGCCGCACTTGGCTCTCAACTCTCGCGAGCATCCTGACGGGTGTTGTTTCTAGCATTAGTTAGGCTCAGCGATATCTCAGTGATTAATGGCACTACAGAGGTACTGGCCTAGCATCAATGTTATATTATAAAGATGCCAGTATTCATATGCCCAGTGGAAACACAAAGATGCGCAAGTTCAGTTTAGAACTTGGAGAAAGCAGCTTCCATGAAAGTGTCGTATCTTAATGATAGTTTCTGTCAGGGCAAAACCTCCATCATAAAAGTACCGGCACCTTCATACAGGTGGGCCACTGTTTACCAAGAATGCTGCGGCATAAATGAGTCTCTACTCTTATTAAGCCGCATCATTATTATATTCAGTTTATAATTTGAAGAAAGCACCTTTCGTCAGATGCTGATCAAAGAATATTTACTAGGAGTCTTGGCAAAAAACCTTTCTTCCAGGTGTTGGCAGCTTTTTTTTAATGCCACAGCACCTTTATAAGATGGTTTCTGCCTTGGCGAACAATTGTAAAAATATGTGACAAGATGATCTATAGCCATCGGGGTCTTGGGAAATTTCTCGAATAGCCTCATCCGCTCCTGCCAGAAACGAACGATCTTTTCTTCATTCATTTTACTTCTTTTGCATATAGGAACTTGAGATTTCATTTTAGCCTGAACTGTTTCCATCTTTAAATCTTCTTTGTATCTCGCACCCTGAAATTCCCCAAACTGGTTTGCTTGGCTAGCATGTGAGAATTAAAGATCCTGATGCTATATGCATTGAACATATATAATAATACTTCTAATTTGGCATCTTTTTTTCCCCATTTCTGCATATTCTCCACATTTCAAACTGCGACTTGATCGGAAACTTATTCTAACCCTTTATTCTTCAAGAATAGATTAAATTATAAACTTCTGCGATGTGACGTTTTCTGATCGGATTTTAATAAGTGGAAAATACTTTTCATGTTTTGTTTTCATTTCACTTGTATAACATTTCTTGCAACACGAAAGAATTCAATTATTGGTTCCCCAAACAGTATTGGCCAGTGTCCATCCTGTCCAATAACTAGAGGAAACAACCTAGACCTAATTAATTTTAAGATATTGTTTTAATTCTCAGGCAAATTTCTTGGATACATAACCCCACTTTGACTTCCATATACGTAACTAAAATGGAGGCACAATATAAGTTAAACACAGTACACAGCAACAGTTGTTTTATGCCACATAAACTTGATTTTAACAATATACAGCTTTCTGTAACAATCCATTGTCAAACTACTAAAATACAGTACTATACAATTTAAAACTTAACAAATAATCAAGACTCCCATGGCAGTTAAATTACTCCACACATCCAGATTAGAGCACTTTTACGATTTAAAACAAATAACCAAAAAAAAAAAAAAAAAGGTTTCAGATGTTAAATTACGTCAGAAGGGGCGTTTTTTTTAACGTTTTGTGTGTTACCTTTATTTATTAAATATCATGTTCTTTGCACTTAAACCATAAAATTCATTTCAACAGCAATATCGCAAAATAATTTTAAATAATTTTAAAATTGGCTTATTTTTAGAATTTCCGATACACACTTCCGGGCGCTGGGGATAAATTTTTTTCCCCATAGAGTGTTGCCATTGCTCGCTTTTAAATCGTTGTTAATCAAAAATTCCTTAAAGTTTTACAAAATATGAAATAGATAATAGAACAAATTCCAAATTTGCGCTTCGAGATGCCCATATTCGGGTGAAAACGTACTACATTATTCAAAATTGCGTAGCTCTAGGTACCATCGTTTTATCACAATGCGAGAAATATACATACATTTATGCTTATTCTTCATTATTTAACTTCTTAAATATAATACAGGGTGATAATATTTCGTGGCAACAATTTGAGAAGTGAATCGGACATTTATAGTGAACCAATGCAAAATGCCAAAACGAAAATAATAGTCCTTCAGGGCAAATTGCCGCTTTGGACTAATAATAAAATTGAGTTGTTTATTCTAAAGATTTGTACAGCTAGAAAAGTGCAGTTAGTCAAAATATGAGAACAGCTATGATATAATCTGCATTGAAAATTCTTGATTAAGCTGTTTACATTTTCAGGGGAAAGCATGGAGTTGGAAGAATCGATATTGTAGAAAATCGGTTCATTGGTATCAAGTCTAGAGGTAAGTTTCCTTAACTATTTGAAACGAATTACTTCATTAAACTCTGTTAATTTTATTAAATAACGAATAGTTTTCGCTTTAATTTAGTATTTATTCTTCTTATTTTATATGTTATTTCTATAACAAAAATAAATATGCAACGCAATAGATATACACTTTTTTCGTGGAAATTCTATGATGCAAATTGTGATTTTTTTTTCAAAATGAACCATCAAAAATAGCTAAAATAATATAGACATATAACGATATTTACGTAGTGCAGCGATGATGAACTTTTTAGAACTCTATATCAAATCTTTCGAAAATGCCGCTGACGCTAGCTTGATACCCGAAGACGTGCCGTTTTTGTCATCGAACAACACAAACATTTTTATGTACATATTTCATATATTCATTATTTCATTTTGTATTCAAGCCAGTGTAGAACGAGTGATCAAAATACTAAAAATGGAAACTCTTCTTCATATTCACCCTTCTGAAATACAAGACTGTATCAGTTGCTTCAGAATGCCTAATAGGTCAGAAGAAATAAGTTAATGGTTTATTTCACATGCGAGTATACAACATCGATTTCGAGAAAGTCAAACAACGACATCTCTGGCATGTATCTTGCAATTACGTGATATTCAGAGACTTATATTATCGAACAAAAATCCAGTGAATGAACCTTGTAAGGTTTTAAAAGTTTGCTTAAACAGACACTTTTTTTTCTCCTGTTCTAGCACTTCCGCATTTACTTCATTCACGTGTTACAAAAATACTTAAGTGTATAATGAAAAGCAAATTTAAGAATACAGTTTTAAGACTGTACTGCATTTATTAAGATATAAACAAAATTTAGTAAATAAAGTATATATTTATAAAACACTTGAATCTTAAATTCAATTTTCTTAATATAACTTTATGAAACGCATTTTAATAACCTAATGTTTTGTGCATTTTCGCAGAATCTTTTTAAATTAAAGCAAATATAGATGGGAGAGGGGCAGGAAATTATTTCAAGAGTTCCTATACATAAAATACTAAACACCAACGTTGAATTCTGTCCAAAATTTAAGATTGAGGCGCTATAGGCTCCTATGAGACAGATACTGGTGATCTGGGTTCCTGAAATTGCAATAATCACGTTAATTTTTAATTAACACCAAATACAGTTAATGGTTAAGGAGTTAACAAAAAACAGTTAATGGTTACAGTTAATGGTTAATTTTGCACAGTGTGTACGAAAAAAAAAAAAAAAAAAAAAAAAGCAATTCGACCAGCTGCCAGAAAGGCAACGTTTTGTGCACAAACATTTAAAGTTAACTTTTGGTCCTACTGGGCAAAAAGACACTGAAGTTGATGCACTAACTGACTTTATTCACTACATTCAAGGAAAGCACCTTGACTACATTACTAAGAGCTTTAAAAGAAAGCAAACAGCAACCAATTAGGCCTAATAAGATTGTTGATAATTCTAAAACTATTGTACAAATTAACGAAAGGCATAAAAACCTTAACCGGAACACAAGAACAACATAATTCAATCACTTATAAAGCAAAAATGCACAATTTATCAACATATAAGAATAAAAAAAAACTGAGCTCATTAAGCCGGATAACAAAATGGGATATATACACACACGTTTGTTGCAACCGATTGCAACGAAAAAGGGGAGGTGCACGACTACATATTATAGCGGTCCCATATTCTACGGCTACGCGATTTTGAGTTATGCGAGATACATACCTACATATGTACAGACGTCATGAAAAAAATCTCTTCTGAATCTATTTTAAATCCAATTTTACAATCTGTTTTGGAAAAAATAGTCCTTTATTCTATCTGTACGTACAGATGTCACGCAAAACAAAATCGTTCAAATGGATTCGCGAGCGGTCAAAATGGATATTTTCGTTGAAATACGATACTCCAATTTTTTCAAGATTACAATACTTCCAACAAGGAAATAAAAATATCAGTTTTCAGAGTTAGTGAGCCTTTGTTCTTGGAAGATTTTTGAATTATTGTTAGAATACCTTCGTTTTTACTACGAAAACACAGTTATTTTCTACTATTCTAAACATTTTCAGCAAATCTTTCGATTTTATTATGAGAATTTGCATGGACTTGAAAACCATTGTTTCGTTTATTTTAGTTGAACTAAATATATATATTTAAATTTTTATTTTCAGGGGTGTATGAAACGCCTGGTGGAACAATCCTACATGCTGCCCATACAGACCTCGAAATATTTACTTTGGATAAAGTACGTGAATTTAGGAATATAATTGTTGACTTGACTTTTAGCAGACAGTAATTTGACATTTTGTGTTTTGACATTTTGTGAAGACTTACTACCTACGGGGTCATAAAATGTTTTAAGTATCAATTTTGATGCTTCTTATGGTTTTAAATGTAAAAATTCATTTACCGATGTTTTTCAATATGACTGTCTTTGCATCACTTTGATCATTTTAAAGCACATAATATCATTTTAGGTACGTTCTTCCTCTGTCCTCCAACAGCTTTCTAAGAACTGTTAGAATAGAATCCTTTATCATTTTTAGTTCCTTTTACAGATACCCTAACAGAAAATTATACCAAAATGCAGCTTTAAGACTCTTTGATATAATAGTTTTGTTACCATGTATTAATATTTGCAACATCAGCATACTTAAACAAATTTTAAAGCCATTTATATTGAAAATAAAATATTGATTTTTTTGTTGTTGTTTTCACTGCTTTTATTTTCTTCTAGGAAGTCTACAAACTGAAAAAGTATTTAGCTCTTAGATTTGCAGAGCAGGTTTATAATGGTAAGTAAAACGACCTTCCTATATTCTCTGAAATATAAAAATACGATAAAAAGCAAGCATCTAATGGAAAACATGAGTTTTATTTCCTCTATATAGGTATCATACATTGTGATAATTATTTTAAATTTTACTAAAATTTAACTCTGTTGTTCTCCTGTCTTTTCTTGGATTTACGTTACTTACGTTTAATCAGACCAGATGTCACTTATGCAAAATTAAACCACGTGCAGGAAGTTTAATGACTAACGAATGTAAACTGCAACTCAGACCTTATTTCGTGAAGAGCTGTTGTTGGAGACAGCTCCACGATTTTAGTTACTTTTTAGTTACTTTGGATTAGCTAGTTATATTATTTGAGTTTTTTCATTAATATATGGGAAAACGCATGAGAGCTATCTACGTAAGCGGAGAAATGCCTTTATGGAGGACATTCTACGAAAAACTGGCTTGTATTCACATTATACATGGAAAAAAACTATGAAAACCAATCATGTAACCAGTCCCGATTGCTTGGGTTTGAATCCGGGTCGAACTATCACTCTTTAAAGACCTTAACCGCTCGCTCACTAGTGAGGTATTGGGTATCACTAGTGGGGCAATGAAGAAAGTATTGCTTTGAGGCTACATCGTGTCTCACTGCCGTTCTTATTGGTAAATGAATCTTTTTAAATGTACAGAGACCATAGCCAAGTGTCTTTAGAAAATCTGACTCTGACATCACAAATTTTCAAAAAAAAAAAAAAAAAAAAAAAATTAGAATATACATATATATTTTTAATAAAATTAAAAATTTATCATTAAATCTTTCTATCCTATTTAAAATATGCACTCAATGAAAAAATTGATTAATTTAAAGACTGTTTAACTCTCTTAAAATCGGAAAGCTAATATAAAAAAATGATTGAATTAGCCGTACTGAAATAGTTGGCTGTAACGAAAGTTTTCAGCGAAAAAACGTTCTTAATAAAGTTAGAAAAAAACATGAAAGTAGTACCTTTAGTGTGGATAGCCATCACCACCCAAATTTATGATTTTCTGCCAAAGTTTTGGAAGTTTTTCAAACCCTTCGGCTCAGAAACTTAGTTGCCGCCAGTCCAAAAACAGATCAACTTCATTTCGGAAGTCCTGTGGAGAATGGAAGATAGTACGAACAAGATGTAACTGCAGGTTTGAAAAACTGTAGAAGTCCGAAGGAGCGATGTCGGGGCCATATGGTGAGTATGACAAAAGATCCCATTCGAGTCTATACAGAGTCCAGCCGGTGATTCACACACCGGCATTCAAGATAATGCAAGAACACTTGCATTATCTTGATGGAACATTAACTTTCTGCGCCGGGACTCAATTCGACGTTTTTCCTTGATAGCAGCGTCGATACGGACTAGTGTCTCGCTGTACACCTTACTGTCGAAGGTTTTACCTTTTTCCAGATACAAAGCATGATCTTTTTGTTAGTCAAATTTCGCTTTGCAACGCATTTCCGTCAGGATTTGTCTTTCCTTGTTGAAGAAACATTAGCCTAAATCTACATTCGTCAGGTTGGTTTTGAGCTACTTTCCAAGTTCTAGCCGCAGTCAAACCTGCCATTTGTTAATTGCAATAATATTTGAAATATATCATTATGTTGCTCAGAAGTAAATGGCTTGAACTTGGAATTTCTTTCAACACTTCATTATTTACATGAATATTTTTCATTTTGTACATAGGGAGGGGATAAAACTGACAGTATTCAACTACAATACTCACACATTTTCACACAGTAAAGCCACTGAAATTTGCCAGACGCATGTCTTCACTCTTTTGCACACAGATTTCGCGGAGAGCTTTGCAGGAGGTTTCAAGGGGCAAAACAAATTTCCTCTTCCAACAGTCGTAAGTAAACTCAGCCCCTCCATTTCAGCCTTGCTGGCTCTTGCATTGGAACTTTCGAGTCACACCGTTAGCGTTTCTGATGCAGACGAAATCAAACACCAGCCAATTACATTTGAGTCGTTTGACCAGCGTATGAATTTGCGCAAAGGATATTTCATTATTATTCTTTACTTATTCCCCATTAAACTTTACAGCTTTTTGAAGTGTGCACACACTTTCAGACGGAGGAAGCATTACAACTTCACTTTTACTTGTAACACCAATTCCTATTGCTAAATTGTATTCTCTTTTGTATTCAATTTAATTCAATTAATCATTTTAGCAATTTGGTAGTCATCAGTTCTACAAATCTGAGAAATTTTTTCGTAAATCTCCTTTCAAACTTATATTAATTGATATATGGCATAATGAGTCGTGTGAAGCATGTCTTTTTTTTATCATTATTTCTGTATATGATACTGATGACCAAATTCGATCATTAATTTAGTTTCTGTTTAATTTAAATCCTATCCATCTTTCCTGTTGTTGTTACTTATCCTAATTGGTTAGCCATTAGTACGTTTCCTGACGGCCAGTACTCGGCCGAGACCAGGATCATTGGAAATTATTAATTTAAATAATAATAATAAACTAGAACGACATGATTACCTGTTTAAAATTATCCCATTTTAGAATAAAATATGTCCTAATAAATTAGCAACAGCATATTAATTGCTTGTTTAATTGAAATACTATATGCCTTTATGAAAAGCTATGATTTAAGTAGAACATATTCAGTTCTTGATAAAACTTAAGTCTCAGAAGCAAAATATAATTAGCCAAAAAAGCATATTTATCAAATACGTTTTAAGGATTATGTTTATTTTATTAACAGTTAAAGTTTGAGTTAAACTTCCCTTCCTATCGATTCTTACCACTTCCGGACAGAACCTAATTTTAGAATCACGTCTGAATGTTAATGAGGAAGAGCGGTATATAACCGCGAAGTTCTTAGTGAGAGAGATACCAGATATTCTGGCTGCAGGCGTCCGCCTTTTTAGACTACTCTCTCGTAAGCTATTATTACGCTCGGCCGTACTTTAGGCTCTTGATAGCTTCGCAGTCAATTAGTGTTAAGGGGCCAACTCTGTTAGGATTTTGGTAGCTTCGGCTATAGCTCTTTAGTTAAGATTAGTTTTGTTTAATTCTTAGCTTCTTAAGTTCAAGCCAAAGTGTCGGCTTTATTGTACAACTCCAAGACGAAATTTTGTTAAACTTTACTTGGAATAATAAAGGGTTATTTTACCCTTCAATCTTGTTGTTTCCTGTCACACGAACATAGCCGATTATTCGCTTATCAGTTCTTAAAATTCTTCACTTCCAACAGTAACTTAGAATTACACAGTAGAGAATCCTACAACGTGACTATAAAAAAAAAATTTAAGAATTACAAGTCAAGAGCTTTTTTTTATGAAAATCTGCAGGCATTTCTATCTGTTTCGATGTATTAAATGGTTCTACTGAAGAAATTTCTTAGATATCGCAAAGATATAGTATTTTTATCAGACTATAATTACGATGCACTCTAAATCAGCTTACAAATCATAAATTTGGCCAAGAAAAGTATTTCTAAAAGAAATTTTTTACACAGTTTTTTGATTTTAATAATAAATCCAAATGGATTTCCTTTCTAGCTAGCATTTACTTTATATTTCAAAATCTCATTTCTTTTTAAATCATTAAATGACTTTTTTTCCATTATTTTTGTATGCTATTGCTGTTATTTTTGTATTACAATTTCCTCAATGTCCGATATCAATTTAAAAAATACAGTTCCAGAGTTGCTTAGATTATTTAGTCCTCAAATTTCCTTGGATTTCCTTAAAAAAGAATCTCTATAAGATAATTTTTAATAAATCATTGAATTTCATGCTGCATTTGAATAAACCTTGTTTTGCATCCTAGTTTTTTTTTCACAACTGACTTTTCCCTCCTTCACCAGGATTATGGTTTAGCCCTGAGAGTGAATATACACAAAACTGTCTGAAACTAAGCCAGAAGAATGTTAATGGCACGGTCAGAGTCCTCTTGTACAAGGGCCATGTTCATATCATTGCCAGAAAGTCCACCTCTACTACTTTCAACCAAGAATTAGCCAGGTAAAGGTTTTTCCTCAACTCGTATCTTTGACAAGATAAAAAGCTACAAATTCTGAAAAAGCGATCCTTAATCTCTTTAGGAATTATCAATACCCGTAAAAATTGCTTGATCGTTATTTGTACCCCTACAAGAAAGTTCGCATCCCTCCAATGTTGGCACACAGAAAATGTCAGAATTATGATTCATGACTCGTTAGCCTAAGGCAGTGATGGCGAACGTATGGCACGCGTGCCACAGTCGGCACACGAATAAAATATTACTTTCTTAATCAACAATCGCAATAAAATGAAACTATGTAATTTAAATAAGTGTTTTAGTCTGTTCTTGAACGTTTCACCTTACTTACTTATCGCATAATGCCACTAGCATAGGGCCTAAGCCTAGATATAAGATTTTCATATATTGCAAAAGAAATGATATACATATTTATAGACCCAATTTATGACGTTTTAGTTGGTTGGGCCAATCATATTACTTGTTACAAGGCAAAAAATACGCTAAAGGTGAAGCAGCTAATGTTTGCTAAAACGAATTCAAATTTATTACAGACTGCTGGTGAGTTTTAATACTTTCATTGTTAAATAGATTCCAGTTTCCAAATCTAAGCATTTTCAGGTAACTTGTGAATAATTTTAATGTCTTAAATGAAATGACAAACGGCCCCAAAAAGGTTCACCACCACTGCCCTATGGTATTAACTCCTTTAGTTATGGGGGAAAAAAAATCACAGCAAAACATCGCGGACGAAAATGTAGCGGAGAAAACAATGCAAGGAGAAAACATCGTCATCCAAAACATTGAGGGAGAAAAGAAAGCAAGGAAAAAACATAGCAATTCTAAAACATCGAGATAAAAAATATCGTGGAAAAAAATAAAACACGTACAAATCATCGCAAGACAATAATATCGCAGACCAAGTTTTTAAAAGTAAATGTATATTTTCATAATCATTTGTGAGCGCTGGAAGGAATTAGGGTATTTTTACTTAAATATTTCATATTTTTGAATTAACTAATAAATTTTTGTTTAAAAAAGAGGATGAACTTAAGCATTCAAAAACTGAAAATGAGCAGAAATTTAATGCTACGCGTGACACTTAATAGAATTTTAAACTTATGCGATTAACTCTTAGAAGTCATTATTTAACTAATATCTTTAATGAAGTTTATTGGAGTTTCTCATGAAATATATATTCTAAAAAAGAATATCAGATAAACAAAATGAAAGAAAATTATTTTACACTTTGCAGTTACTCATCTCCCTATTTTATGAAAAACTAGTAATAAAGCTTTATAGAAGAGATTAAGTGAATAATGACTTAAAATATTTAACTACGTAAGTTTAAAATTTCTTTCAACTGTTATGCGTAGCATTTATTTTCTACTCATTTTCAGTTCTTGAATGCTTGAGCCTCCTTCTTTCTTTTCTAGCAAAAATTTATTATTATTTTTTTAAATATAAAATATATCGGTAAAAATATTCTTCATTCCTTCTAGAGTTCACAAATTATTATCGGCATATAAATTTACAATTTTTAAAGCCTGAAAAGCGCATGTCTGCCCTATTATCATAAAGCGATGATTTGTACGTGTATTTTTTCCCACGATATTTTCTAACACGATGTTTTTGAACTACTTTATTTTCGACGTCGATGTTTTTCTCTTTGCTTTGATTTCTTCCACGATGTTTTTGTACGATAATGTGTTCACCTTGCGTTGTTTTCTACGCAACGTTTACATCCGCGATATTTTTTCCGTTAAGACTTCGGGGAACAACCACCACTCTTTGTCGAATCCCATGAAATTCCATCGCGTACCCCTGACAGCGAAGTATTTTTTTACTGGGGAGTTTTATATGTAAAAGATATGATTTATTTCTTTATCGTATTTTCTTCAGCTAAGTAAAATTATCAAAATCGTAAAAACAACCTTGTATTTAGCGTAAGTAAATTGAAACACTCAATCAATTTCGAGGACAGCTAAAGGTCCCTCCTCATCAGGAGAAAGAAATACATAGTAAGAAGAAAAATAAATAAATTAAAAAAAAATAAATTAAAAAAATAATTTCATTTTTATTCAAAATAAATTTATTTCATTTAAGAAAAATAAATGAATAAATAAATTTATTCATTTATTTTTCTTCTTACTATGTATTTCTTTCTCCTGATGAGGAGGGACCTTTAGCTGCCCTCGAAATCGATTGAGTGTTTCAATTTACTTACGCTAAATACAAGGTTGTTTTTACGATTTTGATTGTCACATTAGCGTGTTTCTCTTCTAGTCAAGTAAAATTATATTGGCAAAATAAGTATTTCACGAAAAAGGTGAATATTATATATATATATATATATACATATTCAATATTTTATTTAAATATTTTTCAAAGTAAACCCTAGGTTGCGTGCTGGAAATGTCTTTGACATGATGGATTTGGTGTGCGTGACAATGAATCCCAATCTCTCGTCTAAGGTACGCTCTGTCGAAATCAGCACGAAGAATTTACTTGGATGAAGGAATTTTATAGAACCTGCGTACTGATAAAAGTGTGAGCTCTTTGTCTAAAAATGATAAACTAAGTTTCCTGTTAGGATAAGAAGAATATTTCCTGATATTTCAACAATCATTCTTGTTAATAGTTTCAAATAAAAAAAATATTTTATTGCATAAAAGTTTTGTTTACGTTACATAAAAACTTTCATTTCATTACTCATTTAGCATGGAGGTTCAAGGAAACTGTTCCCCAAATGACGCTGATGGTTTTATAAAGGTCAATGCTATACGGTAATAAACTATTACTCTGAAGAAAGTTTCATTTGGTATTTATTTATTTATTTTAATTCTTTTATGTTTTATCTCTGAAATGCATTTTCTCTTTCAGGCTAAAAGAGTACTTCCGTCTGAAATCGAACCCAGATTAAATTGTTGTAAAGTGACCATTCCATCTATGACAAATGATAATGTTTTACTGTCCGAATGATGAAATATTCTTATTCTATTTTCAAGATACAAGCGTGCAGTTGCAGAAAATAAATTTTGTGGAATGTGTTAGCATTATTTAAGGATTGTTTCACTGTTTAATATGAAAGTTAGAATGGAATAAGCTAATTATAGTTTTATTACCTGAAAACACGAAATGTACTTTTAATTACAAAATTAGAATTGTAGCTTTTATATTCTTTATTTTTATGGATGTCTTAAACCTTCGCAAAACATTAATTCTCTCTCCCGTAAAATGGGTCCAGCGCAGTTTCCAAATGTTTGACCATGGCAGCTGTCTCGGAAACCTGAAATATAAATAATTTTGTTTATTTCTATGCATTTAAAGTAAAATGTTATGCATATAAATAAACATAGATTATAGTTAATAATATGGACAATTATTGATTCTTAGTGATAGAGATTTCTAATGCACATTTAGAAAATGATCGAAGAGGTTTCTTAATCTTTACTGTCTGCATTTAAAAGATAAAAAAATGCATAAATGCATTAGTATTTACATCCTTTGCAGAAAAATTCCAGGACAATTTTTTTAAAATTTCTGTGTTTGCAGTACTAAAAAAGGAATAAAAGTTGTTTTTATGTTACCTGGTATATATTCTTACTTGACATGACCTTGGTCATGTTTCTACACAAACGTAACTAGGTGGCAGAGCTGTGCTTAGCAATACACTGTTTGGGTTGTTGTCGCATTCGTTAAGGTGATACAATGGATGCTGACTGTGAGCAAAGAGTGAACATTAAGTTCTGCGTTAAGCTTGGGAAAAGCCCTAGTCAAAGGTGGAACATGATTAAGCAAGCATATGCAGACGAAACACTTTCAAGAAGTCGTGTTTTCGAGTGGTATAAAAGGTTTCGTGAAGGCAAAGATTTAGTGCAAGACGATCTCGAAGCTGGTCGCTCGTCCATAGCACATACCGATGCAAACGTGTAGCGTGTAAGGCAGTTATTGTAAGAAGACCATCGTGTACCTGTACATATGATTTCAGAAAAATTGAATTTGAATTGTGATGTGTGGCATCAGATTTTACGCGAAGATTTAGGAAAACGGAAACTTAATGCAAGAATCGTCCCTCCCTCACTAACAAACGAATAGAAAGAGAAATGACAATGAATTTCTGCTGAACTATTGGATAGAGCCAGACTTTATACCACATTTGTGTCCAAGATTATGATTTTTTCTTGTTTCCTTGAGTAAAAAGGTGACTGAAAGGAAAGCTTCATGAAGATTATTGCAGTCATCCAACGGGCTGCGACAAATGAGCTTGCAAGCATCGCAGTTGAAGATTTCCCTGCTAGCTACCAAGACCTCCAGAAACGTTGGCAGTTGTGTATAGATAGTCAAGGGAACTACTACGATAGCAGCTAGCATCATTACTTGATAAATGAAATTTTCTATTTTTTATGACCTTTGTCCTGGAACTTTTCTGATAATGGATGTAATTACCCGAGATTATGTTTAAATTGATGTTAACTCGCTTAATTGAAAACTCTGACAAAATAATATCGAGTTCTTAGATTTAATATAAGCTTTTTAGAACTCTAAGCTGAATCACCATCCATATATTTTCAACTGAATGCTAAATCAACTGACAAGAATACTTTAACTAAATAGTAGAAGTTTTCCAAACTCAGTACCTAACATCGTACAAACTCAGTAACATATTAGCCAGAAAAAAAAACTAACACATATTACTTAAAAAATAACTCTTTTAACAGTCTGCTATCCTATAGCTCAATAATCGATTCTGGGCGGAATGATTTGGCGCGTAGTAAATACAACTTCAGCCATCACACCTGGAAGGTATCTACTTATTACTTTCATATTTCTAATTTTTCTGCATGGCTTTAAATACTGCATTACATTACATAAACTGAAGAACTCGCGGAGCATAATAAATGAGAGAATGCATAAATAATTAACTTTATAACAGAAGTATCGAACGCATATCAGCTATAAAAACTTTGAATATGAAGGATCATAGGAGAAAATATTTCTATAAGGAAATTAACAGCACAGAAATGGAAGCCAATTCGGATTCTGAATTTGCGACGGTATTCCACAATGCAATTTGGAGACAGGGAATTTTTCTTTTTCTTTTCGTAATGCACGTAAATGCTCATTCGTTTTAAACCATAAAACAATTAAATAAAATCTACGTACATGCTCAGAATTACGATACAGGACTGGAATTGAAAATTTCTCATGCTTTTGATTACAAATACATGAAACTAAAGAAGAAAACTTTAACTGTATTATAAGCAGCAATTTTGCCATAGATTGCTACTCATCATTAGGGCCGGAGCCAGCCTTTTCGCGTAAATTCTACCGCCAAATGCCTAGTTAAAATAAAAGACATTTTGCCACCTCTAAATTCTGCCATTCGATGTGGCTGCACCGGTTCGGCTCAATTTTCAAGCTAAGACAAAGATATATTTTTAAGGTCAACATTTTCATTTTCTTAATTACTCCTTTGATTCAGCTGTTAAAGATCTCAATTTACGGTTGATTTCCCACTTAAAGCATTTATATTTTTTTATTTAAATTGATTGGTTAATTTTTAATATTTTTTCTCGCTTTGTCAAATTTCTCAAGCGTGCGAACCGACTACCAGTTACTTTTTCGGAAAAACAGCTCCCATATTTTGAAAAAAGTACATAAAAACCGTACTAAATGTCGCCAAATTCGGCGACTTTTGGCAATTTCTTGCCAAAATTGGCGACAAAAATAGTCGCCAAAACCATTGCCAGCTCGGCGACATCTAGCCAAATTAGGGAGATAGCTATTTACTCAGTGTAAAATAGACTCGCCCCTGTATTCTTATTTTTTCACTGGAGCATCATTTCTCTCAGCTTTTCATGTTACGTTATACAAAAAAATACAACAATTTCACATATAATTTCACTAAAATAATCTATCTATATATAAAATTCTTAACAATAACAAAGATACATCGAAAACCGATAACACTCGCGAATTTTATCAGTGATTGATGTTCTGGCTTTTCTTGTCAGTAATACACCATTGTGCATTTAGGTAAAAAAAATGTGGTTTGTTTACGTTTGTTGTGAATGAAAGCAACACTAATTGAAAATTAATATATATATATGTTTCAAAGAACGAAAATATGACGTTTCGGAATAGGTAAAAACTTTCAAGTATCGAGTGACGAAGAAATCGCTCGTAGCTTAGATCCAGAGAACAACAGAAATTACAGTGACGCTGAGAACGACAATGAAACGAAAAATATAAAAATTAGTACTATCGAAGTCTTGATTTCAATTTATTTCAATTTATTACAAAAGCACACGATGGCTTTGGGCTTAAAGGGAAGGATGCCTTTTTGGAAGACTTGTTATAGGAAACTGACTCATATATACTTTGCTCATTCAATTTTTTGCCAGGTGACCATGTTTATTTTGTGGGTTTCAATGAGATCGACTGTTCCATTTGCAACAACCCAATAATTATGTGGCAATATCATGTTTTTTATTACTACATTTTTAATAGCTTCTGTATTTCTGCTATACGGAAATTTATGTGAATCTCAGCTATTCAAGAGTGAGATTAAATACTACAAATTCTTAACAGCTGAATCATATGAAATTGCTGCCTACTGCAGAAGTTGCTTAATCGCTGTCAGGAGTTGTCCCTGTTTTGAGACTTGAGATTGACTTGGAGATCCCTCTGCTAGGGTTAAATGAAAGTTCACTTTAAGTGACAGAAACTTGTAAGTGTTCGATTCTATACACGAGTAGAGTGTGAATCGTTGGAGGTTGTAAGCCAATTATAATATATTTTATCACAAGAGAGCGAACTGGACAAGTTAATTTTATACATATTAAAGCTTAACCACAATTTGTTTTAGGGGGGAGAGAGCATAACTAGATTTTTAGTACTTGTTATTTATTTATTTGTGCAGGCGATAACTCGCCATAACACTTATGTAGGTAGCAGTTTATGACACGCTTATATAATTTGGACATCATGTCTAAGTTCTGACAAGAGCTAACTCTAAACAGAATACTTGCATAGAGAAATGAAAGCTAATTAGAATTCCAATATAAATAAGACATAAATATTTGTTAAAATAAATACAATAAACTTATAAATATTCTAGACTGAACAGAATTATACATATTCGAATATTTATATAGAACTATAAACAAACTTATAAATGTTCGTTAAAAGTACTGAATATTTTCAGTTTAAAGAATTATTAAAAAAGTATTGAATTTTTTCAACCTGGTACGTGTCCGGCATATCCTGGGACAGGCTTGGCAGGCCTATATAGCTGAAGATGATAGCCATCTAAGGTTACTGGTTCAGATGCATACACAACTGGACATTTGTACCAATCACTAATTTTTGGTCGCCTCTCAGCAACCAGACGTTCGAGTCTGGAACTTGTCAAATCGCATAGATCTTGATGAGCTCCTGCTGAATGTGTCACACCGGTGTCAAAACATTTGCCTGTGTAATAGCCAGTGTAACCTAAAAATGGAATAAAAAGGAATGAAACAAAGCGTTTAGGCCACATTTTCAAAACTAGATGGCAACCACAGGCAGATGCAAATTAACTTTCTCGAGCTATATCGCGACAGTAGAAAAAGATCGTCTGTTGCCTTGGTGACTTTCTTTTAGTTTTCACTCTTCTTTCTTTATTCAATAAATATGTTTTCAGGAATACAGTCCGCTTGAAGTTTTACTTATTTGCATACGTTCTACATACTATTTATTGGTTCGTCGAAGCTGCAGGACCTATGTATTTGTGAATTTTCAATTTATTTATGTGATGTTATTCAACAAAATTCACTTAGTTCTGTTTCGCTGGATTAAATTTTACAATTAATTAATGCAACAAAATTAAGCCCTCTGCACCTTGAATGAAAATATTACAGCCTCTGTTGGAACATAATAATGTATAATCATGATGCTAAACAATCCTATACTTGCAGTTCCCCTCCACCATTTTCTGACGATAAATTTCACAAGGTTGAACAGTTCTCGGATTCAAAAACTTGATAATGTCTCTTATTTCATAGCTACAGGGCCGGTGGATGTTTTTAACATGATTACCGACAAACAATGACTGCAAACGTTAACATAAACGAACAGAATGGCTAGGCTAATTCGTTCTCGAGTTGAACGATGTAACTAAGCATGCGCGATCTTCGTGCTGACAGATGCGCGGGAGATGTGAACAAACGGTACTTACTTTCTGGATCAGCTCTGTACAAATCGTCAGCTTTGTTCGTACCAGAATCAAGCTTTTATGTTTTACTTTTGCTGAGGAGTATAACATTTTCCTAAGCATAAGTATTGAGACCGGAAGAATGCATAAAAAGTTAAGATTCCGTTAAATTTCTAGCTCGCGCCTATATTCAGATGAGTTAGAAAGAAGAGACTATTAAAAAAACGTTTTAGAGGGTAAAATCAGAGCGTGTTCTGTCTGCCTGAAAGCAAAGTTGCTAAATTTGATTCTCTTGTGATTAACATTCTCCGGCATTGAGTGATTCTTGCCATTAAGCTTGTTTACGCCGAGCTTAGGTCACAGACAGTTTGCGCGTGTTTCATTTGTGAAGTCACTAGGCTAATTTATTTTCATTTAACATTAGTTCATACATTATCTTTAATTTAAGCCATAATTATTGACTTCTGTAAGCACAAGTTGGTCCGACTGTTAAACTTCATTTGAGTTAACAAAAGTGTGCTGCATTTAGAGGCCAGGCCGCCACGTGGTACAGATGCATTGGAATTTTTTTTTTTTTTTTTTTTTTTTTTAATACTTAGGCATCCGAAGAAGATGGTTCTTTATTTAAACCATCGAAAGTAGTCCTTCAAAATTTACAAACATTACGCTGATTCTTATTGTTTAATTTCTCCCATAAGCGTTATTCGACGTGTTATTTTAAACTAAAGTTAAAAGATATTTAATCAGTTTTGTCAATACTGAGTATTTCTGATTTCCATCCTCTTTCAGTCTGAATACTTGAAAACAAAATTTTACAATATCTGTTTCTATCTTTCTCTGTATAAGACAGACAGCAAAAGAACTTTTTTTTTAATAAAACAAACATAGATTGTTCTAGCAAGAAATTTGACTTTCTGCTGTATAAAGTTTCTACCCCCCCCCCTTTACACCGGCGTGAAAGCGTAATTGGAAAAATGCGTCCAGCTAGCGAACGAAAAACCCGAACCTCGACTCCTAACGACAGCATTACTCAATTTCTCACTCGAAAGGAAAAACATCTAAAAGATTTTACAACTAAATTTTATATAGTTTAAAAGTTTTTGAATCTGAAGGACATATACGGCCGAGCGTAGTAATAGCTTAGAGAGAGTGTAGCCAAAAGGCGAACGCGCGCTAGTCAGAATCTCTGGCTCTCTAACGAAGTCAGTGGAACTTCGACTTAAGTACTGCTCTTCCTTCATTTGCATTTAACCGCGATTCTAAAAACACACTATGGCCGGAAATTTGTAATCTGAAATTAGAAAGGATGGGAAAGTAACTTTAACTAAAGATAGCTGTTAAAAACGTAGGATAAACCTTACGGCTTAATAAAATTAATTTTACCAAAAGAATCACTTTACAGTTCTGGAACTTCCTAAAAAGTAGTTGGACAGATCTTCACAGTATCAACAAATTCAGTCACTAGCTACACTTCAGATTTCTAAGAACGCTAAACACAATACAACGCAAAACGCATCTAAAAAAAGCGAAGATCTCACTGATATCTTAATACTCCAAATTCAGCTTTGAACTTACAATTGAGAAACTGATGCTCTCTCCGGTCTTATATAGTTTTCCCCGACTGCCGAGAAATCTCTAGTACTTCTCGAAATTACTGGAAGGCATATGAAGGCCGAATGCAGTTACAGCTACACAGAGGATCAATTACAGTTATTCAGTTACAAACCCATTACAGTTATTCAGGGACAGGACCAAAATATCCTCCAAATGGTCGCAAAGTTTGGCGGCTCCTCGCCAAATTTGGTGACAAAAATTAGTCGCCAAAACCATCGCCAAGCGACATAGCCCCTGTATTCTTACTTTAGCATTCTTACTTAGCATCTTTACTTTAGCATTCTTTACTTAGCATCGCCTTTTTAGATTTTCATGTTACATTATACAAAAAAAGAAAACCCTACTGTTTCATGTATAATTTCATTAAAATTATTTATACATGTACACAATTCGTAACAATATTCTTCCTAATGAAGATTTTTCGAAACTCATTAACAGAAGTTCCATGTTTCCTGAAAAATCGGTCGAGTTAACATGCAGTTGCTAACCATGGTTGCTATTTAAATCAAAAAAATTAATCCTTCATTGTTAGTAGCTCCATTGTTTTAAGTGTTGAGGAGATTGAATTTCAAATTCAAACAGCAGTTAAAATGAAATGAAGGCAATATGAAACATCAAGTAAATTGGAAGACCTCGATGAAAGATAATATGAAGCGTATTTCGTTGCTACGCTGGCTGGAATGAAAAATTTTTGTAAGGTGAAGGCAGTGAATTTTCTTTAGGCAGCTGAATGTTGAATAAGGCAGAGATTTTTATTTCTCTTATTACTTTTGCACATTCTATTGACTAAAAAATAGAAAATAAAATATCTAAAATCTTTCTTATTAAATGGCATGAATGGTCTAAAATGCAAAAAGTAAAAAAATAATTTTTAGGATTCATAATATTGTGACTATTAAAATATTATTATGGGAGAACGAACAGCAGCGAATTTTAAATCACAAACCTTCAAAGAAAAAATTTAACTGAGTGAATGTAATTATTCTCATACATGTCTATTTCTATTCTGTCACATTTGTCGTTCCTAGGAATTCTGTTAAAAGTTGTGATACGGTTCGTTTACGGGCATTTCACCATTTTATTTTCACTCATATATAACCAAGAATTTTATGATAAGCAAAAATTCTTTACTTTCTAGTTCATTAACTACAATGAGTAATTAATAAAAGTTTTATATATTAAGCTATAAGTATATAGTATAGCTATATGTATATATTAAGCTCAAAAAAGAGAAAGGTTTGAAAGTTTTTAGATCTTATATTACGCCCAAAGGGACATTTTTTAATGTTTTGTGTGTTACTTTTATTTATTAAATTTTATGTTCTTCGCACTTAAACCATAAAATTCAACTCAACAACAATATCACAAAATAATTTAAAATGAGCATGTCTTTAGAATATCCGATACATAGTCTCGCGCGCCGCAAATTCCCCCCCCCCGTTGCTCGCTTTGAAATCGTCGAGTTTCTTAATCAAAAACTCATAAATGCTTTACAAAATATGAAATAGATAATAAAACAAATTCTACATTTGGATTTCCAGATGCCCATATTCAGGTGGAGGATTACGTTATTCAAAATTGGATGGCTCTAGGTACCGTTGTTTACCACAGTGTGAGAAACATACATACATTTATGCAGCTTCTTCATTATTTAATTTCTTTAAATATAATACAGGGCGATAATATTTTGTGGCAACAATTTGAAAAGTGAAACGCCGTTTGTAGTGAAATGCCACGAAATGCCAAAACGAAATTAATAGCCCTTCTGGGCTAACGGCCTTTTGGATAAAAAAGATAAACTACATGAGATTTTCCGCTGATTGAGGCTGGATTTGTCAAAGGGTCTTTTCTTTCTCTTAAGTTTCGAACTTGATTCTGCTACCGTAGGGGTAAATAAAAAGAGATTACTGCGCAGTGACTTTCGAAGCTGGCATGGCATAATGAACAACGATATATAATCCGTCCCGATCTGTAATATTACAATTCTTTATAATTGTCCTATTTTGTTTTGAAAGGTAAACACTTCGTAAAAGTGTACACAAATCGATAAAAGTTACTTATCGAGTTATTATTACAGGAGAAAATTCTCAATCCTGTTGCAAGCTATGAAAATTTCGACAAAAGTTTTAAATACAAAAGACATTTATCACTCAAATCACGTACCTGGCATATATGTTTTCCTCGGATCCAGATCACTCATCTCATAAACGGAAAGGCCATAATTCATGGGGTTTGTGAAAGTGGCGTAAGATGGAATATTTCTGTGGTGCGGCCTTTCGTGCAACCTCTTTTGGAAAACTATCGTTCTAGGCTGCAGAAAGAGGAAAGCTTAAATTGCAATGAAATCAGACAATAAAAAAAAGGACATATGCAAATACATTTAGGCAATCAGGACATGGAAAAAATAGAACTATACAAATATTTTAGTCGCGTGGTAGATACATACGGTTTATCGTATTTACTACAGATGGGATATTCGTGAAATAATTCAAAGAAGCATTTCACTTTGCTTAGGAGCGAAAGGTGATCCAACAAAGCGAAATGGTAGCTGCTTTAAAGTTACCCTCAGTGAGATTTTGTTGGAAGCGTGCGAGGAAGATTTGAATCTTATTTTAGAGAAGAAAAAATGTTTCTACTCTCATATAAAAAGGAAAAATTTCCAAATTTTTAACATTATTTTATTCCAAAACTTTGTTGTCAATTCTGAGTAGAAAGAAAGTTTTATAGAATCTCAAAACTGCAGTTCAAAAAAATCAAACCTGGGACTTATTTCTTCTTTGATTGATTCGATTCTCCCGATCTTATTCCTTGTTCGATTCTTTCCGCTCTTTACTGCGTTTTCGCCCACTCCTCTTGATCAACTCCCCATTCCCAATATTATTCATCAGGGTTCTTGTAAATAAGCTGGTGAGCAGGATCGGATTTAGATTTGACGAGATCCTAAGCTATTTGAGATATGGGGTCCTTTGTAAGAGATATGAGTCGAGTCAATTTTTTTTATATGGGATATGGTACAATTTTGGGGGGAGGGTGGCTGCAAGAAAATGAGGGCTCTAAGTTACAGCTTGTGCAGCTTATACGTAAATCCGGCACTGGCGGTGAATCATAAAAGGCAACCGATTCAGCTCAGTGAATGAACGGTTTTGATGTAATCCCATAAAAGTGTTGTTTTGCTCACTATTAGTACTTAGCAGCCGCTTTACTAAAACTGACAACATTTTGCAGAGGCTTAATTATCGGTTTATTTTGAACTGCGCCTTAATTTAAAACTGACCCATGAAAGCAATGACTGTAGTAACAACAACGACAGGCTATAATTTCAGAAGCATATCATGGAAACACGTTCGATGTATCGGTATTTTACTAATTAGATCTTTTGATCTATGGAATTCACATAGAAAAATATATTTTACTTTACAAGAAGCTTAAAAATTACAGGGTTGAAACTATTTTCATAAAATGTCAGTCCATTTTCAAAAATTTTGTTAATTGGAGGGCTGCCATGGGAAAGAATACCAGTTGGTTGCTTTTAGAAAATCCAGGTATATTAAGTCTAGGTAACCAAATGTATATTTTAAAAATCAAGTAAGTTCCTAGTACTTTTTTATGATCAAAATATTACCTAAACATATTCAAAGAATGTTTCATTTATGGCTTAAATGTAAGCATGGAAATCACGAAACAGCACTTAGCAGGTCTTCATACCCGCTAAAGTTTATTATTCATTACTTACCAGTATATCAGCCGGTGGTACATATTTACTGCAAATGTCTCTACAAGAGTTTTCCCTTTTCATTCTTTCAAATTCTGCATTGCCCCTTCGACATCTCTCTTGATAGTTCTTTCCGCAATAAAAATCCTTTCGAGGCACGTGACCTATTCCGAAAATGATATCGATTACTTCGAGAAGTGTCGTGACTATGTATCAGTGTCGCACGCTAAAAAAGAAATAAAGTAAACCCAAGAATACAACTACAAACGTCGAAACCTTTCTCAAAATTATGATACTGAAAGTAGTATATCAGTCCATTTTGAAATATGTAACATAAAAAAGTCTTCAGCATTTCACCAAAAATAGTTCTCACAATTTATCTGTTTAAGAGTTTTAGGCTCCCACCTTCTGTTGTAAAGATCTTAAGTTTTACTAACGTTTATTTTATTTTAAATCTTTACTATCACTTCTTATTTTCTACTTCCGGCCAGAATTATAAGCGTGAAGGTATTTATGCAAAGTTTGTCTGGCGAACGCCAAGTACTTAAGTTGTGGCTTTTTCCCAAGCAAGAGAGAGAGGAAGCAGTGAGTCAACGCAGGCCGCTTACCTTAGAAGTTACGCAGTTGCTGTTTGCCTTCCAGGCCAGAGGTTTTAATCCTCTTGATAAATTTTAAAACATATTGTAGTGTTCACAGTCTCTGTGCTACATACGCTTCCTGTTATTATAAGGCCAATCTTCCACGTTTATTATTCTAAAGTTAAATTAGAGTTTAGTTTTATTTTTATACTTTTACGTTAGACCCCAAGTGGCGGGTCAGTGTATTCCGAAGTACGGAAGTTATTGTATGTAGAGAAAAATAAAGGGTTTTGTATACCCTTCGTCTGTATCTTGTCTACTTACCACAATTAGTGAACATAGCTTTAGTAAGCTCTCTGTTCCGAGTCAGGTCCTTGTATGTTCTCGAAGAAGGTTAGAAGGAACACTGACCCTGATAGTGGCGCCCAACGGAGAAGAATAACCATGGCCGAGTTTCAAGAAGAACCTGTGCTGCCTGCAGAAACGGCTCAGAATCCAGAAATGCCAGCTGCCGCCCTGAAAGGATTTGGTTACATCGTCCAGACCATGCGCGCTTCTATGAAACCAGAAGCAACATGTTACGGAAACTCACCGGTAACCAGTTTTTTGGAAAAATTGGATGACCACTTCATGCTCTACCCCGTGCACGAATTTCAAAAAGTTACCTTAGCTACCAGCGCTTTGAGGGGCCAAGCGCTTAACTGGTTCAAATGTATAGGCAGAAGTCTCTTGGGTCAAGCAGGAAGTCCCACCTATACTTACGAAAATTTCAAGACTGCCCTACTAAAAGCCTTCCCTGTTGTAAGGGATCGTGCGAAATTAGAAACGGAACTTTTCAGTATATATCAACAAAGAATCGAAAACCTCTCGAGCTTTATTTTAAGAAAAATTCACGTTTTCAAGCTCTTGTATAGAAACCGTCCGGATCCTGAAATAATTCAAGTGATTTTGCCGAGGTTACTGCCCCAAGTGCAAGACTTTATTGAATTAAGAAATCCGACTACACTGGAAAAGTTATTTGAGCTAGCAATCCAGTTTGAAAGTAGAAGAACGGCGGACGTCGAAAGAAGACGCCAATATCAACAGCGAAACCAATTTGGTACGCCAAGACTACAGCAAACTCAAGCATACGGCTACGGAGAAAAAGCGAATCAGTGGGCAAGGAAACCCGAGCATTCAAAAACAGCCGGCGAACGTCGACAGTTCAATAGCAACCCAGGAAAAAAGTCTCAAGGCCAGGGGAAAAAGAAGGAAAGCACGGAAAGGAAAAATAATTTAAACTAAAACGGATTTCTGCTGACGAGAGGGTGCGGAAATCCGAAGGCCACGAAAACCCCTCTTCCTACAAGTTAAATACAATAATGGTGAAAAATTTGACTCTTCCGAAGATTGAAGTCTTGGTGAATAATATCCCGGCAACCGCACTCCTGGATACCAGCGCGCAGTGTTCCTGTGTGGCAGAAGTCTTTTTTAGAAAGTATTTTCGCAAATACCGCATATATAATGCGGATAATACGACAGTGTTAGCGGCGCAAGGAGAAAAATGTAAGTGCGTAGGTAAAGTACCTTTGTATATCCGTATCAAGGACGAACAAATAAAGGTTATGTTTTTATAGTAAAGAATCTGAAAGCACATTTAATTTTAGGAATAGATTTTCTTTCAGAAGCCCAAGCTACGCTGGATTTTAATGAAGCGTCCCTTAAGCTGACAATGAAACCAGTTCGTACTGAAAACGCTGAACCGCCGATGTTAAAACTTGACCACCTGCCTAATGACGAGCAAGATAGAATCCGACAAGTGGTAAGTGAATTTGCTTCGTTATTTAGTGATATTCCAGGATTTACTCAGGTTACTAACCATAGTATTGACACCGGAGATGCAATGCCAGTTCGCCAAAAACCATACCAGTATGATAAAAATAAGGAAAAAATTATAGAATGGCATATTAATATGCTACGTAAAAAGATCATAACGCCCATCTCAAGTAGTTATGCTAGCCCGGTGGTTTTATGTAAGAAAAATAATGACTATCCTTTGGAGCATCCAAAAAGGTGGAGATTCGCTATTGATTACCGTAAATTAAATTCCATAACGAAATATCCGGTATATCCGTTACCGATCATAGAAGAAATTTTAAGGAACATTAAATCAACCAAATTTATGACGACTTTAGACTTAACGACTGGTTATTTTCAAATAGGGGTGAGGCCTGAGGACGTGCCTAAGACTGCTTTTATAACCAAGTCTGGCACTTATGCATTTTTGCGTATGCCGTTTGGCCTTTCAGGGGCCCCAGCAACATTTCAGCGATGCATGGACATTGTGTTAAGACCTGTTCTTCGAAAGTCCACATTTATCTATTTAGACGATATCATTATTACTAGTGATAATCTCGACCAACATGTACAGGATTTAAGACAGGTGTTTTCTTTATTAAATGAGGCCGGTCTAAAAGTTAATGTCGAAATGTGCAAATTTGCAGCCCCTGAATTAAAATATTTAGGTTACAAAATATCTCAAAAAGGGATCGGGACAGATGAATCAAAAATAATCGCTGTACAAAAGTATCCGACTCCAAACACGGCAAAGAAGCTCTCTTCTTTTCTAGGACTTTGTTCATATTATAGGTCCTTTATAAAAGATTTTGCGGCTATCGCGGAGCCATTGTTAAAATTAAAAAGGAAAAAGGCAAGATTCTCGTGGACGGCCGAAGCCAATAGTGCTTTCGAAAAATTAAAACAAGCATTAACGCAAGCCCCTGTGTTGAAATTTCCTGAAAAGGATGAGAATTTAGGAATTTCAGCGGATGCTTCGGATTATGCGGTAGGAGCGGTACTTTCACAAAATCAGCAGCCCGTGGCATTTTTTAGCCGAACTTTAAATCAAACACAAAGAAACTATTCCGCGACGAAGAGAGAGGCACTTGCAGTTCTGTTAGCAGTGCAAAAGTTCCGAGTCTATTTTGGAAAGGCACCAATAACAGTGTACTCTGTACTGATCATGCGGCGGTAACTAGATTGTACTCAGGGAAAAACTTATCCCCAAGGTTAATAAGATGGGCACTCAAGCTACAAGAATATAATCTGGTAATCAAGCATATCCCCGGAAAGGAAAATATCGTAGCAGATGCCCTATCAAGGATTAAAATAGACGAACAAGGCAATACCGTAAAGATGGCAATGCTTACAGCATGTACAATAAATTCCCGAGAAACTGTAATAACCGAACTGGGTAAGGATCCTGAGTTTGGAAGCATTTATGAGTATTTGAAGGATCCTGAAAATTTTAGCCACCAAGATATTGTGGCGATAAGAAATAGGGCGGCCCATTACGAACTAATAGATGGTCTATTATTTTATACAAAAACTACGAATTCCAACAACGAATTTCGACCTGTTATCCCAGCTAAAATAGCAGCTCTTGCAGATTAAATATCCTGCAAGAGCTCCATGACAGCCCTTTAGCTTCTCATGCTGGTATTCGAAAAACTATCCAACGCGTACGCGAGGCGGTCTACTTTCCTGAACTGCAAAAGTTAACAAGGGCGTATGACCAGTCCTGCCCAACATGTCAAGCAGTTAATTATATTAATTTCCGCCCGGCCGGGTTTCTAAATAGTATTAAATCCGAATTTCCAAATGAAATAATTGGCATCGATTTATTGGGCCCTTTCCCAAAAAGTCAGTTAAATAAAAGTCGCTATCTCCTTGTTATGGTTGATCATTTTAGTAAATGGACCGAAATTGTTCCCTTAAAACGAGCCTCCGCGAAATTGGTTACCGATTCTATTTTAAATAAATATATTTTAAAATACGGGGCGCCCCTAAAAGTTATATCGGATAATGGTCCTCAATTTGTAAGTAATATATTTGAAGACATGTGCCAAAAACTGGGCATACGTCATTTAAAAATGGTCCCGTATCGGCCGCAATCAAATATAGCGGAACGGGTCAACAGAAATATAGTGAAAATTATCCGTAGTTATGTTAAAAATTTTCATAAAAGCTGGGATAACTATGTCAATGAATTTGCTTTCGCCCTTAGGACCGCAAAACATGATACAACGGGCAAAACACCTGCTGAGTTATTTCTAGGCAGAAAAATTATAACACCGTTAGATAAATTATTTTATGTGCAACAAAGAGCCCCAGGGGTGATATAGAAAATGGGTGATATAGAAAAACTAATAAAAGAAGCAAAAAAGAATACGGAAGTAGCACAAAGAAAACAGAAGCTCTATTATGATTTGAAGCGACGGGGAGTAACTTATAAAGTAGGGGATGAAGTTTTAAAAATTAAGCATTCACTTTCTTCAGCACCTGAAGATAAAACTGCCAAATTTTTCCCACGATTTGAAGGACCATATGTTATAGAAAAAATAACTCACGCTGTAGTAGTGTTAAAAGCCAGAAATGGTGAAACCTGTTCCGCAAACATTGATCAAATCAAGCCCTACTTCGATCGTAATAAAATGCAAATCTTTTCAGATCTTTTGCAGGATCCGGCACGGCAGACACCGCAGGTACAAGCTCCAGAGGTGGAAAAACGACAAGTACAAGGGCAGGCCAATAAGAGACAGAAGCAAGTGAAAAGAAAATTGCCCCGCGGAAAAATTGAAGGTAACAAGAAAAAGAAGCCGTTCCACCGTCCAGAAAAGAGAGTTCACGAACACCCCCAGAATGAAGAAGGGAGAAGGACGACGTATGTGAAGAGAACCAGGAGAAATGACGGCAACTATAACCCGGCTCTAAAACGGAAGATCGACTCATCCGACAGGACTCTCCGCAGTAAATGTAGCCGAATTGCGGAAGGGCCATCAGCGGCGGAGGAAAAGTTACAAGGAAAATTTGAACGGCCAACAACGAGGTCCAAGCAGGAACACGACAGAAGTTTCCCGGTTCCGCCAAGACCAGCTGCCATCAAACGGCCAAGACCACAAGCAGAGGAGAAAAAGAAAGTATTCAAGGGTGGCCGAACTGGTGAAAAAAGGAAGCTTCCAGAGGAAAGCACTGAAGGGCGAGCCCGTACAAGAAGGAGGATAAATCAAACTACTATCTGCAGTAACTTTAAAGACTGGGCCCAGAAAAGGATGTCCGAATATTACAAAGATAAGTAAAATTTTATGTTACTTTGCAAACTTAAGTTAATCTTTAATTTTTACTGCAAGTGGCAGATTTCAAGAAGTTTTACCTCATGCGAGGTCTACCTTTATCGCCAAAAGGGCGAGAAATGAGTTGTGACCGATTTTCGTATTATGTTTTTAAATTACTCGTGCGTAAAACTAAAGTTGATGTATAATAGCGTTGTGTAAAGACTTAAATATTGTAAAAAGTTATTGTATAAATTTTATTTAAAACATTCTAGCAAGAAAGAAGTTTTAGTCTGAAAGACTTTTTGAAATGTAGTATTATTTCAATGTAGAAAGAATTGGCACTTGCTTTGAAAAGAATAGAAGTTAACAATGTACTACTAATGTATGTTTTCAAATGTGTAAAATTAACGGCATGTTGATATGTTCTTATATACATGTGAACTGTTATTTTAAATGTTAAGAAATACCGTGATATGGTAAAAGTGAAAGTAATGTTAAAAATTTGTTATTCGTTTGACTGTAATGACTAAATCATGGCGAATATGTGTTAAAGGTTGAATGATGTAGTTAGGCTCTCTGACGCTACACTTTAGAGTTAGCCACTTTTAGAATAGTACCTCAGGGTTTAGAGTTGAAATTAGGGTGTGTTAAGAGGTCTCGTTATGTTGAATTTTAACACGTTAGTGTTTGGAATGTAGGAGGAAGTGTGGCACACGTAGACAGAAACACATTCGTGTTTGGTGTTCTTTTACAACACATGTCAGAGAGCACTGGGAGAGATAATTAAAATAGTCATGAATGAAATAAGAATGTTAAGAGAAGTATAATTGTATATGTTACTTGCCATTTCATTGTGTAACATTTCATTAAACTAGTTTTCCTTCCAGATCTCTGGAAGGAACCAGAATTGAATAAAAGCTCCTGTTTAGATGCAGTACAGATGAAAAAAAATTGTTGTATATCCTGGGAGCTGCTATTGTAACAAATTTCTTTCTTTTAAATTTCTAGTTTCTAGCGAAGTATGTTTGTAAAAGATTGGCCTCGCGTTAGATTCTACAGCTAAAAGTTTTCAACAAGGTCGTTTTAGACCTCAGTTTCAAACTAATTAACTCTGGCGGGAAGTATGTAAGGATCTTAAGTTTTACTAACGTTTATTTTATTTTAAATCTTTACTATCACTTCTTATTTTCTACTTCCGGCCAGAATTATAAGCGTGAAGGTATTTATGCAAAGTTTGTCTGGCGAACGCCAAGTACTTAAGTTGTGGCTTTTTGCCAAGCAAGAGAGAGAGGAAGCAGTGAGTCAACGCAGGCCGCTTACCTTAGAAGTTACGCAGTTGCTGTTTGCCTTCCAGGCCAGAGGTTTTAATCCTCTTGATAAATTTTAAAACGTATTGTAGTGTTCACAGTCTCTGTGCTACACACGCTTCCTGTTATTATAAGGCCAATCTTCCACGTTTATTATTCTAAAGTTAAATTATTAGAGTTTAGTTTTATTTTTATACTTTTACGTTAGACCCCAAGTGGCGGGTCAGTGTATTCCGAAGTACGGAAGTTATTGTATGTAGAGAAAAATAAAGGGTTTTGTATACCCTTCGTCTGTATCCTGTCTACTTACCACAATTAGTGAACATAGCTTTAGTAAGCTCTCTGTTCCGAGTCAGGTCCTTGTATGTTCCCGAAGAAGGTTAGAAGGAACACTGACTCTGATACTGTGACAAATGTTTAATGTTTATTCACTAGGAGAGAAAGCAATGAAATGTCTTCTCCCGAGATTAAAATTAAATTTTCCATCATTAAATTCTCTATTATAAGATGTTATTAGCTATTTAGAACTGGGGATGCTTTCCAAAGATAATCGTCCTTTTAGCAACAGTAACTATTTTGAAAAGTAGTATGTTTAATCTAAAAAAAAACATGGAGGTAGGAAGTAAGCATAAAAGTTTTGCTAAAATCTATGTTATTGTAGTTCAACAGCTTATAATTTTATAAAACAAATTCATAATCAAAATCGCTGTTGTTAGTATTCAAAAAATAATCGAAATGTGATTTTTGCGTAAATGTCATTAAACTATACAAATTGCTATTATCCATCACACAATGAATGTTTCTTTTATGCGGAAGTGTCCCGTTTTTTGATTTGTATGCAACTGTCGCGCGTCGAAATACTATCAAAGCGCTGTCAAGGGAGCTTCTAAATGTAAACAAAAAACACCCCATCTGGAAACCAAAGCCTCGGAGCAGTGCTTCACTTCTAGCGCCGGTTGGCCACTCCTTCCTTTCTTACCTCCATGAGAAAAAATTCTGAAGGGAGACTGATTTATCAACTTCAGCGTCAAACATTTCAACAGAAAGATTAAATCTTTAGCTTTTCGGACATAAAATACATCTTTTCAAACAATGGACAATTTGTATATAACTGATACAACACAATACTTCTGCCGTGCTCAGGATTCTGTATCATTTACTGCACACTACAGCGCGCATTTTTACCTGTATATCCAGTTACCATGTCGTTCCGCAGTGTAACACATTGTGGAGACTTTTCGTGACTTCTCACGTACATGTCATAATCGAAATTTCTTTTCCTGTCATCTGATGAGCATAATATGTTCCCAAGCCTGCCTCCAGCCACAGGGTGTCTCGACATTATATGATGAGTCATGTTACCATATGTTTTTCCAAACTGGTAGAGCTTATGTGGACCGAATCCTGGAAGGTACCCTGTGTATCTGAAAAAAGAAAATGGTTTGAATGCCTTTTTTTTCCCCTAAAATCTAATATGTGATAATTTACTGTTAAGAAATCAAATCTACACTGTATGAAAGACAAAAATTCTTTTAAAGTTTTATCGAATCCAGACACGAAGTGCCTGAAATCTAATACCATAATATAAAATTTCAAATTTATCTGCCCTAAGATTAAAGAAGTATTTTTCTTGATATCCGATTAAGTTAAGAACATCTAAAACTGATTAACCCTTTCCGCCAGGCTAACTTTTAAAGTCCGAGTTTTGATTTAAAAAAAGGAAGGCAGTCTAATTAGGCCTAGAGGAGTACACAAGTAAAATTTTGTGAAGATAGCACTTATCATTTTAATTCTGTGGGTGTGCCCAAAGTGGCACACTGATTGAATAGAGCTTTGAAAAGAGTGCTGAAACGAGCATTGTTGTCAATGAACTTACCGATGAGATGCGGAGAAACAAAGAATACAGGCTCTCAGTTGTCCTAGATTATCGATGAGCTCGGTCTGGGCACACCTAGGGTTTGCCGTTTGATTTTAGGCAAGATTTCAAGGTAACAATTTAAAACTAATATAGAATAAGGAGATTAGCATACAGCCAAAATATAACATTGGAATTTCTTTTCAAACAATTCCTTTTATACCCTAAAAAAATCTGGAAGATTTCTTTGAAAAATGAGGGTCTTAAAAAAACTAAACATGGCTAAAATATATGGACTGGTTTGTGTTGAGCTGCCATCTGCTATAAATAAAGAAGGTTCAGAGTAACCTATAGTAACCTATAAATCCTTTTTAATTCAATTTTTGTGCGTACAGAAGGAAATTTTTACGTGTGTGCAGACGGGACACGCTGTGCCGCAAAGGATTAATTTAGCAACTTTCATTGCATAAATGCATGAAATGGCTTATAGGACGCAAATATAGAATACGCTCTTTGCTCATTCATAAGAAGCAACAGACACTTTTCCTTTCTATTTAGGTAAAAAAAAGTAGCAATTATCTCTAAAAATGGTTCTTATACCGAAGAGAAAATAATAAAATGTATATCGTAAGCTTTAAGAAATTCTGTGTCAGAAAAGTCCACAGAAACAAATTTTTAATATGGTGGACTGACTGTAAGACTAATAGCCTTATTAATAAGTTATTGATGAAAACTATAATCTAAACAGAAGACGAAACTTTACCTAGAATAAAGATAAGAAAAGGCGCAGTGTCATTTTTGAATATAACATCTTACAAAGTTTCAAAAAATTGGATAAGGATATCGAAATTCATTTTACATTTTTGAAGAAGTCCCAGCTTTTCTCAATCTCCCTTGTAACATTTTTCGATGTAATATTTGCCCGATTCAGATTCTAGTTTAACTCCCGAAATAATTTGAAAGTAAACAGTTGCAATAAGCTTACTAACTCTTAAGATTTAATTCCAAGATCTACTAGGTAAAAAACCGTATGTAAAATAATATATCTAAAACATGTTCTTCTAAATAGTAATGCCAAACAATCGAAGAAAAAAACCTTTGGATGAAACCATTTAACGCCACTTTGAAGCTCATGGACACTTATTTTATGAAGTAAAGATTTAATTACTCAAACCATAAATGGTCATACTTTTTCCCCCATACATCGCTTGCATACGTGGCGTTGACAAATGTTTACCGCAAGTGAAGAGGCAAAACTAATACTTTTGCCATCACACCGAAATTCATGCTATTGAAGTCATTAATTCAAAAAGGCATTAAGCAGTGAGTAAGCTCTCATTTCGAGTTGATTTTTAGTGAATAAATAATATACGGATTTAAACTATGCGTTTTAGCAATTACTGTGTAATCTTGCAAATATATATAAAAACTATCATTCGGATATATTTTATTACAAATTACAAAAGTTAGAGCACTTGCCTGTCACTACCGAAAACTCTGGGAACGTTTCAATGCTGTTGTAATGACAATTGATAGGAAAATATTTCAAAAAGTGAGGCGAACTTGATTACGCTTGGATGTGCGTTGTGTACCATACAGAAAACGAAGCACACACAGAGTATTTTTGTATGGAAGGAAAACTCAGATGGGGATATTTTTCATATAGTACTTAATTATTGTTGTACGAATAATACTTTTAAAGATATATTGTTTTGGAATCTTATGAATCATTTATAGTAATTCTAAGAAAAGCTTCCTTAGCTTTTAGATAATACTCTAATGAACATATTTACCAAGAATCTGAACTCAAGATTCACGCCGGAACGGGGGAGGATTTCTTCAAAAGAATGACTGAAATTAGCACTACAAAATATAGGAGCAAAACGGGGGGAAAAATACAAAAATGGCTGTCAAATCCATGTCGAAAAGAATAAATCATGTTTTAAAAACTATGATACATCAATAAAATATTCGAAATTTTTAAATCCTAGATAAATAGACATTATTATCAATCGACGATGAAGAAGATGTTTCATTTATCTTCATTCCTATTAAAATGCGTTGCCTAATTCAGTGGAAGCTTATCACTTTAAATGTTATACTACCTATATTTATTACCAATATAAGTATTAATAGGTATTATTGTACCTATATCATATTATTTATGATATGCAATACTTAATACTACTATATTCAGTGGAAGTTTATCACTTAAATGTTGTACTACCTATATTTATTACCAATATCATACTATTTATGATATGCAATAATACTTATTAATACTATATTCAGTAGAAGTTTATCACTTAAAATGTTGTGCTACCTAATACTTATTACCAATATCATATTATTTATGATATACAATAATACTTATTAATACTACATTGGTGATAAATTATAGGTAGTAGAACATTTTAAGTGATAAACTTCCACTGAATTAAGTAACGCATTTTCATAGGAATGAAGATAAATGAAATAGCTTATTCATCGTCGGGTACACCTGTATTACGTAGTAACACATGTTTGTTACACTGGAAGAGAAGTAATTCACTTAGTAAAATTATCAGTAGTCACCTTTGGGAGATTATATCAAAGTACACTAGGGTACCTGCCTAAGGGAAGAGATGCCTTCGTAAAGGATTTTCCAAAGGAAACTGACTCACATACACATTACACATGGGGAGAAAACCACGAAAACGGCGATGCAGCCAGCCTATTCGCCTGGAATCGATTCCAGGTCAGAACTAACAGTGTTCAGCGATTTTACCACTCGGCCACTAATTAGTCACCTTCAAAACCTAACAACAATTTTTCTATTTAACAAAAACAATTTACATGAATGCATGCGTCTGCACGCAAGCACGAGCGGAACTGCATTACTAACTTCCATATATATATATGTATATGGTTACAATTATATATATATACAATTTCTTGAAGGTTTGTTTTAGGTATATGAAATAATGCAATTAAATAAATAGTTAAAAAGCAAATAATAGTTCTAAACTCCAGTTATGGTTAAATCGCTACAACCCTAAAAGCACTTCTGAATGAGCATTATTGCCAGAAAGAAGTAATAACGCAAGTCAATATAAAAAGATTAATGAAAAGCAATTAAATGTAATGGGAAACATCTCGACAAATGGACCTTGTAGATAGCAAAACGCCAAACTGTAAATATTGTATACATTGTAAAAATATCTTAGAATTCAATCATTTATTAATTGTGCAACTATCTTGTGGTCAAGTAAATCTTCTAGTAGTAAAATGTAAATCTTGTGGTCGAATAAAAATAAAGGGCAAAAGTTGTTTACTCGATTACAAAACAAACAAATTGTAAAGAAATTAGATTACAAAGACAAATAAAATTATTGTTGGACTAACTAACTAATCTTCCAGTCAGGGAAAAAAAAAAAAAAAAAAAAAAAAAAAGATTGGAAACAAAAATAAGCAACCAAGGGATTGGCAAAGACAAGAATAACATTCCTAATCTGTAGTGGCTTTTAATGGGGGACAGCCAAAGAATCTTTAGTTATAAAGCGGCTAAAGTGTGTGTCGCCGATAGTTTATTGTTGCCACTCGGAAAAATGAGCGCGGAAATTAACGTTTCCGAAGTTTTTAATTAATATCTCGGCCGATTAAAGTCGTACGAAGATGAGAACGTTATCGATGGATTTGGAGAATTTTTAGAATGCGAGGATGCGGGTCTCGAATTTCAACTCGGCGCAATTCCGTAGATATTCGAGAAAAAAGAATTTGGCGTGTAGCCAAATCCCTGTAATAGGGAAAACCCAAGAAAGAAAGTGGAAAATGTAGAGAATACGTAGGGGAAAATTAGTTTTTAGTTAATATCTCGGCTAATTCAAGTCCCAAGAAGACGCGAATGGTCAAAATGGCGTGCCACGTACCTGCGAAATCCAACTGTGTGCTTCACTAAGTCCGGGAGCCAGCCGTTTCGGAGGAGATGATGTTACTTCTCCCCCATATATATGTGCGGCTTAAGTGTCTATTTGTCGCCGATATTTTATTGGTTGCTTGCGTAACTGTACTAGCCAATGGGATGAAGTTGCCGTTCCCACCCCATATATATATATGCGGCTTAAGTGTCTGTTTGTCGCCGATATTTTATTGGTTGCTTGCGTAACTGTACTAGCCAATGGGGTGAAGTTGCCACGGCACAGGGTTGCCGCTTCAAGTGAGACGTAGACAATTTCCTGTAAAATTTTCCTTTGCTATGACCATCCATAAGTCTCAGGGCCAAACGCTTAAGCGTGTTGGCATTTTTTTACCTGAGCCTGCATTTGGACACGGTCAACTTTATGTTGCCTGTTCAAGAGTTCGTGAAAGAACGGACGTAAAATTAAAAATAATTGAATGTTCTCTGCAAGGCGAGCTTAAAAATGATGGAAAGATCTACACAAGAAATGTTGTGTACAAAGAGATCTTTGACATATGAATTAACATTTCATTATTTAAATCACCTTTATTGATTGAGTTAGCGGTGGGCTCTTAAGAAATGTACCGCCAGTGGTTTCCTTCATTGCACTCTACTTTAAGCAATTAAGCAAGTAGAAGGGGGAAACCCCGTGGGGCAGTAAGCAAAGGGGCGTCCACGCCGCCTGCCCTGGGTAATTAAGTTTAAATTAGCAGACACCTTTGCACAAATCATTTTAATTACAATTTATAATATCTAGAACAGTGGTCATATCGTATGACAGCCAGGCTTTCTAGTAAATAAATAAATGTCCTAAATATAACGGATTTCTTACATTAAGACAATTGCATATTTCTTATTATACTGCTTCTGGATGATATCATCTGCGCGCAGAAAAGAATGAATGGTTATATTGAAATTTAATGCTAGTATAAAAATTGTAAGTCTCTCTTTATAAGGTTTTATGTTAGCTAACCATGAAAGTTAGCAAGTTATCGTCTTATTATTTTGGCTGTACTTCTATTTTCGTTAACTTCCACCAGAATGAAAATAAGTATAAATAAGGACAGAGTTTTTAAGTTTAAATAATTAATAAGAGTTTAAAGTTTAAATAAACTGCGAATTGTCCAAATAATATACGTTATCTAGGCGTTATCATTAACTAAAAGCTCATATGGACATGTCATATTAAGCCACATCATAGCCATAGGAAAAGTGTCTGGTATCGCCAACCAACCTTCTGTACTTCCTCGGAAATTACTCTGGACTGCTTCTCAACAAAAATAGGATTTACATATGCATTATAAGTATGCGTGTCCATTCTATGCTACGCATCTGCAGCCTGAGCTTCAGCCTCAAGGGCAGACTTCCGCAAACTTCAGGTAGTATAGAATAAGATTCTGAGAAGAATTGCCAAATGCTCATTAACTGATTAGAAGCAAACTGATCTACTGATGACTTGAAAATCGACCCTATAGTGGACCACATTACTAAACCTAATAAAGCGTTTCTTCAAAACTGGACATAGCTGTGATGCTGCAAATTTTCCAGAAGTTCTTAGTTACCGAATCATTCCAGAAGACAATTTGCTACTTACATGCTTAGAAATCACAACTTCGTAACTTAGCTTTAGCAACGTTTACTTGTTTTCTTGCGCGGCTTGACTTTTGTCTCTTTTGTCTCTCGTCGCTTTTCATTAGATTGGCACACATACAGTACAGGAGACAATGGTCTGCTTACATTTTACATCACTTTCTTGACCGTTCTTGGAATTTATGCCTTTGTGGCTTGGCCTGTCCCCTCATAGCCATATGGCAGATTTCGCCTGCTAGGTGGGCTGGGGGCCAGTGCTTAGAACTAACTAACTAACTTCATCAAATGTCGCCGTTATTCACTCCAAATCTACGAACCCCGTACGAACGTGAAAGAAAGAAAATAACGTAATATAATCCCTTTAGATGCAAAGAAAATTTTCTTTTGAACAGAGAGTTTTATGTCACATTTTAGTATTCTTGCATAACAGTTTTTTTGTAATTTTATTGTAAAATCTTACAAAATTATGCTATAATGAAAGCAACATAAATATTTACTTCTTAAATAAAATAATGAATAAAGAGCTGTTTTCATAAAAATTGAAGATGGCTTGTTTACAGGTTCTCTGATTCAAAGTTCATTGTTTCCCCCCCCCTCCCCGTTGCACGGATTTCGAAACTTTAAAAAAATAAATATCGTTAAAAATAATGGATTAATTTTTTGTTGAAATGTAAATAAATACATTTATAAGGTGTTTCTCCCACTTTCCTAGCGTCCTTCGTGGTGTAGTAGTTCAGCACGCTGGGCCGGTATTCCAGAGGTCCGTGGTTTGATTCCCGGCGAAGGCGGTTGCATATTTTTCATCTTTTCTGCTTCCAATTAATTTAATGACTCTACACATTTACTAAGAGTATAAAATACTAAAGTAAAGTTTTTACTTTGATATAACAAAGAAATAGAATAAAAACACCTCTATAAAAACATTGCGCCAACGTTTAATTGAATTAAAATATTACTTAAATTGAATATCGAATTAAAAACATCATACCAAAGTTTAAAAGAATTAAAATATTATTTAAATTCAAATACTTTAAAACAGGTTTTATAGGATATACTTATTTAACATTAAAACATATGTGGCAATAAATATCTCAGCATATTTTGAAAACAGTGTATTAATTTTTTAATAAAAATTGAAATATACAATTATAAAGTAAAAGAAAAATATGTACTTACAATTTTTTGAGTGTTTTACCTGTCTTATATTCATAAGTACCACAAAAAAATCGGAATCATAATTTAGATATCAATGAAAAAAATTTGTCGGTAAAAAAGGAGGAATGTCTAATACATTTTTTACCCTTACAGCGGTTATTTCTTCCACAATACCATATACGGCCGTCCTCAGAATTGGCTCTTTTAACGATATTCATCTGTGATCCACATCTCTCGCACTTCATTGAAGAAGCAATTAGCGAGGTTTCCTCCAAAAATTTTTAATAAATTTCCTATGACCCTTGTAACAATTTATAAATAAATCTTTGATTAGGAAAGCCAGGGTGGCGAAAATAAGGTCTCAAAGGACAATTTTTTTATTCCGATGCTAATAATTCTTGGTAATTACCAATAACAACATTCATCTTCGAAACGGACATATCCATTCGCTTTGAATTCTAAGGAGTTCGAAGAGATGACTAATAAAATTTCAAAATGGCGCGGTAATGCACAAATATTCAGTAACCAATCAGGGAGCTGATTACATCACGCATAGAATTAAAATTATTACAGCGTTACGGCCCTCTCAGCGTTACGGCCGGAAAATTCCGCATAGAAGGCTGCCTTCTATATTCATTATACATGAAAATTTCTGCTAATTTTTACTATATCTGATTTAGGTTTGGATGTATATCGGAAGAAAAGGAATCAAGGTACAAAATGAGAGAGCCATTTTTAAATTAAAATCAAGAAAATACCACTTATTCATGACATTTTGAGGAACTTTGAAATTTCAGGGCTAAACCTGTAACGCTCGGAGGGTTAAATGATTTCATAATAAAATCAATTTTTTAAATGCAAAATTAAATTGTATTTTAATATTTAACAGACATAAATAATGTTTAAAACATCAGATTAAATTTACAGATATTTAAACCTTAAAGTAGGGTGACGTCATTGATTATATCATCCACAACATAAAATTATATAAAATATCATAAACAATAAAATTTTATTTCAAATAAAAATGCAAAATTAAATTGATTTTCAATATTTAAAAGCCATAAATAATATTTAAAACACGGAATTTATGCATAATAAAACACATTATTTTTTAAATAAAATGATAACAAAGTATCGGTTACCATAAATAACTTGTCCAGCAATGGGTTTACCATAAGTCGTATCGCTCACCACAAAAAAAAATTCGCCAAAATCCAAGCAACCGTCTACCAAAGTAGCACCTCTAAAGTAATAATTACTTACTCACCCTGGAATGCAATGTGGTTCAGGTGTAAAATAAGAATGAGGATATTTATATTCTTCTACAACAGGCATGACGAAACAAATTTGGTGAATAATTTAGAGGCAGAGGGCACCTTCCGCTAGATTCTTTTTAGATCTGAGCTAACTGTAAGTTTCGCGATGATAGATTTTTTTTGAACTAAAAAAAGACCGAGAGGCAAAAAAAAAATTCTCGAGATCCGAAACGTGATTGTGACACGCTCATCGATTACATGAGCGAGTGTTAACACAGCACGCACAATAATATTGTTGGATATGGGCTATGTTTCTGAGCCATAAAAACTGATCGAGTTCTAATAGACACAATTAAAAGTAGCTTTTTAACATTTTCTCTCTCCCTCTTTTTTTTTTTTAACCTGGTTACAAAAAGTGCAGATGAAGTAAAAATAACTGATCTTTTCAAGTCAGTTTTCAAGTTTCATTTCATTACGAATCGTTAACTATAATACTTATAATCATGCAACGATTCGATTTCGCTTTTCCTCATCTTTTTGATGGAGTTTTCTACATCTTAGATTTTAAGGAGGCCGAAAAACCCATTTTCTAAAATTTGTTCATTTGTATGATGATAAATAGGGCCTTGTATGAAGTAGAATGCAATTCATACAGGGAAACTGCTGTAATATAATGTTAATAATGTATATTATGTAATATTAATAAACATGTAAGATTAATAAACTATATAATATTAATCAACGACTAGAACTGAAAATCCTGAATCTGAAATAAATTAAATTTTGTTCCTAGAAATCAAAACTTTTTTTAACGTAAAATTTACGATAAATGATACATTTTAAACAAATCCAACAAGAAGTGTCGAAAGTGGTATTTATAAATCACATGAATAAAAGTTACCGTTGATTCGGGAATGCGCATTCTTTTTTAAAACATTTAGTCTAAACATATCTAAAATTCGTTTTCTAATTTCTGATTGTATACTCTGATAACGCAGTGGATTTTTAATTTACATAAAAATAGTAAAACCCCGTACTTAACCAAAATGTGCTTAAGCGAAATCCCGCTTAACCGAAATGATGGAGAAAACTAGCATTGATTCACTTTACTTCCAAAATCAATAATCTCCGATTTTACTACTAAATGTTTTTCACGTTTTTGAAGTAAAAACATAGTTTACGATAACAACAAGTATCACGAAATTTCTTATGCAGAATTAGGAACTTTAATTCTCCTTTCGCCAAGATATGAATTGCATATATGCTGTTCATCAAACAATAATAAGAGATTTCTTTTCCTAAGCTTTGCAAAAAAGCAACTTCAAAGAAAGAACGACAAAAACGAATATCGTTTACTGAAAATATAACGTCAAGTCGGGCATGAAAATGATTCAAAGTACAGAGTGAATGCGCATGCATCTCAGCAGCATCCTTTTGTATCCAGCAGCAGCATTCATCATATGAGGCGTATTAGCCGAGGTTCGTTGAAAAGACAAACAAGCAGATTTTTAGTCGTCGAAGAGCCGGAAACTGACTTATAGAGGTCATTCTACATCGTCAGCAAACGGCACCACATAAGCTAAATACAGAGTTCCAACGGGGATTGATAATCAGCCTGTATGAAAGAGAATGTTTGTGCTGTTGCTCGTACATCATTTCCTTTTCACCTGCTTTCATATCTGCTTTAACAGGTTCTTGGACCACTTCATCTCTTTTTTATAGGATTTTTTGTCCGCTTTCTATGTTCTTTGAATGCAGCAAAGGCTCCCAACACCTGTCTTAGTTGCTCGCGATCGCTCTCCTCACGAGCATTCAGTCCCAATTCTGACAACAAAAATTGCACGGGTTCATAATGGATTGAATGCACCAAGAACCGGAGATAGCTTGATAAAATTTATTTTCACAAGAGACATGCTACAGAGTTCTGATACTTTCTACAAAAATATTTGTACTGCTCTTCTCGGCATGCCAGAGCACAATCAGTAGTTACCCCTTCACATTACTAAAAATGCTAAACACAGCACAATGCATAAAAGCATATAAAGAGCGAAACTCACAGGGAGATTTCTCAATACTCCGAAGTCAATTCTGAATTGAAAACTAAGCGCTGATGCTGTCCCCGATCTTATACTATAGCGGGACAATTTTAAAAATCGGCAGGACGCGGGACAATCCTCAAAAAATCGGGACGTGAGGTCACTTTATCATAGATCGCTTTGGGGTTAACACAGGGAAAATTGGTTTCCCATTACAAACAAGCTGATAGCTGATTGGTTGAAAACGAACAACTTGGAATTTTTTTGCTAAAGGAAGCAAAAAGTCGCACGTCTTTCTTTCAATAGTAAACCAGGCAGAAAAACAGTTGTTCGTGTGAAAAAAACGCCGTGTGATATGGGCTTGAATTTGTACAAGTAATGTTGATGACACATTACCTGGGGAAAAAAAAAAATACAATCAACTCCTCAAGCTACAATGGAAACAATGAAGTGAAGATCAACAGGTAATGTTTTCTTAAGAGTCTTTCTTTATTTGGACAGTCGCGTAGACCAGCGTTCCTCAATCTTTTCTCAAGTGAGAACTACTTTTAAAAAATAGAATGTTCTATTTTGATCATCTTACCCTTGTCCCATTCGAAAGCAATTTTTAGCAAATATTACTTACTTACATATTATTATTTTATACCCATATTATATTTTTAAGTGGAATTTATTAAAATCCACGCTATTTTATATTTGTATTAAGCAATTAAGTTAATAGAAGAAAATTTATATTCTTCTTTAATAATTCAAGGCTGTTAAAGAAAATAAATTTCAATTATAAAAAATGAAATGCGTAATAATATTTACATTATTCTTTCAGGATTATCTGTTTTATTTTAGTATTATGTTACATGCAAAGTATTTATATTCTATATGTAATTTAATACTGTAGTAAATATTTTGAAGTTGTAGCCTAATGTAGTAATAAAGTAGTTAAAGCCATTAATAGAAAGACAACATTATACCCGTCATCAAAAGTTATTTTTACGTTTTTTACTTCCTTGTACGAAGTAAAAAGGAAGTATTGTAATCGTGAAAAGTTTCAGCCAGCATATTTCAACGAAAATATCCATTTTGACAGCTATAGAATGCAATTTAACGATGTTTTTGCGTGATATCTGTACGTAAGGACAGAATAAAAGACTCGTTTCCTCGAAAAAATTATAAAACTGCTTTAAAATTAATTCTGAAGAGAATTTTTCGTGGCGTCTGTACGAACGTATGTACGTACGTATCTCGCATAACTCGAAAACGAGTAGCTGTAGAACTTTGAAATTTTGTATATAGAACTGCTATAACATGTAGATGTGCACCTCGTATTTTGGTTGCGATCAGCCGCACCAAACGTATATAAATACTATATTTACAGTATATATATATCCATTTTGTTACTCGGCACAGTGATCTCAGTTTCTTTACTCTTATATGTTTGTAAATTATACATTTTTTGCTTTAAAAATGCTTGAATTATATTGTTCTTATCTTCCGGTTAAGGTTTTTCTGCCTTTCGTAATTCTGGATACAATATTTGTACAATTATCAACAATTTAAAAGCTGTTTAAGTGCGGTTAAGTTTTAAATAACATGGCGGACATAGTTGTTTACATTTAAAACAGCAGAATTGTAGATTTGTTACCAATCTAGAGAGACTAAACTTCGCAACAACAAAAATAACGCCTTCATTTATTATTGCGAATTAAATCATGCTTAATCCTTTCTGGAATTTTTTCGAGCAAATAAGTATTTAAGATTTACTTCGTAATTTTTAATACAGATATTTTGAGTTTTTATGTATTTTTGCCTTGTCGCGAAGTGAGAACTGAGTTAATTGAATGAGAAATACTAAATCGTCTGTGAAAAACTGTTTCTTTTCTGTTTTGTTTGCTTAATTTCGTTCATACATCGTTCTAGCTTTGTTATAGTATTTGAATAGAACATGCGCCAACGATAAGATAATTCTTCAAATGATATAAATTTTGTACATTCAGAGTGTCGTTATAGTAAACAATATAGTGAATTTTAAAGAGTGCGTTTATTCTATTGTGGTTTATGCGCTGTCGACGAAGTAGATGTAATTCAATCCAATCCATTTAAACGAAATTCAAGAAAAAAAATGCATATAATTTAATATTCCGTACAAGGAAGTCATGTGGTGTACACATCAGATTTTTTTACTTTATGTTCACGCAATTTACAATACTATATATGCAAATGGAAAAGTAATAATTGGTGTGATAGCAATATAATATGAAAAGTAAAACATTTAAAGGTAACACCATGCACACGCATACACTTTGTTCTAAACAAAATTGATTTTCCCGATTTTTGCTTCCTTATGCAAAGTAAAGGAAATTATAAAAGTAAAGTAATTGGCATCAATTATTGCAATCCACGAACCCGTAAAACGCAATAATTAGTGTCAATTATGGGGTTTGTCAGTGAATGTCAGTTACCCGCCTACCTAAAAATCATGGCGAAGGCAATTAAGGCTTTGATGGACTTGTTTAGCAGCTGTAAAAGCCGGACAAGAAGAGATGAAAGCTCGATAAAAAGAGATGAGAGCCCGGCAGGATTAGATCAAGGCAGGACAAGAAAATTTAGAGAGCGAAATGAAATCGTGTCAAGAAAAAATAAAAGCCGGACAAGAAAAGCTGCAAGAGAAACTCCAACAGATGGAAATTGAGCAAAACAAGATTAGAAGCAACGTCGTGAAGCTTAGAAAGGAAACTGCAGCTAAATTAGAAGACATGAAAGAGAATCTGACGAATCTTAGCCATAGACCGAGAACCATCCAGAAGAGTGAAGTGCTAGCAACATGCACTTCAGTCACGTACGTTTTACAAAGCCCCCACCTGCAATTCCGACCGAGGCAAATGGGAAATTAACGGAAGAACTCCTGCAGGGTGCAAACTTAAAAAAAGAACAAAAACATGCGACAGAGAAAACAATTAAAAAATTTGAAAATCTATTTTCTAGGACATCCAGACATGTAGGCCGTACATAACTAACATAATTAGATGATCCGTACATAACTAACATAACAACTAACATAGGCCGTACATAACTAACATAATCTGATTGATACAGGGAATCACTCTCCGATCAAGCAACATCTTACACATCTGCCATTCGCAAAACAGGACGAAGTTGGAAATCTTCTGACGGAGATGTAAGAAAATGACATCATCGAACTATCCACAAATCCATGGGCATTTTCTATATTTCTTGTCCAGAAGAAAGACGGCTGGACAAGATTTTGGGTCGACTACTTGAGACTAAATAATGTCACTAAGAAAGACAATTACCCTCTTCCTATAAGACTGACGATACTCTAGACACCCTATCAGGACATACGTGCCTTTTCACTCTGGACCTCAAGAACGGGTATACGCAAGCGGAAATTCACCCCGATGATAGAGCGAAAACTGCGATCACTACCGGCCAAGAACTCTGAAAGTTTGAAGTTATGCCATTTATATTCTGTAACGCCCCAGCAACATTTGAATGCCTGATGGAGTCAGTACTTCGTGGCCTATCTTACGAATCCTGTCTGGTCTACCTAGATGATATCATTATAGTGGGCCGTAGTTTCAAGGAACATCTAGAAAATATTAGGAAGGTGTTGCAGAAATTGACATATGCCAGTCTCAAGCTGAGTCCTTCGAAATGCAAGTTGTTCGGCATTACCGTAATCACCTACCTGGGGCACATCATCTCCGCCAAAGGTGTCCGCACAGATTCAGAGAAAATGACAGCAGTTAAGTACTGGGAACGTCCTGTGGATATTCATCAACGACAGACCTTGGGACTCTGAACCTATTACAGAAAATTCGTGAAGGGGTTCTCCAAAATCGCAAGGCCCTGCATAAATTAACAAAGAGTAAAAAAAAAAATCGTGTGGACTGAGGCACTCATCAATCCACACGAAAAAATCGATCGATCATTCGAAAAATCGAAAAAAATCGAGTAATCATTTGAAGACGGCATTCAAATCTAGCAATCCCTCGCATATTCCCAAACTGATAAACAATTCCTATTGGACACAGATGCGAGCAACGAAAGTGTGGGAGCTAGTCTTTCTCAAATGAATGATGGTCAAGAGCGCGTAATAGCCTATTGAAGTAAGTACCTGTCCAAAATTAAAAATGAATTATTGCGTGTCTCGTAAACAATTGCTCGCTTTCGTAAAAGCCGTAGAACATTTCCATCATTATCTCTATGGCAGAAAATTCTTGTAGCGGAACGATCATGCTTCCCTCACCTGCAGAGGCGTAGTTAGGGTTTTCAGCGCCTTGGGACAACTGAAGATCTTGCGCCCCTTTTTGTGTGCCAAGAATGAAACATGTTTAATTATAAAATTTCGTAACATCAGTTTCGCGCCCCTGGATTGCTGCGTCCGGGGACAGGTGTACTACGCCACTGCTAACCTGGCTATTGAGTTTCAACAATCCTGAAGGACAAATAACCAGACGGATTCAAAGACTCAAGGAATATGACTTTGAGATAAAACATCGTAACGGTTCCTCACACAGAAATGCGGATGCTTTATCCAGGAAGCCTTGTCCTGCACATTACAGGCATTTTTCAAGAGCCGAGGCTAAGTACGGGTTGGCGATTTGTAACATCCGGAAAATAACATCTTCACCATCAGCCGATCCAGATGCCAGATCCGTGGAGGGATAAAAAGTTAGAGAAGATCAATTGGCGGATCCTGACATTAAGCCAATAATAGAGCTGAAGGAGTCATTCTGTACAAAATCCAAGTGGGAGGACATTTCCATCTTCAGTCTTACAACTAAAAGGTACTGAGCTCTCTCGGACTCACTCCACTTTCGAAATGGAGTCTTATATCGACTATGGGAAAGCGACAAGAGATGGCAGCTGCTGCTTCCTTGAAATCGAATGTTCGATGTTCTGAAGAAAATACACAGTAGCCCAATAGGACGGCATTTCGGCTATATAAAGGCACTAAAACAAGGTTCGAGAGCGCTTCTTTTGGAGTTCAGCGAGAATCGATGTTAAGAAAAGGTGCCAATTTTGCGATACTTGCGCAGCTAAGGAAGGCCCGAAGAGATGTAGCCGAGAAAGGCTACAGCGAATACAATGTAGGAGCGCCTTTCGAGCGAATTGCATTCGACATACTTGGACCTTTGCCGCTACACAACTGGGTGTCTAGGTTTGGAACCTCCCTCCAGATTCATTCCGACCGAGGCAGGAACTTTACTTCGGCTGTGTCCAAGAGAAACTGCGACTCACAGACGCATCAAGAAAACGCAGACAACACCGTTACATTCGCAGTCTGATGGCATAGAGAGGTTTAACTGTACAATCCTGAACCACCTCTCGCTCATGGTGTCCAAGAACCAAGAAGACTGGAATCGCAAGCTGCTCCTGTTCCTGCTTGCTTACCGTAGTGCCGTCCACTAGAGCAACGACTATTCTCCATTCCAGATGCTCCCCTCGGTCGCAATCTCCGTTTGCCAAGGTCTTCGGGTTTACATTCCTTGCTGAGTAGAATCCGAGTCTTCGTAGGAGTATTCATTACACACTGAGTTGAATTGGGAGGATCTCTGTATAGTTCTTAACAGACTGAACGACGTCGTGGTATGGATCCGTAAATCTCCCAATTCCAAACCTCAGGTGGTTCATTATGACAGACTGTTTCCATACTATGGCCACAGTACCTAGTGCTTCTCATTCTTGTACCCATAATTCTTATAGCAGATTAATTTTCCTATACAATTTATGTATATAACATGTACGTGGATTACTTATAAAATAGTGTAAATATATTTTTTAAATTTTTGTGTACTTTGTTTTGTTTACACTGAATTTGGCTTCTGGACCAGGATTGAACTGCCCGGGATATGCAGTCCTTGGGAGGAGGGCAGTGTTGCGAAATGTCCAGCTGCGGTAAAGTTAGCTTCCACGCAAAGCGGGGGTTGCCAGAAAGTAACAGGAAAAGGTAGAATTGCGAAATAGACCATATGGCGATATGCCATAGACGAAGCAAGAAAGTTCTAGAATGCAGCAGCAGTTTTCTCGGGCATATTCTCCAAGGTAGGTTAAAGCTTTATATATCCAGCTATATATATAAGGTTTTAAATCTTAGTTCAGAGAGCTGCTGGCAATAGCGTCTGCTGTTAGTTTTTTACGCCAGCTCTATTTAAAATTGATATTCCGACTTTAACATTCTCACTAGCCGATGCTTAATATAGCAGACACTACTACTAACTAAACTCGCGCGCTGGTACAATACTTTGAGTCAGCTTATTTCTTATGCTGTCTTATGTGCAGTCTTAGACCAAGTATTAACGTTTAAATTTAATTGTTTGCTATGTTATGCTAAGCAGCCAAGAGTGGTAGTTTGCCTCTAGCGCAAGATGTGCCTTCGGTTCAAATTAGATTAAAATAAACATGTTACTTTAAAACTTCTTCAGTACTTTGCTACTGTTTAAGATGAAACGATAATTTTCTATCGTGTCTAGTAGGTTGTGCATGACTTGACTTAATTTTCCAGTCACAAGACTAACCTTACATCTGATTTCCCAAAATTTTCACGAACCACGTCGCAAGATCAACCCGTTTTTAGCCTAGCACCCTAAATCTCTCCTGCAGCGGAAGTCCTATCAAAGGCTTCGCATTTATTATGGATACCATGCGCGCATCACTAAAGCTGTCCACTACTTTCACATGGGAGAAGTTTGGTGTTGACATTTATGGAAAATTTAGCAACGTACTTTTTACTATATCCTGTTACAAAGTTACAGAAGGTGACCATAGCAACCCCTGCGCTTCGGAGACAAGTCTTGAGCTTATAGGGTTCTATTTAGTTTTAGTAACAGTTATTTTAATTTTATGCCTTCCCTGAAATCGCTTATTTTCCCTCGCCAAGACACAAACTTAGTAGGTGAAAGAGAGTGTATAACCGTTGAAGCGAAAAAGTCAGAAAGAGTATGATTTCGCTAGTGTAAGCGCACGTTTGCTAGTTTTCTCCAGCTGTTAAACTTATTAGCGGCTACGCATTCGGGCTGTCTAGTATATCGCCGGTGTAGGTTTCGGAGTCAGCCTGTTAGATTAAATTAAACTGCGTAGTCTAGCACTACATACTTACCTGGGTATCCGGACATAATCCCGACAGCCGAAATCCCGACAAGCCAGAATCCCGACAAGCCAAAATCCCGACAGGGTCGAAATCCCGACAAACCAAAATCCCGACAAGCCAAAATCCCGACAGGGTCGAAAACCCGACAAACCAAAATCCCGACAGGGTCGGGTCGAAATCCCGATTGTCCAATATCCCGACAGGGTCAAAATACCGACACGGGCGAAATCCCAATAAGGCCTAATGGCCCCTTAACATACTTCCACAGCTGCAACTAGTACATGCTTTGATGACTAGCAAATCTGAAGAAAATTACAAAAGATTATTCCAAGATTTAATTGATTTCGCTGAAGAAATTAATATTGAACTGAGGCCATCTAGAATCATTAGTGATCTAGGAAAGGCAGCTATAAATGCTCCGCGCACTTAAAATGCTGTCGAGGATTGGCACAGAGGATGGGAGACCTTAATTGGACGGGCCATGTTGGCGTTTATAACATCATAGAAGGATTTCAAAAAGAACAGGAGCATGTGGAATACCAAGTTGAATGCATTCTTCGCGGAGAACAACAACCAAAACGTAGGAAGGTAGATGATGACTGAGAAAGGAGAATTATGACTGTTGTGGACGATCGTGATAATCGACCTGTGATGGAATATCTTCGTGCTATCGCTCACAATGTGTCACTGTAAATATGTCGTTTGCATGTGTAAGTGATGTTTTCTTTTTCTTAATAAAAATAATTTTATAAATCTTCATTTCAAATTTTAACGGTGATTTCAATTTGTTAAAAATTATTTTTAGTAATGACATAATTTTTATGATTTTTTGATTTAAACTTTTAATTAGTAATATGTAATAGTTAGTTAAAAATTGTATTTTATTAAGCTAAATTGAGTGTTTGTATTTAGATATTAACTTGTCGGGATTTTGGACAGTCGGGATTTCGGCCCTGTCGAGATTCTGGCTTGTCGGGATTTTGACCCTGTCGGGATTTCGACCGTGTCGGGACTTTGGGTTGTCGGGATTTCGGCTCTGTCGGGGTTTTGGACACGGGATTCTGGCTTGTCGGGATTTCGGCTGTCGGGATTACGACCCAGACCCACTTACCTGTTAGATTTATCACCGCAAGTGGACGGTGTTTTAGTTGTATGCACATAAGACCATGTCATCTGTTACTTATTTGTGATAGAATAAAAGGGCTTTTACAGCATTTCCCTGTTGTGCTGTCATCTTCAAGCCTGTGCGAGAAGTCGCAAGGCTAACATCCAAGTAGATCTAATTGCCACTTCATACTCGCAAAACATACTAGATCCACAAGCTGATTAAAAAGGTCATCGGGAAAATTTACTTTGTCAATTAGGGAATGAGAATTATAAGTTTGAAGCGCTTAAAACTCCCTGTTGAAAATTTTCCCTCTGTTAAAAGAATAAGCGATGATAACTCCGGAACTTTTAGCTAAATATCAGACTAAGGCGAAGGAATTGATAGATATTAAAAAAGTGCAGGTACCAAATTTATTGTATGGGAAAAAGCTTGATACAGAAGTCAATTCAGATAATGTTACCCGAGATCCAAGGTTTTCTAACAAATAAAACGTAAAATAATCGTAAAAGAGGTAAATGAGGGAAGATGAGAAACCCTTAAACTAGCCTGGGTTCTGCAGTATAGAAGGTACAGTCACCACCAGAGAGAACAAAATCCCTCTCATTATTCAGTTAGATACAAAGGTAATTACAAATGCGTTTCTCCCAGTGGTTAAAATTATTTTAAAAAGCACACCAGCAGATGCATTGTTGAACATGAGGGCGCAAAGTGGTTTTTAGCTGAAATATTTACGGTATAGATGCTTGATATGGTAGGAATGATGGTGATATCGACTGGGCAAACAGTGTGAATATGTAAGGAAAGTAACTTTGAATGTGCAAGTTAAAAATCAACACTAGAAGGAAGTTTCTTTTCTTTTGTTTTGTTACAAGAAATTTACAACTAACATAATACGAGGAAAAGATTTTTTAAACTCTGCTGGCATAAAAGTTAATTTTCGAAAATATACGATACAGTTTGATACGAAAAAATTGGTGGAAAAGATGTACAGCCGCCCATCTAGGACCTGAAGATATTGAATGCGGAAGAGAACTAAGTTGGAGTATTATTTTTCAGATTTATTTTATGATAACCAGGGTTCACACATGTGGTCAGTCACTCGACGGAAACAGATCAGTTCCAGATGCCCATATTCGAATGGTGGACAACATTATTCAAAACTTTATCTCTCTAGGGACAATTGTTTTTCCACAATGAGAGAAACATACATATATTCATTCAGATTCTTCATAATTTTATTTCTTTAAGTATAATGCAGGGTTCTAATATTTAGTGGCAACAATTTGAAAAGTGAAACTCCATTTTATAGTGAACGACACAAGATGCCAAAACGAAATTAACAGACCTTCTGGGCAAATTGCTCCTTTGGGCTTAAAAACTTTGTTTTCCAAAAAAAGTTTTAGAACATAGGATTCCAATTTTAAATTGCTTTACAAATTGTTGCCATCCATAGTTCAAATTAAATATTTTGATATTTTCTAGTGTTTTCAAATACTGAGTTAGTATTTTTTAGTGTAAACAGTTCATATAATCTTTGTGAATAACATGCCAGAACAGCAAAAATATTAACCACAGATTTTGAACCTTTTTTATAACTTTTCTAAGGTATTTCTCCCACCTTCCTAGCGTGCCTTCATGGTGTAGTGGTTTTACAAGCTGGGCCGGTATTTCAGAGGTCCGTGGTTCCATTCCCGGCGAAGGTGATTGCTCATTTTTCATCTTTCCTGCTTCCAAATATTCTAATGTCTCTACAGTGGCACCCGAACTAAATGGGTGCTGGATGATGATTCTCCTCACCCAGGATTTGGCGACTGGGGTTTTAAAAGGGGGATTATATAAGGTATTTCTTCCGCCTACCTAGCGTGCCTTCGTAGTGTAGTGGTTCTGCACGCTGGCCCGGTCCGTGGTTCGATTCCCGGCGAAGGCGATTGCTTATTTTTCATATTGACTGCTTCCAAAAAATAACTAATGTTAAAAATAACTAATGTTAATGTTAAAAATAACACTTTAATCATTATTAATTTTTACAATCCAGACATCATCATTTATGTCGTTACACTTTCATCAATGTACATCTCAAATATAAATAGCATAGCTTATATAAAAAATACTGCTATACTTAATACTCTATAAACATGAATATTAATAAGTTCACTGTGTACATGTCACACATATTTTTTTCTCTTCGCCTTGTCTAACATAAGATTAAATTTAGCTTTGCAGCTTCACATATTATAAGCTAGAATGTGTTTGTCTTCATTGAATTAAAAAAAAAAAAAAAAAAAAAAGCACATCTTTTTGCTGAAAGCTGATTAAAATTGTTAATTGTTTAAAAACAAGCAATTTTTTTTTTTTTTTTTTTTTTTTTTTTTAAATCTAACATTTACATTAAGTTTGCATCTTAAACATTCAGCTATTTTAGGGGGAAAACACAGTTCTTTTTTCAGTCAGTTATAGGTAGCAGGCTAAGTTCAACAGGTTGCAGTGCCTGAAAATTTTTAAATCTAATTCTCTAGAGGACTATGAATGCCCTATAAAATGAATAATTGACTTATTAATTTAGTTTGTTCTATACTTAAAGTCTCATCTGTCGAAACTTCTCCCATTCCACTTTTGCACATTTGTAAAATGCTCAAATTCTTAGCACCTTAATATTTAATTCATACAACAATTAAAATGTTACTGAAATTTTACTATCAGCATACATATTTTCTTTCTTATTAGCATCCTATTGTTTAATATGCAGGTCACAAAGGTAATCATGCTGAATCACATGGCTGTGGTATTTAATAAAGAGTAATCTTAGAATGTTATAACATTTTATTAGTCAGATATTAGGAATAGTGCTGACAGTATGGGAGAAATATTGAAATAAGAAGCTAAATGTCGTGTTGTTTTGCATGCTAAAACCAAATGTTGGGGTAAAAAAGGACATTTGAGATCAGCAAGGTTAAAATTAATAATAATATCTTTAGTATGAAAAATCTATTAGAATTTTCATAAAAGGTATTGCTTAGATTGAAAATTAAGGATTGCAAAATAAAAAAGGGTAGTAATAAGTTTGGTGATGGAAAAATGGGTACGCAAGTTGATGCATGCCAAATGTTGCTGCTTGCCAGATTGAAATGATTAATCAGTTTATTCACAACAACCATTATATGATATTTCCCTTACAGAGAGAAATTATTGCTTTGTGTATTTGCATTTTCGTATTTGCCTTACTGAAGAAATATTTAAGTAAAGTATACTTAAAGGAGGACGATTGTGTCATGTAAACATACAAGTTTGTGATTCCCATGTCAGATACATGAGAATTACACATACAAGTTTGTGACTCTCAGGAAGCATTTGATGTCAAAGAAGAAAGTATCTTGTTCAAATAGCATAAGTCATTTGAATGCAGGAGTCAAGAGGATAGTTGCTTAAGACTGCTGAATACTGATAGTGTTATCAGGTTCAATGTTCCTTCTAACCTTCTTCGGGAACATACAAGGACCTGACTCGGAACAGAGAGCTTACTAAAGCTATGTTCACTAATTGTGGTAAGTAGACAGGATACAGACGAAGGGTATACAAAACCCTTTATTTTTCTCTATATACAATAACTTCCGTACTTCGGAATACACTGACCCTCCACTCGGGGTCTAACGTAAAAAAAAGTATAAAAATAAAACTAAACTCTAATTTAACTTTAGAACAATACACGTGGAAGATTGGCCTTATAAAAACAGGAAGCGTATGTAGCACAGAGACTGTGAACACTACAATACGTTTAATTTATCAAGAGGATTAAAACCTCTGGCCTGGAAGGCGAACAGCAACTGCGTAACTTCTAAGGTAAGCGGCCTGCGTTGACTTACTGCTTCCTCTCTTTCGCTTGGCGAAAAGGCCACACTTAAATACTTGGCGTTCGCCAGACAAACTTTGCAAAAAAAAACCTTCACGCTTATAATTCTGGCCGGAAGTAGAAAATAAGAAGTGATAGTAAAGATTTAAAATAAAATAAACGTTAGTAAAACTTAAGATCCTTACATACTTCCCGCCAGAGTTAATTAGTTTGAAACTGAGGTCTAAAACGATCTTGTTGAAAACTTTTAGCTCTAGAATCTAACGCGAGGCCAACCTTTTACAAACACAACTTCGCTAGAAACTAGAAAATTTAAAGAAAGAAATTTGTTACAATAGCAGCTCCCAGGATATACAACAATCTTTTTTTCATCTGTACTGCATCTAAACAGGAGCTTTATTCAATTCTGGTTCCTTTCAGAGATCTGGAAGGAAAACTAGTTTAATGAAATGTTACAGAATGACATTGCAAATAACATATAGAATATACTTCTCTTCACATTCTTATTTCATTCATGACTATTTTAATTATCTCTCCCCGTGCTCTCTGACATGTGTTGTAAAAGAACACCAAACACGAATGTGTTTCTGTCTACGTGTGCCACACTTCCTCTACAATCAAAACACTAACGTGTTAAAATTCAACATAACGAGACCTCTTAACACACCCTACTTTCAACTCTAAACCCTGAGGTACTATTCTAAAAGTGGCTAACTCTAAAGTGTAGCGTCAGAGAGCCTAACTACATCATTCAACCTTTACCACATATTCGCCATGATTTAATCTTTACAGTCACACGAATAACAAATTTTTAACATTACTTTCACTTTTACCATATCACGGTATTTCTTAACATTTAAAATAACAGTTCACATGTATATAAGAACATATCAACATGCCGTTAATTTTACACATTTGAAAACATACATTAGTAGTACATTGTTAACTTCTATTCTTTTCAAAGCAAGTGCCAATTCTTTCTACATTGAAATAATACTACATTTCAAAAAGTCTTTCAGACTAAAACTTCTTTCTTGCTAGAATGTTTTAAATAAAATTTATACAATAACTTTTTACAATATTTAAGTCTTTACACAACGCTATTATACATCAACTTTAGTTTTACGCACGAGTAATTTAAAAACATAATACGAAAATCGGTCACAACTCATTTCTCGCCCTTTTGGCGATAAAGGTAGACCTCGCATGAGGTAAAACTTCTTGAAATCTGCCACTTGCAGTAAGAATGTGTGTATTTAATTTGTGTATTTAATTATGGCAAAGCACACTAGGGCTATCTGCCCAAAGGGAGGGATGCCTTTCGTGGAGGACTTTCTAAGGGAAACTGGCTCGTATACACGTTACACATGGGGAAAACCACGAAAACACCCATGCAGCCAGCCCGTTCGCGGGATTCGAACCTCGGACCGAACTACCAGTGTTCAGCGACTTTACTGCAGTAAGAATGAAAGATTAACTTAAGTTTGCAAAGTAACATAAAATTTTACTTATCTTTGTAATATTCGGACATCCTTTTCTGGGCCCAGTCTTTAAAGTTACTGCAGATAGTAGTTTGATTTATCCTCCTTCTTGTACGGGCTCGCCCTTCAGTGCTTTCCTCTGGAAGCTTCCTTTTTTCACCAGTTCGGCCACCCTTGAATACTTTCTTTTTCTCCTCTGCTTGTGGTCTTGGCCGTTTGATGGCAGCTGGTCTTGGCGGAACCGGGAAACTTCTGTCGTGTTCCTGCTTGGACCTCGTTGTTGGCCGTTCAAATTTTCCTTGTAACTTTTCCTCCGCCGCTGATGGCCCTTCCGCAATTCGGCTACATTTACTGCGGAGAGTCCTGTCGGATGAGTCGATCTTCCGTTTTAGAGCCGGGTTATAGTTGCCGTCATTTCTCCTGGTTCTCTTCACATACGTCGTCCTTCTCCCTTCTTCATTCTGGGGGTGTTCGTGAACTCTCTTTTCTGGACGGTGGAACGGCTTCTTTTTCTTGTTACCTTCAATTTTTCCGCGGGGCAATTTTCTTTTCACTTGCTTCTGTCTCTTATTGGCCTGCCCTTGTACTTGTCGTTTTTCCACCTCTGGAGCTTGTACCTGCGGTGTCTGCCGTGCCGGATCCTGCAAAAGATCTGAAAAGATTTGCATTTTATTACGATCGAAGTAGGGCTTGATTTGATCAATGTTTGCGGAACAGGTTTCACCATTTCTGGCTTTTAACACTACTACAGCGTGAGTTATTTTTTCTATAACATATGGTCCTTCAAATCGTGGGAAAAATTTGGCAGTTTTATCTTCAGGTGCTGAAGAAAGTGAATGCTTAATTTTTAAAACTTCATCCCCTACTTTATAAGTTACTCCCCGTCGCTTCAAATCATAATAGAGCTTCTGTTTTCTTTGTGCTACTTCCGTATTCTTTTTTGCTTCTTTTATTAGTTTTTCTATATCACCCATTTTCTATATCACCCCTGGGGCTCTTTGTTGCACATAAAATAATTTATCTAACGGTGTTATAATTTTTCTGCCTAGAAATAACTCAGCAGGTGTTTTGCCCGTTGTATCATGTTTTGCGGTCCTAAGGGCGAAAGCAAATTCATTGACATAGTTATCCCAGCTTTTATGAAAATTTTTAACATAACTACGGATAATTTTCACTATATTTCTGTTGACCCGTTCCGCTATATTTGATTGCGGCCGATACGGGACCATTTTTAAATGACGTATGCCCAGTTTTTGGCACATGTCTTCAAATATATTACTTACAAATTGAGGACCATTATCCGATATAACTTTTAGGGGCGCCCCGTATTTTAAAATATATTTATTTAAAATAGAATCGGTAACCAATTTCGCGGAGGCTCGTTTTAAGGGAACAATTTCGGTCCATTTACTAAAATGATCAACCATAACAAGGAGATAGCGACTTTTATTTAACTGACTTTTTGGGAAAGGGCCCAATAAATCGATGCCAATTATTTCATTTGGAAATTCGGATTTAATACTATTTAGAAACCCGGCCGGGCGGAAATTAATATAATTAACTGCTTGACATGTTGGGCAGGACTGGTCATACGCCCTTGTTAACTTTTGCAGTTCAGGAAAGTAGACTGCCTCGCGTACGCGTTGGATAGTTTTTCGAATACCAGCATGAGAAGCTAAAGGGTTGTCATGGAGCTCATGCAGGATATTTAATCTAAGACTAGCTGGGATAACAGGTCGAAATTCGTTGTTGGAATTCGTAGATTTTGTATAGAATAATAGACCATCTATTAGTTCGTAATGGGCCGCCCTATTTCTTATCGCCACAATATCTTGGTGGCTAAAATTTTCAGGATCCTTCAAATACTCATAAATACTTCCAAACTCAGGATCCTTACCCAGTTCTGTTATTACAGTTTCTCGGGAATTTATTGTACACGCTGTAAGCATTGCAACTTTTACGGTATTACCCTGTTCGTCTAATTTAATTCGTGATAGGGCATCTGCTACGATATTTTCCTTTCCGGGGGTATGCTTGATTACCAGATTATATTCTTGCAGCTTGAGTGCCCATCTTATTAACCTTGGGGATAAATTTTTCCCTGAGTACAATCTAGTTACCGCCGCATGATCAGAGTATACTGTTATCGGCGCCTTTCCAAAATAGACTTTCAGCGGATGCTTCGGAACTTTTGCACTGCTAACAGAACTGCAAGTGCCTCTCTCTCGGTCGCGGAATAGTTTCTTTGTGTTTGATTTAAAGTTCGGCTAAAAAATGCCACGGGCTGCTGATTTTGCGAAAGTACCGCTCCTACCGCATAATCCGAAGCATCCGCTGAAATTCCTAAATTCTCATCCTTTTCAGGAAATTTTAACACAGGGGCTTGCGTTAATGCTTGTTTTAATTTTTCGAAAGCACTATTGGCTTCGGCCGTCCACGAGAATCTTGCCTTTTTCCTTTTTAATTTTAACAATGGCTCCGCGATAGCCGCAAAATCTTTTATGAAGGACCTATAATATGAACAAAGTCCTAGAAAAGAGGAGAGCTTCTTTGCCGTGTTTGGAGTCGGATACTTTTGTACAGCGATTATTTTTGATTCATCTGTCTCGATCCCTTTTTGCGATATTTTGTAACCTAAATATTTTAATTCAGGGGCTGCAAATTTGCACTTTTCGACATTAACTTTTAGACCGGCCTCATTTAATAAAGAAAACACCTGTCTTAAATCCTGTATATGTTGGTCGAGATTATCACTAGTAATAATGATATCGTCTAAATAGATAAATGTGGACTTTCCAAGAACAGGTCTTAACACAATGTCCATGCATCGCTGAAATGTTGCCGGGGCGCCTGAAAGGCCAAACGGCATACGCAAAAATGCATAAGTGCCAGACTTGGTTATAAAAGCAGTCTTAGGCACGTCCTCAGGCCTCACCCCTATTTGAAAATAACCAGTCGTTAAGTCTAAAGTCGTCATAAATTTGGTTGATTTTATGTTCCTTAAAATTTCTTCTATGATCGGCAACGGATATACCGGATATTTCGTTATGGAATTTAATTTACGGTAATCAATAGCGAATCTCCACCTTTTTGGATGCTCCAAAGGATAATCATTATTTTTCTTACATAAAACCACCGGGCTAGCATAACTACTTGAGATGGGCGTTATGATCTTTTTACGTAGCATATCGGTAATATGCCATTCTATAATTTTTTCCTTATTCTTATCATACCGGTATGGTTTTTGACGAACTGGCAATGCATCTCCGGTGTCAATACTATGGTTAGTAACCTGAGTAAATCCTGGAATATCACTAAATAACGAAGCAAATTCACTTACCACTTGTCGGATTCTATCTTGCTCGACATTAGGCAGGAGGTCAAGATTTAACCTTGGCGGTTCAACCTTTTCTACACGCACTGGTTTCATTGTCAGCTTAAGGGACGCTTCATTAAAATCCAGTGTAGCTTGTGCGCCTGAAAGAAAGTCTATTCCTAAGATCAAATGTGCTTGCAAATTCTTTACTATAAAAAACATCACCTTTACTTGTTCGTCCTTGATACGGATATACAAAGGTACTTTACCTACGCACTTACATTGTTCTCCTTGCGCCGCTAATACTGTCGTATTATCCGCATTATATATGCGGTATTTGCGAAAATACTTTCTAAAAAAGACTTCTGCCACACAGGAACACTGCGCGCTGGTATCCAGGAGTGCGGTTGCCGGGATATTATTCACCAAGACTTCAATCTTCGGAAGAGTCAAATTTTTCACCATTATTGTATTTAACTTGTAGGAAGAGGGGTTTTCGTGGCCTTCGGATTTCCGCACCCTCTCGTCAGCAGAAATCCGTTTTAGTTTAAATTATTTTTCCTTTTCGTGCTTTCCTTCTTTTTTTTTTCCCCTGGCCTTGAGACTTTTTTTCCTGGGTTGCTATTGAACTGTCGACGTTCGCCGGCTGTTTTTGAATGCTCGGGTTTCCTTGCCCACTGATTCGCTTTTTCTCCGTAGCCGTATGCTTGAGTTTGCTGTAGTCTTGGCGTACCAAATTGGTTTCGCTGTTGATATTGGCGTCTTCTTTCGACGTCCGCCGTTCTTCTACTTTCAAACTGGATTGCTAGCTCAAATAACTTTTCCAGTGTAGTCGGATTTCTTAATTCAATAAAGTCTTGCACTTGGGGTAGTAACCTCGGCAAAATCACTTGAATTATTTCAGGATCCGGACGGTTTCTATACAAGAGCTTGAAAACGTGAATTTTTCTTAAAATAAAGCTCGAGAGGTTTTCGATTCTTTGTTGATATATACTAAAAAGTTCCGTTTCTAATTTCGCACGATCCCTTACAACAGGGAAGGCTTTTAGTAGGGCAGTCTTGAAATTCTCGTAAGTATAGGTGGGACTTCCTGCTTGACCCAAGAGACTTCTGCCTATACATTTGAACCAGTTAAGCGCTTGGCCCCTCAAAGCGCTGGTAGCTAAGGTAACGTTTTGAAACTCGTGCACGGGGTAGAGCATGAAGTGGTCATCCAATTTTTCCAAAAAACTGGTTACCGGTGAGTTTCCGTTAAATGTTGCTTCTGGTTTCATCGAAGCGCGCATGGTCTGGACGATGTACCCAAATCCTTCCAGGGCGGCAGCTAGCATTTCTGGATTCTGAGCCGTTTCTGCCGGCAGCACAGGTTCTTCTTGAAACTCGGCCATGGTTATTCTTCTTCGTTGGGTGCTTTCAGGTTTAATGTTCCTTCTAACCTTCTTCGGGAACATACAAGGACCTGACTCGGAACAGAGAGCTTACTAAAGCTATGTTCACTAATTGTGGTAAGTAGACAGGATACAGACGAAGGGTATACAAAACCCTTTATTTTTCTCTATATACAATAACTTCCGTACTTCGGAATACACTGACCCTCCACTCGGGGTCTAACGTAAAAAAAAAAAAGCATAAAAATAAAACTAAACTCTAATTTAACTTTAGAACAATACACGTGGAAGATTGGCCTTATAAAAACAGGAAGCGTATGTAGCACAGAGACTGTGAACACTACAATACGTTTAATTTATCAAGAGGATTAAAACCTCTGGCCTGGAAGGCGAACAGCAACTGCGTAACTTCTAAGGTAAGCGGCCTGCGTTGACTTACTGCTTCCTCTCTTTCGCTTGGCAAAAAGGCCACACTTAAATACTTGGCGTTCGCCAGACAAACTTTGCATAAAAAACCTTTACGCTTATAATTCTAGCCGGAAGTAGAAAATAAGAAGTGATAGTAAAGATTTAAAATAAAATAAACGTTAGTAAAACTTAAGATCCTTACAGTGTGATCCCCGGCAAACAGTATGGCTGCATGGCTGATTTCTACTTGTGTAATATGAATACAAACCAGTTTCTCTTAAATAGTCATCCACAAAGGCATTTCTTCATTTAGGTAGATGGCCCTCATGTTCTTTGCCAGATTCAAATAACAAGTAAACCAAGCCTATTTAATTTTGTTGATTACAATACAGTCAAAAGTCTTTAATCCGGACGTCCATAATTTGGAATGATCTATAATCCGGACCTCAAAGCTACAAACTTTCTGCGCATGCGTAAACGCATAATGCGTAATGCATGCGCATATGCGTTTACGCATGTGCATAATACCTTTACGCATGCGCATATGCGTTTACGTATGTGCGTAATACGTTTACGCATGTGCATTTAATGTATAATGGACAGTATAAGCTAAGCTAAAATTATCTAATCTATTTCAGTTAATGTTGCAGATTGCGTTATTTCTTAATCTTCTAACTGGATCCGGCTTATTATTTTTTGCAGACTATTAGAGCAATTTTAATAAAAGTAGGCTTGAACTTTCAATTATGTCAAAAAAAATTTCCAATTCTGGAGCTGGCAAAGGATCTACAAAACGAAAGCATGTTTCAATGTCCATCAAACAAAAAGTGGAATTGCTGCAAAAAATGGATAAAGGCATATCCTTTATTTCTCTAACCATTCCGAAATCTGTTTATCAATTTCACACTGCTCTGCGGGGGGTGGGGAGACGTTGCGGTGCGCAATGAACTGGAAGTTGATCTGTCATCACTATTCTTATCTTCAGGGAGGATTTTTTTATTTTATTCGGCTTATGATGCCTTACTAAATGTAGTATTTCATCTCGATGTACTCTGTCTTTTATATGATTTAAATCAAATTCCTCGTCATTATAAATATCACTAATACACATCAAATAGTTTTCTGGTTGCAATTTTCTAATTTTGACTACGCGTAATGTATGCTTTACGCATGCACACGTTGAAAGAAATGTTTAATGAAGTGAACAAATAAATATTAAGCTCTTTTTTTTTGTAAATTTTGATACCCTTTATTTAGATCATAATTGCTCTTTATTTCATAAATTATGGTTTCATATTGTTAATTTTATAATTTCTGCATGCCATCTTACCAGATTTAAATTGATGATTTATAATCCAGAAAAACCGATAATCCGGAACCGCCGAAGTCCCAATTAAAGACTTTTGACTGTATTAAAAACATAAAATATCCAATATTCTACACTGAATTAAAGGTTTATTTTACATTTCACTTTTGTCATCAATTTGAAAATTCCCCTACTTCAGAAACATTTATGTTGCCCCTCCTCCAAAATAAAGTCTCTGGATGCATTTTGCTTCATTTATGAATATTACATCTTAAAATTGGAATAGTATATGAACACTTTCATATTAATTTATATATCATGAAAATGATGCGGAAGCGAATAAACACAATGAAATGCTTAGAATAAAATTAATTAAAATGACCTTGAACAGATCGTAGTGAAAATCTATCATTAAATGAATTACACCGCTTTAATAAAAATTTGGAATTTTAATTATTTTTATTACATTTACAGCTTTTGGGACTATTTAAAAACATTAAATGCAATCTGATTGTTACAAAACCTTTTAATTATAAGCCTTGCTCCAAAAATATTTTTATATATCCACTTCAAAAAAGTATGTGGCAAAACTGAATTTAAATTCACATCATTCTGTGTGTAGAGTATCCATGTTCCTATACTAATTACAGTTTGATACTTTCAGCATATTCAAAGCAAAAAACTGTTGTGCAAAACAGGTGAAATAGCAGCCTTTACCAAGAAACACGATTTCAAAGATGACCTTTTGAATAACACATTAACATGTATGAAGCATAGTATTTTGATTGGGTTGGATATTTTCATGTACACGTGGGCATAAACAGGATATAAGTTAAGAAGATGCAAAAGATCTTAGACTGAGAAAACAAAACTAAGATATGACTAGTGTATCAGTGGTCAAGTAGATAAAAATCTTTGGGCACTAATAATGCAATTTAAGAGAAAAATTGATCGGCAGCATGAGTGTTTTTGCAACTTTTCTCATGTGCAATGAGAAAAAATGAGTCAGTTTTATTCAGATAATTTTTCTACAATTTTTGCCTTCGTTTATGTAGATAATCCTCACATGCTTTGAAACAACCAAAAAAATTAACAAATCAATAATGAGCTGGAATACATGAGCTAAAGCAGACTGCTGAAAGCTGGGGGGAGGAATAAATTCGTGAACTTTTTACTTAGTCTTTAATTTATAGTAAGTACAATGCTTTTCTTCTATTTGTACTAACAGCCCATTCAAGAAATTCTTTGTCATTGTGGAATGCAATCAAGTTTTTACTCTGCAGAAGGTACTAAATGGTGTTCAATAGTACTCATAGTATAGGTTGAGACAAAGATATAAGATTAACAGTTTTCAAGAAAAAAAATCAGCACTTCTTTTATTAAGTCTCTTTTATGTTGTTGATTGTTAATTTGTTTTCCAGAAATTATACCACAGTTCTATCTCACAATCAAAGTTACTTCTTCTACTGGCATCTGTGATATAGCAATAGGGTGCAATAACAATAAAGAAAATGCTACAATAAAGAAAATTATGGCTGAGAAAGCCTTCACTCAAAGAAAATATTAAAGAATCCAGAAAAGAAATATTAAAAGATGTTTTCCAAAATTCATCGGTTATTAGATCCTGGAGAATTTGAATGATGTTGCTGCAGTTTTGCAATCCTGTATACTTGCACCTTTGATAATCCTTCCTACCAACTTGATTTCCTTGAAATTTTTCAAGTATATATATATATATATATATATATTAATTGAAAAAGAAAATGTAAAGCTAACTGGTAATTAGACGTAAGACATATCTGTTGAAAAATTTCATAGCATGTCATAAACATAATGTTTCAAAATTCAGTATAAAATTTATTCAAAGTAGAACTTTTCTCCAATATTCTGGCTTAATGGGTAAAAGTAATCAGTACAAAATTTTTATCTTCACACCATTCACTAGATCTCAAAATAAACTTTCAAATTAAGGTATTTTTGGAACTTCTGAAATAATATACCAAGTATCTGCAGTTCTGAAAACTGTTCAGCTTCTTTCTATTGTTGCATAGTTGACAACAACGGTGGATAATGATAGATAATGATGTTTAATAATGACAGATTTTTACTTCCTTGTACGAAGTAAAAAGGAAGTATTGTAATCGTGAAAAGTTTCAGGCAGCATTTTTCAACGAAAACATACATTTTGACCGCTATCGAATACAATTTAACGATGTTTTTGCGTGATATCCATACGTAAGAACAGAATAAAAGACTCGTTTCCTCCGAAAAAATTATAAAACTGCTTTAAAATTAATTCTGAAGAGAATTTTTCATGGCATCTGTACGAACATATGTACGTATTTGCGTATCTCGCATAACTCAAAAACGAGTAGCCTCAGAACGTTGAAATTTTGTATATAGGACTGCTATAACATGTAGATGTGCACCTCGTATTTTGGTTGCAATCGGCCGCACCAAACGTATATATATATATATATCCACTCTGTTACCTGGCTCAGTGATCTCAGTTTCTTTACTCTTATATGTTTGTAAATTGTACATTTTTTGCTTTAAAAATGATTGAATTATGTTGTTTTTAGCTTCCGGTTAAGGTTTTTACGCCTTTAGTAAATCTGTATGCAATAATTTTAGAATTATCAACAATTTTAAAGTTGTTTAAGTGCCACTAAGCCTTTATTTTCATGGCGGCCATTGATTGTTTACATTTGAAACAGCAGACTAGTGGATTTGTTGCCAATCTAGAGAAACTTAGCTTTGCAACAACAAAGATAACGCCTTCATTTATTATTGCCAATTAAATCATGCTTAATCCTTTCTGGAATTTTTTTGAGGAAATAAGTGTTTAAGATTTACTTCATAATTTTTAATATAAATATTTTGAGTTTTTATGTATTTTTGCCTTCTCGCGAAGTAAGAACTGAATTAATTGAATGAGAAATACTCAATCGTCTGTGAAAAACTGTTTCTTTTTTGTTTTGTTTTCTTAATTTCTTTTATACATCATTCTAGCTTTATTACAGTATTTGAATAGAACATGTGGCAACGATTAGATAATTCTATTCTTTAAATGATATAAATTTTGTACATTATGAGTTATAATATGAACGAAATATAATACTGTTAATACTGTTAAGTGAATCTAGCACCAGAGTGTCGCTATGGTAAACACATACTAGAGTGAATTTTAAAGAATGCATTTATTCATGCGGTGTCAGCGAAGTAGATTTAATTCAACCCAATAAGTTTAAATGAAATGCAAGAGAAAATGCATATAATTTAATATTCTGTACAAGTAAGTCATGTGGTGTACACATCAGATTTTTTAATCAAAATTTTCAAGTCTTCATTGTTAACAGCCCCATAACTTCAAGTGATTGATATTTAACCATGCAAAAATTTAAATCTACTGCAATTTTTTAAAATCAAACAGTTGAAAGACCTGGAAAATGCACCATATGAACTTGCTATACTGATTCAAAAGAATAATTTTTCTGCATTAATAGCTGGTGATTCAAACTTATACAATACTTCATAAAGCAATTAGTGGAATATATGGTACTTTTTTAAAGTCTGACTGGTAACCATAAAACATTGAGCTCCATATGCAAGCACTTTTATTAATAAATTTAACAAATTATTACATTTTATGGCTTTTGTTCCCTAATTATTTAATACTAAACTTACAGTACCATATCTACTAGAATTATGAATCAGACTGCAATGATTTTCTCTTTCTTTCCCAAGGACCCCAGCAGGTGAGCAGTAAAATCCTTGAACACCACTGGTTTCAACCTGGGTTCGATTCCCTGCGAACGGGTGGCTGCATGGGTGTTTTTGTGACTTTCCCCATGTGTGACGTGTATGTGAAACAGTTTCCCTTAGAAAGTCCTTTACAGAAGCATCCCTCCACTTAGGCAGATAGTCCTAGTGTGCTTTGACATAATCAGTGAAACCAAACCTTCTCATTAACTTAAGAAAGAAATTTGAGACTTCAGATATCATCGTCACAGGATTTTTACAAAGAAGCCTCTTTGAGCCCCCAGGGGTACTGAAAATGATACTCCTTTGACAAGTGAGAGGACAAAAAAGGCATGCTTGTCTATGGAAAAACCTTGGAATTACAACCAGATATCTGTCGCAGATTTATATCGTTTAAGGTAAGCATAAAAAAAGGCTGTCATGAGCCTAGGTGGCCAGTTGGCAATTGCTTATTTGCATGACTAGCTGTGAGAATCTTTGCAGTTGAAAAAAGATTAAAATTGTTGAGATAGAAGTTTTCTGTAGAATAAAAAAGTTACCTAAAAATAATCTAAAACATAGCAAATTTTTTTGTAAACTTCTGTTTGTTTTAAATAAAAATTTTTAAAACGTGATAATGCTCTCTGCTGGCTATGCACTAGGCAAGGCTTACAAAGGCCAATCTCCTAAGCTTCAATTCAGTTTTGATTGAAGGCATGATTAGGATGAAATCTGCTGGTCTAGTACTGTTCTTTCTCTGCCATCAGCCTTCTGTGAAGACTTCCAGACTATTATATTTTAAGTATCCTCATTTCCAAAAGTAAAAAATCTGATGTGTACACCCCATGACTTCCTTATACGGAATATTAAATTATACAAATTTTTTCTTGCATTTCATTTAAACTTATTAGATTGAATTAAACCTACTTCGCCGACAGCACATAAACCACAATGGAATAAATGCATTCTTTAAAATTCACTTTGTTTACCATAGCGACACTCTGGCGCTAGGTTTACTTAACAGTATTATATTTCGTTCATACTATAACTTAGAATGCACAAAATTTATATCATTTAAAGAATTATCTAATTGTTGCCACATGTTCTATTCAAATACTATAATAAAGCTAGAACTACGTATAAAAGATATTAAGCAAACAAAACAAAAAAGAAACAGTTTTTCACAGACGATTGAGCATTTCTCATTCAATTAATTCAGTTCTCACTTCACGACAAGGCAAAAATACATAAAAACTCAAAATATCTGTATTAAAAATTACGAAGTAAATCTTAAACACTTATTTCCTCGAAAAAATTCCAGAAAGGATTAAGCATGATTTAATTGGCAATAATAAATGAATGCGTTATCTTTGTTGTTGCGAGGCTAAGTTTCTCTAGATTGGCAGCAAATCCGCTACTCAGCTGTTTCAAATGTAAACAAGAGCAATGGCCGCCATCAAATTAGGCTTAGCGGCACTTAAACAACTTTAAAATTGTTGATAATTCTAAAAATATTGCATACAGATTTACTAAAGGCATAAAACCCTTAACCGGAAGATAAAAACAACATAATTCAATCATTTTTAAAGCAAAAAATGTACAATTTACAAACATATAAGAGTAAAGAAACTGAGATCACTGAGTCGGGTAATAGAGTGGATATATTTATAAATATATTTATATACGTTTGGCACGGCCGATCGAAACCAAAATACAAGGTGCACATCTACATGTTATAGTTATATACAAAATTTCAACGTTCTGAAGCTACTCGTTTTTGACTTATGCGAGATACGTACGTACATACGTTCGTACAGACACCATGAAAAATTCTCTTCTGAATTCATTTTAAAGCAGTTTTTTAGTTTTTTTTGGAGGAAAAGTCTTTTATTCTGTCCTTACGTACAGATATCACGCAAAAACATGATTAAATTGCTTTCGAAAGCAGTCAAAGTGGATATTTTCGTTGAAATATGCTGCCTGAAACTTTTCGCAATTACAATACTTCCTTTTTACTTCGTACAAGGAAGGAGAAATGACCATTCCTTGCCTATAATACAAAACCACATTAAGTAGTGTATGCACTTAACCACAACTAACAAGTATACTGTTATTTTCAGAATATGATATTTTGAGAATCTGAAATTCTGAAGATTTGTTAATCTGAAATTTCTGAAGATTTGTTAATCTGCAGAATCTGATATTTCAAAGATGTTTTATTAGGAATAAATTTTAAAATTAATTATTAATCTAAATTAATTTAAAATTAATTAATAAGTCTATCATTATAAAACACTGCTAACTACTATCTGTCTTCACACATAATCTATTCAATCTTTTATAATTTCTATTATCATTAAAAAAAAAAAAAAAAAAAAAAAAAAAAAAAAAAAAAAAACACCGATTCAGGTTTTCTTTAGACAATGTATGCACACTTGAATTTTTAGAACCTACGGAAGGCACTGAGATACAACATTTAGCAGCAGCAAAATTTTTAAAATTTAGGGAGGTGGTTGGCAGCAGAATTTGCACTGCAATAGGCCATAAATATCTAAGGCCAGTCCTGGATAAGCCTTAAGTATATGTGGGAATTTATTGATTCAAGACTCGGCTATGCCTTCAGCATGTGAAGAAAAAAGGCATAAGTATAACCAATAAGTAATATAATTCAGGTTTAAATTTGTCAGCATGCAAAAGAAACAAGACAAAATTTAGCAGAATAACGCATCTTTAGTAGCCAATCTCATGATGCATCGGCCAAGAGTGTAGAGCGGACTCTATAAGCTTTATGATGATTGCCACAAATTTGAAGTTGTTCATACATCACAAACAAAAAAGCAAATTTTCAAATTAATGGAACTTCTGAAGAAATGTGAAGAAGAGGTAAAAAGTGAAGTGATGTAACAGAAGTTATTTCATTGCTATGACAATGCTCCAAGCATTGATCAACTAATGGACAACAAAATCTATAGTATGGTTCTAAATCCAGGAAAAAATCGCTGCCAATAATAAAGAAATTTGATAGAGAAATTGCTGAGAACAAAAAAAAAAAAAAAAAAAAAGATTGACAATTTAGTGGAAATTTCTGAAATGGCAATTACAGGACTTGAAGAATGGAACTTTGTAACTGAAGAAGTTATGCCTACCTGCAGAATTAAAGAGAACATAACAAAGACAGAAACAAATAAATTAATAAGTAAAATAAAAATTAAAAAATCTGAAAGCTTTCAGATTTTACATTATCCACAAAGGGGCGTTTTTTTAACATTTTGGGTATTACCTTTATTTATTAAATATCATGTTCATCGCACTTAAACCATAAAATTCAATTCAACAGCAATACTGCAAAATAGTTTTAAAATGAGCGTATCTTAAGAATTTATGATACACAGTCTTGTGCGCTGGAGATAAAATATATAATTATTAATTATTAATAAAAAGTGAAATTTATTGAATTTTGAGGCATATATACAAATTAGGGTTTTGAGATGGTTGCCTCATAAAAATACTTTCTCAACCGATGTTAAGAAAGTGCCAGCATATTTACAGATGGATTTAACAGAAATTCTGTGCAACTCAGTTCAAAGAAAAATTCAATGAAACGGGTATCCAAACAATTTTCAAATACTCATGTGTATAAATCTGTACAATACCTAGACAGCCTCAGATTTTGCATTGCATATGATTTTTTTTGTTTGGTAATATGTATCACAGTGAACAGCTTTTCTTACTTATGAAAAGAACAAGCCCTTAGCAAGATGCCAGGTGTCAGGAAAGAAATAATATGTGTCCATATTCCTTTACATCTTCTCGCCTTTTTTTTTTTTTTTTTTAAACTTAGAACTGCAGTGTTCAAGATTTTAATAAACTTACTAAATTTATGTATGAAAATGGCTTTTTTATTTCTTGCAGCATTACAAACTATTGTACACCAATGACTATTTTGCTCACTTCAGATACTGAGTTTGATACCTACTTCAGACAATTCTTCTCAAAATAAAACATGCATTAAATGTTTCAAACTGGGGGGGGGACACCTTCAGCTGACATAGCTTTTGAATAAAACTACTTCCTAAATCTGTTGTTGATTTCAAAGGCAATCAGATACCAGTTCTTCTTTTTCAAGAGCAACACTCTTGTACAGAAAACACTTTAAAGAAAAATTAGTACCTGTGTTTTCAAAGCAGTTCAAAATTAAATCATTCATACCAAATATCATTTAGAAAAATATTAGAACATTTATATAATTAAAAAAAGAAAGAAAAAAATATTCTTTTAAAACATCCACTTTTTTAATAATGCTTTTTAAGTGAGCATCTGTAATAAACTCAGAAAATTTAGTAGTTTTTTTCATATATATATATATAAACAACTGTTTTAAATTTCATCACATGAAACCACAGCATACTTCATAACTCTTTTACTATCCACATGTTGTAAGGAGTTTAGATAAATCACTGCCTGGTTCATAATTAACTGGATCTTTTCCCCTATAAGAAAAACATGACCAAAATTAATAATAGAAAACTATATACTAATGACAAACAAATAAAAAAGGTAGGTGATTTGAGAATACCATTAGAATTGAACTGGCACAAGTACTATAAAGCATTTTTCACAGATTAATTAGCTCAATGTCAGATCATACGTTTGATTTAAAACCCAACCACAGAGATCTATAGAAATAATTAGAGATTTTTGTTTTTGCTTCTAACATTTTTTGTTTTTTACCATATTTTTCTTATATATTTTTATTTATTGAAATAACATAAAAAGCTTTATAGTATCAAGTTGCGTATATATTTACTCTCAGTGCTGTGTTTAATTAATAGTGCTTCCAAACGTTATTTAGCAAATTATTATAACATTTACACTTAACTTATTAGAGGTAAAAAAACATAATATTTATAAAATACTTTTTTAATAATAAGTACATTGGTTTATTTAGTCTAATCTAAAATCTATATCATAACAATATTAAACTGATTACCTTGGAGATTCTAATAATAGCTATGAAACTAACATGATTCTGAATTTTTACTTATATTTATATTACATTGATTACCTTGGAGATTCTAATAATAGCTATGAAACTAACATGATTCTGAATTTGTACTTATATTTACTCCTAGTGCTATGAACTAAGAAATTATGCTTCCAAATATCACTTAGCAAATTATTAGAACATTTTCACTTAAATTATTTAAAAAATTGCTTAATATTTAAAAAAATACTTTTATTAATATGCATATTATCAGAAAAAGTGTTTTTTGACTAAATAGTACTAAATAAACTATTTAGTTTAGTCTAAAATCTATACCATAGCAATATTAAACTCATTACTCTGTGATATCTAATAATAGTTATGAAACTAACATGATTCTGAATTTGTCTTACTTTTCAAACAGTATAGCTGAATTTATTCCTAGCAATGTGGCTTTTTCACTTTCTACTAATAAGCAACTTCCTTCTCTAAGACCCTACAATGAAGCTACAATTACACAACCACATTCAAATTCAAGGCATAAAAATATTTTACATTTAAATACACAGACTAACCAAAACAGGAGCACACTCTGGTTCTCCCAAAAATTCCTTAATCCTTTCTTCCCTCGTCTCCTGCAATAGAAATTCCTGAAATTAGACCTATTTGGATTATAACATATTTTCTTCTCAATTTCAAAAGTAAAAATTGAAATATTTATACATTACATCATTATTTTACAGTGTTTAGCAAAGCAAATGCAAAAAATAAATACCAACTTCAATAACTCAAATCTCAAAACAAATCTTACTTCCTAAAAAAAAGAAAGAAAGAAAGTAGAGTCATTAGATTTTTCTTTCTTTTTTGGAAGCAGGCAACCTGAAAAATGTGCTTTGCCCTAGTTAGGATTCGAACACCAGAGTTCCTGATTGCTAGCTACACATCCAATTACATCACAAAGGCAAGCGGTAAGGAAGAAGAAAATAACTTATACCTTAACTCACTCATAATGCTTATTGCTATGGTTTCCAATGACTTTTAAATTATCTCCAAGTAAGCTCTCAAGCTCATACATTGTATGCACATACTTTATGACAATGCAATGTGCTACAATAACATTTCATTAAAACTTTTTCAAATGAATCCACATATATGATTCCTGTCTAATGCTTATGACAAAGTATTTTAGCCAATCATAATTTTAGAAACTTAATATTAACCAATCAAAATAAAGCTAAACCAAAACGAAATTATTCTGAATCTAGCTTTTATCTTTTATTACATCACATTTGTTCTCTGCTTCTCTTGATATACAGATTGCCGTCACTGCTTTTCTTATTTCAAGTTCTTAAAAATGTAAGTAAAAGTTCTTCAAGAACAGGAACACTCACTGTGCCAGTTTATCAATGATGAACCAAAAATGTTCATCTATAAAAAAAATCAACTGAAAAATTAAATGGCAAACACAATTAGAATGAAGTTACAAAATTATCTAGATTAATATGCTAAAACAATGTTTAAACACAAGTAAAAGGAAGAGCTTTTTCTCCAAGAAGTATCTAACCAAACATGTGCTATTTTCATTGATGCAATTCTTGTCAAAGAATTACTAAATATCTTTTTTAGGCTCAGCAATTTTACTGATAATTTTCAAATGTTATACTGATGTATTGAATTTCAGTTCTTGTATCTTCATTGAGGATTGGCATAGTTTAACATCTGAAGTATCTACTGGCATCCGATTTATCTGTTTTTTAAAATTCCCAATGGGTAGGGCAGGGTTTATGGCAAGTTTATAACCAAATCTTTTGAAAACAGAATGGGGGTGATCATGGTTTCAGCATGTGAACCTAGATTATTTTATTTCACTTTTAACAAAAACCAATGTTTTGCCCAGAAATATTCTACTGGCTATGCTTGCAAGCAAGTATTAAAAAAAGTATTACATTACATATAAATATTTTTAACTTACACTGCTACATGCATTAAATGCATAATTTTTTTAGTACCTCTTGATAATACATGAAAAAACATAAATTGTGAAGCTGCTAAAAATGACAAACTTTACTTCAGAAAAGGCAACAAAATAAATATGAAAATGCTGGTAAATCTTAATTATTTAATAAAAATCAACAAATAAGCAATCTGCAAATAGTTAAGGTTTTAAGGATTAAGCACTAACAGTGTTACATAGTTATATTAATATAAATAAGTAAAATCCATTACCCCCAGAAAGACATTAAGACATGGAAAAATTCAGGATGTTGTAATTTTGGGTGTACAAATACTGAGTTTGCCTCTTTGCAATAAATGTCATTGGCAGTGCTACTTGCTCAACTCTGAATCCGCAAGCACTTGCATTTTAAAGTTTTGAAAACCAATTTCTAATAATTACTATACAACAATTGTTTAATAGTTTCAAGTGCAAACAATAATTATTTTTTCCGTTTTAAAATATCAAGTTTTATGACTTCTGCTTCATTACTTTATTGCAAAAAACCTGCAGCAGAAACATACTGTATGCTTTTAGAAGTTTACAATGAACATCATTGTGCACAGCTCTATTGAAGACAATTTGGAAAGAGCAGTTTTGACAGCTTTAAAAATAATGATTTTGATACACATGACAAAGAACATGCAAAATAACCCCATCCAAAAATAAAATTAAACAATAAGAAATGGAAGCATTACTGGGTGAGGTTCCAGCCCAGGTATAATCAGAAGTGGCTGTTTTATTGAATGCTACCCAACCATGCATTTCTGAACATTAACGTGTATTGAAATGATTCAAAAGCAGAGAGGGGATACTGCTTATCAAAAACAGCAGCTTCAAAAATAAAAGTTTTGTTTTTTGTTTTTTTGCACTGAATTATTAATGGAAATGAAGAATGCATTCCCAATTAAGCGAACAAAGGCATGGTTACAACCAGGTGAAACAGTTCCATGAATGAACCAAGCAAAAATTCATGGATTGTATTGTGTATCTTATGGGACTAAAATGGTATAGTCTACTATAAGCTATGCAGCCATATCAGACAACCAACACTAAGTATGACTTACAACAGTTTATCAATTCAAATGAAGCACTGAAAAATGTCCAGAATATGACAAAAGATGCAACAAGACTATTTTTCCATGTGACATTGTTCATCCACATTTTGCAAGACTAGTCAAGGAAATTGTAGAGGCACTTCACTGGGATAAGTTGCCTTACCTACTGAATTCATCAGATGTTATTCCTTCAGATTACTATTTCCTTGGTATCCATAAAGAGCAACCTTTCTGTAAATCAATTCAGATTTTATGAGGATAGCAAAAATCAGATTGATGACTAGATTATTTCAAAACAACCAGACTTTTTCAATGCAATTTGTTTGTTGCCTGACAAATGGAAATGATGTAGCTTCTGATAAAAAATACTCTGATGGAACAAATACTTCTGTCATTTTGAAAACACATAAATGTTTGAATTTGCAGTTATTACAATAATTAAGTTGTTATTAAAATATTATTTAGTATTTTGAAAAAGGACAGTCATACTTATACACCCAATATTTTATCTAAAAAGTGAACGAACATAAACCTTAGCTTAATTTTCAAAATTAAAATTCAGGATTACAAACTCTCAAGCATAAACAGAAAATATTACAGCACAAAGACTAGATCCTGTTTCAGTACAGCCCGAAGTTATAGCAAACCAGATTACTGTACCAATCCGAAATTTTAGTGAAATACATTAATTTGTACTTAAACCACACACAGAAAGAATTATTAATAAACTGACATATATAATAGCATTCCCACTTACACCCATGTGTTTGCTGTTTAAATCAGCATCAATATAATGAGGGTTGATATTAAAAGGCACCAATTTCAGAGCTTCAAAGGAAGGAGGATAACAGATTGGCATATCATTTGTTGTATTTATACTTCTAGTAGCAACATTTGTTCCTGCACTAGAGCCCATATATGGCACTCCTCTCTATAAAATAAAGATAGAAAATGTCAAAAACAATCTTTAAATTAAAATGAATATAATATTAGATGTTATTAGGAAGTAAAAAGAAACAATCAAAAACTGCAAAATTCTATACATTGTAACATTTCAATAAATATATAGAAATTAAAAATAAATGTATAAGTAAATATAAAACTTTTCATTAATCAATAAATTTATTCAGTAATTATAAACTAACACAAATTCTTACAAAAATCGATATTAATTGAGAACAGAATTTTATTTTTATTTCAAGGAAAAATAAGCATTAAAATTTACAGACAGATAAATATAATGCCTGTGAAATTTCTCAAACTGCAAAATCACTATCTTTCTGAGCCTTACCTATTCCAAATGTTCAAAATAAAAACTTAAAAAAATACAGCAATAAATTTAACACTTCAAATATTAAAAAATGCTGATTTTGATTATTACAAAGTGATGTAAATGCCACTGAATGATAATAATTATTTTTGGGAAACAGAAAATATTAATTCTTCAAGTATAAAAAAATGAAAAAGTCACAAGAAGAATGATGCTTCAAAATATTATACTTACAGTTAATACACTCTGACGTATAGGTCGAATTAATTGTTTCTCATATAGAGTTTTCAGAAGTAAAAATGTATTTCCACCACCTAAAAAACACCTAATTTATAGCAAAACAAACACACAAGAACTCAAATTAATTTGTCATTAGATAAACTACCTTAAATGATAATAACTTTTTATAAAAAAATATAATCATATCAACTATTCTTGTAATAAAAGCCCCTTATTCTCTATATGCTACAAAACCTGATGACAGTGCCACAATCCCAGGAATATTTTTACTTACTCATGAAGAACATAGACTATATTTTATCAAAATACCTTACTGTTAATAATAAAGAAATGAAAATTAAACATGGGGATAGGTATGAAACACTTTATATTCATGATAGCCTTATTTATCAAATGGCATGTAGCCTGATGATGTTACCATTCCGATGGTATACAATGAACCACAATGTTTTAATATCTTCCTTGATCCTAAAGTGGCTCTTATTTATATGAACATATAAAAACAGCATATCTATTTATTTATATGAACATATAAATAGACATGCTGTTTTTACTTTTAAGATCCTGGATAGAAAGGAAATGTTTGTGGATTGATTTAAGAAATCTATAAAACAAGAGCATCCTGTAAGGAAATAGTCAGTAGAAATCTATGCATTTCCAGTTCGGAATTTTTACAATTTTTCTTGCTTGAATTTGTTGCCAAAAGTTATCTTATTAGCCATTTGCGCCAATGCTCAGAGAGATGTGCGAGTATTTGGATTATGCAAGAAATTTTATATTTGATGAAACTGAATTTTAACAACAATCTACTCTGCAGAAAAGTAAGACGTTTGTCTGCATCAAGTCTAAATGATCTAAATGCAGAATAAAATTACATTGTCTTTGCTCAAGTACATCTGATAAAAGAGGCAATATTTGGCATTTGTATATAAATATAGAAAGATTGACAGTAACATGCAAAATATCCAAATGCAAAAAACTGTTTAATCTTGTAATGTCTTGATCTTTATCTATAGTAGTAGTTGCATCAAGGGTATCATATCATACTTAATAACTAGCATGTGTCTGTAAAATTTGCCAAATGCTTTTTTAAAACATAATACCACTATAGTGAAATTAAAAGCTACAATACATCCAAACAGAACTGTCCAAGAATCGGAAGAAAAACAGAACAACAAACAGAGACAAAAACTACAGACATTTATAGATACATTCTTACAAAAACATCAATCTGCATTAATCAGAAATGAGAAAATATTTCTTGTAAAATATAAACAGACAAAGCCTGCTTTTGCATACTTAAAGCAAAATACAGTACAGTACAAAGTCTTTAACCTGGACGTCCATAATCAGGACCTCAAAGCTACAAACTTTCTGTGCATGCGTAATGCGTTGATACATGCACATAATACATTTACGCATGTGCATTTAATGTATAACGGACGGTATAAGCTAGGCTAAAATGATCTAATTATCTACTTCAGTTAATGTTGCAGATTGCGTTGTTCCTTAATCTTCTAATAGGATCCAGCTTATTATTTTTTGCAGACTGTTAGAGCAATTTTATAAAAAGTAAGCTTGAACTTTCGATTATGTCAAAAAGAGTTTCCGATTCTGGATTTCTGGAGCTGCTAAAGGATCTACAAAGCAAAAGCATGTTTCGATGTACCGTACTGCTTCCGATAGTGAAGAAAGTGACAGAGAGGTTATTGAAAATGAAAAAATTTTGATTGACTAGTTAGTCAGTATTCTCGACACGGCAATTACAGGACTTGAACAGTGGAACTGAACAAGAATTTATGTCTGTTTATAGAATTAAAGAGACAGTATTAGCACAAAAAACGAAGCAACTTAAACAACTTGCATTGAAAGAAATGTTTAATAAAGTAACCAAATAAATATTCAGCTTTTTTTTGTAAATTTTGATACCCTTTGGATCATAATTGTTCTTCATTTCATAAATTACGATTTCATATTTTTTATTGTATAATTTCTGCATGTCATCTTACCAGATTTAAATTGATGATCTATTATCCGGAAAAATCCCAAATCTGGAATAGCTGAAGTCCCAATGAGTCCGGATTTCAGACTTTGTACAGTATAACTACTGATTATCTTGTGTGATATTGTGAACAATATTATCTATGCCAATTTTGTAATATCATACTAAGAATAAAACAGGTTAATAGTAGGATGCATTATTATTAAACATAAAACAAATTTAACAATAATATCGACTTTGCAAAATTTATGAAACAGCACTGAATATTTTAAACTTATAATAGCTGGACATATTTTGAAGAAGATTAGTGACATTTTATTTACGTTTTACTAAAAGCTTTATGCTGATTTTTTTCCCCTTTAATGTCTCATTTTGTCATGTACTTGTTCAGTTTAGAGGTTTAATAAATAGCAGAAAGATTTTTATGTCAAATGGCATAGGTTTAAATGAGAACTCAGTCATAATCAGCATGATGCGTAACAGAAGAATGGCTGTTGCCACTGCTCCTGCTGATTGGAACAGATCTGAGCATCTGATGTGGCATGGTTGTCAAGTTTTGAAAGTTAGTTAAGCTATGTCTATCTGATGCAGTTAGTGTTATAGCTTTGTATCAAGTTCTTGGAGTTGTAGCCCAGTTAATATATTTCAAGGTTTCAATAAGCCACTAAAGCACCAGAGGTGACAAGTTGTTTTGTATATTGCAAGTCTTACCAGCTGTAAACAATAAGTTTTACATTTTTTTGTTGTACCTTGTGACCACAGTAAGGATTAATGAAAAGCAATAACTTGCTTTAATATGCAAAGATAATTTTTAAGCAGCTAGTTATAAATAATTAAATTAGGTAGTTAAATAACCTTAATCACTATGATTTACACGGCCACTATTAAATTTTATTTATTTTTTTAACAATATTTGTTAAAAAAAAGGCTCTATTAAAATCACAATCTAATAAAATTTCCCTAGTTTAAAATACATGTAATTTATGACATTGATTCTTAAACAATATAAGGATAATTACACATTAAAAGAACTATGTTTTTGCGTCATTAAGCCTAATGTCCTATCTGTAAGTGGACAGTTTAGCTATGGAATTATAAAGTGCGTTAAGGAAAAGAAATCTTGTTTCCATGCTACAAATCTCAAAGGAAAAATTTATTCAGTCACTTCCTCTCTAACCCTCAAAATAATTACAATTACTATTATTGTCATTACATATATATAAAACATATATTACCAGATTAATTTCCTATTATAGAGGAGGAACGGAAGTAGTGATTTCATTTAACATCAAAAGAATTTATGTCTTTTTATGCGACTGCTATTATAATGAATTCACTGAGGTAGAAACCCAGTGGTCACTGAGGAAGTGGCCACTCGGCCATGTTGATACTTATTTTGTCATTTCTCACATGGCATCCCATATTAAGATCAATAAAGTTGCAAGTGTTCATATCTAGCAGCTGCCAATTCATCCACTTGTACAACTGAAAATCTAAAGTTCCTGGATCGATATTCCTTCTTACCTAAAACAAAATCACTGCACAGCTATGTGCAATATAAACAGACTACCACTAAACAACTGGCAGAAATGTAATAGAAAATAAAAACTTTAATTTAATTTTGTAATTAAAATAATTATTAAACAGAATTTTTGGCAAAACTTAACATAAATCCTTTTTCTTTTCACATATGAAACTAATAAAAACAAATAAAAGAAAATAATTATATGCTACAGAAGAAGACTCTCATCTGACTTCTATCTCTGAAATGCTTCTAGGTATTATGTTAAAATTAATATCATTTACACATTACTTTTATTATAGTTTTTGGATTTGGCATGATTTATTTACCACTGCTTAATCAATAATTATTTACATCCAATACTTCCATATCTGTTAAGTAATCCTAACCTTATAAGAGTATCTCTTTCACAAACATAATTTGATCTCTCTATGAACTATCTAATGAAGAATAAAAATACTTACCAACAAATATTCCTTTTGATTGATTTACAGCTTCTACAGGATCTTTCTTTTCATGAATACTTTCAATATGTAAGCCTGTAAGATTTTTAAAGTATGGAATAAATACATAATTTTGTTTTAAATATAATCTTACTTTCAAAGTTTTTAAACACAGAAGCCCCGAATATAATTGTGAAACAGGGCATAAAGAAAGTTATTAATATAGTTTTGATACATAATGCAAAATGGTGGTATAATTAAAAATGGCAAAGCACACTAGGGCTATCTGCCTAAGGGGAGGGATGCCTTCGAGGAGGACTTTCTAGGGGAAACTGGCTCGTATACACGTTACACATGGGGAAAACCATGAAAACACCCATGCAGCCAGCCCGTTCGCGGGATTCGAACCTCGGAAGGAACTACCAGTGTTCAGTGACTTAACCGCTCGGCCGCTGGTGGGCCATAATGCAAAATGAATTCTGAAAATAAATTAATGGATTTTAACAAAAGTTTTCCACCACCGCAAATATCGTCTGCACAAACAATTTGTGTTGGCATGTTCAGTCATCTTTGGCATTTGAAAGAAAGAGACTTTCTTTAGAACAATGTGTTGTGAAAGTGGTAATAACATATTATCATTAAGTAAGCACAAGGTGTCTGAAATGGAATTATCATGCTACCAGATTAGAACCATAATTTATTTCCAGTTCTGTTTCAAAAAGTTAGCTACAGAATGTCACCAAATCATGTTTATAGCTTTAGGTATTCATGTTGTGTCATATGACACTGTGAGGGTTTGATACCGAAAGTTAAAAAATAAGGACTATGACATTCATGAAGCAGAGCATTCTGGCCAGCCTACTGATGTTCACAAGGCCCGCCGGCCAGAACATCCAAAGAAGATCAGTATGCAAGCACTCAAAAGCTTGCTAAGGAGTTAGATGTTAGTGCCATGCCCATTAGTTGCGCTATGCATCACATAAACTTGACGTAAAAGTTCAATTGTTGGGTGCCACATGGGCCGAGTTAAGGAAATAAGAACAGACGTGTTCGATCCTGCAATAATCTGCTTGAATATCAATGTGAGGAAAAATTTTTGGACCAGATCATCACATGTGATGAAAAGTGGATTTACTTCAACAACACAGGCCAAAAAGGGGGTTGGTTAATGCCTGGTGAGCCCATCGGCAATGTCATAAAGTGCAATTTGGCCAACAAGATCATGCTTTTTATCTGGTGGGATTGCCACAGTATTATCCACAAAGTGTATCTGAGGAAAAGTAAAGCCCTTAACAGTAAGGTGTACAGCGAGATGCTGACCCGTGTTGATGCTGCTATCGAGGAAAAAAGTCAAACTCAGCTCTGGCACAAAAAGGTAATGCTCCATCAGTATAATGCAAGACCACATGTGTCCACATTCACTGGCTGGACTCTGTATGGCCTCGAATGGGATCCTTTGCCACATCCACCATATAGCCCATATAGTACCATTTTTCACACTTGCAGCTACATCTTGCTGGTGCTATCCTGCATTCTGCACAGGTGGTGCTATCCAGAAGCAGAGTGTCCTGGCCGGCCTACTGATATTGATGAGGCTTGGCTGTGAGAACTTGTGAAAGAAGATCAGTATGCAAACACTCGAGAGCTTGCTAAGGAGTTATACGTTAGTGCCATTGTTTCAACTCTCAGGGCTACAGCCGCCGTCTCCAACATTCTCCCCCTCTTTGAGTCGACTTCAGGTTGGCTCAAAGACATACAGTATCTGGTCGAAGAGATCTAATTTCTGAGGCACCTTGATCACATGTCTAAATCTTGACACTATAGCACCTTGCAGGATGTTACTAGAGTCATTTGAAGAATCATTAGAATCTGAATGCTCATCACTAGAAATAGAAGAAATAGGATTAGTAAAAGAGTTATCGTTTATGGGATCAGTGGGTGTGTCCGTTAACTGCACTTCCAATGGAAAGACTCGTTGAATGGGACGAAGCAGCGTACCAGCTTGTTGAGTCTTTAGTTATACAGTTCTCACTTTGCCATCTTTCCCAGAAATTAGTCGAATGACCTTAGCTAAAGGCCAATGCAACGGTTTTTGATGTCATCTCCTATTAGGACAATTTCACCTAACTGTAGCTCTGACGATGGATCCTTCTTATTTTGAACCAGAAGGCCTAAATATTCTTTCCTAAATCTATGCCTTAAATCATTAAGCAGTTTTTGACGATGTCTAGCCCTTTTTCAAAGACTTTTCAAATCGCAGAAATCAACATCGAGAACACCTAAGCTACGATTCTCGATAAGAAACATGGCTGGGCTAAGTGGAATTAAATCATCCGAATTTTCAGACAGATAGGTAAGAGGTCTAGAGTTATTTATTGACTCGCAGTTGCACAATACTGTGTACAACTCCTTTTGGTTATAAGAATCGTGTTACCGAGTGTCCTTCTCAACAGTTCCTTTACTACACGAACTAACCTCTCCCACCAACCCAACCCACGAATTAGCCTCTTGAAAGCATATCTGCCGGGTTTAAACAACATGGTACATGGCACCAACACTGAGAAGGAATCAAACTGTTTATTTCTTTTACCCTTTTTGCAACAAAAACTGACTAATCACCACAGTTCTTAATCCACCAGAGTGCTACCATAGAATCACTCCATGCAATAATTTTCAAATCAGGCAAGTCTAAGGCGGCGTATACTGAGTGAACCAGTCTCGCCCCAATGCAACAGGCCATCAATTCTAACTGGGGTATTGTCAGAGATTTTAACGGAGCTACCCTGGATTTCGCTCTGATCAATCGAATTTTGACTCCCACAGGCTTTACAGTTCTAATGTAAACACATGCACCATAGGAGCTCTTACATGCATCAACGAATAGATGCAGCTCTGAATTCTCATTTATCTCTACATATCGTGGAACATTAATTTTCTCAAGAAATTAATTTTCATCCTGCCACTTCTGAAAAGTTTTCTGAATATTATCTGGCAAGGGATCATCCCGTTTTAATTTCATAGTCCAAGCTTCCTGTAATAGCAACTTAGGTAACAAGGTAGTTGGACTCAAAAAACCCTGCGGATCAAAAATTTTATGTACCATAGCCAAAATATTATGTTTAATTACCTCATTATCCACTGAATAATTAAGATTACATTTTAATGAATCGTTATCCAAATCCCATAAGATTCCAAGAGAAGTTATACCTGAACTACGGGAAATACAATGACCTGGAACATTACTTTCCCAACCCCATAGGTTAAAACATCCCCGAGCCATTACTTCTGTCGCCTTAACTATAAAATTTTTTTGCTGTTTGATATCGTGAACCCCAGTGACCCAATTGTCAGCATAAAACAAATGCTTTAATTTTTGGGTCACATCGTCAAACTCGGCAGGGGAATTATCCAAGAGATGCTCTATCGAAGCAGAGAGTTTGAACGGAGATGAACAAATGCCGAACACCACTCTGCAGTGTCTGTAAATCATAGGTTCTTCAAGAGTTGGAAGAAAAAACTTTAATCTCTATGTTCTGGGATAATACTCAGCTGAAGAAATGCTTTCTCTATATCCGATGATAAACCAATGGAATACAATCTAAACCTGCCAATTATATCAGGTATGAATTCAATAAAGTTTGGCCCTCTATTTAAACAGTCATTTAGGGATGCTTGATTTCTCTCTCAGGCTGAAGCGTCGAACACTGGCCTTACCTTCATTGTCTGGCTAGTATGCTTTATAACAGGTCTATGGGGCAAATAATAACTCAAATTATCAATTTCAGTTTCAGGAACCTTTTCTATTACTTTGAGGTCTTCCCATTCCTTAAAAACTAATTATTTTCATCATTAATTCGTTGACACATTCTTTGATGCCTTTTAAAAGTCATAGACTTATTGTTAGGTAACAAAATTTCAGATTTAAAGGGTAGTGGCAATTCATATCGGCCATCAGGAAGAACATTTAAATTCTCTTTAAATTGCTTAATGGTGTCAGAGTGAGCAAGTTTACATTTAACATCTTCAGTTGGGTCTGTTATGCCAATGGCATCTAAATTCCAGAGTTCGGTTACACTAAGATTGGCACAGTGCAACAAAACTACAATATTGCACAAATTATTTTTTAGTAATGCTGGAATAGTAGCTGAAGTAGGTTCTTTAGATAAGCTGTTTACTTTACCAATCATGGTGTATCCGAATTTAGTCCCAACTACAGTTACACCCGAGTTCAGTTTCAGAGAACTGCCAGTAATAATGTCCCCAATGGCATCTGCTCCTAAAAGCAACTCAATGTCATATTTTTAGCTTGCAAATAAGACACGGTAATATTTCTTTCTTTTAATTCTTTCAGGGTATTGTGATCAACTACTTTTGGAACACATTCACATATTTTGTTTTGAGAAAGTACTTCAAAGTTATGGTCATAAGTGCCCTCAAAATTTCTTAAATTAACATCAAACACTAAATGGGAACGAGGACTTGTCTCTCTTCCCCCTCGATTTAGGATGCAGTTGCAAAAACGCGATAACCCTTTCTGAAAGATAAGATTTCTGAGAACCACTGTCCAAGATCGTACGAACTGTAAGTTGTCTACCCTCAAATACTATTTTTAAAACAAGTGTTTGCAAATACACATTTTCATTAAAAGTTGACTGATTAGACAATGCATTACTTGAAATAACAGTACTGTCAGTTTCATTTGGCTTTACAGGTTCGCCATTTGAGCACATAATGGTATAGTGAAATTTATCACAAGTTAAACATTTTACTTTAGTTTTGCATGCCCGTGAACTATGTCCAACTCGTAGACAGCGAAAACAGGCACGATTTTGCACCAAAAGCTTTCGTTTATCTTCTAAAGACATTTTGCGAGCAGAAAAACATTCGGCAGAATTGTGGGATTTCTCACAAAAAATACAACGTAAATTTCGCCTACCTGTATTGTCTTGAACATTTACCAAGGCAGCAGCTGTACAGCCCAGATCATCACAATGTAGACACGAATGTGCAGAACGTGAAGCTCCCAACCCGGTATGAGCGAGCTTAATCAATTCCTCACTTGGCACTTCATTTTGAAGAAAGCACAAAAGTTTATCCAAAGAATGCGCACTATCTTGCTGTGACACAATATCTTCCATCGAGCAGCTTCTTTCCCACGCACGAAGAACAGTCTCGGGTAAACAAAACTCAACAAGTGGTTCCAAAAATTCTGCAAATTTTTCCTTAGTTCTACCGAGGCTTTCGAGTGCCATAAGCTTGCTCTCAAGTAAATCATCAAGTTCAGCTAAATTTACTTTAATCCTACCAGCAACAAGCTTAAATTTCCTTTTTTGCTCAGTTGTTGTTCCTTTTGTAACCAAATTTCTCTTCTTTGCATTTTCTAACAGCAAACAAATCAAGCAGAACTTGTCTCTATATTCTTCTGCTTTAAAAAAATCTTCAGAATATTCGTCCTGAAGGGCATCATCACTCAGCAACAAATTCGAAACTTCTTCTTGAGTTGTTTCCAAATGTGTGAATTTTTCTTGAATCTGCCGAAACAACGTACTGACTTCGATACTTCCTAAACTTTTGTTTTCGATCTTCTGAGCTATATCGTTGCAGCACACCGTAAATGCTGTTCTCAGCAACTTTCGTTTTGCTTTCAAGACTTTTATATCCATATTTCATCAAAAATTTAAAGTAGCGGACGCCAGATTTACTATGTTGCAACTCTCAGGGCTACAACGTGCAGGTTACAAATTAAATAATCACAGCAGGGATTATTAATATAAAGATTTAATATGGATATCTCACACAAGCTGAAAACGTTACATTACTCTATCAAGTGCATACATATAACTGAGTGAAAAGGGAATTTCCCCGCTTAGTTCACAGTTAAAGAAAAAATAAGAATAATAAAAAAACAGTCCAATCAAATGCGGCACTCCTTCTGTCGACTTTGCACAGCTGCTACGTAATCGTCTGTCTGTAGCCGCCGTCTCCAACAGCCATGTCCATTAGTTGCAATATACATCACATAAACTTGACATAAAATTTCAATCGCTGGATGCTGCATAGCTGACAAGAATAGTAATTTTTGTTACTTCAAGTGAAAATGCTTTGAAAGCATAAGAATTGTCAAGAGTGGGCAGGCTCACACTATTGAAGAAAACCTTATATTGCCAGCTGCTAAAGATATCATTTTAACATTATTCAATGAAAAGGCAGCTAATGAACTTAATAATATTCCATTATCAAATGATATAGTAAGTCAACGTTCATTAAGTGGAAATTTTCATAAAAGAGACACTTACTCAAAAAATAAAACAGACTGAGTATTTCACATTGTAATTGGATGAAAGTACTGATATAATGAACTTTGTTCAATTATTAATTTACATATGTTTTTAAGATGATAAACGATTTCCAAAGAGTATTTATTTTGTGAATATCTTCATGACAGAACAATTGCAAATGAAATTATCAAAGTAATTGACAGTTTTATGTCTGAGAATGATATTCTTTAGAATAAGTGCATTGCCATATGCATTGACGAAGCTTGAACAGGGAAACATTCCGGTGTTATTTCTCAAAGAAAGAAAGTTGCATGTGAAACTAAATTTACTCATCGCTCCATGCATCGTTAAGCTTTACTAGCCAAAATAATCCCCAAAAACCTGAAAATCTTTTTGAATCAATCTGTCAAAATTGTAAATTTTATTAAAAACCAAACTTTAAATACAAGAATATTTACAATTTCATGGCAAGAGATGGGCCGTGAACATGAAACACTTTTGTTATATTCTGAAGTAAGATGGTTATTCAGAGGCAAAATTTTAAATCATATTTTTAAACTTCGATCAGAAATTCAAATTTTCCTCCGAGATTCAAAATTTGAATTTCAAATTTGTTTATTTACTGAATTATGGTTCGCGAGTTCAGTATATTTAGCTAATATTTTTCGAAAGTTAAATGAATTAAATTTAGGATTACAAAGTGTTAATTTGTTTACTATTTGAGATAAAATAAATGCAATGATAAAAATATTCGATCTAATAATCAAAGAATTGAATAATAATATTTTAAGCTTTCTACCACTTTTAGAAAGTTTCCTAACTAAAAAAAAATTGATGATAAAAGAGGAATTAGCAACTGACATTAAATATCATTGTTTTTCATTGATAAATAATTTCTACCTGTATTTTCCCAAGGATTATGAGTAAGAAAATTGGATTAGAAATGCATTTTCTTCAAATGTACCTGAAATTTTATCTTGTGAAGAACAATTGACAGAAATTTCCTGAGATCGAACTCTAATTGAAGATTTAAAAAATAACACATAAAACACGTGTTAACTTTCAGCTAAACTTAAAAAAAAAAAAAAAAAAAAAAAAAAAAAAAAAAATTAAAAGGGGTTTTCAAATAAAGCTATTCAATTTTTATTGCCTTTTTGTACAGCCTATTCATGTGAACAAAGATTTTCTTCTGTGTCATATTTGAAAAATAAATACAGAACAAAATTGAAAGTGGATCCTAATTTACAGTTAAAACTAAGGTAAACAACACCAGACATAAAGAAATTGATCTCTCTTAAACAGGCCCAAATTTCACACTAAATTTTGTAATTAATGTATTAATAACTTAAATTTTGATAATTAAAATGGTAACCAATGTTCAATCTAAATAATGACTAAAAAATTGGAGACAACGGCAGATTAAATCTTCAGTTTTATTTTCAGCAACATGTTGCGGCTACACACAAGTTGGCACATTAAATGTGCCTGTTCCAAAAGGCTTACATTTTTTATAACTTTGGTGCAAGAAAGCAGCAGCAGACAGACAGCACTCTAGCTAGGCCAAAGCGTGGAAAGCAAGTGCATTATATTCAGGATGAAATCTTAAGTCAAACTGAGTTAGTTTTGGTTCTCAAAGTATTTGATTGGATAGTTAATATTACTGTAAAATTATTATTGGCTGCTTGAGTTTTAGTTCAATTTACATCCCCAGAATTACGTAAGAGTTATGTGACATAGATTTTTCTCGAAATGATGCAGTGCAAATAGATGTTGCTATTTTTAGAATAGAGAAGGGAAATTAATTTATGCTGCTAATTTACTCTTTTACATATTCTTTTTTTTTTCTTACATATATATATGTGATGATAAAATTTAGCTTGGCAGTTTGGAACTTTTGAAGACTCACAAAAATCACTTGATATTAAAAATATACTTTTATTACTCATGACACTTCACAATGGGGGGGGGGCAATCTGCACCCCACAATTTTGATGATGGCGCATTACATTTTAAACAAAAGCAGCAAAGCAAAAGACATCCTTCAGCCAGCAAGCATAAGTAGAGAAAGAGAGTGGGGGTAGGATTGCAACAATATTTATAGTAAAAGTTTTTGTTAATCTGATTGGCAGAAACTTATAGGCAATGCATTAGTTTCAAGATGACATAATGCGAAACACATTTTCAGATATGACGCAGTTTAGAAAAAGTTATTACTAGAGAAAAAGTACCCAAATTAAAAATGAGCAATTAAGAGACATTTTAAATTATAATTTTGATTTGCATTTTTTTATCTTACATATATTTTAATATTTCTATTGAAAAACTGAACAATAATGATTATAAAATGTAGTGGTGGTACTAAGGTTTTTCAGCTTCTGTTTATGGTACGCATTAGTCAAAAGGTTTGAGAACTGCTGCTCTACAGCATACCACATATAACTGAAATCCTTATGTTGGACAAATTAAATAAATGGAGACAATAAAGATATCGCTTGCATACAAAATTACGTTCTGCAGTAAGGGTTTACTGTAAACAGAAGGGGAGGGAAACCTTACTTAAAAAAAATTAATAAATTTTAAGTATTAAAATTTTATGATTTCAATCTACTCTCTCTGTACGAAATACTACTTAGCTTAAAATAGTCATGATGTTTTGTCCATCAAAGACACAAAGAAAAATAAAATGTTGGCAACAAAAATTGATGAATCATTGCCAATTGTGTAACTTCTTCAATATAGCTTTCAAACTGTAACAATACACTGTTTGTTTGTTGAAAGAAAATAATCTAATACTCTTCTCAATAATACAGTACAAAGTCCGTAATCCAAACGTCCATTATCTGGAATGATCTATAATCCGGACCTCAAAGCCACAAACTTTACGCATGCACATAGAGAATGTGCATACATTATGCGTGTATGCTTTATGCATGCGTGCATTGAAAGAAATGTTTAATAAAGTAAACAAATAGATATTAGGCCTTTTTTTGGTAAAATTTGATACCTTTAGATCATAATTGCTTTTTATTTTATAAATTATGGTTTCATATTTTTAATAGTATAATTTCTGCATGTCATCTTACCAGATTTAAATTAATGATCTATAATCCGGCAAAACCCCTAATTCGGAATCGCCGAAGTTCCGATGAGTCCGGATTATGGACTTTGTACTGTACTTTGTTGCTTCTCAATTACCATGCAATTTTTAATAAAATATTGGACTCTTATATGCACCCTAATATCACCAAATATGGCGATATGTGTTTTGCACTGGTTTTTGGTGAGACTGCATGTTGTATGGCAACCCTGTTGACGTTGAAAAATCTTTTGCTGGAGTGGTTTAATTGCTCGTTGGTTCGTGTCATGAGTGTTTTGAAATGGCCTATGTTGTATTGATAGACGTGGTGGCAAGATTTCAGTCGCATATTTTAGATTGTGTGGAAAGTAAATTTAGCATTAAAAGGTACAATGGAATTGTTAACGAGCCTTTTGTTCACAGTATGTTTATGCGGATTGAAGTGTATTTTTGGAATTTCTGTGGGACTTTTAAAACCGAGTCTGAAATGCGGAGCTGCAATGAGAGCTCGGACGCAGAAGAGCGTTTCTGATAGTTCTTGTGTGGATCCAGTCAAATGGTTGCTGGTAAAGTATGTAGCTATCAGCGGAGTTTAAGACCGGATCGTGGTTTTAGTGTAGTAAGTTAACTTTGGAGGAAGTTTAATCGTTAATTTCGAAATTTTGAATCTAAGAAAGACATGTGATATAGCAAAATTGTGGCACTTTTGTTCAGAGATGTGTGACTGGCGAAATTTTTTTCAGGAATGTATTATGGTAAGTACATTTTATTTTACTGTTTTTATTTTGTAGAATGTTATGTTCATTTTTTTACTATGACTTTCTGTTGTTATTGTTGTTTTTTGAATTGTTTGTAATTTAGTTTAGTTTATTTGGTTGATTTGTGTGCAATGCCTAGATTGTGCAATTCGTAGCTGTTTTTTTTAAACAGAATGCTGTGTACATGGTATTCTTTGAAATTTATTGTTGTTATGTTAATTTATTGAAGGGAGGTGTGCATAGTTTGTAGATTCCTTCGCTGCCTACAATGTGCAATTCATATATGTTTTTTTAAGTTAAAACATATCGCTGTGTACATGGATTTTTGTCAAATATTTTTGGTTAGAAACTTTACGTTTTTGCTATCTAAATTTTTTGTTTTTGTTTTGGATTTTTAGCTTAAATTGTGTCTTCAAAACATGGTTTTTGCAAATGCAAAAACCATGTTTTTGGAGACATTTTAGGCTTAAAATTCGAAACGTAGACAAAATATGTAGATAGTAATATGGCGGTGTGGAGTTTCTCGCCAAAAATGTTTGGTGAGAAATTTGGCGACCTGAGGGTGCATATAAGAGTGGTTCCAAATTTTCAATACATAGCAAAACAGAAGCAATCAGAAGATAGTGTATGACAGGCATTATATATATATAAAAGTAAACTAGAAAGATATTAGATGAGTAATGTATTTAAAATCATAAGTTAATTTTCTCAACTGCTAGACAAAATATAAAAAACACATTTTATAATTTCTGACTCAATATTATTCGAATACAGAAAAATATAAAAAAAATACACTTACCTAACTTTTCTAATGGGCCAGAAACTTTATTTTTATATCCATCATAATCTCTGATAGCATATGGAATGAAGAGCACTTCAGAGACATTATTCCTAATATATACAATATAAATTAAATCAAACACATATTATATTTTGTAATTAAGACACAATAACACGCCGAATAAATACTAATTCAGAAGCCGGTTTTGCAGCTGAAGATGATGGTTCGGTAAAACCATCGAAACTAGTCCTGTGAAAATTTTGTAAATTAACGCTGATTTTTGTTGTTTGACTTCTGAATTATATTTTGTAGTTTGCATTGCGACACATATTATATTTTATGTTATAAAAAGCATAACAAGCATTAAATTATAAATATTTTCTGATTTTCCGCACTTCTACTAAAAAGTTGCAAAAAAGTATTAATGAAAGGAAAACAAAGGAAATGCAGAATAGTATTAACTGTAGTAGTTACGTGGCAACCCACAATGTCACCAAAAAGTATTAGGCTAATCTTTACTGTACGGTACCCTTGTTTTTTCCTGAAAAAAATCGGCAAGCGGTATTGGTTGTTCGTGAAATCTGGAAGCTCGCTGCACTTTTTTGTAATAGTAACCCTTTCATATCGACCTGGGTTTTTGGTTCTTACTATTCTTTTTAGCTGCTGTGTTTGCTTGCACATGCGTGGTATGGTCTTGGATTTTGAACTTCCTAGTATTTTGCTGTGGGTACCATGATTTGAGTATTTCTGAGTTGGGTAAGAGGATGAATGTTGATTAACAGCAGAAACGAAACAACACACAATTTAATTGAATTGCTTACTTGGAGGATAGAGGAAATGGTAGTGGGAAACCTAAACGTATGCACGTGAAAAAAAGATACGTTAAAAAATTGATGTTTCATTTATTTATTCGTCTCTGTGTTAATTTTTGTTAAAAGGTTTGTTGTTTAATGTTTTTATGTTAAGAAATATGTATTTTTGGTTATTTGTTCGTCTCTGTGTGTTAAGACAATGGCGAATTTTTTCTGGTTAACATGATATTTTTAACTTCCTGATTTTGTTTAAGTGAAAATAGATTGATGTGCACATGGACAAAGTTAAGGCAGTGCCTAGTTTGTGCAATTCTTTGATGTTTTTTTTTAAGTGAAACTAGGTTGATGTGTACATGAAGACCAAGTTTGTGTAGCTTTGATTTCTCATTTTGGTTTTGTGTAGCGACCATCTTAAAATTGCCGCTGATCCTTCCTGGCGCCGATCTTGGCGAAAAAAAGAAACAATTCACCAAGGGGTACCATAGAGTAAAATTTTACCAAGTATTTATGTAGTATTACAGATATGTACACAGTACATGTTCGCTGAAAAAGAAATCATTGCATTTCTGCAGAAATAGGGAGCTTTACCCAACACAGAATGTAAAAATTCACATTCTAAGTTATGCTTCTTAAATGACCAAAATGTATGGAAATGCAACGAGAAAAAATGGCAAGCAAAATGCTACAATGTAGTTCGGAAATTTATCTCAAGATAGGCATAACTGTAACAAAAGCTATTTGGTTCATTTATTGTTAGCCAGTGCATAATGCTGAGTTGCACACAATGCCAAATTTGTAAAATTCTCTGACTTTTTTCTTTTTAAACATATCGCTAACAGAATTACACCACAAAAAATTACAGGATTTCTCAAAACTCTTAAACCTCATACTTAAGTGTTTTATGATCAAAGTTTCCTACTTTTTAAATTTTATTAAGGGCTTTTATATAAAATTCTTAATGCACTGCTATTTTGAAAATGCTTCTTGCCTTTGGCACATTAGCTTGGTGAAAAATTAGCTACCAACAGTTTACAAATGCTTTCCAAAGTCCACAATGAGTTAATGGTATTTCAGCGGGGAAGAAGATAATCAGAAAGCAGCCTTTTAGTGGTATACAGAGTAATTATGACAGTCTTTTGGCAATAGTAATTATGACTTGATTTCACTAGCAGTAATTACGAGATATATCTGTGGCACTAAAAAGAAAAAAGGAATAAAATAGTAAAAATGTTTTTTGTGAGGAATTTTACCACTACAGAACTCACTGAGACTGTAAGTGTGCTCGATTTAAGGTGGCTTTTGTATCAGAAGGAATGTTTACTTTGTTCTTTTTAATTTGGTGGTTTCACATCTCTCAAGATATATATTGAAAAAGAAACCCCCCTAATTTAATAAATTTAAATCTGCACCTATAATGGATGCAGATTATCAGAGTTAGATACACACTTCACATATTTGATCACATACATAATAATAGCAGCTTAAATCTTCACTTATAATTAAGCTTACAAAAATTCCATTTCATTCCATTTTGTAGTAAAACTCTGGTAAAATATAGTTGTAAAAATGCAAATCAGATCTGGAGAGTAGCAAGTGCTAAAGTCTGTATTTTAAAACAGTCACTTCCAACGTCATAACACTCCTTCCCTCATTTACCATCATGAGTGTCATCACCAACACATTATGGCGTTTTTAGTAAATTAAAGGATTTCACCATGTATTACAGAATCTGTTATCATGGTTACAAGGCAAGCCAGAAGACAGAAAGTAATTTTAAAATGCCTATTTTAAAATACCAAAGAATGCAAACACTGACAGCACACACAATTTGCTACATTTTAAGAAAAAGAGAGTTGTTATTATTGTTGAAATATATCCTCATGTTCAAATACAGAGTTCTCAAAATGAATAATCCAGCCTGCCTCTTGAATAATCATAAATAAAATCAACCATTAGCCTGTTGCTAGTCTGCCTTCGACCCATGTAATGACAAGCTAATTTATGCCCAGCATCATCCATTTCTGAGAGAGAATGAATGAAGCTAATCATTAGGAACAAACTGGTTAATTTGGCAACTTTTCCAAAAATGGTAATCAAACTATCAATATTCATCATAACTCAGTATTATCAGCATATCAGAAGGAAAAAATTTAAAATACAATTTGAAACACAAATTTGAATTGTTAATATAAGGATTGTACAATATGTAATGATTAGATATCACTGTCATTTTCCTCATATATACAATGATCTGTTTAAAAATAATGGAGAATTGCGCAAATTTGGAACTAAAGATCAAAGACATCACATAATAGATTACTATTTTTCTCTCCATACAAAGCAATCAGTTTTCACAATGTTTCAGTTCAGTTTCAGTTCTCGCAATCAACAATACATACATAGCAATCAGTTTTCACTTAAAAACAAAATGCAGAATTGCACATACTTGGCATTGTTCACCAGTAAGTTATAAGGTATTTTAATGCTGATTAACTAATTTTTATCATATGAACTTTTACTATAACTTTTCTTTTTATATTGCTGGCCATTAAAATTGCAATACAGGAAGGAATGATCTTACGAATGTCAAAATCTCTTGAAAGGAAGATGTTGGGTATGGAAATGTTTAGTAATTCAGCGCATTTAGATGATGTAGGAGAGAGGAATTACATCAGACCACCGCATAAAAGAAACGTTGTATGGTGGATTTCTCATTCGTATAGTACTTTATAAGGTTGGAGTTTGCTCAGAATATTCTGTTATGCCTCGAATAATAAGAAATGCTTACCAGCAAGTGTCAGAATTTGATACAGGTAGGATCATTGCCTATTGAGAGTATGGATTATCGTCTTTGATATCGCCCATCGCAGTGGTCGACATCCAACCACTGTAATGCGAATATGGAATCAATGGGTTGTTGAGGACCCTATTGAATGGCATGCAGGATCACAATGACCTCCCATGACTAATACTCAAGAGGACAGACATTTTGTGAGGTTGTCCTTGCAAAAACATACAACCACATCATGAACCATTAGTCAGGGTTTGGACATGTTTGCAGCATGCCTAGTATCCATACGTATGGTGCGTAGACTATCAGTATGGCAACCATTACTTTGGCTTCCCTTGACAATGCAGCAGAGAGAAGACGACTCTGGTGCACCGAACGACAATATAGCTGGATATAGGAGTGGCACAATGTCATCTTTTCAGACGAGTCCTGGCTCTACAGGCAGTATTCTGATGGCTGTATATGGATCTGGAGGCTCCAAGAGACTGCACGTCGCCTGCTTGCACTCGATATTGGCATTGGGACTCTGTACCTGGTGTGATGGTTTGGGCAACCATTGGATATACGACACGCACATCTCTAGTTCGGATCGACCGTAATTTGAATGCAGATTGATACATTTCTGACATCTTACGTTCAGTGGTTGTGCCCTGTCTTCAAAGGTTGCCAAACATTATCTTCCAACAAGATAATGCAAGACCACATGTTGCACATCACGTTCGGACTTGTCTCGATACACAGGGTATTCCATGCATGTCTAAGTACATGCCGTATTAAGGCAAAACCGCAAATGGCTCATTAAATCAGTTATGGTTCCTTGGATCGTACCTTACTACTTGGATAACTGTGGCAATTCTAGAGCTAATACATGCAGCAGAGCTCCGACCCTCAGGGGACGAGCGCTTTTATTAGACCAAAACCAATCGGACCTCGTGTCCATAACATGTGGTGACTTTCAACTGCTGCCCTGACCTGCACAAATCTCCAGATCTGTTACCCATTGAAAACATCTGGTCATGGGTTGCTGAGAGACTGGCTAGCCGCCACTCTCCAGCTAATACGGTTGATGAAGTGTGGCATATACTTGAAGCAGCATGGAATGAGTTGCCCGTTTCTGTCATTCGAGCCCAGTTCGACTCCATGCTTAACCGGGTAAAGGCTGTTTCTATTAATTTTGCACCCTGTAAATCCCTAAAACTGCTAACAAATTTAATCATTATGTCTTCATGCCACACTGTTTACGCACAAGAAATATCTTTTTTTTTTTTTTTTTTTTTTTTTTAATCTTTGCTGTGTTTCAGGGTGTTACAATTTTAATGGGCAGCAGTGTATTAGCCTTTGCCAGGATGCAAATGAAATTGAAGCATATTTAAGTAAAGGTTTTTAATATTTAAGATGTAGAATTTTTGGCAGCAATCTTGCAGCTTTACTTTCTACCACTCAGCTATGTCAGTTAATATTCTGGTATAAGCCATTTGCTAATTGACCCTTTAAAATTGAGCTGGCTCAGTTAGACCAAATTTTTGGTCTCTGGCTATAATACTTTTAATTTGTAAATTCGGCTTTATATTAGTTTGCTATCTACAAATGATGGAGGATTGATTGTAAGCACAAGTGATGCCTTCTGTTTAAGAAAAATATTTATTTAAAACCTTCACAGAACTTTGTCGTATTTACTTAGCATATAACTTGCTAGCTAGTTTAATTAGGGTCTGAAGGACTTGGAGTTAATATTACAATAAGGACCTTAAAAAGTATGCTTAAAAGATTAAAATTATTATCTAATAATGAAATTTTTAAATTTAGCATCCCCAAATACTTTACTTTTGCCATCTTGGGGGTTAGAATCAAAAGGTTCTCCATTTCTTCTCACCAGGTAGTAACCTCTCAATGAGACTTTTGTGCAAATATCAAGTCATCCAAAAAGTTCTCCAGTTTTTTTATGATAAATATAAACAAAGCAGTAAAAAATATAAGAACTTTCACTGAATTACATAAGCAGCATTTTATTCTACGACTTTTTACCATCTCTCAGACAGAGAGAAAATTCCTTTTTTTAAAAAAGCTATTAGGTTTATTCGTAAAGAAGTTATCAATGCTGCGGTTTCATAGTCTCATAAGAAGTGAACTCCACATCATTTGGAGAATACTGAAGTGACCCGAAGAGATGAAAATCCGACGGGTGCATGTTTTGGTGAATATGCGGGATGAAACAAAACTTCCCAGGTGTGCTCAATAATAAAAAGTTGATATTTAGATTATGGTAACTTGGTGATTTTTTGGCGACCAACTCTCCTACAGCAACCCTCTATTTTTCTTTTCCCGCCGCCATTTTGTCTTCATGAAGTAAAGACATGTTTCTTTTCTTTTTATCTACTGAACACTTCTTCCAACAATCTACTAGCCGAATTACACTTATGCTAGAAATTTTATCTAACAAAACTGCTTAATCATGACAAATATTCACTGCAAAATTGGGAAAAAGTGCACAATACCATACTCCTTACGCGTTTTTCAAAATAACATATACACATAAACCATGTACACGTCGACTTATTTTTACTTAAAAAAACATCCCAGAATTACACAAAAATGGCATTGCGCACACTCTTCACTATATCCATGTACACTGCTTTTTTCTCATAAATTAGAAAAATTTCACGAAAATACATGACAATTTTCTGAATCTTTAAACCCGGTAAAAAGAACATATATGAAATTACCTGATCGCGAAAAAGTATATACCCTTTCCAAATATGAACATTTCCACATATAAAATAAATAAAATATCCAAAAACTTTTACCTCTAAATCATCTATTATATTATAAACGTCACCAACGAATTCATACCGCAAGCATTACAAATACTTAGTGTCAAATATTTAAATTATTTCCATACACGTTTACTTCAACTAAAACGTATACCAAATTCCTACAAACATAAAGTTCACAAAATAACTATCATTTAATTAAAATATCACTACACTATGTACACATCGACTTATTTTTACTTAAAAAAAAAAAAAAAATCCCAGAATTGCACAAAAATGGCATTGCGCACACTCTTCACCATATCCATGTACACTCCTTTTTTCTCATAAATTAGAAAAATTTCACGAAAATGCATGACAATTTTCTGAATCTTTAAACCCGTTAAAAAGAACATATCTGAAATTACCTAATAATGAAAAAGTATATACCCTTTCCAAACATGAACATTTCCACGTATAAAATAAATAAAATATCCAAAAACTTTTACCTCTAAATTATCTATTATATTATAAACGTCACCAACGAATTCATACCGCAAACATTACAAATACTTAGTGTCAAATATTTAAATTATTTCCATGCACGTTTACTTCAACTTAAACATATACCAAATTCCTACAAACATAAAATTCACAAAATAACTATCATTTAATTAAAATATAATTAAATTCAAAAACACTACTTAAAATATAAATAAGCACATACATTAAATTAATAAAAGTTAGCTTACAATCCTAATTACTTTAAACTAAATCATTGCTAATAACAATTTTCCCAATAATACCAAATTACTTTACTTCCACCTTACATTTAGAACAATGCATAAAAATAATATCCTCAAAAAATTAAAAATACTAACTTACCTAATCTTCTTCAGAATCTTGATTACGTGTCCGATAAACTTTTCTTATTTCCTCCGCTAAATAAAAAGCAAGCGTATGTGCGCCTGTTTCAGGATCTTTAAAATCATACTTATAGTTCACAGCAAGGTACCAGGTAAAATAAATAACTTAATAAAACATCTTTACTTCTATCTTGCACAACCTTAAAGAAACACTTATTACTACCCCTTTCAATCCCACTAAATACCCATTTCGAATTCACTTTAGTTAGGGCCATGGGATCCAAAAATTAACGAACACTGTTTCACACAACACAGAATAAAGCCAAATACAAAATTTCCAGATTTTTTCCCGATTTTCCCCCTTTTCCGATTAAAGAACCATAATTCATCCATTAATATCACATGACATATCCCATGATCTCTCATTTCCCTCACACAAAATAATGCGTAATCGGAACTAAGTACTGCTCGCATTATTACCAAAGTCCCACGTAGTAACCTTTATTGCCTCCAAACTACCAGTTACCATATTCTAAAGATCAGCCGGAGTAACAAATTAATTACAAGAAAGTGGACTTCAATTTGAAAAACTGAAGAATTTTTCAGATGGCTTGATACTTTCTGATTAAAGCCGCTCCTGTGGTTATTTAGCAAAACTGGCAAATTTATAACATGCAAATTTTAAATGTCACCAAAGATCTGTGTGGTTGAAGTTTTAACCCATTTATGCCTACTGTTCCGCTTTTACATTTGTCTTGATGGATTTTAAGTGTTTAGATTCTACTAAGACATTATACAATCACAATGGTGTGTGCCTTTTATAGCATTCAAACTTCAGCACAATAAACTAGCAGACATAAGAGTAAGAACAAAAATCATGGCTGGCATCAAAGAGTCATTCTAATAATGCAAATATACTTGCTTCCAAGATCACATGTATACATTCGCATATTCTGGCTATATATATATTATTCTAGAATAATACTTTTTGTTATGTCTTTAAGAAAGTGCACACACACACACACACACACACACACACACATATATATATTGTTTCAAAAGAATAAATTGAATTTAAATAAATTTAATTTAAATACAAATTTAATTAATTCTTTGCACCATTGCTGCAAGGAATGAAATTTAAATTTTAAAAAATATGTATATACGTAAAAAAGCAAATTAAAGTTAAAATAAAAATAAAAAATGTGCAAACATATAAAAGATTTTAATTTTTGAACTAATCTACAATATCATTTAAATTCAGATAGCATAAGTAAATCAAGTGCAAAACCAAACCATGAAAATAAATTCATCAATTTAGCAAACAAAAATTAATCTAAAAATTTTTTTAAAAATGCATAAGTGAATGACTGTTGAGCAGGCAGGAGACAGACTTATCAAGGGGAAGTTGCCTCCAAACCTAACTCTTCAATCATTCAATTCATGTTTCGTCATTCATGCAGGCAAAGGTAAATGTCAAAACCAAAAGTAAAGAGTGAAGAAAGTCCAAAAAGAAATACCAATAAAGTGGTACCTTTAGAAATTAGCAATTAAAAATTAAGTTCTAAAAGGAAAATACCAATAAAGTTTTTTGAGAAATAAGCAATGGAAAGTCTAGTGACTTTCATTTTGTTGCCACTATCATTTACTGAGCATGTATACTTGCAATGTCTCCTAGAAACTGAGGTCCTAGCTGTATAAGACATTGATATATGGCAATTTATTTCTTCCACCTGGCTAATTATAGAATACAATCAAGCAGGATTATACAACAAATTTTTCTCAATTCTTGAATGGAATATAACCATTTATCTGTGATTAACAAAGCATTATTTTTAATAAATACTTCATTAATCTTCAATTGAGGATACAATTGGTACTTTACATACTTTGGCCACTTCAGGCGAAATATTAATATCCTCCACTAAAGATTAACCAATAATCGGAAATATCACGTATCCTCCACTAGAGATTAACCAATAATCCAATTTACAGTCAGATTAAGAACAGGTACAATTGCAGCCGCACCAGGTCGCAGAAATTAACTGAGAATCAAATTTTAACGCACTGTGCGGCAGAATTTCGGAGCAACATAAACTGTACCGGGTGGCAAACAGCTTAACGACGGATTTGTTTGTACACTCAATAAAACAAGCAACTAATTCAAAAAATCAGCTCAATATTGTTAAAAGTACAACTATAAAATTTTTCTGCCATAAGTGATATATCTTAAATTACTTACTGCGTGAAAAATGATTTCACATACTCAGCGCACCATTCAAAGTAATCACCACCGTGTTGCTTAGAGTTGGATAATAAAAGCAAACGCGGACCGGCCATCTGTTTAGTTACAAGAACTTTTATATATATAAAAAATGAAAGTACAACTAGATCACAATCACTTAAATCGACAATAATAGTACACATGCGTGTTCATTAAAAACAAGACCATTTATCTCATTTTGTGAACTTATAGTCATGTGATGATATCGAAACAAATTCTACATCGTCTGCTTTCAGGTTAACTTGCGTCTTTTTCGTTGAAAATATTTTTATATAAAGCATGTTTATTTCTTTCAGTGTTTATTTTTTTTATTTGAAAGGATAGAAAATACAGAGAAAGAAATCCCCAAATAAATAAGTAAGTACAAAGTATTTTAAGATCATAATAATATGCAAAAATATGCGGAATACTTGATGCATAGAAAATAGCGTGAGTAATAATAAATTCTTTTCCATGCGTGAAGGCATGTAAAAATGAGCAATCATGAATCGCTGGTCGTAAATAAGCAATCATGATTCGCTGGTCATACAAATTTCTCTTAGAGCTTTTAGCTGAAATTTAAAATTTTAACTAAAGATAAAAATTTGTATTTCCAGCAGTACATTATATGCAATATTTTAACTTATGTTGCACAAAACACAATACATTTGGTAATATTATCATAATTTATAAAAATAAAAGTAATTTTTTTTCCCAGAAATCTCTACTTTTAAAAATATTTCGGTATTGTTTATACAAGAAGAAAAATGGCAACAACATAAATCTCGGCTGACAACAAACTGAAAAATTGATTTTGTATGAAGAAGTATGGAGGAATATCCTAGACGTCGTAAACCAATATATAAAAGAGCCCGTAAACTACCCTTTAGCCATCGATATCCAAAAATATTCTATTTCGGTGTGTTAGGAATTTCAGGTTTGATTTTCTTTAGTCGACCCATTTATGATATGATGTTTATGCCACCTACAATAGATCCATTGACATTAGGTACGTATAACTTTTATGTAATGCTTTATTATGTACATTGACTTGTCTACTGTGTAAGTTCTAGAAATATGTATCCTTGGTAGTATTATTAATCCACATTAATGAGGAATCTGGAACTATCGACAAATTGACTATTTATTTTTTTCATTCGCTACAATATTAAACGCTATCTTGCGTTCAAGTGATTTTGAAATTTTCGTAAAGTTGCGAATCATATTGTAACTTTCCATTTCTTTAATCCGCGTATGTTGTTGAAATTGCTTCTATTTTTGTTTTATGATAACTGTGAAAGGATTTGGGAAATGAACAGTTAAGTTTACATTAAAAAAATTCTGGCACAGCTTTAGTATTAGTCCTTTTTGGCAAGAAATTTGTTTGGCGACATTTTGGAGCGATAAATGTAAAATTATGATAACCTTGGTAACCCTAAATACTGAGCTAAAAAACATGCCGCCATTTCTGTCCACGTAACTTTCCGTTTGTGTTAGGAAAGCGCAATTAAAATATTTTTAAAAAAGCTTAAAATTTGATAGTTAAAACTGATGCTTTTAATATTACATCACATGAGTCTTGACATTTTTTCATATGTCAACTCTGCATATTATTTATTATAAGCTCCAACCCCCAAGAAAAAAAAAACATTTTTGGTAGCATGAGGTAAACTCTTTGTGTTTCCTTTGCTATGGAGATCAAAATTACCATGGTCTAAAAATACTTTTTTGCCTCATATTAGAACTATAGGGATGTGTAATTGCATGAATTCATAGGTTCAAATCAGGACCAAAATTATTGCTTTTATAACATTTTTATAATTTGACAGACTGTACAAAATATAATGTTGCTTAGATTATGGAATAGATTGCTTATAACTTACAGTTCTCAAATTTTGTAAATCTTACAACCTAATAGCTGTATATGAATAACCTTCACTGAGTATTATTACTTTTATTAATACTATGTTGACATAACAGTCGACTTTTTATTTTAAATTTTATGCCAATTTTCTACATTACTTAAACATTTTATCTAACAGAAATCTGAATTTTTTGTAATAAAAACTCTATAATAAAAGTAAGAGTACAATTTATATATAAAAATTTGACGACATGGCAAGCACTTAGATACTGATTTCAATGTCTTTAAATGTTATTATTATAAAGTTTAGATATATTCTTATTAAGATATACTTTTATTCTCTTATAAAGTTTAGATGTACAGAACATAAGGCACACTTTGTGCTTACAACTCAGTCAACCACTTGTGGCAAGATAACTTATGATAACAATTAAGTTCAAATGTAAAATTTAAATTCAAATAAATCAATTTAATGCAAAGTTGGTTAAAAACTTAAACGGCGTGGAATTCAACTATCGGCAATTACAATGCAAGACTGAAGCTACAAATCTTATCTTATCTAGCAACCTAGTAACGTGGCCTCGAAAGGCAAAACATGGTTTGTTTTACAAACTAAAAACTTTATTTAGATTCTGGTGGGAAAATGGATGGATGAAATTGATAGTAAAGATCCCAAGCATAAAATAACTCTGGTTACAAAGTAAAGAATGTTACATTATACTTTGTGCCGATTAATTATTCACTACATGAAATAGTGTAATGCATTTTTGTTTGCATCATATACAAATTATTTATTTTATTTAAATGCTGTCCAAAACTGAACAGGATTTTGCAAACATATTGACCATAATTTTCGACCTATAGATGCAACACTTCTTCACTTCAGAAGTAAGATTTAGAATTAAGAAATAAGAAAATAAAAGAGAATTATGAATAGAAAATAAATATATATGCTGGCTAGCAGAAGGATGCCTTCATAAAGTACTTTTTAAGAGAAACTGGCTCAGATTCACATTACATGTACGAAAAACCACAAAAACTCCCATATAGCCATATACCCTGAACTACCACTGTTCAGTGGCTTATCACTCCAACACTAGTGGATTCCAATGACTGTTCGAATTTTTCACAGAAATCATCATTTATGATGATTGTTGTATTATTACCATTGGTACAAAATTTACTCATTATGATAATTTAATTTTAGCTTTTAAATTATAAACATAAATTACTTGTAATAAATTTAGGGATTAAAAAATACACACTTCTTAATATTTTTACCATTTACAAAATTTAATCATTAAAAAGTATTTCTAACGCTGCTACAAAACTTGCTCATTATAATTTAATTTGATTTCCTTCACTTTGAAATACTTTTTTATTTTCTTTTAATAACAGAATCTAAGAAACTAAAGTAACATATACTACTAGTTTGAAATGCATTTATGAATCTCTTGTAAATTTCATTATTCATAACATAAAAATTAACCTTTTGTAAATTTTAAATATTAGCTAAGTACTAATATAATATAAATATTAACTAACTACTTAAAATATTAATGTTTAATACATTAATGTTATGTTTTGTAATTTAAAATATTAACCTTTTGTAAATTTCATTACTCATAACATAATTACTGCCATAAATTCATTTACGGTAGTGTTTCAAGAATTTATCATAGCAGTACTAGAAATGTTGAAAATTAGAGACTGTTTATTCTGATTAAGAGCTTATTTTTTATGATTGTTATTTAGTCTAGATCGGGTTTTGTTGACAATCCGCCATTTTTTTCCGATCTTCAAAGCTGGGTATACATTGGCGACCGAAGTTTGTCGCCAAATCAAAAAATCGCCAAAAGGACGAATACTAAAGCTGTTCCAAAATTCTTGTAAGAAAATTGTTTTGTTAGTTGCTCTTTTGAAAGAATATTAAAGTATATCAAAACAAAGTATGTAAGTTTAAATTTTAGTAGAGAGCGATAAGCTAATTTTTTCTTCTTGGAGAAAAAGAGCACAATAAAATAATAATAATAATTTTTCTTCATTATTATGGTAAAAAATAAATTAAAGAATACTGTGAAACTCTGAATTAAGAATATAAGTGAACATGTAATTGAATTTAAGCAAATGCATCTGGTAAAGGAAAAATAAATAAATCTGAAGACATGTAATTTGTGAAAAAAAAAAAAAAAATAAAAATATTGTGTGTGGGAGGAAAAATGTAGTTATAATTACATACTAGAACGAATGAGACCTAGGGTGGAGCTTCATAGCTCTGGCTTTTATCTTCAGGAATGCAGCAGCTGAAAGCAAGTACTTCAGATTAGTAGTCATATGTTTTACCTTTGCAATGAATAATGCAAAAGTAATAATTGAAAAAATAATTTAAATTGATTTTAATAATTGGAAGTGGTAAAAATAGAATACAGGACAAAGTCCGTGGTCCGAAATTCTTAGGACATTTAGTGATTCTGGATGGCGAAAATTTCTGGAATTTAGCTCATCATTTGAATTCGAAGGTCCCAATCATATTATGTTTTGGCTATGCAGGCCTTGATGTCAAAAGGGACAATTCTCGGCACCTGCACGTTTCCAGCAAACCCACGTAGCTAGGTTACCATTTTCACTTAGAAACGTGAAACAGTAATTGATTATCGTTCCGATTGGGATCACGTGATCCTTCAGAAGCAGAACTTTCACCTGATTGGTTGTTCTCTACCCGGAATTGATCTCCAGCCGAGACATTTTCGGTGAGGTTTGAAAACATCCTGCGTAGCCACTACATCGTTTCCATAGCTAGGCAGGACTTCGCTTCCAGTAGGCTCTTTTTTCTAAGAAACCTCCCGTTTAAACCTGTGCTACCAGAATCTCATTTCTCAGAAAAGTCTTGTATAGCAGGGACTGTCATTAGATGCAATAACCTCTTAAGATGATGTAAAATTAAAAATATAAAATAGGTTATAAAATAACGCAACATCTATTACCATAAAAAATTACAAAAATTGCAAGGTATTTATTTGTATTAAATATTTCTGTCAATGTGAATTATTTAAACTGTTTTATTTCTTACCCTAATACTTCTTTTTCTTTTTAATTTTTGGAAAGGCAAAATTTCTGTTGAGGTGAAATGTTCCACTGCTTAAGTTCTGTAATTGCCGTCTCAAGAATTCTCACTGAACTCTCAGTTGAATTCTTTTCATTCTCAGAGACTTCTTTATCACTTTCTTCACTATCAGTAGTGATATTTCTTGGAATTAAAACCGTATTACAGATTTTGTCGTCCGTTGTTTGATGAATGGGGCATTTTCTCCCAATAGTTATATCATCTGCATTTATGATCACTTCTTCATGAACTCCCATTAATTTAAAAATTGTGCCTTTTAGTTGTGATATCCGAAACCATCAAATTCATGGCTATCATCATCATGATGTCCAAAAATTATTTGAAGCTTTTTTTTTTTCTAACTATGTGTAGACATGGCTTCCTGTGACCGTGTTTGAAATGTAAAAGTGTAACGGAGGAAATGATGAACCCTCCTAATGCTGCAGATAATGTATGCAAGAAATGCTTATGAAAGTTAGTTAAGCTTTTACCTTGAAATTTTTAGATGAATTTATTTTTAAGTAAATATATTACTTCCCTGTTAATTTCATCCCAGTCGAAGATTGTGCACCAAATGTGATAACCTTGTAACATTTTTAGTTAACTCGCATTTTTTTTATTTTTGCTATAATTTCTTTTTTGAATAGAGAATTAATGAAGTCAGCTTTGGGCAGTGACGTTGACTTTCATGCTGTTTCTTTCGTAGCTGATATTAATTACCTAAATTGGATTTAGCATTTTGTTAACTAAGCTGCTTGCATGTTTAAGAAGTTTAAGCCAAAGCTTTTTTTAGGAATCTGCTTTGGTAAATTTCCAGCTGTCAATTACTTTTACTTTAACACTTTGTTTTTTTTTAATCCTGCAAGCAACAACAACTGATTTTGTAAAGCATAGGCTGTGCATTTGTTAAATTTAAATCAAAAGCTTTATTTTAGATTTTGACCTGCATTATAATTGTTTCATCAATCCTGGATGATAGATCATCCATTGGTCTACATGGAATTCTCAGGATTTCATACAGTGGTGACCAACATAAATAGGGTATGCTTGAAGACTCAACAACTTTCAGTTTAACCCCCCCTGCTAGGTTGCAAATTGAATGTGTATGGGTAAGCTTGATGGATGAGTTTGGATATATAGTAAATGGAATGTGATGAAGCTAGCCAAGTATCAGTTTTAATGGTAGAACTTCAAGACTTTTTTAGAAGGATTGGAAAACCACTTTCTGTTGTAACCAGTGGGCAAGCAGCAGAACATTCACATAGCAGTGTCTGTTCTAAAGTTGTGAGTTGGTTAAGAGGCATTGGGAAGTGTTTATCAGGTAAGCCCAGCAGTGAGACATAAATTTGATATGTATAAGGCTGCATTAGTGAAAGCATTCCCTGCAGCAAGAGAAAAGTTTGGTTGTAGGTAGAGCTGTTCAGAAAATATTAAATGTATGAGGAATTAATGACATCTATGTTTAGGAAAGTTGCTGCACTGAAGGAAACCAGATGGGGAAGTATTACAGTTGTGTATGCCAAGATAGCTACTGCATGTGCAGGATTTTCTTGAACTGAGATTTATTGATTCTTACCCCTCATAAAAGTTCTTGTTTTTTTTAATCAAAGTCCTTTTTATTAATATTCATGAATAAAACAATGCCTATAAGCTGTTGCAGATAGCCAAACAATTGTTCTTTCCCAATTCATTAAAGTTGCTAGTTGGTAACTTTTCATGAGGATGTACTCATACATATGTACAAGATAAAAAATATGTACCGTAATTTCCAGAAGAAAGGCCGCATCAGCGTAAACGCCGCACTCGAGAAAAATGGCGGGAAAAAAATTAAAATTGCACAGAAATGCAGCATCAGCATAAATGCCGCAATATATTAAATCGCGCGTGACATTGTTGTGGGCCATATAGATGCAAAAACTCAACCTAAGTCCTGATATATGACATATCAGTTAAGAAAAATGCATGAAATGAAACCATAACTCAAAAATAAATTAAAGGTAAGAAATGCGGAAAATATATTTACCTTCACGTATATACTTATATTTACCCACTAAAGTCCATATTTGTAATACTCCGACTATATTATAAAAAATGTTGGAACAACAATGTATTAAATTTGGATGACAAAAGGAAATTTTTAATTTTACTTACGAATTACAGCAAACTATACATCATATGAGGCCATCAAAATCTGATTCTTCACTATCTGAATTAAAAAAATTTAGTAAATCCTGATCTAAGTCTTCCAGATCGTCGCATTCATCCTCTTGGTTTACAGTCTCTTTATCTAAGGATATAATTTCAGCTTCTTTGAACCTTGCTATTATTGACGATGTTTCTACCGATTTCCACGCACTTCCTGCCCACTTTGCAATTTCTTCATAAGATGCTCTACGCAATTTACCGCTTTTGGTTTACGTATGCAATCCTTCACTCATCCAACACTCCCACCGCTTTCCGACTTCAGCTTTGAAGGATTTATTACCTGACAAATCTAACTGTTGTAAGATTTTATCAAACCACCAGGAATTATTGCTTCGGTTGTAGACAATTTTTGACATCTGGTTTTCACTGACTCAAAGAAATGAGCACGCATGGAATCCATTATCAATAACCCCTTTGGTTGGAAAAAAGATCCCATATGACACTGCCAAACTAACCACTCATATAACCACTATCACATGCCCATATAACCATATCACGTGCCCATATAACCACTCATGCATAATTGTTTCACACATCTAGCCGTTCTCGTTTGCACAAATAATTACGTCATTAGGAAAATCTCCCTTCAGAATAGTCTTTCGTTTAAAAATGATCATCGGCGTTAGCTTGTCACCGTTTGCAGCACAAGCTAACACACATGTAAATGACGTTCTTTCATGCCCCGTCATAAACACAGATACAGGTTTTGCACCAGTTTCATCAACAGTTCTGTTTGCAGTAGAGTCGAAAGCTAATGGTGTTTCATCCATATTTATTATCTGTGACCGAAGAAGTTTTTTTTTTTTTTTTTGTCAATAGTAACAGTCACATATTTTAGAAAAGATGACATTTTGTCCTGACAGTCCATTGGTAATTGTTGCCCGACTGTTGTTCTAGTACGCACAGAAATAATTTTTCTTTTCATAAATCGGCTACACCTCCTTCGAAATCATTTATGTTCATTCGTTTTGCTATAAATTTTGCTTGTAAGCGAATTTTTACAGTCGAAATTGCCATTCCCTGTCCTCGTTGCTCCTTTATCCAGTTTGCAAGGTCGTCCTCTAGATTTTGCTACTTTACAGTACCACTTCTTTGGGCTCGTTTCTGTTGTGGCATATTTTTAAGAAGTTCTTTTTCAGTTCTCCAACGTCGAATACATCTGTCGTCCACTTCAAACTCTCGAGCTGCTGCTTGATTTCCAATTTGTTCAGCACGTGAAATTACATTATGCTTAAAACTAGCAGTATAGCTTCTGTGCTATTTAGGGACATTTTCAGAAATTTTCTGCTGCCTTCTTACTTAAAAACTATTCAACAAGTACTTGTACCCAAACTGATGGGATCTGTATCTGGCAGAATGCCAAGAAAAATCCATTCATGCTGAAGGGGAAATACATCAGAGTTCGTTATTGCGAAGCAGGTGGAGTCGTGTCTGCCTTTGAAAAAAATTGTAGAAAAGGCAGGGGTGGGGAGAGGATGTATCTTGGAAGATTCATCCAATGGCAGAGGAGAGAGACTATTCAAACTGATGAGAATGTTGATTTGAAAGGGGGAAGAATGTTATTGCTCTGAGATCTCCTTTAGGGTGAATAAGGCATGTAGGTCGGTTCAAGGGAAAGAATGTAAACAAAATAACGTTCCCAAAAAGCAACTGAGTGGTCTTTTGTGTGGGAACAGCACCAGTCTATGCACAATGACAAGGCCATCCAAACTATGCACAATGACCATCATAGAAAATATTTTATTTTTAGTGCACCTAAATGCCGCATGGGTAGAAACGCCGCACACGCTGAAAATTTAAGTTTTAAACACGTAAACGCCGCGGCGTTTCTTCTGGATATTACGATAACTCTCAATTATACTTTAAATTAGCAATAGCCTCTTAATTCCTCTTTTAATTTGGACACTTCCCCTTCTCTATTCTAAAAACAGTAGTAGCTTTTTTGAAACTGTGATATCTGAAAATTAATTCTGCATTATGTCATCTTAAGCTTCTACATTGTGTATTGTTCTTAGCCAATCGGATTAAGGAAAAATTTAATTATAAATACTGCTGCAATCCAACTGTGCTGCGTTTTTTGCTGTCTCGGTCTCTAGCTTGTACATGGCACCCAGGTCGTCCATTGTATAAAGATGTGCTAAGTTTTTAAAATTGTGAGGTGTATACTGTACCCAGCGTCAGCGCAAAGGTTATCCGGCGCCTGCCTGCAAAATAGCTGATGTCACCCCCTTTTAAAATTTTTGTATAGGAGAAAGAAGTTTTAAAGAAAGCATTTGCTGATTTTTTTAACAGTTTATCGAGAATAACTTACTATTCTGTATTTCATATTTACAAATTTTTCTATAATTTCTTTTGCATCTATGTCCTCACAGATTTCGTTTTCAGTGGCAGGCAAATTTCACACCGAAATTTAAATTAAAAAATTCAATTCTAAATATTAAATATCTAATCTTTCTTTTAAAATAAACCATGACATCTGATAAATATAGAATAAAGATGAGAAGTTAAAAAAAATGAATCTAATGCAAAACTAAAAAAAAAAAAAAAAAAACTTTATCATAAAACTTTTTCAAGCAGCTGGGGAAGAATTAGCATCTTTCTATCAAATGATAAGGAAAAGTTTGACCGTGTGATCGGTCAAACTTAAATGCTTGCCAAGGGCTCCATGTGCAATGATCCCGATACCTCTCTCTCACCAAATACCAGCTAAATCTTACCTCAATGTATTTTTACACCACCACGATGGGACCGAAAACAAACAGATACCAGCTTACACCGAACGTGAACCACATAATAATCCCCTGTAAACATCTCCCCCAGCACATTCAACAGCTTTACGTGAAGTTGTCGTTCCCCTGTACATATCTTTCTTTCTGATGTCGCATTGTACTATTACATCTCCTTTTATAATTGAACTATTGTGAACTTCTAATGTTGATTTTTGTTTATTACTATCCTCAATCTTGTAAATGTTTCCAATGTTTTATTGCATTGTTGGTATTTGTTTTAATATATCACCTGTCAACAAAAGCCAGATTTGTAAAAGGCATCACAGCCAAAACCACTCATGTTTGAACATGTAATTCATAGACAATATCTAAAAATGGACTGTCCGCAGCCAAACTCCACTTCTCCAAAATTCTCACCAAGTTGGAATCAACAGATGTTGTCATGGAATAGTGGCAACAAACAGCTCGATTTCCCCGATGGAGGAAGACAACCTCTAATGTCTTAGCAACAGATAGAACTATTTTTGTGTGATATTTTGAAGTTCAATTTTCTATGTAAATACTATTCATATATTTTGAAGAAATAACCATTCAAAATACCCCTAAAATTAAGTTCATATGAAATGCTTTCTAGTTGAGCGGATTAAGATTTTCTCCAAAGCACGAGAGGGAGGGGGAACCATGTGTACCAGGGACGTAACCAAAAAATTTCAGAGAAGGAAAGTGCAAAATGTTTTTCTAATATTTACAACTGGCATGAATTCTACTCTGTGTTGTAAACCCAAGCTTAAATGACCAATGTAGACAATTTTGTTTTTAGCTTGAGGGAATTAATCAAATTTTGAAATTTCAATCAATAACGAAAAGGACAAGGTCTTCAGGGAATCTGATACAGCATTCCCCAGCAGGGTACAGGGCGAAGCTCCAGAAGTTAGCTTAATATTAAAAATCTAATTGAGATTTTCAATGTTTTACGAAAATAACTGAATAGAAAACTTCAGTTCTTTACCTCATGCCCCCCTGCCTATGTGCCTAATGGGTAAGCTCTTCAAGTGGCTTTTTATAGCTCTTTAACCTTTCTGTACAAACACATGCACGAACACTCCAAGATGCTTAATTGGGGAATCTATTCTTTAAATAAATTGTATAAACAGTGAGAATTTGGAAGACTATAAACTTTGCAACCCGCTTTTCCACAAAAGAGGAAAATAAATCCTCTATACGACCTGTGAATTTTCATCCATTCAAATCTTGTCCCCTTTTCCAACTCCCGTGAAGCAAATGAAAAGTTGGCACCTGTGTTCATTCTTATATATGGGAAAATGACAAATTTGCCCTCATAGAAACTGTTAATCACTTCCCCTCTTTCCCACCCTCAGAGAATTTTTTTGAAAAAAAGCCGTATTTCACTGCACACATATTAAATAAAAATATAATAAAATCTATTAAATAAGAATAAATAAGAAATTGTATAAAATAAAATAAAATAAGTACATACTTCATCAAGTGGATTTCTCTTTTCCAATAGTAGCAAAGTTATTATGCATTGAAAATGTTCTTCGCCAACCACTCAATAAATACGAAGAAAAAACGTGTAGATGATACGTAACATGGCTTTCTAGACACATGGAAAATGACCATTATATGGTACTAGGTGCGCTGAAGGTTATTTGAGTAGCGCACAACGTCTGCATGTGTAGTGGGTGTACGATTATTACCTAGATTAAACTTACTCACAGCGTGAATTCCCACTGCTTTTGAAACTCGAACTTCTTTGTGTGAAACTGTACCTAATGACTGATGGATGAGTGACAAGGTATTTGTGTGGGCTGGTGAGGAAAGGTGAGGGGTGCAAACACCCATGGTCCCTGTCCTGTGTAGCGTTCAAAATACATTTATTTTTCTTCCCCGGTCAGTGGACATGCTTTTGCATTAAAAAAAAAAAAAGAGAGCTCTGTGTGGTCGGCTGGTGGGCGCCTTTATATTGCGCAGCGCTCCTATATTGGTCAGCACTCGCCGGCCCTGACTGTGCCCAGAATTCTCTGTGAAGCAGATATTGTGTCTCCAAAAATACTTTATACAATAATAAAAATAACAATTGGATTCAGCCACGTCTGTCTGCAAGTCCATCATTCCACCTTTGCGGTAAATGTGTCCAAGTTACAACTATGCAGTAAACCATTGCTAATCCACTACAGCTATCACCTGCAAAGTTATATCAACTGTAAAATGAAAAAGTGAATTGGTGCTTTCCCTAGTCAAGATCTCATCTAATATAAAGTTATCTACAATTAAATAAATCATCACATGTATATTTTAACTTTAACTAGATATCTAACTCCCAAATCAATCAATCAAACATACAATTGTGTTTTTGTTTCTTTTGTTCTGATGAAAATTTTCTGTGAATCACTTAAATAATAGATTCAAAACAATTGTTCTCATCAGTGGCGGCTTGTAATAAGCACTGTGGAACTGCAGCACCCCCTATTTCCAGTTATTATTCTTTTTAATATTTAATATAGTGTGCCCTTTAGTCTTTAATTCTTTCTTTATACTTTTACAATACATAATATTTAAGCTTAATATCAGTAGCCATCCTCCACTTTGAGAAAGGTACAAAAGTCTTTGGAACTGCGCGCTTCACAGTTCCAACGACGTGGTGTTTGGCTGTTCTGCGCATGTGCACACAGAAAGCAGCACACGAACCGGGCAGAGAGAATAGCACTGTCGCTCTTGCAGTGCCGAAATTCTGGCATGTTGTTGGAAACGTGATTTCTTTTTACTTCGTGCATGTGGTATTCCTCCACAAGGTGGAACTTCATCATACGGAACATAAACAGAGTTCATGAAAATTTGGCACCTATAAAAAATTGCCTTTCTGAAATTCAGTCAACATCAAATGCAAAGCAACAACAACAAATGAAACAATTGTTCCTATTGCAAAAGCAACAGGAATTTTAAAATATCTAAATGGTGATAATTTCCAGTTTTGGTTAGAGCTTTTTTATCTGATGCCTCATTTTGAAATAATATACAACTAAATGCAATCCAGAGAAATTAGTGTGTTTAAAGTTAACGAATATATAACAAATTTCAAAACTGCTATTTTAGAATTAAGAAACTCAAACTACTGTGAGAATATTTGAAAGACACTGATGGCAGAAGCTAAGGAAATATGTGACTTTGTACTATGTATTGATATAATGCACATTCTTCCACTAAACACTTAGCAGCTGCTAAATTGTTAAACAAGAAATGCTTTGCTAGTTTTAATGAAATGCTTTGCTAGTTAGGAAAGAACATTTTACAGAAGAAAGTACTTACCACTGAAGCATATCCAATGATTGAAAAAAAAAAAAAAAAAAGCTTGAAACTGAGCTAAAAGTATTCTCTTGTCGGTCTGATATCCATGAATACTGCAAATTAATTGAGCTACAGAAATTTATCATCGAAAATAATCTAGATGTTCTTAGTGAAGTTACGAAACTGATAAAAATTCTCTTGAGAATTCCCATGACTACATCAGAGGCAGAACACTGCTTTTCAACATTGAAAACTTTTCTAGGAATTTGGAAAGACTAAATGCGTTTGCATGGTGTACTATAACAAAAAATTTCCTCAGTTGTCATCCAGAGATCAAGGAGAAAATTATTGATCTTTTCATGCAAATTAAAACAAGAAGAATGGATTTCATTTTTAAATGAATAGACAAACATTGAACTGTAACAATTTTGGTTAAAGTAATTAAGAAATGTTTAATTTTTTCCTTGAAAGATTTCATGAAGTTTCAAAATAAATTTTCTTTTTATAAATGTTTGTTTCCTTTTAGACAATTTTAAAACAAAGGTTAAATTTTTTTTGGAACAGCATCCCCACTAATTTTAGCCATTAGCCGCCACTGGTTCTCATTAGTGATTTTGCTGCAAAACACTGTATTTGTACAGAAATTTTACTTTAAATTCTTTTACTCTGTTAAATCCTACAAGTACATATTTTAATTGAGTTTTAAGGTAAAAAAAAAAAAGGTCAGGGAAAAAAATATAAAACCCGGTAAATTTGAAATAACAAAAAAGAGCACAATTTCTAATGTTTAGTTATTATGTGTTTAGAACCAAAATATTTTAAGATTTATACAATATTTAACCTTGTTCTGCAAGCAGAAATATTTTTTTAAGCGTGTCTAAAGTTTATCTGTTTTAATGATACTAACAAATGCTTTTAATTCAAAATACAATTTTGTTTTCAAAACGTATATGTTGTTTGAAGTAAGGTTAAACTGTAATTTTATGTGGTAGGATTGATAGGTATGTGAAAATTTGCTTTATTTTACATCAATGGTTTTTTTAATTCAGTGAATTCTGGTTATCAACCATCTTTAAAAATTATATTTTAAAATATTATACAGTCAAAAGTCGTTAATTCGGACACCCATAATCCGGAATGATCTATAATCCGGACCTGAAAGCTAAAAACTTTCTGCGCATGCGGCACGTCAACAAATGCGCATAGGCGTTTAAGCGTGTGCGCAAGACCTTTTACCACTGTGCATATGCGTGTGCACAAGCGCAGAATACGTTTTCACGTGCGCGTTTTATGTATAACGGACGGTATAATCTAAAATTATCTAATTATCTATTTCAGTTAATGTTGATGATTGCGTTGTTCCTTAATCTTTGAATTGGATCTGGCTTATTATTTTTTTGCAGACTGTAAGAGCAATTTTATAAAAGTAAACTTGAACTTTCGATTATGTCAAATAGAATTTCCCGATTCTGGAGCTTCCAAAGGATCGTACAAAACGAAAGTATGTTTCGATGTCCATCAAACAAAAAGTGGAATTGCTGCAAAAAATGGATAAAGACATGAAGAATGTGACAGAGAGGTTAGTGAAAACAAAAAAATTTCGATTGACAAGTTAGTCGGTATTCTCGGCACAACAATTAACGGGATTTGAACAGCGGAACTTTGTAACTGAACAAGAAATTGTGTCTGTTTATAGAATTAAAGAGAAAGTATTATCACATAAAACAAAGCAACTTAAAATAACTTACATTGAAAGAAATGTTTAATAAAGTAAACAAATAAATATTAAGCTTTTTTGTAAATTTTGATACCCTTTAGATTATAACTGTTCTTTATTTCATAAATTAAGATTTCATATTTTTAATTTTAGAATTTCTGCATGCCATCTTACGAGATTTAAACTGATGATCTATAATCCGGAAAAATCGATAATCCGGAATCGCCGAAGTCCCGACGAGTCCGGATTAACGACTTTTGACTGTATTTAGATATTTTTCAGTTCTATGATCTTTACTTAAATTTAACAGTGTTTTATTAATTAAGTATTTATTTAAAAATTAATTAGTAATGAATATTTTATTCCTTTCAGATCCGGAAACTCGCCAAAAAATGGTTAGAGAGCGCGGAAGTAAATTATCACCATTATTAGACTAGCTTTCCATTGTTTAGAACATTGTAGTTTTTACAAGTTACACTGTAGAACTATCTATAAATACATATTTTGATCTTTTATTGACTAATGTTAACTTTTGGCATTTTTTTTTTACTAATCCTTAGTTTCTGATACAAAGGAATTTTTGAAGTTATGAGCAATTAGATATATTTAAGTGTCATTATATGAATAAATTAAAAATGTTACAAGTACAAGATTCACCTAATTTAACTGACTTATCTCATGAGTTATTGTGTCAAATTATAAAATATCTCCCTCTAAAAGAAGTTCTAGCATTGTCTACATTATGCAAAAAGTTGTCAGCTGCAGTAGGCATGCATCTTTGTTTATGCAAAAGTATTGATTTTTGCCAAGATAAAATATATGGCTACATGCCTGCATCTATCACTGATGATCACATGCATTCTTTGTTGAAAAAGTGTCCACATTTAGAGACAGTATATGGACTGCATCCATTAAAAGTAGAAAGACGTCGGTTGCGGAAAAGATCTGCACTCACTGTACCAGGAATTATTGAAGCATTATGTCTGTGTTACAACTTGAAAGCGATAGAAACATGTGATTTGAAATTACTTGAAGCAGTAATGCAAGTTCTTCCTCAGCTTGAAATCATTGGAAATTTCCGGAATAGAGATGGAGTATTTCCTCCTCATGCATCTCAAAGACTGAAATTACAACCTTATCCCAGAATTTCATCTCTGCATTTGATTGGTAAGGTCTAATTTTAATGAATTATTTTTTATAATTTATTAATTTAAATTAAGCTTTGTATTTAAATAATTTATTTAAAAATTAACAATTTAAATCTATAATATTTTTGGATAGTTGATATTAGTTTTTGTAGCATTTAATCAATATTACTTTAAATAAATGCATTATTTGGGGCTTAAAATATATGCATCTCAACCAGTGACCAATTTTAAAAACTGAAAACCCATAGTAAAATGTTTTATGATGTCTTCCCTCCTCCCTACTTTTGTATTACAGCATATGCTACTAATGCCAGTTACTTAAATCATTTTGTAAAATAGACAAATATAATCACATTTGCTCAATAGAATTGATATTCAGGTAATTTTCTGACTGTAGATGCCTAATATCACTGTTGTGTTCCTTAAACCGTAAACAGATTATTACATTTTAACCTTTGAGTGACATGACTGTCTTTATCCAGTCATGAGATAGATTGCTTCTTGAGTACCTTGTTATTTAAAGCATTTTGTTTTCTTTGACTTGTTATTTTGGCTTGCGTTGCGGCAATTTTTTTGGCCAAAAATCGCCGCTACACAGGCCAAAATAACAAGCCAAAGCATTGCACAAACTCGGTATCCATGTACCACCAAAAATCGCCAAGTTTCGCCAAGGGGTACCCTAAAATGTACTTTTACCCACTCTTTTTGTTTTAAACTTTATTGCTAGTAAGTAATGGAAGATAATAGAAAGGTGATTGCTATCTAGTTAATCACTTTGATCTCCACTCTGGCACTTCAAGTAACAGATAAACACGCTTCTGGTTATAGCAATCAATTACATCAGTAATAGCCAAATTCTGTATACACTAAGAATAGTTTAAAACGTGTGCTAGATAAGTCTATTTATATCAGACATTACTTATTTATATTTTCTGTTGTCTGCATTCCAATGAAAATTTGATGGCTCACTGGAAAATTTGTGACCTGGTGAAAGCATTTTCTTGACTAACTTTATGGCTCATAATTACTGTTCTGTCCTTTCAAACAAACAAACAAAAAAAAAAAAAAAAAAAGAAGAGACAAAAAAATAAATAAATAAATAAATAAAATAAAAAAAGACCTTCTATGACAAAAATCTATATGGCTGATATTTACATCTCACAGCCAGCAGATACTATTCAGCAAAATGAAGATCAAATAAAGCGTATGTATTCATGAGCAATCAAACGTGTGTGAGTTGTTTACTGTCCCATAAAACACTCGGTAATGTACCTAAAACACATTAATTATGCCAACTCTAGAAATTAGGTGGTGCACATCATGAGTTTGTTTTATGTGATTACAGCAAAGCCTTGAGGGATATCTGCCTAACAGGAGGGATCCCTTTGTAAACGATTTTTTAAAACTGGCTCATATACCAGTTACAAATGGGGAAAACCAAGAAAACACCCATGCAGCCAGCCCATTCACAGTATTCTAACCTGAGACAGAACTACCAGTGTTCAACGACGCTTCGGCCACTAGTAGGCCCGTGCACTTAATTGGAAAGTATAATTCATTATGTAAACTGATATGAAGGTGATAATCAGTTGAGCACTGTTTTAAGTAATCAAATGTTATAAATACACAGCTGTTACATTTCTTATTATTTATTAGTTATGTTTATATTACGTAGATCATACATATGATATAATTATGAATTAACCCAATAACAAAATGTGCATACTCTTTAGTACTCAAATGCTCATCAATTATTTTTCAATTGATTATTACATAGCCATAATAATTTGCAAAGAAATGATGACTACAGGTGCTGCCAATTACATGATCGTTATATGAATTAAAAGTAATTTCAAATAAACTTTTTGGCAATGTTTATTTTTGTATTCATACATATATATATACACATAAGTCATATATTTACATACAGATAGAGAGATGCGATGGTTTAGAAGTTGTTAATATATATTTATTAGTAAAGTCTAGATTTATATTAATGAATGTATATACAAATGTTTTTCATCATGCATAATAGTAAATCCATAAATTTCCAATGTTTCAATATGTAGCATTTACAATAAAAGTATAGTTTCTAATGTATTTATAATCCAGAAAGTATTTCATTAATAACATGAAAATAATAGACAAATTTTCATTATTACATAAGTTATGCTTTTCTTTTTTTATGCATCTTTTATGCTCTTTAAAATGTGTCACTGATTATGCAATTAACAATTTAAAAGATAAGCAATTAGGAGAAAAGCTGTGCATATACAAACGGATTTAAAAAAATTATTCAACTTAAATTTAAGAAATAAAATTCTATTATATAACAGTGATAATACACGATCAGCATGAAATACGACAAATTTGGCGAATTTTTGGCGGCGAACAATTTGTAAACAAATCCGAACTGCAAGAATGTCGTAAACTCTGAAATTTCCTTAGATTATATATTTAATGAATATATAAACATTTTAAAAATGACTCAGGCAGTTATATTACAACAAAACAGCAATAATTAAATCAGCCTCTATTTCCACCATCCATGACTTCACAGTGAAAGCCATCGCCATATTGAAAGTTACCCGTGATCCTTCAGAAGCAGAACTTTCGTCTGATTAGTTAAACGTTCGAGGAACACGTCTTCAGCCGGAACATTTTCGGAAAAGTTTTAAAATGTTGCTCGTAGCCGGAACATCTTCCTTCTAGCTAGACGAAACATTTCTCGGAAGCCTCCCGCTTAAAGCAGTGCTACTAGAATTTAGTTTCTCGGAATTGCCCCGCATAGCCGCGCGCGTCCCTAGAAGTGATAGCCTCTTAATTTTGTAGCAGATCATAGTTTAATGAATCACAAACAAGACACAATAAGCAACCAATCAAAAATAACATAAAGAAAATATAAACAAATAAAAGAGGATTAAGTTTCAGAATGCACCAGACAACAGTAGATAATAATGATAACAGTGGTACTTTGTAGTGGTGGTATTAAGGGTTTTCAATTTTTGTTTATGTGGTACGCATTAGTCAAAAGGTTTAGAACCGCTGCTCTATGCCTTCCTTATGCATGAAGCCATGAGCAACAAGCCTGGCTTTGTAGATCCCATATGTTGTTATCTTCCATAGATTTCGTTTCCTCTTCCATAGTTTTGATTGTTCTTTTGGTAGATTTATGATATCCTCAAATGTCAGAGTGTCTTGTTATGCAAACATCACTTGATAAGTCTCAGGATTAGGATACCTGGTTGTGTCTTTTCTCTTATAGATTTTCTTTGTTCCTCCTTATTTGCAGCATTTAATTCGCCATTATCAGTGTTTGTAATTGATTTGTTTTCAATTTTCATGTCATCATTGTCATTTTTAATTAAATCAGAACTATTGGGAATGTATTTTTGATTTTCTGCTTTCTTATTTTCTTCATTAAATTTAATATTTTTGGAAACAATGATGCATCTTGTTTCTGGAATCATTAAATGATATCCCATTGTGGAATAACCTTTTAATATCATTTTGACAGATTTTTCATCTAGTTTCTATCTTTGGGATGGTGGCACAAGAGTATAAGCATCACAGCCAAATACATGCATGTTTGTCAAATCAGGATTTTCACCATACTTCAGAAAAAGGTACAGGATTGTCAATTGAACTATTTGAAAGCTGTAAGTACCACTTCACCCAAAGGAATTTTGGTAAATTTGCCTCAAGTATCATTACTCTAGCTTTTTCCAGTACAGTTATATTTGCTCTTTCAGCAACACCATTTAGAAAAGGTTTATAGGGAGGTGCGGAATCTGTTTTTACACCTGCTCTTTTAGCAACTTCATAAAGATCTCCACTGAACTATTCTTTGGCATTGTCACAGCACAGTTTTGTGACAGTTGGATTCGATTTAAAGAACAGTTTAAGTTCATCAACAATGTCCCTTTTTTCTTTTGAGCAGTCTTATTTCCATAAATGGCGAGTAGTCATCAATTATAGCCATGAAATACTTTTCCCCATAGAGTGTTTAAGGTTCTATTGGACCACATATATCAGTGTGTATAGTTATATACGGTTTGGATTCTTTTATGCGAGGACCCTTTCCTATAGGCAATGCACTTTGTTTGGCTTAAACGCATACTTCACAAAATGGTTCTTCTGCAGGAAGATTCATTAGTTTAAATTTTTTATCACAACAGTGTCCTAGTTTTCTGTGCCATAAATCATCATTCTCTGCTGCTAAAATTGTAAATAGATTTGGTGAAAAATCACTAAAATATTGTCCGCCTTTGTCTAGATGTCCAAATTTAAAACATTCGTTTTTGTTTTCAATGTACACTATTTCATTTAAAAAAATTATGCTCAAACCTGCTGCTTCAACATTTTTGACAGAAATTAATTGTCTGTTTCATTTCGGAACTTAAAGAACATCTTTTAACATTATTTCAACACCATTCTTAGTTTTACCGTAAATGTCACCAATTCCTTCCACTTCTAAAACCACCGATTTAGACGTGCATTTAACAGTTCCACTCTTAGGCTGAATTGAGGTAAGCCATTCCTTGTGAGAAGTTGCACCAGAATCAATAATAAATTGATCACGCACAAGATTTCCAGCCATAGAAGATATTGCAGATGATGCATACTTATTATTATTTGAATTTGATTACTTTTCTGGATTATAAAAACATTTACTTTTGAAATGACCAGTTTTCCCACATCTATGGTAAACGCAGTTCTTTTTTCTACAGAATTTAGCAAAACGTCCTTTTCTTTTGCAATATAAGTATAAAACAGTTCTTTATGGGCACTAATAAAAACAGAATTGCCCATATTTGGTGTAGAATACTTATTTTCATTTTTATAATCAAACATAAGGGATTCAGAATCAATAAGTCTGTTTGTAACAAAATCCAAACTCAAATTATCACTTGGTTGATTTTCTAGTGAGCCTTAACATTTTCATATTCCTTTGGCAGTGACATTAAAATGTAAATAATAACATCAAAGTCACTTACTTCAGATCCAGAGATGTGTAGATTACTAACCAAGTTCGTTACGTTGTTGATATGTTGTCTCGACACAGCTTTAGATTTTCTTATGACAGCTAAACGTTTACGCCTAAAAATCCGACTCACTGCTCCTTTAGCATAGCTTGCAGTTTCTTCCATATTTAACATGCCGTGTCTTCACTTTGAAGAAATGCAAGAATATTATCACTTAAAAGCACAGGAATTAAGGCGTAAGTTTTTTTTGATTTCAAAACGTCTGCAATTCTGTCCGCAGTTGTTTCTGTTTCTAAAAATGTCCGTAGCGTATTCAGAAACTAAGTACCGTTTCATTCTAGTGCCGTCGCAGCGCTGTGGTAGGCGTCCCGTGCATTTGCACTAGTCTTTCTTGTTTACTGACTTTCAATTGTCGCCATTTTGGTTGCTCTATGTTGTGTTTTCAGTTTGCTGTGCACATTCAAAATGTTTAAGACAATTAGTTCTCCCGCTGACTGTGAGATTCGTGCTGTGATTAAATTTTTGAACGCAAGGAATGTTAAACCGACCGAAATATATCGTCAAGTGACAGAAGTTTACGGTGAATACGCGATAAGTGATGGAATGGTGAGAAAGTGGGTAAGAATGTTTAATGCAGGTCAAACAAATGTCCACGCCGAGGCTCAGAATTGGTCGGCCTTCTGTTGTCACCGATGATTTGGTAAGGAAAGTTGATGAAGCAATTCATGAGAACAGATGCTTCACAATGACAGCTCTTTCAGAGGCATTTCCACAAATTTCACGTGCTGTTTTGTTCGAAATTGTGTCTGACCGCTTGAATTATCGCAAACTGTGTTCCCGATGGGTTCCAAAAATGCTCACTGATGTTCACGAAACAAAGCGACTTGGTAGTGCCCTGACATTTCTCACGCGGTACAGTGATGAGGGAGAAAACTTTTTAAACGAAATTGTGACAGGTGATGAAACTTGGGTGTGTCATTTCACACCAGAATCGAAACAATCGATGGAGTGGAGACACACTCATTCTCCGAAAAAACAAAAGTTCAAAGTGACAATGTCATCACAAAAAATCATGTGCACTGTTTTCTGGGATAGGAAAGGCGTTTTGCTTACTGAATTTCTTCCCAGAGGTGAAACCATTAATGCGGCACGATATTGTGATACTTTAAAAAACTAAGGCGTGCCATTCAAAACAAACGAAGAGGAATTCTCAGTAAAGGAATTGTGTTGCTCCATGACAATGCTCGGCCCAATACTGCTGGTGTCACTCAATCGTTAATTCGACAGTTCCATTGGGAGCAGTTCGATCACCCGCCGTACAGCCTGGACTTGGTGCCGTCCGACTATCACTTGTTCCTGCACATGAAGCGCGAGCTTGGTGGCAAGCGCTTTGGATCTGATGATGACACGAAAAATGCTGTGGAATCGTGGTTATCGAAAATGGTGGGAAGTTTCTTTGACGATGGTATACAAAAACTGATCACCTGCTATGACAAGTGTTTGATCATTGGCAGAAACTATGTTGAAAAATAGTTTAAGACATGTATTTTCATGTAAAAATAAAATTGCATTCGAAAAAATTGTTTTACTATTTTTTTTTTCAAAACGGTACATAGTTTCCGAATACGCCTCGTATACAATTCCTTTGTTGTAAATACTGCTTGAACACTTCAACATCAGACAGTAAAGTTATTAACACTATCAAATGGTACAACACCAGAAACTTCTTTTTCACTTCCTCTTGAAAAAACCATCATTCACGAAAAACCAAAACAAAATCAAAATCACACCAACGATAAATTATGGCACTGACATAGAAAGTTAGATGAAAAAAATGGTCAGCGAATTCCAACTCTTGACAAACCACGCTCTGCTGTTGAACATTTAAAACGTTGTGGGTTCGAAAAACAAACATTTATTAAGCCGAGTAACACGCAGAGCAACATACAGAGTAAGAAAAAGTTTACAGAGGTTTTATATACAGTACAAAGTCCAAAATTCGGACGTCCATTATCCGGAATGATCTAAAATCCGGACTTCAAAGACGTAAACATTTTTTTCAAAATTAATGCTTTACGCATGCGTATTTGATTTTTTCTTCCATAATAAAACCTGTGGAGATTTTCACTTAAAAATTCCGATTCTTAATTTCACTTAGGCACTAAATAAAATACCTCGTTATGGAAAAACAATCATGTAAGCATAAATTTGTGAGATTAATAATTTGGCTCCGTAGCTAGATACCTACTTGTCATACATCTCAAACCGAAACATTCACCTATTTTATATCCCTGACGCCGACCTGGCGAGTCATTATTTATTATATTTTGCTTTCATCACTGCATGTTTATCAATACATGACAGCTTCAGTTATAACTCAGGCTGTGATGTCTAAACTTTTTTAATATTTGTAACTGAATAACAAGAGTATGGCAACCTTTTATCCTAACATTATACTTGGCAATGATTGTAGATTTTTAAATGCTCTAAGAAGTGTTGACGAGGAAAAATTCAACAAAAATTTCTTTTCATATGCTAAAAATAGATTTTGTTAATGAAACTCATAAGCCAAAAGTGCTATTTTTATTTATTATTATGCTGTTTTAATTAAGAATAACTGATATCTTATTCACCATAAACCCAGAAGCGGCGGCAGAATATGTTGGCACTGGACAACAGAATTTAGGGAAGATGAAATTTTTGGAATTTGGGGAAGCACCGAATGGCAAAATTAAGAGATGAGAAGTTTTTATGATTTAGGGAAAGCACTGGGATCCAAAATTTAGGCATGGTGAAAACTTGGGAAAGTGCTTTGTAGCAGAATTTAGGATCCGAAGAGACTGCACCAAGCAGTATCGAGCACCGGCCCTAGATAAAAAGTATATGTGGGAGTTTATTTATTTAGGACTCATATTAGTTTGAAGCATGAACAAGAGATAAACGTAGGTATAGTAAATAACTAATACAATTCAGGCCTTATTCAGTACGCAATAGGAGCAAGACAAAATTTAGGGAAACAATTTGGCTTTCATCGCCAATCTTGTGATACGCAGCCATAATGTATAACGGACGCTGTTAAGGTAGGCTAAAATTACCTTTACTGATTCTAAGGCATTTGTATTAATTTAGCAGACTGCACTGCTCCCTGGTATTCTAATTTGATCCAGCTTATTATTTTTTGCAGACTGTTATTATTACAGCAATTTTCTAAAAACTGCTTGAACTTTTGATTATGTCGAAAAGAGTTTCCAGTTCTGGAATTGCTAAAGGATCTACAAAGTGAAACCTTGTTTCGATGTCCGTTAAACAAAAAGTAGAATTGCTGCAAAAAATGGATAAAAGCATGGCCGTCTCAGAATTATGCAAGGAGTATGGCATTGGAAAGTCCACTGTATATGACACAACAAAAAAGAAAAAGGAACTTTTTGAATTTTTTGTAGAAGCATCTTAAACAACTTACATTGAAAGACATGTTTAATAAAGTGAACAAATAAATGTTAAGCTTTTTGTTTTGTAAATTTTGATACCCTTTAGATCAAAGCTGTTCTTTATTTCATAAATTACGATTTCATATTTTTAATTGTATAATTTCTGCATGCTATCTTACCAGATTTAAATTGATGATCTATCACCCGTAAAAATTCCAAATCCGGAATCGCCGAAGTCCCAACCAGTCCGGATTTCGGACTTTGTACTGTATGAGTTTACAGCAGATAATGGTGTAACGAATCACAAACAAGACACAATAAACAACCAATCAAAGATAACATAAAGAAAATATAAACAAATAAAATAGGATTAAGTTTCAGAATACATCGGCATTTTAAGTTTGATACCTTTACTGAACTTTACTCAACTTTGATACCTTTACTCAACTTCCTCTCACATTTTCTTGCCAGAATGTAAATTTAAAGGTAAGTGACGTGCATACTTAAGTGGATGAATCTCTTCAGGACAGTTTTAACTGCGCATTAAGCTGATAAGACATTTTTCCCCCTCCGCTCATGAAATTTTGCTGTTCTACTTGAATATTGAGTGAGTATGTTCTTTTCCTTCTTATTGTTATACTCTAGCTGAAAGGGCATTTACAATCTATGGATTCTTGATTATCTTTACAACTGACTCTTGGCTGACAGTATGGAAAAGAATTCGGATGTTCCACTTAGGATAATGCATAAAGCGTTATCACTTGAAAAAGATATTGCTGTCTTAAATCAGCAAATTATTGAGCGAAATAATATAGTTCCTGCAGAGGAACAAGAAAAAATGCTTCACTCATTAAGACTTAATGATTATTACAACTCTGTTTTATCGAACCCTAACACTGAATGGATTATGCATAAAGTCGAAAGCATAACCATTTCTCAAAATAAACCTAACACTGATTCAGACAAATCAGATTGGCTTCAAGCCCCTCACAAATGACTAAGGAAAAATAATAACTCATCAGGAGATGATGATCCCTCTCTTAAAACAAGCAGTAAATTCAATTCCCTGTCAAAAGAGAAAACTCAAAAAATAACTCGGATAATAACATGGAGGAAGATGATTCTGTGTCTAAGAACATGACTCCCTTCCAACAACCAAAAAAGTATGCAGGGAAAATTCCTCCCTTAGTAGTCACTCATTCTAACATTAATTGGAAGGATCTGAGAAAAGAGATAAAAGAAAATTAAAAAATTGAAAGATAGAATTGAAGGTTGAGGGCGAAAACCTCAAAAATTAAAGTATTTGATGTAGATGATTATGGAAAACTGCAAGATAAGCTTCAAACGGAAGCAATTCCATTTCATACCTATCTTCTAAATTTGGACAAATGTCTTAGAATAGTTATAAACGGCTTATCATCTGATTTCACTGCAGTTGAAGTAAAGGAAGACTTAGAGCTTCAGAATATTCCTGTACTGCAAGCAAGTACAAAGAATGCGAGATGGTGTTTTGGTAAATCTACCCATCTTTTACATTGAAGTTCCACATACTGATGCAAGAAAAAGTATATGGAAAATATGCAAAATCTTAGACATGTGTGTGCGAATTGTATCTTATAAGAGCAGGCCGGGCCCCACGCAGTGCTTCAACTGCCAGAGATACGGCCATACTCAGAGAGCCTGCCGCAAACCCCCTGTATTGTGTTATATGTTTAGATTCTCATAAAACTATAGTCCTATTAAAAATGATAAAAGCATAGCTGCTACTTGTATACTCTGCAAAGGGCCACATCCAGCCTGCAGTGTTGAATGTCCCAAGAGACTGGGAAATGAAGAGGCATCTATCCGCAAACCTTCTAGTAAAATAACAAAGTCCCCTGCAACAGGAAAAGAAAACTCGGAAAGTTTGGCTTCTCACATCCAATCAGAAAATAATTCAACCATGGCTAACAGCCAATCATATGCAGCTGCTGCCGCAGCACCTTAAAAAAATTCAAATAATTCTCGTATGAAAAGTACTTCAAATATAAGTGGGAAAGAAATCCTTCAAGAGGATGATTTTGAAAAGTTTACCGAATTAATAAAATGTCTGTTTCAAATCTACATCAGATGCAGGAGTACTAGCGACCCAGCTCGCAAAATTAACATCGCTATGGATGTTGTAAAGACCTTTATCAAAAACGATAATGTCTTTTAAAACTTATTCTAATCCACAACAAAATTTACAGCATATAAATTATGCTAAATTAATGTTTCATAATTGCAATGCCATATCTACACAACTCCTTGATCTCAAGCACTATATCAAAACTAACAATTTGGACATTATATTGCTTAATGAAACACATCTTGGAAGCACGGAAAGTCTGAAAATTTCCAATTTCGATATATATCGCTCAGACAGATTACATAACAGAGGTGGTGGAACTGCTATAATTATTAAACGCAGCCTAAAAAGCTATAAATTAGCTCTTCCTTCACTATCCAGCATTGAAGCAGTTGCTTGTATCTTCCCCAGCAACAACTTGAATTATCTTTTGGTTTCTGCTTACAAACCACTGCAAACGCAGCTTAATACTCAAGATCTAGATATAATATTAAACTTAGGCTACCCCACAATTATAGCCGGGGATTTTAACTGTAAACATACTTCTTGGCACTCCAGGAGAACAAATCAGAATGGAATTAACTTGTTTAATTACAGCTTATTTAATAATATCAGAATTCATGCTCCTACGGAGCCTACTCACTGCCCTAGCAACTCACTCTTTAATCCTGATGTCTTGGATATAATAATTACCTCTAAAATTAAGAAAGTACCTTATCTTAGTGTAGATAACAAACTCACTTCTGATCATCTTCCCATCAGATTTACGCTATGTGGACTTCGCTGTGGATTACTACTGTTACATAGCAAAATAAACTGGAATAACTTCACCCACATTCTCTATAACAATATTTCTATGAATAATAACATCACAGATATCAGTGAAGCTGAAATGCAATTCTCTCTAGCACACTACTCTCTATAATTTGAACATAAATGGCTGTCAACCTGTAGATGAATAATACCCTTGATAGGAGCAGGTACTCTTCATTTTAATTTAAAAATGTGTCTATTTACTTTATTAGTCTACACTTGTGAAATATGGGTTATTCTCCAGTGATCCCTAATACTGTAAGTTATCAGCAACCAACAACCTTGATTTGCACTTATATACTTTGGGTTTATTTAATTCAAAATTCTCTCTAAATTTAGTCTCATTGCTGTATGCTAATGACCTAGTTATTGAAAGTAACTCTCAACCAATTTGGCTTAGTTTATTTGGTTATGACAAAGCATGTGAGGGCTATTTGTCTAAAGGGAGGGTTGCCTTCATGAAAGATTTTCTCAAAGCAACCTGGCTCATATTCACATTACACATAGGAAAACTATGAAAATGCTCATGCAGCCAACTTATTCGCCTGGAACCAAACCCAGGTTGAACTACCAGGGCTCAGCGACTTTATCATTCGGCTGGTGCTAGGCCAACTGTTAACCACTAGGTAACTAACTGGTAACCAACAGTCTTGTATCATGTAAGATCTAGTGTTCTTAGCTAGCATAAAATGTAACTAGATCTACCTAAGTGTAATCCTTGCAAATTCTTGCACAGGCTTGAAGATCAAACATTCAGGGGAAAAGTGTAAAAGATCCTTTTACTGAAAACAAAATATTTAACAGAAGGTATGGACTTACGTGCTTACACAAAACACCAACCGCTTGCAGTGAGAACTTAAAAGATAATGTAACACTAACTTTAACCTTGTGATCCTGATGTTTTTTGCCCTAAAATTTTACACTTCCTTAAAATGTCATGAATAAATAGTATTTTCTTGATTATAATTAAAAAATGACTCTCTAACTCTTTGATTCCTTTTGTTCCAATATACGTTCAACCCAAAATCAGATACAAGCTGGCAAAAATATTTATGTGTAATGAATAAGAAAGCCACTCTTCTATATGGAATTTTCCATCCATAATGAGAGGGTTAAAGGTAAAGAGTAATATGAGACTAAACAATTCAGTTTAAGTTAACAGGTGGACTCAGAAAAACTGCACCAGCTGGATAATAACTTGGCAAGAAAACGTACCTGATATTAAGGTTAACAGATGGTGGAAACTAGCAACATGCACTCACAATAGCAAAATCACGCCCTGTGTAACCTTTTCGCTCGAACAGTTAAAATATTCTCTTTCACCCTAACTCATTTTCATCCTGGCAAGGGAACATGAAGAGAATAATAGAATTCAGGAAAGATTCACAAAATAAAATAACTATTAGAAAAAATAAATAGAACCCTATAACATTCAGTTTAATTTTATTTTATTAATGAACCTAAAAAATGTAATTTTAAATTACATTCTTTTTATTAAAATCTGCAGCATTATTTTAATTAATAAAAGATTTATCTAACACTATTTATTTTGAATTCAAACAGAATAAATTAATTTTTTGGGGGGGTGGGGGCTTTTTTAATGTGAAGTAATGAGAGATCTTCATCAGCACAGATTATTGCTCATCATTTATTCATGATAGGTATTAATCATATATTTATCATAGGCACCACTCTTTTTTAGCTAAATATCATTCTGTGCTTCATTTCATAGTTGCAGTATCAACCGTTCAAGATTTGAAGCGGAAACATAAAAATATGCACTGATGAAGAATGATGTATTAGCTAATGTAAACAAGGACACTTATTAATGCATGATTAAGTATTCAATTCTTAAAATTGTGTATTTGAATTCTTCACAAGAATTTAAAAAATTTTTCTCTTCTCTGTATCTCCTTCACATGCATTATTATTTAGCTTACGCATTTTTATCATGATCTTGAAAAATATTATGTATAAGGCATAGTTATATTTTCAAATATAACTATAAAAAACATAATTTTAAAATGTCAAAGGGAAATCATGTTTAACTAAAATATAATTGATTAGGTAATTAGAGTTGATTAAAATATTGTGCTGTAATAAATTATTAACATGTGTTGTTGATATATGTGAATTAAGGGATTTGAATTTTTCAATTTCAAAAGTGTTTTCATTTTCTGTTAATTAATTTATTGTGCTTATAATAAACTGATTGTAATTTCAGAATTCATTTTCATTTTTGTACGTTGTTATAAAATACAGATACTTCTTTATTTTAGGAGTTGAGGTTCCAGAACTGACAGCCATGCCTCATTTGCAACATCTTCATTTGCAGTGTGTTCGTTTTACAAAGCTTCAGCCATTTAGGGCGTTTTTAGCTCAAAATCTGAAAACTTTCGTGATGAAACATTGCATGGGTCCTTCTGTATCTTTAAGGTTTGATAATTTCACTATAAATTATGTGTGATAAATGCAGAAAAAACTTATTCATATATTTCTAAGTTAGCAGGGCTCGAATTTTGATGACCTTAAAATTCACTAAAAATACCCCTTAAAATGGAAAAAATTCCTTAAAAATTTTTTTAAATCTCTGCAAAAAATAAAAATAAAAAAAAATAAAATAATAGCATAAAAGAGACACAGTTGACAAGGATTGGCAACTGGATAAAAATCTGAAATATTACACATCTCTTACTTGATTTTTTTTTTTTTTTTCAAATTATGTCTTGCACAAATATATTACAATTGCACTGAATATTAAGTGCTTCTTGATGTTTCTGAAAGCGAAAAATTTTCTGTCATCCATATGTAAGTTAGCACGATAAGCTTCTCTTAGCGCCCACTGCAGCTATTGGAACGCACTTGAATAAAACTGCCTGACTTACCATTAACTCTTTTTCATTTTGAAAAGAGTCTGCTTCATCAAGATAAGGGATATTTTTCACATAATTTGGAAGCCACAATTTTTTGACGAAACAGAGTTGAATGTAGCAAATGCAGTATTTCAAACTTTGCCTAAAACACTACCTAATTTATCAGTGTAATTTATTGCATTGGCTAGTTTGATAGTTTGTCCTTGTGAAGATTTAACAGTTGAAATTAGGATCCTGAAATTGGATCTGATGTACATAAAATTTACACATGTTCATGTGTATCTAGAAATACAAAATGTTCGAAGATTGAATATAATAGGCATTCATTTTTTTTTTTTTATATCAAAAATGCATACAAAGTACAAAGTCTGAGATCCGGACTTGTTGGGACTTCAGCAATTCCGGATTAGGAATTTTTCTGGATATATCGGTTTAAATCTAGTAAGATGGCATGTAGAAATTATAAAATTAAAAATATGAAATAGTGATTTATGAAAAAATTAAGTATTTATGATCTAAAGGGTATCAAAATTTACAAAAAAAAAAAAAAAAAAAAGGCTTAATAATTATTTGTTTACTTTGTTAAACATTTCTTTGAATGTAAATTGTTTTAAGATGCTTTGTTTTTTTGTGCTGATACTTTCTCTTCAATTCTATAGACAGACATAATTTCTTGTTCAGTTACAAAGTTCCAATGTTCAAGTCATGCAGTTGCTGTGTCCATAATTCTGACTAACTCATGAATAAAAATTTTTTCATTTTCAATAACCTCTCTGTTGCTTTCTTCACTATCGGTAGTGGTATTTTCTGAATCTAGAACCATACTAGAGATTCTGCTGTCCGTTAATTAATTGATTGATGACTGGAGTATTGTCATTGCAATGAAAAACTTCTGTTATATGATCTTCATTTATTACCACTTCTTCACATTTCTTTAAAAAATCCATTAATTGTAAAATTTCACCTGTGGTTTGCGATATCCAAAAGCCTTCAAATTCGTGGCTATCATCTTTAGCATCCGCAGCATGAAATATGATAGTCGGCCATAAATTAAGCCAAGCATTTTTTAAAGTGTCTGGATTCACATCCTCTCATGATCTTGCATTGCTCCCCACAGCGAACTTTATGCTAAAATATCTCAAAAATTCTTGAATAGTCTTGCAATTATTCAAGAAATTTGACATGGATATTAAAAATGCTTCTTTATATTTGCATTTCAACTCACACACTGTTCTGATATCCATTGGCTGAATGATGGACATACAGTTTGGAGGAAAGAATAACATGGATCCATTATCTTTCATTAAACCTTGAGTGAAATATGAGCCGAAATGTTATCTACAATCAAGATAGTTTAGTTGTTAGATGTTGGTTTACCTGATAATCAAGATAGATTATCAGGTAAACCAACATCAGGTTCAAATGTTTCTGAGCCTCGGGAATGAAATGATTTCCAAATTAATCATACATTAATGCTTGCATCATCCGTGCTGTTTTATTTGCATGATATATAACGAGAAAATCTTTATTACTTTAAATGCTCGAGGTCGTGTATTTTTTCCGATTACAAAAAGTTATGTTATACTTGTGCGTTCCTGCAACATTTGAGCATGCTAAAATTGTTAGTCTAGCTTTAGAATCTTTGACACCAGTTGGAGCATTTTCTGTAGAAGTTGCCAAGGTATTTCACGGTACATATTCCCAGAAAAGACCAGTTTCATCAGCACTGTAACTTTATCTTGGAGATAATGTTTCACTATGAGTTCAATGAATTCATTTGCAAATAGTTCAGCAGCTTTTTCATCTGAAATTTTTAATTGCATTATGCCACAGTGATTTTAAAATTTGGTTAACCAATCTGTCGAATATCCACACTCAGTTTTTAAGTTCATTTCTTCATGAAATATTTTGGCTCAAGCCATTAACATTAGACCCGTCAATGGCACACCCTCACTGTGCCTCTGTCTGACCATTCAATCATCACTTTGTCATGATTGTCGCTTTTAGCATAGCGAATAATTTTTCTGTTATTCATTGCGAGTGAGGTGTCGGAATCCACAAAAAATTCATAAAGTTCCTTTTTCTGTTATGTGATATACAGTTGACTTTTCATTGCCATATTCCTCGCATAGTTTTGAAACCTATCCATTATTTGCAGCAATTCCGGTTTTAAGTTTAATGGAGAACGAAACGTTCTTTCGCTTTTTAGATCATATTGCAGCTCCAGAATTAGAAACTCCTTTTGACATAATCGAAAGTTCAAACCTGGAAAAACAGCCTGCAAAAATAATGAGCTGGGTTAAATCAGAAAGTTAAAGAGCAGCACAATCTGCTATATTAACTGAAATTCTTTGGAATCAGTGAAGTATAATTTTAGCCTAGCTTAATAGCTTCCGCTATACATTATTGGCTATGTAGCAATAATGAAATTGACAATGAAAGACAAAATGTTCCATTAAATTTTGTCTTGCTTCTATTGTGTACTGAGACAGCTAAGCCTGAATTATATTAATTTAGGTATTCATTTTACTTTCGCCTAATTCTTGCACTCACATAAGGCTTATCTGAATCCTGAATAAATTCCCACATATACTTAAGTTTACTGAGGACAGGTGCTAGATATTTTGCCGCCTGATGCAGTCTCTGTAAGTCCTAAATTCTACTCCAAGCACCTCCCTAAGTTCTAAATTTTTGTTGCAGTACTTTCTCTAAATTCTAAAAATTTTATCTTCTCTTAATTTTGTTTTTCAGTGCTTCTCTAAATTCCAGAAATTTTGTCTTCCCCAAATTCTGCTGCCTGGTGCAGCCATATGAGCTCTGGCGCTGGTTCTGAGTTTAATGTGAATAAAAGATCAATTATTCTTAATTCAAATAGCACTAAATATTTTGGCCTATGAATATCATTAACAGAATATATTTTTACATATGGAAGGAAATTTTTGTTGAATGTTTCCTGGTGAACATTTAGTACATTTAACTTAAATCTGTAATCATTGCCAAGCGTAATGTCAAAAAAAAAAAAAAAAAAAAAAAAAAAAAAAAAAAAAAAAAAAAAGGCTTCCATACTCTTCGTTATTCAAATACTAATAAAAAAAATTGTTTAGGCATCACTGCATAAATCATTACTCAATTTATCATGTGTTGATAAACATACAGTGATGAAAGCAAAATATAACAAATGATGATTCGCCAAATTGGCTTCAGGGATACAAAATATTAGTAGTTGTAGAATCAACAATGTTTCTGTATAGAATATTTCAGTTTGAGATATATGCCAAGCAGATATGCAGCTACGGAGCCAAATTATTGATCACACAAATTTATGCTAAAATGATTGTTTCTTCAATAACGAGGTATTTATTTAGTGCCAAAGTGAAACTAGGAATCGGGATCTCCTCATGTTTTCTTATGGGGAAAAAAATCAAATGCACATGCATAAAGCATAAAAAAAAATTCCTAAAATTTTTTTTGTTGGTTTTAAGGTCCGGATTTTAGATTATTCTGGGTATTATATGTCCATGAATTAAAAGCATATTAAAAAACTGAAAGTTTTCAGATTTTATATTATGCCCAAAGGGGCTTTTTTTTAATGTTTTGTGTGTTACCTTTATTTATTAAATACCATGTTTTTCACACTTAAACCATAAAATTAAGTTCAACAGCAATATTAACAAAATGTTTAAAAGCACATATCTAGAATTTCTGATACACGGTCTTACGCGCTGGAGATGAAAACATTTACCCCCTCCCCGGACAGCATTGCCATTGCTCACTTTGAAATCATTGAGTTTCTTAATCAAAAACTCGTAAATCTTTACAAAATATGAATATATGAACAATAAATCTTGTTTTTACTTGAAATATTTTTCAGCAAATCATCTAACACCTGTCTCTTAACTGATTTCTCAAAGTCTTTTCACGATACTCTTCAACTAAAATAAATTCAGTTTCAAAGTCCTTTTCATTTTGTAAACTATCTAAATAACTGTTATGAGTTAATTCTAAAGTGTCTGCCTTTTGTTTAAATAATGCTAAACACATTTCAATTTCGTCATATTCGACGCTATCATCAGTTAGTATGCTTTCTAATTTATTATAGGCCTTCGTAAATAAAGCCCTTTGAGTGGTTTTGTTTCTCTTTACTATTTCCATTTCTAGTAAGTTATTCACTCAAAATTTCTGAAACTTCGTATTTTCAATACATATAAATTACCATTTACGTATCAAATATTAAATTTCAAATCTTCAAAATGGAAAGCAATAAATCCTCTCTTACCTTTTCTAGCTTCTTGTTGTCGTTCCAATTAAGCTGGCCTACCCAGGGGCGCCAAAAATGTCGGTTAGTTTAGACTAAAGATACTCATTAAATCAGATAAATGAGATGGCTCACTTTAATTAACAGACAAGAAGTTTCTTTAAAGGCATAAGCATTTTATTTCAATTATTTGCAACAAACCACTTCATTACAAACTCATTCCTTTTTAAAAAATTTTAAAACTACTGTTCTAATCACAGTCTTGTGATAAACCGACACGTTGCTACTCTTTTTCAAACAAATATTAACCAAGTTAAATTAATTTCCAGAAGTGGCACAACAAGCAAGTTAGTAATCTGCGATGCTCAGCCAGAGCATTAAGAAACAAAGAATGCTCAACCAGAGCATTAAGAAACAAATTCTCTGGTATGATGCTAAAATCTGAATCCTTTCAGGTTTTTTCTTACTTTCTTTTTAGTTTGAAAACATGTACTGTATAGTACAAATCCATAATCCGGAATGATCTATAATCTGGACCTCAAAACGACAAACTTTACGCATGCGCATACATTACGCATGCACGTAAAGAATGCGCATATGCATGCGTAATGTATGCTTTACGCATGCGAGCATTGAAAGAAATGATTAATAAAGTAAACAAATAAATATTAAGCTTTTTTTTTGTAAAATTTGATACCCTTTAGATCATAATTGCTCTTTATTTCATAAATTACGGTTTCATGTTTTAATTGTATAATTTCTGCATGCCATCTTACTGGATTTAAATTGATGATCTATAATCAGGAATCGCAGAAGTCCAGAGGAGTCCGGATTACAGACTTTGTACTGTATTATAACTGTTTAACGTAAAATCGATTTAGGTCACATTTTAAAATTTATAAGTAATGGTTAATATATTTACTGTAGGAAATATGTATTCAGTTAAATGAATTTGGGTATTGCAAAGTTTGTTTTTAAATTTTTAAATCGTAAATGATATGGTACTATAGGATATTTGTGCAGATTTTGTGTTAGGCACATCTTGATAAGATTTTACATTCCAACATTTTGTGTCTGTTTTATTAACATTTGGACTAATGAGTTACAAAGACCTCTCTTTCGGGTGAAAAAATTCTTTTATACTTGATTAATTGTGTGAATTATAATATGAAACTATCTAATTATTTCTCATGTTTAGGTATTTATCCTTAATTATTGCCTTAAGTTCTTCACCTTCGCTAAACCGCTTAGAACTTGTACGTGTGCCTTTACCCGGAGGATTATTTCAGCGTGCGGTTGAAGATTCCTACAGGCATAATGGATTCGTTAATTTAAAAACTCTTATAATTGCTGGTTGCAAGGTATGTACATTGGGAAAAAGTACTGGCTGAACTACATAATGTTTATTGAGATTTTTTTTTGTATTAATAAAATTCTTCTAAATAGTTAATCTTTAATGATTCATGCATTTTGTATTTAAAAAATATTTAATTAGCTTTGATATAGAAGGCAAAGCTGTTAGAAATGTGGGTTTGAATTTTAAAATTTCTAAACTTTCGTTAAAAATTTTTTTAATTGCTGTGTGATCTTGATTTTGTAAATAGAACTGTTTCCTTTAATAAAGTAATTCGAGTGATTTTAAGAATTGAAAAAAGGTACTGTTATTGAAACTTATTGAGGATAATTTCCTATGATTATAGTACTGATAACTTCTTATAATTGTAGTACCGATAATTTCCTATAATTATATAATTATAGTACTTTGTGATTTTTAAAAATCATTTTTGATAAACATATGAGTTTATTTATTTATTTTTATATTTTTTCTGTAAAATAAAGTATCTGTTAGTTATGACATGACTAACTTTTTACAAAATCACATTTTGCATAACATTAAAAAAATATTCAGTTGGGTATCGTTATTGTACATTTTTTGCTTTGTATCATGGTCATGATTTTTTTTTTTTTTTTTCCCAGGGTGTTTTGGAGTCTGACTTAGGCCATCTGATGATTGTTGCCAGTAAAAATTTGGAAAGTCTTTCTATACAGCCTTCTCTTACTAAAGATAGCTTATTTGTATCATTGTCTTTTGCACAGTGTGAATTTCCTAAACTGAAGAATTTGCATTTGGGCTATGTAGATAAATTAAACTCATCAGGTATAGTGATTACACAAAAATAATTATACTATATGGTATATTTATGTATATATTTATACATTTACTAATAATTTATCACACAAAACTACCAAAAAATCTATGGGATTAAAAATAAAATGTAAATAAAAAGATATGCCGTGGAAAAAATAAGAAAACAAAATAAATCGTATTTTGTGTTTAAAGTTTCGGACTTATTAGTACTGCTTTTATGTACAAGTATTTTTGCTATGAAAAGTTAAATAAAAAGTTAATTTTTAAAAACATTAATAACTTTACAATTCAATCTTTGAGAACTGTATGTTAGATACAACTGTAGTATCACAGATTTGTCAAAAGGCTCAGCTAAAGCCTGTTGCATAGAATTTGCTTTTGTAATCACCAAAAGATTTTTCTTTCTAAAAATGCAGTATTTCATCTGGCTTTGAATTACAGGGAAAAAAACTGGCAGTTTTACCTCCCCTAAATAGATCGTGAGAATTATAAATCTCAAGACTTAGATAAAGAATTTTTTGTTTGCACCTTTAACCATTTAGCTTTCCAGCTCTTTTTCATCACTTTGCTTAAACCTGACCTTTTATTTTAAGGCGATATATTCACTTGAAGCAGTAAAATTTATAAAATCAATTTCTTGGTGTTTTCTTTTGCAATATTTGTTTCTTTAACTTCTCAAAATCAATTATTTTTCCATTTCAGAATAAGAACTTTTCTTTATTTTTGAAGAGGAATATTTATCACAGTTTCAAATATATTATTTGCAGCTGTAATAACTATGTAACATGTTTCATGTCTTTCTGATCACAACCATTTTGATCCATTTCATTTAAATTTGCAGTTTGATAACTCAAAGAAAATCTTTTGCATTTGTCAAAAATGGGCAAGAAAGGAGCTGAGTATCAATAGGCTTAACATTAAAAGTGTAATTTTTTGTCCACTATCCATCATAGATCAATCAGCTGCAGAGGTATTGTTAAGAAAGAATGATAATTTATAAGTGTTAGCATGGGTAAAGATTTGTGCCAGAGTGACTTTTTTGCAACAAAAGTAAATTTGTGATACTTGGAAGAGGGGGGGGGGATTTTCTTTCTATCTCTCTTTTTGTTAAAAAAACTTGGAATGTGGATTTTACATTGAGTTTTAGCAGAGGTATAAACACTGAATGAGTTTCTGAAAGTATTTTTAGAAGAAATTTAGTTTTATTTTGCATCTGCAATAAAAGAGGTCTAATGGTGATATAGTTTAGATACAGCTAAAATTACAGATATTTTACATTCTCAAATCTGGAATTTCCCAATTTGTGAAATGTAAACTTACTATTCTTCTTAAGTTTTGTTTTTAAAATATGAAATCATTCAAAGATTTCATAAATTAAAAATTTTTAGACTATACAGTCAAAAGTCGTTAATCCGGACTCATCGGGACTTCGGCGATTCCGGATTACCGATTTTTCTGGATTATAGATCATCAGTTTAAATCTGGTAAGATGGCATGCAGAAATTAAAAAATTAAAAATATGAAACTGTAATTTATGAAATAAAGAACAATTATGATCTAAAGGGTATCAAAATTTACAAAAAGAAAAAGCTTAATATTTATTTGTTTACGTTATTAAACATTTCCTTCAATGTAAGTTGCTTCGTTTCATGTGATAATACTTTCTCTTTAATTCTATTAAACAGACATAATTTCTTGTTTAGTTATAGGACTTGAAAGCTCCACTGTTCAAGTCCTATAATTGCTGTGTTGAGAATACCGACTAATTTGTCAATCGAAATGTTTTCGTTTTCAATAACCTCTGGATCACTTTCTTCACTATCGGAAGCGAATTATAATGACGAGGAACTTGATTTAAATCATATCAAAGACAGAGTGCATCGAGATGAAATACTACACTTAGTAAGGAATTATAAGCCAAATAAAATAAAAACAACTGCCCTGAAGATAAGGATAGTGCTGACAGATCAACTTCCAATCCGCTGCGTGAAATTAATAAACAGATTTCGGATTTCAAAACATACTTTTGCTTTTTAGATACAAATTACATATTAGTAAATATATATCGGAAATTATATTTGACATAATCGAAAGTTCAAGCTTACTTTTATGAAATTGCTCTAACAGTCTGCAAAAAATAATAAGCCGGATCCAATTTGAAGATTAAGGAACAACACAATCTGAAACATTAACTGAATTAGATAATTTTAGCTTAGCGTATAACTCCATTACACATTAAACGCGCATGCGCACAAACATATTCGCAGCTGTAAAGGTCTTACGCGCTCTCGTAAACGCCTGTGCGCATGCGTGAACGTGACGCATGCGCAGAAAGTTTGTAGTTTTGAGGTCCAGATTATAGATCATTCCGGATTATGGGTGTCCGAATTAACGACTTTTGACTGTATTAAGTATGCCTAGTTCATGTAGTGTAAAATGGCAAACTTCTTGTTTCAGTGATCTCATGGAATTTCAGTAGATTTTTGTTTTTGTCATTCCCCTACATCATATATAGAATAATCCAGTAGATTCTGTAATGTGGGTCATTTCTCTGGCTGTAAAATGGTAACATAGGAAGTATTCTCTGTGGCTGTGTGATTACGTACCATGTGATCTTGTTCCCAAGCTCTTCATTAGATTAAACTCTGGCAGACCGGGCTTCAAATCTGAATAAAAATCAGCCACTTGGATAAAGATTGGGATTTAGAAAGGATGGGTTTTTGAATCAGTAATGAACTCTAAACAGCTTGGGTTAATTTGAACCAGTCTAGCTTAGCCCAATCTGTATTTCTAAATGCACTTAGTAGGGTTTGCTGGAAGATGAAAGCATTAACTGTAGCATCCTGTTGTGATATTCAGACACATGCACCCCTCGGGCTTCCAGGTGCTTAATGAGAGATATCTTTACTCAGCGACAGAATGGACAGCTGACCTTTGGAAGAAAGGTGCAGCGGAAACCTCCCTAGTGTGGTTTCCGGACATAACGGAGTAATTATTCTCTTTCCAGGTTTTTAACAAAACAAGGAGAGAGCTTTGTGTAAAAAGCTTTTGATGCTATAAACGAGTGAAAGCAGACGCATTTTAGCATCGCCGCCGGGTCAGCGGCTTTTGTATGAGTTGTGGCTGAAGAGATTCAATTAGTTTAATATTTATTCACGAATTTCTTATAAGGTATGTGCCTACATACGAAGCATTTATTTGTGACTACATATGAAGCTACATACATTTTTTTAAATACATGAAATTTTAATTAAACACACATGTTTTTGAGTAAGATGGGATATAAAATTATGAATTTAAATAGAATTATATAGAACGTTTCATTACTTTTTTAAATATAGGCAATATTTAGTAAAAATTTTCATTTACGCCAGATCTATAATAGATTCTAATGAATATATTTCAATAATCTTTACACAGTATATAAATAACATACTTACCTGTGTTCTGTAGTAAAAGATTTGCTGTACTTATAAATTTTTTTGAAATATTCAAAACTTGGTACAAAAACTCAAAATTTAAAAAAAAGATCCTCTTTTCTTCAAAATACTGTCAATAAAATGAATAAATAAATACAAATAGGTCAGATTTTGCTACAGAACACAGCTAAAGATGAGTAAATTATTTTGGCAAAATTTCATTTCAATATTTTAAGTACATTTTGAGAAATTAACGTAATCGCAATCAAAAGTAACGAAAAACACATTTTCTCAGAAAAAGCATTTAAAGATTTTAATATAGCACACAAAATTTTGTAGCCACTTTAGACCTTTAAAACTCGTCGTATTTGTATGTTAGGCCCTTTTTTACTTCATTCTTAACTAATTTTGACTTTCTTTTAGCATTTTCTTTATAACTTTGTTGCTTGTAGGGATTGGCATTTTGATTTCTGAATTCGCTGTTTGTCTATTCTCATGTAGCTTTCAAGCATAATGGGATTAATTTCTATTTCTATATACATGAAAATAGGTCATAAATATCTTGAATTAAATAATAATACAGGAATATGTGCACCTAAAAGCAATGTTTTCAGTTGGACAAAAGTTTCTTTAGGTAAAATAGTCCTCAAAAGGTTATTAAAACACTCATTATTGTTTTAAGTCTTCCCATGTAGGCATTTTATCAGCAAAGTGTCACACAGTGAGAGATGTGTTGCATTTACAGCTTTTATATTATTTAATAATTAGAAAATAGTTGTTTAAACTTATTGTTTACATTTTTACGACCATTTAAATGCCAACTTCCAGCATCCAAAAATTCACTTCCGGTTTATTTTTTATATTATAACTTTGCTTCTAGTTATCGTAAAAACAAAAATAAAGGATTTTTGGAAACCTAAATGTATGGCCTATAAAATGAATAAAAAAAAGAATTTTAGAAAATTTTCACCAAAACGACGAATTTAGGGTAGGCACATACCTTAAGTTTTCAAAATAAATATTTTAAAAGATAACCTGTCTTTTCTTGCACCCAGCACGGGTGTTCTGACATTACAGCATTATTAAAATGGTGGCAGCGGTTCAGATGAGAAAATCCATGCAGAAATTACAGACTGTCAGGCTCTGAAAATTCTCAAGATTGTGGGACAGTCATTGTCCGAATATCATCAGTGTTTTGCAGATATTACAGACCATCAGGTTCTGAAGTGCAGCACGAAAAGTTACGAACATCAGTTTGAAAAAGCGATTACAGCTCTCTGAAGCGGTGAAATAAGAAAATCCATGCAGAGATTGCAGACCATCAGGCTCTGAAATTCTTCTCAAGTTTGTAGGACAGCCATTGTCCGATCATCATCAGTGTTTTGCAGATATTACAGACCATCAGGTTCTGAAGTGCAGCACGGAAAGTTACAAACATCAGTTCGGAAAAATGATTTACAGCTCTTCGAAGCAGTGAGATAGAATCCACGAAGAAGTTTACGGACACCAGTCCAGACAAAAAGAAACGACAGTCTCCTGAATACAGCTCATCTTCAGCAGCATAAATTGTGCGATCATCTTGTGTTCGAAAAAAATTAGTGCAGGTGTGCGGATAAGCTTTGTCCAAAGATCATCAGATCATTGTGAATGTGTAGTGTAGTGAAAAAGTGATACATGTGTGATCATCGTTGTGCCTGAGAAAATTATTGATGTGTAAAGGAGAAGAATTACTGTAACTTTACTGTAACTTAAGGTTCTAAGGCTAGGTGGCATTTTGACATTCATTTTTAAGACATCTTGAATATTATAATTATTAGAATTTTCAGTTAAGATGTATCAAACATTATTTGTGTAAGAACTGAGAAAAATATATTTTTTTTCCTATTGAATGAGTAGAAGGGGAATGGTAGAAATCCCCAGTAGTTTTCACTTTAACATTTGTCTTATTAATGTTTAATTATGAGCATGTAGATATGTTTTTATAAGTAACCTTTGAATGCACATTTTAATATACCTCAAATTTTGATGAAAGTATATTGTATTATAAGTAATTGAGTTTAACGCAACTGAATTTAAAGCTTTTAAGAGGTAATATTATCTGTAGTATCATAAGTCCTCAAGTAGAAAAACTTTTATTTGAACGCATAATGTGCATATTATAGTGTAATCTGTCTTGTTTTTGTTTAAGATCTGTAAAAAAATGTTGTGAAAAAAAATTAAGGGTTCAATTTTACTCTCTCTTTGTGAAATGATATTTGTTTAAATCAATTTTACGTATATGTAGTATGAGGGAGCTAAAATTGTTAGGTTGTTATCATAATTTTCTTTTATATCATGGCATTCTTAGTAAAAGTTAGGAAAGAGGATCTTAAATCCTTGGCTGAAGAGTAAGGGGAAGAAGTTAGGCCTGAACTTAGGTTATTGGAATTAAGACAGCTGATTATAGGAAATGAATCCTATGAGGAGGAACTAGTGAAATGCTTGTTGGAAAATATCACTTCAACGGGGCTTTTAGATAAGAAAAGGAGCAGGAAAGAATTAGGAAGGAAGAAGAAGAGAGGCAAGAAAAAAATAGGAGAGAAGATGCAATGAGGCTGGGTAAAATCAGGAGAGAAGATGCAATGAGGCTGGGTAAAATCAGGAGAGAAGATGCAGAGAGGCAGGATAGAATTAGGAGAGAAGAAATGGAATTTGAATTAGCGAAGTTAAGAATACTAGCCGCTAAAGGAGATGACTCTGTAAATTGTGGGAATGAAGAAAATGGGTTTAAGAAAGGCCGTTACAATTTAAAAAAAAAAAAAGCTAAAATTTGATCCTGAAATGAACAGATTTGATCTCCTAGTTTTCAGAGATACCGGGTCATGCATTGACATAATATGCAAGACATATCTCATTCCTTCGATGTTGACTGATGAGACGGTCTGGGTAAAACAACTGTTTGATGAGGCCCCAATTTGTTTACCCTTAGCAAACATTGCAATGGAAGGAACATTTGAACGAATAATGACAAAGGCAGCTGTCATTTGCAATGAGTTGAATGAAGGCTCTTATGTCCTAGGAAATCGCACTGCCAAAAAATTAGCGGCAGATAAAAATGATAAACTTTTCTTTCAAGTAAATGCGGTGGAGACTTGAGCTCCGAGTCAATCAAGAAATGAAATCAGGAAAAAGTTGTCCCCCGGAGTCTGAACGCGGCGAACTCGAACCCTCAAGCGAAGTTTCTCTCTTCATTATAGAGAGGGGTGAAGTCTTGTCTCAAACAAAAAAGATGGAGACCAATTTCTCTCTGCCTGAAATGAAGGTGAATGAACTGTCACTGCCTACAATAAAATATTCTTTTGTAGCGGACCTACAAAAGAGAAGTGACATTGTAAAACCATCTTTTGACTTAGTCACGTTAGACGATCACAGTAACTCTTTGGGAAATGTGTACAAGTTAAGAATTTCCTTTTCGGTTCGGCACAAACAAGAAACTGTAGATAAGCTAAATGATGTTTCATACCAACCAGACTCGGAAGGTTTGCAAATGCCTAAAAATTCCGTATTGAAGAATTGCCCAAGACACCAAGTAGTGTAAATTTACCAAGGAAAGTAGAAGAATCCCCAGTTCATCATTTATCTATACAGTACAAAGTCCGTAATCCAGACATCCATTATCCAGAATGATCTATAATCCGGACCTCAAAGCCACAAACTTACGCATGCGTGTAATGCGTTTACGCTTGTCTGTTTGATGTGCACGTCTGCTACACATGCACGTAAAGCCAGTTAAGCGTTTACCCATGCGCGCTTCCGATAGTGAAGAAAGTAACAGAGAATGTTATTGAAAACGAAAAAATTTTGATTGACTAGTTAGTCGGTATTCTCGACACAGCAATTACAGGACTTAAACAGTGGAACTTTGTAACTGAACAAGAAATTATGTCTGTTTATAGAATTAAAGAGAAAGTATTAGCACAAAAAATGAAGCAACTTAAACAATTTACATGCTAGAAATGTTTACTAAAGTAAACAAATACGTATTGAGCTTTTTTTTTTTTTTTTTTGTAAATTTTGATATCCTTTAGATCAATTTATGATTTTCATTTAGCAAGCATAATTGCTCTTTATTTCATAAATTACGGTTTCATATTTTGAATTGTATAATTTCTGCATGCCATCTTACCAGATTTAAATTGATGATCTATAATCTGGAAAAAGCCCTAATCCGGAATCGCCGAAGTCCCGACGAGTCTGGATTACGGACTTTGTACTGTACTAATGTATGATACTGAAAGGTCAAAGGGGATTAAATATAGCTACTGCATGAATGATGTAAATCCAACTTGTAATGAAGTAGTTTTTTTCTGATGTTAAAGCCAAATTAAATGTACATATTTTTATTTTGAGGTCAAACATAGTAGTTCTCATCAAGGTGTTGGGTTACCATTGAGAGATTATCACAAACGAAAAATTAAAAATCTGCAAGGTTTCCCTTTTCAGCCTGGCTAGATATATAACTAATATTAAAGTTGGAATGTATATTGCATATTTCAGAAACTATACGTTCTTTTACGGTATGTGTTTAATTAAGCTTTAGTTTTTTAATATTATGTTGATTATTTGTTTTGTTTTTTACTGTCCTCAATGTAGTTCTTGTTTATGTTTATCCTTGGTACTTAGTCCAGCATTGTGAAAAAAAGTATTAGTGCTAATAATTATTAGTTAGTTTTATTATTAAGACTTGCTGTTGTACGAGGAATTGGAGTTCTGAAAACCTCCCATCCCCGGGGAGGGGAGGAGCTGTGACATTCAGACATATGCACCCCTCGGACTTCAGGTGCTTAATGAGAGATATCTTTTCTCACCGACAGAATGGACAGCAGACCTTTGGAAGAAAGGTGCAGCGGAAACCCCCCTGGTGTGGTTTCCGGATGTAAGGGACTAATTATTCTTTTCCAGGTTTTAACAAAACGAGGAGAGAGCTTTGTGTAAAAAGCTTTTGATGCTGTAAATGAGTGAAAGCAGATGCATTTTAGTGTTGTCGCCGCGCCAGTGGCCTTTGTATGAATTATGGCTGAAAAGATTCAATTAGTTTAATATTTATTCAAGAATTTCTTATTAAGTTTTCAAAATAAATATTTTAAAAGACAACCTGTCTTTTCTTGCACCCAACACAGGTGTTCTGACATTACACTATCCAGAGATCTCACGATACAGCCTAATGTATTCCATATGATTATGCTCATTTTCACTAGGAAAGAGAAAGCATGTTTCTCAATCCCCTACATCTCTATTAGGAATTGAAAATAATTTGACACTTGATCGATCATATTGGCTGATTGGTTTTTTTTGCAACATTTTTTGTGATGCCAAGGATATTTTACTGGATAAAACATCTACAGTGATTACCAACCAGTAAATACCAACAATTTACTTAAACAAATTATCAAATAACAGCAATGGAAAACTTTAGGAGTTTATTTCTCCTTAAAAGTTTGGTGAATTTTGGGCACGATTAATGAAAAATTATGGTAAATCTGTTATATATGGGATTATTTATGGTAATCCTGAAGCTGGTTCGTGATTTCAGTTCAGTAACCCTTTTATTTTTCTTGTGCAATGTATGTGAGATCGCTATTTTGGTCTCGGTTCATATTTTAAGTATGCTTTTATAGGTTAAGTAATTTTTAAGGGTTGTATTTCAAATAAGTTTTTACTATTACTTCTATTGCTTTTAGTATGCCTTCCATTTTAAGTGTAATAATTTAAGTGTTCCAGGATTTGTTAGTAAAGTTAATTGGACTTATACCAATAATAGGACAAATTTGATAAAGCAGGGTTTTCCAAATAGGAATTTTGCTCCCCTCATTTTTTTGAGTTGAACATCTTTGTAATTAGTCTTAACTCTATATCATTAAAAATAGCTTTTGAGGAATTTCATAATGTTATTTTTGGTTTTCGCATTACAAATGAATGAATGAAAATAATAATTAATTAATAAATTTAAAGATTTATCATTGAAGCCATTTAACCAGAAAGCAGGTTATTTCAGAAAGTACCAGAAACTAGAAACCAGGTTAACCAGAAAGCAAGTCAAAATTTATTTCGACTTAATAAAATGATAAAATATGCAAACAAACGTAATTTCAAGACATCAAAAACACATTAAGGTATTCTATTTATTATAATAACAATCATAAATGCATTTTATATTGATAAATGCCATGTGTCTTATTATTCACGCAGGCTTTTATCTGTGTGTGCTTTCACCTGCATGGGTATTTGTCACATGGGCAGTTTTTGCAATGGTGTTATTTTTGTTGGTGTTGTATTAGTGTCCAGTGGCCTTTTATTTGGTCATGCTTTTATAGCTATGTAACAGAATTATTGTAATGGGATGATTTGAGAGTTAGATAAATGTTAACAATGGGATGTTTTAATTGGAAAGGTTTTAATGCTATGATTCACAAGATGATATAATGAAGACAGATTTGATGAACACAACACATTAATTTATTCGTGAATAAGCATGAACGTATTTACATATTATTTTAGATGCTTATCGCTCACTTCGAGCTTTTATATGATTTATTATAACTTTAAATAATGGACAGGGAGTGGAGAGATGAGCAGCACATTTTAGAAGAGCAAAAGCAAAACCAAAAAGGGAGGAAAGTAAGTGCGCATTCAAGGAAGTGGTTAAAACGTTCTTAAACATGATTGGTGCAAACAATATCCACAATGCTGTGCTTACATGGATGGCATAATGCAGATTAATTTTCAAATGATGCACTTTCAAAAAAGCTATTACAATTTTTAGAATAGAAATGGGGAACTGCCCAATTTAAAAAGAGGAGTTAAGAGACTATTGCTGATTTAATGTATAATGCAAAGTTACATTTTTTTTTTTTTATCTTGCATAAATATATGTGGAAATTGACAAAAAAATAAATAATCTGCTTAGCAATAAATCAAAGCAATATATAGTTTGATTATATTTCGAGTTATTAGGAATGCTTTCTTAGCATTGGCAACAGAAATTAAAATTCAAAGCTAGATTCAATAGTTTTCTATTAGCATCTTGTATTTTTGTATTTTGTCTGCGGGATATATATTTAGTGGTGTTCTGGTCCATTTAGTGGTTAAAATGTCTTTCTAAATCAAGAAGCCTCATAGATTTAACTTTTGACATCCACATGGACTCTACAAATTATCAGAAGTGGGATGGAGTCTACAAATTATCAGAAGCAGGATTCCCAAGCAAGAATATATTCATTTATTTCTTTCAATTAAAGCAGATGATCTCGATCTTCACAATAAATGAATGCCAGATCACAACATGAATGACGTGGAAAAGTAAAGAAACGAAAACTGCTATTGAAATTACAAGTAAGAAAAATGGCTGAAGCAATAAATTGTACTTCAATGTTTTGATTATGCAGAAGCTTTGATTGATATATTAAATGCAATTAAATGCAATGTTTGATTAAATAAAAAATTAAACTTTTTATTTAAGTACATTTTGTCCATTAACTTCATAAAATACTTGCTAAAACAGAAGGTATTCTGATTGTGAAAAATTAGTTATGAGTATTTTCAATAAGAACTATTAAAATAGTTTACCATGCAATATTCAAAAATGGTGATCATAACATTAAAAAGTAAATTACATAATTTTAGTGGATTTGGTTAATACAGAAAATTCTAAAGATGTTAGAATAATATTGAAATAGCCACAGCATATAGATGTAAATTATTGTGAAGTTCCTGGAAAGTATAAAAATGTAGACTATTCTGAAATACAGAATCTTAAAATGGTTCTGAAACATAGACTTGAGATTTCTTAGGTACTGAATATGTTCTATTTGAGCTGAAATATGAATAATAAAAATGAAGCCGGTATAGTTGATACTAATAACGATGAAGATGGAGATTCTATGAATGACAATGACTGTTAAACTAGAGATTATACAAATGATAATAATGATGGGGTGAAGATTATACGGATAATAATGATGATGAGATGAAGATTATACGGATAATAATGATGATGAGATGAAGATTATACGAATAATGATGAAATGAAAATTATATGAATGTTAATGATGATGAGATAGAGATTATATAAATGATAAGGATGGGGAGATGAATAGTATATGAATGAAGATGATGATAATATTGTTGGATACCGATCTTGATGAAGACAGTATGGATGCAGATGACAACAAAGCGAAGAACTAAGTTGAAGATGTCGGTGAAAAGTTTGCTGTTTCTGCTGCGTGAAGTTGTTACGCAGTTTGTAGAAAAAGCCGAATCTTTCAAGACAAAAGATTCATCAAGATGGCCGAATGTAGAAACAAAAAATTAAATAATCAGCTTAGCAGTAAATCAAAGCAATATATAATTTGATCATAGAGTTATTAGGAATGCTTTCTTAGAGTTGGCAACAAGGATTAAAATTCGTTTCCTATTAGTATCTTGTATTTTGTGTGCCGTATATGTATTTGGTGCGCATTAAAATGTCTCTCTAAATCAAGAAGCCCCATAGATTTAACTTCTGCAACCCACATTTACTGTGCATAATATATACATATATTTGCTAAGTAATATATATTCTAGTTAGATTTTATGTGTACGTTATGCAATTTCAAGAAATCCTTGTGTTTTATTGTAAAAAAAAATTGAATAAAATAGTGATTTAACATTAAGTGGTTTAAAGTTGATTGAAAACTGCTGACGCATACATTTGTGGCTTTTAGTAAATTTTATTTAATTTGTTTTTAGGGGAATGGTCAAATGATGTTTTGTTGACTCTGGGATTAGCTGAAGTGCCAGATACTCCTTCTTCTTTAACTGACAGTGGTATGAGAGTAATAAGTGAACTGTTCCCCCGTATTAAAACTATGTCTGTCAGTAACTGCCCTCATCTTATGGCTATGGATCAGTGGTCTCCTGTGGACGGTATTTTTAACCCTTTGTTATCTTTCTGATGTATATTTGCAATTGATGTTGAAATAACCTGAATGAAATTTTAGTTTTTTTAAATGAAATAAGCATCAACAAAATTATTTATTTATTTTTTAATAATGGAGCTGCATTTAGCACTCATTGTAGGTCAATTTTGCATGAACAAACGTATTACAGATATTCATATATGGAATCATATGCTTCCTAAGGTTATCTTCTTTAAGATAATTTTTATAGCCATTAATAAATGTTAGAGCTAATGTGCAAAGTTTTTTTCTATTTACAGTCATTAAGGATTAAACATTAAAATGTGCTGTTTTGAAACAGGAACTGAATCATAACTAAAATAATATATTATTAAATTAGTTTTTTATTTAATAATGCATGCTATTAAATAAAACTCTGTCTTTAGAAAAGTTTTGGTCCCTTCATCTGCCCTTAATACTGTTTAAAAATGCAGAATTTTCTTGCAAACATGAAAATCTAATTATTTTTTTATTTAAATAAAGTTATTTTAGAATCTTTCAAAGAAATGTTCTCTTTATTTTTCTTTAAGAGAATTTTTATAGCCATTAATAAATATTACGATAATTGTGCAAACGTATTTATGTAAATCTTTTAATGCATCTTTGTAAATGTTATGCATTATGCATTTTGTGTGCATACATTGCATTCTAAAATTTAAGAAGACTGATTTCTAAACATTGAATTTTTACTTTACAATAGATGCTGCTTAATGTGATCACGTTTGTCTGCGACTATTTTGGTAACATTAAACCATGAGGAAAAGATCCTTAAAAATATCATTGAAATTTAACTGATTTAATATATACATATGAATACTTATTTCCATAGTATTTTAATTAGCAAAAAATGTAATTATTAGTTGATTATCTGCAATTGTTTCACAAAAGTTCTTCTGTGAACTGTGCGTATTCATAATGTTTCTGGAATCATTTGATTAATGAGAGATCTTACTACTCGTAGGATATCCCTTGTCTCAGCATTTGAGGAAATTCACAAATTTCTTCATCTCCTTCAGAAAGTTTATCATATGATGTGTTTGGTTTTTTTTTAGAAAGTGACTAGGAAATTCTTCTTCAGTCATTGATGTAGTAACTTGAGTTTTTCTCATCAGTGTCCATCCAAATTTGTTAAATTCATCACAGATCATGTTAGGTGAAGGAATTACTAATTCAGAAGTCAAACAACAAAAATTAGCGTTACATTTTCAAAATTTTTCACAGGACTAGTTTCGATGGTTTTATTGAACCACCATCCTCAGCTGCAAAACTGCTGTCTTAATTAAATGAAGGAATTATTTTTAGTTCACCAACTTTCCTCTGTTTTCTTAAACAGTCTGCATGCTTAAAACTAAAAATTGGACAAAGCAACAGCCTTGTGTTTGGCATCTAAGACTCTTGATTTTGAGGACAAACAGGTACAGATCTCTGTCCATCAGGATTAAAGAATTTCTGTAACAAAGGGATCAAATCGAAATAAGTGTAGTGATCGCGTGGTGGAGATCTCGGTGTCTCACGTGTTCTCGTTGATACATAACACAGATAAGTAATACTCCCAAGGCTTTATTTTTATCTTTTGAGAATCAGAGGGCTACATGAATCTATGACAATAATTTCAATTGTGAAAGCATCTCAGAAACCTGTCTAATGCTAATTGAATAGATACAGTAATTGGAGGTTTAGCTAAGAATCTTTTACACTTGTCTTACAACCAGTGATCGGGAATTCATCTCTAATTATAACAGGTAGTGTTTGTACGCCGGTGCGCAAACACTTTAAATGGTATTCTCTGTTTAATCAGTCAGTGATGTAATGCTTTGAAGGTAATAAAAATTGGGTACCAGAATGCATAAGAATCATCTCATTCGATTACTTTTTTTTTTTAATTCATATTAAGCTACTTTGATCTTGCATAGTCAAAAGGCCATTGTGGAGTCTTCAATCTCTGCAAAACTCTGCACTTGAACAAATGAAAGAAGTGTGATTTTAGATTCATGTATCATGGAAGCAGACAGGAAAGACTCTTGATTTATCATTTTCTTTTGGAAATTTTCGATAAATCTTTTTGCTTAATGTAAACTCCGTCATTTTTGGAAATGCAGAGAACCTCTCATATCACTTAATTTTATCAACTTTTGCAGTTACACAATTTACATTTAAATTTATTCCTCTCCTAAAAAACAAAAACAAAAACAACAATAACAAAAAAAAAAAAAAAAAAAAAAAAAACTAAAGTTTCATTTGTTTTAATTTTTAATTCTGGCTGGCTTTTGAGCCAAACAGGCCCACTCCACTAATCTAATTCGGAAAACTGATGAGGGGAATAATCACGGGAAGATAAATTAGGCCAGGTTAAAATGACCTGGTACATATGATCACTGATTATTTGCTTTCTTGAAAGTGCAAGTTTCCTTAGTGCGATTGCCCTCAAAAGCTCTTCATGCATTATTTCTTTGAATCTAAGATATGGCTGTGGTTGAACTGGTCCTAAAAAATATTTTGGGGTGTCATCTAATGCAAGAGCTTCTATCATATATTTGGAAAGGCGCACACACAAAATTCATGCAATAAATTCTAAGCAGGGAATGGTAATTACTTTTAATGGTGTCCCTCGAATTAGCCACTACAAAACTGATAATATTTCCTTTTTAGCTTCACAACTCAAAAATATGCTGGCATATGCATGTTGGTTAGTATTACAAAATACATGAAGTGACTAATAACTTCTGTCTCTGAGCTCTATATGTCACAGTATTCTCAACTCGTTCAGAATTTGTAATTTACAGTACTGTTTCAAAAATATACTTTTAATACTCTCTGATAATATAGTATCTCAGTCTACCTTTATTGCCAAAATTTCTTGTATTCCTTTGTTTGCGTTAGGAACAAACCTATCCTTTAGAAAAGTTTTCTGTCACCAATACAGTCTTAATTTCTGCAAAAAGGTTATCTTTTTTTTCTGTTCCTCATAATTCTTAACCCTTTCAGGATGTGCGTCCCATATACGCATTCTCTATGGAAAATTAGTTGGGAATGCCTCTTACAGCCTAAGAATGCCTCTTACAGCCGGGTGTCCCATCCACACGTCAGTAAAGATCGCATTCAGAGGATGGGTGATGCATATACGCATTTTAAGGTGGAACGTTTTTCTGAAGGCCACTAGATGGCATCCTGTGTCCATTACTTTTGAAATGAACACAGTTTTAGGTTCCTGACCTTGAGTTTGATATATTCTACTTGACTTTGGTATTTTACTCATCAGCTGTTCGAGGGTGGGGGGGGAGAGAAAGCGTAAACAGAGGGGGGCTCTTTAAATCGCTGCATGCTAATGAAAACATTCTCATATCTGATTTATATCCAATTCCTTTTTTTATTCTATTTTTTCCTCTACTATGTACGGTCTTTTAGGGTTACTGTGTGGAGTTTTTTTACGTTTTGCATTGCCTTCAGATACATTTCCGTTCCTTCTTTTTTTATTTAGGAAAGCCTCACCTCCAGTCTGTTATGGCGGGAAGGTGCTATTTATCAGAGGAGGAATGCCCTAGAATGGTTAGTGAACCATTTACTAATGCAAATGAGAGTACTGATTCATTTTCTAAAGAGTTAAAAAGTGATACTTTTTCTAAGAGTTACAAAGTGATACTTCTCTGTGCTTCGAGATTTACCACACTCGTTTTCATTTTAAATTTTGTTACTTCTTACTGTAAATAGTCTTTATTGTGTTCTTTTTATTAATTTTAAACTTTATTGAGGGATTTTATCAGTTAAAACTTTGGAATAATTTGAATAGCGCTTCCAAAAATTATTTTAGAAGATAAGCAATTTTTTAAGTATGTTTTCATGTAAAATAAAGAAAAAAATGTTTTAAAGGCTAATTTTAACATATATAAGAGCTCAAGTAATAATCTAAAATGATACGAAAAATTATGATGCTAGAAGCAAAACTTTTGTTTTTCTGATTTTTGTTATAAAATTAGGCTTAGTGATGCAAAACCTCCGTCCTGTACGGTGACTGCCTTCGATTCTCTTCTGTCCTGCACGAGCATCTTAAACAAAGGTGCGCCATTGCAAAAAGGTTAAAACTGGTACAAGTTTCTCCAGAGTGGATTCTATGTTCAAATCTCTTTAAACTAATTCAACATCCTTTTCTACTGGATCATAGGCCCACATATTTATTTTTGCATCAGCTAATATTTCTCACCCTCCACTTCAGATTTAAAAAAATTTATCAAGTTGGTAAAAGGAGAAAGACTAGTTCCATCAACCTGGCTAAAAGAGTGAATTCCTTTGCCATGCTTTTAAAACATCCTCTATGAGATACGATTCCACCACTGGAAATAACCATCATGTATTTTCAATTGTTTTCAAGTTTAAAGATTCTAATATTCTCAACTAATTTTCCATACGTTAAATAAGATGATGGGAATTTTGTTGGTCATGACACATTTTTAAGGCTTCTCCTTGAGAACATGTTTGCATCTATAATTTTATCAAAATAAATTTTTGCTCAAACATATAAACACATTAAACATTACCAATAAACTATAAAATAATAAAATTACTGATTTATAACCTAAAATTATTTGAAACTGTTGAATATTTAAAACGCCGTGGTTCGAAAAGCAAACATTTATTACAGAGTAACACACGGAGAGAGAAAAAGTTTACAGAGATTTTATATGTAACTTTACAGCAGATTATGGTTTAGTGAATCATACATAAGACACATAAAACAACCAATAAAAAATAACATAAAGAAAATAAAAGCAAGTATAATAGGCTTAAGTTTCAGAATGCATCGGACTTGACAGAAAGCTATAATTCTTTTTGAGCAGTATGAACGCGATTACAAATATCTCAACGGAAACAAAATATTATTGTGCTAATTTCAAAAGTACATGTATGAAGTATGCACAACTTCTTTTTTCGACATTGGGGGGGGAGGAACCTCAAATTTACTTCACTTTTCGAAAAAGATGAACATTTTGATGACGTACATAATCACAAACATTTATTTATTTATTTTTTATTTGTCAAATGCCAGTTACATTGGCCATTAGGCCATTAAACTCCTTGCTTGCCCATAGCGCTGAAATCTACAAGAAAAATTTGTCAGTGCATCACACTCATCCAAATGTTTCGCCGTCATTGGCCGTCCACTATTGCATAAAACACACAATGGCGAATTAGCTAGTCCAATGCGAAATAAATGATTCTGTGGACAGTCATGTCCTGTTAAAAGATGCAACCACAACTGTTTACAGGTGGTTAGAAACAAAAGCTGAGTTTGATGAGAGAACACTTCAAGGCTTGCGCTCACGAGCCCGAGTGGCAAAATCTCTAATAGTCTTTTGATATGTTAGCGATGTCAGAAGCTTAATAGAATGGAAGCTTGCACTCGTTTTTGGCTTTTGGAGAACCGTAACCCCCTTTTTTCGCAAGCATATCAGTCATCTCATTCCCATAAATACCGCAGTGTGAAGTTACCCATTGAAAAGATATCTTGTGGGAAAGTTCTTTTATGACTTCCTGACGCTGTTGAATGCATGTGTTCTTACACTCTTGGTAAGAGGAGATGGCCTGCATTGCTGAAGTCGAATCAGACAAGTACAACAGCCCTCCTGAACGAGCTCTGTCTCAATGATAATTGTTGGAGAGCTACATTAATGGCTTTCAGTTCTCCATCAAAGTGAGTGGGCTGAAAAGCTTGCTAAAAACTCCAGCTCCAGCCTTTTGAATCCTATCGTTCAAAGAGCCATCCGTATATGCATGTATCCATTTCTCAGCCAGAAAACGTTGCTCAATTGTTTCCAAAGCTATAGTTCTTATTTGCTCTGGATTCATTTCCTTCTTATCAACTTTCATTTCCAGGTTCAACTGCACATCAAGGAAGCTGTAATCCAGCGGATTTAGCAAAAACAGCAGTGCCGGTTTCAGTGTTTTTAAATGATTGTATTGTTTTAGGCGAGGGACACACTGAAGAAAGCCATTTTGTGTTTTCAGATTTCGTTGTTTATTATAATCATAATTCCTCCAATGAGGGTTACTTGGTAGATGAATAAGTCTCTGGAAAAAGAGGAAAGCATTTTTCTGAATCGGGTTTGTCATTGGTTGGTTTGCCGATACCAACTGCATTGCCAGAATGGGAGTCGTTTTAACAGCCCCGGTTATAATGCACAGTGCCTGATTTTGGAAGACCTCCAGACGTTGTATCACATCTCGCGTAGCCGAGATCAGTATCTCACAGCAATAATGTAGTATTGGTCGAATATACATTTTATACGTCGAGTTGAGAGTCTCTCTACCACAACCCCATTTAACACCAGCTAAGCGTTTAGGGATAGGTAATCTACGCTCCACCTTAGCAACTACATGCTCTGCATGCTTTTTCCAGGTTAGGCGCTTATCAAAAATATAGCCAAGATAGGTGGCAACATTTGTCTGCTGCAAAACCGACTTCTCATACATTAGTCTAGGAGTAAAGTGTTGTCTGTTGAGAGAGAAAAACTGACAAGTAGTCTTCCCGTGATTAACTCTCATATTATTAGCAGAACACCACTCTTCAAGCTCTGGATCGCAGAGTTTAAGATTCGGTTTAAACCATCTTGATCTTTTTGAGCTCTGGCCCATACGACAAAATCATTGAGTTAATTAGGTCCTCCATTATCCTCCCGGAATGATTAGAATCATTATAATTCCAGCTGGAGCTATGAGAATTAAAATCTCCACAAAGTTTAGTTTTATTACGGAAGGAAAGACCCTGGAAACTTAATTTATTATTGTTCAGTGGGCTATAACAAGCATAAATAGTGAAATGGGTTTTTTGTTTCCAAATGTCGATTTGGACCACCTCAGCACCAATATGAGAGGATAAGTCACTGATAATATTGAATTTGGATGTCAAGTTCTTTTTAATATGAACAAAGATTCCACTAGCGATTATATAGCGATCATATCGTCCCTAGACACATTTGCCTAAAAAATAAGAATACATCTATTAGTGGATCATTTAATTCAGCCATAAGCTGTGTTTTCTTTTCTTTGGAAAAACCACCCACATTCCATTGGACTATCACTAAGCGCTGTTTCCCTGAAAAGGACAGTTTGGAGGATCTCTAATAGCCATCAACAAGTGGGAAAGCTGTAGCAGATTTAGCGTAACCCAGGGAAGGCCATGAGGAGGCCTGCCACTACACCCCACAAACACACGTAATCACAAACATATCTCATGATATTTAACATTTGGGATAGTGAAAAAAAAATGCAATGATAAAACATATTGGCAGTTTGAAGCAAAGAAAATCACACACACTCTTTAGAAAAACATGTAACATTAACCTGGATTCTTTTTGCTAACATAATGTCACTTTTTCTTGACTCGTACTTTTGCAGATACTTTAAATTTGATGCTAATGCTTGATCTCTTGTAACATTAAATCATTGACTGTTTAGAGAATACTTTTTTATGACGCATAAAGAAATGTGGTAAGGCACAATAATTTTGCAAATGGAAATACTTTTTCATGGTACATACGAACTTGATGTCATCCATGTCACCTCAAAGATATGATATTTTGATAGTATGATGAGAAAAAGGCAAGAGTTGAAATGAAAATAGAAAGTAGCTGAAATACTAATTTCATAGTAGACTGGAAGCTTGGCAAAGAGCAACTAGCTTGATAATTTAATACATTTTCTTTCTGAACATAAGCAATCCTTTGGAAGCACATTCTGTAGACATCACTTATTACAATGAATTCACTCTGCACTGTACAATTTTATATAAAATGCAATTACATTTTTAGGACAATGGATGAGTACTGCAGAAGGGTGAATAGATGCTAGCTAGGTCACAGTATAGGAGAAAGTGATGCATATTAAACAGCAGGCCCTATAAATAGCTCTGAGTGCATTGATTGTATCCTACACAGCGAATGAGCAATAGTTTACTGCTGGAAAAGAACCATGTCAGTGATGTAGTACAGAGCCTTTGAAGGGGTTTAATTTAAATTAAAATTAGGAATTAAAAGGCTATTGCCAATTAAGTTAGTAATTGTTTAATAATTTTTCTTCATGTTTTCATATTTTACACACATACATATATTCATTTACATTAAAAGGGACAAAAAGAAAGCATACATATAAAAGCTGTAATTACTTTATTTTGAAAAATCAAATTTGCAGTGAAACTATAGTTATCCAAATTTTTATAGATATTCTATATGTGCCTCTCTTGTGACACAGCAAAATGCGGTATTCCATTTTTTCCCACACTCATGATAGAATACTGTTGTTAATGATTCGAGCACTTCAGCTATCTGCTGCTTTAGTTGCTATAAGTCCTGGGGAAATGGAGGCACGAACACTTTGTTTGTAACAAAATCCCATAGGAAAAAATTGCAAGGTATTAGATTTGGGGATCTCGAAGGCCAACAAAGCAATGGCATATTGTTTGACTCTGCATGGCCAATCCATTAATGTGGTAGACTATCATTCAGGTACTGGCATACGTTTTTATGCCAGTATGGTGGAGCACAGTCCTGTAGAATGAAGCTGGGAACCACTTCCTCCAAAAGAGAGAACAACCACTATGATAGCATATCTTGTTAAATTTATTAATCAATTTTTCCACAAAGAAAAAGGGACCAGGAACACAGTTGTTGGAAATGGAGCTGAAAACGTTTACCTTTGGAAAATCATGCTCATGTCCTATAACACCATGTGGATTTTCCATGCCCCAACATCGTTAATTATCGCAGTTAACTTTGCCAGAAACGTGAAAAGTGTCTTTATCTGTAAATACAAGTTTGTTCATGAAACTATCTACCTTCAGCTTATTTTGAAAATTCTCTCAGAAAGCTGTATGTAATGGTCTGCACCATCTGAAAGGTGTATGCCAGTATTGTGGATGTTTAACACATAGACCACACCATTACATGAGGCATATTGAATTAAGAATTCACATGATGCATTGATTTTGTGGGTCTTCATAAAAATGTTTCACAAATTTTTTCAACTTCTTCAGTTTTGGCTGTTTGTCCTGAGCTGGTTTTCTTATGCAAGAAGCCCGTGTCCTGAAACTGCTTCACCCACCATTCGAATGTTGTGATGATGCAGTGGTTCTTTGCCAAATTTCATGAGAAAATATTTTTGAATGATAAACAATATTGTTTTGGAGTATTCCAAAATACAGTACACTTTCTCCTCGTAGATGGTAACAGCGCCTGTAGTGGTAATTTTGTAACCAGAAGATTTTTTGATGTTGTCAGATAAACTTTGTATAATTATAGTTTCAGAATTAATTTGTTTCAGCTTAATAAATTACTTACAGAATTTATATTATGCTGTTTTTTTTGTCCCATTCAAAACGAAAAACCCTATATATAGATACATATATATTCCTCCTTTTGTCCCATTTAATATGAAACACCCTATATATATATATAAAATGTAATTTCTCATACATTATTTGTTTTGTGCAGCCGGGGCAACAGGAATGAGACAAATTTTGGAATATAAAGTGTTAGATTTATTTTAGCATCCATTTCACAAGCGTTCCTCCTTGTACCTTGAGCAGAAGCCGTATTTATACATATGTGTGCGTCACGAGGCTCATCTAATCAGCGATATTGATTGAAATCACGAGGTGACGCTATCTTCTCATCAGGAGTGTTCTTAAGGACTTTATGTAATATGACAGATTTATGAGTTTGGCGATTTGGCGAGCACCAACAGGTTAATATATTTTATACTAAAGAAAGGATTTCACCAAAATTTAGGAACAGGGATGCAATTTAGGTAGAGAATCGCCAACACATTATTAATATTATTAGAATTTAATTTAATCAATTGATTTAAAAATATCATTACAGATTAGCCCCCCCCCCATCTGAAAAGGCTTGCAGTCGCGGCCGTCGACCCAAGACAGTCCAGATAGTGAAAGCAGAAAATTTAGTTATTAGGAAATTAAGTGAGTAGGAAAACTGATTGGATTTACCTCAAGGCACACAAAATGTTTACATAAAATATGACATAAAATATTTGAATATAATTAATACAGTATATAAAATATAATAAATGATTAATGAAATTATAATATAGTAACTAAGTGCAGAACAAATAAAGCACTAATAACATATTGCTGGTTAGCTACGCGGCAATAGGAAATAGTAATATAACTGAATTTGTAAGTTTATATCTTAGGGCATGCCATTCACAGTTTGTGTATGAGTCCGTACAATCATTAGAGTTGTCATTCAGGCTCATCTTCAGTCTTTTACTGGTCTTTGGAGATCTCCGGATAATTTAATTGCGCTAGAATTATGGATTAGCATTGGCACTGAAAACATTTGAGTTTTTATGTCACGAAACTAGTGCTCTTATACTCTTGTTGAAAATACACATTTTGCTAGGTTTTTAACATATTTTGTCACTCTATTTTTCTCTTATTAATGATAACAAAACAAAATTTAACTTCCAACATCCATACCAGTTTTTTGTACACGATGCTGCAGAAACATAAAATGAACTTTTCAACAACTGAAATTTAACTTTTTCAACTGTTGCTACAATTTATAACACAACATAGGAAAACAGGAGCTCAAGGAAATGTGAGGGTATAGTACTCTACTTGTAGTATAGCCTCAATTGAGTGTTTCCCACACGGAAAGTGCATTGAACCTGAAACTCAAGTTTGAAGGAGCCCAGTAAAAGAAAAGGGCAGACAAACTTTTCAGACATTGAGAGATAAATCAACTATTAAGGGGGACAACAGGATGAAAACTAAAAGAAGGGTTATGGATAGTTTATTGATTTATAAATTTTGATTTATTCATAATGTAATTTAAAGTTCTCGGGTGGATAATAGAACCTTAATTTTGACGCATGTACAATCTCAGTTGGTTTCTTCGTGTGAAAATTTTCCCTGTCGTTTTCATAATTAACTTCAGATAATTTATTCATAATCCGATAAGGGCCTGAATAGGGTGAAGTCAATTTTCTAGTATTTGGGTATTCGAATTCCTCGTAAAGGACAAAATCTCCAGGTTGAAATTTAGATTCTACAAATCTGATGTCATATCTAGTTTTATTCTTTCGGTGGTATTCGATAGTTCTTTTCTTTGCTAAAGCTCTTGCTTCATTTGAGAAAGGGTATTTATTTTGATCAATTGCAGATTCAAAAGGGAGGTTACCAAATAGTAAGTATGCTGGGGTGAACTTAGTTACCGTATGAGGGGAGTTGTTATATTCGATAACAACTTGCTCTAGCACTTTAGTCCATGGTACTTTTTTAGAAGAAGAATTTACTTTACATTTTAGTCGACTTACTATTGATTGATTTACTCTTTCTACTTTACCATTTGTCTGGGGATGGTGAGATGAAGTTAAAAGTTGTTTAACATTATGCTTTTTAAGAAATTTTTTGAATCTAGAGGGAGTGAAGGCTGCATTCCTGTCACTCAGAATTTTTTCAGGGACTTGTATTTGAAATATTTGTTTTAGACAATTGGCATAGGTTTCTGAAGTTACACTTTTAGAGGGAAAAGCCCATACATATCTTGTTGCATGGTCAATAACTATATGTAAATATTTTTTTGTAGAATTATAATAATTAAATCCTCCCACAGTGTCAATAGAGAGACATTCGAAAGGTTTGTCGGTTGGGGGTACGTCTTGCATAAGACCAAATTTTTTCTGTTTTCTCTTTTTATTAAGTTGACAAGTATGACAATGTTTAACAAAATTTCCGATATCTTCGCTAATATGAGGCCAATAATATTGAGGGGTGATTAAGTTAAGCATAATTTGAACTCCCGGGTGACCAAAATTTTCATGGGTTTTATTCAACAATTTTAATCTTAAAGATTTAGGTACTACAAGTTTATAAAAATTCTTTTTCTTAATTACCATCATATCATTTATCTCTTGGTAATTTTTTCCACAGACATTATCAGTTTTTTGTTGTTGGATTATTTCATTTCTATCAAGTAAATGTACATAATGTTGGAGGTGCTGTGAAACAGGATGTCTAGAAAACATGTCAGCTTCAATATTGGTAGAGCCCTTCTGATATTTTACTTCATAATTGAACATACTTAGTTTGAGTGACCAACGGAAGAGTCTACCTTTTAAATTTTTAACGTTTTTGAGCCAAACGAGGGCCGCATGGTCCGTATGTATAACAAATTTTTGTCCACGCAGATAGTAATAGAATTTGTCTAGGGCATCTACTATGGCCAAACATTCTAACTCAGTAATCGTATAATTTTTCTCATAATTTCTTAAAGTTCGGGAATGATATGATACAGGGTGAAGGACATCATTTTCATCTGGTTGTTTCAAAACAGCTCCAACAGCAGTTTGAGAAGCGTCAACAAAAATATGACATGGCCTACTGGAATCATACAATTGTAAAACAGGTTTGGAAATCAGTATTCTTTTCATTTCGTCGAAAGCTTTTTGACATTGGTCATCCCATTCCCACTTGACTTCTTTTTTCAAGAGTCTGTTTAATGGAGCTCTAATAGTTGCATAATTCGGAATGAATCTATGATACACATTTACACTTCCCAAAACTCTTTGTAACTCTTTGGTGTTACTGGGGTTTTTAAGTTTCTTAATAACTTCTATATTATGGTTATCGGGAATTATTCTACCATTTTTTATTTCATAGCCAAGAAATGTGATCTGATCTCTGGCGAACACACATTTGTTTCGATTCAATTTAATATGCTCCTCTTTAAACACCTCAAATAAAATTTTTAAATGTTCTAAATGTTCCTTCTCAGAGGAAGAGTAGACGATTATATCATCAAAGTAACTGCAAGCAAAATTAATTTTATTTTTTGTTAATATTTGTGTAATTGTTCTGTTAAAAATTACAGGAGCATTTTTGAAACCAAAAGGGAGTCTTAACCATTCGAATAATCCAAAATGTAAAAAGCTAATTTCTCGGTATCTGCAGGGTGAATCGGGATATGCCAGAAACCAGATCTCAAATCAGTTGTAGAAAATACTTTTGCTTTACTTAATTTGTCTAACAAAGTGTCAATGCGAGGAAGAGGGTTTGCATCTGTTTTAGACAGGGAATTCAATTTTCGATAATCTATACACAATCTAGTTTTCTTACCTTCCTCACGTTTAAGTGCTAAAGTCACGGGGGACGAATATGGGCTACAACTTTCTTTAATTATACCTGCTTGTAATAATTGATCAATTTGGGTCTTAATTTCCTCTTCTTCCATAGGGGATGTTCTATAAGGTCTTAATGATACAGGCAAATCAGAATTTAATTAATTCGTTGAGGTTCAATATTAATTTTTCCTACATCATACTTATTTTTAGAAAACACAGATGAATAATCATTTAACAATTTTTCCAAGTTATACTCTTTGTTATCAACAGTATTAGAAACAGCATTTTTCACATAAATGTTAGACTGAGAAACTAATTCCTTTGGATTTGTAGTCCAAGATTTACAGGTTGGAAAATTTCTTACATCATCATCATTATTAACACATGGATAAACATACCACCTTGAAGTTGGAGGTGTAGAGATATCAACAGTATTAGAAACAGCATTTTTCACATAAATGTTAGACTGAGAAACTAATTCCTTTGGATTTGTAGTCCAAGATTTACAGGTTGGAAAATTTCTTACATCATCATCATTATTAACACATGGATAAACATACCACCTTGAAGTTGGAGGTGTAGAGATATGGGTCGGCTGTCAAAATGGCAGTCATCATTAAGTACAATAGCTCTCTGTTTAATTTTTAAATTAGTACAATCAAAACTCAACTCAAATAATTTGCATTCATAAAGTCCTAAAATTACATAATTCAAATTATCATCAAGAACAAACAAGGTAATTTGGTTACTAATCCGTCCAATTTTCATTTGTATACAACATATTTTGTTGAAGATTATTTTTCCTTTAGTTTGGGTTACTGAAAATGATCTAACTCTTTGTACTTTTAAACGTAATTGTCTAGCTGTTTTGCAAGAAATTATTGATATGGTGGCACCACTGTCTACAACACACTCTAGACGTTTCTTATTCGACAAATATCCCAACACCTTTAATAGTCAAATACTGTGAGGGGTTTCTGGGGTTGGTTCTATTGCAAGAACGTAACATTAGGTGTATCAGATCTCTCCCCTTTGAAAGGACAAACCTGAAACCAGTGAAAAGCATTTGGGATTCCGTTCCGGGTGCAAAATCTACAGGGACTGGGTGGCAATGGCAATCTATTTTCAGAATTATAATTATGATGGCTTGTAAATCTTGGACCACTGAACCGATTATAAAAATTACTTGGTCTCTGAAAATGTTGGAAATTGTTGGGTCTAGGAGATTCTTGTTTTACAGTAGTTTCATAGCTTGAAGCTGAAATTCTACTTCTATTAAATCAATTGTAATCTTGGGGACTGTTCCCAATCGGAGTAACAAATCTGGGAGGTGCACTTTTGATTTGTTGATTTTCGCTGATCTTAATAAGCTTATGGACATGAGTAAGCCAAGAGATGGGGTCAGAGGGTGCGTTGATCGTCATTAAGGATTTTAATTCTATAGGAAGGCCATCCGTCAGACCCTCCAAGATCATTTCATGAGTTAGATTTAATTTTTTACCAATATCTAATTTTTTGCGAAAATATTGCGTTATGTCCTCTTTATGATTGTACTTGTAATTGGCAAAATCACCAAACGTAGTTAAAGTGGGGTCGAAAAAATTTTCCTTTAAAATTTGGACTAATTCCACATATTTAGTAATTTTATGACAGTTTTTGACATATACGCTAAGTGCATTACCTTTTAGATATTGAGCTACATTATTAAGCTTCCACGTTTCATCTTTATCTAAATGAGTTTTGTTAAAGTACTCAAGCCATGAATTTATATCCATATCATTCTGCGTGTCAAAGAGAATTATACTTGTTTCAGCTTCAGCGCTAACTGCCCTTAAATGAATCATCAGGATCAGAGATGTTTTCATTAGCCATTATTCTCTTAATAATACTTTCATAAATAAAACTAACTCAAAAATAATACTCTTTAAATTTTCCCAAAACAATATTAAAACCAAAATACATCCTTTAAATACCAAATTTAAAATACATTTATACCAAAATAATACTTTTTAAAATTTTCAAAATAAAAACACTATTATTAAATCAGTAATTATAATTCAATAGTAATAATATCAGTTGCATCGCCAACTGATATTTTACTAATTGCTTCTGTTTGACTTATTGAGACGAGAATACGAGTGATGAAATCAACACGAAAATACACATTTTTGTGCACTCTTGATTAGATTTTCGCAAAACACGATCAATCACCACACAAGCACAAAGCTCTCGAGAGCAACACAGAATGGCGTAGACGTAGGGAAAGATTTCCATCCTCAAAAGTAGGTCAACGGTAACAGCACATTTGATGAACGACGAACTTTCGATGGAAACACAGATCACGCATCACAGGGGCAGAAGGATGCTTCTCTGGACGTAAAATAATCTGCAGAATACCAGAATACAGGTAACAGAAGGATGATTCTCTTGAAGCAAGAATGCCTAGAGAAAAATGTAGAAACATAGAAGTCGCACAGCGGCAAATTCATCTAAAGTGCGTAACATTTTATCCGTATAATCCTTGGGGTATCTTCTTTTTTAGATAATCCCTTTGAAGGTGGAATCCTACCGGCTTTCTGAAATGTAATTTCTCATACATTATTTGTTTTGTGCAGCCGGGGCAACAGAAATGAGACAAATTTTGTTATATAAAGTGTTAGCTTTATTTTAGCATCCATCTCACAAGCGTTCTTCCTCGTACCTTGAGCAGAAGCAGTATTTATACATCTGTGTGCGTCACGAGGCTCATCCAATCAGCAATATTAATTGAAATCACGAGGTGACGCTATCTTCTCATCAGGAGTGTTCTTAAGGACTTTATGTAATATGACAGATTTATGAGTTTGGCGATTTGGCGGGCGCCAACATGTTAATATATTTTATACTAAAGAAAGGATTTCGCCAAAATTTAGGAACAGGGATGCAATTTAGGTAGAGAATCGCCAACACATTATTAAGCAATATTATTAGAATTTAATTTAATCAATTGATTTAAAAATATCATTACACATATATATATATATATATATATATCCTCCTGTATGTCCTACATCATATATATGTAAGATATAAGAAATATGATAGCTGCTTTAAAAATAATTGGCGACCTCAAAATTAACAATTCTAGATTGGGTGCTCTCCCCCTAAATTTATCTGTTCTCCCAAATTCGAGATCGTTCTATGATTATATAACAACCTCAAATTAACCAATCATAGCTTGTCTCTACAATTACATCAGACTTAGTATAAATACTGCTCACAAAATAAACTACGTCATTCTTCTTCCATTCCTTTCCTTAAGTGCTACTCTGTCATCATTGCATCAGTTTGCTTCTCAAAGGCCTTCATCATTTCTTTAAAGAAACAATGTACATAGAAATTTATCATATTTCATTATGATTGAATCATAAAAAGGTATCGGATTTCATTATTATTGGATCTACTGAGATGATTTTATATGTGTGGAAATAAAGATTGGGAATTTGTCTAATTCATTTTTTGTGTCGGCATCATCTGTTCATCTTCCCAGCCTGCCACTATGCCATCACGTCTATGCTTCAAAAACATTACACATATACAGTTAGTCAATAAAGTCTGCGTACATCAAGAAAAGTAATATCAAATCCAAATTTTAAGGTATGAAAAGGGTAGTTTCTTAAAGTTTTATTTTTTAAATATTTAGTTTCAATAAGGGACTTTGAAATTATTTAACTGTAATATTTTCATATCTAATAATTTATGCACACTAATTTTTAAAAGGTAAGTGGCCAGACATCGAAGCCAGTAAAGTTTGCGTACAATGCGAAGGAGGCGGGGAATTTCTTATCTAACTTTTAAACTTCAAACTTGAGAATGCAAAGAAGGTTACACTTTCAAGGTCATTGACTTCTGAAGCAAATTTCACGTTGATTGGAAGTTGTTATTTCTATTTTCTTTGACGAAAATGACAACCAATAAAGAAATTCCTTTAGTTACGAGACAACTAATTATCAAATTGAGAGATTAAGGTAAAACTCTTCATTATATCAGTAAAACCATTTTGTAGTGTGCAAAGAGTTATTCAAAACTATCTTGACACTGGTAGTCTTGCTGTAAAACCAAAATGTGGGAGACCGAAGAAGCTAACGCAGAGAGAAGAAAGAAAAATTCTTTTACGAATTAAACAAAATCCTAAACTTTCTGTTGCAAGCATTGCAAAAGAAATTTTTTTAACTAGCAACAAGGAAATTTCTCCTGAAACTGTAAGAAAAGTGCTGCGAAAGGCCTATTATCATGGATGCAAACCTAGGTCTAAGCCATACATTTCCAAGACAAATAGAAAGAAAAGAATTGCTTTTGCCAAAACATATTTAAACTCTTCACAGGACTTCTGGAACAATGTAATTTGGTCAGACGAAAGTGAATTTACAATATTTAAAGTTAATGGCCACCCTATTGTATGGAGAAAACCAGGAACAGAATCTGAGAAATTTAAATCCAACTGTCAAACATGGAGCTGGCGATGGAATGGTATGGGGGTGTATGTCGTTGAAAGGAGTTGGAAATTTTCACATTATTGATAAAGTCATGGATAAGTATGTTTATCTGGATATTCTGAAGAAAAATCTACGAGACAATGCCTGAAATTTAAACCTTTCTAACCTTTCTAATACCTTTATTTTCCAACAAGACAACGACCCGAAACATACAGCTAAAATTGTGAAGGAATATCTCCTCTATCACACTCCAAGACAGTTGCGTACTCTTCCACAGTCACCAGACCTCAATCCAATCGAACATTTGTGGGCAAAATTGGAGAAACTAATTTGATAACACAATATTATGTCGTGAAATGAGCTAATTAGTAAATTGCAGGAAGAATGGACAAAATTTATGTCGGATTATCAGGTTCAATGTTTCTTCTAACCTTCTTCGGAAACATACAATGACCTGACTAGAACAGAGAGCTTACTAAAGCTATGTTCACTAATTGTAGTAAGTAGACAGGATACAGACGAAGGGTATACAAAACCCTTTATTTTTTTTCTTTATATACAATGACTTCCGTACTTCGGAATACAATGACCCTCCACTCGGGGTCTAACTTAAAAGATATCAAAATAAAACTAAACTCTAATTTAACTTTAGAATAAGATTGGCCTTATAATAACAGGAAGCGTATGTAGCACAGAGACTGTGAACACTACAATACGTTTAATTTATCAAGAGGATTAAAACCTCTGGCCTGGAAGGCAAAGTAGCAACTGCGTAACTTCTAAGGTAAGCGGCCTGCTTCGAACTCACGGCTTCCTCTCTTCTGCTTGGCAAAAAGGCCACACTTAAATACTTGGCGTTCGCCAGACAACTTTGCATAAACTCCTTCACGCTTATAATTCTGGCCGGAAGTAGAAAATAAGAAGTGATAGTAAAGATTTAAAATAAAATAAACGTTAGTAAAACTTAAGATCCTTACATACTTCCCGCCAGAGTTAATTAGTTTGAAACTGAGGTCTAAAACGACCTTGTTGAAAACTTTTAGCTCTAGAAACTAACGCGAGGCCAAACTTTTACAAACATAACTTAGCTAGAAACTAGAAAATTTTAAAAGAAAGAAATTTGTTACAATAGCTGCTCCCGGAATATACAACAATCTTTTTTCTTTTTCATCTGTACTGCATCAAAACAGGAGCTTTATTCAATTCTGGTTCCTTCCAGAGATCTGGAAGGAAAACTAGTTTAATGAAATGTTACAGAATGACATTGCAAATAACATATAGAATATACTTTTCTTAACATTCTTATTTCATTCATGACTATTTTAATTATCTCTCCCCGTGCTCTCTGACATGTGTTGTAAAAACACCAAACACGAATGTGTTTCTGTCTATGTGTTCAACACTTCCTCCTATAATCAAAACACTAACGTGTTAAAATTCAACATACGAGACCTCTTAACACACCCTAATTTCAACTCTAGACCCTGAGGTACTATTCTGAAAGTGGCTAACTCTAAAGTGTAACGTCAGAGAGCCTAACTACATCATTCAACCTTTAACACATATTCACCATGATTTAATCTTTACAGTCACACGAATAACAAATTTTTTAACATTACTTTCACTTTTACCATATCACGTTATTTCTAAACATTCAAAATAACAGTTCACATGTATACAAGAACATATCAAGATGCCGTTAATTTTACACATTTGAAAACATACATTAGTAGTACATTGTTAACTTCTATTCTTTTCAAAGCAAGTGCCAATTCTTTCTACATTGAAATAATACTACATTTCAAAAAGTCTTTCAGACTAAAACTTCTTTCTTGTTAGAATGTTTTAAATAAAATTTATACAATAACTTTTTACAATATTTAAGTCTTTATACAACGCTATTATACATCAACTTTAGTTTTACGCGCGAGTAATTGAAAAACATAATAAGAAAATCGGTCACAACTCATTTCTCGCCCTTTTGGCGATAAAGGTAGACCTCGCATGAGGTAAAACTTCTTCAAATCTGCCACTTGCAGTAAGAATGAAAGATTAACTTAAGTTTGTAAAGTAACACAAAATTTTACTTATCTTTGTAATATTCAGACATCCTTTTCTGGGCCCAGTCTTTAAAGGTGCTGCAAACCGTAGCTTGGTTGATCCTCCTTCTTGTACGGGCTCGCCCTTCAGTGCTTTCCTCTGGAAGCTTCCGTTTTTCACCACTACGGCCACCCTTGAACATCTTCCTTCTGTCCTCTGCTTGTGGTCTTGGCCGTTTGAAGGCAGCTGGTCTTGGTGGAACCGGGAAACTTCTGTCGTGATCCTGCTTGGACCTCGTTGTTGGCCGTTCAAATTTTTCTTGTACTTTTTCCTCCGCCGCTGATGGCCCTTCCGCAGTTCGGCGACTTTTGCTGCGGAGAGTTCTGTCGGATGAGTCAATCTTCCGTTTCACAGCCGGGTTATAGTTGCCGTCCTTTCTCCCGGTCTTTTCCACATACGTCGTCCTTCTCCCTTCTTCATTCTGGGGGTGTTCGTGAACTCTGTTTTTTGGACGGTGGAACGGCTTCTTTTTCTTTGTACCTTCAATTTTTCCGCGGGGCAATTTTCTTTTCACTTGCTTCTGTCTCTCATTGGCTTGCCCTTGTACTTGTCGTTTTCCCACCTCTGGAACTTGTACCTGCGGTGTCTGCCGTACCGGATCCTGCAAAAGATCTGAAAAGATTTGCATTTTATTACGGTCATAGAATGGTTTTATCTGGTCAATGTTTGCGGAACAGGTTTCACCATTTCTTGCCTTTAATACTACAACAGCGTGAGTTATTTTTTCTATAACATATGGTCCTTCAAAGCGTGGGAAAAATTTGGCAGTTTTATCTTCTGGTGCTGAAGAAAGTGAATGCTTAATTTTTAGTACTTCATCCCCTACTTTATAAGTTACTCCCCGTCGTTTCAAGTCATAATACAATTTTTGTTTTCTTTGTGCTACTTCTGTATTCTTTTTTGCTTCTTTTATTAGTTTTTCTATATCACTCATTTTAAATTCTGGGGCTCTTTGTTGCACATAAAATAGTTTATCTAACGGTGTTATAATCTTTCTGCCTAGAAATAACTCAGCAGGAGTTTTTCCCGTTGTATCATGTTTTGCGGTCCTAAGGGCGAAAGCAAATTCATTGACATAGTTATCCCAGCTTTTATGAAAATTTTTAACATAACTACGGATAATTTTCACTATATTTCTGTTGACCCGTTCCGCTATATTTGATTGCGGCCGATACGGGACCATTTTTAAATGACGTATGCCCAGTTTTTGGCACATGTCTTCAAATATATTACTTACAAATTGAGGACCATTATCCGATATAACTTTTAGGGGCGCCCCGTATTTTAAAATATATTTATTTAAAATAGAATCGGTCACTAATTTCGCGGAGGCTCGTTTTAAGGGAACAATTTCGGTCCATTTACTAAAATGATCAACTATAACAAGGAGATAGCGACTTTTGTTTAACTGACTTTTTGGGAAAGGGCCCAATAAATCGATACCGATTATTTCATTTGGAAATTCGGATTTAATACTATTTAGAAACCCGGCCGGGCGGAAATTAATATAATTAACGGCTTGACATGTTGGGCAGGACTGGACATACGCCCTTGTTAACTTTTGCAGTTCAGGAAAGTAGACTGCCTCGCGTACGCGTTGAGTAGTTTTTCGAATACCAGCATGAGAAGCTAAAGGGCTGTCATGGAGCTCTTGCAGGATATTTAATCTAAGACTAGCTGGGATAACAGGTCGAAATTCGTTGTTGGAATTCGTAGTTTTTGTATAAAATAATAGACCATCTATTAGTTCGTAATGGGCCGCCCTATTTCTTATCGCCACAATATCTTGGTGGCTAAAATTTTCAGGATCCTTCAAATACTCATAAATACTTCCAAACTCAGGATCCTTACCCAGTTCGGTTATTACAGTTTCTCGGGAATTTATTGTACACGCTGTCAGCATTGCAACTTTTACGGTATTACCCTGTTCGTCTAATTTAATTCGTGACAGGGCATCTGCTACGATATTTTCCTTTCCGGGGGTATGCTTGATTACCAGATTATATTCTTGCAGCTTGAGTGCCCATCTTATTAACCTTGGGGATAAATTTTTTCCAGAGTACAATCTAGTTACCGCCGCATGATCAGAATATACTGTTATCGGCGCCTTTCCAAAATAGACTCGGAACTTTTGCACTGCTAACAGAACTGCAAGTGCCTCTCTCTCGGTCGCGGAATAGTTTCTTTGTGTTTGATTTAAAGTTCGGCTAAAAAATGCTACTGGCTGCTGATTTTGCGAAAGTACCGCTCCTACCGCATAATCCGAAGCATCCGCTGAAATTTCTAAATTTTCATCCTTTTCAGGAAATTTCAACACAGGGGCTTGCGTTAATGCTTGTTTTAATTTTTCGAAAGCACTATTGGCTTCGGCCGTCCACGAGAATCTTGCCTTTTTCCTTTTTAATTTTAACAATGGCTCAGCGATAGCCGCAAAATCTTTTATAAAGGACCTATAATATGAACAAAGTCCTAGAAAAGAAGAGAGCTTCTTTGCCGTGTTTGGAGTCGGATACTTTTGTACAGCGATTATTTTTGATTCATCTGTCTCGATCCCTTTTTGCGATATTTTGTAACCTAAATATTTTAATTCAGGGGCTGCAAATTTGCATTTTTCGACATTAACTTTTAGACCGGCCTCATTTAATAAAGAAAACACCTGTCTTAAATCCTGTACATGTTGGTCTAGATTATCACTAGTAATAATGATATCGTCTAAATAGATAAATGTGGACTTTCCGAGAACAGGTCTTAACACAATGTCCATGCATCGCTGAAATGTTGCTGGGGCGCCTGAAAGGCCAAACGGCATTCGCAAAAATGCATAAGTGCCAGACTTGGTTATAAAAGCAGTCTTAGGCACGTCCTCAGGCCTGATCCCTATTTGAAAATAACCATTCGTTAAGTCTAAAGTTGTCATAAATTTGGTTGATTTTATGTTCCTTAAAATTTCTTCTATAATCGGTAACGGATATACCGGATATTTTGTTATGGAATTTAATTTACGGTAATCAATAGCGAATCTCCACCTTTTTGGATGCTCCAAAGGATAATCATTATTTTTCTTACATAAAACCACCGGACTAGCATAACTACTTGAGATAGGCGTTACGATCTTTTTACGTAGCATATCGGTAATATGCCATTCTATAATTTTTTCCTTATTCTTATCATACCGGTATGGTTTTTGACGAACCGGCAATGCATCTCCGGTGTCAATACTATGGTTAGTAACCTGGGTAAATCCTGGAATATCACTAAATAAGGAAGCAAATTCACTTACCACTTGTCGGATTCTATCTTGCTCGTCATTAGGCAGGTGGTCGAGATTTACCCTTGGCGGTTCAACCTTTTCTACACGCACTGGCTTCATCGTCAGCTTAAGAGACGCTTCATTAAAATACAGTGTAGCTTGTGCGTCTGAAAGAAAGTCTATTCCTAGTATTAAGTGTGCTTGCAAATTCTTTACTATAAAAAACATCACCTTTACTTGTTCGTCCTTGAGACGGATGTACAAAGGTACTTTACCTACGCACTTACATTGTTCTCCTTGCGCCGCTAATACTGTTGTATTATCCGCATTATATATGCGGTATTTGCGAAAATACTTTCTAAAAAAGACTTCTGCCACACAGGAACACTGCGCGCCGGTATCCAGGAGTGCGGTGGCCGGGATATTATTTACCAAGACTTCAATCTTCGGAAGAGTTAAATTTTTCACCATTACTGTATTTAACTTGTAGGAAGAGGGGTTTTCGTGGCCTTCGGATTTCCGCACCCTCTCGTCAGCAGAAATCCGTTTTAGTTTAAATTATTTTTTCTTTCGGTGCTTTCCTTCTTTCTCCACTGGCCTTGAGACTTTTTTCCTGGGTTGCTATTGAACTGTCGACGTTCGCCGGCTGTTTTTGAATGCTCGGGTTTCCTTGCCCACTGATTCGCTTTTTCTCCGTAGCCATGTGCTTGAGTTTGCTGTAGTCTTGGCGTACCAAATTGGTTTCGCTGTTGATATTGGCGTCTTCTTTCGACGTCCGCCGTTCTTCTACTTTCAAACTGGATTGCTAGCTCAAATAATTTTTCCAGTGTAGTCGGATTTCTCAATTCAATAAAGTCTTGCACTTGGGGTAGTAACCTCGGCAAAATCACTTGAATTATTTCAGGATCCGGACGGTTTCCATACAAGAGCTTGAAAACGTGAATTTTTCTTAAAATAAACCTGGAGAGGTTTTCCATTCTTTGTTGATATATACTGAAAAGTTCTGTTTCTAATTTCGCACAATCCCTTACAACAGGGAAGGCTTTTAGTAGGGCAGTCTTGAAATTTTCGTAGGTATAGGTGTGACTTCCTGCTTGACCCAAGAGACTTCTGCCGATACATTTGAACCAGTTAAGCGCTTGGCCCCTCAAAGCGCTGGTAGCTAAGGTAACTTTTTGAAACTCGTGCACGGGGTAGAGCATGAAGTGGTCATCCAATTTTTCCAAAAAACTGGTTACCTGTGAGTTTCCATTAAACGTTGCTTCTGGTTTTATCGAAGCGCGCATGGTCTGGACAATATACCCAAATCCTTCCAGGGCGGCAGCTGGCATTTCTGGATTCTGAGCTGTTTCTGCAGGCAGCACAGGTTCTTCTTGAAACTCGGCCATGGTTATTCTTCGTCGGGCGCCACTATCAGGTTCAATGTTTCTTCTAACCTTCTTCGGAAACATACAATGACCTGACTAGAACAGAGAGCTTACTAAAGCTATGTTCACTAATTGTAGTAAGTAGACAGGATACAGACGAAGGGTATACAAAACCCTTTATTTTTTTTCTTTATATACAATGACTTCCGTACTTCGGAATACAATGACCCTCCACTCGGGGTCTAACTTAAAAGATATCAAAATAAAACTAAACTCTAATTTAACTTTAGAATAAGATTGGCCTTATAATAACAGGAAGCGTATGTAGCACAGAGACTGTGAACACTACAATACGTTTAATTTATCAAGAGGATTAAAACCTCTGGCCTGGAAGGCAAAGTAGCAACTGCGTAACTTCTAAGGTAAGCGGCCTGCTTCGAACTCACGGCTTCCTCTCTTCTGCTTGGCAAAAAGGCCACACTTAAATACTTGGCGTTCGCCAGACAACTTTGCATAAACTCCTTCACGCTTATAATTCTGGCCGGAAGTAGAAAATAAGAAGTGATAGTAAAGATTTAAAATAAAATAAACGTTAGTAAAACTTAAGATCCTTACAGGATGACACTGAAAAACTAGTTCAGTCAATGCCCAGACGTCTGCAAGCTGTTTTAAAGAATAAAGGATATCCTACAAAGTATTGAAGTAATGTAAAAAACTTATATTTTGCTTTTTTTTTTAAAGTGTACACAGACTTATTGGAGGTAATTTCTGAGTTTTTTTGACAAAATATATTTTTGAAAAAATGTAAAATGTATTACACTGATATTATTTACTTTTTATATAAGTGTACAATTTTAGCTAATAGAAGAAAAAAAATGCAATGATTAAAATACATTTTTCTATGCTTTAAGTGTTTTTTTTTTTTTTTTTTTTTAAATTTAAAATTTAGTCTGTACACAGACTTTTGTGGCTAACTGTATATGTTGTAGGATATTTTAATGTTCCAAGTTGTATGGCTGTTTAATTTTTCTAATTAATTTACTTCTTAATTAAAAAATATGTTTCAAAATTATATTTATTTTAGATTTTAAAATATTTGCTATAATTTAATGAACTTTTATCTTCTATTGGATTTTTTATTAATATTTTAAATATTTTAGGTGTGCAAGCATGGAAAGAGTTGACTGATTTAACACTTCAAAAATGTCATTGTTTACAGCTGCCTTCATTTGCCTTGTTCTTAGCACTTTTGCCCAAAATAGAAGTTGTGATTCTAAATGATATGTTCAGAGAGCCACCCAAGGGTTGTAGTCATGTCGGCTTGAGTGCAGGTACTGGTCTTGGTATGTCATCAGCTGTAGTTAGTAACCAAGATGAACATATTGCTGTCCAAGGTCATCAACAGGATTTTGAACCTCAAGGTGACGAGCAGGTGCTAGAGAATGATGAGATTGATCGAGATTATGTAGAAGCAGATAATGAAATTCGTCCTGAGCCACATTTGATGGTTTTGCCGCAAGATTTCTTTGATGAACAGAATAATGTTGTTCATGTGCCTGTTGAAATCAGAGAAAATGTAAATGATGAAATCAATGTAGCTGATGATAATGGAAATAATTTAAACCCAGTTCAGGCACCTGCTGGCAGTGTTAATTATAATGATCATCAGGTTCAAGAAGAAACTACTGATGATGATTCAGAAACTGATGATGATGATGATGATGGCACAGTTGCTTCTCCTTCAGTAACTCCAAATGAAGCAAGCAGTGCTTTTATTAAACAAGAAATTGAAGATGAAGATGATTATGCCTCATCTTCAAGGGAAATAATGCAAAATGTCAGTAGAATCAAAAGAGAAATTACAGAGTATGATTATTTACAACCTTCAACATCATCACAAAATCCTTGTTGTGTTAAAATAGAAAATAAAAAAGATGAATGCAAGAAAATATCTGAAATGCCTGGTACAAATTTAAACAATTCCAAGCAAAGTAAATATGAAAAGGAAATAAATGATTTGTCAGAAGAAACAGCCAGATCGCATCACCCTTCATCTTCAGCATTAAATGTTGATTCAGTAGATTCTAGTAATAATATGCCCAGTTGTTCAAAAACTTCCAAGAAGACTAATAAAGTTTGTAATATGGATTTTAGGAATGATAGAGATGGAACTTGTGTAAATGATTGTGCTTGTTTAAAAGCAGTACATAGTATTTCTGATTCAAAAAGGTATGCTAATTTTGATCCTCAGCAGCCATCAACTTCAAAAGTTGTTGATTGTCCTGAATATTATAATGCAGATTTAACATTAGCATCTAGAAAGAATGTGGCTACTCAGTCAGATTTAGAAGATGCATCAGCTGTTAATTGTTCGGAATTTTCTAATGCAGATTTAATGTTAGATGCTAGAAAGAGCGTGGCTACTCAGTCAGATTTTGCAAGTGTATCTGTGACTGGAAAAAGAAAAATGCATGAAGAAAAAGTAAAAAATTCTAAAAAAAAGAGAAAATGCAATAAAGAAGAGTTTAGTGAAAGCAACCAAATATCATCCAATTCAATTTGTAAGAATAAAAGAAAAAATCAAAAGGAAACATTCAATAATAATCCTGAAGATTTCCTCCATTTCAGAGGTCCTTTAACAAGGCAGCGTAGAAAAATGCTTGCTGCATATATAAAAAAAGAATCAGTAACTTGTGCTATAGAAAATCAGAAAAACGAGAAAAGAGCATGTGCAACTCAAGTCCAGATGAATTCTGGACAGTGTAGAATATGTCTAAATGGTGACTGTTGCAGAAAAAAAAATGCAGTTTCAAGTGGTGCAGGCAGCCAGAATGGATTAAGAGAGACTCGGTGCACATGTAAGCATTCTTTCCAAAATAAGCTGGTTAGGAATCGACGATGTTCCTCCAAACATAATAGTTCTTGTGCCTTGAAAACACCATGTAAAACAAAGACTTCAGACAATAAATCATGTTCATCAAAGCGAAATAAATCTAGTCATACAAATTCTTATGATAGTGGTATGCACTTGCAGTCTTCTGAAAGGCATAATTCATTCACTGTAAAAAAAACAAATTTTGAAGCAAATAAAACTGAAGAAAATATAGCTATCAAAAAGTGTAGATTTTCTCATGGATCTGAGTTAGCACATCATGTACCATGTGTTAAAAAGAAAAAAGGTAAAGTTGTGTGTAATCATACTCAGGAATATGTTACCAGCCAAGGAACTCAAGCCACTAGTGCCGATATCCGTCGTACTTTAAGGAGGTTTAGAACATCTAAAGTGCGTACAGTGAAACTTTCATCCAAAGCACCTGGGTTTTTAGACACATTTTCAGTGTAAGTTAAAATTTTATTTTCAAAACTTTATTTCTTTTCTTTTAATAAATTTATGGGCTTCTTCTTTAGTTATAGAATATTCTTAATAAATTAATAGTCTTAAAATGTTTTAAAAAGTGATTAATAATAAAGGAGAATTAGAGAATTTTCTAAATTGCTTTAACTTGTTTATCTGTTGTATCCTTAAATGTTTAATGTTTCAGTCCCCCTCCCAACCCCACCCCTTTGAAATATTAGTGCCAGATTCATATCAGAATTTCTTTTCTGTTTTCTTTATTTTCAATTTTATTCCTATTTATGTTTAATGCATTTACCAGGAATGATGATGTAATGATTGGGCATTACATTACCTGCACTGATATTTATGTAGCTTTGTTTTTTAAAATGAATGTTCTATAATATACGAGGGCTATCCAGAAAGTAGATTACGTTTTGGAATAAAAAAATAAACAAAGTATAGGAAACAAATTTTATTATATACAGATGAAAGCCACACTCAAATACTACTTTTCTACATAGTCACCATACAAATTAAGGCATTTATCGTAGCGATGTACGAGCTTGGAAATTCCTTCGTCGAAAAATTCGGCCGCCTGCGCCTTCAACCACTTCGTTACCTCTTCTTGCCTTCCATCTTGCACAAAACTTGTGGTAACCAAGCTTTTCGCTGATAATTTCGTGCAACAAACTTCGCGAAATTTGTGGAAAACTCAAAGAAAGTTCCGTTATTGTGAAATTTCGATTTTCACGGACTTTAGCATCGACTTTTTCGAGAAGTTCGGCGGTCACTATGCTGGGTCTCCACTTCGATCTTCGTCGTGAACATTGGTTCGGCCATTTTGAAATCTTATGACCCACTGACGCACTCCACCTTCAGTGATAATGTTGTCCCCATACACTTCACGAAGCTGCCGATAGATTTCTATCGGTTTACAGTTTTTTGCAGTCAGAAACCTTGTTACTGAGCGCACCTCGCAGCTCGCGGGATTTTCAATTAACGCAGACATTTCAAACCGTCACAGTATCTGAACGGAGCACAGCACGAACCTCTCACTAGCACGGCTAGATGCAGACTGAGCTGCGCAACGCTCTGACCCCAAGATGGCCGCGCTAGCCCCGCCCCTAGCGGACACAGACGGAAACGTAATCTACTTCCTGGATGGCCCTCGTAATTAATTGTTAAGTAGCTTAGCGTATTATAAGTACTGTATTGTCTGTATTCTTGGTCATCATCAGTTGTAAAATACATCTTTCCTTACAGAAAAATATTTTGATTATGAGGAAATAAGTAGATGAAATAAAACACTAAAATACATCTAAGAAATATTTTTGTTAAACAGAATTTGATTTATAGATAAACATGTCTATTTTTCAATAAGTACTTCTGCATCAATATCATTTTTCCGAGCTATTGATATATATTTGTCAGGCCATACAACAGTCTGTTTCATATTCAATAGCACTATAGTCAAATTCATTTGTACTATATGCTGTAATGTAATCTCTTGAACCATCAAAAGCATTAATAGTACAAAATTTTTGAAACAAAATAGTGCTTAAAAACAAGTCGGTGAGGTGGCTTTAGAAAAATCACCCCTGCTGACTTACTTTTAAGTGTGATCTAATTAACATTTAAAAAAAGTAACCTGTTGGCCAAAAACTGTAGTTGTAAGGTATTGTTGGTTTTGAATGTATATTTTAAGAAATGGTTATGTGCGGGAGAAAATTCTTAAAAATGTGGTATATGATTACTGTTTAATAAATAGATTGATTATAATGAAATTGTATTTTCTGTCATTAAATAAGGTATATTTTCCAAAGAGAAAACATACAGAAAGTATTAGCCTTTTTTATTCTAGGATAACGTACCAAAACTGTCATTTCTGTAATAATTTTGACACTAGTGAAAGTGTTACAACAATATTTGAAGTGGGCTTACATTATCTTTTTAAAAATATGATGATGATATATGCTGGAAGTGGCCATGATTTGCATTTAGATAATGTTGAATTCAGAGCAAAATATTTTGGAATGCTCCTACCAATACACACACTACTTCTGTTCTCAGTTGTTTCATTTCTATTTGGATTATGCTTGACTCTTGGACAAGGCATGGTTTCATTTATTATTATATATTAATGTTCAAAATTTCTCCTATGTTTGGGCAATTGAAAATAATGGGAAATATGAAGACCTTCTTCATTAAAAAAAATGTTTTTTGGTATGAAATATTTTAGTGATGCATAATTGGTCCATGTTTTGATATAACTATTAAAATAGTTCTATTTTTTTCTTCAATCACTACCTTTGTATATCAGTGTGACAATAAGAAACTTGTTATTTCATGCGGTGTAGAAAGGATGCCAAACTTCTTGTGTAAGCAAGTCTAAAATTCAATCCTTACTCAGTAATCGCTTCATTTCAAAGGATCTTTGGTCACCATGCTCATTTGATCTAACACCACCTGATTACGTTTTATCAGAATGTCTGAAATATAATTTTTTTTTTTCCGAACAAACCATAAGGCATAGATACCATGAAAGCAAATATCAACTAAGATATCCATGCCACGACTGTGGACCTACTGGTAATCACATTTAAAAATATGGTACTCTGGTTTCATTGCTGTTTGGGAGCAAATGATGATTACATATTATCATATCACATTTTAGTACTTTTCCGTTTTGCCGGCGCAAGCGATAAAGTCGCCAATAATGGTACAACCGATGCCAAACAGAATATTCTTGCTGGTAACCTTTTACGCCTCATTTTCAAAACAAGTGGCAGCTTTTTCTTATCAGATTGATTGTTTCTTTCAATACTGGCATATAATTACATAGAATTTTTATCAGATAGTTCAGTTTTATGTCTAAGGCCATTTTCGGTAATTAAGTCAATTAGGATGCAATCACAGCGCTTACCCGAAGCCGAAAATATAGAAAAGTTAAAGTCAAGGGTTAAATTCATCAATTCTAATGAGAATGCATTAGCGAAGTAAAGCACTGCAGTTTTACATAATTTCTGAGTAAGCTATTCGTACGAATTGGAATATTTCTTGCATTTAAACTTGTGTTCCAAATTAAGATTTAACTTGAAATTAATGTAGATAATTACTGATAGCATTTGATTTTTGTAGAGTAGTTTACGTGAGATGAGATCTCTTGGGGTCACGTGATATGAACCGGCGAATCAGGATGTTGAACCATGAAAGCATAGTAAATTCTTAATGTCTTTTCACAAATTTATTGTCTTTATTTATTGGCTTTTTATAAAATTTTAAGCGATATTAAAATGTTAAAGCCTTCAAAAAAAGAATTCTTAGAACTAACATTTTTTTAATATTTTTTATGTGTATACTGTATGTTGTCGCCAATAAAGTCTGCTTGGCGAGATTTGCGCCGGCGAAACGGAAAAGTACCCACATTTTTTACAAAGTCAGCTAAGTCTGTTGCAGATTTTATGACTACATTTTCATTAAAACTAAAACTTTTAAAGAACTGTTGGGGTTCAGTAGCATGTGGGACATGCTGCATTATAGTAATAACATGCAGTTTGCATTAATCCTCTGAGTAACACAGCTTTCTTGATATACAGTCAAAAGTTGTTAATCCGGACCTCGAAGCTACAAACTTTCTGCGCATGCGTCAACGCATGCGCATAATATGTTTACGCATGTGCGTTTAATGTATAACGGACGGTATAAGCTAAGCTAAAATTATCTAATTATCTATTTTAGTTAATGTTGCAGATTGCGTTGTCCCTTAATCTTCTAATTGGATCCAGCTTATTATTTTTTGCAGACTGTTAGAGCAATTTTATAAAAGTAAGCTTGAACTTTCAATTATGTCAAATAGAATTTCAAAGAATCTACAAAGCAAAAGTATGTTTCGAAGTCCATTAAACAAACAGTCGAATTGCTGCAAAAAATGGATAAAGGCATATCCTTTGTTTATCTAAACTTTAACGTTTGTTTATCTAAACTTTGTTTATCTTTAATGCTGTGGTGCCACAATGAATTGGAAGTTGATCTGTCAGCACTATCCTTATCTTCAGGGCAGATGTTTTTATTTTATTTGGCTTATAATTCCTTACTAAATGTAGTATTTCATCTCAATGTACTCCGTCTTTGATATGATTTAAATCAAATTCCTCGTCATTATAATTCGCTTCCGATAGTGAAGAAAGTGATACAGAGGTTATTGAAAACGAAAAAATTTCGATTGACAAATTAGTCGGTATTCTCGAAACAGCAATTATAGGATTTGAACTGCGGAACTTTGTAACTCAACAAGAAATTATGTCTGTTTATAAAATTAAAGAGAAAGGATTATCATATAAAACGAAGCAACTTAAACAACTTAATTGAAAGAAATGTTTAATAAAGTAAACAAATAAATATTAAGCTTTTTTTTTTTTTTTTTTTTTTTTAAATTTTGATATCCTTTAGATCATAATTGCTCTTTATTTCATAAATTATGGTTTCATATTTTTAATTTTATAATTTCTGCATGCCATCTTACCAGATTTAAACTGATGATCTATAATCCGGAATCGCCGAAGTCCCGACGAGTCCGGATTAACAACTTCGGACTGTACTTCAGAAGAGCTGTTTTTAAGCAGTATTTGTTAGTTAGATTTGTATAATTACTTACAGTACCCTTTCTTTTAACAACCTCCATTCCTTAAAATGATCTTTAGGTCATAAAAAAAATAAGAAAATAAAATTAATTTTAAGTAACGAGAGAATACATACTACGTGACAACAAGTATCATGACTGGATAAAAAGTCATGCCACTCAGAAGGTCCAGAATTAATTTTAGACAAGTTTATTTCAGAAGGTATGTTTTTTTCAGTTATAGTACATAGTGTGTGTGTCATTAGGGAATCATTTACTAGGCCATAGTGAAAAAAGTCTGAGAGAAATCGCCTTGTATCAAAGCTTACAGTTGTCCCATTTTTTTCAACCTTTTTCCAGTCTCTTGGTAGATCAATAAATTTACTGGTTTTCAGTTTTACTTTCCCCACTGCTAATTATTTTCAACATAATTTTACATATTAAATTTTATTTGATGCGAATCTATTATAGACATATGTAGAACTTCTTATGAAGATTCAAGAAATGTTAAATCACTTAATATATATTTAATAAAATACCATTGTAAAACTTTAAATTCAAGAAGGAGAATTATGGCCTTATTTCATTAAATTTGTAAAATAACTGTTTTGTGAATTTTGTCTTCTCAAAAAAGTTAGTTAGGTTGTCAAGTAATTTTGTCTTTGAGAAACATAATTTTTACCAAAAATTTCAGTGCCCATGCAGCCACCGGGATTCCAACTCTGGCTAATGGGCTAGCTGCTTGGGTGTTATCATGGTTTTTCTCATCTGTAATATGTAATAATATAAGCCAGTTTCCCTTAGAAGGTCCTCCATGAAGGCATCCATTTACTTAAGTAGATAGCTCTTTAGAAATGAATTAAAAAATTGTGTTGCTTTATTATGTTGTTAATGATCTTTTCAGATCTGTACATGAATTAATTTTGACTGAAGATTTATCAAAACGGAAAATGATGTACATTTTTGTAACTTTTGTATAACTTGTCTGTAATAAAAAATAAAATAGTATCAAAATTTAACATTGAGTTAAACACAGCCTAAACATATCATTGAGCTTATTGGGATTTACATTCAGTACAACCTAGTGGCTGTTATGTCTATTATACATGAAGTGCTGCTTGTCTCTTAGTACTTGACATTCAGAATTACCAAGGGCGGGAACATTTAGAAATTGCATTTTTCATTTTTAAGGATAAATCAATTTTTTAACTTTGCTAGAAATTTTGTTTTCTCTTTAGTTCTGCCACAAAACAGTACAAAAGATGTAAGTTACCCAAATCTAAAGATATGCAGAATAAAGCTACTAGCACCAGTGATCCTTTGATGGAAGATGATGCTGTTCAGGTATTTATATTCATTTTTATTACTTAGCAGTGTATGTTTCTAAGTGTATATTTTGAAAAGAATTTAGAGATTACCAAATAAAATAGCTGTTTCTTTATTCTTCTGGTCAAAACATTAATTATTATAATTTTTGTTTGTTATTATTCTGGATTTTTCTATAAAAATTATCACATTATGAATGTTGTGTAAAAGTTTTATATGTTTGTTTTCTTTTGCTGTCATCGAATGTCAAACCAGTTATGTTTTATGATTGCATTTTTTGGTTTTTAAAATCATAAGAAATTAAAAGTAATTATATCTTGTGTGTGCAGCATTGTATTTCTGTTGTAAAAATCAAGCAAGTCTAATTTTGAGTAAGAACAATGAAAGTAAAATTTAATGTAATGAGTGTTGTAGAATTCTACATTTCATATGTTTTAGGGTTTCGTAGTGGTGTCTAAGTGACTGATGCCATGAAACCTTCCTTAGTTAGCCTTGATATTTTTAATTTTTTTCCCAGCAGCTAAATCAGTTAACTGTAAGTTGATTTTGTGATTTTCCATCCTCATTATAAACAGCATGTTAAATTCAAGAACTTTCTTACATCAGAAGCGATAGTCTTTTTTTTTTTTTTTTTTTCTTAGAAGATAATAGTTTGTAGCTTGAATGCTGTTCTCTTTATTTGCATCCCACCCCAACAGGGATTCTGTTTACTATAATTCCTATGTATTTTTTTAAAACTTTTATGCACCTTTTCCAGCACCTGAAAAAGATGATATTGTTTTCAATTTTTAAAAATGTCCTGGTTAAAAAAGGAAGGTGTTGCTCTATCATCATAGCATATGATCATCCATTCGACAAATTTTAATGCTAACCAGTGTAAAAAGAAAGTCATTTAAAACAGTTTAATTAACTTTCTATTCTTTTCAATGACAAGTATTAATCAATGGAACAGGTAATTTAATACAGTATATTGTATTTAATAAAGTTCATGTACTTTTCAATGTAATTAAATATTATTAACATATAAAACTATTGACAATAATCAAACTTAATTGTAGTGTTACATGCTGTATTGATCCAAAAGTAAGATGGGTATTCCTTTTAATTTCCTCTTCTTATATGTATAATTTAGCAGTTAGAAAAAAACACTGAAATACTTATCTTCACAAAATTTCTATTAAGTTATGAATAATTATCCATCATTTTTAAAGCCCATCATTAGCTGAATGGCTAAGACTTATGAATGCTGGTGATTCACCTTGAGTTGAAATTCCAGCGAACAGCATGGCTGCAAGGGCATGTTCGTGATTTTTCTCTTGGGTAATGTAAATCTGAACCACTTTCTTTCAGACAGTCCTCCGTGAAGGCATCTCTTCCATTAGGCACATAACCCTCATATTCTTTGCCTTAATTAACTAAACAAAACCAATCCTTAACTTTCAAATTAAATGCATATATATATATATATATATACTTAGGTTTACTTCAAAGTAAGGTATCCTAGCAGTTGGTCATCCTGATGCTGAACATTCAGCCTTACAAGCACTGACAATCTGTACGTGTAGATCACTGCCTTTACCCTTTGAAAGAATCATTGGCATGTTCATCAAAGCTTTGACTTTTATGTTTTGTGACATCAGTGACAACCAGCCATTTGCATGTCATTTTCTTCCATTTATTGGCATGGTTGCATGGCAGATGTGTATAATGATGAGTGCAAAATGTTTGTACACAGTTTTCAGTCATCTTCTTGTTGCTCCCTTTTTGGGGGAGGAGAGAAGAAATTTTTTTGTTTTGTAATGTGGAATTAAATTGCATTTCATCAGTTAAAAGTCCATGGTATTACTAGTATATTACTGTATTATAAGGAATTATTTTATATATGTATTTTTACTTACTTATCTTTATATAAACTATTTATTGGAATAGCACTAAAATGTTTATTCATGTAATTTTCACTGATCCTTATATTATTTTTTATGCTTATTCTTTTGTGAAGGAAAAGAAATATTTGTATTTAGTTTGTGTATGTGTTAAAATATGGATTTAAAACTTTGAAAGTAAAAGTAAAAGGATTGTTAGCTTGTGCAATTCATCTATTTGAATACTTCAGAAATTTTTTCTTGAAGAATTACAAAACTTATATATGAACTATTTATTCGAATAATTGTACAGTAGATTGACTTTACACTGAAAAATATTAAATCAGAGTTTTATTGTATATATTAATTATTCAGTAAGATATTTGTTTCTAAATTCTTTATTGCAGACACTACGATTAGTATCTGAAACACTGATTAGCCTGACTATTGTATCCTGTGGAATATCACATATTGTCATTGACCATTGTCTAAGAATGACACATGTTGAAGGTATAGTATAGACTTAAAAATGTTTCTTTTGTTAATCCTGTTTAATTTAGTTTGTAAGTATTTTGGGATTTTTCTTTGTTAATTATGTGGACATTAGTTTAAAAATGCATGATAATTATGCTGTTAAATTTTTTTCATTCAAAGCACTTAATAGAGCATATCAATACGTAAATTATTTTGTTGCATGTGTATGAGTTTATAATGGATTGAATGCACACAGAATCAATGATAGCTTGATAAGATTTATTTTCACAAAATAAACAGTTTACAGTTCTAAAGCTTTCCTCAAGAGTACCTGTTCTGTTCTTCTCAATGTAACAGAGCATGATCAGTAGTTACCACTTTAAACTATTAATAAAGTTAAACAGAATGTAATGTAAAGAATGAAGTTCGCGGGAAAATCTAACTCTGAACTAAAAACTGAGAACTGATGCTCTCTTCGGTCTTATATATCTGGTCTCCGGAAATTTTCAATACTTAACTTTCTCAAAATTACTGGAAGGCATATACATTACTGGTACATGTAGAGATCAATTACAGAATCAATTGGAGTTATAGAGAGACCAGAGGAAAATGTGTGCTTTCATGCCAAATATGGTGGCAAAAACTAGTTGCCAAAACCATTGCCAGCTTCTTAAGCCATTTGCCTCATTGCTAAATAGATAAATCAATAAATAAAATTGCTCATAAATTCTGTTCTTACATACAGATATCACACGAAAACATCGTTAAATTGCATTCGATAGCGGTCCAAATGGATATTTTCGTTGAAATATGCTGCCTGAAACTTTTCGCGATTACAATACTTCCTTTTTATTTCGTACAAGGAAGTAAAAATATGAAACTTTAATTTATGAAATAAAGAGCAATTATGATCTAAAGGGTATCAAAATTTACACAAAAAAAAAAAAAAAAAAAAAAAAAAAGCTTAATATTTATTTGTTTACTTTATTAAACATTTCTTTCAACACGCACATGCAAAAAGCATACATTGCGCATAGTCGAAATTAGAAAATTGCAACCAGAAAACTATTTGACGTGTATTCGTGATAACTATAATGATGAAGAATTTGATTTAAATCATATCAAAGACGGAGTACATCAAGATGAAATACTATTAGTAAGGAATTATAAGCCGAATAAAATAAAAACATCTGCCCTCAAGATAAGGATAGTACTGACAGATCAGCTTCAAGTTCATCCCCCCCTCCGCAGAACAGCGTGAAATTGATAAACAGATTTCGGAATGGTTAGAGAAACAAAGGATATGCCTTTATCCATTTTTTGCAGCAATTCCACTTTTTGTTTGATGGATATCAAAACATGCTTTCTCTTTGTAGATCCTTTGGCAGCTCCAGAATCAGAAATTCTTTTTGACATAATCGAAAGTTCAAGCTTACTTTTATAAAATTGCTCTAACAGTCTGCAAAAAATAATAAGCCGGATCCAATTCAAAGATTAAGAAACAACGCAATCTGCAACATTAACTGAAATAGATAATTAGATAATTTTATCTTAGCCTATATTGTCTGTTATACATTAAACGCGTATGCGTAAACATATTATGCGCATGTGTAAATGCATATGCACATGCATAAAGGTATTATGCACATGCGTAAATGAATATGCACATGCAGAAACGCATTATGCGTTGACGCATGCGCATAAAGTTTGTAACTTTTAGGTCCGGATTATTGACATCTGGATTAAAGACTTTTGACTGTATATATATATATAGCATTTGGAAAGGCGGAACTTCCAAGAAAAGACGTCAGCCTTGTCAGCCAATCCAATTCGCTTTAAATATTTCCAGAACATTCTATAACTGTATGTGTAGAAAAGGCAGGAAAAACAACTTGACTACGGGGCTGTGGATTTAATCCCATGTACTTTCAAATAAGAGAACCTTGCCATTAAAAATGAAAAGAACATACAGTTAGAATTTTAAGTGTATTCTTGACCATGGAATTTTATTATTACATATATATATATATATATATATATATATATATATATATATGTAATAATAAAAAAAAAAATATATATATATATATATAATAAACTATTAAAAGTCATGCAACGATAGCTGAAATTTTCAGTTTATTTCTACCAGCCTTTATCTTGAGCTCAATTATTTTCCCTGGGAGTAACAGCATAAGAGGAAGCTAAAATTACAAATGTGTGTCTATGATAATATACTAATCAGGATCATTATCATGGCTTTCAGTAATTTATATCAAACACTTTAGAGCAACAGCTAGCAAGTTACCAGTAATTTAAATAAAAATTATAAATGATTTCTGAAAAACTGATTTAAGTTGGTCATAGCATCAATGTACAAAACAACAGTGAGTTTTGATGGTAACATGATTTTGCATACAATGAGTTTGTGACAATGGCAACTTGATATTATTCATTACTTACTTGCATTTCTTGTGACTATCTCAAGGCTATGTTGTTTTTTATGTACCACCATAAATAATGTACTTTAAAAAAATATTTTTATTACATTTATCTGAACTTCATTCATTATACAGTCAAAAGTCGTTAATCCGGACTCGTCGAGACTTCGGCGATTCCGGATTATAGATCATTATTAAACATTTCTTTCAATGTAAGTTGTTTCGTTTTACGTGATAATACTTTCTCTTTAATTCTATAAACAGTCATAATTTCTTGTTCAGTTACAAAATTCCGCTGTTCAAGTCCCGTAATTGCTGTGCCGAGAATACCGACTAACTTGTCAATCGAAATTTTTTCATTTTCACTAACCTCTCTGTCACCTTCTTCATGTCTTTATCCATTTTTTGCAGCAATTCCACTTTTTGTTTGATGGACATCGAAACATACTTTTGTTTTGTAGATCCTTTGGGAGCTCCACCATCGGAAATTCTATTTGACATAATCGAAAGTTCAAGTTTACTTTTATAAAATTGCTCTTACATTCTGCAAAAAATAATAAGCCTGATTCAATTCGAAGATTAAGGAACAACGCAATCATCAACATTAACTGAGATAGATAATTAGATAATTTTAGCTTATACCGTCCGTTATACATTGAACGTGCACGCAAAAATGTATTCTGCGTTTGCGCACACGCATCTGCACAGTCGTAAAGGTCTTACGTGCACGTATAAATGCTTATGTGCATGTGTCAATACGGCACATGCGCAGAAAGTTTTTAGCTTTGAGGTCCGGATTATAGATCATTTCGGATTATGGGTGTCCGAATTAACGACTTTTGACTGTATTTATAGCTCCTTGAAAACTGATCTATTTTAGTTCTTTTACTCCCTCTTCTAAAACTGACATTTTATCATAAATTATATCTAGTTATATTGTCATTTATTTACTTTTTAAAAGTATAAAATGGAAATTATGTATTGTTGTTACCTTTCAAGGAAACTGAGTACTTTGATTAAAAAAAAAGTCAATTAGTTTTTATTTAAGCTTTTTAAAATAGCTTTTTCATGTTTTCATTTTAAATTTCAGTTCAGGCCTGCCGTATTCTGAAAAAGTTTCAACTTAATTACTGCCCACGTGTAAAAAGAGTGAACATCAGCCAGTGTCCTAAATTGGCTGCAGAAACCTTCTTTCCAGAAATTATATCACTTTCAACAGTTAATAGTCTACTGGTGTCTTTTGAACCATGTATGCAGGTTAGTAAATAAACTACTTAAGATGCTGTAAGAAATAAACTAAAATTTCCTTGCATTTGAATGAATAATTTGTTTTAGATCTATCTCAAACTGATTAATTTATTATTTTCTTTTAGAAAAACCTAATTCCAATTTTATTTATGTGTTGGAATTTTTTTGTTCACAAGAAAATATGATAGTTTTATCAGAATATGTGTGTGTTTTCAGTATGTGCTTTTTTCATGGCTTTTAACACTTCATTTTTAATTTTAATATTTCCTTTCTGTATTCTAAAAATTGCAATAATTTTCCTGGACTACGGCATGTCTAGATCAATCTGTGATACATGGCTTATGCTGATGACGTTGGTAATTGGGAATTTGAACTTAAAGATTTTGAGAACTTTCTAACCTAAACCAAAGTGATCTTCCATATTGGATAAATGTACACTTTGTTTCTGCCTTTGTTGCTAATTAAACGATATTTCGCTGTGCTCTCTTTCTATCTCAACAGTATCATTGTAAATTTTCTTGAAATAGGCATGATTAGAGTGCCAAGTGAATTGACACTACACATGTCAATTTAAATAAAAATGGAATTTAATCTTTAATCTGCCTCAACTGCCAAGTTTCTTAGATATTATGAACTCAACATATTAGCATACTAAGGAATCCTAATTCTTCCTCTTCAGTATGGATCTTTATTAATATGCCATCTACGTGCTTCACCATCAGTATTTTCTATGGTCCTACATCAGTACTTCTAAATTTTGCTTTTATTCCATATATATTTAATTGTAATGAAAGTTTTCAGGTAAAAAAACATTCTTAATAAAGTTAGAGGGAAAAACATGAAAGCAGTACCTTTGGTGCAGGTAGTAATCATCGCCCAAATCATTTATTACTTCAAATCGCTCTTATTACTGCTATTAGCAAATGACTGATTCTTCAGTGCCAAAATATTCTACTTATCAAAGCTTTTTGTAGTTTATCCATTTAATAAATTGTGCATTGTGGCTTTATCATTCAAGTATGTAGTACTTCAATAAAAAGAGTTGATTGAAATTTTCCTATCCGCATGTCCCTGTACCTGTGAAACACTGAGGTCAGAGTTTTTTGTACATATTAGACTTCAGAGTAGCAGAATTTTCATACCTTAAGTTTAACAAAATCAATCTCTAGAGGCATTTTAAATGAGTGAGGTTCATTCCTGAATACCAGCTAGTAGGAGATGAAAGGGGAATTTCTGTATACCATCTTTTTAAGGTTTTCACCTTCAGAATTCTCTGCTTGGGATAGATGCATTATTTTCACAAAGAATTATAAAAATGTTCATGAAATGCTTTTAAGCTTTACACATGAAGCGTCTTTGAACGAAAAAGAAGTGGTAACTGTAGACTGAAGAAAAAGCAAGGGAATTTCATATTTCATTGGTCATTCTTATAAACATGAAGTGACAGATTGACTAAAATGACAAAGGGCAATCTTCCTTTTGACTAGAAATATAAATTTTGAAATTTGAATAAATAACTGAAGCATTTTTTCCCCAATTTATTGTGTGCTTAAATTATTAAAATGCCAAGCAAATGACTTTAACCTGAAAGAAAAAGATAAATTGTTAAAAGATTTTAATATTATTGGTAATCACAAGAGTAAAATTACATTTAAGCTGGGGATTTCCTAAACAGCATTGTGCAATTTACATAAGCAGAGAATTAGAATTTATGAAGAATTAATGAAAAATATTAATGTTTCAAGGAAGAGCAAAGAAATAGAAAATTCAGAGATGTTGAAATTGCTTTTTAAAATTGGCTTCAAGATACGAAGCTGACAATTGTTTCCATTTCTAGAACTGTTTTACTAATTAGCTAAATGCTAGGAGATAGTTTTATATCACCTGACATATGGATCACAAGTTGAAGAAAGAGAAATCCATCATCATTAATCAAAAATTGCATAGTGAGCAAGAAGAAGCAGATCACCATGCAGCTGGTAACATGATAAAACAGGTTTTACTTGAAACACTAAATGCTATGTGTTTTACTTGAAATGCTAAATGAAAGAAAACACTCGAAATTTACAAAACAGACAGAACTGGACTGCATTATAGAACAAAGTGAAACACACACTAAAATTTAAAAGTGAAACAACAGTTGGTTTTTGAGACTGCAGAAAAAAGTTACAGTTTTATTAATTTGCAATATGGGCCCTATTATTAAAAAGATAGCACTAGTTATCTACAAAAGCAGAAAACCTTGATGTTTGAAAGGAGTAAAGAACTTTCCATGATAACAAGGACTCATGAATTACAAATAGCATTTTTGTTGATTTTCTTTTGAAATAGGACAGTGAACAGAAAAATTAAAAAAAGGCTTTACTAATTAGATTACTGTGCAGTGTACACTTCTCTTTCAAAAAACTTTAGTGACTCTTCTTATAAATACTACTTAAACAATTCATCCATTAATTTTAGCGTATTATAAAGCCTTTAAATGTCATTACAGAAAAGATATTCTTAGATGATGAAGAAAAATCAATTTTTGTGAAAGTGAAGGAAGAGATAAGTAAGTTGATATCTCTGTTAGAGGCTTTGCATATTATAGTCAATATAGAAGGTTAATCTCTTAAAATCAGTTAAAAATTATTTCAGATGTGGCTTTTGCAGTGAAGGAAGTTAGGAGGATACATTTTAGAATATGTGTCAATTCACACTAATATTAAGACAACACGTGTAAAAACTGAATATGAAAGTACTAAAAGACTGCAGAAACTCTCAGGAAAAGTCCTGACATGCCATCATCAATGGAATCTAGAAAAGCACTGCAAATTTTAAGAAAAATTCTCGAACTGAAAGGTACTGATCGAAAAAGCTATCAGCAGTTTTATAAATTAAGATTATAATTGAAAAATTGTTGAACAAAATAAAAAATAAAAATAGATAGATTAGTAGTTATAGGGGAGAAAATTTCATCAAGTATGTAAATGTAAAAATATTTTTATAAAAAAATGTAAAAAAATGAATTTTAAAATTACATAAATAGTTTCATTTTAGTATTATTTTAAAATTATTTTATGATTAATCAATGAATTAATTGTAAGTCATTTTTTACTTGAAAAAGTTTAAAACTTACTTAACTCCTTGCAATGTACAAATCATTATCTAATAAACTCACCCACTTAGTAAACTCAAGTACTTTTGGATCAGAAATGATTTTAATAAGTAGCATAAATAATAATAATATGTAATATAAAAATCCGAAATTAATGAACCAAGCCATAGCAGTCAAAGAAACAGAAAGAAAGAGAAAACAACAGTTGTATTCAATAAATATATGTGACAAATGTGAAGCTTAATATAAAAAAAGCAATGTGCAAGCTTAAATACAAAATTAGAATAAAAAAGAAATGTAGCAAATTTATTAGGCAATGCACAACTGATTATTCTGTAGCAGAAGTATATAATATATGCCATTAGGAATTTCCCCCCTTATTTGCACTAATGGTGCCTATGTTTATAAAAATTATCATTTAAATGTTATGAATTATATCAATTAAATGTTATGAATTATATCAATATACTCTTTTTTTTTTTTTCCCTGCAGTAGAATTTAAAGCAACTACATATGTTATCAAAAATGGGGGAAAAAAAAAAGAAAGGTAGTATTAAAAAATACATATATTGCCTTTAAATCACTTGGTTTATAAAACACTCTCAAGTTTTAATTTAGCAGGTAACTTAAGCATTTTAGCCTGCATAAAATGGCAGTACTTTTGAAAACTGGCAATTAGCCAAGCTGTGTGAATGAAAAATTAAAACTGTTATGCCATGTAGCCAAACAAATTAATATGTTTTGCTCACTCACATGATTAATGCTGTGGTTGTAATGTGTAAAGAATGAAAGACTGAATTGGAGATGTCTATTTCTGACATATATATATATATATATATATTAAAAAAAAAGAAAGAAAGAAAAGGAAGTTAGAAATGAAAATAATATTTATTTTCCTTTTAAGTTTTTTTGACATATTTCACACGTAGTCTTAGGTAATAACACATAGTCTTAGATAATAATAATTCCAAGTTAATTGTATCTATGTTTTTATTAAATAGGTACAAGAATTTAAATGTGTAATGGAATGTAGTTAAAAATAAAAGTTTCTTAATAAAACATTTTATCAAGTGCTGCCAAATGGGAAAAGTGGCTAGTAACTTTGATTGCTCTGCCGAAAGGCCGGGTTTCAAATCATGGAGAAAACATGGATCTAAATTGTCTGTCCCTTCATAGAAGAGAATGATGGCCCACCTATTATAAGCCTCCATAATACAGTGCTCACTGCCTCCGACCTTAATAGTGGCCAATGCCCATAACAACTAGTACCTGCCGTTTGTAAAAAAAAAAAAAAAAAAAAAAAAAAAAAAAAAAAAAAAAAAAAGTTAAGTTTTACCTTTTATCTAGAAGACAGTGAAGATATTAAATACCTCTGAGCTGAAATTTTAATAATAATTTTTAATTATTTGTCATTCTTCTCATTCTTATTCCCATTAAGTAAGTAAATTTTCATTAAATCAAGAGTTCAGTCAATCAATAATTTTTATAAAGCTTTGCCTGTGTTTCTTTTTCCTTTCATATCTCATTTTAAAACGTCTGGTTAATGTAGTAAAATAACATCCAGAAATGCTCTTAGCAATTAGCAAGGTGTTCTTGTTTTCATTTAATGATAAAAATTTGTGTTCATTAGGACTAGACATTTTTGCCAATATCTGGTGCATAGGGTTTCTTATGCATATCCAGTATTCTAAAAATGCTATGCTCATCATATAACAAACTAAATTATTTTAAAAGTTATTTCATCTGTACTTCTTAATAACATTTTCTAAAAAGTGTTATTTTTATAATATAAGCATTCTAAATAAAATACACTTCTAATGTTACATAATATATCAATTGCAAAATTTCTAACCCTATTCCTCTGTGTAGTACCATCTACATTTAAAATAAAAATGGAAACTGGTGGTAGTTTTTCCCCCTTTTATTATATATTTAAATATTTTGATACTTTTCTGTTTTTACTATTTTATATTCAAAAAAGAGACGCAGAAACAACCAGTGGGGCTTTATAAATTGAGATCCTTTTTGAGTCGAATTTTAATTTTGTTCACCAGTAAAGATTGTTTTAAGAGTTACTAACAATAAATATTATTTTTATTTCAGGAAAGAAATGAAATCCATTTATGATTTTTTTCTATTTATTTATTTTTAATTTTAAATAGTAACTTATTTTGGGAGAATGCTGTATTGTAGTACAAAGTTTCCAGATTGTAGATTAATTTTGTATGTTTTTTTTATTTTTTTTTTAATTTATCATAAATTATTCAGCAAAAAAATTGGTACTCTTTATTTTTACAAATTTTTATATGTGTGTTGTTACAACACAGTTAATTTTAGCTCAAAAAAATTTTTTTTGATATATTTTAGAGTTATCATCCAATTGATGGTGAAAGAATGATATTTTCCAAAGCAACTCCAGATCAAAGCATAGTTGTTTTTCATGATTACACAGATAATTCTCATGAAATCGTTCAAGCTGTTTTTAAGGAAAGCTTATTAGGATGGATGGAATTGGTGCAAAGAATATATTTGTCTTTGAAGTAAGTTGTATCTTTTTAACATCATAGCTCTATATAAATCAGCCTAAAATTCATATTAGAAAGGAACGAATTTAAAAATTAAATGGGTATCTAAATGGGCCAAACCAGTGTTTCTGAAATTGCAAAATGAATTAAAACAGTGTGTTTTGAATAAATATCGAGTGAATAAAAGTACTTATATTATAAGCATTTTTAATTCAAATGTCATAAACTCAAGGTGCGTTGTTTTCCAAGAATAGTATTTCAAGAAATCTGCTATTTTTTTTATTGGTTTCCTGGTAGTTGTATTGCTTTTTTCATAATCTGTTATAACTAAGACATCAAAGCTCTTAAACATTGGCAGTTTTGTCCATGATGCTGTTCTTAGCAAAATAGACAAACTGCGCTATTTTTATCATTTTTCATTTATTCTGCTTTTATCATTAGTTGCTATCATTTTCCTCAAGTATGATCAGCTGCACCAGTGGCTTAGTGGTTAAGACCTTTGAATACTGGTAGATCAAGTGGGGTTCAATGCAAGCGAGTGGATTGGTTGCACAAGTATTCTCATGGTTTTCCATGGCATGGGTTTCTCATGGTTACTTGAATACAAGCCAGTTTACCTTAAAAAGTCCTTTATGAAGGCACCCTTCGTCATAGCCTTGCTGTATCCTAATAATCTCAAGTGTATCTACCAAAGGTATGTTACAAGAATGTAACATAGATAAAGTCATCGATGAAAATGTGTCCCTAAGCTAAAAGTAGTTGAATGCATAGTACAATTCTATCCTTTTGTGTAACCATTGCATTTTCAATAGTTTCTCCTTGGTACAGTGAAGATAAATATCCTAAATTTTATTATTTTTTAAAATTAAAGTAATTTTAGGTTTATTATCTTTAAAGTATTAAAAATATAAATTTATAATAGTAATTTTTCACTTTAAGTGTTTATATATAATTTATTTAAAAGCAGTTAAATGATTGAAAGACTTTGGGATCATTAAAAATATGTGCTAAATATATTTATTCATTTCAACTATTCCAAAGGATATTATCAACTTTTAAATCACTGTTTCTCAGGCTTTTCATCATCCTGACTCAAGTTTCAATATCATAATCATCCACATATACAGTGTCTCACAAAAGTGATGGGACACTTGTGCTTTACAAAAGGAAACTGTAATAAAATAAATTTAAAAAACATGTAAAAATTTTTTGTGGGTGTGTTTCATACTTAAATTTAGTAACAATTATTACATAAGATACATTTTCTCAAAATATTAATTTAATAAAAATACAATTGTTCAGAACGGAGCAAAAAATGGCTGACATAAGTGATGGGACACCATTAGATACTACTACGTACTACAATAAAAATATTTTTTGGGGTTTTTATTTTTACTCAAAAGCAGTTGGCAATAATTTATAAAATCGTCTGCAGTATTTCTCTCCAGTTTGTTTTGGAAATTTTGTGTTTTTTAGCTCTGTGCAGCCATGAATGCTAAACGAAAAGAAACTTTGCCTGAAATTCGAAAATTAGTTATTAATTTGCATATTGAACGTGGAAAATCTATTAGAGAAACTGCTGAAACAGTTAACTTGAGTCATTCAACAATTTTCAATATCATTAAACGATATAAAAAGAATCATATGATTCAGGATAAAAGAAGACCTGGCCGACCATCAAAGCTATCCAATGGAATAAAGTGAATTATCGTTCGAAATATTAAAAAAAAATCCAAGAATGAATGCTCCTAAAGTTTCTCCTGATTTACAAGCATTATATGGAGTAATTGTTAATCCTGAGACTATTAGAAGAGTAATTCAATCCGCTGGGTATCACGGTAGAGCAGCCAGGAAAAAATTCTTTGTAAGTGAAAAGAATAGAAAACTCAGACTGGCTTTCGCAAAATCCGACATAAATAAGAAGTCTGATTACTGGAATGAAGTTATATTTGCTGATGAGAGTAAATTTAATATATTTGGTTCTGACGGTAGAATCTTGGTGTAGAGAAACCCCAAAAAAGAATTTCACAAACAGAACTTGGTGCCAACAGTAAAACATGGTGGAGGAGGAGTTATGGTATGGGGTGTACGTCGTCCGCTGGAGTTGGTAATCTTGTTTTTATTGACAGTATAATGGATCATTACAAGTATATTGACATTTTAAATCAAAATTTGAAATCTTCAGCACGAAAATTGAACCTTCATAACGATTTAAAATTCTACCAAGACAATGGCCCCAGGCACACTGCTTTGAACGTTAGACTCTGGCTGCTGTATAACTATCCTGAAATAATAAAAACACCACCACAATCTCCAGACTTAAATCCCATAGAGAATATTTGGCAAGAATTGGAATCAAGAATTCGCAAACACACAATTTCTTCAAAGCAACAATTAAAATCAGTGCTTCAAGAATAATGGGGTAAAATCGCTCCAGAAATCATAAAGAAATTAGTCGAATCCATACCAAGAAGATAAAATCATGTTTTAAAAGTAAAAGGAAATCCAACAAAATATTAAAACCTTTTAAAAAGTAAAATTTTTGGATAAATATTTGATGGAAAAGTAAGTGTCCCATCACTTATGTGAGCCATTTTTTGCTCTGTTCTAAACAATTGTATCTTTATTAAATTAATATTTTAATATTTTGAGAAAATGTATGTTATGTAATAATTGTTACTAAATTTAAGTATGAAACACACCCACAAAAATTTTTACATGTTTTTTTAATTTATTTTACTACAGTTTCCTTTTGTAAAGCACAAGTGTCCCATCACTTCTGTGAGACACTGTATATAATTTCTCTGATCTATATCTGGAATGTGATATATCCTTTAGAAATCACTGCTTTTAATATTAATTATAAAAACTAGTACCTCTTCTTATATATTCTTACCTCATTAACTTTTTTACCATTTTTAATTTTGATTATTGCTGGCTGTATTTAGATTGGGTGCATATTATTGTGTTCTACAGATTCATAGATTGGGAGTAATTCATGATAACACTTGATGAGGCATCAAAACACAGTTTATTCACCAGTAAGTGCTATCACACAGGGCATTTCCAAAGAAATGTTTACACTCATTGAAAAACTATGACAATATGCTGAAACAATCAGCAATCAGCAGCCTTCAGGCTATAATGTAAAGCCAGCTTCACAACAAAGCACTAAAGTACAGCTCCGACTCGCTTGATCACTCACAAGCTAATCTCTGAATTCAAGACACCACTTTATCCCTTTACAGGCAGAGTATATATAGCCTTAACCTACCTTCAAGAATATTCCTGAGAAAACCCCTAATGTTCTAGCTCTGTCTGTGCATATTGCCAATTTTGTTGCCAAATGGGTGATTTCATGTCAAATATGGCATTCCTGCCACTTTCTAGCAATTTTAACACCGCGTTTGTGGGGAAGCTATCTCACCGCTCAGCTGCTGGACATTTTGCAACAATATATTATATCAACTAGTTCTGTTGCTAACAATTATTCAAACTTATGTTTTGCCAGTTAACTGTATAGAAAAATAAATAAATAAATAAATAAAAATTCTATTGTAATTTCAGTGATAAATAATTAGGTTAACTAATGATTCAAAATAAAAAGCGTTGCAGCCTTCTTGTAACACGATAAAAAGGAATGACTAAATAACTAATGTAAATCATTATGTTGTGGAAAAAAGTGCAAGGTGAATAATTTGCAGAAACATGTGTCACTGAACTACTTTAGTTTTCTAGAGCTTGTGCATTACACTGCAAATCCTGCCTCAGTAAATTAACCCTTAATTTGGTTTCAAAGTCAAGTAGAATGGCTGCATGGAACTTTTTACTGCTTTTAATTTTTTTTAATGAAGTAATTGTGTATAAGGCAAACCTTTTTCTATTTATGGAAAAGGGTTGTGTATGTAATACTTTGAAGGTAAGTAGATTTAGATTAATATAGATTTTAACATGTTAAAAATTTTACTTATCTACCAAAGAAATCATTTAGCTTTGTTTTGGATTATTAAAATGTTACATATTTTGTAATACTTAATAATGAAGCAACTTATTTTAATATATAAATGGTGATTTTAGCTCAAAATGAAAATGAAACTTGCACTTTATACATGAATAACAAATAAGTTTATCTTATTATTCCTACTTTATGAGGAGAGCTGGTTTCCATGAAGTAGTTTCTACTGCAATCTGAAACCCTGTGCAGATTACAAAATAGAAGCTGAAATCAACCTCTAGAAATTAAATTGATGCGATGCATTAAGTGCTCATATCTATTAGCTGGATTTGTTATTAATTAATCATATTTTAAGTAAATTAGATGTAAAAATATAAAATAAAAAAAAGATTTAAAACTATTAAGAAATGTGCTTGTTGTTTTTAAATAATTGAGTTTTTAAAATAGCTGTAATTTGAAAGTTACTGTAAAAGATCTTATATCACGCTCAGTGGCTCTTAAACCAGTTATTTGCTGGGCTGGCTCTATGGAAGATAGGTAATGTCTAATATTTTGCGCAGTGGCAATACTTGCCATGGTTGATAAATGCATGGTAGTGTGCAAATCTAATAGTCTACTAATTTTGGAGATATTCCACCAAAAACATTTCAGTAATTATAAGATTTCAGCTTCTATTTTGTAATGTGCATAGGGTTTCAGATTGCAGTAGAAACTACTTCATCAAAAACCAGCTCACCTCATAAGGTAGGAATAATAAGAGAAACTTATTTGTTGTTCATGTGTAAGGTGCAATTTTCATTTTGAGCTAAAATCACCATTTATATATTTAAATAAGTTGCTTCATTAATTTAACTATAATTATATCTAACTATAGACTTTGTGAAACCAAGGTTGTCTGTATATTAATAAAGGTTTTTTTCTGCCTGATATTTAAATGTATGGGGTATGTCACAAACTTAAAAAAAAAAAAAAAAAAAAAAAAGTGTGGACTCTTACTTCAAAGCTTAGTGGGGCCAAAACCTCCAAAGTAGTTCCGTTTGATATTATGACACATCTGTATTTGGTGCTGCCACTGTTGGTCATACTTAAAGTCATTTCCTTTGAGTTCACATAAATCTGCCATTTTCTATTTGACAATCAAAGCATATTCTTTTTTAGGCCAGCAGAAGCAGCCAGATCCCTCAAGTAGAGGATATTTCATAAAAAGTAATTTTTTTATTCATTAAAAATTGTTTGGCAGACTTGGCCAATATGCTGCTATGTTTCAAAATCCTTTCATTTTCCCATAGTTTGGCTTCTTTCTTCCCTGTTATTTTTCATGAAGTCTGATCAAAACCATAAGGAGTAGGGCTGATAGATTGTAACCCTAGTAGAAACCCACTCAAACATTACAGTTTCATGAATGTCAAAGAACACAAGTAACACTGTATTAAATATTGAGCATGAATCCGTGCTTTTTTTTTTTATCTTGGGGAACTAGAGCATTTCCACCGCATGGATTGCTGATTTAGCTCCAGGTTATAAATAAAAATCTATGTTTTTTTTAATGTGATAAGAGATTCTGATAAGTCTGAATCATTTTCAAAGTGTCATAACATTTCTGTGTACAGTTTTTGATGGCACTTCTTTTTTCCTTGCAAGAGACTTTTTGTCACAATCTTGACACAGACTTCCCTTGTGTTTAAGTTTTCTGTGATAATCTGCTGTGGGGATTCCCACTTCAAGTTCACTAGTTCAGCTACTACATGCATACCATGGATGTAGAAATTAGAGATGCCCTTCCCCGAATACAGTACTGTTGAGCTTTGGTAGCCAAAGGGGGTGTGGTACTTTTACTTACATCCAGAGCATGTTACCTTGGCGGCAGTTGGGTATTACTTCCACAAAGGACAGTTGCATGCAAATCAAAAAGTAGGGACACTTACATATAAAAGAAACATTCATTGTTGGATTGGTAATAGCAATTAGTGTAGTTTTGTCGCATTGGTAATTTGTGTAGCAGTAGCAATGCATATCATAGCAATTTTTTAGTGGCAACAAATCAATCTTGGTTACCTTTTGATAACTTGCAATCAAAATTTTGATTATGAATTTGTTTTATAAAATTCTAAGCTACTGGACAACAAAAATATAACACTCTTTAAAGCTCAATTTCCTTATAACTAACTGGTACAGGAGTTTTAATTTGTGTACTTCTTTCATTGTCTTTGGTAGTGCATTTGTACTTTTATTTTACATTCCAAATATGAAAATTTTTTAAATAAAATACATTTTTGTCATGCACATAATATTGTAATATGCACTTTTTAAAAATTTTTAAGGGAGAGGCATAATTTTTTCTCATTTTAAACTTATCATTTTATTTTTGTGTAGTTAAAAAAAATAAATAAAATAATTATAAATTTTGAGATTGAGTTCTTCTAATTTTAAAACAGTTTCAAGACATCAAAGAAATCATCATCAATGCTTCTAATTGGTGTATCAATACATTTTACATATGGTTGCATTTTGAATTTCCTTGCAATGTTTAAATTTCAGATATTTGTGAATTTAGGTCAATTAGTTGTTTTAACTGCTTCCAAAAATGAAGCAATGTTGGTGCACAGAGTAAGGCATTGAAAATTGTGGTCTGATTGATGACAATGAGGTTAATGTTTAAGTCTGAAATGGATAGTTGTTATTTATTATATTATCAGAGAACTGTTAAATTGGGTAAAATTGCTGAGGGAGGTATTGAATTCCAGAATATATTTACTAGGAAATCTAATTTAATAATGAATGCATCCCCAAACAGGTTTTGAGTAAAACATTTGAAACTTGATGGTTAAATGTGAGTAAAATTATGTATGTTATAATATTTGTAATTCAGTGCATAGGTCAGCTTAAGTTTTTTAAATAGGGTAAAGCATGCAAGGGCTATCTGCTGTGAGGAGAGAGATGCCTTTGTGGAGGACTTTCAAAGGAAAACTGACTTTGAATGCATATTAAAAATAATGCATGTAATTTTCATCTAATTTGTATTTATACATATTTCTTATGTAAATTCCAATTCTAGTATATGCTAAATTATTGTAAATTACTTTACTCAAAAAATATAGTGAATGCACAGAAATCAAAGATTTGCACATACTGAAAATGAAAAGTATTAATTATATATGAGTATTTATGCATATCCGTGTATACAGCATGCATTTGCCTTTAACAAAATGCATAAATATTTATTAAATTATTTTTAAATGTATTTGAAAATGAAGGATTTATTCATTCATAAATTTCTGTGAATGTTAATGTGAAGAACACTCTGAAATAAATGTTACTCTGAAGTTATTAAGCATATCTAAATTTATAATGATTATACACTTCCGCTCAAAAAATAATGAACAAAGGCAAAGCACAGAATAAAACAAAAACTATTTAATGGATTTGCTTGAAATTGATCCAAGAGGTTGGTGTAGCTTTACTAGACCATACAGCAAACAATATAGGAAAGATATACAAAAACACATGCATTATGACCATGACATCGCAATAGACCAAATGGGTAAAAAAAATATGCAGTGCATCATCTACATCATGCTAATGTAATAAAGCGTATGATACCATCTAGCTGAAATGCTTGACAATGGCAAGCACTGGCAATAGTGTCATTGATTGCTTGTTGTGGCAGTGACACCCATTCCTGTAGTCAGTGTTTGTGAAGGGTATATGGCAGCACACTATTACTTGCTATCCTTTGTCCCCAACATGTCCCACATAAACTCCATGGGATTCTGATCCTGGGATCTAGAAGATCATGGCAGATGTAGAATGGTTTCATTCTCCAGATAACTTTGTACCACTTGAGCTCTATGTGGGCAGGCATTGTCCATCTATAAATATCGTGTTGGTACCCACTGCAGTGATAAAAGAGTGGTGCTACAAGAGGGTGTAGAATTTCATTGCAATATCAGATAGCTGTGACGGAATCAGCAGGTTCATCACAGTTATTGTAAAGTAGTTTACAATAATTGAGCACATATCAGCACCATAGAAGTCGGTGTGGCTCTTTGTTACTATCCCAGCCCATACAAGTAAGCCTCCTCCTCTGTAATGGTTTCTTTTAATGATGTTTGGTGCCCGATGGCATGTCTGTGGCTCTTGCCATATCACTGCCATTCGGGAATCCTTCTGCATGTTAAATTGAAACTCATCCGTAAAGAGTATATGAACCTACTGCTTTGGGTTCCAACTGCGATGTTCACGAGTCCAATTCAACCGTGCTCTGTCATGCAGTGAATACAAAAGAACACAAACTGCAGGTCATCGAGCATACTGTCCATCATCAATCAGTCTACACAACACAGTTTGGCGAGATATTTGGGCTGTCCTGCAGCAGCAGAGAGATGCAGTGTCAACTATCATGCTAGCAGCAATAGGAAATTATCTTCAGCTGTTGTGGTAATCCTGTGACATCCATAATCATGCTTTCTACAGAGATTTTGATCCCTTTTGTAATGATTCCATATGCCAATTGATGATACTACAGTGCACATTCAGCTCAGCGAATTGTCTTGCACCAGTTTGCAATATCCCGACACAATACATTTCACCATGCAGATGGTGGCTTTGGCTCATGCTTTCCACTTTGGCTATTTTAGATTACATGGAACTATCGCTGTTTGCAAACTGACACTCGGGTCCTCCATGCCTTTTTCAAGGCATTGTGTGTCTATGGAATTGTATTTTATGCTAATTTTGGTTTCCTTTTTGTATTTGGCAATGCAGCCTCTACCTCATATGTAAACTATATGTTTTAGTTCCCATTTTTGCATTCGTACCTTTTCTTTTAGCGTTTATTGCTTATTTTTTTAGCATGAGTGTATAATTAAAATAGGTAATTACCTTAACATCTATCTAATTGTAAACATAAATTGAAATTCTGTTTAAAAATATATTTATAAAACTATTTAAGCAAAAACTGTTCATACTGGGAAACAATCTATTAAAATGGGTTGTAAAACACAGTCTATGAGATGAGTACTTAAGGAAGTAATAAAGTAGAATTTTTAGAATGATTATTGTTGAAATGAAGGTTAAAAAATTGTTTTACAAGTATTAAAAGAATTATTTCCTTACGTTCTATAATAATTCAGTTACAAGTTTTAAATAATATTAACGACACCCTCTTCCCCTTCAGAAATACTCATGGAAAGTTAAGTACATGAAAATTAGCAATATTTAACATATTTTATTATTAAATAACAAAGGTGCTTTAATTTGAAAGAAACCAAACAGAGCATTAATTTTAGAGTGACTATGAATTTTGATTTGAAATCTCAGAAGCTGAAAATCATCTCATATGTAGAAAAAACTTTCAGAAAGAAGCTCTATAAATAGAAAAGAAATAATGCATAACTTTAACATTAAAAATTCAATAAACTTTGGTTTTAAATTTTGCAATCATTAACCAGATAAAATCAAATTGCCTTAAAATATCTTTCTAATGTAATTAGCAAAAGCCTGTGAAAACATTTTATTCAAATTAAAAATGTTCTGATAAAAGCAAAGCACTTAATTCCATTTAGAATGAAATATTTTTTCACATATTTAGGACTCTGAAATATTGTAGAAATATATATATATATATACACACATAGTTGTACTTATTTTTATGATGTAATTACAAAATTTTTCCTTGAATCCTGTCAAAAGCTATTAATTGATTGCAAGTCATTGAATGTTTTAATCACCAAGAAAGGTGCATCACTGCTTCAAGGAAATGTATATGAAACACCAGTTCAGCCATCTCATCTCTTTCCTAACTCCATGATGCACACTCAGTTTTCACTCACTGCTGATCATCATGTAAATTCTGTTGACGTTTGTGTCAGTATAAGAGATGCTAGTGGCTTGCCTGAATGATCTTTGTCTTAACACTGTCCCTTCCCTAAAAGAAATATATATATGGCTACTACTCTGGACATAGAAGTATGTATGCCATGGTTAGCATTAAAAATAGTTCCAATCCTTTGTTCCACTCTCAAACCAGCCATTTTCTGTCACAACGAAGTTGAACATGTCTGTAGAGTGAAATTTCACTCAGAACTGCTGAAATCAGTTTAGTTCATGCAGTATGTAGATGAAAAGGAGGGATGGGGCTTTAGTTTTCTATTTACTGCAACTACTTTCAACTGCAAAATATAAATACGGTATTTTTGACTTTAGGATTGGGTAGTACAATATTGTTGAATTCAGTTTGCCTTCTGTAATATTAGTTCCCATGAAAAATAAAATTCTTTAAAAAATAAATAAATAAAAAATAAAAATTTGGTTGTCTTATATTTTGATTAAGATAACTGTATAATAAATGAATTTTAAATCTGTTATTTAAATATTGATACATATTGTTCCAAAAATAAAGTATTTTTTCTCTTGAAATATTTTTATGAAAGCCATACTTATGTAGCTGAACATTTAGAAAACATAGTAGAGTAATTTATAATTTATTTATTAGCATTTCTGATGAACATCAATGTATTATTTTAGTTTTTCCTTTAAGATATTGTTGTTAGATCACTTAACTGTCTATGTTTAATGTGAGAAGCCATCTTATGGACAAACTTTTTTTTTTTTTCCATCATAAAAAGATTTAAAAATATGTTTCTTTATATGTTGTCATCTTAAATGTATGTTAGTAAAATGTTTTTAGATTTTACATTAAATAATTTTCCACTAAAAAAAAAAGGTGGAAAGGCTAACTTTTATCTCTTTTTCTGAATAGCCTTCTGAGAACAAAGAAAATTGAAAACAAATCAATTGCAGAAAATTCCAGGAAGGCACGCTACCCATGGGGCCACGATCTGAGAAGAATTCATGGTAAGATGATTTGTCAGTTTTTCTTGAATCCTTATGCACAGGGTTTGTACGGTCCTTAAGAGTCCTTAGATTTTTTGGAATCGATTTTTGGCCAAACTCAGCAGAAGGTCCTTAATTTTAATCACCTGAAATTTCTGTCTGTTTTTATGACTGCCATTTTGAGAGTGAATTAGCATTTTGGAGGAATATTTTTTGGCGATTCAGTGACATATATCTTTTGAATGGGTTCATGGGTTATAATTTCTAATATAAATGATGGGATACTCAAGTTTCTAAGCAAGAAGTGAAACATTCAAAATTCATTTTTTTCTAATAAAGAGTTCTTAAACAACTTTTTGCTTTTGGAGATGTGAATTCTTTTATTAAATGGTTCTAAATTTGGCGACTTATCAACATTTTGGCGATTTTAAGATCAATTTCTATAGAAAATTCTCAGAATATGCACCAGTTTTCTATATAAAATTAATTTTACACTTTTTACCTCCTTTTTTATTCCAAAATATTTCTAACTTTTTGCTGTGACAGAATTGGTAGGGATAATTTTTCATTAGGATTTTAGACATTGCAGCTTGGAAGGTTTAGAAGAATTTGAAGGGAAGATTTATAGACCCATGATTCTAGAAGATTCGAGAAATATGTGACAAAATGAAAAATGTCTCTATGGTATCAACACATAATGGATGTATTTTACAGAAAGTTTGCAATGAATTTCTTATTTTTTGGAGAACATCTGGAAGAACAATGAAAGCATAATATTTGAATGTTTTACTTCTGATACTAGAATCTTAACATGTTTGTCATCTGTTTAGTTTTTCTACTTTTCACTAGACTCAAGCATGGAAAATATCAAAAATGCTTCTAATCTTATCACTTGGGCAGGCATTATAGAAAGGGATTTTTTTTATTAATAAAGAATTGAAAACATACAATTTAAAAGATTCATTTAATATGTTTTAATGCATCATACACATATAGGCATTTTCCCACATGATGCAATCTCTGTGGATCCTAAATTCTGCTGCCTTTTAAAATTCTGCTTCCAATGCCTGCTCTAAATTCTAAAAGTTTTGCTGTTTCTAGATTTTGTTGTTCAGTGTGTCACTAAATTCTAAAAAATTTATCCACATCAGCTCTGTAACTGGCCTTTGTCGTATATATTTCATATTTCTTCTAAATGTTCATATTACTAAAGAAATAAAATTAGCCACTTTTTCTATGCATTTTAAATGCATTTAGTGTTTTTTAGAATAACAGAAATCCTTAATTGAATTAAAAAGTTCTGAAATGAAAAGGAAACGTGTTGAAGAAAGAAACTGAATACATAAAGGAAATTATTCAAAGATATGTGCAGTTATTATTATGTAAATTATCCAATTGTTTATGATTTCAGCCTTTACTATAATTTCCCATTTCTATTTTCTCATATGATAGAATTTCTGAGCCAGATTAAATTGAAATTAAATTGTATAATCTTTGACCACTATTCCACATTTTTATTGTTTTGATTGTTCTTGTTTAATTGTCACTGTGAGCTGTAATTGATTTTGTTAGCGTCTGAACATGCCTTTATGTTCAAAGTTCTTTTTAAATAAGAGGCTTATTTAAACCTTTGTTATTGTAGTTACTTTCAGACATAGCAATAAAATGCTTCACGTCTGTGGGGGATTTTGGACTATTTAATTTAGCAGATCAAGTAAACCCTCATAGGTACATTGTGGAGAGGTTGACAAGTTAAGAGATAAAGCATGCAGAAACTAGCGAGAGCATTAGTTTGCATATTGAGACAAATCTCTAATTGTTGGAAAAAATGCTTAAAGAGAAGGAAATCGATATAAACTAGTCAAAATGTTTGAGAAGGCTTCAAATTAAAATGACGGATAAATATTTTGTTGAGTGTTGTTGTTACAAAACATAAACATTTTGTAGCTTTTAATGTGTAATTATCCTAATATTATTTAAGAATCAATATCATAAATTACATGTATTTTAAACTGTGAAATTTTATTAGATTTTGATTTTAATAAGGCTTTTTTAGCAAATATTGTTAAAAAATTAAATTTAATAGTGGCCATGTCAATCCATAATGTTTAAGTTTATCAAACTACCTAATTTAATTATTTACAACTAACTGCTTACCCTTAAAATTATCTCTACATATTAAAGCAAGTTATTGCCTTTCATAAATACTCACTGTGAAGATGAAATACAAAAATGTAAAAATTCAAGTACCGTAATTTCCGGAAGAAAGGCCGCATCAGTGTAAAAGCTGCACTCGAGAAAAATGATGGGGGAAAAAATTTAAATTACACAGAAACGCCGCAATAGATTAAATTGCACGTGACATCGTCGTGGGCCGTATAGGTGCAAAATCTCAACCTAAGTCCTGATATATGACATATCAGTTAAGAAAAATGCATGAAATGAAACCATAACTCAAAAATAAATTAAAGGTAAGAAATGTGGAAAACATATTTACGTTCAGGTATATACTTATATTTACCCACTAAAGAAGTGCATATTTGTAATAGTCAGACTATATTATAAAAAATGTTGCAACAACAAAATATTAAATTTTACTTACAAAAGGAATTACAGCAAACTATATATCACATGAAGCCATCAAAATCTGATTCATCATTATCTGAATTAAAAAGATTTAGTAAATCCTGATTGAAGTCCAAGTCTTCCAGATCGTCACATTCATCCTCTTGGTTTACAGGTTATCTAAGGATATAATTCTTTATCTAAGGATATAATTTCAGCTTCTTTGAATCCTGCTATTATTGACGAAGTTTTTACTGATTTCCACGTACTTCCTATCCTCTTTGCAACTTCTTCATAAGATGCTCTATGCATTTTACCGCTTTTGGTATACTTATGCAATCCTTCACTCATCCAACACTCCCACCGCTTTCGGACTTCAGCTTTGAAGGATTTATTACCTGACAAATCTAACGGTTGTAAGATTTTTGTCAAGCCACCAGGAATTATTGCTATGGTCGTAGACAATTTTGACATCTGGTTTTCACTGACTCAAGTAAATGAGCATGCATGGAATCCATTATCAATAACATTTTTGGTTGTAAAAAAGATCCCTTACAACACTGCCAAACTTTTTGTAGCTACACATGCATGATTGTTTCACACATCCAGCCGTTCTTGTTTGCACAAATAATTACATCATTAGGAAAATCTTCCTTCAGAATAGTTTTCCGTTTAAAAATGATCATCAGCTTTAGCTTGTCACCGTTTGCGGCACAAGCTAACACACATGTAAATGACGTTCTTTCATGCCCCGTCGTAAGCACAGATGCAGTTTTTGCACCAGCTTCATCAACAGTTCTGTTTGCAGGAGAGTCGAAAGCAAACAGCGCTTCATCCATATTTATTATCTGTGACCGAAGTTTTTTTTGTCAGTAATATCTGTCACATATTTTAGAAAAGATGCCTTTTTATCCTGCCAGTCCATTGGTAATTGTTGCCCGACTGTTGTTCTAGTGCGCACAGAAATATTTTTTCTTTTCATAAATCTGCTACATTAGCAAGGCCCTCCTTTGAAATCATTTAGGTTCATTCGTTTTGCTATAAATTTTGCTTGTAAGCAAATTTTTACTGTCGAAATTGCCATTCCCTTTCCTCGTTGCTCCTTTATCCAGTTTGCAAGGTCGTCCTCTAGATTCGGCCACCTTACAGTACCACTTCTTTTAGCTCATTTCTGTTGTGGCATATTTTTAAGAAGTTCTTTTTCAGTTCTCCAACATGGAATACATCTCTCGTCCACTTCCAACTCTCGAGCTGCTGCTCTATTTCCAATTTGTTCAGCACGTGAAATTACATTAAGCTTAAAACCAGCAGTATAGCTTCTGTGCTGTTTAGGTGACATTTTCAAAAATTTTACACTCCCTTCTTACTTAAAAACTATCCAACAAGTACTTGTACCCAAACTGATGGGATCTGTATCTAGCAGAATGCCAAGAAAAATCCATTCATGCTGAAGGGGAAATACGTCAGAGTTCATTATTGCGAGGCAGGTGGAGTCGTGTCCGCCTGTGAAAAAAAATTGCAGAAAAGGCAGGGGGGGAGAGAAGAGAGACTATTAAAACTGATGGAGAATGTTGATTTGAAATGGGAAAGTATGTTATTGTTCTGAGATCTCGTTTAGGGTGAATAAGGCGTGTAGGTCCGTTCAAGGGAAAGAATGTAAACAAAATAACGTTCACAAAAAGTAACTGAATGGTCTTTTGTGTGGGAACATCACCAATCTATGTACAATGACCATCATAGGAAATATTTTATTTTTAGTGCATCTAAACACCGCACCCGTTGAAAATTTAAGTTTTAATTCTTCCATAAATTACGGTAAAACTTATTCTTTGCATCTAGTGAGACTTAAAATAATACAAAATAACTTATCACCTCTAGTGCTTTGATGGCTTATTGGAGCCTTAAAGTGTATTAACTGGGTTACAACCCCTGGAATTCTACATGAACCTACGACACTAACTGCATCAAACAGAGCCTGACTAACTTTCAACACTTGTCAACCATGCCTAGATTAGGCCTTTCAGTTTTATTCTAATCAGCAGGTCTCTCTCTCTAGACAAGCAGCAGCAGTAATAACATTCAGTCTTTTGTTATGAATCATGCTATGATCGTACTTCTTATTTTAACCTATGCCGTTTGACATAATCTATCTGCTATTTACTAAACCTCTAGACTGACCAAGTATGTGACAAAATGAGAAATAAAAATTAAAAAAAAATCAACATAAAGCTAACTGTTAGTAAAACGTAAATGTCACTTATTTTCTTTCAAATAATATGTCCAACTGTTATAAGATATTTAATGCTACTTGATAAATTGCTTAAAGTTTATTTTATTCTCAAACTTTTTAATAACTATGTTAATTAATTCATGTTTAGTAATAATAAGTACTACTTAGGGATCTATTTTATTTTTAGGATGGTATTACAAAAATTCAGGCATGGATAATATTTTTAATTGAATTTATTCAGTTCCGATTTGCTCATAGGTCCTTAATTTTTTCATTGATGCTCCTTAAAAGTACTTAATTTTCGTGTGCAGAAAGGTGTACAAATCTTGTATGCATTACTTCTCGTTGGCATGCTTCATTTTTTTTTTTTTTTTTTTTTGTGTGTGTGTGTGTGTGTGATCAGTTATATCAGTAGATTTTGCATCTTAATCTGTATCTTTTTTAGTAATATGTATAGAATCAGATCTTGATTTAAGAAATACCGAGCCCTGGTGGTAACAAGACTATTTATGAAATGTAACTTATAAATACATATGTAACTTTGTTTGTTATCATCAGTAGGATAATTGTAGAGCATGTTTTATTAATATAAAGAAATTTAATAATTTTTTGTTCATACTTTTATTACTTCTTAATGTATATTTCTTTAAAATTTATTTTGTATGGTAATTGGATTTGTTTTCTTCACGTGTAGGATTTTACATGTTCCCACCTGCTCCTAATCCATGTGCAACAGAATGGAAATATGAAATGCTGACCAATAATCATGTATTTGCTAGAGCATTTGAGTTTTTGCCTTGGGATAAAGGCAAGTTTTAAGTCTTCATAATTTAGATACTTGATCAGTTAATTTAGTATAGTATTTATTGATTGTTTGAACTATAGTATTATGCTTTATAATTACCTTATTTCTCTAAGTTTCTTGTCATTATTTTGTATCCTTGTACTCAATATTAAAGGAATTGTGATTTATCATTATTATGAAATGATGAATCTGAACTTTAGTTAGTCCCCTTTCTCACACTCACAGATGCATCGAAAGACTCATATGGCCATTTCATATTTCATGTGGCCATTTTATCAGTAGTACTTCGACATCCCTATGCTCCATCTTTCTTAATTTTTTCATTGATCGAATTTTTTTGCCCTGTTAGCAGAAAATAGTTCCCTTCCATATAATACCAATATCAGATTTGATTAAACTGCATTTCTAGTTGTTATCAGTTTGAATGCATACATTTTGTATTCTTCAAACTGTGTTCACTTTATCCTCAATGCAGAAGTTTTGCATTTACTGCTTGCCATGTAGATGTAATTTTAATGCAGAAAAAAGTGCAGAGAGTTTAGTCCAAGAATATGTGAAATTTGTTTCCCTGGAAAATATGAAAAAGGAAGATAATTACATCATCTACTTGTCTTATCTGATATCCAGTGAGAATGCAGTCATTTACCCCAAGATATCCATGGTTGAAATACAAAAATTCAATACACTTTACAAAGAGCATCTTATGTAAAAGACCTGAAGAATGTAAAACCCTGTTTTGAAGATAGAACTTAGGGAGCATTTATACTCAAACAAAACAAAACAAAAAAGATAAAACCTTTTCATTCTCTAAAAGAAGAATCAACTGTAAAAGCACAAGTTCATAGGATTGACTACTTCCTCTTCCCCAGAATAGTGAATTTCAAAATTTTCATCACTGCTTCAGTCTGGAGCTCGATCAAAGACTGTCAATGTAATCAAAGAACCTATTCACATTTTTCTTGTCATTGCTCAAGTACCTTTAGTTCAGTGATCAAATATCAAGTATATTTCTAAGATATCACTATTGTATCCCCATTCTCTTAGTGTTGATGTCGCACATTTCTCACCTAGGCTTTATTTAGAAGGCAGAGAAGTGTGAAATAACAGAAAGATGTTTTCCATTATCGATGGAATGTTGATCCTGATATCCTAAATGTGGATGAATTTAATGATTAGTAATTTTATAATTAAAACATATTAAAATTCTAGAAAAAGTATGGAAAAAAATTATTCAAATCGAAGATATCCGTATAGTTTATTATATATAATTTTCATACTCATGCAGATTTGCTGTAAGAGTATCAAATAGCATTAAGTGTATAGGAAAGAAGATGGGACAAAAAGGTTCCTTTGTTATATCTGAAAGTTCATTAAGTCTGGTTGTACGTAACTTTTCTGCATTTCATTTTCTGAGTGTTATAAAATTTAATCTCTTAAAATTTTTGTCATTTCTGCTTAAATATAGAAAAATCATAAAAGATTGTTCTTAACAGCAGTAATATTGTGCTAATATATCTTTCTAAAAAACTGCTATAATTTTTTAGGTGTTCCAAGAGCAGAATTCTGTGGAAATTACCATAAACTGCCTATATATCCATTCATATTGTATGAAGTAGCTGAAAGAACTGTACAGATGCCAAAAACATTGACAACATTTTATATTCCTATCACTGAGAGTAATTAAAGAGTTTTAAAATAATCATTTTGATCACTTTTTGTACTGTGCTTGTGTGGCTATTATTTTATATTATTTTCTAACTTGTAACTTCTATAATGGGTGTCCTCTGTGGACTTTAAAGAGTAGCATTAAAGAACATTATTCTGTTATTGTTTACATAGTTTTGAGGATTACGATTTCATTCAGTCCTGAATATACTCTCTCTGATATCCTAATTTGACATAAATCACTATAATATTATAATATTAGAGGAGGGAAAATCTTAAATATTCTTGATTGAATCTAAAAGTTTTGAATTGAAACAAAATTTCGAATCTGCCTTTTCTAGAAAATAAATTTAAGCATATGATCTCTAAAAGTACGCCGATGTTTATTAAGAAGATATGAAAGAAATTTAGTAAATGAAGTACATAATACCTTAAAACTCATTTTTGCGATAATTAATTTAATTGAAAATATTTGAGCAACAGTTTAAATTTTTTATTTTATTTTATTTATTTATTTTAAAAAAAAATCTTTTAAAGTGCGTCTAGAAGGTTAACATTAACATAGATAAACACTTAAACATGAAACGATGAATTCTGTCTAAGGAATTATATATGCCACATGAAAAAAAGGTTGGAACAATTAATTACCTGAGGAAAGTTTTACTCATGGCATTCTAAACAGAGCTTCCAGTGAAATCAGGAAGGAAAACAAAATAACAGAAATCGGTGAAATCCTTTTTACAAAGCAGGTTGAATATTGATTTTTTGTTAAATAAAGATGTGTCAGTGCTTCAGAGTTCCAAGGAATGACTAACAGAAACTTAGCAGCATTTCCATCAACTTTTATGGTTGATGGGGTAATACATAAGTACTGCAGAATGTTTCAGTGAAGAAATTTAAATAGCAACAGGATATTAGAATATAATAAACACTATTCAAATATTAATGGATGAGCTTTACTCTTATAAAAAATGAACATTTATTTACTTCTTTTTTTCTTTCTTTTTAGCCTCAGGTTCTTAACATACCAATTGAATTAAACCTACAACCATAAACTGGGAAATATGCCCCCCCCTTTTTTTTTTTTTGTCATAAGAGATAACAGATCATCAAAACAACCATAAAAATAACTCACAGTTTATTATTATGTGATTGACATTTAATGATTTAAGCTCAATTTAAATTCAAAACAAATATTCAATGCACATACTTCATTAAACAGAACTCCGAATATTCAAAGCTGTAATTTAATCCTAAGTTTCCTTTCTGCCCCTCCATTGTAAATAGAACAGCTATTCTAATGATTTAAAAGAAAAAAAAAAAAAAAAAAGAAAAAAAAAAAAAAAAAAAAAAAAACCACTATATTCTTTTGTTGATTTAAAAATGTATATAGAAATGAAAAATTTATAGAACATCAAATGCTTAACTCACTTCAATGCAGAATTTATCATCTTGTAAGCTGCAACCTTACTTCAAAAAGTTATATATTACAGTTTCATTTTTTAAAAATATGTACTGTACTTAAGAAAGATCTCTCAAATGATGTTGAATTTTAACAGTGGCTCTTAACATTTTTCCGTCAGTTGTACTCTTCTATCAGACACAAAATTGTTTTATTCTATACATTCAGCCCTCTTATATTACTCCCTTTGAATACTGTAGATATATATATTATTCAAATAATTCGATTATCAAACTCTATAACTATCCTATGATAACAATTAATATGCATGCATGATCTGAGCTCTTGATTATCAAAGGTTACATTGGTTTATTTTGCTGTCAATAATAAGTTCTATCATATAAAGCAGTGGAAATTTATTAACTTTGAAAATAATTCTTAGCATAAAGATTATCAAATTTTCTCAATATCTTGCACAGGAGATCACCTACCCTGGAAAATTTGAAGTCATTGATAACATTACCACAAATTGAACATAAATTTCAGAAGTTTTTATGCACCAAAATATATACTGAGGAGTATATATGTGCCACTTATTAAACTACTAAATAATTTTAACTATTTACCATCTTCAAATTCTACAAGTCTAAATAAATATAACCAATTAATAGGAAGATTGTCTGTTGTAAAATCAAATTAAAATTCACTTCAAATTAAATGGTTCAGATTATCGAACTACGTTTAATTCAGTTCTGATGTAAAATATATTAGCATTTAATTGGGTATTCTAAATTATGTGCCTAATTTTGTCTTTTAATTATCTCAGACTTTTATACTGAGAAACTAAGTAATGAAGGAAAACTTATATTTACTAAAATACTTTAAAATACAATGAAAAAAGTTAATGTACATAGTGTTTGTGTGGTTAAGCTTAGTAATGTACTATATATTGAAGCAAACAAAATTAAATACAAGTATTAATCGATGAACATTGCTTGAATCTTTGTATAAAAATCTACAAGATTAAGACAAATGAGATCAAATGAAATTTAGTAATATCAATAAAATGTAATAAGTAAAAAATACAATTCAAATGAAATAGGATTTCAGAAGAAAATATATTTCGAAAATCATTAGAGGTGGAAGAATTCATTTAATAAATTTCATTTATTGCCGAGAAACATTTTGCTTAGTAAAAGGTAAAAATTAAAAACCAACAAAGTTGGCAGCTATGGGTTAGCAAATGAATGATTCTTCAACATCAAAATGTCTTAATTTTTATGCAGCCTGTTTATCCTTTTAGTGAAAGTACGCAGCATACTTTCAGATAACTTTCTAAGATTACTGATGGTCATTGTAGGCTGTAGAAAAGCTCTCGAACAGAAAGATGTTGATCTGAAAAATTGAGATATTTTATGAACTTGATTATACTTTCGACAGCTATTGTCTGAAATTTTTTGGGGGGGGGGAGGTTAAAAATCCACTATTGCCTGTACCATTAAAAAGGCAGGTAAAGGTTGATAGGAAAAATTTTCCACAGATAACAGCAAGTTTGATGAATTAGTGAAATGAATAGAAAATTCAGAATGATTCAGAATTCACACACTTGCTCAGAGATTCATACCTGGATTAAAAAAACTATTTTTTGTCAATAATCAAATTCTGAATTTAGTTTCAGGATTGCAAGATAATCATAATCAACAGCTAAATATCATTAAGATTACTTAATGAATTAATAAGACTTAATGAACTTTTTTCATTATAAAGAATGGTAATTGCAGTGCCATATCACATTGATTTTTACTTGAAAGAGACAGGTTAGTTTTCATACTAAAAAAATGCTGGATAAATAGCACAACCGCCATACTCGCTGGCCAGACAGTATAGTGGTTAGGGGAGTCTGACTGCGATACCGAAGGGCCTGGGTTCGAATCCCGAAGAAGGCATGGTTGTAACTGTACATCCCTTCATAGGAGGCAGTGGTGGCATGGCTGGAAATTCAATACAGTAGATGACACTCTTTAATAAATTAATAGCAGAATTTGGTAATTAAGGTAAAATATTTCACCGGTCTGTTTAAGGTTTGAATGTACTAACAATGGTTGTGGTTATTATGATATTATATTTTAGGAAGGATAAAAGGCTATCTTATGAAAAGTTAATTTCTATACAATCAAATAAAATATATTAACCTGCATGATAGAAGCCAAACTTGCAATCTTAAAAACAGGAAGACTTCTGTGAGAAAGTAGAGAGGTTTTTGTATTGTGTGGCAACACCATTTCAAAGAAACTTTAAACTGACTTAAGTTCACTTCGTGTTATATGATTCAGGTGACGTTCTTTATTTTTATATATATTAACATTTTGCCACTTTTATATCTTTAAGCTAGCTTCTTTAATTGAAATTCACTTGTTATAAAATATCTCCTTAATGTGTATATGTTCACATTTATGCAAGTGTAATTATTTATATATATACATCTATTTATTTACCTATTATATTATTTTTACCTATTATTGTATATATATATATATTAATTATAATTATTTTACCTTATTTTTGGCCTTGTGGCACTTATAACTAGCTCAATTATACTTAATTATGTAACACCACATTCCTGATCAGAAGTTTTCAGCTTCTTTTTCCACTGATAGTAGCAATTGTTCAGGACTCCTCATACTTTTGAATAGTAACTTCAATTCCTCAAATTTAATCTTATATTTTCATCCTTATGGGGGCATCTTCAACACATTATAATATACCACACAGTCTAGGGAGATGACTCACACCTTGAAGATACACACAATTCATTCAGTTCATCACTTCTCCTCTTCCGTGCAACAGGGTACATGGGTGCAAAATCTTACCCCTAATCGAATAGAGTTGTACTTTCCTAATAAATACCAAAAACACGAACCAAATCCAAAATAACAACTTTTTTTAAGAATAAATTAGCAAAAATAATATGTGAGCTGAAATAATGAGCAAAATGAACTTTGAGGGTAAGAGATGTAATAGAGCTCTTGAACCAGAAGGCCATCGAACTAGTGTGCTTGCTGAAAACATGTAACAATAATTAACAAGTAAGATGCAAGAACTTTGGTGCTTTCAAGTAAGGTGGTATAAGACAAGACATAAATAAATTAATGTATGGATGAACTTACAATATATAATCACATGAGTTGAAAGTAAATATGCAGAGAAACTAAGTAAAATATGAGCATATATGTTACAGCAGAACTATACATAACTAGCAGACAAAATTACAAACAGTTTTTAGTCATTATTTGTGTTTAGAATAGATACTGCTCTGTTACAGCTCAGAGGGCATTGACAAATTTTGATAACAGGATTATCTGCCAATTGTTGATTTTCATAAAGGTTTTTAGCAAGCTGGTAGTAACAGGTTCTTAGTAGTTTGACTTCCATTTTTTAGTAAATTTTGTTGTTACATACGTACCGCGGTAAATCTGTTATTGCCGTTTGGAGTTTCTTTCTATCAGTACGACAGGAGTAAGCCCATACAGGGCATGCATAACATGATATTGGATGCAAGATGGATTTTTAAATGAGTCGCTCCACTGGTAGGCTATTTTCTACTTTTCTGTTCCTCTCCTAATTTCAAGTAGGCCCTTTAAATATTTGGTTATTTTGTACTTTTCTGTTTTGCTGACGCAGGCGATGAAGTTGCCAATAATGGTACATCTGATGCCAAATGGAATATCCTCACTGGTAACTTTTTACACCTCATTTTCAAAACAAGTCACAGCCATTTCTTATCAGATTGGTTGTTTCTTTCAATACTGGCATATAATTACATAGAAGTTTTACCAGATAGTTCAATTTTATGCCATAAGGCCATTCACGATAATTAAGTCAATTAGGATGCAATCACACCACTCACCCGAAGGAAAAAAAAAAAAAAAAAATGTTAAATTTATCAATTCTAATGAGAATGCATTAGTGAAGCAAAGCACTGTGGTTTTACATAATTTCCGAGTAAGCTCTTCCGAACTAAGATTTAACTTGAAAGTAATGTAAATAATTACTCAAAGAATTATACTTTTGTACCACAGTTTACCTGAGATGAAATCTTTTGGGTCACGTGATACGAACAAGCGAATCAGGATGTTGAAATATGAAAGCATAATAAATTAATGTCTTTTTACAAAATTTTAAAGGCTATTAAAATGTTTATGCCTTCAAAATAAAAAATTCTTAGAACTAACATTTGTTAAAATTTTTTATGTGTATACTGTATGTTGTCGCCAATAAAGTCTGCTTGACGAGATTTGCCGGCGAAACGGAAAAGTACCGTTTATTTAAAAAAAAATATTTCACTTTATATATGATGCACATAATATGGACCTTTTTCTTTTTAGGCCAAAAGGGTGTTTGCTCAGAAGGGCTGTTAGTCTCGAAACGGCATTTTGTGTCGAATCAATATAAAAGCTGTATCTCTTCAAATTGTTGCCACAAAATATGGTCGCCTAGTATTAAAGAAATTAAATAATGAAGAATCTGCATGAATGTAGGTAATGTTTCCCACATTGTGAAATAACAACGATACCTAGAGCCATCAAATTTTGAATAACATAGTCTTCTACCCGAATATGAGCTTCTGGAAACTCAAATATTCAATTTCAAATTTGTTTTACTACTTATTTCATATTTCTAAAACCTGAACGAAATTTGATTAAGAAATTCAACGAAGCGAGCAATGGCAGCACACTATGCAAAATAAAATATTTTTATCTGCAGCGCCCGCTTTCTTCTTTTGCTTTCTTCTTTTTTGTCTCATTTTTGTTATCCGGCCTTTCAAATTCCTATAAAAATGCATGAAACTTTCTTCTCTGGCATTGGCCAATTATCGTCTGTTTCCTTCCCACTTAATTTTTCACCCTGCAGGCAGAAAGACTTAGTAGATGTAAAGCAAGACTTCTATTCTTTACCCTCGTGAAGATCTACGAGTAACGAATTCCAAATGCAACTGTGTAAGCAAAATATACTTTGGCGTAAGCGATTCAACGGTCAACACGAAGTTTTGAGAATTAAATGAAAATAGTGTTGATTTTACATCTGAGGCGTAAGCGATTCAACGGTCAACACGAAGTTTTGAGAAATAAATGAAAATAGTGTTGATTTTACATCTGAAGCACTTTGTTGGAAAAGGGATGAAAGTTAAGTAAGAAGCAGCGGATATAATCGCAAGTTCTTTGTGTGTATTTAACTGCATTTATGTTTATAAATATAATATTGCGTGAACCGGATAAATGAAAATAAGAAGCAGCAGATAGAACCGTAATTTTTTTCTGTGTATTTAACTGTATGTTTATATAAATGTAATATTGCGTGAACTGGATAAAGATTTATATAAATTGAGTTGTAAAAATCAGAATTCTCTAGTTTAATAATTCTGATGTTCTAAACAAGAAGTGAGAGTAAAATTTAATTTTCCGATTTTATGAAAATAAAAATAAAATTTACGTGGATCTTCAATTTTTCGGTTGAGGGCAGATGCTGTATTCCATTTTTGAAAACCATAGGGATATTCTTTTTATGTAGTAGGGCAAAAATTGTATTTTTAAATTCAAACTCCGTTTTATTCTCTAGTTATACATTTTTAGTATATCCCAGTGTTGTAGTTGAAGTGAATTTATTTGATGGATTTGAAATATTCTTCACATTCTATCATCATTATTGTTTTCGTGCCCATGTTTTGGCATTTTTTAAATCACTGCACATATCGCACACTGTCTTCATCTGAAGAAATTCTGCAGTTTTGTCTCTGTTTACATCTGTGTGTTCTTCGTTGATATTTTCAGTTATGCCAATGCTGTTAGTTGTTCATCGGTAAACTTTCTATTTGACAGTAGTAAGTATTGTATTAGTAACTGTTAATGTTTATCAATTTCTTCCAGTTTAACTTTATTGCATGCCTCACCAATTAAATTCAGTACATCTGATATTGTGAATTTCTTCTAAAATGTTTTTTCTGTCTTCTCAAGTAATAATTTGAAAATTTTGGTGAACAATGTGTAGATACTCTATACACGGTTAATCGAAAATTAAATATCTGTAGGAAGATTGAATTATGTGTATTATTTAAAATTTTGTTAAATGTATGAAGTAAATTCTTGAAAAGCTTTGATACAGTCAAAAGCCGTTAATACGGACTCGTCAGGACTTCAGCGATTCTGGATTATAGATCATTAGTTTAAATCTCGTAAGATGGCATGCAGAAATTCTAAAATTAAAAATATGAAATATCAGCATCCTTGAACATATTAAATAAGTAGTGGATCTATTTCCAGTTATAGTTCATATTTAGTGTTGTTAACAAGAATGATACATTTTAATTTGCAGTTTTTATTAGATATATATATATATTCAACATGTTTTATAACACTAAAGAAGTAAATGGTACTTTTGTATTTTCATGATCTTCATCATGTCACCATCTTCATCTGAAGCGAAGTAAAAATGACTTTTTTTTTTTTTTTTGGAAGAATATTGCACTCAGGTGTCAGTAAATCGAAGGTTGTTAAATTTATTTATTTATTTTTTTGAAAGTACATCAAAATATGGTCTGCTCATCACTCTTATATTCCTTAGCTGTATTTTTTGGAAAGTTTGAGATGTTTTTCATGATAGTTACTCGACATCAGTTCCTCTGTCCAACAGTAAATAAATCAGTTCTGGGAACTACTCTTATACATGCCCTCCGTTGGCAACAATTTTCTTGCCAAACGTTTTTGGCGAGAAACTCCTTGGTGCCATATTATTAAATATTTTGTCTACATTTTGAACTTTAATCCTAAAATGTCTGCAAAAACAGGGTTTTTGCACTTGCAAAAACTAATTAGTTGATCTTTACGATATGGTAACTGTTAGTTTGGCGACATTTTGGAGGCGATAAAGGTTACTACCTGGGACTTTGGTAATAATGTGAGCAGTACTCAGTTCCGATTACGCATTATTTTGCGTGAGGGAAATGAGAGATCATGGGATATGTCATGTGATATTAATGGACGAATTACGGTTCTTTAATCGGAAAAGGGGGGAAATCGGGAAAAAATGTGGAAATTTTGTATTTAGCTTTATTCTGTGTTGTGTAATTTTTGGATCCCATGGCCCTAACTAAACTGATTTGAAATGGGTATTTAGACATTGTGATAAAGAGAAGTTTGCTTTTTATTTAGCGGAGGAAGTATGGAGGAAAAATTCGCAGAAAAAATCTTTGAATAATTTTATTGAATGAATTAGAAAAGTGTATCCGCCACGTAATCAGGATTCTGAAGAAGATAGTATTTTTAATTATTTGAGGATATTATTTTTATGCATTGTTCTAAATGTAAGGTGGAAAGGAATTTAGTATTATTGGGAAAATTGTTATTAGCAATGATTTAGTTTAAAGTAATTCGGATTGTAAGGTAATTTTTATTAATTTAATGTATGTACTCATTTATATTTTAAGTAGTGTTTTTGAATTTAATTATATTTTAATGAAATGATAGTTATTTTGTGAATTTTATGTTTGTAGGAATTTGGTATACGTTTAAGTTGAAATAAACGTGCATGGAAATAATTTATATATTTGATACTAAGTATTTGTAATACTTGCGGTATGAATTCGTTGGTGACGTGTATAATGTAATAGATGATTTAGAAGTTTTTGGATATTTTATTTATTTTATATGTGGAAATGTTCATATTTGTAAAGGGTAAATACTTTTTCGTGATCAGGTAAGGGTAAAATCCTAGTATACGGTGCGGCCTTGGCGCGATTTTTAAAATTGTCGCCAACACCAAAATGATGCGTTTACGTTTGTCGCCAAATTTTTGGCAACCTCAAGGTAAAGCGTCACCACAAGTTTGAGTTGGCAAAAAAAGTAAACAAAATGATAATCATAAGATAATAAATCCTAAGCATACGGTGAGACACAAGAAAAAAAGCAAGCATTTAGAAATTGAAAATAATTTTTAACAGACTTTATAACAAATAAAAATATAATTTTCAACATGCATCGCAACAAATACAAAACATTCACATATCAAATATAATAAATTAAATACCATGGCTCAGTGTCACATATGTTTTAGGGTCTATATTATAACTCAAATGCCATGGCCCTCAAACTCGGGTGGCGGATATATTGCTTTTATTGCAAATATAAAGTCTTTCATTTTTTCAGATGACGATTTATTATTTTCAGGTGCCGCCACATATATTCCACCAAATAAGAGTCAAACTCTTCGCTTACCTTTTTCGTCCCCTTCATCCCACGCTTAACAGCACTCCACGTTCCTTCCAAATCCTAGTATACGGTGCGGCCATGGCGCGATTTTTAAAATTCGGCAGCAATCCGGCATCTACTGCCCATTGAATTACAGCAAGCTTTCCTTCTAGTTCTAACTGTCAAAAAAATTTCGTGTTTAAATATTCGCAATTCATAGCATTGCACATCATAATCGAAAAGTAACGTTATCCAACTGTAGAACAAAATACGTTAGCAACTCGAACTGTAGAATAAAAGACGTTATCAAACTAAAATTATATTCAGTATCTGACCAAAAACCGATTAATTAAAAAATATTAACCAATCAGAAACTCGGCGGAACCACTACTGTTATTTTAAAAAATACAAAAAATAAAAGATAAATAAATTTTACCTGGACATACGTTATCCTTTCCCATTCAGTTCAGCCGAAGATGAAGATTAACAGAACTTCAAACAATGCTTTGAAATAATTCTTCTCTTCCATCTGCACCAATCAAAACTTCTTAATTTAAAATGTTTAATGAGCATGCGCGAAAATGCTCCCAAATGCACTCTCCTACAGAGCACCAAAATCGGCTTGGTTACCACAATTGGCGCGCTTATTAGTCTCTTAAACCCGAATTTCGCCAACTCTCATGTGCACCGTATACTAGGATTAAGCCGAAGTTTGCTTTTTATTTAGCGGAGGAAGTATGGAGGAAAAATTCGCAGAAAAAATCTTTGAATAATTTTATTGAATGAATTAGAAAAGTGTATCCGCCACGTAATCAAGATTCTGAAGAAGATAGTATTTTTAATTATTTGAGGATATTATTTTTATGCATTGTTCTAAATGTAAGGTGGAAAGGAATTTGGTATTATTGGGAAAATTGTTATTAGCAATGATTTAGTTTAAAGTAATTCGGATTGTAAGGTAATTTTTATTAATTTAATGTATGTGCTCATTTATATTTTAAGTAGTGTTTTTGAATTTAATTATATTTTAATGAAATGATAGTTATTTTGTGAATTTTATGTTTGTAGGAATTTGGTATACGTTTAAGTTGAAATAAACGTGCATGGAAATAATTTATATATTTGATACTAAGTATTTGTAATACTTGCGGTATGAATTCGTTGGTGACGTGTATAATGTAATAGATGATTTAGAAGTTTTTGGATATTTTATTTATTTTATATGTGGAAATGTTCATATTTGTAAAGGGTAAATACTTTTTCGCGATCAGGTAATTTCATATATGTTCTTTTTACCGGGTTTAAAGATTGAGAAAATTGTCATGTATTTTCGTGAAATTTTTGTAATTTATGAGAAAAAAGCAGTGTACATGGATATAGTGAAGAGTGTGCGCAATGCCATTTTTGTGCAATTCTGGGATGTTTTTTTAAGTAAAAATAAGTCGGCGTGTACATGGTTTATGTGTATGTGTTATTTTGAAAAACGCGTAAGGTGTATGGTATTGTGCACTTTTTCCCAATTTTGCAGTGAATATTTGTCATGATTAAGCAGTTTTGTTTGATAAAATTTCTAGCATAAGTGTAATTCGGCTAGTAGATTGTTGGAAGAAGTGTTCAGTAGATAAGAAGAAAAGAAACATGTCTTTACTTCGTGAAGACAAAATGGCGGCGGGGAAAAAAAAATAGAGGGTTGCTGTAGGAGAGTTGGTTGCCAAATTTTCGCCAAAGAATCGCCAAGTTACCATAATGTAAAGATCAACCAACTAATTTTTAAACACAATTTACGGCAAAAATCCGAAACAAAAAGTTTAGATGGCAAAAATGTAAAGTTACTAACCAAAAATATTTGACAAGAATCCATATACATAGCGATCTGGTTTAACTCATAAAACATCAGAGAATCGCACAATCTATGCAGTTTAGGAATCTTGGAATTACGCACACCTATAAACTAAAATAACAACAATAAATTTTAAACGATACCATGTACACAGCATTCTGTTTTAACTTAAAAAAAGATGAGCTAATTGCACAATCTAGGCATCGCTCACAGCCTCGCCATTTCCCACAAATCAACAAAATAAATTGCAAACAATTCAAAAAACAACAATAACAGAAATTCATAGGAGAAAACAATGAGCGTATCATTCTACAAAATAAGAACAACAATAAAATAAAATGCGCTTACTATTCTGAATGTTTCTTCAAACAGCAGAAATATCAATTTCAAACATCAATAAAACTCATCAATTTCCACCACTTTATCCTTCCACCCTATCTTCTGAGATACAGAGCATACAAAGTCCAGTATACATTTATGAATAAAATCTGCATAAACACACCCGTTAACAAAAGACTCATTAACTACTCGCCTCAACTTTCGCCAGTCAGTTGTGATTAGCTTTCACATATGATATCTGCATGTTGCCGCATGCATCTAGAATGATTTTCAGACATTCATATTGAACTTTGCTTTCAAAAACTGCTAATTTGAATTGCACGCTTAAACTTTGGATACAAGTATAGTTTCATTTCGTTTCTATTTTTACTTGTTCGAATGCTCAGTAAGATACTTTTTTCTTTGGGGAATGATGTATTTTCCTCGGTCATCTATCGGTAGAAAAGTTAATACAGTCAAAAGCCGTTAATCGGGACTTCGGCGATTCCAGATTATCGATTTTTCTGGATTATACATCATCAGTTTAAATCTCGTAAGATGGTGTGCAGAAATTCTAAAATTAAAAATATGAAACCGTAATTTATGAAATAAAGAACAATTATGATCTAAAGGATATCACAATTTACAAAAAAAAAAAGCTTAATATTTATTTGTATACTTTATTAAACATTTCTTTTTAAACATTCCGCTGTTCAAGTCCCGTAATTGCTGTGCCGAGAATACCGACTAACTTGTGAATCGAAATTTTTTCGTTTTCATTAACCTCTCTGTCACCTTCTTCATCTCTTTATCAATTTTTTACAGCAATTCCACTTTTTGTTTGATGGACATTGAAACATACTTTCGTTTTGTAGATCCTTTGGGAGCTCCAGCATCGGAAATTCTATTTGACATAATCGAAAGTTCAAGTTTATTTTTATAAAATTGCTCTTACAGTCTGCAAAAAATAATAAGCCGGATCCAATTCGAAGATTAAGGAACAACACAATTATCAACATTAACTGAAATAGATAATTAGATAATTTTAGCTTATACCCTCCGTTATACATAAAACACGCACGCGAAAACGTATTCTGCACTTGCGCACACGCATATGCGCAGTTGTAAAGGTCTTATGCGCATGTGTCAACGCGGCGCATGCGCAGAAAGTTTTTAGCTTTGAGGTCCGGATTGTAGATCATTCCGGATTATGAGTGTCCGAATTAACGACTTTTGACTGTATTAAAATAATAATAATAAAATAATGTTAAAACACAATCTGCTTACAGCTGTTATCTTTCTCAGTCATCAGTAAGTGAAAATTTTTAATGTATTCTTACAAATCTTATATATGCAAATAATTTTAGTGAAATCATATGTGGAATTGTATCTTTTGTATAATGTGTGTTATGTGAAGTTCTTGAATTACCGAAGCTCTACCGGAAAATAAGACATATATTAATAGGTGAGATATTACCAAGCTAGCAATGGTTTTGATGACTAATTTTTACTGCCAAATCTAGCAAGAAATTGTCAAACTTTATGACCATTTGCCGACATTTTGTGTGGCCCTGTGTAAGTGTAATTGATCCCTATATATAGCTGTACCATGATCCGGACCGCATATGTAACTTTAACTGGAAGGTACTAAAGATTTTTCGGCGGCTCGGAGAGAACTGTATAAGACCAGAGACAGCGTCAGTTCTCAGTTTTTAGTTGAGTTGTCTTCAGAGTATTGAGAGTACTGGCAAGCTTTGCTCTTTTGGTGTGCTTTTTATTGCATTGTGTTTAATCTTCTTAGTAGTTTGAAATGGTAGCTATTGATGTGCTCTGTTATACTGAGAAGAGCTGTATGAGTACTTTAGTGGAAAGTTCCAGAACTGTAAAGTGTTTCTTTTAGGAAAATAAAGTACTTAGCAGCTTTCAACCATATTTGATGATTTTAGGTTTGCACCAAGATCTCAGCTATAATTTCACTAATCTCACGAAGAGCGAATGTAAAAATAAAGAGCACAGTATATAATAATAACAATAATACTCACATGTTGTTTCCTAAGAATATTTTTAAGAATCCTTATTATTGTTATTTTATCGCATGTAATTGTTCCAGTCAACTGCAATACTTTAGTGTATATTAAGTTATTCGTTACACCATTTCATGGACATTATCTCCTCTGCCTAAGAATACATAAATCTAATAGCAGTGACAAACGATATTCTAGAACTGCTGAACCAATTCTGAACATGAAGGCCCTTCTTCTTTTTGCAGTTTTTAACATTTAATCTCCAAATTGTTTTGTTATTAACATAAAATTTCATGTTATTGCAATTTTTGCATTCTTGTTTGTCTGGCAAAAGACCTCTTTCTTGAAGAAATGGTGGTTGATCTTTGGATTATGGTAACTTGGCTATTTTTTGGCGACCAACTCTGCTACAGCAACCCTCTACTTTTTTTTTTCGCCGCCATTTTGTCTTCACGAAGTAACGAAATATTTCTTTTCTTTTTATTTACTCAACACTTTCTCCAACAATCTACTAGCCGAATTACACTTATGCTAGAAAGTTTATGTAACAAAACTGCTTAATCATGACAAATATTAACTTCAAAATTGGGAAAAAGTGCACAATCGCAAACTCCTTGCTCGTTTTTCAGAATAGCACATACACATAAACCATTTACACGTCGACTTATTTTTACTTAAAAAAACATCCCAGAATTGCACAAAAATGGCATTGCACACACTCTTAACTTTATCCATCTACACTGCTATTTTCTCATATATTACAAAAATTTGCACAAAAATGCAGGAAATTTTTCTTAATCTTTAAACTCGGTAAAAAGCACATAGTATATGAAATTACCTGATCGCGAAAAAGTATATACCCTTTCCAAGGATGAACATTTCCACATATAAAATAAATAAAATATCCAAAAGCTTTTACCTCTAAATTATCTATTATATTATAAACGTCACCAACGAATTTATAATTAAAAATAGTTACAAATACTTAGTGTCAAATATTTAAATTATTTCCATACATGTTTACTTTAACTGAAACGTATACCAAATTCCTACAAACATAAAATTCACAAAATAACTATCATTTAATTAAAATATCACTAAACCATGTACACGTCGACTTATTTTTACTTAAAATAACATCCCAGAATTGCACAAAAATGGCATTGCGCACACTCTTCACTATATCCATGTACACTGCATTTTTCTCATAAATTAGAAAAATTTCACGAAAATGCATGAAAATACTCAACGTATACTACTCAAACGTATTCCAAAATGCTACAAACATATAACTCACAAAATCACGATCATTAAATTAAAATATAATTAAATTAAAAAACACTACTTAAAATATAAATAAGCACATATATTAATAAAAATTAGATCACAATCCTAATTACTTTAAACTAAATCATTGCTAATAACAATTTTCGGTACTATTCGGTTTCGAGGGCCGTAAAAAAATTGCAGCGAAAATGTACGCGCAAAAGCGCCAAATCTAGCAAACTCGCCCATTTAACAGCGCGCCAAAGCTAGCGCACGCGCTGATTTCAGATTGTGTAAGCTTAGATAGGTCTATATTTCTTAAGACGTCATTGAAATACTAGTTTAATTTTTAAATTCTTTTTTGATATCCTATGGATTTAACAATTTGGGAATTGCCCATGACGAAAACTCGGCAATAGAATTTTGGGTAAAGTCCAGAATTACCCACTGCTTGACGCGTTTTTAAGAATTGCACATACTCGGTATCCATGTGCACATTGACCTATTTTCACTTAAAAAAAAATCCTAGAATTGCACAAAAATGGCACTGCGCACACCCTTGACTTTATCTGTGTACACATCGACCTATTTTCACTTAAAAAGTAAAAGAAAATTGACAAAAATCCAATTGTTTTTAACCCTTGTAAAAAGCGGCAAAAAAATAAGTGAGCGATTCTGCACTTTACAGAGAATATTTTCAAAGAAAAGGCATCATTCATTATAGAAAATTACGTTTGAACAACCAACGAGATGAAATTATGCTTTAGCGATAAGTCGGTAGCGAAATAGCGATTCAGGCATCCATTCAGTTATCGTTAGCAATTTTTATATAAATTATAATAATGATCTGAAATAGTTATTTACTCTTATGCTTCCATTCAGTCATGTTTAGCCTTTTTCATATAAATTATAATAATGAAAAAGTATTATATGAAATTAACCTTTCATCTAAATTAAAACATCAATCTTAAATAGTTATTTACTATTATACTTCCTTTCTTGCCACAATGATTAGGGTTACCGCATTTATTTTTGTCAGCATTGGCATCAACAATAGTTTGGCGATTTTTTACGGCCCTCGAAACCGAATAGTACCCAATTTTCCAATAATACCATTTTAATTTATTTACTCCTTACATTTAGAACAATGCATAAAAATAATATCCTCAAATGATTAAAAATACTAACTTATCTAATCTTCTTCAGAATCTTCATTACGTGGCACGCACACTTCCCTACAGAAAGAGTTCCAATCGGCTGCAGTACTACTGCTAATTTCTAAATCCGAAAACCAGTAGTCAACTTATTATTAATTATTACGTATTAAAAATTTAGAATTCACTTTACATAGCGCCATGCAATCAGAAAATTAATCAACACTATTTCACACAACACACAATGAAGCTTAATAATACAAAATAATTTTTCCAAATTTACCCCTTTTTCCAATTAAAGAACTGTAATTCGTCCATTAATGTCACATGACATATCTCATGATCTCTCATTTGCCTCACACAAAATAATGCGTAAACGGAACTGAGTGCTTCTCACATTATTACCAAAGTCCTAGGTAGTAACCTTTATTGCCTCCAAAATGTTGCCAAACTACCTGTTACCATATTCCAAAGTTCAGCCGAAATGGTATGATATCCAGCTCATTATTTGGTAAAGTAAAGATAGTTAACGTCATATTAAAAAAAAATAATAATAATAAAAAAACTGAAAGGTTTCAGATTTTAAATTACGTTCAAAAGGGCATTTTTTTAAACATTTTATGTGTTACCTTTATTTAATAAATATCATGTTCTTTGCACTTAAACCATAAAATTCAATTCAAGAGGAATATCGCAAAATAATTTTAAATTGAGGATATTTTTAGAATTTCCGATACAGTCTCACACGCTGGAGATAAAAATGTTTTTTTTGTACAACATTGCAATTCCTCGAGTTTGTTAATCAAAAATTCGTTAAAGTTTCACAAAATATGAAATCAGTAATAAAACAAATTTCAGATTCATATTAGGTCTTTCAGATGCCTATATTCTATGAAAGATTACGTTATTCAAATTTTGATGCTGTAGGTACCGTTGTTTTATGACAATGTTAGAAACATACATACATTCATGCAGATTCTTCAGTATTTAATTTCTTTAAATATAATACAGGGCAATAATATTTAGTGGCAACAATTTGAAAAATGAAACAATGCTTATCATGAATCGACGCAAAATGCCAAAAGGAAATTAATAGTCCTTCTGAGCAATTTGCCCCCTTTAAAGAAATTAAATAAATAAACAATGCGAGTTCAAAAACATCAAAAATTAATAATATAAGAAAATGCATCAAGAGCAAAAATGCAACACAATGCTAATATGCGATAACGTTGCGAGGTATAACGTTATCGCATATTAGCATTTAGCAGGTAACATACAGTCACATAGCAATCATGTATCTCGATTGATTGCCGATTCAATCTCAGAGGTTGGTATAACAAAGAAGTACCAAAAATAAATTTTTATCTTGCTGTTACTAATTCCTTATGCATTCAGTCTATTAAGAACCTATACTCATATAAGAGTATTTTTTAGAAAAGGAAATTTTATTTTGCTAAATTTAACAGATTCACTGCTATCTATGAGAATGCTTGTAGTTAATAAACCGAGTTTTATTTTCCAGCTACGAGATAATTTGTTAATTCGCCTTACCTAAATCATTGAGTGTGAGTGAGTATTACCATAGCAAATGCATGCAGTGTTTAGGTATTTGGCTTATAGAATGGGCTACATTGATACGAATATTTTATTTCTGAAAACAGAATAGATTGATCGAATAACTAAATGCTTAGAATACAAAACCTTTTTCTTTTGGGGGGGGTATTCACTTGGAAAAGGTTAAAAATGGACTGTTCAGATTCTTATTCAGTGACTCCTGTAAGATTAATTGAAAATATCATATTGCACTTGTATGAATGCATAGAATGGGCAAGTATTGTTTATCTAGTTCTGAGTTATCTCAAACTTTGCCCAGGGAGCAATATTATTATTTCATATGCCAACTCTTATTATACTCATGTGATTTCATTTATTACTGAAAGTAGTATGTTATATGTATAGTTAAGTAATATAACAACACAAAATAATTCAAAAATATAAAATTACAGATAGGATTTTGCTTTTGTGAACGAATGCCCCATATCAGCTTTTGCAGTGAATGTGTTGCATAGTGTATGTTATTGACATTGGCAATTTATCGTTGTTCAACATTTAAAGCCTGGGAGCTGTAAAAATGAAAAAGTACCAAGTAAATACCCATGCTATTCTTTAAAATAATTTTTTTGAGGATTTTTTTTTTTTTTTTTTAAATTGGCCATTACACTTAGACACACCAAAACTGGTACTTAAAGCTTAAAAACAACAAGCCAAAATTGGCACTTAAGCTTAAAAACAACAAGCCAAAATTGGCAAGCTGTAATGTGGAGATTTCAGATATTGCCAAATGCATACGACTGCTTTGACAAGAAAGTATCATTTTTAGTATCTGAAAGTCTGTAATAGGAATAAGTAATTATTTTTAATATTAAGGAATGGAAATAGTTTCATATTCCATTCCAGCATTCACTCTGTAAACAAGTTATTTGCAAAATAACATCAAATGGCATATTTTGTATGGTTGCCATTTCTAAACAACAAACAGTTTCTAAAACATGGCAACAGACAGGGAATAAAAAAAAAGTGAAATATAATAAAATCATAGAATAAATCTGGAATTCCTTTAACATTAAAAATGTAAAACAAATTTAAATGAAAAAAGCTGCATTTCAAAAATTTGAGTGAAAAATTCATAAATTTTAAGCATGAAATGCAAATTGTGATAAAATATGTAATCTTCAAAATGAAAATTTGGTACTATTCGGTTTCGAGGGCCGTAAAAAAATTGCAGCGAAAATGTATGCGTGAAAGTGCCAAATCTAGCAAACATGCCCATTTAACAGCATGCCAAATCTCGCGTATGCGCCGATTTCAGATTGTGTAAGTTTATATAGTTCTATATTTCTTAAAACGCGATTAAAATACTAGTTTAATTTTTAATTCCTTTTTTGATATCCTACGGATTTAACAATTTGGGAATTGCCTATGATGAAAAGACTGCGATGGAATTTTGGGTAAAGTGCAGAATCACCCACTACTTGATGCGTTTTTAAGAATTGCACATACTCGGTATCCATGTGCACATCGACCTATTTTCACTTTAAAAAAATCCTAGAATTGCACAAAAATGGCACTGCGCAACCCTTGACTTTATCTGTATACACATCGACCTAATGTCACTTAAAAAGTAAAAGAAAATTGACACCATTCCAATTGTTTTTACCCTTGTAAAAAGCGGCAAAGAAATAAGCGGGCGATTCAGCACTTTACCGAAAATGTTTTCCAAGAAAAGGCATCATTCATTATGGAAAATTATGTTTGAGCAACCAACGAGATGACATTATGCTTTAGCGATAACTCGGTAGCGAAATATTATATGAAATTAACCTTTCATCTAAATTAAAACTTCAATATTTAGATAGTTATTTACTGTTATACTTCCTTTCTTGCGTTAGGGTTGTCACAATTACTTTTGGCAGCACTGGCATCAACAATAGTTTGGCGATTTTTTACGGCCCTCGAAACCGAATAGTACCGAAAATTTTAATGTACCAGAACACAATAAAAAACTTTAAACTGATATGACACTGAAATGTATACTTAAAAATTGAAAGAAGAGAAATTTTAAATATACCCACTTAAAATATACATATGTATGTGCAGCTGTTTCATATATTAGTAGTTTATTTAAATGATGACTAAATACACTTTATCTAAATTTAACATTGGAAAGGCAAAGGATTATTAAAGATTAACTTTTTCAATACCAAAACACTCGAAGCAACCTTTCATTCAAACGACCAAAACTGGCTGAAATTGCAGCATTGTTTTCTTTTTTTACCCTAAGGTATACAGTAACAGGTTCAGTTTCCCCAAATGTTTGTTGAAGATGGCTTGTCCTAAAAGGATTTATTTGTAGTTTCGTATCTTAATTTGTTAGAAAGTAGAAAGGATTCATTTGAATTCTTCACACCTGTTTGTGCGTTAATGAAAGGGAAGGGGAGGAAACTGCTGTGAATCTCAAAGGCATGTTGTGCCCTTCAGTGTTTCAAGCATTCAGGTTATTGAAAGCTTCAGTTTCTAAGGGTTAAAGATTTTGTCTTGAAATTAAAATAATTATTTTGTAATTATGTCTTATGATGCTGTATTATTTTCTGTAGGTAAAACATATATAAAAATGCTTCAAATAAGAAAAAGTACTTTTATATCTTCTGCCTGTATGTGAAACATATGCAAGAGTACTAACGAATTCAAGTAATTAATTTTTATCTCCAGTGTACTAATTTGAAATTTGAAGGAAAGTACATCTTTCTAAAATCTGAGAAATGTTATCATCTCAGTAGTATATAAGAGAATTTCACATTATAATTGATGAATATATATTAATTGTATGGAAAATAAGCAAATTGTTACTTAAATTATGTGATCTAGCTTGCACTGTGGCTGAGTTTATTTTTACTTTCGTAAACTTTCTGTTTGATTTAATTTTTCGTATGTGTATGTAAGATATTTTAGTCTACCATTCTTTAGTTAAAGAAATTCTGAAATCTTAATACATTTGATGAGATAAATTCCATATTTTTTAACTATTGTGAATGATAACTTTTTTTAAAAAAATTGTAAATTATGTAAATGCTTATGTACATTTTTTTTTTTTTTTAATTTAGAATAAACAATATTTGGAATTAACACAGCAATGGAGCAGAATGCTGTTAAAAGTATTTTACCTTCTGGTTGGATAGTTGCCAGCTCTAAAAGATATCCAGATAGAGTATATTACTTCAATGTGATAACAGGTGCTTCTTCTTGGGAATGTCCAGTTTTGAATTCATCCAGTGTTCAGACTACTAAAGCGGTAATTATTGGCATTTATTTTTATTATTGACATTTTCTTTAGAGAAACTTAAGAAAATTATTTCCAGCAGTAAAATGTTAATTATTTCACAGCAAGACTGCGCTTCTGTCAGTTTTCAATTAACAATGTGACAGCAAAAAGGTGTATTAAGTTTGCCAGTGGCAGCAGCCTTGTAACATTGTAAATCATTATTTTTTTAATCCAAATGCATTTTTATTTCAAGATTTTTTAATTTGTGGGGAAGAAACTCAGAAGTTGGCATTTCCCACACATTGAAAGGTTTGCAGTTAAATTGTATGCAGAAATTGTATTGTATGTAAAATTAAATTGTATGCTTTTTGTATGCAGCAGCATCACAAAAAGGAAGTAGTGGTAATGAAAAACTTTATTGAAATAATCATGACTGCAGCTATGCTTTTAGTGCTGATGCAGCATTAAAATGGCATTACAGCCAACATCATACCAAGAAAAGAAAGTATTGCTAATTATTCTCTTCATGAAATTGATAATTTCCTCGGTTATTCATGTATGATCATGTTGTGCTGCAATTTGTATTGAATATATCATTAATTGCATTTAGTACCAACGTTTATGTTTAATGGCAATTGCTATCTATTAATGGAAAAAGTATGTAATTACTAATTTAGTAAAATATTATATATAATTTCTTATTGTACTGCATTCAGTAGCTCTAAAATTGAGGTTTTAAACTCTTCATGGGATTTTGTTCCATATCATTAAAATCCATAGTATTTTGCTGCAGGGAATTATTACAGCATATGTATATATGTAAAGAAGCAAGTGACTAGGTCATTGTAGCATATTGCTGCTGTAGCTAAAAGTGGTGCAACTCGAAAACCACTACTTTAGGGAATACCCTCCAAGAAGATTGAACCAATGTTTTTAGTGACACCCACATCAAAGTAGACTACATTTTTGTTTTGATTATGACATAAGTGAACAATTACATTTTTTTAATTATGCCAGTTTTTTTTTTTTTTTTTTTTTCCTAATGTAGCAGTATTGCAAATATGCCATCTCTTTCAGGTTAAGCTGCAGACTCCCAGCGATAAATTTGAAGATTCAAATAAAGATGCTTTAAAAGATGTTTTTCATTGCAACCCCAATCATCTAACGGACAGTGAAATCTGCGTTATGTTTCTAAATCCAAAAAATTTTGTTATCAGTAGTGAAAAAGTGACAGAGAGGCTGCTGAGAACAAAAAAATTTCAATTGACAATTTAGTGCAAATTTGCAACATGAGAGAACAGTTGAACTTTTTAAATGAATAAACATTATGTGCATCTAGTAATTATACTCTCAGTTGTTAGTTACATAGTACAATCAAAAGCCGTTAATCCGAACTCGTCGGGACTTCGGCGATTCCGGATTTTCGATTTTTCCGAGATTATCGATCATCAGTTTAAATCTCGTAAGATGGCATGCAGAAATTCTAAAATTAAAAATATGAAACTGTAATTTATGAAATAAAGAATAATTATGATCTAAAGGGTATCAAAATTAAAAAAAAAAAAAGGCTTAATATTTATTTGTTTACTTTATTAAACATTTCTTTCAATGTAAGTTGTTTAAGTTGCTTCGTTTTATGTGATAATACTTTCTCTTTAATTCTATAAACAGACATAATTTCTTATTCAGTTACAAAGTTCCACTGAAGTCCCGTAATTGCTGTGCCGAGAATACCGACTAACTTGTCAATCAAAATTTTTTCGTTTTCACTAACCTCTCTGAAAAATTCCACTTTTTGTTTGATGGACATCGAAACATACTTTCATTTTGTAGATCTTTGAGAGCTCCAGCATCGAAAATTCTATTTGACATAATCGAAAGTTCAAGTTTACTTTTATAAAATTGCTCTTACAGTCTGCAAAAAATAATAAGCCAGATCCAATTCAAAGATTAAAGAACAACGCAATCATCAACATTAACTGAAATAGATAATTAGATAATTTTAGCCTATACCCTCTGTTATACATAAAACGCGCACGCGAAAACGTATTCTGTACAGTTTCATGTGAAGTCTTACAGAACTATAATATTATAGTTTTAAGAAACTTTGCATTTTCTGTTGAATACAAAACAAAGGAATGTGTAGTATTCCTATAGATGTAGTAGATAATCCTGTATTTAAGGAATGTTCTTTTTCATGAGCAGTGGCTTTCAAATTTTTTATATAACTTTCTTTTTCTAAAAAAATTTCAGGAGTTTTTTTATACTTTCTGATTATTTGCATTCCCAATGAAAATTTGCAAGCTTATTGCTGACTCTGGAGAGTATTCGCAAACTTGTTGGCAAATTTGGAGAGAAACATTTATTTAGATATTTTTACATCTTATTTCAACAATGCATCTTTTGTCAGCTATTTTTTTGCTTTCTTCTTTTCCATAAAAGAATTTCCAAAAATATTTTGTTTGTCTATTAATAATTTTTTTTTTTGGTATTGTTGTTCTTGCCATGTACACCGGGACCTGTTTTCGCTAAAATAAATCAAAGAATTCCATAAATTCTTAGCCAAACCTTGGGACCAAATCTTAAAATGAGGTTCATGAGGTCCTTTGAGTGAGCCATATTATGCTTTATGTGTGCAGAAAAGTAAGTCCAAGTTTTTGTCGAAAATAACAAAACCTGCAGTATGTGGTTTCTTTATAACTTTTCAGTGGGGATAAGGATAATCAGAAAGTACAGTTTCTATTTCTATTAAGCTTAATATATTTAAATTTTAGTTTTCTTCTCTTTGTAATGAGCAAGTAATTGAAATGTTTTTTTTTTTTTTTTTTTTTTGTTATTTCAATACAACTTCATTTAAATTATATGTGTTTATTTTAGGAATGCTATACTAAAGAACCTGTTTCTATTAAAAGGCCTTACGAAATGACTGACTTTGGAAAGAATGCAGAGTCTTTTAAGACCACAAAAGACCTTAAGAAATGTTCTCGTAATCTGTTACCTGAATTTAAGACATTAAAAAGGTCTAGGAAAGGTAATGCAGAAGAGGAAAGCTTGTGTGCTTCTGTTCCTCCTACTGCAGTAGTTAATCCTGTGGTGAATGAACGTTATGCCAACAGCCCGATGAAACCAGTATCATCTTTACCAATCATAAGTGACAAGTCAGAACATAAAAAATTAATGAGAAGAAGTAAAAAGAAACGTAGGCGATTACGTCAAGAAGAAAAGGAAAGGAATGCTCCATCTGTATGTGATGTACTTGCTCTTAATACAGCTGATCAAGTAAACAAATTAAACCTATCAGTACTAGAACCTCAGAATAAAGGTTTGTAGTTTTTACATTCCATAATAAAAAAAGTTGATGTTAATTTATGCTTGCTGTTTTCTGCTGTTATGTATGATTAATTGTTGTGTAGAGTTCCTCACGTTTATTCTGCAAAATTAAATGTCGAGGAACCTAGTGAATTGTTAGGTGAATTATCGCTTAGTTCATATAACAGAAATCATAAACTCAAGAAGGGTTAATTATCCTTTATTCACTCAAACTAAGCTGAGCAGCCGGCCCCTTTTTTCAGGCTTACGACAAAGCCTTGGGTTTAAACTCAAAAGTAAGAACTAAGATATTTAGTCGAAGCTAACAATTCTAACATAGTTGGCCCTTAGTTTTAAACTAGACGGCGAACTATCAAAATGCACATAATATACGGCTGAGTGTAACAGCAGTTAGAAAGACTTAGTCCAAAGGCAAATGTACGTTACTCAGGATTCCTAGCACTCCCTTTCCTTGAAGAGTTGAACTTTCCTTTAATACTATTTCTTACTCATTTGCATTCAACACAATTCTAAAACCTCATCCTGGTAGGGAGTAAGTTGAAACAAGGAACGATAGGAAAGCTTAATTAAAATAACTGTCATGAAATTAAAATATACCTTACATTTGTATTTAGGATTATCAAAATTTGTTTGCGTGATCTTTCAGTATTATTTAAAAAAAATTCAGCCTATCATGAGTTAAAAAAAAATAAAATTTATCAAAAAAAGTTAATGTTAATACATTTTATCTCTGAAGAATATTCATTTTATGATAGCAAGAATGATGATGTCAAATAAATGAAGTTACCTATATGCTTTTATATTTTCTGTATTATTTATAAAATTGTAATTTGATGTTTGTTATTTATACAGCACAAAATGATGATTTGGAAAACTTAAGCTCAATAACTAATGAAACTGACAGTGGTTTTATTGAAGACATTGAAATGCTTGATGTAAGTATATGCCTTACATTTTTAAAAGGTATAATGAAATACTAAAGTTAAAAACTGTGTGTGAGAAGAATCTAAGGGGAAGCAATTTTAAAACCTTTTTTTTTTTTTTTTTTTTTGTTTATATTAATGTGCATTAAATATTGTTGACATATTAGACATATTTATTATCCACAGCAATTAATAGAATAAATGTATCATTCAGAAAGTCTTATATTAATTTCTGATCCATCTTGCGAGTTGTTGTGGAAACCTGTTGCTGTTAATTGTCCATAAAGAGTAAGACAGTTTTTAAAATAATGTCCAATCAATTTTTAGGAACTTATCAGAAAATTACAGCAATTTCTCAATGAATTTTTTGTAACATTTAGTATTTCTTAATGATGATGACTTAGTCTAAATGATGATTTCTGACTAGATGATGACCATGTGTATATAAAAATAAATACAGTTTTATTCTTGATGGGTTTATTTTTGAAAATAGTAAACTAATTTTGTAATATTTATCAAAAAGAACTTTAATTAAATATGTATTAATTTTTTAGTTGTCTTATATTACTGCTTGTAAAATATTATTATTTTATAGCATTTATCTCTATCTCTTGCTGATAATTTTAGATGATACATATTTTATAATACATTGAATTGAATCCAGATTTTTTTTAATGGATATATTGATGTTGAAGTGGAAGAAAATTTCTACTTGATGTCATTCATGAACATCAGACAGACCCTTTATGCACTTATTGCCTGTACAAATACAGTTTATTCTTTTGTGAAATGAGTTTACTTTTCCATGAAAAAGCATTAGTTTCTTTGAAGATAGAGAAGGTAAGGTCATAGAAAAGTATTATCTCCTGTGATGTGAACTGAATTTTCCTGGTGTGCTTTCATTGGTTTCTTTGTCTTCAATGGGGCAGATAGTGAAGGTTGTTAATTTACATAATTCATCAGAATGTGACTTTTTTTTTTGAGGGAGCATAATAAAATATTTAACCTTTTGATAATTCTGAAGTTGTTCACCACTTTTGATATAACCCTAATACAAATTTAAAAGGATAGATATCTAAAATTATTTTTGAATTTTCTGCATTTGATGATCATTCCAGTACGAGAAGGAGAGATTTGTGAACTATGCAAACGTATCTTCAGTTTTTGAAAGATAAGTCTTATGCGGCCAAGTACAATGAATGGAGAAGTGGCTGAAATATGTATTGCTGAATAGCAGTCAAGAAAAATCTTGTGTAATAGCAATGATTTTTTGCCAAATTTACCATGACATTGAACCTTTATTGCTTATTAGAGTTGAGTCAGCAGGTTAGCATCTTAACATGATGAACATTTGTTATGCTATTATCTGTCTGGGAGTAATCCTTTTTCATACCAAAATATCGTGCTCTGAATCTTCCTGCCACATTTTTGGATTCTAAACTTGTGGTGATTTATTGTGTTTCCATTTTCATTCTGTCTTGATTCATTTCTGACTTGCAGTTCTTTCATCTCTTGTCATTAGTTATAAATAAAATAGTTTATTGGCATTTATCATGGAGAGAGTTTCTTAAGAACATTTAATCCTTAATATCTGTGTATTTTTTAAGAATAAGGAAAATATTTTAGGTTTTCTTTATTTTCTCTAGCCCCCCCCCCGGAAAAAAAAAAAAAAAAACTCATTTCAATATTGGCATGAAGTTTTCTAGTCCAGAGAGGCAATTTGCCCTGAAGAATTATTGATTTTGTTGTGGCCTTTTCCGTTGAAAACTATAAACGACGAATTACTTTTCAAATTGTTGTCACCAAATATTATCGTTCTATATTATAGTTAAAGAAATTAAATAATGAAGAATCTGCATTAATGTATGTATGTTTCTCGTTTTGTGATAAAAAAGGGGTACCTAGAGCCATCAAAATTTGAATAACGTAATCCTCCATAGAATGTGGGCATGTGGAAGCCCTAATTTGAATTTGAAATTTGTTTTATTATTGATTTCATATTTTGTAACACTTCAACGAATTTTTTATTAAGAAATTAAACGATTTCAAAACAAGCAATGGCAGCACTGTATGGGAAAAAATTTTTTTTTGTCTCCAGTGTGCGAGACTTTGTATCCGAAATTTTAAAGTTAGGCTCATTTTAACATTATTTTGCAATATTGCTGTTGAACTGAATTTTATGGTTTGATATTTGATATATTAAACATGATATTTAATAAATAAAGTTAACACACAAAACGTTAAAAAAACACCCATTTGGGCGTAATTTAAAACCTGAAAACATTCAGATTTTTTTTTTTTTTTTTTCATTAATTTGTACCTGCTGTCTTAAAAAGAAGAAGCTGTGTTCAGTTTTCTGCTTGATTTTATAAACACACCAGCATTTTGTTTGGTATCATTTATCTTAATGTTAATTTACAATGCTTTTTAAAGACCTTTTATTGAACACAATATAATTTACAGATGGCATAAACTTGCATTCTTACAAACACTGATCACTTGCGGTGAGAACTTAAAAGATACATAATACTAAATTAAAAGTGTGAGTTGTACAAGACTACACAATTCAATTTAAAGCTAACATGTTGACTCAGAAACTACACAGGCTGAATAGTAATTCGGCGACAAGAATGCATAGTCAACATTTAAAGTTAACAACTGGAAAAATTAGTAGTGTACACTCACAGTAGCGAAATCACACTCTGTTAAAGTTTTTGCTCCAACAGCTTAAATACTCTCGTTCACCAAAACTCATTTACGTCCTGGTGAGGAAGCGTGAAGGGAATAAGAGAAAACAGAAAAAGCTCGCAAATTATAACTAGCAGTAAAAATAAATGAAACCTTACAAGTTACTTATTTTATTTGTGTAATAGTTTAGAACTAAATAATACGTTATGCCTCTTTTATTCTTTACGCTATTCAATATTGGTACTAATTTGAGCTAAATATAGAGTTAGGAGCTAAGTATAAAGACTACATAAGTTATATAGATTTAAAAATATTGTAGTAGATTCCAGTTTGGGCACAAAATTATAAATATGCAATAAATTATTCCTTGGCTTTGTCTGTTGTGTTTTGAAATTTGGTTTCTTAACCAATAATCATGATTTTTGAATAAAGTGTTCAAGTAAATATAATGAAAATATTAACTGAACACTTAGGTTTCTGAAGACTTGACCAAAATAGAGGATCTTTCTTCAGATGAAGCATGTTCTGATGGTTTTATTGTAAGTACTGTGTTCATTTTCTGTTTCAGTGTCAAAAATATTTTTCTGTGTAAAAAGATTAATAAAAATAATATAGGTAACAAATAAGTAATATAGTAAAAATATTTTGGACTTGAAAACATAAATCAAAATGCAAAAATTTTATTTCTTTTAAGCGCAGAATTTAGAGTTAAAAGCATAAATGAAAAAAAATTATTTTAAATTCAGTATTTAAAACTGTATGCAATTGCTGAAATTGCTGCCCAATGGTATAGTGGTTAGGGGAGCCTATTACGGTACTGAAGGGCCCGGGTTCGAATCCCGGAGAAGACATTGATGTTTGTTAAATGTATAATGTCGATGCGGCATGGTGGAATTCTGGAACTCTAAATACGCAGCGAGCCAAAAGTCCTCACGTGTGGATTGATGGAAGGGAAGAGGGATTGGGGGTGTTCTCCCTAAAAATTGGTGGTGGAAAATAGAAGGCCAACCTCTGGCAACCATTGTTCCGTGTAATATGAAAAAGACAACAACATTGTTGAAATTATATTTTCTTATACAGAAAATCTAATTTTTTTATGTGTTTATTTTAATAAACGATTCACCAGATAATATTTTTCAGCCATTTCCTTTCATTTTATAATTATTTAGAATGATTGAATTAATTTACACATAAATTTCAATTTACACAATTTGAATACAGAATTGATAAAACTGTTATCTATTAAAATCTCTTGTTAAATAATGAAGAATCTTTCATGTATGTTTATTCATTGCATTATTAAAAGACAGTGGCACATAAAGCAGCCAAATTTTATTAAATGCAGAGAGTTCTAATAGTGCAAACGGGTGCACTTCAAATTCTAATTTCAATGATTGTGTAAGTAGTTGGATAAAAGTTTTACGTTTTGAAGGTTAACATGTTGTTGGTGAGACATTTGACATTTTGGGAGAAGAGAAGCAGTATAGAGACAAGTGTAATTAGAAGGATTTGGTCAAGAACCTGGAAATGATTTAAGGACACTAGTGATATATGCAGGCAGTTAGATAAAGGTAAAAAACAGACCATGACAGACTCTCAGTACCATCATTTCAATGATTGCTGAAACGAACTGATAACCTAAATCAGCCAAGGTTTCCCTACAGTGGTAGGACCTTCATTAACGAAATAAACTGTGAGCAACATGCTATGTGAAAGAAGGCTTTTTGCAAGGAAACTCATGATTTGTATTCTACTGATTCAGTCTGTGAAATGAGCCAAGTTGCGATCAGAGATCATTGTGATTGGAGAACCACAGACTGGAACTGAGACCTGAAAACATGAGTACAAAGGTGGTGAAATTTTGGTTTGGGAGGTATTATTTTAAATGATTGTACTGACTTTCACATTTTTACAAGTGCAACTGTGAATGCTGAAATCTAAGCAAAGATGAGGCTCTTAACCCTTAATTGCCGATGGAATTTTCCACATTCATTCCCTAGAACCTAGTGTATTTCACCTAAGTGCATTTTGAAGAAAAGCAGAGGAACAGTTTACCGTCGAAATACTTTTTATTGTTACAGTGAAAATATCAAAAATGCAAAATTAAAATTCACAGTATAATAAAAAAATAATTAGTACTTAGCTATTGTTTGATATATTCTGAAATGTGATTGAAGACCTAATTCAACATCACATCCAGTACACAGATAGCGGGGTAGCACACAGCACACTTAAGCAATTTTGTTTTCCTTAAAGCAAACTTTCCATTTTTGTTTGAAGAAGGTCATGGTAATAAACTGAAAAGTGGTCTAGGACTAAGTCGCAAAGGGCTGTTAACATTGTAACCTTTGTCTTTTGCTGAATCATAGAATGGTAATGTGAAATTTTTGAAAAATATGTGTATTCAAATTCATGCAGAAATCGTAACTATCAATGTCTAAAAGAGTAGTTTCTTTTGTGAAATGAAGAATTTCCAAATAGCCATGTCTAGAAGATAGCTGACACTCATTATATAAATTTCTTTTGCTTTTTACATCCTTGTATGAAGTAAAAAGGAAGTATTGTAATCGCGAAAAGTTTCAGGCAGCATATTTCAACGAAAATATCCATTTTGACCGCTATCGAATGCAATTTAATGATGCTTTTGCGTAATATCTGTATGTAAGGACAGAATAAAATACTCTTTTCTTCCAAAAAAATTATAAAACTGCTTTAAAATGAATTCTGAAGGGAATTTTTCGTGGCGTCTGTACGAATGTATGTACATATCGTGCATAATTCAAAAACGAGTAGCCTCAGGACGATGAACTTTTGTATATAGGACTGCTATAACATGTAGATATGCACCTCGTATTTTGGTTGCAATCAGCCGCACCAAACGTATATAAATATATTTGTATATATCCAATATGTATAATCCAAAAGCTTAGGTCATTCTTATCTGTTACCTGGCTCAGTGATCTCAATTTCTTTACTCTTATATGTTTGTAAATTGTAAATTTTTTGCTTTAAAAATGATTGAATTATGTTGTTCTTATCTTCCGGTTAAGGTTTTTATGCCTTTTGTAATTCTGGAAGCAATATTTGTACAATTATCAACAATATAAAAGCTGTTTAAGTGCGGTTAAGTTTTAAATAATATGGTGGACATATTTGTTTACATTTGAAACAGCAGAATTGTAGATTTGTTGCCAATCTAGAGAGACTAAGCTTCGCAACAACAAAAATAATGCCTTCATTTATTATTGCGAATTAAATCATACTTAATCCTTTCTGGAATTTTTTCGAGCAAATAAGTATTTAAGATTTGCTTCGTAATTTTTAATACAGATATTTTGAGCTTTCATGTATTTTTGCCTTGTCGTGAAGTGAGAACTGAAATAATTGAATGAGAAATACTCAATTGTCTGCGAAAAAACTGTTTCTTTTTTGTTTTGTTTGCTTAATTTCTTTCATACATCGTTCTAGCTTGATTATAGTATTTGAATAGAAGTTGTGGCAACGATTAGATAATTCTGTGCATTCTGAGTTATAATATGAACGAAATATAAATAGATTTCAGAAACTTCATAAAAATGTATATTCGGCTGCATATATGCAAATACATATATTTGAAGTAATTTTTTAATCTTATTCCTATGGTAACACTGATGGCAACGACAAGATGGGGATTCCTCCTGTTGTAAAAGGGAAATCCCTGTAGTATGTATTGCGCAACAGTGAAGCTATTTGGTTCATGTGAACTAGTGCAATATCAGTATTTTAGCAGTAAAGCTTATGTCATTTTTATCTACATATTTGAATGTTTACTGGCAAGTTTTCAACATTTACATTTTCGTCGCATTTTTATAATTTACATAAATTTCCTAAGGTTTTGTAATACCAAAAGATTTAAAGGGAAAAAATCAAGTAAAAAGTGAAGTTATTTGTGTAAATCAAGGAATAGGTGTATTATGAATATACATCATGAATACACTTTGTTACTTGTTCCTGGGCAGTCTAAAAGAACGTGGGAAATTGCTGTGAAATTTGCATTTCAGTCATGTCATCATACACTTTATTAATTTTTTCTGTCTATCTCTAGAAAGTTGTCAACTTTTCATATTTCTTATATTCTTATTTAAATTTTTTTATTATCTTATTTTTTTTTTTTTTTTTTTTTTGTAATGGAAATAAGCAATTTTGCATTTTGAAGCTATGTGTCAGGTATAGCAAAGTAAAGATCTTATGTGTGTTCCATGTCCTTATCTGCAAAATCATTCAAGTTACTGGAGTTTTTATTGTTGATCATTTAATTTTTTCTGCCATTGTATTTTACCTTGACATAGGATTTAGCTTTTACTTTATGTTTGCATAACATTTTCTGCTTAGAAATTGTAATAGTTTAAGTTTTAAAATTATTTTCTGTATTTCACTTTCTTTCAGAGTTATTATATAGTTGTTGATACAAATGTATTCATTCAAGAGCTCAAGTTTATCGATGAAATTAAAGACACTCCAATTGAAGGTAAGGTAGAACAAATTTTTATCATTTATTAAGTAATTATTTATTACACTATGTCGTAATATTATACTACTAGAAAGCCCGACAGTCACACGAAATGACCGCTGTTCTAGATATTATAAATTGATTATTAATAGATGATTGCTAATGCAAACAAATGTTCACACTCCCCCTGACATGCTCAATTTGTGTTCAGGTGAAAATTCAGTTTAAAATACAATGGCGGAATAAAATCGGGCAAAATATTAAACTCTTTACGCGAAAGGATATTTAGCATAGAAGTTTGGTGAAACCTACCTGATGAGATGTACTACGTACAACTCGTTAGTTGGTTTCGTCTCCTTTAATTTCTCAACGTTTGCAACTTTCTAGGTAAATATAGTTAAATGCATAATAAGCAACAATTGTATGAATTAAAAATATTTAAATGTTCTTAAATACTACGATAATTTAATTAAAACAATGATAACTGCATGTATGGTATCAGTGTATTTGGACTATTTGAATGCTGTGGCAACTTCACCCCATTGGCTAGTACAGTTACGCAAGCAACCATTAAACTTTCGGCGACAAACAGACATTTAAGCTGCATATATGAGAATAAATTAAGATGAAAATTTTTTAAATAAATTATTAAATAAATTTTATTTTTGTAATAATTTAATTAAATGCAGTAGGGGTTTAAATGGAATTAGGGTTCATTTTTAGAACTGTATATGCATAGAAGTAGATTAGTATGTAAATCTTAAGTATGAATATTACGTATGTTATTTGTAATGTTTTATGTGTATAATTTGAGTATGGTCATATTAATTTCGAACAGAAGTTTACTTTATAAGAAGTAAAATAGCAGCTTAAAGATAAATAGAATAATCAATTTCTTAAGTAACATTCATTTTTGATTTAATAATATAGTTGCTATGTGTGTTTTCTCTAAAACATTACTTATGTTAGTCTAATATTTATGTTTAAAATTTTGATGTTACATTGCTAGTCTCTGGGTGTTGTAAATTCATGCCAGTAAATTTGAATTAGGAAAGTGATCAGAAAATATCAAGTTGGTTAAACAGTGTATGTGAAATAGAAATAACTTAGGGATAGAAATTCTGGTACTATTCCATTTTGAGGATCGTATAAAAATTCAGTTTGGCAATGACCTTTAGAGACATCCTGTACATAGCATACTCTTATGCAGCGAAGGCACCACATGATTGCAACATCCATGCTTCTGCGATTCGAACTCGGGTCTTTTGGTGTGGCAGTCAGACACAAAGCGCTATCCTGTTCGGCGGCGGCCCACCAGCGGCCGAGCGGTAAAGTCGCTGAACACTGGTAGTTCGGTCCAAGGTTCGAATCCCGCGAACGGGCTGGCTGCATGGGTGTTTTCACGGTTTTTCCCAAGTGTAACATGTATACGAGACAGTTTGCCTTAGAAAGTCCACCACGAAAGGCATCCCTCCCCTTAGGCAGATAGACCTCGAGGCTTTGCCGTAATTAAATAACCTAACCTAACCTGTTCGGCGGCGCATTTTAGAGAGGTAATCGCATCGGAAGCTCTTAAATCTTATTCGCTCTTTTAATTTACTTATGCATTTTGGAGTGAATGAGCAAAATAGCAAGAGCAGCTGGAAAAAACAAACAAACAAACAAAAAGGCTAGCTTATTTTAGCAAAATATTAAACCCGGTGAAAGTATCATTCATTTTTATTTGTGTAAGATGGTTATTTGTGGGCATTTTTCTTGGTCAAAGTTTGCTGCTACTGCTAGACTTTATTTGGTTTATGCTACTGAAATTTAGCTTTTAAATATCTTTAAAATAGTATTTCACTTACACCGAGATCCCGGAGGTGTTTCTTTGGGCCAATTCCTGACAGCAAAAGCAGATGGGGAGAACCAATGACTCCAGCACTTAGAATGATTTCTTTCTTAGCTCTTATCCGGTAGCTTTTTCCAGAGTACAAATTAATTGTATCCACACCTACTGCGCTACCGCTTTCAATAATGACCTGGAACTAAAAAATATAAACATTAGGGCATATGCATAACGAAAGAGAAATCGCAAAATTATACGAAAAATTTGATATGAAGTTGCATACACTAATTCATTTGGCACCTAAATGCACTTTCTGCAAATAAAATGTAAGGTATATTTTAATTTTATAACAGTTATTTTTATTTCAGTATACTTTCCTATCGATTCTTCTTTCAACTTACAACTCCCTACCAGAATGAGTTTTTAAAATCGCGTTGAATGCAAATGAGTTAGAAGTAGTATTAAAGGAAGATTCAACTTGCTTCGTGAGAGACAGCTAGGAATCCCGAGTAGCTCGCGTTTGCATTCGGGCTAAGTTATTACGCACGGCCATATTATTACGCGCCTTTTGATTTTCGCTGGCTAGTTTAAATTGAGTGCCAGCTGCGTTAGATTTGTGTTAGCTTCGGCTAAGTCTCTTTTAATCAGTTCTAAGTCAGCTCTTATTTCTTATTTTTGAGTTTAAGCTCAAGTAGAGGCTTTGTTGTAAGCCCGAGAAAGGAGCCGCCAGTTCATCTTATTTTGAGAGAAATAAAGAGTAGTTAACCCTTATTAGTTTATTAGGTACTATTCTGTGCTTTGAGGACCGTAAAAAAATTGCAGCGAAAATGTATGCGCAAAAGTGGCAAATCTAGCAAACGCGTCCATTTAACAGCGCGCCAAATCTAGCATACGCGCTGATTTCAGACTGTGTAAGTTTATATAGTTCTATATTTCTTAAGACGCCATTGAAATACTAGTTTAATTTTTAAATCCTTTTTTGATATCCTATGGATTTAACAATTTGGGAATTGCCCATGACGAAAAGTCTGCAATAGAATTTTCGGTAAAGTGCAGAATCACCCGCTGCTTGGCGCGTTTTTAAAAATTGCACATACTCAGTATCCATGTACACATTGGCCTATTTTCACTTAAAAAGAAATCCCAGAATTGCACAAAAATGGCACTGCACACACCCTTGACTTTATCTATGTACACATCGACCTATTTTCACTTAAAAAGTAAAAGAAAATTGACAAAATTCCAATTGTTTTTACCCTTGTAAAAGTGGCAAACAAATAAGTGGGCGAGTCTGCCCTTTACTAAGAAATTTTTCAAAGAAAAGGCATCATTTATTATAGAAAATTATGTTTGAACAACCAACGAGATGAAATTATGGTTTAGCAATAACTTGGTAGCGAAATAGCGATACAGGCATCCATTCAGTAGCAATTTTTATATAAATTATAATAATGATCTTAAATAGTTATTTACTCTTATTCTTCATTCAGTCATGTTTAGCCTTTTTTGTATAAATTATAATAATAAAAATGTATTATATAAAATTAACCTTTCGTCTAAATTAAAACATCAATCTTAAATAGTTATTTACTATTATACTTCCTTTCTTGCGTTAGGGTTGCCGCAATTATTTTTGGCAGCAATAACATCAACAGTAGTTTGACAATTTTTTACGACCCTCAAAACCGAATAGTACCGAAATTCTAGACATAGTTTTTTTTTTAATTAAAAAGAATTGATTTTGATATGAACTTGAAATTTTTTCTGTAACACAATGTTTATACATTTGATCTCAGAATATCAGAAATATTATGATCAAGAAGCTTATATTTAAGACACAATAACACGCCGAATAAATACTAATTCAGAAGTCAAACAACAAAAATCAGCGTTATACCTACAAAATTCTTCTGAATTTTGAAAATGACTTCTGAATAAAGCTTATATTTATTTTTCTTTAACTGTTTTTTGTAATTTTATGTTTTATTGTTTATAAATACAATCAAATATAAAATTACAAATTTAAATTATTAACAATTTATTATTACTTGCTTCTTTAAACTACTAAGGATGCTGTAAACATAAGCACTTACTCTATTATTCAGCCATAAACATGAATTTATATTCCTTTTATCAGTTATGGCTGTTATTTACAGCATTTTCAATCTCAGTCAAATTACCTTCATGTTGTTACAAAATGTATAGGCGTGGTGAGATGGCTTTCCCCGCAAAGCAGTTTTAGGGTTGCTATAAAAGGAAAAGGGAAGGCAGGGTTGCCACATTTGGCGAGAAATTGCCCATTTGATGACAAAATTGATGATATCCCATTGATGGATGGATAACCTTCTGGAACGAATTCTTACCGGTTTAGCCCAGAATGTTCTCAAACACAAGCCAAAAGCTATATAAACCCAGCTGGTCCGCTGTCAGTTAGTGTGTGCCTCGTCTAGCGAGCTGATAGTCAGTCATTGAGCGAGTCTCTCGAAGTCTAGCGCCGAGTTGGTCATCGAATGCATCGAGAGATTCTTTTAGTAGTGCATCATCGAGTTTTTGTCTTAGACTGAGTTGAGAGCTATACTCTTGTGTATAGTCGAGAACATTGCGTGGAGAGTCTTGAGAGTCCGTGGAGTTCGAGAACGACCAAGCAGAGTTGGGAGTTGTACTCGGGTGCTTTGCAGTGAAACTGTCTCCACCGTTATTGCCTGACAGTGTGAAGGTTTTTCGCTGAACGTGTCCGCGTTTTTATAACAGTTCGACGACTGTAAAATTGATTATGGAGCTATCTGATTAATATTGGTAAATAAAGTGTGTTTCTATACTTCATCAAGTGTCATTGTTATTCACTCCAAATCTATGAACCCCGTACGAACGTGAAGGAAGAAAATAACGTAACAACTGGTGTCAGAAAAGAGAAAAACCCAACAATATTCAGAATGTGACTACAAAGAAATGTTCTGATTTCCTAGAGTGATAAAAATGTCTAAAAAAACTACTAAAATTATAGTTGCTAAATGTAAATGCAGAGTTTAAATTTTTAACAATTTTTTTTTTTTATGTTAGTTTCATTAAAAAAGAAGAAAATATGTTTCAACCCTTTGAGAGATGCTGTGAAATAATGTAAAATATTTTGTCAAAATTTAAATAAGCATATCATAAAGTATATATAAATATCCAAATTGGAAAAAAGTACTAGTCACCTTAGGAAAAGTTTTCAGTCAAAAGCATGCTGAGAAAGTTTCATTTATTAGGAAGCTTACTAATATTTTACTAATATACTGCCTCTTTATACATGGATATTCATGTATTATTTTTGTATCTTGTGTTGAAGAGGAAACAGGTAATTGATAAATTTCCTTTTTTCCTGCAAATGGGGAATTATTTACTAATTCCATTTAGAAAGATACCGACTGCATTTCTTACTTTAGCAATGTATTTGTGGCCACTTTTACTAAAAAATACAGACTAGTAATATTTATTATGTGGTTAATTTTGTGTGAACAGTGTTTGCACAGTACAGACATCATAATTACAAGGAGCACCTTGGAAAAAATAACATTCATTGAGCAAACTCAACTGCAGCACCAAAAATTGGTAGTAAATTTGTAGAAACACAGTTTTTTTTTTTTTTTTTTTTTAAATTCATTACATGAGTACTTGGCTAATGAATTGAACATAATTAATTAATCAGAGCAAAAGGCAGTTTATTATCTGAAAGTAACTCATCACTCTACTTATGCAAAATATCTCCATCTTTATTAGTAGCACATTTCATTACCCATCCCGACACTGAAATATGTAAGTATCATATACTGACTTGGAATGCCTCTTGCCATGCTTATTGAAAAAGATTTGCTTCTATTTGAGCTTGTGGTTGAACCTGCAAATCATGCAGTTGATATCCAAATATTTTCATTTAATGACGAATCTTGCGTGCTGGTAAGCCATGGTAACATGGTGATACCTAATAAACATAATAGCTCCACCTTTATTAGTAGCACATTTCATTACCCATCCCAACATTAAAACATTTAAATCATTTAAATACCGATTTGAAATGATTCTTGCCATGCTTGAACCTGTTAAAAAAGATTTTCTTTTATTTGAGGAGCTTATAGCTGAGCCTGCAAATCATGCCTTTAACATACAAATATTTTCATTTGTGACAGGTGAGGTCTAGCAAGCCATGGTAACATGGTGATACCTCGTAAACATTCTTATGAGATATTTGCTGATTGTGGATCCTGCTTAATATAGTGTTGATTCCATTAGCTATGAATGAAAGGTTATGGATTGAATAATGGTAGCTTTCATTGCTTGTCTAACAGCTGATAAATATGGCTGTAAGTTGGACTCCTTGTTGAATGAGATCACACCACGTTCTACAGTAATTTCATCTTTTGTGACAGATGGGAGTACCTTTTCTGAATTGCTGTACAGCTAAGCACATTTTTAAGTCTGCCATTATATTATCTCTATCCAAATATGTGCGTATATATGTTTTATTGACTAACGAGCCTTATGCAGACTAATTATTTCTTGAATAAATTAGCTGCAGATGGCTTTGAACTTTCACAAAGTTTAACTAAATTTTTGGTTTGTAAAAGTGGATTTGTTCAATTAATGTGCATGAAATGTCTAGTCATCCATTTGGCTTACATAAGCTGTAGAAGATGTGAGGCTACTAAGTAAATTTGATCATTTACTTAACTTCACTATGACCTTCATTTATGTAAATTTTCCCGTATTTTCAGTAACCAGCTCTGTGTTTTGCATTTTTATTTTTACTTGGTGTATATTACAGTTTATTGCACTTATTTGAAAAGTAAATGTAATTACAAGGGGAAAAATAGCAAAATAAGAAGTGATGTTGATTAACCACTGCATTAGTTTTAACCCCATTAACTGAGCAATCTGACCTCAGCTTATTAAGATAATGTTGGCTGTATGTGTCACAGATGAATTTAGCTCATGACACAATTTTGTACTTCATTAGGAATTAATGAGCCTATCTTACATTTGTTCATTTTGCTCTGTGGGGCACAACAAACTAGACAGTAGGGTTTATAATAAAATCCGAGCCTGTTTTTTCTGATTTTTTAAAAAATTATTATTCTAGTAATTCCAATGGTGATATGAATGTTTATTCTGAATATGGATTAGAACTTGATCAGTTGTATTCTTCAGATGAAGACAGTGAAAATCTCTCCTATTATTATAAATATTGGTGTCTGCTCCTTTTTGTTTTTAATTCCAACACATGGCAACCTGAGAATTATAATTTCTATAATAATATGCAAATTTGGTGACTGACAATGTGATATGTAGTGGACACATGCTGGAATTCTAGTCTGTAGTGTTGCTTAAGAGAGATCAGTATTCAGTAGTTATGGCTCAAAAAGCATCATTTAAGTGAAGGCCAAAAGTGGCATATAAGTGATAGAATCGAGGGAGATCAAACACAAATAAAGGTCACCCAAGTTTTGATTATCCTTCAAAATGTCATATCAAAAGTTTGGAACCTCTTTGTAAGCACTGGATCAGTTGATAGGACAGCCTTATCAAGGGTGACCTAGAGCAGAGTTTCTTAAACTGTGAGTCCCATATGGGGTCGCGGGACTTTCAGCAGGAGGTCACCAAAATTTAGCAATTTTGATATTTCTTGAACTTATTATAATAATTTTGTAATTACTTAATGTTTTTACTCAATCTATCTTAAAATAGATAAAGATAAGACAAATTAATCAATACTGTTTAGGAAATAAATTATTATTAACTAACTTTGCAGCAATTGCGCAAGTAATAATAACTTGTATTCGCACTAAATGGATTTAAGATCATACAACATTTGATATAAAAATATATATATATAGTATTTATTATTTCAAAAGAATAAAGTAAAATTTAATTTAATTTTAAATAATTCTCTTGCGCCATTGCTGCAAGAAATGAAATTTCAATTTAACAAACATTCTCTATTTGTAAAAAGCAAATTGAAAGTTAATCAAATTAATAAATTTAAATGAAATTTAATGCAAACAAATAAATGATTAATTATTGATGCAAACTAATCTACTATATCATTTAAATTCTGAGAGCATTTATAAATCAAGTGCAAGTATCAAAATCCATGAATAAATATAAAATTCCAAAAATTATTTAATCCTAAAAAATTTATTTATAAAAATGCATAAGTGAATGATTGTTGAGCAAGTAGGAGACAGACTTATCAAGGGGAAGTTGCCTCCAAACCTAACTCTTCAATCATTCAATTCGTGTTTCGTCATCCATGTAGGCAAGCGTAAAAGTCAAAACCAAAAGTAATACCAAATGTGGTGAATTACTAAAAAGTAATTTTAAACAAGTGGAATGTTGAGAAATTAGCAATTAAAAGACTAGAATTAAAATCAAGAAATTAATATTAAAAAATTAATAAATAAGAGTAGAAAACCGAAGTAATTTAGAAACTCTTGCCTACAGAAACTTCCCCTACACGAATTATGCAAAAAAATCAAAAAGAAACTAGACATTATCTATAAAAAATAATACAGTAGTGTGTTCTGCAACCTTTAAATAGAGGGCACTAATGTAAGGTGAAGTTGAGTGTAAAGCTGCTATCTGTGATCAATTTAAAAAAACCTATTTTGTAAACTTTTAAGTAACGTAAAATGTGTGCTCTGTTGTAAAAATGTGTAAAAAAAATTGTAAAATGCAAAGTGTAACATTATGTGAAAAAATGTTGCAAACAATTAAGGATGTAAAAATTAAACATGTTTTTGAAAAAATTACGAATAAAATTATTTTGAAGTAAAATTTAATTTTAATTTAGATTTTAAAATTTTTTTAAAAATTATATTTAAGGAAAGAAATTTATTGTAATATTCTAAATTTATTAAAACTGGATTTCCACTGGTTTAATCAAAACTTTACTAAATACTGGCCAAAAGTAAGGAAAATTAGAAAAAGATAAAAATCGTCACTCGATTCATGCTATAATTGAGACTTTTGAAAAGAGTTTGCCCTTCATTAGTAAAAGGAAAGAATCCAGTAATGATTAAATGTACATATTTACAAATTAATTTTTACAATAAATATTTACAAGATAATCTTTTAACTCTTCAAAATCTCCAGTTAAAGTTTAAGTTAGTGTTATCATACCATAAAGAGTAAAAAAAAATTAAAGAAAAGTTGATGCCTGCCTTTAATATATAAATTAATAAATTGCGTTGAGATTTGGATATTAACTTGAACATGAATTACCTTTATTATTTTTTCCTTTAAATCTTCCATTTCAGTACATATATTTTTTATTCTGATTATTTGGCTATAAAAAGTGTTTCCTATTACTTTTCTAGAGATGTTAGAGTTCCAATTAATTAGTTTAATAGTAATAAACTGGAAATTCCTCCTTTTATCATATAATTTAATTTTGCTGTCTTTAATTATGAGCAGGTCTAGGTGTTCAATAGTATCTTGATTCACATTAGTTTTATTAAGTGTTGCAGCTGCCATCTCATCTGCAACATCGACTGCTCCTTTTGTCATGTTATAGAATGTAATAATTTCAAGCTTTTTAGATTCCCCAGTAGATTCATTGATTTGATGATCACCAGATTCTTTCTGAAAACCGAAAATTGAAGAATGTACTTCTCTTTTCTTTGCCTGAAACTCAGGTGGGATTTCTTTCTTATTTTTGCGCATAGTACCTACTATTGTAATTTTTTTCTTTAGGAGATATTGAGATAATTCATATCCCATATACCAATTATCAACTGTTGAATTTCGACCAGAATTGTATAAGGGCCGTATTAAACGTTTCACAACTTCACTTGCACCATTTTCAACTTGAAATGGCCCATCTGGTTGTTTACCAGGATAAATTCCTATATTCCAGGTATAAAATACCCTTGCATCTACAAGAGTAAATATTTTTATGCTATATTTTGCTGGCTTGTTGGGCATATATTGTTTGAGAGAACAACGTCCTCTGAATGGTTCCAACTTCTTATTAATGGTCACATACTCTTCCACAGTATAAGCTTTTTGGCAGTTTGTGAGAAAATTTTCAAAAAATTATTTGAAGAGCTAATTTATCCATATCTCTTCTACTGGGACGATCTCTGTCATCAAAACAGAGACATCGTAAAAGAAAGAGGAATCGGGTCACTGACATTGTTTCCCGAAATATGTCCATTTCCGTTCCGTCAGGTGCCTACAAATAAGAGATTTCTCTTACGTTCGCATGGGATGATTTATAAACGCCACATAAATACAGCGATCCAATTAAAACTTTGATTTGTAACTCATTTGTTGCTTTCGCATCCCATTCAGGAGTGAAATTTTCTCGTATTGAATCAATATAAATATTTGTATTGTCAACTACATGTTTCAACATATCCTCATTGAAAAGCAATGACCAGGAATCTAAAGGTGTTGAGACGTCTTTCTTGTGCTCCGGGGAAACCCTGGAATTCCGGGGATTTTGAACTTCGATACCCGGAAATTCCGGGGATCGTCGTTCAAAAGGAAGTAGGAATAATAATGAATTATTTATTTTGATCTGGGTAATTTTGTTTGCTTTGAAAGCAGAAAACGCAAGGTCAGTGTGTGTGGTGAAAACTTTTCCTTTCTTTCTCCAAAGGCAGTGATAATGCGTGAAAGGGGGAAAAAACTTCTTTTTTGTTCTTTCCTTATTGCGAGTTATGACTCATTCCCCCGGTTCTCGGACATTCTTTTCGGCAAGTAGGCGCAGCAGAAAAAAAAAGGGAGAGACTTCGTTCGGCCAGATGTGCGATCACGTGACTCTGGGTTCAAAGGTCTTATCTCTCCTGGCGTGGCGCCAATAAGTAGAGAAGGGGGATTTTTCGCCACATTAGCTATTTGTCATTGATCGCTTCTCAACTTTTTTTTCTCCACTGTAAAATTTTCGTTTCATTTATTGATGCACGTGTAAATTTTTCGTTTCATTTATTGAAATATTTTTTATTTATGTACGCGAGAGAATTTCACTATGAAATTTCTCGATATACATAGTGATATTATACAATTAGAAGAAGGTGTCCGGAATGCATTTAGGTGGAATTGGATTGAACGGAGAGATGGTAATGGGGATTCCATCGGCACATGGTGCAAGAAAATAAATGTTGCTGGACAAGCATATTGTGTTTTTTGTAACTCACTGCTGAAGTATGGTGGGGAAGGATTCAAGGCTTTCACAGAGCATTCTAAAACTGTGACGCACATAAAATATTCAAAGTGCATTAGACATTGAATGACTTTAAATAATTATGCTAATTAAAAAAATACTGATGACTTACTGGAGACTGATGCTCGGCCATTGGATATATAGTGACAAGAAAAGCACACCAAGAGGTATTAATAACTTCGTTTATCAATGAGAATTCTCTTTCTTTCAATGTAGTTCCCAATTTAATTGAACTCTGCAAACAGTTGAGCCGCGATCAGACAGCACTAAACTCGTTGGAAATGTCCAGGACTACTGCATGTTATAAGATGAAATATGGGCTTGCAAAAACTATTAAGGAAAATATCATTAAAACTTTAAAGGAAACTCCATTTTCTCTAAATTTGGATGAAAGTACTAGCAATGCTCAAGAAAGTATACTGGCAATATTTGTGTGCAGTTTTATGACAACAATCAAAATAAAGTTGTAGTTCATCATTTTGCATCTCTAAAGATAGAATCTTGCAATTCAGAAGCTGTTTTTAAAGCACTTGTTAATACTATTGAAGATAATAATATTCCATGGGCAAACTTAATTAGTGTATTAATGGACTCATGTAACACCATGCATGGAAGAAAAAGGGTGTTGAAACCAGACTACGATGAAACAAAGCACTCCACTTATTAGATATTGATGGTGACACATGTCACACAGCTAATAACTGTGCAAAAAAATTTGCTTCATGTTTTGATAGATACTTAGAAGATTTGTTTGATGACATCTATTTTGATATGAAAAGCTGCAGTAAAAGAGAAAATTTTTTCAAAATGTGAATCCCTTGTCATTAAAAAACTTAAGCCCTTGAAGAGACCAGACCATAGGTGGGTGTACATTTTATGTGTTTTAGAAAGGATCAAAGAACTGTAGGATGCTCTTATTGCATTTTATTTTCACTACTTGGATAAAACTGATAAAGGGGATTATTTTCCTTATGTTGAAACTGTATACAATAAAAGAAATATTTCTGCAGCTCAGAAAAAAATTGTTGAAGGGTTGTATTCTTGCTTGCATTCCCAACAACTCACAAAGGATGCTTTAGCTCGGAAAAAAATACTAAATGGGTTATTTGTTATGCAAAACAAAACTTTATTGCATATGGCATTATATTCAGCAGTATTACCAGAGTTTAACACATATATTAAATTATTTGAAACAAAAAAACCAGTGCTTCATTTAATACATTCCAGTATTTATAAATTGATGGCAAAATTTTTCTCTTTTTTTATGAAGCCAGAAAATATAGAGTGCACATCTTATAATGATTTATTAAAGGTTGACGTCACAAATCGAGAATTCCATCTACCTAGCAAAGTAATATTTACTGGTGCAGAAGCTTCCACTCTCCTGAAGAAATTATCAAAAAATCATCCAATAGCAAAAGAATTCCAAATTTCTCTGATGAAAGCTTATACTAATACAGCACAGCATATGAAACAGAAATTACCCCTTAAAAATTCATATCTAATTAGTTTTACAGCATTAGATCCAGAGCTAAGAGGTAAAACCAGTACAATATTAGCTTTTGAAAAATTATCATCTTTTATGTCCCATATTTTTAGTGATAATGAAAAGTCAAAAGTAGAAGCTGAAATAAGGTTATTCCAGAGTGATATTGATATCACCAAAGAAATGCTCTACACATCTGATGAAAGTGGAAATCAATTCAAGTGTACAATTGATAAATATTGGTCTAAAGTTTTTAATTTAAAAGATGATTTCACAAATGATTATAAGTATCCTACATTGGCTAAATTGGTCAAAGCCTGCCTTAGCTGCTTCCATGGCGCATTAGTGGAAAGTGCATTCAACTTAATGGATACACTTGTCACTGACTATAGAACCTCTCTTAAGATTGATTCCCTAGATGCAGTGCAGACTATTAAATATGATTTAATGGCTTCTAAAGAAACCTCATGTGAAAAATATGGCTAAAAAAATCCAATGACTGTTCCAATTCACAAAGATTTCTTACTGAATATGAACAGAAGTTGGAAAACATATCAAGAGGACCTAAAAACATGTATTTCAGATGAGTCACCTATAAAAATCTCTGAAAAACCTTCTACATTAGCAGAAAAGCAAACTGCTTCTACCTCTGCATGTGCAGTTCTCGAGGAAATTTCTTCAACTGTAAATGAGGAAAATAAAAGTCAACCTTCCTTCAATTATGAAGTTCACCACAAAAGAAAGACATCAGAAAAGACAATCAAAGACATCAGCCCACAAACATCAGAAAATAAAAAAAAGCAGCAGAAATTAGATATTTTTTTTTTTAAAGAATTAATTCAGGTAATTTAAAATATTTACATAAAATGCAGTAGTTTATATGTTTGAAAATTTATGGTTATTAATTTTGCAAAAAAAGTAATTCATTGAACTTTTATAATTAGGTCATTCAATACATCATAATTGTCATTTTTCATTTCTCTCCCCCCCCCCTTTCTCGAAACTCCAAAATGTCGGTTAGTAAGTCCGTAAAAGTTTCGGGATTTTTTGGGGTCCCACAAACACCCCTGGTCTTTAGAATACTTTCTATTTCCAGTGAGTTTAGTTATAATATTTTTGGTGCTAATTCTAGCATTAGTACGGAATTTATTTTTGTTCCATTTTACTCCATTTTTTTCCAACATAAAACTCATTGCTACATTCCAGAGTTTCATTTTCTGTTTCTGTATCTGAATCACTACTCTCTATGGATGAATCATGATTACTATTGTTGCCTCCTACGCGGCAATATAAGTTATGTACAGCGCATTGTTTCTGCGCAGTTTTAGTTAGTTGAGATTCAAATTCCTAGCATAGCATACATGTTTTTGATCTCGTATGGTCGGGAATTTATCATTTTCGATTTAGATTTTTAGCTATTATACAGTCCACAAAATAAAATTATTGTTGTTGTTGTAAAGTTGTCTTTAGTATAGAGTCTAACCAGTGACCTCAAAACAACTATTATATTCTTCATCATTAACATTTTCCTCTTCACTAAAGGAAACCTCATCAGAAAAAACTGTTTCAAAAACATTTCTCAATATTTTCATCTCTTCATCATAAGGAATATACGGCGCCATGCTTACAACTCAAGAAAAACCTATACTAAAAGCTTGAAAATGAGAAGTGCGAAGTGACTCACTGAGGATCAGACACGCATGGGTATGACATGCCCAAACACTGTTCCTAAAAAAACTGTTGCACCTGCCACCTGAGGAATTTCCCCCATTTAAATATGTGACCTTAAACGGAGTTTCGTCCTTTTTATGGAAGAATGGGCAAGAAATATTCAAAAAGAAAAATGGGTATGACATACTCGCCGCGTGTGCTTGCGGTTAAAATTAAATTTTTCTTTAAAGTAATTTTATTCGTGATTTTTTTCAAAATCATTTTCAATTTTTACATCCTTAATATTTTACATTCCTTAATAATTTGCAACATTTTTTCACATAACGTTACAGTTTGCATTTTACAATTTTTTATACAATTTTTTTTACACATTTTTACAACAAAACACACATTTTACATTACTTAAAAGCTTACAAAGTAGGTTTTTTAAATTGATCACAGATAGCAGCTTTACACTCAACTTCACCTTACATTAGCACCATCTATTTAAAGTTTGCAGAACACATTACTTAGCATTCACTTAGTTTGGCAATGCTTCTCCATTCCCCATAAATAAATATAATTGGTAAGTTAAAATTAAAACTTACTATTTACTTACCTTTTTAGCATTATTTAAGTATAATTTATGTATTATTTTTTATAGATAATGTCTAGTTTCTCTTTGATTTATATGTATAATTTGTGTAGGGGAAGTTTCTGTAGGCAAGAGTTTCTGAAATATTTTGGTTGTTTGATTACTTGGTTACTTTGGCTTCTAAATTACTTGTTTAAAATTTCTTTATGGTAATTCACTACATTTGGTATTACTTTTGGTTTTGACTTTTACCCTTGTCTACATGGATGACGAAACACGAATTGAATGATTGAAGAGTAAGGTTTGGAGGCAGCTTCCTCTGAATAAGTCTGTTTCCTGCCTGCTCAACAGTCATTCACTTATGCGTTTTTATAAGTAAATTTTTTAGGATTAAATAATTTTTGGAATTTTATATTTATTCATGGATTTTGATACTTGCACTTGATTTACAAATGCTCTCAGAATTTAAATGATATAGTAGATTAGTTTGCAACAATAATTAATCATTTATTTGTTTGCATTAAATTTCACTTAAATTTGTTTGCTTTTTATGAATGTAGTTTTTATTAAAATCAATAAATATAATATTAACTGAATGCAATCTGAAATAACTTAAAGTGACATGGTAGCAGGAAGATGTTATGATGAGAGGGGGGATTTATTGATTTAAAATTCTAAATTGCATCAAAATTTTTTTGTCCTACAGAATGAAGCTTGGATTAGATAACTTTTGAAATGACAGTGATGAATGCATCTGATGTGTCTTTGACCAAGTGATGAAATGTGCTGTGAGCAATTTCTAAAAAGCTTAATAGTTAACATAAATAAGAAATCTGAATGCTTGAAAACAACATATGAAACATGCATTCATTCCCCCATTAAGCAGGAAGATAATTGTATTGTTATTTGTATGTGATAAAATGATATATATGTGCAATTTTCTGAGAATTTATTGTGTGAGTGTCAGTAATTTAAGAAAATGTTTTAAGAAGTGTTCTTTGTGTTGTGTAAAAACAGCTGTGGTAAATGCCAGAGGATATCAGCATCAAAAATCAGCATGTAGTGAAATAGCCCAGAATTGTTTTGAGGAAGGGGATAAACTGCTTCAAAAAAAAAATTATATTTTGTTTGAAATACTTCCCCTTATCATTAAAAATATCACACTAAAAAGGATTGAATTGCCCTATTTATCAAATTCTTTGCTTTATTTAAATTAGTTTGAGACTAGAATTATTTTATAGAAGTTACAATATTCTTTTATATTTATGTTCCGCAGTGTATTTATAGAAGGTTTATTTATTTATATTTATTATTTTTATAGGGTGTGGCCCTCCTCATATTTTCATACCATGGGTAGTAATTCAAGAACTTGATTCTTTAAAAAGATCTAACAAGGTAATTTTTTTTCATTCATCTGAATTTGTAGTGTTATTATTTGTATTGATGTATTTTAAATAAATATTCTAAATGCTTGAAACTTTTTATGTAGAAGTTGTTAGTTACTTCATTAAATAGCAGTAGGATTGTTCTGATATTTGCTCCAGATTGTCCTTAGCCATCTGCATTACACTGAATTGCTGCCCAAAACCAAAAGTTTCTAATTTTGCATCATATTGTGGAGGAAAGAGTAACATTTGCATTTTAAAATTGCATGTCCGGAATTGTACAAAAGAGGGTAAATTAGTATTTAGGAATAACAAAACCTGTTTCTTAGTTCAAGTAATTATAATTGACTCTTGTTATGATCATCCCTCATGTCGTATAAAAAAAAAAATAGAACAAATGGTTGTTCTAGTAAAAATGGAGGTAACATAATTCATAAATTGTCCTTTGTACTGATCCTTATAATGGAACTGTCATCATAATAAGTGTTAACTGCTGTACAATATTTTTATATGTTAAAAAGGATTAGAATAAATTTTCATCTCTTTTGAATTTATCCATGCAAACTACCTACCTTCCAAAAAATACTAAATTGCCAAAGTAAAATGATTGGATACATACGTATTATCTCATTGACTGGAAGACTTGTCGCCAAGCATCGTAATTTAGCACCAGTGGTGGATAAGCATAACATTGCAACACATTTACGAACATCTGCACTTTCATTTGTTGTTGTAATCTTGATTGATTTTAATGAGACACTTTTTCTGTTTATGAGTGAGGATATAAATGAATTGTTCTGTATTTTCTATTTCTACAGTCAAAAGTCTTTAATCCGGACGTCCATAATCCGGACCTCAAACCTACATTCTGCGCATATGCGTTTATGCATGCACGTTTAATGTATAATGGACGGTATGAGAGCTAAGCTAAAATTATCTATTTCAGTTAATGTTGCAGATTGCGTTGTTCCTTAATCTTCTAATTGGATCTGGCTTATTTTTTGCAGGCTGTTAGAGCAATTTTATAAAATTAAGCTTGAACTTTTGATTATGTCAAAAATAATTTCGGATTCTGGAGCTGCCAAAGGATCTACAAAGCGAAAGCATGTTTCGATGTCCATTAAACAAAAAGTGGAATTGCTGCAAAAAATGGATAAAGACATGAAGAAAGTGACAGAGAGGTGATTTGTTTCTCTAACCATTCCGAAATCTGTTTATCAATTTCACGCTGCTCTGCGGGGGGGGGGGGGACGTCAAGTCGTTGCACAAGGAACTGGAAGTTGATCTGTCAGCACTAACCTCATCTTCAGGGCAGATGTTTTTATTTTATTCTGCTTATAATTTTTTACTAAATGTAGTGTTTCATCTCGATGTACTCCGGTATGATTTAAATCAATTTCCTCATCATTATAAATATCACGAATACACATCAAATAGTTTTCTGGTTGCAATTTTCTAATTTCGACTATGCGTAATGTCTGCTTTACGCATGCGCGTGTTGAGAGAAATGTTTAAGAAAGTAAACAAAAAAATATTAAGTTTTTTTTTTTTTTTTTTTTTTTTTTTTTTTTTTTTTTTTTTGTAAATTTTGATACCCTTTAGATCATAGTCGCTCTTTATTTCATAAATTACGGTTTCATATTTTTAATTTTATAATTTCTGCATGCAATCTTACCAGATTTAAACTGATGATCTATAATCCGGAAAAACCGATTATTCGGAATCGCTGAAGTCTCGACGTGTCCGGATTAAAGACTTTTGATTGTATTTGGGGGTTGGGGGGATGTTAGTGCTGTAGAATCACATTTGTGATTGCATTTGTGTTCATTTACAGTGGGCTCAGAAAATTAACACTTGAGAAAAAGAACTGGATATGGACATCAAAATAGCAATAGATTGAACCAGTTACTTGTAGAAAATGTACTTATAATTTTCAAAACAGAGCTTTAATCAGAGGGCACTGCAAAATAATAGAAATCAGTCTTTTTAAAAAACAAAGCTGGTCGAATACTTCTGCGACAGTAACTAGTTCATCGATTGTGCAAGAAGATTGTCAATTTTTTTATTGTAAGAGTTACAGACAGAAATGTGGCTCAGAATTGTACGTGAGAGATCACACGACTTTGATGGGATTTCCTAATGTGCACTAAACCGCCAAATATGATAGCCTGCTTATATTGTGTTATGAACAGCAGCATGACATTGTTGCAAATAAGTGGTCAAACCTCAAATTTTCTGTTCTAGATTTTGTCGATATACTATAAGTTATTCAGTGTATAAGTTATTCAGTGTGTTTTCTTGCTAAATCAATTTTTTTTTTTTTAAATAACTCTATTTGCTAATTTAAATGGCTAATTTAAGTCAAATCTGTTTTTTTTTTTTTTTTTTTTTTTTTTTTTTTTTTTTTTATGTCCATATTGAACTGATTTTGCAAACAATTATTATCCCCTTGTTTAGAGGCTGGAGTTATGCCAAATTATATTTATTCTTCTTTAGTGTTGTTTTTCTTAATTTAATTAAGTCATTAAAAGTCAGATGCTTGGTTTTTAATGATAAATTATTTCATTGATTACTTTCTAAAACTATTAGTTTTGATTAGCTGAGAATATTTTAAAAAAGGAGTATACATTTTAATTTGAAGATTATTTTAACGAGTTTTGATTTCCAAGGTCTGTATTTATTGAGCAAGATTTAAAATTTAATTATGATACCTGTTCATCATTATTGATCTTATATTTCTGTGAATCATTTTTTCTAGAAAAGTTATAATTGATAGTTCACATTTGAAAATATGAGACTTCATAACTTCCATAACTTGTGTTCATATATATACAAAAAGTACTTTATTTGCATTATTCTTATTTAGGCAACAAGTGGAAGGAAGGCTATTGAAGCTGTTCGTTACTTAAATTCTGTATTGATTGCAAAACACCCAAGATTTCATGGGCAATCTGCAAAAGAAGTAAGAGTAAATTTTTAACTGAAAGTAATTTTTAAAATTTTCTAAAGGTACATATTGTTAAAATAGCATGTGGTGTATGCTTAGTTCTTTGCATTTATAAATTATTATATATTGAAATCATATTTTTAAAAATGAACTCTGTCTCTAAATCAAAAATTGTCTGAAAGAAACTTATATGCTTTGGAAAAGTACTTTCAGTGTATAAATTACTTCACTTTAAAATTTTTAATTTTAGTATATTATGTTAAAAAAAATGACATTGAAAAATTCTGTGTATTCACATGTGAAACATTCTATTGTAAAATGTGATGACTGGCAGTTAAATGGTACCATATTTCTTCTTTAGTGTTGTTTTTCTTAATTTAATTAAGTCATTAAAAGTCAGATGCTTGGTTTATATTTATACCTGCCTACTTTTACGAATTTTTCGTAATTTTTACAAAAATGCGTTTGTCTTTATCATTTTACGATCGTAATCCATTTTTTACATTTTTTTCCCTTTTTCAAGTGTTTTTAGTGATTTTTGTCGAAATTTTAGAATTTTTCGCCAGTTCAGCGATTTTTGACAATTGCATCGTGTTTTACCGCCAACTACTGACTACTTCGAATCCAGTAACCTGCGGTTTCTCCCAACTCGCCGCTTAACCAGCCAATCCAATGTGCTGAACTTGTTTCTCCCACTCTTTTCTTTGTGGGCGCCAGATTATTTTTTTAGCGAGGATTGCCGCATTGTTTTTTGTTTGTTTGCACGTGCTACGAATTTTCTTAATACATCGTTGTTACGAAATGAGTTAAAAAAAAACAACGTGTTATTCTCAATATTTTCGGCCTGCCTACAAAGCCGAATTTTCAACAATTAAAGAATCCTTCAAAGGAAATAACTATGCATTTTGCAACGTGTGCGTGTGTGACTTCATAATAAGTCGGTGGAAGAAGCGACATTGTGAAGCATGTTAAGTCTAAAAGGCATGAAGTTAATGCTTCGTCTTCGACAACGTCAAAGAAAGTGGATGATTTTTTTTCAAATTCGGCTACGAGTTCGGATGCCAATGTCATTTTGGCAGAGTGTTTGTTTACTGCATTCCTTATCGAACACAACGTGTCGCTAAGCGCTGCCGATCACGCCGGCCAACTTTTCAGACAGATGTTTCCCGACTCCAAGATTGTTCAGAAATATGCTTGTGCTTGCACGAAAACATCTATTGTGAACGAAATTGCTTGCGATGCACCAAGTAAAACGACAGCTGCACTCCAGAATTCAGCATTTTCAGTATCAATCGATGGCAGCAACGACAGCGATTGGAAGCTTTACCCCATCGTTGTCACATATTTCTGTAATGTTTCTAATGAAATGAAAACTCATCTTTTGCGTATTCCATTGTTAAATGGAGACACTACGGGGGGAAATATTGCCTCCTTGGTAATTAATGAGTTGAAACAACTTAACATCCCAATATCAAACTGCATTTCATTTGGTGCGGATAATGCTCTTGTCATGGTGGGTGACAAAAAGGGTGTAGCCTCTTTCCTCAAAAAAGAACAAAATGAATTAATTGTTATTGGATGCCCATGCCACTTAATTAATTTGGCAGCAGAAAAAGCTGCAGCTGCTTTACCATTAAATATTGACCAGCTTCTGATTGATGTGTTTTTCTATTTGAAAAAAAGTGTAAAAAGGAAAAGAAAACCTAAAGAATTTCCAAGAACTGTGCTCTGGTGAAACGAGAAAAATTCTGAAACATGTATGCACGAGATGGTTATCCTTAGGCAGAGTGCTAGGAAGGTTTATTGAACAGTGGGTTGCATTGCTAAAATATTTCCACGAAGAGACCAAAACGAAACCACAGATCCCATCAAATTTGTCGGCATATTATAAGATTCCGAAAACCAACTTTGCTTCTAATCAAAATGCTTTAAAAGGGAAAAGCCAACACACGGAATCAAACCCTTTAAAAAGAAAATGCTTAGAAGTCTCCTCAAAGGTCAACTTTGTTAAAGAAGTTGAAGGGAAGAAGAAACAGTCTTCTATTAGCCGGGAGGAAAGGATTTTCTGTCTTCTTTCTTCGGATTTGAACAAAGCATATTGTAGTTTCGTGTTAAGTACCATTAAGATTTTTGAAAGTGTAAATACCCTTCTACAATCAGCTTCCCCAAAATCTCCCCTGCTTATCCAAATTCTTAATGATCTTTTGAAAGAACTTTATACTAAGTTTGTAAAACCGTCCGTTGTGAAAAACAGTGTGTTGATTCATGTTGCCTATAATAGTTTAGCAAATCAAAAGGATGACAATGATCTTATAATTGGAAATCAAACCAGGGAACTTGTAAATTCTTTGAAAGATCATAAGAAAAAAGAATTTTTTCAATGTGTTAGAAAGTACTTTTTCTCAGCCTGTGATTACATTATAAGGAAGTTTCCTTTGCAAAATGAAGTTCTTCTAAATGACGAAGTGGCAAATTTGAAACAGATTGAAAATTCATCTTTTGAAAAGATTTGTTTTTTTATTGATAAATTTCCACTTTTGTTAACAATTAAAAAAAATGAATGCCATAATGATGCTTTAGATTAACTACAGAACCAATTTTCTGCTGCACAGTTTGAAGACTTTGCCAGTTCTGGAGAAGATAGACTTGATGTTCTTAAAAAGAATAAAAAGAGCTGATGGAACACCAAAATATGATAGACTAGCAAGAGTTTTATGTGCTATTCTCGTAATTCCACACAGTAATTACTGAGAGCGAGAGAGTCTTCAGTGTTGTGAAGAAAAACAAAACTATGTTTCGTTCTTCAATTTTACCAAAAACTCTAGAAAACATTTTAATTTCTAAATGTTATGAGGAAACTAATTGTTATGACAGAAAGTTTTCCAAAGAATTTTTGGCTAAAGCCAGAAAATGCACTCTAAATTCATTGCAATAATTTTTTTGTGTAACATTAAGTTCTTGTTTTATGTTTCCTAATAAATTTTTTAGTTACTACGTAATTGAAATTTACTAATGTAAGTACAATTTTCTTTTTTCTATTTGTATAAATTGTTTATTTTTTTAATATCAAAGCATGATATTAATTCTTTGTGTTCTTCTGAATTTGGGGGAGAAATCTTCTGAATTTTTATCTTTATAGGTTGGCAGGTATGCATATTATACAATATCTCCAATTTTTACTTCCTTGTACGAAATAAAAATGAAGTATTGTAATCGCGAAAAGTTTCAGGCAGCATATTTCGATGAAAATATCCATTTTGACCGGGATCGAATGCAATTTAACGATGTTTTTGCATGATATCTGTACGTAAGGACAGAATAAAAGACTTGTTTCCCCCCAAAAAATTATAAAACTGCTTTAAAATTAATTCTGAAGAGAATTTTTCGTGGCGTCTGTACGAACGTATGTACGTACGTGCGTACGTACATATCTCACATAACTAAAAAATGAGTAACCTCAGAACGTTGAAATTTTGTATATAGAACAGCTATAATATGTAGATGTGCACCTTGTATTTTGGTTGCAATCGGCCGCATTAAACGTATATAAATACTGTATTTATATATATATCCACTCTGTTACTCGGACAGTGATCTCAGTTTCTTTACTCTGATATGTTTGTAAATTGTACATTTTTTGCTTTAAAAATGATTGAATTATGTTGTTCTTATCTTCCGGTTAAGGTTTTTATGCCTTTCGTAATTCTGGAAGCAATATTTGTACAATTATCAACAATTTAAAAGCTGTTTAAGTGCGGTTAAGTTTTAAATAACATGGCGGCCATATTTGTTTACATTTGAAACAGCAGAATTGTAGATTTGTTGCCAATCTAGAGAGACTAAGCTTCGCAACAACAAAAATAACGCCTTCATTTATTATTGCGAATTAAATCATGCTTAATCCTTTTTGGAATTTTTTCGAGGAAATAAAGTGTTTAAGATTTGCTTCGCAATTTTTAATACAGATATTTTGAGCTTTTATGTATTTTTGCCTTGTCTTGAAGTGAGAACTGAATTAATTGAATGAGAAATACTCAATCGTCTGCGAAAAAACTGTTTCTTTTTTGTTTTGTTTGCTTAATTTCTTTCATACATCGTTCTAGCTTTATTATAGTATTTGAATAGAACATGTGGCAACGATAAGATAATTCTTCAAATGATATAAATTTTGGGCGTTCAGAGTGTCGTTATAGTAAAAAAATATAGTGAATTTTAAAGAGTCCATTTATTCTATTGTGGTTTATGCGCTGTCGACGAAGTAGATTTTATTCAATCCAATCAATTTAAATGAAATTCAAGAAAGAAATGCGTATAATTTAATATTCCATACAAGGAAGTCACGTGCTGTACACATCAGATTTTTTTATTAATAATATTAGGGTATTAATAGTGTTAATTAAAAAATCTCTTATAAATTGACCTGTGGCTGAGTAATTCAAGTCATAGATCAGTAGTAGTTAATTCTAGGCTTAGTGCCTCCTGGTGAATGGATAGATTGCACATAGTTTTTATTATTTTCCTATATGTGATATATGTAGGAGTCCTGCGCAGTTTGTTTCCAAAGGCATCCCCTTTCCATATACAAAAGCCATCAAGAGATTTGCTGTAATCAAGTAGCATGACCTAATTTAATCACTATATGTAGTTTATTAAAGTAGCGACAGACTAGATGAGACTACTGATGCTGTAGTTTGACCTGTATTCAAATTCCTGTGTAATATGAATATGATTAATTTAATGCCCTGTATGAAGGCACCTAGCCTCCATATGCCATCATAATTAATTAAGCAAACCTTTTCTATACTTATAAGTTTTGATTGCTGTTTAAATATTTCCAAATTAAAATATCTGTACGTATTCTGTATTTTATGTGAAAGGTCCTGTTATTTCATTTACAGGGTTCGTAGCGGTCCTTATAAGTGCTTATAAGTTTTTATATTTGAAAATAAAATATAAAGGCCCTTATAGGTGCTTACTTTTTCTTTAAAGCCCTTATTTTTTTGTTTTTACTGCTTATTTTTTGCTTTTAGTGCTTTTTTTTTTTAGTGAACGCGGTATTTTTCCGTACTAAAGCCGAAACTAAATAAACAACTTTTCTTCCTAATATGGAATGTCAGATGGTAAATCATACTCCCGGAAATAGCTTTTCCCCCTTTCTCTGCATTAACATAACCTTTGGTGTGCACGAAGAGTACAGACAGGTGCCCGTCGTTCTATTGGTCAAAGAATTGCGAAAGCAGTAGAAAATTCCGGTACATTCGGCATTCTTTTTCTCCCACCCAAATACTACACACGTTTGAATTTCTATCAAGATCTTAATAATTTGCATTCTCGTTCCGCTTGGCCAGTTCATATTCGTGTTTATTATGATCATTATGCTTATATTATGAGCATATGTATGAATGTTTATAATAACATAGTTGCAGTAACTGCTGAAGTATAGTAAACTTCCAAAAATGGTTGTGTTTTAACACAGATTAGCTTTCTAAGGAATAATATTCGGAATGGCTTAAATAAAGGGAAAGTAATCGAATAGTCAAAATAATTTCATTTTTTTGGCCAATGCATTATACAGTACGAAGATTGGGAGGTTCTCCCCTTTCTCCACAAAATCTCGAATATTGAAACTGTTACAGTTCACTGCAAAGCAAGCAACGGACCTTTTTTTTTTTTTTTTGTCACTTTCCAATCTGGATTGAATAGGACTAAAAGTTCTGCGGTCTACCAACCCAAGCGAAGAATAAAAACAACATTATTTAGTTCTTTATTCTCCCAATACCGGTAGCTGTTGATTCCGATTGCGTAATATCACATAGGGAAGAATTATGGCGCACGTATTGCGCAATAACGTTTGCTATGCAGACATAATTAATTTTGATGTCCGAAATTTGTTTATGAACACTTAAAAGAATTTTACTGTGCTTGCTAAGCAGAATGTTTTTCAGTTCCATTGGTTTATTTTTATATGATGCACATATCAAAATGTCAAAAGTATTTATTTAGCGGAAAAATCTAAAGAGCGGCTACAGTCTAACCCCCTTTTGCTCCTCTTTTTCAAGTTACGCTCGACTGTCTGAATATTCCCCAATTTCCAAGTATGCGAGTTAGTTAAGCTTTTACTATTAAAGGATGACTGCATGAAGCAAATTTCTGTCTTCTGATTTCAGAAATGTTCTTTTTTACTTTAAATTACTTTGCTTGCAATATCTGTTAAGGGAAAACTGATATACAAGGAAAATTTTAAAAATGTTCAGAATTTAGATTTAAATTATTTAAATATCAGTATGAGTGGAAAAATAAATTATATTTATTATTAGGTTCCAAGCGAATACAATAAATATTCCTTATTATTATTTATTTTCTCTATTTTGAACTGAATTTTCATCATTAAATCTTGTAATATAGTTTAGTTCTGCATAGTTTTTTTTCCTCTCATTGTAAACTAGTTCTGTAAATTGAACTGTTATTTAAAATTTAAAAAAAAGTAATTATTTCCCATGGTTGAGGTAATGCTTATTCTCTCTTAATAAATACTGCATTTCTCATTATTTTAAATTACAAGTCTAATTTTTAAGGTTATGCAGTTGTGTATAATGTAATGAGACAAGTGCTTATTTTTTTTTTTTTCTTAAAATGTGCTTGAAAAGTGCTTATAGCTGCTTATTTTTTTAACTAAAATGTGGCTATGAACCCTGATTTAGAATATTCATTCATACAGTCATTTTATTAAGAATATTCTCTAATTTGTTATAAAGGATTTAGTTTCTTGAAACATGTTAGCAATATATTTCAGTGCTAATTGTTTAAAGAAAAATAATTTTTTATATGAATTTTCACAAAAGAGCTTCTGATGTAATGATAATTTTCACAAACGATCTGGTGTGATGGTAAATTCACTGTGGATCATTTGATGATATCTAAATTTTGAATGATCAAATCTTTATTTATACAGTCAAAAGTCTTTAATCCGGACTCGTCAGGACTTCGGCGATTCTGGATTATAGATCATGAGTTTAAATCTGGTAAGATGGCATGCAGAAATTATAAAATTAAAAATATGAAATCGTAATTTATGAAATAAAGAGCAATTATGATCTAAAGCAATGGTTCTTAACCGGGGGTGCGAGAATGTATTTTGAGGGGTGCGGGAGAAGCCCCTACCTAACCATAAAAATTATTAAATATCATTTATTAAATATCTTATAATAAAATATTTGAAATCTGCAATAGTGTCCCTAATATTGAAGCTCATAAAAATTGGTAGCACCTAGCTCACTTATCGGCAAAAGACACAGGAAAGAGCCGGTGCCGATGGGTGTATGCATTACGCTACAAAAAAGCATGAAACACTACAAATGAACGCGAACAGGTAGCTAGGTGACGGAGAAAAGAAAAAAAAATTTGTGGGAATACAAGCGGAGAACGTTATCCCAGCTTGCGCATGCGCTGAATTCAATATGTGCTACTCCAATGGAATCTACGGATGCACAGAATTGTATCTGCACTACTGCGCCTGTGTTAGATTGAGTCAAGTTGAGTCAACTATTGCATCTGCGACATGTGTATTGTGTATTCTGACTTGTCCAGAAACCTCTTGAGACTAATACATTCTTGATTGCCCGTTCAAGCCGAATAGAATTCAGTGATATTACAAACGTAAGAACATTATATATATTATATTATATTATTTCTAAATAATTAAATCGATTATAGTGAACCCCACTATGTCAAAAAAACGACAATGGAACGATAAGTATCTCGGTTATGGATTTACCTGCACAACCGAAAAAGATGGCACACAACGACCGCAATGCATCTTGTGTTCCAAGATATTTTCAAACAGCAATCTCAAACCATCAAAGTTATTAGAGCATTTCAACAATCTGCGTGTTGGTGAAAAAGCGCATAGCATGAACAGCTTGAAGTCAGAGAAGGCTCGGTTTGATACCAGTGGAACTACCCTAAAATTGTGCGGACCAGCAATTCAAAAACCTTTATTAGAAGCATCATATCAAGTGGCATATTTATGTGGGGGAAAAAAAAAGAAACCTCACACGATCGCTGAAGAGTTGATTAAACCTTCTGCTTTAATTATTGCTAAAACAGTTTTAGATTCGGAAGCACATAAAAAAATCCAACAGATTCCGTTATCGAATGATATTATATGATCGCGAATGCAAGATCTCGGTGAAGATATTTTAATGCAAGTAATTGAAGACATAAAAATCAGTCCACTAAAAATAAGCAGGCAACTGGATGAGTCCACTGATGTTGATAATTGTAGCCAACTTTTGTTATTTGTCAGGTATGTGAAGGAAAAAAGAGGTGATAGAAGAATTTCTATTTTGTGAGCCACTGGGAGGTGAATACGAGAGGAGGAATTGATGTTTTCAATCGCATCAAAGATTTTTTTACTAAATATCAATTACCAATGAATGTGATTGGCTCAATATGCACTGATGGAGCCCCAGCAAACAGTTAGGCAAAAATTCAGCATTTTTTCACACATGAAAGGAGAATTACCGGAAGTTATAATAACGCATTGCGTCGAAAGCATTGCCAGAAAGTTTAAAACAACATTTAACTACAGCAGTAAATGTAGTAAAATACATCCGAGGGTGAGCACTTATCATCGCATTTTTCGTGCATTTTGCGAAGAAATTGGTGCTGATCATACCATGTTCCTATATCACACCAAAATACGATGGTTATCTAAGGGTCGCATGCTTAACAGAGTTTTTGAATTGCGTGAAGAAATTATTTAATTACTGACTGGTCAAAACTGTTATTTAGTAAAAGATTTTGAGAGTAATGATGCAATGCTGAGGCTAGCCTACTTAGCAGACATATTTAGCCATTTAAATTAATTGAATCTATCAATGCAAGGATTTGGTATAAATATAATAATATCTAGTTAAAAATTATCTTCATTTATAGCAAAATTAGGAATTTGGATATGTTGAGTAGAAAAGGGGAATTTTACAAACTTTCCCTTGCTTGATTCTGTTATTGCGAAAAATGAAAAGAATACAATTATACCCGACATTGTAATACATTTGAGACGATTGAGCGAATCATTCAATGGATATTTTTCTACCGGAAATATTATCAAAACTCAGAGATGGATACTGGATCCATTTCTATTTGACTTAAATTTGATAGATGATAGTGATCTGAAAAAAGATCATTTTATTGAAATGCGATCAAGTGGACATGTTCAAATGGAATTCGAACAATTAGAATTGCAACAATTCTGTTGTTCACAGTTACAACATTATCCAGAGATGGCGAACGGAGCACTTGCAGTTACTCTTACCCTTTGCTACCACCTACTTGTGCGAAATGGGATTTTCATCGCTTTTGCATATAAAAACTAAAGCGAGAAATCGCTTAAATGCAAGTGATGACTTACACGTATGTCTTTCAAAAAAGGAACCTCCCTTCTCCAGTATAATAATGAACAAACAACAACAGACTAGTTATTAATATAAATAATATTGTTTTGCATTTATATAAAATGTACAATGTTTTTCAATAAACAATAAGTTTCGCAAAAAATGTATTTTTCTAGACTACAAAAATTAAAACACATTTTTCAATGGGGTGCGGAGATATATTTTCAGATTCAATGGGGTGCGACTTGCTAGAAAGGTTAAGAAACACTGATCTAAAGGGTATCAAAATTTACAAAAAAAAAAAAAAAAAAAAAAAAGCTTTATATTTATTTGTTTACTTTATTAAACATTTCTTTCAACGCCGTGCATGCATATAAAGCATACATTACGCATAGTCGAAATTAGAAAATTGCAACCAGAAAACTATTTGATGTGTATTTGTGATATTTATAATGAAGAGGAATTTTATTTAAATCATATCAAAGACGGAGTACATCGAGATGAAATGCTGCATTTAGTAAGGAATTATAAGCCGAATAAAATAAAAACATCTGCCCTGAAGATAAGGATAGTGCTGACAGATCAAGGCATGCGTTAACGCATTATGCGTTGACGCATGCGCAGAAAGTTTGTAGCTTTGAGGTCCGGATTAAAGACTTTTGACTGTATATCAATTAACTGTTCATGTCTAAATGTGTTATATATATTATGATGATTAATTTTTATGTTACATTTGGAAGGAAAAGATTTTTAAAAAAGTGTTATTTTGGGGGCAATTATTATTGATGTAATAATTAGAGAAGAAGCAAATTCAGAATGAAATTCATCATGTTTTTTATATTAAATGTGATTCTTCAAGTTTATTGAAATAATTATAAATATTTAAAAGGGATCATTCTCTTTGGAATGATATCTTCTCAAAATACATTTTTCTTTTTCTTTTTTTTTTTTTTTTTCAAGTTTGAAGAATGGTCTCAGAAATACAGTAAATGCAATGATGACAGGATATTGGAATGCTGTGTAAGCTTAGCAGAAAAAAGTATGTTTATAAAATTTATAATGTTTTATTTTGAAAATCTAGGAAATTTCTGAATTTTCTGGTGCATGCTTTTTATACATTTACCATGCACCATTTCTGAATTGCTGTAATTTGCTTTTTAGTTTATTATTCCAAGACATTCATATGCAAGGCATTCATATTCATATACATATTCCACGGCATTCATATTCATATACATGTCAAGAACAGTGCAAAATACATGTATGTGTTTTATGTATACAGCCTAGAATATTCCCTTTGTTCTTCCATTACTAAATACAGTTCATTATCATAATGAAGGATAAATTTTTCTAATTAACCAAGTTTTTAGTTAAAATTCATTTAGGTATTGATGTTAATTATAGAATGTTAATTATAGAGAAGAGCCTCTGAAAACGTGTACAAATCACTTCTAATGTTAGTGTCTTCTAATGTTAGCTATGTTGTAAGCTTAAAGGATACAGCAAATCAATCCATGTTTTTGTTTATTGCAAAAATTTCAGTATCTGATTTCCAACGTTTTTGATAGTTATTGATTAAAAAGAGTTTCCATTGCTTCCAACAAAGCCAAAGCAGCTGTTAATTCCATCTACTGAATATTCATAAATAGAAAATCAATGAAATTTATCACCTCCTTATCTGTTTGAAGGCTTGTGATGTAATTGTCTAAATTTTTGACTGTATCATCACTTTTCAGAATAATTTTGAATAGCTGCTGTATATGGTAAGTAATGAGCTTTTCATCTAACTCGGAGATATTCTAGCCGCTTTCAGTAAAATTTCCGCATGTAAAATTTAAATAGTTGACGGCATTCTTTCAGTCATTATACCATTGCTTTGAAAAGCTTTGATGTTAATCCAAAGGTGAAGAAACTTTACATGCATAATCAGTTTCTTCCTTCCAGGTCTTTAAAAAGCCTTTCTAAAACAGACTTATCAAATATCCTTTTTGTTTTCCTGTTGGATCTCCTATTCTTAAGCAATCTGTTTCCCATGGAATTGTTATTCATGCTTCCCTAATTATCCTTTAAATGGCTAAATGTAATATATTTAATATTTTATTATTTAACAAATAATTATATTTATTATCCTTTTATATTGGAGTGGCAACTCCATATTTGTATCAAGTAACTGTTGTTCAGCAACGTCAGAGATTGTTTAAAATTGTTATTCTAAAAGTTTTATCAACTAGTATATGTATGAAAAATTTGTAAATTCAAATAATCTATCTCAATAAACTAAAAATAAAATTCAGGTTTTACTAAGGTCATCTGTTGTTTTGTTAAACACTGCAAAATACATTACAGTGTTTTGGATGTACTAATATTTAATTTTATGAATTTTTCAAAGAGGCTGCTGTGACACTTAAATAGCTTCAGTAAGAGAAATTAAACAGTTCTTCAGAAAGATGGGAGTAAATTAAATATATATTCCTTGTATTATTTTCCAAAATAAAATAGTGTTTTTTTTTTTTTTTTATTTTTTTATTTAATGTTCATTGGTGAACCTTCTGGGCGCAAAAGCTGTTCATGGGTACGTCTGTGGAGGGGGTCGAGGGTTTGTCTACCGTTCCGACCTCAAAGCAGATGTGCAGCATTCAGCGCACTGTTCCTTTGCAGCGTTAGGTTTGCGGGCAGGGACGAGATACTAGCCGGTGGTTGTGGTCGGAACGTGTCTTTGATTGGTTTCACGCAAACTCGTCGAAAAGTTCTTTCAAGATATAGGTATGTGTTACCATTCTGTGGATCAGCGTGTTAGTTCACTTGTCCCTAGGGCCCTTCTTGTCTTCTTAAGGCGAGGTTGACAATTGAAAACTTCCACAGCATGTCTGCGACCAGCTCGGCCCCTGTGCCATTGCTGGGTGTCCAGACACGTAATAATAAAATTGAAACACGAGACTTCATGTGAGATAATCGCTCATCAAAAATATACTAAGGGTCTGCATGCAGAATTTAATATGCATTAATAATCATAAATATAACATTTTTTTCAAATATAACCTTCAGTGTAATAAAAATACATTTATTTTATAGTCCAAATGTTATGAAAAATTATAAATATAACATTTTTAATACAAATATTGAGCATTTTATATCTGGTTTAATAAAAGTGGTAGCGATTGCAAAAAATATTTTTAAGACTTTAATTTGAAATTTCATTGTTATTTTGCTTTTTGTATGCTTCATTTGGGAAAAGTGCTTACAAGTATGCATATTTTCAAAAAGCTATGTACATGAAATACTGGAAATTTTCTTTCAGGTAGGTGAAAAAATTATAAAAGACCACTAATGTAAATTTTCTTTACATTGTGTATGTGTATTTAAATCCACACATTTTATATGTAAGTTTTTGGGTAAGTCTCGATGTCACCTGAGAATGTCATAGTAAATTAAATGCAGTTTGTGTTCACTGAAATCTGTTCTCAGATTTTCTAATAAATTGTGAAAATAATTCTGTGTATTTTCATTTATAAGTTCCCGAGTAAATTAAATATCAGCTGAGAATGGAGTAGCAAGTATGCTGAAATGCAATGGGTATTAAATTTGACATCTGTTCTCTGAAATCCTGACATGTGTCCTTAAACTGTTTTGATGAAATGGGAATTAATGATGAATAGTTTTGCATAATTTTTCCAGGCAGAACTCCTGAATTAATTAGTACATGTTCTTGATGGAAGATTGTCACAGTTTCAATTAAATTTCTGAAGCTATCATTCTTTGAAACATTATTTATTATTTAGTTTTTTTCTTAAAGATACGAGTTAATTTATATGCGTTATCAGACTCAGTGTTGCATGCACTCAACCTTGCACTTAGTTATTTATTATATTATGTAGGCTGCATAATGGTTGTGGGTTGTACAGAAATGGTTGAGATCTCCAAAGCATATTGCAGGGTTGGACATTGTTTGCATTTGTTTTACGGTTTTTCCTATAACAAGAGTTTTGTATATAGCTTTCTAGTCTATATGTATGCCAAATACAACAAAAGACCAATAATTTGGCATGTTTTTAGGGTTATCAAACACAAATTTCATAGTGGCCTCTCCCCTCCCCCCAAAAAAATGATGTTTTTTTTGTATGTGTGTTTCTGTTGGCTAGTTATTGAATGTAATATTAAGGAAAGGGGGGGAAATAACATAAATAATAAAGAGGATTTAAATTTTTTTTAGATTGGTTGTATGTTGAAAAGTTGCCTTTAATGTGTAAAATTTCTTCTGAATTAGATTTAATCTTTCTTCAAAGTTAGCATATTAATTCCTTTAATTATATTGTAATTTAGTAATATTTTTCAGACTGAATGGCTATTAGTTTTAAATTGTAATATATGTGAATATATATGACATAATAAGATGCTTTATTAGTGTTTGGAACACCAAAATCTTCTAAGTATGTGTGATCTATATGGATATAACAAAGCATGGTTTGTTTTACTGCCAAGAGTAAATCTGGCATAGTAAAATCTGAACAAGAAGGCTGTTTGACTGTTATATGTCTACTAGTCTACTATTACAATAAATATTTCATTAACTGAGAGAATGTCATTGCATGTTAATAAGAAAAGTTTAACAAAAAAAGATGGCATGTGTAATAATTTGGGGCGGGGAAAAGTTGTTTCATTTAGAGATCACCAGCTTGCTCTTGTTGGATAAAAGTGCTTGCAGATGAAAAGGATCCCCCCCCGATTGTCCCCTCTCCCCCCAAAAAAAAACAATAATACTTTCTTGCAAATTTGCTTTATTGTGAACTGACCCAACAGACGAGACTTTCAATTAAAACAATAATATTTCTTGCAAATTTGCTTTATTGTGAACAGAGTCGTAGCTAGGGTTTTCAGCGCCCAGGGACAACTGAAGATTTCGCGTCCCCTACTGGTTACCAAGGTTGGAAAACATTTAATTCTAAAATGTCGTAACATCAGTTTGGCGCCCCTTGAATTCTGCGCCTGGGAACAGATGCCCCCTTGCCCCCCTCTAGCTACGCCCCTGATTGTGAACTTACCCAACAGACGAGATTCCCCACCCTCATAAAAGCACTTTTTGAACTTCTCATCAGTGGCTGCAGATGGTGTGCTTCAGATATTGTGCATACCTAATGTCATATCTTGACGACATATCACCTTTTACTAGGTTCTTTATGCTATGATAAGTAACTACTGATTGAGTGAAGTCATCTGTAAGCTGCTTATCTGATAAGTGAAAGAGCAAAAAATGAAGGAGTTGGAAGAATAATGCAGCTATCTGAATTTTTTGTTGGGGGGAAAATTTTCATAGAAACATTTCAACTTAACCAATTTCAACTTTACTTAACCAATACAAGAATGAATGCATGATGGAACACAGCACTATGATTGGTTTCAGCATTTTAAGGAGGGAGAAATTCAGTTACTGAAGATTCAAGGATTGGATGACCTTACATGTCAGCCGATAACCAGCATATTTAGAATGTATATACTGTAATTTCTTTAAAATTGTTGGTTTATTGTCCATAGAGTTTGAAGAAGCTTCTGTAACTGTAGGATCATGCTATCAAATCCCAGCTGAAAAGTTTGAAGTGTGTCATATCAGTACAAAATTTGGGCCATATTTGTTGACAAATGAATCGAATTAAAATCTCAGGAATTGTCTGCTTACAAATGCAAATGTGAACAATAGCTTCCTCAAGAATATCATAACAGGAGATGAGACATGGGTGTTTAGATGTAGAAACAAAAAGGCAGTCTTCAAAATGGATGCGTTAAGGATCTGCTCGACCGGAAGTGTGGATGAATTATTCAGACGGCAAGGTGATTATGACTTGTACCGCATAGTCAGACAATAAACAAGGAAATTTACCAGAGAATTCTAACATGATTGTGAGATGCTTTGCATAGGAAGAGACCTGAACTGTAGAGAAATCAGTTGTGGATATTGTGTTATGATAACATGCCAACTCGCGCTTTGCACCTTGTTACCAGTTAACTGACAAAACATCAATCACAATTCTGTTGTGACCTACCCATCCTATTCTGTGGACTTGGCTTTGGAAAACTTGTCTGCCTTTCTAAAACTTAAAACCAATTTGAAAGTTTTTTTAATCCATCTAGGAAACTTGGGAAAATGTATCAAGAGTACTGCATGCCATTTAAGAAAGTGATTTCCAGAAACCCTTCCTGAAGTAGTAGAAATCATAGCAAAGGTGTATTGGAGAGTGTATACTAGACGGAAGTGCTTTGAAAGGGAATGGTGGTTGATGGTTGGTATGGTGGGAAATAAAGCAAGAACAGTAAAAATTTGGTCTTTTTTTTTTAAGAGTCCTTTTATATAGCAGTTTTAATATTTTTATGTGGCTTTCAACAGTTTAATTTTACCTAATATTTTTATTATATTCTTTTCTTATTTCTAAACAAACAATTTGTTTCTTTTTCTTACATGCACACACACATGCAGCTTCTCTCAAAGTGAAATCTTTTTAAGGATTGTTGTGTACAGTTAAACTGTTGAAAGCATCATTATTTATGTGCAGATATGATTTTTAAATATTTGGTATAAAGATCTAATACTAAAATCCATTTTTATTCAAAATGTAATTTTTTTGATATGTATTATAAATAGTGATATTTTTAATCAATATTTTAATATGTTTATTGTTTTTCTTTTTAGTGCCCCGAGAAAAAGTGATTTTGCTGACGCATGACAAGAATCTTGTTAATAAAGCTCTTGTTTGTGATATAGTTGTCCATAATTTAGAATCTATGATGAAAGCATTGAAACCAGATGTTATATATAAAGGTTAGTGTTTAAACATATTTAGAATAATTTAATTTGGTAAAATTTTCACTTTAAAAGAAAATGGTATAATATTTATCCTTGTACTGTTATATGTAAGGGTGGTAGATTTCTGCCAAAGTGATTAAAACTGGAATGACAAAACTAATTTCTGTCATAAATTTGGTAGTAACTGGCAAAAACTGATAAAATAATGGAAGATAATAATACCCTGTATAGCTTGAGTTGCTCCTCATAATTTGGAAATGCTAGTGCAATTTATGGCTAAAATCATTATGGATTAAAAAGTTTTATTCTTTGTATTAGGAATAAAAATTATATATATATATATACATATATATATATATATATATATATATATATTTAAATATAGAACTAGCTAAATTTCATGTTTTCTTGTAAAATTAAAATGTGGCCTATTCAGAGCACTCTCTAGTTGTAGCTTAAAAAAATCTGCCTCACCCCTCCAAAAAAAAATTAGTTAATTTCTGTTAGGTAGCTCATTGCATCAAAATATAAACAAGCTACAAATTTCAATACAAGCATAATTTATTTGTTACAGACTGTTTAGCAATGTAAAATATTTTGTTCAACGTGGGCTCCCTCATTAAGGTGTAAAATGAGCAGCAGTTGACCTCTAGTGATCTTTCGTACGTGCAACAATTTACTGCTGTTTGGTCAGTTTAAGTTGCAAGATTGCTTTTATAAACCACACTCTTTAAATGACTCCATAACCAAAAATCACATGTAATGAGATTGAGAGAAGCGGCTGGCCAAGGAGTAGGAAATGAATGGATAATCAGCAAGGTTGCTGCATAAACCCTTGCACAGAGCCCTTTATGTTGAGGGGCACCATTCTGCATAAAAGTGGTAGATGCAAGACATTGTCATTGCTGAAGTTGAGATAAGACTGGCTATCTATCCTGCGAACCTTACGGTATATGCAGGGATTATTGAAACTTTTTAATTGAAATTGAATTCAACCACCGTACTGTATATAGTTTTACTGGCCAAAAGATCCATTAACCTCGTCAACAAATATCTTTTTATTAATCAAAAATACAAATCATTGAATTTACATTTATACAAAAATTTACAAATTTTACATAAATAATATATCCTATTTAGCATCACAAAACTTTAATCAATCAATTATACAACTTAAGATAATTGGATCATGTTCTTAATTAACAAAATCTGTTTTTATAAATGAAACAGAGACTATAAATATTCTTTTCTTACAAGTCCTATAGTAACAAAAAAATCATATTAATAACCTATTACAAATTTAAACAAAAATACAAATCCTTTGCAGGTTTTCTTTTTATTAGAACCATTAACCATAATCAGTTCTTCTAATCAATAAATCATATTGTCTTTTTAGACATTCACAAATTTTATCTAGACTAGAATATTTAGAATCTAACCCAAGTTTATATTTTGTTATTTGCTTCTATACAGTTTATACATTCTAGATCTTCCTTACAATACCAATGATTGTGTCCTTTTCGAGCACATCTAGCACAAATATGATTTTTGTACATTTTTTATGAAAGTGACCAAATTCTTGGCGCTTAAAGCACCTAACAACATTCAAGTACTCTTTAATTGATATTCGGAACCATTTCAAATTAATTTTCCCTTGATTTATTACAGATTTAAATTTAGCAGGCTGAACTTCAGCCACCCAATGCAACTTATTATTTTTTTCTTTAATTGAAAACAAAAGTTCAAAGCCTCCATTTTCAAAAATGTGATTTTGTCTAATCACTGATTCTTGGATCTCTTCCTTCTTTAATTCAGCTTCTCTATTATATAATATTATCTTTGGATGTTTCTTTTTTGGAGCCTTTATTTCAACACCTTCTTTCAACAAAATATTTGATCTTATTTCATCCTCTAAAATATCAACTTCTTCTTTATTTACACATTCTATAACAATTCCTCCATTGTTAATTTTTCGAATATTTCTTATTCAAATCTTTAATTGAACCAGGTTTATTGCTTCAACCACCTTCATTTTCACTTCTTCTGACGAAACCCCTCTCACCCTGTGATATAACAACATCACACGTTCTTCCTTTTTTAAAATTTATCCTTCTTTTGAGTCAATTTCTTTTCAACTCTTTGTTCTTGAACAATTTCAGCAAAGGACTTTTCTAGCAAAGGTTGTGGTTTCTTTATCACCTCTAATTTTCCTTTCAAAGTCTCTATTTCCAATGCTTGTGAAACAATGTAACCAAATAGCACTTCTTGTGCTTTAAAAATCCTCTTATGAAGAGGTATAGTGACTCTAAAGGCATTTTCTCGTCAAGTTTCTAATTCACTGATAAGTGAGCGAGCCTCCTCAATAAGTTCTGGTTGAACAACAGTCTCTGTCTGCACGCTTTCATCCATTTTTGAACAACTTTAAGTGGAGTTTGGATTAGACCTCCCCCCTTGGGAGGAGGAGCCCCCAGACCACCACAAGGTTCCAAACTCCTGGGAAGTTTAATTAGCTTTCAAAATTTGCAAGTATATAAATACTTTCATTCAATATCGCTTCCAATCACTTTATAAAAACTTGGCTGTTTTAAGGATACGGGCGACACAAGGAGGTTAGAATAGATGTATTTAATCATGCAGACCAAAAATCATGTGATGTCCCATTCAAACTATTCTCACCTCCGTGCAAGAGCCTTAGGTGAAAGAAAAGAGTGAAAGTGTCCCATACAAGCTTTTCTTTTTCTTCGTCTTCGCTTCCCTCCTTAAATTTGATTTTTTGATTTGCGTGCAGAAAGACTTGGCCGTTGCAAAACAAGCTATATCTCTATGTTGTTTGTCAGTCTGTCTATCTGTTTTCATTTGAGGTAAGATAGCTGTTGAGTATGCCATGATATCTGAGGTCCGTTACAGAACATGTTACAGGGCCATTATCATAATTTTCATCAAAGAATGGTCCAAAAATGAAGTGGGAAGTGAACTCACTCCAGATTGTAACTTTAGGCAATCGTAGTAGAATTGTGTGGATGGCACGTAGTTTTTCCATGGCCCAAATTTAACAAATTTAGGTGTTCACTATTTTGTTGAGATAAAAATATGCCTCTTCATTCAGGCAAGAAAAGTCAGTGCAAAAGATAAGCGACAGTCAGTGTCGGTAGGCAGTTGCTGGATGTGGCTGATCTTAAGTGTATAAAATTGCACTATTTTTCTCAGTATGTTCCACGCTGTTCCATGTGATATGTTGAATTGTCATAACACTGCACATGCATTACTGATAGCATGATCAGCCATCACTGACTGCTTGACAATGGCTGTTGCTACCTCTGAAACGAGTTCTACACTGTTAGGCTTTAACCCTCTGCCATGCTGAATGTGTAATGACCTAGTTTTTTTAAATTGAGATATCATGTCTCACACCTTGTGGGGACATTGGTCCCCAGCACAACTTCTTTTGACAGTGAAACTCACAAAGTGTTGCTGCAACATTTCGTCCATGATTTTTGTAAAATAATTTCTCATTTAACACATATTTAGTAAACTAAAAGTCATTGCAACTGTAAGAATGCCGTTCACTTGATCTCCTCCTTTTTATAATCACAACTCATGCTGAATTCATCTGCTTTTGCAAATCAGATTGCTTTCTTCTTCACTGGCAGTACCACAATTATCATTTTTTGTCATATTGCTTCAAAATGTAAAAGTAACAATTTCAAATGCCGTAATTTTTGGAAATGTTAAAATAGTCTACAGTTATTTATTGTGTCTTTTCAAGCATTTTGTCTGTAATGCATCCCCTAGCAGAAATGTTTTGAACTCCCTCCCCTGGGAATCTTTCAGCACACCGTATGAATTGTTTATTTACAAATTTTAATCTGCATTTTAGTTGAAGCTATAGAGGGCTCTGAATAGGCCAAGCTTAATTACAATCACCCTGTGTATGTTGAATCATGTTTTAAAAAGTTTTTTTTAATAAAATTTTAGGAGTGAGAGATAATTCTCCTAATTCTCAAAGAAAGGCTATTGTGAAAGGATCAAACATATTAGTTAGTCTGGTAAGTACTTTATTATGTAATTATGATTTTTAAGTTTTTTAAACTTGCCAAGCATTTTTGTGAATAATAACTTCTTCAGGTATGATTTAAAATCTTTTTGATTGTAAATACTTTATATTAAATAATTTGAATAATGTGTATGTATATATATACTCCTCATATTCTGGAAAAGTGTTGGCACTTAGAGCTGCCAAATTTTGGAACTGCTGTGTCCCTCCTTCCAAGAATTTTGAATTTCAAGTTTGTTTTTTTATTTTACTTTCATATTTAAAGTCTATGAAATATGTCAGTTTTTATGTTTTAATGTGCCCCACCCTTCAAAATCGTACATAATTTTAAAATATCAGCTCTTGATTTTTCCTCCCAGAGTTATTAAAAGTTTGCCAAAATCTGGCTTCATTTGTCGTATATATTGAATTTATGCCATCTTGAAAGATCTTCCATCGTGATCTGCTATGTATGCCATCATTATCTGACAAATACTATAAGACTGTAATTATCTTTTAGGAAATTAAAAGAATCATCAGCAAAATAAAAGAAATGTGTTGCCACAATATGAATTAAAATATTATTATCTTTCACATGATAGTGTTTTGTTCTTCAACAAAGCATAAGATATTTGATTTTTCTTTCTAATTTATTCTAGCATTATTTTAATTTAATGTCATTTAAAACTGAACTTCAATCTCTTGTTTATCTTTTCTCACATGAAAAGTTATTCCATGTCTCATGTCGCAGCTATTCTGAGAAAAATATATGTTTACATATTCAATCATAATAAAAAAATTAGCTGTCAATATTTTATGGATAAGTGATTAAAATTTACAAAAAAGTAATGATATTTGCTGATACTTTGCTTTTTAAATTTTTAAAATGAATTTTTGAAAATATAGAAAGTTATCAGCTGATTGATTCATGCAATGAAAGTATATGATGATAATTGAAGAGTTAAAAATTGAAAGCTATGTATTTTTGTAGCAACTTAAAATGGAAAGAATAATATGTGAACTGATGGAAATTTAATTTTTGAAAAATAAGGCCAGAATACTAGAAATCTTGTAATTTACTTCAGAAAAATGTCTCATATTGTAGTGATTTTAGCATCATACAAATAGTACACATTTTGCATAGTAATAAATATACTAAGTTCATAGTGTATGTGTAGGATAGAGGAAATACTGTTTAAAAAAAATAAGATCAAAACTGTAATCTGTTTTTAAATTTAAGCTGTAAATTACTTATCAGTAAATTGTCTGCCTGAATTTTAAAAGATGGGTTGTTATAATTTTATTGATTTTTGTGAAATATTTTTAATTAGAATTGATTGAAAATTAACAATTAATTTATGAAGAAAAAACTATCAGTTTCATAAATGTACTTTAAAAATTGCTTTTATTTAGGTACCTGGTGAAGTTGGGAGTTCAGAAAGTCAAGTTTCCCGGGAATCAGAATCTACTGAAAAAAAAGCAAAAAAGAAGTTGCGCAAGCAACAAGATTTATATAAAAGAGTATGTATATTAATTATGAGTATTTTCATTAACATATCTATGTTAATTTTTTCTTTTGTTATTAACAGGCACTGGGGGCTTTGTTTCATGCTGATAATAGTTTTCATGTTGAAGCAAAATTTGTAGAAACATTTAAATTGAAACCATTTAGAACTGTAGAAGTTTAGAGAGTGCACTTCTTTAGGTGGGGATGGGGTGTAGGTCTAGATGTAATTCGTAAATTTCAGCTGCAGAATATGTGAAAGAAAAGACTGTCCCCAAAGTATAAATTTTATATTGTTCTACATGCAGCAAGCCCTCACCTGCCTAAAAATACTGGACAGGAGTTATATCACAAATTTACTCAGCTGCAAGTTACGCATGTAATATATATTATGCATTTTTAAATTCTTTAAAAATAAAATTTCTTTCTTTTTCCTTTTCATAAAAATGCAGAAAATATTTATTAAAACTCATAAAAATCTTACATTAGTTTCAAGTAAAGAATAAATTCTTTCATGGATCAGCCTTCAAATGTTTGATTCGTAAATGTTCTTTGATGTGCATCATACTTTTTTGGCATATTTTGATTTGGAGAGCTTGTTGCTTTTATATCTAAAATATAAAAAATAAATAAATAAATAAATAACTTTTGCTGGGGGAGGGGAGAGTACCATTAGTTTTGTAGTGATATTGAGTACCTTTGAAAAATCATACAAAAGAAAAAATTTGTCTGTCTAAGCAGTTGAGCATTCTCTTATTTTGTCTTTCATATTAGTAAAAGCAGATGACAAACACCTCATATTTTGATGCTGTGATAGGCGGACAGAGAAACCTTAGAAGTGGTGATCTGACAAGCATGGCCTCACACATAGCCAGTTTTCAGAGTACTGCCTTGTAAAGAAACCTCCCTTTTAGACAAATACCACATGATCACTTTGCTGTAACATTAAGCAAGCAAAATGTGTCCACTTCAACAGTCTTTTTTTATATTGTAGACAATGTCACAGCCAGTTTTCAGAATGTAGACTTTCAGCAAAACATAAGATTTTGTCTTCAGATTTAATTAGCATGTATTTGCTTATTAACAGATTGAACAATTTAGAAACAATAAACACGGTTCTTAGTAATGTAAACATTTTATTATTATAATAAGGACTAATATATATAAATTGAATTAAGATACCCAACCAGCAATTTTTAAGAACATTTGGAGCATTATTGAAATGAAAAAGGAGGGCAAGTATCTTGTGGCTTATATGGTATATCTGGTATAGAACTTTACTATTAGGGCTATGTACTTATCTATAAAATTGGGTTGAAAATAAAAAACAGTATGATTTATACATGAAAATAGTAGAATGTATATGAAAATGGTTTATTAAATCTGAAGAAATATGTATTTATTTGGTTGAGGGAATTTGGCATATTCTGAAAATTTGACATCTTGTACTCATTAATTTGTTAAGTAATAAAAGTATTAACTTAAAATACCAGATATGTAGAATTGCTCAAATCAGTGATGCAGAAATCAAATGGAAAACCCAAAGCTACAATAAAAAGCAAAATTTGCCCAAACATCATAAATATATAAAAACTGTGAAAAATCAATAGTGAATGTAAAAAAAGGGGGGGGTTAAGAAAGGAACCAAAGTGATGAAAAAGAAACCAAAGTGATGAAAAGGAAACCAAAGTGATGAAAAAGAAAAATTCTAAAATGAAGTTTCAAAATTTATTTTTGTAAAGGAACTGAAAGTAACTAATTAAGTAAAAAGAAAATGTTTATTGTTTTTAAATTCGAATTAAATTTGTAAAGCAAAAATATAATTTTTAAACAATACTGAATGCTTCTTTTTAATTTTGATTTTTAATGTTTGAATTAAAAAAGTTTTTTTTATTTCTCTCTCAGTTGCTTGATTAATTCTTCTTTTGATCATTCAGATAATATGGAAACCTGCCTCCGCTAAAAATTATTTGGTTTACTTAAAAATTAATTAGTACATGCGGTTAAATTAAAATAAAAAATATAATAAAGACTTTAGATTGACACGTTAGAACCATATTTAGACACAAGTAAAATGAAAGTTTGGGAGCTTTAACAGATGACTGGTCTGCATTGTCAGCTAGAGTTGGAATCGATAGAATAACATATTCATAATGTGCCTAAAAATATTCATAATTTGCCTAAAAATGCCCCTGCGTTTTCTGCAGGGTTGCTGTGCTCAGAATTGCAGTACTTCCAAGTGCAGCATTGCTGCAGAAACCAGTTGCAGTCCTGAGTAGTCCAACCATGTAGGAAATATATATATGTTCCCTATCTTATGAATGAGTTCTGTTCTGAACATCCCTTCTTAACATGAGGTTGTTTCTTAGAAGTTACCAAGTTCGTTACTCATATCCTAACGATGTGTGTAAGATAAGAGCTGAAGTATTATCATATAAACAATGAAAAATATTAAAAACAAATAAGTAATACATTAAAAATTTTAAATATAGTAGGTTATGAATAAATAAAAAATTGCTTTGCTATACAGTACTTAACCTTGGATTGCCATCTTTGAGGGCATGTGTGTATGGAATGAGGCTAGTAGATCTGTACATTGGTAGAGGTGAGTCAGCATTTGACTTGCCCTCTGAAGACTCATTAACAAGTAAAGGGGTCTTTTGTGATGAGAGGTAGAAGAAGTTGGCATGTTAAATGAGCCAGCAACACAATTTCTGAAGCATCTTCTTAAGGAAATAAGAGTCTAAACCTATCTGGATGGATTTTCTTCTAAGATAATTTTAAATAGAAAACATAAATAAGGTGATGACACTGTATGGCTTCATTCATAGCATTTTACTGTAGCAAATCTCTTAGAATTTGTTTATTTTCTTTTTGTCTCAAACAGTTTCGCTCTTGGAGGCCAGGTTTGGTCATATCTGTGAAATTTCGTATGGTAGGGAGCTTCTATATGCACATGCACACAAGCACAAAGAGTTTTAGATATTTGCATATGTAATGATATGCAAACAGTATTTTAAATTTTTTTAAATCAAATTATGAAAACATTAGTTTCTTTTTTAAATTAGAAAGATATTAATTTTATATCGAAAATAAATATTTTAAAAATTAAGTTCGTAACTTCGCATTATATTATCTCACTTCAGAGTGCACTCTAATCCTGTCAGAACTGTCTGGAATAATAAGATTCTTTATTATTTGGTTTTATTGAATTTATTCTAATATTTATGCATATTTTCAGAAAATTCATAGTCATATGTCTACTGCCAGGCAGCTGTTAAAAGATGCTTTAGAACCATTTTTAGAAGCAGAAATGAATGAAGCTTATGGGGAAGCATGGTAATTTTTAAATTTCTTTGCTTATGCTTTTTATGTCAATAAGCTTTTATTATTTAATACTGACAGCTGCAACTTATTATTTTGGGGAGGGACCATAAAGAAACATTTATTGCAGGAAAAGAATGAGAAGTACTCTATATATGTAACTACTAAAAAGGTAGTTTTTTTAAGTGTACGAAGGTTAAACACAAATATTTTAATTGCACTATTTAAAATGCAAATGCTTTTTCTTTCTTCTTCCCCCCCCCCCCCCCCCGAGAATTTTTTTTTTTTTTTTTCTTGTTATTATTGCAGAATGGAATCCTTGACAGGAAGTTTAAATTAAATAATGTGGTGAAAAATGATTCGAAGTTGCTAGTGTATTATGGAATTAAAAACTATTTAAAAAGTTTACTTAATTTTTAGTTTCAAAACAAGCTAATTTTTATGTTTTTGAATGAACTTTAAAATAATAATGCTTTTAAGTCCTTTCTCCTGCCTTTGTAGTATTAATGTTATGTTTTAAATTTAAAACTGTAAAGGAGTTATAACTAACTTTGATCTTTGATTATTTGTTTCAGTTCTAAATTTTTAGTTTATTTTTTATATTTTCGAAAATGCATTTTCCCCTCCTAATAAAACCTCTGTCCATGGAAATATTATAGTAACTTAACAATCAATATGATATAGCAACATTCCATCAGCCTGTCTGATTGCTTGAAACCTTTGGTGCCTGAAATCTGTATTTAATCACTTTTTAGGGAAACCTCTATCAAAATTGCCTGAAATAGTTGAAGAAAATAATCAGTTAAAAAAGTGCATTGCGTATCTAACACTGATAAGTTAAAAAAATTAAACCTCAAGAAATGAGAGAGCAAAACATGCCAAAACCAAAAATAAAAGATGATATTTACATCTCCCACTGCATTGTCATCTGTGGGTTAGTGCAATGAAAGAAGTAATTAAATAAAATAAGCTGTTTCTGATCTAACACTGACCAGTTAAAAAATTAAACCTCAAGAAATGAGGGAGCAAAACATGCCAAAACCAAAAATGAAAGATTATATTTACATCTTCCACTGCATTGTCATCAGTGGGTTAGTGCAATGAAAGAAGTAATTAAATAAAATAAACTGTTTCTGAACTGATAGGGATACAAATTAAAGTTTAAAATTTAAAAATAGCTATAGAAAAAGGATCAAAGTAGCTATCTTTATCAATTCATACCTTATAGGCCTTAAGTAAGTAGTGGGGAAGTTGTAGCATAAAAAAAGAAACAAATTCAAAATAATTGCAAAATAATAGACAGATTACAGAAAATTGAGTAGATAGAATCCAAAAACATAAGTTGCAAAAAGAATAAGTAATGCAACACTTGAAAAAACAAAACCACATGGAAATTTTTTAATTCAAAATTTTAAAAGCAAAACTAAATGTTATTTTGAAATCATGCAGTCTGGCTTAATAAATAAAAGCAAAATTCATATACAAGCAAGAAAGCTTAAAAACATGTAAAACAGGAGTAATCCAACATGTTCAAAAATAAAAGAAAAAGGAAACTTTGATCTGAAAAATATAGGCTGTGGTAAGCAGTGCAAAAACTGTAGCATCAAAAAAAGAGACAAATTCAAAAGGACTGCCAAATAATAAACAAATTTTAAAAAATTGAGTGGATAAAATTCAAAAGTAAAACTTGCAAAAATAATTATCTACCACCTGAGCAAATTTTTTAATTCCAAATTGGGAAAATAAACCTATATATAGTTACAATTAAAAGGGGAATACTTCTGTTAAAATTCTTATATTTCAAATTAAATTAAGAGAACTGTAGTAGTGGATATGCATAAAATCGTGATAAAAATTTGTTAATAATAAAGCCATATAAAGAAAATTACTTAAAAAATGAACAATTAAAAAAGTAGTGAAAATTACTGACTCTTCAGGGGAAATTAGCTTATTTCACACTCCCTCCAACCGTTCAGATATCATGTTTAATTAAATCATTGCAGCTTAGGTACAGGATTTTTAATAGTCCTCAGGGTTCTTAGCGGTCCTTACAAGTGCTTACAAGTCCTTATATTTGAAAATAAAAGATAAAAGCCCTTATAAGTGCTTATTTTTTCTCTAAAGCACTTACTTTTTTTTTTTTTTAACGAACGTACATTTTTTCTCTGTACCAAAGTCGAAACTAAATAAACAACTTTACTTACTTATATGGAACGTCAGATGGTGAATCGTAACCCCAGAAATAGCTTTCCGCCCCTTTCTCTGCATTAACATAATGTTCATGTCGCTCTATTGTTCAAAGAATTGCGAAAGCAGTAGAAAATTCAGGTACATTCCATATTATTTTGCTCCCACCTAATACTACACACGTTTGAATTTCTATCAAGATTTTAATAATTTACATTCTCGTTCCGTGTGGTGAGTTCATATTCGCGTTTATTATGATCGGTATGCTTATATTATGAACATATGTATGAATATTTATAATATTATATTTGCAGTAACTGCTGAAGTATAGATAAACTTTAAAAAATGGGTAAGTGTGTTTTAACACAAATTAGTTTTCAAAGGAATAATATTCGGAATGGCATAAATAAAGTGAAAGTAATCGAATAGTCAAAATAATTTCTCCTTTTTTTTGCCAATGCATTATACAGTACTGAAGTAGGGGATTCTCCCCTTTCTCCGCAAACCTCGAATATTGAAACCGTTACAGTTCGCAGCAAAGCAAGCAAAGTACTTTTTTTTTGTGTGTGTCACTTTCCCATCTGGATTGAATAGGACTAAAAGTTCTGCGGTGTACCAACCCAAGCGAAGAATGATTCTATTCTGGACATTTAACGCAGTCTGTTCAAAATTATAATGACAAGCACCCCAGATTTGTAAATCTCTTTATTAATCAATATGAGTACGACAGGGATATCGCACGGAGCGCGATGTGTCCTGCTCAATGATAAATATGCCACATGGGCGCATGACGGTGAAAACCGGACGAAGCAAAGGGGCATTTTCCTTTTATTTAGTTATTTATTCTCTGAATACCGGCAGCTGTTGGTTCCGATTGCACAATATCACGTGCGGAAGAATTAAGGCGCAAGTATTACGCAATAATTTTTACGATATTTCTCAGAGATAAAAGAGTTTTACTGTGCTTGCTAAGCAGATTAATTTTCAGTTCCATTGGACTATTTTTGATATGATGCACATATCGAAATGTGAAGAGCATTATTTAGCTGAAAAATCTAAAGAATGGCTACAACCTATCCCCCTTTCCACTTTTACCAGTTATGCTCGACTATCCGGAATTTTCAGATATTCGGAAATTTCTGAGTATGCCGGTTAGTTAAGCTTTTATTGTTAAAGGATGACTGCATGAAGAAATTTCCTATCTTCTGATTTCAGAAAAGCTCCTTTTTTTTTTTTTACTTATTTTTACTTAAATTACTTTGCCTGCAATGTCTGTTAAAGGAAAACTGTTGTACAATGAAAATTTAGAGAATGTTCAAAATTTTGATTTAAGTTATTTAAATATTAATGAGATTTGAAAAATAAATTGTATTTATTTTAGGTGCCAAGCGAATATAATAAATATGCTTTATTTTTATTTATTTTCTCTATTTTGAACAGAAATTTCGTCATTAAATCTTGTAATATGATTTTTAGTTCTGCATATTTTTTTTCTCTTATTGTAAACTAGTTCTGTGAATTGAACTGTTATTTAAAATTTAAAAAAAATAATGTTATTGTTTTCCATGGTTGAGTAATGCTCATTCTCTCTTAATTAATACTGAATTTCTCATATTTTAAATTACAAGTCTAATTTTTCTTTTAAGATCATGTAGTTGTGTATAATGTAATTAGTCAGGTGCTTATTTTTTTTCCTAAAATGTGCTTGAAAAATGATTATAGGTGCTTATTTTTGTAACTAAAATGTGGCTACGAATCCCAAGTCCTTCTTTAATATTCAATTGTTTGTTAATATTTTTATTTATACAGTCAAAAATCGTTAATTCGGACACCCATAATCTGAAATGATCTATAATCCAGACCTCAAAGCTACAAACCTTCTGCGCATGTGGCTGCGAATACGCGTGTGCGCAAAATACGTTTACAAATGCGCGTTTAATGTATAACGGACGGTCTAAGCTAAGCTAAAATGATCTAATTCAGTTAATGTTGTAGATTGCGTTGTTCCTTAATCTTCGAATTGGATTCGGCTTATTATTTTTTGCAGACTGTTAGAGCAATTTTATAAAAGTAAGCTTGAACTTTTGATTATGTCAAATAGAATTTCTGATATATATTTACTAATATGTAAAGGATCTACAAACAGGGTTGCCACGCTACCTGGAAAACCGAGAGAACCGGGAAAAGTCAGGGAATTCGAAAATTGACCATAATATTCAGGGAAAAGTCAGGGAATTTAAGTATTTTTGTCAAAATCTGGAAAAGTCAGGGAAGTTCATACAACGATCCCGCCAAAAAAAGCGATTTTTGCGCCGACGTCGGAAGAGATAACTTTTTTGGCGAATTATGTATCACGTGAGTGTCATTCGGGTAGCTGGCATAGAGCCAATTTTCGCAGCTCCAATTTGATTGTCTTTTAGAAAGGCAAAGCAACTTTCCCGCAAGTTTTGGTTTCCAGTATTCTCGAGAATCGCATGTGCAGTGCATGAATTAAAGAAAGTACCTGTTCTGGTATAAAACAAAATGGGTTTAATCCTAGTATACGGTACCATGGAGGTTAGAATCAAAGAATATGTATTGTAAAGAAGGAAAACCTCTCTGCAACAGACGTGGCTGTGGCTCCGTTCCATCATAAAGGGAAACAGCTGTGCATGTCTGATATATCTGTCGCCAAAGCTCGAAACCGGTGTCGAAGTTCGAAGGTCACGTTATCAAGAGTTCATAAAATGAACATCGTTTAAAATTTCTTTAACCACTTGCGCTAAAAAGACGTGCCACGCACGTCGAGATGCTTTTGTCTCAAACCGCGAGCGACGTGAACACCACGTCGAGCATTTATCGCAAAAATGAAAATAACGTGGTGCACACGTCGCCTAACAACGAGATTGTTTATTTCTCGAGTTACAGCTCTGGATTGCACTCGCAGATGCGGAGCGGCGTAAATGAGACACTTTACCACTTGTTATATTGTAGCGTATGGCACCGCAACCGTGAAGTTTAGTCTTAGCGCAAGTGGTTAAACTCTAAAGGAAAAGAAAATATTTTTTGGTTCAAGTAAATTAATTCATGGATTAGTTATTTTCAGAGAAAAAAAAAAAAAAAAACTACGAAAATCCGTTTTTAAAATTATTGCGAAAAATCCAAGAAGAAACGCCCTTTGATAAAACGTTTCTTCTTGGATTTTTCGCAATAATTTAAAAACGGATTTTCGTAGTTTTCTTTTTGTCAAAGAGCGTTTCTTCTTAACACGTGTTTCTCAATTTCCTGTACACATCGCGGAGAGGGAAATTCTGGCCGCCAGGTTCCGTCGCCAAATCCCTTGGCAAATTTTCCCTCCGCATTCTAGCGGCGTAATAGCATTTTACTTGTATGGAACCTTTTCTTCTTTACATAGACGTTCTTTGGTTAGAATAATAATAAGATTTGGCGACATCATGATGCGCAGTAAACGGGTCATTTTGGTCTTGGCGACAATTTTCAAAATCGTGCCCAAAGCCTTACCGTATACTAGAATTTTACCGCAAAATCTTTTTAAACCTCTTTTTTTTTTTTTTTTTTTTTTTTAAATACCTTGCCATTTTGCAGTAAAATAAAAAAAAAAATAGTAATCAGTCATCTAGGCTAGCCATGGAATATAACTATATTCGCTAAAATATCGTTGATTATTATAATTCAATTTTTAAGTAATTATTTTTATGTTATTCATATAATTTAATGTTGCTTCTTCCCTCTAAATTTATTTATTATTAGTAAATAATATTTCCAAATTTCAGGAAATTTTCTCTGGCATAATCCTGGAATTAATTATAGCAGTATGATGACATACCATCACGAAATTTAATGCACATATTTTTTCCTTATGTATGCTGCGAAATTAATATAAAATACCTCAATTTATTAAATTAGATTTCTTTCTTTCGTTTAGCTGCAGAATGTCTGCAAAAAAAGCCTTATTTTATTTTAGATTGGGAAGATTCTAATCTCAATCTTCAGTGGAGAAAACAAAAACTATTATAATTATATTTGTGTTTTCAAGTGTTAAGGTGCCTTTTAAGAACATACCTCACGCAAATTAAATTTACCTAAAATCTAACCTAACTATTTAGCATTGCGTTGTGATTTATAAGGACCGGATTAGCCTCGTGTTGAATTGGTGATGATCATGAGTATTAAATAAAACATACATTTGTTATCCAATGTATATATCTTAAATTTTATTAAGTTTCTTAAGTGAAAAACTAAACAAAATTATCAAAGTATACCAAGAATAATTAAGAATAAATGTCCTCTGGGATTTATTGAATAATTAAGTGAATTTGCTACACAATACAAGTAATACCATAATTAATTTACCTCTTAGCACAGCCAACGTACATTATGCAGATAGACTGGAATTTTCTTGAAACACACCTGGAAAACCTGGAAAAGTCAGGGAATTTCATTCTCCTGTTTAAGTGGCAACCCTCAACCCTGTACAAAGCAAAAGTATGTTTCGAAGTCCATTAAACAAACAGTGGAATTGCTGCAAAAAATGGATAAAGGCATATCCTTTGTTTATCTAAACTTTAGCGTTTGTTTATCTAAACTTTGTTTATCTTTAACGCTGTGGTGCCAAAATGAATTGGAAGTTGATCTGTCAGCACTATCCTTATCTTCAGGGCAGATGTTTTTATTTTATTTGGCTTATAATTCCTTACTAAATGTAGTATTTCATCTCGATGTACTCCGTCTTTGATATGATTTATTAAATCAAATTCCTCGTCATTATAATTCGCTTCCGATAGCGAAGAAAGTGACAGAGGTTATTGTAAACAAAAAAATTTTGATTGCCAAATTAGTCAGTATTCTCGACACAGCAGTTATAGGACTTGAACAGCGGAGCTTTGTAACTGAACAAGAAATTATGTCTGTTTATAGAATTAAAGAGAATGTATTATCACATAAAAAACGAAGCAACTTAAACAACTTACATTGAAAGAAATGTTTAATAAAGTAAACAAATAAATATTAAGCTCTTTTTTTTTTTTTTTTTAAGTTTTGATATCCTTTAGATCATAATTATTCTTTATTTCATAAATTACGTTTTCATATTTTTAATTTTATAATTTCTGCATGCCATCTTACCAGATTTAAACTGATGATCTATAATCCGGAATCGACGAAGTCCCGACGAGTCCGGATTAACGACTTTTGACTGTATATTGATCTTTTGAACAGTATAATTTTTATTAATGAATATCAACATAATAAATTATAGCTATTTTTATTTTTTTCCTAAATATTGCATGTGTAATTTGTTTAATATCTAATCACATTTGAGGAACATAAATAGCTAATTGTATTTTTTATTTATCAATTCTAGGAAGGCTTTTACTATTGAGAGAAGGCTGCTAAGGGGGATTTTAGGAGCTGTAATAAAGTAGGAATTTAGAATTTTGACATATCTGTAACCTGTTTATGAATTTTTTTTATTTCAGATCAACAAGTGCTTCAAAATTTGTGGGGAGGGGAAACTTCAAATTTGAGAGTAACAAATGCTGAAAAATTTGTAACATTATGTTATAAAACTTCAGGCCAGTGAATTTTCGTGAAAGATATGTTCATATATAAGAATTCTTAAATTTTCTTTTGTAAAGTAGATAGAATTCAGATTATCAATCGATGTTTTTTTTTAATTTAATAAATGTTTTTTTTTTATTAAAGATAGCTTTTGTGCATTTTTTAATTATATCTTTTTGATTCTCCTGCTTTCCTACTTATTTCTGTAATTATTTGAAAATCTACCATTGCATTACATATTCCTCATAAAACCTGAGGTATTGGGAAAACGGTATTGAGATGAAATATGTATTTACATGAAATAAAGGCTGAGACTCAGCTGAAATACAATATTTATTTATATGTCTCTTGTTTTCATTATGTACTTACATAACAGTTTCAACATTATTTTTTCCTTTTGAATGGCAACATTCTTTGTGTTGTATGTCAAGGTATTTTTACATTTTAATAGCTGTTAATATACTTAATTTTTTAAACAATAATTTTTAGCATCAGATTTTATGAAAGTGAATTTTAAAATTCACTTTAGTCAGTTTCTTTTCTCCATTCACTTAAGTGTAAAGAGTATCAAATAGATATTCTGCACCAACTGGAAAGGTTAAAATATGACATGGTTTTGACGTATTTTATTGATAATTTGTTGTGGAAGTTACCATTATTGTGTAGAGTTGCAGGATTCATACGAACCTTTGAAGGTACTTGGGTATTTTGAAAAATATCTTTGGCCCTTAAAATTGCTTAATTTTGTCCATAATTCACAAAAGATGGATTTGGTGATCTGGCATTCTGTTTGTTGTTTAAGATTGTCATTCTGAGTATGAATTAACCCTTTGCGGCTCAGTGTTCAACTACATGGAACACCCAAATTGAATTGCTTTTGGAACCTTTAAATTCAACCGTAAATAGATAAAAATGCCTTTATAATATGCTTTGAACTTTTCTTTTTAAAAAGTAGATAGCAGTATAGGAGACACAGAATTTTCATTTATTATGTGTTATTAAAATCCACTTTTTTTCAAGTAATTTTTTCTATTTTTTTAATGATATAAAAAATTTTATTTGGAAAAAAAATTAGGCATAATTTTGCTGGCTGTACTCCAAATTATTTGTTCTATATTTTTTTTTTTAATCTTTCATACAAAAACCATATGCAGAATCATTGAATGAAACCAGGTGTTCCATTAGCGGAACACTGCGCCTTTAGGGATCTCATGCTGTTACGAATCAGAACATCTGTGCTTAGGAGAGAACATCCGTTGTTTACGTTTTCTGTTTCCATTGTTTGGCGGGGGGATGAATTCAAACAAAGCAGTATTGAGGGATGAGGTGTGTTTTGCGTTATGAAAGCCCTAATATTGGCATCTTGATTTTTTTGGGAGTAGTTTTTAGGCGGGAATTTGATTAGTAGCTTGACTCATCTTTACTTGCGCAAATTTTTTGCTGTCGCATTTTAGTCTCATTCCCATTTATTTTCAATAATTGTGTAGATATTTTTTGTGTATGTATATATTATAGGCTTATTTTTCTTTATTGTTAATATTAATCATAGTTAATTTTTTTATTATTAATTTTCCATAAATGGCCCGGTGAGGTCTAACTCTTTCTGAAGCGCTCTTTCCGAAAATTTGTAAATATTTTTGTATATAGGACTTGTGTATATAGATATTTATCTCATTTATCCATATATATTCAAGAATATTGTGTATATCCAGGAAACCATGTATACAGCCATAATACAGAGTTTTTTCATTCTTATACAAATGCTTCTACTCATTTTTGTACTTCACTGCAATGCTCGCTTAGTCGCACTTTTAAAAGCTCTGGCGGCGCAGTGTTCCACCTCATGGAACACCCACAGAATTAAAACAGTAAGTGCAATTTTTACAAAATTTTACCTGTACACTCCTTTAGGACTAAATAGACTGCATACAACTTTTTTTGTTGAAATTCCGACGTTAACGTATAGTGCGCCGCAAAGAGTTAACATTTTGAATGACTGGAATTCAAACCATGCAGCTAATAAAGAAGCTATTGCAAACACTTTGTCGTTACAACAAGGACAATGCGTGAGTGAAAGCTTTGGTGTACTTGATTGGTTGTTTATTTAACCTTTCAAAACAACTGTTATCAACAAGAATATTATTTGCCTGCATTTTAAATGTTGGGAGGGAAAAAAGGAGTTCCTCGAACTAAATATGTGAACTTCATAAGCTAGGTTTCCATCCTATTTTATCAGCAAAGTCTGAGATTCTTCAAAAGTTTGGACAAAGTTCAAAGAAATGAGTACTTAAAAAGGGCAGAATATTCTGAAAGTGCTTGCCTGCATTACAACAATCCAGTTAAGGGGTCATATATTTATTTGGAGATTTTTTTAAGTGCGTTGCACCATTAGGAATGATGCATGTCTATTAGTTTTTTATTAATTTGTGTATTTTTCGTATAAGCTATTGTAGTTTTATAAGCTTATACATGAAAGGCAGTTTAATTGGATATTCAGCTTTTTTAATGGTGGCAAAAATTGTGTGAATTTAGAAATTAATTGCCAAATATGTACTTAACTCACATATTCTTGGCAGACATTTTGAGTTACCATTTAAATTTATTCCTTTTTCTTACACCAAAAACAACTTTTACTCTTTTTTTTTTTTTTTTTTGGAGAGGGGGATATTTCTTTAATTATTATTCGTTGTTTACTTTGGCAACTTATTAACATTTTTCAGATCAATTTATATGCAAAATTTTTGATTTGGAAGTTTTTTTAATTAATTTTTTTTTCCATTTAAAAAAAATATTGCAAAGAAACTTAAAATGATGATAACCTGCTAAAATAATAATTTTAGAAAAATAACTTCATAAAATATTTTTATTCCCATTATCATATTTTAAAATGTCTACCTTTAATTTTAGCAGCTTATAAATGTCTTGATTCTGAAAAATAAATAAGGTAATCAATTTTATAAAGCACAACCTCTAACTTTTTATCGAAACTAAAGAAGTTATTGCAATTATTTTATAGTTTTTGTGTTGAGAGGAATATGTGTCAGTTTTCTCTGTAAAATTCAATTTAGTCCCACTCCCCCTTAAAAAGTCTGAAAATTGGTTGTAATTCATGATATATAATATATCTTTGCATCATATATAATTTGATAAGCAGTGTATGGATATATTTCTGGAATTATTTTTAATCTTGATATTAAAGAAATAAGTAACTTCTTCTGTACATTTAAAATAAATAGTTTTTTAAAACAAAAATCTTTTAACTAAATCTAATTATTCAGATGAAGCAGAAAGTAATAGGCTAGGCATACTGATTTATGTACTAAAGCAGATGAACTTAGAACAGTTGTTAAAGAGAAGGAAATTAATGTAAATTGATTAAAATATTTAAAAAAAATTTCAAACTAAAAAGACATAAATATTTTGATATGCTATGGATGCATTATAAGCTTCAATTGTATAACCTATTCATGACAAACATCTCGTAGGTTCAATGCAGCGATTCCACTCTTCCCATAAAAGCATCGGTTCTGTGCGAAGAGCTCGTATTGGTCTCTTCAGCCCAGTGTCGCATATGTGTAATTTGAAAATGAAACGATTTATTTGAGCTTTTAGCTATAGGTAAATGGTAACAGTTTTTACATCAGTTGAGTCGTATATTTAAATAAATGACTATATTATATTTTATTTACAGAACATGATTTATGGCATTTAATTTTTTAAATATAGTGAAATGCAATAAACATAATCTTTTGCGATTTTTTTATAGAAATTTTGCACAAAGTTGTATGAAATCATAATGAAACTTACCACTATTTCTCAAATTTTTAGTATAATTAATTTTTGTATATAATCTTTGGGAGGTAATTCTAGAAGAAATAATAGGGTATCTCATCGGTCTTTACTGTTGGTCTGTGCTTTTGTGGTATTTTTTAGATTTTAAGTTATTGTTTATTATATTTTCTTACTGGTCTGTGCTTTTATGGTATTTTTTAGATTTTTAAGTTATTATTTTATTACATTTTGTTATGTAAAGTTAAAGTGTATGTATTTCTGATTTTATGAATTCTATTTATTCCAGATACTGGAAAACTGTTTTCACCTTTAACTTCTCAGAAAAAGATAAACGCAATTTTACACTTCTGCATCAAAAAGTGAGCCGACCAGAAGGTAATTATTATAAATTTATATTAAGACATCATTTAAGTATGATTCACATCACTAAGTATGGCTACATATGGTTCTCTGACAAAAGCCCACTGGACAAAAATGCACATGACAAAAGCCTACACATGCACATCCAAAGGTGGAGAATTGCCCACATGACAAAAATCCACACCGATAAAAGCCCACATAAAAGAACACATGGTTTTTATCACTATAAAATATATTTATAATTGTAATTATAGTAAATGCAGTATTCAGATCTTAATTTTAATGGCTCAAAAATATGTCTGTATATTTTATTAACTCTTTATTTGTTTATTTTATTAGGCAGCAAACAAATTTTCTGCTTTCCGATTAAGTGATTAGCTGTAATGTTTCAATGATAAATCTGAAAATTTATTTTATTATTTATTTACTTATTTAATTTTGGCATGTTTATGTGAAAATGAAAATTATCATTGTGAAGTTTGTTATTTTCATTGTGAAGTTTGAAAATTATCATTGTGAAATGCTGTTTTAAATGTTATATGGCTGAAATTAAATATAATTAGGTTTCATTATCAAAAAAATCCAGGAAATGGTATTTAACCCTCTGAGCGTTACAGGTTTTTGGATTTGTCTTGAAGACCTGTATTTATGCGTCATTCATTAGCTAAATTTATATAATTACTTATTTTAGCCTCTATTCTCATAAACTTACATTCATTAAGATTACATTTATATTATTAAAGAAAGTAAGAAAGCAAAATATCTTAATAACCTAATATGTATCAAGTGACAAAAAATTTCATGACCGGATAAAGTCGATCATGCTGCTCAGAAAAAAAATATTTTACAGCTATGACAGGGTATTTTAAGCCTCTCTTAGTTCTAGAACTAAAGTGTTAAGTACAGTCAAAAGTAGTTAATCCGGACTTGTCAGGACTTCTGCGATTCCGGATTATAGATCATCAGTTTAAATCTAGTAAGATGGCATATAAAATTAAAAATTAGAAACCGTAATTTATGAAATAAAGAACAATTATGATCTAAAGGGTATCAACATTTACAAAAAAAAAAGCTTAATATTAAGTTGTTTAAGTTGCTTCGTTTTATGTGATAATACGTTCTCTTTAATTTTATAAACAGACATAATTTTTTGTTCAGTTACAAAGTTCCGCTGTTCAAGTCCTATAATTGCTTTGTCGAGAATACCGACTAATTTGTCAATCGAAATTTTTTCGTTTTCAATAACCTCTGTGTCACTTTCATCACTATCGGAAGCGAATTATAATGACGAGGAGTTTGATTTAAATCATATCAAAGACGGAGTACATCGAGATGAAATACTACATTTAGTAAGGAATTATAAGCCAAATAAAATAAAAACATCTACCCTGAAGATAAGGATAGTGCTGATAGTTCAACTTCCAATTCGTTGCGCGCCGCGTCGTCTCCCCCCCCCTCCACCTCCACAGAGCAGTGTGAAATTGATAAACAGATTTCAGAATAGTTAGAGAAACAAAGGATATGCCTTTATCCATTTTTTGTAACAATTCCACTTTTTGTTTGATGGACATCGAAATATACTTTCGCTTTGTAGGTGCTTTGGGAGCTCCAGCATCAGAAATTCTATTTGACATAATCGAAAGTTCAAGCTTACTTTTATAAAATTGCTCTAACTGTCTGCAAAAAATAATAAGCTGGATCCAATTCGAAGATTAAGGAACAACGCAATCTGCAACATTAACTGAAATAGATAATTAGATAATTTTAGCTTATACCATCCGTTATACATTAAACGCGCATGCGTAATCGTATTATGCACATCCACACATGTATATGCACAGCCATAAAGGTCTTACGCACAAGTAAAGGACTTACGTGGTCTTGCGTCAACGAGACGCATGCGCAGAAAGTTTGTAGCTTTGAGGTTCCGATTATAGATCATTCCGGACGATGGGTGTCCGAATTAACGACTTTTGACTGTAGTTACTCCTTGGACTTATGTATGCTGACTAAAAGTAGCATTCCCTTTATTTAATTGTTACTAAGTTATTTTCTCCCTCCTTTGCAAATGCCTTCATAGTGTAACTGTGGCGCGCTTGGCGCATATTCAAGAGTCCAGGTTTGAGGGCATTGCACATTTTTCATGTCTCCTGCTTCCAAAAAAATCTTTGAAATCAAGTTAGATGACTATCACAGAGTTGCCAACTCTTCCGATTTAGGCTAGAGACTCCTGATTTTCGACCGCTCTCCTGCCAACCCGATTTACAATATATTTCTCCCGACATTTTCTTATTCTTGTTATTTCTCACGATTTTTATGGAACTTGGCTTAATACTTCATTATATGAACAAAAAAAAAAGTGATTTTGGACGTCTGAAAGCAACTGAATTTTCTCTAGATTATATCTAAAATAAAACCTTGCGAATCAAATGGGAATTTCTGCTTTGTGAGTGACAGCATACGTATCCAGAAACGTCGTTCTCCAGTTCTCCAATGGGCATCGAGCTCCACTGCGTGTCATCTGGCATATATTAGCCAATGAGCACAAAGCAAGCTCAAGGCCGTTGGCCGTTATTTGGATGTTCTTTCATGATTTCATTCATCTTGTCCTGAGTTGTGTGAGTACATGTGCCTTTGGGAAATAGTTTTAGAAATTATCGTCTTTTGTTATGTCTGCGAGAAAGGTGAAATACTCGTGCATGTTTCAAAAATCGTACACAGTTATCGTCCTTCTATTATTGCCTCAAGGAAATGTAATAAATTTGTGATGTGTACCATCTGTCGTTGCGTTTTTTCGATGTCACATGGTGGAAGGGCAGATGTTCTCAAACATGTGCGTACAAAAAAACACAAGGACAACAGGAGTTGTCTGGAAAAAAACGAAAAATTAAATTTTTCTTCGGAAACGAAAGACCAAAAAGTGATTAATGCAGAATGTCTGTTCTCTGCCTTTTTACTGGAGCACAACCTGCCACTGAATGCATCGGATCACGCTGCAGCTTTATTTAGAAAAATGTTTCTTCATAGTGAAATCGCTAAGAAATACTCAAGTGCAAGGACCGAAACAGGTGCAATTGTTAAAGAAATGGGTTTGAAAAATAAATCTTCAGTTATTGATTGCATTAAAACAGTTCCGTTCTACCTCTCTACGGATGGAAGCAATAATACCAGTTCAAAACTGTATCCAATTGTTGTTTCTTTTTTTAATTCAGAGTCTTCAGAAATTGAGTGCAGTTTACTTTCTGTCCCCACTTTAGAAGGACATTCGACAGGCTTTAATATAGCACAGCTAATTATTAAAACTTTAAAAGAAAATGCAGTCCCTCTGGATAATTGCTTAGCACTTGGTGCCGATAATGCACCAGTAATGGTAGGCTTGAAGACTGGTGTTGCAGGCATCTTAAGAAAGGCAAATTCAGATTTGCAGATTATGAGGTGCACCTGTCACCTCTTAAATTTAGCAGCTGAAAAAGGGGCAACTTCTTTACCAATAAATGTGGATGAACACATTGTTGATATTTATTATTATCTTGAAAGGAGTTCTAAAAGAAAGTAAAAATTGAAACAGTTCCAACAGCTGCATAATACTGAAATGAGAAAAATTTGGAAATGTGTGTACACGCTGGCTGTCTTTAAAGAAATGCTTATCTAGAATCCTCGATCAAGGGAACCCACTTTTTGCATTTTTTAAAGAAGAAGTAAATGCTTCGAGAGTTAAGATAAAAGGCTCTATTGAAAGTTATAAAGTACCTAAAGTAAATGGAGATGTAGTTACTACTTCCATTGTTAAAAATAGGTTTGAGAAAAATAAAGTAATTTCTGCATCATTCAGCAATTCAACTGGCAGTTCTCAAAATAACAATGCTAAATATAAGCCTAAAGCTGATACAAATTTCTCTCAAAATAAAAAAATTGCTCATCACATGAAACATTTTCCGATTACTGTAAGTTTATCTTGTGAAGAACGAATATTTATGTTTTTTTATTCGAACCTTAACAAAGCTTTTTGCTTTTTTTTACAGTTCATTTTGCCATCATTCGATGTTCTTAACACAATTCTACAAAGCAGAATTCCATTAATTCATGTTTTGCAATCAATGATTTATGATCTGTTTAAAGACATTTTATCAAAGTTTGTAAAACCAGTCTGTGTTTTGTCTTGTAATTCTACATATGATGTGATTTATGGTGAAATAGAAAATCAGAAGAAAGATGAAGATTTGGTAATAGGAGCTACAACTACAAAAGTAGTGGAAGAACTTTCAGAAGAAGACAAAAATAAGTTTTATCTTCATGTTAGAAGTTACTTCTGTCGAGTATGTGATTACATACTACATAAATTTCTAGTCAACGATGAAGTGATTTTGCATGCTAAAGTTGGGGATGTTTCTGCTCTAGCAAATGCATCTTTTTCTGATATAAGGTACTTTTTGAACAGATTTCCTGTGTTACTTCGTTTAGTCATGAAAGATGATGATATTGATGTTGCTACTGATATACTGCAGTTGCAATTTTGCAGTTTACAATTAGAAAACTTGGATGAAGTTATAAAAATCAGCTAGGATTGACACCCAGTGGAGTTTAATTGGAAAACTGAAGGTGCTGATGGAATTTTAAAATATAGTGAACTGTCTAGAATTATGTTGGCCATCTTGACAGTTCCCCATAGTAATGCGGAGTGTGAGAGGATTTTCAGTGTTGTTGCAAAAACGAGGACTAAATTTAGATCTAATATTAGTGATGACACATTAGAAAAACTTTTATTAGCGAAAGCAGGCCTACGTGGCAATTGTTATGAACAAAATTATGAAGTTTCTTTCTTAATGAAAGCAAAATCTGCCACTGTTCATAACATTTGTATGAAAACTGATTAAAGTGTTTTTTTTTTTTTTTTTTTTTTTTTTTTTTTTTTTAACGATGCAAGTAATAAAAATGTTTTAAACATTAAAAACTATATTTTTATCATTTAGAAAGTCTTTTTAACATTGTGAAAAATCTCCTGATTTTTGAGTGTCATAGGTTGGCAAGTATGCTATCAAGAAATGTGTGAGAGGAATCATTAATCTGCATTGTCAAAAATTTTGTTTTAAAAAGGGATTTTAATTTTTATCTCTCTGTTTCTTTCGTTTATCAATATGACACTGCAGAGAGAGGCTATATAACCTTACATGAAAGTGCACATTTGCTTGTGGGCTTGCAGCATGCTGCGCTTGGACTTTATCTTTGAATTACTATGCTAAAAAAGCTAGTTAAATATAATAAAATTATTTGAAGACAGTTACCTATAAAAGTAGGATAGTTTTGATAAAATAAATTAAACTTTTTTTAGCTTCCATACAGAAAAAACATCAACGAGCAAAATATTATACATTAATCTGTAAAAAAAAGTTCCATTCATTTTTGTTCAGACATTGCTGCTGTTATTGTGTAGTTGATTTAACAAAGTGCAAGAAGGCTATCTTCTTAAACGGAAGGATGCCTATTGAGGACGAGCATGTTTACGACAACAAAGCTTTTGTATGACTATCAAAGTTTAGCTGTGTTTGTAATTTCATCAGAAGTGAGACTTTCATGATAGGGACATCTTTGCTATCTCTGTGATAATTCTCATATTCTTCTTTCATAATCAATTAACTGAACATTTGACAAGTTTGCGTTAAAAAATATTATGTGTTACAAACTTATCACTAACTTATGTTCACCTTTCTTGAAAATCAATTTCTTGAACTCAAAGTTTCTAAAGAAATGTCGGTCTTTTCTCAAACCATTTTAAAATTATTTTTGGTACCTTCCTTTCTTTACAGGTTGTAATCAAGCAATATCACTATTCTAATGTCTTTTGTGAACTTTTGAAATATGAAATAGTTTGTTTTTCTGTGACCTTATGGGTGATCTAGGAGAAAACACGCCCTTTCTTGTGGTGATTAAAAAGTAATTAATTTTACAAAAACCCTTAGGAATAAACCAGAAAGCAGTTGATTTCCATTTTGCATTTTTATTCTATGTTTTAAAATAATTCATATTATTTTTTTATTCTATGTTTATGGACAAAGCTTAAAGTATTTAATAAACTAAATGCTGAATTTTTCTTCCCAGTGACCTCTCGGGTTGAGCCGTAATAATTTTTAGAAACTAAATTCTAGTGAAATTTGGTTACTGAATGCTCTATAAATCTGATTTATTAAAAGATTTTGTATATAACTGTAATAAAGTAATATGAACTCTTTTCTAAAAAGCATTTAGAGTTAATCAAGTAACATAAAATTTTTTATGGAATTAAAATTTGTTTTTAATATGTAAGGTTACTTTTCTTACAATGCTGGGCTATGGTTTGTAAGCTTTAATCTTAAATCCTCTTGTTCTTGAGTTCAGAATCTTCCATTGTTTAAACTATTTGAAAGGTATTTTCAACCATACAAATGTTCAAATGAAAAGTATTACTTATGTATAAATTTTAATATATGTAATAACTTAATTTATTAGAAATAGTTCAATAGCTTTACTTTTAAATGGTAGTTTTGCTTCAATATAACAGACATGCTTAATTAGATCGTCAAAAATTTTCTAAACACACTATCCAATCAAGAACTAGCATAGTTTCCCATTGTGCAGTTCTACGGCTAAAATAATGAATTATTTCTTTAAAATGATTTTAAAATATTTTCAAATCATCTTCAGTAATATTTCATTGTCCAGTTATTGGAAAATTTTTTAAATATTTGAAATTCTAGCTAAATCTTTAGATAAAAATGATTCAAAAATTTTTTAACTTCCGTTACAAGCGAAATTTCAGATATTGTTATTTTCTAATAAATAAAAATATCTAAAATTCAGTTTTATTTCTTTCTCAGCAACCTCTAATGGCTGTCCACTCTCCCCCTTGCTTTTTCCTCTCAGCTGGGACAAAAGAAAAGGAGCACAAATGGTTTCCTGCCTGAATAGGCAGCTACCAGTTAATAAACTGCTTTACAAAATAAAACCCACAAGACGAATGTTGACTTACAAAGAGTGAACATTTTCAAGAAATCCAAAATAGTTATGACTTCCTGAAAGTTTTTATAAATAATAATTATTAGGATTAAATGTGAAATTTCAAGTAAGAATGAAGTTAATTTATGTAAAATCGAAGAAATCAAAATTTAACTAAATGATTTGAAACCTTGCTTTTAATTCACAATTAAAACACTGTTTAGCACGCACAAATGTTTTCCTAATCATAATAAAATAGAGTACTTCTATCTCTTTGATTGAAATAAAAGTTTGGCTTTAATTCACCATATTAAATTCATTATATACAAAATTTTCTGAACTGTGAAGTAGTTTAGGAATTATTCTATATACATGATGGAAATTTACATGGATTTTATACAGGTGACACTTCCCTTTGTCGAGTAAATATAATAATAAAATTACTTACACGTAGATAGATATGTTTTACAGAGGCTGTTCGCACATTTTTTTAGACGATTTTGGTAAGCGGTAATAAAAAATTGTTTGCTGCAAAAAAAGTAATTGCGATTGTACTATGTTTTTAAAAGTCAAAATTATTGTCTGTGGCTTGAAAGTTTTGTTTTTATTCAAAATGGCGAATTTAACAAAGCAGTGGTTCGAAGGCTACATTTATGCTCTTTCCGAAGAGAAATATGCATACTTTGTTATCCAAAAACGATGTGAGAGTCATGGTTTTGTGATATCTAAAGTGTCGATAGGTAATATCATCAACAAGAAAGGGAAAAAACTTCAAATTGGAGCCTCAAGGGGGACAAAAATTCCAAACAAGTATCCAGGAAAAAACGGACATCTTTGACTATTGCAGAAGGTCCGTTGTTTAATGTTAAAAGAAAATCCCCCTAGTCAAAGGACAGTTGCAAAATCATTAAAATGCTTGGTGTCCACTGTAAACAAAATGATAAATGTTGATTTAAATCTTAAGAAAGCGAAAAAACGCAATGTGCATCATCTTCTTCCAAAGCATATCGCTCAACGCAGGATACGCTGCAGAATTCTATATGAGAAACACTTATCCAAAGAAAAATGTAAAACAATTGTCACAGTAGATGAAGCATGGGTGTATTAAAATGATTGTAACAAAAAAGAGCCATTTATTATCATAAAAGGGGAGAAAAAAATTTAAGTACATGGTTCAAAGAATCGAAAGAAACTTTTTCTAAGAGATTCATGATTGTTGCTGGTTTTTCTTATAATGGCAAGTTAAATATAAAGAGAGTGCAAAAAAATGTCAAGATTAACTGCAAATACTATCAGGAACATATTTTATCACCATTTTTTCTAAATGAAATACCATTGCTTTACCCACAGTGCCATCAATCTGTGAGGCTCGATCAGGACAAAGCTAGCAGTCACACATCAAAATCCGCTGTAAATTTCCTAAAAGAAATGGAACAAAAAACTGGTATCAAGGCCATACCCTTCACTGATATCCCTACTAAATCTTCTGATGTGTCACCTATGGATTTTTGTGCTTTCAGACTTTTAAAAACTGCATTATCCAAACGTTGTCCCAAAACCCTAACAGGTCTCTGGAAAGCTGTTCGGGAGGAATGGGATAGAATAGCTCCTCTGAAATTGTGAGACTTGTGTTTTATTAAATTACTGTTTGCAAGTTTTTTGTTGCTTGCCAGTATTTTTATCAGTATATATTTAGAGACAATAAAAGTTCATTACAGGTTATAAAACAGCTTTATGACCTTAAACTGAATTATTAAAAATTAAAACTGAAAATAACTGAAATTATTTTAAAAGATCAGCTTGTGATCATTAATCTTTTCACATTTCAATATGCATTTATTCGTATCAAATAGCTTTTGAAGAAAATTGCTATAAAGAATTAACCTTTATGAAAATTTTATATGCAGATTTATGAGATATGTTTTCATACAGAACTTCATCATCCGTCTTCTTGATTGTTTAGTAGGGAGATAACCCGTGAGTGCTTTGTCATAATCAAATAAATTAAATCAAACTTGAATATTAGTACAGGAATGCCCAACCCATAGCTTGGATTGGACGTTTGGTCCCATTTCAGCCTTGTGAATTCAAGAAGGTGCGAAGATGGGAATGGAAAAGTCATATTTCAGTTACAGCACATATTCAAAGGCCTGACCAAAGCCCCTCTAAAGATAGATCTTTATCATGGGGCTTCCGGCCGTGACGCTATTTTGCACAACGTTGCTCTCTGTATTCCATTTGCCAACATTGATGACACAGTGGATTGCTTCAAATTGAACTGAATGCTGCATTTTCATTTGCTGAAACTTATGAGTATTTTTCCTGGGCAATGTCTAGCTATTTTACAGCATCCCCATCATCCTCTTTCCTTAGCCTGCATAAAACATATGCCAATGAACATGAAATAAATTTTCAAAGTTCTGAATGAAGTAGGTGATCTGGTGGCTTCATACAGGTATACAAAAAGCTCACTTCTATGGTTTGTTTTAGTTAAGTATGGTAAAGCACTTTGTTCAAGAGGGCTATCTACTTATTGGAGGGGATGCCTTCGTGGAGGATTTTCTAAGGGAAACTGACACATATACACGTTGCACATGGGGAAAAACAAGAAAACACACATGTACCCAAAATGAATAAACCAAATCTTAAACTTCAGGGTAAAGAAAAGACTATTATTGGAAGGAATTATAAACATATTTAAATCAAAATTAAATTTCTGAATTTTTTTCCTTCAAATAAAAGGAATGCAACTTTTGTAACTTTTGCCACCTTACAAATTTGGAGAACTATGTCAAAGAAATATAAGAAAATTGAAACAATTAAACATTCTGAAAATTTCATCAAGCTTAAAATAATTTCAAAATTAGATTTTCTGATTTTCATAAAATTCAATCCGTTGCTTCATTCATTTCAAATCCATTTTTTGGTACTAATATTTTTAAAATATTGCAATAGGTTACAAATATGTAAAATAAAAATTCTCTGTATCTAGAAATCCAAATAATGGATTATTCAGTCTCACCTACTATTAAAAACAAGACTATCACAGACTTTTGGATTCTTGCAGATGAGAAAAAAGTATCCACTGTTAAAAGACATTTTGCAAAGGTTAAACTCTTGTTTCGGATCAACTTATAAATAACTTAACTTTCTTCAGCAAAGAACTTGTTAAAATCAAGTTTCGAATCCAGGATAACAAACGTCCAAATGACTGCATGAATTTATCCATAGCATTTATATTCTAGAGCAGGGTTTCTCAACTGGTGTTATGCAAGAGAAAAATAAATGGTACACAAAGAAGCGAAGTATTTGTAACTATTAAAAATTCAAAAATTAAAACCCCAACATCCTGATTAAGTTTTTTCTCTAACACTTGTAAATTTATGCAATCTGAGCTTTGTTCAAGAGTGCTGGCAGTAGTAGTACTTCGTAGTGGTGATACTATAGGTTTTCAATTTTTGCTTGGATGGTACACATTAGTCAAAAGGTTGAGAACCACTGTTCTAGAGTACAGTAAACTTGATGAAGACATGCAGTGTCAAGTTTCACATCAAATGTGTTTTACATGCATACAAGTTGCATCTTATTGGATTTTTAATAAATAGTACATAATTTTACTTTTTCTTTAACATATTACTGCATACATTTTTATTGTTTGCATATTTTATTTATTTATAACTGAAAACTAAAACTGTAATATACAATTTTGGCTCACCAAAATTTTTTAATTTCTAAATTGGCTGCCCTTGAGTTAAAGATAGGTCACGACTGGTTTATTATATAACTAAGAATTTGATTTATTTGAGTCTTACACTCGTGTTCATTTTATGTAGGTTTTTTTGGTGATAGCGATGAATGCTTAAGTATTCTGACAGCCATTGAAGATGTTTTCTGCCAAATTAAGAGAAGATGGCCTTTAATTACTGTATGCATTGAAAAGATACAAGATCTAAGAGCTACATGTGCAGACTTATTTCAGAAAAAGAGAGAAATTGAGAAGTATGTTTATATTCTTGCTTAATTTAAGGTACAGTTTAGAATATAATATGAAATAAATAATATATATATACATATATTTGAATTTAACAAACATTCTCTATTCGTATAAAATTTATTTTTTAATTAATAATAGTTAATTAAAATTTAAATTTTAAATATGAAATAAATGATTAATTGTTCCTGCAAACTAATTTACAATATCATTTAAATTGAGAGCATATGTAAATTAAGTGCAAGTATCTAAAACCAAGAATAAATATATAATATTCCAAAAAATTAATCCTAAAAATTTTTTTTAATAAATTTTTAAGACTAAATTAATTTACATTAGTGAATAATTGTTGAGCAGGCAGGAGACAGATCATATCAATATATATATATATATATGGTATGTATGTACAATTTTATTCTCAAAATCAATATGTTAAGGAAGACAACACTGAGCTCTAATTTATTTCATTTATTTGTAGCAAATACAGCTGTGGTATAGAAATTACTGCAGGATCATTATTAAATGGTTAACTTAGCTGTTTGCTGCTAAGAAAATATTGGGTGTCTAAGCAAGTTACATATCCCTGTTATGTTATTGATTAATAAATGTTAAAATAATTTATTATTCTATGCATAAGTGCTTTCTTTATCTTAAGATATAAATAGTATAAGTACTGTCTAATTCATTATAATAACTGTGTTAAAATTAAAAATTGTTGCTTCTTTGATACTTTTTCTGTTACGGAAGCTTTCCATGCTATCTTTATAAGCAGTTAATGTTCTGTGTAGCTCCCAAAGTTGCTTTTGTAAGGCAAAAGTGAAATGAAATTTGCAGCTATGAAGCTTAAGTTTGGTTTGGTTTATTTAATTACAGCAAAGCACACTAGGGCTATCTGCCTAAGGGGAGGGTGCCTTTTTGGAGGACTTTCTAAGGGAAACTGGCTTGTATACATGTTACGCATGGGCAAAACCACGAAAACGTTCATGCAGCCAGCCCATTTGCGGGATTTGAACCTCGGACCGAACTACCAGTGTTCAGCGACTTTACCACTCGGCCGGTGGTGGGCCCCCTATGGTGCTTAAGACATCATTCTTGATCAATGTTGTCAAAGTAATAATTCAAAATAGGAATTCCAGTGTTGATAATTAGTGAAATCCAACCTTTGATTACCATTGATTTGAAATGAAGATATTTAACACATTTCAAACGTTATTAGTTCTTATTTTTTTTAAGCAAACTTTAGTTGTCTTCTTTCATGACTTGCCAAATAAGCATTGATATTTTAATCCTTAAAAGGTACTTTAAATCAGAAATTGAATGTCCCTCTTTGAAAGAAATTTTACTTGAAAATACAATGAAGAAGCATTTTTAAACGAAAACATTACAGTAGGCTTCCTAGTTGAAGAATTAATCCTTAAAAATTTAAGATATAAAACACGTATTTAATCATATGGTTACAAATTTTGTATATGTATAAATAAATTTGGGGAAATATGTGAAATCCTAATTCTTTTTTTGTATAATGTAATATGAAAATCTAAAGAAGCAGTGCTTTGCCAGAAAATTAAGGAAAAAAAAAAAGGCAAGTCTATTTAACACTGAGTAAATGGCTATCAGGCTAAATTGGTGAGATATATTAATTTTGGTGGCAACTAATTTTTGTTTATAAATTCTGCGAGAAATCAGAGAAAGTTACCAAACCTAGCAACATTTTGGTCTGGTCCCTGTATGACTGTAATAGGTATTGTAATTGAATAAATGATCACTATATGCAACTTTAACTGTACCCCCGGCCCTTAGATGTAACTTTAATCATGTTGCCTACCAGTAATTTTGAGAAATGGAATTTACTAGAGATTTCTCGGTGGTCAGGTGGAAACTATACAAGATGGAAGAGAGCATCACCTCTCAGTTGGTAGTTCAAAGTTGAATTTGGAGTATTGTGATATCCATGTTAGCTTCGCTCTTTAGATGTACTTTACATAATGTTGTGTTAAACATTCTTAGTAGTTTTAAGTGCAATTACTGATTGTACTCTGTGATACTGGGAAGACTTATATGAATATTTTTGTGGAAATTCCAGAACTGGAAAGTGTTCCTTTTGGTAAATAAATTTTATTAAGCTATCATAAATTCCATGTTCAGTCAATGTATTATGAACCTGTAGGCACACATAATGTTTTAAAAACTTGTTGTGATATCATTCTACCATTAATGGAGATTTTTGCATTTCTATAATAGTAAAAAAGATTTTGTGTGTAGGTAAGTGTGCACCTATGGGAGTGGGTGTTGCAGAGATAGGCCCAGACACAAAGTTTGTCCATATGGTGCTCAAGTGATCAAGTCGTTTTTTTCTAAATGTTGATCTGGGTTTAATGAATGTAAGTTTTTGAGGGGTAGTGTAGATGTTTCTCCTGCATCTTTGCTTAAAAAACAAACAAATATTTCTAGAATTTCACTGTTTGCATCATTGAATAGAATAAGAAAAAACCTTTTAAATAAAGTTTATTCTGATCTTTTAATATAATTTACAAATATTTGGTAATTTTTCAAAATTTCTTCGGTTATTTTCAACTATTGCATTTTTATTATTTCAAACTTTCCATATCTAAAAATATATTTTTCAAAACATTTTAAAATTAATACTGATTATAAATTACACTAAAAATTTTAAAATTCTTCCCCTCCCCTTTTAAACAAGTATGATTGTAAAAGTCAGGCATATTTTCTATATTTTCCTCCTCCAAATAGGCAGCATTGAGATTAAACAGGCAAAAGTTTCTTCCTTCATAATTTCACTTAGATATCATGCAATTTCTGCATGGGTAATAATTCTGAGTGCAATCATGTCATGGCAATGCATGCGAACAAAAATACCTCTACTATTTCTTTCTCTTTAATTATCACATTTTTATCTTATTTCAGTAAAATACAATATAGTCGATGATAATCTTCTGGTGATTTGTTAGAAGAATCCACTTTGCTCCTTTGTAACCAGGGTTGTGGAGTCAGTAGAGAAAATGACCGACTCCAAGTTCTGGAATTTTAATGACTCCGACTCTGACTCCTTCATATGTATGTAAACATATACACATGGGTACGGCTTATTTTTTTAATATAAAAGAAGTAATAGATGCTACAGATAAAATTTGATGCATAGCAAATTTTTTATATTGATTAGCATTTATTATGAAATGGAAAAACTGGCAGTAGTAATTTCTAAGAAACAGTAAAATTTCGGCATGATCTTCTTTGTTAGAGGACCATAGATCCGATTTGATAAACTTCAGAATTAAAAAGAGTCTTTCCACACTGACTTGAAGAAGAGCTGTTACTGTTATGTCTACTTCCTTTAACTTTTCAGGGTGGATTTTTGTAAGTTCTGAAAGAGGTGTCTTGCAAGAGCAATCATATTTATTTATTTCTTCAAAGGACGTGTCTAAATCTTGTTTGTATTTTTTCATTTTTATATCTAAAGGCTCTTGGTTCTTTATTTTCATTCGCTTTGCCTTAGCCTTTTCAATATTATCCAAATATTTCTCAAAATCTAATTCATCAATGGAAGAAGATGATAGAATATGAATTGCAATATCTGCAGTTTGACTGTTCTGATTTGAATACTCCAGTTGTTCTGAGAATAATTTCATTTTTAATGAAATTAATAATCATTCTTAATGGTTCATACATGGCTTTCTTTGCCTTTTTAATTTGTTTGTCATCCAACGAAATTCGGTGTTTTGGATCTACATATATTGAACCCAGCGCGATCTTATTGTCTAGCAAACTAGTTTATCTTTTCTTCATTGAAGAAATTATTCCTTCTGCAATAAACCCTCCATGTCAGAAAGAACAAACATCGCATTCTTCCAGTCTTGTTAATTCTTCAGATTGTAACTTTTTGGTGGCTATATATGCTATAGAAAGAAGAGTTTCCAATTCTGCAAGATCATTCCACAGTCTTTCTGTTAGTGAAACATTAAAGTTATCTACATCTTCTAGCATTCTTGTTTCCTGTTAATTCTTCAGATTGTAACTTTTTTTTTTTTTTTTTTTTGTGGCTATATACAGTGTTGAAAGAAGGATTTCCAGTTCTGCAAGATCATTCCACAGTCTTTCTGTTAGTGAAATATTAGGGTTATTTACATCATCTGAAAAAGTTCTTAATCCTAACAACCACTATATCATCAAATATGTACTTCTCCATTGCGTTGCTCCTTTACCTGCTTGTTTCCTAACAATGGCATCAACTTTGGGAGTTCTTGCTGCTTACCTTAATTCACTAATGAGATTAGTAACTAAATGAATCAGTTTAGTCAATAATGGCAAATATCACATCCATCCTGCTCCCTTATATTTATTTACTAATATGTCAATGAAATAGAAAATAATTATTTATTAATGTATATAATCCATAAATAAAAATATTAACTCAGTTTGTCATTAATTTTTTTCAATTCACTTAATTTCATTTCAAATTCAAACTGTTCAACAAAAACTGGAGTCGGATTCGGTGTGTTTTTTAGTGACTCCAACTCTGACTCCTCTTACCCAAAAATCTACCCGATTCCGACTGTACAGCCCTGCTTCTAACGTTTGTCAAGAAACAAATTAATACTCTTCTGATATAAATAAATTTTTTCTCTTTTTTTATGTTAGCATACCCTAATAATCATGAAAATGTGTTTTATCATTTCTAAATCATCATCCATTGTGCTGACAAAGCCAGCAGAATTTTTAAAAATTTTGCTTTTTAGCAACGGGTATTTTCTTGCACTTGCTAATGACTGGTAATGAAAGTGATGTCAAATTAGCGCTGTGCAGCACTTGGAACAGTCAAAACTGCCGAACATGAAGTATTTATGAACATACAAAAAAATGTGGCTGTCTCCATCTAAAATAAATAGTCAACTGGGGTTTGTTTAGCTGTTGCCAGCTAATCACTTTTTAGTATTTGGTTATTTTTATTAATGACCTGTCGCATGCTTTCACCACAATGTGTTGTATCATATTGGTTTGGTTTATTTAATTATGGCAAAGCACACTAGGGCTATCTGCCTAAGGGGAGGGATTCCTTCGTGGAGGACTTTCTAAGGGAACTGCCTCGTATACCCATTAGACACAGGGAAAACCACGAAAACGCCCATGCAGCCAGCCAGTTTGCGGGATTCGAACCTCGGATCAAACTACCAGTATTCAGAGACTTTACCACTCGGCCGCTGGTGGGCCCTGTGTAGCCCTCATAAGAATTTAAAACTTGATTGCCTTTCAGAATTATTTTTTGATGAACCCAAATTTTTTTTTTTTTAAACCATTCGATAAATTTATATAGTCATTTCATTTTAAAAGTTGATTTTCTTAATTTCTTTGTTCTTTTAAGTAATGTTGAAGTGATGACCATTTCTTATTGAGACACAAACTTCACTTAAAGAAAAGCATTTATAAATGCAAAAAATAATTATGGTATCTTTTATAACATTAGTAACTGACATTTAAGTTAAGTTGTAATATATATTTAATTAAAATATTTTTTTATTGATGCTTCTGGAAAATTTGTTATTTTGAATATGACTGTGAAACAATTTTTTTATTTATCCTTGATATATTTCTTACAGTTCCATTTCTAACACTGAATATCAGAATGTCCTAAATGCTTTTGACTTCAACTGGATTATTATAAATCGACTGTGGTAAGTTGTGTATGCAGTAACATGTCTGTGAATGAAATTCTATTTGTATCTAATTGTTTTATGTGTTCTGTTTCTTTAACTGTGAAAGGCTGAACTTTTGTGTTTGTTTCTATTTATTTTGACATGGAGAATTGTTCACATATTGGATATTAAAAATAAATTAAACTGAATATTATGTGAATTTGGGGATCCAGTTTATGTATATGAAAAAGTTATAAAGACCCTTACACCCCAGGTATGTATATGCTTTAATACGTGTGGACAGTAATATCATGGATACACATGTGTATGTATAAAGAACTTATGCAGAAATCCTCCCCTTCTCTTGTAATTGGGACCATATGCTCTGTTAATATGTGGATACTGTGAGCCAGGGATTTCTTTTAACTCTGTAGGTAGCAGCATTAATCAGAAATACTTTTTTATTGACATTGAACTGATATTCCAGCAGAAAATTCTGCAAATAACAAGCATTATTTGTTCTAGTTCCATTATCAACACTGACAACAACAACAATAGATATTGCTATATTTATGTTCATTGATGAATTACAAAAATAATGTACTATATAATATGTTATAATTCGTAAGGCTATAAATCATAATCATGGAATGATTGGTCTTCTTAAATTCATGCTCATTGATGAACATATAAGGCAATAATATGCAAACATGATATCTTTTCAAAGATTAAGAAAATAATTCTATGCCATATATTGACATATAATTTGCAGCACTTAAAATCCACTGATGGATTAAACCAATAGTTAAAGATTTTACCATAATACAAATTTTTTCATTGATGAAATTCATCTGTATTCCATATACTAACACACATGTCATATGTTCAGTTCACAATACCCTGTGATGGATTTCAATTGGCCTTTTTATGAAAATACTGAAACATAATACATTAAAGTTTAGAAAATAAATTGCTATTTTGAAGATTTTATCTAGAATTACCCTTACATAACACAAAATGATATACTACTGTAGTAGCCTACTGTACTTTTTCTAAAGCCAATATCACAATCAAAGTACACTGCACAAAAAAAAAAAAAAAAAAAAAAAAAAAGGTGTGCTTAGAAATAGATCTATTTTAAGATGATGGTAAAATTTTTATAGAGATTATAATTCAAAATTTTTTTCAAAAAATTTATAAAAATTATTTAAAAATACAAATTTTAAAAATAAATCATAAGAAATAGATGAATTTTATTTGGAATGAATCTAAATTTCGAAATATCAAAGGAAGAATCAAATAAGTTTAATAAAAGAAGAGATATTAATAAATCTATATGAAATTCAATTAACATTGAGGAGCTAAAATATTGAGAGCTAATTTTTTAAAACTACTCATGCAATTTCTACAAAACTTGTCATTTTGGTATAATTTGAGTCCTAGAATCCAAATGTGGAAAAGAATTGACATGTCATTTTAGAAAAAGTCTTTTTTTTTTTTTTTTTTTGTCGTCAAGATACTTATATTAGAACTATGCTATATATAAATCTAATGCATTTCTTAAGCCAAGCTTTCGAGACATGAAAAACGCAAGTTGAATTTCGTAAACCGGCCCAGTGAAATAAGAGATATAGAATTGTCTTCCCCTTTTTTTGGCGCAGTGTGCATCCAGTGATGAACACTTAATTTCAGTTTTTCAAAAACACTGAGCAGTACGAGATTTACTCTGAATCGTGTGTGACTTTTACAATATTAAAAAATAATAATAATAATAATATATAATAATCCAGCTTTTATAAAAATAAAGCAATTGCAAATAAATAATTTTGACTTTTACAAGCTCATGAATACAGCTACAAGCAGTGTCACAATGTGATTTTCACAGATACGTATTTTACCATGAATTTATATATAGTGATGAACCATAAAATAAATTCTTTTAAGATACAATGATGTATGATTAAAAAAATGTATAAACATGCAAGTAAATTTTTAATGCACATTGATGTACAGTTTATTCTCCCAACATACAAAATAAATTTAAGTATTTAAGTCGGACATTAAAGTTTTTAAGTCCAATGATGGACACTTCAAAATAACTATATGCAGAGTAGTAACTGAAATTTATAAGACAGCAAATGCTGTACAATATACCCTTCAATCTATACTGATGCAAGATAACGTTTCATTTCCTATGCATTGCAAAGATGCAGAATTCAAAATTCATTAAATGACCTTTGATCCATTATGCCCTGGAATTGGATAGAAAGAAATTCCTTTCTTTATAGAAATTATGCTTTCAATTTAAAAGTGTACAACATTATTTCCATCTTGAACAGTCCTTCTAATTAATCAAAAATGAATACTTGCTTCTCAGGGGATGAAAGACTGAAGTCATGAAAACACAATGATGAATTTATTGAAAACATTAATTTTACAAATCGAAAAAGTATACCCGAAACCAGAAAATGGTAACATGGTTCAGTGGGTACCACAACACATTATCTCACACCACAGTTCATCTTCTAATTCTGTGTTAATGACCTTTGATTTTTTTTGGGTTCCTTAGGGGCTCATGAAGCTGACCCTCTACCCATGGAGAGGGAAATTTTGAAAGTCTGTACGAGGCCATTAGGAACCCTCAGCAGGAAAACAAAGTGTCTAAGGCACTGTTGCAATACTGTGGGCCAGAGATTTTTTTTTACTCTATAGATGGCAACAACATTTTCATATTGACATTCAACTTATATTCCAAAGGAAAATTCTGCAAGTAACAAACACTATTTTTTACCAAGTCTATCATCAACACCGAGAACAACAGCAAAAAAAAAAAAAAAAAAAAAAAAAGTTTGGTTGTATAGTAACAAAAATAAAATACAGATGGGTATACAGGAAATGTTCACTGGCTTCCATGGAAATCCTGCTGTTCTCAACATTAAGCTTTTCTCTGAAGCATATAGACAGCTATCTTGTATGTGTAAAATTTAAAGAGCTTAAATTAAATTTTGCATAATATTCATCATGTGTTTAAATGGGGAAATACTGAAATAAATATGGTATATAGGATTTAGAAAAGGATTAATATTATAGATGCTTCTCGCTTTACAAAAGAATTATGTTCTGAAAAACCGCTCATGACATGAATTCGTTTGTAAAATGTAATCAGGTACACTATATTTATCTCCTAATCTGTTTTTGAAATAAGAATTGTAAGTAATATCAAATAAACAATTAAAATGGGTAAAACAAATAAAGAATTATTTTACTGTAGAGTTACATACCTTGGATTGTTGTTTTTAAGGCATGTTTTTGTGTCGCTTGATGTTGATTCGCATTAAAGCATTTGCATTGCTTGATGTTGTTCTGCTTTAATGCTGTCGATCAATGTCTGACTAACCTTTTGAAGACTCATTGACAAGTAAAAGGGAGGTTTGTGATGAGAAGACTGTATGAGAGCTGGAAGTATTGGCATGTTAATGGAGCAGCAGTACTGATTTTTGAAGTGTCTTTCTTAAGGTAATAACTGTCTAAACTTGTCTGAATGTGGTTCTCCCCTCCACCTTTTAATTATAAATAAGATGATAGCTCTGCATGGCATAACAGATTTTACTTTAGCAAACATTTCAAAATTTGGTTTTCCAATTTTTTTTTTTTTTTTTTTTTTAAATTTTTATTTTGACCCCAAATAAATTTCACTCTTTAAGAACAGAAAAATTTACCTGAAATTAAATCATCCTGAACCAGTCTTGGACACATCACATTCTCTCTGGCTTTTATATCGTCAACCTGCTTGCTGTCTGCTGCTGCACATATTTTCTCCATCAAAATAAACTGTTATGAAGATGTATTTAAAATGCCATCAAAATGATTTGTCGGATTCATTTTGTATTTAAATCTAAATTTTATAGAACATTTTGGAATTTTTTGTGCGTATGTCTAACTATTTTACTGACCTATAGAAACTTTATGTTTACATATTTAGACAAACATGTTTTGTATGTGAGAGATTCAGTCCAAAATAGCTCAAACTAAGAAATAATTTGATTTGCTGCATAGAGTTGATGCACATTATTGTAAACATTCATATATTTAAATTTCCCATGCTGATTTTAATGCAAAACATGTATATTGTTAACCCAAAGGGGAAATTTGCCTATTTGAAGGGCTATTAATTTCATTTTGACATTTTGTGTTGGTTAACTGTAAATGGTAAATCACTTTTTAAATTGTTGCCTTCAAATATTAGAGCCCTGTATTATATTTAAAGAAATTAAATAATGAAGAATCTGCATAAATGTGTGTATGTTTCTTGCATTCCTGGTAAAACAATGGTACCTAGAGCCATCAAATTTTATGTTTAGATTTAGTATGATGTTATGATGTATGTTTTAGATTTTAGTATTTTGTATTAGAGGTTGTATCATGATCATGCATCTACACAATGAGTGATAGAATTTTTTTTATAATTTACAAATGTTAAATTAAATATTAATAAAGTTTTAAGAAGAATGCACTAATGTTTTTATTGTACATAAATAGACTCTTTCTGTTTTAAACTTTTATTTTTTACCTTAAGGATATTATTCTGTAAGTAATTAACAGAATAATGTCCTCTAATGGGCCAAGTTTTGTAGTTCAATAGGTGGTAAGTTGTACTGTTTTAATGTTTTTATGATGGGGCCTTATTACAATTTAATTTGCCTAAGAAAATTAGTCATTAAATATGAAGGAATCGCTTTCAACTATCTATTTTTGTGAACTCTTGCAATGTAATTTTATATCAACATAGAAATATGAGTACATTTTATTTGATTTCAGCTAATCTTTTTATTCTCATATATATAAACACACATAGGCACATATATTATGTAATGTAGCTTTTATTTGTAACATTTTAAAGTAGATGATATACACTGGTAGACAGTTGCTAAGGACGGATCACAAGCGTGTTAAAAAGTAAGTGTGTTTGGATGCCAAGTAAAATAAAATAATACCAGAATACTGGGCCATTGAAATAAAGATAATGTATTGTGCTCTGAAATTCAGAAGGCTTCGAAAAGTGTTCAAGGTATTTGGTAATTTTGTTCTGAATAGGTAAAAGTGAAAAAAATGCAGTTAACATCCACAGGCATAAGATTTCAGTACGGGATATGGCCACCATGGAGGGGAAAGCAAGATTCCAGCATATTGTGTGATGCTTTATACAACATTATCCAGCAGCTGTTGGAGTGATGTATCCCATTCCTATGTCAGTGCATGGATGAGGTGTTGAATATCCTCACAGAACATGCAAACATGTGGCAGCAGAACATCATTAATGTATCATTGGCCAGTCATAGTCTCAGTTAAAAGCACATAGAGCAGCGTAAGGCCACTGATCAAGATCCCAGTCCATACCATGGCATTACATAAAGGATTTCGATCCCTTCCCTGTTTGTTGTACTATATGCAGTATCACTCTCATGCCACATCAGTTGTTGTCCACAATCAGACAAGACACTGAACATATTTTCTGTGAACAAACTGAAAATATGACAAAAGCCCATTCGTCTTCCTTCCAATTGCAATACTGACCACACCATTACATTGCAAAGGGGCAGAACGATGATGTCTAGATGATGGAAGGAACCAACAGGATGGTTGCTGTATAATCCTCCTTGATTGTCTGGCTACGGCTTTTCGAGGTATTCGCTTGCCAGTATCAGCAAGTTACCCATTTGCTACTTCAGTGGCTGTGCTGTGCCGTGCCGGTTCCTTTTTATTAATAGCAATATTTACTTATCTTCTGCAGGCCTTGTTCTACGAACATGACCACTCCCCAGTAATGTGTGCTACACATTTCGTTTGTTTAAAATGATTTCCAAAGCCTTGAAACAGCATTGTGGCTGACATTGAACCCCTAACAACATCTGTTATTTTTAGTCCTTCTTCAATCCTCACTCATAAAATCATCCAAGTGGTGTCGTGGAGACATACTGAAAATTGCAAATTCTTCAATTGATTCTTTCCCATTAAATTTTACTTTTGAATAACAATGGTATATACATGTCAAATCCTTTATATCTCTTATCAGTTCTGTCGTGATGAACAACTTCGGAAATCCAAAATTTGCATACGTGCAACATGTCTTACTGTATCCTGCACTTCTGCTAATTTCCACATTTCCTTGCCTTCCATATTATGTTTACTGTCATCCGCCCTTAGTAATGGTCCACCAGTGTATGTATATGTACACACGTACATATATATTATGAAATGTAGCCTTTATTCGTAACATTTTAAAATAGATGTATTTATTTATATCTACTAATTAAGCTATAGGTTTTTGCACTTTTAAGCTTTTGTATTAAATTTAACTTTTTTGTATTGGAAGCATAACTCTCTGCCCCCCCCCCACACACACTTGTTTTTGTTCAGATATCTTTATAATTGGCTTGGCATGGCACATATGAAATGTTGAGAGGTTTATAACATTGTGGTAAATATTTTAAGCATCGTCTATTTTAGTTCTTGATTGTTAATAATACAGACTATTTCTAAATATATTTTTCAGTGGAATGGTCATGGATTTCTGCCAAATACCTCATGATTTTGACTATGCGAAGCCAGATGTGTTGCCTCCAGCAGCTGATTTTTCTCGATTAATGTGCAATCTGTATCCTGCTGTTCAACAATTGAAACAAATAATGTCCAGGTAAGTATGTCCACTAAGTATCTTAAATATCATTGTTGAATAAAACATTTAATGTTAGAGTAATAAATTGAAATGTAAGCTATGATAGTAGTAACTACTGTTACAGCATTCATTTCAATTTGTCATATTAACATATTGAAGTGATAATCTTGTCTTTTTGTTGACAGTTCCTTAGCACAAAAATCATATCTTTCAAAATGAACCTGGCATGTGAAATCTTTTATTATTATTATTATTATTATTATGCAATTTTTTGTATACATGCCAAAAATTGTGTCAATGTGGCAGTTTCTTCTTCAGATCTGTATTTAATGTACATAGTCTTAGCAGAAAATAAAGTAACTATTTGGATTTTACAATGTTATCCTTTTTGGAATGTGAATTTTTTTTTTTTTTTTTTTTTTTAAGATTTGTGACTTCTAAATATTTTGGGAGTTTTAATACCATTTTTTGGATGTTTTGAATGGGATGCTTACGTATTTCATGATATATATTTTGTATTAAATATGGCATCACTGTAATGTCATTAAAATGACAATTTTTCAAAAAAAATGCCATTAAAGTAAAATGTTTTTATTTTTCTGTGTTATATTTTAAAATGTTACTATATGTTACCTTTCATTTTGGCAACTTTTGATTGTCTTGATTCTAAAATTTAAACAACATAAATTTTACAAAACATAATTAAACATTGTGAAACAGGCCAGTTGTACTGCTACCTTGCCTCATCCATTGTCTCGTTATGATTGGCAAACAAATGGCCTGACATGTTCTACCTACAACTGAACCAGATGAACTTTTGACAGTGTGTGGAAACAGCATTGATTTACATACTGCAAGCACACATCCATAGTCTTTCTTTTCTTTGCCAAGGCATATTGCTGTAATTGCCACCCATTGTGTTAACAGAAAATATTGATTTTTCCTTAAATACTGAATATGGCTGTAATTTTAATCAGTTCTTTGTATTTAATATTATTTATCTACTAAAATATCTCTTTGAACCACTTGTTCTTCATGGTGTTGCATTCTGGATGGTTAACAATGTAAATATAAACGATATATAATGATGGGTATATGTATATACATAAATTGATACATATGTGGAGATTTTAGCATTTAGTATATATGAATTATAAAATATCTGTAAATCATTAATTTTTTTCCCTTTCTGTAGTATGTTTGAAGCACTTCAGAAGTCGACTCCAACAAAGAAAATATTCATTAAACTTCACAAATGTTTGAAAGATTTCATTCCATCACTGGAAATCGAGGTTAGTTTTTATGTTTGTGTTTTAAATTGCATCCTGCTGTTCTCCTGCTTTCTGAAAAAGTTTATTGTTCTTACTCTGTACGTATTTCTTTGATATTTAATTTGATAATATTATTAATTTTTCAGTATCCATCCAGTGCAGTTATGAAATATTAAAAGTTTACATGTAATTTAAAAATAGTAACTTCTTATCACAAAGCAGGGTAATTACTCACAAAGTACCTAAAATAATAATTAAAAATTTGCCGTACTGATGTATTTGTGTTTGTTACATAACAGTTTTTAAAATGTATTCTCATGTTCGTGAAACCACTGGTGCTTTTTTGAGTTCAATCAAGGTTGGCATGCCATCACTTCCTCTGCCAGTTTCAGTTTCTACAGTTCTTTTAACACACTGTATAATTCAATACTCTGTATGGCAAATTTTTCACATGTTGTCTCAAATATTATCATCAGTAGCCATGTATCCTAAATGTTATTCACTGTAATTTCCCTAATTGATATCGAAAATGTTGTCTATGTGTTGTGGTTCCTCTGAGACTTCTTTAAAAAAAAACAATAAGGTAGATTTTAGTTATGTTTTGAGAGACTGTATCCCCATGACTTGACTGGAATGTGCATGGCCTCAAGAAAAGATATTGATGTAATTGTCATCTTTTCAAAGTCCTTGCATGCTTTTTATGCTTCTTCAGCTTATATAGCTGGCACTTCCTTTCCATTCAGACTGATAATGTATGATAATGCTAAAAAGCATTTCATAAAGTTTTAAAACTCCTAGTGGACATTATGTGTATTCCAGTGGCAAACTATTGAATTTTGAAACCTTAATACTTTTACATCTCTAAAAGTACATCATGTTTTAAAGTATGGATTTCACATAATTATTACTGATTTTTAACCTGTGTTACAAAATTACAGATGTGAGAAAATCGATGCAGAAAATGCCAAGCTTATAACTACTTTATGCAACTGACCAAAGCTTACTGTTGTGCAAACATTGCAATTGATACATCAAATCTGCTAAAACCATTGTATTGATATCACATGCATGTGTCTTTGCAGGTGAAATGAAATGCTGTAACTCACTGCCTGGTGACTTTTTCTGGGCAATAAGCACACCAATGCTAACAATTTTCATAGTTCAAAATAGAATAACATCTGAAGCAAAGGACTTCTAAGATTCTTTGTCTGAAACTCCAGTGTTAGGAGAGCACAGAACCAGGAATTAACGTACATGCATGCATATTCTTTGTTTATCTAAACTTTGTTTATCTTTAACACTGCAGTGCCTCAATGAATTGGAAGTTGATCTGTCAGCACTATCCTTATCTTCAGGGCAGATGTTTTTATTTTATTTGGCTTATAATTCCTTACTAAATGTAGTATTTCATCTCGATGTATTCCGTCTTTGATATGATTTATTAAATCAAATTCCTTGTCATTATAATTCGCTTATCATAGCGAAGAAAGTAACACAGGTTATTGAAAACGCAAAAATTTCGATTGACAAATGAGTCGGTATTCTCGACAAGCAATTATAGGACTTGAACAGTGGAACTTTGTAACTGAACAAGAAATTATGTCTGTTTATAGAATTAAAGAAAATGTATTATCACATAAAAAACGAAACAACTTACATTGAAAGAAATGTTTAATAAATATTAAGCTTTTTTTTTTTTTTTTTTTTTTTTTTGTAAATTTTGATACTCTTTAGATCATAACTGTTCTTTATTTCATAAATTACGGTTTCATATTTTTAATTTTATAATTTCTGCATACCATCTTACCAGATATAAACTGATGATCTATAATCCAGAAAAAGTCAATCCGGAATCGCCGAAGTCCCGACGAGTCCGGATTAACGACTTTTGACTGTATAAATAAATGGTGGGATACTAGAGTTTCTAAGCAAAAAGTGAAACATAAGCATTTTGAAATTCATTTTTTCGAATGAAGAGCTTTTAAACAGCTTTCCGCTTTTGGGGATGGGAATTCTTTTATTAAACGGTTCTAAATTTGGTGATTTTAAGATCAGTTTCTATAGAAAAAGTTTTTTCCAAGATCTGGAAATTTTTCCTTTTTTTTTTTTTTTTTTTTTTTTTTTTTTTTTTTTTTTTAACTTACATTACATTACATTGATGAATTTCATTAAAATGAGTCATATATTAAAGTTAGTAATATATTAAATTTATAATTAAAAAAGTAACGTTAAAATAAAACATTTTTATTTTTCGCTGTCATATTATAAAGTTGTAACAGACCTATTTTAGTGTAATTGAACTATTTTATTCATGTCATGAACTGTAACCGAACTATTTTATTTAAACGCCATCTCGTGGCGATATGAAAAAACGTCAGTCGACCTCCAGCCGCCATGATGATAGCTTACTATGTTATGTTATTCTCAATGTTTGATGTTCCATTTGGTATAAGTTTCATTTTTATATATATTTCTTTTGTTTGTAACCGTTCCTGTGTGCTCTGTTAATAAATCCTTTTAAAGCTAGCCGGCATTAGTGTCTTTTGAGGAACGGCTACATCACAAAGTTCCATTTTGGCAACTTATACAATATTTTGAATCTGAAAAATGAAAAAGTAAAATGCTATAAAGTACAATTTACCAAACAGTTCTTAGCAAATGCAAAAATTAGCTATGTAATTAATTAATGTCTTTAATTTTTTCATAGTAAGAGCTTTTCCCATTTAATTGTCTCAGAATGTTCAAAACTCTCAGAGTATGCATCAGGTTTCTCTATGAAATAAATTTTACACTTTTTCCATCTTCCCCCCCCCCTAAAATATTTCTGGCTTTTTACTGTTACAGAATTAGTAGGGATAATTTTTCTTTAGGCTTTTGGACATTGCAGCTTGGAAAGTTTAGAAGAATTTGAAAGCAAGATTTATAGACCTATAATTCTAGAAGATTCCAGAAATATGTGGCAAATTGAAAAATGTCTTTTGTATTGATACATAATGGATGTATTTTACGGAAAATTTGCAATGAATTTCTTACTTTTTGGAGAACGTCTGGAAGAACAATGAAAACATTATTTGAATGCTTTACTTCTGATACTGGAATCTTTATCTTCACATGTTTATGAATCTCTATCTTAACATAAAAGAAATTGAAAACTTACCATTTAAAAGATTCATCTAGTATGTCTTAATGCATCATACACAGAGCTGGCACTAGGCATTTTCCAACCTGATACCATCTCTCTAAACGCTTGTGCTGCTTAGTGCCTTTCTAGATTTTGTTGCTGGGTGTGTCACTAAATTCTAAAAATTCTGCCACAGCAGCTCTGTAACCAGCCCTTACCATATATTTATCTCTTTTATTTCTTCTGAAATTATTACTAAACAAATAAAATTAGCAGCTTTTTCTATACATTCTAAATGCTTTAATTTTATTATTATTTTTTTAATAACCGAAATTCTTAATTAAATCCAAAAATTCTAAAATGTTGAAAAAAGAAACTGAATACATAAAGAAAATTATTCTTCAAAGATATGTACAGTTATTATTATGTAAATTACCCAGTTGTTTATGATTCAGTTGACTCAAAATGGAACTTTTTTATCATTTCCCATTTCTGTTTCCTCATATGATAGAAGTTACTAAGCCAGCTTAAATTAAAATTAAATTGTATAGTCTTTGACCACTAGTCCACATTTTTAGTTTAAATTTGACTGTTCTTGTTTAATTACATCACCATGAGCTGTAATTGCTTTTGTTAATATCAGAACATGCCTTTATGGTGTATGTTCCATTTAAATAAGAGGCTTATGTAAACCTTTGTCTGACACTGCAGTTACTTTCAGATATAGAGATAATTTGCTTCATGTCTGTCAAGAGGTTTTGGACTATTTAACTTTTACCAAATCAAGTAAACCCTCATAGGTACATTGTAGAGAGGTTGACAAGTTAAGAGATAAAGCACGCAGAAACTGGTGAGAACATTGGTTTGCGTATTGAGACAAATTTCTGATTGTTAGGGAAAATGCTTAAAGAGAAGGAAATCGTTGTAAATTTAGCTTAAATGTCTGGGAAGACTTTAAATTAAAAAGATGCTAAATATTTTGTTGAATGTTGTTGTTACAAAACATTAGCTTTAATGTGTAGTTATCCTTATATCATTGAAGAGTCAATGTCATAAATTACGGGTATTTTAAACTGTGAAATTTTATTAGATTGTGATTTTAATAGGGCCTTTTTAACAAATATTGTTAAAAAACAGATAAAATTTAATAGTGACCATGTAAATCCCTAATGACTAAGATAATCGTAACTACCTAATTTAATTATTTATGACTAACTGTTTATCTTTAAAAATTATCTCTGCATATTAAAGTGAGTTGTTGAATTTCATTAATCTTTACTGTGGTCACATGCTAAAACATTAAAATTTAAAATGAATGTGAAACTTATTCTTTGCGTCTAGTGAGACTTAAAGTAATACAAAACAACATAACACCTCTGTTGCTTTAGTACCTTATTGGAACCTTAAGGTATATGAACTGGGTTACAACCCCTGGAACTCTACACGAAACTACACCACTAACTGCATCAGACAGAGCCGAGCTAATTTGCAAAACTTGCCAACCGTGCCTACATCAGGCCGTTGAGGTTTGTTCTAATCAGCAGGTCTCTCTCTAGGCAAGCAGCAATGGTGACAACAGCCAATCTTTTGTCATGAGTCATGTTGATTATGATCTTACTTCTCATTTTAACCTATGCTGCTTAACATAAAATCTGCCTGCTATTTACTAAGTCTCTAGACCAGGGATGTCAAACTCATAGGTACACTTGGGCCAAACAAACAAGGTTTAACTTTAGGCGGGCCACAAAAATAAATAAATAAATAAATATTCATAGAAACGTAGATTTATTTCGAATAATACAATAATAAACATATATATATATTTATATAGAAAAGAACAAGAAAAATTTAATGTTTACATCCTGATACTTGACATCTCTTCTCTGCTATTATCTTTCCTATTTCGGGAGAAATTTTGCTTGCAGTGATAACTTTCAACGCTGACCCAAGGTGAGCATCATTCATACGGTTTCTAATAGGAGGCTTATTACCTTTCATGACTGAAAATAATTGCTTGCACCGATAAGTGCTACCAAACATGGAAATAATTTCATATGCGAATTTTCGAGTATTTTCAAACCTGGCTGGTAAATATTTGTAAAATTCAGGCACGCCCACTTCAATGAATTTTGCTTTCAAATTTGAGTTGCATTGAATCTCGATCACCTCCATTTGCATATGGCTGGGTACTGAGTCAATACTTATTGAGAAAATCGAAGAAAACAAAAAAAATTTGTCTTCGAGGGAACTAAAATCATTAAACCTCGTTTCAAATTCAGTTGTTAACTTTGCAATTTTTTTCTGCGTATTTTTGATACGAACAAGTATCATCTAAACTTGATTTGTTCATGCTGCACATCGGGAAGTGCGTCAAATCTTAATTTTTAAGTTGTTTTTCTCAAAGAACTAGTTGACATTTGAATGCTTTAATTATGTCAAACATGTTCGTAATGATATGATCTTTTCCTTGTAACGATAAATTTAAATCGGTTAAGTGTTTGGTTATATCAACCAAGAAAGATAAATCTTGTATCCATATTGGATTGTAAAACAAACTTACATCTTGATTTTTCGTTTTTAAAAACTGACATGTTTCTTCTTTGAAATCCCAGAATTGTTTGAGAATCTTGGAGCAAGATAACCAACGTACCTCGGCATAGTAAGACAAACCCGAATATTCACTATCTAACTCACTTAAGAAAGCAGTGAATTGACGCTGATTTAAACCTCGAGATCTTATAAAATTTATAACTTTTTTTTATATATGATAATGCATATGATGAATGTTTGAACCGTGAATTTCACTAAGTTTCTTTCTTAGTAATGCTACGAAGCCCTTGTTTTTCCCGGTCATTGATGGAGCGCCATCTGTAGCTACAGAATTTAATTTTGCCAAAGGTAGATTGTATTTCTGCAGAAGTCCAAAAACACAAGTAAATATATCTTCTCCTGTGGTTAGTACCAGGCATCGGTATTAGTTCCAGTAATTCCTCAAAAATGTTAAAATTCTTGTCACAAGAACGAAGAAACACTGCTAATTGAGCTTTGCCACTAATGTCCGTGCTCTCGTCACAGGCAATGGAGAAACTTTCGAAACTAGATGATTTTGCTTTGATCTAATCACTTAAATTCGCGGCTAAATCAGTAACTCTTTCCGCAACTGTATTTCGAGACAATGAAATTGATTGAAAAGCCTTCACATTTCCAGGACAAACAATTTCTCCAGCTTTCATTAGGCATTCCTTGATGAAATCACCGTCAGTAAAAGGCTTCGAATGTTTACCTATCAACTCGGACAAGACGTAGCTTGCATGTACCGCCGCTTCACTTTCTTGCAATACTTTACTAAACATGGACTGTTGCTTTTTCACTCTTAACCTGAGCTCTTTCAACTTTTCTTCTCTCATTAATCTGTCGTAATTGTTAAATTTCGATTTGTGTTGTTCGTAATGACATTTAATATTATATAACTTTGGTACATTAATAGTATTATTACATATCAAGCAGATTATTTTATCTTTTATTTCACAGCAAAAATATTCTAATTCCCATTTTACTTGGAATATTCTATGTTCGTTAGCGATTTTTCCTTTAATTTTACTACCACTTGGTTTTGATATAGACATACTGAATACAAAGGGCTGGAATAAACACGGTTAACGTTAAAAAGTTAACAAAAATTTATTCTTTCCACAAGAAATAAATCAAAATGCTGAAATATTTCTTAAAAAAATATTCTAACAATATCACAAAATGTCAAACGTTTAGCAAAAATCAATTCGAAACAGAGAAACTAATTCTATCTCACAGCAAAATTGCTACAAATCAATCACAGCATCAAGTAAACAAACAGTTCGCTAGAACTACAGCTACTACTGAGATGAGTTGCTTGTTCTCGGCTTTTATAAGCTTTATAATTAATTTCTCGAACATACTGGAAACGTCTATAAATATCTGGATTTTTGTGGATGGCAACAGCAATCACGAGATATTTATTTATTAGGTATTAAATGCACACGCTGTTCTATTTTTAACCTTCCAACGCAGCTGTCTTTTCAAAAATCGTCTGCGTTGCTAAGGCAACATGAAGCAAATCTAATTACAATTCTAATATATATATATATATGTATATATAAGCAGTCAAATGTACTATCTTATTTCAAACCTTTCACATTTGTAGATGATAAATCTCATCTTTCACCAATGCAGACAAACTTAAGATCTAACAAATAGAAATGGTGATCCTTTCAACTATCCACCCTAATATGCATTTCCGTTACTGTTGCTTTATTTTATATCATTTTGGTTTCCAAAAGGAATGCTGTACTTCTGTGGAGCAGGAGAAATCTGTGCAGCTTCCATTAATATGCGAAGGCACATGATGAGGAGGGAGAAAATGCCTTGCGAAAGATTCTTTAAAATAGTGATTAATGAAAGGTTGGGTATGATAACTCACCTAGAATTTGGAGAGTGAACTATATTTATGTAAATATTCTATTTAGCCTCAAAGATACTTTTAGAACTTTAAATATGCATAATGAATGGATGATGATCATATATTTACAGCACTGCTTTGGAATGTAGATAAGTACTGTGAATATCGCTAAAATAAATGATGATGTTAAAATCTTGGATAATTTTGCAGCCATCGTTAATTATGTTTGTACTAATTTAATAGACAGCAGAATTCTCTGATTGAGGGTGAACATTTGCACACATTAGGATTTACGTATAAAAATGGCAAGAACACTGGAACTTTTCTCATGTTTGTTTTTCTTAGTTTCCAAGCCTGTATTTGATTTCTGATCATGCCCTTTGAAACCCAGTGTAGAGCTTTAGTATATTCTGGAACATGCTAACATTGGCACTTGCAAGGAGTCTACCTAAGAATCATTTATTTAATACTGGTTACAAGTGTTAAATTAGACAATTGTAAATCATTTTTGCTGTAAATGGGGATCTGTTGTCTTCTTTTTAATTAAGCTGGATTTAAATGCAAGTGTTAAAAAGCAAAATATAAAAATAACAAGTTTTATGATATATTTTTATTATAAATTATAAATGAGGGTATACTTGAAATAAAATGTGTTATAACTCTCCCTTCTCCCCAAATAAGGAGTTGGTTTTTTTCTCTGCCAAATTAAAATTTCTACTATTTAAAACAAAAATTCATTTTAGTGCCCTAGAAACTTCCTATGCATTTAAAAGATTTTAATATATTATTTGTGGTACTGTGAATAAAATGAAACCGACCAAAGCATATTGTCCACAGTTCTAGCTTTTTATGATATTAATTGAAAATCTGACATCCTATAACTTATTTTTGATTAAGGAACTGGAAACTAGTTTAAAAGTATTTAATGATGCTTTTTTTTTCTCTCTTAAATATATTTTAATATAAGATTCAATCCAAATTTTTATCTGAAATACACAGTGAAATTTTTAGTGAAATTATGTCAAATCTGTGCATAATAAAAGCATTTGATATTTGGTTAGAATTAAGGATTGCAATACCGGTATTTTGAGCCTTTTATAATACCAGTATTCACAAGTTTAAATACTGTTTTTTTTTTTCGGTATTTACTAGAAATTTTTTAAATTGTCTCCACTATATTTTCAAGGGTCGCAAACATAGCAAAATAGTATGCGTTTTTGGTTTTATATCTTCCTAATAGCGAAATTAATTAGACTGTGAATACAGAGTATCATCGTACTGTCTAGAAAATGACACAATATGTGAATCATCCAAGGAAATGGTCCAAAACTGTCCTGTCCTATTATAGCTCAGAGTGATACTGCACACACGCAGGTTTCGTAGTCTGATATTCGTATCTGTGAAAACAAGGTTATAGTTGTGAAGAAAGTGCATAATATTTCGAAAAATTTCGATATTTTTTTTAATTGGTGAGTTTGTTATTCACATTTTATTTGCATATCATACTTTAGGGATTAAAATATTTTTCAGATTTATTATATACTCATTATTAATAAACAAACCCATAATAATGAATAACTTTAAAGAACATAAAAAATCTGTTGATAATACTTCAATTTGGTTTTGTTATTTATATGATGAAAAGAATATGGTGACACAATGTAAAAAATATTCAAGGGTTATTAAAGTGAATGGAGGAAGTGGACTCCATATACATTTAAAAATGAAACATGATACAAATTTGTTAAAGAGGAAAGAATCTAATTGCGATGAAGATAAAAATTTAAGTACAGTTTCTAAGCCCAAGCCATAAGATAATTTGGATGAAATTATAAGTGAAATGACAGCATTAGATGATTTCCCATTTCGAGTGTTTTGCACTTTTACTGAATTAAGAAAATCACTATCTGCCAGAAGTTTTAAAAATCTCCCAACATCGATTAACACTATTAGAAGAACTGTTATAAACTATAGTAATAGTGTTCGCAATTCTTTGAAACATGAGTTAATACAATTAAGGTGAAAAATTTAGTCTTACATTTGATGAATGGACAAGTGTAAGAAATAGATGCTATTTAAATATAAATATTCATTCAGAAAAAAAATTTTGGAATATAGGACTTGCACTTTCTTGGGAAGAAGGCCAGTGGAAAAATGTGTGGAAGTGCTTAAATCTAAATTAGGGAAAATGAATTATCCCTGAAAGAAGGTATTGTATTCATATCAACTGATGGAGCAACGGTTATAAAAAAGGTTAAAAAGTTGGTTGGTGCAAACCAATTGAATTCCTTGAGCATAGCAATTGTGCTATGCTCAAGGAACTCAAATAGGAGTAATAAATGTATTATACCAAAAAAAAAAAAAAATAATAATAATAATAATAATAATAAATAAAAATAAAGAACAGAAGAACCCAAATACTGTGGCTATAAAAACTTCTGATTTGGACTTTGAAGTGAGTGAGAGTGATACTGACAATGTAAATGTTGAAGAAGATATTGCTAATGAGGATGAAATATTAACTCATCAAAAATTGCTTCCTATAATTAATAAAGTTTCAAAAATTGTTAAGATATTTAAACGTTCCTCTACAAAAAATGCCTAATTACAAAAATATATACTAACTGAAAATAAAACATAGCATATGTTAATATTAGATTCTAAAACACGTTGGAATAGTTTACACATGATAGAATGATTTTCAAAACTAAAAAATCCAATCCAGAAAGCTATAATCGACTTAGGAATTCACTATTGGAAAAACTAATGCAAATTAGTTTTTCCAATAGTGAATTCGACTTCGTATCCAGAACTGAATCAGCTCTACTTACAATAAAACTGGCTGTGAAGGCATTCTGTTGGAGAGATTCTAATTTATTAACAGTTGGTGCAGCAATAAATTTTATGTTGCAGTCACTAAAAGAACAGCACACATCACTATCTGAAGAATCATATACAGTACAAAGTCGATTCGTCGAGACTTTGGTGGTTCCGGATTTGGGATTTTTCTGGATATTAGATAATCAATTTAAATCTGAGATGGCATGCAGAAATTATACAATTAAAACTATGAAATCGTTATTTATGAAATAAAGAATAATTATGTAATTTATTATTTGTAAATTATCAAAATTTACAAAAAAAAATTTAATATTTATTTCTTTACTTTATTAAACATTTCTTTCAACGTAAGTTGTTTAAGTTGCTTCCACAAAAAATTAAAAAGTTCCTTTTTCTTTGTACTTATGTCATATACAGTTGACTTTCCAGTGCTGTACTCCTCGCATAACTTTGAGACGATTGTAGATTGTAGATTTGGCAGCTCCAGGATTGGAAACTCTTTTCGACATAATCGAAAGTTCAAGCTTAGTTTTTATAAAATTGCCGTAATAATAACAGTCTGCAAAAAATAATAAGCTGGATCAAATTAGAAGATTAGGGAGAAGCGCAGTCTGTTACATTAACTGAAATGCCTTAGAATTAGTAAAGATAATTTTAGCCTAACTTTAGGGACTCCGTTATACATTATTGGCTGTGTATCGCAAGATTGGCAATGAAAGTTAAGTCGTTTCGCTAAATTTTGTCTTGCTCCTATTGCGTACTGAATTAAAGCAAAATTGTATTAGTTTAGTTAATTACTATACCTACGTTTATTTCTTGCACATGCTTAAAACTAATCTGAGTCCTGAATAAATAAACTCCCACATATACTTAAGGTTTTCGAAGAAAAAGGGCCAGTGCTAGATAACGCCTGGTGCAGTCTCTACTGTCCTAAATTCTGCTACAAAGCACCTTCCTAAGTTCTAAATTTTCACCATGCCTAAACTTTGGATCCCAGGTGCTTTCCCTAAATCATAAAAAACTTCTCATCCCTTAATTTTGCCACTCGGTGCTTCCCCCAAATTCCAAAAATTTCGTCTTCCCAAAATTCTGCCATCTGGCATATTTTGCCGCTGCTTCTGGGTTTATGGTTTTATTCTTAATTAAAATAGCACTAAATGTAATCTTTTAGCCTATGAATTTCATTAACAAAATCTATTTTTAGCATATGAAAAGAAATTTTTGTTAAACTTTTCCTCATCAACGTTTCTTAGAGCATTTAAAAATCTGTAATCATTGCCAAGCATGATGTTAGAATAAAAGGTTGCCATACTCTTGTTATTCAATTCCTAATATAAAAAAAAGTTTAGACATTGCTGCACGAGTTATTACTGAAGCTGTCATGTATTAATAAACATGCGGTAATGAAAACAAAATATAATAAATAATGACTCGCCAGGTCTGTGTCAGGGATATAAAATAGGTGAATGTTTGGGTTGATGTGTTATGCCAAGCAGATACTCAGCTATGGAGCAAAATTATTAATCTCATAAATTTATGCTTATGTGATTGTTTTTCCATAACGAGGTATTTTATTTAGTGCGTAAGGGAAATTAAGAATCGGAATTTTTAAGTGAAAATCTCTACATGTTTTATTATGGAAGGAAAAAATCAAATGCGCATGTGTAAAGCATACCCCTCCCCCCAAAAAAAAGTTTGTGGCTTTGAGGTCCGAATTTTAGATCATTTCGGATAATGGACATCTGGATTTCGGGCTTTGTACTTGTATTACATTGAAAAATCGCACAGAAGAAATGCATGTTGAAATAGAAAATGTCTTACAATTATAATGATTTCGAAAATGAAAAAGAAGAAGAGAAACTAACCAAATCAAATTTGATCAAGTTTATCCTAAATTTTCTTAATTTTTTTACCCACAAACCTATTCTCATTCGGAAGAATTCGGTACAGTTATTGAAGATGATGATGACACTAATCTTGATATCAGTAGTGAAAAGGGATTGTCTCTTGAACAAAAATTAGAATTAGTGATAATTAAAGAAATTTCAACAAACCAAAATACAATACGTAAATCAGTTATATCCAAAACCATTTGACGATAAATCAATTTTATTTGAAGATGAAGGATTTAGAGGTAAATACTTGGAAAAAGTATATCGTGCATTGCTAACAGTACCACCAACTAGCGTAGATGCTTAAAGAGCGTTTTCAACAGCTGGTAATTTTTGTGCAAAATTATGTTCCAGGCTTAATGGCAGTACAATTGATGCATTATGTTTTTAAGATCACATTTAAAAAATTTGTAATAGTACCACAGACTGAATAGTTATATTTACACTTTTTTGTGATTCTTTATATACTGTTATAATTTATAAGTTACAAATGATTTTTTGTGATATTTACTCTCTCTAATAAAAGTGGCAAATAAAACAAAGAAACACCTGTATGTTCTTTCTTTTTCTAAATTTCCTACTACCAGTATTAAGATCTAAAAAATACCGGTATTGAACTGGTCCAAAATTGCAATCCCTAGTTAGAATAAGAATCTGAATGTTTAACTGTAGTGTATTTGATCCTGTATGATATTACATCTAAAATATGCATTAAAAATACTGTGCATTTTTCCGTTATACCATGTTTTGAAAAATTTGTCAAAATTGTTTTTTCTTTCTTATTTATATAGACTGACTTTCCAACTTTGCCTCATTTCACACAAAGAGCCCTCCAAAATTTCTGTTTGTCACCAAATAACAGGTATGGTTACTTATTTGATTCTGAAGTTAAGAGAAATGCAGTAACTTTTAAGTTTTCTATGTCCACGTAATTTTGTTTTATGTGTATGAAGTCAAGAGATGAGTTTGTAAAATTGAATTGGCAGAAAAGTTCTCCACGGATGTAAATAAAATATTTATCTAGTACCAATAAAATTCCAATATATATATATACCTTAGTAAAAAAATGGGATAATGTCGGAATTTTTTTAATTTGTGATTTTTGCATTATGGCATCAATGTCATTAATTTAACTATAAAGGCCCGTTTCCACTGCTGCGTATGCGTTTCTCCAATCAGCGAGCGAATTCACTTTGATTGACATCTGCAATCCAGTCGATGTGCGGTGAAGGATGACATACGGATGGAGTTCAACAATGTTCAACTTCTATCCATATGTCTGCGGATGCGTTGGGGTCATGTGGTAAAAAAGGAGCAATCAAGTGTAGTCACCAAAAATTAATGGGGGCAGAAGTAGCGATGAATGCTCGCTTAGTTAAAGAATTGCTAAAAAATACTTATTTCTGAATTAACATTATAGCGAGAAATCTGCGTGCTGAAAAAGACAGCAATCAGCTGAATTTAGTTTAAAAAAAAGATAAGAAAAATAAGATAACTGCAACTACAGTACTTGTTTGCAGATAAAATCAGGTTTTCAAGAATTTCAGTTCAAGAAAATCAGCGGCAAAAATTATAATTCCAAGTCCATGAAATAGCAAAATTTGTCCTGAAAATTATTTCCTAGTTCTGCATATTCATTTACATTCATGAAAATGGATGTCTGACTATATCAAACTGCTATAGCAAATTAGATATGATTAAAAGATTTGTTATTTTTTTCTTTTGAAACAAGTAAAAACTAAAAACGTTAATTATAAATTAAATTAGATAGCCTTTTAAATATTCCACTGCATTAAAGAGTATGTTAAATTTGTATTTCCTTTTTTAAATATATCTTTTTGGATAACATATATTTGTAAGCACATGAAATATATTTTTAACAGCCCGTTTAACTTCAATCGGAACGCCACTTTAAAAGATAATGTTTTTTGTAAAAAATGTACTAGAAGCTGAAGAACAAACTCTGGTGAATTTTTCAGACGATAGCACACTGAAATAGGACCAAAAAATTTAGTTTTAAAAATTGATTTACTTGATGATGTATATAAGCCAAAATATGCATGCTACTTCTACGTGATGCTAGCTTAGTGGTAAAGCTGACGGTAATAATGTTTACTTTTGGGGGGTCGTGAGTTCGAATCCCATACGCATTTTGCACCCTGTCTGCAACTTTCTCAGCTTTTTGTTCCAATTTGATCAATATTCGTGTTTTATAATTTATTTCTATTATTATATGTGTTAAATATACTGTTTTATTTATGGTCTTATTTATTTAAATTTCCCCCCCAGCAAAAAAGTTTGAAAATTATATAATACTAATTTAAAGCATACCCTGTACATATATAATTGAATTTAACAAACATTCTCTATTCGTAAAAAGCAAATTTAAAGTTAATTAAATATAGATGAAATAAATGATTAATTATTGCTGCGAACTAATCTACAATATCATTTAAATTCTGAGAGCATATGTAAATCAAGTGCAAGTATCAAAATCCATGAATAAATATATAATTCCAAAAATTTATTAATCCTAAAAATTTATAAAAATGCATAAGTGAATAATGGGATAGCTTATTAATCCTAAAATATATATAAAAATGCATAAATGAATAATAAGATAGATTTAATCCTAAAAAAATTATGAAAACGCATAAGTGAATAATAGGATAAATAAATTTTTGGAATTATATATTTATTCATGGATTTTGATACTTGCACTTGATTTACATATGCTCTCAGAATTTAAATGATATCGTATATTAGTTCGCAGCAATAATTAATCATTTATTTGTTTGCATTAAATTTCATTTAAATTTAATTAACTTTAAATTTGCTTTTTATTAATAGAAAATGTTTGTTAAATTCAAATTCCATTCCTTGCAGGAATGGCGCAAGAGAATTATTTAAATCTAATTTATTTTGAAACCCTGTAGATATATATATATATATTCGTTTCACTTTTATGTGAATGTATATACATGTGCTCAGGCTTTGGGATATTTACGACTCTAAACTTTCATTCCAATTAACATGAGACAGTATTAATGCCCTAAATATTTTTTAACAAAAAATTACTATAATAATTGCTTTTAACTTCAGTCCTCTCCAGCAAAAGCGCAGGAATTAATTAATTAAATATTTCCATTTTCTTTACCTAATGTGTGTATATATAAAGAGGAAAATCTTAGAGATATGAATTAAAAATGTTTAAATTAAAAATAATATTTTATGGATTATGCATAAAATATAACTGCCCATAGTGCATTTTAAAACAAATGAGATTTCTAATAAATTATCCAGCTATGACCCTGAAGTCAGCGGTATACAAGCATAGCAAATTTTGTGTAAACATTGTGAACCTTTCTTTACAGTTGCTCTGTATTTTTAAAGTACTAACTATCTTTTAATTCCTTTAACTTTTTTATTTTATATATTTATTTGCTTATTTTTTCACTAACAGTACATTTTAGTTTTAATAATATATATATTATTTCATTAATATTTAAGGCTTCTAGAAAGGCAAAAAAAAAAAATTAATTTACTTCAGCTTTTATGGAATGAGTGATGTTCATAATATGCTAAAAATTGCTAGCGTACTTTACTTTCGCAGTTCATAAGCAGAAATAAAAATTTCCAATAACATGGAATTTAGTAAACAGAACTTTTCTGCGTTTTACTTCAGGATCCATATCAAATCCAAAACAAACAATACTCGCTCAAGCGGGAAAAATTCAGATGTTCAACGTCGTAACTCGCGAACTGCTTGTTTGGCGCCAAAATATTACAGTGACACCTAGCGGCGGAAAATGAAAATATTCTACGCATACGCGGCAATGGAAACGCTTGTACGGATGCCGTAGGCGTGTCTTCAATTGACGCAACGGGTTCGTACGCAGTAGTGGAAACGAGGCTTAAGGGGGAACTAATGTCACTCCACTACTGTACTCAAATTTGGATTTATGAAATGACTAATATTGTGTGTGCATTAAAATAAGGCAATCATGTGCCTTTTTATGCATAAGAAAATGCTTAACCATTGCAGAAATATTTCTTTGAATCATTCATCAGAAACTTTCAAAGCTGAAGTATTTACTTAAAGCTTGCGAATTGGCATTAACTCTTTTGTTCCCAAATGTACATATGTATACTGCAGCAACCATTGTAAACATGTAGGATATAGAAAGCTGATAAAAATTAAAAACAAACTTTATTTAAAAAATGCTGTTAAACTGGAGGGACTTGGCATTGCAAAGACTGTTGAAATGTGGATGGTTTCTTATTAGATGAATGCAAATGACCTGTGGGCTCAGATCTAACAATGTTGGTGATTTAAGTTTTCTACTCTGTGAACCCGTTGAAAATACAATATGAAAGACAACTCACTGAGCCAGTTTGCACAACAATAGAGTAGAATAATCATATCCTTGAAATCAAATCAGTAATTTTATATGTGTAAAGTTAATTTTAGACTTTATGGTATGTGTGTATGTGTATATTAGGATAATCATTGACTTGTTATTCTGCAACTCTGTTATATCCAGCCCTAGGAAGTATGAAGACTTCTCTGATTTGCCTTACAAATATTAACTGAAAACTAAAGAGCCATGACTTATTCAGTCTGCAAAATGTATGACAAAATGTTCATAAACTCTCAACTATAGATAAATTCTAAAAACTTGCAGCTGGCAAGAAGTGCTGTTTCATATTTATTCTTTAACTTAGCTTGAAATTCCATATACTAAATGCATAATTGTTTTGGATGCAAATAAATGGTGTTTGCTAATTTTTGTTATTGATACCTTTCTAAGTGTTTCCAACACTCCAATGAGAGTATGTTTTAGAAAGCATATGGCACAGTTCCCAACTTTTCTGGTTTTTCATCACATGTCCTAGGTTCCTGGTATATCAGCAGAATTTCTCAGTTCTTGATTTTTAGTATTTTTTAAGAAAAGGTTTCAGCAACAAATTAAATTTATTCAAGTAATGAAACTTTAATTACATAAATTTCATTCTCGTACCCTTTATGCTTTTCAGCATAATTTTTCCTATTCAATTTTATTTGATCTGAATTGCCTTAATCTAATATAGGCATTTGTATAACTTTTTATGAAGATTCATTTAATTCGGTTTTATATCACTCTATGGCATATTACTAAGTTTATCCACATGATAGTATTTACATTATTTATTTTGTTTTCCTCATGTTTGAAAAAAATATCATAAACTAAAGCTTTTCTTCACTATTTTGGATATTCTGAGTGTAAAAGTGTAAGAATATTAAAAATTGAACTAAATGTTAATATATTTTATGGCAGAGTCATGTAAATAGTTGAATAACTTGATTCATGAGTTATAAAACAAATTCAAGTCAATTTGAAATGGTACCACTACACGCTACAAAAATTCTTGGTTTTTCATATTTCAAGATCTATGTTATCTATGTTCCTATTCCCATGCATTTTTCAAATCATATAATAAAAAGAATTTGAGATTGCAATATTTTATTAAAAATTAATCAGTATATTTAATGATTTCTGAGTATTGTCTTTTGTTATGGTATACTTGAAACTAAACTCCTTGGTGAAGGGATTGCATATAAAATTTCTAGATGTTGCTGTTTGTATCATTGTCTTTTTTTGCAGTGCATACATGGCTCCTTACGTCTGTTTGTTCTCCACTGCCACTAGTAATTTTCTGCAAAATACAGTGTCATATATTAGCAGATTTTTATCCACCTTGGTCACCATTAGGAACACATCAAGCAAAAGTGGAGAAAATGTATAATATAAATATTGTTATTTTATTACAGGGTAAAAGCTTTTTGGGGAGAGGCAAATTACTGCATGAATTATTGTTTCCCTTCACAAGCAGTAAATAACTGAAGATGCCAACTTGTGTCTTCCATCTCAAATAGTCATATGATGAAAGATATCAGCTCACATCTCCCATTACAGATAGTAGAGTAACAAAAGATGCTAACTTGCTTCTCTTGTCACAAGTAGTTAAATAGGGAAAGACTTAAGGTCCCATTTTATATCAGTAACGTGGTAAATGTTTACAGAGTTTTCTTGGGCTATTATAAAATATTTTAAGAGTTTAATATTGCAGTTGTTCATGATCTTGAATAAGTTACATGCAACCTCACATTAATTTTCTTGGACACTCATCACATTAATTTTCTTGGACTGCCAGCTGCAGCTTAAGAGCTTTCAACTTACTTGCAAATGAAGAATTTCATTCCACAGAACTTCAGCTTAACTGCTGATCTTTCTGCAACTCAATAGGTTATAATGAAGCTCTTTATATGGATTTCATTTTGATGAAAACTGGTTGTATGCAATAGCAGTATGTGTTGCATGCTTGTGCATCAAATCCTGAATCAGAAATTAGAGCAACTTTCACTATAAAACTGCAGCTTAACTCCATCTTTACCTTCTAATCTCAGTGATTACCCTAGCTGCATGCTACATCCACACAATGTCAAACTTCATTCTTTCCTGAGTAAATAATATTGGATACCTGTATTTATCTTCATTACACATATCTTGTTCACCTTGTCGGTGCTTAAGCAATGAATATGCGTTTAGCATAATTGTTCAAAATTTCATGTCATGACCACAGTGGACACAAGAATGGGTCTGGTTCACATTCTAGTAGAGCAATAGTGAATATCAGTATTCATTTACAGCACTATCACCAAAATATCAACATCTTCAGGTTGACTTTCTAAAACCATGTATATAGTAAAATAGCAGATGTCCAGATTTTCTCAGATGTGTGCTTTGTCAGTTGGATTGGGTGGCTTGATCAGGTTCTTCCTTTTTATTGCTTTCTGCAGGGTTGTTTTCCAAATTGACATCTAAATGTGAGGTAGGTTGAAAAGAAGATATTTGTTGCAACACAGTCTAGTGGTTTGTCAATGATTTAGGACTTTCACATTCAGTTATTTAGATGTTCCACAGACTATTGAACCAAATATATGCTGGTTTCGTTTAGATATTAACAGCAAACAGCTTTTAAGTATCTTTTTTTTTTTTTTTTTTTCTTGACAATTCTTAGTGATAATAATTAGATATTGAACCAATGTATTGAGTTTCTGTGTGTGCATCTTCATTGCAAATTGGAATAGTATACACACCTTAAGTATCTGTTGTGATGCCATCTGATTTGTCTGTTCTGAACAATCTCCAGATGGATGGGGCTGATCATCTGCACAGTAAAGCCATAAATTCTGTCAGCAAAATCTAAATGTGCTCTAGTGTGGTAATTGTGAATGAAGAAGTGCAGCAATGTTGTATGTCGCTGTCTTTTGCGATTCCGGCTTGCAAGTGTAGCCAGCAGTAAAAGTGGGTAGGGTGTGTGTCAGAGTTGTATTGGTGTTATTTTGTTGCAGAAAGTGAGCTAAAGAAATTGTTTCTTTTCTGAAACCTGTCGGTATAAATGAACAATTTGTATTTCTGATAGTAGCACAGTTTAAACAAATGCGTGCAACTGTTGATTACATCATATCAGGCTGCCCTAGGTGTTATGCAGTAAAGAAGCAATCCTTTGTGCAAACAAACAATTCTGTCTCATGAAATGAACATATCTCCACAAACTATGTCATGCATTTTGAAGAACAGATTTATATTTTGGTGCATATAAAAGGTACACATGGCATTTGCTTACTGAAAAATTAAAGGAGATATGTTAGATTCAATCCCAGGCTTTCTTAATGATGTATGGGAATAGCTAGTATCGCAGCATCCTATTCACAGATCAAAATAGTGTAGAAAAGTCTTTTAACAAGCAAACCGATCGTGTGTACACACGGTTCTCCCGGAAAGCAAGAGAGGAAGGTCCATGTGTGCAGCGCAGACATCACTCTGCTTACATCATGGTATGGTAGGCAGTTGCCTAGCAAAGAGCATTGTAGGTCATTTTTTGTTAAAGGGGAGTAAAGACTTCTGCAGTCGTGTCCCCCCCCCCAGAATATATGTCTATTAATGGGTTTGCATAGTTTTATTCAGTAGTTATATGTATTGAAAGTACTGATAGAACTTATGGCATATATGTATATATATGTAACGAAGAATGGCTGTTTATTTGTGTATGTGTAATTCATACAGATATACAGTTTTTTGATCTTGATCAAGTTTTGTACACTTGACATTCAAAACTAGAAGAATATCACCATCTACATAAAATAATAATAATAATAATAAACCAGGATATTAGAATGTTATGCTTATGTCATCTATTTTAGCTTGATATCATCATTTTTACATTCCCATTATCAGTAGAAGTCATACATACTAGACAGAGAATTTATAATTTTTTTAAAAAAATACATATTAATATTTTTACAATTTAAGTTTTTAAATCTGTCACTCATCTTAGGCCCATATCACCTTTGCTATGTTCCTGCTCTTAGTTCTTACTAAAATCATTAAATGAGGCCTTGTTCATTTACTCATTAGAACAGTGTAGAAATTTTAAAGTAGAATTTAGGTGTGCTAGTTTTTCACGGATATTTCAAAAATGGTGAAAAAATCAAGCAAAGTTGATGATGATTTTTCAAAAGCTCATTTTTGAAAAAGACATAACCAATAAGAAAAATGCCAGCTCTTAATAACACTCTTCCATGGCACTGTGTTAGTTCTAAGAGAAAAATCACTGTCCACCTGAGATTTTGAAAAAACTACTCCCATCCTCCTAAATGAAGCCTCTTTACAACTAGTATGTATACATAAAAGATTTATGCATTTTTAATGTAAAAGATTTTCTAATCTCATAATAATTTAAAATTAAATGCAATTCTATCACTCTCAAATAAAATAAATGTTTCAGTTATGCATACAGTAAGGCCTTTTAATGCATCAGCTCTGTTAATTAAAACTGCAACAGCTCTGTTCAGAGAATGGAATTTAAAACTAGCAAAAAATTACATCTGAATGTTTGAAAAATATGGTTGAATTTGTATTCCATAACTTTTTTAAATATTATTTTTGATCATACATTAATAATAATAATAACAATGTTTTAGGATTTTTCACTTTTCAGTATGCATAACTTTTGGAAATTTTATTTTCATGTATGTTTAACAAACATTTTCAAATTTCTTTTGACTTTATATGAATCATTAGTGCAAAGGGGCTTTTTTTCCTCTGAAGAACTGTTGTTTTAGTTTTGCAATTTTGTGTTGAATCACTATAAATGTCCGTTTCACTTTTCAAACTGTTGCCACTAAATGTTAGAGTCCTGCATTATATTTGAAGAAATTAAATGTTGAAAAATCTGCATAAATGTATGTATATTTCTCACATAGTGATGAAACTACGGTACATAGAGCCATCAAATTTTGAATGATATAATTCAAATATGGCCATGTGAAAGACCAAATTTGGAATTTGTTTTATTATTGATTTCATATTTTGTAAAACTTTAACAAATTTTTGATTAACGAACTCCATGATTTCAAAGCACGCAATGGCAGCACTATATGGGGAGGAAAGCCTTTTTATCTGTAGTGTGCGGAACTGTGTATTGGGAATGCTAAAGGTATGCTCATTTGAAAATTATTTTGCGACATTGCTATTGAACTGAATTTTCTGGTTTAAGTGCAAAGAACATGATATTTAATAAATAAAGGTAACACAAAAAAACGTTTAAAAAAACGCCCCTTTGAACGGTATTTAAAATATGAAAACTTTTTTTTTTTTTTTTCAAAAATTTTCCTAACCATTATATAATTCTGAGGTTTGTTGTTTAAATATAAAGTATTTGTGAATGACACTTGGTTTGATATTGATGTTTAAAATATTCATTTTACTTTGTGTTGTTTTAATTTTACTTGTCAAAATGTCAGTGTTAGCTGACACTGTTATACAATAAAATATGTATCTGAATGTGCAACTGAATTTAATTCCTTATATTTTTTAAATTTAGGCAGTTGATTGAGAATGGTTACAAGCAATTGGAAATTTTTAATACAAAACTACATGAAGCATTAGGTGTCATGATGGCTTTAAAACAGAACAGAGCACCTGGATTAATGCAACTCGAATAGCAAATCATTCTGTAAATCATATATGTATATGGAGCATTTTTATATGTTATTTCATGTTAATCGCTTTATTAAATGTAAATGTTTTTGTACATTTGTTTATTATTTGTCTTTCATTTGGACCGTTAGAATTTTTTCAAATTCGACATTTTATGTTTGTTGATTGTTTGGCATCATGGATTGTGAAATCATAAGCATTTTGACTAACTGCATATTGCATTTATTCACAGTTCCTTGAAAAACAGCACTTCTTCTGAAGATCCGAAAAATGTTTCGAATTTTTTAGCACAGTTAGAAAATGAAAGTAACCATTGGGCATATTTTCATTATTTTGGCATCCCATTCTGCTTGCATGGTGGAATGTAGAAAGGAAAATATTGGTATCAAGGATAAGAATTTTGAAAACAAGTTATTTCCATTCAATTATCTTATACATTAATATTAAATAATGCACATAGCTTATATTTTTCATCCCTACTATGCAGAATTAAATAAGATTTGTTTTCTCTCTGGCAAAATAGCTTTATAACAATAGTTTTGTGTTGATCTTTCTGTACAGTTTTATCCGTTGTCTAATTGACATAAAATTTCTATTTATGATTGAACTGAAGTGTCTTTAGAGGTTTGCTTTTTTTTTATTTTCTTCAGTTATGCTTCAAGGACAGAGTGTAATTCAGAGAAAAGAATTCATCTGAGTACGTACATTTTAAAAATATTTCAGATTATGTAGGAAGAATAAGAAAAGTGCCAAGAATCTAGAAGTATGTTTCATAATTTAATCCTTGTTGTAGCAATCCTGCTTTACATTTCCCAGCTCCATTTTGTTATTTGTGTGAGAGAAATGTCCAGTATGAAGATGCTTTTACAGATATAATCCTTTTATAAAAGACTTATCTTAGAACCTGTTTTTACTAACTTTAAAAAGAAACCCCCTTTTTTTAATTGATAGAAAAGTATAAATTTCTTTTTGAGAGGTTACTAAAGTTTAGAGGAGGTTTGCAAAATATTTTTTGAGTGCTAACAAAGAACTGTATTTTTGAAAAAAGTGCAATTCTAAGCAATTTGAAGACTTATATGTCAACTGCAGATGACAATCCTGGTTTGGACCGACAAAAAATCATTAGTGAGTCGCCTATATGGACAATGATAAGGTGCTAAAAGATTGTCCTCTTCCTTCTCCGTACTACTGTCTAGTTTCCTAAGCCTCCTCCATCCTAACATTTGGCAATGCAGTTTATTACATCAGTATTACTGCAACCACTCTCACCACCTCAGTGTCTTGGTATGTGAAACCTCAAGATTGTGATGTCATATTCTTGTTTTTGGTGTATTATGAAGTCTCAGTGAGTTTCTCGGAGTAGAGCTTTGCAAAAAGGTTTTAAAATGCTTATACAAAGTAAGTACTAGTAAGTACAAAGTATACTTTTTGCATGTTGTCATATTTTCAACGTATAATAATTCCATGGTCTGCTGGCTGTAATTTAGTTTTTGAATTAGCAAGGGGGGGAGAATCTAAAAAATTTTATATATAGCATGGTTCTAATATAGGTATTTTGACACAAAATCAAACTTTTTCTAAAATGATATGCCAAGTTTTTTCCATATTTCTATTCTACTACTCGAATTATGTCTAAATATTGAATTTTGTAAAATTTGGTGTAAAATTTACCAAATTAAATTTGCCAAAATTAAAAAATTTAGCTTGGCACTTTTTTATGTTCATTTTGCTCCAAAAACTCTTCACTTGACGAACTTCTTAACTTATAGCATCCACTTTTCCTTGTACACGAGCGGAAAAAATCACGTTTGCTACTTTCAAATAATTTTAACAAAGCATGTAAACCACATTTGGCATTATTATTTCTTACAACATATATGCTAATTCATGTACATCTTAGAAGATTTTGAATAAAAAACTTAATTTTTTGGAGGTGTGCCTAGAAATACATCTACTTTAAGATGATTTTAAAAATTTTACAGGTTAAAATAATACAAAAAGTTTTTCAAAAAATGTATAAAAATATTTTTAAATAAATCATAAAAGATGTGTGAATTATATTTGGATTAAGTCTAAATTTCAAATTCTGGAAGAAGAAATCAAGTAAGTTTAAGAAAAAAAGAGGTATTGGTAAATATAAATCAAATTCAATTAACATTGAGGAGCTAAATTTTTTAAAGCTGATTTTTTAAAAACTACTCGTGTGATTTTTACAAAACGTGGCAGTTTGACATAATTTAAGTCGTAAATGGAAATCGTTATATGGAAAAGGAAATGGCATGTCATTTCAAAGAAAATCCAATTTTGTGTCAAAATACTTGTATTAGAGCAATGCTATATATAAATGTAATACATATCCATAAATCGCACTTTTGAGACATGAAAAACGCTAGTTGAGTTTCGTCAATCGGCTCAGTAGAACGGGAGATATAGAACTGTCTTCTTCTTCTCCCCCCAAGGTACATAGGTTGAGATTCCTTACCATTAGTAAAGCTGATATACTTTAGATATCATCAGGCAGATTTTTCAAAAATTAGTTCTTTATTCTTTATTGGGCATGAATTTGTTATATAAATTTTCTGCTAGAGTAAGTGATTAAAGCAAAATACATGATGATATCAACTTTAGGAATGATGTCTTCAAGGTAAGGCATGAAAGCATACAGGCAGCTCACCCATTCTGAAGGGAATCAAATCATGAGAGAAAATATCAATATTTTTAATAGCTTAGTTACTAGTCGACTTAATAGTACTAAGAATTAAATCCATGCATGATTATGCATCTGTCCTAAAATAATTCATTCTTTTCAAGCATGTGCTTGGGCAGGTGTTCAGTTTGTCTTTAAAGTACTTTGTTTAATACTTTTTTAATTAAATGTTTAACTGTATTAACCAAGGTTCAAGCTATATGTTGTTGTGCCAATATCAAAAAGTTTAAAAATATTCAATGTTTTAAAAAATCATAAATGGTCTGTTAAGAAAAATTGGAGGGGAAGAAATGAGAATTGTAAATACTCTTCATTATTGAGGCTCAGAAGTTTACTTAAATGTGAAAGATTTCATGTGAAATCTTATTCAACTTTATTTATCTACTAGCTGTGTAATGTAGAAAAAGTCTTATTAACTAAATGTTTATTTAATGGCTTTGAAGCAATTCCTGAATTAGAAATTTAGGACTCAATTTCATTCATAGGATGAATTTTCATTTTATCTATAATAGAACTGCTGGAGTACTGTTTTTGGTACATTTTTCATTGAAAATATCTCGTGAACTATGATACCTATTAAAAAACGAGAGTAGCCAAAAGTGTGCATTTGCATATAAAATTTCCATTGTACCTATAATAGAATGCAAACTAATGTTGGGTTTACTACTTACATTGTACCAATGACAGAAACCGAAACTAGTGATCTCATAAAGTTAGAGTAATAAAATGCTCACCAATGTCCGTTCTTAAACAGAAGCGTGGTTGACTGCAACCATTCCATTCTATCTTCAATAGAATCGGAATCTAAGATAGTTACAAAGGAATGAGAATTTTCTCTGGCTGAACGAGCACAGTCAAACTATTGTAGGTATATATTCTGCTATCTTTAACTGAAAACACAAGCAATGATAAAATTGAATAAATATCTAAAACACATTGATAAATTTTAAAACAAATATTTTATTTCACTTTAAATAAAGTGATAGACACAAGAGGCATTTGGCTGTGTGTAGCTATAAAATGCTTAAAACAGTGATATAAACACATTCTTATGAAGTTTAAATAGACAAATATATAAACACTCGCACAAACATGTATATCAGCATCATAATGAAGAAAAACATTTTTCTCTTGTTTTTCACATTGAAATTTTAACGTTTCTAAAACACCAGTTTCCTCTTGTATTACTTTAACTTTTTACATAATATAGCAGCGTCGGATTGTTTTTATTGAACAGTGTTGCTTTCAGAATATTAAAACAGCTTATTAATATTTGTTGAGATAATTACTTAAGTGAACCAATATCGAAATGGAAATTATTGTTATGTGTTTTAAACTTTTAAGGTTTACTTGTTAAAACTGATAAAGTCCATTTATGGAAACACTGCAGAAGCAGAATACTATCTGGAACCTTTTTGAGGGGGCAACCAATTCATATGGATTTCTATTTTATATTGATCATTGGTTTTCATCTTTGTATGTATATAATCAAAATGTGAAACACTTCAAGGTCTGATTTCCCCCCCCCCTATCTAAATCACTGAAGTTGTCATCCATATGTGGTGCCTGACACATCCTTGGTACAGTTTAGCAATTCATTGATATTGACTTGAGCCAGAAATACATTATTTAGTAGCCTCCATTGTTTTTAAGAGTGTTCTCTGGAAAATGAATGCCAGCATCAAATGTAATTGTTTATTTATGGAACTAAGAAATGCAATTTTTAAAGAATTTGCACTAAATGGGGAGGGGCAAATTTTTTATTTTAAATGTGTTTATCTAATGCCAATAGCTTTATGATAATTTAACCATTTTAATGAATCCTGATTCGTCATTCAGTGTCCACATTTCTACGGAATTAAAAATGTAAGGTCAAACTTTTCTGCTCCAAAATGCATTATATACGATGGTAAAATCATCTTCAAAATTATTAGCTGGATATATTATAAGTTAGATTATAAAAAAATACTAAATGAAGGATTAAGTTATGAAAGAAATGTATTTACTGCTTTCAGTTTGCTTAATTTATTAAGCAGTCATAAAATGAAAAATCAGATATGTTGAATGGCAGAATTATAGAAACTTGCTCTTTGAGAGGCCGCATGGAAGATCTTGTATTTCATGTAATGGCAGTATTTGCTGAGTTGCTTGCAAGCTTATCATAACTTAAGAGACCCAGGAAATTTTTTAAAGAATTTGCTAAATGTGTTTCTAACTGCAAAAATGCATTATGTATATAAATAAAAGATGATTAAATTAGCAGCTTAAATTAATTTTCCTTTTCTATTCTAAAAAGAGTAATCTCTCTGCACTGCTTCATTTCGAAATTAATTCATGTCATATGACTCTTACATAATTCTGATGATGTAAATGAACCTAAATCAAACAGCCAATAGTAATTTTACAGCAGTATTAACTATCCAATCAAAATGCATTGAGAACCAAAACTAACTCAGTCTGAATTAAGATTTCACCCTGAACATAATGCACTTGCTTTCGACACTTTGGCCTAGCTGGATTACAGTCTGTCTGCTCCTTCTATCTTACTGCAAATTTATCAAAAATGTAAGCTTTTTGGAATAGGCATGATTAATGTGTCAACTTGTTTGTGGCCACAACATAAAAACAGAATATAATAGGAACAACTGAAATAAAAGTTGAATTAAATATACCTTGACTGCCAAATTTCTTATTCGTTGTGGATTGGCATTTTAGCATTCTGTGACATCAAAATTCTCACTGTTCATTACAGATTCTACCGCCTGCGCTCTACTACAGTATCCATTACATATATATATATATAGTATGTATATAAATTTCTGATTTTTGGAGTCCTGAACTTATCGCTCTTACACAGTGCCTGACTTGCCATTACAGTGGGCCCCCATACAGTTCATTTAGCAATGATTAGTGTTTAAAAATGTCTCAGCTTAGTGCTCAGAATGATGCAAAAATAATAAACACTTAGAACAGAATTGTGAATAAACAGTTTTAATGTTTAGGTTCTGTATCAGGATAGTCTAATAATAAAAGAAATTAATATGTCTATCAAATTTAGGATGCAGTTTCTTCCAGAGTCGTCTGAGCGTCACTGCTTGCTGTGGTTTTCCTTGAGCTTCACTGCTTGTTGTGGTGTTCCTTGAGCTTCACTGCTTGTTGTGGTCCTTGAGCTTCACTGCTCTGAGTTCTCCATAGGATGCTTATATGCACCTTGAAGCATGTTTTCCAAAATTCTGTTTATATTATTATTACTTTGAAATTTTTTACAGATTACTTAGAGGTTCAACTAATCATTTCAGAATTTCAGTCTTTACACCATTGGATAGATAGGATAATACCTTCCAAATGAAATTTATTCCCAATATCTAACATAATTTATTGAACTTTTGGATCTCTTGCTTCCCAAAATGTATCTTGGATTTCGACCTCTGTATCTCCATAAAATTTCCTGCTGTTTTAGAACTCAGTCATTTGGTTCCTAATTAATTTTCAAAGTAACTATATTTGTATTTAAATAAGTTTCAGATCAGTCTGCTAAAAAATAGTAGATGGTTTATCTTTGAAGTCCGCATTATGATTGTTCCATTTTGTGCTTTTGAAGCTGAGCTGGATTTAAATGCTCTTTCAAGAAGAATGTTCATTTGGGGAGTAACAGTCTTAAAAGTTTGTGAAAAATGAGAATTAGATATAATGCTTTTTTTTTTTTTTTTTGATAAAATAATTATAAAATTGGGTATTAATGTTAGAAAACTTTTGGAGCGTGTCGACAATTATAGTTAAGAACCGAATTTTTAAAGTAGTTCACTCTCTCATTTTGATCGCAAAAATTTCAATTTTGGACCATGATTAAGTTGGGTATGGTTTCGACTGTTTCTGAATGATGGCATGATTCCTATAATCGACTCTTGACATAAAAAAGTTGATGAGCAATTAAAAAGTACATACATTTTCCAAAAAAATTTTTATGTCTGCATTTTTATGCTATTTGCTGTTGCAAGTATTTCATGTTTCTGTAAATAAATCTGTTATTGTTTTCCTCTTTTTGGACATTCCCCATTCTGTCGCATAGATTTTCACTTTTGGAATCATCTCCGTACCCTTTACTTCTATCAATAGCCAGATTAATAAGGAATATCTTCTCTCTGCAGTTGTAAGAATATACTAATTTGTTCCTTGTAACCAAAACTTTTTAAATCCGTTTTTCGTATATGGAGAGGCTAATATACCTGATTTTGTATACACAGTTGTGGGAGTTTCTTTTAACAAAACTAGGGAAGTAATAATTTGAATTTCCAAAGGCTAGCAATAAGAAAGGAAAGTTGGAGGTTACAGTCAGTGTGAATGAATCAAATAATGATTTCTCTATGGATTGAATTTAAGTAAGATTGTAGATGGTGCAACATTATTCTACATTTAAGTTTTTTTTTTTTTTCTTTCTTTTTTAAATGGCTGAGGCTATTTAATAGTCAGTAAGCCTTGTGCCACTAAAAGTGGCCATTTCATTGTGAAAGCACCTGATAGGTGGCCACCGTTGCCTCCTATGAAGGGCCGAACAGTTACAACCATGCTTCCTCCGGGATTCGAACCCGGGCCCATCGCTATGGCAGTCAGGATCACTAACCACTATACCAGATGGACGGCTGTACATTTAAGATGTAATTTATGAAAACAGTTTCTGACAAGATGTTGAAGAAGCAATAAAATTGAAAGTAATATAAACAAGGAAATCAAAAACAAAATAGAAACATTTGAGGTATAATGAAAATTTATATATAAGGGGAAGCAGTGATAGTAATAGAAAATTCTCAACTTATGTTATTTGTAAGTAATGATCAAGAAGAAGAAATATATGCAAAATCCTGGATTTCTACAAACTTGGTCTTCAAGCATTGCTACTGAAACTTGAGCTTGATGTTTTTACTTGGAATTTAAAAAATACCAAAAACTTGTTTTAAAACTTCCGAAACCTACTGATTTTATCATATTAAGTGTGAAACTAACAGTGAATCTAAAAGAAAAGTTGCACAATCTTCAACCCCCTTCCCTCTCTAAATCATAAACGATTTTTACATGCTTTATATTTGAAGGAATTGCAGTAATTCCAGTAATATGTGGCCCACCAGCGGCCGAGCGGTAAAGACGCTGAACACTGGTAGTTCGGTCTGAGGTTCGAATCCCGCGAACGGGCTGGCTGCATGGGCGTTTTCGTGGTTTTCCCCATGTGTAACGTGTATACGAGCCAGTTTCCCTTAGAAAGTCCTCCACGAAAGGCATCCCTCCCTTTAGGCAGATAGCCCTCGTGTGCTTTGCCATAATTAAATACACCAAACACCAGTAATATGTGACTTACCAAAACTTATTTCATCACACTTCGCTGAATAACAAAGCTTTTTTTTTTTTTTTTTTTTTTTTTTTATATATAATGGAACAACTTTTCACAATATTGTGACACTTCAGACTGTCATAAAATTATCAAAATACACACACTAGGGAAGGAGAAAAGATGGAAATTTAAAATTTTTGAAATAAAATGGCTTTATTCTTTTAGTAAAAAGTTATTTATTATATTTCCTTTAATCAATTTAATTATAAATAAAGTAATAACAGTCTTTCATATCTCTACCCCATACCTTATAAACTGTAAAATTTCCAGATATGTAGATTTGAGAAGCTGGCTTTTTAAATATATGCAACCATTCTCAGCATCACATGAATCTAAAATTTCACAACAGTCATGACATGCGAGAGAACTTTAGCCTATTTCTGTGTGAAGCAGCAGAGATTAATATCTAGTCTTAATCTGACGCAAGACATTCATTTATTTTAGACAGAAAACTGTTTCATACAATTTTTCTACCTACTTTTTCACTGAAAGAAAGATGCACAAGTTTTTTTCTTTCTTTCACAAAACATTGGAAGTTGTTCATTTTCAACAACCAATCAGATTATTGGAGTTAAGATTATTGGATTAAGTCAAACAAAATGAATTAGTGTAATATTTGTAAATATTTTAGGACTAGTTTCGACTACAAAACCACCTACCTCAGCTGCCTAAGTACAAATGAATGAGATAAGATAAGAATGGCTGGACAGAAGTTAAGCTACTGGCACTATCTATTGATGAAACAAGCAGACTAAAATGAAATTTCCTTAAAGTCTGAAGGTAAACATGGATTGGAATTGGGGTCGTTAACCAGAACAAAAAGTTTTTTTTTTTTTTTTTTTTTTTTAATGTGAAACACCTCTAGAAAATGTAATTCACCAATGGAAGATTTTTTTGAATAATTTTGGCTTAATTAGTTGAAAAATGGAAAGTGGGATTTTTTAACCAACAGTACTGGGCAACAGCGGATTCTGTGTTTCCTTTTTTCTAACATATGCCTCATTTTCTTTAAAGTGAAATTTTAAGTTTCTCTTAGTTTGACCATAAATTAAACCACATTGGCAAGGATGCTGTAAATACCCCAGGAATTCATATCCGGAATGTGGTCCTTAAGTATGAAACTGGGAATTTTACTGATAGGAGAAAAATCAGATATCAGCATCGAATCACACATCATCAACCATCATTTGTATTGGAGAACTAGTTTACCCTTTACATGGTAATCCCAAAACGATCCCGGTGATTACTGTTACATACCGCGTGACAAAACAGAAGCATTGTTCTAAAGAGTTGTTTTTCCGAAATATTTTGAATGTGTAACATGACATTTCACGCGTTCAAACATTTTGGAAGTCTGAATTGTAACATGATGTAAAAAAGCCAATCACCAAAGTATTATCAGGGTTTGCGGTTACTTTGTAAAGGGGAAACTGGTTCTCCAATATAATGATGAGGGAATTGATGCAGATAGCTGGTTGGTTGAAGATGAGCAATTTACATTTTTTTTCAAAAGGAAGAAAAAAAATCAAGTGCCTTTTCTTTCAGTGGTAAATCAGGTAGAGAAATTGTTTGAGACAATTGTTCGTCCGAAACAAACGGATGTACATTCCCCAATTTCATTTCAGTTGATTTTATAGTTTCATAATGATCGGAATACATGATACTTTAATGCACCAGAGAAAGATTGCATTAGTTTCTCTACTCAGCTATTGGAGAGAATCTTTCAGTAAATTTATGTGATAAAAACCAAAGACTAAGCGAAGAGAGGGAACAATAAGAGCTGGGCTGAATAAATATAAACAAAATACTGTAGTAACTATTAGTACTCCAAATAACAGCTCAAAAGTTTGATGACATAATTGAGAGTTATCAAACAATTGAAAAATAATGAGGTTATCCTCGAATACTTCAACGACTCATAAATTCCATTACAGAAACTGTAGGATAAGAATTTTGTTCAAGATGCATCTTTTTCAAGATAATCTAGAAATGAATCCAAGAAAGCTTCAGAATCTAGTTGACCTTGAATATAAAAATAAGGTTATGCAAGTAGTTTCTCTCACCCTCTCTTTCCTGTAAACTAATAATATATGCTTCCTCTAAAAGAATCATCTCCTATGATAAAAAGTGCAGTCACATCAAAACAGAAGAGAAGAGAGTTCTTATTGTTCTAAACAGAAGAGTTGATGATATTCCCCCAAATCCCATTTCTTAAAGCTTTTAAAACATCAATCATAACTTCATTTTCTTCTTAATTTTTTAATAATTTGACTATATACAGTGCCGTGCAGAGGTAGAGATAGTGTAGTGAACTGACTTGGCTAAAGGAATACGTTATTTGAATTCGGCAAAGCCCACGAGGGCTATCTGCCCAAGGGTAGGGATAGTTTGGTGCAGAACTGGGCGGGTTGTACTCATCTTACATATGAAGAGAACCGTGAAAGCCAACTATGCAACTAGTTCTTTTGCCTAGGTATGAACTACCAGCACTCGGCAATCTTTATCTTCAGCTACTGGAGAGGGCAAACAAAAGAAATTGGTCAGAGTTTTATAATCATTCCCATATTTAGCATAAATATGAAACTTTTTGTCAGAAAATTCTGCATGGAGGCATCGTGCTTTAGGCAAATATCCCTCCAGTACTTAGTTTTAATGAAATAATCTATATCGATAATGAGATCAAAATCGAAACTGATATTGTTTCCTTTTGTAGAGAAGTACAAGAAATTTCATGAAGAAACAGTTGGTTATATATCTTTTGTTCAATTTAATATACATTCGAAACCCGCTATCGTGAATACGATTTTTAATGAATGGACATTTTGGTTCCGTGCTATTTTATATGGCCATAGCGAATTTTCAAATTCTATAAAAATCGGATGTAATGAACTTTGTGGATATCTTGATATATCTTCGTGGATGACAAATTTTCGTATTTTTCAAACTTTTTAAAGAATTACTGTAACTTTCAGCTGAAAAATTACTCTTAAAATGAACTCTTAAATTCATGCTGTTTAGGATATTAGAATAACGAAAAACGCCTTTAGGTTTCTGTTCTTTTATCTCCCCACCATCCAGGGGCATAGCTAGAATTTCCCGCGCCCGGGGACAACTGAAGAATTTACGCCCCTTTCTGTGTGCCAAGAATGGAAAACATTTCCTTAAAAAATTTCGTAGCATTAGTTTGGCGCCCCTTGGATGCTGCGCCCGGGGATAGATGTTCCCCCTTGCCCCACCCTAGCTACGCCACTGCCACCATCTTTCTGTGCATTCTATAGAAAAGGCAGATGTAGCAGTTAGTTCTTAGAAAATCAAGAAGCAGAGTAAGCATACCTTAGGGTAACCTTCAGTGTCACTCACTGAGCCAAGAAACGGCTGGTCCATTGAGATAAAGAGCTTGAATCGGTTCTTTGATTCCATTCGAATTATGAATAAGTATCAGCCTTGAACAGAATGCTGAGTCGTCAGACAGCATTCTGTTCAAGGCTGATACTTATTCATAATTATAAATGGGCATTTTAGATGAAAATGTATAACTGAAGAGAATGGCTCTAAACCATAACTTTTATTCTAGGTAATTTGTCGCATAAAGTTATTAAGCTATGGAGAAACTGGAAAATAACGAAAAAAGAAATTTAGCAATTCACAAAATAATAATCGTAATTAACTTTTAATATGTTTAAAAAGTTAAAGTTACTATTAGCATCTTATGGGAGATGTGACAATGCTAATCACGTTTTCTATGCGATTCACCAATCAATTTTTATACCAGTTTGTAAAATGATCTATATTTTTATTTTCAAACCAGATGTAAGGAACACTAAATACCGTGAGCCAAATTTTTGGTTCCTTGATGTTTGTTACAGCACGGTTTGAGTGCAAGTCGAAAAAATTTTAAGCATTTCTAGGTCCTCCCCCCCCTTCCAAAAAAATGCTGCCAAATAACTAATAAGAACAAAAGTATTATTGAACGCAAGAAATAGGAATAACATATGTACAGCACTGTTTCATCATCCAAAGAGAGCAAAAGACTTGAAATCTCAGAGATAGTGGCAGTCATGATAGTGCGTTCAAGTCTTAGTAGTGCCGAACTCTTAGCAGTAGTAGGAACAGAAGGTAATAAAGTGAAGAATAATGATCACTAGTTACTACTTGGTCACCATTTGTATCTGTCAGGTCTCTACGTCTAGAGTTTCTTCAGTTCTGTCTTTTGATACTGCCACAGTATCAAAAGTCAAGGCTCATCATCTACTATAGCACGTGAGAAAGCCTTATGCGTAGCATACTGCCGTATATTTGACTATTAATTATACAATAAGTACTATTTCTTTTAACATGCAATTCTTCATAGGTAACCAAAATATCTCTCAAAACTGCTCTTTTGCAGTTAAAGTCATTTTTTATCTGCAATCATCACTTAAAACAAACAGTGAGCAATATTTTCTCTTTTCGCCATTCTTTTTCCCTAAAAGTGGAAATCCTCATTTGGTTTGTTTCGTGAATTGAGAAAGATATACTGGCATTCCACTGCTGGACACCGTGGGTGAAGGACGTTTGTACTGAGTGCTCTTCGTGTGGTGACTTCGCGTTCTTTTTGTGTTTGCGAACGATTTCGATTTTGTGCTTTATTTTCTCAATTAGAGTATGTGCTTCTTGCAGGGCATTGCTATGGCTTTAAAGGGTGTTCCTGATGCTGGTACGAATTCGGATAGTGATTCAGACAATGGTATTCTTGAACTGGAATTTAGTGATAAAGATGAGTTATTACAAGATTTATTAGACAAAGGTGTTTTCTACCAGGCGGACTTTATTAATGCAGAGAACTTTCTTCACATGGATGGAAAAATAGGATTTAACCGTGTGGCCAGTGAAACATTCTTAAATGATAATCCTCAAGTGGACAGGATTTCTCATCATATGATTCTTGAAAGACAAACAACCGGAAACAAATAGAATTAGCATCCTTAGAGGTAAGTGCATTAGATGTAAGGCGCGTAATAAAAAAATTGAAAATCCTAGTAACAATGTGACTGTTGTAACTGTTGACAGCGGTAATAGTTCGTATTGTTATGTAGTAAAAAAACGCTGATAATTCTAATCTAGATTGCTATTAAGAAACCAATTAACCCTTTCCGTCGCGCTACCTTTTGGAGTTTTGATTAAAAAACGTAAGCAGTCTAATTAGGTCTACAGGAGTACACAAGTAAAATTTTGTGAAGATAGCGCTTATCATTTTAATTCTGTGCGTGTGCCAAAGTGGGCACACTGATTGAATAGAGCTTCGAAAAAGAATGCTGAAACGAGCATTTTTGTCAATGAACTGATCGAAGAGATGCGGAAAAATAAAGAATACAGACTCTCAGTTGTCCTAGATTATCGGTGAGCCCAGTCTGGGCATACCTAGGGTTCGCCGTTTGATTTTAGGCAAGATTTCAAGGCAAAAATTTTAAACTAATATAGAATAAAAAGATTAGCATACAGCCAAAAAAATAACATAGAAATTTCTTTTCAAACCATTCCTTTTATATCCTAAAAAAAATCTGGAAGATTTCTTTGAAAATTGAGGATCTTAAAAAACTAAACATGGCTAAAATATATGGACTGGTTTGTGTTGAGCTGCCATCTACTATAAATAAAGAAGGTTTAGAGTAACCTATAGTAACCTATAAATCCTTCTTCATTCAATTTTTCTGTGCGTACAGAAGGAAATTTTTAGGTGTGTTCACACCGGACACACTGTGCCGCAAAGGGTTAAGGTCGTTCTTAGAGACCTTCCTTCAGATTGCCCACCTGAAGATCCACAGGAGCTGTTAGAAGAAGGTTTTAATGTGATCAAGGTAGGTCCGACATACCGATTTCGAACTAGAGGCCCCATGCTCTTTTCCAAGTTCATTCTTTTAATGAGCTTGGATCCCAAGAGTATCTATGAGATTAAACAATTAATGTTTTTCGATATTTCTGTGGATGCTAACAGATTTAAACGCAGTGTGGCCCACTGCTACAAATGTCAGTATTTTAACCACTCTTCAGAACAGTGTAAGTTAGCCCCTCGATGTGTGAAGTGCTTCTTACCGCATAAAATTTCGGAATGTGAAGCCAAGTGAATTCAAAAACTTAGATTCTGTAATTATGGACAGTCACATGCTGCAAACCTTAAGAAATGACCGAAAAATACAGCTAATCTCAAGAAAAAAATTCTATAATAAGGAAAATAACTCGCTAGCTGACATTCCTCGACCACGTGGTGAGCCTCCTGACCAAAAAACTGCAGAAAGTAACTAGAATTCTCCTCTTAGGGATAGAATTAGTCAATGTAATGAAAATGTTAAATCTTCGGAATATTTAGAAATTAGCTCGAAACCTCTTTCTGAAGGTCTGTCCAAGAAGAAAAATTCAAGAAATTGTAAATTCGCTGAGCAGATTTCTTTGCAAAGAATTGAAAGCCCAAAAATAACTCCAAAAGTATCTTTCGTGCTGTTAATGATTTCATTAATATAATCAAAAAAATTATTGCCTCCCCCCCAATTTCCGATTATGGATATTCTCAGAACATTCGCTGAAGGATTGAATGAAATTATAAATGTTCAAATCCTATAGATAAATTATTCATAGTGCTTAATATTTTTGAGGAAATCTTTAGCGGGAATTCTCCCACCAACAAAAAAAATTAATCTCACTTTATTGTCTAGATCAGCAATTTTCAACCGGTGGTACACAAATAAAGAAAGTATTTTTAACTATTAAGTTCAAAAATCTCTTGAATTAAAAGAACAACTGATAGAAATTTACTGTGATCGAACTCTAACTGAAGATTTCAAAAACATGTTACACTTGTTAACTTTTGGCTGAACCGAAAAAAAGATTTTAAATGCATCTCAAATAAAGCTATTAAATTTTTATTGCCTTTTTGCACAACCTATTTGTGTGAACAAGGATTTTCTTCCACATTTTATTTGGAAAATAAATACAAAACAAAATTAAAAGTGGATCCTAATTTACGCTTAAATTTAGGCGAAATAAGGCCAGACATAAAGAAATTGATCTATCTCTCTTAACCCTTTGCGGCACAGTGTGTCCGGTCTGGACACACCTAAAAATTTCCTTCTGTACGCACAGAAAAATTGAATGAAAAAGGATTTATAAGTTACTATAGGTTAATCTGAACCTTCTTTATTTATAGTAGATGGCAGCTCAACACAAACCAGTCCATATATTTTAACCATGTTTAGTTTTTGAAGACCCTCATTTTTCAAAGAAATCTTCCAGATTTTTTTAGGGTGTAAAAGGAATTGTTTGAAAGATATGTATATGTTATTTTTTTAGCTGTATGCTAATCTCCTTATTCTATATTAGTTTTAAATTTTTACCTTGAAATCTTGCCTAAAATCAAACGAACCCTTGGTGTGCCCAGACCGGGCTCACCGATCATCTAGGACAACTGAGAGTCTGTATTCATTGTTTCTCGCATCTCATCGGTCAGTTCACAGACAACAATGCTCATTTCAGCACTCTTTTCGAAGCTCTATTCAATCAGTGCGCCCGCTTTGGGCACACCACATAATTAAAACGATAAGTGCTATCTTCACAAAATTTTACTTGTGTACTCCTCTAGGCCTAATTAGACTGCCTATTTTTTTTTTTTTTTTTTTTTTTTTTTTTTTTTTTTTTTTTTAACCAAAACTCTGACTTTAAAAGGTAGCGTGCCGGAAAGGGTTAAACAGACCCAAATTTTGCACTAAATTTTAGAATGATAATTAAAATGGTAACCAGTTTTTAATCTGACGTTTTTATGTGTGCATATATAACACAAATAGTCAATAAAGTTGTGCAAAAGGCAATATATATATATATATGTTTTTTTTTTAATATTTCCATTGAGAATTTGAAAAATAATCATTGTAAAATGCAGTGATGGTACTCAAGTTTTTAAATTTTTTTTTAGATGGTACGCGTTAGTCAAAAGGTTGAGAACCGCTGGTCTATATTATATCATACATTTTCGAAAATTTTTCGCATACGTGGTTTATTGGCAGCTTGGTGTATTTTCGTTTGTTTTGCGTGCTATTTCTCATGAGGGTCGGTTTCAGATATTGTATTGCATTCTGAATCTTGAGTTATTTTTATATTGTTGATTGCAATTTTTGATTTATTTCTGTAGGGTGTATTAGGTACCCTTTAGGTAATGTTGTATTCAGGAACTTGTATGTAGTATTGTGGTCTCTATTCGGCCTTCTATTTTTTTGGGATATTTTTTTCAGACTTTGTATTGCACTTTGTATTTAGTTTCGCTTTGTTCATATTTATGTCACGTATCTTAGTAATACACTGGCTTTATTTTTCTTTATATGTACTTTCTGTTCACCTTCTCAAAGCTTGTTCAACTTGTTTTTGGACTACTATTTTCAGTGGCACTTGTGTTTCAGTTATGGTACCTAAGTTCGATATCCTGTTAACACCACTCGCATCCCATAATGCTCATTAACCATATTTTACCTTTGAGTGATATTTTCGAAATGGACAAATTTCTCGAGGGAGGTAAGTTTCCCGAGAACCGGGTACTCGGTTGATACACCACTCGCAGTGAAACCAGAAAGATCCTAAGAGATCTTTCGGGAAAAGCGGAAGTGGCTTAAAGCGAACCTTCGCAAAGTGAGGTATAACCGTGCTTCTCTTTTTATGTGTTTATTTATATTTAACATTTATTTATTCCTATTCGTAATCTAACTATATGCAAATTCTTTTCAAAGAATAAAAACATGATATTCCAGTTGAAATATAATTACATTTTAAGTATAACGTTATAGAAAATAACATCGGCAGGTTAAAAAGTTATACAAAGCATTTATTTTCTATTTAGTCATAAACTCACTGAGCAGCCTTTTGTGCCTTTTGTTTTCTTTTAACAGTTTCTAATATAAAATCAGCTGCTTTCTCTGCAAGCATCAAAACAGCAGCATGAGGATTGCCGGAAGTATGATGAGGAAATGCAGAACTGTCAACTACCCTCAAACTCTTGACCTTGTGTAACCTAGGGGGGAAAGTACCAATTAGAAAACGTTTTTTGAAATAAAAAAGTTACTAAAATAATTTATATTCGAGTTGTAGCGTTTATGATTTTTTTGATACTATATGAAATCAGCAACTTATCTATTGTTTCTGCATTAATTATTTTCTCCTTTCATCTTTCAATAAAATCCTGTAATGCTGCATTTTTATTTCAAACTTTCTCTGTCGGTCTCATTGCCAGTATCCCTATCGGTCTGATGCAGAGCTTGAGCTAAGAACTCAAAAATGAGAATATTTATTTAGCGGCAAGATTGAGGACCTCTGCTTATCCTTTTATTAAACATTTACCTATATGAATAGATGTGTTGAACTATAGATTTATCATACAGCATAAATGTGGAGAGGCATCTCGTACAGCATAAATGTGGAGAGGCATCTCATACAGCATAAATGTGGAGATGCATCTATTAGTAATGTTTCAAGGAGCTCAAATTAATCTTGCATTCAGTCGAATTTAATTATATCACCGACGATAGGAGCCTATATGATTTCAATTTCATTGCGCCATATGACAACATCATGGACAGTATGGCACAATCACAATAATTTCTGCTTATTTCTCACGCGATACTAGAATAGATGTTTTAGTAAACTTGCAGCTGATGTTTGAAATGGTCCGAGCAGACATTACAAAAATGATTAACGGTTATGCATACGGATTGCTTGGGGAAAATGCAACAGTCATTCACAATGCTTAAGGTGTATAGAGATCCCTCAGAATCTCGTCCCGTGAAGAAGCACAGATCTTCATCCTTGGGCGAGTTAACTGGCACTCAAAGCATCAAACAGTTTAACAAAAGGAGAGAACTCTGATTGGATTCCAAAATACTAATTTCTAACAGTGACGATTTTCTTCCAAAACTACCTTTCAGGGAAATCTTCCTAAGAAAAACTTGGAATAATGGGAAGTTTTCATTTCAAGAATGGCTTTCCAGTGGTTGAGATACTTTTAGATGTATTTAAGGCTATAAACTACTGCCAATTCGTTCTAAATTCGGTTCCCAGTGACTACGTGGAACTTTTTTACCCCACGGTGTTCAATCTTCAAGGGCTTGCCAAAGTGGATTAATTAGTCTCTGAGAATAAAAACTTTTCTATTAGCGAAGGCTGAACTGAAATGGTTAAGGAATGGAACTAAAAACCCTTTTCCCCTCAACTCCCTTTTTCCTTCACCTCTTTTTGGAAGAGAGCCAAAGCTTGCATGATGACATTATCATGACTGTTACCTAGTAGGCAGTAGTACCTGTTTACGCTGTTTCATGAAGATAAAATCGATGCCTTCGTAATACCTGAGTTTAGAGTCCAGAACGGCCATTGGGTCATCTTGGGGTCCCATAGCGCATGAGCCAATAGGATGATAGGCAGTGATTCCAGAGGTCCTGAGCCAACATTCTAGGTACCGATCGTCATCCAAGCTCTGATTGAAGGCAGTACACGCTGAGTATCCAGGCAAATGAAGACGAGCACCCAATCTGCGGAGAGGTTCTGTGGTTCCCAGTCTGGCTGCCACTTTCATAGCTGTTAGAAATAAATAGAATATGGTAAAACATTTTCCATCTTGGATTGCTTATAAATAAAGTATATTATGAGCTTTTTTTCTCTTTCTACTCACTTATACTATAAAAATAGTATTATTGTTTTTAGTGCAATGTAAATATACTTAGTTTCCAATCTGGAACTGAAACTAACACAAGCTAAATGTCCGTTCACTTGCGGATAGAATTAGAGCCTTTAAACAAAAACTAAGTTAAATCGAATAAAATTCACAGTAGCAGCCAAGCCTAACTTAAACATTGGCTTTCCCTAACTAATCGCATGTGAAGAATGGGAGTAAGTGAATCTTTGTCAGTAAGCTAATGCAAATAGTAGAAACTTAAGCTACCAAATGCTGTCAAATATATTTTGAAAGTAACTTGTATTTTAAACCAGTTTGCAATAAAATTGATTAAGGGAGAAAAGCCGAAATGATAAGATATTATTAAAATAAAATTCTTATCATTTAAAATTAAAAATAGAAATAAAACAACATAACTGTATACTTTAATGTACTCAGAAGTTACCTTGTTTTCCTTTAAAACTTTGTGCAATGATATTGTTCTTTCACATTAAACAAAAATATAAAGTATTAAAATTTGAGTTTTTCAAACTGACTTAATTAACTTTTCCATAGTAACTAAGTAACTGGAAAAAGCTAAATGAAAAAAGTATAGAATGCTGTATTTTTACGTTTACCTATAAAAGCAATCGCAGAAATGCATTTATAAAAAGTATGGAATGCTATATTTTTACGTTTACGTATAAAAGCAATAGCAGAAAATTTATACGTTTGGCATACATAAATATTCCACAATAATCAATTACTAAAATCGTTCTGTATCTGTAAATTGCCTTTTAATGTCAGAAACGTTGAGTTTAACTTAATGAAATTTCTACTTTTGTCTTATTTCTATAATGTTATACGGGAGTAAAATTGGTATGGCTTTACTGGACGTTTCTGGTATTAAATCGGTAGACTGTTGATACAGACTGCACTTTAAAATTTATTTTCAGTTGTTTATTTACTCTTTATCTATATAAATAACGTATAAATTATGTCATACATATGCATAGCATTTCTTTTTTTGTTCATTTGGCTATTTTAGAACGAAATTGCAACTTTATAAGGTATTTCTTCCGCTTTCTTAGCATGTCTTTGCGGTGTAATGGTCAGCACACTTGGCGCGTATTCGAGAGTTCCGACGTTCGAGTCCCGGCGAAAGCATTTATCATTTTTCATATCTTTAGCATCAAAATAACCTAATGTCTCAACACTCTTTCTTTCATATTGATTCCCAAACTTCATTACTGCATAGCCTTCATCTGTGAAGGCCATTAGTGGTCGAGTGGTTAAGACCGCTGAGTAATGGTAGTTCGACCTGGCTTGGGTTCAAACCCAAGCGAAGGGGCTGGCTGCATGGTTTGTTTTCGTGGTTTTCTCCATGTGTAACGGTGAATATGAATCAATTTCGCTCAGAAAGCCTTCCATGAAGACATCCTTCCTCTTAGGCAGATAGGCAGATTAGGCTTTGCCACATTATAATAACCTAACCTTTAGCTGTGGAACATGTAAAGTGGAGTAACTTTTATCTCTTTACTATTTAAAGTATTGTATCATCTCTGTTATTAAATAATGAAGAATCTTTGTACAATAATGAAGAATATATATGTATATGCATATATGTTCTGCGCATTGTAGAAAAATGGAGTCACCTATAGCCAGCAAATATTGAACATATATGGTAGTTCTCATCCCCCTCTCCAAATATGTGTACCTTGAAGGCCGAATTTTGATTTTCGAATTTGTTCTTTATTTATAGGCGAATTTAAGGAATTTTGATTAAAAACTCATTCAAATTTAACCAGAAAACTCAGCGATGTAAAAGAAGTGTGTCACTATTCGGCTAATCGTTGAATTTATACTTCGAGTTTAATCAACAACTCAGCCATTTAATAGCCCACCAGCGGCCGAGCGGTAAAGTCGCTGAACACTGGTAGTTCGGTCCGAGGTTCGAATCCCGCGAACGGGCCGGCTGCATGGGCGTTTTCGTGGTTTTCCCCATGTGTAACGTGTATACGAGCCAGTTTCCCTTAGAAAGTCCTCCACGAAGGCATCCCTTCCCTTAGGCAGATAGCCCTCGAGGCTTTGCCATAATCACACACACACACAGCCATTTAATAGAATGTGTCGCTACTGCTCGATTTGAAGCATTTTTTCTTTCACGCGGCAGTGTGTTGCCGTTCAGAAAAGTGTAAAATAATATTTAGTTTTTCTTTCAAATCTTTTCTGTTATTAATTAAGAAACAGCACGATTTAAAAGCAATTAAAGCACATTCATTTCAGTCATTTTTAATTACTGGCCGGACCCGTGAAATTTATTTAGCTGACTTCATTAAAATCATTATACATATTTTTTATGACATTTAATGTGGATTTTTCAATTGAACTAAAAGTTGGAGAAGGATTGGATAAACTTCTCGCAGCCACTCGCTGTTTAAGTAGTAATTTTACCTCGTTCTTATTTTTAACGCAAGTTTTGAAGAGTGCAGTTCGAGTTTAACAGTTATGTTTTCGTGACAAAGAAGCATATTCAGCATATTTTGTTATATATAACATATAACCTATTTTTCATTAAGAGTTCAAATAAATAACTATTAAGAGGATCTAGAAATTCCGAGTTGTATGACAAGTTTCTTTCTGGAAGATCTGTAGAGTTCGACGAGGACATCTTGCAAACCCTGGTGGAACAAAATGCTAGAATTGTTTAGGAAGTAGCAGAGGATGAAGGAGACTATATTTTAGATTAAAAATTACATTGTTTATCTTAATTTGAAAAATAAAAAAGAAGTATATTAAGAAAAGCACCGCATTATTTATCGGATGACTTTTAGGTAGTCTAAAAGTTAGCATACATGTAGTTAGAATAGCGTATCGCTGACCGATTAGGAGAAAGCGTGCATTATAGTACGTTTAGTGTTGTGCACAAATGAAGAGCAACGACTTGCAATCCGTTTTCTGTGGGCTAGAAAAACTTGGATTAAAACTTACAGACATACATATTTTTATCTTCTTGATGACATAAAAGTAGTGGTTGTAAGGTTTCTTTTCTGGTTTTTTTTTTTTTTTTTTTTTTTTTTTTTTTTTTTTTTTCCTCATTCCATACTGAGATGAAATTTATCTTCCCTGCTTTATGAAATAAAGCAAAAAGCTAATGCTTCGATACAACAGTCAGTCAACTGTAGATGGCTGTAAGGTTTCTTTCTTTCTTTTTTTGTTTCCATTTCATACTGAGATGAAATTATTTTCCCGAACGTAATTTAAATAAAGCAAAAACCAAGTTCTTTTTAACAAAAATCCAACTTTAAAAACATGGATAAATTTGTAAACATATAATTACTTCATCTTAAACGGAACTACAGGTACAATTTTTATATCAAACTCTTAGAATATTCTTCTGAAATTGCCATTCAGGCAAACATAACTCTGTTCCTTTTATTTGTGGCTCTCGATATTTTACTGCCCTCAAAAATCATTTTAATCTTATAGTTCACAGAACCGTTTAGTGGCTATGTGAATCGAAAACAGATTTTTATGAACAAAGTATACTGAGACTGATGCCACGATGGAAGGAGTCTTGGGTCATATGCTGAAACATAGCTAAGACGTGTAGATATACATTCTTTGTCAGAAAAGTTCCAGGACAATTTTTTTTTAAATTTCTGAGTTTGCAGTACTAAAGAGGAAAAAAATCTTGTTTTTATGTTACCTGGTATGTATTCTTACTTGAAATGACCTTGGCCATGTGTCCGCGCAGACTTACTAGGTGGCAGGGATTACCAACATACTGTTCGGATTGTTGTCGCATTCGTTAAGGTGACAAATGGATGTTGATTGTGAGCAAAGCGTGAACATTAAGTTCTGCGTTAAGCTCGAGACTTTCCCTAGTGAAATATGGCACATGATTAAACAAGCATATGCAGATGAGATACTTTCAAGAAGTCGAGTTTTCGACTGGCATAAAAGTTTAAGTGAAGGCAGAGATTCTATGCAAGACGATCCCAGCGCTGATACCGATGCGTGGAGCATTAAGGCAGTTATTGCAAGAAGACCGTCATGTAACTGTGCGTATGATATGATAATAACTGAATTTAAATCGTTATGTCTGTCATAAGATTTTACGCGAAGATTTAGGGAAACAGAAACTTAATGCAAGAATCGTGCCTCACTCACTAACAGATGAACAGAAAGAGAAAAGAGGAAGAATTTCTGCTAAACTATTGGATAGAGCCAGACGTGATCCCACATTTGTGTCCAAGATTATTGTGATTTTTTTCTTGTGAGTGAAAAGGTAACTGAAAAGAAAGCTTCATCAAGATTATCGCAGACATCCAACAGGTTGTAACAAATGAGTTTGCAAGCATCGCAGTTAAAGATTTCCCCGCTTGCTTCCAAGATCTCCAGAAAAGTTGGCAGTTGTGTATAGATAACCAAGGAGACTACTTTGTTAGCAGCTAGGATCATTACTTGGTAAATGCAATTTTCCATTTTTTTTACAAACTTTGTCCTGAAACGTTTCTGACAAAGGATGTATATTAACCATTTTTCATCTATTATTTTTTTAAAAAGTTGCATTAATTTCAGATTTTCATTCATAGTAAGAGTTAAATGCTTACCTTTAATGAGACATTTGACATCTTCTGTCTCACTTAAGTAATTAGGATCAATGAGGGGAGCGTCCAAGAAGTTAACCGATTTCAGAAAGATTTTTCCTTTGCTGACTGGATGAGTACATGAAGCCAACATAATGAAGCCTTCTTTAGAATCATTTTTTGAATCGGGAAATGTTTCCACGAAGGCCTAAAAATAACTTACTTCTGTTCCAATCAGTTGTTACACAGCAAGTAAGAAGAAGCACTGATGTAATCATTTTCAAAAGACACATGAAGGAAAAATGAATTCCACTTACATCTTTTTTGAAGTTTGCAATGGAAGTGAAGAGCGGTTCATTTACAGAGCCCAAGTTGAACAGCGTTAAAAACAATTTATTTCCATTTTCGCGATCTCCAGTAGATGGCAGGCGTACCACAGCCTCCACTCCACTGTGAGCCAAGAAGCCTGTGTGCAAAAGAAAGGGAATCATTCAAAACAAAGGAAAAGCTAGTCAATCCAAAATAAATACGAACTATAAAAAAATTGTTGTGTACTGCTGGTCTGTAGCGATCTTAAGTAACTAGGCCACGTAAACAGGAGAATTCGAAACTTTATTCTACTTGAGATTAATAAGTTTCGCTGGCAACATAAACGGCTAAAAGTAGCTTAAATAAACACACATATAGGGTAAAATTTTCCAAAACACAGGAGAAATACCATAGATCACAAGGTATAAACCTGTTATCATCAAATGGTGTGCTCAATAGCATAACAGTCTACAAAGGCTCTGAACTGAATTTTAGCTTCATACAGTCTCACGTTCTGTATGTGACAAAGTCCAGTTTCTAATGAAACAATTCGATGGTGGGTTCGAAGCGCGGAAATTTCAATCTCGACGAGGATGTCAGCTCTGGACGACAATACTCTGTAAACAGAGAACTATTAAAAGAAGCTGTCTTTAAAAATCCACGTCATATAGGAACTATCAAATGGATTAGATATTCCGATAGACCCAGTCTTCTTCAAATGATAATGTACCGTGCTGTCAGACAGTATGGTACATAATCATTTGAAGAAGATTGGGTATGTAAGTCGCTATATGGATATCTCGTATTTTAACCGAGCAAAAAATGCTTACTCGAGCCTCAGTATGTGAATCCTTGCTGAAATAAAATTAAAGAGTTCTTTATTTTATTATTCAAGCAGCTGAATACTGCAGATGAGAAGGGGATACTCAGCAACGTTACAATAAAAAGACCAAATGAACCTCTTTCAGTCATATCGAGAGGGCTGCTTCGCAAAAAAAGAATGCTTTGTGTATATTGAGATTACAAAGGGATTGTACACTGTTAATTGTTTCTTCCAAATCAGACAATGAAGTCGGGGAAATATTCTTCCTAGATGCAGTTTTAAAAGAAGATATTGGAAGAAAGCACCCAGGTGTTGTTTTCCAACATGAAAATGCATGGTCACACATTTCGATGAATATCAGACAAAAACATGTTGAGTATGCCTAAGATGTTTTTCGTCCCTCATTCACCCATAATCACTAGACTTTGCTTCCTCAGATTTTCACCTCTTCAGATCACTTCGAAATTTTCTGAAAGGCTTGATGTTCACTTCTTTGGAGACAAACAAACAGCACATCGGTAACTTCTTTATGAATAAACCTAATGACTTCTTTTAAAATGAAATTTTTCATGTCACCAGAGCCTAGTAGGAGACCCCTATCTGTATCTCCTGTTATACTTGATATATGTGCATAATTTCAATATCAATCGTTTCAAATTTTAAAAAAATAATAGTAGGGGATCCTCAGATCCGTTTTTCGGTGAGTTTTCCATCATTTGGGCGGATTTGCCACCTTATCACAACATTCTTAGGGACAAGAAGTTTTTTTTTTTTTTTTTTTTTTTTTTTTTTTTTTTTTTTTTTTAAGCATATTTTGTTTATATAATACAACTGCCTTTTCTTTTACTTAGGATTTGATAAAGAATGACATCTTGCATTCAAGAACTTTTTAAACGTTGTTTTTTCTGTCATCCCGTACATTTTTGCGTGTTATTTTATATAACTCTATTTATAATTATATGTATATAATTATAAATAGATGTATTTATATGTATATAATTATAAATAGAGTAGTATAATTATAAATAGTTTATAATTATATGTATATAATTATAAATAGAGTAGTAGTAAAATATAATATATGTAAAATATAATACATATTTTATATATAATTATATAATATTTCATATTAGGTCCAAGGTAGTTGTAAAGAACAAAGAAAACACCTGCAAAACCTATTTTCTAAATTAGGTACACGTATGAAGCATCAATATACGAACTTATAAAGTAATACAGGAAATAAACACAGACAAAACAAATAACTATCACAGATTCAAAGTTAAACAAAATAAGCAATCAATGGTCAAATTATCCTCCAAACTCAACTAAATATAAATAAATAAAAAATCTGAAAGGGTTCAGACTTTAATAGTCGTCCAAAAGGGCTCTTTTAAAGTTTAATATGGTTTACTATTAGTCCAAAGGGGCTTTGTCCCCGAAGGACTATTGTTTTCGTTTGGCGTTGGTTCACTATAAATGTCCATTTCACTTTTCAAACTGTTGCCACCAAATGTTAGAGTCCTGCAAATTATGCTTGACGAAATTAATTAATGAAAAATCTGCATAAATGTATGTATATTTCTCGCATTGTGATAAAACAACGGTACATAGAGCCATCGAATTTTGAATGACGTAATCCTACTGCGAATATGGGCATGTGGAAGCCCAAATTTAAAATTTGGAATTTGTTTTATTATCAATTTCATATTTTGTAAAACTTTAGAGAGTTTCTGATTAACAAACTCAAGGATTTCAAAGCGAGCCATGGCAACGTTGTACAGAAAAAAAAAAAAAAAAATTATCTCCAGCGCGCGAGACTCTGTTTCGGAAATTCGAAAGGATACGCACAAATTAAAACTATTTTGAGATATTGCTTTTCAACTGAATTTTATAGTGTAAGTGCGAAGAACGTGATATTTAATAAATAAAGGTAATAGACAAAACGTTAAAAAACGCCCATTTGGACTTAATTTAAAATCTGAAACCTTTCAGATTTTCTTTTTATTATTATTATTATAAAAGCACAGCCCCGATCCTCGTAGCCGGCACAAGCCGGCCGTGTGATAAAAAAATAGGACTTGCCAGAAAAAAAAAAAAACAAGTATAAGAAAAAGCAAATAAAGTCGAAAATCCGAGTCTCAGTGCCGAATTCCAATTCTGTCTTTGTTCATATTTATAATCTTCATTATTGTCTCTGTAAAATCTTTCAAATTTGAATAGTTCCTTTTAAAATATTCCTTAATATTTATATATTAAATTTTATATCATTATATTTCCTTACTATTTATATAAAATTTAATATATATTTTATAATATGGTTTATCAGTAGAGATTATAAACAGAGATAGCCCACGTGGAAGAGAGAAACATTTTAAAGAATACTCGATGAAGATACATTTAGACTTAACTGGAACGTTGTATATTTTTTATATTTAAAAAGTGAAAAAATATGTATTTGTATATTTAATGTTTTTAATTAGATATATCAGGAATTTTATTGCGTTTTTATTAAAATCAAGCAGATTCAAACGTTGAATAAAAATTCCTAAAAACTGCTTCTGTTGCTTTTCAGTAGTTTAGTCTGTTAATCTATAACAGATAGACTCAGTTTGAAAGATCAATGTATCAATGTCTTACATTTTGGCGAATGGCAACAGACTCGAATCAAAAGTGAAACAACGCATTTAGAGTGAATCAATGTGAAATCATGTTTGCAGAGTAATCGCTCGTTTGAGCTAACAATAAATAAACAAGCAAATAAAAACAGTACATAACACAAAAAAATTACATAAAAGCCAAATTATAAACAATATTTTAAAATTTTACAAAAATGTGTAACATCGCATTGTTTTGTTATTAATTTGTGTAAGTAATTGTGCATAATCTCTACATATAATAAAAAGAAGAGTCTGTCTGTGTGTGTGTGCTTTCCTTGGTGCTGCGCGTAAGCTAATAGACCCAGGGCTGCGAAATTTGGTACATACAGTGGATGGACAAAAATATGGAAACACCTTATGAAATGCATGTTTGAAAAGAAAGATTGATTTTAATGAAACATGTAGGTGGTGCTGGCGTTTTTGACTACTGACGCCACCTATACAACTTCGTAAATGTGCTAAACAGTTCAGTTGTTGTCGGAGTACTGTTATGTGAGGTTGTCATTGCATTATGCCAGAGTTAACAGACTTCGAACGTGGGCAAATTGTTGGAGCACGTATGGTAGGTGCTTCCGTAAGCAAGGTAGCCGAGGTGTTTAGGGTTTCAAGAGGTACTGTATCGAAGATTTATTCCGCATATTTGAAAAGCGGAAAAACATCATCTGCTAAATCACAGCGAGGACGAAAGTGTGTCCTGAGTGATCGTGACAGACGATCATTAAGGGCAATTGTGACGAAAAATAAGAAGACCACAGCTGCAAAAGTTACTGCTGAAATGAATGTTGTGTTACCGAACCCTGTGAGTACCAAAACAATTAGAAGGGAGCTTCATAAACAGGGAATTGCTGGCCGTGCTGCAATTGAGAAGCCACTCATCAGTGATGCTAATGCCCGTAACAGGAAAAGGTGGTGTTTAAGTCATAAAGCCTGGACTATAGAGCAGTGGAATCGAGTAATATGGTCTGACGAGTCTTCTTTCACATTGTTTCCCACTTCTGGCCGAGTTTACGTCTGGAGAACGCCATCTCAAGCCTATAATACAGACTGCTTGTTGCCAAGAGTCAAACATGGCGGGGGTTCTGTTATGGTTTGGGTAGCCATATCGTGGTTCTCTGCTAGCCCCATGATAACTGTGTCAGGGCACATGACTGCCAAGACTTATGTGAACATTTTGGCCGATCAAGTTCATCCCATGGTACAAACTTTGTTCCCCGATGGTGATGGTGTCTTCCAAGACGACAAAGCCCCTGTTCCCACAGCTCACATTGTCCAGGACTGGTTTTCTGAGCACGAGGATGAGTTGTCCCATCTCCCCTGGCCACCACAGTCACCAGACCTGAATATTATCGAACCTTTGTGGTCTACATTGGAACGGAAAGTGCGTTCTCGTTATCCACCGCCAACATCGTTATCTGAACTTGCCACCGTTTTGCAGGAAGAATGGTATAATATTCCCTTGGCAAACATACAGGAACTGTATTTATCCATTCCGAGAAGACTGCAAGCTGTTTTGGATGCCAACGGGTTTCCTACACCATATTAAGCAAAGAAACATGTTTTTTTTAAAGGTGTTTCCATATTTTTGTCCAACTCCTGTAGGTGCAATCTAGACAAGAGTCAGTGCACCTTGAAGCAATTTTTTTCAAAATTCGAATCAGATTTCTTTTATTTTATGTTTTTTGATCGATAGCACGCAACCGTTGTTGCTGATATATCTCTGTTGCCATTGTTGCTGATTCAGCACTGTAGCTACTCGGATCATTGATATCAGCAGTTTAGCTACTTGGAAAAATGAGGGCGATAATTCTGTGCAATTTTTTAACTTAATATTTCTCTTGGATACTGGACGTTTGTCGAGAGGTACTAAGATACGACGTTTGTTTGTTTTCCAGTACATTTAAAAGCCAGACGAAGGCTGGCTGCATAGCGGCTAGTTTGTTCATATTTAATTGAAGGGCACAGCTACATACTTTTAAATTTTTAAAAAATTAAAAAATTTTTAAAAATTCGTTTTTAACTTAACTAATTTGTTTTTTAACTTATGTTCTAAACCAGCGGTCGTCGTCAACCATTAAAACTTCACGGACCACTGCATATATAATTTTATATTTGGCAGACCATTAATATGAATTTAAAAAAAAAAAACTTAAATCAGACCTTCAAAACTACATATTAATACACAAAAACAATATTCAACTTTCCAATACCATGTAATTCTAATTTTCATTTGTTAATATAATTTTCGAAACATTTGGTGTTCATCAGGATGCTTTTATGGAAATTCAGGTTACGCCCCTGATTATGAATAACAATTAAAACACTATTATCATCTCCCTGATACACATACTTCGTTCACATTGAAAAATTATACGAAAAGTACAAAAATCTTACCTTCTTGTACAGAAAGCTTCACATTTCCATATCACTGGAAAGGAACTTCACGAAAAGCAAGAACAAACCGGCAAACGCAAAGCAATATCAATAAACTGAAAGTGTTACGCCTCGAATTTTTAATTATTGTAAACATAATAATTATCGCTAACTCAGCAATGGCGCCATCGATCAACAGTTAGACAAAACAAAAACTGAAACTTCCAGTGATAAACAAGAATGCAGACGGTTCTCATAAAAAATCCATCAAGTTGCCAATTGACACGGAGAAAAACTGTGTTATTAAGGACTGCAATAGCATATGTTTGTAATTCAAAAGGAAAGAGATCGCTCTATTATTGATAACAGCAGCATATCCATGGATGCCAACTCTCACTTTCAAATGTCGCTAGATACACCTGAAAAAGTAGCTAAAATGTCGCTAAATTTAGAAGGAATTTCGCTAAAAGTAGTAGCTTAAAAAAAAAAAAAAAAAAAAAAAAAAAAAAACCTTATATTCCAGAATAGGTTTTGTTACTCGTCATTTTTTTAAAATTGAATCTTCATAAAAAATATAAATAATGCCCCAATTTTTCTGCGGACCATCAAAACGTTTTCACGAACCACCGGTTGGCGACCGCTGTTCTAAACGTTTGTCCCCATCAAAAGTGCTAGTAAAATTCATTTTTTACGGCTGCTTCAATGGCTTTTTACTCCACTGCAAAGAATAATTTTTTTTTTTAAAACTAAGCAGACCCATGAAAGCTGGGCCCTTCTTACTGCAAGCCCTTCAATTGTATTATGTTTTTTTATGGTATTTTTTATGGTGTACTTTTTTATCATTTATTATTTATTTCCTGTTTCATTTTGTTAAATTTTTTTTGCAGATTTGCATTTTCGTGTATAATTTTTATTTGTGTGTAATACTTGTATTTTTCAGATTTTAGGTGCTGAAATCAAAATTTTCATCAGCAAATTTAGTTTACTGAAGTGGAAAAGATCATATAATTCAAATCGAAATTAAAAAAATACGCATTGAGGAAGATGACTTGTATGAAACAGAAAATAAAGACAGACAATAGAAGTAAAAATAATTGTTACGGGAAAAGTAAGAAGTTGTAGTTTTATAGAAGTAAAAAGAATTGTTGGTTTGTGTAGATTTCCTAAATAAGCAGGCTATATAAAGTAAAGCTTTAAGTACTGCAACTCTAGAGGAAATAAATCATTACAAATGAAGATAACAAGTGCTTCAACAGAATCACGTGACATTGCTCTAATTCTCTTTAACTCAGGTAAATATTGTAGATTCGACCCCAAATGTTCCCTCGTAACATTCTATTTATAATTCATTATTTCGCAGATTATTTAGCAATTTTATGTTTTAGTGTGTTCGGGAGATCTTTGACGAAAAGAGCAATGCCACTAAAATAAAGCTCTAAGATACTTCTGCATTCATTAATTTCGGATCAGAAAGGCATTCAGATTGGCAACATTTATAGGAATGCCAAAATTTTCGCTTGATTCTTTCCCGCAAACTTCTCAGTTCTCAAATCGTTTCATTTAGCAAAACGTAAGATGTTTAGCTTATCTTTCAAATTTAATTAGTCTGTCAACAAACTGCGTCGTTTTGTATAACTTTTTGTATAACTTAAACAAAAAAGCTTTGCATAACCTTTTTCTAAACAAGTACATTTTTACAGAGATGATCGATAGTATATGTGAAAGAAAAATTAAGTGAGTTTTCTAAAATTTATTAACTGATATTTGCAAATAAAAAACAAAAATATCCAAAAAAGAAATGCGAGCCACTGTAGCTCTTTATTTCCTTCTCAGTAGAACACTGGTGTGCAAAACTTAAGCAACAATGTAAATTTTAATCAGATAGCCATGAAATTGTAGAATTGTTCTTGCGTTCAGTACAATGAACACGCAATTCAGTAGAAAGGTCATGCGTATGCAAATGCAAGGAAAAAAAGTCACAGGCTACGTGAGCGTACATAAAACGCGTACGGTCGGCGCGCTCAACTCGAGATTACCATATTAAAGACATTCGTTTAAAGACGTTAATTAAAGACATTCGTTGCAAGTGCAAGGAGTTCTTCCGTGAAATAATGGCTAGAAGAAATGATCTGGATGACTTCACAAATGGAAGAATGATCGAAAATCTGGAGTAGGGACGAAGTGTGACCAGTATAGCTGAAGAGTTCGGAATCAACAAAAGTGGCGTTTCGCGCGTTTAGAAAGCCTTTGTAACAGATTTACATATTATTAAAATCTTGTAGTTTAAATAAGTTAAATTGATGAACATTAAGGTATTTGTGAATGGCAATATTTGAAATCAGACTCGAGTGCCACGTGCGACTCTCGCATGAAGAATGTAATTTATTTTTAAATGTTAGAATTCTTTTTCCTTCTTGTTTTGTATGTCGCTATTTGAGTGTTAAATAAAGTTTTTTCTTTGTTCCATCATTGGGGTTGCTTCATATCGCCAAAGAAGTATCACAGTCATAATTATTTTGGAGGCACCGACTGAGATCGAATAATCGTGCGTATTTTTATTTTATTAGTTCATCACTGAACATAATATTAGTGATACTAGATTATTACTTCCTGTTTAATATTGAATTGTCTTATTTTTTACCGTTTTGGATATTATTTTTAATATTCATTTTAGTTGTTCAGACAGTAGATATATATATTGCTCTATGTTGTTATTCTTATTTTAGTCACAATTTATGTGGTAGAGAGAATTAACTTCATATAATTTTAATATTTCATTTTTAAGGTATACGTATTTAACAGAGTGCATTTAATTCCGTGATTCCTGACTGCATTAATTAATTAAAGTAATTGAATTGAGCTATTTTGAGGAAGTATAAAGAAAACAGTGTTCGTTAATTTTAAACATAGAAACAATTTCTTACTTAGGAAGAGCTCGTAAGGAAGATTTGCAAAATCTCGCTGCTGAACTGGGAGTTCGTGTGACTGCAGATTCGAAAATAGTCGATTTAAAACAGAAAATTGTTGAAAGTAGAGATTATGATGATGTATTCGTCAAAAGAGTCTTAGACACAATAATAGAAGAACGGAAAGAGAGGGAGGAAAGAGAAGGACGGAAAGAGAGGGAGGAAAGGGAAAGAGAAGAACGGAAAGAGAGGGAGGAAAGGGAAAGAGAAGAACGGAAAGAGGAAAGGGAACGAGAAGAACGTAGGAGACAGGAAGAAGCAGAAGAGCGGAGAAGAAACGAACAATATGAATTAGAGAGATTAAGACTTGAAGCAGAGACAAAGTCTCAAAATACCGGACAGATCCGGCCGAAAACGGAGCTGCGTCACCTTATGAAGAAATTCGATGACAAGAAAGGAGATATCAGTCTATATTTGCTATTGTTTTGAGAGGCATGCAGAATGGGCTAAAACTGATAAAGAAGAATTTGTATCTCATTTACTAGGACTACTTCCTTACGAAGTAACCCAGTTAATAGCTAGAGAACCCTCCCATAAAGACTATGAACACGTGAAGAATTTATTGTTAAGACGGTTTAAACTAAGCCCGGAAAAGTTTAGGCAGAAATTTATGAAACATCAAAAGAGTACCGAATCCACATGGGTGGATTTCAATTATGAAATAGAAAATTATTGCAAAGAATGGGTAACTGGTCTAGGAGTTAAGACTTTTGATCAGAACTTGATGCTTATGAAAACGTTTGCGGAAACTTTCAAAAAAAGCCTGTAGTGGATCGGTAGAAAGAAAGATACAATACACTAACTCAAGGTAAATTGAGTTCAGATAATAAAAATAAAACTGAAAAAAAAAATTGTCATCAGGATTTAATTCGCAAAGCTGGTTTCATAGACCTAGAAGTTCACGTCCAGGTGATAAATATGAAAAACGAAAGATGCCACAATGCTATCAGTGTGGGTCCTATCAACATTTAAGACCCCAATATCCAAAACTTAAGAATAGTACTGAAACTTCTGCTAATCTTAACAGAATTAGTGCAAAACCAGAGGATAAATTTCTATTACCTTATACTAGTATGGGTTACGTAAATGGTCATAAAATTCCTATATTAAGGGATTCAGGTGCTAGTATTGATATAGTTTGTCGCAAATACATCACGCCGGAAATGCTGAGATGTGAAAATGTGTGGGTGCAACAGCCATTAGATTTGAATCCAACCTGTTTACCATTGGCTGAGATCGAACTAAATTGCGATCTTTGGCGAGTAATAACTAAGGCTGCCATTATTAGAAATGAACTCGATAAAGGAAGGTATTTATTAGGCAATCGAACTTTTGCACTGTTGAATAAACAAGGAAAAGAGCCTGATAGTTGTCCTCACCAGGTTAATGCTGTCTCTACTAGAGCTCAAAGGAAAAGAGAAATAGCTGCAGGGAAGATCTTGGAACCGATGGAGGAAGAAAATAAAGCATCCAGAGATGTTTTTGAAGAAGAAGATAATTTACCGGAACTAGATACGGAAGATGAAGCTCTCATGAAGCTGGGAAACATTGACTCAGAAGAAGTTGCACAACTTCAGCTTACTGATAAGGAACTGTCTAAAATCATCAAAGAAGTTAAAGAAGGTACATGCAAAAATGAGAACTATAGTCTGACAAGAAAAGAGCTTTTAGTTAAAAAAACGACGGATAAAATGGGCTTTGAAAGACAGCTTGTCGTTATACCTGAAAAACTCAAGCCGTCAATTATAAAAATGTGCCACGAAGGAACTTCTGGTCATTTGGGTGTCAAAAAGACCAAAGACAGACTTGTTAGATATTTTTACTGGACGAGGTGTTACAAAGAAACTGAAGATTTTGTAAGAACCTGTGATGCTTGTCAGCATGCTGGAAAAGGAAATGACAAAAAGAAGGCTCCAATGACATTAGTACCAGTAATTTCCGAAATATTCACTAAAATAAATGTCGATGCCGTTGGTCCGCTACCTATTTCAAAGACTGGAAAAAAAATATTATTACAGCTCTGTGTATGTCGTCCAAATATCCAGATGCTGTTGTGGTGACAGACATTTCTTCGCCATCTGTGATTGATGCTTTCTTACAGATTTTCAGTCGTATGGGTTTCCCAAAAGTGATCCAAACAGATCAGGGGACCTCTTTCGTCAGTGCTTTGACAGAGGAATTTTTGGAGCGTTTCGGCATTAAACATGTTTCTCGGACATCATAGACGAGAATGAAGCTCTGTGTATCATCCGCAAAGTAATTCCGTTGAGCGATTCCATATAACGCTAAAAAGGGTGTTAAGAACCATATGTATAGGAGCGACTTCGGATTGGGAGAATTATCTACCATCAGTTCTTTTTGCTCTCAGAACAGTCACACACGAAAGCACTGGTTTTACACCAGCAGAATTAGTTCATGGCAAAAACCTACGAACGCCAGTCACTTTACTTTATGAGCAGTGGCTAGAACCGATTGAAGAAAGTAATAATGTTGTCAGTTACGTTTTCGAACTTATTAGTCGAATGAAGAAATGCCAAGAACTTGCCATGGAAAACATGAAAGAAGCTCAACAACGGAGGAAAACATGGTACGATCGAAACGCAGTGAAAAGAGAATTTGCTAGAGGAGATTTAGTTCTTGTTTTATCAACGAATCGTCAAAGTAAACTAGAAGTACAGTGGAAAGGACCTGGAAAAATAGAGCAGAAAATTTCAGAAACCAATTATATTGTAAGTTTCGAGGAACAAAATGAGCTAAATCAAGTATATCACATTAACAAGCTTAAACCATATTACAAAAGACCAGAAATGATTAATATGATAACTGAAGTGGAAGAAGAGTTAGAAATGGACATTCCTCATTTACCTTCCAATCCAAGTATATTAAATTTCTCGGACATCATAGAGGAGAATGAACTCGAGAAAAGGTTGAAACCCGAGCAAATAGAAGATTTACGAAAGATTTTATGGAAATATTCTGGTTGGTTTTCAAATAATCCTGGACTAACAAACTTAGTTTGTCACAATATTGAGCTATTAAATAACAAACCAATACATACAAAGCCATACAGACTGTCACCCCGACAGACTGAAATTCTCAAAAAGGAAATCCAGAAAATGCTCGATCTTCAAATTATAGAGCCGGGAGAATCGGACTATACATCTCCCATGATTTTGATAGAATCTTCATCAAAGGATCCTCGGGATTGTACTGATTATCGTAAACTCAGTGCTGTTACTAAAACTGAATACTATCCTTTGCCTAATATTGAAGAACGTATCGAAACTGTAGCAAAAGCAAAATATATTACCCTTTTAGATTTATCTAGAGGCTACTGGCAAATTCCGTTAACAGAAAGAGCCCAAAGATATGCAACATTTGTAACTAGTTTTGGAAGTTTCAGGCCTCTACCTTTACCCTTTGGATTAAAAAATGCCCAATATTTTTTTAGCAAAGTTATGACTAAAGTCTTGGCTGGATGCGAAGGCTTCGCTGTACCATACCTGGATGACATTGCCATTTACTCAGAAAACTGGGAAGAGCACCTTAAAAACTTAACTTCTGTTCTAGAGAGAATACAGAAAGCAAATTTACGACTAAAACCATCAAAATGTAAATTTGCACAAGATCAAGTGAGATACCTAGCCATGTTGTGGGACAAGGACAATGAACCCCGGATGAAGTAAAGATCCTAGCTGTAAAGGAGTATCCTACCCCTAAAACCAAAACAGAAGTACGTGCTTTCTTAAGACTAGTAGGATATTATCGCCAGTACATACCGAGATTTTCGGAAATTGCTTCACCCCTCACGGACGCTTTGAAGGGGGTAACAAAAAAAGGAAATATACAATGGCCTGAAATATGCGACAAAGCTTTTAAAAATTTAAAAGAGTTGCTATGCAAGAAACCAATTCTGTATGCTCCCGACTTTGATAAAAGGTTTATTATACAAACCGATGCATCAGACAATGGCATGGGTATAGTACTATGCCAAATAGATGATGAATAACGTGAACATCCTATCTTGTATATAAGTGAAAAAATTTGCTAAGTTTGAAAAGAATTATTGTACTACTGAAAAGGAGTGCGCTGCTATCATCTACGCTATCAAGAAACTGCATTTTTATCTGGATGGTCAGCAAGAATTCTTGATTCAAACTGATCATAACCCTTTGATCTGGCTAAAATCCAACGCCAAATGTAACTCTAGATTGATGCGCTGGGCACTCTCATTACAACCTTATAATTTTAAGGTCATTCATCGCAAAGGATCATTGCACAAGAACGTAGATGTTCTGAGTAGAATTAAGTAATATAACTTAGTGTATGTAACCACGTTTAGAATTTATTTTATTATTTAATGTATACTCAGCTGATGTATTTGAATGTTCTCCATTTCTTTCTATTTAAATGTGGTGTAAAGGTATTTGTTTGAAACTTAAAAATTTTGCCCTGAAATTTGTAAATTTATAAGAGAAATTACCTTTTCTCTTTAAGCATTTGAGCAAGCCGAGCTTATAAACTTTCGAATTTTACAGAACTTTTCCCTTCGGCAAAAGTCTCTCCGTTGGGGGAGAGGTTGTAACAGATTTACATATTATTTACATATTATTAAAATCTTGTAGTTTAAATAATTTAAATAGATGAACATTAAGGTATTTGTGAATGGCAATATTTGAAAGCAGACTCGAGTGCCACGTGCGATTCTCGCACGAAGAATGTAATTTATTTTTAAATGTTAGAATTCTTTTCCCTTCTTGTTTTGTATGTCGCATTTTGAGTGTTAAATAAAGTTTTTTTATGTGTTCCATCATTGCAGTTGCTTCATATCGCCAAAGAAGTATCACACCTTCCATACCCTAGGTACAGCTATTAGAAAGGTTGGTGGTGGCCGTCCCAAGAAAACAACTGCAGTAAATAATCGATATATAGTCCTGCAGACGAAAAGAGTCCGAAACCAGTCAGCAAGCGCCACAGCTCAACAACTGTGAACAGCGGCGACAATTGTCGTGGTTTACTGTGTCCAAACACCTTCACAAAGGTGGCCTATGCTCCTGCCGTCCTGAACACTGCATCCCTTTGAAAGTTGGCCATCGGCATCACCATTTACAGTGGTGCAAGGAGCGCAAAAACTGGGCATCTCATCAATGGAGTCGTATCCTCCTTACGGATGAGAATCGTTTTAGTGCCACAAGCGATTCTCAACACGAATTGATTTGGAGAGAGGTCGGAACACGGTTTAATCTCAGTAACATTACGGAAAGAAACCGTGACGGTGTCTTGAAGATCTCGTCTGGAGAGGCATTATGCTGAACGGGCGGACGGAGCTCCACGTTTTCGACAGAAGTTCTGAAACCGGAGATTGCTATCGTCAGGAGGTGATCCTTCGCCATGTGCGTCTGTTCCGAGGTGCCATTGGAGCAGACTTTGTTTTTATGGATGATAATGCACGGTCACACCGGACTCTTGCTGTTCAGAAGGACTGAAAAGTGAAGATATCACTCGAATGGATTGGCCAGCGTGCTCCCTTGATTTAAACCCCATAGAACATGTGTGGGATGCTTTGGGGGAGACGCTTGTGACACGATTACATCCTCCGGGGAACCCCCCAGCAACTGAAACAGATGCTGATTGAGGAATGGGCACTCTTACCTCAAGATCTGTTGGACAATCTGGTGCTGAGTATGGAGAGACTGTTCGAAGCAACCATTGCAGTAAGGGAAGGGCATATCCCATACTAAGGAACACCTGCTTGTTGTTCTTCCTCATGTACAGACAATCATGTGTAACGATACTACGAGTTCAATAAAGCCTGTTTTTGTTTGATTCCATACTGTATGCCTTGTATTCATTTTTAGAGCAATTACGCTTTCGTCATCGTTTAAATACAAAATGCTGTCTCTTAATTCTGAATTTCATGTCTATCAGATGATTTCTCGTGGAGTTATGCCAAAAAGAACCCCTGTTGCTTAAATTTTTCACACCAGTGTATGTATCTAATTGGTATAATTTACAATCCACGCAGCGTTATTACAAGCTCTTTAATTCCTTCTGAATAGTATATATCTAATTGACATAATTTAAAATCCATTCAGTGTTATTACAATTAGTAGAACGTGTTTCTAGCGTCGTACATTAAGCTCTTTGTACAAAACCGTTTGGGATTTTAAAAAGGATTCTCTCTTAAATCAAAACGCAGTCTGTTATCAAAGATTTCGCTCAGTAGTATACTCAAAAATATCTCTGCATAATTTTCAAAACTGATTTGATATTTCGGTTTAACGGAACTTAAATGAACAAAATGTTAGTTATATTTGAAATTTTATTCCTTGCACCTTCTAATTGTAAGTTTCTGTAAATATTTGAGCACATTCGATTGCATTATTTTATTTAATTTATTTTTTGCGTACATCGTTGTAATATTTTGTTATTGCTTTTATTTCTTTGTTTGTTTATTTGTTGCAATTTAGGTAATAATAAATTAATATAACACTTAACATTTTTGGCATTATTTACAGGAAGCAGACGTGTTCTATAACTTTTACGAGGCGCTGTTTGTTAAAGAAAGCAGTTGCCTGTATCTTCTTATTTCTTTCTAAAAATATTGTTTTAGTTGAACACTGTAAACAACGTAAAGAATGATGAATGGAATCTATATTGCGTTCTATGGATTCGCGGATTTGGAGCGATTGATGATAACACGTTATAAAGAAGTCTTTTCATTTGCCAGTATCATACAAGAGAGTTCCAAAGACACTTTTACAGTCGTCGAAAAACTACGATAAACACACTGAAACAATCAGCAACATAGCCTTCAGGCTATAACGGTGAAGACAGCTTCACGGCAACGCACTAAGTACAGCTCCCGACTCGGTCCATCGCTCTCAAGCTAATCTCTGAACTCAAGACACTGCTACAGTACTCAAATCAAGATACTTCAGTAGTATTTGAGTGTAGTAGTACTACACTCAAAATATTACTTTCTTCCAGGGACAGGCAGGGTATATATAGCTTTAACCTATTTTCGAGAACATTCCCGAAGAAAACCGCTAAGAATGCGTTCTAGAATGTTCTAGCTCCATGTATGGCATATCACCAATTTTGTTGCCAAATGGGCGATTTCGCACCAAATCCGGTAACCCTGTCTTTCCCTACCCCTTTCTCGCAAACATGAAACTTTCCGTTTTGCGGGGAAGCTATCGTAAAGCAGTTGAGCGTTTCGCAACAATACGTTGCTACAAATTTTTGTTATTATCATTAGGCTTCTATTCTTGATGTAAACGACAGAATTTGAGAAAGTTCGAAAATGAATCTGTAGATGAAGTGCGTATTACAAGGCTTTAGAAAAGTCTCTCAAACTATGTTGAAGGTGTAATTATTATTAAAATTACTAATCTTTCCAAAATGTCAGCAGTCTATTTGATAATAATCAAGAAATTACTAAAATTTGTGGCACATACGCAACAAATACCTTCTGCATTAGTATATTAAAGTATCAGAATATTATAAAGAAGTATGTATTTCTTTTAACTTGATCACCGTGTTGCTATGAATAAAATATTTAATTTAAAAAAGATGAACGAAAGATCTAATATCGTATGGATTAACAACTTCCTATTTCACCAAGGCACAAAATGAAAGGGAGGAGGGAACAAAAGAAAGCTTTTGATAATTCAAAGAGGAAATTACCATTAAATTCAAAAATATATTATATTCTACAGAAAGTGCATATAAGGCTGTTTTAGATTACTGTCTAACAACTGAAAGAACAAATTTTTAAATACTATTAAAAACTGTCATAAAAAGAAAAAATGTATATTAAAAATTATGCAAGTACTTTATTTATTTTCTTAAATAAAAATTTTCTAACGTATAAATTAATAGCTTATTTTTTCATTGAAGCGATGTGAACAGAAATATATCAAACTTTCGGATTTTAACAAAAGTTTCCAGCCACCGCAAATATCGTCTGAGGACACAGTTCGCGTTGGCGTGTTTAGTTATATTTTTACGAAATGTCCAAGAGTGGTAAGATAGCTTCCCCGCAAAGCAGTTTTAAGGTTGCCATAAAATGCAAAGGAAGGCATGGTTGCCACATTTGGCGAGGAATCACCTATTTGGCGAAAAAATCGGCGATATACCATAGACGGATGGAGAACCTTTTGGAACGAATTCTTACCGGTTTAGCCCAGAATGTTCTCGAACACAAACCGAAAGCTATATAAACCCTGCTGGTCCGTAGTTAGTTAGTGTGTGCCTCGTCTAGCGAGCTGATCGTCAGTCATTGAGCGAGTGTCTCAAAGTCTAGGGCCGAGTTGGTCGTCAAGTGCATCGAGTGTCTTTTAGTGTATCGCGAATTAGTGCATCATCGATTTTTGTCTTAGACTGAGTCGAAAGCTATACTCTTGTGTATCGTCGAGTGCATCGCGAGTTGTAGCGTGGAGAGTCTCGAGAGTACGTGGAGTTCCAAGCAAGTCGAGCAGAGTCGGGCAGTCGGGAGAAGTCACCAAGCAGAGTCGGGAGCTGTACTCTGGTGCTTTGCGGTGAAGCTGTCTCCACCGTTATTGCCTGACAGTGTGAAGGCTGTATCGCTGAACGCTGTTTATAACAGTTCGACGACTGTAAAAGGGATTTTGGAGCTATCTGATTAATATTGGTAAAGAAGATGTGTTTCGATACTTTTCTAAAGGAAATGATAAACGACGATGATAAGTGTCGTTGTTATTCACTGCACATATATGAACCCCGTACGAACGTGAAGGAAGGAAAAAAAAAGTAACAATATTTTGTCAAACGATTTTTGGCATTTGAAAGAAAGATACTTGCTGTAGAACAATGTGTTGTGAAATCTGAATAAAATATCGTTTAGTACAAGGTGTCTGAAATGGAACTATAACGCTACCAGATTAGACCCATCATTTACTTCCAGTTCTGTTGCAAAAAGTCAGCTACAGAATGTCACCAAATTATGTCTATAACTGTATGTACTGATGTTGTACCATACGACACTGTGAAAGTTTGGTACCGAAAGTTCAAGAACAAGGATTATGACATTGAAGAAGCAGAGCGCTCAGGCTGGCCTACTGATGTTGATGAGGCCCGCTTGCGAGAACTTGTGCAAGACTTGTTCGGGTCTGCCCTAATCTGCCCGAATATCAACAAAACTCTGAACCGGATCGTCATTTGTGATGATAAGTGGATTTACTTCAACAACAAAGGCCAGAAAGGGAGGTTGGTCTGCACCCGGTGAGCCCGTCGGCAGAGTTGCAAAGCGCAATTTCACTAGCAAAAAGATCATGCTTTGTATATATGGTGGAATTGCCAAGGTATTATCCACAAAAAGTATTGGAAAAATGGTAAAACACTCGACAGTAAGGTGTACAGCGAGATGCTAGTCCATGTTGACACTGCTATCAAGGAAAAACGTCAAACTGAATTCCGACACAAAAAGGTAATGCTCCATCAAGATAATGCAAGACCACACGTGTCTACATTCACCGGCTGGATTCTGTACGGACTCGAATGGGATCTTTTGCCACACCCACCATATAGCCCCGACATTGCACCTTCGATTTCAAATGTTTTCCCACTTTCAGCTACATCTTGCAGGTGTTATCTCCCATTTTGCACAGGACGTCCGAAATGAGGTTGATCTCCTTTTGGACTCGCAGCCACCTAGTTTCCAGGAGGTTGAAAAACTACCAAAACGTTGACAGAAAATCGTAAGTTTGGATGGTGATTACTATCCGCACTAAAGGTACTGGTTTCAGGTTCTTTTTTTTTCCCCTAACTTTATTTAGAACGTTTTTTGGCGGAAAACTTTCGTTACAACCAGATATTAAAAATGTGTATTACGATTTGAACGAAAAGAAGATGATAAGACTATAGATTTTCGTGTTAGAAAAGCACAATATTTAAATCATTTATTACAGTGTTTAAAAAAAAAAAAAAAAAAAAAAAAAAAAAAACTTGCTATGAAATGTTTTAAAGAAATACGAATAAAGTTATTTACTTTGTTGTATGGGTGAACCAATGCCCTTTTATGATACGGGAGATAAATGAAGGTTCGTTCAGCTAAGAGTAATTAATAATAACAGTTTCTGATCTCATTTGTGGCGACAAAACCCCTTTTGAGATGTTATCTCTTTCAGCAGTTGAAAGTTAAACTGATAGAGCTTTAGCTAAACTGAATGTTTTTAATAAAGCATCAATTGTATGGGGTGTGTCTTAATAACTTCCAAACGAAAAATGAAAGAGTTATTACCTTTTCCTTTAGAAAAATATTTCCACACTTCACGGAGCGATCTCATTTTGGTAGAGGTGGTGGTGATGGGAGAGTCAATATGGAAGTAAAGGGGCACATTGAGATGATCTCGAAGATTGCGACCCACGCCGGGAAGATCCGCTACAACAGGTATCTGCGAAAGAGAGGTCTTTAATAAGCAATAAAAAAAATTGCGTAGAGAGATTTGTCAAAATAAATTTCGATTTTCTTTCAGTGCGATATTTTTTATGATTTCAAGGATTTTGAAAAAGTAAAAAAAATTTAATCAAATAAAAATTATAAACGCTAAATTTACAATCTGATACCTCGAAAAAATATACAATTAAAAATTTTAAATTCTAAAAAAATACAAATTTGCAATATGAAGATCCTCGTTTGCAGTCTTCCAACTCACAGAGCTTACCATTAATGATTCAAACCGTTTATATATTTATAAATATTTTACAGATTAAAAATTCGAAAAAATTAATTAATAATCATTATGAATATCGCACTAAATGCTGCGATAATAATAAAATAATCAAGAGATATAATTATGCAGAGTTAATATCCTTCTGTGGTAGTAAAATTACTAACAGGAAAGCATACCTAATATATATATATATATATATATATATAAGGGAAATACCATTGACTGGTCACAAGATCTCCTAAACTATACACCCAATTGACTATACACCGCGAAGATGACATCCGTCCTAGTCCGTGCGGTACGGAATTGAACGTCATTTCTGCGGAAATCATTTACATGGGCATACAAGGTCTGTTGTTCAGTACATATTATTTTCTTTTGTTACAAGATATTTTGAATAGCACAGTATTACATATGAACACTCTCATAACATAAATCAATACTATATATAAGTGAAATTATATTCTATGTATACACATATATGCATTTGGCAGTGCATTAAATGAGTAATACATTTTGGTGTATAAATAAATCAAATGTGCTACATTTAAGTGATGACAATCAATGTGGACGAAAGATTTTTACACTGCAGAAATATATAAATGGCATTATGCAACATTGTTATCGGTATTTCTTGTGTTAGATTGGCATATTTACTACATTGGAATGAACACTTATATTACGAAAATTAGATAACTGTATGTAACAATGTATTATACCGTATGAGTACAAATATTTGTATATGTCAAGAAGTTGATTTGATGGAACAAAGATTTTTATAACAAAAGAGTTAAATGACTATATATAAAAAAGATAAATAAAAATATATAAAAAAATTAAATACTTATATTAGAGGAGCTGAAACAGTAATTTAGTTATTTGGGGAATGACAGCGATGAGAGCTGTTCCAGATTACTGCGTTTTTGCAGCGCAGTAGGTAGTGATAGCATGTATTTAGTTTCGATAGAGCGACATTGTTATTTTGAATATTATTCCACCACGCTGCGCGAAACATGGGTGCTGGTATTTTTAGATGGAACTTCGTCGTCAAGCGGCATTCAAAGTAATAGTGGTCTGTACTGCCCACTTTCGCACAGTCGCAGATGTCTGTGTTGGATAGACCAAATCTATGCAGATAGGCTTTGTACGGTCCATGTCCAGTTAGGAAATGTAACATGCTGCTAGTTTTGCTCTGCAGATCCATGCTTACACTTATGAGCATAGCATGTGTACGTCGATGCTACTTTGGTAGACGGTTGCACGGATTTTGGTGATTTGTTTTTTGGCGAACGACTTATGGTAAACCCATTGCTAGACAACTTATTTATGGTAACCAATACTTTGTTATAATTTTATTTAAAAAATAATGCGTTTTATTATACATAAATTCGTGTTTTAAATATTAGTTATTTTTTATTTATCTAAATATTAAAAATCAATTTAAGTTTGCATTTTTATTTAAAATAAAAATTTTATTGTTTATGATATTTTATGGAATTTTATGTTGTGGATGATGTAATGAATGACGTCACATTACTTTAAAAGTAATTGGTTTTAATATCTTTAAATTTAATCTAATGTTTTAAACATTATTTATGGTTGTTAAATATTAAAATACAATTTAATTTTGCATTTTTTAAAAAACGATTTTATTATGTATTATTATTTAAATAATTTTAATTCTATTCGTGATGTAATAAGCTCTATGATTGGTTACAGAATATTTGTGCATTAACGAGCTGTAATGCACAAATATTCTGTATGATTGGTTACTGAATATCTGTGCATTACCGCGCCATTTTAAAATTTTATTATTCATTTCTTCAAATTCCTTAGATTACATTTTTCAATTTTTTTTACAAATTTTTTCAAATTTTTCCCTTAGATTACATTTTTTAAATTATACTACATTTTTCAAATTTTTTTCATTGATATCTAAATTATAATTCCGATTTTTTTGTGGTACTTATCAATATACGACAGGTTAAATACTCAAAAAAAATGTAAGTACATATTTTTCTTTTACTTTATAACTGTATACTTCAATTTTTATTTAAAAAATTAATACACTGTTTTCAAAAATGTCCGAGATATTTATTGCCACATATGTTTTAATGTTAAATAATTATATCCTATAAAACTTATTTTAAAGGATTTGAATTTAAGTAATATTTTAATTATTTTAAACGTTAGTATGATGTTTTTAATTTGATATGCAATTTAAGTAATATTTTAATTCTTTTAAAAGTTGGTATGATGTTTTTAATTCGATATTCAGTTTAAGAAATATTTTAATCCAATTAAACGTTGGCGCAATGTTTTTATAGTGGTGTTTTTATTTCTTAGCTATATGAAAGTAATAATTTAACCTTACTTTAGTATTTTATACTCATAGTAAATGTATTTATTTACATTTGCCTGCCATCTTAAAATACGACATTTTCAACAAAAAATTTAATCCATTATTTTTAACGATATTTATTTTTTTTAAAGTTTCGAATACTTTACTATGCGTAAACTACGTAAAAACAGCGTTTTTCAAGATGGCTGACGATTGTAAAAACCGCGCCAACAATTGCGCCAACGTAAATCGCCAAAAATCCGTGCAACCGTCTACCAAAGTAGCATCATTCCAGCGGGTTTGCCACTATCTTATAAGAAGTTTGCATGTGGAATGCTTTAGCAGCGAGGTTGGAAGTGTTGTTGGACATTCAAGTGAGGATGCACTATTGGCAGCTTCTTTAGCCACAACGTCTGCACTTTCATTTCCTAGTATTCCTACGTGCGCTGGCACCCAACAAACTACAGGACGGAAAGGTATAGGGATACTAAGGAGAGTTCTCTGTATTTTGTTAACCAGAGGGCTCCTGCTATGCATGCTTGAAAGTGCTTAAAGGTTTGAGCGGAGTCCGTATAAATATGAACTTGATTATGACCATTCCTACGACTGTGGCTGATTGCTGCGTGTAAGGCTGCGCCGGAGAATCTGAGTTTATATGGATGGCGCCGATTAGGTCAAATTGCGCCCCCAATTGACTTGAAATTGACACCCAATTGACTTGAAATTTTGCATAGTTACACATTCCACGATGTAGACACGCACTAAGAACGGATTTTACGTAAATCCTGTCCAAACTAGATTTTTGTAATACCAGGGATGGGCAAACGTTTTCAATCGTGGGCCAAAAATCGAAAAAAAAAAAAAGGTTTGGCGGCCCAAGATAAATTATAATTTTTAATAAAATAACTTCTAAATTTTAAAAACAATATACAAGTATTACAATTTATGTATGTTAATGAGCTGAATGAAACTGCGATTTCATTTTTAAAAGTTCTTTATATTGATGTTCAAAGTGAGATGTACTGATTTTAAGGAACGAGGCTAAATGTTCATCTGTCAGTCTACTTCTGAAATAATTCTTTCTAAGGTCCATAGTTGAAAACATTTGTTCACATATATAAGATGAAGCAAACATAGCACTGATTTTCTGGGCGTGAGATATTAAATTTGGGAAATTTACTTTCGATAATGATTTGTAAAACAATAACTCTGCATATTTAGAAACAACTGTTTGAGATGATTATTAGATTGCAACAATTAATTCAAGCTGCAAATCTGACCTCACTGCTTCACAACTTACGTTGAAAGGCATGGTGAAAATTTCCAGTTCTGTTTGAATGACACTGAAATCTTGAAATCTGCGTTCGAACTCGAAATGAAGTTTTATCAAGGCATCTTCATAATGCTTAAGCTTCTCTTCATTTACTGAGGATATTGAATTTAATCTCGGAAAATGAGACAAGTCGTTCTCAGCTAGCTGCCCAGCAAACAGATTAAGATTTAGTTAAAAGCTTTGAGATGGGCCCAGATATCGTCGATGAATTTAGTTTCCCTTGCATTCAAGTTCATTCAAGTTGCTTGACATTCAAGTTGCTCATACGACAAAGAAGATATATGAAAATGCAAAGTCCAAAAGCCATTCTGTATCTTCTAACACTTCGCACTCCGCAGAACACTGTTTCTCATGGAAGAACAACACAATGTGGTCTTTCAGCTGCCAAACTCGCTCGAAAACATATCCTGCATTAAACCACTTACTTTCGTGTAATACAGTACAATCAGAGTATTCAGATTGCACGGACTGCAGAAAATCTCGAAATTGTCTGTGAGTAAGTCCACGAGATCGAATAGTATTTATAAGCTTCTCGACTGCATCAAGCACGGGTTTCATATTCAATGCAGATTTACACAAAGCATCTTGATGTGCAACACAATGTAGAAAAACAACACAATGTAGTATTGTTCCCATGATAGTTTTGATTAAAGAGTTAAAGAAATCCAGATTTTTTTTCCTCTCATATTTGGTGCTCCATCGGTTTTAATATTACATATATTTGTTACAGGCACTTTCAAAGTTAAAAGGCCTTCCTAAAATTCACGAAAAATATCACATCCCGTTGTAGTTTCCTTTAAAGAACGCATGCACGCTAGTTACTCCGTAATTTCAAAGTTCTCATCAACACCTCTTATAAATAATACTAATTGAGTAGTATCATTTGTATCAGTGGTTTCATCTATAGCTATGGAGTAAAATTTAAACTGGCCAATCGTGAATGTGAAATTGGCCAATCGTAATTGTGATGGTGAATAGCCGGTAGTCTCGAGGGCAGCACTGCGGTAAGCCAGTAAAAACAGTGAAAATTTCTTGTCCCAGTCCTGTGGGTTTGGGTTTCTGGAAACCACTAATGAGAGGTTATTAAGGAGAGTTCAGTTGAACCTCTCCACCATGCCGTCCGACTGGAGATGTAAGGGCGTCATTTGGGTTTTGTCAATGTCGAGTAGTTTGCATAGTTCTTTGTTTACTGGCGAGGTAAAATTCCTTCCTTGATCGGAATGTAACTGAAGAGGCCCTCCGAACCTGGAAATCGAGTGCTGTAGCATCACCTCAGCTACTGTGACAGCCTCTTGATCAGGAATAGAATACGCTTCAGGCCACTTGGTGAAGTAATCAATAACAACGAGTATGTATTTGTTGGCATCAGCAGTTCGTGGCAAAGGTCCCAAGATGTCAAAGGCGATACGTTCAAAAGGCGCATCTACGTTGTAACGTTGCAGCTTGCCTCGGTTGCGTTTTCTCGGTCCTTTCCGACCTGCAAAGGCATTGCAAGATCGGCAACACATTTTCACGTCTTCCTTTGCATTATCCCAGTAAAAGCGTTCGCGAACTCTCTTGAAGGTCTTCATTATTCCAAAGTGACCTACCTCCTGTATGGCTGTTATGTAAGCTGTATGTTCTTCAAGGACATTAGGAATCCGGGATTTCGGAAGTATCAGTTGCCATCGAAAAGTCTTCCCATCATCCTATTCGAATTTCCGGTATACGAGGCCGTTTCAAATGTGAAGTGTTTTGTTGTAGGACTATAGATAGAAATGTCAGCCAGGTAGGTTTTCTGTTTGATGACTCCATTAAGTCAATTATGGGTTTAATGTCACGGTCTTCCTGCTGGTCTTTCCTGACTTCATCATCACTCCACGGGTCTCAATCAGCCGATGTTGATGTCGTAATTTGTCGTGCGACCGCACTCAGCAGCTCGTATTTTGTTTCGACCCTGGAACAATATCGGCAGCTTTCGGGTCAAAGCCTTCTAGACAGAGCGTTGGCATTTCCGTGTGATGATCCCTTCCGATGACAGATTACACTGATGTCATATTCCTGGAGTCTATGTATCCACCTGGTTATTTGACCCTCAGGATTCTTGCAATTTAAAAGCCAGGCCAATGATGCATGATCTGTGCGAAGCAAGAATTTTCTGCCGTATAGATAATGATGGAAACGTTCTACGGCTTTGACTACGGCAAGCAACTCTTTCCTGGTGACACAATAATTCGTCTCCGGTTTAGACAGGCACTTGCTCCAGTAAGCTACTACACGTTTTTGGCCGTCTATTTCTTGGGACAAAACAGCACCGACACTTTCATTGCTCGCGTCCGTGTCGAGAATAAATGGTCTGTCGAGCTGAGGGTACGTCAGGATTGGAGCAGATGTTAAACCTTCCTTTAAGTTGTTAAATGCATCCTCGCATTCTTTTGTCCACAAGAACTTTTGCTTGCTCTCTGTCAGCTTGTGAAGGGATCTTGCGATGGAAGAAAAGTCCTTCACGAATCTCTTACAGTAGGTGCAAAGCCCTAGAAAGCTTCTCAGCTGATGGACATTTTCAAGACGTTTCCAGGATTTAACGGCTGACACCTTTTCAGGATCCATGCACACACCTTCTGCAGAGATAATATGTCCCAGGTAAGTAATTTCCTTTCGGAACAATTTGCATTTAGCGGGACTCAGCTTCAGATTCGCATCTTTCAGTTTCTGAAAGAACTTTCTAAGATTTTCTAGATGTTCTTCAAAACTCTTTCCGACGATGATGATGTCGTCCAGGTATATCAGACAGGCTTCATAGGAAAGACCTTTCAAAACAGTTTCCATAAAGACGTTCGAATGTTACCGGCGCATTACACAGTACAAACGGCGTCACCTTGAATTGCCAAAGCCCTTGTCCCGTAGTAAATGCCGTCTTTTCTCGGTCTTCAGGATGTATTTCTACCTGCCAATACCCAATCTTTCAATCAAGTGTTAAGAACAACTTGCTTCCAGAAAACGTGTTCAGAATGTATTCAATTCTAGGAAGAGGGAAGCTATCTTTCTTGGTGACCTCATTCAACCGGCGATAGTCAATGAAAAATCTTGTTGAATCGTCTTTCTTTCTGACTAAAACAATGGGAGATGGCCATGGACTTGCTTAAGGCTCGATGACATCGCCTTCTTCCATATCCTTTAAAAGTATTCGTACCTCTTTCCTGTTTAGCAATCGGTTGACGTCTTGGGTGTTGCTTGATCAGGGGATGATCGCCGGTGTCGATTCTATGTTGTGTCAAACTGGTTCGACCCATGTCAGAATACGAGCGGGAGAAAACAACTTGAAGATCTTTAATGACGAGATCGGCAGCATTCCTCTCTTCACCGTTTAATTGCGCATTCTGCAGTAATTCCGATGTAATGCACTCTGAGGACACGAATTCTGAGTTGTTACTCATTCTTTCAACGCTGGTTAATGGAGTGCATGCTGCAATCGCGTCATCTTTCTTAATAACTCTCGTCTTCTCAGTTACACTAGCAACTCTCACCGGAATAACCATTTTTGATAGGTCGACGAGTGTTGAGGCTGCTAGTATTCCTTTCGGGCTATTACAGTTATTGGAATATTCTATGATGCCGTAGCGAAGATTTCTATTTTCGGCTATGGATCCAGGAAGTAGAAACTCTGTTCTTGCGAGTATTGTGATATCATCTTAAGCTATGATTTTGTGGATAAACTTGACTCCTTCATTATTAGGTAATTTCAAATAGCGCTATGCCCTCAGATGCAGAATGCAATTCGTTATTTTTAAAGTCCAAGGAGAACTTGTATTTCCTTAGAAAGTCCAATCCGAGTATGCAAGGATCAGTGATCTTTTCTACATATGCCGTGTGTTGGTAAGCGACTCTTCCAAACGTGATGTTAACGTTTAATTCCCATCGATGTCGATCTTCTCACCGGACACAGTCTGAAGGATAACGCAGGGCGACATCTAGATAAGTTTGCTTCCCGGTTGTTGAGCCAAATCTTTTCGGATGATAGTAACGTTGGCTCCCGTATCTATCGTCATATTGCAGGAAACTGCATTAATATGTCCTATTACGAAACGTCCATTACGTGCTCTCTCACTGCAGAAATTTGAAGCGCTTTAAACTTTGGCTTTTCATTATCTGGCAACCTCCGCCCCGCGAGATCGCCATTAATTAGTTTCCCTGCTGCTTGCTAAGAGCTGTCTTAACATCCGTACCATGGGGTATTCTGCAGTTTCGTCGTATGTGTCCTTCAGCACCGCAGTTCCAGCACTTTACGGTCGGTTTCTTGCCACCAATATTCCGTCTCAAGGCATTCAATTGTCTAGTTAAATCATCTAGACGAGCAGTGACTTGATCTCCTGGCTCCTGGACTTGAACAGCTGTTATTGGATGGCGGTCTCTACGAGTGGCTTGCTGGGCTGCCTTGAATTTCATGGTATACACTAGAGTGTTTTTCAAATCTTTAACATCCGCCATTCGCAGTGCTTTCTTTACTTCAGGATCCCGGATGCCGTCGATAAAGTATTGCAGGGATTGAATTTTCCTTGTTTCTGTCGAACATTCTGAAAAGGCGAGATGGGACATCCGCCAACATCCGTGCCAGACTAATTTCGATGGTTTTACTACTGAACCAACTTCCTCAGCTGCCAAAGTGCAAAATCATTGAAACTAGTCCTGGAAAATTTGCAATTATAACGCTGACTTTTGTTGTTTGTCTTTTAAAATAATCGTTGTTCGGCATGCTAAAGTAAAAGCCTGGTTAATCTTTAATAAATGTAGAAAGATTATGTGTTTGGCAATACAATTCGATTGTTAGATTTTCTTATTTGGGCACACCCACTTTTTACTCGTGATATAAATTTATACATTAAATGTGCAAAGAGAATAATTATTTAATCTCTGGCTCCTAAAAAACTATACTGTGAGATGCCATCTTTCAAGACCGACAGATGCTGCATGCTGTCTGACAGAACTTTTTTGTGAAAATAATGCATACGAGGCCTCCATGACAGCAAAAGATGAGTAAGACGCATAAAGATGTATAAGATGCTATAAAGATGAAAGAACTTTTAAAATCATTTTACACAATGAGTAATTTCAACATCCGTGGCAAGCTCCTGAAGTGTTTCGTTGGGCTTCTGTTGACGGGATTTTAATTGAAGCCTGCTGTAGGCTTTTAAACACTTCTCCCCAAAGCGCAGCTCCAACGTGCCGGATAGAGCTCCGAAATCTAACCTTTTGTTTTCAGGAAGACTGCAGTATATCTGCTGCGTCTGCTCTCAGAGAAGATGCGAGATGACAGGCCTTAGCTTGGGAATCCCATCTATTCGCTCCCGCCACTATTGAAAATTGTGTCTTATAAACTTGCCAAAAGGTCTTCCCATCATACGTAGATAGTTTCAGAGAGGGGACGAGCAGGCATAGGTAAAAATTTGAAACCATCAGAATTGCCCCCTGCCATCGCTACGAGTTTCTTTAGGGCATCAACGTCTTTAGCGATTGCAGACTTTACCACGTCATCAATTTGTTGTTCCACAGCAGCAACTCTCTCTTCTATATGTTCTTTTACAGAAGAAACTATTTCTTCTATTTATTCTTCTACCGAAGAAACTCTTTTTTCAATTTGATCTATTACAGAAAAAACTTTTTCTTCAATTTGTCCGACTTTATTTTCGACAGCTCCTATTCTGTCTCTCATAGCCTCGAATTTATTTTCTATTACGCAGATAATTTGTCTTTTCATTTCTTCTTGACCTGCTTTAATCTTTTCTTGAACTGCTTTCATCTCGTCTTTAAAAGATTCTTGAACGACTTTCATCTTTCTTTAACGGTTTGCTGTCCCGCTTTAATCTGTTTTTTAAAGGATGCTTGGCCAGCTTCCATCTTTACCTGATTAGAGTTCATCTCTTCTTTAAATGCAGCAAACGCTGCTAGGAATTGCCTTAACTGTTCCTCCATCGCTCTTGTGATTGGCATTCAATACCCCACTCTTGACACCAAAAATTGTTGCGTGCGTACAAGTTCGTTATGAATTAAATGCACAAGTCCGATGAAAAATGAACAAAATTTATTATTATTACAATAGATAAACAAAATGTAATTCGTAAAGTATTACAATATCTCACAGTAGTTATCTTTTAACTACTCAAACGTTCAACAGAACTTAATTCAAAACAGCTAGAGAAAGCTAATCCGCGAATTCGCTATAGTCAACAAGAGCAGTTTTCTAAACAAACTCTTAAAACAACAACTCACTAAATAACGAATTGAGAGGTTTTTCATGCCGCTTATATAAGCTTTTTAAATGAGCGAGAATTTTCTGGTGTTTTCTCCAAATCAAAAAGAGATATTTATTAAATGATAAGTGCACGTGCTCTTGTATTTTTAATTTTCCGACTTATCTTTCTTTTAATATTCGTCACGCGCTGCACTGCACGGGGAATAAAACAATTTTATTTATAATTCTGCTAACATTAACTATTTAAATACCAAATGCGTAACAATATTGTAACATTTAAATGATAAATATCTCATCTGCCTTTGGAGAAGAGGATTATTTATTCTTAAGGTTATTTTTTCTATATTCAATGTTTTTTAACTTGAAATTTATGAGAGAACCAAAATATTCTTCTGGTGTCAACTGATGTCACGTGTTTAAAATATTTTCACCCTGGGACAGCAATATAAACGATGCAATAAAATCGAAAAGATAAAATAAAAAGCAATCTGATTCGAATTTTGAAAAAAATCGCTTCGAGGTGCACTGGCTCTTGTCTTGATGCACCTATATACCAAATTTCGTAGCCCTGGGTCTATTAGTTTACGCACAGAGCGAGCGAAAGACACACAGACTCTTTCTTTCATTATATCTAGAGCTTTCATATTTTGTAAAACTTTAACGAATTTTCGATTAATGAACTCAAGGATTTCAAAGCCAGCAATGAAAGCGTTGTACAGAAAAAACATCTTTATCTCCAGTGCGTGAGACTCGGTATGAGAAATTCTAAAGATGTGCTCAGTTTAAAAATATTTTGCGATATTGCTCTTAAATTGAATTTTATGGTTTAAGTGCGAAGAACGTGATATTTAATAAATAAACGTATTAGCAAAAAATTTATATTTAAGTACATTATCATTGTAGCCTAAGAAGTTATTTTTCTGTCCTCATAACCATGCGCATATCACCGAGACAGTATTTTTCAGTGAGATGTTAGGCTATTCTGAGAACATGTAATTGCGTGTCCACAAGATTATCGATTACTTTGAAGATCTCTTCCTGTATGGGTCTCCATGGTCACTGACTGTGCAATTTGCTGGAAAGAGCACGCAAAGTCGCGTAAAAACGTGTCTCTAAATCAAGTTAAATCAAGACTAGAAAATCCCCGCTTTAGCTGAGCTAATTCGTTTTGATATTCTAGTCCAGAAGTTGTTTTAGTGCCAATTACAAATTTAGAATAAAATTTGCGACAGACAAAGCTATTTGACGGCAAATTATGAGTTCCCTCGTTATGAGTTTTTGGTGTTAGGAATTTTTGAATAGCATTTTTCAAAATTATTGGAGCGTTATATTACACTATACGTATATATCATCCTTCGTTTTAGCAAAGAGCACATCACTAAATATAAAATTATAAAATGTATCTTTAAACACAACTTCCTGCTTAACCAATTCTCGGAGCGTTTCCATTCCACAAAGCATAAGCTATTCAATTTAACTTTCGGATTTAATCGACATGTTATTGATTAAAAAACAGCGATTTAAAAGAAAAAGGAATAATAATAATAACAAAAAGTATTTCAAAATACGTTTTTATTTAAAATTCATAAAAATCTTAGGAACAACTTTCTGTCAATAATAATAAAATCTTGTTATTTTAGAAGTCAAACAACAAAAGTCAGCGTTATATTTGCAAATTTTCCAGACAATTTCGATGGTTTTACTATTGAGCCATCTTCCTCAGCTGCCAAAGTGCAAAATCATCGAAACTAGTCCTGGAAAATTTTCAATTATAACGCTAACTTTTGTTGTTTATCTTTTAAAATAATCGTTGTTCAGCGTGCTAAAATAAAAGCCTGGTTAATCTTTAATAAATGTAGAAAACTTATGTGTTTGTCAATAAAATTCGATTGTTAGATTTTCTTATTTGGGCACACCCACTTTTTTACTCGTGATATAAAATTATAGATTAATTGTGTAAAGAGAATAGTTATTTAATCTCTTGCTCCTAAAAAACTATATTGTGAGATGCCATCTTTCAAGACCGACAGATGGCGCTGCACGCTGTCTGACAGAACTTTTTGTGAAAATAATGCAGACGAGTCCTCCATGACAGCAAAAGATGAGTAAGACGCATAAAAATGTATATGATGCTATAAAGATGAAATAACTTTTAAATCCATTTTTCACAATGAGTTAACAGTTTTTACAATTATTTAAATCAAAGCGTTGAAAAAAAGAACTTACAGAATATTCATTTACAAGTTTTAAATAGCTTCAGACGTACCTGTTTGGCAATATTATCAGGAATATATTAAATTATTTTTAATGGCTGAACATGCTGAAAAGAATGAAGCACAAGTACAGCGTTAGCACAAAATGTTTTTAAGACTTCTGCATCTGAACATCTAGCCAAAGAATGTCTATGTACATATTCTTTGATCTAGCTAGAATCCTCTCTCGCCAATATATCGCTTGGCGCTTCGTTTGTTTTTGAGGTTGCAGAATTTCATTATGAAAAAGGTGACACGTATTTATTCTAATACTATCAGATTCAAATTTTGTAACCACACTATTTCTGGATAACAACAGAATACGGTGAATCGAATTTTTTACAATTCTATTTCGATTTTTTAAAATTTAATGATGAAATAATTTTTCACACGTATATTCGCTTAACCTACGGGGACTGAGATATATATGTCACATGCATTGACTACATAAGGCTCAAAGACTTTAAGACCACTTTAGAGACTTAAAAATTGCTGAATAAAGTGGAATGGAATGCAGAAAAACCTACCCAATCGTTTGTCTTTAATTTCCTGCCTGAATGCTTGTTTAAATGGCAAAAATGAATAGAAAATTGATGTCTATAGCACACGGGAAAAGGTTGAACAAACTAAAATTACTGTTTGTGCAACTGGATAAAGCGGAAAAATTTATACCAAGTTTTTTAACGCGACTTTCGGTTTTTCTTAGGAAACTTGTTGGATATTTTCGAACATCTTATGTAACAGGACTGTTGAAAGTAAAAGTATGATTACTCATTGATGAAACAATATTTTTCAACTGAATAATTTGTTTATAACTAAAAAGATGAAAATTAATTAAATAAATAAAATAAAAATAAAAGACAGTTCTCATAAAATACGATTTTATTTAAAAGCGGTCTCTCTTTTATCTTTCCCTACCACCAAAGCATACGTGAAGACATTCTGCTCGTCTTATACAGGGTATCTGAAAAGAAAAAATCTCATGTGTACACCACATGACTTCCTTGTACGGAATATTAAATTATACGCATTTTTTCTTGCATTTTATGTAAACTTATTAGATTGAATTAAACCTACTTCGCCGAAAGCACATAAACCATAATAGAATAAATGCATTCTTTAAAATTCACTTTGTTTACCATAGCGACACTCTGATGCTAGGTTTACTTAACAGTATTATATTTCATTCATATTATAACTCAGAATGCACAAAATTTATATCATTTAAAGAATTATCTAATCGTTGCCACATGTTCTATTCAAATACTATAATAAAGCTAGAACTATGTATAAAAGAAATTAAGCAAACAAAACAAAAATGAAACAGTTTTTCACAGACGATTAAGTATTTCTCATTCAATTAATTCAGTTCTCACTTCGCGACAAGGCAAAAATACATAAGAACTCAAAATATCTGTATTAAAAATTACGAAGTAAATCTTAAACGCTTATTTCCTCGAAAAAATTCCAGAAAGGATTAAGTACGATTTAATTCACAATAATAAATGAATGCGTTATCTTTGTTGTTGCGAAGCTAAGTTTCTCTAGATTGGCAACAAATCCACTAGTCTCCTGTTTCAAATGTAAACATCAATGGCCGCCATCAAATTAGGCTTAGCGGCACTTAAACAATTTTAAAATTGTTGATAATTCTAAAAATATTGCATACAGATTTACTAAAGGCATAAAACCCTTAACCGGAAGATAAAAACAACATAATCATTTTTAAAGCAAAAAATGTACAATTTACAAACATATAAGAGTAAAGAAACTGAGATCACTGAGCCGGGTAACAGAGCAGATATATTTATAAATATATTTATCTACGTTTGGCGCGGCCGATTGAAACCAAAATACGAGGTGCACATCTACATGTTATAGTAGTCTTATATACAAAATTTCAATGTTCTGAGGATACTCGTTTTTGAGTTATGCGAGATACGTACGTACATACGTTCGTACAGACGCCACGAAAAATTCTTTTCAGAATTCATTTTAAAGCAGTTTTTTAGTTTTTTTTGGAGGAAAAGAGTCTTTTATTCTGTCCTTACGTACAGATATCACGCAAAAACATCGTTAAATTGCATTCGAAAGCGGTCAAAGTGGATATTTTCGTTGAAATAAGCTGCCTGAAGATTTTCGAGATTACAATATTTCCTTTTTACTTCGTACAAGGAAGTAAAAAGGATGCCAAAAGAGGTGTTATAAGGTATTTTTTCCCTCATTTCAGCCTGCCTTCGTGGTGTAACGGTTAGCACCCTCAGCGCGTATTCGAGAGATCCAGGTTCGAGTTCTGGCGAAGGCACTGCTCAATTTTTGTGTCTCTTGCTTCAAAAAATCCTAATGACTCTACAGTGGCGCCCGAACTAAAAGGTGGTGGATGATGATTCTTCGCCACCAGGATTTGGCGATTGTGTTCCTTAATTCTCAATCACCCTTTGAAAGGGGGTTATTTTCTCCCTCATTTCGGTATGCCTTCGTAGTGTAACGGTTAGCACACACGGCGCACATTCGAGAGATCCAGGTTCGAGTCCTGTCGAGAGTATTTCTCATTTTTCGTGTCTCCGGCTTCAAAAAGTCCTATAGACTCTACAATGTTAATATGACTTTTATTAAAGAACACAAACAAAACAAAAGAGTTAACAGAAGAAGTTTGTTTTGTTTACAAAAGAAGAAGGTAAATATTCGTTCCATTTGCCACAATGCATGCTTCAGAACGTCGACGCATGGATTTGACCCGTTCAAAATGGGCAGGTGTGTCATCGATACATGCCGCCGCTTCCACGATCCTGGCGACGAGATCCCTATCCCATGTTACGATTGTCTCGTACACCATAGACACTGGTAGAAATCTGGAGGAGTCAGATCAGGGGATAACGATGGCCATGCGACTTGTCCGTCTCTGCCGATTCAGCAATGAGGGTATGTCCTATCGAGTTATTCTCGCACAATGCTGCTAAAATGTGCAGGCGCTCTATCACGCTGAAACCAGATGTTTTGGCTTGTAGCTGCTGAAACGTCAACCATTAGATCCGACAACACTCTTTCCACAAAATGTTACACAAAATATTCATAAAAAACTGAGTTAGTAAACCGGCTCACTTTCTGCTGCAACGTCCTCACCTGAAATGATCCCACTTTCCACTAACCCATAAGTCTGCATACATTTCATTTAGCGGTCGCCATTCGATTGTCAGAGACAAGTTCCTATGTAAATCTTTTAGTCACGTTATGACATAGCAGCATGTTCAGCTTGGCAACGACCTTTAGAGACATCCTGTACATAGCGTACTCTTACGCAGCGAAGGCACCACATGATTGCAACATCCATGCTTCCGCGATTCGAACTCGGGTCTTTTGGTGTGGCAGTCAGACACAAAGCGCTATCCTGTTCGGCGGCGCATTTTAGAGAGGTAATCGCATCGGAAGCTCTTAAATCTTATTCGCTCTTTTAATTTACTTATGCATTTTGGAGTGAATGAGCGAAATAGCAAGAGCAGCTGGAAAAAACAAACAAACAAAAAGGCTAGCTTATTTTAGCAAAATATTAAACCCGGTGAAAGTATCATTCATTTTTATTTGTATAAGATGGTTATTTGTGGGCATTTTTCTTGGTCAAAGTTTGATGCTACTGCTAGACTTTATTTGGTTTATGCTACTGAAATTTAGCTTTTAAATATCTTTAAAATAGTATTTCACTTACACCGAGATCCCGGAGGTGTTTCCTTGGGCCAATTCCTGACAGCAAAAGCAGATGGGGAGAACCAATGACTCCAGCACTTAGTATGATTTCTTTCTTAGCTCTTATCCGGTAGCTTTTTCCAGAGTACAAATTAATTGTATCCACACCTACTGCTCTACCGCTTTCAATAATGACCTGGAAATAAAAAATATAAACATTAGGGCATATGTTATTGCATAACGAAAGAGAAATCGCAAAATTATACGAAAAATTTGATATGAAGTTGCGTACACTAATTCATTTGGCACCTAAATGCACTTTGAACAAATAAAATGTAAGGTATATTTTAATTTTATAACAGTTATTTTTACTTCAGTATACTTTCCTATCGATTCTTGTTTCAACTTACAACTCCCTACCAGAATGAGATTTTAAAATCGCGTTGAATGCAAATGAGTTAGAAGTAGTATTAAAGGAAGATTAAACTTGCTTCGTGAGAGACAGCTAGGAATCCCGAGTAGCTCGCGTTTGCATTCCGGCTAAGCTATTACGCACGGCCGTATTATTACGCGCCTTTTGATGTTCGCTGGCTAGTTTAAACTGAGCGCCAGCTGCGTTAGATTTGTGTTAGCTTCGGCTAAGTCTCTTTTAGTCAGTTCTAAGTCAGCTCTTATTTCTTATTTTTGAGTTTAAGTTCAAGTGGAGGCTTTGTTGTAAGTCCGAGAAAGGAGCCGCCAGTTCATTTTATTTTGAGAGAAATAAAGAGTAGTTAACCCTTATTAGTTTATTAGGTACTATTCTGTGCTTTGAGGACCGTAAAAAAATTGCAGCGAAAATGTATGCGCAAAAACGCCAAATCTAGCAAACGCGTCAATTTAACAGCGCGCCAAATCTAGCATACGCGCTGATTTCAGACTGTGTAAGTTTATATAGTTCTATATTTCTTAAGACGCCATTGAAATACTAGTTTAATTTTTAAATCCCTTTTTATATTTTAAATCCTTTTTTGATATCCTATGGATTTAACAATTTGGGAATTGTCCATAATGAAAAGTCTGCAATAGAATTTTGGGTAAAGACCAGAATCACCCACTGCTTGACGCGTTTTCAAGAATTGCACATACTCGGTATCCATGTGCACATCGACCTGTTTTCACTTAAAAAAATATCCTAGAATTGCACAAAAATGGCACTGCGCACATCCTTGACTTTATCTATGTACACATCGACCCTATTTTCACTTAAAAAGTAAAAGAAAATTGACAAAAATCCAATTGTTTTTACCCTTGTAAAAAGCGCCAAACAAATAAATGGGCGATTCTGCACTTTACCGAGAATTTTGTCAAAGAAAAGGCATCATTCATTATAGAAAAATATGTCTGAACAACCAACGAGATGAAATTATGCTTTAGCGATAACTCGGTAGCGAAATAGCGATTCTGGCATCCATTCAGTTATGTTCAGCAATTTTTATATAAATTATAATAATGATCTGAAATAGTTATTTACTCCTATGCTTCCACTCAGTTATGTTTAGCCTTTTTTATATAAATTACAAGCAACTTCTCTGCCAGCCTTCGTCTGGCTTTTAAATGTAACGGAAAAATGGCTGAGGGAAACACCAAACGTTAAATTTAAAAACTGGGCTAATCTTTGGAATATGGTAACAGGTAATAAATTCAGAAGTCAAACAACAAAAATCAGCGTTATATTTTCAATTTTTGTTGTTTGACTTCTGAATTATTATTTGTTCGGCGTGTTATTGTGTCTTAATTATGGTAACAGGTAGTTTGGCTACATTTTGGTAAGGCGATAAAGGTTACTAGCTAGGACTTTAGCAGTGTACATAGATAAAGTCAAGAGTGTGCGCAATGCCATTTTTGTGCAATTCTGGGATTTTTTTTAAGTGAAAATAGGTCGACGTGTACATGGATGATACCGTGTATGTGCAATTCTTAAAAACGCGGCAAGCAGTGGGCGATTCTGCACTTTCTTCCAATTTCGCACCTAATCTTCGTCATGATTAAGTACTTTTGTTCCATAAAAGTTCTAGCATAAGCGTAATTCGGTTAGCAGATTGTTGGAAAAAAAAAAAAAAAAAAATACTAGCAGGTTGCTGTGGCAGTGTTGGTCGCCAAAAAATCGCCAAGTTACCATAATCCGAAGATTAACAATAAACTGCGTAGAATTTTACTCTGCAGGACAACTTCATAAAAAAAAGTTATTACGTATAACAAAATTACAATAAATAAGCAATATCCATTAATACAAATATTAATTATCCTATTAAATAAATTAACCAACTTCCTTTTGCAAATCTTAAGAACTCAATAAGAAATACGATAAAAATTTTTGCCAAACCCATATTTCTAAAAGAATGAAACTATTCAAAATGATGCGATTTCATCAAAAATCTATCAACAACAATAAGAAAGGAAAATTGTTGCCAAAATCACATTTTTAAAGATGTGAGAAGTGTACTCATAAGCTTCATTTAAAATGTTTTTTAAAAATACAAAATATTATCATTTTTCCAAAATTCTTTTTGTAAAAGCAGTCGCAAGGATGAAAGCTTAACGTATCCAAAAATCAAAGAAAAATAAACTGTACATTTTTAAAAATAAACTTTTTTAGAAAAAATCCTGTTGAAAAGGTGTTAAGCTCACTTTGTTAAATAAATTCGTATTAATCGATTTATTGAAACACGAAATTTATTTTAAGTTCGTAAAATAGCTAAGTGTCTACGTTTCATGATGATAATAAAAAAGTATTATATGAAATTAGCCTTTCATATACTATTAGACTCAAATTTGCCCACGAGCGGCAGAGCGGTAAAGCCGCTGAACACTGGTAGTTTGGTCCGAGTTTCGAATCCATATAAATGGCTGCATGCGCGTTTTCGTAGTTTTCCCCATCTGTAACGTGTATAAGAGCCAGTTTCCCTTAAAACGACCTCCATGAAGGCATCTTCCCTTAGGCAGATAGACCCGCGAGGCTTTGCCGTAATAACATAAACCTAAACCTATTAGAATCGAGGACTGCATTTTTTGAACGCGTCTAGTATTGCGAAATTAATGAAAATAAATTTTAGCCAGGATATGTCTTAGTCACATAATTTTTCCCTGGAGAGAGAAAATTTATCACTAAATATGGCAGTGCTTATTCATTATTAGCATGTTACGATAATCATCATGCTATAATAATCAAGTCATTCACACCCAATCATGCAATAAATGATATTTGAAGATAAGAAATTTAAGACTGACGTACAGTATAGCAAAAGAAGGATTCGTATCAATGGAGGCAAATGCAATTACTTGCAATCGGGAGAAAGGAAATCCATTGGCATATCTACAGGGGAGCGGAGGGGCTTTGTTTCTCCTGTTTACAAGTAATTGCGATTTGAGGGGCGGTCCGCCCTGGTGGCACATATTTAGGAGCGGAACGTTTTACATGAAACATTATTTTATAGGAGTTAGTCACAGGTGGCTTATCGAGGCAGATGAAGAATAATTAGAGTCTAAATCGCCATATAGAATTAATTTGAGAAGAAAGCGTTTTTACGTTAGGTAAAACATTCGAAGAAATTCCCACACGACTTCAACATGCTGCATACTTTTTCTATAACTTTTCTTTTTTCTATTTTGTCGAAACTTTTAAATGTAAATAACGAATTTCAACTAATTTGTAATCACGGTCAACATTAATATAAAAGAATTCCTCATGAAGAAAGAAGTATTTTAGAGTTTTAATTTTATTATTGCCTGAGAAATTAAAGTAGGAACGTGAAAGGGCGATTCTTTTGAATTTTTTTAATTCTAAAATACAAGATCCAGAACAAAGTCCCAAACACTGTATTACTAGAGTGAACTTTCATGCCAGCTGTGAGAAGCGTTTTCTAAATAAAAGTAATTTAATTTCAGAACTACGAATGTATATTTTGCATTTAAGAAATGTTTTCTCTGCTGGCTACATAACAACAAGAACATTCATACAAACCTCTACAAAGTCACTTATGGTTTTGTGAACAAAAACGCCTGCAAAATAATATAATTTAAAAATGTTAAATTAAAGTTTTTCTTCAAAAATAAGCGTAAAGTTTTAATTTATTCCCCTACATGTCGATGTGACATTTTTTGTAGCTATTCGCTTGTATATCAAGAGGGGCACCTAATTCAGGGACCGCCCAGGCTCAAACTCAAGAATCGTCCGAGGCAGCAAAAGCTACGCCACTAACAAAATTCTGGTCTCAGACACAAATCGGTTACATCTGTTCAAAAAGTTGTTTTCAGAGTTACAAAGGTGACCTTATTTTCTCCCTCCTTTCTGCGTGTTTTCGTGGTGTAACGATTAGCGCGCTCGGCGCGTTTTCGAGAGGTCCAGGTTCGAGTCTCGGCGACAGCATTGCTCATTTTTCATGTTTTCTACTCAAAAATATCATAATGACTCTACAGTGGCGCCCGAATTAAAAGGTGGTGGATGATGATTCTTCATCATCAGGATTTGGCGATTGCGTCCCCTAATCCTCACTCGCCCTTTAAAAGGGGGAGTATATAAAGTTTTACGTGGATTACACGTTCCACCAACCAGGTTTCGGCACTACGCGGAAAATCCAACCTTAGAGTCAGGCCCAGGGGTTCAAGCTCTAGGACACGCCAGGCCCACCCGGGTGGACCGATAAGTGATCTTTCCGGAGCCTCCAGAACCTCTAGGTTCGTAATTTGTATACCCCCGGGGCCGAGACTGCTTAGGTACAGATCCTAGCCAGTAGCTTCGCAGAGTGGAGTACATAAGGTATTTTCTAGCGCCTTCGTGGTGTAACGGTTAGCCCACTCGACGGGTATTCGAGAGGTCCAGATTCGAGTCCCGGCGAGGGCATTGCACATTTTTCATGTCTCTTGCTCCAAAATAACCTAATGTCTCTATAACCTAGCTATGAGTCATTATCAAAAAACTAAAGGAACAACTATGAAAAGGTGCTTTATGAAAATCCTGTTATGCGAAGTCTATGAAAGGTAGTTGGTTGGTAGCTCAAGGTCAGTGTTATTACGTAATGGGATTCACCTTTGCTACACATAAATATGCAGATTTTTGCGCCTGTTATCTCGGCACATATGGAAAGAGGATACCTCAGAGTCTAATTCCAAGGATTGTATGAGTAGCTTTATAAGAGCTTCGCGTGTAGGAGATGGAAGGGTTCATTGAGAAGGCATTGGACGGATTCTGAAAAACGTGCGATAAGAAGAATGGAAGCAGAACAGACAATGGTAAGGATTTGTAACGACTTAAATGTAGCCAAACGTTTCATGCCAAGAATATGGAAACGTGTTATGTGCAAACAAGTAGTTTAATGTCGAGTGCTAGAATGCCACAACAAACTCTCAGGATCGTGTTTTGGCAATTATTGCTAAAAGAAGTTGTAACGATTATGTTAATTAACTCATGATCTTTTAGTCTGATCTGCGGATCCCTTCTAATTTTCCTTAGTTCTCACCAGAATGCAGATCAGGTACCTGTAGTTTAGAGTTCTTGGAAGGTAGGCAGAGAGAGCTGTGGCAGCGACGTAAATCGTCATGATATTTTCCGCTCGGCTACGGTATCCGTCTTTAGCCTATAACGTAATTTATCCCTCCTCTCCGCATGCAACAGTGATGTAAGTGGAAGCATACTCGTCGCGTATTCGAGAGGTCCAGAATTTGAGTTACGGCGACGGTACTGCACATTTTTCCCGTTTTCTTCCTTTAAAAAAAACCTAATGCCTCTACAAGCCTTTTTGGCTAACCAAATTACTCGCGAATTCAGTTAAAATTGAACCAACACTTATTAGGCCGTGCGTTTATCCCCGCCATTAATTTTTAAATAAAAAGATTTGTTTCAGCTTACTTTTGACTTAATTGTTACGTTTATAGACGGAGCGATAAGCTGCCTGCCTGTCTCAGGAGAGGCCAATTAAGCTAATAAGGAAGAAGTAAAACCCTACAGCGTAAGCAGCTGACCTTAGCCTAGACTGGAAAGGGAGTTCGCTGTAGCTGCAGGTACTTGACTGTATACAGGAGTGACAGGCTGTATGGAAGGAAACCCATCGTTTGCGTCCCTCTAACTCGAGTCGTAAAATGCACCTACTTGCAGTGGTGCAGAAGTAATCGTGGTTCTAGTTCCAAGGATTGAGCCCAGTTTTTTTGCTGATGAGTCTGTTTCCTTTTTGTTTGTTTGGAGAGTGCTTCCGGAAGTGTTACAAACTGAAGGGAGCAAAATACAAGCAATAAGCCTGATAATAGCCGAGAAAACCATTGATACGAAGGTGGTGGAATCATGGTATGGGCATATTTCATTCTGAATGGCCACATTGACCTACACGTTTTAATTGGTGCAAGCCATGAAAGCTAAAATGCAGCCATCATTTATGCTCAGGTGAGTTTTTGCAATATTCTCAAAATATTTAGTTAGAATATGTTAGGAAGGATAGCAGTTTTACATTTTTTGCAGCTCACGTTATAAGTAACCATGATTTTATCACTCTTTATTGAAATAACAAAATACAATCATTTAATATCCGCTTGCGCTTCTGTGAATATATCTAATTTCATAGTGATTTCATAAAATATAATTTCATTGTGAAGTAAAAGGTCGGAATGTAAATTAAATATAAATTTAGTTCCAAAAAATACAAATGCTGTTCTATTTTTTACCTCCGTGAAATGGTAACAAAAACCGAGTGACGTCATTGAAGAGTACAAAGTAAAAAGCATAAGTGATTAAAGAAAATCTTAGAAACATCGAGCAAGAGACTGTAAAAAAATATAAAGTGCTATACAATTGTTCGAAAAATTAATCTCCTTTGCTTAAACGCTGCAAACAGAACTTTTCAAAGGAAAAGTGTTTTAAACTCCGTTGATTAATGAGTTCCAAATACATGTTTCGTTCCTCTGAACCATTTAAGACTTTTCTATTCATTAATCATAAATTTTAAAATGTTATTACGAACGAGTCTCAGATACGCTCATATCTTTCCCCTACATGCGCTAGTACTCAAAGAAAACAAAAATACATAAAAATGAACAGTAATCAGTAAAAATAAACAGTTTCAGATACAAATGCTAAATTGGAACATAAAATACTTCAAAATTTTCAAAACTGAATGAAACAAATAAATGGGGCAAAAAAACCTAAAAGGACAAAATTGACAAAAATTAATTAAGCATGAAACTTCTACATTTAGTTAGTTGAAGAAACAAAATGATAAAATTGTCAACAGTCGATGTACAAGATACGAAAGCAGGGCTGGTTCAATTTAACCTAAAGAACGATGTTCAATTTTTTTTCCTATTTTTCGTTTATTTTTGTGTAAAATTATGTGAAACAGCTAAAACGGGAATTAAATAAAACTAAATGCTGGAACCACCGTACTTCTTATAGCTGTTTATGTGCATACAGAATAACTAGTCATGAACTGTTTTTTGGTCATTGGCAGGCTGTGTATACTATTTTTTATGTCTTGAAAGAAATTTCAAGAGGCAAACGGATTTTTTTCTTTTTCTTCGAAAGCAAATTATTTTGTTCTAAATTAGATCAGGTTAGATTGTTGGAACATGGTAAAATACCCGATGGTTATCTGCAGCAGGAAAGATGCTTTTGTGAAGGACTTTATAAGATAAATTTACTCGTATTGATGTTGAACACGGAAAAACTATGAAAACTCCCATGCAGCCAGTCCGTTCGCTAGGAATCGAACCTAGATCGAAGTACCAGTATCCAGCGGCCTTTAAAATTTGAAAACTGGTGGAGTCTTTTGTTCTTGTTGGCTTGCAGTTCTTGCCTTTATTGAAATACTACCTATCATAATATTCTTCTATAATCAGTCTACTTGTTTAAAAGTTATAATAATGGGGCTTATTAACAGAGAGCGCAATAAATGAATAAATTTATTTCCTTAAAAAGTCAAGAAAACAGAATAATCAATCTGCAAAAATAAAATTAAAAAGCAAACGTAAATAAAATTTTCATTTCTTCATTTAAAAAATTCAGTTTCTGTTACGAATTTTTGAAATAAAATTCCACACCTTAATGGCAATCGTGTTCGTCAACAGGTGGATGCTAGACATTTCCATAACAGGATCCAAGTAGGCATCGAAAGCTGATACTCGCCAACCATTCAATGTATTGCCTGAAAATATTAGAAGCATGTACTAAATCGAAAGGTAAAGTGAAATACATAATACAGAGATTAAAAACTATTTCAAAGTTTTAAAAAGATCCCAAGTTATACAATTTTTGTTAAGTTTTACCATGAATTTTAAACAGCGAAAAGCAACAATGAATTTGTTAATAACCAAAATAGTTACCTGCCACCTTCCGAGATACATTTGAAAACTGAAAGTTTTCAAATGTATCTCGGTACTTCTACCCTTCTAAGTTGTCCTTAAGTCTAGGATAGCGAATTTTTAATTTATTTGGTTTTGTCAATTCAAAATTATGAAACAGATTACTACATACTATAAGAAACAATTCTGCTTATCACATTATGATACACAGTGTTAATGATGATGTAGATTCATTTTTATAATTTAAGTTTGTTTTTAATTAAATCAATTATATTTCATGTTCTTTCTGAATACTGTTGTTACAAATTTTGTATTTAGATAGGTAATTTTAGTGAAATTATAACAGAAATTGTTGTATTACCCCGTGCAATGTACCGCGAGACAAATTTTAAGAGAAAGCTATGCCGGAAAAGTAAGAATACTGGGGCACGTGCATTTAACATTGAGTAAAAGGTTATCTCGATAATTTGTATTGAAACTGAATAAATGTAATGACCACTATGGTAGCTATAACCGTAATTACATCCTCTTATTGCATTTCTGAAATTTCGAGAAGCAGAAAGTACTGGAAATTTCTCGGGACCGGTTGAAAGCTATAAAAGGTCGGAGAGAGACAGTTACTTATTTACTATTGTTATAACTTGTTTAGTTCCGCGTGAACTGAGATATCCGCGCTAGCTTTCTCTTTAGATTCGCTTTGCATGAAGTTGTGTTTAACGTTTTTTTTAGTAGTTTGAAGTGTAACTACTGATTATACTGCGTGATATTGTGAACACTTGTACGAGTATCTCTGAGGAAAATTTCAAAGTTCTGATATATTTCTTTTGACAAGAATAACTTTTATTAACCTATTATCGGACTTGTGCATTCAATCTATTACTCACGCAACAATGTGTTAGTTTGCTAGTTTATTGCTAATATGAACTTGTAAGGATTATGTTAATTTTATTAACAGTTTAAATAGCGTTAGTTTAGTGTTGAGAGTTAAATTTTAAGTTCCTTTCCTGTCAAATTCTTAACTTCAACGTACTACTTCCGGCCAGAACGTAGTTTTAGAATCACGTCTGAATACATAATGAGGAAGAGCGGTATTTAACCGCAAAGTTCTTTGGTCTTAGCGAGAGAGAATCAGAGTTTCTGATTTACGCGCGTCTGCCTTTTGGCCACTCTCTCTCTCTCAAAGCTGTTATTACGCTCGGCCGTACTCAGGCCCTTGATAGCTTCGCAGTCATCTGGTGTTTAAGGGGCCAACTGCCTTAAAAACTTGATAGCTTCGGCTATATTTCTTAAGTTAATCTTAGTTTTAGTTTAATTCTTGGTCTCTTAAGTTCAAGTCCAAGCGTCGGCTTTGATTGTACACTCCAAGGCGGAGTTTTGTTAAATCTTATTAAAATAATAAAGGGTTAGTTACCTTTCCATTTTGTTGTTTCTTGTCACACGAACTTAAGCGATTATTCGCTATCTAGTTCTTAAAATTCGTCACTTTCTACAGTAACTGAGATTTACACAGTGAAAATCTTACAAACTGAAACTGAGTTTCAAAATCTGTCCAAATTCACAGATGCGAAAATCGATCTTAACAGCAGTTACGCAAAAGTGTTAACAAAAATGATTATTGAAAGCAAACGAAAAGACAAATTAAACTCTAAGTACTACGAATGTGTTTCAATAGTCTCTGCATATAAAGAAAAGAAAAAAAAAAAAAAAAAGAGTCTGCGTGTGTATCTTTTGTTCGTGCTGCGCGTAAGCTAATAGACCCAGGGCTACGAAATTTGGTACATAGGTGCATCTACACAAGAGCCAGTACACCACGAAGCGATTTTTTAAAAAATCTAATGAGTTTTTTTTAATCTTTCTTGATGAAATAGCATCATTTTGAATAGTTTCATTCTTTTAGAAATATGGTTTTGGCAACAGTTTTTCATTCAATACTGGACTGCTGACTTTTCTCTTGAAAATATTAGATTCATTGCTTATTTCATTATAATTTTTTTATATTATGCTTTAATTATATAAAAAGTTTTGCATTTGTTTTAGGAAACAAAGCTCTGAACTTCTTTTGTACCATTTGAATTCTTAAGATTTTGCAACGGGAAGTGGGTTAATTTATTTATAAGGGTAATTAATATTTGTATTAAGGGGTATTGCTTATTTCATTGTACTTTTTTAATATGTGATACATTTTATAGATTTATTCAATTTTTTTTTTTTTTTTTTTTTTGATAAATTGTTCTGCAGAGTAAAATTCTGTGCAGGTTTTAAATTTAATGTTTGGTGTTCCCTTTAAGCGTTTTTACGGTGGTGCTTTTACTTTTTTTTAGCACTACTACTTATTAGCACTTTTTTTTAGCACTAAAAGCCAGACGAAGGCTGGCCGCGTAGTGGCTGGTTGATAATATAACAGCACCGCATATAAATAAAATACAAAATAATATAAATGATACAAATTTAATTTTTTTCTCGTAGGTTTTCCCCATATTTTTATTTATTTATTTATTTATTTTTTCATCTTGGAAGATATTTGCCAGCCCTAGATTTTGAGAAACTCAAAATTATTGCAAATTATTTTCATAAAAAATATCTTACATTTACCCGCTAAAAATTTCAAATTTCATTTCGTCAAGTCGCTGCTACTATGGGATATTAATTATCTCAAGAAAGTACTGAAATCTATAAGCATTTCACTTAATATGGATAGAGAATATGTGAATTATTTTTTGACATACTTTGTGACACCATCGCTCCATCTTCCAGGTCTCCGTTGAGATCTCCCATCTCGATCCCGAGCGAAGAGGCGCCACGTAAGAAAGCTTGTGCGAGTACAGAGGAATTCCCATCGAACTCGGTTACGGGCATGGGCCCACGTCGTCCTCTAACTTCTATAATGGTAAATAAATTCAATATAATATTAGATTAATACCATGAAGTTGTGTTCATAATTAATTACATTATTTTCCCCTGTTTATAATAGAACAATAAAAGAATTTAGATTTCGGTATCGTCACGGGAAACTCATAACTTCTGAAACTGAAAAATTAGTAGTTACAAATTAGTGGTTCTACCCTGAAAATTATATACGCAATGAAATCGAGTTATCATTAACTTAAAAATATGACAAATTAGTTTAGAGGTTTCAAATAGAAAGGAAACCAAACATTGATACACATTTCAAAATTTTTAGGAAAAAAAAGAGGGAAATAACATAAAATTAGCAGCAATTTGAGGACCAAAAGAACAATTATAAACATTTAATGTTTAAAAATAAAGGAACTATCCTTCTAATTTTTATCCTTTATAGCAGTCTAATATTGGAGAAAGATGTCAATCTCCTTTGGAGTTCTTTGAGAAAATTTTACGCGTTAGTATTTATGACCTTTCTGAAACTAAAAGATAGTTTTTAATGGATATGGAATTTTAATTTATGCAGTCATAATTATCAGTAAGCCGTAGATTATATCATTGCCGAAGATTGAATTTAATTTTAATATTTTATTATTGCTATTATTATTTTAGAGTTAACAGACTGTTACCAAAACATTATTACGAGAGTTGGTAATTTAATAGTGATTACAATGGTAAAGATATCTGTAATTATAAATCATAACCCAGATACCCAGATTATCTCAGAAATAAGACAAACCTTGAACTTTCTTCATAAACACAACAAAACAATCGTTTTTCAATGGATCCCTTCACATGTAGGTATCAAAGGTAACGAAAACGCAGACTCACTAGCCAAGAGAGGAACACTTGCGCCACAAGACAGCAAACTGCTTACTCCAGAATCACTTGAAAAGCATATTTTTGAGAAATTAATGGACATTCTTAAAGCTGACCAGGCAGCAAAATCAACAGGCAAATCCTGTGCTAACATTCAAGACACATGGAAAAGGTTTTGTCAAAAACCCTTAAAGATGCTGTGGCAAACATCAGATTGCAAACAGGTCACGATTGCATGGCAGATCATCTAAATAAAATTGGCGTCCTTCCACTAGTACATGCCACATTTGCAATTAGGGCATCATGATTGCAGAGCATCTTCTTATATGCCCAGAACTAGATAAAGAATCTCAGAAATGTGGTGAGATAAGTAAACTATATTGGGATGTCAGAGCTTTCATGAACTCCTTGTAAAGACTACATCTCTTATGTTTCTTTCCTTGTTGTTTAAATTTTTAACTTTTTACTTTTGTTCCCATGTTAATTTATTCTGATTCTTAATTTGTAAATGTTTGTTCTTTTTTTTATTTTTTATCATTGTTCTTGTGCGATACTTGAGTTGTTTTATATGTTTGGATTGATTTTCCCAATATAGCCATATGTAACATAATAACACCTTTTTCGACCGCTTGAATACTGAACTAATATCTCCTGACATCGATGAAAATCGGTGCGGTAGTTTCATTATACCATCAACAAACAGTCTCTAGTTTGTTGACGAAAAAAAAGTGGTGAACTACATAATGCTGCAAATCATTCAGGAATAAATTTCTCGCAGGGATTACTTTAGCTTAATCAGATTCACAAGGGATACAGTCATGAAAGTATTGAGGATAGTTACAATACTTTCCAACCCGTCTTTCCCAGCAGGTCTTAGACAACATAAGACATATGACAGCAAGTCTTAGGCAACATAAGACACATGACAAAAAGAATATACATAGCTGCCTTCTGATTTAGCTTCATATGAAATTTAAATACAGGCACTGGAATGTGTCCAAAGCAGGAACTATAAAATATCTGAAATCACTCTCGACGTTGCACCTACTAGAACCAGAAACTAGGAAGAGAAATAACTAGTAGCAGAAATGGGGATTTATTTTATGACCGGAAAATCAGATTATAATTATCGATACATGTTCATGTCAATCATTATAATGTAAATAATTCATGAAGTCTAACCAGGCACAGGTGTTCTAGATGCTCTTCGATAGTTCTCTGCTTTTTGAAAGTACCGTCGAACACCCTGAGAGTTCCATTCAGGTCCAGCCCTGGCAGACCAATAATTGTCAAAATCTGACTTCGCTCCCCACATATGCAACATGTAATTGAGAATACTAGTGCCGCCCAATACTTTTCCTCTCGGCCACGCTGATTCCTGCAAGAAAAGAATGTGATGCCATTCAGTTAGTTCCAATTAAATTATTTGATACTTTTAAATATATAAATATTAAAAAAAAACGGAAAGCTTTCAGATTTTATATTACGCCCAAAGGAGCGTTTCTTTAACGTTTTGTGTTGTTACTTTTATTTATTAAATATCATGTTCTTTGCACTTAAACCATAAAATTCAATTCAACAGAAATATCGCAAAATAATTTAAAAAGAGCATATTTTAAGAATTTCCGATACACAGTCTCGCGCGCTGGAGATAAAAATGTTTGTTTTTTTCGTACAGGGTTGCTATTGCTTGGATTGAAATCGTTAGTTTCTTAATCAAAAACTTATAAATGCTTTACAAAATACGAAATATATAATAAAAAAATTCCAAATTTAGGCTTCCAGATGCCCATATTCGAGTGGAGGCGTACGTTATTTAAAACTTAATGGCTCTAGGTACCGTTGTTTTATCACAATGCGAGAAAAATATATACATTTATGCAGATTCCTCATTATTTAATTTCTTTAAATAAAATACAAGTCGATACAGGGCACGACCGAAAAGCCGTAAAATCAGACTTAAAGCAAAAAGCGTCGCCAAAGGCAGAACATGTTCTACTAGGAACTTCTAAGCTCTTCTACTGAAATGACCGAGACTTCAACATAAATACTGATTTTTACCTCATTTACATAAAACGCGATCCTGAAAACTCATTCTGGTGGGGAATCGTAGGTGGGAAACAAGAGAATAAAGAAAAGGCTAGCTCAAAATTAAAAATAACCCCTAGGAAACTAAAATAAACCCCTTTAAGCTGTTTTATCTTAACTGAGTGTTTATCTTTTTTGTCAGTATGGGCTTTTGTCAAATGTTTCCTAATCCTCATAGATTCGTTTTACGAAGTCTTATTGAATAGGTAGCACGTAATAGGTTGTAGAGTCACTAGGTTATTTTAAGCAGAAAATGTGAAAATTTTGCAATGCTCTTGCCGGAACTCGAACCTGAACCGCTCGAATACGCGCCGAGTGTGGCAACCGTTACACCAATGCTTTCTGGAAGGAGAAGGAAATGTTATGGTCATAAGACCAAAAGGACCTGACTAGGAACAGAGAGCTTACTAAAGCTATGTTCACTAATTGTAGTAAGTAGACAGGATACAGACGATGGGTATACAAAACCCTTTATTTTTCTCTATATACAATAACTTCCGTACTTCGGAATACAATGACCCGCCACTCGGGGTCTAACGTAAAAGTATAAAAATAAAACTAAACTCTAATTTAACTTTAGAATAATACACGTGGAAGATTGGCCTTATAATAACAGGAAGCGTATGTAGCACAGAGACTGTGAACACTACAATACGTTTAATTTATCAAGAGGATTAAAACCTCTGGCCTGGAAGGCAAACAGCAACTGCGTAACTTCTAAGGTAAGCGGCCTGCGTTGACTCACTGCTTCCTCTCTTTCGCTTGGCAAAAAGGCCACACTTAAATACTTGGCGTTCGCCACACAAACTTTGCATAAAAACCTTCACGCTTATAATTCTGGCCGGAAGTAGAAAATAAGAAGTGATAGTAAAGATTTAAAATAAAATAAACGTTAGTAAAACTTAAGATCCTTACATACTTCCCGCCAGAGTTAATTAGTTTGAAACTGAGGTCTAAAACGACCTTGTTGAAAACTTTTAGCTCTAGAATCTAACGCGAGGCCAATCTTTTACAAACATAACTTCGCTAGAAACTAGAAATTTAAAAGAAAGAAATTTGTTACAATAGCAGCTCCCAGGATATACAACAATCTTTTTTTCATCTGTACTGTATCTACACAGGAGCTTTTATTCAATTCTGGTTCCTTCCAGAGATCTGGAAGGAAAACTAGTTTAATGAAATGTTACACAATGACATGGCAAGTAACATATACAATTATACTGCTCTTAACATTCTTATTTCATTCATGACTATTTTAATTATCTCTCCCCGTGCTCTCTGACATGTGTTGTAAAAGAACACCAAACACGAATGTGTTTCTGTCTACGTGTGCCACACTTCCTCCTACAATCAAAACACTAACGTGTTAAAATTCAACATAACGAGACCTCTTAACACACCCTAATTTCAACTCTAAACCCTGAGGTACTATTCTAAAAGTCGCTAACTCTAAAGTGTAGCGTCAGAGAGCCTAACGACATCATTCAACCTTTAACACATATTCGCCATGATTTAGTCTTTACAGTCACACGAATAACAAATTTTTAACATTACTTTCACGTTTACCATATCACGGTATTTCTTAACATTTAAAATAACAGAACATATCAACATGCCGTTAATTTTACAGATTTGAAAACATACATTAGTAGTACATTGTTAACTTCTATTCTTTTCAAAGCAAGTGCCAATTCTTTCTACATTGAAATAATACATTTCAAAAAGTCTTTCAGACTAAAACTTCTCTCTTGCTAGAATGTTTTAAATAAAATTTATACAATAACCTTTTACAATATTTAAGTTTTTACACAACGCTATTATACATCAACTTTAGTTTTACGCACGAGTAATTGAAAGACATAATACGAAAATCGGTCACAACTCATTTCTCGCCCTTTTGGCGATAAAGGTAGACCTCGCATGAGGTAAAACTTCTTGAAATCTGCCACTTGCAGTAAGAATGAAAGATTAACTTAAGTTTGCAAAGTAACATAAAATTTTACTTATCTTTGTAATATTCGGACATCCTTTTCTGGGCCCAGTCTTTAAAGGTACTGCAGATAGTAGCTTGATTTATCCTCCTTCTTGTACGGGCTCGCCCTTCAGTGCTTTCCTCTGGAAGCTTCCGTTTTTCACCAGTTCGGCCACCCTTGAACACCTTCCTTTTCTCCTCTGCTTGTGGTCTTGGCCGTTTGAAGGCAGCTGGTCTTGGCGGAACCGGGAAACTTCTGTCGTGATCCTGCGACACACTCACCATTTTTCAAAGAGAGCGAGCAAAATACAAAAGGATGATCATCCAGGCCAAAGTAACATCTTGGAGAGAGTTCTGTTCCAATACAAAAGAAGTATACGGGCTGCATCACAAGATAGCAACGGGGAAGGTGTTCAAGCCTTCGCAGCTTCAAATCCCGTCATCACTGGATAGCAGCCAAAGCTAAACGACTGACACTTTGAATGTAGTTTTAAATACTGTGTTCAGTCAGGACGATGCAGAGCAAGACACCGCCGAACAAGCTGCCCTTCGAGCAGATACAAATAGTGTAGACACAGAAGCAGATCCGGAATTCACGCTTCAAGAACTGCAGAGAGTGCTGGAAAGTCTGCCGCGTAAGAAAGCCCCCGGGACAGACGGCATGGACTACACAATCGTAAAAGCTACCATAAAGGCATACCCTACATTCTTCGTAAGCTATTTCAATAAGCTTCTGTCAGTAGGACTTTTTCCAACACCATATAAAATAGGACAAGTGGTATTATTCCTCAAGAAAAACAGAGATCCTTCAGAAGCCTCATCATTCAGACCCATCTGCCTTTTGTCTGCGATGGGGAAGGTGTTGGAAAAGCTAATCATCAACAGACTGCGCCACCACTTGCATCTCAACGGTTATCTCAGCAGCAGCCAATATGGCTTCAGGACTGGTTCATCGACGGTGCATGCTCTCCATAATATAAAGGAGACAATTCTGGAAAATAGACACAGCGGCTATGGTCAGCATAGACCTAAAGAATGCTTTCGATACGCTGTGGTGGCCGGCTATCAAGCAGGCATTACGAAGGGCCAATTGCCCAAGTAACATATATAGTATAATAAGCAACTACCTGCAGGATCGGAAGCTATTAGCGGTGCATAATGCAGGCATTATCGAAAAGGTGCAAACTAGAGGATGTCCGCAAGGATTGTGCGCCGGGCCGCATTTATGGAACTTAACGTTCAATGAAGTACTGACAGCGACGTGGCCGGCGCACACTAAAATCATTGCATACGCGGATGACGCGGCGCTTATCGTAAAGGGTACCACGCGAGAAAAATTACAGAAAAATTGCAATGAAGTTTGCGCGATCTTTCATGACCAGTGTACCAAACTTAAACTCACAATTGCAGAACATAAGTCAAAAGTCCTTTTAATTCCGAAAAAAGGAGGATCCTTAGTAAGACGCCCCACCATAAAGATTAACAACCAACGTCTGCAGATAGTGGACCAGCTAAGATATTTAGGGGTCACTTTTGATCATAAGATGACCTGGATCCCTCACGTGCAGGATCTCAAACTCCGGACGGCAGCCATAGCCAAACAAATAAAACTCTTTTATGGTCACAAATGGGGGCTTAACCCCCATATTCAAAAGGTATTGTACACGACAGTCATCGAGAAGATAGTGACGTATGCTGCCGCAGTATGGGCCTACCCAATGCAAGGAAGGAAGGTCAGACATCTTAACAGCATACAACGACCATTCGCATTGGAAATCACACGGGCCTACCGCACCACCTCCACCGATGCCATTAACGTACTTGCTGGTCTCCTTCCCCTGCACATCCGGGTTGAGGAGGAGGCAGCACGCCAACACATTTTGCAACTTAAGAAGGCAGTTACTTTTGATGATGAAACATACTACCCGGATGAGTACGAAACAAACTTCTGCCCTCTTGACGTCCACCCGGCAGAGAAAGGCAAAGGGATACTTATCTCAATTAATTCCACTGCAACTCATCACTCAAGGGAAATGACCATCTATACAGACGGGTCTAGATTGGACGAAAGAGTGGGATGCGCCTATGTCGCCACGAAACAAGACTACGCAATCGAGAAATGGAAGGGACAGTTAAGACAACATAACAGTGTCTTTCAAAGCGAAACAGTGGCAATTGCACAAGCGATTCGCTACCTGCACTCGCACCAGCATAGTCATGTCACCATTAAAACGGACAGCTTATCATCGTTATATGCCATTTGGAATGCAGATCATCACTCGGAGATTATACAGGGAATCCAGAGAGATCTTAGAAGTAACCCCCAGTACCGCACAAAATTAGAGTGGATAAAGGCTCATGTTGGCCACTATGGCAATGAACTTGCCGACCAACTCGCCAAAGAGGCAACAACTGACCCGCCTGATGCAGCAATTATCATCCCATGGCCGCATTCGTATTTAAAGAAGACACTACGCCTAAGGGCTACTGGCATGTGGCAGAACGAATGGGACCAAAGCACCACAGGGAGAAGGACCCACTACTTCATCGGCTATGTGGACACTAGCCGAAATGTAGCGAATGCACAGTTGGTAAGGTTCATTTCCGGGCATGGGCCCTACCCGGAATATTTCTTCAAGCGTGGCATAAGTCACACAAGTCAATGTGCATGCGGCGACTCAGGCTCACCAGAGCACTATCTAACGTCATGCCCGTTAACAGAAGGACTGCATATCAATCTCCCTGAAACAAATCGCCAGCCGTTCTGTAAATATATGATAAAACAGCGGCACTTTATTAAAAAGCTGGTACAGTTGATGGACAGACTGTCCGACTTAGATACAGACTTGTGTCAGCCATAGAACAACCCAGCATGTAAAAACAACTTAAGCATTTTAAAAAGGACATGTATTGCAATGTAGGAAAACTGTCATTCAAGTGAATTGTAAGAAACTATAATGTAGACTAGAAACTCACAGTATAAAGACTGCCTGTATTCATACCTGGAAAGTCAGTTGCATTTAACAATGTGCATGTACTGTGTAAATAAATTTCGGCAAATTATACCGTAAGACCATATATAATGAACCGATATATAATGTAGGCATAACGAATGTATGAAAGTGCATATATCTGTAAGCAAAGTAATGTAAGGGAGTGTAATATATGTAAATATTTTTGTGTATCAGTAAGCTATGTATAAGTAAGTTATGCAATTTAAAGTAATGCAATATAAATGCAGAAATGTCTAATAAAAATGCATGGGTAACATATATGTTTTGTATTATGAATAAGGGATATAGGATGTCTAACGCAAAGCAATGTATGTATTGGAATGTCTATTTCATGTACTGGAAAATTATGCAATAAGTACCCAAATAACATGTAATGTAAGTAACCTGTAAGACTATTATGTTTGTAAATATTTGTATCTAAAAAATTAATCAGAATGTATCTGCATGTATCTATATGCAACTGCAAGTATATGTAACCTAAGTTTAAGCAGTGTAGGTAAAATTAAGTAATATGTGAAGCAGGCGTGCCTGACTATGTATGTATATAAAAATAATGTAACGCAAGGCACATGTAATATTGGCATATGTAACTGTACATGCAAACTGTATTTATATGCAATCTACAAGTAATGTAGGTATATTTATTGAAATGTACAGCTAAAAACTGTAACTGTACACAAAAGTAATCCAACGCAATGTAAGATTAATGTAATTCAGGTAATGCATATGCATTGTATGCCCGAAATGAGAGACAAAGTCAGTATGTAACTCTGTAAATCACGTTATCCACAGAATATGTTAACCAGTAAACAAGAATGTAATACTAAATATTAACAGCCCTTGTATGGCCATGTAATTGCTCTTTTGAAAGACTCAAGGTTCAACTCTAGATATTGGTGGACGTGGCGCTACACCAATTAACCGACGGTAAAGGGGTGGTGCCCACGTCTCCCGTCGCATGTCGCATGTCGTGATCCTGCTTGGACCTCGTTGTTGGCCGTTCAAATTTTCCTTGTAACTTTTCCTCCGCCGCTGATGGCCCTTCCGCAGTTCGGCGACTTTTGCTGCGGAGAGTTCTGTCAGATGAGTAGATCTTCCGTTTTAAAGCCGGGTTATAGTTGCCGTCATTTCTCCTGGTCCTCTTCACATACGTCGTCCTTCTCCTTTCTTCATTCTGGGGGTGTTCGTGAACTCTGTTTTCTGGACGGTGGAACGGCTTCTTTTTCTTGTTACCTTCAATTTTTTCGCGGGGCAATTTTCTTTTCACTTGCTTCTGTCTCTCATTGGCTTGCCCTTGTACTTGTCGTTTTTCCACCTCTGGGACTTATACCTGCGGTGTCTGCCGTGCCGGATCCTGCAAAAGATCTGAAAAGATTTGCATTTTATTACGATCGAAGTAGGGCTTGATTTGATCAATGTTTGCGGAACAGGTTTCACCATTTCTTGCTTTTAACACTACAACAGCGTGAGTTATTTTTTCTATAACATATGGTCCCTCAAATCGTGGAAAAAATTTGGCAGTTTTATCTTCTGGTGCTGAAGAAAGTGAATGCTTAATTTTTAAAACTTCATCCCCTACTTTATAAGTTACTCCCCGTCGTTTCAAATCATAATATAGCTTCTGTTTTCTTTGTGCTACTTCCGTATTCTTTTTTGCTTCTTTTATTAGTTTTTCTATATCACCCATTTTAAATTCTGGGGCTCTTTGTTGCACATAAAATAATTTATCTAACGGTGTTATAATCTTTCTGCCTAGAAATAACTCAGCAGGAGTTTTGCCCGTTGTATCATGTTTTGCGGTCCTAAGGGCGAAAGCAAATTCATTGACATAGTTATCCCAGCTTTTATGAAAATTTTTAACATAACTACGGATAATTTTCACTATATTTCTGTTTACCCGTTCCGCTATATTTGATTGCGGCCGATACGGGACCATTTTTAAATGACGTATGCTTGAGTTTGCTGTAGTCTTGGCGTACCAAATTGGTTTCGCTGTTGATATTGGCGTCTTCTTTCGACGTCCGCCGTTCTTCTACTTTCAAACTGGATTGCTAGCTCAAATAACTTTTCCAGTGTAATCGGATTTCTTAATTCAATAAAGTCTTGCACTTGGGGCAGTAACCTCGGCAAAATCACTTAAATTATTTCAGGATCCGGACGGTTTCCATACAAGAGTTTGAAGACGTGAATTTTTCTTAAAATAAAGCTTGAGAGGTTTTCGATTCTTTGTTGATATATACTAAAAAGTTCCGTTTCTAATTTCGCACGATCCCTTACAACAGGGAAGGCTTTTAGTAGGGCAGTCTTGAAATTCTCGTAAGTATAGGTGGGACTTCCTGCTTGACCCAAGAGACTTCTGCCTATACATTTGAACCAGTTAAGCGCTTGGCCCCTCAAAGCGCTGGTAGCTAAGGTAACTTTTTGAAACTCGTGCACGGGGTAGAGCATGAAGTGGTCCTCCAATTTTTCCAAAAAACTGGTTACCGGTGAGTTTCCGTTAAACGTTGCTTCTGGTTTCATGGAAGCGCGCATGGTCTGGACGATGTAACCGAATCCTTCCAGGGCGGCAGCTGGCATTTCTGGATTCTGAGCCGTTTCTGCAGGCAGCACAGGTTCTTCTTGAAACTCGGCCATGGTTATTCTTCTTCGTTGGGCGCCACTATCAGGTTCAATGTTCCCTCTAACCTTCTTCGGGAACATACAAGGACCTGACTAGGAACAGAGAGCTTACTAAAGCTATGTTCACTAATTGTAGTAAGTAGACAGGATACAAACGAAGGGTATACAAAACCCTTTATTTTTCTCTATATACAATAACTTCCGTACTTCGGAATACAATGACCCGCCACTCGGGGTCTAACGTAAAAGTATAAAAATAAAACTAAACTCTAATTTAACTTTAGAATAATACACGTGGAAGATTGGCCTTATAATAACAGGAAGCGTATGTAGCACAGAGACTGTGAACACTACAATACGTTTAATTTATCAAGAGGATTAAAACCTCTGGCCTGGAAGGCAAACAGCAACTGCGTAACTTCTAAGGTAAGCGGCCTGCGTTGACTCACTGCTTCCTCTCTTTCGCTTGGCAAAAAGGCCACACTTAAATACTTGGCGTTCGCCAGACAAACTTTGCATAAAAACCTTCACGCTTATAATTCTGGCCGGAAGTAGAAAATAAGAAGTGATAGTAAAGATTTAAAATAAAATAAACGTTAGTAAAACTTAAGATCCTTACACCGTTACACCACGAAGGCTTGCTGGAAGGAGAGAGAAAATATCCTAATACTATATCCTGGTAACGGAATAAAATTATATGTTAAATATTCAACACTATTATTATTTGCGTTTTATTTTTCAACTTACTTATATTTGTTATATGTAAAAAAAAGGGGGGGACGCAATATGCTTTATTTTATTCAGAACGTGAGAACTGCTTCCAGTTTATTCATTGACATTTATTTTAACTTTAATAACAATGAAATGGTTCACAATTATTTTCTTTTATATTAAACCATTCGCAGATCCAAATCGACATTGTCCACGCTAGCCCCAAATTTATTTAAATTTGCTAAACACTCTTTCAGCAGTAATAAGGACCCTGGTTTAAAATATTATCTGCTTTTGGGAAGAAGTTTCTGTGAAAAATTTTTTTGATACTATGCTGCTCATACCCGTTATACCAGACATAAAACATAAACAAAGCGAAGGGGTGCAATAAAATTTTGACTGAAAATGTGGATTGTAATATTCCGATTTTGTTTAAACAAATCGTAAGTGTGTGGGATTCTACTCTTTTATCTAACAGCTAAATGTGAGGAACCTCTTGAACATATAAGCGAATAATCGCTTGAGTTCAGGAACAGAGATGTAATACTCAAGAATGGTTGATTGCCCTTTATTATTCCAAAGAAGAATTGAACAGTCGGCTCCTTTCTCAGATCGTGCAGAGGTCTCCACCTGGGCTTGAACTCAAAGTAACCAGAAATAAAACTTAGCTAATGCTTAATTAAAAAGATATAGAAGCTATCAAGATTTCTAAGTATTTGGCTCCTAAGATTAGAGAGCGAGTAATAGAGAGAGCGTAGTAACTTAGAGAGAGACGTAGCCAAAAGGCGGAACGCGCACTAGGTCGGAAACTCTGGCTCTGTAACGAAGTCAGTGGAACTTCGACTTCAGTACCACTCTTACTCATTTGCATTAAACGCGATTCTAAAAATACATTCAGGCAGGAAACTACTATTTGAAATTAGGATGGATAGGAAAGTAGCTTTAACTAAAGATAACTGTTAAAAACTTAGTATAAACCTTACAACTGAAAGGTTATGTTTTGATTACGATGCAGCGCCAATGATCTGCATGCTAGAGGAAAATCCATTTCGGCCATTAAGAATAACTTCTGTTTCAGACGTCTTGGGTACAGATCATGTGAGTGATTTCTGATCGACAGAGAGTAAATTCACCAGGAAAGCATACGTTGGTGAAATGTAGAGACGGAATTTCAAATTTTACAAAGAGATGATAAACCGACGTATGAAAAGAATTCAGCGCGTTAGGCGAAAATTTATCAATCAGTTTGTAGAGTTTTATATTAATTAACCAGCTATCTAACTATTTCTTTTGTACTTTCACCTCTGTTTTTATCGGTTCCCATCAGGGTGCAAACTGGTTAACGTATTTAATAGCAGTCTTGAATTCGAGAGAGATCTTTTGGGACCTATTACTGACCTTCACTCTACTACTTCTCGCGGCGAGAGAATTAATACTTAATCCGGCTTCGGCTTTAGCTTTACTAGCGGTAACTGCTCATGATAGATTGACAGCTTGAGCTAAATCTTGTAGACGCGCTTTACCTCATAATTTAATATCAGTCTTACTTAGTGCTTGTTTCTGAACTTTACTTAGTGCTTGTTTCTGAACCTGCAAGATTTAAATTTTTATTATTGCATAGGTTGCGTAACCTTCAGGTTCCTGAGTAAACAAAAAACAAATTAGTTTAAACCGTCTGAGTTTGCATTATTCTAATTAGAAGTTACGGCAAGATGATAAAGCGCCTGACAATTTTTATGATTCCATGAATTAACATTTAGAGTAGTTTGGATCCGTACAGATAACCGATTTTTTATTCGTAATAGCTGTTCAATCAACTTAATTCTTGTTTAGCAGTTTAGTTCCAGAAGGTACACAGAACAGGTACCAGAAGCAGATGCAGACCGACCCACTTAACCAAACAAGTTGGTCTTATGGTCATAACACGCCATACCCATTTCAACAAAGGAAAAATAAGTAAAACATAAAATAACTAAATGAAAATAATCATGTGTTAATAATAATTAAAAACATAATAGTGAATGAAAGGACATATACAAACATTTAGACAAAAGTAAACATCAAAGACAAAAAACGGGAACAACAGACACAAACAATGGTTGCAAAACATTTAGTGAAAGTAAATAGACTAAATAATGATGGCGATAAGAAGCAAAAATCATCCACTGATTCCCAAAGTCCGGCTCTCACCGTTAATAATTTTCACAATAGATTTGCATAATTGTGAGAAATCTTTATAGCATAAAATGGGATGTTCAAAATTAATTTTTATATTGTTTCTTGCGCTATTAAAATAGGGACAGACCTCGAGAAAGTGCTTAGCACCACCAACCAAACCACATAGTTTACATTTCTCGTCGTCTTGTATCTTAAGCCTAGCGATGTATCTCGGGTAACGCTCATGTCGCAGTTTATAAGGTATTTTCTCCCTCCCTTCTAGCATGCCTTCATCGTATAATGGTAGCACACTCGGCACGTATTCGAGAAGTCCAGGTTCGAGTTTCGGCTATGGCACTGCTCATTTTTCACGTCTCCTGCATTAAAATAGCTTAATGATTGTTAAAAAGGAGCACGAATTAAAAGGTGGTGGACAGTAATTCGTCACCCCCAGGATTTGGATATTGGGTCCCCAGTCGACCTTTAGAAGGGAGAATACATAAGGTATTTTCTCTCTCCTTCCAGCATGCTTTAGTGATGTAACGGTAGCACACTCGGCGTGTATTCGAGAGGTCAAGGTTCGGATTGCTGCGAGGGCATTGCACTTTTTTCACAACTCCTGCTTCAAAATAACTTGATATTTATTAATGATCCCACTTATTTACCAGATTTGTCTCTGAAGATTAATTTATTACTTAAATGAGAGATTTAATCTTCATTTTAATAGTATTTCAGAAATGTAAAACATATTTTTAACGAGATAAGTAAAGAACACTTGACTAGGTGATTTCTAAGAAGGCATCCAAAAGTTCTATGAACATGTAAGGAATGTAAGCAGATGGCTAAAGAGTTATAAAATGTGTTTCTTCAGATCTCGACTTTTCACGAATTCATTTTAAAACCAGATTACCAGGCCCTGCATATGTTATTGAAATAACAAGAACCGTCTGTTTTCTGTTGTATTAACATTTCATTATTGTGGGAACCATTCATACTTATTGCAAAAGAGATGACGAATTTCTTACCCGGTTATTCATCCCGTTCTGTGCCATCTTCTGGGGTACAGTTTTGAAACCCCAATCTGCAGTGTAGCCCTGTAATGCGGGTGCCAACAATGGTATGGCACTGATCCAAGGAGCAGTGGTCCCAGCTTCTACTACCAGAACGGTGTGATTGCTCGATTCCCACAGCCTTCGTGCGAGAACACAACCCGCTGTACCTCCTCCCACTGCAAGACAAGACGCATGGAGATTCATATGAGCTATAATATGAAGCTGGAGATGGGCACTTTTTACAAATGCTCAAACTAAACATACCTCCGGTGCCATGTCAAAAACACGAATCTGTCCCCCCATCACCACCAATGAGAATATTTTTGCCTTTTCCCCCATCTTCGATGTTTTATACTGTGCTAATAAAAAACATAAACTAATATAAATAATTATTGTCTATAAAATATGATTCGAATGGTTTGCATTACCAAAAGCATATCAAACCTTTAAACTCTTTTTCTCAAAAGTGGTTTTTCAGATTCGTGGTTTTGGCGTAGTGTTACGACACAGTTAATCTAAAGAAGTAAATAAAATTTACATTTTGATCTACTTGGCAAATTTTTATGCTGCCCTCTATTTTTTTAAGATGGATGTTTGAAGGCAATCGTGCTTAAGTAGTAACATAAAATTTAAAATAGAAAATTAGTTTACGTGAAAGCTTTAGTTAAGGTTTGAATGGCAATGTTATATAATTTTCGTTATTGATTAAAAACTCACACTACCGCTTACATTTTAGTAAAAGATTAGATTAATTTTATTCACCACCAGAACAAAATTGTTTTTAACTTATGTGTTTTGTTGAGTTTGGAAGTTAAGTGAATTGTGAATTGGTTGTTATGCGAATAGTTATTGTTAAGTAAACAACATTATTGTTAGGTGAATCAGTTTATCACTAGAAATTACTGATGAGAAAGAGAAAGTGAGTGACTTTTGTATATCCTTGTACAGTAATTACCTTTGTGCGAATTGCAAAGCATTTCTAAGGAACTTTAAATTTAAATGCAATGTATTAAGGGCATTTAAAAGCAAAAACTGCAAAATTCTGTTTTGCAAACTGCAAAACAGAAAACTCAAAATAACTTTTATGTTTTTGGATGCTTTTTGTATTTTAAATCATAAAATATTAAAAGAAATGGCATAATGCCATTACATCAAATTTTATTTTAATAAAAGATTTCGACTTTCCAAGATTAATGAATAAATTTTAAATGAAAGTCTCTTAAGACATAATTCTACTTCATCACTAATGACATTTAAATATAACTATAATTTAAGAAAAAATTCATATTCTTTCCGGTTTTAGAAATTTACAGATTATAAGCTCTCGGAAAGAAATAAGTCAACTATGAAATTTCCATAAATTAGGCATTATTTAACATTGCATAAACTACTGTAGAGTAATTAGAATACAGCATGAAAATGGCGTTATATTTAGGTAAATAAAGAAAGAGTAATATACATAAACTTGAGTACAATTTTTTTGCAAACCTATTCTATATAATTTTTATGTGCACAATGCGCAAAGTGCACTATTAAATTTCTCTTTAGTATTGTTTTAACATAAAAAAAAAAAAAAAAAAAAAAAAACTCATGCAAACACCACATGATTTCCTTGTACAGCCTATTAAAGTTTTCATAATTTTTGTTGCATTTCCTTTAAACTTATTTCCTCGAATTTCATGAGAGATATATTTCTAATTCAATCAGTTCAGTTCTCACTTCGCGGCAAGGCACAAAAACAAAAAAATTAAAAACATCTTCATAAAATTTGATTTTAAATACCAAATACAGTTAAAAATAAGTTTTACAATTAAAATGAGAGGTTCTTCGCAAACACAGGTAATTCGGCCAACGAGCAGGAAAACAGCTTTTTTAGTGCAGAGAATTGAGAGCTTACTATTGGTCCCACTCTGCAAAAAGACATTGAAGTTGGTGCACCAACTGACTTGATTCGCTATTTTACAAAGTTTTAAATGTAAACAAATGGCGGCCTCATTAGGATTAGTATCACTTAAAAATTTAAAACTATTGCATATAAATTAATTAAAGGCATAAAAACCTTAACCGGAAGATCAGAGCAACATAAAAAGAGTGCACAATTTACCAATATAATAAGAATAAAAGTACTGAGCTCACACAGAACCGGGTAACAGAGTGGGTACATATATACATATATTCATACATGTTTGGTGCGACTGATTGCAACCAAAAAGGGAGGTGGGCAACTAAATGTTATAGCATTCCCATATACAAAATTTCAAAGTTCTGAGACTACTCGTTTTTGAGTTATTTGAGATAAATATATACATATGTACATGTCACAAAAATCACTTCTAAATCCATTCTTTAAATCTATCATTTTTTAATACTGTTTTTTAAATCCATTGTTAATTCATTTATATTATTAAATACATTCTGTTTTGAAAAAAGTGTCCTTTATTCGGTGCGTACCTACAAATGTCACACAAAAACTTTATTCAAATGGATTCGAGAGCGGTGAAATGGATATTTTCGTTGAAATATGATACCCGAAACTTTTCGCAATTATAAGACTTCCTTTACTTCGTCCAAGGAAGTGAAAAAGAACTTAAAAAAGCAAAAATAAGCTAAAATTAAATAATTAATTATTCAAATGTTAGTCTTACGAATATTAAACCCATTTTATTGGCTTTAACAGGTACAATTATCTTTCAATTAAATGTGATATTGTTTGTTAAATTTTATTACTACAGATGAAAATGAAAACATATTGACAATTAAAGATTTATCACTCTAAATGATTATTAATGATATAATCGTAAGTGAAAGCTAACTGACAAACAAAACTTTGTCACCGCTTAATATGTTTTTCTTGAGATAGTTTTTATTAAAGATCAAACGTATTCACTGGAATATTCCTTGAGTAAGATATAAAGAAAATGTAAATAACAACAGAGTGAAAAAGCTTGTTTTAATCTTCTTATTATTCATTTCATCCTATCGTAATCCTGAAAGGAGCAAATAACGCTTCTGGGGAATATCTGAAGTATAAAATGCATTTTCAGGCAATATTATTTTAAAGTTGTTTAACTTAGCGTCGTTGTCGCCTTGGGATATTTTACATTTTGGCAGTTTGGCTGTGATGTGTTCTTCCTGCGGCGGCTTTTCGTACGTAATGTTTTCGACGTCGTGTTTTCGCTGGAATAAACAGATTTTATAGAGTATTGGGCACCAGATTCAAATAAGGATGGGAGCTACGTATTTCAAAATTTTAAACTATTTGATCAACTATGTATCTGTTTAAATTAATTTTACCATTTTACATATTATTTTTTATCCTAAAATTACAATATGTAATATTAGTTTCCTTCCTTATTTAGGTATGGCAAAGGTCACGAGGCCTATCACTAATGTATTAGGTTTTTGCAAAAGTTTCACCGAATTCTAAACAAGCTGAAGTTATTGAATACTGATAGCATTTTTTTTTTTTTGCTATTCATAAATTTAAGAAGGCATTTACCATTTTAAAATAAATTATGGGGTCTTAAGTTAAACACGTATCTACTTCTTTACCTCCTTGCGCGAAGTGAAGGAAGTATTTTGTAATCACGAAATATTCCGGATATAATATTTCAACGAAAATATCCAATTTGACCACTATCGAATCCAATTTAATGATGTTTTCGCGTGACATCTCTGCTTAAGGACGGAATAAAGGGTTCTTCCCCCCGAATAGATAATAAAATTGATTTAAAATGGATTCAGAAGAAAGTTTTTTACTGACGTTTGTACGTACGTACGTATGTATATATCAAGCATAACTCAAAAACGAGTAGCTTCAGAACGTTGAAATTTTGTATATAGGACTGCTGTAACATGTAGTCTCGCATCACTCTTTTTGGTTACAATCGGCTGCACCAAAAGTATTATATATATATATATATATGTGTGTGTAAGATATAATAAAATATGATAGCTGTTTGAAAAAAATAATTGGCGACCTCAAAATTAACATTCTAAATTTGGTGATCTGCCCCTAAATTCATCTTTTCTCACAGGTTCCAGATTTTTCTATCTTACGTAATGTTTTAATGCAGATGCCTCTTGTCCAATCAAATTAATTGTAAACCAAAACTCTAAACTGAAACTTTTCCGACTCCCACCCTTCTTCCTCTGAAGTTCTATGACACTCTCTCCTTTTCCGCATAAGCTCTTCTGCCGGCAAGATGCTTTTTATGTAAGCTGCTACCGCTTACTTGCTTAAAATGACGTCGTACTTCAAAATGCAACTTACTGTACTCAAGTAAAATTAGGAAACATCTTGTCTGAAAAAGGATGATTTGATATGCTTAAAAAAATAAAGATTGTGATTTTTCAAGACACGTTGTGCTAAATTGCGTCATCATGCTTTCTACTCTGCACACTACAGTCTTCTCGGTCATCTACGCTGTATCTAAGCTGTTAGAAGTTCTACTGTTTCCATCTACACATTTGAAATCATTACATATAATATACTGACACTCGGCTTGATGAGCTCAGTTTTTTTAAAAAAATCTTATATGTTGGTAAATTGTGCATTTTTTGGTTTAGAAACTATTGAAATGTGGTTCTTATCTTCCGATTAAGATTTTTATGTCTTAAGTTAATCTGCATGCAATAGTTGTAGAATAATCAACAGTTTAAAAATTATTTAAGTGCGGCTAAGCTCAATTTTTGTTTACCATAGCTGTCATATTTGTTTACATTTGAAACTTAGCAGAGTAGTGAAGTAAGTCAGTTTCTGCACCTGCAATGTCTTTTTACCGAGTGGTTCCGGTAAAAAGAATTGAAATATAAATTTTTTCCATATTTAAATATTTCAGTTCTACGACTCAAATTACGCCAAACTACCAAGTTTTATAAAAATCGCACAAAGAATTTTTAAAAATTTAGCTCTCAAAATTTTAGCTCCTCAATATTAATTTTGATATATATTGATTAATCTCTCTTTTTTATTAATCTTATTTGATTCTTCCTTTCCCATTTCAAAATTCAGGTTCATTCCAAATAAAATTCACCCATTTTTTATGATTTATTTTTTAAATTTATATTTTAAAATAATTTTTATAAATTTTTCAAAACATTTTGTATAATAATCTGTAAAACGTTTCCCATCATCTTAATGTAGATGTATTTCTAAGCATACCTGCAAAAATTACAGTTTTTCATTCAAAATTTCCGAAGATATACGCTAATTTATACATTGGCACGTTTTGAAATTTGGCATATCTGTTGAGAGCGATAAAGCATCAAATGTGGCTTAGACACTTTTAAAATTACTTGAAAGTAGGAATGATGTGACTTTTTACCGCTCATGCACAGTGTAAAAATGTAGGAACGATTTGCCTTTTTTTCGGCTCCGGCATAATTGAAAGAAAAGGAAAACAGGTTGCCGTATATCAAGGAGTTCATCAAGTGAATTATTTTTGGCGCAAACTTAAAAAAATACTCCAAGATAAATTTTTGAATTTTTTCGTAAATTTCACACCAAATTTTACAAAATTTAATATCTACGCATAATCTGAGTCGTAGAATCGAAATATGGAAAACAAATTGGTATGTTATTTTAGAAAAAGTCCGATTTTGTGTCAGAATACCTATGTTAGAACAATGCTATATATAAATCTAATATATATCCTAAGTTGCGCTTTCGAGACATGAAAAACGCAATTTGAATTTTGTCAATCGGCCCAGTAGAACGGGAGATATAGTCCAATTTTTTTCCTCGCACTGTACACGATGATAAATTCATTTTCACAGCAACGCTTTAAAATTTTACCACAATGTATAGAAAATAAAAAAAAATAATAATAAAAAAACTCACCTATAATGAAATCATAATGTTGAAAAGGAATGTCTATAATGCCGTGTGTTGACCATCTCCACTTAAGAAGGCTGTTCGCTACTATAGCAAGGAGCAGAACACAGGCAGCGACTGAAAGAAAAGTATCAAGATTACATTTAAAAATATGAAATCAGCATGAGTAAAAGTTTGTTGCGATTGCTTGAACTAGATTTTTTCTTTAAAAAAAGCAACTTTTGCACAAGAACTGAATCATTTTCACTTCTGTGTCTAAAAATGTTTAATGAAAATTATAAAAAGTTCTGTGTATAAAAATGTTTAATGAAAATTATAAAAGTAAAGTTGACTTATAGATACTTGTTAAATCTGAGACATTTTTGTTGGACATGTTGTAAGGAGTTTTGTGTTAATTAACCAATTATTGTGATTTAACCTTTACTATAACTTCTCCTTTCCATAGTCATCACTAGGATCAAAATTAGATGGAAGACTCTTTCCGTCGAGGGTTTTGAATGTTTTAGATATAGAGCTTTTAACAAATGCCTGCAGTTTACGTTTGATCATCCAGCTCCGCCCGTTAATATGCCGGCCTTAGCCATTTTACTAGCCGACCTTAAAAAGGTGTTGTTAAAGTTTTGAGCCAGCATAAGCAGACCAATTTGTGTAGTCTGTGACTGCGATACCTCTAAACTGAAATTTCTACTTTGTTATTTTAATTATATGAAGATGATGAAATTTTTCTTCATAGGAACAAGCTATGCTTTCTGCTCATTTAGGGATTTAAATAAAGGGGTTACTTGAATCCTTCTTAAGATTTTGTTGCAATATTTCAGACTGAGCGATAATGCGATCATCAATCTAGAGGGTGACCCAAAAGTCCGTTAACATTTGAAAATTCAATAGTTCACCGAATAATGTAGGCAGGGAGGTAAAAGGTTACACATACTTGAAATGATACGGGGTTTTATTTAAAACAATAACTAAATAAATAAAATGTAAAAAAAAAATTGAGAAAAAGGCCAATATATATCTCTGGGCAGCAAAATGTGATGTGGATTTATCACATCAATCGTGATCGGACCTTTTTTCTTCGAGGAAATGCATGGTTCCGCTATTCAAACTGTCAGTGTGATGGGTGCTAGGTACGCTGATATGTTACAGAATCGCGTCATTCCTCGTCTGGCTGATAAACATCTGTTGGAAGGCATGACCTTTTGTGTAGGATGGTCGCTCCACTCCATATTGCTACACGTGTGAAAAAACTCTTTCAGGCATCGTCTGGTGAGGATCGCGTGCTGAGCCGACTCGACTACAGATATTGTTGACGAATGACGGCCGACATGTTGAACATTTGTTATAAACTCATAGTCTTTGGAAAAATCAATTGTTACGCTAATTATTGCTTTTGTTATCATACAAAGCGCCATCTGTTAGCCGATTTAAGCGCTTTTCTTACTTTCAATAAAACCGCATGACATTTCCAGCATGTGCGTCAGTTTTTACCTCTATATCTATATTATTCAGTGAATTGCAGAATTTTCAAATGTTAATGGACTTCTGGGTCACCTTGTAATAGGGTCAGAAGGACATTTAATTAATTTTGCATAATTGGGATCCTACAAGGTAAATGTAACTAATAATCTCAAATGAGTTCAAAATCTTGAAGAATGATCTCGCTTCTAATAATAGTAGAACAGTAATTAAATTCTCTGAAAATTCTTGTGGAGAGCCTGAGAAAAGGAAAAAAAAAAATTCGTCAATTTTTGATCCACGTGCACTGACTGAGAAACTCGAATAGTCAAGATGTTATTGAAATGGCAGACAGCTGCTCTAGTTTTTAGACAAATCTTAAAATTGTGCACCTAAAGAGCTCGTGGGTATTTCTCAGTTACTGTAGAGCACTTCTGTATTTCTCAGTTACTGTAGAAAGTGAAGAATCTTAAGAACTGCTAAGCGAATAATCGCGTAAGTTCGTGTGACAAGAAACAACAAGATGGAAGGGTAATTAACCCTTTATTATTCAAATAAGATTTAACAGAACTCCGTCTTGGAGTGTACAATAAAAGCGGACACTTGGACTTGAACTTAAGAGACTAAGAAATAAACTGAAACTAATTTTAAACTAAAAAAAGAGATATAGCCGAAGCTATCAAGATTCTAACCGAGTTGGCCCCTTAACTCTAAATGACTACGAAGCTATCAAGCGCCTGAGTACAGCCGAGCGTAATAACAGCTTTGAGAGAGATTAGCCAAAAAGGCAGGCGCGCGCAAATCAGAAACTCTGATTCTCTCTAACTCAGCGAGTAGAACTTCGCGGTTAAATACCGCTCTTCCTCATTATGTATTCAGAGTGATTCTAAAACTACTTTCGGGCGGGAAGTAGAAAGTTGAAGTTAAGAATTTGACAGGAAAGGAACTTTAACTTAAAATTTAACTGTTAATAAAATCAACATAATCCTTACAAGCTTATGACCAAAAGACAATGATTTGCATGGATAAATGAATAATTATACTTGCTATAGAAATTTCGGTTTGAATGCCTGTAGAAAAAACTACGAAGCTTGCTTACTTTGATTGTGAACATCATTTTACAAGACGTTTCTGCCTGAAAAACAGCTATTATTTTCCATTCACGACATGAAAAGTAGAAAATATTTAATTGCTTCCTATTCAAATATTTTCTACTATTTAAGTAAAAGAATCTTCGAAAATCTATTAGTTCCTTTTTCTTACAAAGGAATCATAGATCGGATGTTAAAAGAGTTCAGAACTTTAGGGAAAAAAACAAGACAAGATAATAATTTTTATTGCATGTTTTTTGCCCCTTCGCAGAATGCAACAATCTGCAAGCAATTTATTGCAACTAACAGTGGAATTATTTTCCAACCATCCTCTTCATTAACTAAATCTGGCAGATGCTTCCCCCCCCGAAAAAAAAGATTTTTGACAAACTTTCAGAAAACAATAATATTGTTAAATTTTCCACTGACTTTTACGATGGCACACTGAAGCTGTACAAACAAGCAAACTATATGTATTGTATAGCCTTAGAAGGAATGCACGTGTGAAGGTTAAATTTTTTAAAAATTGTGTTATCTAAATACCAAATTTTTATAAATTATCTCCTAAAACATATTTATGTGACATACAAAATATGAAGAAAAAAAAATCTGAAAGGTTTCAGAATTTAAATGTCGCCCAAAGGGACTTTTTTTAACACTTTACGTGTTACCTTTATTTATTAAATATAATGTTCTTCGCACTTAAACCATAAAATTCAGTTCAAGAACAATATCGCAAAATAATTTTAAATTGAGCATATCTTTAGAATTTCCGATACACAGTCTCGCGCTTTGGAGATAAAAATGTTTTTATATACAACGTTACCATTGCTTGAAGTACTTGAGTTTCTTAATCAAAAATTCGTTATAGTTTTACAAAATATGAAATCGATAATAAAACAAAATCTAAATTTCAAATTTGGGCTTCCAAACGCCCATATTTGAAGTAGGATTACATCATTCAAAATTGGATGGTTTTATGTTTATATACCGTTGTTTTGTCACAATGGGAGAAATATATATGCATTTACGCAGATTTTTCATTATTTAATATCTTTAAATAAAATGCAGGGCGAGAATATTTGGTGGCAACAATCTGAAAAGTGATTCAGACTTTTAAAGTTTTCGACGCAAAATGCCAAAACGAAATTAATATTCATTCTGGACTAATGCACTTTGACCCAATAAATTATAAATTAAATTCGCAATAATACCTTCATACTTAATTTGATATTTTCCCTTTTTATCCTAAATATAGTGTCTTTTTCTGCTTTGCGCCATTTTGAGAGTAATCCATGCCATGTGGCTCTTACATAACGCTGGTGTTGTAAATGGAACTAAAATTTAAACAGCTAATTATAATTTTACAGCAGTATTAATTGTCCAATCAAATGCACCGAATTAAGTTTTCATTCCGAACACAACTTTCTTGTTTCTACACTTTGGCTCGCTGCTCTCTTCTTACTCCGAAGCTATCAAAAATGTAAACATTTTGAAATAGACACAAGTAATGTCCTAAGTTGTTTGTGGCGACAACATATTTACTGAAATAAATAATGAAGATTTAATCTGCCTCGGCTGCCAGTTTACTTTTCAATACGGATCAACATTCAACGCAATCAAAATTCTTGCTGTTCATTACGGATTCAACATTATACGTATCTACGTCATCTATATATTTCTACAACAATATATATTGCTTTGTTACATTTACATTAAAAATTATATGAGATATTAAATAAAAAAAATTATTAGGTAAAAATAACTGCCTAATACTAATGATTATAACTGAGAAAAACACATTAGCATATTAGGAATAAAACTAATGTGGACACCACATGACTTCCTTGTACGGTCTATTAAATTATACATAACATTTTTGCTGCATATCATTTAAACGTTTTTCCTCGAATTTCATTAGAAATTTCTCATTCAGTTAATTCAGTTCTCACTTCGCGGCAAGACAGAAATACATAAACACTCAAAACATTTTCATTAAAAATTGTAAAATACAGAAAAACATGAAACATCAACTACAGTTAAAACAGTTAAAAAAATTTTTTTTAGAATTAAAATTAGAGTTTCTATGAAAAAACAAGCAATACGGCTAATGGGCAGGAAGACAGATTTTTCGGTGCTATAAAACTGAAAGTTTACTTTTGATCCCTTTCGGCAAAAAGACACTGAATTTGGTGCGCAGACTGACTGAATTCACTGTTCTACTAAAGCCCATATCACACGGCATTTGTTTCACACGAACAACTGTTTCGGACAATTTTTCTGCCTGGTTAACTATTGAAAGAAAGACGTGCAACTTTTCCTTTCCTTTCCAAAAAAATTGCAAGTTGTTCGTTTTCTACCAATCAACTATCAGCTCGGAATGCTATCAGCTTGTTTGTAATGGGGAACCAGTTTACCCTGAGTTAACCCAAAAGCGATCTATGGGGATTGGCTTTTGTGACAAAGCAGAAAAATTGTTCCAAACAGTTGTTCTTCCGAAACAAACCGACGTGTGATAGCAGCCTAAGTGTTTCAAATGCAAACAAATGGCGTCCACGTTAGGCTTATTACCACTTAAACAACTTTTAAATTGTTGATAATTTTACAGCTATTGCATGCAGATTAACTAAAGGCATAAAACCTTAACCGGCACATAAGAACAACATAATCAAGTCAAAAATGCACAATTTACCAACACATAAAAGTAAAAAAAGTGAGCTCACCGAGCTCTGTAATAAAGTGAGTGCTTATATATATGTGTGTGTGTAACACATAATAGTACTCAGTTTTGAGGTTGCAAATTATTTCTTAACGATGGCTACGTTAAGAAATAATTTGCAACCTCAAAACTGCCTATTCTAAATTTTATGTTCTCCCCTCTCTCCAAGTTCATCTTTTCTCTCAAATTCGAGATCTTTCCACGTTACATAACGCTGCTTGCAAAGGGAACTAAAATCCAAACTTAACCAATCGCAGCTTAACTGTGCGTATTTATCTACCGAGTATAAATAGCTACTAACTGCATTCGCGTCTGGCATGAGGGACTTGTTTCTAAGCTCATCAACCTTGGATTGCCTAGAGAATTAATTCTCCTGATTTATTCCTTTTTGCACCATCGCAAGTTCTTCGTCTCACTAGGCAATGAAACCTCTACTCTGAGACCTATAAGATCTTGTGTCCCACAAAGAAGCATCCTCGGACCGGTTCATTACCTGTTTTGTATTTCAGACTTTCCTCATCCTGGACTAGTCAACTACTCTCTTCTTGCATGCTACGCCGATGATACGGCGATAGCCATCAAGTCTATCAACGCTAATCATGCAACTGATAAAATAGAAGATTTTCTTTACACTGTAGAGGACTGGTGCACCAATTGGAGAGTTAAAATTAACGCCAGTAAGTCTCAGCTTTTAATCCTTCGCAAAAACAAAAGACGCATTCAGTTTAAAGAACTTTTCCTTTTTCAAGAGCCTGTTCCCTTAGTTACAAAAGCCAAATACCTAGAAGTGATTCTTAACCATAATCTCACTTGGACCAACCATATTAAGAATGTTAAAAATAAAGCAATTGGAATTATGTGCAGATTTCTTCCAGTCATTGGAAAATTTTCTAACCTTAGCCTAAGAACCAAGAGACATATTTATACTACTTGTATCCGACCTATTCTTTGTTATGCATCTCCAGCTTGGAATCCTGCCTCTACTAAACAATTAAATCAACTTCAAATAGAGCAGAATAAATTTCTTCGTATTATCACTGATGCTGACTTTCTCATCCGAAATGAACTTCTTCATAGAGATCTTAAGCTTGGAACCATCACAGAATTTATTAAAAGAACAAATGAGAAATTCTTCTCTAAAACTGTCCAATGTGACTATGTGAACTATTCCCAAGTCTTCAACTACGAAATACTCAATGAAGACCGCAACATAAAACCACTGGCTGCTCACACCTTCATGGGATGAGACTTTTGCTTCTTCTTTTGCTCCTCAATTGGAGGCGGTAATTTCTTTCATTTTATCTGATAAAGACAGTGCTGTACTCTAAGTTGTTTGGATTGCTAATTGATGATGTTGTAATAGTCATTGTGTATTGATTTTCTGTTTTATGGGTTGAATTTGTGTAGTTTTATAGTAGTATTGAACTTTTGTTGTTGTTATATAGCATTTTCAACCATGTTTTGCATTTGTCGTTTCTCTGAATTGTGAAGGATCCGTTCGGATTCTCTTCATCTTGTCAAGTTCCGTTCACCTGCTAGATGCCTTTGGCCTTTTTCCTTTTGGTACCCATCTCACTTTTACTTTCTCCGTTTTCTCATCCGAGATAAGGAACCGGCGACGTTGCACCTGCAATAGCTCGGTAATATAGAGCTGTCTAAGGCTCTCTCTTTCGTCTCTTCGCCTGCCCGCTGACAGGGTGTCGCTCTGCCTCTGCTAGCTATTTGCCATTACTTAAAATGTAATTGCATATCAAAATCATGGGGCGTGTTTAGCACCCCTAATCTTCTACCAGTTATGAAGGTATGGGCTGAGAAATTCGTTATCCAAAAATAAATGATGTTTAACTATCAAGATGGGTCGTGCTTCTTCCCAAATTCCAGCCGGTCATTCCACTACGTCGCAATTTCCATTCATCTTATGCAGCGGTATTTTCGGCCATGAATAGAACGTGATTGTTTTTATCTTCCGCCAAAAGTACAACTCTACATATATATAGTATATAACCTTATCTGAATCGATTTTAAATCCATTTTACAATCATTTTTGGAAAAAAAAATAGTCTTTTTTTCTGTTCGTACGTACAGATGTTATGCAAAAGCATCGTTCAAATAGATTCGAGATCAGTCTAAATGCGCATTTTAGTTGATAAATCCGAAATTTGTCACAATTACAATACTTCCTTTACTTCGTACAAGGAAGTAAAAAGCACTTTTGGAGAGTGGATTTCATTTGAAGCTGTGCTGCTATGGTAAAAGAATCGCAAATAATATAAAATTTGAAATATTTGAAACATGTATATAACAATTACAAAATGAGATTGTTAACATACAGATTATATCTTCGAAGATCACTTGAATGCAAAGCGGGTTAACACATCATCACGGTAATAATTATCGCTAGAAATGCTTTTCATCGTACAGTGATATCTTTACCATGTTTTGATTAAAGATTTGATTAAAGATTACTTAGTGTACAGTATATGTTTTACTCTGTGATGAATACCTGTCATATCACGAAGTTAGGTACGTTTACATTGCATAACGTATAAAAAAGGAATAAATGGAATACATCAAATATATTGTTGCGTTCTACGGGTTCGTGGACTTGGGGTGATTGATAGCAACACTTGACGAAGAATCAAAACGCAATTTATTCGCCAGTATTTCACACAGACACGCTTACATTCGTCGAGAAACTACGATAAATACGCTCAAACAATCAGCAACAAAGCATTCCAGGGATCAAGCTATAACGGTGAAGACAGCTTCACGGCTAAACACTAAATATAGCTCCCGACTAGGTCGATCTCTCAAGCTCGACCTCAACAACTCTCAAGATACTCTTAATGATAAAACTCCCGATACACCGCTACTCTGCGTACAGGCAGGGTTTATATAGCTTTTACTCGCTTTCGAAAATATTCTGGGGTAAACTGTTAAGAATTCGTTCTAGAATATTCTCGTTCCATCGATGGTATATCGCCAATTTTGTCGCCAAATGGACAATTTCGTGTAAAATCTGTCAACGCTGAACTTTTTGGCCATTTTTTGGCAACCCTAAACCCGAGAAGCTATCTTACCATGGCTCGGCATTTCGTAGCACTATATACAGGGTGTCCCGTAAATGTTGCCAGAAACTTCTGGGGGAGGTAGAGCACATCATAAGGATTAAGAATTGCACAGGAACTCAGGCCTAGAAATGTTACTGTACGCAGCCAGGGAGTGCTGTACAGGCGAGTGCTAGTGAAAAGGGAGGATTGCCTCATTCGAGCGGTAGGCACTAAACGAAGAGCATGGAACGCTATAGGATCGTAGAACTGCCAGATATGCAGTAGTGTACATCATAGCTGAGGGTAATGAACGAGCTGCTGCATGAATTTATCGAGAAAGATTACCGGAAAACATCAACCACATCACAGTTTGTTTGCAGGTCTGCAACAAAATTTTTGCGACTAAGGATCATTAAGAAATGCCAGGACAAGTGAGGACAGGCCACGATCGACTCGCTCGGTCGTTAGGGAAAAAGGTGGATAGGTTGTCCAAGGACTAGCATATGTGCCATCGCCTCTCAATTAAGAATCTCTCGTACCAGTGTCCAGCGTGCCTTGAACGCCAAGTTCTTCCACTTCTTTCGTCTCCAAAGGGTTCAGTTACTGCTCTCGGATGACCATCTTGAACGTGTGCATTTCGCACAGTGGTTTCTGCAAGAAAGTACCTGTAATGTTAATTTCCCAGCTTATGTGTTGTTCACGGATGAGGACACACACAATACGCATGGCGTAGTCAATCACCAGAATCAGCATTTGTGGGCTCAAGAAAACACCCCACGGTGTGCGGTCCCCCGTGGCACAACAACGCTTCCAAGTTAATGTGTGGGCGCCTGCTCATTTTGAACTGGATGTTGGTAGCCATTTGAACAGATCTTTCCCGCATCGACGGATATACATTTAATAACATTTATTCTTGAATGTTTATGTACTAAACGTCTTCGAAATAATTATTTCTTTTACATATATAAAACTAATCTTCATCTACTCTTTTATATATATGAAACTAAATATGCTACACGAATTATCTGCAATTATATATGTACGTGTATTTAATATTATAAAATAATAATAAATAATGAAATCTTAAATGAACTGAAACATTGTTCTGTTTTATCTACCTTTTTTTCATACTCAGTCTTAATACTTCTAGTTTTCCCTATTTCAGTTTTTTACGTCATTCAAATTTTATGACATATTTATCATTTATTTGTACTTGAGTAATTATTTATGCATTTGTTTTACTTTATTTTTAATGATTTATTATTTATCAGTTTATTTAATTATTATTATTTTATAATTTATATTTATTTATATAATTAATTATCTTGCTCTCTGGTTCTGAAAGCTTCCGTGAGACTTTTCCTTTTTAATGTTACAAATTAAATAAATTAGTCCGCAAAAAACATACATTTTACTATTACTCTTTAGTTAAAACTGTATCGAAAGTGACATGATGCGCAGCTCAAACTTATTTGCATAAAAAGATTAAAATACACCACAGTTTACTTAATTTGACGATGACTGAGACACTTAGTCTTTATCAATGATTAAAAAGGTGTTCCACATCTATCATTAACTTGATTTATATTTTTAGCCCAAACGGCAATTTGCCCAGAAGGACTCTTAATCTCGTTTTGGCATTTTGTTGGTTCACTATAAACCGTGTTTCACTTTTCAAATTATTGCCACCAAATATTAGAGCCCTGCATTATATCTAAAGGAATTAAATAATGAAGAATCTACAGGAATGTATGTATGTTTATCGCAATGTGAAAAAACAACGGTACCTAGAGACATCAAATTTTGTACAACGTAGTCCTCCACTCGAGTATGGGCATCTGGAAGCCCAAATTTGGAAACTGGAAATTTGAATAGTTTTATTGTCCATTTCATATTTTGTAAAACTTTAACGAATTTCTGATTAAAAAACTCCGATTATTTCAAAGCAAGCAATGGCAACACCGTACGGAGGGAAAAAATTACCACTAGCCCGAGAGACTGTATATCGGAAATTCTAAAGATATGCTGTTTTTAAATTATTTTGCGATATTGCTGTTGAATTGAATTTTACAGTTTAAGTGCGAAAAACATGATATTTAATAAATAAAGGTAATAAACAAAACGTTAAAAACATGCCTCTTTGGGGGCAATATAAAACCTGAAAGCTTTTAATAGCAACATTTTTTTTTCATATTTCAATGTACAATTCAAATATAAAAATTTGAAACATATATACATGAAAGAGGAATAATAACTAGAATTAAAATAAAATGCAATTGCATTAAAAGTAAAATAAATGTTTATAAACTCCACACTTCATGAAGTCCATAAAGTGCAATCAAACATTCATAAAATCGAACATTATGCAAAAGCCATAATGTCTTAATATTAAAGCCATTTCATATTATCCTCATAAAAGAAAATTACTCTGGGCTTATAAAATAAAATGATAAAATTTTAAAAGATGTAAATATGCTATTATTACCTATATTTTTAACTTGGATGACAAATGAATTTTCCCAATGCAGGAAATCGGTTCATAATTTTACAAATTTTAAGAGCTATATGTTTTTATTTAATAATGAATCTTCTAAAAGAAATGACATTATCTGCAGAAGATTTAATGTGATATTGTATGGTTAAGGGGCATTCCATTATATAATGATCTGGAGCTTCAGTGCCCCCACAGACACAATGATCAGCATTGGTAAATCCATATTTGTAGCAAAACATTGCTAAGGGACCACGTCCATTTATGTATCTTGGTAACTACGAGATAAAAATTTTGCAATCTAGGTCAGCAGCTGCTAGATAATTAAAGGTGCATCTGCCTTGCACACAAATATTCTACTCTTCTTGTCGTTTTTACTTTCTTGTACGAAGTAAAGAAGTATTGTAATCCAGAAAAATTTCGGGTATCACATTTCAATGGAAATATCCATTCTGACCTCTCTCGAACCCATTTGGGTGATGTGTTTTTTTTTTTTTTTTTTTTTTTTTTTTTTTTTTTTTTTTTTGCATAGTACGGACAGAATAAAGGAATCTTTTAACCAATAAAATGGATTTTTTCGTGACACCTATATAAGATATTTCTCCCGCCTTCTTAGCATGCCTTCGTGATGCAATGGTCAGCATGCTCGGCGCGTATTTGAGAAGCCCATGGTTCGAGTCTAGGAGAGGGCATTGTCCATTTTTCACGTCTTCTGCTTCCAAAATATCCTAATGTCTCTACACCTTTACGTACATACATACGTATGTATGCATAACTCAAAACGATCACTCGCTTTTTTTATTGCAATTAGCAGTACTAAATGTATATATATATATATATATATATATAGCCCTTTTGCTGCCTTAAAAGACCTTATTCGGCCTTTAATTTCGCAACTGTTGGTCGTAGTCTTATAGTTCCAGTTACAGAAGTGTTTTAAAAGACGAAAATGTTCATTTTTCGGCAATGTCAAATTAAAAAAACAATTTTGTATAAATTCCGAAATTTAACTTTTAATTATTTATATTTGGAAAATTATATTTGGGAAATTTGGAAAAGTTTTATACTCGTTAAGAAAAATAAAATTATAAGAAGATTGACTCCTATAGGACCAAGATGTTTAATTTCAAAATTTGCAATTTTTGATGTAATTTTCATCTTGCTTTGAGGAATCGGTTAATTAAGTTAGAATAAGTCGAAGAAATACCTTTAAATGAAGTGCAGCAAAAAATGGGAATGATTTAATTGGCCATATACAACGAACTCATATGATATCCACATCAGATTTTTTTACTGAGGCTGTCAAGACACACATTTTAAGATATGATCTAGGCAAAAGAATGGGAATATATTCTGCGTTATAATTTTAATCAGCCTATCTTGCTAACTGATCCCCCAACTCATTGTCATGTGATCCCGCAGCAGCTTTTATCCAACAAATATTGATATGAATCCTTTAAGACAGATGAATCCTAAGACAGACAGACTTTAAATACCAATAAAACAGATGAAGAAAATTATTTTCCAATACAAATATGCGAATTCATTAACATTAATGAGAATTGTCTTACCTTAGAGGTTTTAAAACACCGCGCGTTTTTCTTTCGCTTTCCTCCCTATTCTTATTTTTTATAATGCACATATCCATCAGAAAAAAATAATTTGTAATTTCTCAATGTAAATGAGGCGATCAACAAATTTTGGTGAGCAATTACAGCATTATATGTAATAAAGAGCATAAAATTATTACTTAGCAATTACTTCACAAAAGCATTTTATTGCTTTCCATAAGCTGGTGATCTTAAAAATATTAGTTACTGTTTTAGAAAGTAAAACCAGTTTACCGCAGATATAAATCGCTGCTCCTTCAAAGAACAAACCATTTGCCTCTTTAGGAGCGATAAAATTAAAATTAAATTCTTCGAACAGCTCATTATGGCATCATATTTACAAACTCAATATTCTGAAAGCTCTGAGAAGCCGTTTTCCGAATCCATATCACAGTGAGAATAAGTTAGAGTAAACGTAGGCAAAAAAAGACGCCCTTCGGCAAATAAAGTAAAAAAAAAAACTCACGTTTGAGCAGAATGTACTTTGAGATAAACATGGCCGGTCCGTCCAAAATACCGAAATGCGTTAGATTACTGGCTGGAAGAGATGGGTCTCGAGGTTCCCATGGCAACAGGTTGGCGAAGTCCTACAACTGCCGGGAAAACAACTTGCAGGAGAAGCGGATCAACACGTGTCTCGATGTCACGTGGCTCACGTGCAAAGAAGCGTCGAATGTACATGAAGAAGGAATTAGCCAGGGAGAAGATTTGGAAAATGGCAAGAGAAAAAGGCTTTTGCCAATTCAAAATTCCTGAGCATTACTAGAGAAATTTTTGCAACAGAAAGCATGCTTATTGGTAAATATACTAACATGCAGATACCTTTTTTTTTATAGCTGTAGTTACTGCAACAGATCGTATATAGAAAAAGCTGATATACACACCACATGACATCCTTGTAGGTAACATTAAATTATACGCATTTTTTTCTGCTCTCCATTTGAACTTATTTCCTCGAATTTCATTAGAGATAGATTTCTCATTCAATTAAGTCAGTTCTCACATCATAGCAAGCAAAAATACATAAAAATTCAAAATGTCTTCATTAAAACTGAAAGATGTAGGAAAACATAAAACACGAAATACAGTTAAAACAATTTTTAAAAAATTTACAATTAAAATTACAGTTTCTACTGAAAAAAAAGTAATTCGGCCAGCAGGCAAGAAGGCAGATTTTTCGGTACGCAAAACTAAAAGTTTTCTTTTGGTCCCACTCTACAAAAAGAAACTGAAGGAGCAGAAAGACTTAATTCTCTATTCTGCTAAGTTTAAAATGTAAACGAATATGACTGCTATAATTAAATAAATAATAAATAAAAAATTGGCTCAGCAGCACTTAAACAACTTTTAAATTGTTGATAATTCTACAATTATTGCTTGCAAACTAACTAAAGGCATAAAACCCTTAACCGGATTATAAGAACAACGTAATCTTATGGTTTCTCTCGCCTGTTCTATTTCAAATCGCGCATTATATTTTTATTGTCTGCTGCTGTAAAAGAGGCATTTCAGGATCACAGAGAACCTCTCCTCATTTACGATCGTCATGCTTGTCACCATCACCGCATAGAGGTAACTAGAAGTGTGTGTGTGTGTATTTAATTATGGCAAAGCACACTAGGGCTATCTGCCTAAGGGGAGGGATGCCTTCGTGGAGGACTTTCTAAGGGAAACTGGCTCGTATACACGCTACACATGTTGAAAACCACAAAAACGCCCATGCAGCCAGCCCGTTCGCGGGATTCGAACCTGGGACCGAACTACCAGTGTTCAGCGACTTTACCGCTCGGCCGCTGGTGGGCCCAGGTAACTAGAAGATTTTAGCAAATTGCAGGATTCAACCTTTCATCTGCAACAGTTGTTGCCATGGTTATGAGTTACGGTTTGGGAGAAAGAAATGGTCTTGAAATGCTTATTGTATAGCAAGTGACCACAGAAACGGAATTCATCTTCGCTTAAGATTTTAGTTTCATTGATTATGTTATATTTATTGAGCAGAAAAAATATTTATAATGTGTTCTTATTAAGTAAGTTGTTTAGGCTGCTTGCTTAGGCTGTCCAATAACTCTCTGAAAATGGGGCTATAGTCTGTACATGAATTGTATCAGATATGTTGTATAGCTTATTCTTACATATATGTATGTATATAAAGTTTGAGTAAATTCGGAAAAGTAATCCTGATTATCCTACCTAAGGAAAAGGTGTAGTGAAGTAGTAAGTAAAAATAAGTAAGCTTTTTGTATGAGAATCTTGAATAATTTAAAACCAAACTGTGAACTTAAAATTAAAATTGAAGCTAAAATCCATAAAAGCACCGGTGAGACACGAACACATGAAGCATTGTATCGGAATGCGAAAAAGTACGAAAACAAAATATTAATTTCCCTTGTTTACCGCTTCAAACAGAACTTGTGTATGAAGAGGTAAACTGGTCGAGTAATGAGTTCCAAATACATGTTTCGTTCCTCTGGACAATTCGAGATTTAAAACCGTTTTTAACCAATTTCCGTTTTGAAAAATAAGATCACAGCGAGTCTCAGATAATTCAGAACTTCCCCTATGTGCATTCGTACTCTCAGAAACAAACACACACACGAAAAGTAAAAAGAATAAAGATCAAATTCCTAAGCACTGAGAACCCTCAAAAATTGAGCAAAAATGGACAAATTACAATAAATTGAAAGAGAAAAAGTTGAAATGTAAAGAAAGCTAGGAACTTTGGAAACGTATTGAACTAATATAAATAAGTGATTTAGTCACAAACTGAAAGTCTTATTACTATAGTAAATTAATAAGTCATTTCCATCTTGCAGTCATTTTCATTTTTCATCTAAACTAAAAATCTTATTAATAACTGAGCTGCCTCGATAAATTAAAGCAATTATCTTTTTTATCATAAAAATTTTTGTAACTGATTAAAAGTGAGAAAAAACTGGGGGGAGGTAGTTGGCTAGAAGTAATTTTTTTTTAAACCGTTTTTTCATTACCATAAAGTAAGTGATTTTTAATTAAGTACTGTTTTGAAATTTAGGCATCTAATTTTGTTTATATTAGATTTTAAAAATTTGGTACTATTTTTATGAAAATGATTAAAATTTTATGATACCGAAAAATGTTTTTGGAACTGCACTACATTCCATTTATATAAAAATTAAGTGGCACTCTTACATATAAAAAATAAAATAATTATATGAAAAAACTTACAAGGTGGGATTCATCAAAGTTTATATTTTCTTATACGGGGAGGGTAAAAAGAACTAGTTGTACAGAGGTAATAACCGACTTCTGTTTCGGAACCAGTACTCCCTCAACATACTCTATCTTTACATGCAATTATTCTTTTCTTTTTAATTGTTAGTATTTTTATATTCCTCATAACTATACTCAATATTCTAAACGTTGCATATTTTCTACATTATATTCAAAACACAATTCTATATTCATTTTTATGTACCAAATTAATTTTTTAATTATGTAAAACATAACTCGGGAAAACTAAATTTTTTGGTATCATAAAATTTTAATCATTTTCATAAAAATAGTACTAAATTTTTAAAATGGAATATAAACAGCATTAGATACCTAAATTTCAAAGCAGTACTTAATTAAATATCACTTACATCATGGGAATAAAAAACTTTAACATTCATCATTTACATAATAACAGTAAAACTAACAAAATTTGTAAATTAAAAATCATATCGGAAATATTCACTTTTTTTAACAATATTTTTGCTTCTGCAAATCAATACCATTAAATTTTAGGAATGTTATTATTATTTTTAGAATAAAGACGGGAGTTAAAGAACTATTATTAATTTATCATTTGAAAGATAGATATTTTATATTTTACATTATAAGTATCTATATATATTGTTGCGTGCGTACGGGCTCATTATGAATTGAATGCACAAGTCCGATGAAAAATGAATACAATTTATTATTATCACAACAAATGAAACAAAATGCTTAAATTTCCTCAGATATTCATACAGTATCCCAATATCTCACAGTAGTTATCTTTTAAACTACTAAAAACGTTCAACAGAAATAATTAAAATAGTGAAAGCTAATCCGATTTCATCGCGAATTCACAACAGCAGTTTTCTAAACAACACTCATAAAACAACTCACTGAATTGAGAGGTTTTCCTCCTTTTTAAAAGCTTTTTAAATCACGCACGAGATTGTTCTAGAAATTTCTCGAAATCAAAAAGAAAGATTTATTTATTAAATCTTAAATGCACGCGCTCTTATATTCTTAATTTTCCGGCTTAGCTTTAATAAAATTTACTTTTATTTTTAGCCCAAAGGGGATTAGCCCAGAAGGACTATTAATTTCGTTTTGGCATTTTGCGTCAAAAACTTTAAAAGACCGAATCACTTTTCAAATTGTTGCCACCAAATATTATCCTCCTGTATTATATTTAAAGAAATTAAGTAATTTGGAATCTGGATAAATGTACTATATATGTTTCTCGCATTGTGATACAACGATGGTACCTAGAGCCATCCAAATTTACGTAACCTTCCACCAAATATGGGCATCTGGAAGTCCGAATTCGAAATTTGTTTTATTACCGATTTCATATTTTGTAACACTTCAACGAATTTTTGGTTAGCAAACTCAACGATCTCAAAGCGAGCAATAGCAACACTGTACGAAACAAAAAATTATCTCCAGCGCGCGGGACTGCTCATCGGAAATATTAAAGATATGCTCATTTTAAATTTATTTTGCTATATTGCTGTTGAATTGAATTCTTTGGTGTAAGTGCAAAGCATATTTAATAAATAAAGGTAACACACAAAAGGTTAAAAAAAAAGTTATTTTGGGCGAAATGTAAAATCTGAAAACTTCATATTTTGTTGCTGTTGTTATTTAGTTTAAAATTTGTTTTAGTAAAAGTATCTTTTAACATTTTATGACATGTAGGGAAACAACTCAGTTTTTTTGGGCTAGATTGCTCAAAGTAGAGCTATTAAGGTTATGTTCCCGAGGCTTATGAATAATGTTTTGAAATGATATACAACGGCAGATCTTGATGCTATGTGAAGCTTCAATAGCAAAATGCAATCATGACGTAAAAGAAAAAAACATCACAATACAATCATAATGTTGTGCTGCAACGAACATTATTCAATCATTATGCAAAAAAAAAAAAAAAAAAAAAAAAAAAAAAAAAAAAAAAAAAAAACGGTTTGAGAAATTCTAAAAATAGTTTTTTGTTTCCTCTAATGAAGGGATTCGGGCTTTTGGTCGCAAGATATGCGCTATTGGTCAGGAGAAGCAAACAGAAATAGACACTGACGATTAGAAAATTTTAAAGACGAAAATAGCGTCTAGTTCAATGGAGGAAGCAAGTTGTTTCGCAGGCAAGTAAAAGAGAAGAGGGGGATTTGCAGAACTTCGCATAAATCGATTTAAATGTGCAGGTAAAACCAGTTTCTCGCAAGTTTGAGTATCCATCCAATTTATTTGCATATCTCCAAATGTTATGAATGGTAATCAGAGTATGTTACTGGCTACATTAGTACTTAGAGTTATATCAAAGGTGATTACAATCAGTGTCGGTCCATTCAAACTTACTAAATATTATTAATAAAAATCTAGGGGAAAAAGTATGAAAAGTCAGATATATTTCAGATATAGTCTTCTTCTTCTTCAATGGCCAGACAGCCCAGGATGGGCCCTTGCCTTCCTCAGAATCGAATTCCAAACTCTTCTATTCCTGGCATTGGACATCCAATTGGTTATTTTTAAAATTCTCAAGTCGGTTTTCAAACAGTCGAGCCACCTAAATTTAGATATCCCTAAATTAAAATAAGATCTTTTTAGTTACTCGATTTTCATCCATTCTGCTCAGGTGTCCTGCCAATTTAATTCTCTGAATCCTTATATATTTTACTATATCTTTTTCTTTAAAGAATTTATAGAGTTCAGAGTTAGTTCTTCTTCTCCAGATAGTGTTCCATTTTATGCTACCAAAAATACTTCTCAAAATTTTTCTTCCAAAGACAGAAATAATACTTTTAGCTTTTTCTGTCATTGCCCAGGTCTCAGCAGAGTATGTAAGAATGGGTCTGATTAAGATTTTGTAAATTAAAATCTTTGTTTTTCTGCTAATGAAGTTAGACTTCAAGTATTTTTTGAAACCAAAAAAACATCGGTTAGCATCTGTGACTCTACTACGGATCTCGGGCATTAAATCAGTGAGAGTATTAACTTCTGATCCTAAATATTTAAATTTGCTAACAGTTTTAAATTTGCAATTCCCAATTTCAAAATTCAGATAATATCATCATATGAAAAACTCTAGATTTAATTCATAATTTTCATCCTTATGCACAAAATGACTTTTATCCTTATCCTTATCTTATGCCCATTCTTATGCAACGTATAGACAAAAGCCCTTTATTTTCCCAGCCGCTGGTCGTATTAAAAACTGTTTTAAATTATGTAACTCTTCGTGGTTTGGTACTGTTAAGCTTAAAGAAATCAATTTTATAAAAGTTGAACAAATGTTCTTCATTTTCACGGTTGCTGGTAGTATTTAAAAAATGTTTTAAATGATGTAACTCTCGCTGTTTCGGCATTTTTAAGTTTAAAGAAATAAATTTTGTAAAAATTACGAAAATTAACTTTTCATACTTTATACTTATATTTAGAAAAAAAATAGTATAAAGCATTTTGTTTTTTCTTACTGCCTTCCCTCATTTATAGAGACATTAAGTTATTTCGAGGCAGGAGAGATGAAAAATGAGCAATACCTTCGCCGGGACTCGAATCACAGACTTCTCGAATACCCGCCGAGTGTGCTGCCCACTACACCACGAAGGCATGCTAAGAAGGCGGAAGAAATACCTTATACACTATGTAACTGCATAATACGTCAGGCTAGTATCGGAAGTTCTGGTGATCGAATCATGGGCGAGGACATTGCACAATTTTCCCGTCTCCTGCATCGATACAACCTAATGACCCTACAATTAAGCACAAAGAGTGTGATTTTTAATATGCAAAAACCGAACATCATTATTCGAGGGCATATAATTCGAACATCATTATACAAGGGCCGTACACAAATTGAAGAGAGATATGTTTGCATTTGTACATATCTAAGAATAAAGTATCAGTTTAGAAAAAGGTTAATCATGCTAAGAGATTAAGTGACAAGCATTTCTATGATGCTAATTATTGTTGAAAACATGGAATAATATACGTATATATATATATATATATATATATATATATATTTTCAAAATGGAGATTTTATTCTCAGAAATTTACAGAATTCGCGTTCTTGACAACACTGACAAATATCAAAGTATTGGCACTTAGCAAACGCGTGGTATTATTCGCATCAATTAAAATGAAAAGTATTTATGAACTAATTTATTTTTTTATTACCAGATGATTCTAATGTAACAGAATTTCATGACAATATCAATAACGTATTTTTATACTTGTAAGTTGAAAACTTGTAAGTTTCTTGTGTGAAAATTCTTTCTGCATGCCAAATGCAACAAAATTAAAGACACTACTGAGTCACCAACAGATATCATTGAATAGCATTTAAGACGGAAAAAAATCAACCTTTAATTATTCTATTTATTATCCGAATTCTTATGGCAAACTGCGTATCATGTCAAAAACTGAAAATTTTGAAATTAAATAGCTCTGTCAGTTTTAATGTTGCGAGAGTCAATTCATAATTGAGTGTAACATTTTTCTAAACACTGGAGAAGCTTATAAAATGTTAGATTTCATAATTTCTAAGAAATCCATTTCTTTAAATTTGAAAATCTGATGTGACCACCACATGATTTTATTGTAAGGCTATTAAATTATACACATTTTTTGCTGCTTTTCATTTAAACGTATTTCTTCGAATTTCATTAGAGATATATTTCTCATTCATTTAATTCAGCTCTCACTTTGCGGTAAGGCAAAAATACATAAAAACTCAAAACACCTTCATTAAAAGCTCTAAAATACAGAAAACATTAATCACAAATACAGTTAAAAAACTTTTTTTTGCAATTAAGTTTTTACGCAAAAACAAGCAATTCAGCCAGCGGACAACAAGTTTACTTTAATCTTTATTAGTCCTATAAGGTATTTCTCCCGCCTTCTTAATGAGCCTTCGTGGTGTAGTGGTCAGCACACTCAGCGCGTAATTGAGAGATCCGCGAAGGTGTTGCATATTTTTCATCTTTCCTGCTTCCAAAATACCTAATGTCTCTGCAGTGGCGCCCGAACTAAAAGGGTAGTGGATGATGATTCTCCACACCCAGGATTTGGCGATTGGGTCCCCTAAAACCCCAATCACTCTTTAAATGGGTGGGTATATAAGGTATTTCTCCCACCTTCTTGGCATGTCTTTGTAGTGTGGTGGTCTGCACACTGGGCACATATTCCAGAGGTACGAGGTTCAATTCCCGGTGAAGGCGTTGCATATTTTTCATCTTGCCTGCTACCAAAAAAGTACCTAATGTCTCTACAGTGACGCCCGAACTGAAAGGGTGTTGGATGATGATTCTTCTCACCCGGCATTTGGCTATTGAGTTCCATAAAAAAAACCCACTCGCCCTTTAAAAGGGGGAGTATACAATGTATTTCTCCCGCCTTCTTAACGAGCTCTCGTAATGTAGTGGTCAGCACACTCAGCGTGGTGTAATTGAGAGAGGCCCATGGTTCAATTCCCGGCGAAGGCGTTGCATATTTTTCATCTTTCCTGCTTCCAAAATACCTAATGTCTCTACGATCCAAAGGGGGTTTGTCCCTGAAGGACTATTGTTTCCGTTTTGCGATTTTGCGTCGAATCACTCTGAATGTCCACTTCACTTTTCAAACTGTTGCCACCAAATATTATCGTCCTGCATTATATTTGAAGAAACTAAATAATGAAGAATCTGCATAAATATATATATGTTCCTCGTATTATGATAAAACGACGGTACTTGTAGTCCTCCAACTTTGAATGACGTAAACCTCTTGTGAAAATGGGCATGTGGAAGCCCAAATTTGAAACTGGGAATTTGTTTTATTATCGATTTCATATTTTGTAAAGCTTTAATGAATTTTTGATTAACAAACTCAACGATTTCAAAGCGAGTAATGGCAACGTTGTACAGAAAAAAACATTTTTATCTCCAGCACGCGAGATTGTGATAGGAAAATCTAAAGATATGCTCAATTCAAAATTATTTTGCGATATTGCTCTTAAACTAAATTTTATGGTTTAAATGCGAAGAACGTGATATTTAATAAATAAAGGTAACACACAAAATGTTAAAAAAAGACCCTTTGGCCATAATTTAAAATCTGAAACCTTTTAGATTTTCTTTTTTATTTACTTTAATTGATAATTCTACAACTATTGCATGTAGATTAACTAAAAGCCTAAATATCTTAACCGGAACATAAAAATAACATAATTTAGTCACTTTTAAAGCAAAAAAATGCACAATTACCAACGTGTAAGAATAAAAATAGAGAACTCACCGACTCGGGTAGCTGAGTGAGTGTATATATATATATATATTCACTCTGCTACCTCTGTTTCTCTCTCTCTATCTCTCTATATATGTAATACTTTCAAACTCAGAAGCAATGACCGAATTATAATATATTCAGGAGCAGAAATTTGGATGCTGTAGAACTGCTGATCCGTAGCAGGCTGAATTTTTGTAATTTCATCTAGCTAAATTTTTCTCATTATAAAATTACATTTAGAAGTCGTTACTTTATCCACGAATATTTCGTCCTTTCGAAATTTATTGTTTAATCTATGTAAAGCAATCAATGTAACTAATGAAGCAGCGAGCAATCAAAATAAATATCTATATCTATATCTATCTATCTCTCTCTCTATATATGTAATATATTCAAGAGTAGAAATTTTGATGGCGTAGAAGTGTTGATACATAATGACTAGGAAATTGGAGGCGAATGCAGATTAAATCTTCACTTTTAGTTTTAACAACATGTTACGGATACACACTGTTCCAAAAGACATTTTTGATAAATTTGTAGCAAGAAAGCAGTAGCAGACAGATAGCAGTGCAGCTAGGCCAAAGCGTAGAAAAGAAGTGCGTTATGTTCAAAATGAAATCTGAAATCAAACTGAGTTAGTTTTGGTTCTCAAAGCATTTTGATCGAACAGTTAATATTGCGGTAAAATTACTATTGACTGCTTGAGCTTAGTTTACATCTCCAGAATTACGTAAGAGTCATATGACATAGATTTTTCTCGAAATGACGCAGTGCAAATAGATGTAGCTATTTTTAGAATAGAGAAGGGAAATTAATTTATGCTGTTAATTTAATCTTATACATATTCTTTAATTTTCTTACATATATACATAGAGTATATAAATACATATTATATACTTTTGGTTCGGCCATTGCAATGAAAGAGGGAGATGCACAACTACATGTTATAGTACTCTCATGTACAAAATTTCAACGTTCTGAGGCTACTCGTTTTTGAATTATGCGAGGTATATGCACACGTACGTACATACGTACAGACGTCACGAAACAAAATCTCTTCTAAATTCATTTTAAATCTATTTTACAATCCGTTTTGGGAAAAGCGTCCTTTATTCTGTGCCTAAGTACAAATTTCAAGCAAAAACATTGTTCAGATGGATTCAAGATAGGTCAAAATGGATTCTTTCGTTGAAATACTATACCAGAAATTTTTCGCAATTACAATGCTTCCTTTACTTTGTACATGGAATTAAAAATGCCAAAACATGAATGTTAGCATTGTTTAAAGCAGGTTTATAAATGGAAGTATATATTTAGAAACTGTCAAGGCGTTTAAAGACTTTTGTGCTTTGGGTATATCAAGTAAACGCCTCACAGCGGTAGTTATCAAACTGGGATGTGCAAGCACCAAGCAGTAAGCGAAAGACTTTCAGGAAGTAGTTAGCAGATTTCAAGTAGAGATTTCCATAGATAAGTTTAAAAACAAAATCTGAAACCTTTCAGATTTTAACGTTACACCAGAGGATTTGTTAAGGTTTACTATGCTGTCTTAGCATCGCTGGTACCAGTCTGCTCTTGGACTCCATTCTGGTGACATAATATTCTTGTCTTTTTAGCTTTATTTCTAAGTATCGGTTTCACGCTTTCGCCCTGTAAAATTCAGGATGAAAAATCATAAAATATTTAAAACCTGCATATCCGTAGAATTGGGGATAGAGTGTTAGGAAACGCCATACATTTTGTTTTGTATTCCCTGTGTTATTTCTTTAAAAACTAGCCGCTCGAGCGGTCATCCGTCTGAAAACGTTATCATAGAAAAGAAAATGTATATTGTGATTTTTATGAATTCATAGTGTCATTTCATTAACATGTTTAATATTTCTAACCAGACACATCTCATGATTTAAATGCATTTTTATTTAAATCAATCATATTAAAAAATAGAAAAAATATTTTTAAAAATTGAGTTTATTGCTTTTCAGTCACTTGGTTTACCACTTAGCAACAGAACGATTAAATCTGAAATTTAAATATTTTACACTGCGCAGAATGGCAACACGCTAGTGCGTGAAGATTATAAGTGTTCTAATTTAGGCTTTCAAATAGCCGGACTGAGATATATTTTAATAACCTTGGACATCACGTGATTTATGCATTGCTATAGTTGTGACTGCGGTGTACAGTGGTATAACGATCGAGATAAAAAATAAAATTTTACCTAATGACAAGTAAAACTAATTCATTGTTTAAGGTCAACATTGGCCGAGTAAATAAGACTGTTTAACATTGTTAATTCGAATCGGATTCAAATTCTGAGATCGGCTTGGCTTTAAGGTATCTTCGTGGTGTTTCCCCCGTAAATGCAAGCCGAATTCCTTAGGAAGCATTCCCTGAACGCATCACTCTCTTTAAGCAAAAGGCCCCCGTGGGCTTTGCTCTATTGTACTAAACAAACATTCGATGTAGTTTAAGCCCTATCCAATGTTGTTGTGGTTGTAGTCCGATGTAGTAAACTATCCGATGTAGTTTTAAGCCCTATCCGATGTATCTAAACAAAACTCCGATGTAGTTTTTACTAGGAAAATTCTAATTGCCCGGAAAATAGTAACGAAAACATTATTAACACAAAGAGTGAAGAGCATTAATTTTTAAAATAAAAAGCAGGTATTCTTGTAAATTCAATCTTAATGTTTAAGTAATCGTAACTTCATTTGAGAAATGTGGAGCAGATTTAAAAACGTCTTACATCCAAACAGAAATAAACCAACTTTCGAAAGAAACTGTCTTTTTCATTTCTGGGAAATCAGAAATTCTTTTCTTGCGAATTTACAAATTAGATTAGCCCTGGTTATGGGGATTTGATTTCTTGGCGGATTGTTTTTACAGAAAATTAGGCAAGTTAGTAAAGTTGTATAATGTCCGAATATACCAGACATTTCATATTTTCTAATAAAACTTAGTTAAACGAATTACAATTTTCAACAAAAGAATTTAATTTCGGAAGCTTCATAGAAGCAAAGCAGAACATCACGATGTTGCCATCAACGACATAAAGAAATTTCGCCTGATTAAAGTTTTCACTAAGCCTTTTCTGAAAATTCGTCTGCATAATCGACATGCGAGTCTCTTTCCTGTCGTGATGTATTATAGTCTACTAAATTCTGTTTCAGCGGTAGAAGTAAAAGGAATTATTAAACAGACATGATGAAAGCCTAAAATAACATCTTTGACGACATTTGACTGCAGAAATCGATAGAGTTTTCTCGAATAGAGCTGATAAAACCATTACGTTAATGAGGCTTTCGAAATGTAGAGGTTCTTTACAAATTCACAGAAAGATTTTCATTGAAGAAATAACGAAATCGACAGCATTTAAAAAAAGTACTTAGCAAATATACTATTTTGAACTTAACTATCGTCTGATGTTATCATGTGGTTTAGAATGAAGCTGGCGCATGTAAACAAGTTTTAAATGGAAGGCATTGAATTTCCTCTGTCCAAGGTGATATATTCTTATTCCAAATTATAAAAATTATAGAATTAATATTTTTAAACACAAAACAAACAGTATTATTCACAATCAATAGTTTTCTTTACATAAGGAAGGAAACAACAAAAAATATTCGAGTAATACGCGCACTTTTGCAAATATTTCAAAAATAGTCTTTGACCTCAAAAAGAAATCGAATACTTAGAAATGTTTTAAATGTACCCCTATCAATTTACAATAACAAAGATCTCAATGTCTTAATATAAAAAATAAATAAATAAAAATAAGATTTAAAACTATAATGTTCGCCGCCATTGCCCAGGCATGTAACTAAATAAGGAGCATGTTTATAGAAGTCTTTATCCAAATCGTTGAATAAAAGATAAACAAACAATCTTTTGAAAGACAAAACTATTTATTCACGTAGTTTTTAATATTTACTTCCTTTTATCTTAAAAAGTATTTAATGTGAACACTACGACTCCCTTATACGGCGTACACATTTTTTGCTGCACTTCACTTAGTGGTAAGGCAAAAATATTATACATAAAAACTCAAAACATCTTTATTAAAACTGCAAAATATATAAAACCCTAAAAACACCAAACACAGCTAAAAACAGTTAAAAAAATTACAATTAAAGCAAGTTTCTACACACACACACAAAAAAAAAAAAAAAAAAAAAAAGCAATACGACCAACGAGAAAGAAGAAAAAATTTTCGGTGCACAGAACTGAAAGTTAACTTTTGGCTCCACTGCGCAAAAAGACGCTGAAGTTGGGGCACCAACTAACTTAATTCACTACTCTACCAAGAGTTTCAAATGTAAACAAATGGCGACCTCGTTAGGCTTAGCGCCACTTAAACTTTTAAATTGGTAATAATTCTACTACTATTACTTAAAAATTAAGACACACAAACCGTAACCGGATCATAAGAACAATCACTTTTAAATCAAAACATGCACAATTTACCAACTTTTAAAAATAAAAAAAAAACTGAGATGGGTAACAGAGTGGCGATATATACTTGTATATATATATATATATACACTGGTGCGCAAAAATTAAGGACGAGATGGTTTTTTCAATATAACTTTGTACAAAAGCTTTCCAAATCAACACATTTAATACCGTAAGATCCCCAATACGTAAGGACATGAGTAATGTAAGCAACACTTACTAAAAGAGAAATCAGAGGGATAAAAAGAAGCTTTATTGAAAAAGTAGCATGGAGCGCAATGCGACTGAAGGCTGAAACATCCCTGTGATGGGTGTCCAGCAAGAAACATCCGGTCTTTAATAGGAGATATGATCTCCCCTGACTCCTAGGCAGGTTTCACAGCATCTGCCCATGCTGAGAATGAGGGTGTCAATGAGTTGTTGAGGCATAGCTGCCCATTCGTCTTGCAGCGCCAATCGAAGCTCCGGAATCGTTACTGGTGGTAAGGTACGAGCTGCCAAGCGTCTGCCTAGAAAATCCCATACATGCTCGATGGGATTGAGATCCGGAGATCGTGCCGGCCAATCCATATGTTCAATATCCTCACTCTCTGTTCGCCAGCTACTGTGCGATGACATGGTGCATTGTCGTCTATGAAAAGGAACTGCGGACCCATAGCGCCTCTAAAAAGACGCACATATGGAAGAAGAATCTCGTTACAATAACGGGTTCCGTTGACTGAACCTGCGTCGAAGATGTGAAGGTCTGTACGACTACCAAGCATGATGCCTCCCCAAACGAGAACACCGCCACCTCCATACCTGTCCCTTTCAATGATTTTCGAGGGATGATTGCGGCTTCTCCGCTCTCTCCAGATGAGTATGCGATGAGAATCGCTACTCAGACTGAATCTGCTCTCATCTGTACAGAGTACTCGTCCCCATTCATTGTCTCTCCAATTCCGGTGTTCCCGGCACCACAGAGAACGCCTTCTCCGATGGGCAGGCGTTAGAGGTACACACCGTACAGGGCGTCGTGCAAACAGACCACCACCGTGCAGTCTTCTGGCCGCGGTAAAACGCGATATCGGTCGTCCAGTCGCCTGTGTCGTGTGTCTAGCGATTTCTCCCGCTGTCTGCCGCCTGTTTCTTCTGGCCTGTAAGGCAATATACCGGTCATCTGCGGGTGTGGTTCCTCGTGGACGACCACTACTAAACTCCCGGATAGCTGTTCCTGTAGTTTGAAATTGTCTCCAAAGTCATGAAACGATGCTGTGAGCAATTCCGAACTCTGCAGCCACACTTGCCACACTGCTGCCTTCCTCCAACTTCCCAATGATTCGACCTCGGATAAAAGCATCCAGATGTCGTCTAACAGATTGATTATTCGCCATTTCTCGCTGAGGCAGCAACTCGGTGTGATTTTAACTGCTGTACGGCATGCAATCTCTTTGCCAGAAATACTGATCTTACACCGACAACATGCTTTATACTACTCAGACACTCCCCCATTACGTCTACCTGCATATCTGCGCATGTGCTACCGTACATCACCTTACTTAATCTCCTGATTGGTCTTTCTCTCCGCTCTGCCTCTTCGTTCAGCTGATATGCTAATTTTTCGACTTCGTCCTTAATTTTTGCACAACAGTGTATATTAACGTATGTCTGATGTGGCCAATTGCAACGAAAAAGGGAGATATACAACTACATGTTATAGCAGTTCCATATACAAAATTTCAACATTTTATCACTATTCGCTTGAGTTATACGAGATACGTACGTACGTGGGACGTCATACGAGATACGTACTACGTAGAGGTCATGAAAAAAAAATCTTTTCTGAATCCTTTTTAAATCGATTTTATAATCCGTTTAGGAAAAGAGAGTACTTTATTCTGTCCATGTATACAGATGATACGCAAAAATAGAAAATAAATAAATAAAAAAAATCTGAAAGTTTTCAGATTTTAAAATTTCATCCAAAGGGGAGTTTTTTTAACTTTTTGTGTCACCTTTATATCATGTTCTTTGCACTTAAACCACAAAATTCAGTTCAACAGCAATGTCGCATAATAATTTTAAAATGAGCATATCTTTAGAATTTCCGACGCCCAATCTCGAGCGCTGGAGTTAAATAGTTCCCCCCCGTAGTGTTGCCATTGCTGGCTTTTAAATCGTTGAGTTTGTTAATAATAAATTCGTTAAAGGTTTTCAAAATATGAAATCGATAATAAAAAAAATTCCAAATTTCAAATTTGGGCTTTCAGATGCCCATATTCGCAGCAGGGTTACGTCATTCAAACTTGGATGACTCTAGGCACCGTTGTTTATCACAATGCGAGAAACATACATACATTTGTACAGATTCTTCATTATTTAATATCTTCAAATATAATACAGGGCGATAGTATTTGGTGGGAACGACTTGAAACAGCCTTTTAAAGTTTTCGACGCAAAATCGCAAAACAAAAACAATAGTCCTTCAGGAAGCAAGCCGCTTTGGACTAAAAATCATTCAAGTAGGTTCGAAAGCGGTGAAAATGGATATTTTCGTTCGTTTGTTACTGCATATTATTTATACAATAATCAATAACATTTTATCTGCGCTAAATCCTCGTATATTGCAAGTACATTGCATTTTCATCAGTTAACTGGTTTAACAAAAACTGCTCACTGGCAAGGAATGGGTCACGAAAATCGTTTACAGATAAAAACTAATTACAGATAAAAGATAATTTTTAGCTACATGTAAAATCTTTATTGAATTTTATTTTGACATTAGAACAGAATTTTTATGTTTCTTAAACCCACCAATTTGGAAACTAAGGCGATACAGTAACAAATATTAGTTTTCCCCGTACAAACTCGTACAAACCCGAAACTTTAATCTTTGGAATAATTAACTCTTAAATTGTACGCTTATCAAGCACCTGCCTGATTGTAGTTTAATTTACGCGAAAATGAAGCATAACGTAAACCTTGCAAACGAAAGTGGCACGAGGATTGCATATGTTTATTATAATTATTGAATCTCAATTATTAAAATAATGACGAATCTGTATATATGTACACTGCGAAAAAAAATCTGATGTATACACCACATGACTTCCTTGTACGAAATATTAAATTATACGCATTTTTCTTGCATTTTATTTAAACTTATTGGATTGAATTAAATTTACTTCGCCGACAGCGCATAAACCACGATAGAATAAATGCATTCTTTAAAATTCACTCTATTTGTTAACCATAGCGACACTCTGGCGCTAGGTTCACTTAACAGTATTATATTTCGTTCATATTATAGACTTAGACAGTTCTATATTACCGAGCTATTGCAGGTGCAACGTTGCCGGTTCCTTAAATTAAGTTCCTTAAATTTTTAATTAAATTTCCTTAAATTAGGTTCCTTAAATTAAGTTCCTTAAATTAATCCTTAAACGTTTCTTTTACAAGAAACGTTTAGGCATATAATGATATGCCTTAAATTTCTTGCGGTTTTTGTGCGTTCATCCAATTTAACATTTGCGGCGGCATAAGATTACTTCTTAAAAATTAACAAACTCCCTATTTCTTTCATACTATCTCTTTAATTTTTCTTTTCCGTAAAAGGTAATTACAGCCTCCAAACTCGATGACCTTATATTTATCTCATAAATGAGCTCCACCGAAGAGAATTTCGATAAATTAGCCACATCTGCCTGTATATCTTCTTAAACTGCCAAAATGCTCTCTCTCCGGAAAAGCTTCCATAATACCGGAAGCGAACAACTTTCGTATTTTCTTAGTGCTTTAGTAGGGTGTTTTCCTGGAACTTCAGTCTTCAATCTGCATTCTTTAACAGTTTTAAGGCTGAAATTTCCTCTTAAATTATCAAACCATTATCTGAAACATTTAAAACTATTTTCCTTCTTAAAATGAAAGTATATTTTTTGCTAGTTTGCTAACACTCTGTTGACTCTTAAAAACTGGATTATCAGACGCTATTTATTGTACCCTATTTGAATGCTCTGAATTTGTGTTTTTATGAAGTTTGGACAAATAGAAATTTTGCTTAAAACATGATTAATTATGTCTTTGATTGCGAATGTCTCTCTCATTCCCCCCCCCAAAAAAAAACAATATAGTCAGTTTTTCTTTGTATTTTTTTAATTTAAAATAGATAGTTATAAAGCCAATTTAAAAAACAGAATAAAAAATCTGATGTGTACAACACATGACTTTCTTACATGAAATATTAAATTATACGCATTTTTTCCTGCATTTCATTTAAACTTCTTTGCTGTAATTTCATTAGAGATAGACTTCTCATTCAATTAATTCATTTCTCACTCCGAGGCAAGGCAAGAATACACAAAAACTCAAAATATCTATATTAAAAATTTTAAGGTATAGAAAAACATAAAACACCAAATACAGTTAAAACAACTAACAATTTTACAATTAAAATTAGAGTTTCTACGCAAAAGCAAGAAATTCGGCCAGCAGGTAAGAAGGCAGATTTTTTGATGCACAACACTGAAAATTTACTTTTGGTCTCACTCAGAAAAAAGCCACTGAAGGCGTAGAAATTCGATTTGCTGTGGACGGTATGCTGAGTCAATATATAGGATAATTTAGGAACTTAAATGATACTTCCTGAATGGATTAAGCATAAATTAATTCGCAATAATAAAAGAATACGTTACTTTGTTGCTGCGAAGCTTAGTTTCTTTAGATTGGCAACAAATCCACTGTTCTGCTAAGTTTCAAATGTAAACAAATATGACTGCCATGGTAAAAAAAAAATTAGGCTTAGCCGCACTTAACAACTTTTAAATTGTTCATAATTCTACAACTATAATATGCAGGTTAACTAAAGGCATAAAAACCTTAACCGGAAAATGAGAACAACAGAATTCAATCATTTTTAAAGCAAAAAATACACAATTTACAAACATATAAGAAAAAGAAACTGAGCTCACTGAGCCAAGCATCAGAGTGGATGTACATATATATATACGTGTTTATTAAAATTTAAATTTAAATTTAAATTCATTCCTTGCAGCAATGGCGCAAAGAATATTTAACTAAATTTGTATTTAAATTAAATTTATTTAATTAAATTATATATATATATATATACATATATTTATATACTTCTGGGGCAGCTGATTGCAACTAAAACGGGAGTTGCACAACTACACATTATAGTAGTCCTATATATAAAATTTCAACGTTCTGAGGCTACTCGTTTTTGAGTTATGCGAGATACATATATACATACATACGTACAGACGCCACGAAAAATTCTCTTTTGAATCCACTTTAAATCAGTTTTATATTTTTTTTTTGGGGGGGGGGAAGATTCCTTTATTCTGTCCTTTCGTACGGATGTCATCATCGTTAAATTGTAATCGATAGCGGTCAAAATGGATATTTTCGTTAAAATACCATACCCGAAATTTTTCGCGATTATAATACTTCCTTTATATTTCATACAAGAAAGTAAAAATGCAAAAGAATGAGAAACCTGAAAAGATACATTTTGGTCATGTCTTTCATTTTTCATGAAGCATTCAGTATATCTAGATTTCTGTCTTGACGACCACTTCTCGCAGGCTACTCCATCTGACACTGACAAAGGAATATAACTGAATATATTTCTTTGTCCTGCGTTTAGATTCCTCCGAATTTATTCCCTTTTTCCTGCGTTTATAATTGAATTTTCTATTACACAACGCAACGGTGTGATTGGTATATTTTAATATAAGTTAATTAATTGTTTTGAAGGGTTTTTAGAACTACTCAGGTCAGAACACAAAACAATTTACACTGACTACAAAACAATAATTTTTGGATGGATGTGATAATCATCACGTGGGACTTGATACCTCAAGATTAATGAAAGTATCGAGATTTCACTTTCGTTTGTTAAAAAAATACCTTACTACACAGAAAAGAAATTGTGAAACAATCTGACGATAATGAATGGTATAAAAAGGCTTTAAAAAATTTTGACAGCCATTTAAATGCTTCACCTACCAGAGTGTTTATTTTTAATTACTTCTTAATTGTTTCAGTTACTCATAAAAGTCAGTGTAGAAGAAGAGGAATGTAATTAGATATGACTGCAACTATCAACAAATTCTGTTTTTATATGTAGAGGCATTAGTATTTGGAAGTAGGAGACATGAAAAATGAGCAATGCCCTTGCTGGGACTCGAACGTGGACCTCTCGAATACGTGTCGAGTGTGCTAATCGTTACACCAAGAACGCATGTAGAACGGAAGAATAAAATACATTATATACACTAATTTATTTTAAATATTATAAAACGGCAATTTAATATCATTAATACTGATCACCATTTTCTTAAAAAATATATCATAACTAATTCATATATTAAAATTGTTTCCAAAGTGTTTTACAAAACAAACACAAGTACAGAAAATTTCTACCTTCATTTTATGATTTTTCTGGCAATATGCCGGTCAGGTAAGGTTTCAAATAAAAGCTTGTAATTTATGTTTATATTAACCTATTGAATAGTAATAGGATTAGTTTTAGATATTTAAATTCAGTAATAAAAATATTTAAGAAATTTGAAATGATTTAATGACCATTTAGAGAGAGTTTACTTTCTTTAAACTGCGTTTTCTCAGTTTGCATTTTTTCGATAAATCATTCTACTTAAAGTCTAAAGCTTATAATACAGATATGGACTAAATTATTTAAAATTATTTACTTAGCAGAAACAAGGATTAGTTTTGCAAAATAGTGAAATGAAATATTATTGGAATTAAAAATAGAACTGAAATCATAATGTTCACAAAGTTTTAACTTAAATGTGTTTTTTATTTTTTCTCAGAAATTAATTCCTTAATTGCAAAACCGATTCTTAAAATTATTAAGAACATTCTAGTAAATACAAAAAACAATTTGAGGGAGAAGGGGAAATTTATATGTCGTAATTTAAACACAATTATAGCGTTTAAGTATACTGTCTTCTATTTACCACAGTTTTATAAAAGAATAATAAGTTAGAATAACTGTGAAATCTTTATTTAACAAGTCTGCTTAGCTCAAATAGAATACAAAGTTAAGTCTTCACAAACATTTACATAAATTGATGTAATGAAAAAAGAAATTACAAGAGACTCATACATAAGTTTTAAATATCTTCAGACTTACCTATTAGGCAATATTATCAGGAGTATATTCCCTGAAAGAACTTAACACGGCAGAAAAAGAATGAAGCTGAAGTACAATGCAAGTAACAAAATATTTTTAAGACTTCTGCACCTGAAAATTATCGGGTTTTAACAAAAGTTTCCCGCCACGGCAAATATCGTCTGCGCAAACAGTTCGCGTTGGCGTGTTTAATCATATTTTATCAAATGATTTTTGGAATTTGAATAAAAGAGACTTGCAACACTAGTTGCAAAAACTTGTTAGAACACTGTGCTAGTTAGAACACTGTGTTGTGAAATTTGTAAAATAATATCGTTATCATTAATTACAAGATGTCTGAAATAGAATTATCACGTTACCAGAATAGAACATTCATTTACTTCCAGTTCTGTTGCAAAACGTCAGCTAAAGCTATTGTTGTTCTCACCTTTATTATTTTATTTTCCCATTATTATTGTTTCTATTCGTACCCGTTTAATGTTCGATTTCCGGTCTTCATTCGTCTCCTCATTTTAGAACATTTCCCAGATTCCTGAGCAGCTTTCCATGGATGAAGGGAAAAAAGTCAATGCAAAAGATAGACAAGGACTAGTTTAATTCTATTTGCTTCCATAACAAAAGTAGAACCTCCATAATAAATGCTTATTGGTGCCAATTAGGCTCCCAAGTTGTAACAGACAGTGGTACTTTGAATATTAGAACTATGTTTCATATAATAGCCACTGTACGAAATATATGAGGATGATTAGCGGCAAGCCCGCCAGATAAGTGGGCTGAAGCCACTTATCTGGCGGGCTTGCCGCTTGGCTTATTAAAATTCGTAAATTCTATGTTTTTACCCCTGAAAAGCAAATGTATAAAAACATTTCAGTATGAAAGAAATTAGGTCATTCTTTCTAAGCAACAACTATTTCGAAAATAATCTTTTTTATTGCCGAACTAGGAAACTTTTGACACTTCAGGTTAATACATATGACTTCATGACTTAAATTTATTGTAATATAACAACATTTTCTCAATATTAATAAACGAATTAACGTGGCAATACTATATCGTGTCAGTTATAGTAACCCGAAACAAAAAAATTTGCTAAAAGCAGCTATTTATTTAAAATGCTGATATTAATGAAAAATTGTCGACATACAGTGGCATCACATGCAATCGCGTGCTTTCTTCCACGTCAGAATATGACCCACTATAAATAAAAATATGTTTAAAGTTTGTCAAACTTATTTTTATTTCATATTTTGTAAAACTTTCAAATTTTTGATTAACAAACTCTACGATTTGAAAGCGAACAGTCGCACCACTTTTCCAAATAAAGCATTTTTATTTCCAACGCGGAAGATTGTTGCCAGTCAGAAAAAGGAGTGCGAAAATCAGTTTTTTTAGAGTTTTTAATTAAATCTCGGCTGATTCGTTCGAAGTTGGGAACAGTGGAAATGGCTTCCCAAGAATTTCTGGAATCGGGAATAAGAAATTCAATGTTTGGCAATGCTATTTTTATTTCATATTTGGTAAAACGTAGAAAATGTTTTATTCACAAACTCTACTATTTGAAAGCGAGCAGCGGCAACATTTTTCGAAATAAAACAGATTTATATCTTCAGCCTATGAGACTGTTGCCACTCGGAAAACTGAGGGCGATACTTAGCGTTTTTCTGAGGTTTTAATTAATATCTCCGTTAATTAAAGTCATCCGAAGGTGAAAATGGTCAAAATGGCTTCCCACAAAATTTTGGAATCCGGCGGGGGGGGGGGGGTACCTCTCTCGAAGCACAACTTCCCGCCGTTTCGAAGGAGATAATGCCAGAAATAAACAGACAAACGCTCAAACAAACAAACACAAACAAACAAAGATTTTAATAGTATGGGTAATTTGATGTAGACACTGGAGAATTTTGAATGACCACGAAAAAAAGACCATAAAACGGAAGAGGAGCTATTAACCAACATTTTTGCTTCTTCGTCTTATAAACTAAGTGAATGAACCCTTTCTTTTGGGAGGGGTGGGGAAAAAAGACAGTTTAATTGATCACACTCTCGAATTTCATCCTTTCATGGAAAGCGCTTTCGCTTTGGCATTTTACGTTGGTTCATTATAAATGTCGTCTCACTTTTCAAATTGTTGCCGCCAAATATTAAAGACTTTCATTATATTTAAAGATAATAAATAATGCAGAATATGCATGAATGTATGCATGTTTCTCGCACTGTAAAGAAAACAATGGTACCTTGAGACATCAAATTTTGAATAACTTAGTCCTGCATTCGAATATGGACACCTGAAAGCCCGAATTTGGAATTTGATTTATTATCTGTTTCATACTTTGTCAAGCATTAAAGAATTTTTAAAAACCTCAACGATTTCAAAGCGTGCAATGGCAACATTGTACCCCCCCCCCAAAAAAAAAATTAATATCAAATGCGCGAGACTGTGTATCGGAAATTCTAAGGATATGCTCTTTTTAAATTATTTTGCAATATTGCTGTTGAACTGAATTTTATGGTTTAAGTTCGAAGAACATGATAGTTAATCAGCAAAGGTAACACACAAAACGTTAAAAAACAACGCTCCTTTCGGTGTAATATAAAATCTGAAAGCTGTCAGATTTTTATTCATTTTATTTCTATAGTAAATAAACTTTAAGCAATCTTCATCCGTCTAATAATGAGAGTACTCATTATTAGACGGACACACACCCGATCAACATAAAAATGCAATAGTGAGTGGTTATGTTATTCCATTCTAGTTATGCCCCCGTATTTATTGTAGTCAATACACACAATTTACACGAGGAATTAACAGAGAATTCTGATTCAGTTAACAGAGAACAGTTCAAGGCCCAAACTCATACTCCGAACTAGTAAATACTACATTCAGCGCGATGAACATTATACTGTTATTTCGAAACTATCAATTTAATATGGGAAACATAAGCGTAAGCAACATAATCATAAGTAGTGAAGATCCACTTTAGCTGTTTTTAGTCCAAAGGGGCTTTGTCCCTGAGGGACTATTGTTTTCGTTTTGCAATTTTGCGTCGAATCACTCGGCTTATTTATTTTTGCTTATTACGTGCTGCACCTTAGGCACTACACTGAAAGTGAGGGATGCCCCGTGGAAATCCTTTTAAGGGAAACTAGCTCGTATCCGCATTACACATGAGGGAAACCATGAAAACGCCCATGCCGACAGCTCATTGGCCGGGATTCGAACCTCGGACCAAAAAACAGGGCTTAATTTCCAAAATTAGCAGTAACGTTTACTTTAACTATATATGTAAAGAAGAAAGTCTGTGTGTTTGGTTGTCCTCTAATAACTCAATCACTACTATAGCTATCGTCACCAAACTTTCTACAATTTTTTGGGGGGTCCTGGAAAAGGTCGACGTCCACTTTTTTCCATAAAAAAAAAAGTAGCTAAAATCAGAGATATTAATTAAAAACTCGGGAAAACGGTCATTTCCGACCTCATTTTTGCGAGCGGGCAACAGTCTCGCAAGCTGGAGATGAAAATCTGCTTTATTTCGAAAGTCGTTGCCATTGCTCTCTTTCAAATCCTAGAGTTTGTTAATAAAAAACTTGTAAGTTTTACAAAATCTATACATATAAAGAATAATGTCTGTTTGTGTGTGTTTTGTTTGTTCGCGTTATTGATTTCTGATCAATTATGAAAAATGTTTTGCCTCATTTAATCGACTAAAATTGAATATAGGTGAAATATTGGATGGAACTTGAGCTTTTACGACCATTTGATTAGAAAGACGAAAATCATTAAAATCTGCGTGCCATTGTTGCTGATATAATGAGAGAAAATTAGCTTATTTTTCTATGGAAATTTTTTATTTGGGTTCCATATCGCATCAGACTTAAAAATGTATGACTATGAATCGTATATTTTTGCATCGTTATTAGAGAAGAATTACAGCGGTATCGTTCTCTCTGTTGTTAGATGCATTACTCTCAATCTAACTTAACTAGCATCGGGTACTTCCGTTAGTAAGTAATAATTGAAATTAAGTACAATGCAATAAATAAAGAAGAAAAATAAATAAACAACTTAAATTTAAATTTTACAAAAATTGAAGAAGGCTGAATTGGGCAGCCTCTTAATACTCCAATGATAATATTATGGCTTTCCCTATTTTCCCTTTGTCGAAGCAGAATAAATACACTGCCTCGCCCATTCTAGCACCATTATTGATTGCTTCTCTCTTAATTAATGTACATATATACTGAATATGACAACACCACGAGCCACTATATATCTTTGTCACATTTAACTGCGTAAGATGATCATGTTTGGGTTGATCGCTGTGCATTACAAGAAGGAAATGTCAATTGGAAATTATAGTTTAACTATTCGTATTTAAAGAATGCTCACGTAGATCTTTAGAGCCGTAAATTCTATTTCTCCTTCAAACAACATCTTCATAATTTTAAGGATTGCTTTACGCTAGAACACTTAGAAAGGCAGAAAAAATAAAACTCGATTTATATGAGATATTTTTCACAGAAATACTTCTAAAAGACTGCAATTCGAGCATTATACTTTTATTGGAGGATGAGGGAGAGAAAGGTGGAATAGCAATTCTAAAACTTGACATTATAGTCTAATAGCCTGACGAAGAATTTAACATTATGAGTTTCAATAAATGAATATGATGACATAAAAAATATGATGTGTACACCACGACTTCCTTCTACGGAATATTAAATTATACGCATTTTTTGCTGCATTAAACTTATTTCTTCGAATTTCATTACAGATATATTTATCACTCAATTAATTCAGTTCTCATTTCGCGGCAAGGCCAAAAATACATAAAACCTCAAAATATGTTAGACAAAAATTGAAGAATATAGGAAAATATGAAACACCAGAGAAAGTTAAAACAATCTTTAAAAAAATTACAATTAAAATTAGAGTTTCTACGCAAAAACAAACAATTCGGCCAGCGGGCAAGAAGACACTGAAAGTGCAGAAACTGACTTAATTCACTATTCTACTAAGTTTTAAATGTAAACAAATGTGGCTGCTAACGTAAGAGTTAGGCTTAGCCGCGCTTAAACAATAAAATTTTGATATTTCCGCAAGTACTGTGTGCAGATTAACTAAAGACATAAAAACCTTAACCGGAAGATAAGAACAACATAATTCAATCATTTCTAAAGAAAGAAAGAAAGAAAAAAAAAAAAAAAAAAAACCCTGAGCTCACTGAGCCGAGTAACAGATTCGGTGTGTATACGCAGGGCGTCCCGTAAATGTTGCGACAAACTTCTGGAGAAGGTGGGACACATCATAAAGTTTAAGAATTGCATATGAATTCATGCCCGGAAATGTCAGGGTTAAGTGGTAGCAGAGGTAGAAGATGGGAAAGGAAGCAAGAGAGTGATTAATTTGAAACATTTATTGGACACGAATACAAATGGTGTGCGATAATGTTACAACAGATGCTCGAAGTTAGCACCATCGGACGCCAAATATGCCTCACACCGACGGACCATTGATTGCCGGACATGTTCAAACACGCCGGGAGTTTCTTTGATTGTAGGAGCTGCGCAGGCGAGTCTTACCACAAATGCTGATTGTGGTGATTGAATACGCCATGCTTATAGAATGTGGCCCCATCCGTGAACAACACAAAAACTGGGAAAATAACATTACAGGCACTTTCTTCCAGAAACCACTGCACGAAAAGCACACGTTCAGGATGGCCATCGGGGAGCAGTAACTGAAATGTTTGGAGACGAAAGGCGTGGAAGACACTCTAGACACTGGTGCGAGATAGTCTTTGGATTACTCTACACCGTATCCAACATATTTTCTTCCGTAACAACCGAAGGAGTCGATCGTGGCCTGCGCTCAGTTATCCTGCCACTTCTTAATGACCCGTAGTCGCACAAATTTTGATGCAGACGTGCAAACAAACTGTGGTGGGATTTGATGTCTGTCGGGGAAGTGTTCTTGATAAATGCGTGCAGGGGCTCGACCATTAACTTTAGCTATTTCATACACCAAGTGCATGTTTGCAAGCTCTCCGTTCCTATAGTGTTGCATGCTCTTCCTATGGTGCCCTCCGATCGAATGGCACAAGCCTCACTTTCCACATATATACTTTTAGTGCGGCCGATTGTAACTAAAAAAAGGAGATGCACGACTACATATTATAGACTATATACAAAATTTCAACGTTCTGACACTACTCGTTTTTGAGTTATGCTAAATACATAATATATACAGACGTATGTCACGTACGTACAGACGTCAGGAAAAAAAACTCTTCCGAGACCATTTTAAATCCTTTTTTGCAACCCGTTTTGGGAAAAAGAGTCCTTTATTTTGTCCTTACGTCATATGTCATGAAACAATATCATTAAATTGCATTCGATAACGGTCAAAATAGATATTTTCATTGAAATATGATACCCGAAAATTTTTCGCGGTTATATTACTGCCTTTACTTCGCAGAAGTAAGAAAAAAGATTCCGTTCCAGTTTAATAATATGCGGCGTTAAATAAAAGATTTAAGTACAATAAACTGATTTAAATTATCAATAAATGTGTTTACTGCTTTTAATTTGTTCATGTTGTTAATCAGTAAGAGACTGATTAAATTTCAAAACTAAATCTTATGCTTTGCAAAATGGAAATTCTGAGAAACAGCTATGCGTGAGGGCATGTGAAAGATAAAAGTCATATTTCGCACAGCGGTAACACTTACCAAGCGCTGCATTGAGATTTTTTCCAATCTTCTTGTTTGTCAAGTTTCCCAGGTATCGCTTCTGTGGATTTTATTTTTCCAGAACGTGATTTTACGTAGTAACCTAAGACTTCCTGAGAGGTGCAAAATGAATGCCACTTTAATCACAAGGAATTTAAGGGAATAATTTAAAGGAAAGAATTATTTTAAAGATAATCATTTTTTTTTTTTACATATATTTCAATACTTTTCATTTCTTAAACAACAGCTCGATGCATTCTTTCACTATGAAAGATGCGTGTTTACTTTAGTACAGAGAAATGAAGTCTCAGATAAATAAGTAGGACTGTAGAGTCCGTAACCAGCATTTGCGAAAAGAATGTGTTACTTATTTAGGCTTGGTTTGGTTTATTTGACTCTGGCTATTTGCCAAAGCGGTGACGGCTTTCGTGGAAGACTTTCCAAGGGAAACTGACTCGTATAGCATGTTACAAGCGAGGAAAACTCCGAAAACGCCCATGCAGCCAGCCCTTTTCCCCAGAATTCGAATCAAGGACCTAACTACCACTATTCAGACACTTCACCCCTGCTTATTTCGGGATATTATTATAACTGCAACTGTTCCTATTTAAATTTTTATTATTTAGCTTTTTGTAACTAATATTTATTCTTAACACTCTTCTTGTGCCACCCAGTGGTTAGCGTCGCTGACTGCCATGCCAGTGGGCCCGAGTTTGAATCCCGGAAGAAGAAGAAGCATGGATGTTTGTAAATGTATAGCATCGATGCAGCATGCGGGCACTCTAAATCTGCGGCGAGCCGAAAGTTCTCTCGAGAGGCTGATGGTAGGAGAAGAGGCGAGAGAGATCTTCGGACTCCTCCCCATCACAATTGGGGATGGAACTGAGCTAAATCGCACTGTCACCTGTAAGGTACACAAGGTTGTTGCCAACGATCTTGTGCTCCTTGCCACGAGGAATTCCATGGGCTTGGGCTGCTTATAGGTCAGACAAGTGAGCATTAGTCAACAACAACAACTCTTCTTATATTCAGGAACTGAATTAAGTAGCTTTTTCTCTGATTTTAGAATTAATAAAACTTTTGCAAATTTTTTTCTGAATGTGAGACATTCTTCAGTTAAAAATTACATCTTATCTAAGTAAAATAAATATAGGGGAAAAAACAAATAGCAGCAGATTTTACTTATAATCCTATCAATTTGGAGAGCAACTGATATAGTGATATAGGTACCTATGCCTTTAAACCAGGATAGTGGTTAACGACCTTGACTACTGGACTTCGGGTTTGAATCCCGGGAAAGGCATGGATGTTTGTAAATGTATAGTGTCTGTGCGGCATGGAGGCACTCTAAATAAGCGGCGAGCCAAAAGCCCTCTCGAGAGATTGATGTAGTGACGGCAGACCTTAGGACCCGTCCCCACGAGATGCTCTTTATTAAAATTGGAAGTGGAACTGAGCAAAGTCACACTGTCACCTGTGCGGTGCTCGAGGCTTTTGCCAACGACAGATGCATTCTTGCATCCCTTGACACGATGAATTTCGTGGGCTTGTTCAGATATTACTGTCATACAAAGGAGATAAGTCACGGGTCCCTGGTTTTGAGAATTTTTTGCTTCTTGAAGATTGGTGACTTATCCAACTCGACATCAAAATGATAGAGTTTTATACAGAAATTTATGACTGGTTAACTTTTTATGGTTAATTCTTTTATATTTTATATTAACATGCAACTCTTCCACATGCACAATAATCTTATCCCATTACTAGTTTATTAAACTGCAAAGATTCTAATCGGATTTAATTTCATTTACCTTTCTTCTAATAATAAAATCACAGTTTTGTTCATAAAACCCTGCATTACGCCTAACTTCTAAAGCAAATTACTATAAAGTCAATGAACAGTGTTATTTTCAGTCCAAGGTTTGAATCCCGTAAACGGGCTGGCTGCATGGGTGCTTTGGTGGTATTTCCCATGTGTAACGTGTATACGAGCCAGTTCCTTTCGCAAGTCCTCCACAAAGGCATCCCTCAATGCATATAGCGCTCGCAGCTTTGCCGTAATCACATAAACCAAACCAAACCAACTAAAGCAAACTACAGCAGCCCTTCTTATTGTGCATGAAAAGAATTTCATATCATACAAGAGGGTGAAGGGGGAAATTAATTTACAATCAACTGATAATAATTGTAGTTTTTTTAACCATTCTTTTTAGCGTTCAAGAATATTCTTTCTATACATTCTCATAGAGGCAAAATAAAATAGATTTAATTGATTTTGTCAATATTAGGTGTGTCTGTTTTCCACCCTGTTTTAATTCGAATATTATTGATCAAAACTACAGTATCACTTTATTTTTCTGTTTCTATGTACGGCAAACAGTAAAAATAACTTTTCTGTATAAGAAAAATCTTCTTGTCTGACTGACTGAACTAAATGAACTGTGAAGAACGGGAACATAGAATCAGATTTAATCAGTTGTGGGTATTTCTTTCCATTTTCTTTTAGTCCAAATACTTCAGCTCCTGCACGAGTTCTCACAATAGTCGAACTCCTATCCGACTTCTGTCAATAATCTAAAAATGTTTTAATTAATGTAATCTTTGAATGATATATTGTTTCTAAAAGAAACATTGCAAAAAATAATTAGTCTACATTACATAAACTCGGAAATTCTGGATTTGAGAAGGTTAAAAATTCAGAATTCCTGCTATATCCTGTCTGCAATATCCCTGCATATACCATGGTTTGAAAAACCCTGTTACAGTAGGTGCCCTGGTCAAGAATACATGATAACAAGTTATCTCATAGGAGATAGTTAAAAATGTTAAGTTCAATCTTCAGTATCTAACAGATTTTGCACACTTTGCTCCCCATTTTTTTTTTTTTTTTTCCCATTTAATTCTTGTTCTTTCATATTTTTTATTCAAAGAAAGGGCAAACCAAGTGTGCTGTTTGAGTTTACAAAATCTTTTGTTGCTCAGAATGCACTCGGCTCTTTCAACTGATATTGGTGACAAAGAAAGGTTCATGTTTAAATTATTATATCATATCTTTTAATTATTTGTGAAATAATCAAATACTATTAGCTATTAGTAAGTTCCCTATGCAGTTAAACAATTCCAACTTAAAATTCATTTGAGAGTAATATTTATTACCTAGATTTATCTATATATCTATATATATATATATATATATATGTAGAGATAATATAATTATTTAAATATTAATTTAATCTATTAGCAGTTTTGCTGTAATAAGGACTAATTTAATATGAAACTCTATGATTAATATTAATGACCAGCTGACTTCAGGCAGTTAGAAAGATTCCCCGTTTTCACTGCAAGAAATTTTGCAGCGACACAATCACATAAAACAGCTCTAAATTTTATTAAAATTCAAAACATCAATAAAAATTATTTCATATTTAAAACTATATAATTGAATTTTTTTCTTCCACCTACTTAAACACCAAATAAGCTACCTAAAAAAATTTCAACTAAGATACAATGAATTCATTTATATTTAATAATAAAAATAAATGTAAAAGATAAATTCCATTTATCGAATCAGAGCTCTTAGATAGCAATAGACCTCCATAATTAATCCTAATTTGAAGCTGAGAAATAATTTTACCACAAACTAAAAAACAAAAATTTTTCCAATAAATTTTATATATAACAACATGTTGTAAGTTACACATCACAGATTTCCTAATAACAAATGTATAATTCAAGATGTACTAATATATCAGAGCAACACTTAGATTTGTATGAAACTACTACACAAAAATGAGGTTTTCAAGCTTCAAACACATTAAGTTCAAATACATGGATTTACCAAATTGCTGGAACAAGAGCACATACCACATAATAAAATAAGATTTACAAAAAAGTATTTCAATGCACACATATCCAACAAGCATTTAAATAACCTGAAAAGCTATATAAACCAAATTCTCACAAAATGATATTCAATCTTACTTTCTTGAGCAATATGATCAGACTTTTCAGCTACATATAAAATAATTAAAATCAGAGATAAAATACTACTAGTAAAGGAAGATCATTAGGAATTCACAAATCTTTTGTAGTTTGAGACAAAAAAAAGGGGGGGATCCTGATTAAAAAATTCTTTTCAAAGCCAATCATACAAAATGTATAAATACACAAATTTAAAATCCAAACACAGACTCATAACATACTGTAAAAATATACAGTTTTAAAACTAAAATATATACATAAAGAAAAACAAAATGATAATGTAAATTACTCTGCATTTTTTAAAGATAATTTACAAATGATACATGCTTATATACAAATAGCTTTACATATATTCCTGTTTTTATTATGTAACAAATAATTCACACTTTTCAAACATTAATAAAAATAGCTTAACCCAAGAGCTCAAAAACAAATATACATTTGAGTATTTTATCATTTAAATTCTATATTACACTTCAATACAGAGTTATATACTTAGAAAAACCGCAAAAACAGGTAATCATTGTAGCTTAAGAAATGATTTAATGTATAACTACTAAAATTAAACTTTAAAAAACTCATAAGAAATTTTTCAATGCAGTACTTCAGATAAAAAGTTTTAATACTTCAGAATCGTGACATTAATATTTTTTTAATATGCAATGGCATTTGACAATACATCAACAAATTATTCTTTAAACAATTACAATTTTACTTTATGAACATTGAAAATATGTGTTTGACATTTTTGCTACATAATTACACATACATGGACTTCAGCTAAATCACTACTAAAGGTGTGAGGTTAATTTTAATCAACACATTTCTTATACTGAATTTTTCCTGCACTTCTGCTCCTTTACCAACTCCATTAGATTATGTAAAGAAAATTAAAAAAATAAACAGAAAAGACAGTCTCAGTTAGGAGGAAGGACTGGCCTGCCAGGCAGAACATCAGCCTGCCTGGTGAACCATTACTGTCAGATTTTAGCATTATTGCTATAAACAAATAAGTGTTTTTCATTGAAAATTAAGATAGTAATGACAGGTAGCAGTGCCAGATATTAAGCTTCAGATTAAAACTTTTATCTTGTAAATATTTTGAATAATTTTTGTCTGTCCACTGAGAAGAAAGGAAAGTTAATTTTGTTATTGTTTTAGTCAACTTCAAGCTGAAGTTCAAATAAATATTTTAATTATTTTGCACTGTTATAATTACTCTAGAATTGAAGGAAAAAGATAGGATGGTCATTTATCTGTCAGTCTAAGAAGATTAGACCAGTGTTTTCACTAAGACAAATTAAACTTAACCTCATAATGCTATGTCATAATAAAATTTCTATTTCTGACCTCAACATCAGATACATGAATGTTTAAGCTTTGTAAAAAAATCCATTAACTATAAAAATTTCAGCACTGACAAAAATGTAATTATAACTATTATAAAATGCTAATAACAGATTAAAACGATGCAATATCTTAAACTCTCTATTTCAACACATCAAATATTAACTAAATATATTCATACTAACCAAATATTAAATAAACATATTATAAATAATAAGCAAGAAACATGCATACTTTCAATATATGGCTGAGTCATGACTAACATATTATGAATATGTTACCTCGCCAAATTAGGAATTCTGTAACTTTTACAAATATTTAGCAATTTTAATGAGTATTTTAGTTTAATGGTTGCTGTTATAAAAAACGTCACAACTTCAACTTTTTATTTCTAATTCTTATTTAAAAAAAAAAAAAAAAACTATTCTTCAAGATGAGAAAATTATAAAAAATTGAATGTATTTTTTTGGGGGGGGGAGGGACGAACAGCTTGAATTATTTTCTGTTAGTATATAATAAAAATTATACATTAAAACTAAAAACTAATTCAGAACTTTTACAAATATTTAGCAATTTGAATTAGCATTTTAGTTTAATGATTGCAGTTGTGAAGAAGTTCATAACTTTAGGGTTTTATTTTTAACTCTTATCAAAAAAATTATTCTTCAAAACAAGAAAAATGTTAATAAATTGAGTGTACTTTTGGCGGGGAGGGGGGCATAGCTTGAATTATTTTCAGTTAGTATATAATCAAAAATATATATTAAAACTAAAAACTAATGCTACACTTAATAATCATCATAATGCCAGTATAATTTTAGGAATATTCACTAAATAAAAGATTACTGCTCTTTTATGTTAATGGCTTTTCTGACATATCTAGCCAAAATGATGATAGATGGATACAGAAATAGGGTATGGTGATTTAGATGAACACCCATTACTTTATAAAATATTTAATTTGAAATTCTAATAGATTATTACCTATTACTGTGTTTTGTTAAAAAATACAGGGCCTTTTGGCTTATAAAATACATATTACTTTAGAACTTCTGAAATTTAAAGTAAATTATTTGGTACCCATGTAAAACAAGAATGCATATGTTCTTAAAGCTCAGATTACTATCACATACAACAAAAACTACACAAGCTGTTTACCAGCTAAGGAAAGCATGCATACTAAAGCATTTTTACTTAGATAAAACCTCAGGTGTATATGTTAATTTAACTAAAGTTATTTCCCCCAAAGCCAAAAATTAATTTAAATACATTTCAGATATGACATCAAAATAGACATTTAAAACTATTAAGTATTATTTTTTATTACCTCTTTATACATCTCTTAAAAATTGATGATACAAACTATGGTTTAAAATACTGGAAATGACAGAACATAAAGCAACTTTAGGAGAGAAAATAATTATATCTCTATATAAGGCTTTTATATTTATTATAATGAAATAAATCAAGTTAATTACAATCAAGCACTATTATTGCTATAGCTGATAAATTTGATTAAAGCAAAGCATAACAATGGGTAACATATGAGGTGCAATAAGCATATGAGGTGTGATGCCTTTATGGAGTATTTTCTCAGGCAAACTGCCTCATACAAATGTTATATATTGGGAAAAACCATAAAAATTCGAGTCATCTAGAACAGTTTTATCAACTTTTCCTCTATTAATTACATATAATTACATATTAATTAAGTATAACTATGACTCTTAAGTATGCATACAGTTTCAGCCAGAATAACATTTACAATAAAAAAAAAAAAAAAAAGGGTTTTGAGATTCATGAAGAAGAAATGAATTAGAATTTTCATTATCTAACTATAAATGCCTCATAAGATAATAGTTAATTCAAAATTTATATTAAAAGCTTGCATGATACAAACAATGCGAAGGGTACAGTTTGTTAAAACTTACAAAACTGTTCATAAAACATCTTCATTAGCATAAAAATGCAGAGAAGTTTAATTTATTTTTAATGTTAAGGGATTATTTATTTTAAAATCTCAATTTCTTAAGACTCCCTTCCAACTTAAAAATTGATACATGGGTCATAAGACAATTCCTAGTCAAATGAAGTGTCCTTCATCATGAATGGAGAACACATGAAATTTGGAAGAAGGAGACCTTAAAAAATTCACCAAGCTCTTTCCCAGAATTGAGCAAGGAATCTCCAAATAACTGGTTCAATGTGCTGACAGTTACACATGAATGCATGGGAAGAGTGTCTTAACTCTTCATATAACTCATATAAAAGCTTGAGCTATTCTGTAGGTTTAACAAAACAGTATCACTTTAAAATATTTTATTTACATTTATACAATAGTATTTTCACAGAAACCACACTGGAAATAACCATTATGACATTTTGACATTTTTAAAGCTTGCATAGTTTTAAAAGAAAACCATATTAACTTTGTAATTTATATGCCATAAAATGACATCTGTCCTAAGGTAATATTTAATCATGATGCACAGATATTTATCTCCATAGAAATTACTTTAGAGGATATTAATATGGCAAAAAAATACTTAAATTTTGGTAAAAAAAACACAGAGTACACATGGAATGCTTAAAGATACATACAAATAATTTTTTTGTTTTCTTAAATAACTCAATCCAAACAATAAGAATAATGTGCAAATAATTTTACACAGTTTTGTAAACAAGCAATAAATAGAAAATTTGTAACAAACAATAAAAAAATCAAACTTACTACAAAAAATTTACTTTTCTGGCCTGTATGGCACTTTTCTATGTGATACTTTGGATGTCACTAAACAATATTAAATTAACAGAAATCTTTCTGCAGGATCTATGCAAGTCTGATAGCTGATAATATATTTAATTAAATTATTATTAAAATGTTTGTTGCTCAGTTTAAATCATATAAGATTTACAGCCCAAAAAGAGCATACATATGAAAGATTTCTTAATGCAATAAAATTAATCTTCAGGAAAATCTAAAAATAATTTCTTTTATATAGTTTACATATACTTCAAATTTCTAGTAAGTAATCTTGCTTCATTTAAATTTTGCTTTTAAAATTCAACTCCTTATAAATTCAAAGTTTGTTTTGCTGTTGTAGAAGTATTTTTTATTAGTATTATTAATTACTAGAATTATAACACTAGCATTAAATAAGTTGTTAATAAATGGCAAAAACAGAAATTTATACATGATGCCAATTATATCTGAAAGACTAAAGTTAATGAAACTCAATAACTGATTTTGATTTTGGAAAGTGGTATTTCTTTACAAGATAAAATTAATCAAAAATATTGTTATGATATTGAAATACATTCAAAGACTCAGTTATTTGGAGAAAAGATATTTAGTTTAGTTCATAAATACTAAGAATGTGCCATTCATATAGCAAAGACTTATAAATCAAAATTTGCCCACCCTTCTCTTTTTTTTCTTACTATTAGATTGACAGGAAATAAAGAAAATGTAACAGAAAATTAAATATATTGCCTCCAATTATAAAATGCAGCTTTGATGATATTTTACTATCCTAATAAAATGACATTATGGCTGGATGGATTAATGGAAGGAATAAAAACTAGACATCAGAGAAACATAAACACTAAAACTGATTCAATTACATGCCCTGAGTCCTTTTCTTCTAAAATGCAATCTTCTGGCTAGTAAACAGCAAATGTTTGATGTGAAAGCTTACATTATCTTTGGAGAATTTTTTGCAATGAACACACTTTAATTTACATCAAAGAAACAATTTTGATAATAATTAACTTTTTAACAAATCTGACACCGAACTTCCTTTGACTTCGTAACTTGATACAATTCTACAGCATTTGCTGAAAACATGACAAATCAGCTTCTTCAAAAAAATTATCTAGCTTCTAGCTAACAACACCAACGCATGCATATTTCATGATCTCTGCAGGTTAAATTTAGAAGATTATAAAGTAACATGTATAAGAGTTATCTTCCTAATGGGAAACATGCCTCTGTGGAGGACTTTTTCAGACAAATTAGCTTGCATTCATGTTGCATGTAGAGAAAACTAAAAAATGCCCAGTCAGCCAATTCATCTGCCAGTATTTAAACCATCAGCAGTCAGTTGTTTTAACCTTCTGGCTAGTGGAGCCATTTTAAACAAAACCAAACGTAGCCAGTACTTGAAGTGTTTCATTTTCTGTTTTGATCTAATCATGCAAAAAACTATCTGCTTGCTAGTCCTATTAATAAAACAAGTATGAATAGCATATTTTAATTTAAAAAAACACTAACCTATCTTTGCTTCAGAAATAAACATAAATAGGAAAATTTGGAATATACGTAATTACAAAATCTTAAAATATATATATATATATATATATAACACAAAATTCTAGGCATGATTATGCATATATATATATATATATACATAATCATGCCTAGAATTTTGTGCATTAAGCTGCTGAAAAATTATCAGTAAAGGCATAAGTTTCATTGATTTTTTGAATTGGGGTATTGCTTGCTTGAAGAGTTTTGGTTTTAACATTTTTAAAATTCTTTTTTGCATTTGTAGGATTATTTTAAATTTATTACTTATGAATTTCAATTTTTGGGCTTCGTGAAAAATTAGTTCTAAATTTCTTACTTTATATATATGTACATAAAATTAATGAAAATGTTACTTTTAGACTTAAAATGCCTAAAATTTGCACAAAAGCAGCTAAGTAAATATGAATGTATTTATTAAGCATTTTTGAATTATCTACTTCATTTTTGGCCATTTTCATGTATTACGTTTGCAAGAAAATAAAAGACTCTTTTTATAAAGATGATTTTTTTATTCATTTTAGTAAAATTAGAAAATTTAGGTTTATTATTATTTGTTATACCCCTTTTTATATTTCTTTTGTTTCTGGACTTTTTCCAACTTTTATTTGAAATTATTTTAATTATGTGAAACAGTGAATGTGTTGGGAATGGTCTTTTTATGCAATAAAAATTTAATCTTTATTACTTTTATTATTTTATCTTTATTATTTAAGTTTTATTTTTGATTTACACAATGATAATTTTTTTCAACATTGAAAAAAATTTTTTGACATGATTTGGTTTTGATTATTAGTTCTTGCATAATAAAACACATTTGCTCCTATTAATTATTGTGAATTCATTGGAAACTGATTTGTTCCCCTTGAAAAGTCAATAATTCTCCATTTAATAACAATAATTGCTCTTCTTTTTATTTTTATTGCACTTTTATAACGGGACCTCCCATTGTAATTTTGCCCAAATATTACTTTTTATGATTTTTCCCCTTTCAATAGACAATTCTTGAATTTTAATGAATCTTTTCATAAAAATTAATATTTAATAACTTATGTATTTACAATTTACACCAACACATCTCCAGAGTTTTCTAATGACACATATTAGTTTTGAATTTTACTTTTATGACTACAACACAAAATACACTATAAGCAGGACAGAATATTTGGCAAATAATTACGGAAACCATTCAGTATTCCTAGCAGATAATCCCCAAACTACTTAATATATGCATATATATATTACAGCCATTTTAGCCTCTAGCCAGAAATATATCATTCAGGGAGAGAAAAATATAATTCAGAATCATGACCAAGTCAGAATGGAATGGAATCCAACAAAATGCTCATTACACAAAATGTATTCAGCTTGCTTACCTGAAGCTGCTTTAACACAGACATTCTAGTATTTTGAAGATAATCAAGAAATTTTTTAATCAGGGAGGAAAAAAAATGAGGTAGGCTTTCTTCCTTCTTATATCGACTGAATGAAACTTTAACTCACAACTGCAGTGTGCAGTGTTAAAAAATGATAAAATTATTTTTCGATTCTTTAAAATTTTTGCAACTAGTTTAGTAGTGTTATAAGAACACTTATTTCTTCAAAATATAATGATTTGATATACCTATAAATATTCCAAAAAATGAAAAAGAGTAAAAAAGATATCACAAATCTAAGTTCAGGTAAGCCCTATGATTTTAATACATGTAAAAACAACACTAAATAAATAAAATGCCTTTAGAATACCTAAAAACAGTAATTAAAATGACATAAATGCTTTACAACAAGTAAGGTACACAAAATAGAAATAGTAGTCATTTCTTCTATCATTTTAATTAGCTCTGATTTCTTGAATCATTTTTCAAAGAGAACTTGGCATTGTTAAGCTATAGTAAAAAAATTCTACTTTTTGAAAGGGAGGAACTGCTAATGGAATAGTTAATTTAGCTCAAGTTAGATTGAATTCTCAGTTAAAACCACTGACCAAAGGGTTTAAAAGTGGTTGAATGAACATGAAAGAAGCAGGGAAGTTGTTTGCATAATGAAGTAAAACAAGAAGAAATTATCAAAGAACTCCAGCCATTATAGCAGGATAATTTTTATTTTCTATTTTGGTTACCCTACTTATCAAACAGCCTTTAAAAATAATTTTAATATATTTAAAAATATTTGTCTAAATTGGTCTTTATTTACACATCCTCCAATTTTGTGCAACCAATCACAATTTTATATAAATATTCTTTCAATAATTTATAACTGCATACCTAAAACAACAAACTTACTTCTATATAATGAATTGAACTTTTGTTAGACATACAAACAATTCTAGTCTAATTTTCCACATTGATTAAAAGCAATTCTTCAACATTTTTATAGTATTTCGCAAATCACCTACAGGAATATACTTTTGAGCTATTTAACTATAAGTAATCCACAGCAATCATGTCAAAATTATGAGCAGGTATTAGTCAAACATTTTGCAAATAAGAGCAAATGTTTACATGTCTAACATTTGTTTCAGAAAATAAAAATATTACAAACAACTTTTTTAGGCTGCATAGCATTATTCAATAGTATACAAAAATTCTAATGTGGCCAGCACATAACTTCCTCTACCTGTATAAAATAAATAATTCTCAAATGCTGAACTTTTAATAAGACTATGACAAATTAATTCAATTTTAAATATTATTTAATATGTCTTGGTAGTTTACATGTTTATGACTGGCAACTATTTAAATAAATGCAGTTACAATTCTATCAATAAATTCCAAGTATGCTTCATTAAAAAGTATAGAAAAGTCTATAAGCTTCCTTGAAAACAATTTTCAATTAACAGCTTTAAGAGAAATTTCTGCCTATCTAGATGTATTATATACAGTTTGAGAATTCACAGTTCTTTAGAAAGTTCTAAAGAAAAAAACAAACTTTTGTTTCACAAACTTTTGTTTACAGTTACACTTTTTTCTATTTAGCAATCAGTGAAGCCTTGTTTTAATTTCTACATTCTTTAAATCACTGTTATTGGTCTTAATGTGGTTACACTTAAAAGCAATGTTTTTAGTTTAAAATTTTACATTTTACCTAAAAAACAAGTAAAATGCTACTACAGAAAGATCTGAGGCATACTTTCGTAATACCAATTAGCAGTCAATCAAAATTTATGCAAACATGAACTTATAAAATTTAAGCTTCAGATTGTTATAAAGAAAATATATAAAGGAATAAGAATAACATTTTTAAAATTCCCCAAACAGTGCTCTATTAAACACATAGTGCATGACAGAGCAAATACCTCATTTCTTATTGATCACTTTTTTTTTTTTTTTTTAAAGGTAGAGGAAGATTTAAAAGAAAACAAAAAGCTAAATATATATTACAACATATATTGTATAAAAATATAGCACTCCACTCTCAGTAACATACAACATAAATTATAAACAAAAGGGAAATTTAAATAGCTTCTTTAGCTGCAATGCATTTAACAAATATTCATAAACCAACACATCACCAGAATTTTTTTTAATGATATACATCAGTTTTGAATTTTACTTTAATGACTACAACAAAATATACCACATTATATGAGCAGTACAGAACATTTGGCAAATAATTACTGAGGAAAGCGTTCAGCAAATATTTTTAAATTTATATAAAGAAAGTAATTTTAAAATTTGATATTGGAATGATGAAATATAAGATCTAAAACTGAACTCATATTTGTATTTTTCAGGAAAGATTAAATTTACATACTCCAAACAAATACAATTTCTTAATCGTAACAATAATAAAAAAAAAAATATTTCTGTTGAATTTTACTAATGCAGTTTTGAATAACTAAATACTAAATGCATAGCAAGCATAATGCTTCACTAATTATAGTTCGTGAACTTATAGACTAGAATAACAATTGTACGAAAAGCAATTTGATATTATCATATGCATTTAAAAAAGATATGCATAGTCAACTATATTAAAAAAAATCTTCTTAAAATAAAAACATTCTGTTTCATCCATACTGCTATTTACATTTATTTTATTTAAAATATTAATACTAAATTAAACCTTGTATCACTTGTTATATATTTAATAAGATAATGTAAATTTAATAAGAGATTTTAAATTATTTATTTTTTTGTTGGTTCACTCTGCAGAATACTGTCCATCATAATTAGAATAACAGCTCTACATATATCTGTTTTGTTAAAAATACACAACCTTCATTCATAAGGTCAAAATCCCAAGTCTGGCTAAAGACACATCTCTACGTCTCCTTATCACTTCCCAATATATTTCATGTACTAAAATACAAAAGAAAAAACATTATTAGAATATGTCTCACTAAAAAATAAACACATATCTCAAATATATATATATATACTAGCAACTATGCGGCCAGCCTTCGTTAAATGTACCGGAAAAATGCCCGAAGGGAACTCCAAATGTTAAATTTAAAAACTGCTCAAAAATTTTACTCTGCAGAACTTCATCAGCGGAAAAAAACACACACACACAAATTTAAAAAAAAAAAGTATTATATATAACAAAATTACAATGAAATAAGCAATATCCTTTAATACAAATATTAATTATCCTAATAAATAAATTAACCAACTTCCCATTGCCTTCTCTCAACAAACGTCCAGTATGCAAGAGAAACATTACATTTAAAAACTGCACAGAATTATCGACCTCATTTTTCCAAGTCGCAACAGTGCTAATTTTCAATGGTCAGCAGTCCAGTAAACAACTGAATGAACAACTGCTTGGCCAATGTTTTCCCTATACCCTTTGCTTGGTCAATCTGATAAAACAATGTTGAATGGTAGATTCTGAAATAAAAATGTAAAGATTTGTGTAGCAATAAACTTTGCATCAAAATGGGAAACATCTTTATCCAAACTTCCCAAAGTATGTTAAATGATTCTACTGGCTATGTAATGATACTCTAATCTTTTGATCATACTTAATTCCACAACATGCATAAAAATTGCATTTGGGAGCATGAAAATAATCAATTTTAAGTTTTTGACACCTTTCACAGCAGCTGTCAATCAAGAGTTGTTTAGCTTACTTTATGTTCAGCCAATACTGGTTATATGGATGTATTCTGGACATAAAATTTCAGTAATACACTTAAGAGAAGCAGGGGCAGATTTACGTGTAAGCTGCACAAGCTATAGCTTAGGGCCCCCTCCCCAAAATTAAAATATAATATAAATAGTATTAAAATATATTACAACAGACTATTAAAATATATTATAACAGACTTATAAAGGAGCCCATATCTCAAATAGCTTAGGGCCTTATTAAGTCTAAATCTGGCTCTGAAGAGAAAGATAAAAAAGTATGAAGTTATGCTCATTTAAATCTGGCTCTGAAGAGAAAGATAAAAAAGTATGAAGTTATGCTCATTTAAAATGTTGAAAAGGAACATCATTTCATCACCAACTTAGACTTCTTGGCATCCAATGGGAATACATTCCTACTCCCCAAGAATTGCTTACTGTGTGTTCTGGGCAATGGATTTTACACAGATTTTGTTTAAAATAATAAATAAGTGGAGGAAAAAGATTAAAAAAATAAAACTTAATAATATAATAGATTTTAGCACTTTTCTAATAGTCCAAATACAGATGTTCTTAAGAGTTTGCAGTTTTGCAGTTGAAGTTCGCACAATTTTTATATAAAAATATGAAAAATAGAAAATAAATATGCATTCAATTATATCCAACTGTCTTACATTTAGAGATGTGATATAAGTATATTAAAAACATATTTATCGGAAAGTAAACAGGATTAAAATTATCATTTGCAAAATCTGAGTTTTTTACGAGCTGGATTCACTATAATACAGTTTGAGCATATCACTTAACAGATAAAGCAATTAAAAATTTTAACTTACTCCCACTCTTTACAAGTCCTTGCTGGATGTACCTGATATAACAAAAGAAATCGCACACAGCTGCTATCTAAAAGGTAAAAATTCAAACAAAAAAATCAACATATATTTTTTTCCCATAAAATGTTCTTTTTTATTTGATATAACTGACATATAATACTACTCTGCATTGCTAATACTTAAAAAAGTAACTTCACTAGAAATGGGAAACACATACCCTATTTCGGCACAAATGAGAAATGTAATGCCATTCTGGATTATCGCCCAACTTCATACGATATTTGCAAAGCCTAGGAGCTTCTAACAATGCACACCTTCTGGATTAGAGTACATGGAAAATTAATTTCATTGCAGAGATCCATTCACTTTGAAAACTTTTTATTGTAAATCATGTGTAAGCAACTATATTTCCATTACAAACTATTACAGTTGCAAAATGTTTGAAAATTCTCATTAGTTAAAATTATGGCACTAAGAGTGCTTTTTTTCTTTTAAGTCAACTTTGCTACATCATATACTGCAGTGGTCTTAAACTGGTCACCCACAGGCCGCATGCAGCTCCCAAAGAAATTTTATGTAACCTATAATATATTTCAATTATCAATAAATTCAATTCACCAGCTGACAGTTAGTAAAATGTTTATATTCTGGTGCATCTTTCCCTCCCAGGTAATTGGTACTTTTACTTTCCTTGAGCCAATCAGTAGTTGGTAAAAGCTCGCCCTACAGCTTTGCAATTTATATTGTTAAATAAATGGAGACAAATTAATGTATGGCTTGTAAAACCTATTATTTGTGCTTGTCATTAGGCTTATGTTGCATCAATACCAATCACTTTAAATTGTGCAAAATGTTTTAGTGTTACTTTGTGAAAATTCATCTCATTGAATTAAAGTTGTAAATAAAACTATAATTATCATTTTAACTAAGAGATTAAACTGCAAGCTATACCTTTAATGAGTAAAAAGTAACAGAAGAATTAATCAGTTAAAAAAATACAACTTAACATCTCTATTATGAAACAAATCATAAACAAAAATTTGAAATGTTGAAAGTGAACTGAGGAAAGAAAAGTTACACTTTTTGAAACCTGGTTTAAAATAATAATAATAATAATAAATTAAAATAATAATTTTTTAAGGAATTAAATAAATCCAATGAAGTAACAGTTCATGAGAGTTTTGTTGTCATGCACATAACTGCAAAAAGATCAAAACCAACTAGTGGCAATAAATTTGCGACAGATTGATTAAATCTGCTGAACTTCTTTGTCCTCACAAACAACAACTATTTAAAACTATTAGTTTGTCAGCCAACACAGTAGTGTACTGTATAAGCAAAATCATTAGTGATTTACATTGTTAGTTAAATGAAAAAGTTATAGATTTTGAAGCACTGCCAGTAGTAACTGATGAGAGTGCTGAGTTACAACTTGCCATTTTCGTATGACAGGGTTCGTACACATTTTTGCACAAGGAAATTAAGTACTTTTAAGGACCATTAATGAAGAAAATTAAGGACCTATGAGCAAATGGGAATTGAATAAATTCAATTGAAGATATTATCCATGCCTGAATTTCCCTTTTGTAATACATCCTAAAACTAAAATAGATCCCTAAGTAGTACGCATTATTACTAAACATGAATTAATTAACATAATTGTTAATAAGTTTGAGAATAAAATAAACTTTGCAATTTATCAAGTAGCATTAAATATTTTACACTTGTAATTGTTGGTCACATTTGAAAGTAGATAAGTGACATTTACGTTTTACTAAAAGTTAGCTTTATGTTGATTTTTTTTATGTCTCATTTTGTCACATACTTGGTCAGTCTAGAGGTTTAGTAAATAAGCAGGTAGGTTTTATATCAAACTGCATAGGTTAAAATGAGAAATAATATCATAATCGGCATGATTCATAACAAAAGACTGAATGTTGTCACCGCTGCTGCTTGTCTAGAGAGAGACCTGCTGATTCGAACAAACCTGAAAGGCCTGATGTAGGCAAGGTTGGCAAGTGTTGAAAGTTAGTCAGGTTCTGTTTGATGCAGTTATTGTCGTAGCTTCGTGTACAGCTCCAGGGGTTATAACCCCGTTAATATACTTTAAGGTTCCAATAAGCCATTAAAGCACCAGAGGTAATAATGTATTTTGTATTATTTTAAGTCTAAGTAGATGCATAGAATATGTTTTACTTGAATTTTTACATTTTATATTTTATCTTGTGACCACAGTGAGTATTAATGAAAGGCAATAACTCGCTTTAATATGTAGAGATAATTAAAAAAGCCCTATTAAAATCAAGATCTAATAAAATTTGAGTTTAAAGTATATGTAATTTATGACACAGATTCTTAAATGAAGATAATTATGCATTAAAAGCTACAGAACATGTATGTTTTGTAACAACAACATTCAACAAAATATTTATCCGTCATTTTAATTTGAACCTTCCCAGACATTTTGGCTAGTTTATATCGATTTCCTTCTCTTTAAGCATCTTTTCTAACAATTCGAGATTTGTCTCAATATGCAAATCAATGCTTTCGCTAGTTTCTGCGTCTTTATCTCCTAACTTGTCAACCTCTCCACAATGTACCTATGAGAGTTTAATTGATCTAGTAAAAGTTAAATAGTCCCAAACTCCCGACAGGCGTGAAGCATATTATCACTCTGTCTGTTATTAACTAATACCAGATAAAGGTTTAAATAAGCCTCTTCTTTAATAAAAAGAGCTTAGAACATAAAGGCATGTTCTGATGCTAACAAAATCAATTACAGCTCATGGTGATGTAATTAAACAAGAACAGTCAAATTCAAACTAATAATGTGGACTAGAGATCAAAGATTATACTATTTAATTTTAATTTAATCTGGCTCATAGACTCTATCATATGAGGAAATAGAAATGGGGAATTATAGTAAAGGTTGAAATCATAAACAATTGGGTAATTTACATAATAATAACTTCACATATCTTTGAATAATAATTTCCTTTATGTATTCAGTTTCTTTCTTCAACACATTTTCTTTCCATTTTAGAATTTTTGGATTTAATTAAGAATTTCTGTTATTCTAAAAAGCACTAAATGCAATTAGAATGTACAGAAAAAGTGGCTAATTTTATTTCTTTAGTAATAGGAACATTCAGAAGCAATATGAAATATATATAGTAAAGTTCAGTTAGAGCTGATGTGGCAGAAGTTCTAGAATTTAGTGACACACCGAACAACAAAATCTATAAATGGCAAAACTTTTAGAATTTAGAGCAAGCATTGGAAGCAGAATTTAGAAAGGCACTAGGCAGTAAAATTTAAGATCCACAGAGATTGCATCAGGTGGGAAAATGCCTAGTGCCAGCTATGTGTATGATGCATTAAGAAATATTAGATGAATCTATAAAATTGTAAGTTTTTAATTTCTTTATTAATAAAAAAAATCCCTTTCTATAATGTCTGCCCATGTGATAAGATCAGAAGCATTTTTGATATTTTCCATGCTTCTGTGTAGTGAAAAGTAGAGAAAATAAAGAGAAGATAAACATGTTAAGATTCTAGTATCAGAAGTAATACATTCAAATATGTTTTCATTGTTCTTCCAGACGTTCTCCAAAAATTAAGAAATTCATTGTAAACTTTCTGTAAAATACATCCATTACATGTTGATACCATGGAGACATTTTTCATTTTGTCATATATTTCTCGAATCTTAAGAATCGTGGGTCTATAAATCTTGCCTTCAAATCCTTCTAAACTTTCTACGATGCAATGTCTAAAATCCTAAAGAAAATTATCCCTACCAATTCTGTAACAGCAAAAAGCCAGAAATATTTTGGGAAACAATAGGAGGGTAAAAGTATAAAATAATTTTATAGAGAAAACTGATGCACATTCTGAGAATTTTGAATATTCTGAGACAATTACATGGGAAAAATTCTTACTATAAAAAAATTAAAAACAAGACATTTTCAATTAATTACATAGCTAATTTTGCTTTTGCTAAGAGCTCTTTTGTAAATTGTGCTTTATAGCATTATAACTTGTTTATTTTTCAGATTAAAAATATTGTATAATAAGTTGTCAAAATGAAACTTTATAATATTACAGTGAAAAATAAAAATGTTTCATTTTAATGTTATTTTTTTAATATAATTTCAATATATTACCATTATTTTAATGAAATTTATTAATGTTACGATGTTTTATTAAAAAAATCGTCAAAAAATTCTCAGATCTCGGAATTAAAAAGTTTCTATAGAAGCTAATCTTAAAATCGCCAAAATGTTGAAAAGTCGCCAAATTTAGAACCGTTTAATAAAAGAATTCACATCCCAAAAAGCGAAAAGTTGTTTAAGAGCTCTTTACTAGAAAAAATGAATTTCAAAATGATTATGTTTCACTTCTTGCTTAGAAACTCGAGTATCCCATCATTTATACCAGAAATAGAAACAAATTATAACTCAAGAACCCATTCAAAAGATAACCATATATACGGCAGTGAATCGCCAAAAATATTCCTCAAAATGCTAATTCATACTCAAAATGACAGTCGTAAAAACAGGCAGAAATTTCAGATGATTAAAATTAAGGACCTTCTGCTGATTTTGGCCAAAATTAAGGACTTTTAAGGACCAAAAATCGATTAAAAAAATCTAAGGACTTTTAAGAACCGTACGAACCCTGTATGAGTACTGCTAATATACAGATAATGCATAGCTCGGCATTTCTGATGTAAAGTAGTTGAGGAATTACTGGAAATAATCCTTATGAGAAGAAAAACTGTTGCAAGGAATATTTTTTCTCAAATAAAAAATGTAATAAATAACTATAAATTAGATTGAGATCAAATAGTTGGATTTGCAAAAGATGGTGAAGGTGCTATGTTTGGTTAAAAAAAAAAGATAGCAGTAAAATTAACAAATGTAGTGAAAGAAGAAAATTTTCAGAATATGTTTTGCACTACACATTGTACTACTCACCAAGAAGCACTCTCTACCAAAAGGTTTCAAATACATGATATTATGGAAACAGTAAATTTCATCTATGGACAAGATATAAATCATTCAGAATTTGTTGTAATGCTAGAAGAAACTGGAACCGAGTATGAGAAATGATTTATTATAATGAGGTAGGATAGTTAAGTCGAGGAGCTATATTTAAAAAAAATATTTCATAAATGAAATCAAAATTTTCAAGGCACAAAAAAATAAAACCATCGACAAACTACAAAATGATGCATGATTTAGCATTTTCCTTGGTTTAATTGCCCACTTAAATATTCTCAATAAAGTGATGCAAATAAAAGGTAACAAACTTATCACTGACATGTATGCTTCTGTTAATGCTATTACAGTTAAACTGCAAATATGGAAAATGAAACTGAAATAAGGAAAAATAAATTCTTCTACTTAAATACTGCCTTAATGTTCCAAATGAAAAACAGCATTATTAGAACAAGAACTTGAAGACAGATTTAAGGAATTTAGTGATTTAGAGATCGGTTTTACATTATTTTTTCATCATCATTAAAAGCGGACATGAATAACATACCAGAAATTTACAAATGGAATTAATTCATTTACAACATGGTGTAAATCTTAAAAGACTTAAAGATCTTACCTTAAAGATAACCTTAATCTTAAAGACACAAATTATGGTTACTTTTACTCATACCTGTCAAAAGATAAAATAAAATATCATCAACTGTGCATTTTTGAAATGAGGATAATTGCTTTATTTGGGAGTGCATTTACATGTGAACAGTTTTTTCACAGTTAAAAATTAACAAGCCTAACAAAGGGCTCGATTAACTAATGAACATCTACAATCTATGATGAAGACAGTTTCCAGTAATTTTTCTCCAAGGTAAGAAATGTTTCGAACTTGCAATGCCATCAAGCGTCAAGCTGTAGTAAAAAGTAAAGTGAGTGTGATTATGGCAAAGCCTCGAGGGCTATCTGCCTAAGGGGAGGGATGCCTTCGTGGAGGACTTTCTAAGGGAAACTGGCTCATATATACATTACACATGGGGAAAACCACGAAAATGCCCATGCAGCCAGCCCGTTTGCGGGATTCGAACCTCGGACCGAACTACCAGTGTTCAGTGACTTTACCGTTCAGCCTCTGGTGGGCCCATAGTAAAAAGTAAAGAAATGAATAATTATTCAAATACAATCATATGAACTTTTTTCTTCATGCGATGATAAAAAAATTTCATACATAAAGAAAAGAGAATAGGTTGTTTTTTGTTCGCCTAGGAAAGTTTTCTCTGAAAATTTGGTAGGATTTTAGAATTTGTTAGGTAAGTGGTTAGTGGTGAATATAGTGGTAAATTCAACATATCAGAATTATTCGAAATGAATGTCAGTCAAAAAATTTTTGTATTTAGCTGCTAGTACATTTGAAGTATAAAATGTATTCAACAGAAATTTGTTATAGATAGAAAATAAGCATGATAAATTTGAATTTTTTCCTTTGCATTATTATTATTGTAGTTTATGTATGTTTTGATAAATATTCAATAACTGAAATTTGAAATAAAGTTAAAATTTAGTTATTTGTTTGAAATTCTGTTACAAAAATCTAGCTCCCCCGGCTGCTTTCAAGTCATTCATGCAGCCCGCCATGTGCTATCAATTTGAGACCACTGATATACTGAATACATTGATTAGAATCACTTAGAATACATAAAAGAAGTACAACAGCAATAAAGAATATAATAACAACAATAAATAATGCTGTGCAAGATTTTTCTGTGGGTAATCAAATTTTTCTGACATTAAAGAAAACAATAATTTTAAGGTACCCCAAAATTTTTATGCACATCTACACATGCTATACTTTACCAAAAAATATAAATGCACTATTTACATAAAACTATTACCAATTAATAAAATTTTGAATATAGTGTCTATATGTCTTTTCACTAATTAAATTAAAATTTTGAGAGAGGAGCAGTTTTAAAAAATTTAATGCTATACCACAAGTTTGATAAGGTTTAAAAGCAGAGATGTACGAAGAGAAATTTCAACAAAAATAACTGGATCATCAAGACAGAAGAGAACCATGCCAAAGTAAAACATAAAATTAGGCAAAGCAACAACCTTATGTTTGGCATAGATTTTAGTAAAAGTTCTATCAATTTCGAGGGCAAACAGGTACAAGTCCCTCTTTATCAGGAGCAAAGAAGGGAAAGCCATGGTTGTATTTATATCTAAAAGGAATAAAGTAAAAAAGAAGTTGGCACCATCTGTCAGCAGAAATAGTAATGAAAAGTGAACAATTAAATTAATACAATTTTAAAAGTGTCAGCAAGGACTGGATTGGAATTAGTCATTAACTAAACAATATAAAGCTTTCTGAATGAGAAAAGCTTCAAGGATAATTTTTTGCAGAAGTCAAGACTGTGACCAAATTTTCAACTATTATTAGTTACTTGTTAATTTTGCCTTTTCGGTCATAAGATTCATGTTCCTTGATACGAAACACTCTTTCACTTGGGCCATCTAAAGGGCTAGAACTTTAGATGGCCCAAGTGAATCTCCTAGAATAACTAGGAGATATAGAATTCTAGGAGATACACCAAGCGTATCTCCAGAATAACTAGGAGATATGCTTGGTAGATAGTCAGCATTGCCAACTCTCTGCAATTCCATGATGTTTTTTAAGCAATGACAGATCACTGTGTATTTGGAGAGCACAATACCTCAACAAAAAGATTTGGGACAAGTATAAGTATTTTAATTTTTTTAATATATCACACAATCTTCACTTAATTATAAAAATCTGTATTTTAAATTGTTATGTTTTCTTTTCGTATATTGATGAAGTTTGCCAACTTAGGATACATATAAATAGTTTGGGAAGCTTTTTTTAAAAAAAGTCATAAAAACCACCCATATCATCCAATAAATACTTTTACCTTTTCATCTTCAAAAAAATCATAAAATATTCAGACGGTGGTTGTGTTAACATTTAAGTACGTATATCATTTACGTATATTTGATGTTATAAGCTAATTTTATGATTTGCATTCTGTGAACTGTTTTGATGCTGGTTTTAAGATACTATGAGACGAATGATTTTTTTATTATTTATTGTCACTTAAGTTAATATTTCCAGCATTAGCAATGACATCAGCATCTTGATTAATAAGAAATTGGATTAAATACTAAATTAAAGTAGACTTATTCTCTAATTTTTAATTCTCCCATTCTCATTCCCATGCAATTCATATTGCAGCAAGTTTCACATGTTAGCTCTTAATTCTTTAGAGATTCGGGGGCTTGCTAGTGTTACTATAAAATCTAACCCAGAGAGTGCAAGAAGGAATTCCAAGCCAGAATGAGAAATTTTTTTTCATTAAAAAAAAAAAAAATAAATAAATAAAAAAATAAAGAAGAAGAAGAAGAAGTAAAGAAAGAAATGCCATAATGAAATGCAAGAGGCAAAAATTTCTTGTTTAAAAATTTGCATCCAGACTGATTAATAAAAAATCTCTAACTTATCAAATAGCTGGAGATGTCTGTATGCAGTTTAATTTATTATTAAGTAAATTTTCCAAAATATGTTCCTTACAATTCTTTGGTAGCTTTGAAAATCAAATTTTCTATACAAATACCTGACTCTATTATATTTATACATTAAAAAATAATATAAATAATTATAAACTATCATAACTATTATTTCTAGTATGAGAGGGGGGCAAGAAGAAAAAAAAAAGGATTCTTAGTCCACAGCACATGTCATTGAATGCATACAGCTAAAAAAGACAATCACTTTCTCATATTCTTTAATAATACTTTTTTGCAATACTATACTGATATGGAAGGTTCAGAAAATAATTTCTATTTGATTACATTCTCCATGACTGCCATTAATGAAGCGTTTATTGCAAAGCAGCAGCAATTTGTTTTATCCCTCTGTCAAGAAACATTTCACCTGTCTCAGTCAAAGAAATACTTATTTCTTTTTCACTGTCGAATTCTTAACTGATAAGAAACAGGATGCAGGAAAAGACACTTGGTGTCAAGTCTAGGCTACATGGAGGGTGATTCATCTGTTTTCAGCCAAATGACTTCAAGGTGACCTGAGGTTGAGCAGCAGCATGCAATTGAGTATTATCACAAAACAGCACTATGTCTGAAAGTGTGTGTCACATATTTAAAGTTTCTGAAGTCTCAGAAGAGTTTTCAGATTTTATTGTTTTCTTCTGACACAAACATAAGAAAATTCCATGCATGTGATTTTTTTAAATTGAAAACAGCTGCTTGACAAAATAAGAAAATATTTTTAAATTAAAAAAAAAAAAATGATGATGCAATTTATAGCATACCATTTTGCATAGAAAATGATGTCAAATGGAACTTAAATTCTAAATATGATTTCAAACTAAGTCATATTTTCAAAACTCATCCAAACTTTTCATAAATTTTCAAACTAATTCTCAAAAGGCTGATTTAGAAGTTTAAAATTTTCAGCATTCTAACAAATATATATACAATACAGAACTAAACAGAAAATACTGCTCCATTTTAACAAATTACACCATATAAGTATATATAGTGTATATAAAATACTTACTTTGGAAAAGGATTCTTTCCATTTACCAGTTCAATAGTTATGGCATTTTCTTCTATGGCAGACAAAACAGCTTGCGACAGCTGTAGGTGACAGTTAAAAATTATATACAGATTTCTTAATAAAATATTCCTCTTGTTAAATGGAAGTAATAAAAAAAAAGTTTAAGAAATATTTTAAAACTATGCTTTACCTTACTGTTTGTAAAATGCAAACAAGGTAAAATATCTTCTTTGTAGATATTTGATAAGAAAGGTGTATTTTTGTCCAAAGTTGGACTTTGATGCCATTCTAAGAACTCTTGATGAAACACTGGATCAACCTGAATTCAGAAGAAGAAAAGGGGGGAAAAATAAGCATGGCTGATAAACAGGATAATGTAGAAATTTTATCAGATGTTTTAACTTTGAAAAAACTTTCTATCTTACAAGAAACATTTGACAATGTAATTTATGTAACTTGATGTGAAGAATAAAGGGCAAAAGATGGCAAACCATGGCAATATATATGAAATAGAAACACAAAAAGAAGAAATTCTAATTCTTACCAAAATTTTAAAAGATAATGAAATTCCTTTAAAATTCATTAACAGTATATTAATGAAATCTGGAGTAGTCTACACCCTATAATAGTTTTTAAAAGTATGAATTTTTTATCTCAAAGCTCCAAAAAGAAGGATTATTTTAAACGGTATATAGGATTTTTTTATTTTATTATTTTTTTTTAATATTTTTTAATCATTCTTTATTTTATTTAGTATTCTGTTAATAATCATGGCCTTATATGTATTCAAAGCTGTTATGAGAAGCCCGTGACGTGAAGATTATTTACTTTTCTAACATAGTTCCTTTACTTCCTTTTTAAATTTTTTGCTATGACTTTAAACTACAAAATTAAAAAATTACAATTCAACTTCATAAATTTTTTTTACTCATATCTACAAAACAATTATTAAAAACTATTTGATCATTTTTTGGGCAACTTTTTAAGGATTAATTGATTTTAAAATTTAATTAAAGTTTTACACTAAATAATTTTCCCTTTTTTGTTTTTTAAGAGTCAGAATTTACTTAAACATAATTCAATTAATATGCAAACTTTTTTTTGACTAAAAAATAAAAATAAATTTTCGTTGAAATATTTAAGTTTTTCTTTTGGTTTCAAAATTATATATTTTGTACCATATTTTAGCCTTTTGAGCGATTACGTTCTTGACAAGGTTTTTTAGCTTTGCCAATGCAGTCAAATTGGCAAACCAGTACGTCCCTACTGTTTCGCATCTCTGGTGTCTGATGAGAGTGCTCGAAGTTCTTAATTACTTCTTGTGTGTTCTAATTAGGTTTTTACAACTATGTTTTATAAATTCACTCACATCTTAATTCATTGAATTATCCGTTTAAAGATAAACATTTTGATTTAAAAATTTTTCACTGAAGTATTTTGTTTTTTTACTTTTGTTTCCAATTCTTTTAATAAAATAGAATTCTCTTTCTTTAAGGTTATTCCAATTATTCTAATTAGAATTTACTTTGTTTTTTCCTAGTTTTGGGGAAGGGTCAGAATTTTCGGGTGAACTATTATAATTAAAATACATTGAAATGGTTCACCGGCTAATTCTGGATACAAAAAAGCAAGAATTTTTGTAGAAGAAAGATTTCAATGTTCCTCCCTCCTGACGAATAATAGCACTGAAGTTGATTGAATTCCTCTTCTGTTTCTGTTCATTTTTCTTTAAATTTCATTAATTTTTTTAAATGATGCTTTGCTTGTTTGAAAAGTTTTGGTTTTAACATTTTTTAAATTCTTTGTTGCATTTATAAGATTATTTGAAATTTATTAATTATGAATTTCAATCTTTGGACTTTGTGAAATATTAGTTTTAAATTTCTTACTTTATGTCTTTAATGATAATTTTTCTGCAGCTTAATGTGTGAAAATACTATGCATGTTTATATTTTGTTTTCAAAAGTATTGTTTTGTATATATACTCGTATAAGGCTTCAAAATACGTTTCCCTTGACAAGTTCTGTTTGAAGCATTAAACAGAGAAGATTAATAAAAAAAAATAATTTTGTTATGTATCTTGTTCTGTAATTTTTTTAAAAATTTTCTCATTTTAATTTTCATTTAGCAATTCTGTCTCTGAAAATTTCATTAATTTGCATTTATTCAGTTTGAAAAATTTACCCAGAGAAGAAAGGTAGACATTCACATTGCAGGAACAGAATTTTATTCATTTTCGTTCTGACCTTTACTTTTTGATTTTTATCACTTTCGATCTAGCAGCCCATGTGCAGATTTGTCTCTTTGCTTTTTTAATTAGGATTACATTGTAAAAAAATCATTTCTGAAATTCTATAACTTGTAAACACATAGAAGAAAATGCTTCTCAAGTTACCGGGAAGAAAATGAATACCAAAGTAAGTTTATTAGAAATGATGTAACACTTTTAATTAAAAATTAACACAATACTTAAACTGCAAATCTTTTTTTTAAATGTTAATACATTAAAATGACAAAATTATATATTCAAAGTATTTAATGGTACATTCTTTTTCCTTCCTAAAATAGTTTATTATAATTTTTAAAAAATTAAGAAATTAAAAAAATACATTACTTCATAATTATCAGGACTAAATGCTGAAAGGTCTGATTCTTTGGTTGGTGACCCTGGAGGTGTTTCTTTATAAGAACATAGCTCATAATTACTAGGTGATCTTTTATGGCCTGGTGTGAATAGGGATCTGACTCCATTATGGCGTTTGTCAATTTGTGGATGCAAATGAGGATTTGGCATGCTTGGTGTAGATGTTATAACTAGAGTCTTCAGTGCTTGTACTTCAGCTTGGAGAACTTCAATCTAGAACACAATATACAATGACACTTGTAGTTGCATTATTTTTCTAAAGTAATTTGCCATTTTCAAAGATTTATAGAGTTGCAAATTGTTTTGAATATAAAACTCCCCCATACACAAGAGAAAAAAACAAAATTATTGATATATATCAGAAATACATATATACTGAAAAGTATCTAATAACATTATATTTTGATAAACAACCCATAATGTTATGGCCAAAATTTAATAATACTTTACAATCGAGTTATGACATTAAATCCTTTTCAAAGTATGCTTCTTTGCCCATCAGTGATTGAGTAGATACAACCAATACTTTTAGTTTGACCCAGGTTCATATTCCAGCAAATAGGATGGCTACACATAGGCATTTCCTTCATACAAAATGGGAATGCAAGCCACTTTCTCTTAGAAAATCTTCCATAAAGGCACCCCCTATGCTGACAGCCTTTACATAATCTGCCACAGTTGACTGAACAAGCAAATAATGTCTAATACACATAAATATAAAACATTAACAAATAAAAATATTGCAAGCCTTTTCACAATTCATTCTGCATTCGTGTTCATGTAAAACACAATAACAATCCTCAAAAAGTCCACCAACTATATAAAAACATATTAACATACTTCTTGTTTGAAATATATACAAGGTGATTATAATAAAACTTGACCTATTCAGAGCACTCTGTAGCTATAACTAAGACATAGATTGATTCGAAAATTTGTAGATGAAAGATTTCACATGTACACAAAAGGAAAATCGTTAAAATTTCCACTAGAGGATGCATTACAGACAAAATGCTTTAAAATATACACAATAAATAACTGTGGGCTATTTTAACATTTTCCAGATCAAATTAGTACAGGGTTGCCACTCAAACAGGAGAATGAAATTCCCTGACTTTTCCAGGTATGTTTCGAGAAAATTCCAGTCTATCCGCGTAATGTACGTTGGCTGTGCTAAGAGGTAAATTAATTATGGTGTTACTTGTACTGTGTAGCAAATTCACTTAATTATTCAATAAATCCCAGAGGACATTTATTCTTAATTATTCTTGGTACACTTTGTTTGATAATTTTGTTTACTTTTCCGCTTAAAAAACTTAATAAAATTTAAGATATATACGTTGGATAACAACTGTGCGTTTTATTTAATTATTACTCATGATCATCCCCAGTTCAACACGAGGCTTATCCGGTTCTTATAAATCACAACGCAATGCTAAAAGTTAGGTTAGATTTTAGGTAAATCTAATTTGTGTGAGGTGTATTCTTAAAAGGCACCTTAACACTTGAAAACACAAATATAATTATAATAGGAGTTGTTTTCTCCACTGAAGATTGAGATTAGAATCTGCCCAATCTGGAATAAAATAAGGCTTTTTTGCAGACATTCTGCAGCTAAACGAAAGAAAGAAATCTATTTAATGATATTTTTTTACTAAATTGAGGTATTTTTTATTTATTCCGCAGCATACATACGGAAAAAATATGTGCATTAAATTTCGTGATGTCATCATACTGCTAGAATTAATTTCAGGATTATGCCAGAGAAAATGTTCTGAAATTTGGAAATATTATTTACTAATGATAAATAAATTTAGAGGGAAGAAGCAACATTAAATGATATGAATAACATAAAAATAAAGATAATTACTTAAAAATTTAATTAGAATAATCAACGATATTTTAGCGAATATAATTATTACATGGTTATCCTAGATGATTGATTAATATTTTTTTATTTTACTGCAAAATGACAAGGTATTTATAAAAAAAAAAAAAAAAAAGATTTTGCTGTAAAATCCTAGTATACGATACGTCCACGGAGTATAAAACAGCCTTCGCATGATTTTGAAAATTGTCGCCAAGAACAAAATGACCCGTTTACTGCTCATCATCATGTCGCCAAATCCCGCTGTACCATACATGGAGATTATTCTGACCAAAGAACGTCTATGTAAAAAGCGGAGGGAAAATTTGCCAAGGGATTAGAAGATGGAACGGCCAGAATTTCCCTCTCCGCGATGTGTACAGGAAATTGAGAAACACGTGTTAAGAAGAAACGTTCTTTGACAAAAAAGAAAACTACGAAAATCCGTTTTTAAATTATTGCGAAAAATCCAAGAAGAAACGTTTTATCAAAGAACGTTTTTTCTTGGATTTTTTGCAATAATTTTAAAAACGGATTTTCGTAGATTCCCCCCCTTAAAAATAACTAATCCATGAATTAATTTACTTGCGCCAAAAAATATTTTCTTTTCCTTTAGAGTTTAAAGACATTTTAAACGATATTCATTTTATGAACTCTTGATAACGTGACCTTCGAACTTCGACACCGGTTTCGAGCTTTGGCGACAGATACATCGCGCATGCACAGCTATTTCCCGCTATGATGGAACCGAGCCACGTCTGTTGCAGAGAGGTTTTCCTTGTTTACAATACATATTTTTTTAATTCTAACCTTCATGGTACCGTATACTAGGATTAAACCCATTTTGTTTTATATGAGAACAGGTACTTTCTTTAGTTCACGCACTGCACATGCGATTCTCGAGGTTACTGGAAACCAAAAGTTGCGGGAAACTTGCTTTGCCTTTCTATCAATCAAATAAAGACAAATTGGAGCTGCGAAAATTGGCTCTATGCCAGCTGCCCAAATGACACTCACGTGATACACAATCCGCCAAAAAAGTGATCTCTTCCGACGTCGGCGCAAAACTCGCCTTTTTTGGTGGAATCGTTGTTTGAAATTCCCTGACTTTTCCAGATTTTGACTGAAAGACTTAAATTCCCTGACTTTTCCCTGAATTTTTTGGTCAATTTCCGAATTCACTGACTTTTTCCGGTTTTCCAGGTAGCATGGCAACCCTGTTAGTAGCATTCTTTCAGTTACGATAACTATTAGTTTACCAGAACATATTTTAATCACAAAACTGATTTATGAAAACCAGGGTAATGCTGTAGCAGATCCTTGTGAATTTCAAAATCAAAATATTCTGTGCCAGGCAACAATGTCTCCACAAGGTGTGAAACACATGATATCTCAATTTGGAAAACCTGGATTGTTAGGTGTTCAACGTGGCAGCAGGCAAAAATTTATTAATGCAGAAGTTGTTTCAGAGGTAGCAATGACCGTTGTCGAGCAGTCACTGACAAATGATCATGACATTAGAAGTGCAAGTGCAGTGTCATGACAATTAGACATATTGTATGGATCAGAGTAGAAAATACTGAGGGAAAAAGTGTACTCTTTGTACTGACGTTTCTTGGCCAAATGGAAGTTGACGATTACTGACCGTGGAACATTCTCTGGAATGACAAGGCATATTTTTATCTCAATAGAATTGTGAACATCCAGAATTTTTGGATTTGGGCCATAGAAAGTCCATATGCCTTCAGAACAATTCCATTACATTCATTTACAGTTACTATATGGTATGGGTTCACTTCACAATTTATCCTTGAACCATTCTTTTTCGAAGAAAATTTTGATAATGGCACTGAAATGTGCTCTGTAATGACAATTAAATATAATGACATGCTCAATAGTTTCATCTTACCTCAACTTCAGCAGCGATAATGCCTTGCATCTAGCACTTTTATGCAGCATTGTACCCTCCCACATATTGGACTCTATGTGCAGAGGTATTTGTGGCAACATTTTACTGATGACAGAATAATTTAGCTGTTCATATACCACCCTTTGCCTAGCCTGTTCTCTCAATCTTAATCCGCGCAATTTTTGATTATGGGATGTAGAGTGTAGTTCATCAGTAGAATTTTGCAACTTTAGCTGACTTCAACAACTCTATAATGCTGCATGTGCGAAAAATCACTGCCAGTCAGCTGTTGAACACTCTCATTGCCTGCACATTTTATACTTTAATGAGGGAGCCCACACTTAACAATATGCTTTACACTACTAAACAGTCTGAAGCAAATACACGATATTTGCATTGAAATTTGTAGCTTGTTTGTATTTCGATGTAATGTGCCTCACAGCAGAATTTTTTTTTTTGGAATCTTTCAGTGCATACTTTGAATTGCCTATCTACACATTTTTTAATCAATCTGCAGTTTAGTTATAACTACAGAGAGTTCTGAATAGGCCAAGTTTAATTACGATCACCTTGTGTATATGATATTTGGTGTTATATATGATATTTGGAGGAGAAAACCAAAAATTGTGTAAATACATAATGTTAAAGAAGAAAAGATAAGTATACCAACCAAATATTTGAGAACATCTGAAGTGAAAGAAAATTTTCTCATGCCAAATGAAAGCTTTTTTAATTACATGATGTGCAACAGTAAAAGCTTCTGACAGAACAGATTAAGATAGTTCGGCCCAAATCTAGCAGAAAAATATTAAAAAAAGACGGAGGTTTGTTTAAGAGAGTGAGAGATTTAATCAGAATAAAAGGAACTGAAAAAAATGCTGAGTAGAATGACATGATTAGCTGTTTTAAAAATAGATAATAAATACCATTACTCATCCTTTAATTAACTTGAGCATTACAAAGCTAATTACAATTAATATTTCATCAAAAAGATGTATACTGTTTAATGTTTTTTTTAATTCCAGCGATTAACCTTATTATAAATAAATATATTTCTAAAATATTTCTTTCCAAATTTATTTTGTGTCTCTGTTCGAAATTAACGCAATTATGAAGGAATGAAGAATGTGAAATGTAACAAGGAATAATTTAATTTTCTCATAACAATGAACTTTTTCTCAAATCATGCCAAATGACAAACATACCCTTTTTTTTTAAGTCATGAAATTCTTATAATATTTATCTACATACTTTTAAATTTGCTTCCTTCAGCATCTTTTCTGCATAAGCTTGTTTCACATTTGCCTCTCGCACCATATTATTTGCTTCCTATTAAAAAAAAAGAAAAGAGTTTACACAGGACTAAACAACATAAAATTCTCAAATTTAAAATACAGTACTGAAAAATATTCATTCTGAATATTATTCTATGGTTTCAGATCAAATTTCATCAATTTAATTTACTGAACACTTGTAACACTAAATAACTTCTTACTTCAAATAAACTTGCTGTCAATTCCTCTAATTCCGCACCAACCTCATCCCGAATTTGGCTTAATCTAACCACTTCTTCATCTTTCAGCTTTAACTCCTGCAAAAAATAAAGCATTACTCAAACGACTCCAGAAAATGTTGAAACAATATTTACTACTATGCTTTCTACACACACTTCTAGAACACTATTTAAAAGATTGTATTCATTGTTTGTGAAATTTATACACATACTAGTTGAGCCTTTTGAAGTTCTTGCTGCAGTCGAGAATATGCCAATTCTTTAACTTCAGCCATTAAAGAATTTCTTCCAGGCAGAGGATCTTCTGTAGTTTTCAACTCACAAAGTACACCAGCTGGTCCACCACTTGTAAAAACACAAGTGTCTTCGGGTGGTACCATCCTGTTAAATACATCACTTATAAACATGCCCAGAATACGTAAGAAAGAATTTCAAAAGTATACAAAGGAATGGGGAATAATAATCTCAAAGATCAGCTCTTTACTAAGATCGACGCTAGGAGATAAAATATTCACGATATTCAGACATTTTCATTATCATGATTATAAATGTTATTTATGAGTACAGTATTTATTACATACATTTGCCCAATTCTTTACTTGACTCTTTGTTTTCTGAAATTTTAGATCATAAGAGTGATTTTTGGATCATTAAAAAATAGTCAATATCCATTACTTAATATATAATAGGTTTATAATATAAATATGTAAAAAAATACTATCTAACAGATTATTTTATGTTAATTATGATCATTTTTAAACACAGCTTGAACAATAATGAAGTGAGCTAATATATACAGACTGTCTTAGAACTTCTACTGACAAATATTGAGAGAAGGTGGAAAATACTGAATGGGAAAGTTTCTCATGTGAATGAATCATATTCACACAGGAAAGCACAGCTAATTACACCACATGCAGGAGACACATACACATCACATGCATAGAAATTGGGTAAAACAACTGATTTCATAAAAAGTGTTCAAAGTTTTAACTATTCCCAGTGATCCATGCATGACATCAACACCACATGGAATTCTGAACATTTTCAGAAATAACAGAGTTTTGCAGACATTAACAGCTGTGATGTTCATTCTTGCCATCAGGTAAATGTCAGAAGCAAAGAATGTTTTGTAGAAATCGGCCTCAAAGATTCCCATAGAAAGAAACTGATGCTAGATAAATCAGAGGAAAGTAAGGGCATGCTATAGGCCTCCCATGCCTAAGCTACTGATATTCAAAGGTTCAGTCCAAACCCTCATATATACGAATAGCATAATGGACTGGAGTCGTATTATATTGGAATCACAACAGTCAATAGGAACGCTGTTCAGTAAATAAGGCAGAATCTCATACAGAAAAGTCTGGTACTTTTGCAAGTCCAATTGGATTGGTAAAGGTCAATTAAACACTCGTCCATGACACTAGGACTCATTAATGATTAAGAGGTATAGTATGTGATTACATAGTATGCAGGCTCATCTAAATTCACATGCTATATTTCAATAAACAAAACATACATCTATGAGGATTGGTCCACTTCATCCATGAACAGAATAAAACTTAGTAATCCCCGGTCTCCAGCACTTCCTAGCAGAACATACTGCACAAATTCCACACATGATAGCTAATCTTCCATCTGCAATAAGTGGACATACTGCAGATGAAACAAATGTACAGCACCATCACCTACAATTTACTATATGTCGGCCCAAGTTGCTTCCATTTCAGTGGCAACTGTATGCATGTTTGTGCCTGTAATACATACCATAAATATTAATATATCTTCAATGAGCACAGTGTCCTGCATACTAACCATGAAACATTCCTGTTCATACAGGCTCTGATTCAAATGAGAATACATTTGCTGCTTTCCTGATATATTTCTTATGGTGACTCTGATATTACTTTTCATATATGATTAGCACATGCACCAATTTAGCATTAGTAAAATGACGCATATTTTTCACAAGACATCACAAGTTTTCACAAAGAAGCTCCAAGTGCAGGCCCAGTCTGCTGGCATATTATAAGACTTTTCCATTTTAAATCTTGTTTTTGTATATGAATATGGTTCGTATTTATGTTCTCAAATTGCCCTCAAAGTTCATAGGTGAAGTGTTCAGACACTTTGCAAAGCAATGATATGGATGCATGATGTTTTCAAGATTTAGTGCATCATTTTGAACAGAGGTTCTCAACAACTTATGCTTCATACTATAGCCCCTGGAAATATGTATGTAACTGATGCACCCACTGTTAGAATACATCACATAATTATAGTATAATAAAAGAAGCAAAACAAAACATCACCTGCATATATAATAAATATACAAACACAAATGCTCAGATCATCCAAAACGTTTGTGAACTTGTATTCTTTCTTTCTGACTGGCAGCAATAATGCAGAGCCAAAAACGGACAGATACAACTGGGATGCTCCTTGTGTTCAGTGTAAGTTCTGTTTTTGTAAGAAGTATATAATACAAATGACGGTTTTACAATTGTTTTTTGGAGGGAGGGCAGGTCCAGATGGGGAGCTATATATAAATGGAGTAATGAGTTACCATGAAATTTCTTGTGAAATTCGGAAAGAATAGAATCGAAACAACAGAAAATTGCTTAAATAAAAACTTGTACTTGGAAATTATTCACTTATATTTCAATACTTAAAATAAATAGCTCAGGAAGCCAATTAAAGCTACTCAAATATATTATCTACCACTACTGAGATAAATATCATGTGTATAGAAGGTATTTAATATCAACAGGCAATTAAAAGGAATGAAGGTCATAGAAGACATATTTGAAGACACTTGAAGAAAAAGAGGATTTTCAACTGTGTTTTAAGTAAAACAGATTACAAATCTTACCTTGGATCTGGAGACAGTAGAGCAGCTGTTTTATCTCCTAATTCTAACACAGCTTGAGATGACGGTGAGTTAGTTGACAAAGTCAGTCCATTTGCGCAAGCTTTTGCTGCCATTTCTTGTTCTAGCTGTTGATACTTTTCATTTATCTTTGCTTTCAGTGCTGCAGTTTTTTCATCTGAGTCAGAGAAACTGTTACCTCTTTCTGGCTTTGGCACTAAATTTCCCTGCATTGCTTTCAATGCTCCATCGCTGGAACACCTTCTGGAGGTTGCTTTCCATATCGATAGTGAATCTCCACATGGCACAGAATCTTTCTCACTCAGTTCTGGTACCTCCAGGACACCAATGCCTTCTTCATTTGAAGTACAAGATGAAGTTGTATCAAGTCCATTTTTATCTGATGATTTTGTATGAGAAATTTTATTTGCATCATTTAAAATTACTTCTTTAGGTTGACTGCTTGCAATTTCATAATGCATATTTAGGCCATTAACTAAGATCCTCTTCGGCACACTAGATTCTACATGATATTATTAAAAATGGAAATGGATACCAGTTTCCTAGAATAAAAAAATAATAATCAAAATCAAACTATTAATTGAATCAGAAGATGTCAAAAGGGGCTATATGATAACAGTCAAATTTTACAAGAGAAATAACCAAAAAAAGAAAAACACAAAAACCTGTTCTTCACAAGAATGCCAGAAGTCAACAACTAAAAATTACAAAATTAATGTAACTAGGATTAATGTAATTCAGCATTTTTCAAACGTCTTCTGACATTCTTGTAAGGAATGGAATAGTTTTTTGTTGCTCCTGTAAAATTTGACTTTTGTCACATGGCCTAATTTTATATCTTATGACTCAATTCTTTATCTAGAAAGTGGGAACTTGTACAATCTTACTAATTAATCAATCAGAAATTAACTAGAATTTGTTTAAGAATGTACAGTATAAAAATATGACCTTGGTTATCACAATAAATGAGAAGCTCAATCTAATGTTATAACTTCAAAAATGCAAATCATTTTGCAACTTACAAGGCATAAAAAATATTATATGTACTATTTAAGAGACAGCATGGCCATTTACATACATGCTACAAATAAGCTTTTACACTTAAATCAAAACACAACGACAGCATTTTTAAGCAAAAATAAAAAAAAACCACTTTTAGGGGCAAAAAGGGATCAATTTTAACAGTATGATTCTAAGTTTGAGGAGTCTATATTTTGGGGTACCCCTTGGATTACTGCCAAGTTGTTTCATTTATGGTAACCTGAGTATTTTACGTTGTATGCTTCGGAAATCCTATTATGATGTGACTGGTAATGCATGATGGCGCTGATTTTGATTATTTGGGAGAATATTTCTCAGGGCTTATTTCTGTGTTGGATGTCAGTTAGGAAGTATGTTGCTTATTTTGTGCTTTACACCATAAAATGGCTGCTGGTGGTAATATTCACCTGAAGTTTCTGTACGGTTTTGAATGAAAGCATTGACTGACTGGTGTGTAAATGAAGGTTTGAATGGCTTGGTTGACCTCTACTTAAATTATGCAGAGATATTTAAGGATTCGGAAACCAGAGCTCATATGAACATTATCGAAGATATAGAGAGTGTAATAAAAAGGGATTGTCTAAAGAAATGCCTCCGGTAGAACGAAGAATATTTTTGATTCTTATTTTTGTGAATTTAGTATGTTGTGACTGACAGCAGTATACAGATTCTAGTTGAAATAATATTAAACAGTTTTTGGGTGCTGTTAAGGAATTCTGTGTGCTATACACCAGAGACACAGAAATTTCTATATAAAGTAAGTTGATATTTTCTTTTTGTACTGCTCAGATTAGATAACATGTATTTCCATTTTTATATTATTTCCTTGTATTATTTAGATTTATAAAGCAGTTTATTGAGATTATAAATTTTTTATGTTTTCCTGCATTATGTTTTAGATGGCATTTTACTTGGAAGGATGTTGCACGTAAACAGAAACGGCACCAAAAAATCGTCAATTTTCGCCAAGGGGTACTCTGAAACATATTTTCCCCTAAATTTTTTAATACAATGGCTAATGTACAAATTAGAAAACATAATTAATATGCAATATAATATAATAAGCGTAAATGCAACATAAAGTAGTATAAATGCAATATAAAGCACTTATCAATTTAAACAAAAACATATAGAACAATTTTTTCCTTAACCCTTTTGGAAGAAATGTGTCATATATGCATTGGCAACCAACTTCATCAGAGCCAGGTGTTTCATATATGAATAGCCATTTAAATACAATATCAGGATGGGAGTCATACATTTGAAATTTTTCATAGAACATTTAATTAGCATCTTTTTTTGCCACTAGATATAGCCCTATGTCTGTTATGGTGGAATTTATCGAGAGTGGGGAATGTTGACCTTCATTCTATTCCATTATTTTTTATTTTTGGTATTTTTCTTCAGAATCAAAGAATTATTAACTATGTCAGCTGATATAAACACATGGAAACATTCTTGATGCTTCTAAACACCTACTGCTTTTTTTTTTTTTTTTTAATTTTTGGCAATATGGAGATATCTGCCCTATTGTTTTAGAGTAGCACTTCTATTTTCTATGCACAAACCCTTTTTATCAGAGATTTTTTTGTGACTTAAAATCATGTTTTAATAAGGTGAAAATGTTCTCCCCTCCAAGCTGCATATTAGATTAAATCTTCGTGCAATATAACATCATAATGTTGTATGGTCTTAGCTATCATAAAACATATGCAACATTGAAGACTGTTCAGTGAATTATCACCAAGCCCTTTAAAGTACAATAAAGTCAGAAGAAGGGTGTAAAGAACCCTTCATTAACTCAAGTTAAACAGTCAGCACCAATTTATGCTTACAAGAGCCAACACTTTTGGCTTAAACAAAAAGGTAATGAATAACTTAAGAATTGATGAAGTTAAGTATAACCTAATGGCTTCACTGTTTAACTATTACACAAGCTGGCTGTGATTCGAAGTTGACATAAATCAGCCTAATAGCAAGAATAATTAAATGCCACAAAAATCTAACTGCTAGAGCATCAAAGATAGCAATCTGGCCTTCAAGCAGGAGAACACACTTTGATTTCACCTTCCAAAACCTTCCTTCTACCTAATTTGAATGTTGTGTACACTGAAAATTCATATTCTGGGGGGGAAACGAAGTGAGGTTGATAAGAAAGCTACTTTAAACTTAAAATAACGGGTTTGAAAATTAAATGTACTCTACAACGTCTTAAAGTCTTTCATTTTTCAGCGTTGAATGATATTTGGATTTAACAAGTGTTAAAGCCGAAAACATTGATATACATAAATATATACAGTCAAAAGTCGTTAATCCGGACTCGTCGGGACTTCGGCGATTCCGGATTATAGATCATCAGTTTAAATCTCGTAAGATGGCATGCAGAAATTCTAACATTAAAGATATGAAACCGTAATTTATGAAATAAAGAACAATTATGATCTAAAGGGTATCAAAATTTACAAAAAAAAAAGCTTAATATTTATTTGTTTACTTTATTAAAAATTTCTTTTAATGTAAGTTGTTTAAGTTGCTTCGTTTTATGTGATAATACTTTCTCTTTAATTCTGTAAACATATATTTCTTGTTCAGTGTGACGATACAGCTACTAGCACCCCCGCGGGCACAGGTGCTGAATTATAACTTCCTGTTTGTTCGTGGACGAAATGGACGATACCTGCAAAAAGCAGGACTGCAGATAAAACCCCATGGGAGTTTCCAGACACAAGGAACTAATTATGTTTCTCTTCGCAGATAACAAAACGAGTGAAATCTTTGTGTAAGAGTTCTGCATGTGCTTTTGAGGTGACAGGACGCATCTTTTACATTCTAAACCACGCCAGTGGTTTTTGTAGAACAATAGTTTTTTCTATGCTGTAACTATAGTAAAAAGGACGCTTTTTTTTGCATCCAATCTGCGTTAGCGGATATTGTATGATTTAGAGCTGTAATGATCAGTTTATTTTTATGTTTTAATTAAGAAATCTATTTTAGTTTATCAAATAAATAATTTATAAGATAACCTGTCTTTCTTTCACCCGACACAGGTGTACTGACGTTACAGCTATAATAAATGGTGGCAGCGGTTCAGATGAGAAAATCCATGCAGAAATTACAGACCGTCAGGCTCTAAAAATTCATCTCAAGATTGTGGGACAGTCATTGTCTGGATATCAACAGTGTTTTGCAGATATTACAGACCGTCAGGTTCTGAAGTGCAACACGAAAAGTTACAAACATCAGTTTGAAAAAGTGATTACCAGCTCTCCGAAGCGGTGAGATAAGAAAATCCATGCAGAGATTGCAGACCGTCCGAGTCTGAAATTCATCTCCAGTTTGTAGGACAGCCATTGTCCGAACATCATCAGTGTTTGCAGATAGTACAGACCGCCAGGCTCTGAAGTGCAGCCCGAATTTACGAACATCCGTTCGAAAAGTGATTTACAGCTCTTCGAAGTGGGGAATAAAATCCACGAAGAAGTTACGGACATCAGTCCAGAAAAAGAGGAACGACAGTCTCCTGAAATAAGCTCATCTTTATGCGCGGTGATAAAGGTGCTACTTGTGCGATCATCTTTTGTGTTCGAGAAAATTTACCACAGTGAGCGTGTGGGACAATCATTGTCCGAAGATCATCAGATCATTGTGATGTGTAGAGTATTGAAAAAGTGATATGTGGGTGATCACCCTTGTGATCAAGAAAATTTAGATCAACAGATCTTGTGTGTGTGCGTTATAGGTGCCTGGATCATCTGTGTCCATAAAATCTTAAATTGTGAGAAACAAAGTTGCATCGCAGCCATTTCAACTCTCCAATCCAGACGGGTAAGTACCTTGGATTTTTATATTGAGGCAGTAAAGTAATTTAATTTATTTCTGTAAATCTGTATGTAAGTTCACATAACTGTTTTAAGTCAACTTGTTCCTGTAAAGCTTAACGAAATGTGCTTTTTGGGTTTTATGTTACAATAAGAAAGTATAAAATTTAGAATTTAAACCTGTGTTAATAGATTTTTTTTAATATCTGAAATGTTAATGTGTTGTGCTTAAATTAAACTTATATATTGGATTGTGTAAAGGAGTAGAATTACTGTAACTTGAAGGTTTTAATGTTTGGCATTCTGACATATCATTTCTAAGACGTTTTGAATGTTATAAATATTAGAATTTCAGTTAAGGTGTGTCTTTTATTTTACTTACTTTTATTTGTGTAAGAACTTTACTTTTATTTAATAATTACTTTTATTCTATAATTACTTTTATTTGTGTAAGAACTGAGGAATTTTTTTTCTATTGAAAGAGTAAAAGGGGAATGATAAAACCCCCAGTATATTTCCTTTTACCTGTTGTCATATTAATGTTAATTACTAGCTTATGGATAGGTATTGTATAATTTATTGTATTTCTGAATGCATATTTTAACATATCCCAAATTTTGAGGAAAGTATGTTGAATTATCATAAGCAAGTGTGTTTTACGCAACTGAATTTAAAGCTTTACAGAGGATAATATTATTTGTAGTTTCATACGTCCTCAAGTAGACATTTTTGTTTTTATTTTTGAATGCAATGTGCATATTATAGTGTAAACTGTCTTGTTTTTGTCTAACATCTGTAAAATAGGTTGTGAAAAAAATTATAAAAGTTTAATTTTTACTCTCTCTTGTGAAAATGATATCTGTTTAAATCGATTGTATGTATCTGTAGTGTGAGGGAGCTAAAATTGTTAGGATCATAATTTTGGTTATATCATGGCATTCTTAGCAAAAGTTAGGAAAGAGGATCTTAAATCCTTGGCTGAAGAGTTAGGGGAAAAAGTTAGCCCTGAACTTAGGATATTGGATTTAAGACAGCTGATTATGGGAAATGAATCCTATGAGGAGGAACTAGTGAAAGGCCTGTTAGAAAATATCACTTCAACGAGGCTTGAGAGAGAAAAAAAGGAGCAGGAGAGAATTAGGAAGGAAGAAGAAGAGAGGCAAAGAAGAATTAGGAGAGAAGAAGAAAGGCAAGAAAGAATTAGGAGAGAAGAAACAAAGGAGCAGAAAAGAATTAGGAGAGAAGAAGAAGAAAAGCAGGATAGAATTAGAAGAGAAGAAATGGAATTTGAATTATCCAAGTTACATTTACTAGCCGCTAACGGAAATGGTGGGAATGAAGAAAATGGACTAAAAAAAAGCCGATACGATCTAAAAAAAATTATGCCAAAATTTGATCCTGAAGAGAACGATATCAGTTTGTATCTAGTCATGTTTGAGCGCCAAGCAAAGCGTGCGAATCTTCACCAATCAGAATGGGTTTCGGTTTTATTGACAATTTTGCCACCTGACATAGTTCAGCTGATTATGCGAGAACCAGAACAGCAGGCTTATGATTACGCTTATATAAAAAGGATGCTGCTTAAAAGGTTCAAACTTAGTCCAGAAAAATTTCACATCAAATTCGTGCAATCTCAGAAACACCCCCAAACCACTTGGACAGATTTTGCCTTTGAATTAAGGAATTACTTTGAAGAATGGATTGCAGGTTTGGAAGTTACGGATTTTGAACTTTTCAAGGAGCTCATGATAACGGACCAAATGAAGCGTCGTGTAAATACCGAAGTGCGGCAAGATTTTATTGACGAATGGTCGAAGATAACGACTCCAGAGAAATTAGCGGAAATGCTGGAAGAATATGAAAATGTGCGTGAACCCAGGAAGAAGATCTCTCCTGTTCATAGTTCGGAGTCACAAAGGGGAAATACAAATAATTTAAATTTGAGGGATCCGAAAAAGTATCACCAGTCTGGAGGGGAAGATAGATATGCCTCTGACAGAAAGGAACATCTCCGGAATCAGGATGAGCATCAATTTGATATGAGAAGACCAATTAAGTGTTATTCTTGTGGTTCAACCCAACACTTAAGGCCTCAATGTCTGGAAATTAAAAGGGATCTCAAAACTCCGTTTATTGTAAATAGAGTCCAGGAGATTGAAGAAGATTGTTTAGCCCCGTATCTAACGATGACTAAAGTGAACGGTTTTGATCCGCCAGTTTTGAGAGATACCGGGTCATACATTGACATAATTTACAAGAAATATCTCACTCCTTCAATGCTGACGGGCGAGACTGTTTGGGTAAAACACCCGTTTGATGAGGCCCCAATTTGTGTACCCTTAGCAAACGTTACAATAGAAGGAATTTCTGGCCAAGTAAAAACAAAAGCAGCAGTCACTCGAAATGAATTGGAACATTATCTGTTAGGAAACAGAACCACCGAAAAATTAGCCGTAGATCAACACGATAAACTTTTCTTTCAGGTGAAAACAGGTATTCGAGCTCCGAGTCAATCAAAGAATGAAATGGGAAAAAGTTGTCCACTGGAGTCTGAACGATGCGAACTCAAACCCTCAAGCGAAGTTTCTCCCCTCATTATAGAAAGGGGTAAAGTCTTGTCTCAAACACAAAGGATAGAGAAAACAAATTTCTTTCTGCCTGAAACAAAAGTGAATGAACTATCACTGCCTACAATAAAATATTCTTTTATAGCGGACCTACCAAAGAAAAGTGACGTTGTAAAGCCATCTTGTGACTTAGTCACGTTAAACGATCACAGTAATTCTTTGGGAAAGGTGTACAAGTTAAGAATTACTTTTTCGGTTCGGCCCGAACAAGAAACTGCAGATAAGCTAAATGACGTTTTGTACCAACCAGACTCAGGAGGTTTGCGAATGCCTAGAAATTCCGTAGGAGAATTGCCCAAGACACCTAGTAGTGTAAATTTACCAAGGAAAGTAGAAGAATTCCCAGTTTATCATTTATCTATACTAGTGCCTGATACTGAACGGTCAAAGGGGATTAAATATAGCTACTTCATGAATGATGTAAATCCAACTTGTAATGAAGTGGTTTTTTTCTGATGTTAAAGCCAAATTAAATGTACATGCTTATTTTGAGGTCAAATGTAGTAGTTCTCATCCAGGTGTTGGGTTATCATTGAGAGTTTATCACAAACAGAAAATTAAAAATCTGCAAGGTTTCCCTTTTCAGCCTGGCTAGATATATAATTAATATTAAACTTAGGAATGTATGTTCCATTTTTCAGAAAATTATACGTTCTTTATTTGTATGTGTATAGTTAAGTTTATTTCTCAGTATTATGTTGATTATATGTTTGTTTTTTTTACTGGCCTCAATATAGTTCTTATATTATCCTTGGTACTTATTATCCTTGGTATACCAGTGTTGTTGTAAAATGTATTAATGCTAATAACTGCTAATTAGTTTACTCTGAAAACTTGCTGTGGTAGCTACCGGGAATTGGAGTTCTGAAAACCCCTGCCCCCCGGGGAGAAAAGGGGTTGTGACGATACAGCTACTAGAAACCCCGCGGGCACAGGTGCTGAATTATAACTTCCTGTTTGTTCGCGGACGAAATGGACGATACCTGCAAAAAGCAGGACTGCAGATAAAACCCCCTGGGAGTTTCCGGACACAAGGAACTGATTATGTTTCTCTTCGCAGATAACAAAACGAGTGAAATCTTTGTGTAAGAGTTCTTCATGTGCTGAGGTGACAGGATGCATCTTTTATGTTCTAAACCACGCCAGTGGTTTCTGTAGAACAATAGTTTTTTCTATGCTGTAACTACAGTAAAAAGGACGCTTTTTTGCGTCCAATCTGCGTTAGCGGATATTGTATGATTTAGAGCTGTAATGATCAGTTTATTTTTATGTTTTAATCAAGAAATCTATTTTAGTTTATCAAATAAATAATTTAAAAGACAACCTGTCTTTCTTTCACCCGACACGGGTGTACTGACGTTACATCAGTTACAAAGTTCCTCTGTTCAAGTCCCGTTAATTGCTGTGCCGAGAATACCGACTAACTTGTCAATCGAAATTTTTTTCTTTTCACTAACCTCTCTGTCACATTCTTCATGTCTTTATCCATTTTTTGCAGCAATTCCACTTTTTGTTTGATGGACATTGAAACATACTTTCGTTTCGTACTATCCTTTGGGGAACTCCAGAATCGGAAATTCTATTTCACATAATCGAAAATTCAAGTTTACTTTTATAAAATTGCTCTTACAGTCTGCAAAAAATAATAAGCTGGATCCAATTCGAAGATTAAGGAACAACGCAATCATCAACATTAACTGAAATAGATAATTAGATAATTTTAGCTTATAACGTCCGTTATACATAAAACACGCACGCGAAAACATTTTCTGCACTTGCGCAGTCGTAAAAGGTCTTACGCGCATGCGTAAACGCCTATGCGCATGTGTCAACGCGGCGCATGCGCAGAAAGTTTTTAGCTTTGAGGTCCGGATTATAGATCATTCTGGATTATGGGAGTCCGAATTAACGACTTTTGACTGTAGTGCTGAAATGAACATTTAATGCCCTTTCATAAATTGTAGGAATTTTGGTTCTAGCTCTGATGCAGAATTTATTAATTAACTTTTTGAATAATCTCATTATTTTTACTTTTTAATCCAAGATGATAACATTTTGAAATTAAAATTCAGTATAAAGTATTTGCAAAACTGTGTTTCTTGGGTTCTTACATGATCTGGGTACTTTTTTGTTATTAGCAGCAAATAAGATTGAATCGGCAATCAACCGAGATATCGCACCAAAATCTGGCTGTGTATTCTTAAACCTCGGCATGTAATCAAATATTAGCAATGGGTTACATTTTTGCTCTTGTCACGTTATATTATTCATTTTTATGAAGTTTTCAAATTTGCATTGTTTATTAAAAATATATACAGTTTTTTTTTTTTTTTTGGTGAATAATATGTTGACAGTCGTTATTTTACCAAGTAATGTGGTGGATGCCATATAATTTTTTTAAGAAAAAGGTCTTTTACCTGACAAATGGATACACAAAAATGCCACGACATGAAACTTTATGTTAACAATGAAACTACTTGGAGATGCAATGTTAAAAATTGCAAAAAGACGAAGGATTTCCATGTTGGAAACTGATTCAGTGGTTCCAGATTACAGTTTGGCACTGCTATTAGTTTTATGTATTCTTGGGCAGAGGAGATGATATCAATCAAATGATGTAACAAACAGCTCAACATGTGTGAAAGTGCTCCAGTTGACTGAAACCATTATATGTGATAAAATAATAATAATACTTGGATTCTTAAAAATAGTATAAGGAAATGATATGCGAGTATTATTGTTGTTATTATATACTGTGTTGTTTATTTTTACATTCACACTTCCCCAGCTTGGGAAAATTGTATCTGAGATTGGTGTAAACCTAAAATTTCCAAATTTCCAAATACTATATTTGGGGGCCCCTATAACAAAGAAGTACCATGATCTATAATAAATTTTGCAATCAAAGTTTTACAATTACAATTTTTTAATTATACAATCAACAATAGTCAAAAACATTTCGAATGATCTTTTTATACACTATTCTTACATTGTTGATTTTTTAATAAAATGCCTTAATTTTATTATCTGAAGTAAATATATTGCTGTTTTTTTTACCTTGAAAAGACATGCTGAGATCATTTAGTTTCTCAAAAATATCTGACAAATAACACAGCTTTGCCAACTATAAATCATTTTGGAAAGAAGCAGCAAGATCAGAATTTTAATCAGTTGAAGAATATAATAATTTTGTCTCTTAAAAAAAATAATTTTCTTAAATTTTGACCTCAGTGTCCATCATATTTCTGTACATAATAAAAATTTTTGTGTTTGGTATCCATGTCTTCATTGAGCATCGAAAATAAATGAGAATGGCTTTTATTATAGTTTATAATTTTGACAGCGTCTTGAAACATACCATTCAATTTTGTTACTAACATTTTTGCTACAAGGAACTCTCAGTGGATCAGGCATGTGTACAAATTACATGATGATTATCATCAGCTTTAACAAATGATTAAAACCAATATTTTCACCCATCATCACTTACATCAGTGCACATTCCAATGTAATTCTTCCATTACAAACCTTCAGTTTAAGGAAAAAACTCATTAATTTTATTGTCTTTCCCTCCATTATGGTCTTCCAATGGAAAATAAAATAAAAATTTTTCATTGATGTCTTCTTTCTAAATGTATTTATAGTATTAAATATATATATATATATATATATTAGTATAAATACATTACATAAGTATAAATATACATAACGTAACATAACATAAGTATAAATATACATACGTGTATAAGTATACACGTATTTATACTAAAAATTGCACTATATTTTGAAATATCAGTTGTTTTGTCCAACTGAGTAGTAAATTTTGGGCTTTCTTTTTAAAGTCTAGTAATAAGTTGCTTGAACTGGTCATTGCTAATTTCAGAAATTCTACTGACGACCGTGTCATTTGACAAACAGATTTTTCCAAATTTTTTCACCATATTTACTTTCATAAAGTATTTCTACCATTTTAATAGCTGCAGGTAATACCAAGATTTCTCCAACGATGAAGATATTTTATATTGAGGAATTAGATATGAAACTTTGTATAACACGAATAAATATTTTTCACCAAGAGTCATAAACTTCTTAATATATTCTTTTGCTTTATTTGAAGATTTTAACAGTCATTCAAAATATTTTTTGGTTTATAGACATATGAAGGTTACTCTGATTTAAGATGTTTTAATTCTGAAGGATTCACATTACATATAGCTAAGACATTAACGCAAATTAAACAAAGAGGTTACTTACTGCCATCACAGTTACTAAAAGTAAGGCCAAATTACAGAAATGTTGCAGCATACTTTCTTTTTTGCATTTTAGATACCTCATTTAGGTTACAAGATCCAGCATTAAAGAGACTTCTTAGCATTGCCATCTACACCATTACCTTTGTTACTCAAGCTATTTATTCACGGGTAAAATAACTATTAAAAAATAACGGCCTGTAAGATTTATATTAATTAACTTGTTATTATGATTTGATATTATTACCTTTACAGTAACTTCTTTCTGTAGTCTTCACCGGAATGGAAATTAGATGTGAGAGTACTTAAGCCATAGGTATAAATGTTTTAAAGTTTTAGTAGCCTTGCTTGCAGTTCACGTCCTATCACTGTCAAAATTTATTTTGGCTTTAGACATTGTGCAAGCTGCACCATTAATTATTTCAGATAGCTTAAGATCATTTTGTGTCGTCTCCGACTACGTTACTTGAAATTAAATTTCAACTTATGTTATTTTAAATACCTGCAAGTGGCAGCGTTTTCTTTTATAGGCACAACTGGCATCTTCTGTTAAATTTAATTAGTTAGTAAAAAGGTTGTTTTAACCGTCATATGGTTTTCGCATTTTGATTCAGACTAGAGCTATAACTTGCTTGTCAGTCTAGTAGGTTCTGAAGAACATGGCTTTAAACTTCAGCACAAGTAAAACTCTACAAATCTTAGTCGAGTAAAACAAAATGCAGGATTATATTGTTCTTGCAATGAATGCATTTGTTGTGGCATAACAGAAATAACTGAATATGCTGGAAAATTATTACTACTATAGTCACAATGGCACCATGCAGGTTACTCCGCTTACCTGCATGGTGTGAAATGTTAGGTACTTTACATTTGCTGCCTCTTTTGATTCTGAAATAATTTATATGCTGAAATTGCACTAAGACACCACCATTACAATGCATTTAGTGGTATACTGCTATGTACACTACACAAAAAAGTAAAATGAGACAGTTCTATATCTCCCATTTTACTGGGTCGATTGAAGAAATTCAGCTTATGATTTTCATGTCTCGAAAGCACGACAGGATATATATTAGATTTATATATAGCACTGTTCTAATATAGGTATTCTGATATAAAATCAAACTTTTCCTGAAATACATGCCCTTTTCTCCTTTATTTCAATTCTACGACTCAAATTTTGCCAAACTGCCAAGTTTAGGAAAAATCGCAGGATATATATTAGATTTATATATAGCACTGTTCTAATAAAGGTATTTATTAATTTAACTTTTTAAATAATCTCATTATTTTTACTTTTTAATCCAAGATGATAACATTTTGAAATTAAAATTCAGTATAAAGTATTTGCAAAACTGTGTTTCTCGAGTTCTTACATGATCTGGGTACTTTTTTGTTATTAGCAGCCCATAAGATTAAATCGGCAATCAACCGAGATATCTCACCAAAATCTGGCTGCGTATTCTTAAACCTCGGCATGTAATCAAATATTAGCACTGGGTTACATTTTTCCTCTTGTCACGTTATATTATTCATTTCTATGAAGTTTTCAAATTTGCATTGTTTATTTAAAAATAATAATTAGTTTTTAAAATAATTAAATTTTAAATAATTAGTTTTTAAATTATTAGCTTTCAAAATTTTAGCTCCTCAGTGTAAATTGAAATTGGTATACAGTCAAAAGTCGTTAATACGGACACCCATAATCTGGAATGATCTATAATCCGGACCTCAAAGCTACAAACTTTCTGCGCACGCGTCCCATTGACGCATGCGCGTAAGACCTTTACGGCTGCGAATATGCATGTGCGCATGCGCAAAATACGTTTACGCATGTGCGTTTAATGTATAACGGACGGTATAAGCTAAGCTAAAATTATCTAATTCAGTAAATGTTGCAGATTGCGTTGTTCCTTAATCTTCAAATTGGATCCGGCTTATTATTTTTTGCAGACTGTTAGAGCAATTTTATAAAACTAAGCTTGAACTTTCGATTATGTCAAATAGAATTTCCGATATATATTTACTAATATGTAAAGGATCTACCAAAGCGAAAGTATGTTTCGACGTCCATTAAACAAAAGTGGAATTGCTGCAAAAAATTACCTAACCATTCCAAAATCTGTTTATCAATTTTGATGCTAAAGCAAAGTTTAAAGTTTAAAGAAATTAAACATTTAGCAGTAATAGCAATAAAAGTTCCCTGAGATATAATGTTGTGCAGACATTGAAGACAATAAAAGATTTTGAACTTAACCAATTTATTAACAATATAATAAAGAATAAAAACACAGAAAATAAATTTCAACAATATCAGAGTCTTAGGAATAATATAATATAACCATCATTCATCAAATAATATTTTTACCTGCTCTCCAAAATACTGGCATTCAATACAAATAAAATGTCCTAAACAGTAATTAAGCGGACTAAAAATGAAGCTGGCTACACATTCAATAAGTTCATAATCAATGGTTGAGAAAACACCTGATAAATTTAAATGAAGTTCTTGAAAGCACTCAAAACCGGCCTAACTCCGTTTGCACGAGGAATCGCCGCTCACGTGTTTTAAATGCCGCCTTCATTGAAGAACATGGATGCCGCCCACAGCAGTCACTCATATGGTAGTCTCTGGAACCAAGGAACTTTATTCTGGAACAATCATCTTATGGATATGAACCAAGGAACTTTTTCCGGAACAATCATCCCGCGGACAAGCACCAAGGAACTTTATTCAGGAACAGCCATCCCGCAAACCGGAACCAAGGCACTTTATTCACCGGACTGATGCATTCTTCTGAAGGGGCTGGAAACCGCTCACTCAAGTGCCAGGAAAGCAGGAACTAGAAGGAGACTAGAAGGGTTGAGCCAATGCCAATGATTTAAAAATTTCGGAGTTCCTATGGTTCAAAACCATCTACCTCCACATCAGAATTGCTAAAAGCGAGCAGAAATAGGAAAAATTTGGCATAAGTGATTTACTTGATGCACACTAGAGGGAGCCACAGGCTCGAGAGAGTTTAGGGATAGAGATGAGAAATAAAAAACTTAAGTTTCATAATTTTTTTATAAGTTTTTAGGTTTTTAAAATTTTTTTGTATTTTAAATTTTATACTTTTTTTTGGTTTTTTATAATTTTTATACACAGTACAAACACTAAAGCAAAAAGTGGATAGGAAAGAGTTTACGATTAATAGGCTCATTGGCATGTGGCTTGTGTTGGAGAGTGCAAATAATTACTGAGATCGCGATGAAAATATTCTTAGGCAGATGTAAAATCTGCGGGAGATGTGATTCTTAAGTAAACAGATTGATAACTTTGCTTGAAGATCTTGATAGTAGTAGCAGAGGATGTAATAAGCAATTATATGGCAGCTCGCTGAAGAGAGTCACTCATATGGTAGTCTCTGGAACCAAGGAACTTTATTCTGGAACAATCATCCCGCGGACAAGCACCAAGGAACTTTATTCAGGAACAGCCATCCCGCAAACCGGAACCAAGGCACTTTATTCATCGGACTGATGCATTCTTCTGAAGGGGCTGGAAACCGCTCACTCAAGTGCCAGGAAAGCAGGAACTAGAAGGAGACTAGAAGGGTTGAGCCTTGGATCTTGGATCATATCTTTACTGCAGGCTTTAGCTACTAGGAGCTCTTACCAGTATATTATCATTTTACCATAGGCCATAAAGTTAAAAATTTAAGAGGTGTATTTAAAATACACCGCGCCCGAAGGCGAGATCAATAAATGAGAGAACTCAGAAAATAAGTTTTGCTAAGTTGCATATCATGGCATAGCATGGGTGATTATATACGTAAATGGTGGCGAGAAGCGAAATGAAATTCTAAGCTTCTGCGTGAGTCAAGAAGAGCAGGAGCACGTGATCAGCGTCCGGCATTTAGATTGGTCGAGGAGTCAGAGTTCGAAAAATGAAGTTTTTGTAGTTTTTGGCAATAAATAAAGTTCGAACACAGTAAAAGCAACATCTATTTGTGAATTTAAGAGTCTTATGTCTTTTGAAACACTTGAAAATCTTCTAAACTTGCGATATAATTATTAAATGAATAGGAAACTGTAAAAGGTGAAAATGAGGTCATGTAGCTCACTAGGGCTAATGAGTGAGAGTAAGCACTTGGTGTTACCACGAACTTTGATTTTAAAACACACGATACGAAATATTAAAAATAAAAAGTAAACATCTTGGTTAAATAAGTAGTAAAACGAAGAATTCATCGATGAAAAATAAAGTCCTAATTTTGCAAAGTTCATCTTTCTTGAATAGTAACTGCAAAGGAATAGTAATTTTTTTTTTTTTTTTTTTTTTTTTTTTTATACATTATATACACTACCACCACTTAGAATTGTGGTGGATCGTTCGAGGTCTTTTCACTACGTTCTCAATAGTAGGGTCATAGTCTGTAAGCGATTTAATAGCTTCATAGGGAGAATTTCTCATATCTTCAAAGAAGTTGTGTGCAGAAATTAGGATTTGGTCGTGAATTGGATTGATATCCAGGTCTTTGTGAATTTGAGAATTTCACACAACGCGAGATACTTATAGCAGAAGTAGGAAAGACGTCATCTCACGGTAACCAATCAGCTATCGGCACGAATCGGCTTTTCAGATGACGTAACATCACGTTTCGTTTTTGCATCTCAATTAGGTTGAAACAGTCCTTCTCAATACAAACAGTGGCAGCAACAAAAAGAAGTAGAAGTAACTACTATATTACATTAAAAATAAGAACTAAACTAAATAAACATTTCAAGGAGGAGAGATGATGCAGTAAAAGGTTTACAATAAGCTATATTTTCCAACAAATGCCCCCCACATCATCATCTCTGACCTGAAATAGAATGCCAGTATCTTTACAAAATTCAAAACAAGAATAAATAAATATCACAATTTCATTCAGAAATTTTTAAGAAAATTTTCCCTTTGGGAACATCTTATCCCATTATTTAAAAATTTTACCATAACAAGAAAGTCCAACATGTTACAAAACAATACAAAGACATATGCATGATCATACACTCAATACATTTACCCAGGGCCCTGGTCATTCATACAACATTCTACACTATACAGTTTTACATTTACCTAATATCCATCACATATGACTTATAACATATTTTCAAATTTCAACAAAACTCTTAACTTAAATACACACAAAAACAAATTTCATGAAAAAATTGTTCCACAAAATCTTATCAGGTTATGCTTAGTCAGCGGTTTTGTCATGGGATCAGCCAGATTATCTTTACTTGGAACATATTTTAAATCAAAAATTTCCCTGTTCAATAGATTACGAATGAAAAATAGTTTCACATCTAAATGTTTTGTCCTCGAGTTTTCAATGGGTGATTTTGTAAAACATATAGCAGCCATATTATCAGCAAACAATATTGGCCTCGAAACGTAGTTACTTGCAATCTTAAACTGAATGCATTCATCCAAGATGTTTTTACACCAAACTAATTATTTTGCTGATTCAGTCATGGAGATAAATTCAGCCTCCATAGTAGACAAACTCACTCCCCTTTCTTTAAATGTACGCCAAGATACAGGTGATTCTCCCAACAAAGCTATTTGTCCACCAATAGACACCATATCATCCCTGCTTGAAGCAAAATCCGAATCTGAATATATATTGAGCTTCAGTTCCTTGCATACCAGTTTAAGTTTGTGCTGTCTGGTATTGGAAACGCACCCTAAAAGTTTAAGTAATCCTTCCCAGTGAAACTTACCAGGATTGCTTTGGAACTGAGAAAATATATTAACAGCAGAAACTATATCCGGGCGAGTACGATTGCAAAGAAACGAGAGACATCCCAAAACATTTCTATAAGGATAATTCATCATTTCAGTCGTTTCTTCTTGTGAACTGGGACTTTGAGACTTTGAGTATTTCACACCTTTAACTATTGGAAGGGAAGTAATTTGTATTTTAAAAGACTTAAATCGATCAACCATGTCTTCTATATATAACTGCTGATGAATTAAAACACTATTGTTCTCATGTTCAAATTCCACACCCAGAAGCTTTCTTGTTTTACCCAAAATTTTCAAATCGAAATGTGAACTCAGGACTTTTAATATTCTTTTAGCCTGAACTTCACTTTTTCCAAACACAACTATATCATCAACATAAACCAACAGAATGACCAAATCTTTAAAACGATAGACACAATTGCACCACTCAAACTTCATAAACTCTAGGTTACATAGTGCTCTATCTAAACGACACACAAAAGTTTCTTTATCTCGCTCTACAAAACCCTGAGGTTGGGACATGTAAATTTCCTCTGATAAAGGAGCGTAGAGATAGGCACTTTTTACGTCGCATTGTATATTTGCCCATCCAAGGTGTGCAACTAAAAAGGAGAAAAAGAGCCTTATTACTGAAAAGTTGACTACAGGAGAGTAGGTTTCATCATAGGTATCGTATTTAATTTGCCGATAACCCTGAGTCACTAAACGAGCTTTAAAACGAACAATGTTTCCAAATTCGTCACGTTTAATGTTGAAAATCCACCTGAAACCTAGTGGAGTCTTGTCTTTAGGAAGTGGAACAAGATGCCATACCTTATGCTTTCGCATGTTGGCCATTTCCTTTTCCATTGCCTCTATCCATTTAAGCTTTTCTGCAGATTTCATTGCCTGGTTATAAGTGTTTGGAATTGAAACATCTAGTCAGCTATCTTGGGTATATGACGTTGAAGGAGTACCAGTTGGGTCGATTTCACCATTATAAGTGTTGCTTCCCTTGAAATCAAACAAGGTAGGATCATACTGAATATTATGTTCAGTGCAATACCTTTCTACATCATTTGGCGATCGTAGTCTTTGATTACACCCCCTCTCAAAATAATACACATCCGTACGAGTGCCGTCTGGCCTTGGAACAGGTTTACGAAGCCAAGTTACTTGTCTCAATGTAGATTGAGGGTCAGTGCCAATTGTAGAAGAAGGTACATTGGTATCGGTTCTTTCCTCTATTTCAGGAAAATAGCCAACTGGAGTATCAGTAGATTGGAACTCTACCCTTTCTTCAGATTCCAAATCAGGAAGGGTGCCCAGTACAGCTCCACTGCCACTTTTCTGCATTCCAATTGACTCTTTAAAAGTAGCATTTAGGGTTTCTACTACCTTTTGCTCATTTTCCAACCAAATCTTGTACCCTTTTGTTCGTACACTGTACCCAATCAATCGGCTCTTCGTTGCCTTTGGATCAAGTTTAGAATTTCTTTTAGCCTTTGGAATTCCCACATAGGCAATCGTTCCAAATGCCTTAAGGTGACGTACTGATGGTTTCCGCTTAGTGTATTATTCGAATGGGGTTCTATCTTAGCCCTTATGACAAATTCTATTAAATGAATATGCAAAATACATTACTGCATCTGACCAAAATTCAGAACTCATTCCACTATCATGTAAGATTGCACGTACATTGTTGAGAGCTGTCTGATTAAATCTCTCACAAACTCCATTCTGTTCTGGAGTATATACATCTGTAAATTCGTGCTTTACACCATTTTTTATTACAATATGACCTGAATTGATCATTATCATATTCTCGCCCATTGTCAGTCCTAAAGTATTTCAATCTAAGGTTCAAAGATCTTTCCGCATGTGCTATATGCCTTTCAAATACTTCAAACACTTGACTTTTCTCCACAATGGGGTACACTACCACATAACGAGAATATTCGTCAATAAAGGAAACGAAATAACGTTCACCATTCCTACCTGGAATGTTAATAGGTCCCCATACATCAGAAAAAACCCTTTCAAGCGATCTCTTTACTTGAATACCTACTAAGGGTCTATAGGAGATTCGTCTTTGCTTATTGATTTGGCAATGTTCACAAAACAAATTAGGTGAGTGCTTTAACACAGGAAGACCTGGAACTGAATGTCTCTTACTAGTCCTGACAATAGCACCATAATTTATATGACCAAACCGACCATGCCATAATTCACTATTGTCATGCTGAACTGTGGATGCCTCAAATTTTACAGATTTGCCCCCCTTTTCGACTATTTTCGGGAATACATGATAGTTACTTCCTATCAACTTAGCCTTGTACAAAGTTGAATTTTCATCATCAGTAACTTTAATTTGCCCATTTTTACCATAAAATCTTGCTCCATTGATATCTACTCTAGGTCCAGATATTAAATTTCGTCTCAGTTCAGGTGAGTATAACACATCTTTAAGCAAAATAACCGTATCCCCAAATTTCATTTTAACAGTACCCTTCCCATGAATTGGAAAAGTTACCCCATCAATAGCTACTAGCATATTCTCATTTTTCACAGGAGAAAAAGTATCAAACAATTCACGATTTTTACAAAAATGATGAGATGCAGCAGTATCAAAAATCCAACTATCATCATTTTCTTCCAAATTGTTAACATTAGCTTGAGCTATAAAATGGGACTGTGCATGGGAATTATTTTTACCTTTACTCAACTTGGGTTTGTTCTTACACTTAGGAGATGCTTTATTACTACTAGATATATCTGAGGAAACAGAAGAAGCAGGTGAGGGTGATCTGGAAAAATTACCTTTCATTCTACAGTATTTTTGAATATGACCTGGACGGCCACATTTATAACACTTGAGCCCTTTAATCTGCTTAAATTTGGGTTCACAGTTAGTACTTTGAACTTCTATAGTCTTATTAGAATTTTCCCTACCTATCTCTCTTAAGTTAAGACGCGTTTCCTCTGCTAGTATTTCAAGTTCAACATTTTTAATTATGAACTTTTCATCTGGCCACCTCAAAATATTCTGAACTACTTGACCAAATTTATCTGGAAGGAACCTAAGAAACTGGAAACATATATACAAGTCTCTTACAGCCTGATTAATATCAGCTAATTGTTCAGTTACGCGTTTTAATCTAGAAGAAAAGAAATTAATACTTTCATTTGGCTTAATTTTACAATTTAAGAACTCTGAAAACAGGGACATATGTCTTGACCGATAATAATCAATATTATGCATGACACTAACAGTAGCCATATTTGAATTTTAACAAAAATCGCCCCCAATCTCTTAAGTCCTAAATTAACTTTAAACTTCAAAAGTCTGCACTAAAAATAACTCAGGGGCTGGTGGCCCATAACCAAAATGATGCTAAAGCAAAGTTTAAAGAAATTAAACATTTAGCAGTAATAGCAATAAAAGCTACCTGAGATATCATGTTGTGCAGACATTGAAGACAATAAAAGATTTTGAACTTAACCGATTTATTAACAATATAATAAAGAATAAAAACACAGAAAATAAATTTCAACAATATCAGAGTCTTAGGAATAATATAATATAACCATCATTCATCAAATAATATTTTTACCTGGTCTCCAAAATACTGGCATTCAATACAAATAAAATGTCCTAAACAGTAATTAAGCGGACTAAAAATGAAGCTGGCTACACATTCAATAAGTTCATAATCAATGGTTGAGAAAACACCTGATAAATTTAAATGAAGTTCTTGAAAGCACTCAAAACCGGCCTAACTCCGTTTGCACGAGGAATCGCCGCTCACGTGTTTTAAATGCCGCCTTCATTGAAGAACATGGATGCCGCCCACAGCAGTCACTCATATGGTAGTCTCTGGAACCAAGGAACTTTATTCTGGAACAATCATCTTATGGATATGAACCAAGGAACTTTTTCCGGAACAATCATCCCGCGGACAAGCACCAAGGAACTTTATTCAGGAACAGCCATCCCGCAAACCGGAACCAAGGCACTTTATTCACCGGACTGATGCATTCTTCTGAAGGGGCTGGAAACCGCTCACTCAAGTGCCAGGAAAGCAGGAACTAGAAGGAGACTAGAAGGGTTGAGGCTTGGATCTTGGATCATATCTTTACTGCTGGCTTTAGCTACTAGGAGCTCTTACCAGTATATTATCATTTTACCATAGGCCATAAAGTTAAAAATTTAAGAGGTGTATTTAAAATACACTGCGCCCGAAGGCGAGATCAATAAATGAGAGAACTCATAAAATAAGTTTTGCTAAGTTGCATATCATGGCATAGCATGGGTGATTATATACGTAAATGGTGGCGAGAAGCGAAATGAAATTCTAAGCTTCTGCGTGAGTCAAGAAGAGCAGGAGCACGTGATCAGCGTCCGGCATTTAGATTGGTCGAGGAGTCAGAGTTCGAAAAATGAAGTTTTTGTAGTTTTTGGCAATAAATAAAGTTCGAACACAGTAAAAGCAACATCTATTTGTGAATTTAAGAGTCTTATGTCTTTTGAAACACTTGAAAATCTTCTAAACTTGCGATATAATTATTAAATGAATAGGAAACTGTAAAAGGTGAAAATGAGGTCATGTAGCTCACTAGGGCTAATGAGTGAGAGTAAGCACTTGGTGTTACCACGAACTTTGATTTTAAAACACACGATACGAAATATTAAAAATAAAAAGTAAACATCTTGGTTAAATAAGTAGTAAAACGAAGAATTCATCGATGAAAAACAAAGTCCTAATTTTGCAAAGTTCATCTTTCTTGAATAGTAACTGCAAAGGAAGAGTAATTTTTTTTTTTTTTTTTTTTTTTTTTTTTTTTTTATACATTATATACACTACCACCACTTAGAATTGTGGTGGATCGTTCGAGGTCTTTTCACTACGTTCTCAATAGTAGGGTCATAGTCTGTAAGCGATTTAATAGCTTCATAGGGAGAATTTCTCATATCTTCAAAGAAGTTGTGTGCAGAAATTAGGATTTGGTCGTGAATTGGATTGATATCCAGGTCTTTGTGAATTTGAGAATTTCGCACGACGCGAGATACTTATAGCAGAAGTAGGAAAGACGTCATCTCACGGCAACCAATCAGCTATCGGCACGAATCGGCTTTTCAGATGACGTAACATCACGTTTCGTTTTTGCATCTCAATTAGGTTGAAACAGTCCTTCTCAATACAAACAGTGGCAGCAACAAAAAGAAGTAGAAGTAACTACTATATTACATTAAAAATAAGAACTAAACTAAATAAACATTTCAAGGAGGAGAGATGATGCAGGAAAAGGTTTACAATAAGCTATATTTTCCAACAAATTTCACGCTGCTCTGCGGCGGGGGATGGGGGGGGGCAATGGCGCGCAATGAATTGGAAGTTGACCTGTCAGCACTATCCATATCTTCAGAGCAGATGTTTTCATATTATTTGGCTTATAATTCCTTACTAAATGTAGTATTTCATCTCGATGTATTCCGTCTTTGATATGATTTAAATCAAATTCCTCGTCATTATAATTTGCTTCCGATAGTGAAGAAAGTGACACAGAAGTTATTGAAAACGAAAAAATTTCGATTGACAAATTAGTCGGTATTCTTGACACAGCAATTATAGGACTTGAACAGCGGAACTCTGTAACTGAACAAGAAATTATGTCTGTTTATAAAATTAAAGAGAAAGTATTATCACAGAAAACGAAGCAAACAATTTACATTGAAAGAAATGTTTAATAAAGTAAACAAATAAATATTAAGCTTTTTTTTTTTTTTTTTGTAAATTTTAATACCCTTTAGATCATAATTGTTCTTTATTTCATAAATTACGGTTTCATATTTTTAATTTTATAATTTCTGCATGCCATCTTACCAGATTTAAACTGATGATCTACAATCCGGAAAAATCGATAATCCGGAGTCACTGAAGTCTCGACGAATCCGGATTAACGACTTTTGACTGTATATTCATTAATATCTATAATTTTATTAAATTTATCTGATTCTTTCTTTTACATTTCAAAATTTAGTTTCATTCCAAATAAAATTTGCCTATTTCTTATGATTTATTTTTTAAATTTGTGTTTTTAAGTAATTTTTATAAATTAAAAAAAATTGTATTATAATGTATAAATTTTTACCATCATCTTTAAGTATATTTCTACGCATACCTGCAAAAAATTACAATTTTTAATTCAAAATTTCTGAAGCTATACGTGAATTTATATATTCATGCATTTTGGAATTTGGCATATTTGTTGAAAGGAGAATTACATCAAATGTAGTTTAGGCACCTTGTTATAATTATTTGAAAGTAGGAATGATGTGACATTTTTTTCTGCTCATACACAATGTAAAAAGGTAGGAAAGAAGTGACTTTTTTTCGTGTTCTGTCCAATAGAAGGGAAAGAAAAATTAGGTTGCCATATATTAAAAAGTTCGCCAAGTCTCACCAAGTCTTGGCACAAACTGAAAAAAATCATTAAGATAAATTTTTGAATTTTTCTGTAAATTTCACACTAAAATTTACAAAATTTAATACTTAGGCATAATTTGAGTTTTAGAATTGAAATATGGAAAAAAATTCTTATGTTATTTCAGAAAAAGTCCGATTTTGTATCAAAATACCTATGTTAGAACAATGCTATATATAAATCTAATATATATCGTAAGTCGCGCTTTCAAGACATGAAAAACACAATTTGAACTTCATCAATCAGCCCAGTAGAACGGGAGATGTAGAACTGCCGCCCCTTTTTTTTGCACAGTGTACATATGTGTCATGATATATCGTCCAGCACTGCTACAATAAAGAGAATTTAATTCTTGGTCTAATGTATGCTTTTATCTTTACTAAGCCATTACTTCATTATCTTTATAGTCATTTCTACTTTTCATAACTCTTACCATGATGCAAATTAGTTAATGTACATAAGAAGTGAATTTCTGAAGTTAACAAAAAGCTTTTGGCAGTCACCGATTTTCTCCAAAACTAGCTTTGCTCTGCTTCTAGCTTTACCTGAATCAGCTTTATCTTTTGTTATTTTACCAGCTGTGTTTTATTTTCATGATAAGATAGCTTAATTACTTAAATTTTACCTTAGCTTTAATGGGTTAGTCTAAATTTTAGGGTTCCCTCGGTTTGTCACCAAATTGTTGTTTCATTTATGGTAACCTGAGTAGTTAAAAACCCTATTATGATGTGATTGGCTGCATGATTGTGATGAATTTGACTGATGTAGAAAATATTTGTAAGGCTTATTTATATGTTGGATTTTGGTTAGGACGTACTTTGCTCATTTTGTGCTTTATACCATAAAATGCCTGCTTGTGGTATGATTAACATGAAGTTTCTGTACAGTTTAGAACAACTGGGAAAGAATATATTGATTAACTGGTGTGTAAATGAAGATTTAAATGGCCTCATTCATCTCTCGGTAAATTACACAGCGAGATTTAAGGATTTCAAAACCAGAGCTTATATGGTTAATCTTTGGATTATGGTAACTTAGTGATTTTTTGGTGAAAATTTGGCAACCAACCCTGCTACAGCAACCTGCTAGTTTTGTTTTCACGAAGTAAAGGCATGTTTTTTTTTTTTTTTTTTACTCAACATTTTTTTCCAACAATCTGCTAGCCGAATTACGCTTATACTAGAACTTTTATGGAACAAAAATGCTTAATCATGACGAAGATTAGGTCCGAAATCGGGAGAAAGTGCAGAATCGCAAACTGCTTGCCGCGTTTTTAAGAATTGCACATACACGGTATCATCCATGTACACATCGACCGATTTTCACTTAAAAAAACATCCCAGAATTGCACAAAAATGACATTGCGCACACTCTTGACTTTATCCATGTACACTGGCTAAAGTCCTAGCTAGTAACCTTTATCGCCTTACCAAAATGTCGCCAAACTACCTGTTACCATATTCCAAAGATTAGCCGCTTATATCAACACTACAGAAGGTATATGGGGGTGTAAAAAAAAGGGATTTTTGAAAGAAATGCTACCGACAGTATGGAGGATATTTTTCATTTTTACTTTTGTGAATTAATGCGGTGATGACAGTATACAGATTCTAGTTTAGATAATTTTAAATAGTTTTTGGATGCAGTTGAGGAATTCTCTGTGTCTCACATACTGAAGAAACAGAAATTTTTAAATATGTCGATATTTCATTTTTATATTGCGTAGATTCCATAACATGTATTTTCACACTTATGCTATTACCTTGTTTGATTTAAAATGCAGTTTATTGAGATTATATATTTTTTTTGTTTTAACTATGTTTTGGATGCCATTTTACTGGGGAGGGCATTGTATGTAAACAGGACTGGCACCAAAAATTGCCAAAAGGCACCATGAAATATATTTTTACCCTTTTATGTTCTGTTATATTGCACTAGAAAACACAACTTATTCTGTTAATTATGCAAGCCATGTAAGTTGAAGTTCTAATAAAAAGGTTTATATTAGACCTTAACTTTGAAATTTATAGTTTCCTACATGTATGGTCATGTTTTAAGACAGCTTTTTCAATTCTTATATTTTATCCTGTCCTTAAAAATGGCAATGTCATTGATAATTAGATTTTAAGACCAGCCCTCCAAATTTTTCAGTATAGGCCAGTGTAGCACCTCTCGTGTTTCAAGCGAGTTTTCCGAGTTACTCTTTCTGGCAACTCAGAGTTCGGGAAGGTCAACTGCATTATATATGTAGGCATGCACCTACAAATAGCTAAATATATGCCAAAACTGCAGCGTGAAATAGAAGAGCACCGTCTCGTAGAGTAAGGCATTTCAAAGTCAACTGAATGTAGAATTTCAGTATGTAAGCTTTATGCTATTTAAACTCCAATTTTATAATGCATTAAAAATAGGAAAGTGTTTCTTCTTTCTTCTGCACATTATGAGACATTACAAAACAAATTATGCCAGTCAGCATAGCTGATGATATATTTGATTTTAAGTCTGACTTATGGTTCTTAAAAATATGATTTCAGATAAAACACCATGTCAAAAACGTTCTTATGCTATTTTTCTGCAGTAAGCTGTTGACAGTAGGTATGGCTTTTTCCGTAAGGTAAATCCCAAATTAACAGATACACAAATGCAAATTATAGTCCAGAAATTTAATAATTCACAAAATTTTCACTTCTTGGTTTTTGGACGATTAAATTAGTAAAAAAATAAAATAAAATAAAATAAAATAAAATAAATAAGAGAGTAAATACAGCAATAAACAGTCATTTAATACAGCCTCTATTTCTTTAGAGATGCAATAAAATAAAAAGCAACTATGCCTGAGCTTAAAATGTGATCTACTACATCATTTGAAAAGAGGGTACTTACATATTAGCACAACCACCTTGACACAGGCTGGCGATTTTTTACAGGAAAAAAGGCGATTCGGTGAATTTTTGAATTGCAGTTTACAATGGATATGGTTACCTAAGAACTATTATGTACATGATTGCCAGAATTTGGTGCTTTCTGAAATTTTGGCGCCTTCTACAAAGGTGATTGTGATAACACGTAAGTACCAAAAAGTTATTTTCTTTAATGCAACTTTAAAACTAATTTGCGTACTTTTCTATTACACTCCTGCCACACATCTCGGCAGTACTATTGTAATAATATATGTGTGTGTTTAACTGCTTTTGTTTACATACAAATACACATACATACATACATAATCCCCAGATCTTGCTATCACCGAGTCTTGGCATATGTTTGGCAACTCCTTCATAGGAGCCAAAAAGTATGGCAAGTGCATAAAAGTACACTAATTTGTATCTTTAAAAATTAAACCTATACGAAACATATTTTCATTTAAAGTCCATATGTAATACATGAACATTTTTCACATAAAATCCTTTTCTTTCAATGACATATAAAAGAAAAGCCTTGTACAAGCTGCCTTTCAGAAAATTTCACACTTTTCATAAGCTTACACTGAGTACATAGCCATGTATTTACTTCAAGTTAGTGAACCTGAATAAATCAGAAGCTAGCACAATAATTAACACATAATTTAAAAATGTGCTTTCACAGGTATGACATATCGATTATATAGGGATATCTGCATAACTCCTGTAATTTTCATTTATTTGTATATTTAATACTCATTTCATATGTTTAAGTTCATTCCTGATAAAAATAAATGACAAGTTATCCATATGCTTCAAACCATATAACACTGTATTCATTTTTAACAGAATTTTTGATAAAAATTAATGAAGCCAAAGTCCTACGTAATTTAGCATAAAATATCTATGAACCACCGTACGTTAAATGCCTAATTCTTAGGCTACATAAAAATTGAATAATTTCTCGTAACCACATTAGCGCATATTCTTATAAGGGTCTTTATAAGAATCACAATCAGATTAAGAGATAAAAATTTGGGAAGATCGATTCAGATATCTTTACAAATACTTACCAATTTAGAACAGGGAAATATCCATTGCATTTATCTAATCTTTGAGAATTCATGATGGAAAAATCGTAAGTATTCATGACGGAAGTATCGGAATGTAAACACCAACAGCAAAGTTTTCTAAATTGTATTATACACAAGTGTAAACAGAACTGGAAACGCCTCCCGTCTATGATTGTTATCTACGCCTCACCGAATAGAAAAATATTTAAATATGACGATGGCATAGATGATTAATTAATTTAACTTTAATAACTTCATTGTACATGAGAGCTACTGAAAGATAATTAATTACGAGAATTCAAATTGGTCTCATTTGTTATTAATATTGAAATGCCTGATTAATAAAATGTTTATTCTGCTACACATGTTAACGAACGCCTGCGCCATCTCGCGCAAAGAATTTGTATTACAATCAGCTGTCAAGAATTACGCAGAACGATGGGGTTAATTTATTGCTACGACGGAAGTAGAAAACGTTAAACTGAATTGTTTATACAATGTATTCAATGGTTTAATAAACAAATTACGGATGAGAACAAAATTTTATAATATTTTTTCTTTGAGTAATAAACTATGTTCATAAAGAAAACAATAATAGGTAACGAATATGTATTTAAACTTAAATATCAGGATGCCTAATTTAAAATCATAATAATGTTATCGGTTTTTAATTTTTTAATAACTTTTAAAGTGCGAAGACGAAAAAGTAAATCGAAATATAATATCTGTACTAACTCTGTAGAGCAACTCAACTTAACTGACACTTTTTTACTGAGTTTGTCGTCTGGTCCGAAAGCAAGGGAACGGAAAGGTCAGAGGTGGTGCGAGAAATGGAACGGGATATTAACGACGTTTTTGATGATATAGCTTTAGCAGAAAATAGGTGAGATATTCATTAAGCAGTACCATTTTTTCATCTTTTCGATGGATTTAATTTTTGCCATACTACCAGATTACACATTTGCTTTCGTTTGTTTTGGAAGTGTTTTGTACCTTATACTGATCATTTGTAACTTACTACTGTAATAACTATCGACTGAATTTTTATAATAAGGTCTGGATTATTGAAAATTAATATGAAGAGTTTTATTTTATTCTGAAGGACTTTTTCCCGTTATCTTGAGATACAGTATTATTTCTCGTAGTCGTTATTTCTTTCATATGTTTTTCGCATGTATAATGTAAATGGGAAAACGTTTCCTCAAGAAAAATCCTCCAGGAACGCTACCTTTTTAAGCAAGTAGCTCTCGAGCTTTTTCCCTTCATAAATAACCTCAGCTAACATAGTAAGAATTACTACCATTCTCACTAAGAATTATGCTAATATTACCTATAGTTTTATCAAAAAAACACAACAAAAGTATATTTCATAGAATTCTATGCCTTTGTTTATAAAATAGGCTATATTCTTTCATTTATCATTAAAATTTCGAGAATTTTAATATATATATTTTTAAATCACAGTTCAAGATGTTTAACTATTGCAGTTATTCTATCAGATTGCAAACACTGTTCTTAAAGTCTGCTGAAAGATTTAAAACTTTAAGTTTGTTTTTTGTCCTTGTTGAGACATCAATTTCTGCTGTATCTGCAATAGATCTACTGAAAGTGTGCCACCAAGAAAAATAAATTTCAAAATAAAAACTTACATTTTGTTAGATGTTATCAATTAACATGATTTTAAAAATATTTTTGTTGTTGAAAAACATTTAAGAGCTAAATATGTAACAAAATACTTTTGTTAAAAAGTATTTAGAATATGAATGATAATAATCTAATAAATATATATATATGAATAATAAATATATATATGAATAATAAATATAATAATCTAATATATATATATATATATATGAATAATAATAATCTAATTTTATTTCAAAAGTTTTTACAAGACCTGTATATCAGAAACTTATCTTTTATTCTGAATTGTAACTCATCATTATGTTTTAAGTGGAAACTATCACTGAAAATATTGTTATTTCAATCACAAAAAGTACATTAACTTTTAACATTATATTTGGATTTGTCTTCATTCTTACCTTTTAAAGCAATTGAATAATACTTACAAACTTGCTTAGCTCCAATATATCTATGATGTTTATCACTTTATTTGTTTCTAACATGTTCTGAAGGCAGTTCATTTTCCAGGTTACTGTCAATAGCAGTTATTAACATACTATAAAAATTTTGCAAAGAACGCAGTAAAATTGCTGTCAAATTACTTCCCTTAATTTCATCACCTATGTTCTGCAGGTTTATTGTATTTTATCTTAATGTGTTCTTGCATTTCTAAATTTTTTTTTATATCTGATAGAATATAGATTTCTAAGAAGAAAGAATATATTTGTTAAATTTATGCAATCATAAACTGATCTTAATTTTTGCCCTATATCTTTGGCAGATTTACTATGTAAAATATGTATGATTTGTGAATTTGAAGTGTTTAAGTAAATTAGAGCTTTTGCATTGTTCCTTAACAAAGTATCACTAATTTGAAAATATAACGCTGATTTTTGTTGTTTGACTTCCGAATTAGTATCACTAACTGATCCAACATTTTCTTCAAACACCACAGTATCTAATCCTTCTTTTATTAAAAGTGTTTGGTTTTAAACTTTCATAAGAATAGTTTTCATCAATTAATTTTTCGATACATATTGATTCTTTTAAAACAGATATCTTCACTAATTATCATTACTTTTAAACTATATAGATAGTAATTTTGGCAATAAAAAATAAATTAATACATGATGCTTTTAGAATTCTACTAAATTTTAGAATTTCAAATTTTATAGGATTATTTTCATGAGCAGATTTCTGAAATTTTAGTCTTGTAATCATTGTACACTACTAAGGCAAACATGCTACTAAGGCTCTAAGGATCATAAACTTTAGTGGGTGTAAAAAAGAATAGCACAGATTGTAAAAAATGTCAGCTATTTATTTAACATTAAGAAAACTGAGCTTGAGTATAAAAAACAAAGTTGATAATTTCAGAAGGAATAAAAGTAGTTACATTAAAATAAAACATTTTTATTTTTCACTGTCATATTATAAAGTTTCATTTTGGCAACTTATTATACACTATTTAAAATATGAAAAATAAACAAGGTATAATGCTGTAAAGCACAATTTATGAAAGAGTTCTTAGCAAAAGCAAAATTAGCTAAATAATTAATTAAAATGTCTTCTTTTTAATTTTTTCATAATTATTCATTTCATTGCCCATGTAATTGTCTGAGGATATTCAAAATTCTCAGAATATGCATCAATTTTCTCTATAAAATCAATTTTACACTTTTTTCCTCCTTTTTTTTTTTTTTTTTTTTTTTCTTTTTTTTTCCAAAATATTTCTGGCTTTTTGCTGTTACAGAATTGGTAGGGATAATTTTTCTTTAGTATTTTAGACACTGCAGCTTGGAAAGTTTAGAAGGATTTTAAGGCAAGATTTATAGACAAACAATTCTAGAAAATTCGAGAAATATGTGACAAAATAAAAAATGTCTCCATGGTATCAACACATAATGGATGTATTTTACAGAAAGTTTGCGATGAATTTCTTACTTTTTGGAGAATGCCTGGAAGAAAAATGAAAATATATTTGAAAGTTTTACTCCTGATACTAGAGTTATTTTCTTAACATGCTTACCTTCCCTTTATTTTCTCTACTTTTCAAAGACTTAAGTATGGAAAATATCAAAAATGCTTCTAATCTTATCACTTGGGGAGGCATTATAGAAAGTAATTTTTTTATTAATAAGGAAATTGAAAACTTACAATTTAAAATATTCATCTAATATGTCTTAATGCATCATACACAGAACTTGCACTAATCATTTTCCCACTTGATGCAGTCTCTATGGATTCTAAATTCTGCTGCCTAGTGCCTTTCTAAATTCTGCTTCCAATGCCTGCTCTAAATTCTAAAAGTTTTTCCATTTCTATATTTTTTGTTCAGTATGTCACTAAATTCTAAATATTCTGCCACACTAGCTCTGTAACCGGCCTTTACCATATATATTTCATATTTCTCCTGAATATTCATATTACTAAAGAAATAAGATTAGCTGCTTTTTTTAATACATTCTAAATGCATTTAGTGTTTTTTTAGAATAACAGAAATCCTTAATTGAGTCTAAAAATTCTAAAATGAAAAGGAAACATGTTGAAGAAAGAATAAAGAAAATTATTCTTCAAAGATATGTGCAGTTATTATTATGTAAATTGCCCAATGGTTTATGGTTTCAGCCTTTACTATAATTTTTCATTTTTATTTCCTCATATGATAGAGTTACTGAGCCAGATTAAATTAAAATTAAATTTTATTATCTCTTACCAGTAGTCTACATTTTTAGGAATTTGACTGTTCTTGTTTAATTACATCACTTTAAGCTGTAATCGATTTTGTTAGTATCAGAACATGCCTTTATGTTCTAAGTTCTTTTTAAATAAGAGGCTTATTTAAACCTTTGTCTGATATTGTAGTTAATTTCAGACATAGTGATAATTTGCTCCATGTCCGTCAGAGAGTTTGGGACTATTTAACTTTTGCCAGATCAAATAAATCCTCTTAGGTGCATTGTGGAAAGGTTGACAAGTTCGGAGATAAAGCACGCAGGTACTAGCAAAAAAGCATTGGTTTGCATATTGAAACAAATCTTTAATTGTTAGCAAAGATGCTTAAAGAGGAGAATATCGATATAAACTAGCCAAAATGTTTGGGAAGGCTTCAAATTGAAATCACAGATAAATATTTTGTTGAGTGTTCTTGTTACAAAACATTAATGTTTTGTAGCTTTTAATGTGTAATTGGCCTAATATTGTTTCAGAATCAATGTCATAAATTATTATGTATTTTAAACTGTTAAATTTTATTAGATTTTGATTTTAATAGGGCTTTTTTAACAAATATTGTTAAAAAATAAAATTTAATAGTGGCCACATAAATCCATAATGACTAAGGTTACCTAATTTAATTATTTATAGCTAACTGCTTACCCTTAAAAATTATCTCTACATATTAAAGTGAGTTATTACCTTTCATTTATAGTCACTGTGGTCACATGATAAAACACAAAAATGTAAAAATTCAAGTAAAACTTGTTCTTTCCATCTAGTGAGACTTAAAATGATACAAAACAACGTATGACCTCTGTTGCTTTAATTTCTTATTGGAATCTCAAAGTATATTAACTGGGTTACAACCCCTGGAACTCTGCACAAAGGTGCACTAACTGCATTAAACTGCAGTAGTGCTCTAACTGCATTAAACAAATCCTGAGTAACTTTCAACACTTGCCCAACTGTGCCTACATCAGGCCTTTCAGGTTTGTTCTAATCAGCAGGTCTCTCTCTCTACACAAGCAGCAACGGTGATAACATTCAATCTTTTGTTATGAATCATGCTGATTATGATCATACTTCTTATTTTAACCTATGCCGTTTGACATAAAATCTGCCGGCTATTTACTAAACCTTTAGACTGACCAAGTATGTGACAAAATGAGACATAAAAAAATAAATATAAAGCTAACTATTAGTAAAACGTAAATGTCATTTATCTTATTAGTAAAACGTAAATGTCACTTATCTTCTTTCAAATATGTCCAACTATTATAAGTTAAAATATTTAATGCTATTTGATAAATTGCATAAAGTTTATTTTATTCTCAAGCTTACTAATAATTATGTTAATTAATTCATGTTGAGTAATAATGCATATTACTTAGGGATCTATTTTATTTTTAAGATGGTATTACAAAAGTGAAATTCAGGCATAGAAGAGTATTTTTAATTGAATATATTCAGTTCTCCTTTGCTCAAAGGTCCTTAATTTTTTTCATTAATGGTCCTTAAAAGTACTTAATTTTCATGTGCAGAAATGTGTACGAACCCTGAAATAGTGCAATGATTTGAAGGTACTCTTTTGTTAACAGGACTGGATTCAGAAATGTATCCATGCATTATAAATGTACGTGCTCATGGTATGTGTATATTCTTTGTGTATATACAGTCAAAAGTCGTTAATCCGGACTCGTCGGGACTTCGGCAATTCCGGATTATCGATTTTTCCGTATTATAGATCATCAGTTTAAATCTGATAAGATGGCATGCAGAAATTATAAAATTAAAAACATGAAACCGTAATTTATGAAATAAAGAACAATTATGATCTAAAGGGTATCAAAATTTACAAAAAAAAAAAAAAACTTAATATTTATTTACTTTATTAAACATTTCTTTCAATGTAAGTTGTTTAAGTTGCTTCATTTTTTATTTGATAATACATTTTCTTTAATTCTATAAACACACATCCACTGTTCAGGTCCTATAATTACTGTGTCTAGAATACCGTCAATCGAAAGTTTTTCGTTTTCAATAACCTCTGTTACTTTCTTCGCTATTGGAAGCGAATTATAATGACGAGGAATTTGATTTAAATCATATCAAAGACGGAGTACATTGAGATGAAATACTAAATTTAGTAAGGAATTATAAGCCAAATAAAATAAAAACATCTTCCCTGAAGATAAGGATAGAGCTGACAGATCAACTTCCAATTCATTGCGCACTGCAGCATTAAAGTTAAACAAAGTTTAGATAAACAAAGGATATGCCTTTATCCATTTTTTGCAGCAATTCCACTTTTTGTTTAATGGACTTATACTTTTGCTTTGTAGATCCTTTACATATTAGTAAATATATATCAGAAATTCTATTTGACATAATCGAAAGTTCAAGCTTATTTTTATAAAATTGCTCTAACAGTCTGCAAAAAAAAGTAAGCCGAATCCAATTTGAAGATTAAGGAACAATGCAATCTGCAACATTAACTGAAATAGATAATTTTAGCTTATCTTATACCGTCCGTTATATATTATGCGCAGAAAGTTTGTAGCTTTGAGGTCTGGATTATAGATCATTCCGGTTTATGGGTGTCCGAATTAATGACTTTTAACTGTACTATGTATTCTCCGACACGTGAATACATACATGCATTTCTGAATCCAGCCCCGATAACAGAAGAGTACCAATTTGAATGATAGATATTTAATTTTTAAATCCTTTTTTTGATATCCTATGGATTTAACAATTTGGAAATTGCCCATGATGAAAAGTCGGCAATAGAATTTTGGGTAAAGTGCAGAATCACTCGCTGCTTGACGCATTTTTAAGAATTGCACATACTCGGTATCCATGTGCACATCAACCTATTTTCACTTAAAAAAAAAAAATCCCAGAATTTCACAAAAATGGCACTGCGCAGCCCCTTGACTTTATCTATGTACCTATTTTCATTTAAAAAGTAAAATAAAATTGACAAAAATCCAATTGTTTTTACCCTTTTAAAAAGCGGCAAACAAATAAGTGAGCGATTCTGCACTTCTGAATTAATATTCTGATTATTTTCAAAGAAAAGGCATCATTCATCATAGAAAATTACGTTTGAACAACCGATGAGATGAAATTATGCTTTAGCGATAAGTCAGTAGCGAAATAGCGATGCAGGCATCCATTCAGTTATGTTTAGCAATTTTTATATAAATTATAATAATGATCTAAAATACTTATTTACTCTTATGCTTTCATTCAGTCATGTTTAGCTTTTTCATATCAATTATAATAATAAAAAAGTATTATATGAAATTAACTTTTCATCTAAATTAAAACATCAGTTCTTAGATAGTTATTTACTATTATACTTCCTTTCTTGCCACAATTATTAGGGTTGCCGCAATTATTTTTGGCTGCATTGACATCAACAATAGTTTGGCGACATTTTACGGCCCTCGAAACCGAATACAGTCAAAAGTCGTTAATCTGGACTCGTTGGGACTTCGCCGATTCCGGATTATAGGTCATCGGTTTAAATCTGGTAAAATGGCATGCAGAAATTATAAAATTAAAAATATGAAACCGTAATTTATGAAATAAAGAACAATTATGATCTAAAGGGTATCAAAATTTACAAAAAAAGAAGCTTAATATTTATTTGTTTACTTTATTAAACATTTGTTTCAATGTAAGTTGTTTAAGTTGCTTTGTTTTATGTGATAATACTTTCTCTTTAATTCAATAAACAGACATAATTTCTTCTTCAGTTACAAAATTCCGCTGTTCAAGTCCTATAATTGATGTGTCGAGAATACTGACTAATTTATCAATCAAAATTGTTTCGTTTTCAATAATCTCTGTGTCACTTTCTTCACTATTGGAAGAGAATTATAATGACGAGGAATTTGATTTTAATCATATCAAAGACGGAGTACATCGAGATGAAATACTACATTTATTAAGGATTTATAACCCAAATAAAATAAAAACATCTTCTCTGAAGATAAGGATAGTGCTGGCAGATCAACTTCCAATTCATTGCGCACCGCGGAGTTCCCCCCCCCTTGCCGCCGCAGAGCAGCGTGAAATTGATAAACAGATTTCGGAATGGTTAGAGAAATGAAGGATATGCCTTTATCCATTTTTTGCAGCAATTCCACTTTTTGTTTAATGGACTTCGAAACATACTTTTGCTTTGTAGATCCTTTACATATTAGGAAATATATATCGGAAATTCTATTTGACATAATCAAAAGTTCAAGCTTACTTTTAAAAAATTGCTCTAACAGTCTGCAAAAAATAATAAGCCGGATCCAATTCGAAGTTTAAGGAACAACGCAATCTGCAACATTAACTGAATTAGATAATTTTAGCTTAGCTTATACCATTCGTTATACATTAAACACGCATGCATAAACGTATTATGCGCATGCACACACGCATATTCGCAGCCGTAAAGGTCTTACGCGCATGCGTCAACAAGATGCATGCGCAGAAAGTTTGTAGCTTTGAGGTCCGTATTATAGATCATTCCAGATTATGGGTGTCCGAATTAACGACTTTTGACTGTAGTACCAAAAATTGTTTTGTCCCACTTGGAAAGTTTTTCCTGAAAACTTGTAATGTTTTTCATAATTTGTTTATTTTAGTTAAAGTTAAAATCAAGTTATTTAATAATTAAACCACTGGATTAAACTTGAACTATTTTAAATTAATATTAATTTCCAGGAAATTTAATATTTAGTTGCCAGTAACATCTGAATTACGATGTGTAACCAATGGAAATTTTTTGCAGATGTTAAGACAGGGGAGGAAATTCTTCCCTAGGAGAGATCTCATAGTTTCAGGAAGGAATGCAGTTAGCCTTTTATTTAGCTATTAAGTATTTAGTTTAAGTTTATAAATATTAAAAACTACTTTTATCCAAATTTTGGTATTTACGAACATTTTCTTTACATTTTGGGGTTTAATTTATAAAACATTTTAGAAATTTAATTTATAAAAGACATTAGAAATTTAAATCTAAACAACTGTATTTATATGTTTTTGAAATTTTCGAGGGAAGGGGAGAATGATCATCCAACAGTGCTAAAAGAGGTGCACAGGCCGAAACACATTGAGAAACCCTGTGTTAAGACTTCAAATTGAAATGAAATGAAAATTTTCCTCTGCAATATTATTTATATATCTTTCTATAAATATTTTTAAGTGATACTTAATATTTAAATAAAAAAAGATTAGTAAAAAATTATTTTATCAGAAGAAAATGTTTTCTTTGGGGGAGGAAAAATTCAAGTCTGTCAGCTGCTTTCCGATCATCAATTCGGCCTCTTATATAATTTGAGTTATAGACTACACAAAATGGAAAATAACTGTTGGAATCAAATTTCAGATTATATAGCTTAAGATGGTAGAAAATCTGCCGTTGCTTTGCTGCATGATGTTTGATATGTTTTTGTTTAAGTTTCTTGCTCGAGAATAAAATTTAATTGAAATTTTAAATATGTTTACAGAAAAAAAGTGTAAAATGACGTTCTAGTATTTTATAAGATATGATTTTCCAATGTGTGAGGAGTCTTCATCCTAGCAATGAATCCATCAGCATGAGCATATGTAATATGCATATATGACAAATCTCGGGTAATAATATAGCAACACTGTAATGTATAGTGAATATATAACAAACAATGTAATATGGCTTTTTTTGTCTGTTACCTATAGATTTTCTAATTATGAAAAGTTACTATTTCCAGGTACAAAAATTTAGTAGAAAAAACTTCTTGGCTGACTTGGTCATCTACAAAATCCTTCATTTATAATAGACAATAATTATTATATATTTATAATAGACAATAATTATTTATACTAGACAGATTTTTGGGGTTTTAAAAATTCTGACTGCTAATGTACATTCTCCACCAACTTCAATGCTACATGCTTAGAAACACAATGAAAAGAGACTTTGTTTTACTCTCTTTCTTCTGTGTATAAGAGCTATAAAATTATGTTGCACATCCAAGATAAAATCTGTACTTTGTCATCCATGGAATTATTTTGGAATTCTCCTTGTAATTATTTTGAATAAAATTTGCTTTATTTATTTACTGTGTATGAAATATATTGAATAGTTATTGGTAATTACTTTTAAATACATTTATTTGCTGTGTAATTAAGTTTCTGCATGTTTATACAGGGTGATCCCAAAGCTGTATACATAAAACTTTCAAAACTGTAAAATTCCAGAATGGATATTAATGGAAAATTGTTTCAATGGGTAAAACCTGTTTCACTGGATATACTATTACAAGCAGCACATCATTTGAAATTTCAGTTGCAGTTTATGCCATTAGCTTTAAAAACCATTTGCTTAGTGCAAGATCGAGAGAAGTTATCCCCGATAAGAATGAATTTTCATGAATGAGCATTATTTCGTAGTACATTCGTATCGAAAAGTTGTTGAGGTGTAAAAATAGATCAATTTTGTACCTTTTTGGTTTACTACCCACTTTTAGGAGGGGGATTATTTCTCAATGCCCCTCTTTAGTCTACATTTTTATTAGTTATCAAAATATGCAAGAAAATTAATCAGCAGTGGCAAGCTGAGCGTGCGGTGACCTTTTACACTTTCACTCTTGCCATCTGTTCATTATCTGTCTTGTCTTTTTTGCCATTATAGTTTTGGGAAGGATCCTTATAATAGTGATATTTCCCTTTTCTGCAACTCTTACACAAGAAGGCTCTAACTCTAACTCCTGTCTTAACTCTATTGTCAGGTCAATATCTCCTTGATTTATGCTTGGCAATTTAGCTTGGCAAACTGTGAACTCCTCGATTTATACTTGGCAAACTGTGAACTTTTCTTATTTGTTGAAGAGCTACAGAAGAAAGTGTTCAAGATGTGTCAATCGGTGATACAGTTAAAGCCATTTTTGATATTATAATACAAGCGGCTGTAGCCTTTATACCTGCTACAGCCTTTATACCTGCTTTATACCTTTATACCTGCTGTAGCCTTTATACCTACTTTATACTAGGAAAACTGCCAAAATATTCAAAACTATGGTGGAACCATAAATATCAGAAAGCACTCAACAATAGAGAAAAGCTTGGGGAATTTTTCGTAGGTATCTCACTTTATCAAACCTTATAGAAAACACTAGAAAAGTAAGATGAAAGAACTGCAGAATATTTATGGATATACTTTGTGTCATCAGTTCATCAGTAACATCCTCTACATCAAATAAATGAGTATACGAAAGAATTAGGAAAGGATTGTAGAGCATATACTGATCACACCTTTTCCATTTGGGAAGAAGATGGTTAAGTTATTAGCACCACTGAACAAATTGCAAACGTTATTGGTGAGCATTTCTAGTGGAAGAAACTACCCTCAGCTTTTCTTTCTGTCTTTGAAGTATGCTCAGAGAAATTTCCTTTTGCCTTCAGCTCTTCCAACTCGGAGTCACATAAGGGCAATTTATTGATGTTTGAACTAAGGACAGCTTTGTTAGATACACATAGGTCTACCCTGGGTCCAGATGATTTTAGTTATGAAATGAAGCATCTTGCCTGTGAATTGTTTGCTGCCCTTCTCTAACTATTTACAATTGAATGTTGTAAGGGCACACGTTTCAGAACCTCCAAACTTGTTCAAGACATATTGATGACCTTCAAATAAGTCTTCAATGTCTGTATATGAGGCATTGGAAGAGACAGTTGCAGATCACTCTTAACAGAATTGAGAAATAGTCAGAAAAACATGGATTTGTATTTTCGAAACAGAAGCCTATTTGCATACACTTTTGTCAAAAATGAAATATGTATCCCGAGCTTCAGCTTCAGGGGTCATTGGTTCCTGTCATACCTGAAGTCAAGTTTTAAGGAGTATTGTTCAACCAAAAGCTAACCTTTGTTTCCCATGTCCTGTACTTGAGGAAGAAGCGTTTTAAAACATTAAATATCTAAAGAGTCTTAGTAAACACCTCCTGGAATGCTGAAGATATCTGCATAGAGTACTTCTGCGCTTTAGACCGAACTATCAGTCAGTTGTTTTTGAATTATCTTGGTCTTCAGTTTTATTGAAACTGGATCCCATTTGTCTTCAAACCCTGCAGAGTTTGGGGGGAACCTTTCATAACATCACCAGTTCAGAGCTTTTATATTAACAGTTATGTACCATCATTTCAGTTAAGACTTAAACAATTGTCTGTCCAGCATTATTTCAATATTTTATCATATCCTGACCATCCTTTTAAGGTTCTTCTGCTTGATGACTGTGTGACTCCTTATTTGAAGCACAGCCATCTTGAATTCCTTTTTTTCTTTTAAGGGTTTTGTAATGATTGCGTGTTGGTAAATTTGCTTGGTGCTGCTCAGTATGTAGTTGCTTGTGTATATTGCCATCTGTTAGCATTGATGAGAAGTAAAGCAGTAGATGAGATTTGTATGCCCTTGAAGATGATAATGACTATGGGATTTGATGGGTCTGTTATATGACAGTCGAATATCATATCACTATTACAAAAGAGCTCCCATGTGACATATTCTGATATTTGAACTGTTTTGCAATACGATTATTTTGATTAGCTCTCTATACACTCACTCAGCCAGCATTTCTGATGTGATATGAGGAGATACAATTGGTTGCCATGAACTGAATCTGCATTGTAGGCATGGCTGTGAGCCCAGTGTGTTGGGAATGATCATTGCATTGATGATCTGTGGTTGCAGCTGCATTGTATGGCTACGATTTGTTGGATCTTCAGATGCATGGTGAAGCTTGGTTGAGAGACCCAGTCTGTAGGAATGTGTATTGCCATTAGGTTGTGGGTGGAGCATGTGCAACATAGTTTGTCATTTGTCTCCAGTGGGTAGAAATGCGTAGTTCTCCAAGGTCACCTCTGTAGCAATCACATGATGGTATGCTTTCTTATTACTGCTTGGTATGTAGTTGCTTGCTCATGTGCTGCCTCCTATTAGCACTGACCTTTGATGAGAAGGGCAGCACTGCACAAGTTTTGTATGCCTTTGAAGCAGATAATGACTTTGGGACTGTCATATGGCAGTTGAATATCATACCGCTGTTGCAAAAGAGCTCCTGTGTGATAGATTCTGCTATTCAAACTGCAAAACATTGTGTGAAATGTGTAGTCCTGCATTGACCTGTTGAAATATGGCCACCACCAAGCCCTGATGGTAAGGAATGAGAACAAGCTTCAAAAACTGAGAAATATAGCTTTGGCTGCTAAATGCGCTGATAATGGGTACTAGAGTGTCGAACTGAATACTACCCCACACCATAACATTGGGTGCAGGACCAGTATGATGATGCATAACCCAACAGTTGAGCGGCTTCTCTCCACAGTATCTCCAAAATCTAATCCGATTGTCATGGTACTGCAGGCAGAAGCGTGGTTAATCTGAAAACACATCATGCCATTCAGTCACCAGAAACAAATGCCTTTAGTTTAAAGTTAAGCAAAGCAATAGACACCTAGTGAACAGTCCATTGTCATCAGTGCCATGTGCTCAATAAACCTGTCTTTCCTGTGAAGTAATGTGACGAGGCAGTTGCGCTTCCTCCTGTTTGTCGGTCATTCCCTCCTGTATCTACCAATTCCATATTTGCATGGCTGTTTGGCTCTGTTAGACATGATGACCAATTTCCTAGAAGGATAATCTGCAATCTCTGTGCACGACGATTCTACATTAGTTGAACAGAGAGACATGCTCGAATTATGCTTGTGTTTTTCTATGAGGCATATTGAAGCTGCACATGCAAAAAAATTCTCATGAGAGAACAAATCTGATTATTCAGAATGGAATGATAATGCAAGTTTCATGCCGTTTGGATGCTTCCTTTATGGTGTAGCATATAAAATGGCTAGTGGTGTAGTTGCATTCATCATATATATTTTTTCATCTGTGTGTCATTAATTAACTGTCATTAAAATAATTTTATGTGCTCATTTTAATATTAGTCCCGATTTTATCAGAATGTGTTAAATTATGCATTTGATGCATTATAACCTTTTTCTCAGCTTATGTGCCATTAATTTTACCACCACAACCACGATTGGTTATTTATATATTAATCAATTATATATTTGTATAAAAAATGGTGTGGTTATTTGTGTATCAGTGAAATTAATACACAACAAATACACAGACTCATATATATATATATATAATTACAAAATAATTAAAATATATATATATATATATGTAAGATAAAAATTATATGAATCAGAATTATAATATAACTATAAACATTAATTCTTCCTCTCTATTCTAAAATCGTAATAACTTCTCTACATTGCATCATTCAAATTAATCATGCGATCTTACGTAACCGTTAATACCAGATGCCTCTTGACAACCAATCACCGAATTGCAAACAAAAACTATTCTCTTCGCGTGCTTCCATTTTGCATAACTACGCACTTCAGCTTTCGCCCTCTACTCTGCTAAGATGTAATTTCGCTGGCTTGCTTTCCTTCTCAACAATATCAAAAATGTAAATCTTTTGTGGAAAGGCATGACTAGAGTGCAAAGTGACTGTGGCCACAAATATCAGTTCAAAATAAAAATGGAATTAAAACTGCCTCGACTGACAAGCTCTTTAGATCACCGATCTACAGTGTTCCGTCTTTTCCTTGTGCTTTTAATATGACATATATAATCATGCCTAGTATTTTCACCCATTAAGCTACTGAAAAATTATCAGTAAAGACATAAAGTAAGAAACTTAGAACTAATTTCACAAAGACCAAAAATTGAAATTCATATGTTATAAATTTCATTGTCTTTGTGGAAAATGAGTTCTAAATTTCTTATGCTTTATATATATATGTATGATATAAACCTGTAATGAAATAAGTTTAATGAAAAAGAGCAGCGTTATGAGTTTCCTACCAATATGATAGATAATATTCTATTCCTTTTCAGATTCTCCATGATTAGTAATGTATAGCTGATTTCATTTTTATGAGCATTTACTGATCTAAACCCAGCATGTCATTTATTTCTTGAGAGATTTATACATTTTATTTAAATATAATGTATTTAGAATTAGTATTTTGAATCTTTATTCAATCCTCAATTGCTTCTCCCTCAGGTATCAGAAAATAGGATTTACCAGAGGTTTTAGTTTAGGTGAAGAAACAGGATATAAAGAAGGTTATGCTTTGGGACTTCAAAGAGGGGCACAGATAGCTTCTGAAGTAAGTACTTCCACCTCTTGCATCTATTCCTTAACTAGTTTTCAATTTTCATCATTTTATGCTTTAGTCGGAAAACAAATGAATTAAATTTTAGTTTACATTTTCTAAACTGTTCATTTTTACATCATGTTTTATCTGAAAGTTATTTGTATGTATTTTTTTCAGTGTAATGTTAAGTGATTTGTTTCAATAATTTTAATAGATTTAGATGGAACAGTTAAAACTATGTATTTTGAAGTGACTGTTTAATAGCTTCCTTTTCCTTTCGAAATAGACATGATACAGTCTGCTCCTTAACCTTAACTTTCGGGGTTGCCTAAGTTTTCTGTGAGTGTAAACTACTCTTTATTTTCTAGGGGTTACATCTAGATATACTGGTTTGTGGGAGAGTATAAAATATCACCATCAGTCAATATACTTCATATTCGCTTCAGTTTGCATTTTCTGTCTGTGATATACTTTTCTTTAAATGGAGGAAAGTATCTAACATTGAAGGGTTAAATATTTGTTATGATACATCATACTAAGTGTTGCATTTCAATGAATACATACAAGAAAAGTGATCCAGAAAGCAAAACTTTTAAGTTTACTTGAACCAACAAAATATTGGTTATCAACATAACAGTATATTTTGTGTAACATGAGTGAAGATTGCTGCTTTAAAAGAATTAGTTAGGAAATAACATCATTTTTCAAAATGTGTTACCAATAATGATTACTTTATAGCACAGGAAAAGCAAACAGAATGAGCTATCTAAACCAGTGACATCTTAATGTATGGCCATTAAGGGCAATACTGTGGTCCCATGAATATAGGAGCCTTATTTTAGTAAATGTGTAAATCTTGAGATAGTTCGTGTGGGGACACATGATTCTAATAAGATGGCCTTGCTCTAAAATAGTGTGTAAGGATGTTATAATTAAAATGACAGTGCTTAGAGACATGTGAAAACTGTTCTCATTAACTGATCAAGTGAAATTTGGCATGCATCCTGTTCAGATTAGGAAAAGAAATTTAGTATGAAAAAAATTCAAATTCTTCAAAAGAATACATGTGGTATCTAATGAATGACATTTGTAAGACTAGTACACAAAATTTTAATTGCAGTAAGAGTATAAAACTATATGTGCATTATGAGATCCTTCATTTTTTTAATGCACTGAAATCATAAGATCATTTTATTAACTGCCTCGTACAGCATTTTATAAAGAACCTGAAAAATATGTCCCACTTTCCTGACCTTTAGCTTTGTCAAAGAGAACCCACATCACTAAATATGATCTCTCAAGAAATTCGAGAGCCTAAATTATACGTGTTGTCTGGAATTTCAGAGACATGCATATGTGAGGCTTAAAGAAATGATATTTTTTAGCTACTCAGACATGATTAAATCTCTTAGCATGAAAGTTCATGTGAGCAGTTCTTGCACTTTGCTTTAAAACAGGGGCCCTCAACAAGGGAGAATTCCCCCTAGATGAGAATTTCATAGTTCTAAAGGGGATGAGGGTAATCTTTTATTTTCCTAAATTTAGTTTATGAGTATAAAAAAATACTTTTTTAAAGTTCTGGTATTTATCGACATTTTCATTACCCTTTCTTGTTTATGTGTATGTATTTTTTGAGTTTGGGAAATGAATGCGGGATAATGGTCAGCTGTGGTAAAACGGGTGAATGGGACAAAAAAAGGTTGAGAACAACTACTTTAGAACGAGGAGAAGATTTATGAACTGGGCAGCCCATCTTACCAGAACTTTTAAAAATCTCTCATCTTTGAATAGGAAATATGTTCACTAGATTTTTTAAAAATTGAGTAATTATTTTGGAGCCTTTTGGAACAGGAAGCATCTTGTTGCTGCAACATACATGACTTCATAAATGTGTCTTCGATTAAAATGATAGAGTCCAACATTCATGTTTCAATGTGTTATTGGATTGCTGTTACAAGGATGTGAATGTTGAACACTCTCATTCTAATAAGTATTGTTCCAAAACTGGATTGTAATGTTTACTCATAATTCGTCACTTTGCAAGATCTTGGTATTTCAGGTCTGTGAGAGAAAAGTGGGACAGGGGTATCTTAACGTAGGCCATTGTTCAAGTGCTTGAGGTTTACTGAATCCCAGAGGCAGCAATTATAATTACTGACCTTTGCATCTAAGTAGAAATGAGTTTTGTCAGCCCGCAGGATATTCCATTATTGTGTGCTCATCTAATTCCATCCTTTTATGCCATAATTTCACTTTGCATAAAATAGAAAAAAATTCAAGCTGGATAACTGAAAATAAGATTTTCATGAGCTTTCCAAGTTTGCTAGAGTAGACTGCTGATAATTTGAACTTATTTTTGGATGTAAACAAGTAAAATTTTTGATTTTCCAGGAAATTCGGCATAGCAAATTTAATGGCAATTTTTTTTATATGTGTATGTCTTAAATTACATACACATATAAAAAAATTATGTATTAAATTTTTTATATGTGTACTTTCTAACAAAAATATATTGTTTTGATTGAAGAAATAGATTTTTTTTATTAATGAAGTATTTTCGATTCTACAGCATTTTTCTCTTCTCCTAATATTAATTTATTTGTGTGTATTGTATTTTAAAAATGTAACAGTTTTGTAATAAATCTTGATTAAGAAATATTTAAGGTATGAATTTTAGCAGTTACTTATATGCAAATATGCCAAGTTCAATGTAAAAATTAGAACAGAAATATAAACAAAACGAAAAACACAGCTTTTAATTTAAAAAAAGGCTAAAAATTTTTTAATTCGCTCAGTTTTTAGTCCCAAAGTATGGAGATTAACTGTGCGAATTCTAAGTCATCAGACAATCGGAATTCTAAATCATTTACTGTTAAAATAAACATACATACTACTCTAATATAAACAGAAATCATTCACTGATAAAACAAACATAACTTACTGCTGTAAAATTACTCAAACTTATTGTTTTAATTTATTGGCAAGGAAATATTTTTAAAGAAGGAAAAATGTAACTTATAAAATTTGTTTACTGTAAATTTTTTGGCTGGTGGGTGTAACATATCTAGCCATCATCAAAGATGTGAAAAATTTCTTATCTATCTACTCAAAATTTGATTTGCTGCAGTTTCCTGTGGCTCATCTTTATTAGTTACCAGCAAGTTTTTGCAAACGTTTTTGCAAAAAAAAAAAAAAAAAAAAAAAAAAAAATTAAACACCAAAGAAGGACTTTTGCAATTGTGACAAAATTTGGTATGCAAAAACATCTTAATCGAACATGCAAATGGTCAAAGTTTCAAGGCAAATGAACAGGAATTCCGATAAAAGCACGCATTTCTAGTGCACAATTCACAAATTATAAAATCAGTAACAGAGGCGAAAAATTTATCTTTTTTGTTGCTGCAATTGTAATTCCGTAAAGAAGCAACTAAAGATGCCATTACAACGATATCTAAGACCTAAACTAAATGACTATTGAACAACAAGACTATAGACAACTAAATGACTATTGAACATGGTCGTATTATAGGGGTGTATGAAGCTGAGTGCCTATACCGAGCAATAGGCCGCCACATGCAGTGTATAGACACTGCTGTGCAAAGATACTGGCAGCAATAGTTGCTACAAGGAAACTGCTGACGAAATGAAGGCTCTGGAAGGCCAAGGAGCACAAATGCGAGGCAAGATAGGATGATTGCTCACCAGGCGCGAACCGCCCCAACAGTATCATTATTGAGTATTCGCACTACAGCCACCATCTCACAGCGCTTCTCTGAAGTGGGGTTACGCTCACAGAAGCCTTTAAGATGTTTGCCTTTGATCCCACAGCATCAGTGGAGTTGTCTGGAGTAGTGTCGCAGCCAATCATCATGGCTGCCATCAGACTGGCATCGAATAGTGTTCAGCAATGAATCCTGCTTCGCTGTTGAAGCAGATGACCATCGTGTTCGTGTGTGGAGATGACAAGGCCAGCGGTCCCAATCAGCCTTTGTTTTACAAGCCATAACCCCTGGTGTGATGGTGTGGGTTGCTATTTCTTATGACAGCAGGTCATCTTTAGTCATCCTCCGTACATCTTTAACAGCTCAATGATATGTTGATACCATCCTGCGGCCGGTTGTATTACCCTTCATGGCAAGTCATCCTGGGGCCATTTTCCAACAAGATAATGCCAGGCTACATACTGCTTGCATATCTCTAAACTGTCTCTGTGTGGTTGATACTCTTCCTTGACCAGCAAGGATCGCAGATCTAGAGTAACAACTGATGAATGCCTGGCATAATGTGACGCAGGAGGACACATTCTGCCAGGAACATCTGCCACTGCTTGCCTCAACAAATTCAAGCATCCATTGGCCCCAGGGGTGGTTCGACCAACTACTAATTTGAGCATTCAATGGATGATTGTGAGCCATGAACGGGTACTATGACCTTGATTTTTTAATCATTTTATTATCTGTGTATGAGCTATAGACATATTCAATTTCATCAAAAACAACCACTTCCTTCATGGTTCTCCGATTTTTTTGCAAAAGCGTGTAAATAAAAGCATACGATATCTTATATTTTCCTACTTTGGATTGAGAAGACTATTAACTGCTGTTTCATTTGCAATAGGATAAGAAAGGCAACATTTTTTTTTATGATATTCATAGCTGGATAACTGTATCTTAATTTTGTGCAACGGAAGTCCTCCTCTTTCTGTTGAATGTAATTTCTCAATTTCATTTTTTAGAAGGATTTTTTAGAATCCCAATTTTGATTGTTTTAGAAGGATGAAGAGTTTATTGATTTATTTTTTATGTACCACTTTAATTAAAGAATGTTCAACTTACTGTTTGTTTTCAGAGAAGGGTAATAAGACATATATATATTGCAAAAAACAATAATTGTGTCATTTTTCAAAAAGATTTATTTAAAAACATTTTTATTTAGATTGGATTTTATAAAGGATTTGCTATTGCATGGATGATTGTTTTAGAAGGAGAAGAAACTGCCAAACAAAGGTAACTAAATTTTACTGAAAAAACTATTAAGTGTTTTCTGTGTGCAATGTTTATAGAAAGATTTTAATTGCTTAAGATTTAGTTTTATAAATTATATTTTCAATTAATGAATCTTTGTTATCATTTCAATCTAATATTATAAATAAAAATACATGTGCTGTTAAAGTTGAGATGGATACCTTCCTGAAGGGAAAGTAGAAGGACTTGAGGAAAAGTGGCTTATTTTTCATTTCTTGTTGAAAACTGAAGCCCTGACAGAACTATAAATGTTCAAATATAATAGTCACTAATCGTAGAAAAGTTGGAGAAAATATATTTCAGGGTATCTCTTGGTGAAAATTGGCGGTTTTTTTTTTTTTTTTTTTTTTCCCATTCTTGTTTATGAGCAACTCCTTCCCAAGTAAACTAGCATCTAAAACATAAAAAATTATAATCTCAATAAACTGCACATAAAATCAAAATAATACAAAGTAATGACATAAAAATGGAAATGCATGTTATCTAATCTGCGCAGTACAAAAAGGAAACATCAATTTAACCTTATTTAGAAATTTCTGTGTCTTCGGTGTATTGCATACAAAATTCCTTAATAGCATCCAAAAACTGTTTAAAATTATTTGAACTAGAATCTGTGTACTTCTGTTGCCATATAAATTCACAAAAGTAAAAATCAAAAATATCCTTAATGCTGCTGGACTATCAGTGGCATTTCTTTTGAAAATCCATTTTTTTTACACCCCACATACCTTGCATAGTGTTGATATGAGCTATGGTTTCGAAATTCTTAAATCTCGCTGCATAATTTACTGAGAGGTGAACAAAGCCATTTAAATCTTCATTTATGCACCAGTCAATCAATATTTTTTTCCCATTCATTCCAAAGCATACAGAAACTTCAGGTTAATTGTATCACCAGCAGGCATTTTAGGGTGTAAAGCACAAAATAAGCAACGTATTTCCTAACCAACATCAAGTGCATAAATAACCTTAGGAAATATATTCCCAACAGTCAAAATCACTGCAATCATGCATTACAACCAATCACGTCATAATAGGGTTTCCTTAACATTCAATCTAAAATACTCTTGCCATAAATGAAACAACAACTTGGCAATAATCCGAGGGGTACCCTAAAATATAGGCTACCCGAAAAGTTATACAGTCAAAAGTCGTTAATTCGGACACCCATAATCCGGAATGATCTATAATCCGGACCTCAAAGCTAAAATCTTTCTGCGCATGCGCATAGCCGTTTTACGCGTGCGCGCAAGACATTTATGACTGCGCATATGCGTCTGCGCAAGTGCAGAATACGTTTACGCATGTGCGTTTAATGTATAATGGATGGTATAAGCTAAAATTATCTAATTATCTATTTCAGTTAATGTTGATGATTGCATTGTTCCTTAATCTTCAAATTGGATCCGGCTTATTATTTTTTGCAGACTGTAAGAGCAATTTTATAAAAGTAAGCTTGAACTTTCGATTATGTCAAATAGAATTTCCGATGCTGGAGCTCCCAAAGGATCTAGAAAACGAAAGTATGTTTCGATGTCCATCAAACAAAAAACGAATTGCTACAAAAAATGGATAAAGGCATATCCTTTGTTTATCTAACCATTCCGAAATCTGTTTATCAATTTCACGCTGCTCTGCGCGGGGGGGGGACGTCGCGGCGCGCAATGAACTGGAAGTTGATCTGTCAACACTATCGTTATCTTCAGGGCAGATGTTTTTATTTTATTCGGCTTATAATTCCTTACTAAATGTAGTATTTAATCTCGATGTACTCTGTCTTTGATATGATTTAAATCAAATTCCTCGTCATTATAAATATCATGAATACAAATCAAATAGTTTTCTGGTTGCAATTTTCTGATTTCGGCTATGCGTAAGTTATGCTTTACGCATGCGTGCGTTGAAAGAAATGTTTAATAAAGTAAACAAATAAATATTAAGCTTCTTTTTTGGTAAATTTTGATACCCTTTAGATCATAATTGCTCATTATTTTATAAATTACGGTTTCATATTTTTAATTTTATAATTTCTGCATGCCATCTTACCAGCTTTAAACTGATGATCTCTAATCCAGAAAAATCGATAATCCAGAATTGCCGAAGTCCCGACGAGTCCGGATTAAAGACTTTTGACTGTATATTGATGTGAAAGTTTTAAGGAATACATATTCAGAATTTTTAGTCTACTTAAGTTCTTTTTTACATGTTTCAAACTGAAGTAAATAACTACTTGTAAACAGAGTCCTTGGGTGTTATTGCAAACCCTTAGTAGAAGCAGCCAGATTTTCAAAATGTGCCAAACTCTGGCAACCATGCCCATAAACAGTCTGCAAGCAAGCATTCTCATAACAATTTTTTTAAGTAAAGGGTCATTATTTTCATTTGCATTCTTTTTATTTTGTTCCAAGTTCCAATGGTTTTTATAAACAAGTCATGAACATTTTTGTCTTAAAATGCACTTGTGGAATTTGCAAGCAAGGGAAAAAACTGTGGTAAAATTTCTGCAGGAATACAAAATTTTGCTGAAAAATCTTTGAAGAAAAGGATAAGGAGATACATTTAGGAGACAGCTGGTATTGCTGAGGTTTCAGTGAGATGAGATTCTACAATTTTTCGATGATTTTTTAAGCAGATTGCTGTGTTCTTGGGGAGTAGAATAACACAAAAAAAATTTACAAAGAGATTTGTTCTGGTGAAGAATAGGTTTTATTTTTTTTAATATATTCCATAATACTTATTTAATAATTTAAATTTGTATCTTAAATAACTGAAGTATGTTTTCTCTTAATGTGTTGATAATGTCTACCCACTTATGAGATAAATATCCATAGTTTGGGAATGTTTCTAAAAACAATTTGTGCAAATTGCCAACTTGCACCCAATAAGTAAACTTTGCCCTTTCATCTGTAAAAAATTGCCAAGGTTGCATTAATATGCAAGTACCATAAACAGGATATTTGGTTATAAGTTTTTGAGTTTTATATGACACGCAAATGCTTTAATGTGCTTTGCTTTTATAATTTCAGGTTATGATACAGCTCAATATTTTTATGTTAGAAAAACTGGTAATTCATTTCTAGAGCTATGCATTTTTACTTCCTTGTACGACGTAAAAAGGAAGTATTGTAATCGCCAAAAGTTTCAGGCAGCATATTTCAATGAAAATATCCATTTTGACCGCTATCGAATGCAATTTAATGATGTTTTTGCATGATATCAGTACGTAAGGACAGAATAAAATACTCTTTTCCTTCAAAAAAATTATAAATCTGCTTTAAAATTAATTCTGAAGAGAATTTTTCGTGGCATCTGTACGAACGTATGTACGTACGTGTGTATGTACGTATCTCGCATAACTCAAAAACGAGTAGCCTCAGAACGTTGAAATTTTGTATATAGGACTGCTATAACATGTAGATGTGCACCTCGTATTTTGGTTGCAATCGGCCGCACCAAACGTATATAAATATATATATATATATATATCCACTCTATTACCCGGCTCAGTGCTCTCAGTTTCTTTACTCTTATATGTTTGTAAATTGTACATTTTTTTCTTTAAAAATGATTGAATTATATTGTTTTATCTTCTGGTTAAGGATTTTATGCCTTTAGTAAATCTGTGTACAATATTTTTAGAATTATCAGCTATTTTAAAGTTGTTTAATTGCCGCTAAGCCTGTTTTAATGGCAGCCATTGATGTTTACATTTGAAACAGGAGACTAGTGGTTTTTTCGTGGCGTCTGTATGAACGTATGTACGTACGTATCTCGCATAACTCGAAAACGAGTAGCTGTAGAACTTTGAAATTTTGTATATAGAACTGCTATAACATGTAGATGTGCACCTCGTATTTTGGTTGCAATCGGCCGCACCAAACGTACATAAATACTATATTTACAGTATATATATATCCACTTTGTTACTCGGCACAGTGATCTCAGTTTCTTTGCTCTTATATGTTTGTAAATTGTACATTTTTTGCTTTAAAAATGATTGAATTATGTTGTTTTTAGCTTCCGATTAAGGTTTTTATGCCTTTAGTAAATCTGTATGCAATAATTTTAGAATTATCAACAATTTTAAAGTTGTTTAAGTGCCACTAAGCCTTTATTTTCATGGCGGCCATCGATTGTTTACATTTGAAACAGCAGACTAGTGGATTTGTTGCCAATCTAGAGAAACTTAGCTTCGCAACAACAAATATAACACATTCATTTATTATTGCCAATTAAATCATGCTTAATTCTTTCTGGAATTTTTTTGAGGAAATAAGCGTTTGAGCGTAATTTTTAATATAGATATTTTGAGTTTTTCTGTATTTTTGCCTTCTCGCAAAGTAAGAACTGAATTAATTAAATGAGAAATACTCAGTCGTCTGTGAAAAACTTTCTTTTTTGTTTTATTTGCTTAATTTCTTTTATACATAGTTCTAGCTTTATTATAGTATTTGAATAGAACATGTGGCAATGATTAGATAATTCTTTAAATGATATACATTTTGTGCATTCTGAGTTATAATATGAATGAAATATAATACTGTTAAGTAAACCTAGCATCAGAGTGTCGCTATGGTAAACAAAGTGAATTTTAAAGAATGCATTTATTCTATTATGGTTTATGTGCTTTCGGCGAAGTAGGTTTAATTCAATCTAATAAGTTTAAATAAAATGCAAGAAAAAATGCGCATAATTTAATATTCCGTACAAGGAAGTCGTGGTGTACACATCAGATTTTTTACTTTTAATTATAGCAAAGTATATTTACATTAAATTTAAACCGCAGGAAATAATTTATAAAGTCACAATACTGGCTTGGGAAGTAAGTGTTTTAAGGTCAGAGAAAAATCTCTGGAAAAGAAAGACCTTTTCACTCGGCAGATGCGTGTATTGTTTAGTAATAAAATAAATCTGTGGTTTCAAAGCCCCTTATCTATATCTGGATAAAAATAAACATTCCTATTCGAATAGCAAGCAAACGCCATTATGAAGAGCAGTGGTTTCAAGGCGTGACCACCGAGCCTCTAGAGGATTGTGAGCATTGTGACACAATACTCTAGTGGCTCAGTGGTCGCACCCTGAAACCACAAAGTTAATGCCATAAATATAGATAGGCTTTTTTATATATGCAGTTTAATTATTGCAATTTTTTATTGTTCACAATAGAAATCATGATGTGTGATGAATAACTTTTGAAATTTAAAGTTGTTTATATTAATAAAAGGAAGTTATTTTGTCTCATTGAAAACAAATTTTAAAAGGCATCCAATTTGAAGTACTAAGACTTAAAACATGTATGATTGTGCAGTCATTTTGTGTTAGTTAGAGGTCAAAGATCAGTAATCAATTGATTTTCACTCAAAAATTTCAGAAAGAAGAGAAGAAAAAATTCGAAAATTGGTGGTTTTAAGGCACGACCACCGCACGTCAAAGTGTTAACTCATCTTTCCTTTGTTAGAATAGTTATGATGCAGAAAGTCTAAACTTAATCGTACTTAGTTTAAATTACTATTTGATGTGTAATTTGGAGAATTTCATGTAAAGTAAAAATGATCTGCGGTGAAAATTGAAATAAAGATATGGAATAGTAAAAAGTGAAATCCTTCTGTGTCATCATTTCTGCTGTATTCCACTCAGCCAAACAATGCCCGCACTCTGATGGCAAGTATCATCACTCATGTGCTCGATTGCTAAAATATCACATGCAGAATTTAGAGGGAGCAAATTTTTAAAAATTTTTAGAAGGCAATGGATGGCAGAATTAAAGATCCGTAGAGAATAACATTGGCTAGAAAATGCATAGTGTCAACTCTGACTGTAACCATTTTACCATAGACTTTCTTTTCAATCTCCAACTTTAATTCATCGTGTACTTATCTAGCATTATGTGCTTTAAACTTAGCAAATTAATGTTTATTTTTTATATTCATTATCCAGCTACTTCTTTTCTTTTAATAACTGTCTAACTTTGTCTTAATATATTGATGATATGTGTAAAGGATGGATACATGCCACCATAAAATAAACTATGACATCTGTAAAAGAATTTTGCTACATGCAAACTCTAATATGCTTTATGAGCTGTTTAATGACTAAATGTAGATACACAAGCCTGTTGTATTGAAGATCCATCTTCTTCTATCCCCCTCTCCGTTCTGATTTGGTTTCTAGATGAGTACAGTTGAATTATGTAGTGAATTATTCTTAAAAGTAAGCCTACACGCTGTTTTTTTCTTTTGATATCACCAGTGCAGTTTTTCCGGTTCTTTTTCATTCTGTAGGGTTTAATACTAACTTAGTTTTTGCAGCCAGCATATTCTGCTGTTACCCTCTTATTAACTTCCATCTGCATACAAACCCTTCAAATTCAGTATGTTAACCTCTAAAAATGTCTAATAGTATTGACAAACTAGCTTCTGTTTTAATAAAATTACTTACTAAATATAATCTATTTCTTTTGAAGTATATAAAATGAACTATGACTAAGAATCAGTCATGATTCATTGGCTTCAATAACTCATTTGATTCATGTGAGGCCCAGATGGTATAGTGGTTAGGGGAGCCTACTGCGGTATCAAAGGGCATGGGTTTGAATCCCAGAGAAGGCATGAGCATTTGTAAATATATAGCGTCTGTGCGCATGGAGGCACTCTAAATATGTGGCAAGCCGAAAATCTTCTCGAGAGGTTGTTGGTAGAAGAAGAGGTGCAGGAATCCCTCGGACTCATTCCTCCAGGGTGCTGACCATCAAAATTGAGGGCAGAACTGAACAAAGTTATACTGTTGTCCTTAAGACTGTTGCCAATGACAAGTGCTTAAGACTGTTTCCAATGATAAGTGTAATCTTACACTCCTTGCCATGATGAATTTCGTGGGCTTGTTCTGATGTTACTGTCAGACAAGTGTGATAAATCGCAACACACGCGTCTGATTGACACATCTGATTGCTCGCTAAATGAGACGCCAACTCGATACTGACTAACTCTCACTCTGGACGAGGTACGATCTCGCATTCTAGGCGAGGCACACACACACACTTCCCGACTGCGGACCAGCAGGGTTTATATAGCTTTTGGCTGGTGTTCGAGAGCGTTCTGGCCTAAACTGGTAAGAATTCGTTCCAGAAGGTTCTCCATCCGTCCATGGCTTATTGCCAATTTTGTCACCAAATGGGCGATTTTCTCGCCAAATGTGGCAACCCTGCGTTTTCTTGCCATTTCATGGCAACCCTCAAACTGCTTTGCGGGGAAGCTATCTCACTGTGCCTGTACATTTCATAACAATATATATATATATACACCAGGGAAGGGCAAACTACGGCCCGCGGGCCAACTCCGGCCCTCCGGAAGTTTCTATCCGGCCCATGGATAGAATTTAAATTTGTCGGTCCAAGGCAAATTAAAAGAAAGATTTATTTATATATTATATACCATCTCCTTTTCTACTTTGTTTAAATATTATTTGTTCTTCCTTTTTTTTCAAAGGGCTGATGGTCTTTTTACTTTCTCTATTTTCGTTCTAAAACATAAATTGACAGAAAAAGCAAGCACAGATAGCTTTCAATTGGTAAAGTGCTAAAACGGAAGTTCTTTGTTAGTAATAGCTGTAGATTGTAGCCAACAAGCGTTATCTTTTTTCGGGGAGCAGACATATGGGAATCCGATATAGGTGAATTAGACCTCTTAGAAAAAATTTAATCTTAATTATCTTAATCTAAAACTTAATCTGCTTGCTGGGCAGCTAGCTAAGAACGATTTGTCTCATTTCCCGAGGTTAAATTCAATAACCTCAGTGAATGAAGAGAAGCTTAAGCATTATGAAGATGGCTTGAAAAAAAAAACTGCATTTTGAGTTCGAATACAGATTTCAGTGCCATTCAAACATAATTAGATAATTTTACCATGCTTTTCAACGTAAATTGTGAAGCAGTAAGCTCAGATTTGCAGCTTGAATTAATTGAGTTGCAATCTAACAATCATCTCAAGCAGTTTTTTCTAAATATGCCAAAGTTAGTTTTATAAATCATTATCGAAAGTAAGTTTCCTAAATTTAATATCTCACACCTAGAAAATCAGTGCTATGTTTGCTTCATCTTATATATGTGAGTGTCTTCAACTATGAACTGTAGAAAGAATTATTTCAGAAGTAGACTGACAGATGAGCATTTAGCCTCGTTCCTTAGAATCAGTACTTCGAACCTATATATATGTATATATTCAATATAAGGAACTTTTAAAAATGAAATCGCAATTTCATTCATCTGATTAACATAGTTAAATTGTGATACTTGTATATTGTTTATAAAATTTTTGAAAAATTTATCTTGGCACCCCAAACTTTTTGTTTTCGATTTTTGGCCCGTGACCGAAAAAGTTTGCCCATCCCTGATATACACACACACACACATAATTCATATGCACACAGATACACATAAACACACATGCAATGATTACCTGTGTAGTTTAGTATTTAAACAATGTAATTATTCTGTGTAATATGATAAACTCCTTCCTGAAGTTCTGTAATTTCGCTTATCAAGGTAACTAATTATTAGGCCATACTAAATTTTAGAATAAAATTATATATATAAAAAAAGGTAGTCCATATTTTCAAATAAATACAGTATCAGAAAAAGGAAAAGCATCACATAGAGAAAGAGCTGTTTAAGATAATAGATGCAGAAGTCAAAAAGACAAACTATTTTGGAGTAATTATGAATGAAGGATTCATTCAAATATTTGCGCACTTTGTTAAGCATTATGCCAGGAATGTTAAAAACACCTCTGAACAATTTTAAGCAAAAATTAAAAACTGCAGTCTCACCAGGAAACTGCATTTTTACAGGGCTACTCTTCTTCTAATCTTTAGCCATGTCTCTTACAAATTTGCTCTAATTTCTAATACTGAAATTTATAGGCTGCAAGTTATGTATATAAAATAAATAAATAAATAGAGTTATCATAAATGCATCATACATTATATATAACGGGAGTTTGTATGATTACCTTAAATTATGTGATATCAAGGACTTGTTGACTGATTCTAACAAAATATTTTATGACTGAGTAATCATTTGTAAATGTATTTGATAAATATATTTTTCCAGGCTGCAAGTTTATTGATATCTCCATAAATAATTACTCCAAATAAGCAGGAAGAAATTGACACTTTATTATAAAAAATTCACGAAACACAGTACTGTAAATAAGTACAAGACTAGCTGAAGGAGAATGTGGATGTTATGCAATTCCATCTTATTGCAAAAGAAATACCTTAAGTACTCCAAATCACTCAGGTAAACTTGAAAATGCAATTCATGTAACTCTCCTTTAATAGCCAACTTTCACAACTGAATAACTGCTAATTCTCCGGCTGTCTCACAATTATATAGTGTAGCATGGACTTCTAGAAGCTTCACCAAAAATCAATTGTAATGCTTTGAAAATGTGTTTTCCCAAATCTTCCAGAAAGTCTGCAAGTGGTGAAATATCATTAAATATTGCAAGACCTGAAACAAGTGTATTTGCCCTTATCTCACAGAGCTATTTTTATAATTCTTACATTGTTAGACTCACAATTGAAAGAGCTACAGTTCTATATGCATATATAAAAACAGTTATATACAAAACATATAGCCACAAATTTAGCAAAACACAAAGTAAATCCTAAAAGAAAAAAAAATACACAATATTACAATAATGCATAAGGATTTAAGTCTTTACAGATATTTACGACAATATTTTCAAATACAAAAATCTGCCTAATGTCTGTTAGTAATTATCATAATAACAATCTTTGTTAAAAATGTTGTCTAATCTGTGTTAGCAATCGTCATAATTTGATGATTTACTGAACCTGTCTTCTCTAATCTGATAATTACCTTCTACACATATCTGATGATTACTTTTTTTGTTTTTTTTGTTTCCATGAAATCAGAAATATTTTCTAAATAATCGTACCTCACACCATATTTCTACATATATAAATAGTCAAATTTTCTTGTAGTTCCATTTGTGCACTCTTGATTTTCCATCGTGTAATATGTTCTTTTATATTTTCTATGAATCCAGCTATTCCTTTGTATTTTAATTTGTTATAATTCCCATTGATGCTGTGTATATGTTGTTGATGCATATATACAGACATTATGAAATAGCAAGAATCTTTTTATCTTTTGGCTTCCCCTCTGAGGATTTATTCCTCAGTCTGAAATTATAATGACTAACTTATGGTATTAACTTAATACCATATGGTTAATGGTATTAACTTAATAAAGATATAAACATGCTGAACTGTTCCAGTTTCTCCTTTTCCTTTATTGCTGACAAATGAAATGTAAAGATACATGAATAATGAACGTAATGAGATGGTTTTGTCGTATGGTAAGATTGTGTTTTAGGATATGCACACCTGCAATTTAGCAAAGCCATTAGTCAAGCATGCAGGTTGTCGAACTGATATACTATTTCCTTCAAAAACGCTTTCGCATTAACCCCTTAACTGCCACGGGCATATATATACGCCTTGCTCAGCCGATGTGTTAACTGCCACGGGCATATATATACGCCCTTCCAAAATACTATCATTTGCTTTGCCCTGCTACCTGTAAAATTATTCGCAAAGTTTTGGAATGCAACACCACAATGACCTTGACAAAGTATGCGAAGGAGAATACTATTTCATAGAAGTGTGGGGAGAAAATGGAGGGAGGGGTGTGTCTAAAGGGATGAAAGTAATGACTGCTTGGTATTGGCAGGTGTTGTTTGAGCAAAACGTTTCTTTTTTTTAATTCTGTGTCCTCTGTTTTCGTTTTCTTTTTGTAGTAGGTTCCAGGAATAAAGAAAGATATAAGGGATGTTTCAAACTCATTTATCTTTTTTGAATTATTTTTTTATGAACTGCTCGGGCTTCATATTGTTACTGAAACTAACCATTTTGTAGACGAGTATATGCACCAACACTTTGAAAACAAAAAATCAAGAACAAAATCGTGGCATTCAACCGGTTCAGAAGAAATATATGTTTTTTTAGGCATACTGATTTCTTAAGGTATAACACTAAAACCTGATATTACACTTTACTGGTCTAAAAATGAATTGATCGAAACTCCATTTTAGGGATCTTTTTCGTTATACAAACATCATTTTTATTATACTTACATCTTTTTATTATACTTTTAACTCAAAACATTAAATTTTGTGCATTCATTTTTTTTTCTTTTATTCTTTATTTTGTGAAAGTAAACAGTTTTTAGAAAGTAAAACTTGCACTTATTTTCCCCCTAATGCATAGCATAACTACGTGCGCCTGTGTGAAAAACCGTGGCACTGGGAAATGAATTTTGTACGTTTTCCGTGGCAGTTAAGGGGTTAAATAAGGTCTTTGTTTAATCTTGTCTCTTTTTAACCTCTTTTTTTTACCATCTATGTAATATTTTTTTTTTTTACCTGCTATGTAATGTTAGTCATCATTTTTTTACCATCTATATAATGTTATGTTTGAACTGCTGCTATTTCATATCTATATGCAGAATGCTTTTAAAACTTGATTAAGTGAATATTTTCATGTTATCTTGCTTCATTTTTGATACAGAAATTCTGACTTCATTAGTTCATATCTACAGGTACTACAAATGTTCATAAAGATACATATTCAGTTTACTGTTAGTTGATTTCTGCTACTTCAAAATAATTCAATTACCCAAGTAAAACCAATCAAAGTAAAAGGGATACCCAAGGATTTAAGTGAAAACTATGAATATGAAACTACAGTACAAAGTGTGAAATCCGGACTCATCGGGACTTCGGCGAATCCGGATTTGGGATTTTTCCTGGTATTAGATCATCAGTTTAAATCTAGTAAGATGGCATGTAGAAATTATAACATTAAAAATATAAAATTGTGATTTATAAAATAATGAAGTATTTATGATCTAAAGGGTATCAAAATTTTAAAAAAAAGCTTCATATTTATTTGTTTACCTTATTAAACATTTCTTTCAATGTAAGTTGTTTAAGTTGCTTCATTTTTCGTGCTAATACTTTCTCTTTAATTCTGTAGAGAGACATAATCTCTTGTTTAGTTACATTGTTGAAGTCCTGTAACTGCTGTTTCGAGAATTCCGACTACTCAATCAAAATTTTCTCATTTTCAGTAATATCTCTGTCACTTTCTTCACTATCGGTAGCGGTATTTTCTGGATTTATATCCATACTACAGATTTTGCGATGCATTAATTGATTGATGATTGAGAAGCATTGTCATCATAAAGAAAAACTTCTTTTATGTCATCTTCATTTATTACCACTTCTCCACATTTCTTTAAAAAATCTGTTAATTGGAAAATTTCATCATTGTTTTGCGATATCCGAAAACCTTTAAAATTAGCGGCTATCATCATCAAATTTAGCTATCCTTCACTATACATATTTGGCTATGCATCATGAACTTGGTGACTAACGACAAGTTGTTCTGTTAAATTTTATCTTGCTTCTATCGCACACTGGGACAATTAAGCCTGAATTGTATTTGTTTATTTATTTGTTATATTTATGTCTATTTCTTGCACATGCTTAAGGCTTATCAGAGTTCTGAATAAATAAATTCCCACATATACTTAAGCATTATTGAGAGCTGGTGCTAGATATCTTACCACCTGATGATGTCTCTGTGGGTCCTAAATTCTGCGACCCGGTGCCATTCTTTGTCGGTGCGACCATATGAGCCCTGGTGCTATTTCTGGATTTATGTGAATAAACAAATCAGTTATTCTCAATTCAAATAGCCCTAAATGTAATCTTTGGGTCTATGAGTATCATCAACAAAATCTATTTTTAGCTTATGGAAAGAAATTTTTGGTGAATTTTTCCTCGTTAACATTTTGGTTGGCATCAAATCAACGATGTATGTATGTGAAATATTTTGGTTTGACATGTATGCCAAGCAGATATGCAGCAACAGAGCCAAATTACTGATCATACAAATTTATGCTAAAATGATTGTTTCTTCAATAACAAAGTATTTTATTTAGTTTCGAAGTGAAAATAAGAATTGGGACTCTCCAGATGTTTCATTATGCATGGAGGGGGGATCAGATATGCATGCATAAAGCCTACGAGAAAACGCTGTTGGTCTTTTTAAGGTCCTGATTTTAGATCGTTCCGGATGATGGACGTCCGGATTTCAGACTTTGTTTACCAAAGTTCAGGTACTTGTAGAAAATAATTTTTTTTACATGCAAACAATGATTTATTAAAAAAAGTATGCCAAATGCTAAATTTTATACTGAACTTTAATTCTCTATATTTCAGCCTATCACAGTAGTTAATTTGTTTAATAATTTAATTTTTTTTGAAAAAATTTAATTTTTAAATTCTTATGATATTTATGTCTATTTCTGTTATATTGTTAATAAGTATGGAATTAATTCTTAGTCTTAAGCTTGCTGTCATAATTATAATATATAATCGAAAATTAAATTTCAAGTTTTTTTTTTCTTTCAGAAAAATAAATGCACTTAAATCTTTGCAAGAAATGACTGAGAGCTTCCCTCACACAAATATTCAAGATGATGATGCAGTCAGTAAACTCTTGAAAATTAGGGCAAAGTTTAAGCAAGTAAGAGCACATTTCTCTAAAACTAATAATAGTAAGGTTTGCCTATTGGAAGAAGAGGTTTTTCTCAGTTTTTGTTATATATGAACTATTATCCTTCTTTAAAATAAAATATTTTCCTCTTCATTCAAGCATTTTCAATTGATTATCACAGAGCATTTAGCATTTCATTTGATAATTATCAGCCTTAAATATTAGAATTATCTTTTTATAATTAAATATGAGTAATCATTGTTTTTAACTTGATAAGTAGTGTATTAAATAATTTAAGTTCATAGTAAATTAAAGAAAATAGGGAGCAGTTATACTTTTTTCTGTATGTATTTGCTTGTTATATGTAAACAAAGTCATTATAAAAATTCAGGAAGTAAAGTTTAAGGGGACAGCTATGATATAAAGAATCAAGTATTGCTATGAGTATTAATATATCAAGATTTTCAATAGGTTTATAAATTATTTTTAAAAAAAATATTCTTTAGTAATATTTTATGTTATTTCAGGTTATATCTCTACTTAATGTGGAAACAGAATATGTATCTGAACTAAGGCCAGCCAGTGCACAAGCGCAACCTCGACCTGATGAACTGTCATTTTAATTTTTTATTCTTTTTTAATAGATTTCAATATGTTATCATACTTCATTCAAAAAAATGCATTTCTTTGAGATTGCATAGATTATTTTGAAAATAATTATCATAATGAGTTCAGTGGAATTTTTCTTATGTAATATAAACACACTTGCATAAAATTTGCTCAAATGTTGTTATTTGTTGTTATGTATGTTCAGTAAAATATGAAATTGTAAATAACTAGGAAGATTATTAATGCTAACTTTTAAAGTAAGAGAAATTAATTTTAAACAATTGTTTAAAGTTCCATTGTAATTTAGCATACTGTTTAGTAAAAAGAAAGTAAAAATTGTAAAGGATAATTTCTTTTCAAGAAAATTATATTGAATATAAGTTATGCTTTGATAAATAATTAATATCATTCTTCAACTAATGAAATGAGAAATATTCAAGTAAGCTTGATAAGTATTCATGATTTTTCAAGTCTTGAAAATAATTTTCTTCTGAGTGGGGCATATTTTTATAGATTAGTGGGTAAAATGACTCTTATTTTTCTAACTACTATACAATACATCTAAATAATTAGATTTGCCACTTTTCATTGATTTTTCTTAATAATCATTCCAATCATCATCTATTCATTCCTACTTAAATAATTTTAATTTCTCTGTGTAGCTGTATTGTGTGTGTCATTGAATATATCATATAAAGCAAAGATATTGTCACTTCTGTACACAAGTTGTGTGAATGAATGTAAATGTATGGAGGGATTGATATATCATTTTAGACAGAATCAATGTTGAAATATTGGGAATCATTGACTTTTATTTTTAACTTAAATATCAGTGCATATGTTCAAGCAATTATTATAATATTCTTTTAGAATTTGAAGCAGCATTTTTTTAAAGAAGAGAAATGTAGTTTTCTTAGTTATGTCAAAAGTTGTGGTTATAAGTTCCAAAATTTTTTAATTTCTTGTCTTAATTTATTTGTCTGATTATTATATTAAATGATATTATGTGAATTTGTCATTGCTGCTTTATTAGTGCTGTTTCAATAATTTATCTTAATATGATAGTTCATTCTAAATTAAATTTTTAATGCAATATCATAGTTTTGTAATAAATACATAAAATAAAGTCATAGATTATAATTCAAATTAGTGTCTTTTCTGTAAATTGGTTAGAATTTTATTGACTTTAAATTTTGTTAAGAATTTTAGCAGCTTCATCAAATCATTAGCTTTTGATTCAGCGTTGATATGCACATAAAATATAACTGATATTGTTACAGATAACCTATTGTAAGATTTATGTTTTGACCCATTTTTGAAAAATAATGATAACACAGTAGAAAGAAGTCTTAATAATTATATCTAAGCCATATAATCTGAAATATATGCAAAATATGAATAGGAAAGGGAACAATTTGTTAATCAAATATTGACATCATAGATAAAAGTATATACAGAATGAAATGTAAAGGTTTTGATTCTTCTCTCATTCCTGCCCCCTCTTTTTGGCTACTAAAAGCTGAACAAAAAGTGTGGAGAGTGGTTTAAAAAAACTACAGCCATCCTAACAAAGTGCTTAATATTTATTTAAAGAGGTTTCTAATTTTCTGAAATATAAATAATGTATTTTAAAATTGCATCTTTTACTCTATTCTCAAATATTACCAAACTATTTACTATCACTTTATTTTGAAAGCTTTTGTGTCATCATTAGAATAACTATTTTAATTTGTAACTCTTTGTATTCAGTTGTTTATATGAAAAAAAAAAAAAAGGAAAAAACTTTTTTCATCATTAATTTTAAAGTATAATTTCAAGATTTCAGTAAAATGTTAAGAGTAAATTGTTGTCTTTTATGAATCAAATATGAAACTTTTAAATGTTTTTTACTGCTTTAAAATAACTTTCTCATTCATTTTTTATTTGAGAAAGCCTACAAATCATGTAGTTTTGTTGTGGATTGAAATGGCTCAAAGTCACCATTTTAAATGTCTCTGAATGAATGACTGATAAAACCTCTCCTCTACATAGCACTTTATGTCTTAATATGTAGCATTGAATATGAACAAAATTTTCATCTTTGAATCTCATGTATTGAATATTTTCAGAAAAATATGTTTAGACATTCATGTTTAGATGCATTTTTTCATTTCTTTGTACTAAGAATAAACATTTTATTAAATAAAGCATCTTTAATTTCTTCTTGTACAAGAAATTTAAATCATGTTTACAGTTATTTGCTCATGTTGCACCTTTACATATAGGTATCAGCCATATTCTTGGCAAAGGAATTTTTACATAGATCAAGCTTATCAAAATAATGATTAAATTTTCCACTCAAAAATCTCTTCATTGAATTTCATCTGATTGTGTTTGATTTACTGGAATTTTCTTGCATGTACTTGTCCCTAGTTTTATTTTCTTTTAAATTTAATTTCTTGTGTCTATTTTTTATGTTATATATGCTAACGTTTATTATACGAGTGAAATTTCCATTCAAATTTGTTTGTGTTGGATTTAAGAGTTTTTTGAATGTACCTTCCTTTCCAATGTTGTTTTTCTCTTTGGCTACTAATAGCTGAATAAATTGTGCTCATTTGTATCAGTATGTATATGTATATATTCCAATAATATGACAGCTGCATTTTTATAACTTGAATTTCTTGTTTGTGATCATTTTGACTGCATTACTTATAATACAATAATGTCTGATGTATTGGGTACTGTGTGAAAAGTGATTAAAAAAATAAAATGTCACAACCATTCTAATGAAGCGCTTAATACTTATTTGAAGAGTTTTATAATTTTCTGAAGTATGAAATATGCATTTTAAAATTGTATGTTTTATTATAATGATAAATGTTACTCTGTTATCTGCTATTACTTTTACTGTTTAACTCCTTATATTTATTAGTTAGTATGTTGTTTGTAGTAATGTTTAGCATTTACTGTATGCATCTGTATATATATGCAATTATATTTTCATAATTTTCTGTTGACCTGTGTCACTTGAAAAAAAAAAGAGAGAGAAAGGAAATAGGCTTTAACTGTTTCAGGAATATAAATTCAAAATTATATCCATTTAAGAGTTAAAAAAGATCTTTTCAAAAAATTTACTTATCTTACAATTAAGCAAATAAATTATTGTTTTTTAATGTTTTGTGTATTGTATGTGTGTAGTTTTATTTGCATTACTACTATTTTGAAATAACTGACATAACTGCACACTGAGCCCAAAACTTTTGCTTTTTTTCTACCCTAAAGAACTACAATTTTCTGTGATTGTTAATTAAGTTTTAATTTTTTTCAATAAATGTTTTCTCTAATTTTTGAAAATGATCTTACAAATTGGGGAATTAATTTTTTATTAGGAGGAGTGCTTTATTGCTTGGTGTAAATATTAAATAATAGAATTACAAATTATTATAAAATAGTATATTTTTTAATGTGATGATAAATTTGACTTGTATGAACTTGACCTGTTTTAATGCACCAAATGAAAAGTATCAAACTTTCAAGAAGATTTGTTTTTAATGCAAGTGCTTTTTTATTTATTTTTTGTAGATAGACTTAGCTTTGGTTATTCATACCTTATTGTGATATTTTATTGTTAGTTCACTTCTCTTGACACAACAGAGAAACACTTTGATTATTACCTGCTCTAGTCATGTAGGTAACTAATATGGCGCTCAATGTATTTTTCTATATGTGATTATTATCTTTTTTGCTGCCTTTGTCTCATTTGTATCAGTATGTATATGTATATATTCCAATAATATGACAGCTGCATTGTTATAACTTGAATTTCTTGTTTGTGATCATTTTGACTGCATTACTTATCTCTGACAGTATGCTTTTATGTAATTAAAGTGGCTTATCTTGAATAATAGTTAATTTGATAATTGTGAAGTTTCATTAATTTATCATATGGCGTTATTCATCAGTTTGTGAAACATTTAAAAAAGTCACAACAAATAAAATACATGGCTTGTACCAAATTTTGTTATACTAAAAATAACAAATTACCAGAAAGACAAACATCTCCAAGCAAAAGTCATATAAGGCAAAATTCAAAAACTTTGATGACCATTACATTAAGTATGCATTTCTGATTTTGTACATTTGGTTGGGATCATTTTTCAAAGAATCCCTCTAATGTTCTGCATATTAGTAAACTAGACAACTGTGTTGTTGAAAGAGATAACAAAAGTTTTTTCATTTGACTATGCATCTATAGCTTTAATAAGTCCAAAGAAATTATTCCAGTAATACAATAATGTCTGATGTATCAGTATAGCTAAATGTATCCAAATGAATCCAAATCTGATGTGTTGAGTGTTTGTGGATTATTTAAGGGGGGGGGGGAGAACTTAATGTGTTTACCTTTTTCCCAGTGTAATAAAATTTTGTATGAGTTTTATAGCATCTTACTAATTTTTAAAATGTTTCTGAGAATTATGAACAATGCTGTATTTTTATTGCACTGTATGTTTTCTGTGCAATAATACACTTGCAGTGTTATGAGTTAAATACTGAAATCATTGCTGCTGTACTAGTCAATATGTGCTATAATTGTGAATTGCTTTTCTTTTGCTTCTACAAAATTCATTTAATTGTAAATATTTTAAAATCGTTGCATGTATTATTTTCATTAAAATTTCTGCATGAAATTTAAGTAAAAGTTTACAATTGATTTGATTTATTAAGTTTCAGAGAGAGAAAGGAAAAAAAAAGTTTTTATATATTTCGATTTATTTTTGTCTTGTACCATGTAAGTTCCTTTTTAAAATATGGTTGCCTGTATATTTTAAAATATTTTGTATAAATTGTTTATTTTTTTTAATATGTGTGCATATATATAACAAAAAATGAAGAATATTTAATTAATAGATATTATTAATATCACATAAAATGTTGCAAAATTAGTTGATTAAGAAAGAAATAAAATGTGTGGAACTATGTCAACCAAGAGCAGTAAACTATTTAAACAGGATAGACACATAAAAAGTAATTGGACATTTATTTTTATTTTGTACTTTCTTGTTAGTTTACCACTCTTAGTTAATATTAATTCTGCACATTTTATCTCTTCTTTCGATATAGTATATTTATGTATAATAAAAGTTCTTTTTATCACACAACATTTTATTATGTCATTAGAAGAAAATAAAATATATGTATATATGGTATTTAAAATTGTGAACAAGATTTAAACTAAATTTTATTTTTAAATCATATCCATGCCTAAATTACCTTATATATCACACAAAGCTCAAACAAAATATGCTCTATTAATATCTGATATTTAATTAATAGTGCAAGTGCTATGAACCATGCATTTGTTTCTTCTTGTGAATTGTCAGAGGCAATTTTATTTTATCATGATTTCAATTTTACTCGCTGATGTCATAAAGAGTCATTGCTTTGAAATTGTGCAGAAGGATAACAAAAGTTTCCACATTATAGTACACACACACTTGTTTTTCAAGCTTTCTAAGCAGTTCTTATGGAGAAATTCATGATAATCTTTCATATGCTGTAGATGTAATTTATGCAAAATGCAGCATAAAAATAATTGTACTTGTGATTTTTTTTTATTCTTACAAGTTCAGTTTTTGAAAATAAGTAGTGATATAAAAATAGTATTGTAAATTTAAACAATCATACAAGAAGGAAATAAGAAAATTTATTTTAATATAAAATAATAAAAACAAAATTTAGACGTAAAACAAAATATATAAAAACAAAATTTAGAGAAAATATTCTCCAAATATTTGTATGTATGCAATGAACTATGAACATGGAATTATTTATCTTATGAATTTCCTCTGTAGTTCAACAGATCAGAATAATTTTAAGTATATTTTCTTAACTTTGTTTTTGTTTTTATCAGACTAGAAAATAAAACTCAACTTCTACATATCTTGCTATATTGCTAAATCTGTTTAACTTATTTTTTGTTTCTATATTTGAGGTTTTCTTATAGGGAATTATATCTGACTTTTGCTATAATTATTCATCTGTGGTTGAAAGATACTTTTACACTGAATGATTATTCACCAGTAATGGCTAGAAACAAAGTAGTCATGTCAAGGTGATATATGTGCAGTGAACATTCTACAAATACCTTTGATTTGCTCTGGAGAGTATTTTAAGTAAGTTTGTTTAGAAAATGTTTGTTCTGAAGTGTTGGAAAGATTTGATTTTGCTCTGTCTTTCAGAATTTATATTCAAGCTCAATAAATTATGGGTAAGATGAATATTACTTCCTTAGGCCAGTTATATTTCAGTTATTTCTTCCATATCAATTACATCTTTGAATTTTTTGGTAGCCATCGAAAAATGATTTATTAAATATTTGCATTGCTTTTCATTTGTTTTACATTTGCTAAAAATAATTAACATTTTACAATGCCACTTAATGTATAATATGCATTATATATTGTTATCTTTAACAATTAAATGAAGTTGTGCCTAATATTGCTCAGTATTTGATGAAGGACTATAATCAAGAATTTTCTAGGCTAAAAAAGTGGTGGGAGCATTGTGTATATCCAAGGAAGCGTTGTATGTATATGTGTGATAACAGTAAGCTGATGCAGGAATTTTATATTTTCCGTGAGATACTTAAGTTTCTTTTTAAATAAAGATCAGCTAATTTTAATTTAAAATTATATCACTTCTTATGTAGGGCTGTATCAAATTTCATTCCATTATGATCTTTTTAACAGTTTTCTGTGTGGGTTTCTGTTTGAGAATTTTCCAGAAGTGAAATTGATGCTGAAATATAATTGAGAGAAACTAGCTAATGCTTTATTTAAGTCAATCTGTTTTAGAAAATTATTTTGTATTCCAGTATAGAAGTTTGAAAATATTAGAAATGAATATAATGTGTAATTTTATTTATAAAATATTGTTTGACATTCAAAATTGTGCCAACTTTCAACAGTAACTGCCAAATTGTTGCCTTGAATATCTCATTAGTCTTGTCCAAAGGTAATTTAATTCTAGTGGATAATTTATGAAAAAAATGCTAAATATTTCTGAATTCTTGATAATTATGATGGAAGCTGTTAAAATGTATTTTAGATACTTTTTCCTCTTTACATTTTAAAACAATTTGCAACATTCACTAAGTAGTATTAATGCTCATAATGTATTATGTTTCACAGATCTCTTGTACAAATTCTGTGCAATTTTGGCTGGGCAGAATAATTAAAAAGTGATAAAAATCATATTTTATGAAATTGAGAATGTGAATATAATTACATTTCATTAATGTTTTTATCATTAATGTCCATTGAACTGGTTTAGCATATAAGGGCAGTTTGTTATTTGACATAATCTGTTTTATGTACAATGCTTATGAAATATGAAATTAATGAAATTAATAAAATAATTTTGACTTTCTTCTACTTCTAAATAAAACTATGTATTAGATTTTTTTTACAGTTGATTATTTTTAAATTTATAATGTGTTTGGTGCTATTTGTTATTAACGTGGTGCCCATATCTGAAACCTTCGGTTTGCATATTGGTGTTGATGTACAATCTAAACTTCAATATGTGATATAATTTTATGTAAAGATTGTGTTTGAAAGCAGTATCGGTGTCTAATGCTGTACAGTGTTGTACTTAACAGAAAATGTGTAGTGTTGAGATTAAGTAAAGTAAGACACTTTTTCAAAGTTGACCCATAGTGTATATATGCATATTGGGAAAAGTATGTATGTAATATGCATTGCATAGCTTATATTTTTGTTGGCTTATGCAACTTATCAGTGTTCTATAATGTTTATAAAAGTTACCCAGTTGTATGTTGCAGTTACCCTGTTGATGTATCTTAAATAAAATGTTTTATTGTTTTCATATTTATTTCTTATTTTATGATTTCATTTTTGATTTTCCACTTTATTAATAGGATAATATTTTTGCAATTTAAGAGAATAATTTATGGTACATTATTTATTGATAATACATGTGGAGCTATGCAGTGAGAGGGGGCAAAATGTGAAATTATAATAAATTAAATATTGTATTGAAATGACAAAACAAAGCTATTTTGATATTTGCATCAAATATTTGAAACTGAAAGAAGAAAAATTAATCCCCATGTTTTTTATGTTTTCTTTGCAGGTTGAGTTCAAATAGAACAACAATTCAAAAATTATATAGTCACCTATTTTGCAATATTTTAGATTTTAACTGCTATAGAAAAATTATTAAAAAGTATGCATATATATTTTCGCCTTTATTAACGTTTTATGAAAGTGCTTAGAAAACATGTAAATGTAGAGGGAATATAATATTTGACTTGAAATGAATTTAAGGTGATTAGTTTTTTCCGACTATATTTTAATCTCGAACGGTTATTTGATTTTAACCCAGCGCGAAATTGGCAGAAACGTTTAGCGACTTTCCAGGCTTTTCAACAAACTATTTCTTTATGCCATCGCTAATGGGAAATTGTCACTAATCTTTTAAAAAGTAATTTTACCTGAATTGTTAAACAAAGTTTTTTAACAAATGCAATTTTGTATCATTTGTGTCATAAACAAAATAGATTTTTAGCAATCTATAAATAACTGATTGCAAAATTTCTAATTTGTGTCCAATATCGTCTTTATACTAATCAAAATCGAATGGTTGTGATAAAATTTTGTAGTATAGATATTGCAAGTCTTTCTCTATATTTGTTTTGACAATTTTATTTTAAATGGTAATTTAACGTGTATAACATTTTCATATTCTTCTGCTTTTACCACTTTACGCACAAAAAAGAAATGCAGAAATAGACTTTACAATCTTTAAAATTAAAATTTTTTAGAGTTTTAATTTACTTTTTTTCAATAATAAATATTTTGTTTTACAAATTGGCAACAGTAAATATTTTAATAGGAGAAGAGTAATATCTAGAATAAATTTTCTGTTCGAGGAAGTTTTAAAGATCATTTCAAATCTTTTTTCAATCTGCTCTGAAAATCTTTCAGCTTAATGCTTAACATATAATCAGTTCCATGAGTTACGTACTCTTGAGGTTTGACTGCATTTCTTTTTCAGCAGTATACGGAATGAAAGAAAGTGGTTTTACAAAAGGTAGTACAGATATGGAATACGTATATATGTCACTAATACACAAGGAAGGAAGAGAAATTTTTTATGCAAAGTTCCATTGATGTGAGCCGACTTCTATCACTTCTGCATCACAAGCTCTTTTAGAATATCTTCAGTAAAAACATCCAAATTCTTTCTCTCACTTAAAGCGGGCACCACAGTTCAGTATTAACAAATGGGAATAAATGGAAGAATATAGCAGTAGTCCTTCTCTCTCTCTTTTTTTTTTTTTTTTTTTTTTTCATGTAATGTTTGCTGTAAATTTCTTCACAGTTTATTGGAGAAACAGTAAAAGTTGTACCTTAGTAAAATTTCTGCACTTTGTTATAAAATGTGCTCTTAATAACCGCCCTAATTTACTACTAATATAAGGCGTACATAGTAGAGAAATATGAAAGCTAGCAAAAATTCTGTTATTCTAAGTGCTGTGTTGATAAAATTTTCAAAAAGATTTCCTATATCTCACTTTTAATTCTGATAGATGAATAAGAATATTCTAAGCAGAGACTTTTATTTTATCGAGATATTCAGTAAAAGTAGAGAAGTTCTAGGCAGAGATTTGCTAGCGAAGAATATAAAGCTTTAGATACCCAGTTTAGGCATTTATTTTGTTCTGTGCTGTAAGAATGCTTCCAATTTAAAAGGTCACTAAATGGTCTACATTTGAAGAAAATTTGCTATTATTCCAGCGCTTATGCAATCATCTAAATATGCTATATTGTTTCACCACTTTGATCATTTTTATTTTCACTTGTTTCATCACAGTGCTTTAAGTATTTCATAAGGAAGTAGATACAAGTAAATTTCTTACTTAAATAATTTAGAGAAATTGCAGCACTTAATTTTAATTAATTCTCGGAATAGTTAACACAAAATCCTTTTTCGATTGTTCATCAAAACTTCAAGTATTCTTATTGCTGTAATCCGCGCAAGCGTTTAAATTAAATTCTTTAAAAAAGATGGATTATTCAATCTTTAGCCTGAGAATTCGTTGTAGTTTCCCAGTTGCTTAGAATCGGTGTGTTATTTACAGCAAGAAGGTAACAGAACATTAAAAATCTGTTTGAATTATCCACTCGCATTTCTCATTCTCACAGCAATGGGCTTATCGTCAGATTTTGCAACTGAATCCGTTATGAGGCCTAAAACCTGTTCCAACTGTCATATGTTCACTTTCCCGGCGCTGTCCACCGCTTCAGTAAGAAGACCATTGATGACATTGGCTGTGGAAGGTACTAAGCGATCTACTCTATAGACAGAAAGATATCCCATCATTCTCTCCACTCTTAACCTCTGCACAAAGTCCAGTAGCCGAATCTGGTTCTTGGATGTGACGGAATCGCATTCGACCATCATTATATACATGAACATGTCCGCATCTTTAGGGGCCATCCTTCTGTAGAAGGACAACCGTGATAGTCCAAACTCATCCGACAGATTCATATAGACGAGGCGCGCCCCTGTCCAGTCTTTCCAGCTGTCCTCTAGGACTTCACTGAAATGGCTGTCTAATTTTTTGAAGCCCATGAAGATACAAGCTTTGTGCGTGGATATGTCCTGTTGTGGAGCGGATATTTTTTGGAATATTCCAGGACTGGAAAATTTAATTTCTGCGTACAAACCTGAAAGTATATTTTCAAGCAACTTCAGTACACAACACAATTATGTAACTAAACAAAGGTTTCCTTTTATTTGCTATAATATAAATGCCTGTAATAGAAAGATCTGAGAGACTTTTACTTTCATCATAAGTCGTAATCACATAATTGCTTAAAATTAAATATGATTAATTTATTACAACACAGAAAGCATTATTTAGAGAAATTATTTAAGACATGAAATAAATGCTTCATGGCTTAAATGGCATTAAGTAAAAAGTAGTAAATAAATAAGGCATTTGCACTTTTTATGCAAATTTATGCTGTTAGTAATAGGAGATGATAATAATTTGAACAGAAATATTTATTTCGTTAAATTAATGTAATCTCTTCTTCCAAATTAAGAAAAGAGAAAAAACAACTTGTGAAGGCGCACAATAGCTTCGCCAATTAGATAGCAAAACGTTATTGCTTTCGTCAAGTTTTATTTGTGTTGTTAACAAAAAATAGCTTCTGTACAACTATACTATATAAATATATTTTTATCATTAAATTCAACAAACATTTATTCAGACAAGAGAACAAGGTCCCAGTGAAAATTTATTTAAAACAAGTTTAAGAAGAAGCTCAGAAAAGCAGAATGCAGCAAATCGTTATTGAGATTGAAGATATTTAGTCCGAAAAAAAGATGGGAAATTATATTCGCAGTTAAGTACGTATATATATATCGGATTTTGGAATAGATGGGGGTTTCAGACTACTTCTATATTGGGTACTTTTTTGTTAAAAGGGTCACCGCAAGCGCTTTGGTGAAATTTGGCGACATTTAAAATGAATTTGGCGAAAAATTGAAAATTTTTAAGAAAGAACGAAAAAGCATAATGTGCGGAAAATAACATTTATTTTTCTGTATGGAGACCATAATTCCGCCGCTGCTGCTATTATAATATCAGATACTGAGACTTTTTTTATTTTCACCCATATTTAACTGTCTGTTGCACTATCTGATGGAAGTTAGTTTTTCAACTTAAGAGTATATGAAAAGCAAAGCAGTAAGGGAAGGCAATTCCTGGAACTATGAAACAAATCATCGAACAAGGACATTTTTCCACCTGGTGACCATTACGCTCAGTATGAAAATTTGCGTGTTCTTGAAGAAAAAAAAAATTACTACTTCTTTTTCAATTAATCATAAATTAAATACGATTAATCATTTAGTGAGGGAAATATAACGAAAATATGAAAGAGTGAATGATAGCATGAAAGCACAAACTGCTTATTTTCTTCTTAATAGAAGGTTAGAAATGCCAGTATTTTAGAGACAAAAATAATAAAAGAAAGATATTACGCGATCTAAAGTGAACTTGAAAATAAAATTGCTGCACGTTATAAATATCTCTAAAAAATTACTGTTTCTTTGCCACCTGATTATAATGAAAATGGTAAGAATTTTAGAGGAAGAAAAATATTGAATCGCTGATATTACGTGGACAACTTCGCAATCAAAACAGTCCGAAAATTAAATACTTTACAAATTAAATTCCACCGATTGCCAGTTCTGGCGATTAATCTTCCGATTTTATAACCGAGGAGGCCGTTTGAATAAGGAAGTACCCTATATTTTAAAGTCTGAAAGAAGGAATTGATACATCAATTTGAAAATGGAAAACAGATAGTGCTGAAGAAACAAAACTTAAAGGAAATACCTTATTAAATGAGAGTTGGATTTCTAATTTGATAAGGGAAGCCTTTCATTAATAACCTATGTATATACGATTCTTAACTATAACTCATATTGCAGTAAAACAGAAGATCATTACTTTTATGGCCAGTACGCCCCGTTGCTAGTTATATTTTTTGAAGACAAAGTGGGTGGTGGTCGTGAGCTTCCATCCAACTGAATTATATTCGAATTTGTTTGTAAAGTTTAGTCTCATTTTTTTTTTTTTTTTTTTAAATTTTAATTTTAGACTCAGTTTTGTAAAACTTATGAGAGGCAAGTAACCTAAACTGTAGTCAACAGTAAACATTTACCTTCTAGAAAGTTCTGTAAGACAAATTGTGGCTGAATAAAATTTTGTATTCATTTAAGTTTGTCGTTGCAAAACCTTATTTCTGATTAGGGCGATAACCTGTCGATACAGTTAGGTATATAAGAACTAATGTTAATGGAAAACTGGTACGGTACTTTGTTAGGCAGTCGGGTGGTGCTTTTATGCTTTTAGGGGTAATCGAGCTCAATAGGTTACTTTGACGAGGCTCTTTAAGTGGACACTTAAACCTAAAAACGGCGGCACAAATAGCCCTTAGAGAGCCATGGCCGGCCAGTGCCATGATATCTGCTTTCTAGACCGTGGGTTCCGGGTGCTTTGTGCATCTTAGCCTGAACAAGTAGTCAGCTTGTTGCAGGACCCCCCCCCCGGGTTTAGTACCCAAGCAAACTTGATGCTCATTTTAATCGACCCACTCATGGGATGAAAGGTTGAGTCAACCTTGCCTAACCCGGGATCGAATCCTGGACCTGTGGTGCTGCTGCGCGACGTGCTAGCACCTAAAATGGAACATTGTGGACACCTAAAATGTCTTAAATTTGATCGGAGAAATAAGATCTACCTCATCAGTAGGAAATGTAATACTGAACATTTCACTCTTGAACATCTTATCTGTTTGGGACATGTAAAAGAGGACCTATTGAAAAGACCTACTTTAGTTTTGGATTTATTGACGGTTCTTGGATTCGTGGATCTGGCCTAGCTTAATAGTTAACTGTTTAGGATAAGTAACAACAGCAGCAACAATACGGATATTAAGGGAAGTTTTCAGCATAGTGCTGCAACATTACTTTCAAATCAATATTTAAATTGTTCAGTAGAGTGTCCCTTTATACGCATGTTCTATTATCATCTCACGCTAATCTGCAAATTTTTAACTTTCCCTTCCTGACGAATTGATCTTAAAGCCAAATATACTCCATTTACTTAGAGTAAAAATATTATATCTGTTACCGGCAAAATATGAAATGCCCCGGCATTCTATAGAATGCCTAGGCATTGTATATAATGTCGGACGGTTTTAGGCAAAGTATGAAATATGAGAAAATTATTACACACTTTCCCTAGGCGTTGAATGTAAATAGCTAGGCAATCTATAGAATGATAATATGCTCTTTAGGTAAAGTATGAAAAAAAAAGGGTTATGATAAGACTATTATTTAAAAGACGTACATTCCTCAAAAGTACAAATATTATTTTGAAAAATTCATGAAAACGTGCCATTAAAAACTATTATTTAAAATATGTAAAAAAAGTAGTGAGATGATCTTGATATAACATAGTAAATTTCTATTTTCTATCTGACTGAGACTGGGAATCAGTAAATTCTACCTGACAACGGAAATTAAATTTAGAAACAGTCATAAGTTTCACAATACCCTTTTTAGTACCTTTTTTTTTTTTTTTTTTTTTTTTGGCAGGGCTCACAAAGGTGGTTGTACAGTTCAATATCATTACGTGTAACGTTTTTGTATTTGGTTGAAAGTTCTTTCAACATTCTGTAACGTCGTCCGTGTCCAGTACTCAGTGAGTTTTCATGAGGTACGGAAAATAACTCAGTGTCTGTAACTTAATACTGTATAGCACTGACGCTTTCTTTAACAGGATAGATGAATGTACTTTTGTTTTCCACAAATATCATTTATCCTAGCGATTCAGCCGGCAGTAGTCTCGTGGCTCCCTCTCGGTAGTAATTTTGGCTCTTTTACATGATTTTATTAACTTCTGATAAGTAGTTTCAATTCTTCGAAACGAATCGGAGATGTATTTCATCTTTCCAGGTTTGTCATTTGGCATTTTATAGAATGTCTAGGAAATGTGTGAAATATGAATCGTTTCATACATTGTCGTTTAGGCATTATATGTAATGTTTAGGCATTCTATAGAATGCGGGATTTCAAACTTTGCCGCTAATATATACACAAATTATTACTGATATAATACGTTTATTCATTGTAAATAATCCTGTAAATTACGTAATACGTATTACAATCAATAACCAAAATATAATTAGTTAATGTAATGGAATGTTTACTAATAAATGGGAAATTGGTAAAATTCGGCACCTGCAAATAAGTTAACTTTTGCACAAAACCCAGCAGATGACGTTAATTAGGGATTAAACTACTTTCTATTTTGAAAACTGTCTTTAGATTAATTTTATTGTCAGATAATTTACGCTTCCCGCAAGGTAATTATGACCATTTCGGATACAAACCTTGCTGCAAGGTGAATTCTTGGCCGAGAGCCATCGGGTCCTGTAGAGACATGGGGGGCTTGTTACCGTTCGGACATACCTCTGCGTAGTGGATGATGGGATACATCACTGAAAAGAGAGAGCAGTTGTATTACAATCGAGCATTTTCTTTTCATGAATAGTATTAAACGCTTAATTTGAACTGATACAGAATAGAATCTGAATAGTATATTATTCATTCTCACGGGCTAATTTTTAAAAGCCTTAGGATTAACAATAGTAGAAATATAAATAATCAACATGAACATGTATTTTATAAAGTAAGAATTCTGAATAACTATTTAACAACATATCTTCTATCTAATTTTGAATTAACCCCTTAACCTACGATTTAGATTCGAAGATGTTGTGCCGAAATTGTATACAAGCTCGCGCAGCGTTCGGGACATTTGCACGACTTGTGTAAAAAGCTAATCCGGGCAATCGTAAACATGGCGAATTATGTAATTTTCGAAGAAAGTATAGGCGAATAATTATTGATGATACATCCGATGACGATCAACTACCAGAGACCTGGCTTTGGAAAGAAATAAGAAATAATCCAAAAATCTGGGACTATACGATGACTTCTGGCATAAGAGAGGAAGCCTTATGTCAATAAGAGGAAGTAGAGGAGAATTTGATATATTTAATCTAATATTTGATGACATATTTTGGAACAATATTGTAACCGAAACGAATCAGTATGCAGATCAAGCACGAGAAAATCCACATAGAACACGAGTGTAAATTGTGTAAAGTTCCGTTACATGTACCAGAATGCTTTGAAATATATCATATCGTTACAGATCACTAATTTTGTATTTTGGAGTTTTGTATAAATAAACATCTTGTAATACTTGCGTCTACCACAATTATTGCATCAGACTGTAATTGCGTGTCAAATATTCCACGTAATAATCACTTCTGGCCCGATCACCGTACGCGGCTATGCCCGTGAAAGTTAGGTTTGGCCCGACCATCGTACGCGGGCTATGCTCGTCATTATAGATTAAGGGGTTAATTATATTAATTTGAAAATTGGATTTCACATCACATTATTTTAGATATTTAGGTATAACTTATAGTAAATTCGTTTTAAAGAAAGGTTTCCTCTCATAGTGTAAGACTAGAGTCTCTGAGAATAGTAATGATTGTTAGAAAGTCCTCCACGAAGTCATTCTAGCCCTTGAATGCTTTGCCATAATTAAACAAACCAAAATCAAACTAGTGGCAGTGACTGCTATTCTCAGATTCCACTGGTCCGTGAAGTTTAAAAAATAGCAAGTTCAAAAATTTCTATTTAATTTTGTTACATATAATCATGTAAACACATTCATCTTCATCACTTAATTTTTTTTTCATACTTAAAGAATTGTAGATATATTTTGGATATTTATTGTATCTATTTTAACTGCTGTTCGCCGCTGAATCTTATAAACAGTTTTACAATCGTCAACATGCTATTAAAAGTAAGCCACACTACTTTCCAGTTGGCTGTTAAGATAAAAAATTGCCCTCAAATAATCTTTGTTTGATGATTATCAAAACAATGCATCATTGAAAATATTAAGCAATCAGCTGAAAATTTTATTTGCGCAATGTAAAAATTACAGAAAACGAAAAAATGCCTCAGGCACATTTTCAAATTAAATAAATTTATTCTATCATAAAAAAGGGGGAAAAAACAGATTCCATAGCGTGGGTCAAAAAGGTATTCTCCTTTTTTTCTAAATTGGGAACAAAAAATGATTTATATAATAATTAATAGTTTATAGGATGTACTTTAGACTTTTATAATGACTTTTAGTCTAAATGGCGTGCTTACAACTGATTTTTTGGGTGCAGTCAAATTGTATTTTATACCAATTCTTCCTCTAAACGTTGCTTTAGCTTCTTCTTGTTTGAATTACCTTTATTTCTGATTCTTCGACCTAAATCTTCCCATGAATGCTCGACTGAATTTATATTTGGTGATTGTGGGGGCATTTCAAGTACTTTGGTGCGCTGTACACCAGCCAAGTCCGGTTTTTAGCGCTTTATGCTTCGGATCATTATCCTGCATACATACAAAATCTGTCCATAATCCTATAAATTGAGCACTGGCATATAAATTTGTTTTCAGAATGTTAACATACACCTTAAGGTCCATCATGCCATCATTAAAATGTAGTTTCCTTACTACTGCATGTCACATGCATCTCCAGACTATAACGGAACGTCCACCATGCTTTGCTGTTGGTCGGAGATTTCTCAGTTCAAATTCTGTGTTTGGTTGTCTCCAGACCTTGCTACCTTACTTACAGACCTTCTGGTCCAAATAAGTTATACTTATTTTATCGCTAAATATAACTTTTCTCAAAAGTATAGGGGCTCATTTACATATTTTTTCGCAAATGGTAGTCTTTTCTTTCTATTCATTTCAGATACGTAATATTTTTTCCGAGCTGATCATAATTTATAACCAAATTCTTCAAGAGTATTACTTACAGTTTGGGTATAAACTTCTTTCTTAATCATTTCTCTCAGTTTTGGACCACTTAATGTCAGATCTTTTTTAACTTGTTATAAATGATACCGTTTATCATACTTGGTCAACTTTTTTGTCTTGCTTGCAAAATCTGTTTATACCACTTAACAGATTTTTTACTATGTATTTTACAGTTCATAGTGGTCTTTTAATAGTTTAACACGTTGATGCCGGCCTCACCTACCGGTGGATCATACTTGTCTGTTCCATGGGGCGGCCTGAACCACCGGTGGGTCATACTTGTCTGTTCCGTAGGACGGCATGACCCACCGGTGGGTCATGCTTGATTGTTCCGCAGGCCGGCATGATTCACCGATGGGTCACGCTCGTATATAAAAAAAATACAATTCTTATATTGTATTATAAAATATAATAATTTAATTTTATAATTTATAATTTTAATTTAATTAAATTTTTTTATTTAAAATTTTGATTTCATAATTTGGCGCTGCGCCGCCGCAGGAAAATGACAATGAATATCCGCGCCGTCGTCAACTTGTTAAGCAATTTTCTCATATGCTTCTCCAGATTTCCTCATATTAAGTATAATTTTCGTTTCTTCAATCGTAGCGTCTTTTCCTGTCTTCCAGATGGGAAAGTGGTTAATGTTTCTGATTACTGTACCGAAGGGCGCACGTTCGAATCCTGGAAAAAGCATTGGATGCCAATTGTCGGTCCTCTCATAAGAGGTAACGGTGGTTTACCTATAAGTTGCCTCCATAATAAAAGGACCACCACTTCTAATCTTAGTAGTGGCCAAAACCTATAACGGCTAGTGACCACTATTAAAAAAAAGAGTTTCTTTTCCTTTCCGAGACATTTTTAAATTTTCTGGTTAAAATTGCAGAAATGGATATGATTCAAGCACAAAAGTTTCAAATAACCCTTAAGGCAATACTCATGACATATGTAACTTTTAAGGATTTCTTCAAGTGTTAATTAAAACTTTGTAACCTTTCAAACGACCTATGAATGGCCAGAGTCGAATACTTTTTTGAAGATAAAAACAGGTCGTTTACGAAAAAGTCGCTTTAATCCCAATCAAATTTGTTTTTTTCTAATATGATTTTGCATTTACTGTCTATTATAGACATTGATAAAGACTACAATAAAAGAAAGTTAACAATAAATAATCAGAACTTTATATAATTTTTATATAATTTTAAAGACATTAATTAGTAAAGTTGAATACGTTTCCGAACAAACTGTATTATGGTAATGCTTGTCAATTTTACTGGCAACTAGAGTCTTCATCATTAAAAGGACAAGGCCTTATTTCTGCTGCTGTTGATTAGAACTTAAAATTCAAAACTGCATAAATTATATTAAAATTATTAAGTGTAGTTACTATTTATTACGCTGAAAACTGGAATATTTTGAATAAATAATGTTTGATGACTAATGCAATAATATCCAATACAAGTGTTGTCACAAAGACCAATTACTTCAAGCAACCTAAACTTTAACAGCGAATTTATGTTAATTCATTAGACGAAATTCAGTAAATGTCTGCAAGGTTTATCCTAAATTTGTTACAGGTATTTTTAGTTAAAGCTACTTTTCTGACCATCCTGATTTTAGCTTAAAATTTCCTACCAGAATGAGGTTTTAAGAATCGCGTTTAATGCAAATGAGTAAGAGTAGTATTTAAGTCGAAGTTGCACTGACTTCGAGAGACAGCCTCAGAGTTTCTGACTAGCGCGTGCTTGCCTGTTGGCTACGTCTTTCTAAGCTGTTACTACGCTAGGCCGTATTACAGACCCTTGATAGCTTTGCTAGCTTATTCGATATTTAGCGTCCAACTATTTAAAATTTTGATAGGTTCGGCTCTATCTCTTTAGTTAAGTTCTTATTTCATATTATTTTGAGTTCAAGCGCAAGTGGAGGCTTTGCTGTACGCTCTGAGAAAGGGTCCATCTGTTAACTCTTATTTTAAGCAATAAAGGGTAATTAAACCTTCTCGAGTCTATGTCTATGTTCCTGAAGCGATTATTCGCTTAGGTGTTCACTAGATGCCTACACATTTAACACATTTAGGTTCACTAGGTTCCTACACATTTACACATTTAACATTACACATTTAAAGTAAATGGGTAGAACCCCACATGTCTTAAATTCAATAATGTAAAAGGAAACATGCTCAGTTATAAACTGTTCACTTCGATATTGGAGCGGGGGCTTGTTAACCAGCGCCAACGATCTCATTTCTGATTTAGCACTGACAAGCTGCGAGTACATTCTTTCCTTTATCTGCTACTAGTGACGTCATGATTACAATACCAAGGCTTTGTTCTTTCGGCGGTAAAGCCAAAGTGCCAAGGGAAAAAAAATGATGCCAGGTTTAGGCGTCATCCCCTAGAAAACAGCGCTTTTAAATGATGGAATTTTAACAGAAATGTTTTTTTAAAAAAGTTGTAATTTACTGTTTAAATGACTATAAATTGGCAGTACGTCGGTTATTACACTGATTTTTGAAGTGGCGAAAGTTCTTTTTGTGGCAATTTTTTACACTGCATTTCCAAATGGCTCCCTCGGTGGTATATGACTTCATTTCACACCCAATTTCACAAGTTTGGATGGATGGTAAGTTGGTTCTTTCTTGGAAGAATGCAATATCTGCGTTTTCGCTTGATGATATATTGAAGCTTTCATCATATTAAGTTAGAAAAGAACGATTTCTTACGCACGAAAAAAAGCACTTTCATATTCCTTATTATTTGGTTTTGGCTCTATTTTTGGACTTGTTATATTGTCTGGTTATAAACGCCGTCAAAACTGGTCGCCAGTAAAACCGACTGTTACGTAAGTGTGACTATGATATTGATTGGTTATAATGCATTTTGGTATTATAAAAGAACTTGCCTCCAAACCTAACTCTTCAATTACTCAATTCTTGTTTCGTCATCCATATAGGTAGGTAAAGTAAGTAAAGTAAAATTCAAAACCAAAAGTAAAACCAAATGTTGTGAATTACTGAAAAAGAAATTTAAACTAGTGGAATTTTGAGAAATTACCAAGAAAATGACTAGAATTAAAATTACAATTAAATGTCAATTAAGAATAGAAAACCAAAGTAATTTAGAAACTCTTGCCTCCTGGAAACTTTACCTATACGAATACACTATATACAATCTATCAAAATATAAATAATAATAATAATAATAATAACAAGGCTAGTAAATAGCAAGTTTTAATTTAACTTACCTAGAACATATTTGAATTCCTGAGTTAGTCTAGTATTTACTAAACTAAGCGAAATTGAGTAGTTATGTTTATTTTTTATTTTTGCAATTAAAATTTCTTAATTAAATTTTCATTTTATATTAGCTTTATACGAATAGATAATATTTGCTAAATTTATATATATATATACATGTATATATACCCACTCTATTACTCAGCTCAGTGAGCTCAGTTTTTTTATTCTTATACGTGTAAATTGTGCATTGTTTGCTTTAAAAATGATTCAACTATGTTATTCTTATCTTTCGGTTAAGGTTTTTATGCATATGTTTTTATCCGGTTAATAAATATGTATGCAATAATTGTAGAATTATAAACCATTTAAAAGTTGCTTAAATGCGGGTAAGCCTAATTTTTTTTATCATAGTAGCCATATTTTTTAACATCTGAAACTTAGCAGAATAGTGAATTAAGTCTTTTTGCATCTTCAGTGTTTTTTTGCCGAGTGGGATCGAAAGGAAACTTTTAGTTTTATGCGCCGAAAAATCTACCTGCTGGGCAAATAACTTGTTTTTGCGTGGAAACTGTAAATTTAAATTGTAAAAAAAAAAATTTAAATTATTTTAACTGTATTTGGCATTTTAGGTTTTCTCTATCTTTCAATTTTTAATGAAGATATTTTGAGTTTTTATGTATTTTTGCCTTGCCCCGAAGTGAGAACTAAATTAATTGATGAGAAATGTATCTCTAATGAAATTCAAGGAAATAAGTTTAAATGAAATGCAGCAAAAAATGCGTATAATTTAATATTCTGTACAAGAAACTCATGTAATGAATACATCAGATTTTTTTATTATTAAAGTGCTTAAAATTACTAAACAACTACTAAAACATCAAAATAAAAGTTATAACCGTAAAATTAAATAAAGCAAAACTTTATATACCAACGGATATTTTCAAACCGCAATTGCAGTATGCATGAAGTCGATTGATTTATCTATGAGCTAAAATGATTTTGTCTCGGTGGCCAAAACTCCGGAGCTATTATTTCCTGTTAAGTATACCTTGCTGTCTTCCTCGCTCATTATTCATGAGGAGGCCATTTCACGAGAGCTACCGCGAAGAGAATTGCTCATAACAAGAGTAAGGGCTTTATTAAATTGGCATGTCTCCAGTTCAGACCGGGCGTAATGCGTCGGACAGTGTCTGGTTTGGATCTTTGGAACGAAGGATGGAACATTTTCGTCCGACATCCCCGCGCAAGAGGTTAATGTAGGCGTTCTTTGATGTACCAGAAACATTTTTCATTCTTTATTGCCTTAAAGCTCCCGCGTGGAATAAACTTTAATCAAATTTTTCTATGCAGAGGAGCGGAATATGAGCTTTCCAATGATCTTTAAATATTAAGAAAAGTTTGCTTTAAAAAGAAAAGTTCTTTCTTGGCTAAACTTAAAAAATAAATAAAGGATGGTGCCATCAAACTTCTTTAACCGAAGTCAAGAAACGTAAAGTTTTTACAAAATGATATTGACATTCTTGTGTGGGTGTAAAATAAGTTACTTCGCTGTGCTGATCTTGACGAGCAATCTAATTCTATAATATATGAATAAAGTTCTTGACGATTTTTCTAAATAGTTGTTACATAATTACTGCAAGTTTTCAGAGATGAAAATTTGGATTGGTGCAACAAAAATCAAGAAAAATGTCATATGTTTAAATATATATATATATGTGATGTACCAGCTTTAGTCGTAGCTTAAATTATCAGACGATAAGTTTAAAAAAAAAAACAGGATCCATTTATTATTATTCAGGAGAAATAGCAGTTACAAAATCAGATATCCGGAGTAAATAAAAAGAATTACTAATAACTTTTTGTATGAAGTTTACTGCATCGTGACATTTAAGAAAAAGCCTCCGATATTCCTTTGCGAGTCCTTTTATAGCCTCTGGAAAGGCGGAGCTTCCAAGAAATGACGTCAGCCTCGTCAGCCAATCCAGTTTGCTTTAAATATTTCCAGAACATTCTAAAACTGTAGGTGTAGAAAAGGCGGGAAAAATAACTTGACTACGGGGCTGTGAATTTAATTCCACGTACTTTCAAATAAGAGAACGTCGCCATTAAAAATGAAAAGAAAATACAGTTAGAATTTTAAGTGTATTCTTGACTATAGAATTTTATTATTACATATATATAACGAAAAAAAAAAGAAACTAGACATTCTAGAGAAGATTAATATTTTCGTAAATTTGATTATTGACCATCTCAAATAATGATAATAGCTCCTCGTGTCGCAAGTTACCGTATTTTGAATACTCGCTTAATTTCAGCATGATAACTGTAACTGAAATTATGCTTAAAGGGATTCAGAATACGTGTATAGGACTAGACTTACAATTTCTGAAGCAGATATATGGGCTTTTATTATATTTTTAGTCCAAAGGGGCAATTTGCCCAGAAGGACTATTAATTTCGTTTTGGCATTTTGCGTCGATTCACGATAAGCGTTGTTTCACTTTTCAAAGTCTTGCCCCCAAATATTATCGCCCTGTATTATATTTAAAGAAATTAAATAATGAAGAATGTGCACGAATGTAGGTATGTTTCTCGCATTGAGCCATCAAAATTCTCACCTAGAGCCATCAAAATTTGAATAACGTAATCTTCCATAGAATATGGGACTGTGAAAGCCCTAATTTGAATTCGAAATTTGTTTTATTACAGATTTCTTATTTTGTAACACTTCAACGAATTTTTGATTAACAAACTAAACGATTTCAAAGCCAGCAATGGCAACACTGTACGAAAAAAAAAAAAAAAAAAAAAAAAGATTTTTGTCTCCAGCGCGCGAAACTGGGTATCGGAAATTCTAAAGATAGGCTCTTTTTAAAATTATTTTGCGATATTGCTGTTGAACTGAATTTTATGGTTTAAGTGCGTAGAACATAATATTTAATAAATAAAGGTAACGCACAAAACGTTAGAAAAACGCCGCTTTGGACGTAATTTAAAAATTTTTTTATTTATTATTAATTATATTTATAAGCTTTTATTTTGTTCACTCATGGTGTTTGTCGTATTATGGTCAAAAGGTTTTCTTTCATTTTTAAACTACTTCTCCATAAACTATGGAATTCATACTTTATATACTCTCTGTTTGTGGATAACAACACAATGCAGTGTAGCAGATTTTTCACAATTCGATTTAGAATATAATACTGAAAAGATTTTTTAAACTCATATTCGTTTAATGAACGAATTAAAACCCTCAGAATTTTAACTATTTGCGCCACTGGATACAGCAGAGAAAAATATTTTAAACGAAAGTTCTATAAAATTTCTAATATAATTTCTGATTACTTTGGCGAATTTTCTGGAAGTGATAGAATTTTTTCAGCAACTAAAAACGCATCGATTACAAGTTTCGGAATTATTACAGATTGTAAGACAAACTCTTCAATTTTCTTTAAAATAGATATGATAAAAAGATAAAAAGATCGAGAGATTTTCCAAACTGCTTTAGAAAGTATGCTGCAGGCGTTAAGCAGAAAGAGAAATTGCATTGCAGGTTTTTTTTTAGCGTCGTGTAATTATATGGAGTTTCGAAGTTTCTATGTGGTTTTACGTCACTTTTTTTCTTACTTCTATGTGGATTTCTCTAATGATTTCTTTAATCTTTTTCCTCACGCTAGGGAAAATTACTTGCAAAGGAGTTAAGCGTACTGTAGATGGCTCCTGCCATTTTATAAATATACTAGCAGGCTGAGGCCAAAACAAAATTTATAAGTTCTATGTACACCTGAAAAGAAAATGAATAATGTTACGAATTTTGTACTTAAATAGGTAATTTGAGCAGAATTATAAGTAAAATTGTTGTATTTCTTTTGTAATATGAAAAATCTGAAGAGAAGCTATGTCGGAAATGTAAGAATACTTAATTATCTTAATTTAACATTAAGTAAATGGGTACCTTGGTAATTTATAGAGATATCGCTAAGCTGACAATGATTTGGCGATTTGTTTTGTCGCCAAATGGTTGGCAATTCGGTCTCTGTATCACCGTAATATGTATTGAAATTGAATAAATGTAATTGACCACTGTGTTAGCTGTAACCCTAATTCACAGTATTATTGCTTTCCGGTTATTTTGAGAAGCAAGTATTTGAAACGTCTCGGCGGCCGGTTGAAAACTAATTTAAGGCCAAAAAGAAAGCATCTGCTCTCAGTTGCTTAGTTATTGTTGTTGTGTTGCGAGTTGTTAGTTTCGCGTGAACTGAAATACAACCGAGTTAGCTTTCTCTTAAGACGCGCTTTGCATTGCATTGTGTTTAACGTTGTTGATAGTTTGAAGTAATAGATTTTACTGATTGGACTCTGTGATACTGTGAACACCTGTCCGAGAATTTCTGTGTAAAATTCCAGAACTTTGAAGTGTTTTTTTTTTTTTTTTTTGGATAAAAATAAATTTTATTAGCCAATCATCGGACCTGTGCGCATTTAACCCATTAACCGCCAAAACTACAAAGAATGTTTCTTTTCTCATGAAAATAATAACAAATATTAAATTAAGCATTTATAACATAAATTTACATTGAAAATTAAAAAAATACTCTTACCTATGGAAAAAGCGAGTGTTGCGTTCGCGCAACGTCAGCGGAATAAGACTACGGATGTTGAGTGAGTAGGATTGTACTCGTGTGATGTTTCTTTTGAGTGGAGCGCAGGATTACTTTTTAGCTGTATAACGTTTTATAAATCTACAAATCACTTTACTTGTAATTAATTTAATATTAAAATATACATTGTATTTCTTTTACAAATATTCATTATTTCATTTGTAAGATTCAAGCCTGAAAAGCTTGATTTCAATCATGATATAAAGCTGCATTACAGACTTTGCATCTATAAACAGTCTGGCTATGGTACTCTTTACAACAAAGTCTTTTGCTATCAACGGACTTTACGATAAAATGTCTACTACCTCCGTGCATTGGTTTTTGAATGCTGAATTTACTAGGTCTTCCTAATGCTGATCTACTTCTGGCTAATTCTACACTCTCAATAGGAGTTTGCGAAAGGAATAATGCATTCTCGCGTCTGAAATCTGAAAGAGACTTTATATTTCCAGTAGTAAAAAGTGGTGATTTTAGTAAATACGGTCTCACCTCGTATAATTTATCAGTATTGTCAATTTGACTATTGTCAAATGCAAATTCTGCTTCATATTCCTGTACTGCAAATGTGATATCGATTCTCGTACAACAGGAATAGAAATGTCCTTAACAAAAGACCAATACGTTTTGAGGTAAAGAATGATATCCTGTAAGCAATAATATTCCAATAAATCTTCTCATATAGGCTTCAGATGCAATTTTTTTTTTTTTTTTTTTTTTTTTTTTTTTCTGAGCGTATATATTTGTCTGTTCAACGAGAAGAGAGTAAATGTCTAAACCAAAAAGAAAATCGAAAATCTGTGCACTAGTTTTTCCTTGTATTCTGTCTTTTATAATTTCTCTTCTATCTCTTTCTTCATTTTCTTCCTGAGACATAACTAACAGTTCCTTTTTTATCCACTTCAAGATTTCAGTTTTCTCCTTTTTAAACATTTTAGTACGACTATAACTGCTTTTAGAAGGCTGAAACTTATTTCTTCCGTGAATTTCAACTTGCCCAGCAATATCATTTGGTAAAATATCATTATCATTATTTAAAACATTGCCATTCCTTTCTTTTTTCGTCACTAGCTTCTGCAATTTCCGGGGAAACAACAACAATATCAGTTTCATTCCGGTCATTATTAACATTATCATCATCTGTTTCTTCATCAAAAAATCTTTGAAGGGCTTCTTCTAATGTAAGATACCTCGTTCTAGGCATTTTTAAACAACCAGAACATCGAAAAGAATCAGTGAAAAAGGAGATTGACTACCCGTTTCCTGCTGACGTTGCGTCAGCGCAACGCTTGTTTTCCCTTCCTTCCCAACACAAATATAAACATCTGACTGATGTAATGTTTTGATAAACGGTGACCTTGACTAAAAATAGATCACTCATAAAGACGGCGATTCTTTCGTTAAATATTTTCAGCAAAAATACCCGGTCGAAAATTTTGCTTAAAGTATGAGATTAATTATTATAAACAAAATGATTGTTGAAGGCAAATATTTTTTACAGAAATAATCTTCATAATATTCCCTACACAAAATCATCTGCTGTTATAAAATATCTTAGGTAGTTATACTTATATACGCCTTTATTTTGACCGTTGCGTCAACGCAACACCAGCGGCTAATGGGTTAATCTAATATAAACCCGTACGCATGCAACAATAAAAACATTTCAATATGAATAAAATCAGTTTATTATTTCCAACCCACACGTTACACATATTCTCAGGAAGTTTCGAGCTAGTAAAGCTTCACTCTTCCCCTTAATTGCTCGAAACAGTGTTCTATCTATTGATAATAAGTTGCTCATTTACAAAACCATGTTGCGTCCAATTCTTAGTTACGCATGCCTCGTCTGGGCATACTCGTGCAAAAGTTTGAGAAGGCAGTTACAAGCTGCCCAAAACGGGGTATTGCGTATGATATGTAATGCCCCCTGGTACATTCGGAATAGCCAAATTCGTAAAGAGTTAAGAATAGAGGATCTTTGTGATTTTTATTGCCGCTTATCTAGGGCATTTTATGATAAACAGGAACTTCTGGACATTCCTGTGGTTGTTAACTATTGTTATGATACTAGGGACCCCAATTTCAGTAAACGCCCAAGGGCGATCCTAAATGTTAGTAATATGTAATTTTGTATATGTGTTATGCAAATTGTTGCTCAGATTCTTTATTGTATATTGTTCTTTTTTCCTCCTGATTGCATTTTGTTTTTACTAGTGGCACTAAGGCGTCGCACTTCGTATTTTGTTTCTCTTGTGTGTACATGTATTCTTCTGTGAAATAGTTGTTAAAAAATAGTTAATTATGTATGAATTAGTAATTATGTACTTAAGGAAAAAAATATGTATTTATTTAATTATTTAGCACATTCAGTTATATTTCTCATAATTCTAAACTTTTATCATGTTATTCGATGAGGGGTAGGGCTATGCGCCCAGGCACCCTGGTGGTTAAGCACCGCAGTTCAATGTATGTATGTAAGCAACAACCGATTCATAAATAATTTTAGTTGCCAAACCGGGAAACAAAAACTTTTGACATTTTTTTCAAGTTAATACGTATGACGACATGATTTAAATTTAATGTAATACAACAACTTTTTTATCAATAAAGAATTAACGTGGAACTAGCATATCGTGCCAGTTACCTAACCTGAAGAAAAAAAGTTGCCAACAGTAGCTATTTATTATTATTTATATTATTTTATAAAAAGTTTCGACATACAATGGCATCGCGCGCTTTCTTCAGCGTCAGAATATGACCTTACATAATAATAATGTGTTTAGTATTTGACAATGCTAATTTTATTTCATATTTTGTAAAACTTGCAAGTTTTTGATTAACAAACTCTACGATTTGAAAGTGAGCAGTGGCAACACTTCGAAATAAAGCATTTTTATCTCCAGCCCCCGCGACTGCTGCCACTCGGAAAATTAAGCGCGAAAATTAGCATTTTCAGAGTTTTCAATTAATATTTCGGTTGATTAAAGTCATACGAAAATGAGAATGGTCGAAATGGCTTCCTCCGAATTTTTGGAATCCGGGAGTACCACACTCGAAACTCCACAAGCGACAGCTTATTAGCCGCAGCTTTCGACCACAGCGAAAGACACCAAGAGTGAGCTAAATAGAAGCTTATAAAGCCTAAGAGATTTGAAGGGAAAAAATTCTTTATAATTTAACCTTTATTTTTTAATAATATATGTAACTGATATAATTGAAAACGCATTAATGTATAATATACTAACTGATAACGCTTATGAAAGCAAATGGCAGACATGTTTCGAAAGTCAGATATTACGTACCTAGCACAGAATTATTTTTGATTTTTTAAAGATCGAACCACAATAAAAATATAAACTTTATTTTGACATCCATTTGCCTCTGAATCCTAATGGCTGTTACTGAAAATGGATTTTTATTCATGTTATCGGAATTACAACATTTATACCTTCCTGGATATATTAAAGAAAATTCAAACTTTTCTAGCCCTAATCATTTTCCGATGTTCAACGTCACCACTAATGATCCGTTGGTTAGGGTATCAAACGAGTTAGTTGTCATTACCCTCCTACTGACACACTTATTCAGGAAATAAAATATAAGCGAGTAAAACATGAAAACATTAGTGTTGTTCTGCCCAATTTTCATTTACATTGTCATTTGAAAAGTCAGTTCCTAAGTGTTCATGAAATAACATTACATTCAACTTCAGCAGAATTTCACTTTCTAATTTTTACTTCCTTGTACGAAGTAAAAAAAGTATTGTAAACACGAGAATTTTAAAGGGACATATTTCAACGCCATTTTGACAGCTATCGAATGAAATTTAACGATGTTTTTCCGTGACATTTGTACGTAACGGCAGAATAAAAGACGCTTTTTGTCAAAACGGGTTACAAAAAGGATTTAAATGGATTCATAAGAAATTTTTTCGTGACGTCTGTAGGGCCCACCAGCGGCTGAGCTGTAATGTCGCTGAACACTGGTAGTTCGGTCCGAGGTTCGAATCCCGCGAACGGGCTGGCTGCATGGGTGTTTTCGTGGTTTTCCACATGTGTAACGTGTATACGAGCCAGTTTCCCTTAAATATTCCTCCACGAAGGCATCCCTCCCTTAAGGCAAATAGCCCTCGAGTGCTTTGCCGTAATCTAATAAACCAAACCAAACCAAACCGTGACGTCTGTACGTACATGTAACAGAATGGATATATATACACATATATCCATTCTGTTACTCGGCTCCGTGAGCTCAGTTTTTTAATTCCTTGTACGAAGTAAAGGAAATACTGAAATCTCGAAAATTTTCGTGTGTCATACATATTTCAATGAAAATATCCATTTTGATCGCTTTCAAATGCAGTTGAACAAACTCAAAACGAGTAGCCTCAGAACGTTGAAATTATATATATATAATTACAAAACGATACTTTTGAAATAATATATATATATGAAATTAAAGACATAAAGTAAGAAGTTTAGAACTAATATTTCAAAGAGACCAAAAATTGAAATTCATAATTAATAAATTTCAAATAATCTTATAAATGCAAGAAAAAAGTTAATAAATGTTAAAACCAAAACTTTTCAAAGAAGCAAAAGCCCATTTAAAAACAATTAGTGAAATTTAAAGAAGAATGAACAAATACAGAAGAGAAATTCAATTAACTTCAATGCTACTTCGTCAGGGGAAAGGAACATTGAAATGAACTGAAATCTCTCTTCTACAAAAATCGTTGCTTTTCTGATGATGCTAATGCTTTCAACAATTTTAATCTCATCGAAAATAGCAACATCTACCCAAATTGTCTAAAAACTAAGTAGGACCAGTAAAAACCAAACAGAAATAGTTTATCTAGTAAGTATTCATAAACTTACGAAAATTAAACTTTTTTAGAAAAAAAAAAAAAAAAAAAAGATTTTAATTTTTCTACTAATAAATTTATTAATTGGAATTCTAACATATCTAAAAAACGTTATTGCAAATACTAATTTTAACCAAATTAGTAGAATTAAAAAAGTTTGCACTGAAATAGAAACACAAAAAGAAGAAATTATAATTCTCACCAAAATTTTAAAAGATAATGAAATTCCTTTCGAATTCATTAATGCTATATTAAAGAAATCTGGAGTAGTCTACACCCTATAATACTTATTAAAAGTATGAATTTTTTATCTCAAAGCTCCAAAAGAGATGGATTTTTAAAAGGTATACAGGATCTTTTTAAAATATTTTTTTATCATTTCTTATTTTAATTACTATTCTGTTACTAACCATGGCCTTGTATATATTTTAAGTCCTCATGAGTAGCCTTTGTCGTGAAGACCTTTTGCTTTTCTAATCTAGTTCCTTTACTTCCTTTTTCAAATTTTTTCTGTGATTTTAAATTACAAAATTAAAAAACTACAATTTAATTTGATAGATTTTTTAACTCATATCTACAAAACAATTATTAAAAACTATTTGATCGCATTTTGAGCAAATTTTTTAGTCTACTTTTTTTAAAGAATTAATTGATTTTTAAATTTAATTAAAGTTTTACATTAAATATTATGCTTTTTTGTTTTACAAGCGTCAGAATTTACTTAAATATCATTTAATTAATATTGTTAGGAAATGTCTAGGCGCGGAAAGGTAGCTTCCCCGCAAAGCAAGTTTAGGGTTGCCATAAATAGCAAGGAAGACAGGGTTGCCACATTTGGCGAGAAATGGCCCATTTGGCGATATGCTATGGACGGATGGAGAAACTTCTGAAACGAATTCTTACCTATTTAGCCCAGAATGTTCTCGAACACAAGCCGAAAGCTATATAAACCCTGCTCGCCCGCAGTCAGTTAGCGTGTGTCTCGTCTAGCGAGCTGATAGTCAGTCATAGAGTGTGTTCCTCGTCTAGAATGCGAGTGCATCGTCGAGAGCGCGTGTTGAGCTCCGGGAACGACTGAACCGAAGACTCGGGATCTGTGCTCTGGTGCTTTGCAGTGAAGCTGTCTCTACCGTTATTGCCTGACAGTGTGAAGGCTGTGTCGCTGATTGTTTTTATTGTAGATCTTCAACGACTGTGTTTCGATAATTCATCAGGTGGTATCGTCATTATTCACTCCAAATCCTCATGAACCTCGTACGAACGTGAAAGAAGAAAATAACGTAACAATATGCAAACGTTTTGAGTATTGAAGTTAATTGAATTCCTCTTCTGTATTTGTTCATTCTTCTTTAAATTTCATTAATTTTTTTGAAATGGGGTTTTGCTTGTTTGAAAAGTTTGTTTTTAACATTTATTAAATTCTTTGATGCATTTATAAGATTACTTGAAATTTATTAATTATTTTTTTCAATTTTTGCTCTTTGTGAAATATTAGTTCTAAATTTCTTACTTTATGTTTTTAATGACAATTTTTCTGCAGCTTGATGCGCGAAAATACTAAACATGTTTATATTTTATTTCCAAAAGTATTGTTTTGTAATTATATACATATAAAACATATTTATATATATACTCATTCTGTTATTCGGCTCAGTGAGCTCAGTTTTTGCTTCCTTGTACGAAGTAAAAAGGAAGTATTGTAATTGCGAAAAATTTCGAGTATCATATTTTAACAAAAATATCTATTTTGACCGCCATCGAATGCTTTTGCATTACATCTGTACATAAGGGCAGAATAAAGGACTCTTTTTCCCAAAATGAATTATAAAACTTATTTAAAATGGCTTCAGAAGAGGGTTTTTTTTTTTTTTTTTTTTTTTTTTTTTTTTTTTTTTTCCTGTGGCGTCTGTACGTACGTATGTATGTATCTCGCATAACTCATAAACGAGTAGCCTCAGAACATTGAAATTTTGTATATAGGATTGCTATAACATGTGGATGTGCACATTCTATTTTCGTTACAATCGGCCGCAGTTAAAATATGTAAATATTTTTTGGTTTAAAAATGATTGAATTATGGTTTTCTTATCTTCCGGTTAAGGTTTTTATGCCTTTAATTAACCTGAATGTTATGGCTGAAAAATTATGAACAATTTAAAAGTTGTTTAAGTGAGGCTGAGCCTAATGTTTTTACCATAGCAGCCATATTTGTTTACATTTGAAACTTAACAGAATACTGAATTTGTTGCCAAAAACTAAGCTTCGCAACAACAAAGTAACGTCTGCGAATTGAGTTATGCTTAATCCATTCTGGAATTATCATTTGAGCTATTAAGTTGTCATATATATTGACTTTGTATAGCGTCCACAATATATTAGGTCAGTTTCTACGCCTTCATTGTCCTTTTGCCGAGTGAGACCAAAGGTAAACTTTCTGTTTTGTGCACCGAAAAATCTGCCTTCTTGCCCGCTGGCCGAATTGCTTATTTTTAAGTAGAAACTCTAATTTTAATTGTAATTTTTTTTTACTTGTTTTAACTGTAATTTTTTTTAATGTTTTTCCATATCTTTCAATATTAAATATACATAGTTTGAGTTTTGTGTATTTTTGCCTTGTCGAGAAGTGAGAACTGAATTAATTGAATGAGAAATATACCTCTAATGAAATTCGAGGAAATAAGTTTAAATGAAAGGCAGGAAAAATTGCGTATAATTTAATATTCCGCACAAGGAAGTACTTATTATCAGATTTTTTTTTTCATTAACCCGTACCATTCATAATGATGGGATAGTTCTAAAAAATTCTGTACCTTATTTTCTTCTTAATATATATCTTCTTAACATCAATGTTCTAATACCTTCTTAAAAGTAACTTCTTAAATGGAAGTGTATATTTAAGATCAAGGTATCAATGTTTAAGAAATAAAATTTCCAGCGAGCGTTTTCGAATACATTCATATGGATGTTTGTAAAAAATGCCAGCACTTCTAAAAACGTGTTAAAACGTGTTTTCATTATAACTTGTAAAAGTACTTTTTTTACCTTTCTTTTAGATTGCCCTAATTGTCTTAAACGGACCTTATTCCGGTATTTCCTTCTTGTGTTTTGCAATGCAATTATCAATTTGAATCACTAGTTCCCTTTTATTCGTCATGACTGAAGCTTTTAGACATGGGTATTTTGCGCTTTTTAATTGCCCTGTGTTGAATTTATCAAAGCTGTAGAAAAGTATAAAAAAATAAACCAAAAACGAAGACAAAAAAATTATGTTTGTTTGGTATATTCTTCGCTCTGACCTTCTTTAGCTACATTGAAATTACCTATTTCTTCATCCACGAAATAAAAATTTTAAAAAGCACGTGAATTTGCAATCTTTTCCCCAGCTTTAAGAATGCTTTAATTAATAGAAAAATGTTTACTTTCAAAAAGCAACGCCTGAAGAAGAAAACATCGGGAAAGGAAGAGGAGAAAGTATTATCATAGAGAGGACACAGTAATATTGCTTATTTTCTTCTTAAGATAAAATTAATTACAGAAAATATACAGCCGCTTTTTTCCAACATAGTAACATTTTTTTTTTTTTTTATTTCTGAAATACATGCTCTCTAAGCACCGTATTTAATTGTTAAGATACTGCAATTTTAGTATAGTTAAGGATTCGAATGTTGGTAGTACGTGAGGTAAGAGATGGTTTCGGTTAATTCACTTTCGTATTAAAAAGAAAATATTTGTTGTGCAAGGCATTTTATTCTAGCAAAATGCATTATTAATTTTAATTAAACGAAATTTGTTTCAAGCGTTTAGCTTTGAGTACTAGCCTCTAAGCGGCCAGCCTTCGTCTGGCTTTTAAATGTGCCGTAAAAATGCCTAAAGAACATTAAATTTAAACCCTGCATAGAATTTTACTCTGCAGTACAGCTTTATATAAAACAAAATTCAATAAAAATGTATCACATATTAAAAAAAGTTACAATGAAATAAGCAATAGCCCTTAATACAAATATTAATTTTCTTAATAAATAAATTAATCAACTTCCCGTTGCAAAATCTTAAGAATTCAAATGGTATAAAAGAACTTAAGAACTTTGTTTCCTAAAAAATCATGCAAAACTTTTTATTTAATTAACATTATATGTAATTAAAACATAATATAAAAATATGACAATAAAATAAGCAATAAATCTCAATTTTTCAAGAGAAAGCAGTAAGCAGTCCAGTACCCAAAGCAATGAATGAAAAACTGTTGCCAAAACCACATTTTTAAAAGAATGAAACTATCACCAGAAAGCAATAACCAATCAAAAGTGTGCTTTGTGGATGACATAATTCAAAATATACAAACCTCTTTGCCATTAGCTAATAGAGAGGAAGAGAGAGGAAAGTAAATTCTTTCTGTTGGTGCCTCGCGAGACACATGCGCGTCAGAATAAGAAGATTGCGATGTGTGTGTTGCGTGTCCAAAAATCAAAAGAAAATGAGCAGCATGAAATACGCAATATCCCTTAATACAAATATTAATTATCCTAATAAATAAATTAACCAACTTCCTGTTGCAAAAAATAAAAATTGCGTCTTAAAAACAGCAAACAACAAAAATCAAAATAATTTTAACAGCAAAACCACAATAATTTTAAAATTAGCATAGCGGCGTGTGTTTGAAATTTCCGATACGGTGTTGTGTTGGCATACATTTTTTCTATTTTTTCCTGTCTTTTCTCAGTTTTTCGTATCAGTGTTCAGCTTTCTTATAGTAAGGACGTGCTGTGGACTTGAAAATTGAGGGCGGCATCGAACGAGAATGCTCTCAAATATCGAATGAATGATTTTTGATATTTGCGATTTCTTTGATTTGCTTCAGCACCTTTTTCTGGACTAAAAGGTCATCATTTTGTAGCAAGTAATTGAAAAAAATATATTGTTGCGTTCATACGGGTTCGTATTAGATTGAATGCACAGGTCTGATAAAAAGGCAATACAATTGATTCTGATCGCAAGAAATATAACAAAACTCTGGATTATTCCTCAAAGATATTCGTACAATATCTCAGTATCACGCAATATAAATAGTAGTTATATTTTAAACTACTAAAACGTTAAATAGAACGCAATCTAAAGCGCAGAGAAAGCTAATCCGATCTCTGAATTACAGCAGCTAAGTAATCAACAACAACAACTGAGCTGAGATGTTCTTTCTCTGGGTTTTATAACTTTTTAAATCGGCCTTGCAATTTCTGGAAAGCAAAAAGCGTAGAATTACGTTTACAGTTAACAATGTTGTCAATTACATTTATTCAAATTAAATATAAATTACGGAGATAAACTTTTGTTAAAGGATTAAATGTTAAATGCACGTGCTCTTGTATTTTTACTTTTTCGGCGTAGCTTTCTCTTAAAAATCGTCACGCGCTGCAGTGCACGGGGAAATAAAACAATTTTAATTATAATTCTACTACAAACAGCAAACTAAATGCAAAATCCGTAACAATATATTCATTTCTATCTATTCTCTTGAGCTTTGAAAATAAATAATATGTTTTAATAAACATTGACTGAAAGCATTAATTTTAGCATGCATTTAATTCTATTTTAAGTGCATTGAATGCAAAGGCATTTTTAGCTTTTACTTGCATCTAACACTTTTGAAAAAAAATGGATTTAGTTTCTTTTACAAGTCTGTGCACAACTGAGAAGAGAGTTCTTTAAATTTTGACTTCTATTCGATCGATATTTCTCTTCAACTACTGCATTAAGAATCCAAAGGTAGACTGAAATTAGATTTCGCTAACGTTCGAGCTTTGAATACCTTTTCTAAAACAACTGAATCAATAAATCCTAATGTCTTTTATCCTCAATCAAATTTTAGTTTATAAATATTTGAGTACCTCCGCTATGAAAACCTACAGCAATTAAGGAATAATAATAACTGTTACCGAAGTAATAATAAAAATTGTAAAAATAATCAGGGACCATTTTCTAAAGTTAGAAATGTCGGAACCCTACAGAAGGTGATTATATAGTATCTATACTAGTGCACGTTTGTCTGTTGTTTGCTTGTTTGTGGCATTATCACCTTTGGAACGGCGGGGAGTTCAGTTTCGAGAGAGGTACCCCCCGGATTCCAAAAATTCGTTGGAAGTCATCTCAAACGTTCTCATCTTTGTACGACTTGAACCAGCCGAGATATTAATTAAAAACTCTGAAAACGCTCATTTTCGCCCTCATTCTTTTCGAGTGGCAAGTCTCGCACGCTGGAGATAAAAATCTGCTGTATTTCGAAAAGTGTTGCCACTGCTCGCTTTCAAATCGTAGAGTTTGTTAATTAATAAAACTTAAAAATTAATTTGTTAATTAATATTAATAATTTGTTAATTTGTTAATTAATAAAACTTATGAAATAAAATTAGCAGTGTCAAAAATTAAACATATTATTATTATATAAGGTCATATTCTGACGTTGAAGAAAGCACGTGACTGCATATAACGTCATTGTATGTCGGAAATGTTTCGTTAATGTCAGCATTTTAAATAAATAGCTGCTGTTGGTAACTTTTTCTTTTCAGTTTAGTATAATTTGCACGATATATTACTGCCGCATTAATTATTTAATTGATATTGAGAAACAGTTGTTAAATTACATTAAATTTTAATCATGACATCATACGTATTAAGCTAAAAAGTCCAAAGTTTTTGTTTTCTGGTTTGGCAACAAAAAAAATTATTTACAAATTTGGTTGCTGTTCTGAGAGAGTGAACTGATTTCAGTCATATTGAAATGTCTTTAAACATTTGCTTTTCAGATGTACATAGAACTTATAAATTTTGCCCGCTAAAAAAAGTATAAATTGTAGAGATATTAGGTTTATTTCGAAGCAGGAAATATGAAAAAACAAAACTGCTTTCTCCGGGATTCGAACTTCAAATCTCCCAATCGGTTAACGTGGTGTGCTTTCAAGTTACAGCATGAAAGAACAAGGTAAGGAAGGGGAAAATTACAAAAGAAGCAAAGAAATATGTAATATCATTCTATAAAAATAGTTAATGTTTTTAATTAGATATAACAAGAATGAAATGTGTTTTTGATTAAATCAACCATATTCAAAAGTAAAAAAAAAAAAGAAAAATTCTTCAAAACTGCATCTATTGCTTTTCAATAGCTTAGTGTCTTTCTCAATAACAGATTAAATTTGAAAGATAAATAACATTTGTCGAATCAAATCATACATTTTGTCGAATGGCAACAGACAACAGAGAGAAGACACACAATAACAAGGAGAAAGTGTTTTCGTCTTACATAGTTCAACCACAAACATTTTATGCCCTCTTGGTTCGAGGATTCAACGGCTGTTAATCATGCTTTTCGACTAGGAGACAGGTATATAGCGTAGAGACGCCACGTGATGTTCTGCGGAAAAAATTTTATGCAAATGTTTGAAAACTCTCTGTTCAGTATGCAGTCTTACCAGTATAACAAAAGTACTGCTTGATAATTTAATACCTATATTCACTTAGTGATTTTCATAGAAGAGCTACTATAACTATTAATTTTCGGCTTTTAGTGCGTAAAGTTGCTCATTCTCTACAAAGACTTCTGTTTTAAATGCCAACGTTAAGAAATTAATATAAATAGTTTTCGTAAGGAAATTATAACGGCTACTGAGTTAGCAAGCACATTCTAGCTCCGACCAACGTGTTAAATTAGAGAGAAGCACTGTGTTCAGTCTAAAAGTTTGGAAATAATTCGTATTAGAACAAAGGCTTTCGTTAGGGTTATTCCGTGGTTTTTTTTCTTCTGCTATGCACTAAATTATTTAGGAACTCATCACTTCTGCTCTTAAATTCTTTTACTGCTTTGGAATAGATGCTTATTTATAACATTTTTTTCTAATAACCTTGAACAGTTGTATTTGACACACCCTTTGCAATCAACTTCTATCATCCTGTATTTCAGTTGCCAAAAGCCGCTAATGAAACAAAGAAAAATGTTGATAAATACAAAAAGGAGGGAAGGAACAGTTTGTGAAAGAAGTACAATTTAAAGATCCAAAGTGTAATTTGCAATTCAAAGTGCACTTCTGTCATGCCAGAAAACGTGTTGATTCCTGGGGCTTATAGTAATAGGGTAATGTTTATTTCAGACATTTATAGCTGAGGCAACCAAGAGTTTTTACTTCCTTGTACGAAGAAAAGTAATTATTGTAATTGCGAAAAAAACCAGGTACCACATTTCAACGAAAATATCCATTTGGACCGTTCCCGAATCCATTTGGATGACCTTTTTGGGTGACATCTGCATGTACGGACAGAATAAAGGATTCATTTTTCCAAAATATGGCCTAAAATTGATTCAAAATGGATTTTTCTTGACGTCTGTATGTTACTATGTTACTACAAAGGCGAAGCCCCCAGCTTCCCCGGCCGATGATTTAGCCATAAACCTTTCAGAGGCCAGCCCGAAAGAAAAAAACGAACTAAAATAATGAACTGTTGAACATGTAATAAAACGACACATAAAGAAAAAAAAACATATTCACATCATTCACACATCCACTCCAGCCAATTATCTCTATGCGTGGATAATATTTATCATTTCCCTGGAATAAAGCAGCATTTTACTATAATCCTTAAGATTTCTTGGAAATTCGATTTTCATTTTATCTCTAATACTAGCAGACAGGCCACAGGTTTCAACGAAGTGACCATAGCCGACAAAGAATATTTTCCTGCAAGTCAAATCTATTCAAACACATGTGAAAACATCCATGTCCCTCCAAAACCTGATTCAGATCTATATTTGTGTAGCACTTTCTTCCTTTATCAATCCATATAATACACATATAATTTTTCTTTTTTTTTTCTCGAGGAATCACAATTGTTTTTCTATTTTTCACATATACTATTGTATAAAATTCCAATAGCCTTTCTTCTAAAGCCCTTTAATATTCACAATAAGTTTATTATCAAACCCAACTGCAGAAATTGATTGCAAGGCCGATAGTGCATCAGAAAATATGTGAACACATTGACCACCAGATACTTTACTTTCGATTCAGGTCAAAGCTTCTACTATTGCGTATGATTCAGCCTGGTGCACTGTATTCATGAAACTTAAAAAGAATTTTTTTGTGGTCAATCTCAGTTCCGTAGTAATACACTACACATGCGAAACCAACATTTCCTCCTAGGCCCGAACTGTCAATATAAATATCATATTCATTTACAATACATAATAATCGATCATAATTTAGTCCAAATTTATCTGCAGGATGAATCAATTCAAGGCATTGTTCAAAGGCATCACTTTTTAGTCCTATATTAGAGATTCCAATGATGTAATATATTTCTTTTTCATTAAAAATTTGTTACAGAAAAAGCTATATTTATATGAGAGGGGGTCCTACTGGCAAGCACACAAGCCACATCCGTTGAAACGGTTCGGAAAGCACGCGTAGCCGCAAGCATTCAGCCTCTCTGTATTGTATCTAATTTTTGTCTAATTCCCACAAGAAATTAGGTACAATACAGACGTCTGTATGTATGTATGAAAGACGTCTGTATGTATATGTATGAATGTATCTCGCATAACTCAAAAACGATTTACCGTAGAACGTTGAATGGGACTACTATAACATCTAGCTGTGTCTTCCCTTTCTTACTGCAATCGGCAATACTAAACATATATATATATGTAAAAGATAAATTATAATTTAAATTAGAAGCGTACATTATTTCTCCTCTTTATTCTAAAAATAGTAATCTCTATTTGCACTGCGTCATTTCGAGAATGCTGCATGTCATATGACTCTTACAATGGACCTTATAAGAAATAGACTAACCCAAACGAGTTTTCTCCCTCGTCTGTGGCGTTGCCGGCTGTCACCTTGATCACACCCGGAGGAGTAGGGACGACTTGCAGAAATTTAACATTGGTTGCTTATTGCAGCTTGTATAATTGTCAAGAAAAAGCTGGTTGTAGCGCCTCATTACACAAATTAGAATTTTTACATATTTTTATTTTTGAAATTGAAATTGATTTTTAAAAATTTAGCATATTTATCAAGCATAATTAACGTTCCAAATAATTATAAAGCTATCGCATGCTTTCAGAGCTGGATATTTTTTTAGCTTTTCCTATGCTGTAAGGAAATTTGTAACTACTTCTTTTAGAAAATAATATTTTAAATCTGAACTAATAGAAAATTTCAAACAAGCAATTTTCTCTAGCAATTTTTATGCTTTTTATTGGTGTAAATAAGTAAAAAGTACTAAAATATTTAAAAACGAATTTTTGAAAGTTTTGTTTAAAATTCTAAGTTGTGCTGCTTTTTTTAAATTATAGATGAGTATAATAGCACAATTTCTATAAAGGAATTTTATTTCAATTATATTTCATAATACATCATCGTGATAAACACTTTTGACTCCTTAAAAATTTTTATGTATTTAATTCTAATATTAAAATTGTATTTAACCGTAATAATTAATTTTGCTTGTATTTTATAGTGATTATTTTTTTAAATTTATTTTTAGTTCTGCATAAGATTTTTTTATTTACTGTTAATTTAATTTATTAGCCCAAAGCGGCGGTAGCCTAGAAAGGCTGTTAAGCGGCATTTTGCGCTGTTTTACTAGTGTCCGTGTCTCCTTGCAAATTGTTGTTACCAAATATTATCGCCCTGTATTATATGTAAAGAAATTAAACAATGAAGAATTTGCATGGATACATGTATGTTTCTTGCACTGTGACAAAAACGACAGTATCTAGAGCCATCAAATTTTGAATAATGTAGTCCTCCACCCGAACATGGGCATCTGGACAGCCGAATTTCGAATTTGTTTTAATCTATTTCATATTTTGTAAAACTTTAACGAAATTTTTATTAACAAACTCAACGAGTTCAGAGCGAGCACTGTACGGAAAATAACAGCTTTATCTCCAGTGCGGAAATTCTAAAAATATGCTGTTTTCAAATGTATGTGGTTTACGGGCGAAGAACATGATACTCAATAAATATACGTCACACAAAACGTTAAAAAAAGACTCCTTTTGGGCGTAATATAAAATCTGAGTGCTTCTAGATTTTATTTTACCTTTTTTTCCCCTTCATTACGCTCAGAAAATTTTATTCTCCGAATTTTATGAATTATTAAAATAATTAATACACTTTAATGGTTATAATTTAATGATCATATAATCAAATAAATATGATCGTTTTGTAATATTATTATAGTTTGTAGAATCACTGCCTGAAAATGTTCATTAAATTTAAAAAAAAAAAAAAAAAATATCAGATCTTGTTTAATATTTCCTTATTTATTTCAAAGCATCACGTACTATATATATTTAAAGCATCACGTACTATATATATTAGTATAATCTTATTTAATTTTACTTTATTTTTACGCAAAATTAAGTTCACAAATTTTGTGCTTAGAGTTTTTACCGTTTTACCAAAGTAAAGATGTTTGTACAAGAATTACGCGTGAAAAAAATGCGCGAAATGCAGTAAAAAGTGCTTTAATGAGATATATTAAATCCTATTTGGAAAAAACTGTGGCTTTCATAATCTCATCACTATACAACGTATCGCATTTAATCATTAAAAAGAGTTATGTGATACAAACTCCGTAGGTTTCAGTATTAAAGTAAAACCAGATCGTCCCTACTCTTTCTTGCCGACATGTTGGTGACGCGCGCCCCGCCCACTGGCTTAGTCTTTCTCTCTATAAGGTCCATGACTCTTACGCAACTATGATGATGTAAATGGAACTAAAACTCAAACATCCAATAATAATTTTACAGCAGTATTAATTATCCGATCAAAATGCATTGAGAGGCAAAACTAACTCAGTCTGATGTAAGATTCCATCCTGAACATAAAGCACTTGCTTCTTCCTCTTCGGCCTAGCTGAACTGCTGCTTGCTACTCTCTTCTTATTCCAAATCCCTCAAAAAAAGATGTAAGCATTTTAAAAATAGTGCAAAGTTATTTTTGACTTACTGAAATAAAATAAAGAGTTTATCTGCCTCGGTTGCCAGTTTCCTATGCATTGTAGATCGGCTTTTCAGCATTATAGGACATCAAAATTCTTGCTATTCATTACGGATTCAACCGCCTACGTTCTCAACAATATTGCAGAGTCTCTCTTTTAATTAACATATATATACACACCCACACAAATACACGGCCTTTATTTTCGCAATCGTTGGTCGTACTTATATACTTCCAATTACAGAAGTGTTTTAAATGATGAAAATTTTCATGTTTTGGCAATATCAAATTTTTAAAAAAATTCAACAACTTGCTTTGAGGGATCTGTTAATTAAGTTAGAATAATTCGAAGAAATAAGTTTAAATGAAATCCAGCTGGCAGCAAATTATGTGTATAATTTAATAGGCTTAATAAATACACCAAGTAAACCTGATAAAATCCAATAAACCGAAAAAAGAAATTAGCCGATGAAAAATAATTGCAGATGAAGTACTTTTAGCGATTTCACTATATTTCTCCATGGATGAAATCTGCCATCACAAACGATACATATAAATGTATATTATAATACTGAGGAAATATTATGAAACCGAAAGCTTATGTTTTGCTATAATTTAAGAAATTAATTATAATAATAATTGCAGTCACGCATTTTATTAATTTTAGACTACTTATGCACACTATTCTTAAAAACGTTAACTGCAATCTTTTTCAAATTTAATTTGCTTAAAAATAAATTAAATAAACGTAACTAATTAACTGAATAGGAAGAAAATTAAACGAACTATAATTTTGGGGAACGCACATAAAATTGTATCAAAATAAAAGCATTCCTGTAATACTATATCAATAATATTGTATTATTTATTAAACATTCTTTCTTCAATATTATCAAAAACTTGATTATACTTGACTAATAAACGTAAGTTTATTCTCCTTTAAACGTTACTGCTAAATCTATCTATATAAAAATAAATGCTCGTTTATTTGTCTTTTATGCAAATATTTAGTTTAATTACGATTTTTATGAAACTTGCCTCACTCGACAACAAGAGAAAAATCGCTGTCTATATAAGATTTCTTAAAACAGCCATGGGGTTCACACTCTTTATACACATATATTTTACGCTAATTTAACGAAATTTTAATTAAAACTCAGCGATTTAAAAGCTTTGCGTTGCCACTCTACAAAGCGTAAAATGTTTCAAATTTAATCAGAAAATCTGGCGATATAAAAGAATTGTGTTGCCACTCGGGAAGATGAATTATATAAATTTGTCTCGAATTTAATGAACAAACTCAGCTTTTAAGACAAATGTGCTGTCACTGCCCAAAATGAAATATTTTAAAGTGTATTATCGTTCAGCAAAGCGTAAGATATTTAATTTTTCACGCCTTAACATGCCTGTTAGTGCATCACACGCTTTTTGTTTGCTTTTTGAAAGTGAATTTTTAATAGTTGTCATAAAGCATTACTTTCTCTGTGAAATCAGTTTCACCACCAAACCGAAAATTGATTGCTCGATCTACACCACAAGCAGGAAAGGAAAATGTATCACAAGTTTCACAAACAAACTAGCAACTGGAAGCAAGACTGGAAAACGTTCGAGTACGAATTGGTCGATTCAGACAAACACTGCAAGCTGATTTAAACCTTAGTGCATTCCATTACGATGCTAATTATGATTACAGTCTTCATCCAATTGTGATCATTTGCGAAGATGGGTAAATTATGTGGGTATCCAAGCTTAAAAATAAAGCACCAAGAATAAACTACGCGGTTGGGAAAGTGAAATTGTCAGAATTAAATTCACCACCCGAATCATTATCAGCCTTGGTTTCAGGTGTCACACGTAAATCGAAACATACAAAATATGCATAAAGAAAAAATTTCATAGCAGAATGAAAATACACTTTCTTTCCTTTAAGTAGTATCGCAGGCATGCTACGTGACAGCTAGTGTATATCCCATTTTTTAAGAAATGTAATTTTTCCGATAGTTCTTTACACCAATATATATACTTCTGATCCAGGACTAATAATATTTATTTATATTATACTAAAATGCATTGTTCACTGTTTAATTTCTAAATTTCTAACGATAAAACCAGCAGTGTATATTGTTATGGCGTTCGCGATATCACTCAAACTTTGGGTTAGATCAAATATTGTACATTCAAGAGCTTGAAAGTTGTTTACTATATGTAAACATTTTCCACAATCTTTTATTTTGAGTTCGACTGTTTAGGTCACCAAATAGACGTTTTATAATTTTTAAGAGCTTAACAGTTGATTCTAAATTTTTAAATCTATCTAACTTTATAAATTCGTATGCCTAGTGAATTCTAAGACAAACAAAAGCAAAAACAATGCGAATGTAAAGGAAATTTTTAATTATTTTGTATGTAAAAACGACGTACCTATGAAAGTTTAATTTTTTTTTATGCATCGGCTCTTTTTGAACGTTCAATAAAAAATAAATAAATAAATAAATAAATAAATAAATAAATAAATAAAAAACTCCTTAAATTAAAAAAGTATCGAAAATATTGCCGAGATTATCATCGACATCATGTACCAAGGAAGCAGACGAGGGCCCATGGGGAAAGTGGGAAGAGAGTGGAAATTGGGTAAAAGTTGACCCGTCTCCAACCTCAGATTTGGGGGTACGAAATACTTCCAATTAAAAAATATCTCCGCTTAAGATCATCCGGTTACTTTCCCCTTCGTAATTAACGTCATTCTCCTCTTCGTGACCGCATCTGAGACGACAACTTTGCTCCATATATATCTACATCAATTAAGCCATGCTTAAATCTTCTTCGCGAGGCGCAGTGGCTAGCGCATCACGCAGCAGCACTCCAGTTCTGAGGTTCGATCTCCGGGCTGGGCAAGGTCGAATCAGCCTTTCATCCCTTGATATCCATCCCTTGGGTCGATAAAATGAGTTTTAAGTTCGCTTGGACTCTAAACATTGGGGGCCCTGCGACAAGCTGACCACTTGTTCAAGGTATATGCTAGGGGTGGCCAAGCTCCTTGACAGCCCGAGCCATTTTTCAAAATTTGAAATTTTTCGCGAGCCGCAATTAAATACATATTTAAAAGGTATGCAAAAAAGGTATTACACATTTTTTACAGAAATTATATTTATTGAAAACATATAAATAAAAGTACAAAATCTTCTCTTGATAATTCTTTAAGATTTGGTGAAAAATTGGTGATAGCATTTCTCAGTTATTCTTTGAGATGCTAGTTAGTTAATACTGATCGGTGTTTGATTTCACGAATTTTAAAGTGGAATAAAAGGATTCACATAAGTACGTTGTTCCGAATATTGAAATAATTCGACAATCAGCCTTTTTTAATTCAGGATACTTCGATTCTAGTACAAATTTCCAAAATTCAGTCGACGTCGATTTATATTTTAATTGTAGAGATTGATCTTCTTGCATCTCTATTAATTCTAATTCTTCAGATGCTTTTTGGGTCATAATTATATATTGTAAATGGAAAACTCATCTTGAAATATGTTCATTTCAAATGGATTCGGAAAAAAATCAAGAGACGATGGACGAAAATGAAATTTGTTACAACGTTGCACTTAGTCTTTCATATTTGTTGTCTGTAATTTAAAAGACATTTTGAAACACATACGGAACGATAATAATTTTTTAAAATATAACACAAAAAAGAAAAGTGAACTGAGATACATTTATCGAGAGCCACAAATAATCCTTCAAAGAGCCGCATGTTGGCCACCCCTGGTATATGCTTACGCCCCCCGGGGCCCGCGGTCAAGAAAGCAGATTTCGGGGCACTGATGGACTTGGCCTACTAGGGCTGTTGCGCCATTGAGTTTAATTTAAATCTCCTTCGCAAACCTGTTTTAGGTGCAAAGAGACTTAACAGTTAGTTAAAAGGTTGGATAAATAGAATATTCCATGTCTACTTCAAAATTTTGACGTCAGCAACCCAGAATTCTACTCTTCTTTATTGGAATTCAAAAGTAACTTCAAACATCCGAATTAGAAAGAATCGACAAGGCACTGTCCAAGACACAGCAGCGTGCGAATTGAGCCAGAAATAATTCCTATTCAATCTATTCGAATTTCTCCCGCCTTCTAATTTGCTCGACTAAACAATCTAAATTCCCTTCAAAAGCAGTGGGCTCTACGAGAAAAGTCAGCTGAGCTAATTAAGGATTAGATCGAAATTTTCTCATGTTCTCACCAAGACAACCATAACACCCATTCCAAGACAGATTATGATTTGCCTTGATGAGGATGCGCGAAATCAGAAATGACAGCATTAAGAGGCACGGAGCTGATAATTAAAGAGTACTGTTGGAACGGATATGGAAGGGAAAAAAAAATAATTCCAGTGGCTGGCTCACGAACAATGCTCTTGCTCACCGATACTGTGTGAAAAGACGAAAAAAATATTTCACAGCTGTAGGGACATGCTTTAAGTAATCTTGCAATGAATCGAACAATCCTGCGTCGTGCAAATGCTTAACTCCAAAATAACGTTTAGTAAAAAATTTGATGTCTACACCACTTAACTTCCTTGCACGGAATATTAAATTATACGCATTTTTGGGTGCATTTCTTCACTTATTTCCTCGATTTTCATCAGAGATATATTTCTCATTCAATTAATTCAGTTCTCACTTTGTAGCAAGGCAAAAATACATAAAATCTCAAAATATATTTATTAAATTGAAAAATATAGAAAAGTATAAAACACTGCATGCAGTTAAAACAATTTTTACAATTAAAAATTAGAGTTTAACGCAAAAACAAGCAATTTGGCCAGCGGGCGAGAAGGCAGAATTTTCGGTGCACAAAACGGAAAGTTTACTTTTGGTCTCCCACTCGGCAAAAGACACTGAAGGGGCCGAAGCTGACTTAATTCACTATTCTGCTAAGTTTCAAATGTAAACAAATATGCCAGATACGGTAAAAAACTAGACTTAGCTGCACTTAAACAACTTTTGATAATTCTACAACTATTGCACGCAGATTAACTAAAGGCGTAAAACCTTTAGCCGGAAGATATGAACAACATAATTCAATCATTTTTAAAGCAAAAAAATGCACAATTTACCAACATATAAAAATAAAGAAAAACTGATCTCACGGAGCCGAGTAACAGAGAGCATATTTGACTTGTTTGTCTTGTTTCTACTGCTGACATTATCTGATTCGAAATACCAATATATGACTATTAGGATAACTTCAAGATTAATTTTTATTAATAAAACTTTAAATCCTTTTGAAAGAATCACAATCTGCTTTACGGTTAATAATTACTTTTGAAGTGTAATTACGCTGTGTTCATAATGCAAGTCGCTGTTATTTTGTGTTGTAAAATTGAGATAATTAATAAATCTGTTCAATTTCCCCTTTTGAGCTGTAGTTATCGGCGAGGTTTCGTTGATGGTTACCAAGTCGAATACATTCGTGTAACTATAGTAACATTTTTACATGCTCGTGTGAGTAGCATAAAGAATATATTAAGTAAGTGGAAAAACGTGTACACTTTTTCTCTTGTTTGATATATATCACTGATCACTTTGTTTTGAAAGCTTCAAAAATATATAGTAGCTCCTAAAAGTTTTCTGACATCTTCAACTCTGTCGTAAAAATAGCATTGCATAATCCTTTTATTATATTAAATTCAAAATTATAAATGAAATTAATGAAATAATAATTTACTAGATTTAAAAGACTAAAAACCAATCGGTAATATAGAAAACAGTCTAAATAAGTCTCGGGATATCAGTTTTTCCCATAGGAATTATGACTTACAAAAACTGCTATTCTGTATTTTCGTTTTGAAAATACACAATACACGGCAATAACTTAGCTATCGTTTGACTCGTTTAAAAATTTATTATGAAAAATAAGTTTCAGTTTAGTATGTTTTATGGCACCATGGCATAATGTCAAAATGAAATATGAGACAGGTTCGAAAACTAGCTATTTTTTATTTCAAATAAAATCTGTAATAAAATAAAATCTATAAAAAAAATTGCTGAAAATTTCAATTTACTCCCTTTTTATGTTTTTGGTATTGTATTGTGAAGCGATTTAAAAAAAAATCTATATAAGGAAAGAAGCTATTACCCACCAAAACTTACGCTCAAACGTTTTTCACTCAGAAAACTTTCCAGAAATCCATGCTGAAGTGCTGTAAGACTTATAAGGTATTTCTTTCGCCTTCCTAGTGTGCCTTTGTGGTGTAGTGGTCAGCACATTGGGCCGGTATTCCAGAAGTCCGTGGTTCGATTCCCGGCGAAGTCGGTTGTTCATTTTTCATCTCTCCAGCTTTTCCAAAAATGACCTAATGTCTCTACATTGGCGCCCGAACTAAAAGGGTGTTGGATGAGGATTCTCTACACCCAGGATTTGGCGATAGGGTCCCCTAAACACCCCAGTCGCCCTTTAAAAGGGGGTGTATATAAGGTATTTCTCCCGCCTTCCTAGCGTGCCTTCGTGGTGTAGTGGTTCTGCACGCTGGACCGGTATTTCAGAGCTCCGTGGTTCGATTCTCGGCGAAGTCGGTTGCTCATTTTTCATCTCTCCGGCTTCCAAAGAAAATCCTAATGTCTCTACAGACTTTTTGCAGAATTTAATGCAAAATTTGAAACATTTGTTTCATTGGAAGCAGTCGGAGAAAATGTTAGATCAACCATTGTCACTCAGAGAAAAAAAGATTTTCCGTATATAATGAGGAAACTAATCACTATTTTGTTTCCAAAGTTAATGTTAAATAGATATTTAATACAATCTGATATCAGGTCATTTTTGTGAGTGAAAATAAGTTAATATTTTTTACTCAGCAGGTCAGGTTATTATATTTATTGCCTTGACGCTTTAAAAATGAATTAAAAAATCCGAAAAATATCGTGCATGAAGTCATTATGCTGGACAAAAGTCTTATAATAGGATATCATGTTTATAAAAGAATAGCTAATTTCATTAATATATATATATATATATATTGTATTTTTACCGTTTTCCATCGCTTTGGGCAGGGGCCAGAATTTTCGGGTGAACACAATAAAACTACACTGGAATGGTTCATTAGATAATTCTGGATACAGAAAAACAAGGATTTTTTCTTGAAAGAGAGATTTTAATTGCTTTCAATGCTTCCTCCTCCTGATGACGTGGCAATGAAATTGATTGAATTCCTCTTCTTTCATTTTCTTTTGTTCTATTATTTTTTTTATTCTTTTTCTGAATTTGGGTTTCACTTGTTTGAAGTATTTTAGTTTTAACATTTGTTAAATTCCTCTTTTGTACATTTATAGGATTTTTTTGAAATTTCTTGCTTATGAATTTCAGTTTTTAGTCTTTATGAAAAACTGGTTCTAAATTTCTTTCCTTGCATATTTACTGATCAATTTTCAGAGGCATAATGCGCGGAAATTCTTCGAAGGATTATAATTTTTTTTTTTAATTATTTGCATATATATATAAGCCAATAATTTATAATAAGAAAACGTTCCATGTTATATTTAACTGTCCATATTTCTTATTATAAATTATTATGAATTATTGGTTTATTACTTTGCAGCTTTAGCGCAAGTCATACGCTTTTTAATTTACTTTTAATTACATTTATTTTGAATATATATATGTAAAATATAAAAATACGATGGCCTTGCTCTACGCGAACAGGCAACATGTAACTTTCCGCAATTTCAGGATTTCCCCTAGACCAGTACTTTCGAGAACATTCTGGCATGTTATGTAACCGCTACTATAAATGTAGAGTTCGCGCCATTTTTCGTCTTCTGCCGCTGCAGCAGCATAGATGAAAAGTAATTTGCCAGTAGGAGAGCTTATGCGAAAAAGGAAAGGAAGAAGGGGGGGAGTTGGAAAAGTTTCAGTTTCGAGTTTTGGCTTACAATTAATTTAATTAGACAAGAGGTATCTGCATTAAAACGTTACGTAACATAGAAAAATCTGGATTCTGGGAGAAGAGATGAATTTAGGGCCAGATCACCAATTTCGAATGTTAATTACGAGGTCGCCAATTATTTTTCAAAGTAGCCATCGTATTTTATTTAATCTTACATACACACACATATATATATAATATGTATTATAATGGACCATGAAAACTATTTGAACGTTTTATATTATAATTGTTATTTGACAATGTAGATTATAATGGACCATGAAAACTATTTAAACATGCTTTTAAAAGATAACTTGTAAAACTCGGCATAAGAAGAAGGTTTTGGAATGAATGTATACAGGGTGATAATTATTGAGCTAAAAGAAATAAAAAATCAAATTTCAAAAAGCTACTGAGTTCAGAAATTTCATTTTATGATATGTTCGATATGCTTGCATCAGTGACTCTCGCGTGACGCAGACGAAGAGCAAAATTCTGCAAAACTCGCTGAAGTGTCAAGACATCCTTGTTTCGATCACCTCATGAATGGCTGTTTTCAGCTCGGCGATGGTTTCGGGGTTATTTCTGTAAACTTTGTCTTTAATATTCCTCAACTAAAGTGAGTCACAAACGTTGAAGACAAGAGAATAGATTGAAAACAGGTGGCCAAGCCATTCCTGTTTCAGTGGTCCTTAGGTACCCCGAAGCCAGAATGCACTTTCCAAAGTGCCCTAATTCAAACACTGTATCGGTCCGATTCGGTCGTGCTTCGTCCTGCATAAACCACATCTTATCGAATAACATCATTTTCAAAAATTTTGGCATAACGTTCGGCAGTCACCGTGCCTGCAATAAAAATCGCACCGAATATTTCGCGACTTGGCACTGCACACCAGTTATTCGTTTGGGGTTGAAAGACGTCTCGATCGCAAAGTAGGGATTTTCAGGCTCCCAGATGTGGCAGTTCTGCTTATTGACGTACCCAACCAAATGAAAGTGGGCTTCGTCTCTAAACCAAACCATATTCACATCAAATTCTTGTTTGCCAATCATATCGACAATAGGTTGGCGAAACATAAACTCTGTTCAATGGCAATGGCACTCAATGACTGGTGTGTCTGGATTTTATACGGAAAGAGCTGCAGGCCTTCAACAACAATTTGTTGCAAAGTCTTCCGGTTGATTCCGTTCCGTTCTGAAGCTCGCCTGATCTATGTCTTTCAGATATGTTGAAAAAAGGTTCGTGTTTTCCCGATATTTGTAAGCGTTTTTACACTTGCTGGACGACCAACATTTTCATCAGAAACACGACCATTCCCCTCAAACCTTTTAATAAGTTTTTTCATTGTTATAACACTTACACCGGTTGTCTTCAGCTTGTACTCAGTCGCAAATTTCCTTTGAGGTGATCCCGCGCTGTTTTTGCTCGAATAGAAGGCCTTGATTATGCATGCACTCTTATAAAGTATTTCTAGGTTTTAAACGAAAAATGAACAAAAACAACAATATGCACGCGCATGCTCAAACAAACTCCTAACATGCCCTGCATTCAGTCGCGAAGTTATAACTCAATCTCGCCTGTGGTTCAAAAGTTACTATGTTTTCTTTTCTTTTCTTTTTTTTTTTTTTTTTTTTTCCCATACAGCTCAATAATTGTCACTCTGCATAAAGACAATAGTTTACTGTTTCAAATATTTGCTCGTGATTGTTATAGAACTGCCGATAAGTAATCAAAATAATTCCCCAATATTATAAATTTAAATCCTTTTGAATATGCTTACACCGAAGGTAGGTACGAATTGTGAGAGCATTTCGGCATTTCATCAAAAGCCGAATAAAAAATAAGTGATGAAAACAATAATACAAAACGTATTAGTGAAGGAATTAGAAAATGTTAGTTAACTAAGTTTAAACAGGTTTGCATTATATGATATAAGCAGAAGGATAGGCTGTCAAGTAGGGTTTAGAATTAAAATACTTATGGCGTTTTAGATATTTTTAATCAATAAACAAGAATTTTGTGGACACTTTTTTTTTTAGCGGTGAACAAGTTTTTTTTTTTTTTTAAACTAGTTAAATTATTACTCCAATAAACTAGATTTCTAAGCAGTAGAATAAAAAAAATTGTTAGTCCAAAGGGGCGTTTGCCCAGAACGGCTATTTGTCCTGAAACGGCATTTTTGGCGAATCACTAAACCGGTGGAACACTTTTCAGATTGTTGCCGCCAAATATTATCACTTTGTATCAAAATGTGTTTCTGTAAAATATTATCAAAAGAAATTAAATAGTGAAGAATCTGCATGAATGAATGTGAAAAAACAATGGCACCCAGCGCGATCAAATTTTGAATAACGTAGTCCTCCACCCGAATATGGAAACCTGGAAGCCCGAATTTGGAATTTGTTTTCTTATCTATTTCCTATTTTTTAAAACTTTCATGAATTTTTGAATTAAAAACTCAACGATTTCAAAGCGAACAGCAACAACATTTTTATCTCCAGCTTGCGAGTCTGTCAATCAGCTATTCTAAAGATATACTGTTTTTAAATATTTTTAGCCCAAAGGGGCGTTAGTCCAAATGCTCTTGAAACGTGTGTGTGTAATAAAACAAACATCCTGTAAGGTATATTTTAATTTTATAACAGTCATTTTAATGTACTTTCCTATCGATATCTTGTTTCCATTTACAACTCTCTACCAGAATGAGTTTTTAGAATCGCATTGAATGCAAACGAGTTAGAAGTAGTATTTAAGGAAGGTTCAACTTACTGAGAGAGATCTAGGAATCCCGAGTAGCGCGCGTTTGCTTTCGGGCTAAGTCTCTCTAGAAACTGTTACGCTCTGCCGTATATTACGTGACTTTTGATATGCGCCAGCTAGTTTAAATCTAAGGGCCAAGTACGTTAGATACTTGTGTTAGCTTCGGCTAATTCTCTTGGTTAGTTATAATTTAGTTCTTATTTCTTATTCTCAGTTTAAGCCCGAGAGGAGGCTTTGTTGTAAGCCCGAGAAAGGGACCAACTGTTCATCTTATTTTGAATGAAATAAAGGGCAGTTAACTCTTCTGAAGTCTACGTCTTAGTTGTTTGAACTCAGAGATAAGTCGCTAATAAGTTTACTAGGTTTCTCAACGTTAATTTTAGTACAAAAGGGGTAAGGAAGTCGACATCCACTTTGGGAGTAATATAAAATCTGTAAGCCTTCATATTTTTTCTTAAAATACAGTTCAAACATTTTAATTCAAAATTAAACAGAAACAAAAGGGACAGTTCTATATCTCCCGTTCTACTGGGCCGTTTGACGAAATTTAACTCGCGATTTTCATGTCTCGAAAGCGCGACTTAGGGTATGTATTAGATAGCGACTTAGCGCGACTTAGGGTATATAGCACTGTTTTACTATAGGTATTTTGACACAAAATTGGACTATTTCTGAAATAACATGCCAATTTTTTCCCATATTTAAATTCTACGACTCAAATGATGCCAAACTGCCAAGTTTTGTAAAAATTGTACGAGTACTTTTTTAAAAATTAGCTCTCAAAATTTTAGCTCCTCCGTGTTAATTGAATTTGATATATATTTATTAATATCTCCTTTTTATTAAACTTACTTGATTCCTTCTTCCAGAATTCAAACTTTAGGTTTTATCCAAATATAATTCGCACATTTTTCATTATTTATTTTAAAAATTTATATTTTTTTATAAATTTTTCAAGAAAATTTTGTATTATAACCTATAAAAGTTTTAACCCCATCTTAACGCATATGTATTTTTAAGCATATGCAAAAAAAAAAATTCGCGTTTTTTATTCAAAATTTCCTAAGTTGCACGTGAATTTACATTTTGGCGTGTTTTGAAATTTGGCGTATTTAATTTAAGCGATAATAACGAAAATGCGGTTTACGCTCTTTGTTAAAAATTTTTTGAAAGAATGAACGATTAATCTTTTTTTCTCTCGTGCATCAATGAAAAGAAAGGAAGTAAGTATGTCACTAATTAAGAATTCCGCCAAGTGAATTATTCTTGGCTCAAACTGAAAAAAAATACGCCAAGATAATTTTTTAAATTCCTCTCCACAAATTACAAAATTTAATATCTAGGCATAATTTGAGTCGTAGAATCGAAATATGGGAAAAAATGATGTATTATTTCAGAAAAAGTCCGATTTCATGTCAAAATACCTATGTTAGAATAATGTTATACAAAAATTTAATATAAACGCAACTTGAATTTCGTCAATGGGCTCAGTAGAACGGGAGATACATAATTTTTTTTTCAGTGTATTTTACTATTTTTAGAGATACAGTCGAAGATATCGCAGCATTCTTAAAAGCTACTGTACTTAGTTGAGAGAAAAGCTTTGCCTAATCATGTTTTTGCCATTACGTAATGGTCTTCTCCCTTGGTTTTCTTTTGTATTATTAGCATAATATTTATCGATTTTTGCAATAAATTGTGCAAGGGTATTTTCATTTTTCAGACGCTCTGCCTTTACGAGGAATTGTGCGTGGAAATCAAAGCCTTTATCAACGAAACTACGAATCTGCTCTATAGATTATTTTCTAAAGGATATAGTTTCAAAAATTCATCTACTTGATTGGAAGCTGATTTGTTTTCCTTGTCACAGACTCACAATTTGATAGCGATATGCATCTTATTGTTTCAGTCAACAACTACGAGAGGAAACGGCGGAGTTTCTCGTTTCTTGAAAGGATTACTTTCTTGATTAGTTACTTCAGAATAAAAACAATTTCTTTCCGTGTATAAGAAATATTTTCTAAGCAACAGATGCAGAATTTTTGCAGTTCTTTTCGTTATTATGCCAAAGCAGCGTTAGTCTCGAAAAGCCATTTTGTGTGGGTTCACTATAAACGGCGTATCATTTTTCAAATTGTTGCCACCAAATATTATAGACCAGTATTACTTTTAAAGAAATTAAATAACTAAGAATCTGCATGAATGTATGTATGTTTCTCGCAATGGGAAAAAACGAGGGTACCTGAAGCCATCCAATTTTGCATATTTTATAAAACTTTAACGAATTTTTGATTAGCAAACTCAACGATTCCAAAGCGAGCAGTGGCAACACTGGACGAAAAAAAAAATCATTTTTATATCCAGCGCACCAGATTGTCTATCAGAAATTCTAAAGATACGCTGTTTTTAAATATTTTATGATACTGCTGTTGAATTCAACTTTAGATGGTTTAAGTGCGAAGAACAGGATACTTAATAAATAAAGGTAACACACAAACCCTTAAAAATGCCGTTTGAGGGTATATAAAATCTGAAACCTTTCAAAGAATATTTTCTTTTAAATGAAATGCGTTTTCTACGCCTCTAATATTAATAAAATAGTTTCCTTTTATACCTTTATTTCGCCAACACGGAACAATGGCCAATTAATAGAACTGAAATAATATCTCTTTGTTCGAATCCACAAAATTTTCTAAAATATCAATATTTCTAGATATCAGTATTTAATACATTTAATAAATAAAATATCAATATTTCTAAAATATTTAAAATATCAATATTTAATATATATTAATAAATAAAATATCAATATTTAATATATACTGAAGAATAAAATATCAATATTTCTAAAATATCTAAAATATCAATATATCTAAAATATTAATATATAAAATATACATTACTATTGACAAATGTTATATTGCATTTTTGCGCCAACATAAACACTGACGAATATTATATTCCTTTTTTTAGCATAAAAACCACAAAATTTATGCACTCTAAAAAACGATAAGGCAGTTAAGCAAAGATCTAATCAAATATTTGCTCGAAATGATAATGCACTTTATTTTTTTTAATTTAACAATCTTTAAATTTTAATGAACTTGTTTAATCCTCATATTTTAACGAGGAGGAATAACGAATGTTCACTTTCAGCTTAAGACTAAATCATTATTCAGAATTCGAACTAATAAGCAGAGAAAGCCTCTTTTGCCATTTTATTTTGAAAGAAAGATTAAAATTTAAAGTTAACGAAAATTAAGAATTAATTGTATAGGAATTTCTAATCCTCAAAGTTGTTTTCAAAAGTATAAAATTTACATCGTATAATTAATACCTCAATGCTAGCAAAATATTAATTAGCTGGTAATTGTTATTTGTATTTAAATGTCTTTATTATTATTACTCTTATTAAATGTATTTATATAAATTAAAACTGCCCTAAATTGCAATGTGGGCACCGTTTTGTGCTGCGTTAAAAATACAAATCTAAAAACATTTTTAAGAACAAATAAAAAATTTTAGAATCTTCAGATAATAATGTGTTTCTGCAAGAGTTGCATACACCAAATATTCTGCTTTTAATTGCTTGCATATTAATAAGCAGTTATTCGATCGGGCGTAAATTCGATAACTTTTCTGAGTGTAATCAAATTTAGTAGTCATCAAAACAAATATTTAAACACAGTATTAAAGAGAACTTAGCAGTTTTTAAATTTTCGAACACACAACGTCTTTACAGTAAAAAAGAAATTTTCTGTCTTAATGTTTTTGAAGGCAAAGCATGAAGCGACAAAAAAAGAAATAATAATAATAATAATAAATAAAAATATGAAAGGTCTCAGGATTTTAAATTGCGTCCAAAGGGGCGTTTTTTTAACATTTTGTGTGTTACCTTTATTTATTAATATCACGTTCTTCGCACTTAAACCATAAAATTCAGTTCAACAGCAGTATCGCAAAATAGTTTTAAATTGAGCATATCCTTTAGAATTTCTGATTCGCGCGCTGGAGATAAAAGTATTTTTTCTGTACAACGTTGCCATACCTCGCTTTGAAATCGTTGAATTTGTTAATCAAAAATTCGTTAAAGCTTACAAAATATGAAATTGATAATCAAACAAATTCCAAGTTTCAAATTTGGTCTTCGACATTCCCATATTCGCAGTAGGATTACGTCATTCAAAATTCGATGGCTCTAGAAACCGTTGTTTTATCCCAATGCGAGAAACATGCATACATTTATGCGTATTCTACATTACTTAATTTCTTCAAATATAACGCAGGACTCTAACATTGGGTGGCAACAGTTTGAAAAGTGAAACGGACATTTATAGCGAACCAACGCAAAATCGCAAAACGAAAACAATAATCCTTCAGAGACAAAGCCCTTTTGGACTAAAATAATCTGCACTATTACGGAGAAAACAATGGTGTTTATTCCCAGAATTCAGATATCCGTGTTAAGGAACTTAGATATCCCGTGTTACAGGGATACTCCATCAAAGTATGGACACACTGTAGACTTCTTCCAGTGTCTTGAGATCATAGCCCGCAATCGAACCTGTGACCTTGCACAGTCATTAGGATTTTTGATAGCAGGAGACGTGAAAAATGTGCAGTGCGCTCGCCGGGACCTCTCGAATACGTGCCCAGTGTGTTAACCGTTACACCACGAAGGCATGCTCGAAGAAGGGAGAAAATACCTTATAACATCTCGGTTTTCAGGACACACCCGTGGAATGACGCTACTCAAGCTGTGCCAATGCAACCAGAACACGGTGTCTTTGTTTGAGATTACTTGTGATATACAAGGATTTTTAATTTTCTAAGGTACAGTTTATTACATTGCATACATGCAATTTTGCTTTATCTACTACTTCTTCAAAATCCTGCCTAATTCCGACAGGTACAGGTAAAAAGTAAGGGGAACAACCAGACTGTCATAATAGGTCCACAGGTATTGTTTCTACTTACTAGCCTTCTTTAAGAATCATGTGTTTCCGCATCGAAACCCTTCCGGTTTGAAAACTGTGCTTGTTCCAGACCACAGAATCAGCTCCGCAATTTTCAGCATCATGTATATCCCACGCGATGAGACCTTGGCGTTATGTACAACTGAATTATATAAGTGCATTATAAGAGGATTTATTTTATCAAAACAACACTTCAGAATTCTGTAACTTTCCATTGAAATACTCGTACAGGTGTTCACAGTAACACAGGGTGCAATCAACAGTGACACTTCAAACTGCTAAGAACGTTAAACACAATGCAATGCAAAGGAGCTAACCCGGAGACAGTACTTGGAATTCACGCTCAGCTAACAACTGAGAGCAGATGTTTTCTCTCCGCCTTTATATAGTTTTCATCCGGCCACCGAGATATTTCTAGCATTTTCTGCTTCGCAAAATTACTGGAAGGCAATATCAGGTTCGGATTACGGTTATAGTTAATGTAGTGATCAATTACATTTATTAAATTACAATACTTAAAACGGTGATACAGGAACCGGAGTAAAATGTCGCCAAATTTGGCCAAAACGGTTGTCGGTTTAGCGATATCTCGCCAAATTACCGGGATACCCATTTACTCAATGTTAAACAGATTTGCCCCTGTATTCCTACGTTTCAAGGAATCTTGTCTATCTTGTCTCTCTACGCATATCTACGCATATCTTGTCTCTCTCGATTTTTCATGTTACATCACACAGAAAAATACAACAATTCGCATAAAATTGCACGAAAATCATGTGCCTATATACAAAATTCGTAAGAATATTTCAGGAAATTGAGAGGAGATCAGAATATTCGCTTTCGAAGTTTATCAATAAGTTGATTAGTGGTTGTTAAATTCGCACGTGGAACACTTACAGCTTCTTGGTTTAATTCTATTTATGCCCAATTTTTCATTATAAGTTACACCATTAATAAAAGTACATTAAAATGAGGTAATTTTGATTACTGTTATTTCTTCGTACTCTTTAAAAACCGATCGTCTTTCGAACTAATAAAAGTTAAGAACCTTGTTTTCCGGAAATAACATGAAGAGATGTTGATCATGATAGTGAAAGATTAAGCATACTCATACCATACAACAGAAGAAGTTTGATCACATTGAATTATACAAAAATAAAAAAAGCTCACGTGTACGTAAAGATGTCACGCAGAACACCACATGACTTCCTTGTAAGGAATATTAAACTATACCCAAAACTAAACGCATTTTCCCCGCATTTCATTTAAACTTATTGAACTGAATTAAATCTACTTCATCGATAGGGCATAAATCACAATAGAATAAATGCACTCTTTAAAATTCACTGTATTTTTTACCATAGCGACATTCTGGCGCTATGTTCACTTAACAGGGTTACATCTCCTTCATTTTATAACTCAGAATGCCTAAAAATTATATCATCTGAAGAATTATCTAATCGTTGCCACATGTTCTATCAAATACTATTATTAATCAAAAACCATGTATAAAAAAATTAAGCAAAGGAAAAAGAAATAGTTTTTCACAGACGATACAAGGCCGTTTACCTAATTCGTAAACATTCTCCTCCTTCCGAGGCAGACTCGCGACAATATTTGCTGCAAATACGAAACACTTATTTTCTCGAATTTCGTTAGAGATACTTTTCTCATTCAATTAATTCAGTTCTAGCTGCGTGGCAAGGTAAAGATACTGAAAAACTCAGTATTTTCATTCAAAATTGAAAGATATAAGCCCCGTTCACAAGAGCAGATTCGACCGGTAGCGAAAACCGGTTCTTCCAACGTGTCCCGTTCACATGGGACAAGCATTAACTGCCTCGCCGAATTGGAGGTAGAACTTGGTTGAATGTTCCTTACCTCTCGGGAGCAGGGCAAATGGGGAGATTTCCCGTACTATACTGCGCGGTTCACTTAATTTTAGTTACTGCTCGCTGGACTGTCAGCGAAACAATCGCGCTGATAGATGTCTGGGGATGTGATAGCATACCCCCGAAAATTAGATAGACCTGTACAAGATACGCAAATTATAGACAAATACAGACAAGGTTATCTGGTGCTAGGTATTCCAGAAATATCGTTCAAATTAAAACTAAAGTTAAGACAAGTGCATATCGGCTTCAACGCGACAAGGGACTCGGTACCTTTTGAATGATTTTTTTTTTTTTTTTTTAATTTAAGCATTTTCGTCTACTTTTTATGAATATTATTAAATGGTTTAGTGAGACAAAATAATTTTAAACTGAAAAAAAGTTTTTGCTAGTATTTTTTTTAATTTAATTTTTTGAAGAAAACTTTTACAATTAAAATGTCTTTCTTCTCCTACAATTTTCAATGTCTCTCACCAGTTTTTTATTATATTTATTAGACTTTTCTTAATAACTTCAAGGAATGATTTTGCAATTAATGAATTAGTTTCTGAGGGGAAAAAAAATACACTTTTATCTAAAATTTTTAAAACAAATATGATCTCAGTCACATTTTCATTTCAAATAATTTTTTCCTTTCAGTATTTTGCAAAACCCATCCTTGTTTCTATAAAGTATATAATTTTAAATAAGCAATAAAAATAATAAAAAATTTAGTCCATACCTGTATATGTTTTAGGACTTTAAGTAAAAGGATTTATTGAAAAAAATGCAAAAATGTCTCAGTTTGCATTTGCAGTTTAAAGAATACAAACTGTCTAAATAGACATTTAATGATTTCAAATCTTTAAAATTTTATTACTGAATTTCTGTACACACATATATATATATATAAATCAAACCTATTGCTATTTATTCAATTGGTAAATATAAACATAAATTACAAACCTTTTTTTAAAAACTTATGTGGCCAGAAAAATTGCACAAACTCATAAAACGCAAGCAGAATTTTTCTTTACCTCTTTTTTTTTTTTTTTTTTTTTTTTTTTTTTGTAAAACACGTTCAAAACAATTTAATACATTAATTAATTATAGTATTGTTGCGTGCGTACGGGTTTGTAATAGATTGATAATAGATCGTAAATGATTGTCATTGCTTTCAAATCCGATGATAGCTTAATTAAATTTATTTTATCAACAGAAACACTTCAAAGTTCTGGAATTTTCCACAGAAATACTCGTACAAGTGTTTAGACTATCACTAAGTATAATCAGTAGTTATGTTTAAATCTAATAAGAACGTTAAACACAACGGAATGCAAAAAGGATCTTAAGAGAAAGTTAACTCAGAAATATCTCCAATCTAACGCTGAACTAACAATTGGCAACAATAACAACTTATATAGCATAAATAATGTCATAAAAATAGTGTGGTATAATGAGATTATTACTTTGAAACCGATGTTTCGAATTGATGCCCAAAAAGAACCAATATTCCCCATTCTCTTTCATTGCACATCTTTCAAAAAAGTAAAAAAACTCATCCAATTAATTTCCTGTATAATTTTTTTTAATGCGAAACGTTTGTTTTATAAGCTGTAAAAATGTTGGAAGTTTGTAACCGATATATTTTTAGATATGAAATTTTAAAATTAATCTGCGTCAAGCAGTCCAAAAATATGAACGATTTTCAAAAATTCTCCCAAAATATTTTTTTAAAAAAAATTACGCTACAAATTTCATTTAATTTTTTTTTCTCCACAGAGTGTTATGGTGCAAACTATAATATTCTGAGATTCTCAGTTTATTTGTGAATATTTGCAAAAAATCGTTTCAACTTTAAATTTGAAAAAAAATCTAATCCTCTAAAAATCAAAAGTGTGACACCACATCCACAAGCAGTGTATGTACAAAATTTGAATTCTATATCTTATCGGAAAGCAGTTTAAAAATCCATGATCATCTTTTAAAAATAGCGACAAGTACCAAGAGTGAACTAAATAACAGCTTATAAAATAATAATAATAATAATTAAAAAGCATATATTTTTCAGGAACCATTACGAAAGTTCAGGTACCAGTTGCGAAAGTCCAGATTACAAAATTAACAACAGTAAACAACGTTAAAAATGTGTAAACAGTATTAGAAATCTGCCAATTCGGAGACGTGATTGTTCACAGAGGCTTAGGTGTAAAGGGGAAGGAAGACGGTGGTCTTCTGAACGGGTCCTAAAGACGAAACTCTTTCATGTCTCCTTTTTCTCCCCTTGCTAACGGCAGCTGTGCGAAGGAGCGTTGCATGTGAACGGGGCTATAGAAAAACATAAAACACTAAGTACAATTAAAACAACCAAAAAACAATTTTTACTATTAAAAATTACAGTTTCTACCCAAAAACAAGCAATTCGGCCAGCAAGCAAGAAGGCATATTTTTCGGTGCAAAAACTTTTGGTCTCGTTCTGCAAAAAGACACTGAAGGTGTATTCTGCTAAGTTTAATACATTTTAACACATATGGCAGCTACGATAAAAAAAAATTAGGCTTAGCCGCATTTAAACAACTTTTAAATATTTGATAATTCTACAACCATTGCGTGCAGATTAACTAAAGGCATAAATACCTTAACCGGAAGATAAGAACAACACAATTCAATCATTTTTTAAAGCAAAACATGTGCAATTTACCAATATATAAGAATAAAAAATTTGAGCTGACGGAGCCGAGTAACAAAGTAGGTATATATATATATATATACTTTTGGTGCCTCTCATTCCAACTAAAATACGAGGTGCACAACTACATGTTACAGCAGTCCTATATACAAAATTTCCATGTTCTGGCACTACTGTTTTTTTTTTTTTAGTTATGCGAGGTACATAGGTACGTACAGACGCCACGAAAAAATCTCTTCTGATCCATTTTAAATCAGTTTTATAAATCGCTCGGGGAAAATGAGTCTTTTATTCTATCTTTACGTACAGATGACACGCAAAAACATCGTTAAATTTCATTCGCTAGCGGTCAAAATGAATATTTTTGTTGAAATATGGTACCCAGAATGTTTCGTGATTACAATACTTCCTTTACTTCGTAGAAGAAAGTAAAAACAGGATAGGATCAAATGAACTTATTTTTATCTCAGCTAATTATAGAAAAAACTATAAAAGGCTATTTGAATATTCCTAAATATAAGGAGTGTCAAGTGTTCCAGCTAGTAACAGACCGATTTTAATGGGACTGGAGGAAAAATGTCTGTTGCCTTCTAAAAATGCTTTATATTTGTGTCTGGCGACATAAACTATATCTAAGTTTAAGAAAAAAAGTGGAAGTATTTTTATTCTCACACTTTCTGGTTTGCAGGTCTCCTTCAATATCTTTCCGCCGCATCGCTCAACTCAAGAGCTGCCCTCACTGAACAAAGCGGTTATTTGTCGGGTAAGAGTAAACGTCAGACTTCACGGTAAATTGTACTTCACTTAGGCAGTAGGGAGTTTCTACTTCCTCTCATATCACTTGTTTTATTCTTCTCATGGCATTTTTTGCTTTTCTAAATTTTATATGTTTTTGTTGGTTTTTCTTCTAACTATGCTTTCGAAGTAATAGCTTTTCATGGAGCATCAGTAACGACGACTTACAAGCTTTATAATATTATAACATACATAAGGTGTATTTTAATTTTAAACAGTTATTATTAGTACAAACGGGCTTTGTCCCTGAAAGACTATTGTTTTCGTTTTGCGATTTTGCGTTGGTTCACTATAAATGTCCGTTTCACTTTTCAAACTGTTGCCACCCAATGTTAGAGTCCTGCGTTATATTTGAAGAAATTAAGTAATGTAGAATCCGCATAAATGTATGTATGTTTCTCGCATTGGGATAAAACAACGGTTTCTAGAGCCATCGAATTTTGAATGACGTAATCCTACTGCGAATATTGGAATGTCGAAGACCAAATTTGAAATTTGGAATTTGTTTTATGATCGATTTCTTATTTTATAAAAATTTAGCGAGTTTTTGATTAACAAACTCAAGATTTAAAAGCAAGGAATGCCAACACTATGAGGGGTAAATTTATCTCCAGCGAGCGGAACTGTGTATCTGGAATTCTAAAGATAGGCTCATTTTAAAATTATTTTGCCGCATTGCTTTGAACTGAATTTTAAGGTTTAAATGCAAAGAATATCATATTTAATAAATAAAGGTAACACAGAGAACGTTAAAAAAAAGACCCTTTGGACGGAATTTAAAATTTGAAACCTTTCAGATTTTTTTTTTTTTTATCTCTTTCCTTTCAATTGTTGTTTCCCACTTACATTTCCCTACCGGAATAGGTTTCTAGAAGCGCGTTGAATGCAAATGAGTTAGAAGAAGTATTTAAGGGAAGTTCAACTTACTTCGAGACCGAGTGCTTAGGAGTTCTTAGTGGCGTGTGTTTATCATCTGGCTACTTCTTCCTTGAATCTGTTACGCTCGGCCGTATATAACTTGCTTGTTCATAATATCCGGCTATGTTAAATTAAGGGCCATCTACTTTAGATATTTGTGTCTAGCTTCGGCTAAGTCTATTTGGTTTAGTATTAGATTAGTTTCTTATTTGTGATTTCAAAGCCCAAGTGGAGGCTTTCCTGTAAGCCCGAGAAGGAGCTATCTGTTATTATTTCTTTGGGTAAATAAAAGGGTATTTTAATCCGTCTGGAGTCTCTGTATCAACTATTTGAACTCAGCGATAATTCACTACTTAGTTCATTAGGACATTATATCTAGACAGAGTACTGAGGATCATTATACATATAAAAGCTTCTTGCAAAGGTTATCAAATTGTTATCTATTGTACACTTAGTCGTAAACACATAGCTTCATTTTAAGAAATGCGTCAAACAAGATAAACTTTCAGAGTGTAATAAATTTGGTCAATTTAAATGAAACTTAATTTTTTCCCTAGGTCATGTAGGAAAAAACCAAACCATCAATGGAAACTGTATTAGATTAGGCTCGTATTTTATCTTTTAACTTAGTCAGAGCCCGTCATAAAAAGTGTATATTCATTTTAACAAAAGGTATATGCGTATTGATTTCGAAGTTGAATTGAATAATCAATGCAATATTTAGTATGACGTTTGATCAATACATATCGGCATTTTAATGATTCTATTCTGCTCGTATATTTGTTTAGACGATTTTGCTTTGCTATAAAAAAATCCTTCGCTTGGAAATTTTTCTTGGCTGCAGCTATATGTTTGAAAGAATCAATTATCGTCTGCTACTTGATAGTTTTGTTTTCATGCAAAATGGCGCTTTTAATGAAGCAATGGATGGAAGGCTATGCTTGCGCTCTTTCCGAAGAAAATTATTCGCGTGTAGTTATTAAAAAATGCCGTGAAAGCCATGATATTTAAAGCTACGATAGATAATATTGTCAACAAGAAAGGAGAAAAACTTCAAATTTTTGCTTCAAGTGGAAAAATTGATCCCAAAACATATCCAAGGAAAAAACGGAATGTTTTGAATTTAGCAAGGTTATAAGGTATTTCTCCCGCTTTCTTAGCATGCCTTCGTAGTGTAGTGGTCTACGAAGGCATGCTAATAATATGCTGGGCGCGTATTCCAGAGGTCCGTGGTCCGATTCCCGGCGAAGGGGTTGCTTATTTTTCATCTCTCCTGCTACCAATTAACCTAATGACTCTACAAGGTAAGATCTTCAGTGTTAAAAAAATTCCTCGAAGCCAAAGGACAGCAGGAAAATCATTAAAATGCTCACTGCCAACTTGTCAACTGTAAACAAAGTGATCAGTGCTGATCTGAATCTTAAAAAGGCTAAAACACGTAACGTGCGTCGTCTTTCTCTACGACACATTGCCAGAACGCGCTGCAGAAATTTTTATGAGAAATGTTTAACCGAACGAAAGTGGAAAAATATTCTCATAATAGATTAATCTTGGGTATATTAAAATGACTGCAATAGAAAGAGATGCGTTATTATCATCAAAGAGGAGAAAACAATCTTAAAATTAGTTCAAAGAATCTAGAGAAATGTTTTAAATGGGATTTCTGATTGTTGCTGGTTTTTCATACAACGGCAAATTAAAATCAAAAATAGTGGAAAAAATTTTAAGATCAACTCCACGTGTTATCAGAAATATATTTTATACCCAGTTTTCGAATATGAAATATCTTCTCTTTAATCACACTGTCACAGTGTAGAACTGCATCAAGACAAAGCAAGCAGCCACACGTCAAAATCCACAGTTAATTTTCTGGAAAAAAATGGAACAAAAACGGGTATCAAGGCCCTACCCTTCACTCATATCCATATTAAATCTCTGATGTATCACCCATAGATGTTTGAGCTTTTGGACGTTTAAAAAGTGGATTGTCCAAACATCACCCCACAACCCTCTTTGGACTTTGGAAAGATGTTCGAGAGGAATGGGATAAAATACCTCTTCCGACATTACAAAAATCTTTATTGTCTCAAAAATTACTTGTAGAATGATAGTGAAGAATAAGGATTATCAAACAGGCATATTTAAAACAAAGATATTAGGTAAAATGTTTCTGTAAATACGAAGAAATTCGTCTAAAACTGTGTGAACAATCTGTAATATGACATATCAGAATGAGTTAAAAGATCCAACTTTAAAGGAAGTCGTCTACAGGTCTTTCGTCAAGAAATTGGTGTCATGTGCAGCAATCCCCGGGGATACATTGCCCAACGTTGTTCAAGTAACCGAGCTCCGCTGCGCTGTCTCTGGTCGCTAATGGCCAGTATCCTAATACTTTGAGTCCTCTAAGTAACTGTACTTAAGTCCTGGAAGGTTGTATTACACCTAATATAACCTAATATATATGTAAAATAAAAAAATATGAAACTCAAAAATTACTTATTTTAATTTGGGTACTTCCCCTCTCTATTCTAAAAACAGTAATAATTTTCTCTAAACCGCGCCACTGAAAAAATAACTTGCATTATGTCATCTGTATTGCTTAGAGCTGGCCAGCTCATAGCTCGCCGCTTCGCTTTATCTTTTACTCTTTAAAAAACGTGTAAGTTATACAGAACTGTTCTTGTTTCACCCACAGTGATGTGGAAAGGAAAAAAAAATGTTTTATAAGAAATTATTAATCAAGGAATAAAATTATATGTTTTGTTATCTACAAAGGCAAATTTCTCCTTTACTACGCAATTACGTCAGCACCATCTGTAACCATAGGCTGTGATTACAATTATCTGTGTTTTCTCGCGCACATTCCTAAATCATTACATATATATAATTATACTAAGCTATGATTAAGTTGGGTCCTAACTAGCAATAAGGAATTTTCTTTCGTTAAATTCTGCGTACATTTTCCTGACGGATCTTGTATTCAGTTGTGAAATACCAGTAGTGGGAAAATAAAAATTATATTTGTTATTAAGTTGTACAATCCTTACTGTTATATAAAGTTTTTAACCCTCGTGCTCGTTATAATTCGCCTAAGCACCTAAGTGTAACGTAAAATTATATAGTAGGTGATTAAGAATAAAATAAACTTTTTGTGAACTGTATTTTCTTCAGTTACACAAACACTTTAAAATAGAAAAAATAGTGACGGAACAGCATTTTTCGATGCACACATCACTCATAAGAACTGCAGCAATAAATAATAAAAAATGGAACTCATAAATTACATACTTCACACGTTCGTTACCGTAAAAACCATAATTGAATTATGAGGCAGTAGCGCCATCTCTTGTTGCTAAGGCACACTAGAAATTTGTTTGGTAACAAAACATATTAAACAGTAGGTTTGGGTCAAAACGAGAAATAGATTTTTTTTATTATTATTACAGCAACATAAGAAGCTGCGTACGTGATATTCTCGGAAAATATTGTTTCATCAGATTGATATATAAAGCAGATTCCAGTTTGATTTCAAATCATTTTTTAGCTTAGGGCAAAACTCATAAATCACTAAGTTGTTTTACGGTGGATAGCTCTGTTATAGTCTACAAAGTTTCCTATATACAAATGATGCAAGCGGCGAGGGTCAATGAAAATGTTACAGAAGTATACAAAACTGGAGGTGTTAAAACAGCTGTTATCAAAGAAATTATGAATTTCATCCACTAATAGGAAATGAACAAAACGACGAATTAGCATGCTTACACAGAAATTTCAAGCAATGATGTAATTTATTTCACACTAGCGGAAGTACCCGATGGCAGTTAAGTTAAATTGAGAGTAATGCATGTAACAACAGAGCGAACTATACTGCTATAATCCTTCTCTAATAACGATGCAAAAAGTACGATTCATAGTCATACATTTTTCAGTCTCATGCGATATGGTACTCACATAAAAAATTTCCATAGAAAAATAAACTTATTCTCTCTCATTATATCAGCAACAATGGCTCACAGTTTTTAATGATTTTCGTCTTTCTAATCAAATGGTCGTAATGGCGCAAACTCCATCCAATATTTTAGTCGATTAAATGTGGGAATAAATTTATCATAGTTAATCAGAAATCAATAATGCGAACAAACAAACACACAAACAGGCATTCTTCGTTATATATTTAAATTTTATAAAACTTACAAATTTTTTATTAGCAAACTCTACGATTTGAAAGCTAGCAGAAGCAAAACTTTTCGAAATAAAGTATTTTTATTTCCAATGCGGGAGACTGTTGCCACTCGGAAAAATGAGTGCGAAAACTAATGTTTTCAGGGTTCTTAATTAATATCTCGGCTAATTAAAGTCGTACGAAGATGGGAATAGTCCAAATAGCTTCCCACGAATTTTTGGAATCGGGAATAATATATTCAATCTTTGGCGATGCTATTTTTATTTCATCGTAAAACTTTATTAAAAGAAATTATTTATTAACGAACTCTAGGATTTGAAAGCGATCAATCGCAGCAAATTTCGAAATAAATTAGATTTTCATCTCCAGCTTGCGAGACTGTTGCCACTCGAAAAAATGAGGGCAAAAATGATTGTTTTTCGAATTAATATCTCTGATTTTAACTATTTTTTTTTAAGTGGGCGTTTACCTTTTCCAAAACCCAGAAAAGAATTGTAGAAAGTTTGGTGACGATAGCTATAGTAGTGAATGAGTTATTAGAAGACAAACAGATTTTCTGCTTTATATATAGTTAATATTCTTAGGATTCTATCTGATTTTGTAAGAAGATAAAACAAGCGTTCCCGAAGCTAAAAGCATGATTTCATGGGAAGAATACTATAGAACCGTCGGTCACAAGACTTAACACAGACAAGCCATATAACTCTTAAACTCGCAGGTTTAAATATTGCTTTTCTGTTTCGCGTGAAACTTTTTTGCAAGTTGAAGAGAAGTTGTACATTTTGCATGTTTTACTTTTTGATTAAAATTTTGATTAATAAAATTCTGCCGGTATCAATCTTCGATTAGGTTATAAGGTATTTCCTCCCTCCTTTCGGCCTGCCTTTTTGTTGTAACAGTAGCACACTCAACGTGTATTCGAGAGATCCAGGTTCGAGTCCAGGCAACGACATTGCATATTTTTCACGCTTCCTGCTTCAAAATAACCTAATTACTCTACAAGGTAAAAACTATAATAATTTCATCTAATTTTAGTACTCGCATAGAAGATTAATATTTGTAGCATGGAAGTCTTAAGACATGGAATATTAGATTAAGTGTTGTTTAAGCTAATATCTTTAAACCCGTAACATCACAACAATAAATAATTGTCACATAGGGTCTAATAAAAAAAGATTTTATCGGGTCTGTGTCAGATAATTATTAATTAGAAAGTTATTAATTAGAACAGAAAAAATAATTGGATATTATATTGAATTTATCAGATGATGATGATGATTTCATCTTTCATATTCTTGCCATTTTAAAAGATTCACCTGTAAGGAATAAACAAAATGGATCAGAAATGCGTTCCCCGCAGCAGTAGAATGCTTCCATTATTTCAATACGCGCTTGATATGGAACACGTGCTCCACTCAGTTTATCTACGCCCACAAGGGATAAAAATGTAATACTCCTTTTTTTTTAAGATTTTAAGTGAAAAGAAAGATTTTAATCTCGTAAATTGAAATTCTTTAGACATGAGTTTGAAATCCTTTATGGCAATCTCTGAAATATTTACTTCGTTTATCCGGAGGGGGCAGCTGTTGGATCTATTTGCGATTGAAGTTGACAACAGGTATTTCCTTTTCGAACCTTTGGGAATCAGAAGTAGGCTTAGTATACATAAACTAAGTTACTAAAAAGTAAGGGATTAAATTTTATCTCAAGCCATGGATATACAGAGGCTTATAACTGCTTTGGGACATTTGTGGTTTTGAAATTATTTGCAAAAAGCATCTTCGGAATGTTGAAACTTCAATTTTTTTCCGCATGTGCTGTTGTTTACCTGTTTCGAAAACTGCTTGTTTTAAAAATGTAGGTCCAAAGCGTATCTTTAAATAAAATAATTGATTCAAAAAGCTCTGTAATCGATATTTCATACTAATCTGAATATACAAATATTTTGATGAGATTTTTTGTAAAAGTCGAAAATGGGTTTCAAAAAGGAAAAAAATAAACAATTATTTTTTCACCAGATGGCGTGAAGTGTTATGGTTTTTTTTTTTTTTTTTTTTTTTTTTTTTTTTAATTTTTTTTTAAATTTTTTTTTATGTCATTAAAACTGGCAATAAGAGTTCGGATTTCAAAAGAAGTCGTCTGTAATTCTTTTTAGATCGTAACTGTGTTTTTCGTGTTCGACATGTAAGATTTTTTTGAAATAAAAATGTGTTCTTAGAATATAAATTTCAAGTACAGATCGTTGAAGTTTTGTCTAGGCAAGCTTGGCGCTATTAGAACCTTTGGAATAAAAACAAAGGTAAGTGAAACCTCTTTTTCCTTGATTTAGAATTTTTAATTGAAAACATCAAAAAAAATTGTAATTAACTTGTAAGGTATTTCTCCCGCCTTTCTAGCGTGCCTTCGTGGTGTAGTGGTTCTGCACGCTGGGCCGGTATCCAGAGGTCCGTGGTTCGATTCCCGGCGAAGGCGATTGCTAATTTTTCATCTCTTCGGCTTTTCCAAAAATACCTAATGTCTCTACAAACTTTCTTATAGTTTTCAAAAATCATTTTTGGTACATTTTTTGAATATAAATAGAAACACATGACAAAAATTATCATTTTAGTTCAAACTGTTAGATTTTCAGCAAAACATTTCAGTAGTTTTAAATTCGAAGAGAATAAACATAGCAAGACCCTATGAAAAAATGATAGAAATTTAGTTATACAACATTTTAAAAGTAATCAAAAGGTGCATATTAGAAGCACTAGAAAAATCGTTAATGTAAAATGTTCAACTATTTTAGATTTTGCGACGCGTTCGTGGAACAGTTGAAATGACGTAAGGATCAAGTCGGCATTTCAAGCTAACACCAATAAATCGTAAATTTGGTTCCTCTGCGAAAAATCAAGCAAAACCAAAAATTATTGCAGTAAAACTTTCAGTTAAGTTAGACAAACTGTTTGAAACAAAACTTAATTGTAAAACTGGCAGACGAATAATCAGATCATTTGGATTCAAACGTCGAGCGGAGCGGGAAAAAGCTAATTCTTTGTAAACAAAGCAAAATCTTAAAAAAAAAAAAAAAAAAAAAAAAACACTTGGCGGGTGGCAAAATCCTTGGAGGGTGAAGAATAAATAATTGCAACAAATTAAAACAGGTTTAGTGTTATTGCGATTTCTAGAAGATATTTTTAATGCAATGTTTAAATACTTGGTATAATTTCCCCTTCTGCAAAACCGAATCAATTTGGGAAAAGCCATTGATTTTTTTATTTATTATTATATCAATAACCTGCATGGCAATATGATTCGCAATCACTACTTCCTTAAAATACAATAAAAACACCTGCCTCTTAAATTATTCTTTAATTTTATTCACAATTTTGATAAAAGATGAAGGAAAAAAATGAAATTAGCTTTCAAGAACAGTGTTTAATAATGCATGAGAGTACATGGAAAATGAACAACGATATTTTTAATATTTCCGATATCCACCATTGCTTAAAAGAGCGAGATAATAGCCCCACTTGACATTGCTTTTTTTCTGATCATAAAAAGTAATCGACTTTTTTCTTTCTCTCTTTATTGATTCTTTGTTAGCGTCTAGTTACAGGTCACGCGTAATTTTCCCGCCATCCCTGGTGCACAATGAAAAGTTGCTGTTTTTGTCTGTAGAAACGATTTCGACCTTGACACACAAAGCAGTTAAAGAGAACTGAGATCGAAACAATTAACGCTTCCTGTGTTTTTTGAGCACAATTAGCAACTCGTGGTTTGTTTTAAATAATAAGTAGTGATAACCTTTTTTTTTAATCGCAATATTATACACCAGTTTAGCCAAAAAAAGTGTTACTGGATGTTAAAGACAAATAGCACGTTAAAAGAATATTTGTTTTATTAATCTCATTAAATTAATAAAAGACTTTTCTAATGCCATTTATTACTATGTCACTTTACTACTACAGAATTTCTAATTCTTCTACTTGCATCAAAAACAAGTTTTTAAATAATTAATAACATTTTTCAGCCACCTACAGATTACAATCCTTTAGATAACAGCAACCACCGAATGGCAGCTATCGTGTCACATCCGGGACTCTGATGTATTTATTATGGTTCATTTATTTAACTAATTTTATGATGACATTTGTTACAGCCTGTTACTCTAGAATAGGTGGTTCAAGTTATAAGGTATATTCTTCCTCTTTCCAGCATGCCTTCCTGGTGTAACGGTTAGCACACTCGGCGCGTATTTGAGAGGTCCAGGTTCGAATCCCGGCGTTGGCGTTGCATATTTTTCAGCTTCCTGATATCGAAAATAACCTCAATTTCTCTACAGTGGCGTAATTTAAAATGACATTCAGCTACAGCGTTTTAAAGAACTAAAATATTTTCATGTTATTCTTTAACATATCTCAACATTCTGGAACTTTTCTTTAACAGGATAGAGAGTCTTAAATAGGATAAATATGATACCCAAATCGATAAACGGCCATCAACAACAATCATATTGTTAGAAAGTTTTTTCCTGGATGAGCAAAATTGTCTGGGCCGTGGCTGGTCGACTAAGGAAGGGTTTACTTTGTATTATTTTCTAGTAGGATAGCCATATTTGAAATAACATAAAGAAATAACAAAAAAAAAAAAAAAAAAACTGCCTGAGTTACACAATATTCAATAAGTATCTAACCTACAGAAAAAAAAAATCTTTTATTTGGATTTTCCAAACAACTACATGGTCTATCCTGCTTTGTTCGGATATTTGGTATTCTGTATTTTCAAAATAATGGCAAATGAAACTCATCTAGAAATTCGGGACAAATCCATGAAAGCGGAAAATGAAGTTCTATCCTGTTTACAAAAAGTTCAGAGAAGTAAAATCAGGTCTTCTTGTGGCTCAAATTTTCAACACGTTTCGTAGACTTTGACAGGGACTCTTTGCTGATATTTTGTTATTTATCCGATCTTAAGAAGTCTTTCGGATTTCGTGGGAGCAAGCCATGATGTAGAAAATCCCATTTACTACGCTTTTCTAAATCTTAAAACCGAACGAGGAGCCAGACACATTAATCCCGGATGTCGCGACCCGGCTCAGAATCGACAGCTGTGGACAGACTTTCGCCGCCTCCTGCCTAGAGAAGTGTCATCCACATCCTTCCAAATAGGCTTTAACGGAAATCGACGTGAGAGTGGGAGGGGAAGGATGTTTTCGGCACCTGGAAGAAAGAAAATTTTGACTTCATATTCCTTACTTATCAGTAAAAGATATATATGTTTCCCTCTCTTTGGATACTTAGATGGATTTATTGATTTCCGGGTTTAGAAAACTGCATGGAAAGTAGAACTCTTATATTAATTTCAGTATAACAGAAACCCATTTGTGAAAACTCAAGAGGGTACAGCCCCTTTGCATTAATGATAATTATTTAATGATAATTAATGATAATTATTGTTGGATGTTTAAAAAAATAACTGAAATAGCATATACATTAAAAACAACATATTTATAGATCTATAGTAAGCAAAAAGATATATTAATAGTTTTTTTAATTAATTTCCCGAAGATCCTGTCAAATATGTTCTTATTCATTCGGTTAGGCTAATCATGATATGATCCAGGATTAGGATGAAATCATCTCATGATTGTATGGTTAAGCTAACAGTATGTAGTGATTCATTCGGTTAGGATACTTTTCACAAAAATTTCATCAAGAGTTTCTTTTTCATGTATAACATTTTCCCCCAAAATTTTATTTTTATAATTTCTTATACTTCACTCATGGGATTTCATTGTAAATGGAATTTCGTCATCGATTTTTAAACTATTTTCTAATAAGCTATGGAGTTCGAATTTGGTACACGCACTGTTTCTGAGTCAAAATGTAGTATAGTAAAGGGAATTTTTTCAAAATTCGGTTTAGGTTTTTACCTCCTTGTACGAATTAAAGGAAGTATTGTAATTGCGAAAAATTTCAGGTAAGATATTTCAACGAAAATATCCATTTCTACCGTTCCCAGATCCATGTGGACTTTTTTTTTTTTTTTTTTTTTTTTTTTTTTTTTTGCGTGATGTTTGGATGTTTGGACAGGATAAAGAACTCTATATTCCAAAACGGATTATAAAATACATTCAAAAAGGAATTTTTTCGTATGCATGTAGCTTGTATAAGTCAAAACGATTAGCAGTACAACGCAGAGATTTTGTATATGGAAGTATAACATCTAGTTTTGCACCTCTCTTTTTATTGCAATCGGCCGCAGCAAACTTGTATATATATATATATATATATACCCACCCTGGCTCCGTGAACTGTGTTTTTTATTCTTATATGTTGGTAAATTTTGCATTTTTTGCTTTAAAAGTGATTGAATTATGTTGTTCTTATGTTCCGGTTAAGTTTTTTATGCACTTAGTTAATCTGTATGCAATAATTGTAAAATTACCAACAATGCAAATGTTTAAGCGGCTAGGCCTAACGTGGCGGCTGTTTGTTTACATTTAAAGCTCTTAGTATAGTGAATTAAGTCCGTTGGTGCAGCAACTTCAGTATCTTTTTGCCAGTGGGGCCAAAACAAAACTTTACATTTCCGTGCACCGAAATTTCTGTTTTTCTTCCCTTTGGCAGAATTTCCTATTTTATCGTAGAAATTCTAATTTTAATTGTAAAAAGAAATTAAACTGTTTTAATTGTACTTGTTGCTTAAGTTTTTCCTGTATTTTACAATTTTTAATGAAGATGTTTTGAGTTATTATGTATGCCTTGCTGCGAAGTGAGAACTGAATTGATTGAAATAGAAATATATCTGTAATGAAATTCGAGGAAATAAGTTTAGATCAAGTGCAGCAAAAAATATGTATAATTAAATAGGCTGTGCAAGGAAGTCATGTGGTGTCCAAATCAGATTTTTTTTTTTTTTTTTTTTTTTTTTTTTTTTAATGTTAAATGTTTTTTCGCACAAATCTTCGTTTATCGAACAATCTAAGCATATCGCAATTTTCCTGTTTGAAAAATCGAACACAGCGGGAAAAAACGTTACTCTGAAACTTGTATCAAAGTCGCAACTTAATTTCTGAGTTTGGGGCAAATTTTTAATATTTGCCCGATTTTTTAGACTATTTAATGCTTATGATTTTAAAATTTCAACGTCTAAAATTTTATCGGATATAAAGTTTTGAAATTTTTACAGATTAAAAAAACATTCGCTTTTAAAACAAGAATGATAAAAAAAAAAAAAAAAAAAAAAAAAAAAAAAAAAAAATATGGAACTACACTGCTGGCCACCGTAAATGCAACACCCTGAAGGAAGCATGCAAATAACATGAAATTTACAACATGCATTAGCGGAGGTGAGATATGCAAATGATTAGAATTTCAGCGCAGACCCACATCTCGCGCCCCTGTGGCGCCACTTCAAAGCGCTATTTAAAGCTTGGACTTTTCGACGATTTCAAGTTCGGCAATTGTGTTTTTATTGTGGTTTAAAAAAATAACGATCAATTATGCCTTGTAGTAAACAGCGATCATCGTTTGATCAAGTATCCGAGTTCGACAGAGGGAGGATAGTGGCCTACCGAGAGTGTGGATTATCTTTCAGGGGAATCGGTAGTTGTGTCGGACGAAACGAAACAACTGCAATGCGGATATGTGACCGTCGGATGTAGGAGGGTACGACGGACCGACGTGTTCGATCGCATCCACCTCAGTGCACCACTTCACGTGATGACAGGAACATTGTGCGGATGGCAGTGACGGATCGCTCAGTCACATCACGAACCACAGCACAGCACATTCAGTCTGTAACGCATCATCCAGTGTCTGCGCGTACCATTCGACGCCGTTTACAGCAAGACGTCCATTGCTTCGTCTGCCCTTGATGCAGAACCACAGACGTCTCCGCCGCCAGTGGTGCGATGAAAGAAGGATGTGGACGGCAGAATGGAATGAAATTGTCTTTACTGACGCGTGTAGAGAGGATGCTGAACAGCTGCGTTACGCATCGCCACACTGGTCCTGCACCGGGTATTATGGCATGGGGCGATACTGGATATCACTCCAGGACACATTGTGGCACACATTGTCCAAGGGTTCTTCGTCAATCACCAGACTGAATTGCTTCCCTGGCCGGCTCGCTCTCCGGATCTTTCGCCGATAGAAAACATGTCGTCCCTGGTTGCTTCTGAAAGCTTTCAGATTTTATATCATGCCCAAGGCGCGTTTTTTATTAACGTTTTGTGTGTTACCTTCATTTATTAAATATATTTTTTTTCGCACTTAAACCATAAAATTCAGTTCAACAGCAATATCGCACAATAATTTAAAAACATTATTTTACTATACGGATTATTAAAGAAATTAAAAAATTTCCGATACAGAGTATCGCGCGGTGGAGATAATCTCCCACCCCCCTCGTACAGTGTTGCCATTATTCGCTTTGAAATCGTTGAGTTTCTTAATTAAAAACTCATAAATGCTTTACAAAATATAAAATAGATAATAAACCAAATTCCAAATTTGGGCTTCCAGATGCCCATATTCGCAGGAGGATTACATTATTCAAAATTGGATGGCTCTGGGTACCATTGTTTTATCACAATGCGAGACATATACATACATTTATGCAGATTCTTCATTGTTTAATTTCTTTAAATATAATGCAGGGCTCTAATATTTGGTGGCAGTAATTTAAAAAATGATTGAGACCTTTTAAAGTCTTCGACGCAAAATGAATCGAGCCCAGCTGGGCTAATAAAAATTAAGCATGATAAATATGGTTACACGTATCTGTGTGTAAGGTGAAAATTGATCGGAAATTTCATCGAGTGGCAGGATTTTACGAATCCTGGCATCGCTGAGCCTGGGAAACTTAAATCCAGAGCATGATAAAAATCTGTAATAAAGTACGTTTTGATTACGACTGTAACTGAATTCTACGGATTAAACCGAACTAAAACCAGTATCTTGGTAAATCCGAACATATGACATTCGAACTTAAAAGTAGGAGAGAACTGAGGTTGTTCGACAGAAATCTAATAAGTCGTACCAACATTTAAACAAATAAATAGCACATATTCTCGCGTCCACTGTTAAAACGTTTTTAGATCGACAACAAGCGTTGCATCACGCGCCAAAATAGGCAGATAAAGAAGACCCGCTCGACGACTTACTCGCCGTTGGCACGCGACTAACGTCACTACTTGTTTTTTCCTCTTTTAGTCAGGCCGGGGGAAAAAAACGCAAGCACCTCCCCTCCCCAGTCTCGAAGAATGCATTCAAAGCTATTCGATGATATTTATCTTATTTTTTTTTTTTTTTTTTTTTTTTTTTTTTACGACTGTCGCATTAAAATTTCCATTCAAAACTAAAGGAAAATAGTAAAAAGTTAGAAAAATGACCAAGCAAATTTCAATTTGTATTTTGAGCTATCATCGATTTAAAAGTTCCGCATTGTCATACCAATTGAAACAAGTGGATTCTGACGACAAAAGTCAGGGCGAGGTGTATAGTTGTTTTTATTTTTTTGTCGCTGTTAAACATGCACAGCTTTTGTTGAGAGCGTGACACGCAATAAAGTCATTACAGCTTTTGTTTGACAGCAGTGATTCTGTATGGATTTTCAGAATGCCACAAACTCTTTTAGTGACCGCCACAGGTTAGGATATCAAGTCTTAATCTTCCTGATTCATCCAGCTCTCCTTTAACAACAATGGGAATGAAATGAATAGGGAAGTGTAAAATGATGGGTTTCTTTCATCATTCTGCCCACTTTTCGTAAAGAAAATCTAAATAAAAATTTGAGACTTGTCATAATCTGATAAATGGGAAGTATATTTCGTTTATGTTGTTCCAAGTTCATTATTTCTGTTTTTGACAGTTTTCCGTTAGTATTTATTATAGTACCAACCTATATATAAAGAATGTTAGAATTATCTAAATATGTTTTAGAATACTATATGTTTGTGTCAGCGCGCATAATAGTACAATAATGCAGTATAATAATACAATAATAATGTATATTATTATAATTATTATTATTATAATTATTATTATTACATTATTTTAAGCGTATTCTGCTTATTGATAAATCTTGCGTGGTAGATTTTTTCCAGTTCCCTACCTTTTTTTACGTGGGCTTTTCTATTCATTTGTAACTGAAACGTATTTAACAGCATAAGCGCATATGATCACATAGACAACGAATGTATGAAGCATGTATTCCTTGTATAACGCTTAGTTTAAATAATCGGTACTCTTCTGTTAATGGGACCGGATTCAGAAACGTATGTGTGCATAGCTGTATGTATGGATGTATGTGTTCATTAATACACGTAAATGTATACTTATATATACACGCACATATACGCACATACAATCATATACACATACATTTCTGAATCTGCTACCGATAACAAAAGAGCACCTTTAACTCTTTTACTTTATTGTTAAAATTTTAATTTTTTTTTTTTAATTTTTTTTGTAGCCTATACATTATATTTTCGCTAAAGAAGAACAACATCTCTTCTTTTAAGTGAACAAGCGAGATTTGTAAGTACGAGTACAAACGTATACCTTGCACACACACACACACCATATGGGACAGTTCTACTGGGCCAATTATCGAAATTTAACTTGCGTTTTCCATGTCTCGAAAGCACGACTTAGGATATATATTAGATTTGTATATAGCATTATTCTAACATAGGTATTTTGACACAAAATCGGGGATTTTTTAATATAACATACCAATTTTTTGCATATTTCAATTTTAAGACTCTAATTATGCCTAGATATTAAATTTTGTAATTTTTGGTGAGAAATTTAAAAAATTACCTTGGTGCATTTTTTTAGTTTGCGCCAAGAATAATTCACTTGGCGAACTTCTTAATTTATTGCAACCTATTTTCTTTTCCTTTTTTTCATTGTACAGGAGCGGAAAAATAGTCATCGTTAATACTTTCAAACAAAGGAGGTTAGAATAGAACTGTCCATTTTTTTTTTTATGTGTAAAGTGTACATTACAAACGTACACTGCATACTGCTGAAAATATATGATATGATACTAAATGCATAAGCACACAGCCAAACCAATGCCATAGAATAAAAGAGAATGTTCAGTTTATGGTTAAACAGGCTTTTTGCTTAAAAAGAGAAGGCTTCAATAGTATTCCCGACAGCTAAATTCATTCCGCTCGCTAAACTGAATTGGGCTTTCTTCGATATCAACTTTTCTATGTTACTAAAACGACCAATTCTTGTAAAATATGATCAGCAGCGTCTACACAACAGCTGTTATCGCTGAATGTATCAATATTCGAATCGGAATTCTGAAGATATAATTTTGTTTATGTTTGTTTTTGTTAAATTAGCTTTCTGAAAAATTTCCACTGTTCCTCATCGCTGCTATTCGAATTTTTGTAAACCTCGCAACGGATTTCCTTTTCACTACTATATGAGTCACTTAAAAATTACGCTTTCACTTCTCTTTTAGGCATTGCAAAAATTTAGGGCAACAATTTTAACAAAAAAAAAAAAAAATATTTTACTACAGAAAAAATATTTGTAAAAGAAGAAATAATTTTCGAATTTCATACCCTTTCTTAGATACTTTGTTCTTGAGGAAAGATTTTAAACTGAACGCAATGTCCCCCAATGTTTCGTTCTTGACATTCTAAACTCTTAAAATCGGAAACAATTGTCGCATAGTATAGCAGCGTTCGTGATCTAAAGGAGATTTTCTTACAAACTCGTAAACAAAGAAGTATCAATGGATATATTTTACTTTTGGGTATTTATAATATCGCATATAAATAGCGTTATGCTATATGTAAGACTATAATGTACTATAAGAACATTTTTCCATATTTTACCTATAAATCCTCATTTGTATGTCATAGTTTACAATTGCCTGTGTTCCATTTCGTACTTCCGAGAGGTGCGGAATCCAAGTTAAGTTTCTATCAAGAATGAACCCCAGAAATTTTAATGTACCATTACTTCGAACAGGGACATTCTTCCATCGTAATCTTAGTGGACATTTTACCAGTTCTGAACCCTCAGGAAATATTATCAGTTTTATTTTAGTGCTATTAAAACTATGTTTATCTTTATCACTCCATTTTTTCTGAATTCTCTAACGCTTTCTTTTCTTTTCTTTCTAACTCTCTACGTCTTCTACTGCCAACAATGACGATGAACTCATCGTCATATGCTTGAAGAGTGACGTCATTTCCTAAGTCTAATGCAGTATTAACCACAATGTACCACAAAATTGGACTTAAATTAGGTCTTCGAGGTGCGCCCTTGTGATAATTTTTGAAAACATTTACGCCATCTCTTTTATAGATGACTTATAGACCACAAGAATTATTATAAGAATAACCGTTATACTATAAGAATCACAAGACAGCCATTAATTTATCATTGATGCATTTTAGAAAGATTAAATATAAATATTTTATTATTTTTAGAGTAGAAAAAAAGAAGTGATCAAAGTAACAGCAAACACTTATAGGCTTGTATATTAGGCTTGTAAGCCAAAATTTTAACTTACTCCCACATTCACATACATTCCCGTAAATCTAGTTAAGTATAAGAAGGAGAATTATCCATGTGTATAAAATACAGGTTATATAAATATCCTTCCTTCAAAAAATTAATATTATGTATTCTAAATTCATTTAAAAAAACTCATTTAAAATATTAATACAAATAAATAATTCTCAACAAAGCTCACTCTTAAATTTGAATTCTAACTTCCTAAACCTTACTTTTAGAATAGCAACCCCGTATCTTAGAGTTATCTGGGCATTTTTATTCTGAAATATTTATAGTTCATATATCAGTTGCGACATTCCAACTGATATGCAACTTAACTAACCCAGCTTCTTTTCTTCTTCAACTTTTTTCGTCTGCGCAACAGTTCATTTTTTTTTTCACAGTTTATTTCCTTTACATTTTTTTATTTTAGTACTACGTATTTAATAAATGTTCGAACGTTTTAATACTCTAACTGTAAGTAAGTAAGTTACTCTAACTGTAAGTAAGTTAAGGTCTAATTACTCTAACCTATAGAAATTTTGTAACTGAGATACTGAATTGATATACTGGAGAAAGCGTGTTTTTGTTATATTAAATTAAAATGTACACTGCGCCAAAAAAAAAAAAAAAAAAAAAAAAAAAAAAAAAGAAAAGAAAAGGTACAGTTTTTATTTATATCTTCCGTTCTACTAGGCCGTTTGACGAAATTCAACTTGCGTTTTTCATGTTTCGAAAGCGTTTCTTAGGATATGCATTAAATTTATATATACCATTGTTTTAATATAATTATTTTGACACGAAATCGGAATGTTGATTTAGAATTGACATGCCAATTTTTTTAATATTTCAATTCTACGGTTCAAATTATGCCAAATTGCCAAGTTTTCTAAGAATCGCACGAACAGTTTTTAAAAAATTAGCTGTCAAAATCTTAGCTCTTCAATGTCAATTGAATTTGATATATATTGATTAATATGTCTTTTTTATTAAACTTACTTGATTCCTTAATTCGAAATTTAGGCGTAATCCAAATATAATTTGCACATATTTTATTATTTATTTTAAAAGTTTGTATTTTTAAATATATTTTATAAATCTTTCGAAATTTTTTTTTATTATAACCTGTAAAATTTTTAACATCTCCTTAAAGTAGATGTATTTCTACATAAATTTACATTTTGGCGCGTTTTCAAATTTGGTGTATTTAATATAAGGGATAATAACGAAAATGTGGTTTACGCACTTTGTTAAAATTATTTGAAAGAATGAACGATGATCCTTTTTTTTCCTCTCGTGCATCAATAAAGAGAAGGAAAGTAAGTAGGTTACTACAAATTAAGAATTCCGCCAAGTGAATTATTCTTGGCGCAAACTGAAAAAAATATGCCAACAAAAGTTTTGAATTTCTTCGTAAATTTCGCACGAAATTTTACAAAATTTGATATCTAGGCATAATTTGAGTCGTAGAATCGAAATATGGAAAAAAATTGATATTTTATTTCAGAAAAAGTCCGATTTTGTGTCAAAATACCTATATCAGACTAATGATATATATAATTCTAATATGTATATATTACAATTATATATAGCATTATCTTAAGTCGCGCTTTCGAGACATGAAAAACGCAATTTGAATTTTGTCAATCGGCCCAGTAGAACGAAAGATACCGAACTGTCCCAATTTTTTTCCCCAGTGTACTTGACGTCTCATGAAGCAGTCCAGAACATGAGTTGATAAGTGATTGATTTGCATATAATAAAATAGCCCTCAAACTTTCTTCTAAATTTCTAACTATCATATCTAAGAAATTAGGTACACCTTGCACAAAAAATGGGACAGTTCTATATCTCTACTGGACCGATTGTCGAAATTCAACTTGGCGTTTTCCCTGTCTCGAAACGCGAATCAAAAAATATATTAGATTTATATATAGCAGTTTATCTAACATAGGTATTTCCCCCAAAAAACGGACTTTTTCTGAAATAGTATGCCATTTTTCCCCCCGAATTTCGATTCTACCACTCAAATTATGCCTATATATTAAGTTTTGTAATTTTTGGTGAGAAATTTATGGGAAAATTTAAAAATTTATTTTGGCACATTTTTTCATTTTGCGCCAAGAATAATTCACTTGGAGAACTTCTTAATTTATGGCAGCCTTTCTCCATTTCACGATAATTTGGCGAAAGTGTAAATTTACTCTTACAAACATCCAACAAAGGAAAACAAAAAAAAAAAAAAAAAAAAAAAAAAAAAAGGTAATCAAAAGAACTATATCAAATTAGTTAAAAATCTGATTGATATTCTTTATAATTAAATATAGCCTTTCATGTAAAATTAATAAATATTATGCATCATTAATAAAATTGAGGAAAATTCTCTATATAATTAATTTCTGTACAAATTTATTTAAAAATTGGAGATAATATAGCTGTGGCAATTCACTCGAGATTGTAACAAAATCAGTAAAACACATTTGGCGTTCTTATCACTTATAACGAATATGCCAAACTTCAAAACGGCCCAAAATATAAATTCCCTTATATCTTAGAAAATTTTGAATAAAAAACTCTAATTTTTGGCAGGAATGCTTAGAAATACATCTACTTTAAGATTATGGCAAAAAGTTTTATGTTATAGTTGAAATTCTTTTTCGAAAATTTATAAAAGTTATTCAAAAATACAAATTTTAAAAATTAAATCATAAAAAATGGGCGAATTTTATTTGGAATGAACCTAAATTTCGAAATGAGAAAGGAAGAATCAAATAAGTTTAATAAAAAAAGAGATATTAATAAGTATATACCAAATTCAATTAATATGAAGGAGCTAAAATTTTGAGGCCTAATTTTCTAAAAACTACTCTTGCGATTTTTACAAAACTTGGCAATTTGGCATAATTTGAGTCGTAGAATCGAAATATGGAAAAAAAAATTGGTATGTTTTTTCAGAAAAAGTCAGCTTTTGTGTCAAAATACCTATGTTGGATCAATATTATGTATAAATCTAATATATATCCTAACATGGAAAACGCAAGTTAAATTTTCATAAACACAAAGGGTTCGTTCTTGATCCCAATTGTGCCTTTTACATAGATTGATAATGCAGAGATTGACGTATCGACAGTATAGGAAGCGAGAGAAAGAATAAAACGTGTCTAAAATGAACACCCGGTTCAAACTAATTTTGGTTTAGTTCAGTTTTATTTCCTTTTGGTTAATTTTACGTGTCAGTTTTCTAATTTGAAATTATTATTGGCTGAAACATTACGCAAATTCCTGTCTCATTGACATGGCAGCAATTCATATTGAAATGATGCAGTAGAGAAAGATTTATTATAAGTAATTATTGTTTTTAGAAGGGAAATTAGTCATTTTAAAATGGGAAGTTAACTGACTACTGCAAAAGTAAAATTAAAAGTTTGTTTTATATATTTTTTATTTTACACATATATGAGGTGGCTGCGGGAAAGCATGAAACGAAACTGAAATGGGTAATGAGGTGTCTGGGGGAAAACAGGAAACAAACTGTGCTAAGTGGCTTATAAAATAAAAGATATTTTTAAACCTCCAACGAAAGCAAAATCTCTGAAATTGGAAATTAATTTTCACTGTATATGAGTGGACCATTTCTGTGGCAAATTAAGCAGAAAAAGCTTAACGGAGCGCTATATTAATGCAAACAAGATAAATGTGTAAAGTTTAAGATAATTAATGAATTAATTAATAAATCACTAGATAAAATGCCGATTGATACAGAGAATCCAAGTTCTTATTTCCAATGTAAAATTTTAAAAACACTTTAATGAGCATATAGAAAAGCTATTAAAATATACACATATGAAAATTTTATATATATTAGGTCCTCCCTAAAAATATATTAGATCATCCCTGAAAATCTTGTATTATTGATTAATAGCAGTTCGCTATTTATTTTATTTTGTACATTTGCCTAACCAGGCCAGTTTGTATAGTTTTTTTTTATACCATTAGTGTGTTTTTCATTTACTTTTAGAAGCGGACGCGTTGGGAAACGAAAAAGAAAAATTGAGGCTAAAGTATTTTTATCTAGGTTATTTTATCAGTTAAATATTCAAAAAGTTTTGTGAACAGTCTTGATTTTCTGTTTTGACAAAACGCGATATGAAATTAGCTGGTTTCGAAAACCATTATGCATTTTTCCTGAAGAGTCAATAATGAGATTCAAATTGGGCTAATTTACCATTTACCGCTTTTTTTGTATTTTTTTATTTCGGCTTATGTGTTATATAACTATTGTATTTCTGTTCAAATGTTTAAAACTTATCTTAACTTTAATCAACATATTACTTCCAATTTGATTTGAGTTTTAAATACGCTTATTATTGTAAGTATTCTAGTGATAATTTCGTTTATTTTGTATTTACACTTTTCATTGCACTTTATTTTAACTTGTGTTAAAAATTTTCACTGGAACCACAGTACCACAACGACCTTTAAGCAAAAGCATGAAGAATTTTCTTCTTACCTTGTTTTCTAATTTTTGCAGCTCAATGCGCAAAATTCTTGACCACAAAGATCTTTTTTAGTTTGTTCCCCTTTCTTAAATTATATATATCCCGTATAACTCAAAAACGAGTCACCTCAGGGCGTTATAATTTAGTATATAGGGCTATTATAACATGTAGTTGGGCACTTCAATGTTTGGTTGCGACTAGCAGCACCAAAAGTATATAAATACCCACTCTGTTACTCGATTCTGTGAGCTCAGTTTTTTTTTATTCTTACATATTGGTAAATTGTGTATTTTTTGCTTTAAAAATGATTGAATTATGTTGTTCTTACTTTTCCGGCTAACATTTTTATGCCTTTAGTTAATCTGAATGTAATAATTGTAAAATTATGAACAATTTAAAAGTTTGTGAAGTGTGGCTCAGACTAATTTTTTTTTTTTTTTTTTTTCTGTAGCTGCCATATTTCTTTACATTTGAGACTTAGCAGAATATTGAATTAAGTCTGCTTCTGCACATTCAGTGTCTTTTTGCCGAGCGGGACCAAAGGTAAACTTTAAGTTTTGTGCAGCAAAAAGACCAGCTTCTTGCCCGCCGGCCGAATAGCTTGTTTTTAAGTAGAAACTTTAATTGTAAATTCTTTTAAAGTTGTTTTAACTGTATGTGATGTTTCATGTTTTTCCATATTTTTCATTTTTTAATGAAGTTATTTTGAGGTTTTATGCATTTTTGCCTTGCCGCGAAGTGAAAACTGAATGAATTGAATGAGAAATCTATCTCTAATGAAATTCGAGGAAATAAGTTTCAGTGAAATGCTGCAAAAATGCGTATAATTTTATATTCCGTATAAGGAAGTCATGCGTTCTCCGCATCAGTTTTCCTTACAGCGTACCTTCGAGGTGTAATTGGAGGGCACGTCCGGCTAGCGTCAGAGATCTAAAGTTCGAATCGTGGAGAGGGCACTGCGCATTTTTCACGTCTCCTGCTCCGATGCAAAATCACTTATGATCTGTACATGTTATCTGTTAATTACATTAGTTTTCTACGTTTAAGGAACAAGTTAATGTACCTTACCTTGGTCCATTAGAAAGTATTTTTATTTTATTGGAAAAACCTTCGGTCTGACACCAAGGACTGGTTTTCCGTTTTCCTAGCAAAGCTTTTTAATTTTTTAACTTTTGACCTTAAATTTAATGTTCCACTAAGAGACTGTAGAGTATAGTCCTATATGATATAAATCCTGAGTGATACTAATGCATAAAATCTTTAGAACAAAGAGATTTACATTTTATCACATACTATTCGTGGTTTCTGTAAAACGAATTTGTTTTTAGTTAATACTGTTTGCGTGATGAGTAGTCAAAGTTGCGTGACGGGATTTTCCGAAACGCTAATGCATCACTCTAAAAGCTTTCGACAGCAGAGAGAAATAATCTGGAAATTCAGGTAATCGCACCCGCATGCTGCACACAATATTTCTCCAACCGAGAAACTGAAAGGAATTTTAAAAATGGAACCATTTGACAAATTACCTCCTTTCTCCATGGTATCGAGAAGTTCTCCTTCGTCGAACCATCGATGTCTTTGCAGTGCTTTCGTAAGAGATCGCTTTTGTACAGAGTATGATGCGCGGACGGTGGTGGCGGGGGTGATGAAGGAGAAGATGGCCTTCCTGGGCTTACTTGCCGCGTCTTCGCCCATGCTTCAGACTCACTACAAAAGAAGAAAGCAATTAGACAGCTTATAGCGAAGTTTAAGCAGAATATCAACGACATCAATTATATCACATCTTAATTCGGATAATTTTTATTAAAAGTCACTCAATGTGCTGACAATCAGGCTGATTAATTAATTATGGCAAAATGTTCGGAATTATCTATTTAAGCATGCACATTATTTTATGTCTTCGTGAAGCATTCTCTAAGAGGACTTTATCTTTTCAATTTGAACATACGTTACACAGTGGAAGAACCGCTAAAACACCATGTTGTCAATCAGCAATGGATGGACTCTGGAGGTAAAAAACGCATTAACTCACGCTTGCAATTGGCACTAACCGTTTCAGCCTTCTCCATAAAGCATATGCATTATCACGCTGTGACGTATTTGTTGGTAATCATACTGCTTAAAAGCTGAGAATAGAACTTAGTCTGCATTGATCGTGAAATTTATTACACACTAACGGAAATAGCCGATACCAGTTACGTTAGATCGAGAGTAATGTATCTAACAACAGAGCGAACGACACCGCCGTAATCTTCTCTAATAACGATGCAAAAAATACGATTCATAGTCACATATTTTTCGCTCTTATGCGATATGGAACCCACATAAAGAATTTCCATAGAAAAATCAACTCATTCTCTCTCGTTATATCAGCAATGATTTTCGTCTTTATGATCAAATAGTCGAAAACGCTCAAGTTCCATCCAATATTTCACCTATATTCAATTTTAGTCGATCAAACGTGGTAAAAAATGGATTATAATTGATCAGAAATAATAAAGCGAACAAACAAACACACAAACAGACATTCTTTATACATAGAGATTTTGTAAAACTTACAAATTTTTGATTAGCAAACCTACGATTTGAAAGCGAGCAGTAGCAACACGTTTCGAAAAAAAAAAAAAAAAAAAAAAAGCATTTTCATATCCAACGCGAGAGAATGTTGTCACTCGGAAAAATGTATGTGAAAATGAGTGTTTTCATAGTTTTTAATTAATATCTAGGCTGATCAAAGTCGTACGAAGATGGAAGCAGGCGAAATGGTTTCCCAAGAATTTTTGGAACCGGAAATAATGTATTTAATGTTTGACAATGCTATTTTTATTTCTTTGTAAAACTTATAAATTTTTTGTTAACAAACTCTAGTATTTGAAAGCGAGCAGTGGCAACAACTTTCGAAATAAAAAGATTTTTATCTCCAGCGTGCGAGACTGTTGCCAGTCGGAAAAATGAGGGCGAAAATTAGCGTTTATCAGAGTTCTTAATTAATATCTTTAAATCCAGTTTCTTTTTTTCAAAAAAGTGGATATCGACCTTTCTCAGGCCCAGAAATCAGTTGTAGAAAGTTTGGTGACAATAGCTACAATAGTGACTGAGTGTATCGCGAAAAAACAAAAGCACAAACATTCTTCTTCACACATATATAGATTAATAGTATATTATAATGCACACTGCTTTATTTTACCTATGAAATAATATTTGTGTAATAATATCGAATCGCATTTTGAAATATATCATACAAATTTTGTCTACTGTTTGATTTTGCCGTTTTGATCAGTTCATTTTAAATATAAAGCTTCGTGTCCCACATATTTTAAATTCTTGGTGGAATTATTACTAAGCTATTAGACTTCTTGTATTTGCTTAGCTTAAAACTGAAATCTGCTCATCAAACACAAATAGCAGTTTGTTGTTGATCTTGTAATATCATAGCTAAAATAGAATTCTTTGAGAGCTAGAATACCAAAGAACTGTGTAGCGATTTATCGCTGACTCTGGAGAAGGGTTCAGAATATTTTTATTCCAACTCAAAACATATTTACAGATGGCCCCCCTCGGGCGTACAAGAAGCCACAACTTGGGCTTTATCTCAAAATAGGAAATATAAAAATAATCTAATGCTATATAAAATTAACCAGCCAAAGCTGCATAGATTTAGACTCGCGTAGATGGTCCTTATTTAAGGATCACCGGGGTATACTAGCAGGCAAGTATCAAATAGTCTGATATTTGTAGACTGCCTATAGTCTTATTTTGCTTTCTTCTTCTTTCTTTCTCCCCCTCTTTGCTTTTTCTTTGAATTTATGTGTCAAATGTGAATTAATGGTTAAGATGTGAGTGAATTCATAAAACATAGTTGAAAAATCCTAATTAGAACACACAAAAAGTAATTAAGAACTTCGATCACTCTCATTAGAATCCGGTCTAAACTATGAAATGCGAAACAGTAAGGAATGTATAGGTTTGTCATTTTTGCTTCATTGGCGAAATTTAAAAAAAATCCTTGGCTAGAAAGTAATCGGTCAAAAAGCTAAAATCTTCTACTAAATATGTAAGTTTGAAACCAAAAGAAAAACTTTTAAGCATTTCAATGAAAATTTATTTTTAGTTTTTAGTCATAGAAAAAGATTGCATATTTATTGAATGAAATTTGAGTAAATTCCTGCTCTTGTAAAACAAAAATGGGAATAAATAATATTATTTTAATTAAATTTTAAAATCAATTAATTCTTAAAAAAGACTAAAAAGTTCCCCAAAAAGTAATCAGATAGTTTTTTTAATGTTGTTTCGCAGATATGAGTAAAAAAAAATATAACGTTGAATTCTAGTTTTTAAATTTTGTAATTTAAAAATACAGAAAAAAGTTGAAAAAGAGAATAAAGGAATTATGTTAGAAAAGTAAAAGGCCTTCATGTCATGGGCTTCTGATGACAACTTTAAATATATATGAGGACACGGTTAGTAATAGAATAGTAATTATTTTAAAAAAAAAAACCTATATGCCTTTAAAACATCCTTCTTTATTCTTCTCTTTTGGAGCTTTCAAATAAAAAATTCAGACTTTTAAAAAGTATTATAAGGTGTAGACTACTGCAAATTTCTTTAATATACTATTAGCGAATTTTAAAGGAATTTCATTATCTTTTAAAATTTTGATGATATACAGTGTCTCACAAAAGTGATGGGACACTTGTGCTTTACAAAAGTAAACTGTAATAAAATAAATTAAAAAAACATGTAAAAGGTTTTTGTGGGTGTGTATCATACTTAAATTTAGTAACAATTATTACATAACATACATTTTCTCAAAATATTAAAATATTAATTTAATAAAAATACAATTGTTTAGAACAGAGGAAAAAATGGCTCACGTAAGTGATGGGACACCATTAGATACTACTACGTACTACAATAAAAATATTTTTTTTTTTTTATTTTTACTCAAAGGCAATTGGCAATAATTTATAAAATCGTCTGCAGTATTTCTCTCCAGTTTGTTTTGAAACTTTTGTGTTTTTTAGCTCTGTGCAGCCATGAATGCTAAACGAAAAGAAACTTTGCCTGAAATTCGAAAACTAGTTATTAATTTTCATATTGAACGTAGAAAATCTATTAGAGTCATTCAACAGTTTTCAATATCATTAAACGATATAAAAAGGATCATATGATTCAGGATAAAAGAAGACCTGGCCGACCATCAAAGCTATCCAATGGAATAAAGCGAATTATCGTTCGAAATATTAAAAAAAAATCCAAGAATAAGTGCTCCTAAAGTTGCTGCTGATTTACAAACATTATATGGAGTACCTGTTAATCCTGAGTCTATTAGAAGAGTAATTCGATCTGCTGGATATCACAGTAGCGCAACCAGGAAAAAATTCTTCGTTAGTGAAAAGAATAGAAAACTCAGACTGGCTTTCGCAAAATCCAACATAAATAAGAATTCTGATTACTGGGATGAAGTTATATTTGCTGATGGGAGTAAATTTAATATATTTGGTTCTAACGGTAGGATCTTGGTGTGGAGAAAACCCAGGGAAGAATTTCGCAAACAGAACTTGGTGCCAACAGTAAAAGCCCACCAGCGGCCGAGCGGTAAAGTCGCTGAACACTGGTAGTTCGGTCCGAGGTTCGAATCCCGCGAACGGGCTGGCTGCATGGGCGTTTTCGTGGTTTTCCCTATGTGTAACGTGTATACGAGCCAGTTTCCCTTAGAAAGTCCTCCACGAAAGGCATCCCTCCCCTTAGGCAGATAGCCCTCGTGTGCTTTGCCATAATTAAATACACCACCACCAACAGTAAAACATGGTGTAGGAGGTGTTATGGTATGGGGATGTATGTCGTCCGCAGGAGTTGGTAATCCTGTTTTTATTGACAGTATAATGGACCAGTACAAGTATATTGACATTTTAAATCAAAATTTGAAATCTTCAGCACGAAAATTGAACCTTCATAACGATTTTAAATTCTACCAAGGCAATGACCCCAAGCACACTGCTTTGAACGTTAGACTCTGGCTGCTGTATAACTGTCCTGAAATAATAAAAACACCACCACAATCTCCAAGACTTAAATCCCATAGAGAATATTTGGCAAGAATTGGAATCAAGAATTCGCGAACACACTATTTCTTCAAAACAACAATTAAAATCGGTGCTTCAAGAAGAATGGGGGTAAAATCACTCCAGAAACCACAAAAAATTAGTCTAATCCATCCTAAGAAGATTAAATCATGTTTTAAAAGTAAAACATGAACTGGTATAAAAAGGAAATCCAACAAAATATTAAAACCTTTTAAAAAGTAAAATTTTTGGATAAATATTTGATGGAAAAGTAAGTGTCCCATCACTTATGTGAGCCATTTTTTGCTCCGTTCTAAACAATTGTATTTCTATTAAATTAATATTTTAATATTTTTAGAAAATGTATGTTATGTAATAATTGTTACTAAATTAAAGTATGAAACACACCCACAAAAAATGTTTACATGTTTTTTTAATTTATTTTACTACAGTTTCCTTTTGTAAAGCACAAGTGTCCCATATGTATATATATATATACAGGGTGTTTATGAAGTCCCGGACCAATTTTGATGTTTAATAACTCATAAAATAATGAAGCTATAAACAAACTTATGGCATTTATTGATGGAATAACTTATATATTTTCCTTTTCAGGTTTGAATATCTTTACTTTTGTAAATATCGTCTACGCGTGTGGTTAATTTCAGATAATTTCATTTTCCAGTCTAAATATCTGTACTTTTCTAAATATCGTCTTCTTATTAATTGCATTTTTCTCTCTTTTGTTTTTGGCAACTATTGCAATGTTATGTTTACTTTTTCCTTTGGATATTTGTAAAGGACAACGTTTACAGGAGGAGAGTGTCAACATGGATGACCGAAAAGCCAGAATTACAACCGCAATAGTCTCTGTGGATGCCGACATGCTTGCCGGTAACTGGAGTGAAATTGAATATCGACTTGATATTCTCCGTGCGACGAAGGGGGCACACGTGGAAGTTCATTGACAAGGGTCATGAAACTTTTTGAGTCTATCTAACCATTTATGTTATTAATTTTAATCTATCTTTATTATTTTATGAGTTATTAAATATCAAAATGGGTCCGGGACTTTATAAACACCTTGTATATATATATTTATTTATTTCGAAGCAAAATTTGATATGATTAGTTTTAACGGCCTGGTCCGTTTCATTTTGTAAGAATACCAGTTTACGCCCTTCAAATATTAGGTTAGAATCTGAAGAATCAGATTTCAAAAACACTTTTTACTTATTTACATTATAATTTCTTTGCCCAACTAGTATATGCCAAAGAAATATACGTAATAATATATATGAACACATCAACTTGGGTATCTTTAGTTATCTTCCCCAGAAATGACAAGAAGCTTCTTGACTGGGCAGGAATCATATTACCACCTAAGCGCATTCTATTGTCAGGACTATTCAAGAACCGAAGGCCATTGATGAGTTAGTAGACATTGCGCAATCAAATGGAAGCAGCTTCAGAATATAGCATGCATAGGCAAAACACCGCTCAGCGTTTCTAAATGGTGGAGTTATCTGATTAAAAATTTCCTCACGTGAGAAAGGCTTGCGCCAAAACGTCAACTTGTTCTCTAAGCCGCGAACGAGATCTCTTATAAATCGGCGTCGTTTATCGCGTACCGCCTTACAGTCTGATAAAAAAAAGGAATAACGTAATCAAAGAAATAAAATTTCATTTAGCCAGGATGCTGATTGAAGAAATAGTATTAATAGTTGCCATTTGGAAACATACCCATATTTAATCATGTAAATCAAATCTAAACACAAATTTTAAATTACGGTACAGTATAACAAATTGGGTGCATACTCTTTACGTATACAGTTTTGAAAGCTTCAGTGAAACACTAACGGTGTAACGGTCATTGTTGTAAGTTGATGTGTAGGGGGTGGACATGTATTTGTGCTTACGAATTTTTGACTTTGTGTTTGTTGTTATTTTTATGTATTTAAAGTTTTAAAATTGTTTAAACAAGTTTAATAAGATGCGTATTGCTACATAAAGTTGTTATTACACATTTGCTTGCCATATTTCTTTGCATAATGTGGCCATTTGGCAACAATACTATTTTCTCAAAAATACGAATAAAAACTTACTTTAGATTTTTTTTAGTATTTTTCTATTGTATTTTGTATCAATTCTAATGTATTTTTGACTTAAATTTAAAAATAATAAAATAAAAATGTAAAACAATCTGAAAGCTTTCAGATTTTATTTTACGCCAAATGGGGCGTTTTTTTCAACGTTTTGTGAGTTAGCTTTATTTGTTAAATTCCATTTTCTTTGCACTTAAAAGATAAAATTCAATTGAACAGCAATATCACAAAATATTTAAAAGAGTATATCCGATACACAGTCTCGCGCGCTGGAGATAATTTTTTTTTCCGAACAGTGTTGCAATTGCTTGCTTTGAAATCGTTGAGTTTCTTAATTAAAACCTCATAAATCCTTTACGAAATGTGAAATAGATAATAAGATAAATTCCAAAATTGGGTTCCAGATTCGCGTATTCGGGCGAAGACGTACGTTTATTCAAAATTGGATGGCTCTAGGCACCGCTGTTTTATCGCAATGCGAGAAACATAAATACATTTATGCAGATTCTTCATTATTTAGTTTCTTTAAATGTAATGCAGGGCGATAATATTCGGTGGCAACAATTTAAAAAATGATTCACCGTTTATAGTGAACAACGTAAAACGCCAAAACGAAATTAATAACCCTTTTAGGCAAATTCCCACTTTAGACTAAAGTAAAAATTCATGCATTTAAGGGTTAAAGAAGAAGCGTGGATTTTCGGTTACGTCAAAGCATAAAAGTATTGCATTCCAATTGTGATCAACCCCCCCCCTCGGCACGTGTCTGGCATCTCCTCCCTCCAGCAGTATCTCGAGAGGACTTTTCAATAAACATGTTCAGTGGATAAGACCAATGAGCAAACGTAGTTAATTTTATTGAACCGGCTAGCTGCATAATTTTACCCCATGTGCAACGTGTGTAAGGTTACTATTATTTTGCATTAACCAGTTATGTATATTTTGATCGGAGACCGCCAAAAACATCGCGGACAAAAACGTCGTGGAGAAAACGACGCAAGGTGAAAACGTCGTGGAATAAAACATCGTCGGACAAAATAAAGCAAAGAGAAAATAAAACGAAAAACGAATATAAGTAACTGCATGACTTTATCTATAAAAAAATTGCTAAGTTAATTATGAGATTGTTTTCTTCACTTCTGTTAATCTGATACTCTTTTAGCAAAATTTATTTCTTGTTTTGTTTAGATTTTTCGTTGAGTTTATAAAAATTTATTACTTAATAAAAATTATGAAAGTAAAAATTCTCCTTCTTTCCATCTTGCCCTCACAAATTATGCGAATATCCATTTACAATTATTAAAGCATGTTATCGCAGGTATAAACGCATACCTGCGATGATTTGTAGGTACTTTAGTTTTTACCGCGATATTTTTGACGGCGATGTTTTTAAACTTTGAAGTTTTTGAACCGCTTTATTTTCGAAGACGATATTTTGTGCCACTACGTTTTAGAACTGCGATGTTTTCTCTTTGCTTAATTTTCTCCCACGATGTTTTGTATCACGATGTTTTCGTCTTGCGTTGTTTTGTCCGCGATATTTTTGCCGCTATGTTTTCGACTGTAACCATTTTCACCTTCCCTCGAAAGTGAGCCATAAATTTAATAATACATAGCATATCGATATCATTTTCCCTAATTGCTAAACGAAATTTTCAGCAGCTATTTCAATTCAGGTTCATAACATAGCTCGAGTGTATCATGACTCATAAAATTCATATATAATATGACTTATATGAATTTTATGAGTTTTATAATATACTTGTATATAAATGACTGTATTACATTTAGTCATATATAATATGACTTGTATGAATTTCATGCGTCTTATAAAAATATAAAATTCTGGTTTCTGGATGGAATTTGAACTCAGAAACTTATGCTTAGCTTGATTAGGCCATTTTGACAGCTAAAGTAAGCTATTGTAACTGGTGAAATAAAATATTGACTCAGAGTAAAACGCAGTATCAGACACTGTGTTTAGCAAAAATATTTTAAGTATTTTCTAATCAACGCAAGATACAAATGCTTAGTATTACTATGACCATCTCTTTCTTTCGCATTTTTTGCTTCCTTATACAAAGTAAAGGAAGTATTGTAATCACGAAAAATTCCGGGTATCCTATTTCAACGGAAATATCCACTTTGACCGCCATCGAATGCAATTTAACGATGTTTTTATGTGACATCTGTACGTAAGGACAGAATAAAGGACTTTTTTCCCCAAAACGAATTATAAATATAATTTAAAATGGATTCAGAAGAGTTTTTCGTGGCGTCTCTATGTATGTACATACACACACATATATGTATATATATACATGCGTGTGTACGTACATGTATATACGAGACACGTATATATGTATATATATATGCGTACACACGTATACACGTATATATGTTTCTCGAAACGAGGCAAAACGAATAGCCTCAGAACGTTCAAATTTTGTACATAGGACTACAGAAGCATGTAGTTGTGCACCTCCCTTTTTTCCTTGCAATCAGCAGCACCAAAAGCATATATGTATACCCATTCTGTTACTCGGTTCAGTGAGCTCAATTTTTTTTATTCTTATATTTTGGTAAATTGAGCATATTTTGCTTTAAAAATAATTGAATTATGCTGTTCTTATCTTTCAGTTAAGGTTTTTATGCGTTTAGTTAATCTGCATGCAATAATTGTAGAATTATCAACAATTTAAAAGGTGTTTAAGTGATGCTAAGCATAATTTTTTTACCATAGCAGCCATAGTTGTTTGCATTTGAAACTTAGCAGAATAGTGAATTAAGTTATTCTGCAACTTTAGTGCCGTTTTGCCGAGTGGGATCAGAAGTAAACTTTCGGTTTTTTGAACCGAAAAATCTGCCTTCTTACCCGTTGTCCGGATTGCTTGTTTTTGCGTAGAAACTCTCGATTTTAATTATAAAAATTGTTTTCAAATTGTTTTAATTGCATTTGGTGTTTTACATTTTTGTATATTTTTCAATTTTCAATGAAGATATTTTGATATTTTACGTATTTTTGCCTTGTCGGGAAGGGAGAACTGAATTAATTGAATGAGAAATCTATCTCTAATGAAATTCGAGGAAATAAGTTTAAATGAAATGCAGGAAAAAATGCGTATAATTTAATATTCCGTACAAGGAAGTTATGTGGTGTACGCATCAGATTTTCTGATAAAAGCTAAAAACGCCTAATGTAACTAATCAGCTCACCTAAAAGCGGTTCTGTTTCAGATAAAAACATCATTATTGAATAATCGGTTAGTATTAAATTCAGGTCTTGTAACAAATATAATTAAATTGCGAGTGAGTCTGTCTTTGGCATGCACCCAAGGAAAGCACTCGGATCCGATAAAAAGGATCCGTCGATTACGTGAATGTTTTCGAATCGCGGCAACCTGACGAGATTTTGGTATTCACTGCTAAACCTCTTCATTAATATCAACTTTTTCAACTGACACGCAAGGTTAAAGATATTCAAGTGCCTCATCAATCAATTGTCTCGTTCAATTTCTCACTTACAGATGAGTATATAGCTATCTCGAAGTTCAAAAAGCAAATATTTTTAAAAGATTCGAGATTATAAAAGATTCAATATTATGAAGCGTGTTTTGTTAAATGTATCATTAAGTGATGAAAACGTGACGATTTAACAGTAAGAACATCGTTTCTTTACATATAAATTCCACAAAGCTCCTGAATTTTAAATACGAGAGATCAACAATAATTTTTTATATTAATTAAAATAAAACCTCCTTTTACAGTTAATTTAACTCGCAACTGAACCAATGAACCCGAGGCCAGTCTTATTAATAAAACCTAATTTTTCACGACACATAAACATGGCAAAGTTCCAAGCCAGAAAACTAGTAGATAATCACTGCTTTTTTAGTTCCATTAAATAAAATGTTAGCTTAAAACTGTATTATCATTTAAATCACGAAAAAGAAATATTATACAAATATTATTTTTAGCCTAAAGGGCGTTAGCTCAGAAGGGCTATGAATTTCGGAAAATCACTTTTCAAATTGTTGCCACCAAATATCATCATCCTGTATTATATTTAAAGAAATTAAATAACGAAGAATCTGCATAAATGTATGTACGTTTCTCGCACTTTGATAAAACAACGGTACCCAGAGCCATCCAATTTTGAATAACGTTTTCCACACGAATATGGGCATCTGGAAGCCCAACTTTGGAATTAATTTTATTAAGTATTTCATATTTTGTAAAGCGTTTATGAGTTTTTGATTAAGAAACTCAACGATTTCTATGCGAGAAATCGCAACACTGTACGAAAAAAAATATTTTTATCTCCAGCTCGCAAGACTGTGTATCGGACATTCTAAAGATATGCTGATTTTAAATTAGTTTGCGATATTGCTGTTGAATTGAATTACATGGTTTAAGTGCGATGAACATGATATTTAATAAATAAAAGTAACACAGAAAACGTTAAAAATGCCCCTTTGGGCGTAATATAAAATCTGAAGACTTTCAGATTTAAAATTTTTTAAATAATTTACCGAATATTATTAAAAATTATTTAAATATTATAACTATTAAATTTACTGCATTATCTCAGGTCAGTGATGTATAGTTAGGTTTCTGGTGAACGTCAACCGTTAGATTACCATACCCAATAGCTTCGACATAATTTTTAAATACGTTTAAATTATATTATGCCTAATTCATAATTTCTGTGAACATTGCACAGTTGTTTTGATTAAAAAATTAATTTCTGATGCCTTGATTACGTACAGCATTCATTATCTGGTATTAAATCATTTAATTATTTAAATTTGTAATCTTCGTTGGTATAAAACACGATAAATTGAAAACAAAATTGTCTCACTAGCATTAACGTAATACACCTTTGCCTATTAAAAAAAGGATTACATAGTTAATCTTGATGGATTGCGGTGCAGTTTCTTCGGATAACTGAGCCCCCTTGCAGTGATCCGGAACTCTCCTTCAAATCAAATTATCAAAACTGTGTAGGAATTTGCTTTTTGAACTAAAAAATAAGTGGATATCGTAATTCGATTTCTTTTAGTTCACTGGACTGCCAACGAATAGAAGAAAATCCCGAGCGTGGTTATTGCCCCGACAACGTTTGCGTGTCTAAGAAATTAGGCACGCGAATTTTGTTCGGTGACGCCCCTCAAAATAGCGGATGAATGCAAACGGGGGAATCAAACATGTCCGTCACGCGCGGAGAAACTGTATTCCATTTCGAACGGAAAGGTCAGAAGGTGGTTCAACGGAACAAGGCCAAAGAGACTGAGATTGAAAAACGATTAAAAATCAGTCCCACCATTGGCGAAAATTCGAGCAAATACAGATGTTTCTACCAATATTGGAAATAGGGAGAAAATGCTATCATTTGATGTTAGATGCGTTTTTAATAGAGCTTTTCGAATTTTTGGCCGCTATGTTATGTTTCTGTTATTATGCCATTTATCGCTTACACGCCCTGGCAAGTGCTGCAGTTGTATAAGACAATGCCTATCTAACAAGCTCTAGACAAATTTAAATTGGGATCTTATTTATATGTGTTACTTCCAATAAAAGTTTAAATAATGGTACTAGAAATTTAATAATGGTAAAGTTCATTACTAGTGGAGAATTTAAATAATGGTAAAGTTCATTACTAGTAGAGAATACAATGGTTTCTAGTATGGTAAAAAATATCTAAAATTATAATCGTTAATGAGTCTTGAAAAGTTTTAATTTTTGGTCTTGTATTTTCATCTCAGAAAATGATCAATAATGTTTTCCAAAACTAGCCCTTATAAAGTATCTTTTTTTTCCATTCTGTTTGTAGAAATGTTGCTAAACATCTTGGCAATGAGTCGCAGGTTTTCCGATTAAATTAAGTAAATGTCCTATGCAATGCAAATCGTCTGCTGTTTTATTATACATTATTTACAGTTGGTTCTATATACCAAATATTCTTTTTCAGTTTTTTCACCTTTTGCTGATGCATGACAAATTTTGTCTTTTCTTAAAGATATTATAATTTTCTTTCCAACCTCTGCAACAGTTACATTTCATATATTTACTAAATATATGTTTCACAGCAATTGGATTTTAATTCTGAAATCTTGCATGATGAAAATAATAGGTTTCTGCATGATAGTTATATCACAACTTTGGAAATATTTCAAACACCTGTTGTTCGTTTGTCTTTATTTCTGCTTTTTTCTTTTCTTTCTGTCGTACGCTGATGTAGGTTTTCATCACTTTCTTTATCTTCATTGGTAAATGTTATTTTGTTTCCTCTTCATTTATAAGTTTTGATATGTTTACATTCCTTTTGTAAAATACTTAAACAATGCATCTTTCTGTTTTAAGTTTTCTTCCTCTTCTTTTCCCTTTTCTTTTCTTTTTTGAAATACTGACTTATGTTGGTAATTTGTCTTCGGTATTTTAAGGATTTCTGATTTAAAAAAAAATTAATCAATCCCAGAATAATGGTACAAAATTTTATTTGCTCATTTATTTGTTCTAGAAACTGCAGTGTCAAACAGATGAACACTGAACAATGAACGTACAGTCATACCTCCTGTAAGGGACACCTCTGGTTAAAGTCTGTCTCTATTTAAGAGAGAGTTCAGTTAGTCCCAGTCCCTTTGAATAGTATTTATAGGATCTTACTTTCCTTGGCCACATAAACTCTATTAGATCCTACTGAGGAACCTGGTGACTTCTGGCAAAATATACCAGCATAGAAGAAGGGTGAAAAAAACCCTTTGTTATTCTCAACTAAGGACAGACGGGCATGTCCTTCGTGTTTTACAAAAACACCGACAACTTGCGGTAGTACTTAAGAATCGTAACATAATAAATTCAAGTCTAAACAGTAGTACTGGAATAGCAGTTTACGTTAAGGCTAACTAGGTTGACTCGACAACCTACCTGGGTGATAATTATTTAAATGCCCAAAAAGACGTATCAGCAACTCCACGTAACAGCAAGGTTAGAATCGTAACATGCGCTGGCTAGCGAAAACACGCTCTGAATAAACTCCAAGATTTATCCGTTTAAATACTCACTTCACTTAACTTTAAATTTACATCCTGGCGAGGAAATGCGAGGGGAACTTGAGGAGTTCAGGAAAGATAACAAAAATTTGAATAATTAGTTATTGGAGCTAAAGCAAACGCTACATATTTACCTCTTATTCAAGAACATGCTATTTAAGGGATACTGAAAAAGAGTTAAAAAAATAAGATGTTTGTGATCAGTAAAAGATAACTTTATGATAAGGGAACAATGAAATGAAAAGTTAATTTCCTCTATTTTGAAGACTGTCTTTCAGTAGCGAAAAGGGGAACAATTATAAGGTATTTCTCCCACCTTCTTAGCATTCCTTCTTCGTGTAGTAGCCAGTACACTCGGCGCGTAGAGATCTAAGGTTCGAATCTCGGAGAGAGCATTGCTCATTTTTCATATCTCCTACTTCGAAATAATCTAATATCTCTAGATTATTTCGAAGCAGGAGTCGATTTCCAAATTACTGTACACAATACATTGGGAAAACACAAGTTGTGGTGAAATCAAAAGGATATTTCACATTCATAGAATTCAAAACACAATTATTCTTGCTAAAATTTTAAATAGAAGGAAGAAACCAATGTTAACAAAATGTAAGTCTATCCAAGACAGGGACCAATGGAAAAGAAATGGTAGTGAGATGACTGGACCACCTGCCAAAGCACAGGGATCTCATAATGTGCATAGAATGAAAACCTCTATTATTCTTAGTTCTTGCTACGACTGGAGAGAAAAAGAAGTGTAGTTTTGTACTTGTGCCTTAGATTGAGATACGTTATCTAGCATGTCTTCGATTAGCACTAAAACAAAAAGCTGATGTAATTCATGTAGCAGAAAGTGAAAAGCTTAGTTTGCGAGATTTAGGGGAGAAATTTGGAATAAGTAAAAATCAAGTAAGTCATGTGCTAAAGCAGAGTGAAGAAATAAAAGTATTATGATTACTAATTCAAATGAACATTCCAGGATTGTACAATTTAGAAAAAATGAAGCGTGTGAAATTGATGCAGTAGTGTTAAATTTGATTTTGTTCTGTAACAGCAAACAATATTCCTGTAAGTGGAGTTTTATTGCAAGAAAAGGTAAAGGAATTTGCGGAGAGTCTGGGATTACAGAACTTCAAAGTACCAAATGGTTAATTAGAAGAATTTAAGCAAAGGCATAACGTTACTTTTAAAACTAATAGTGGTGAAGAAAAATCAGACTATACAACATGTAACAAACTAGATAAAAAAAAGTTAAATGAAATTTGTGAACGATATGAGGCTAAAAGCATCTACAATGCAGATTAAACTCGATTCTTTTATCGAATTTTGACTAATAAAACTCTATGCTTCAAAGAAGAAAAGCGCTCTGGTGGTGACAGCTCCAAGGAATGTTTTACTTTGCTAATCCGTATCACAAAGTTGTATTCAACACTGGTTTAAGAAAGCCGGCTTTGAAATTCCAGGTTTGAGTGCTCTAAATTAGAACACTACTGATGAAACTAAATTGTTTGAAAGAGTCAGACTCAGCAAGCATTGCTCAAATGCCAGAATATTTAGAAATCGCTAAAAACTTGTTTACTTGATTACACCAATAACTACATAAAATCTTTTATTTCAACTATAAGTTGATGATGTGAGCTCTAACAAAAATAACTTGGGAAGCAGTGAGGAAGATAAAGTAGAACCAGACGAAAAGTGAGATAAAAAAACTATACAGATGCCTTAAAATACACGTCCCAATAAAACAAATGGCGTAGATTTTAGTTTAGTAAGCTTACTAAAACTAAAATTCTATGCCAAATACATTGGTAGTTGCTTTGCCTGTTTTTGGACAATTATAGAAAATATCATTCGGCTTCTGAATTTTCCTAGAAAGTATTATTGTAACCTTTGTTTCACCAAAGTTAAAACGCCTGTGATCAAACCAATAGAACTTTCTTCTTCGCGAGGGACGGCGAACAGATGGATTGTGTCACATTAAATCACAAATCCTGTTGTTTGGCTTTTAATTTAACAAACATCTTAGCACAACAATATAATTTATTACTATTTAAAAAGAATTAAAAATATCGAGAATGAGGTTGATTATAGATACGGTAAGTAGCATTCATTTCTGCCTCAGTTTCTTATTGACACAATTATTTATTGTTCTCACTCTCTCTATTTGTTTAAATCACGATCGTTTTTTCTTCTGATGTTGCCATTTCCGGATAAGCCCAACTTTCTTCTATTTAGATAATTAACGATCGTTTCTTCTGATGTTGCCATTCCTGAAAAGCACAACTTTCTTTTATTTATAATTGACGATCCTTTCACAACCTATGGACCAAGGATTTATTAACAACTTTAAATGCAAATGTAAGAATTATTTCGCTAAAAATTCTCTAATGTCTAATTGTATCTCTCACTTCAGTGGGGAAAAATGCAATTTTCCTGTCTGCTGTTGTTTAGAAACATGTAAAAAACACAAAGTCCAAAAAATTTGGACGAAAATTGTGGCTAAATGCCAGAAGCAAAATTGTTTGGAAGAAGTGGAAAATATTGATTATTCGATGATTCAATGATAAATCATTCTCGGTTACTGAAAATAATTGAAAGCATTCCTTCGAAAATTCCCTTAATAAATTTTCAACAGACTAAAGTATTAAATGGATTAAGTGAATAAATTATGGAAGCGTTAAATGACAAAGTCTGCATATAATTACCATTTACCATACTGCAAAAAGTATTCCCCAAACTTTGAACTTTCATTTCTCTATATCCAAATTTTAAATAATTATTCCAATTGTATCTTTCGCCTACTCGTTTCCTCACCCCATTAAACTATTTGTTCATCATTTCTCGGCTATTTGCCTCGAGAACGCACGAACAGTAATTTACTGCGATGCGCTTTACAATAAGTACTCTTCGCTGCAGTTCGAAGGATAAACAGAAGAGTGTTTGCTTAAGTTTTTTACATAATGAGCGAGCACCTTGCGCAAGGCCGAACCGGTAGCACCTTATCCTCCCTCGATTACAGGAAAAGAGCAAGAAGAGTTGCTGCTCGAAACTTGGCTGTCTTCCAAATACAGCTTACGACCTTCGCTCCTGCCGCATTTTGGACTTGCAATTAATAAACTGAAACGAGCATAATATGCGGACCGATTGGAGAGCTTCGCGGCGAAAGACCATGAATGATTATTATCCATATTAATGTAATAGATTCTAGAGTTTGTTATTGTCCAATTATGTTTATATAGTTAACTTTCCTTGAAACAAAGCTTCAATCACTCTTTTTAAATCTCTTAAACCGTGCTGGAAGACGGCATTAAGTTAGCTTTTATGTAATATAGCCGATTTCAAGAAACTTCCATTTAGATACATTTCAAAACTTACATTATTCAATAGAAATCTACAAGCTATATATTATTTTCATCATAAGAAAAAAAATTAAATCTAAATAATAAAGGCACGATTTAATTCCATTACTTACATTTCTTAATTCATTTTATGCTTTCATATTTTGATGTAACAAATATATGCGGATCAACCGAACTATGGTTTATTTACTACTATATTAAAATGGTTTATTTATTGAGGGTTGATGGAAAAATTGCTAACAAATCCATCCGAGTAAAGTATAAGTTTACGAAAAATTGAAATATCTGATGTGCACATCACATGACTTCCTTGTACGGCCAATTAAAATATACACACACATTTTTTGCTGCATTTCATTTAAACTTATTTTCTCTAATTTCATTACGGCTGTATTTCTAATTCAATCAATTCAGTTCTCCCGTCAAGGCAAAAATACATAAAGACGCAATCTTCATTAAAAATTGTAGTATACAGAAAATCCAAAACACCAAATACAGCTAAAATCAGTAAAAAAAAAAAAAAAAAATTTTTACAATTAAAATTCAAGTTTGTTTTTATCCGAGTTTGTTTCTACGCAAAAACTAGCCAGCGGGATGGAAAACAAAATTTTCATTGCACAAAATTGAAAGTTAACTTTTGATCTCACTGGGCAACAAGACTTTAAAGGTGATGCAACAAAAGAATTAATTAGCTGTTCTATTGGCAGTTACAAATGTAAAAAATGGCGGCATCGTTCCGGCTAACAGAGCGCGGAAAGCATATTTCACAAGTGCACATCTGTGTAACCACTAAGGGAGTGGCTTCTAGGATGGACCAATGGGCACACAGTAATATTTCTGTCATGTCACATGACGTTTCGCGAGCTTTAAGATTTAAGCAAGACGGTTGGATATATTTTGGCACTCAATTTTCTGTACAAAATAATTAAAGCATTGTCGATTTCTTCTGAAAATTTTCATTGCGAAGTTAGATCAAATACAAACAATTGTGAGGATTTCATTATCTGGTTGAAAAAATTTGAAATAAATGCAAAAATGTCCATGTGAAATATTACTTAACAAGATGAAGAAAAAATATGTGATAAACATCTGAGCCCAAATGCTATCTTTACATAAAACTATGCATATGAAAAAAATATTTACATTAATTACATATGTAAATAGAACTCGGCATTTTTTATTGCAGTCTATATGAAATATTTTTTGTTATCAGTCTGTATGAAAAAGATGTTCCATAATAATAACCAATGCAGAATATTATAAGTGAACTTTACTAATTTGCATTCGTATACATTTAGTGTGTTAAATTTCACATTTACTAACCGCTCGCTCTTAAATGTACTCTCTACACAAGAAATACTCATCAAAGAAGAATGAATTTATCTTATTCACAACGAATATATTTAATTTATTCACATACCTTTTTTAATGTTAACAATGGATATAATCAGATCATACACGATATGAATTCTGAGTCTTACACTTTCAAAATTAAAAGAATGCAAGCACTAAAATAAGAAGACACTAGATTCATTGTAACGCTTCCAGTACCTTTCAGTTCAATAAAAATAAAACTATACACTTGAATTTTCTAATCCACAGGTGTTAGTAAATGCATAACGTTTGAGGCTAATTGTAGCTTGAGTCATTTTCTCGATGTAAAGAGCGATAATATGCCGTGAACATCAATCCAAATATCAATGCGTGATAAAAATCGCGAAAGTGAAATGTCAGCGATTAATTAAACTCATTAAACAAAAGCACTACGAGATTTTCTGTTATTACGCCATACATTTATAACTGCGAAACAAATGCAAATTAAAACGTAAACAACATACGCTTACATGCACGAAGATTTAGCGTCACAAGAGCAATAGGAGCTCATTGGTCCATTTTAGAAACCCCTCCCTCAGTGGCTAAGCTGATGTGCGCTTTTGAAATACACGCGTGGGAATATATGTAATATACATACGTTTGGTGCGACCCATAGCAACGAGAAAGGGAGGGACACAACTATATGTTATAGCTATACCGTATACAAACGTAACGTCCTGAGACTAACCGTTTTTGAGTTATGCGAGACTAAATCATGTAAAAATAATTCTGACCTGAAACTCTATGAGTTTCCTTATTATACAAATGAAAAATACACATTCAAAATTTGTCTCAATAATATTATATTCTAACATTGTTCTAATAATTTTCATGCCATATTTTTATTTTTTGAATTTTTTTTTTTTTTCGATAAAAAGCAAGTTCTGTTTAACAGTACCTAAACATCAATATTGTTTTACGTGATGAAACGTTTCATGAGATACGATACGCGTTATTAAACTCAGATTTAGCAAATACAAAACAAATGATGGATTTCTGCATATTTTATAGTAATAATGATAAAACAGATTATCTTGAATACATATATGTATACAATATATATTATGCATAAGATACCTAACTTGTTTTTTGACCTTTTAAAGTATTTCTATATTATGAATTCCTTTTGCGAATTTTCAAAACTGTTTCTATATTTCTCGGAATATTTTACAGTGTATTTGTCGAAACAAAATTCGCGTATAAGCGGTTCCGCGCAGTTTACGCCTATGACATTCAAAATCAAGATTTCCTAAAATAAACTGTAAAATAAATTTGAATTTTTAGCATAAATAGCAAGTTAATGCTGTTTCTTCCTGTGGCAGGTTATCACTTCTTTATAGTTAAAATTATTATTTCCTATATGACAAATTAACTCGAAGTCGATGGAGATAAAAATGTCCTTTTTTTCCGTACAGTATTGCCATTGCTCGTTTTGAAATCGTTTACTTTGTTAATTAAAAATTCGTTAAAGTTTTACAAAATATGAAATAGGTAGTAAAACAAATTCCAAATTTGTTCTTCTAGATGCTCATAGTCGAATGAAGGAATGCGTTATTCAAGATTTGATGTGTGTAGCTACCGTTCTTTTTATCACAGTGCAAGAAACATACATACCTCTAAGCAGATTTTTCCTTATTTAGTTTCTTTAAATACAGTGCACGGCTCTAACATTTGGTGGCAAGAATTTGAAAAGTAATACGCAGTTTATAGTGATTCGACGTAAAATGCCAAAACGAAATTGCCTGGGCTAAAAAAAAGATAAAAATATGCAAAGAAAGAGAAATAAAACACGATTCAAATAATTATTTTGTTCAACATTTTAAAAAATAATAAAATCTTCAGCGTGAATCAATTATTTGTAGAAATTTTCTCTTGCGTATTCATGCAAGCATTAAATTTCTCCCTTTCATCTATCTAAAACGGTCGAACTGAGATTGCTGTGCCTGTAACATTACCTGATAGGAGAGATCCCGTAAAACATCTGTATAAGAGTCCCTGGGAAAAGAGTGTGTTTCTCTCTCTAAGTGTATTCTGTCACGCTATCTTCCATTTTGCGTGTGAAAGCTCACAATCAGCACTTTCGGGGAAAGCCTTTTCCCAAGTAGCTTGTCGTGGCCAGTGAAGGGCAGACAAGCAAGCAAATAAAGATAAAGAATGCGTTTTTATAATTTATAATCCATCTGTATTTTGTTTCGTAGAGCAAAAACCTTGTGTTCTTGCCCTTTCTTTATATAGTACCTATACCTGTTGCAAATGTAACTATTTAAAATAAAAAATATTAATAAAAAATTTAAAAAAGCGATTTAAAAAGAAAATCTAAAATGTTTCAGATTTTAAATTACGTCCAAAGGGGCATTTTTTTAAACATTTTGTGTGTTACATTTATTTATTAAATATCACGTTCTTCCCACTTAAACCATAAAATTCAGTTCAACAGCAATATCGTAAAATAGTTTTGAAATAAGAATATTTTTAGAATTTCCGATCGAGAGACTAGCGCGCTGGAGATAAAAATGATTTTTCCGTACAGCGTTGCCATTGCTCGCTTTGAAATTCTTGAGTTTGTTAATCAAAAATTCGTTAAAGGTTTACAAAATATTAAATTGATCATAAAATAAATTTCAAATTTCAAATTTGGTCTTCCGCATGCCCATATTCGTAAGAGGATTACGTCATTCAAAATTCCATGGCTCTATGTACCGTTGTTTTATCACAATACGAGCAATATACATATATTTATACAGATTTTTCATTATTTAATTTCTTCAAATACAATGCAGAACTCTAACATTAGGTGGCAATAGTTTGAAAAGTGAAACGGACATTTATAGTGAACCAACGCAAAATCGCCAAACGAAAACAATAGTCCTTCAAAGACAAAGCCCCTTTGGACTAAAAACATTTTTTCTAATAAAAAAATTTTAAAAAATTTTAATTATTAAAAAATAAAACAAATAAATAGTTAAAATTTAAAAATGGATTCCTTTAGATGTAAATTTATATTTCCTTTAATAACTGTTTACTTTCATGCTTCTCGAATTAATTTAAACTTTTTCATTGTCCTGCGTTGGCAACACCCTTTGGATTTCTCGTCGATAGAATTCGGTCGCTAGAATGTAGTTGACCTATAACTGTTATAATACTTATTTTAAAACTTAACTGTGTTATAATACTTATTTTAAAACTTAACTGTGTTATAAGATTATTACTATATGTTTACGTATGAATATTTTATTATTATGTGTTTACAGTTTGGTTTGAATAAACTGAGAGTAGTTGAATTTATAGAGTTATTTCGAATCGAAACTCTTCTTTCAATTCGGCGCCATTCGAATATAGGAACGTAAACTATATCTGTACCGAAAAATATTTCGGATCTTTGTATCAACGTGGAAAATACTGAAACACAACGTAGCTTGTAGATAAGAAAAACATTTAGGCGCATTAAAATGCACATAAAAACCTGAACTCTTTCAGATTTTTTTTTTGATTTGTTGTTAACGTTTGGTATGTTTACTTTATTCATTTAATATCGTGTACTTCGCGCGGTTTTTTTTTCTTTTTCTTTTTTTCTTTTTTTTTCTTTTCTTTTTCTTTTTTTTTTTTTCATACAATATTTCCACTGCTTGCTTTCAAAACTTTAGGTTTGTTAATCAAAAATTCATTAAACGCTTGAAAATGAAATATAATATAAATGAAATATTATATTGGAAATGCGGATTTCCAGGTGCACAATATTCGGGTGGAGGACTTGGTTATTCAAAATTTAATGGCTGTAAGTACCGTCAGTTTTTCATACTGCGAGGAATACACACGTGCAGATACTTAATTATTTTAATTCATATAAAAATAATGCAAGGCGATCATATTTGGGGGAAACAATTTGAAAATATGATACAGCCGTTTACAGTGGCCGACCCGAATTTCCTTTTGGAGACTAATAGCGCATTTTCCCTTTTTCCCTTTTGGAGACTAAAAACCCTAACGCCTGTTTGTACTAAAAAGACTGCACACCTTTTTAACTTGAATACGTAGAAAAACAATCTTGTATTTCGCATTTGTTCTCTTCATTCGAGTTCTAGGAATTAATCATGCCAACTGCGTTTATGGTCAAATAACCAGCACTCAGACTGGAACTTTGCTGGGATTATTGTAGCGTAAGGGGATTTAGGAGTATATTCCCAGAGAGACAGAGTGATACAGCGGGCGATGCGTTTGTTATTCGAAATCTCGGGGTGTAAACAAACTGCGATCGATTTCTCCTGGCCTTGGACTGATTTCGCCATCGCAGCTTGACCGAATCGCGTTCATATTGTTATTCTTATCCATTGTCTCCATAAGTTGTTCCCTCAGTAGTTACATTATTATTAGATTATACTGATCAAAAAAGATTTTGTCGCACAACATAAATAAGGTTTGTTTTCGATGCATTCCAATACACAAGGCATGCCAAACTCGCGGCCTGGGCCACACAAGCAAACCTTCGTTCATTCGAGAAAATAAAGAGTATATAATTATAATCAACAATATTAAAATCTGTGCTCGTCTGTCTGCTTGTTTGTTTGTGGCATTATCTCCTTCGGAACCGTGGGGATTTGAATTTCGAGAGAGATAACCCCCCCCCCCTCGGTTTCCAAAAATTCGTTGGAAACCATTTCGACCATTCTCATTTTCGTACGATTTTAATTATCGGAGATACTGATTCAAAACTCCGAAATCGCTAATTTTCGCCTTTCATTTTTCCGAGTGGCAACAGTCGCACACGCTGGAGATAAAAAATCTGCTTCATTTCGAGAAATGTTGCCATTGCTCGCTTTCAAATCGTAGAGTTTGTTAATCAAAAATTTGTAAGTTTTACAAAATATGAAATTAATATAGCATTGCCAAACAATCAATATATTATTGCCGATTCTAAAAATTCCTGGGAAGCCATTTCGATTGTTTCCATCTTCGTACGACTTTTATCAACCGAGATATTAATTAAAAACTCAAAAAACGCTGATTTTTCGCATTCATTTTTCTCGAGTGCCAACAGTCTCGCACGCTGGAGACAAAAAATGCTTTATTTCGAAAAGTGTTGCTACAGCTCGCTTTCAAATCACGAAGTTTGTTAATGAAAAATTTGTAAGTTTTATAAAATATGAAATAAAATAACATTGCCAAATATTAAACATACTATTATTATATAAGGCTATATTATGACACTGAAGAAAGCACGCGATTGCGGGGGACGTCATTGTATGTCGAAAATGTTTCATTAATGTCAGGATTGTAAATAAATAGCTGCTGTTGGCAACTTTTTTGTTTGAGGTTAGTATAACTGACACGACATATTATTGCCGCGTTAATTCTTTTATTAATATTGAGAAAATGTTGTTATATTACATTAAATTTAAATCATGACGTCATGCGTATTAACCTGAAGTGTCAAAAGTTTTCGTTTCCGGGTTCGTCAATTAAAAAGAAATATTTACGAGTTGGTTTTTGCTTGGAAAGAAGGAACTGAATTTCTTCACATTAAAATGTTTTCATATATTTGCTTTTCAGGGGTAACATAGAACTTAAAAATTTTTATTTGGCTGCAGCCCGCTACTATATTAATAAAAACTGTTTCCATTGAATGTCGAATTGTATACAGTTGCTAATGCTAAAAAGTACATTCTCAACTTCAGTTGAGGCAGTGTTAGCCCATGGACAGATGAAATTAATAGAAATACAGCTACAGGTAGATATGAACAGGTCATAAAAAATTAACCATTGGTTTAATCCCTATCCAATTTTGAGGAAGAATATGCCGGGTGAGGGCGGTGAAATATCTCCCCCACCTCTTCTCCTACCACAATTTGTTGAGAGGACTTTCGGCTCTGCGTGTATTTTAAGTGTCCCCTTGTCGCACAGACACTATGGGCTTACAAACATTCATGCCTTCAATGGTATTCAAACCCGGACCCATCGGTACGGCAATCAGCATTACCTTCTCGTAGAGGATAACCTGATACATCTATGGAGATGGAAATTAAAGTTTGAAAACTCCGTTTTCCAAACTAAATGAATTCTATTAGAGTTGAACTTTTATACACGAGAAACCATTTTAACATATCCAAGCACATTCAAACCGATTCAGCCTCAAGCTTAGCAGCAATATCCGGGGTCAGGTCTAGGAATCTAATGGTACAGAAAATTCCACGCATTTTGCTACGAATGCCAGTCAAGACCCATTCTGAGTTGAATTTCTGCTCAGACGGGAATTACAGGCAAAGAGTTTAGCGGACACTGTTTACCAAAAAAGCAGCGAACTTCACCTTACTGCGGGAAGTTCCAGTATTAAAGCCGATCGCAGTCCTGAAGAGGCAGACTTTTAAAGCATTAGTCTCTGTTGTTGTTGTTGCTTATGCTTACTTGTCTGACGTAGTCAGCCAAAGCCACAAAATTCCTTGTGGCAAGGAACGCTAGATTACGCCTGTCGTTGGCAACACCCTTGAGCCCCTAGCAGGTGACAGAAATTAGTCTCTAAATGTCAAGAGCAATAGGCCACAACAGGACGTCGGGTCTAAACGTTTCTTCCCAAAATGCCACTGGAAGCGCATTCGATGAGAATTATCTGTTACAGCTGTCACTGGACATCGGCCTTTTCCTGATTATCTTAGATTCTTTGACCTCGGAGAGGATAGCAACTGAGACTGTGAGTAGGTGTTTCATCCAGACCACTTTGCGTTCTTTTCACCAACTTTAGCTATGAAACTTAACAGGGCTCCTCGGCAGAGAGCTGAAAGCTATAATAGATGACTGTGCACAGAAAATAGGCCTAGTGTACTCGAAGTTGGAATTCCTTTTCTGCATTTGTATTTAGTGTTTGTATTTGTAATTAGTAGTAACAGCGTTTATATATTTACCTTGAATCTATATATATGAAAGGAACAGTCTGTCTTTGTGTGTGTGTGTCTTTCGTTCGTGCTGCGCGTAAGCTAATAGACCCAGGGCTGCGAAATTTGGCCCCTAGGGTGTGCATCTATACAAGAGCCACTGCATCTCAAAACGATTTTTTCAAAATTCGAATGAGATTTTTTGGTTTAAAGGGGCAATTTGCCCTGAAGGACCCTTAATTTCGTTTTGGCATTTTGCGCTGAAAACTATAAACCGTGAATCACTTTTCAAATTGTTGCCACCAAATATTATCGCCCTGTATTATATTTAAAAAAATTAAATAATGAAGAATCTGCATGAATGTATGCATGTTTCTCGCAATGTGATAAAACCACTGCACCTAAAGCTATCAAAATTTGAATAGATTTGATAAAACAATCGGACATAGAGATGCAGTTTTGAATAACGTACATCTCCACCCGAATATGGACATCTGGAAGACCAAATTTGGAATTTGCTTTATTATCTCTTTCATTTTTTGTAAAGTATTTATGAGTTTTAAACTAAAAAAACTCAACAATTTCAAAGCTAGCCATGGCAACACTGTACGGGGAAAAAATCATTTTTATCTGCAGCTCGCGAGACTGTGTATCGGAAATTCTAAAGATATGTTCTTTTAAATATTTTTGTTATATTGTTGTTGAATTGAACTTCATGATTAAAGTGCGCGAACGTGATATTTAACACATAACGGTAACACACAAAATGTTAAATAAACGCCCCTTTGGGCGTTAAAATCTGAAAGCTTTCGGATTTTTTTAAAAAATTTTATTTTAAGCCAAACTACAAATAGTTTTTTTTGTGTCTGTGATTTCTTTTATCACATTGTACCGTTGGTTTCTAAGCCAAGGGCGGGACGATAATTCTTGTGGTAGCCTTAGAATTTGCTTAGGATAACTGTAATTAAGGTAGTGTCTTGCAATCACATACTGAAATCACATGATACACTGAATTGTTCTTTTTTTAATCTCTAAATGCCATAATAGCAGCCCAAACAATAACACAGTTGTTTCACTATTTCTGTTCTGAAATATCTACCTACACCATCGCCTGCGAAATCTCTTCACTTTCCATAGAATTCCTTCAACACTAGGTGCTTCAACTAGCAATGAACAAACTGTAATGTTTTTACATTATGATTTTCGAAAAGGAAGAATTTTGTTTTAAATCTAAAACTGGAAGCGACATTTTTAATGCACAACATGAATAATACTAACTATCCGATAAAAAGTTTGATAAATAGCTGTTATTTTACTTTCACTTGGCAATTTGCTAAAGATATATTAACTTCTACAACATTATTCACTTCTATTAACAGGAAAACCGAAGCTCACGGAAAAATTTAGCTTTTATTAGTGAGTGTGAGTTTGCGTTATTGCAGATTTTAGGCGTTAGCCCATACCACTTGTGTTTTCTCTGCATCTCGAAACACCTGTTCGGGTAGTTCCCATTCCTTGGCTTTTAGACAGCAGGAGCCGCGACGCAACGCATTTGGAATGGTCTGAGATCAATAAATTTCGGTCTCTCGGGAAGAGAGCCACGGAAAGCTGACAGGACGCTCCGAATAAATTTGTGTTTACATGCGAAATATCATCCAATCATACACAGCTACTTTCTTCGAAATTTATTAGACCCCACAGCTTACGATTATGCTATAAGTATTTTTTTTAGAATGTTGCATTTGGAGCTCATGAAAATGATACAAAAAGAAACTGGAATAAAATAAGAAACCTTTGTTTTCTAAGAAGCTCGTGATGGCATTGTGGAAACATGCTATAAGCAAAATAGTACCATTTACTTTCGTCTCGAATCAATCATATCAGAACATCCTGATTTTTGTTAAGGGCAATTTTACAAACATGAGAAAATTTTAAAAGCTGATGATAATTTCCATATTTTAACAAATACTAGCGGAAGTACCCTATGCCAGTTAAGAAAGATTGAGGGTAATGCATCTAACAACAGAGAAAACGATACCGCAGTAATCCTTCTCTAACAACGGTGTAAAAAAAAAAAAAAAAAAAAAAAAAAAAAAAAAAAAAAAATTCATACTCATACACTTTTTAGTAGGATGCGACATGGCACCCACAAAAAAAAAAAAAAAAAAAAAAAAAAATCTGAAATGTTTCAGATTTTAAATTACGTCCAAAGGGGCGTTTTTTAACATTTTGTGTGTTACCTTTCTTTATTAAATATCATGTTCCTCGCACTTAAACCATAAGATCCAGTGCAACAGCAATATCGCAAAATAGTTTTAAAACGAGCATATCTTTAGAATTTCCTATACAGAGACTCACGCGCTGGAGATAAAAAAGTTTTTTCTGCACAACGTTGCCATTGCTCGCTTTGAAATCCTTGAGTTTGTTAATCAAAAATTCGTCAAAATTTTAAAAAATAGGAAATCGATCATAAAACAAATTTCAAATTTCAAATTTGGTCTTTTTTTTTAATGTTTTGTCGTTTGTATGTTGCCTTTATTTATTCAATATTATGTTCTTCGCACTTAAACTATAAAATTCAAATCAACAACAATATCGCAAAATAATTTAAAGCGAGCATATCTTTAGAATTTCCGATACACAGTCTCGAGCGCTGGAGATAAAAATGTTTTTTTTTTTTTTTTCATACAGTGTTACTTACCATTGCTCGCTTTGAAATCGTTGAGTTTCTTAATCAAAAACTCATAAATGCTTTACAAAATATGAAGTAGATTAATAAAACAAATTGCAAACTGGGCTTCCAGTTGCCCATATTTGGGTAGAGTAGTACGTTATTCCAAATCGGATGGCTCTGGGTACCGTTGTTTTATCACAATGTGAGAAACACCTACATTGATGTAGATTCTTCATTGTTGAATTTCTTTAAATATAATACAACGCGATAATATTTGGTGGCAACAATTTAAAAAGTGACTCAAACTTTTAAAGTTTTCGACGCAAAATTACAAAACGAAATTAATAGCCCTTCTGGGCTAACGCCCTTTGGACTAATAAAATTCAAAATTCAAAATTTGGGATTCGAAGTACATCTCTTCGAGCGGAAGGCCTATATGTGTTCAAGATTTGGTGCAAGATCTGTTTTTCCGCAATGAGAGAAAAATACATACATATACATGGTATGCATATTCCTTATTATTTAATTAAGAGAGATGTGGCGATATTACACTGGCAATTAGCATACATGAATTACACAAATGAAAGAGCATCTGAAAGCAGTTTTTAATTTTTTTAAAAGAATTTTCATAAGATAGTATGTGATGAGAGATACTGATATTTATACTTTTACATCAGCATTAGACTAGGACAACTTTTTTCGTACAGCTTTTCTTATTTACATTGAGAAGATAAGTTACTTTTTCTGTTTTAAACAACTAAAAAAAAATTCAGAGCATTCTGAAAGGATTTTATAACTGGAAATTGCTGTCGAGCGAGTAATGCAAAGTAAAACAGCACTCGTATTAAATTGCAAAAAAAAAAAAAAAAAAAAAAAAAAAAAAAAAACATTTTATTATACGAGATATCGTCTTTTTTATGTGTGTTCTACTGCCTGCCATCAAGGCCAAGATTAAGAGTTAAGATAATTTCTTTAGCCTTCAACGAAACAGACCTATTTATATGCATGCAAATTGTACTGCATACATTAATTGCGTCTTGACGACTTTTACATACATTACTAATATCAATTTCAGGCTATTTTACGATGTCTATGATTCCGTACACGTAAAGCATTGTGATTCTTTTACAAAATTATTCTTCGCCAGAAAACTATCGTTAGGCAAAGATCCTCTGTGAAGAATTTGCATACCACTAAACTTAACTATAAAGCAAAAGTCGCCATTCTTCCAGTCATAGCTAAAATACACTTTTCTTTAAGCAGCCGCGCAAGAATATATATAAAAATATATATACATATATATATGTATATATATTTTAAATATATATATACATATATATATATATATATATAAAATAAAATTACGCCTAAAGAGGATTTTTTTAACGTTTTGCGTGTAGAAATACTAAAACTATGCTTTTCACAAAGATTTTTTAATAATTGAATAAGAGTGGACAGTTCTTCAGACAGCGCAAAAATATAATCTTCGATCCATTGTTTATTTTTGAGCGACATTTTAAAGAAAAGAATATTTTTAATGCTGCAGACGATAATTAAACCTTATTCCGATTTGATGCCAGCCACGTTTGTATTTTAAATTTAATATTTAAATTCACGGAGAAACTCAAAAGCGTTACAAAAATGTGTAAACATCCTCTGTAGAAGATCAAATTTGTTTAAAGAAGTTGGCTAAAGATGCTTTTAATATAAAAAAATGTTTCATGTCATTATAAAATCAATCATGGCATAGTATGTTCTAGGCAGAGTTCATTGCTCTTCGAAATGACGAGAAAAAAATTCGATTTTTTACGAAATGTACTCGAGAAATAAGCCGTATCATAAACTCAACGTATAAAGATTCTGTTGTGCTACTTCTAAACCCCTCAAAAATGCAATGTTCAGAATTTTTTCTCTGAGAAATGAATATTTCTTTTGGTTCGTCAACTTATTTCAACATTCTTTTAAAACTCGGGAGATATTAAGGAAGTATGGCAAAGAAACATGCACGCTAGCATTATGAAGTGATAATTAAAAAACACCCCACACGAAACACTTAAGCTTGGCTTAGGAACATTTAGGAGCGACGTTAATAAATAAAAGAATATGTTATTAAAAGATATAAATAAAAAAATTGGGAAAAAATATAAATATATAAAATAAGCTTTTATTTTAAAATAATAAAATAATTAATCAACTAAAAATCGAAAATAATTTATCTTATAGTTTAATAGGAACAAGAGATTAAATTATTCTCTTTACAAAATTCATCTACATTTCTATTTCATCAGCTATAAAAGCAGGAACAGTTATTGCTAAATTAATAAGTACATTGCTAAATTAATAAGTGACTTATACTTTCGATAAAGTAATTTGGTCGTTGGGTTTCGTTATAGACTCCCACGTTTTTAACATTAATTTATTAAAATTTTGAATAAATTTCATTTAAAAAATGTGTTTCGAGTATGCAATAGTACAAAGAGTAAATTTCTAAGATTTTTAATACATTCGTTTGTTTTTAATACATTCGTTAACAAAGAAATGTGCGAAAAATAGTTTAAATATTAAATTTAAAGTAAAAAAAAAATCTAAAAGCTTTCACATTTTATATTACACCCAAAGGGGCGTTTTTTAACGTTTTGTATGTCACCTTTATTTATTAAATATCATGTTCTTCGCGCTTAAACCATTAAATTCAATTCAACAACAATATCACAAAATATTTAAAGGAGCATATCTTTAGAACTTCCGATACACAGTCTCGCGAGCTGAAGATAAAAATGTCTTTTTTTCGTACACTGTTGCCATGGCTCGCTTAGAAAATCGTTGTCTTTATTAATCAAAAACTCATAAATGCTTTATAAAATATGAAATAGATAATAAAACAAATTCCAAATTTGGGCTTCCAGATGCCCATATTCGGTGGAGGATTACGTTATTCAAAACTGGATGGCTCTAGGTACCTTTTTTTACCACAATGCGAGAAACATACATACATACATTGATGCAGATTCCTTATTATTTAATTTCTTTAAATGTAATACAGGGTTCTATTTGGTGGCAACAATTTAAAAAGTGATTCGCCGTTTATAGTGAATCAACGCAAAATGCAAAAACGAAATTAATATCCCTTCTGAGCTATTATTCTGGGCTAAAAATTTGAATCGAGTTTTCAAAATACTCGCTACGTGTACAAAATTTGAACTCGATAGTTTACCAGGAGGCAGGAAATTTAAAAATTGGGTACTTTTCGGTTAGCCGGCTACAAGCAGAAATTCGCAAATAATTTAGCCGGGTGCAAGCAGAAAGTCTCCAAATAATTTAGAAATGCGTCACCTTGCGGACAAACCTGACGAGAATCATTCACCGCCATTTCCAGGAATATTTTAAAACAAGCAACATTTATTTTTACTATCACACGTATATGTTTAGAGTCGTTTACGTATCAGTACATGTTTAGAATTCCCGACACAAGGTTAAGTATTGGCATATAATTTTTTTGTTTTCTTCGATCATTTCTCAGCTCATCATAATAATCTTTAATTTTCTTACTAAGATTATAAAGTATTTCTCTCACTTCCCTACCGTGCCTTCGTGGTGTAACGGTAGCACGCTGGGCCAGTATTCCGGAGGTCCGTGGTTCGATTCCCGGCGAAGGCGGTTGCATATTTTTCATCTTTTCTGCTTCCATTTAACCTAATGACTCTACAAGATAGTCTTTTTTTTCTTTTTATTATTAACATTTTGTATGTTTTCTTTATTTATTAAATATCACGTTCTTGGCTCTTCAACTCAACAGCAAAATCACAAAATATTTAAAAACAGCACATATTTAGAATTTTCGATAGACAGTCTCGAGCGCTGGAGATAAAAAGTTTTTTTTTTTTTTTTTTTCCGGAGGAAATTAGAATAAATGTAGTAAGTCTTCTCCGTGTGTCCACTGCAATGTAAATTAAGCTATGACACGTCACGGTATGACGTCACGACTCATCATGGCCGCTGCCATAGGCGAACATTTGGTTTGCATTATAACTGGTGTCGTATATGTATTACCTTTATATCATTGATTGATTATAAGTCTCCCGTTCTAATTTTAATACTTGACGTATTAAAATAAATTAAAAGTTTCTACTTAATGTATTAAAAAATCGCAAGGGCTGCAAATAATTGTTTCAAATTTATTAAAATCTAGGTACATAAAAATGTATATGTGATGGTAGCTTTAAGACAAATGTATACATGGTAAAACCTGGAAAAAACCAGTGGAAGTTTCAATTGTATTTTATGCAAATTATGCTTAAAGACACTTTTCTGAGCTGCTTGCAGGCTTTGATATTTGCTCACAAGTCAGTGTAAGGTTTTTTTTTTTTTTTTTCAATATGTTTCGAAGCCTTATCCGTTCGCTGTACGGCGACCATGGTAAGACGTGACGTCACCCATTTGAAATTTTCTTGGCTTTACTTTTGCGACGTTATGCTTACTCCATCTATTCTAACCTCCTATGTTTTTCTGTGCAGTGTTGCCATTATTCGCTTTAAAATAGTTGAGTTTGTTAATCAAAAATTTGTTTAAAGTTAAATAATTCTTCATTATTTAATTACATGTACTGATACTGATTCATTATTTCTTTAAATATAATATACAAGGTGATAATATTTGGTGGCAACAATCTGAAAAGTGATACGCCGTTTATAGTGATTCAATGCAAAATGCCATTTGGAGACTAATATCCTATTCGGGACTAAGGCCTTTTTCCGCAGTAATGAATATGCATTTTTATTTTCAAGAAATAAAAATAGTAATTTAATTTTAAGGAGAAATCAGTAAGCTTGGCAACCCGAATCCATAAGCCATAACTCAGATAGCACAAAAACATCCTTGGGATATCTTGAGGATGTTGCTCGCGGGGTATGTGCACATCCTCAGGACATCCCGGAATATCCCTCGAACCTCCTAAACACCTTTTCCCGAGTGCTTAATGTCACATCCTAGTATCTCCTCAGGACATCCTAACTAAGTCCCATCGACAGCTTACGGGATCTTATTAGAAAATGAACTCCTACTTACTACATCCGCAGGACATCCCGGGATATCCCACTAACCTCCTAAACACATCCCATTATATCCTAAAAACATCCTATCTATGTCCAATCGACAGCGTATGGGTTGTTATTAGGATTTAATTAGGGAAAAATTTATTTTACCCTAATTAAAAAAAAAATTGTTTCCGTAATAAAAAATAAAAAAAGAAAAAAGAAAAAAAAATCTTATATTGCCTATATTTATAGAAGGATTTGTAATCTGCAAGTAATTATACATGTAATTAAAAATTTTTTTATAAGAAAACTTATGTTATTTAGAATTTATCAAATATTCTAGAAAATGCTAATCCATTGAAAAAAATCTTTTCCATGACTAAATAAATTTTTAAAAACGTCAGAAAAAATAGTTGAAATTAATAACAAAATAACAAGAATACATCATCAATCATATCAATATTTTTAATGTACAGCATTTAGAAACAACTTGGTAAAATAGGTATGAACATTAAATAATGTTTAATTTAATGTTAATGTTTAATGAAAATTAAATAATGTTTAATTAAACAAATTTCAGGGTTGCAATGTCAAAAAACTAAAAGTGGTAAATTTGAGAACAAATATCCTCAGAATGTTTGACAATCTAAGTCTTCCGGACAATGCAGTGTGAATATCCTCAGGATGTGAAATTGTTGAAGTCCTCAAGACATCTGAGAATCAACATCTTCAGGACATCCTCTCATATCCCGGGACCTAGCGACTTAAATAAGACATCCTCAGGATGTTAAATTACGATGTTCTCAGGACATCGGAGAATTAACATACTCAAGACATCCTAAGTATGTCCCGGGATATTGCGACTTAAATAGGACATCCTGAGGATGTTTTGTGCTATGGGAGAATTCGTAAAATAGGTTTGCTGCCATTCAGTTGCGTTTGCAGCATTTGTCCGCATTCGCTTCAATTTATGCCAGCAAATATTTTTACGCATGAAACTTATTTTAAGTAAGAACAGGAGCAGTATGTACAGAAAATTCAGATGCTTTCATTCATCTTAAGTCAACTCACTATAAGTGACACTTGACCAAATTAAGTTCATCATCAGGAGAGCTATTGATATCGAAGAGAAAAATGATGTTCATTCAGATATGTTTGCTTTTATAATAATTTTAATTTTAATTTTGACTTTTATGTTTAAAGTTTAAAGCATACTGTAATTATTTTCTCAATAAAATTTATCTTATTATTCTCCATGAAAGACCGTTTTAAAATGAAAATACCACTACCCCGAAACGTCTTCTTAATATATAAGGTTGACAGTGTCTGTTGTAAAGCATGAGGTTTCATGTAAAAGAGAAGCAGAGGTTTAGTCAAACTAAACGTTAACTGGTTAACAAAATGAAGATATGCTTTGAATTAATATGTCCTTTCTATTGACATATTTTATAAGCGTATTAATGTGAATGTTGTCTACGAACAATGTTTTTGCAATTAGAATACTTTTAGAATGCCTGAACTAGTGAGTGTGTGTGTTACTTAGCTCACTCGTATGAGAGTAACATCGGAACAAGCCCACAAAATTCATCGAGGCAAGGAGAGCAAGACTGTGTGTGTCGTTGACAAGAGCCTTGAGCACCATACAGGTGACAATATGACTTCGCTCAGTTCCGCCCCAGTTTTGGTGGAGAGCACCCCTGTGGAACGAGTCTGAGGGTCTGTCATCCCTCTTCCCTTACCACTATTCTCTCGAGGGAATTTTGGTACGCCATTTATTCAGAATGCCCCCATGCCGCAAAGACACTATACATTTATAAACTTCAATGCGTTCTTCGGGATTCAAATACGGACCTTTCGGAACCCCAGCAGCTCCCCTAACCAACTGCTCTACAAAGCATAGCAGTATGCACGTTAGAACTATATAAGCTAGTTTAATATGTCAGCAACAGAGTATGTGATATGTATGTTTAATATGCAGTTTTTTATTTATACTGTGTCATGTTTTCATACACAAAGTTTGTGCTGTATCTGAATGCTGTACTTATATGTATATGTTTGTATTGGTATTTATATGTATATGTTTTGTTTGTAGTTTTCTTCAAGTGCCTTCTATGCACATGTATATTTCTTTTTTGCATTTTATAAATGTCGTCTGCTAAGCTGGGGCTGCCCAGGGCGGCGGGCTGAGAGCTATTGGTTGACGCCCGCTGAGTTGGTAACCAATTCTGCATGGATATATCTATACCTGGGTCGGAAGCCAACTCAGCGGTTTACTCCCCTAACCACTATATCGTCTGGTCGGCAGCCTGAATAGGATTCACTATGAACCAATCCTTACAGCATTATAAGTATCTTATATATATAATGCTGTAAGGATTATATATATATAAGTATATATAAGATTATATATATAAATAGCACACTCGCCCGGTGGCGAAGTCTCTAGCGCGACAAGCAGCTGCATCACAGGTCCGGGGTTCGATCCCTGAGCTAGACAAGATCGACTGAGCCTTTCATCCCTTAGGTGGATCGATAAAATGAGTACCAAGTTCGTTTGGGGACTAAAACCGGGGATCCTGCGACAAGCCGACCACTTGTCCAGGGCCGGGGCCCAAAGGTAAAGAAAGCAGATTTCGGAGCACTGCAGACCGTGGCCCACTAGGGCTGTTGCGCCACTGAGTTTAGTTTTAGTTTATATAAATGTATTTATCCAGAATTTATTTCTTATCCATGTAGGTCTCTGTCTATGTAATGCGTTTGTTGTATATAAAGTATTAGCATTTCAAAGAATTATGGGAAATTCTTTCCTTCTGTACGAAGGATAATTAAAATACCTTACGAAACTCTAAGGCAACGACGATGGGTTCCAAGTTCTTGTGAAAAATTACACTGTAAGCTCTTAAGAGTAGCAGCGATTGTTAAACGTGAGCTATAAAAGTAGACTGCGAGGCGACAGAGTAAAGCACTCCGTTATCGATGCATTTCCCTGCTTCCCAAATGCATAATAAATTTCCACTCGACGCTATCATTTCCTTAGTCACCAGTGTTCCACATTACTTATTTTCTTTATCAACTTTAATGAGTGCGGCTGGGAAATATGTGTGCGAGATGCCATTGGGAAGTATGCTTCACTTTCCCAGCGCAGAGTGTAAAAGTATACTAATATACAAAGCGTTAACGAAGTGAAGGTTATTTCCTTTTATTTCGAGGGTACGGTTATAGTTAAACAAGCAGGAATGTAATTGCATTAAAAATGCCGTTATTCGATAAACAAAAAGGCTGTTTTCCTATTTAGAGAACGAATTTGATTAAAAGGATAAAAAAAAACTTAAAACGCTCAAAATATAATTATTTGGCCTTAAATAATCATTTTAAATTTTAACTTCCATCCAACGGTAATGAATATCGTCTCTAAGACTATATTTAAATAAGTTATGAATCGAAAGTTAAAATTAACTCTTTTCAAAAATTGGCATGTCATTTCAGAGAAAGTCCGATTTTGTGTCAAAATGCCTATATGAGAACAATGTTATATATAAATCTACTAATACACATTTTAAGTTACGCTTTGGAGAAATAGAAAACGCAAGTTGAATTTCGTCAGTCGGCCCAGTAGAACGGGAGATATAGAACTATCCCATTTTTTCCAGTGTATAATACCTTCTCAGATGTTCATTTTCTGAGTAATCAAAAACGAAAATCCTTCATATACGTTATTCGTGATCTGCATCTTCGCTTTTGGCAGCGTTATAAGTTCATGTTATTAGGTATTTTAGGAAATACTATATCTGAAAACATGAAAAAGCTCCAGAAACAAATTTATATTAACTTTGCTCATGGCTTCTCCCAAGATAAATTTTACGCTTAGAAGAAAAACTTCGGGTTTATAAGTACTGCTCAGTTGCTAAAAATACAGAAGCGGAAAGACTATTCGAAAGCTGGAATTATAAGCTTCGCCATGCAAAAGTAACTTCCTGTTTCCCTCAATTATTCACGAGAAATGTTCTATATATATGTAGTTCGCTTTCGATAGCTTTCATGTTCATGACCTTGTAAGATTTTATCTGCAGCTTCAGCTGAGCGAGAACCGTCAAAGAGATCTCATTGTTCCAATTCTATTGTTCTCAGTTATTAATTTGCTTCCTGGATAACAGCGTTATGGCTATGATTAAAAATTCATCATTTTTTTTCTTTTTCAATGGCTTTCGAGTGTACTGTGGTTGCCAGAGTTAAGAATACGTAAATTAAAATATTTTCAGTAATGAAATGATAGATGTCTTTTAAAAAGGAGATTGGAATGAAAACTGCCTTGAAGAATGCGTGTAAAGGACGCACGAATTTCGATTACATAAAGGATAAAAAAGAAAACAACATTTTTTTTTACTTCATTGCACTAAATAAAAGAAGTTTTGTAATCGCAAAATACTTCAAAGACATAAAGTTAGACATTTAGAGCTAATGTTTCACAAAAATGAAAATTTTGAAATTCATAATTAATAAATTTCAAATAAATTAAATATATATATATATATTACAAAATATTTTTTTAAACATAATATAATCATGCCTAGCATTTTCGCGCATGATGCTGCTGAAAAATTATTGTGGAAGAGAGATTTCAATTGATTTCAATGTTCCTCCTCCTGACGCAGTGGCATTGAAGTTGACTGAATTCCTCCTCTATTACATTCTTTTTTCTTTAAATTTTATTAATTTTTTGAATTGGGGTATAGCTTGTTTGAAGTGTTTTGGTTTTAACATTATTTTTTTTTTTTTTGCATTTATAAGATTATTTGAAATTTATTGCTTATGAATTTCTATTTTTGGTCTTTGTGAAAAATTGGTTCTAAATTTCTTACTTTATAACTTTACTAATTGTATAAGAGGGTGAGTGTATATATATATATTAAAAGGCTTAAAAGTGTTTAGTTGACCTTCATTTTGGCAGTTTCTGATCGTAGTAATGTGCTATGACAATGATTTACTGCATGAATTGGAAATCAAATTATCTAACTTCAGATACTAGAAACAAACAAACAGAACTGAAAATTTTAATAAATTTGAAAAATGAAACCGAAACTGATATTTAAAAAAAATGCCAAAATAGAAATTTACCTGAAAACTGAAAATCCTTTTTTCCCTCTTAACGTTCTGAAGCCACGTTGGGAAATCGTTACAGTCGGAACAAATAAAATAAAACAGAGGAACTGATCAAACCAAAAGCTGTTTTATTGACATAAAACAGTGCAGTAAAGAATTACACGAAGCACAAATAAATCTTCTATGTATATAGCAACTCAACATGCTTAACGGTTAGAACTCGCCATTTTGGGGAAAAATCTTTACTTTCAATTCCAGACTTATAACCTGCAGGCAAATGCCGAGCATCTAATGAATTCCCGGGACGCAAAAACGGAATCGATTAAGGTGATGGACTTTCATTACAGATAACGTTCTAAACAAAAGTTTATTATTCCTCTTCTGTATACTTCCATGTAAATGCGCTTTCCACTTAGCATTTCGTCGTAGAGGAAGTCGAAATATTTTTCAGAGTGATCGCTGTCCCTGTGTAAATAAAATATGCATAGAACTGAGTTCTTTAGCTTCAACAGCATACGAATATAATTATGCCATAGTTACTCGAAAGGCTGTTCTCTCAAATATTCAATAAATATATCTGCATACTGATAAAGCATTTAATTACAGGAAAGAACTAGTTTTCAAGCACTTATTTCTTCTTTCTTTGCACGCAGCGAACGCTCGACTATTTATCACTCTTTTAACTGTCAGTTTCTGTTATCCAGTAATGACCGGATATCGATCAACAGAAAAATTATACCAAAAAATCTGATCTGTACACCACATAAATTCCTTATACGGAATATTAAGTTATACGCATTTTTTCTTGCAATTTCATTTAAACTTATGTCCTTAAATTTTCTTAGACATAGACTTCTGATTCAATTAATTCAGTTCTCACTTCGCGACAAGGTCAAAGTTATAAAAACATAAAATATGTTCATTAAAAATTGAAAGATATAGAAAAACATAAATCATCAAGTACAGTTAAAACGATTAAAAAACAATTTTTACAATTAAAGTTACAGTTTCTATGCAAAAACAAGTAATGGGTCCAGCAGGAAAGAAGGCAGATTTTTCGGGTTGCAAAACTAAAAGTTTCGTTTTTGTCCCACTCGGGAAAAAGACACCGAAGGTGCAGAAACACGTAATTTACTATTCTGCTAAGTTTCAATTGTAAACAAATATGGCTGCTATTGTAAAAAAATAGGCTTAGCCGCAATTAAAAAAGTTTTAAATTGTTGATGATTCTACAACGATTGCATGCAAATTAACTAAAGGTATAAAAACCTTAACCGGAAGATAAGAACATAATCCAATTATTCTTAAAGCACAAAATGCACAATTTACCAATATGTAAGAATGAAAAAAACTGAGTTCACTGAGCCGAATAACAGCGTGGGTACACATACAACACACACATATATATACATTCATAATACTTTTTATGCCACCGATTGCAACCAAAACGGGAGATGCGCAACTACATATTACAGCAGCGCTATATGCAAAATTCCAACGTTCTGAGGCTACTCGTTTTTGAGTTATGCGAGATACATGCATACGTACGTACGTAGGTACGTACAAACGCCACGGGAAAAAAAACTCTTCTGAATCCGTTTTAAATCAGTTTTGTAATTCGTTTGGGGAAAAGAGTCCTTTATTATGTTTTTATGTACAGATGTCAAGAGAAAACAGTATTAATTTGCGGTTAAAATGGATATTTTCGTTGAAATATGAAACCCGGAGTTTTTCATGATTACAATACTTCCTTTATTTCGTACAAGGAAATAAAAACAAAAAATAAAAATAATTGCAAAGTAAATAAATCGTAACTGAACCAAAGAAAGAAAATCATGAATAGGCCTCACTACGCAATAAAATATCGACCTTAACCTTGTTAAGTTACCGCAGTAAAACCTTGTTTTGTTGTTTAGAATGGAAGGTTAAAATATTGTTTTAAGGAATAAAGTATTAGATTGTTAAATAAAACTTGACAGAAAACATTTTCCATCAAAAATCAACGAGCAAGCTAGTAATCACGATATATCTCGTTATTTATGAATAATTTAACTCACAATTTGTAAACCTTTATGTATCATAACGCGAAGCTTCAACAGGAAATTAACTCTGATTGCCACGATAAGAAATACGATTAAATTAATGCGATGATTATACACATATAATTTGGGATTTACTTTCAGCTATTTTGAACGCTGTAGAGTCATTAGGTTATGTTGAAGCAGAAGACATAAAAAATGAGTAATGCCTTCGCCGGCTCTCGAACCTGGACCTCTGGAACACGCGCCGATCCTCCTACCGTTACTTCTCGAAGGTATGCTGAAAGGAGAGAGAAAGTACCTTATATACCTCCTATTTAAAGGGCGATTAGGGGACCCAATCGCCAAATCCTTTTGGTGGCGAATTATTGTCCATCAGCCCACCAGCGGCTGAGCGGTAAAGTCGCTGAACACTGGTAGTTCGGTCCGAGGTTCGAATCCAGCGAGCGGGCTGGCTGCATGGGCGTTTCCGTGGTTTTCTCCATTTGTAACATGTATACGAGCCAAATTCCCTTAGAAAGTCCTCCACAAAGGCATCCCGCACCTTAGACAGGTAGCCCTAGTGTGCTTTGCCGTATTCTCAATAATCCATTACTATTGTTCATCACCTTTTAGTTCGAGGGCCACTGTAGGGTTATTAGAATTATTAACGATGTCAAAAAACTGGAGAAATGCGTAATGCCCTAGTCGGGACTCGAACCTGCAACTCTCGAATACGCGCCGAGCGTGCTATCGTTACACCACGAAGGCATGCTGGAAAATTCCTGATAGCGTACTAAACAGTACACAAGTTAAAGAGTTATATGGTATGAGTTTTCAATTCAAATTTCGATTTTTATCCGTACTTTATAAATATATTGCACTAAATCTCGATCTTCGTTATCAGTTACTCGTATCTAATGTTAGTGTTGTGACGGTAGACCGGAGAAGAGAGTTTTCTGTTATCCGTCACGACATTAGTCCTGATTAATGGATAATTTGAGGTTCCACAATATTACCTTATGTTTCCCACAGACTTCCTCTTTTCTACACAGAAATGTACAACTCTAATTGTAATTTGAGTCTACGAAAGATTACATTCCAGTTACATAAGCGACTAGAAAAAAGGATTTATCTTCATAATACGCTACAACAGCTGAATTAAAAAACTTTCGAATATGGACACCCGAATCTTTCAGCATTAGCCGCCTAGACGGTATAGTGTTTAGGGGAGGCGACTGCAATATCAAAGGTCCCGAGTTCGAATTCCGGAGAACGCGTGGTTGTAACTGCCCGCCCTTTCATAGGAGGCAAAGGTGGCCCGCCTATTTAGATGCCTCCATAATAAAGTGACCACCACTTCAGGAGCAGCCATTGTTTAAAAAAAAATCTGATGTGTACACCACATGACTTCCTTGTACGGAATATTAAATTATACGAATTTTTTCTTGCATTTCATTTAAACTTATTGGATTGAATTAAATCTACTTCGCCGACAGCACATAAACCACAATAGAATAAATGCATTCTTTACAATTCACTGTATTATTTGTTTACCATAGCGACACTCTGACGCTAGATTTACTTAACAGTATTATATTTCATTCATATTATAACTCATAATGCACAAAATTTATATCATTTAAAGAATGAAATTATCTAATCGTTGCCACATCTTCTATTCAAATACTATAATAAAGCTAGAATGATGTATAAAAGAAATTAAGCAAGCAAAACAAAAAAGAAACAATTTTTCACAGACGATTGAATATTTCTCATTCAATTGATTCAGTTCTCACTTCGCGAGAAGGCAAAAATACATAAAAACTCAAAATATCTATATTAAAAATTACGAAGTAAATCTTAAACACTTATTTCCTCAAAAAAATTCCAGAAAGGATCAAGCATGATTTAATTGGCAATAATAAATGAAAGCGTTATCTTTGTTGTTGCAAAGCTAAGTTTCTCTAGATTGGCAACAAATCCACTAGTCTGCTGTTTCAAATGTAAACATCAATGGCCGCCATTAAAATAGGCTTAGCGGCACTTAAACAATTTTAAAATTGTTGGTAATTCTAAAAACATTGCACACAGATTTACTAAAGGCATAAAATCCTTAACCGGAAGATAAAAACAAAATAATTAAATAATTTTTAAAGCAAAAAATGTACAATTTACAAACATATAAGAGTAAAGAAACTGAGATTACTGAGCCGGGTAACAGAGTGAATGTATATATAAATATATTTATATACGTTTGGTGCGGCCGATTGCAACCAAAATACGAGGTGCACATCTACATGTTATAGCAGTCCTATATACAAAATTTCAACCTTCTGAGGGTACTCGTTTTTGAGTTATGCGAGATACGTACGTACATACGTTCGTACAGACGCCACGAAAAATTCTCTTCAGAATTAATTTTAAAGCAGTTTTATAATTTTGTGGAGTAAATGAGTGTTTTATTTTGTCCTTACGTACCGATATCACGCAAAAACATTGTTAAATTGCATTCGATAGTGATCAAAATGGATATTTTTGTTAAAATATGCTGCCTGAAACTTTTCGTGATTACAATACTTACTTTTTACTTCGTACAACGAAGTAATAAAGTAAAATAAAAAAAGATCTAAAAAGATAAATTCAAATAAAAAAATTTGAAAGCATTCAGATTTTACATTGCGCCCAAAGGGGCGTTTTTTAACGTTTTCTGTGTTACCTTTAAATATCATGTCCTTCGCACTTAAACCATAAAATTCAATTTAACAGAAATATCACAAAATAATTTTAAACTTAGCATATTTTTAGAATTTACGATACACAGTGTCGCGCGCTGGAGATAAAAATGTCTTTTTACCATACAGCGTTGCCATTGCTCGCTTTGAAATCGTTGAGTTTGTTAATCAAAAATTCAGTAAAGTGTTACAAAATATAAAATTGATAATAAAACAAATTCCAAATATACGCAAGAATTTGTTAAAAGTTTTACAAAATATGAAATCGATAAATTCCAAATTTCAAATTTGTCTTCCAGATGCCCATATTCGGAGGAGAATTACGTTATTCAAAATTGGATAGCACTAGCTACCGTCGTCTTATTACAATGCGAGAAACATACATATATTTATGCAGATTCTTCATTATTTAATTTCTTTAAATATAACACAGGACGATAAAATTTGGTGGCAGCAATTTGAAAAGTGGTACGCCTTTTAATGTGATTCAACTCAAAACGCCAGAACGAAATTAATAGCCCATCTGGGCTAACGTCATTTGGGCTAAAAAAACTTTCATCATTAGATTGAAATTAACCGTCAGTCAGTTCTTTATTAGAAACGTTAAATTATTTTACACTCGAAAAAATACTCGAATTATGAAATAAAGGAATATAACAAATCAAATTGACTAGGACTGTTCGTAGAAAGGAAAAGGAGGGGGATTGAAGATTTTTAATTTTAAAATACTAAGTTTAAAAACAGTTATGCTTTGCTATGATTTTATTTGCTGTTTTGATAGGAGATTATCAGACGTCATGAACATCAAACGTTTTTCAAATTGCTATAACAAAAAATAAAAATCTATATTTTTCAACACAAGTTGCGGACCGTTTGAAAGCTTCCTCAGAATCCACTTTGAATATCACTGATCATTGATCTGTATAGCTCAGCAAATGCTTCAAGAAGGATAAGAAAGGGATCAGTTTCATATGTTTTTTCAAACAAAGAATTACATCTAGTCTGATATTTGCAAGCTATCTCATAACGGATGAATTATTTTCATGCTATATTTCACTGCAGCTATGACAGAAATCTTAATGTATGCCAGATGGTAGAGATGTGGAAGTTATTACCATGTAGAAATATTTAGTTACTAATATCCAAATATACCGTCAATAGATCACTAAACAGAAGAAGGAAATTTTTCACAATGCTACCCCTGGCATGAATTTCATGCTGCTGCAACTTATATTATGTAGTGTGGCTGAAGATAACCTGCGCCTGAAGTTTCCCATGTACACTGCGGAGGAAGAAAGAACAATTCTATATCTCCCGTTCTACTGAACCGATTGATGAAATTCAAACTGCGTTTTTCATGTCTCGCAAGCACGACTGTGGATATGCATTACATTTATCAAAAGCGTCGTTCTAATGTAAGTATTTTTACACAAAATCGGACTTTTTCTGACATGACATGCCAATTTTTCCCTATTTCGAATCTACGACTCAAATAATGCCAAACTGCCAAGTTTTGTAAAAATCGCTCGACTAATTTTCAAGCAAATTAGCTCTCAAAATTTTATCTCCTCAGTGTTAATTGAATTTGATATATATTTATTAATATCTCTTTTTTTATTAAACTTACTTGATTCCTTCTTCCAGAATTCGAAATTTAGGCTTAATCTAAATATAATACTCACATTTTTTGCGATTTATTTTAAAAATTTGTATTTTTAAATATTTTTTATAAATTTTTTGGAAAATATTTTGCATTATAAAACTATAAAATTTTTAACATCATCTTAAAGTAGATGTATTTCTACGCACACTTTCAAAAAATTAGAGGTTTTTTTTTTCAAAATTTTCTAAGATATACACGAATTTACATATTGGAGTAGCATCGTTTTTTTTTTTGAGCGATAATAACGCCAAACGATAATACGCACTTTGTTAAAATTATTTGAAAGTATGCAGGATGACGTATTTTCCGCTGGTCTACAATGAAAAAAGGTAAAGGGAAATAGGTTGCTATAAATTAAGAAGTTCGCCAAGTAAATTATTCTTGGCGAAAACTGAAAGAAATACGCCAAGATAAATTTTTGAACTGCTCCGTAAATTTCGTACCAAATTTTACAAAATTTAATATTTAGGCATAATTGGAGTCGTTGAATCGAAATACGGAAAAACATTGTTAGGTCAATTCAGAAAAAGTCCGATTTTGTATCAAAATATCTATGTTAGAATGATGCTATATATAAATCTAATATATATCCTAAATCGCGCTTTCTAGGCATGAAAAACGCAATTTGAATTTTGTCAATCGGCCCAGTAGAATGGGAGATATAGAACTGTCCCGTTTTTTTCTGCACAGTGTATGGTTCAATTTATAGTTTTGCTTTACAATTCATATGCTTTTTTCTCTTACTCAGTTTGTCTTAAGCCACCCTATATCTGCAGGAATTCTCGAAATACCAATCACTGCTAATCTTGACTGGCAATGCTACACGAAGTCTGAAATATGTAACAATTTTCCAATATTTAAAGACAGCGGCAAACCTACAGCTATCGAGGCTGGGACCTGAAATCTCCTTAGGGCTCCCATTATTGAAACTATCAGCATACAAAATGTCAGCACAAATGTATAATAAAATTTAAATAATTAAAATGGTTTAGAAAAAAAAATCTTAAAGCCAAACAAGAAACAACTTACATCTAGCAGATTAATCATAGATTTAAAAAATATCATGAGTACGCCACATGATTTCTTTGTACGGAATATTAAATTATTCGCATTTTTTCTTGCATTTCATTTAAACTTATTGGATTGAATTAACTGTACTTCATCAATAGCACAGAAATCACATTAGAATAACTCATTTTTTAACTCAGAATGCACAAAATTTATATCATCTGAAGAATTGTCGAATCGTTGCCACATGTCCTATTCAAATACTATAATAAATCTAGAACGGTGTATAAAAGACATTAAGCAAACGAAACAAACAAACAAAACAAAAGAAACAGTTTTTTCACAAACGATTCAATATTCTTCATTAAATTAATTCAGTTCTCACTTCGCGACAAGGCAAAAATACATAACTCACAATATCTATATTAAAAATTGCGAAGTAAATCTTAAAACACTTATTTCCTCTAAAAAATCCCAGAAAGGATTAAATATGATTTAATTCGCAACAATAAAAGAAGGCGTTACCTTTGTTATCACGAAACTTATTTTCTCTGAATTGGCAACAAATCCACTTCAGGTAAGTTTCAACTGTAAACAAACATGGTCGCGATGGGGAAAATAATTAGGTTTAGCTGCACTTAAACAACTTTTAAATTGCTCATAATTCTACAAATATTGCATGCAGATTTACGAAATGCACACAGACCGTAACCGTAAGATAAGAACAACATAGAAACTGAGATCACTGAACCGAGTAACAGAGTGGGTATGTATATTTACATACTTTTGGTGCGGCCGATTACAACCAAAATAGGAGGGGCACATCTACATGTTACAGCAGTCTTATATACAAAATTTCAGCGTTCTGAGGGTACTCGTTTTTGAGTTATGAGAGATACATACATACATATGTACGTACGTAGGCACAGACGCCACGAAAAATTCTCTTGAGAATTCATTTTAAATCAGTTTTATATATATATTTTTTTTTCGGGGAATAGAGTTCTTTATTCTGTCCTTACGTACAGATGTCACGCAAAAGGATTTACGATATTTTTGCGTGACAATAAGCTTTTTACGTCGTACAAGGAAGTAAAAAGCTTATTGAATTGCCATTTGTAATGGTTTAAAATAAATGGTTCTAAATTTTTGCCAATACTAAAAGCTAAGGCTGTTTTTCTTGAGAGCTGAGTTCTGAAATTTTTTTATAGCTTCATTTAAATTATTGATTTTAGCTTCTGCATTTTCAGTGAAACGGATTACCAAACCGTTAGGTTTTTGGCGCATTGTTGATGGAAGATAACGTTGAAGCAACTTCGAAAATCTTCCCTCGCCAAAAGTAACCGAAGTCGTAACCGAAAAAGAAAAGTAACACTGTCGAAACAACTTACAGAAAATGTAAGTTATTGGCTGATTTCTGAAGTCCATTTCCGTAGTAAACTTAATGGTTTTTAATGTAGACCACCTTTCAGCTTAATTTTTTGCTTCTTCGTAGGAATTAATAAAGCATTGTAATCGCGAAAAATTTCGAACATCATATTTCAACAGAAATATCCATTTTTGACAGTTCCCAAATCCATTTAGACCATTTTTTGCGTCACTTTTTCAATTTCTTTCGTAGAAGAGGGAAATGGAAACCAAAAAATATATTAATCTCCTGAAAAGAAAGTACACAATTTTCTCCTTTTTTCGGCATTTGCTCGTCAACGTTCAGATTTAGTGCTTTGTTTTAATAGACTCTTTGAGACTATTAAAACAAGAGAATAAATTAAACTCATAGTGTTAGAATTCCGCTATTTCAGTTCAGTTCAAAACATTCTTTTGCCAGCCATTATATTTATTCTTTTGTTATCCTAACAAAAAAACGCCTAGTAACTACATGTGAAATTGGTTTCCCTGCCTATGCACCTGTACAAGCAAGAATCCAACTTTACAGGCTTTAAGATTCAATTTTGTATTTTTGTGCGTCGTGGAAAAATACCGTAAAGCAAAAGCTTAGTTATTCACCTTAAAGAGTAAATTAACACTGATTAAGAACACTTATTTTACAAAGCAAATCACCGTAACTGACCGAATAAAATACAATGATTCTTCCTTTAAACCGATTCCTCGTTTAAAAATGCTACTTTGTAAAACAGGGCAACATTGTACGCGCAATCTAACGTTTAAAATGTGTTGATCAGTCTTATCGGGTTTTAAATTTAAACAAAAATTTATTCACTGAGATTCGCCTCAAAATTTCGCTGCATTTGAAGCATTTAATTTATATTCCGTCCTAAGAATTTAAAAGTATATAAAGGTATCGTATTCCTTGAGTTTCATGCTAGAAAAAAAGCTTATTTACTTATTTTCCTTCAAAAACTGGTACACTATGCAGAAAAAAAAAGGGGGGAGGGCAGTTCTATATCTCCCGTTCTACTGGGCCGATTGGCGAAATTCAAATTGGGCTTTTCGTGTCTCGAAAGCGAGACTTAGGATATATATTAGATTTATATATAGTATTGTTCTAATATAGGTATTTTGACACGAAATCGGACTTTTTGTGAAACAACATACCAAATGTTTTCCATATTTTTCTCAGAAATGTTGAATCAAAAATCTGTTAATTTTTTGCAAGTATGCTTAGAAATACATCTACTTTAAAATGATCGTAAAAATTTTACAGTTTGTAATCTAAACGTTTTTTCGAAATATTTTGCAAAATTATTTTAAAATTCAAATTTTTAAAATAAATCATAAAAAAGCGACGAATTTTATTTGGAATGAACCTAAATTTCGAAATGTGAAAGGAAGAATCAAATAAGTTTAATAAAAAAAGAGAGAATAATAAATATATACCAAATTCCAATTAACATTGAGAAGCTAAAATTTTGAGAGCTAACTTTTTAAAACCTACTCTTGCGATTTTTACAATATTTGGCAGTTTTGAATGATGAAAGTCGTAGAATCGAAATATGGAAAAACAATTGGCATGTCACTTCAGAAAAAGTCCAATTTTGTGTCAAAATACCTATATTAGAATAATGCTATATATAAATCTAATATATATCCTAAGTCACGCTTTCGAGATATGAAAAACGCAGGCTGAATTTCGTCAATCGACCCTGCAGAACAGGAGATATAGAATTGTTACCCCTTCCCCCCTCTTTTTTTAGTGTGTATGTGCGTGTGTGCAGGGTATTTACCATTACATTTCTTGTAAAAAAAAAGTTCACCTGCTAAGTTCATATACTTGAAAAGTTACTACATGCAAGTTCTGTTTTTGCCTGAGAAACACCTTAAAATTTTAAGATAGTCTTATTTGGGAAACCGCGTTACATTCGATAATTAAAATAACTTCGTTTATTTGTGTGGCCAAAAGGGCCGTCAGCCCGAATGGTCTATTTAGTCTCGAAACGGGACTTTGTGGCGTATTCCTTTAAATGTCAGAATCACATTTCAAACTGTTTTCACGAAATATTATTGCTCAGTATTACTTTTAAAGAAATTAAATAATGAAGAATGGTCATGAATGTATGTATATTTCTTGCATTGTGAAAAAATGACGGTACCTAAGGCCTTCCAGTTTTAAAAAACGTAGTCTTCATTCAAAGATCTGTACCTGTACCAAATTTAATTTTTAAATATCGATTTTATTTTATTATCTATTTCATATCTCGTGAAATTTTAATGAATTTTTGATTCCCAGTCACAACCATTTCAAAGCGAACAGTGACAACACTGCACGGAACAAAACAGTTTTACCTCCAACACGCGAGACTGTCTAAGGAAATTCTGAAATGAGCAGATATGTTTGAATCTTCCGATTAAATAAGACAGTTTTGAGAAAAAAATCGCAACTGGCGAAACTGATTTACAGCTTACTAGATCTAAATAAATTTCAAATCAGTCAGTCATCAGCGATAAGGTAGAGATTGAGCGTTATGAGTTAGGCATATTGCAATTTAAGGTTTTTATTCATTGAAATTTTCGTATTGAACAAAAATATTTTAAAATTCACCGGACAAGATGAGCAATATATTATTTTTGATAGAATATTTGCAGAGACATTAGGTTCGTCGATGCAGGAAACGTGAGAAATGAGCAATGCCTTCGCCGAGACTCGAACCAGGACCTCTCGAATACGCGCCGAATGTGCTACCGTTACACCACGAAGGCATGCAAAAAGGAAAAACATCACACAAATATCCTATAACTTAACCAAGATAATAATGTTTAATGTTTTTCATTCAATTCTATTTGTTTATTTGTGTTTATTTGTGTACATATATTTATATTTATATTTATGTTTCACCATCAACTGTAATGTATGGTATTGTATTGTAATGTCATTGTCATCAGCAACTGTATATCCCGACCATGCTCCGTACCACAAGTTCTCTATGCCTTAATGATAACTTTTCAATTAACACCGATGCATAGCGTAATTACGCCCTGTGGAGGTGTTCTTCTCTTGGTTAATGTGAAGAAGCGACACTTCTGCTAATGGCGATGTGTTGGTGCTTCCCACACTTAATCCTGTCCTGTCCTGTTGATTAGGGGACCCAATTGCAAATCCTGGTGGTGAAGAATCATCATCCACCACTTTTTAGTTTGGATGCTACTGTAGAGAAGTTAGGTTATTTTGACGCAAAAGACATGAAAAATGAGCAATGCCCTCACCGGGACTCGCTGGAACTCTCGAACGCGCGCCGAGTGTGCTAACGTTTACACTACGAAGGCGTGCTCGGGAGAGGGAAAAATACTTCCTTAAATGGTATTGGTTGGGTCGTCCCAATACCATTTAAGGCACTGCGCCCACTTCTGTTGCCTTATATGTTGTACAATTGCTGCTGACAATATACTTTTCCGTTCTTGAAGAAGAATTATCCATGTCACATTCTCTAGAATGCTAGAAATCTTTCTTTGAAAGCAACTTTAATATAATGATAAATCTTACTTAAATTGAAAGAAAGGTATTTTGTCATGAGCTGTCATACGGCCAGACATTTGCAAAAATTTCTTCATGAACAGTAGTTCTGAGAGAAGAGCTACTATAATGAACGGCAACAAGTGCTTATGTTGGAAAGATGTAGAAGGTAAATTAGCACTAAAATACTACGTCTTCAGGTGATTAAGTCCAGGATAGTTCCATTAGTACAGCAAATATAAAGAATTTGGTCTCAATAACCAAAGAAAGAAAATATTTCAAAACTTATATAGATTCCATCCAGTCAAGCTGTGGAGATAAAGTACCATCGTCAACAAATACCACTGCAATTCCGAGATTATATGATCAAGTAGTACTCCAGTTGCGATAATTACTTTTTACTTCGCTGAGTGGTAGCGCAAGAAATAGTAAAAACGCATTCCACTTAAATAAACGATAATTGGCCACGGAGAAAGAACATTCGTTTTTTATTTGTGTTTGGATATTTAAATGCTGAATATTAGATTATTTAGATTGGATTCGTTTGTGATAAATTACTACGAAATCCTTCTTTAAGAGAATAGTTATTGAAGTTTATTTATTCCTCAACCATGTAATGTGAAGTTAGATGCGTACAATCTCATTAGATTGAAATATGTATAGTTTTCTACTTGGAAATAGCCTCCATTAAATATCAAATGAAAATATCCAAATGGCCTATCCGCTTTGGTAACTCAGTTACTACAGTGCGGCATAGGGTAGAAAGTTTCCGGAAGATAAAGATAACTAAGTCCATTTAATCCAATTTGACGGTAATTAGGGACTTCGAATTTGAGTTCTGATAGTGCATGCCTGTGGCGATCTGCTTCCTGCTGTGCTTAAGAATAAATGAAGGCAGTATCGTGGACTTGCAGCAGTGTAATTGAATATAGAAAGCAGCAAATTTTATGCAGGGTGTATCAAATCAAACTGATTGATGTATTTTTGAAATGAAATGCGAGACCATATCTAACCTATGCACATGTAGCCTATGTAAGTAGGAACAAAAATATAAAAAGTAATGGTATTGTAACTGTTATGATGACTATAATGGAATATTCACTGCGGCTATTGTCGTTGTTGTATCTCAACTAGCAATTTTAAATATTTGATGAGTACACCACATGACTTCCTTGTACGGAATATTAAATTATACGCATTTTTTCCTGCATTTCATTTAAACTTATTTCATTCACTAGCACTCACTTCACGGCAAAGCAAAAATACATAAAAACACAAAATATATTCCTTAAAAATTGAAAGACATAAAACACCAAATAAAATATAGAAATATAGAAAAACATAAAACACCAAATACAGTTAAAACAATTTTAAAAAAAAAGTTTTTACAATTGCAGTTTCTACGCAAAAACAAGCACCTCGGCCAGCGGGCAAGAAGGCAGATTTTCTGCTACAGCAATGTAACCAAAAGACACTGTAGGCTAGCACTATTCAAAAATACACTGGACAAAAATACACTGAAAGCTTTTGTATGTGGACATATCAGTCCCACATACAAAATTTCAACGTTCTAAGGCTATTTGTTTTTGAGTTATGCGAGATACATACATATTTACGTACGTACAGACGCCCCAGAAAAAATCTCTTCTGAATCCATTTTAAATAAGTTTTATAATTCATTTGGGAAAAAGAGTCTTTTATTCTGCCCTTACGTACAGATGTCACCCCAAAACATCATTAAATTGCATTCGATACCGGTCAAATTGGATATTTTCGTTGAAATATGGTACCCGGAATTTTTCGTGATTACAAAACTTCCTTTACTTCGTACAAGGAAGCGAAAACGAAGCCTTTACTGAGAAAAGCTTTTGCATTATTTATTACTCGAAATCAAAGTGAATTATGAAGTGCAGTTCAGTATCCTTTCATAATATGGCTTCGTAGAAACACATTTCCACAAGCATCCCCACAGAAGTCGGTCCATACTTTCGAAATGCAGGAATGCATTTGTAAAAAGAAACCTGATTGACTTTCCACGTATAAATGTAGAACTATTTGATTTAAAAACTGGGCGTCTGTTTCATTACAAAGAAGTTCATAAACAGTATCTTTAAAGTGAATAGTCCAACCCTACTGTTCTAGCGGCAGGACACTTGCTTTAAAACATTCTTGGAAAATGGGCGAGCGATCATTTAGCCGCTCATCACAGAAAATCTTTCCTAGGATGCACTACTGTAGAGGATCCCCAACCTTTTTGTTCCTAAGAGCACATTCTAAAATATGTGTTGGACGGAGGGAAAAATTTACGTTTTCAAAGTGAATTTATAGTTGGATAGAGTTAATAATACATGCACATAAAAAAGGAGATCGGTCGCATTTCGCTTTGTGCTGGTATCTGTCTTGGATGCAATTTCTATTTCATTAAAAATGAGAAAACTTTCACAGTGAATTTTACTGTAAACTATAGCATTTTTATTGTGATCTCAAAGCGGCGGGTACCATGGTGCAGCGGGCATAGGGTTTGGGAGCCCCTGCACTACAGGTTGTAGATTGATATTACATTCGCGAGGAAAAGGAAGAGTGCATGCATACAGCTAGGCCGAACACCCTTGAGTTCAGATAAGTTATTTGGCCTCTACTAACGCTTATTCTGTCCAGGGCAACCACATTTTTAATCAGTACTAGTTAAAATTGTAAATCTCTGACACCAATAAAATTCTGTATAATAATGTTATGTCTAAAGAATGAAAAAACATCAATAATTTTAAATACTTGTATATACCTAACTCTGACATAGTGCCTCAAAGAAACAAACTAAATAATTCTGACATGAGTGTGCTAATTTCTGCTCCTTCCATTGGCATCTTATTGGCAGAAAATAGAGATATTATTACGCAAAAATAAATATATTTTCTCTTTCACTTTGAAATCCATCTAATCGATGCACATTTATGAAAGCTTCTGAAGGTCCGCCGAACGAAAATAATAATTATACCTGAGAAAGACTTTATTAAATTCCTTCTGCAGAAAATTACGTATCTTTCAATAATGAAAATTAATTATTATTTTCTGTGAAAGGAAATCTAATATGTTCACTTCCATCGCCTTTTAATTTCTGTTTTACTCGCTTTTTTACAAATCCTTTGATGTATTCTTGTTTCAGAGTAAAATGCTATCACTTTTGATATAGTTTTCATCACAACGATAATAAGGATCGAAATTTCTTTATTAAACTCCCGGGTCTTTGACCCCCGGCAGAAGGAAAAAGAGGAAATAGGCACTTCTCAGAATTTCCGAACTCTGATAAGCGCTGATGGTGTTTCGTTTTTATCTTCTTAGTTGTCAATCCTCCACTTAATCTTCTTATTTTCCCTTCCTTTCTTGTAAAACATGGCTAATGATGATGTCGCGAAAAAAGGATAAAAATTATCTTTTCGAGTACTTCATTTTCGCGAAATCGTTGAATGATCCTTGTTACACCCAAAAGATATTTTGAATAAGTCTCTTTAGAGAAATAAACTAAAATATTTTGCATGGAATCCCTTTGCAATACGCTAGTTTCTCAGTGTTGCAATTTTAGTTTATATTCAGGTTTCTGTAGACTTAACCAGTATAAATTTAGTTCAGTTCGGTCTCTCCCAGCTCTATAAGATGCACGCCAAAAAGTTACATAAATAGTTGAGGTAAGACCTCAACTATTTATGTAGATCTGCGACGCCTGGTAGGTATACAGCTGACTGCAATAAATCCTTTTTAAGATGATTTCCTCCACCTTAGAAGATTCCTGCAAATTCTTCTCTGGAGGTGGGGGAGGTCTTAGAGAAGATGTCTATGGATGAGGGTAATCATAGATCTACCCAGCGGATTAAATTTGTTCCAAGGCTTTTGAGAATCTATTAAAGCTTCGTAGAAGTGTGGTATATCGATATATTAATAAAATTACATTAATAATGTTTAAAAAAAATCTGAAAGCTTTTTATATTATGCCTGAAAAGGCTTTTTTTTAATGTTTTTTGTGTTATCTTTATTTGTTAAATACTGTTACGAAATGTCCAGCCGCGACAAGACAGCTTTCTCGTAAAGTACGTTTAGGATTGCCAGAAAATGCAAGGGAAGGCAGGGTTGCCCCATTTGGCGACAAAATTGACAATATGCCATTGACGTATGGAGAACCTTCTGGAACGAATTCTTACTGGGTTAGCTCAGAATGCTCTCGAACGCATGCCATAAGCTATATAAACCCGGCTGGTACATGGAGAGTCCAACGAGTTGCTAGTCAATCAAGAGTCAGTGAGCGAGTGTCTCGGAGTCTAGTGCCGAGTTGGTCGTCGAGTGCATCGAGACAGTCTCTTAGTGAAGGGTTATGTTCAACTTCCTTCTGTGCTGGTATTCTTTCACGATTGTGCGAGAAGTCGCCAGGTTCATTAGTAGGATCTAGATTAGTTTATGTGGCCAAAGAGAGTTAGATCCTATAGACTAAATTCCTGAAATATGCCTGGAACATGTAAAGAATATGTTTTGTAAATATATGAGAATATTTATGGTATATATGAAAACAGGCAGCTATGGGAATATTCCTGTATATTCTAATATTGGACAGGAAGAGCAGGATATTGTACTGGAATATCTCAGGTACCTTTTAGTGCAGTGAGAAACATTGTCAATCACATCAATGGAAGCTCACTTGAAATCAATGCACACATATGCAAGGATTACAATTAATAAATACATAAGCCAACAAATTAATAAAAACGTCATTGGTGGTTCTCCTACGATATATTTTAGGAAAACAACTGCATTTTAAAAAAGCAACTGTGTCTATCCAAACTCCTTCTCGGAAGGAAAGATCAACGGAATAGAACGACAGGGAGCGACAAAATTATTCACAGACAAATGTCTTTGTAAGGTCTATTACAGAGCCAAATCACCTATCTTGCAGAAGAAAATCAACATTCTCGCAGAAAGGGGATAGACAAACATACGGAGAAAGTAGATTCTAACAAGGCAAACATTTGGAGAGAAACTAGTTTACCAACTAAGAACCAGGAACAAAGAAACTATCTAGATTCCTACTCAATTTCTTTTCCAGAAAAGAAAACTTGGAGGTCTCGGAAACCTCATGTAGAAACAGCGAATGATTTCATTAAAAATCCAGGCCTTTCTGGATAACCGGAAGCTCTACAACCCTACTTCTGAATACACAAAAAGCGAGATGCAATTCAGTAATCTCCTATAACGGCGTGTTCTTTCAAAGGGTTCGGTAATCGGTCGATTGCATTTGATTGAATCTGCTTATTTGAATAACAATGGCTACTAAGATGCTTCAAGCCAATTATCTGGTTAGCATGTATTTGTGCAAAGGTTGTTCCCTGGAATTATTTTCACATGTAATGTATTGTAGCGTTATTATGTATTCAAGGTGACCCATAAACCTAGAAACATCTAAAAGGTTGCATAATAAAATCTGTAGATAATCTGCTTATAAGTGCAAATTGCTTCCGGGGACTTACGAAAGAGGCGGATCTACCCGAGAGATGGCAATATTAGAATCTACTATAAGAAAAGAACAATAAAATTCATATTATGTAACATTCAACTGTCTTCAATTCTGAGTACATTAAAATATTACTAAAAATGTTACATGCTAACATAAACTCTCAGTTGTATAGCTTTTAAAGGACATTTCGCTGTATTAAATGTGCTGTATTTCGTTGTATTAATGGTGAAACTTTGAACTAAAATACATTATATAATTTGAAAATAGACACTCGTGTTCAGATGCAAGCCTAGCTCTGATACGCCAATTAATCGTAATCCCGTGTATATAATATATTGTACAAATATTGCAATTGCTACAACATACGGGTTTCTATAAAATTTTTAAATTATATGAAATTAAAGTAAAATTCAAGCAATAAAATACTCATCCATTTAAAAATATGCCTTTATTCACAAAGGAAAGAATTTTGTTTCCAGTGAATTAAAATCGCATTAGGAAGTGCCAGATAATATTACATAGTATACATAATTTAATTTATTCGTCGCTCTAGACGCAGTCAAACGCTTTTTCTGTTACAAATTATCTCCATTTTCTGAATAAATGAAAAATCTGAATCTTTTCTAAATCTTTTCTGAAAAATCTTTATTTTTAGAATGAATTCAGTTCGTTTTGATTGATGGGCTTCTCTAAAATTCACAACGAATAACTTCAATGCAGACAAAATTCCTTTGAATTTCCTTTCATTGAATGACCTAAATTCAGAATTCAAATGGTTATGATTTACATTTTTTTACGTGCTTTCTTATACAAACTTTTAGCCTCAATTTGGTGCCATTCTCAAATATTTTCTTTTATTTCCGAGAGTCATTTTCGTTTTATATTTATATATTTATGTTAGCTCTAGTGGAATTTTCAAACCATATTAGAACGCGGGAAGACAATATACAGTTTAAAAACAATGTGTACAAAAAGTACAAATAAAAGGAAGAAGAAAAATATAAAAAAGGAAAAGAATTTTAAAAAAATCTGAAAGGGCTGATATTTTAAGGATCGCCCAAAAGGGTTCTTTCGAAGTTAAATATGCTTCATCAGTAGAGCCTATCCATAGAGATGGCCCAGCGAAATATTTTTTAGGTTATTAGATGAATATACATTTAGAATAGCATAGAAACGTCATCTCTATCTTTGAAAAGTAAACAAAGTATGTAGTGCTATTCCTAAAAAATACTGGAAGTTTTTCATTAGATATAGCATGAAGTAAATGCATTTTTATTTAAATAAATCAGATTAAAATGTGCTAAAACAATATTCTTGAGAACTGTCTGTTTCTTTTAAATAGCTTAGTTTGCTAATTAATAACAGACAGATTAAATATTAACGAATAATATCTTACATTTTTCTGAATGGCAACAGACTCGAATAAAAAGGTGAAACAACGCATTTGAAGCGAACATCGCAAAATCGTCTTTAAAGCCGAACAGCCATTTTAGATTTAGAAAAAAAAAAAGAAAAAAGAAAAACTACGCAAAACAGAATTTTTATGTAAAAGTGTTGTCTAAACTATTTACATTTTTAACTTTATTACAGACCAATCAGATAGCTTTAATGATATGTAAATAGACACTTGAAATGGCAACACGAGAAGCATTAAAAGTGCATCCGATTTAGGTAAACGATAAGTGACAATAGTAGAAAAAGAACATTCTTTTGATTTTCTTAGATGTAGCTTTAGCACTAGATATTAGATTCTTTAGATTAGATTGCTTGTTCGTGATATTTCTAATTAATTCATTTTAAAACTAAATGTATTATTTCTTGAAACAGGTTTACTACTGAACCATTAGATGTAGAATTAAACGCGTTCAGTCTAATTAGGTTAAAGTTTGTGATATTAGAATTCGGAGATCGTCGCATCAGTATTATAGTGTATCAACTGAAGCAACTTCGCAGTTAATATGCATTGTTGTCTTCTCATTGTTGATACACATGATATTTTAATACATTTGTTATTGTGTCATTCATGATATTTTAATCATCTCTCCTATTTAATACATCTCTCATTGTTTAATACATTTCTCATCGTCATCGCTCAACAGAGTTGTGGATCAAAGAGATGCCTGGGGCAGAGAAATAATTGAAAATAAATAATGCTGTTTTTTGTAATCGAATACGAGACCTCGAAAAGGTTAACTCGATGTACTAATCGTTAATCGCAGAAATACTTAAATAAATGTCTTAATTCTTTACGGAGTTATTGTAAAAGAAAGCTAATTTTAATGTTTAATTTTCTGCTTGCTTTAAAAATTCATTCCCTGTTTATAAGCCATCTTTCGAGAAAAAAGAAACATTAAGATGCTTATAACATTTCATGTAACATAACAAATAATCCGCAAATAATTCAGCATGCTGTGTAACACTTTTCAAATTTCGGCAGTTAATCTACTAAAATTTGATAATACTAACAAGGAGGTTACGATAGATGGAGTAAGTATGACGTCATAAAAGTGAAGCTAAGAATATTTCAACAAGGGGAAGTCACGGTTTATCATGACCACCATACAGCGTAGGGATGAGACTTCGAAACATAGTTTTAAATAAAATTACCCTGACTTTGACAGAAAATATCAATGTCCGTATTCTCAGAAGAATGTCTTTAGGAATAATTTGCATTAAATATCATTAAAAAATATCATTAAAACTTCCATTGGTCTTCGAGGTTTCACTAAGGTCTTAGAGTTACCATTTACACATTTTCATGTGCCTATATGTTATTAAATTTGGAACAGTTTGTAAGGATCTTAAGTTTTACTAACGTTTATTTTATTTTAAATCTTTACTATCACTTCTTATTTTCTACTTCCGGCCAGAATTATAAGCGTGAAGGTTTTTATGCAAAGTTTGTCTGGCGAACGCCAAGTATTTAAGTGTGGCCTTTTTGCCAAGCGGAAGCAATGAGTCAACGCAGGCCGCTTACCTTAGAAGTTACGCAGTTGCTGTTTGCTTTCCAGGCCAGAGGTTTTAATCCTCTTGATAAATTAAACGTATTGTAGTGTTCACAGTCTCTGTGCTACATACGCTTCCTGTTATTATAAGGCCAATCTTCCACGTGTATTATTCCAAAATTAGAGTTTAGTTTTATTTTTATACTTTTACGTTAGACCCCGAGTGGCGGGTCATTGTATTCCGAAGTACGGAAGTTATTGTATATAGAGAAAAATAAAGGGTTTTGTATACCCTTCGTCTGTATCCTGTCTACTTACCACAATTAGTGAACATAGCTTTAGTAAGCTCTCTGTTCCGAGTCAGGTCCTTGTATGTTCCCGAAGAAGGTTAGAAGGAACATTGAACCTGATAGTGGCGCCCAACGAAGAAGAATAACCATGGCCGAGTTTCAAGAAGAACCTGTGCTGCCTGCAGAAACGGCTCAGAATCCAGAAATGCCAGCTGCCGCCCTGGAAGGATTCGGTTACATCGTCCAGACCATGCGCGCTTCGATGAAACCAGAAGCAACGTTTAATGGAAACTCACCGGTAACCAGTTTTTTGGAAAAATTGGATGACCACTTCATGCTCTACCCCGTGCACGAATTTCAAAAAGTTACCTTAGGTACCAGCGCTTTGAGGGGCCAAGCGCTTAACTGGTTCAAATGTATCGGCAGAAGTCTCTTGGGTCAAGCAGGAAGTCCCACCTATACTTACGAAAATTTCAAGACTGCCCTACTAAAAGCCTTCCCTGTTGTAAGGGATCGTGCGAAATTAGAAACGGAACTTTTTAGTATATATCAACAAAGAATCGAAAACCTCTCGAGCTTTATTTTAAGAAAAATTCACGTTTTCAAGCTCTTGTATGGAAACCGTCCGGATCCTGAAATAATTTAAGTGATTTTGCCGAGGTTACTGCCCCAAGTGCAAGACTTTATTGAATTAAGAAATCCGACTACACTGGAAAAGTTATTTGAGCTAGCAATCCAGTTTGAAAGTAGAAGAACGGCGGACGTCGAAAGAAGACGCCAATATCAACAGCGAAACTAATTTGGTACGCCAAGACTACAACAAACTCAAGCACATGGCTACGGAGAAAAAGCGAATCAGTGGGCAAGGAAACCCGAGCATTCAAAAACAGCCGGCGAACGTCGACAGTTCAATAGCAACCCAGGAAAAAAGTCTCAAGGCCAGTGGAAAAAGAAGGAAAGCACGGAAAGGAAAAATAATTTAAACTAAAACGGATTTCTGCGGACGAGAGGGTGCGGAAATCCGAAGGCAACGAAAACCCCTCTTCCTACAAGTTAAATACAGTAATGGTGAAAAATATGACTCTTCCGAAGATTGAAGTCTTGGTGAATAATATCCCGGCCACCGCACTCCTGGATACCGGCGCGCAGTGTTCCTGTGTGGCAGAAGAGTTTTTTAGAAAGTATTTTCGCAAATACCGCATATATAATGCGGATAATACGACAGTATTAGCGGCGCAAGGAGAAAAATGTAAGTGCGTATGTAAAGTACCTTTGTATATCCGTATCAAGGACGAACAAGTAAAGGTGATGTTTTTTATAGTAAAAATCTGCAAGCACATTTGATCTTAGGAATAGATTTTCTTTCAGACGCACAAGCTACACTGGATTTTAATGAAGCGTCCCTTAAGCTGACAATGAAACCAGTGCGTGAAGAAAAGGCTGAACCGCCAAGGTTAAATCTTGACCACCTGCCTAATGACGAGCAAGATAGAATCCGACAAGTGGTAAGTGAATTTGCTTCGTTATTTAGTGATATTCCAGGATTTACTCAGGTTACTAACCATAGTATTGACACCGGAGATGCATTGCCAGTTCGTCAAAAACCATACCGGTATGATAAGAACAAGGAAAAAATTATAGAATGGCATATTACCGATATGCTACGTAAAAAGATCATAACGCCCATCTCAAGTAGTTATGCTAGCCCGGTGGTTTTATGTAAGAAAAATAATGACTATCCTTTGGAGCATCCAAAAAGGTGGAGATTCGCTATTGATTACCGTAAATTAAATTCCAAAACGAAATATCCGGTATATCCGTTACCGATCATAGAAGAAATTTTAAGGAACATAAAATCAACCAAATTTATGACGACTTTAGACTTAACGACTGGTTATTTTCAAATAGGGGTGAGGCCTGAGGACGTGCCTTAAGACTGCTTTTATAACCAAGTCTGGCACTTACGCATTTTTGCGTATGCCGTTTGGCCTTTCAGGCGCCCCGGCAACATTTCAGCGATGTATGGACATTGTGTTAAGACCTGTTCTTGGAAAGTCCACATTTATCTATTTAGACGATATCATTATTACTAGTGATAATCTCGACCAACATGTACAGGATTTAAGACAGGTGTTTTCTTTATTAAATGAGGCCGGTCTAAAAGTTAATGTCGAAAAGTGCAAATTTGCAGCCCCTGAATTAAAATATTTAGGTTACAAAATATCTCAAAAAGGGATCGAGACAGATGAATCAAAAATAATCGCTGTACAAAAGTATCCGACTCCAAACACGGCAAAGAAGCTCTCTTCTTTTCTAGGATTTTGTTCATATTATAGGTCCTTTATAAAAGATTTTGCGGCTATCGCTGAGCCATTGTTAAAATTAAAAAGGAAAAAGGCAAGATTCTCGTGGACGGCCGAAGCCAATAGTGCTTTCGAAAAATTAAAACAAGCATTAACGCAAGCCCCTGTGTTGAAATTTCCTGAAAAGGATGAAAATTTAGAAATTTCAGCGGATGCTTCGGATTATGCGGTAGGAGCGGTACTTTCGCAAAATCAGCAGCCCGTGGCATTTTTTAGCCGAACTTTAAATCAAACACAAAGAAACTATTCCGCGACCGAGAGAGAGGCACTTGCAGTTCTGTTAGCAGTGCAAAAGTTCCGAGTCTATTTTGGAAAGGCGCCGATAACAGTATACTCTGATCATGCGGCGGTAACTAGATTGTACTCGGGGAAAAATTTATCCCCAAGGTTAATAAGATGGGCACTCAAGCTGCAAGAATATAATCTGGTAATCAAGCATACCCCTGGAAAGGAAAATATCGTAGCAGATGCCCTATCAAGGATTAAAATAGACGAACAAGGCAATACCGTAAAGATGGCAATGCTTACAGCGTGTACAATAAATTCCCGAGAAACTGTAATAACCGAACTGGGTAAGGATCCTGAGTTTGGAAGTATTTATGAGTATTTGAAGGATCCTGAAAATTTTAGCCACCAAGATATTGTGGCGATAAGAAATAGGGCGGCCCATTACGAACTAATAGATGGTCTATTATTTTATACAAAAACTACGAATTCCAACAACGAATTTCGACCTGTTGTCCCAGCTAGTCTTAGATTAAATATCCTGCAGGAGCTCCATGACAGCCCTTTAGCTTCTCATGCTGGTATTCGAAAAACTATCCAACGCGTACGCGAGGCAGTCTACTTTCCTGAACTGCAAAAGTTAACAAGGGTGTATGTCCAGTCCTGCCCAACATGTCAAGCAGTTTATTCATGTCAAGCATATTAATTTCCGCCCGGCCGGGTTTCTAAATAGTATTAAATCCGAATTTCCAAATGAAATAATTGGCATCGATTTATTGGGCACTTTCCCAAAAAGTCAGTTAAATAAAAGTCGCTATCTCCTTGTTATGGTTGATCATTTTAGTAAATGGACCGAAATTGTTCCCTTAAAACGAGCCTCCGCGAAATTAGTTACTGATTCTATTTTAAATAAATATATTTTAAAATACGGGGCGCCCCTAAAAGTTATATCGGATAATGGTCCTCAATTTGTAAGTAATATATTTGAAGACATGTGCCAAAAACTGGGCATACGTCATTTAAAAATGGTCCCGTATCGGCCGCAATCAAATATAGCGGAACGGGTCAATAGAAATATAGTGAAAATTATCCGTAGTTATGTTAAAAATTTTCATAAATGCTGGGATAACTATGTCAATGAATTTGCTTTCGCCCTTAGGACCGCAAAACATGATACAACGGGCAAAACAAACTCCTGCTGAGTTATTTCTAGGCAGAAAGATTATAACACCGTTAGATAAATTATTTTATGTGCAACAAAGAGCCCCAGAATTTAAAATGGGTGATATAGAAAAACTAATAAAAGAAGCAAAAAAGAATACGGAAGTAGCACAAAGAAAACAGAAGCTATATTATGATTTGAAACGACGGGGAGTAACTTATAAAGTAGGGGATGAAGTTTTAAAAATTAAGCATTCACTTTCTTCAGCACCAGAAGATAAAACTGCCAAATTTTTTCCACGATTTGAAGGACCATATGTTATAGAAAAAATAACTCACGCTGTTGTAGTGCTAAAAGCCAGAAATGGTGAAACCTGTTCCGCAAACATTGATCAAATCAAGCCCTACTTCGATCGTAATAAAATGCAAATCTTTTCAGATCTTTTGCAGGATCCGGCACGGCAGACACCGCAGGTACAAGTTCCAGAGGTGGAAAAACGACAAGTACAAGGGCAAGCCAATGAGAGACAGAAGCAAGTGAAAAGAAAATTTCCCCGCGGAAAAATTGAAGGTAACAAGAAAAAGAAGCCGTTCCACCGTCCAGAAAACAGAGTTCACGAACACCCCCAGAATGAAGAAGGGAGAAGGACGACGTATGTGAAGAGGACCAGGAGAAATGACGGCAACTATAACCCGGCTTTAAAACCGAAGATCTACTCATCCGACAGAACTCTCCGCAGCAAAAGTCGCCGAACTGCGGAAGGGCCATCAGCGGCGGAGGAAAAAGTACAAGGAAAATTTGAACGGCCAACAACGAGGTCCAAGCAGGATCACGACAGAAGTTTCCCGGTTCCGCCAAGACCAGCTGCCTTCAAACGGCCAAGACCACAAGCAGAGGAGAAAAGGAAGGTGTTCAAGGGTGGCCGAACTGGTGAAAAACGGAAGCTTCCAGAGGAAAGCACTGAAGGGCGAGCCCGTACAAGAAGGAGGATAAATCAAGCTACTATCTGCAGTACCTTTAAAGACTGGGCCCAGAAAAGGATGTCCGAATATTACAAAGATAAGTAAAATTTTATGTTACTTTGCAAACTTAAGTTAATCTTTCATTCTTACTGCAAGTGGCAGATTTCAAGAAGTTTTACCTCATGCGAGGTCTACCTTTATCTCCAAAAGGGCGAGAAATGAGTTGTGACCGATTTTCTTATTATGTTTTTCAATTACTCGCGCGTAAAACTAAAGTTGATGTATAATAGCGTTGTGTAAAGACTTAAATATTGTAAAAAGTTATTGTATAAATTTTATTTAAAACATTCTAGCAAGAGAGAAGTTTTAGTCTGAAAGACTTTTTGAAATATAGTATTTCAATGTAGAAAGAATTGGCACTTGCTTTGAAAAGAATAGAAGTTAACAATGTACTACTAATGTATGTTTTCAAATCTGTAAAATTAACGGCATGTTGATATGTTCTTATATACAATGTGAACTGTTATTTTAAATGTTAAGAAATACCGTGATATGGTAAAAGTGAAAGTAATGTTAAAATTTGTTATTCGTGTGACTGTAAAGACTAAATCATGGCGAATATGTGTTAAAGGTTGAATGATGTAGTTAGGCTCTCTGACGCTACACTTTAGAGTTAGCCACTTTTAGAATAGTACCTCAGGGTTTAGAGTTGAAATTAGGGTGTGTTAAGAGGTCTCGTTATGTTGAATTTTAACACGTTAGTGTTTTGATTGTAGGAGGAAGTGTGGCACACGTAGACAGAAACACATTCGTGTTTGGTGTTCTTTTACAACACATGTCAGAGAACACGGGGAGAGATAATTAAAATAGTCATGAATGAAATAAGAATGTTAAAGAGCAGTATAATTGTATATGTTACTTGCCATGTCATTGTGTAACATTTCATTAAACTAGTTTTCCTTCCAGATCTCTGGAAGGAACCAGAATTGAATAAAAGCTCCTGTTTAGATGCAGTACAGATGAAAAAAAGATTGTTGCATATCCTGGGAGCTGCTATTGTAACAAATTTCTTTCTTTTAAATTTCTAGTTTCTAGCGAAGTTATGTTTGTAAAAGATTGGCCTCGCGTTAGATTCTAGAGCTAAAAGTTTTCAACAAGGTCGTTTTAGACCTCAGTTTCAAACTAATTAACTCTGGCGGGAAGTATGTAAGGATCTTAAGTTTTACTAACGTTTATTTTATTTTAAATCTTTACTATCACTTCTTATTTTCTACTTCCGGCCAGAATTATAAGCGTGAAGGTTTTTATGCAAAGTTTGTCTGGCGAACGCCAAGTATTTAAGTGTGGCCTTTTTGCCAAGCGGAAGAGAGGAAGCAGTGAGTCAACGCAGGCCGCTTACCTTAGAAGTTACGCAGTTGCTGTTTGCCTTCCAGGCCAGAGGTTTTAATCCTCTTGATAAATTAAACGTATTGTAGTGTTCACAGTCTCTGTGCTACATACGCTTCCTGTTATTATAAGGCCAATCTTCCACGTGTATTATTCTAAAGTTAAATTAGAATTTAGTTTTATTTTTATACTTTTACGTTAGACCCCGAGTGGCGGGTCATTGTATTCCGAAGTACGGAAGTTATTGTATATAGAGAAAAATAAAGGGTTTTGTATACCCTTCGTCTGTATCCTGTCTACTTACCACAATTAGTGAACATAGCTTTAGTAAGCTCTCTGTTCCGAGTCAGGTCCTTGTATGTTCCCGAAGAAGGTTAGAAGGAACATTGAACCTGATAAGTTATTTGCAGTCCTTGAGATTTGTCTATATTCTAAGTAGAAAATCATTTTCTGCTAAGTACTAAAACTAGAATGGAAGACTTATTAACTTTCAATGATGTGTAACTAACACATAGATAACACCAATTAGAACGTAAACAAAACCAAGCAAACGTCCGTTTATGGCAGCGACCATGATAAGTCGTGACGTCATATCGTGACGTTTCATGGTTTTCCTTTCTATTGCATGGAACATATGGAGGAGGCTTACTCCATTTATTCTAGCCTCCTTGAATACGAAGGACAAAAATGTCTTTTATTGAAAATCTCAGCAAAAGTTTTGTTTCACTATGTTGTTTTATGCTTTAAATTCAGTCGACCTAAGGTCTCGTCCTAAGGAACCTAAGGTACCTAAGGTTAAGGTCTTAAGAAACCTAAGATAGTTAAGAGGTCGCTCGAAGGCAGGAGAGACGATGCTAAAGAGGGCCGACATAATGATGAAAAATGAAATGTATACCATCTACGCAAATTTGCAATTGCTGTCATTGCGTGCAGTTTAAGATTTCTAATTTTATCTTCCATGCCGCCCAAAAAAAAAAAAAAAAAATAACTGATTATCATAATACTGCCATTTCGGCAAAGTAGGAAATCTTTGACTTTTATTTAAATTAATTTTTCTTATTTAAATTAAAAATTTAATCAATCTGTAACTTTTTAACAATCGCAGGCCCCACTAGGGGACAAGCGGTGAAAGATTACGGAATACTTGTAGTTGGACATAGTTTTGAACCCCAGGTGAACGGACAGGCTTTAGGGTTTTCCTCGCTTTCTCCAAGACGTAAAGCGATTACGAGTCAGTATCCCTTAGAAAGTTCTGCATGAAGGCGCCCCCCAGGGGGGTTGACTTAGGGGAAAGCCTGGGAAGTACTGGTTAGGATCTGTACCTAGGCAGTCTCAACCACGGGGGTATATAATTTGGCTTCACAGGACTAGAACCTGATTATTGTACTCAGGTTGGTTCAGGCTTGGCAGGGACCATACTGGTACTGTCGTGTCTGTTCCTTCGGCTAGACCGTAGATCGTCGACCGAGCCCCGGGGGTTTGACCCCATTCAGTTCTCGTGGCAGAGACTGATGGAGTGGACAGAGCATCCACAACAATTTAGTTTTGCCAATGGAGTGGTGACCGGAGGCAAGGTGACAGAGTTTCAACATAGCAACGTTTTGTTCTGCCCAATGCTTTGTAAAAGCCGGGCGGGTACTGCGGGGGTTGCACCCGCGAGAACGGGGTCTCCTGGACTATAGATATCTAAACTCTGTATGGGTCCTCTAGAATATGGATCTGGGTCGGAGATCAATCGTCTGGTGTGTCTGCATGAAGACCTCTCTGTTCTTCGGTAGACGGCCCTCGTGTGTTTTGCTATAATCAAATAACCTAAACTTAATAATCTTAGTGAACAGAACGTAATAAGAGTACTTCTTAATTATTTCAAAATCTCATTTCTTTGTTTAATAATGTATGTAACTGAATATTTGTCATAAAGATTTCATTTTTGATGCAACTGATAATTCAATGATAGTTGCAGCATTATTATAATTAATAAAATATTTCTAATGCCCTGCGCGACGTACATCAAATGTATAAGGTGTTCCTTCCGCCTTCTTAGCATGCCTTCGTGGTGTAATGGCCAGCACACTCGGCGCATATCGAGAGGTCCGTGTTTCGAGTCCCGGCAAAGCCATTGCTCATTTTTCAACTCTCCTGCTTTAAAAAAATACTTAACGTCTCTACAAATGCACAAGGGTTTGGTATTCATTTAATGTGATCATTTTTGCAATGTGATTCTAGCAAGAGTGAGATAGATAGCATCGCGTATTTATGTTAATGATTCAGTTATAATGCGAACATATGTTACTTTGATGTTCCAGGAAGCTTCTCCCACTAATATTTTACAGATAGCGAGTATCAAGTGTAATTATTACCAATGGGATATCTGTGAGAAAAGGCTTTCACACCTCGATAAATTTTGTTTATTTGACTGGTAAAAGCTGGTGGCGTTTTGATTGTTACAAAAGAAGAATATTGGCTGGGTACGCATGCTTTTCCTATGGTCTTGGTTCATTGATCTTGAACTGAAATGATAGCTAGAGCTATCTGGAAATGGCAAAGCACACGCGGGCCATCTGTCGAAGGGACCTTTTGTGATCTAAAGGTTTTCTAAGGAAAACTTGTTTGTATTTTCGTTACGCATGGGGAAACCGCGAAAGCCAGCCATCCGCCTGGAATCACACCAGGGTCCAACTCTCAGTACTTAGCAATCTAACCATTCGGCCGCTGGAGAGGTCTGAAATCATAGTACTTTAATTATATTTAATATTATAGTAAAAGTTAAGAGCAAATTAAAAAATGAAGTTTTTTATGATTTTGATTTTTAAATCGATTGGCATATATATCGATTATACGATATAATCAATGCGATAGAGACTATTAGCGATGTATGATATCGATTTTTAAACCGATATGCGATACGACTTTTAAATCTATATAGTTCTACAGTTAAATTGATAACTGTAGAACTGCTTATATATAAAAAATACTGGCTTTCTCTTTAAATTTTATTTTGCAGAACTTTTCTTTTTACCAGTATTTAAAGTAAATATGCTTTTGAAGAGGGACACATGTGCTGTGCCTGGAATTCCAAGCGTTTTTTAGGGGAAGAAAAAGCGTCTTTTCTCTCTCAAAAAGAACTGATAATTAACATTTTTTAATTGAATTCTAATGACCATTCTAACAATCCATCTTTTGTGTTTAATGAGTCGATGTATTATTATCTGAATTATTGAAACATAGCTGTTTTCGATTATTTTTAAAATGTTTTGAAACTGATAGCTCATATGAACATTAATTCTAAGACTGTGCTCCAATAATGTAGAAAAGGAACTGATAATTAACATTTTTGAACTGAATTCTAACCCTCTCATATTTTTGGGTATTAATCATTTTTTCTGCCTTTGCCTTTTTTTGAAGTTAGAAAAATTGTCAAATGTCCTTTAGTTCGAAGTTAAAAAAATCTTTTGAAGTTAAAATTTCTTTTTAAGTAAAAAAAGCTGAATGATGGCATCTGGCGTTATAATTCAAACACTTGGCACAAGGGGGGAGGGCGAGTTTCCACTGGCTTTTTGCAGTCAGTGAGAGAGTTGGCTGCGATCTCCATTAGAGGACATAGTTCTCCCGGAGTAGTAACCCAATGAAAGGTTATCTTATTTTTCATTAGTTTAAAAATAAGCTTGTCTCGATATGATAGGAATATTTTGTCTTTCAGGTTCATTAACATTTAAAAAAATTGATAATTCAGAATCTCAAAAGTTTATCCATCATTTTAAATTATTTCTTTCTTCAGTAATTACTTATTTGGAAGAACACTTTGATGAAAATTCTACATTTAGCATACTGTCAATTCTAAGTCTATAAAATAACTTACTTGCAACACACCAGAAATTTGTTAACGTAATTGAAAATTCGAAGTTAAAAAAAAAATAGCTGGATTTGAATATGGATGACCTTTCTGATGAAGTAACTATAATTAAAGAAAAACGTTGAATGTGTTCAAGTTTCTGAACGTGTTATAAGATCCAAAACGTCAAGTAGCAAATGGTACATGATTTTAAAAAAGTGCTGATTATAAATGTATGAATATATTAAAAATAGTTCCGTACTTGTTTTCAATTCCTGCAATATCAGCATATTGCGAAAGAGGTTCTAGTGGATGGAAAAAGAATGGAATATGCATTCGGTTGTACTTCTGAGAAATGAATTATTTATATACTTTAATTTGGCAGAAATTTGTTCAAAATTTACGTAAAAAATAAAAGTGATGCATATTTTCTTAAAGTCTACAAAAATTCAGAACAAATGTCATTTAAAAAATTAAAAGTTTATTTCAGTTTCAAAAGTTTCTAATATTTTAGAAGATTTTTCCCATTTTTAAATTAACAATTTTGAACTGAATTCTAATGATCATACTAAAATTATATCTTTTATGTTTAATGAGTCGGTGTATTATTATCTTAATTATTGAAGCAAAAATTTTTTCGATTATTTTGGAATTTTCCTGAAATTGATAGTTTATATGAACATTAATTCTAAAACTGTGCTCCAATAATGTAGAAAAGGACTTGATAATTAACATTTTTAACTGAATTCTAATGACCATTCTAACAATGCATCTGTTGTGTTCAATGAGTCAACGTATTATTATCTGAATTATTGAAGCAAAACTGTTTTCGATCATTTTTGAAATTTTCTGAAATTGATAGTTCATATGAATATTAGTTCTAAAACTGTACTCTAATAATCTAGAAAAGGAATTGATATAAATATATTTTATAGTGTCATATACTGCAGCTCAACAGAGTTGGCAACCCTAGCCGTGTTTTGCCGAAAACCGAACTCCCGAATGCTAGCCGGACTACTTTAACACGAAAGCATGCGATGCGGAAGGAAAAGAATTCCTTGCAAGTGAGCTGTGAGAATTTAACTTGCTATTATTACTAGTTACCTCGAGAATATGAATTTTTTTGGGTTGTTTTGTTTAAAACAAACTGAAAGCAATCGGACAAGGGTAACAGAAAAAAAAAAAAAAAAGAAAAAAAAAATCTGAAATGTTTCAGATTTTAAATTACGTCCAAAGGGGCGTTTTTTAACATTTTGTGTGTTACCTTTCTTTATTAAATATTTATTAAATATAAATCCTCGCACTTAAACCATAAGATCCAGTGCAACAGCAATATCGCAAAATAGTTTTAAAACGAGCATATCTTTAGAATTTCCGATACAGAGACTCACGCGCTGGAGATAAAAATGTTTTTTCTGCACAACGTTGCCATTGCTCGCTTTGAAATCCTTGAGTTTGTTAATCAAAAATTCGTCAAAGTTTTAAAAAATAGGAAATCGATCATAAAACAAATTTCAAATTTCAAATTTGGTCTTCCACATGCTCATATTCGATGGAGGATTACGTTATTCAAAATTCGATGACTCTATGTACCGTTGTTTTATCACAATACGAGAAATATACATACATTTATGCAGATTTTTCATTATTTAATTTCTTCAAATATAATGCAGGACTCTAACATTTTGTGGCAACAGTTTGAAAAGTGAACCGACATTTATGAGTCCGACGCAAAATGCCAAAACGAAACTAATAGTCCTTCGGGATTCAAATCCCTTTGGACTAAAAAAAAAAGAAAAGGCGTCTCTCAAAATGTTACTAACTTACCGTGTCCACCTTAAGTAACTGTATAAATTATATATATCATTGTCAAACTGGTAGTTACAGTAACTGTTTATTTATTTCGTTTTCGAGAAACGTAAGTTGTGGTAATAGAGTTTAGATTTCTTTTTTAGTATAAAAAGAGATATTGCTAACTTATAGTGCCCATCTTAAGTAACTAATATATAAATTGTATATATATTATTGTCAAGCTGGTAGTTACAGTAACTGTTTATTTATTTCGTTTTCGAGAAACCTAAGTTGCGATCATAGAGTTTAGACTTCTTTTTTAGCATAAACTAAATCCAAACTCCTAACAGATTTGGAATGAATTATCGCCTTTAAGAACTACAAAGTCTTAAAAAGGTTTTAAAAAAACTGTCATTAAGTCAGACTTGGAACATAAATGCCCGACTCGTGCCCACAAATCAACCAACCACTTATGGCAATATAACTTTAAAATTAAGTCTAGTAGTAGCCAAGGGATACACAAATGTTTTAATGCTGACACAAATGGCTTTGACTTCTCACCGGCGTAACTCAATCTAGTAATATGACTTCGAGAGGTAGAAACATGCTGTATCTCACAATTTAATAACTTTGGCTTAAATACTCAATTTAATTTGCATTCGGGTAGGAAAACGGAAGGAGAAATGACAGTAAAGTTCTAAATCATAAAATAACTGTTTAGATTAGCATGATAGGGTTTCTCTTAGTTAATTAACCCATTATTCAAAATTTTGTTATCTTTCCTGAACTCCTCAACTTCTCCTCGCATTTCCTTGCCAGAACGTAAATTTAAATTGAAATGAGTATTTAAATGGGTGAATCTTGGAGTTTATTCAGAGCGTGTTTTTGCTAGCCAGCGCACCTTTCGTTTCTGACCTTGCTGATACGTCGTTTGGTCGTTTGATTAATTATCCCGCCTGTTAGGTCGTCGAGTCAACCTAGTTTAGTCTTCGAGTCAATCTAGTTTAGCCTTAAAGTGCTAGTACAGCACTATTCTTTTTTAGACCTTGGATTTGTTGTGTTACAAATTCTTAGTTTCCATCGCAAGTTGTCGGTATTATTGTAAAGCACGAAGAGTGAACAGCTAAGCGAATAATCGCTTAAGTCCAAGAACAGAAACGTAAACTCAGGAAGGGTTAATTATCCTTTATTTATTCCAAATAAATATAAATAACCGGCCCCTTTCTCAGGGCGTTCAACAAAGCCTCCACTTGGCATGAACTTACGACGTAAGAAATAAGAACTAACTAATAACTAACTAAAGAGATTTAGCCGAAGCTAACACAAATTCTAACCTAGTTGGTCCGTAATATTAAACTAGCCAGCGTAGCTATCAAAAGGCACGTGATTCGGTCGCGCATAGTAACAGTTAGAGAGACGTAGACATAAAGGCAAACGCGCGCTATTCAGTAATCCTAACTCTTTCTCCCGAATTCAATGGAATTTTGATTGAATACTTTCTACTACTCATTTGCATTTAACGCGATTCTAAAACGTCGTTCTGGTAAGGAATTGTAAGCTGAAGCTAGAAGAGATAGGAAAGGTTCATAAACTTTAAATAACTGTTATAAAATTAGAATATACCTTACAACATAACATAATAATGGTAATAAGGGAGGTCACCAGATTATTTTTAGTGGCTGCCCAAACCGTGACTGAATCTTCCCAAACATTTTGGATGATAGTAATGTTATATTATTGGTTAAGGCAAAGTCTACGAGCATTAACTACCTAAGGGTAGATATGTCTTCGTGAAGGACTTTCTAACAATCTAGAGGAAACGTTTGGATTTGTGTTCTTGTTGCTTGAACTAGGGCAGCTCGACCATCAATTTTTTACTTATGCAACTCTCTTCTAATTATTGTTGTACTGATAGGCACGTTTTGAAAGTGTGTTATTCAGATCAGCAGTTACATCTGCAGTTGTGATCTTAATTTTCAGTCAAAATCTTCTACAATGAGTTCTTTTTTTCCGTCATTTGAGGAAGAATTTTGACGATACTGGTGTTTAACCAAGAAAGTTAACCATGCCGGCCAGATGAAAGTTCGTCCATGCAGGCCAAATGATTGTTAACGATGCCGGCCAAGTTGAAAATTAGCCATGTCGGCCAGATGGAAGTTGTGCATGCCGGCCAGATGAAAGTTAACCATGACGGCCAGATGAAAGTTTGTCCATGCAGGTCAAATGAAAGTTTTCCAAAATCCCAAATTGTGGTCATTACCTGGGATACAGCGGGACTATATAAATTTGTTACTTAGGGTCAGAGAGATGGGCGCAAACATTTGTCCTCTTTGAAACCTCATAATTCCCTTGCAACTCCATAGAAATGATATTTAGAAAATAATTATTACACTTTTCGGGTTCGATAGATTTCATATCATACAGTATTATATAAACAAATATTTTACCGTACATATTTTTAAATTTAAAATGATTATCATTTCACATAGTTTTTAAATCATGTGTTTAAACACTTTTGTTCAAGCCCTAGATTATTTATACAAGCAAGACAAAACGTGATAAGTCTAGATATATTCCATAAGGAGGAAGAAACGTCTATTAATCTAGCTTTTCCCCGTTTGGATTGCTGGATGCAGACGGCTGCCCGAGCACGGAATTTTGATCTTTAAGCAGACGCCATTATGCAGATTTCTTGGAGATGCTGAGTAATCTGACTCGAATGCGAAGATAATCTGAGTAATTGAATTGAAAGTGCTCCGTTTAGGTTGTTTCCCATTTTTAACTTTATGCAATTGCCCTGTCCGTGAAAGTTAATTAGGAGAATTTCTTTTTCTTGAATCAGCTTTGAAGTTATACGTCACAGAATTAATCGACTTAATTGAGTTTTTGAGCTTCTTAACGGACAAAGCAGCGGCAGTTAGCAATTAGTTTGGACTTAGAGAATTTTACATTTATAGGGTTTCTTATTCGTCAGTTATAAGTTAAAACTGCACTAAATTACTGTTTCTTTATTAATTTTATAAAAATCTGCATATATGTATGTCTATTTCTCGCATTGTGATAAAACAACGGTACATAGAGCCATCCAATTTTGAATGACGTAATCCTCCTACGAATATGGGCATGTGGAAGACAAATTTGAAATTTGGAATTTATCGATTTCATATTTTGTAAAACTTTTAACAAATTCTTGCGTAACAAACTCAACGATTTTAAAGCTAACAATGGCAACACTCTACGGCGGGGGGGGGAACCTTTTTATCTGCAGCACGCGAGACTGTGTATTGGAAATTCTAAAGATAGGCTCATTTTAAAATTATTTTGCGATATTACTGTTGAATTGAATTTTATGGTTTAAGTGCGAAGAACATGATATTTAATAAATAAAGGTAACCCACAAAACGTTAAAAAGACGCCGCTTTGGGCGCAATGTAAAATCTGAAAGCTTTCAGATCTTTTTTTATGATTTATTTTTAAAGTTTGTATTTTTAAATAATTTTTATAAATTTTTTAAAACAATTTTGAATCAAATACCTATAAAATTTTTACCATTATTTTAAAGTAGATGTATTTGTAAACATAACTGCAAAAAGTTAGAATTTTTCCTTTAAGTTTTCCTAAGATATACAAGAATTTACATATTGCCGAGTTTTGAAATTTGGCATATTTGTTATAAGCGATAATAACGCCAAATGCGGTTTACGCACTTAAAATTGTTTGAAAGTATGTCCCTTTTCCGCTTGTGTACAACGATAAGAACGAAAGGAAAATAGGTTGCTATAAATTGAGAGTTTAGCCAAGTGAAATATTCTTGCCGAAAACTGGAAAAAAAAAATGCGACAAGATAATTTTTTTAATTATTCCATAAATTTATTGCTAAGAATTACAAAAGTTAATATCTAGGCATATTGTGAGTCTCAGAATCTAAATATGGAAAACCATTGGTATGTTATTTCGGAAAACGTCCTATTTGTGTCAAAATACGTATGTTAGAACAATGTATATAAATTTAATATACGAGTATATCCTCAGTCGCGCTTTCGATACATGGGAAACGCAAGTTAAATTTCGACAATCAGCCCAATAGAACGGAAGATGTAGAACTGCGCCATTTGGGGAGGGGGGGGGGGTCTGTGTGTGCAAGGTGTGCATATTTACACACATTTATATACATATGTTGCGCATTATTAAGAAGACATTCACTTTTGATATTTCAAGCGACGTTTTTAAGTTTAATATTCAGTCTTGTGCTTTGCGTAATATTCCACTCGGCATTCTTCTATAAAAAAAAGAAATTATTACTCATTAAGTTATCGGTTCTACTTCTGTTGCCATAATTCAAATAAAAGTTGCTGTTCTCGTAATAAATAATGAATGTACTGTGAAAATAATACTCTTATTTCTCATTATTAAAGACTTAATCATAAACATCGAGCCCGCAAACCAAATAAATTCGAAACAACAAACTCATTATATTAATGAAGTCCAGGGCAGATCTTACGCCTCCGTGAAGGAAAGTTCGAAAAAATCCAAACGCGAAAAGGGGGAAGTTGTTCATCTTTTCGTACAGCAAGCGGAGCGGACTAGAAGAGCGATCCGCCCACGCGCAAAAATAAAACTTCAGATGAAGAGTAAGAGTTTCCTCGAGACTCTTCTAGTTTTTCAAATCGACGTGGGTTGCACTCAAGGCATTTTCATCTTTCCTTCTCACTCCGACGTTTTAATGAATCGGTTCGATTGTTCGATGAATCGGTCCGGCTTTCCTTTAATCGTTGATGCATTTGAAGGAAATTTTCGGTGGCATTTCGGCGGAATTTTCCGTTAAGAGTCTTGAAATTAAAGTTTTTCTAAATTATAATTAACGTGATGCGAGCAAAGTAGAGAGACCCGCTAAAAAGTCACAAAATTCATTGAAAATTTCTATTGAATAATATAAGAGTTTTGTGTAGCTGGTTTGTATCGTTAATATCATTTGTTGCACGCAGAAATATTGGCATTCGTTTTAATATTTCACGTAAAATGATTTGGTTTTCCCCCTTTAAATAGTTAGTATTAATGTTTTAGATTATTAATTACTATTATAACGTTAGTGTTAACTGATGTTTTAACAGTTATTATTAAATTCCTACTATTATTTCATAATCTCCCTAAATCTTGTTCAAATTTTCAAGCGTTAATAAAATAATTTTCATTCATCCACTCAAGTTCAAATACACTTTTTTATACTTGTAGTGGATGACATTTAACACACTTGTTTCACATATTAAAGTCAGTTCCTATTTATTGATTCCTGTTTATCAAAACTAAAGATATGCAGTTTTTTTTTTTAAATATGTTGTTGCGTTTTTCTTTGACACCAGTTGTTACGTTATTTTCTTCCTTCACGTTCGTTCCGGTTTCGTGTGGATTTGGAGTGAATAACGTCGACACTACTTGAGGAAGTATCGAAATACACTTAATTGGACGGTATTAATCAGGACAGCTCCAAAGTCACGTTTTACAGTCGTCGAAGATCTAGTACTCGCTGGAACAATCAGCGACACAGCCTTCGGTTTATCAGGCTATAACGGTGGAGAGTGGAGACAGCTTCACTGCAAAGCACCAGAGTGCAGCTCCCGACTCTGCTCAGTCGTTCTCGGAACTCCACGTACTCTCGAGACTCTCCATGCTACAATTCGCGATGCACTCGACTACACACAGAGCACAGCTCCCGACGCTTCGGTTCAGTCGTTCCTGGAGCTTAACACACTCTCTCGACGATGCACTTACCGCGGTACACTAGGAGACTCTTCGATGCACTCGACGACCCACTCGGCGCTCGCTGAGCGGCTGTCAATCAATCGTCTCCGCACGGACTAACTAGATGAAACACACACTAACTGACTGCGAACCAGCAGGGTTTATATAGCTTTCGGCTTGTGTTCGAGAACATTCTCGGCTAAACCGATAAGAATTCATTTCGTCGCCAAATGGGCGATTTCTCGCCAAATGTGGCAACTGTAAACTCTTTTTGCGGGAAAGCCATCTCACAGCGCCTGTACATTTCGTAACAATATTATAAGACTTACAAATAATGACCGTTTATTAGGAATTCTCACGTGCTGTAAAAATTAAATTTATAACAACTTATAAATAATAGTGCGTGACTGTGATCAATGGGATTGTAATATTTAACAAACATAAGTGGCAACAGTAAGACAGGCTTCTAATAAAGATTTTTAAAAATATAGGGAATTGAAGAATTGTAGTTTTATAGAATTCGATGAAGCGGATGTAATGTCCTATTATGTAGCGAAAATTCTCCCCATATTTCTATGTTAACGTGATAATAATATATGGATCTGGCAATAATGGTGTTCACAGAATCGAGCCAATATCAGTGCAATTCCCCTCGAAACGCAGCTACGGTACTGCTGAACAAAGAATGCTACCATTAATACTATCATGGGCAACAACAGTACAAAAGATGCAATGTAGCACTGTAGATTATGCAGTAATATATCTAGGACGAAAACTCTTCGCAGCATTATGTCGCCTTGAGTCGTGCGAAATCATTAGATGGAATATTAATTGAAGAACTGGACTGTTCGAAACTCACTGGAAACGTTCTTTGCAATAATGAAGCATTACAAGAGATAGATAGAATGAGAAATTATAGACCACCATCAGCTTCATAAAATAGAAACGAAAAAATGTTAATAATGTTATAAGGTATTTCTCCCGCCTTCTCAGCCTTCTTAGTGTACTGGTCTGCACGCTGGTCGCACATTCCAGAGGTCCGTGGTTCGATTCCCGGCGAAGGCGTTTGCTCATTTTTCATTTCTTCTGCTTCCAAAAACATTCTAATGAGTGTATAGGACTTTTTAAACAATCTCTTTATAAGCGGTATCCCAAAACATTTATGGACTCTGGAAGATTGTGAAAGAGGAATTGAATAAAATCAACCTTGATATTTTAAGAAAAGGACTTTTACTGTAAATTTACTGGTAATAAGTTCAGATCATACAATCACAAAAAACGAACATAAAAGCTAAAAAAGTGTTATTTAAAAAAACACGTAAAGCAGATACGTACATTCCGAACACTCTCGGTGAAATTATTATATAGATGTACCGTTTCCATTTCTGTGTTTGTTCCTAAGTTTAAAATCTTTATAAGTTTCATTTTCAATTAGTTATTATTATTCAAATCTTCTTTATATTATCAAAATTCTTCTTAAATTTATTACTTCAATTATTTCTGTTTTCAATATGATTTTCTCCTTTGTTATATCTCGATACCAATATTCTTCTTATTCTCATTCACAGTTTGCATAATATCTCTTACAAATTTTCTAAAGAATTTATAATTTCTAAATAAATCTTCAAAATTCGCAAATTTATATTTTTCTCTCGCACGTCAGGCATAACAGTCTTACACGAAGTGCTTTGAATCGCCGAATTTATTACAAACTTTACATATATCATTTTCCTGGAGGTGGAACCTTTTTAAGTAAGCAGGGAACCTTCCATGTGCAGTGAGAATTTGATTGACATCTACATCTCCTAAAATTCGCATTTTTTTTTTTTTTTTGCTAATTTTTAAACACATTAGATAGTTGTTATTTCTCTCAGAGAGATCCTACAGATTTTTCCAGTTTCCAATAAGCTTGTCATATACAGGGTAAGGCAGGGAAACTACTTTATTTTAAAAATGAATAACACAAATAGTATAAGCGATATCAGTTTAATTTTTTTACAAGTTATAGAGAGACACTTAAAGTTTTTTTTTTATTACTGTTTAAAAATAATATCATTAAGGAGGGCTCCGTTCTGGTCAATGCTTTGAGATAGTCGAGTTTTGAAGTTTCCTTCCATTTTTACCAGCATATCAACGGGAATGTTGTCGATAGGAGCTTGGGTGGTGAACCAAGGTTTAATGTGTTAAAATTCTGCTCTGTAGTTGATTTAATTTGAAAATTTTTTGGCTTTCCGTAATTTAGTGAAGTTTAGTTTCCGTTAAATTTCCTTATTTTGTGTAACATATATGTAATAATAAAATTCCATAGTCAAAAATGCCCTTAAAATTTTAACTGTATGTTCTTTTCATTTTTAATGGCGACGGTCTCTTATTTGAAAGTACGGGGAATTAAATCCACAGCCCCGTAGTCAAGTTGTTTTTCCCGCCTTTTCTACATGTACAGTTATAGAATGTTCTGGAGATATTTAAAGCGAACTGGAATGGCTGACGAGGCTGATGTCATTTCTTGGAAGCTCCGCCTTTCCAGAGGCTATAAAAGGACTCGCAAAGGAATATCGGGGTCTTTTCTTTAATGTAACGATGCAGTAAACTTCATACAAAAAGTTATTAGTAATTCTTTTTTATTTACTCCGGAAATATGATTTTTGTAACTGCTATTTCTCCTGACCAATAATAAATGGATCCTCTTTTTTAAAACTTATCGTGTGATAATTTAAGCTACGACTACATCTATATTTCTTCACCAATCTATTTATTCCGGACAAAAGCTGGTACATCACACAGACGCACACACACATATATATATATATATCGGAAATTGTTCAGCAGTCCTGAGTAAAGATAGGCAATTAGAAATTAATTAGAAGAATTATTTCTCTAATTACTAGAACAATTAATTGTTTTAAACCCCATTTTTATGGAATAGGATTCGGGACTGGTTTACTGAAATGAATGAGTTATTTTTATGACTCACCGCTCTTTAAGAGTAACCTTGATAAAAAAAAAAGATCCGCAATGAGAAGTAAATCAAGAGCGGTAACGAGGACGAAGCGGAACAAGGGAACGAGCAGTGCGATCGGAATAGGAGGTTCATTAAGATTTATTTAAAGGCTAATTCCCTGAACTGTTTTATTTCGACTGCAGTTTGAAATTACATTCTTCTTACCCAAAACTAACTATAAAATTCTAGAATTAAAATTTTTCGTAAATTTTAAAAGTTGGGAAATGAAAAAAATTAAACTAACTTTTAACATGGGAGGATAAACATTCTTTCTGTCCCCTCAGGAATCGAACTTACTGCCACATTTCCAGATTCCTGCCATTTTTTTTTTTTCTCGAATAAGCTAGATCATTTAAATTATTCCTATCCAACGCTAATAGAAGCAACGTTCTTTCCATAACTTTTATACATGAATTGCTTTGTTAAAGGTGCAAGTCAATGTTTTCGTGATAACAAAACCGCACACAGTAGTGTAATTGGATAGGTATATATATACCTATTAAAGTGGTTAATAGGCGCCTTAGGCTACATATTAGATTTATATGTAGCTTTGTCTAATCTAGGTATTTTGAAACAAAATGGGGCGTTTTCTGAAATAACATACCAATTTTTTCCATATTTGGAGTCTACGATTCAAATTAAGCCTAAATATTAAATTTTGTAAAATTTGGTGCGAAATTTACGGAGAAATTCAAAAATTTAACTTGGCACATTTTTTCCAGCCAACAATAATTCACTTGGCGAACTTCTTAATATATGGCAACCTATTTTCCTTTCCCTTCCATTGTGCAGGAGAGGAAAAAAAAAGTGACATCGCTCCTACCTTTTTACATTATGGATGAGCGGGAAAAAAGTGACATCGTTCCTTCTTTCAAATAATTTTAACAGAGTGCCTAAACCACATTTGATGTTATTATCGTTTTCAACAAGTTTGCCAAATTTCAAAACGCGCCAGTATATAACTGTAATATATAAAATATAATTATATAATCGTTATATAAACAATATAATCATATATCGTTATATAATCGTAAAAATTAATTCACGTATATCTTCGGAAATTTTGAATAAAAAGCTCTAATATTTTGCATGTATGCTTAGAAATACATCTACTTTATAATGAATGTAAAATTTTATAGGTTATAATTCAAAATTGTTTTCGAAAAATTTATAAAAAATTATTCAAAATTACAAATTTTAGACATGAGTCATAAAAAATGGGTGAATTTTATTTGGAATGAACCTAAATTTAGAACTGTGTAGGAAGGAACCAAATGAGTTTCATAAAAAAGAAGATATTAATAAATACATACCAAATTGAATTAACACTGAGGAGCTAAAATTTTAAGAGATCATTTTTTAAAAACTACTCGTGCAATTTTTACAAAACATGGGAGTTTGGCATGATTTGAGTCGTAGAATGGAAATATGGAAAAAAAAAATTGGCATGTGATTTCAGAAAAAAGTCCGATTTTGTGCCCTATATTTGAACAATGCTATATATAAATCTAATACATATCTTAAGTGGCGCTTTCGAGACATGAAAAACGCAAGTTGAATTTCGTAAATCGGCCCAGTAGCATTTAATGCAACAATCATCCAGAATTTGTTATACGATCATTTGAACCCGAGTTATAGTAGAAAAGAATGATTTGTACTTCCAATGCTTCAAAATTCAGTTTGCTTATTACACGGAGTCATCAAAAGGGCTGGTATTTTCAAAGATATAAAGCCAGAATTATTAAATGCATAACTAAAACATTAAAATATGATCTTTGGCGAATATAATGAAAATTTTCTCCGAAGACTAGATAATAATGTAACTCTATAAGTACCGCTAGAGCACTGAAGCTTCGTGAGACGCTTTTAACTTCAATATATTTCTCCATGTGGCAATATGCCAAAAATATTGCGTGTAGTAAAAATATTCGTGATTTTCAGCACTTAGGGAAAGGATCGTAACATACACTGTAAGGGCAACTGATTACACGCGATCGAAAGCAATTTCGAAGTCTACCATCAGACAAATAGCGTATATTGAAATCTAATGATAAACGACGAAAGATGTTTATTAGTTTTTTTTTTTTTTTTTTTTTTTTTTTTTTTTTTTTTTTTCCTTCGAAAATTTTTGAGTCTCTTTCTACGACAGTAAAAAATATGATATGGACACTTAACGACTTCCTTGCACGGCCTACACTTTTTTTTATTGCACTTCATTTAAACTTATTTCATCGAATTATTCCAACTTAATTAACCGATCCATCAAGTTAAGTTGAAAATGACATCAAAAATAGCAAATTTTGAAATAAAATATCTCCATCAATTTTTGTCGTACGAGAGTCAAACTTTTTATAATTTTATTTTTTCATAAAGAGTTTAAAACTTTCCCATATATAAGTGTAAGAATCGGGTATTCAAAATATTTTTTTTTTTTTAATTTGACACTGCCAAAACGACTATTTTTGTCATTCAAAGCCCTTCTGTAACTGTACGACAACGACTTCGAAAATGAAGGCCGGGTAAAGATGGGTGTTTGCAAATGTATAGTGTCGGTGCGGCATTGCGGCACTCTAAATATGCGGCGAACCGAAAGTCTTCTCGTGTGGACTGGTGGAAAGGGAGAGATGTGGGAGACCGCCGGATATCCCAGGGTGCTCGCCCTCAAAATTGGGTGTGGAAAATAGAAGTCCAACCTCTCTTCGGAGTGGGCTCTGACAATCACTGTTCCATGTAATATGGGTTAGACAACAACAACAAATGAAAATACCAACACAAACACTATATATAACAGTATAACATACACTACTCTCAAGCAGAGGGGGGGGGGGATTATAATGCTTCAAAATAATTTTAGGGGAAAATGCTAAACGTGTTTTTTTTTCCATTCTTCTTTAAATATATTTCCCTATCCCTACAGGCAAAAATCGTGGTATCAAATATGACTGCATATGGTGAAAACAATTTTGAAAAATAAATTCCGAGTCTATTCAGTATTGAAATAATTTTAACAGAGTGCCTAAACCCCATTTGATGTTATTATCGATTTCAACAAGTATGCCAAATTTCAAAACGCGCCAGTATATAATTGTAATATATATAATATAATTATATAATCGTTATATAAATAATATAAGTTATATAATCGTAAAAATAAATTCACGTATATCTTCGGAAATTTTGAATAAAAAGCTCTAATTTTTTGCAGGTATGATTAAAAATACATCTACTTTAAGATGAAAGTAAACATTTTATAGGTTATAATTCAAAATTGTTTTCGAAAAATTTATAAAAAAATTATTGAAAATTACAAATTTTAAAGATAAATCATAAAAAAATGGGTGAATTTTATTTGGAATGAATGAAGACACAGCTTCGAACTTTGCGTTTCAGAGCTACAAATGTTACAAAAATCATTGTAAATATCTGTAAAATTCTGTTTTCAACATTTGTAAAATTCTAGTAAGTTTCAGATCCCCATAATGTACTTGTAATTGCATCTGCAAGTTAATATTGTAATTCTACTAATATACAAGCATAAATGCCCGATTGCCCTGCCTGCCGACCCTATCTTTATGCTGCGGTTGGCTAGGTAGTAGATAACTGCCCACTTGGCTAGACGTAGTAGCTTGAAGCAAAATATGAGCCGACAAGTCAATGGTGCAGGGGGGGGGAGTATTTATAAATTAACGCGGTGAGGACGTGTATCATCGATCACCGGTACAGCTTTGTGTTGCCACTCTGCAAAGTTTAAATATTTGTATTTCAAATTTAATCAGAAAACTCGGCAATATAAAAGGAACTCTAGAGTCATTTTTGTTAAGATAAGGAATATTACTCATAAATACCATTTGGTGTGTTACACTTAACAGTCTGATCAATACACCAATTGCTCTGAAGTAATTTCAGAACGGTGAGCAAACGTTAAATGCAGTTGCATTTTCAATTATATGTGATGGATTTGCCTCTTGATATTTTCATTCATTTTAATGTAAAACGTGATCATGAACTTATAGTAACCTGAATTTATTGAAATCGGACTTGATATTTGAAGCTGTAAATCCAGCTGTGATATTTGAATGTAGAACTACATACATTAACAAATGCAGTGCCCGCACCGGGACTCGAACATGGAATTTCCAATACACGCCAAGTGCGGTGCTGTTACACCACGAAGGCATGCAGAAAGGAAGGAAAAAATACGTTGTCACTCGCAGTATACTTGTCTTTCATATTTAATGAATAAACTTCGGAATTTCAACGCAATGTATTGCCGCTGCCCAAATTAAAACATTTTTTTTATCTTCTGAGTGACAATGTTTTGTCGTTCAGCACATTGTAAGATATTTTTCTTTCAAATTTATTACGTCATTACTTGACAAATTAGGAAATATAAAAGAAATAAACGCAGACTCATTTCAGTTATTTATTAATTACTAACTGGACTCGTGAAATGACATCAGCCGTATTCATTAAAATCATATATGTATATTGTTGCGTGCGTACGGGTTCGTAATAGACTGAATGCACAAGTCCCATAAAAGGTCAACAAAATTTATTCTTATTTCAAGAAATATAACAAAACGCTGGAATTTTTCCTCACAGATTATTCGTACAGAATCACAATATTACACAGTAGTTATATTTTAAATTACTAAAACGTTAAATAGAACACAATTTAAAGCGCAGAGAAAGCTATTCCGATCCCGCCGCGAATTCGCTACAGTCAACAACAACAAATAAGTAAACAACTGAACTGAGATGTTTTTCTCTGGCTTTTATAAGTTTTTTAATCAATTACGAGAGGCTTCTCGTAATTTGTCGAGGTTTCTGGAAAGCAAAAGAGTACAATTACGAGATATCTATTTATTAAAATGTTAAATGATCCTGTATTTTTACTTTTCCGGCCTAGATTTCTCTTAAAACTCGTCACGTGCTACATTGCACGTGGAAATAAAACAATTTTAATTACAATTCTACTAGAAACAGCCAACTAAATACAAAATCCGTAACAATATATGTAAAGAACAGTAGCATTAAAGATATTAAAGTGTTCGTTTGTTTGTCAGTGTTCGTGTAATTCATACAGATCTACAGTTTTATTACTATCTTGATGAAATTTTACATCCTTGAGTTTCAAATCAAGAATATGCTCACTGTTTACATAAGATTTCTAAAATCCACTCCAAGGGATCCACACTCAGAGCCTTTATAGTAGAGTATTGCGCTGACGTCATCCACCTAAGGTTCACGTTTTTACGTTTCCGTTATCAATTCTTACTAACACTGACAGATAGAGCCGTGCTATTTTACCCTTTAGAACTCTCAAAACTTTTCAAAACAGTTAGAACATTTAAAACAGAATTTTGTAAGTCCGTTCTCTATCAGTTTCTTGCGAATATTCTGAAAACGGTGAATTTGCCAAAGTGCATGGTAATTTTCTGAAAGCTGAATGCCCGGGGAACGCCGTATTCTTCAACTAGTTTCATAATAATGTGTCAATAAGTAATAATAAACGTATCGATGAAATTTATACATTATTATTTTTCTATCAAAAATCATTACAAATTACTCAAAACACAGAATTTTGGTAGATATCTACAAAATGATCGATATCAGTCGGTTTAGGGCAATAGAGGTTTTGGCAAATGAATTTAAAAGTTAATTTTTGTTATACGAGTATATACACTCAACATAGCAACAACATGCTCCAAATTAAAAACAAAATTTTCCCCTCATAAATGTCTTCAGACAATGGACTTGTTATTGATTTCATATACAAAGAACTCTAAGCAACGAAAACTCGGTTCAATATACCTCTGTTTTGAAACACACGTTTTTTATTGATTTATCATATCAAATATAAGAGAGATGCACTAGTTCTCTCTCTAACAGAAGCACTGAAAATGAATTGTGTTATCCTCTTTAGTTAATCAGTAACAGCTAGGAATTACACTTCAAATTTTAGTAATTTTACAATTTTTAAAACGTATTAGGAAAACCTGGAACTACATACAGCCTATTCAGATATTTAAAAAACCCAGATAATTGCTTTTTCTTTCCCCTGTAGGGCAATTATCACTTTATTCTAACGGAAAAGAGAGAATTCTGTTCCCCCTCCATCCGTTGTATTTTATTTCAAAAACAGTTGTGGAGATTCATTTAATTTACCTAACAGTTAATTTTTATTTTAAAGCAACTTTCCTTTGATGCACATTTTCACCCACGCTTTCTTGCCAGAATGTTAATAAACTAACGCGTGTGTATTCAAATGAAGCAGAAAGAAGTGGTATTTAAGGGAAGGTTTTGGATAGTGATTTTAGAGCGTCTTATGCCTGCTTGAAGGTCGTCGCGTTATACTATATTGAATTACCAGCGATTAGATTTCTGTGGTATTGAGTGTTTCTAGCCATTGGGCTTGTTTACGCCGAGTTCTACGAGTCAGAGCCTTTCTGCACGTTAAATTATTCTTTGAGCCCTTAGGCTAAACTTACTATATTTAATTTTTAGTTCATCGTTACCCGTTTAAGTTAAGTCAGGAGTGTTGGTTTTTGTGTACTTCCAAGCGGGGCCATCTGTAAACTCAAATCGAGCGAATATAGAGCTCTTTACGCCCTTCTTGTTTTTCATATCTGACACTTGACGATGATTAATCACACAGTCTTCCGGGTCTCGTCAGAAGTTTACGAGACGCTATAGAGTTATAAAAATAAAAATAATTAATGTTCCTAAAATATTGAAAACAAATTCAGTAAAAAGAAATCTGAAAGCATTCAGATTTTATGTTACTCCCAAAGGGGCGTTATTTTAACGTTTTGTGTGTTACCTGTATTTACTAAATATCATGTTCTTCGCACTTAAATCATAAAATTCAATTCAACAGCAATGTCGCAAAATAATTTAAAATGAGCATATCTTTAGAATTTCCGATACACAGTCTCGCGCGCTGGAGTTAATAAAAATGTTTTTTTTTTTTTTTTCCCGTACATTGTTGCCATGGCTCGTTTTGAAATCGTTGAGTTTCTTAATCAAAAACTCAGAAAAGCTACAAAATTTGAAACAGACATTAAAACAAATTCCGAATTTCAAATTTGGGCTTCTAGATGACCATATTCGGGTGCAGACGTACGTTATTCAAAATTTAACGGCTCTAGGTACCGTCGTTTTATCACAATGCAAGAAACATACATACATTTTTGCAGATGTGTCATTATTTAATTTCTTTGAATATAATACAGGGCGATAATATTTGGTGGCAACAATTTTAAAACTGATTTAGACTTTTAAAGTTTTCGACGCAAAATGCCGACACGAAATTAATAGCCTTTCTGGACTAACGCCCTTTACTTTAACAATTCTATGTATGTAGAATAGAAAATAAAATATGCTTTCTTTGACACAACTAAATGATTTATTTAAATATGTATAAACAAAATGTATTTAGGAAGGCATGTCCAATAAATGTAGGCAGAAGAACCATACATTATTTTTCCCTGAAATTCAATAAATCTAAAGCATATTTAAAGCAGGGATATTTAAAGCAAACTTCCGGCATCCAATGATATATGTTATTTACTCTAGTTTGAAGCAAAAAAAAAAAATGAAATCATTTTAAATTTAATCTCAAGAATCCCTCAAGAACCATAACAGCAGAATGAGCGCCAGCGGTGCGACGCAATCATTGAAAGAGGGCTTGTGCGGCCCTGAGGGATCCGTTTTTGAGACATTATTTCAACTTTAAAATAAACCGTTACCATTAAAGAGCTTCTCATAAGTAATAATGGGAAGAGGCAAATAACCTCTGCTAACATCTCTGCGATGGGACTAAAATGTAGGAGTCAATGCACCTAAAGATGCGGAAGAAAGCTTTTAAGAAACACCATGGCAATAATGAGTTTAGACAGCTAACTGTCGGATAGGTTTGCTGTCCAAAGATGTTTGCTTTTAACGATCCGCTAAAATGCTATCGCTAAAATCTGTTAATGGCTTCCCACGATGAAGGAAAAGATACATTTTCTTCTTTTTTAATGTTTTTGTTTTAAAGAAGGGGGAAGGAATAACACTGCAAGCTCCGTAATAGAGTTAACTGTCATATGTACACTAACAGCCACAGTGATGTGAAGTTTATAAAACTCCATAGAAAAACAAAACTGTCACTTTTCATTAACCTTCACTTGCTTGCAATCCACCAAATTTTTGACAAGCACTCATACATCAAACACACACAATCCCCTTATAAGTATTTGAATCCGAGTTTCAACAAAAAGGAACTGTCATATGTTTCGCAGTCTCAGTATAAGATATGAAATGCAAAGACCGATCATATCATGACACACTCGCTCTCGGATAATTCCCATGCCATAATCTTTCAGATAACGGAGATGAATAATAAAAATGTGTTGGCCCCAGAAATATATAAAAGAAGTATTGCTGCAAATAAATGTTTTATACCTTGAAGAGTTATTTAAAATCCAGCTTTCTTAAATTAAGAACTAAATTTCTTCTTCACTAAATTACTTTAAATTTCTTCTCCGTCTTATCAGATCTGTCCTGACTTATGCATCAGAGACTTGGCGGTTGACTTTACGTGATAAGGAAGCTCTGGGAACTTTTGGACGAAAGATCTTACGTTGCATTCTTAGTGGAGTCCAAGTGAACGGATCATGGAGAAGAAGATCTAATTTAGAACTCAATATAAAATTTACAAACAACCTGGTATTGTAAAATTCGTTAAATTACCAAGACTTAAATGGTCCGGGCTCTGGCTAGAATGAATGAAAATTGTTGTTCCAAGAAAATCTTTCTGGCAAAGCCCGTGGAAAACAGACCCGCTAAGATCGATTGATGGTGTCGAAAAAGATCTTGATCAGGTTAAAAACTGAAAAAAAGTTGCCAAAAGTAGAGATGCCTGAAGAAGACTTTTGGAGAAGGCCAGGGCCCACTCAGGGCTGTCGAGCCATTGAAGAAGAAGGTGAAGAATCTGTCAGATAGAATCCTATGGACTATATTAAAGACATCCTATATTAAACAAGGAATTATTCAAAGCTTTTGTCCGGCTTTGGCAGCAGAGTCTTTCCCTGTGCAAAAGGGAAGTTCTCTGGCTTGAGATCTCAGCCGTCTGTCTTTAATGTGTCCTCAGGCGATAAAACCCTTCGAGTGATAGGTTTGTTCGCCGTTAAAAATCATTTATATGACAAGGGGAAGTCCCACATCTAAGAGAAGTGAGGAATGTGAAAGATGAACAGTCTAACGTTACAGCCAAACAAAGAGTGAAGGGAAAAAAATCAGTCGAGCACCATCCTAAGTATCTCAAAATGGTTTCCGGCTTCGACAGTCTTCGGCAGAGTATTTGACCATTTGAAGAAGAAATTCTAGGTTGCAATCTGTGTTGAAGTTCAAGGGTTTACAAAGGAATTAAAACTTCTAATTCGAGTCTTTTTTTTTAAATACAGCCATCTAGACGTAAGTGCTTTTCAAGGTGCAATATTCAATTTCATTAAAACCTTATGGCATAGCAAGAACTTTGAATAAATTAGTGGGAATAATTGCTCAATATGCAACGTTAATTTCAAGAAAGAGTTTATAAGGTATTTCTCCCGCCTTCCTAGCGTGCCTTCGGGGTGTAGTGGTCAGTACACTGAGCCGGTGTTTCAGATGTCCGGGGTTCGATTCCTGGCAAAGGCGTTGCTAATTTTTTATCTCTCCGGCTTCCAAAAAAAAATCCTAATGTCTCTATTAAGTTAAAAGATGTAAGTTTGAATCTACTTCCACTCTCTCTCTTGAATTAACAGCAAAAAATAGGGTAAAAAATGAACACTTTCAGATTTTACATTACGCCCAAACGGACTTTTTTTAACGAATTGTGTGTTACCTTTATTTATTAAATATCATGTTCTTCGCATTTAAATCATAAAATTCAATTCAACAGCAATATCGCAAAATAATTTTAAAATGGGCATTTCTTTAGAATTTCCGCTACACAGTCTGGCATAAAAATGTTTTTTTTTTTTTTCGGGGGCAGGGGTGTTGCCTGCCATTGCTCGTTTCGAAATTGTCGATTTTGTTAATCAAAAATTCGTTAAAGTGTTACAAAACATGAAACCGATAATAAAACAAATTCCAAATTAGGGCTTCCAGATGCCCATATTCGGTGGAAGATTACGTTATTCAAAATTGGATGGCTCTGGGTACCGTTGTTTTATCACAATGCGAGAAACATACATACATTTATGCAGATTCTTCATTATTTAATTTCTTTAAATATAATACAGGGCGATAATTTTGGTGGCAAAAATTTGATAAGTTGACACTTAAAATTTTCAATGCAAAATGCCAAAACGAAATTAATAGCCCTTCTGGGCTAACGCTCTTTGAGCTAATAAAATTCTTATCTTCTTATCAATTATTTCAACTGAATGATATAAATATATTAATTTGTGCGTGTAGATTTTGTTTATTGACACATTTTCTTTTTCAAGTTATGCGTTATTATGACATTTACAAGCAGCAGATATTTTTGTTTATTCTTGCCTTCGAAAATGACAAAATGGCACGTTGATTTATCTTTATTATTAATGGGATAAGCAATGCGCTTATAGTCGTAGTCCACTAGTGGTTGAAGCTTAAGTTGCGAGTCCAGTCTTCAGCCGTTGAAGAAGCTTTTGTACAAGATTATGGTAACTTTTCCCAAATGCAGTGAAAAATTTCTCTTAGAATGACATGCACCCTTTTCTCGCCCAAGCAGACAGTTTTCATGCTGCCTTTCTAATTAATCAACTAACTGCATTACCATTATCAAAAATGATGTTTTCTCTAATATTCTCGAGTTTTTCAGGAAAATTTATTTCGTAATTTTTACATGCATGAATTACCTGTAAAAAAATCGCAAAACAGTCGTTTTTATCTTGAATGCTCAATATCGCAAAAATCGCTCATGAATAAACTTGTAGAGTCGGTAGGTTTATGGATGAAGGAGACAATAAGAATGTGCAATGCCATCTCCGGGATTCGAATTCCCGACCTCCTGATTACGCGACGGACATGCTAACAGTTACACCATGAAGGCACGCAGAAAGAAGGGAAAAATACATTATAAACTTTAAAGGTTTTGCCCATAAAGTATTTGTGTTACTCTGAGGTCCCACAAATTCGTAAATCGTACATTATATTCGCAGATTTACCAGAACGAGATGTTAAAAGTCTGAAAGTGCTGCTTTTAAAGAATTCCCTTTAAATGCATTTTCCAAATCATTTCGGTAAATACTAAAATTTGCAAACAATAACTGGTAAAGGAATGAAACGCACAGTCAGCAAATTACTGTAGTATATCAGTTTAAAAATAAATAGAATTTAACTTCATAATCGAATGCTGTTTAATTTCCTATTCTATATACACATTTTCTCCCTCCTTTCTGCATGCCTTCGTAGTGTAACGGTAGCACACTCGTCGTATTCGACAGATCCAAGTTCGAGTCTCGGCGAGGGCACTGCTCATTTTTCGCGTCTCCAGCATAAAATGTACCTAAGATCTTACAAGTGGCGCCCGAACTAAAAGGCAGTGAATGATGATTCTTTTCACCACGGTTTGGTGACTGGGGTTCCAAATCCCTTTAAAAGGGTGTATTTTCTTCCTCCTTTCTTCATGTTTTCGTGGTGTAAAGGTAGCACACTCGGCGCGTATTCGAGAGGTCCAGGTTCGAGTCCCGGCGAAGGCACTGCTCATTTTTCCCGTTTCCTACGTTAAAAATATGCTAATGATGCTGCACACTTTTTAAATAAACAGTGATAACTAAAAATACTGATAAGTACGGGTAGAATGCATAAAAATTAATGTATAAAACTAAAAGTTAAAAAAGAAGTATAAAAATCGAGTTTCATAAAATATGCAAGATAACTGATTATTTAAATATTTTAAAACTGCCCCCAAAATAATTAAAAACATACAAGCTTCAAATGTATCCAAGTGGACACCTACCAGTTAGCGTTTGTTTGCTCTGGAAATTATATATAAAAATTCGAGATAGAAGTACTTACACGCGTTTTCCGATGTTTTACCCCTTCACTATAATAAATATTAGCAAACCCTGGGATTTCGGAATTTTCAGACCATTTTAGTGACATTTTTTCTAATAAAAAAAGGCTTCTTAAACTTCAGCTTGTAGGAAAATTGTATCTTTGGCAATATTTCTTATAAAGACGTGAGTGCTTTTAGATTAAATATAATAAAAAACTATAACTAGTTTTTGTCTTCTACCATGCTTTTTATGAGGTTGCAAACTTTTACAGTATCAGTTTCTTAGTATAAATTGTGAAAGGATCTACATAAACTAATATAAGTAAGGATTGATATATTAGAATCTCCTTTCTCCTAAAGTCTAGCATGTCAGAATGAAGTAACTACCTAATGTTGAGTTAATTTTATATCTATCAACTTAAATATATATTAATAAGCTTTAAGTAAATGCTAGTATTTGCGGTAGAGGGCGCAATCTTAGACTTTCACAGCTGAACACGGAAGAAATGGAACCCTCTTCAATTTAATTTAATTCCAGAGCACTTATCAGAGTAAGCCCGTTGAACAACACCGGCATATGAAACTGAAAGTATATTCTGTCAACAAAGAACAGTTTATCTTCCGGCAAGTCTTCAGTGCTGACCGGAAGAGGCAGAACCTATCCAAACTAACTTACGAATCCGGAAGTGGAGTTATGACCTCACGCGAAAGAGAGAGCGGCAATCGACGCGCCTTCTGCACCCCATCTAATCTGCCAATTAGATTGTAGTTGCCATTGGCAACCGCACATAAAGCTGGGATATTCTTTCCTTGTTGTCTATCGCGTAATTGTAGCTGCTGGCCGTTGATCTTTTACAACAAAGAGGGTAGGAAAGTATAATTTCACGCAAAGAAAGTTCCTTTAATCGATGGAGAGATTAAAGGAGGGTTAATCGAGAATCTAAGATGAGATAAAAAGTATGCACTACACTACTACATCTATAATCATCTTCGACAATGATGGATGCAATTCCAAAATCTGCTAAATCCGCCATGTGTAAAGCTCTTTCGAAAACAAATACTAAACAAGAAATATAGAGCAAAGTAAGTAGGCTTGCGCAATTCCGTTGAAAAAATTGTTTATTGCTCCAGCAAATCGAGACATCCAAGATCAATTTTGGAATGCAACCATTTTCGAATGAAGTTTCGTGACAATTTACAAAAATTTATGGGAATTCGAATATTACATTAAAACAACATTATAACGCAATTCATCCCATTTTCAAGTGCAATATTTTATTGTTTCAGTTAGTCAGCTATTTCGACAAGTCACTCTGAAGATTCAATTATCCGCTAAGGAAAGCTAACGGTTGCTGTGTTTTACAACCCAGGTCTAAAGGAGCTTTTCTGCTGACGCAACCTTGTCAGATCAGTTAGCCGAGTTAAATACAGTAGAACCTCGAGATACGAGTTTAATTTGTTCCAGCATTGAACTCGTACCATGAATTTCTCGTATCTAGAAACAGTCTCTCCCATTGAAAATAATGGAAATGCAGTTAATCCGTTTCGAACCCCCAAAAATATCAACATATGAATCAATTTTTCTAATAAATAACACTTGGTGAATAATATAACCATAGTTTACCTTTATGATAGCTTTCGACACCGACTTTAACTGCTTCTCGTTAATCCACACCAACAACAGATTCTAGGTGTTTTGGACCATGCTTGGAAGTAACAGTAACTTCTTTCCCTACATGAAGTTTCGCAATTTCTTTCTGCTTCTTCAGGACAGTGCAGATCATCGATGTCGAAAGGACGTAAGTCTTCGCCAATTCCGTCATTTTTACACCACGCTTATGTTTATCAATGATTTCTTTCTTAATTTTAACGGCCATGGCTTCCTTATTTTTCTTTGCAGTACTATCTGAGGCAACAATCTCCTTGGGAGGCATCGTGAAATAATTATTTTCACATTAAATGTAATAAACAATTGACTCACAAGTGTACAAACACGTAGATCAAAGAGCACCGAGTGATCTGACGAGGGGATTCCCGGAGTCGAGCCGGATGGGGAAATGGCGCCACGCATACCAACATCCTGGCTCATTGCTCATTACTCGAGTCAGTGCTCGTATCTCAAATTTCTCGTATACAGAGGTGTCCGTATCTCGAGGTTCCACCGTATGATGTTAAATTACTTGAGTTTCATCGCAAAATCAAAATTATCCCAAGCTGGTTGCAAAACTTCTGTGCCTCAGCAACAGAGACACCTGAATAACACAGGGTAGTTAACCCTGAATAAGTGTTATAATCTAACCCGAGTCGTTATATTGGCGTCCACTCAAAGCAGACTTGCAATGTGCAACAATAATTTAATGTTGTAAGTTCCCATCGTTCTTGCCTTAAACGGAATGGGAAGTGTATTAAGGAACATAACCTTCGGTCTGTGACATCGAAAAATCCCGATCAGATCCATCTATAGGACATACCCTAATCTGCAAGAATATTACATAAAAGAAATTATAATAAACTGGCTGCTAGTTTTGATAGTTCGACGATAAGGTCCCCAATCGATGCGTAGCAAGAAGTCATAAACCCAGATTTTAGTTAAATACTTAGTTCTTTTAAAACCATTATACTCTAAATCTTTTTTATCATAAGTTCCCTATAAAGGTCTTTTCTAATATTTTTTATGTATATTTCAAGGTATTCTTCAAATTTTTCTTCTGGTTTAAATACGGTAAATTAAATAAGTGGTTTTCTTCAAATTTTTATTACCATTTTCCATATTCAACAAAGGAGAATTTGCAACGAAGCATAACCCTGTTTGGAATAAGATACGATAGATCCATGTTAGGAACTTATTCACGAGTCAGGCAGTTAGTTCTAAAGCAGGAAGACGTATTAAAAGTGAAGTCAATAGGAATAGTTAATAAAAATTTTCCAAATATCCAGACTTATTAATTTTTAAGAGTTGTACTAAATATATTGTAGAGTAAGTGTATACTTTATATTTCAGTTGAGCTAATTAATTGTAAGAAGGTGTAGAATCATAAGGTTATTTTGAAGCTGGAGACAAAAAAAAAAAAAAAAAAAAAAGGGGGGGGGCAATGCGCACCCTGGGACTCGAACCTTGGACCTCTTTAATACGCGCCGAGCTTGCTGATCATTAAACCACAAAGGCATGCTAAGATTGCAGGAAAAATACCTTATATACTCCTCCTTTTAAAGGGCGATTAAGGATTAGGGGACCCAATCGCTTAAAACCTGGTGGTGAAGAATCTTCATCCACCACTTTTAATTCGGGCTCCAATGTACAGTTATTTGAAAATTTTCCAGACAAGGAAATCGAAGAAATCCGTGAAGAGCGTGCTGATTATTACACCACGAAGGCATGGTAAGAAGGCGGGAGAAATACCTTACAAAATAGCCTATGTTTAACTTACGGAAATTTCATGTTATTTCCTTCGGTGTAGGAAACAGAATTAAGCAGATTTTAAGATCTGTTCTTCTTAAGTAGCATACAATTAGACCAGAAAAGATCACATGGGAGTATTCACCGCATCTTGTAATTACCACAGAGTCAGGAAAAGAGTGTAAAGGTCTCCTTATTAATCTAAATGAAGATTAACAGACGTCACCAACTTGTGCTTACAAAGCTTTGGCTTTAAATCAAAGATAATGGATGAACTAAATCTAATGATATTTAAGTATAGCCTGACGGCTCCATACTATTACTAACGCGCGTGCATTTCCTCCTCTAAAACCTTCCATTAAATACCTCCTTCTTTAATTAAGGTACAATAAGACGTCGAACAAACATTAATTTAGCAGTGAAACAACAAAAATCAGCTTTGTATTTTCAAATTTGCACAGGACTAGTTTCGATGATTTTACCGAACCATCATCCTCAGCTGCAAAAGCGCAAATGAACAAGATAAGATATAATGATTAGATAAGATAAGAAAGCCTGGACAGGAGATAAGTCACTGGCGCCATCTGTTGATGAAACCAGAACTAAAACATAATTTCTTTAAAGGCTGAAGGCAAAGATGGATTGGAATTAGAGTCGAACAGAAAGATTTTTTTGAATGTGAAATGCCTCTAGAAAATCCAGTTCACCAATGGAAGATGTTTTTTGAATAATTTTGACAGCAGAAAAGTTGAAAGTGTGATTTTCGGACCAATAATGTTGGGCAACAGAAGACTTCTGTGTTTTCTTTTTTTCTAACATATGCCTCAAGTTCCTTGACGCGAAATTTTAAGGCTCTCTTAGTCTGGCCAGTGTCCAAACTAAGAGATTAATCAGTGATATAATGTAATAATTAGTCCAAACTCATTATTACATTACAATAAGCAAAACATTAGACAAGAGGGAAAAAAACGGGTTAATAGGAGTGAGTGTAACAGTAGATTGGTAGACTGCGAGCTCAACGAGAGCTTAAAATACCTTTACAAACCCTTTTGGGCGACCGCTAAAATCTGAAATCTTTCAGATTTTATTCCTTTTTTTAAGTTTCAATTTTTTTTTAATATATATTATCTCGAAAAGGACAAATTATCTTTGCAAACATTGCTTACTCGTTGAAACGCCGAGAACTACATTAGTCTCCGCCAAAAATGAATTAAACTTATAAATTTTCAGTCACACTACAGGAGCATTTAATATATTTCGAACGAAGCCGCCTGAATGAGGGAAATGATTATTTACATCGAGATTACACTAAACACGGGCTTTATCTTATTTCAAGAAACATATGCAGCGCTCAGCCAAAAAAAAAGTGTCTCGACCTCGCTTCCAAACAACTAAGTCTTGTGGGGAAACCATCTCAAGGCGGCTTTGAAAAGCGTTTCGATATCTTCTCTTATCGCGGTATTACAAGATAGTGAACAAAATAAAGATTTACCACCGATAAGGTTAACCCTGAAGTCGAAATATCCTTTAAAATGAATGGCACGCTGATGAAGGCGAATTGTTCCTTGATTTGTCTAACAGGATTACAAATCAAATTTTATCTTGAATTTGTGGCATATCTACAATATGGCGTTATTGAAATATATATTGTTGAGGGCGTATGGGTTCCTAATAGATTGAATGCACAAGCCCGATGATAGGTAAAAAGAAATTATTTTTATCAAAAGAAATATTTCGGAACTCCGGAATTTTCCACAGAAATATTCGTACAAGTGTTCACAGTATCTCATAGTATAATTAGCAGTTACACTTCAAACTACTAAGAGCGTTAAACACAACGCAATGCAAAGAGCATCTAAAGAGAAATCTAACTCGGATTTATCTCAGTACACACGGAACTACAACTGCAACAACAATGCCCTAGCCGGGACTCGAACCTGGACCTCTCGAATACGCACCAAGTGTGCTACCGTTACATCACGAACGAATGCAGAAAGGAGAGAGAAAATACTTTATAATATTACGGATTCTTAGTTTTAATGAACAAATAAATGTAGTTGTTCCATTTAAAAGTGCAAATATTAAAGTAAACAATTAAAAGGCAGCTAAAGTGTTTTTGGTTTTGAAAGTATTGGAAATTTTGAAGTTAAGTATAAGTACATAAATAATTGGACATCCCATATTAAAAAATTACTTGAAAATGGAACAAAGAACACTTTACATTAAAAGGTTTTTCCCAAAAGTAAATAAAAACAAGAAAGACCCTTTCACAGCAATGTGAAACTAAATGCCGTTCGAAAGGCAAGACCCCAAGATGAGCCTCGTTTCCTGTCTCAAACCCCTTTTTACAAGATGGATTCGTAGAGGTGAAACTGTGCAATACGTTTCTTTAGCCTTGAATGTATAAAAGAAACTTTTCGGTTAGCGAAAAGAATACCATGTAGCGTGACATCAGCTTTTTAATGAACTGCGACTATTCGTTAAGTCTTTTGATATAAAGGCTCTTTTGTTGGTTTTAAAAGTACTTTATAGGGAACATGCAAAGTGAAAAAAAAAACTGAAATCATTACGACGTAGTTTATAGCGGAATCGCCGGCTGGAAGGGGAGATTCTTAGGATTGATAAATCAGCAATGTATTTCGTGCTTGCTTTCAGGAATTTTTTTTATTCTATTAGGTAGCAGAGTGTAAAACTAAAAACGGGTGGTTTAAGCGACAATTAACTGAACAGTGTAATAATAATAAATAACTGCAATTTAATAATATTATAATTATAAATGATGTAACAATCTTTACATAGTATAATAAAGAGTCTGTCTCTGTGTGTGTGTGTGTCTTTCGTTCGCGCTTGCGCGTAAGCTAATAACCCACGGCTACGAAATTTGGTACATAGGTGCAGCTAGACAAGAGCCAGTGCACCTCGAAGCGATTTTTTTTTTTTTTTCAAATTAGAATTAGAATTTTTTTAATTTTATGTTTTGTGACGAAATCGCGTCATTTTGAGACATAATGGGCTATAGGAAAGCGAGATTTTACTCTACCCACTCCATTTTCACATCGTCATGAAGCGTAGGTACTTAGCTATTTTACGAACTTAATAAATTTCGTGTTTCAATAAATCGATTAAATATTAATCTATTTAACAAAGTGCACTTAACACCTTTTCAACGGGATTTTTTCTAAAAAAGTTTATTTTTATAAATGTACAGTTTATTTTTCTTTGATTTTTGGACACGTTAAACTTTCATCCTTGCGACTGCTTTTACAAAATGATTTTTGAAAAAATGACAATATTTTATATTTAAAAAAAATTAAATGAAGCTTCTGAATACACTTCTCACATCTCACATCTTTAAAAATGTGATTTTGGCAACAATTTTCCTGTCTTATTGTTGTTGACAGATTTTTGATGAAAGCGCATCATTTTGAATAGTTTCATTCTTTTAGAAATATGGGTTTGGCAACAATTTTTCATCGTATTTCTTGTGTCACTGTTTTTAAGAATTTGACAATTTCATTGTCATTTTTATGTATACATAATACATTTTTATTGATTTTTTTTTGATAAAGTTGTTCTGCAGAGTAATATTCTGTGCAGTTTTTAAATTTAATGTTTGGTATTCCCTTCAGGCATTTTTCTGGTACATTTAAAAGCCAGACGAAGGCTGGCCGCGTAGCGGCTACTTTAATTATAACAAAAACCTAAAAAAGGACAAAAAACATCTGAAAGGTTTCAGATATTAAATTACGCCCAAAGGGGTGTTTTTTAATCTTTTCTGTGTTACCTTTATTTATTAAATATCATGTTCTTCGCATTTAAACCGTCAAATTCAGTTCAACTGCAATATCTCAAAATCATATCATATTTTAATGTCTCACCAGAGGATTTGTTAAGGCTTTTTATGCTCTCGCTGAGCATCGCAGCTTACCAGTCTGCATCTGGACTCACTCCTGCTAATAATTTTTTTGTCCTTTTAGCTTTATTATTAAGCGTCACTTTCTTCGCAATTAAGCAACATAAAATTGAAGAGCAAAATCACAGGTATTGAAAAACAGCATATCTTTAGAATTTCCCATAGAGCGTTCCGGGTTGCCATATACTTTTTTTTATATTCGCTGTATTATTTCTTTGAAAGCTAGCTGCTCGAGAGGCAGCTGCCTAAAGGAATTATCATAAAATAGAAAAAGTTGATAACGGTTTTAATACGTTCAGCTACTGTGAATTTCATGAAAATATTTAATGTTTCTAATTAAACATATTATGATTTAAAGGCATTTTTATTATAATCGATAAGATTAAAAAGTTAAAAAAAAATATTTTTAAGAACTGCATTTATTGCTTTCCAATCACTTAATTTGCTACTTAGTAACAAAAACTTTAAGTTTGAAAGTGAAATACCTTATGCTTTACTGAATGACTACAGTCGGTACGTAAGAAGATAATAACACAAATTTGGAATTTGTTTATTATCTATTTCATATTTTGCAAACCTTTAACGAATTTTTGATTAAGAAACTTAAAGATTTCAAAACGAGCAATGGCAACACAGTACTGGAAGAAAAAACATTTTTATCTCCAGCGCGTGAGTCTGTGTATAGGAAATTCTAAAGATACACTCTTTTAAACATTTTGCAATATTGCTGTTGCCTTGAATTTTATGGTTTAAGTGCGAAGAACATCATATTTAATAAATAAACGTAACACTCAAAACGTTGAGAAAACGCCTCTTTGGGCGTGATATAAAATTTGAAAGCCTTCAGATTTTTTCCCCTCCTAGCTTCTGCTTAAATAATTTATTAATATTAGAAAAACGCCATTGTTTATTGGTAAGAGAATTTAACAATTACTACGCATTTTAAGTAAAAAATGGCTTGAATATTACAAACCCGAATTCTTTAATTTAATTAAACCTGAAACATTGCAAAGAATTAATTAATTGATTAATTAAAGAGCTAAAAGTTTAATTATTTGAGAAACTTCTTCAAACTTTATCATTAGATATTTCTCATTAGAATTTTTTCCTAATTATAACAGCAGTACTGTAGCTAATTTGAATTTCTATTCAGAAAAGATTTTTGTCAACAGGGCTAGTTCTTTCTTTGCATTCAAATAAACAACTGTGTGTACGAAAATGAAACTGTTTGTTTATCCAGTTAGTTACAACTCTCGAGTCGCATTTTAAACTGTTTCCCATTATTTTTTATGAGAACATACGATAATTCACTTTGAAGTATTTAATCTGGAATGTATTTTATCAAGTTTATTGTCTATTGTTGCAATGTCATTTGATATGATGTACCACGGTGCTTTCTCTTATGTCACTACACATTTCTTTTACAAGGCAGTTACTTAAAAAAACGAATTTTGATTTGATAATACTATAGAATAAACGTTTCTTATTTTGCGTCACATTACTTATTTACCATATGAATTAGTTAATTTTCCTTTCTGAGAGTTGCTGTCATTTCAAGCAGCATAAAGGTTTTAGTAATCATCGATGTTACTGGGACACTTGCTGGTGCTGAGAGCTGTTGCCATCACACGCAGAATAAGATTTTAAATTAATCTTTCGAAATATAACAACATGTTATTCATCATTCTGGTGGAATGGGTTTAAGTAATGCACCTACATTTTAATAATTTTTATTTCAATGCTATTTTTTACCCCATAGCAACACATTGCTTATCCATTAAAAATGATCAATTTAGAATTAATATGCATTTAATAATTTATAGAAAAATTGTAAAAAAGTATTTAATATTGCAGTTTATAACATCGTGTAATATCAAACTGATACATTTTACAGATATTTTGATTTGTAATTCATAAAAGTCATTAGTGACATCATCATGTTAATTATGCACTCCGAATCGTTTGTTTACACACGATTACATCCAACAATTCACCAAAATTGTTTGTAGAATAGTTCTATTTGGAATGTAGAAAATATCATTTACTTATGTTCGAAGAAAAACCTATTAGAGCATAGATAATTTGTTTTTCGCTCGTAGCATTTCTAGAGAATACGTTGGTAAAATGCTTCCTTTAATACTTGTTATAGATTAGCCGTTAGTACAAATGGTGGAGACGTACGTTATTCAAAATTGGATGGCTCTAGGTATCTTTATTTTATCACAGTGTTAGAAATATACATACATTTATGCAGAGGCTTCCTTATTTTATTACTTTAATACAGATAAATACAACGTTTATTTATCTTCCAAATAATAATTGTGAATTCGACAAATATGAGGGATTTAAATCCACTTCTCAATAATTAAAACTCAATAATTAAATCTTGCTAATACACTGACAGCCCATGAGCATCAGTACGCCAGCTGCTAATACTCAATTAACTACTCGCGCTATGACTTAGCATGTTTAAGTGAAATTGATTTTGATCTGGATAGCGAAAAAACATTTATGTATATAGTAGTACATAGTATCATGTAAAATTCTTCATTTGAGTACATTATGTATTTCATTCACTGCACATGTATTTTAGTATTAAAGGCCACTCAACCGGTATAGTGGTTAGCGACGCTGACTGCCGTATCGAAGGGCCCGAGTTCGAATCCCGGATAGTATAGATGTTTGTAAATGTACAGTGTCTATCGGCATGAAGGCACTCTAAATATGTGGCGGGCCGGAAGTCCTCTCGAGAGGTTTTTGGTAGGGGGAAGAGAGGTAGGAGATCTTCTGACTTTCTTTCCTTTCCATCGACAGCGAGGCAGCCGGTCCACTGGGTAGTTAGCATATCGGCCAGGTAGCCCCGCTGACGGAAATAACTTGAACAAAAGACACACTTATAAATACATATTGTGCTCAAGACGACTGCTGGGGGCAGTGCAAACAAATGCTGGACGAAGACGATAGCGCATGATGGAAGAAGGGTGCATTGCAGGCGTGAAGAACAATTCCAGTTACATATTTACAGAGTAATGGATAGGTGGTTACAAATACTAAAAGTAATAAGAAGTAAAATACTAGAAAGTAAAACAATGCATAAAATAAAAAAAAGGCAAAACAGTAGAAACAATACATAAAATAAGGCAAAATACATAGTTCAAGGTTCATAATTCAAGGTTTACAGTTCAAGAAGATAAATATATACAGGGAATAAGAAAAGCCGAATAAGCTAACTTAAGATAAAATTAGTTCGCTACAGGTACAGAGCATACAGGGGCTGTGCTGGTGACGAGGATGGTGGCTGAGAATTACTCCAGCCTGTCTGAGATTATGCGTGCAATGTTTATGCAATCGCATATGCGTTTCAATGCATTGCGAGTTTTTGAAGTAGCTTCGGCCCATGCATGGATGTGGTTTGCTACTGGTTGCCTAAGATGATATTTAGCGGTCTCTCTGCAAGCGAACAGATAGTGGTCCGGATCTCCTACCATCCCGCATGAGCAATGCTCGTTTTCGCGTCGTCTGAAGCGATGCAGGTAAGTCATGAAGGGACCATGTCCTGTTAGATACTGAGTGAAGTGAGACGAGCCAGATTTTAGAAGCCGGCAGACTTTTGGAAAAAAATTGTAAACTCTTCTGCCGGTGGTTTCTGTCTCCCACAGAAGTTGCCAACGTTTGAGTAATTCTCTCTCGAGCTCAGCTTTTAAGAACGAACCCGGGAGAGGCACGTCAAGTGTGCGAACGTGGGGGTCAGTTGCTGCTCTTTTGGCTATTGCATCTGCAATTTCGACTGTTCCCCCAGGAGTGCTCTCCACCAAAATTGGAGGTGGAACTGAGCGAAGTCATAATGTCAGCTGTATGATGCTCAAGACTCTTGCCAACGACAGGCGCAAACTTGCACTCTTTGCCGCAATAAATTTCGCGGACTTGAATCTGATGTTACTGTCAGACAAAGGAGGTTAAGTCACAACAACACAACACAGCAACAGTATTAAATAGCGTTGTAATAATAAATAGGATTTTTTATAAGGACCAGTTACTTATCCTCCACTTATTGAAAAAGTTCGTTTGATATATATCCAAGTATCTAAAACTGATTAATACCGAGGTAATACCTTATTATCTAGAATATCTGAATGGTTGATTTCTAGGAGCTATTAAGATTTCTGGACTATGAAACTTGAAATATTAACTGTACTTTCGTCGGGATTGGAATCTCGGATCTTTTTCCGCCCTCTCTAACCACTTAACCACTTAAACCCACGATAACAAGTTCTGGAAAATGAATTTCTTATAGACTAGCTAGGGCAATGCTCTTTATGGACATGTAAACGAAGAGATGCTTTCGTGACAAGCTTTTGAAGGAAAAAATTGCTTATATTTGCGTTACGCTCAGGAAAATCCCCGAAAGCATCTGCATGGCTGTGTTCAACTACCGAAACATTTTGCTGCTTCATTTTGCAGCTGGTAGGCTAAGTGAAATATGCATAATTTGTTTATGATTATTCTTTAAATCAGTGGTGACCGATGGCACACCCACACTATACGTATACAAGCTATGATTTTTCGTATCCTCGGCAGGTTTAGCAAAATATAATCTTACTAAGCGATGAAGTATGTTTTCATATTTTTTCCTTTTAAAATACAACAAACAAAGATACTATAATCGTATATTTAGAGTTGAAATTTCTCGTAATATTTATTATTTGAAAACTGGTCAATTTGTTGCTTTGCATGAGAACTCATAGGAAACAAAGAGTCACAGAAATAAGAAAAGAATACCAACCCTCCAACAGCCGTCCGGTGGGGAGGATGGTGAAAGCGCGTGATTAGAATGTTGAAAGAGATGCTAAGAAGAATTTTGGGCCGAAAACGTCTTGACTATGAAGAGTTGTAAACTATTCTATGTGACTGCGAAGCTACAATAAACTCTAGGCCACTTACGTATATTGAAGACAATTCGGAAGGTCTGAAGCCATTAACTCCCGCTTGTTTCTTCCAAGGTATTCCTAGCAGTGAAACAATTGATTTAGATGAAATCGACAGTAAAAGCCTAAATATAAGACTGCGTTTTGTACAAAAATTAAGGCAGAATGTAAGAATGAGATTTCGGAATGAGTATTTTGCAATGTTGATTCATAAAGATAAGAGCCAGGAAGACTTTTTAAGAGTTGGGGAGGTCGTTCTCCTAGAAACTGATGGCAAGCGTATCAACTGGCCTTTAGGAATCGTCATCCTAAAGTCTTTTCTGGAGCAGATGAACACTCAAGAGTTGCCAGAGTGAGAACAGCTGGTGGAGAGGATTGAGACCATTCCAGAGACTTTATCCGTTAGAAATCAACAGTTCGGAAAAGTTACCATTCATTGCTCAAGATGCTCGAAGGGACAAAAGCGTCTCTACGAAGATTACGTAGCTACGTCTCTACGAAGATTACGTAGATCTACGAAGATCATTAACTGCGGGGCGTAACTACGAAGATTCATTAGCTACGCCCCGCAGCTAATGAATCAGATTACAGTGAAGATGATGATTCATCACCCAAAGTCCCAGATGTTGTCACTAGAGCTGGTCGATGTGTTGAAATTCCCAATAGACATGATTTATAACTTTTGTTGCAATTTATAGGTATTCTACAAATTGCAAGGTGGGAGTTTGTTTGAGTAATACCAGCTACAACTCAACTCTGTTTAAGAATTTTATGTTTTGAAAGTAATCTATATCGTTTTTTAATTATACTGCTTCTAAATTTTGTAAATATCTTCAATTAAAGTGGTTTTTTTTCCACATTAAATCCATAGTTACGTTCGAATCTTTTAAAATTCATAGTATCGTCTTTGCATTGCATTTTTTAAGTCTTAAATTTAATGGTATAAAAAATTAAAAATATTTAAAAAAAGTTAAAACCTGTTTACTGTGTACCATACAAATATAACAGAAATCTTTTCATGAAAATCACACCATAGCGATCTTGCGAACAATTCTGCATTTTACTGAAAACTGTATGACATTTTCATTTGCTTGTATATGCATTCTTGCATTTAGTCTCAGTATTGTTGCATCTAAAAACCTATTTATAAAGTTAATCTAAAATAAGTCTAACACATGTATCTACATCGCATTTCTAAATCTTGGCTAAATAAAGCACACTATTGTACCCGGCCTTAAAGTAGCGTAACGCATCTTCAGTTAATCGCCATGGGTACAGAATTTCGCCACCATTGTTTTGAATAAAGACTAATCAAAAGAATGCGTTAATGAGTAATTAGCAGACATCATTAATAAATAATCAAAATAATTACCTGAAAATTTTTGCTTTTGATTTAGAACAAAATACTAATTCGAAAGTAAAGTACTAACCAGAAAGTTAACTTGCTAACCAGGAAGACGAAAATCGTAATGTTCAAAATTTTAAAAAGCCATTTCAAAACGTTATAAAACAGAAGAATAGTATTTTGATTAAAGAAGCTGCTAAAAGCGTTTCCAGAATGCTGAAAACCTAGCCTCCAATAGTAAAAATTTTAATGGGATAAATAATTATTTAATACTTTTTTAAATCTTTTTTTCTTTTAAATAAATATAGATCTTTAAAAATGCGTAACGTTTGCAGTAGAAAAATTAATCAGTATTTTTCTACTCGTCATTTTAGCAGTAAAGCAATTCAAAATGCTTTCGTTAAACGATAAACCAGAAGTAATCCATGAAATTACAAAAGAGTATAAATCTTAACTAATTAAATTTTGATAATATAGTAATCATAACATATTCACATAATATATTCAAAATAGTCTAAGTAAAATTTCAAATATATTCGAATAAAATTTGTACTAATAATGTAGAACTTTTAACTGGAATCTCGAATAAAGTCTACTTTCATAATAAATTTTTCAGGCTTTCCATGGACATTTGCCTATGATTTTTGCTTAATAATACTGAAAAAGCAATCTCTGGATTTACCATTAGGACATATAGGGTTTCCTTTACAATTTATAGTGTAATTTGTTTTTTAAATTACACAACCTTAAAGCAGTGTCTCCCAAAGTGTGTGTCGCCTTACGGTTTTTAGTGGCTCGCGAAGCGATATTTTCCCCCCTTGTAGTATGATGACCATATTTATATTTTTGAAAATTAATAAATTTCATAACTATTGATTCATTTAAATAATTATATGTAGTTCTATTTTATTAATTAATTATCAGTTTATTTTCTTGTGGATCTCTTCTTTCTTTTCCTCTTTTCTTAAACTTAACTAGTTACATTCCAATACGTCGCAACTAATTAAGCATGTGGATCACTATGCTATCTAAATTCAAAGTTTGGGAAACACTGTCTTAAAATATAGTACACAAAAGTATACAAAAAGTGACAAATAGATTTTCTTTATTATTTCCCTTCCATAAATTAATATTCACAACAATGTGCTGACGAAAATGATCGATAGCTGAAAGTATACAATGTCTCACAAAAATGATCGAGCACTATAATTGTTTTTTTTTATTTATTTTTTAAATAACAGGAGAAAAACTTTGAAATAAAATAATAAAGAATATTTCTTCTTTCAATGCACATTTTCCTAGCTCCCTTTTTGTACTAAATAAATTTGAAAAAAGTAAATAGTAAATTATAAAATTACGTTTTATTTTGAAATGGACAAAAAAAATATATCACAAAATTAATTGGACATTTTCAGAATTTCTAATTAAAATAGTCTGCAATAAATAAAACACGAAAATTTATGAAATTTGGATAAAGAAGCTAGGAAACAACCTAAAAATCGTTTGCATTTATAATTCGAATTATTTTTTAGAAAATATTCGTTATTTTAATGTTTTCTTACTATGGCTCGCTCACGAAAGGAAACATTTTTAAAAATTCACAGATTAGTTCTTGATTTGCATTAAAAGAAACGTAAATCTGTAGAAAATTGCCTATTTACGTAATTTAAGTAATTCTACAGTTTTTGATATTATTCAGGGCTATGGGAAACAGAGTCGTATTCAAATCTGGAATACTATCTAAGTTATCTGAGAGAATGAAAGACGTTATTCTAAGATATATTAAAACGAATCCAAGACTGAGTGCTCCTAAACTTGTTGCGAACTATGTGAATTATATGGAACATTCGTAAATCCAGAAATTTTAAGAACAGTAATCCGATCTGCAGGATATCATGGGCGAGTAGCAAGAAAAAGAATTATGTCCGTAAAAACAATAGAAAATCTCGACTCTCTTTCGTAAAATCGATGAAACAAAGGATACCTGACTACTGGAAAAATGTATTGTTTGTTGAAGAAAGCAAATTTTTCATCTCCGGCGCAGGTAGACAAATGCTGTTGTGTACAAAGCCCAAAGAAGAATTTTGGAAACAAAACTTAATAGCAAGAGATACGAGGCCGAGAAGGAGTTATGGAATGGTGATCTATGGCATATTCCGGAGTTGGTAATATAGAGTTTATACATGGTCATCATGGATCAGTACAAGTGTCTTGACATCTTGAAGCAAAATTTGGCATCGTCACCACAAGAATTTAATATACAAAATAGTTTTAAATTCTACCAGGTCAATGATCCAAAGCAGACTGCGCACAATATTAGACTCTGACTGTTATATAAGTGTCCAGAAGTAATTAAAGCACCACCTCAATCGTCAAATTTTAATCCTATCGAACACATTTGACAGGAGCTACAATCAGAAATTCGAAAACAGAGAATATCAACGCAGCAACAGCTGGAAAGTTGCGAGTCGAGAGAAGTTGCATAATATAAGTCTAAAAATAACAAAACACTTGTGGATCCAATGACCAAAATATTAAATGAAATGATCTAGTGTAAAGGTAATCCCACAAAATATTAAGCAGCAAAAAAATGCAAGTTTCTGTCATTTTGGCTGCTACTAAGTGTCCGTTTATTTTTGTGAGAATGTTTCTCCTCATTAAACAAACAATATTGATTTGTGAATTTTATTTTCGTCTTTTGAAAAATGTATCTACTATAAAAAGAATGTTGAATTTATATATAATCAAAATAAAAGCCTTTCTTTAATTTATTTTAGCTTTTATTCTTTAATCCGTTTTAATTTATTTTAGTTTTTCGTTCATTAAAGTGAACAAAAATTCGAAGTGTCAGATCATTTTTGTGAGCCACTGTATGTAAATAGATAACTCATAAAAGTAAGATTTAAGTTTAGGTTTATACTTTATATAGTGTTGTTTGATTTAGTAGGCAGATTATCAATAATTTATTTATTTAATAAAAGCAAGAAAAAGTTACACAACTTGGGAATAATATAAAACGTAGAACGACATAAAAATAATAATTATACCTCTCTTGGGGGGGGGGCAGAGGGTTCTGTGCGTTTTTTTTTTAATTAAAACCTGTTACTCCAAAACTTTTATTTTAAGAATGATATTTTTATTTAATTTCAAAATTAATCCTCATTTCTAGGTCTGCTTCAATGAATATACAAATAAATTTAATTTCGCAAGACAGAAACTGTTTGCAATAGAATTAAAAGAAACCTTCATTGCTCTCTAAGAAGCGAGTTACTATTTTTTAAATAATTTTTGCATTTTATTTAAAATTTTAAAGCGATTTTTTTAATCTGACCGATTTTAATAGCTAATTGTACTTTTTTCTTCATAAACGAAATCGATAATACTTGTTTTATTTAAACAAACATCAAAAATTATGTTTATTCAGTTAAAAAAAATATCGCGGAAACCAACAGTCAATGGAATGGCATTCTTTTCAATCCTATCGTCTGTAAAATGATGGATAGCTTACCGGTTGACTGGATTCGAAGTTCGCTCAGTCTCACGTGCACTACGAGGTCGGGAGAGGATCAGTTCTGATACTGACTGGCATCTCACTGACATCCACTACAGATGTTCCTTCCGTACTAAGCGGCGGAGACGTGACGTCATTCCACTCGGACCAATGAGAGTCGCGGCTTCTCATATTTTACGCAGTTGCTGCCATTCAGGATGCATTGATGAGCGAATGGTATGTTACGGAAGAAGATGGAGAAGAAGTCCATTTAACGGACGGACCAAACAGGGCTAACCAACGTCTTTCGACTATTAGGCGCTTGTGAGGGGGTGGTTGTGAAAAATAAAGCATTCGAAAAGTAGACCCCTTTTTTTTATTTGCTGGTCGTTGAGAGTAACGAAGCCTTTAATTGGAGTATTAAAATGTGGGCAGAGAAAGAGGGTGTATTAGTTGTAATTTTGCAGTTGGCTGATTATCGAACTGAACTTCATGAGTTACATTCTTTTCAGTTTTCTTTGAAACAGAAATTTAGTAGCGGTAGCAAATTACTTTTCTTCGGACGGCTTTTGTGCCATCACACGTAGAAACATTTTATCTACCCACGTTTTTTCAAAACTCATTAAGTTGTTTTTAGAGTATTTGTCACAATCAATTCTGAGTTCTTTTGGCTGATGGAATAGAAATTCCGTCATTAAATGCAATCTAAGAAGTGAAGATTTCATTTCAATCTGTACTATAACTTCTTCTTTCCGCATTCTTCACCGGTATGCAAATTAGTTCTTAGAGCAGCGATTCTCAACTGGTGGTATGCAAGAGAAAAATAGGTGGTACGCAAAGAAGCAAAGTATTTTTAACTATTAAATTCAAAAATTAAATAATAAAATTAAAAAATCTCATGAAGAAAGAGAACAATTGATAGAAATTTCCTGTGATCGAACTCTGGCTGAAGATTTCAAAAATAACACACTTCTTGTTAACTTTTGGTTGAACCGAGAAAAAGAATTTAAAGACATTTTAAAATAAAGCTGTTAAATTTTTATTCTCTTTTTGCACAACCTATTTGTGTGAACAAGGATTTTCTTCCACGTTAAAAAATAAATACCATGATAAGAAAGAAGAAAAGGTGGATTTTAATTTACGGTTAAAACTAAGTGAAATAACATCAGACATAACTAAGCAGAACTTAGGTTCCAGATCAGTAGGAATCCTACAAGCCCCCCAAAAAATTAAAATCAAAGATATTAATTAAAAACTCGAGAAAACGATAATTTTCGCCCTCATTTTTCCGAGTGGCAACAGTCTCGCAAGTTGGAGATGAAAATCTGCTTTATTTCGCGAAGCGTTGGAACTCGCTTTCAAATCGTAGAGTTGGTTACTTAAGAAAGTTCTTACAATGAAATAAAGGTAACATTGCCAAATTTTAAACACATTATTCCTGATTCCAAAAAATCGGGAAGCCATTTCGACGGTTTCCATCTTCGTACGACTTTAATCAGCCCAGATATAAATTTTAAAACTCTGAAAAAACTCATTTTTCCGAGAGAAACTTGAACTAAGTAAATTCGCAATTACGTAAGTGCACAAAAGTCATAACATTCAAATTAAAATCGACCAGTCAGATGGAAATAATCCGTAAATAATTCCTCACTTCTTCGATTCATTCAACTATTATCCTCGTGGTTTGTTTAGTCACGCCTTTATCACAATGTGTTTACTGTTTTGACCATTTATTTATATACAGGGTGACCGGGGAAAAAACTTCCCCTAGCCGCCTGTCCGCTCAACCAATCGAAATGAAATTTCAGATATTATTATTGGAAGATATGCGAGCCGGATTGTGATGATTTAAAGCATTATAGCTCTCACGGTTACGGTTATAGTGAAAGCATTTAAAATTTTCGAATGGCAACACCTAGTTTTTTTTCCTGTGCAAGATGAAAAATGGATTAAAAAAAAACATAAATGGTGTTGGAACTGCTGCTGCATGCTGTCTAAATACGAGCATCATTAATGAAATAATGCATTTTTCAAGGTCAAAGGGGAAAACGTTTTTCCTCCTGTCGGGTCTTGCAGCGTGAAAGACAGTCCAAAAATACTTTTCTATCTGCATACGATATGCTTATCAGGTAGAAATGTTCTTTCTTTAGCATTAAATTGGACGCAATTCATTATTACACATTTGTTGTTATGCAAAGGCGATTTTTCACTTATTTATTTATTTTAGCTGTTATACTGGACGTAGTTTGTATGGGTTACAAGCTCTTTGTCATTTGTCATGATGTAGTGAGACCTGAAAGTAGAAGATTACATGACAGAAAATTAAACAGTCAATAAGATGAAAAAGGGATTTTTCTGATTCAAAGTTTCTATTATACTAGCGGGCAAGCCCTCCAGATGAGCAGACTGCAGCCAAAGCAAATTTTCTAAGTTCTATGTACCTCTGAAAAACAAATATATGAAAATCACTACATAGTATAAAACAAAGTCGCTTTCTCTGTCCCTATATCCCTATGTATGCTTAAATCTTTAAAACTACGCAACGGATTTTGATGCGGTTTTTTTTAATAGATAGAGTGATGGAAGAGGAAGGTTTATATGTATAATAACATCCATTAAATAGTGGAGAAATACTGTTATTTTTTAGGTTTCTAATGTGATGTCGTAAATAATTACATTTTTTCCGCTTACATTGCAAACGCAACCCTACGAGGTTTATCAAAATAATGTACTAAGTATTGTACACATTGAAAAGGTCTACAGATTTAAAAATTGAGGGAAGTAGCGTTTGCGGCGGTACCGGCCGGCCGGGGCGGCGGGAGCGTGCCTATAAATAGCGCGTCGGAGGCCGCGGTTCTCCCTATAACACTTTGAATTTAGCAGCGATCGGACGCGTTTATTATCGGAGCTCTCTTTTAGCGCGACAACGTATCAGTAATTATAAGTAAGTTACGATAAATAATTGTATGATAGTAGTTTTAAAATATAAATGATATTCTATTCTAAGGTTAATTTTTAAATCGCACTTATAGTAATTATAAGTACATAAGGTTAGATAAGATTAGATTAAATAAAACCATAATTTATGGATTGGAATTTTCTATTAAGATCTTGGTTAAAATTTAGAGTTAAATCAATTTAATATTAGGGAAATTATTTTCAAAAATCGTAATTTAAGGTGAGGTATGTAAGTTTAGAAAAAGATTATGAACTGCGATTCATTCTTAAAATATCCATTAATACTTTAGCCGGAGCGGGTCGCTAGTATTTCAATATGAAAGAAATTAGTTCATTCTTTCCAACCAACAACAAATTCGGAAATAATTTTTTTATTGAGTATTATATTTTATTTTATTTTATTTATTGAGTATTATTTTTACTATTGCCGAATCAGAAAACAAAAATTTTTAGCACTTCAAGTTATACACATGACGTCATGATTTAAATTTAATGTAATACAACAACTTTTTTTCAGTATCAATCAAAGAATTAACGGGGCAATAATATGTCGTCTCAATTATACTAACCTAAAACAAAAAAGTTGCCACCAGCAGCTATTTATTTACAATGCTGACTGACATTAATTGGAAAAGAAAAAAAAAAAAAAAAAACCCTGAAAGGTTTCAGATTTTAAACTACGTCTAAAGGGACTTTTTTTAACATTTTGTGTGTTACCTTTATTTATTAAATATCATGCTCTTTGCACTTAAACAATAAAATTCAGTTTAACAGCAATATAGCAAAAAAATTTTTAAATGAGCATATCTTTAGAATTTCCGATACATAGTCTCGCGCGCTGGAGATAAAAATGTTTTTTTTTTCGCACAATGTTGCCATTGCTCGCTTTGAAATTGTCAAGTTTGTTAATCAAAAAATCCCAAATGCTTTACAAAATATGAAACAGATAATAAAACAAATTCCAAATTTGACTTACAGATGCCCATATTCGGGTGGAGATGTACGTTATTCAAAACTGGATGGCTACTGTTTTTTTATCGCAATGCGAGGAACATACATATTGTTCCGTGCGTACGGGTTCGTAATAGATTGAATGTACAAGTCCGATTAAAAGTTAGTAAAATTTTATTTTCACGCAATATAATCAGCAGCTATATTTTAAACTACTAAAACGTTAAATAGAACGCAATCCAGATCGCAGAGAAAGTTAATCCGATCTCACTACGAATTCGCTACAATCAAAGACAACAAACTAAGTAAACAACTGAGCTGAGATGTTCTCTCTCTGACTTTTATAGCTTTTTAAATCGACCGCACGAGAGAGTTCTACCAATTTCTGGAAAGCAAAAAGCGTAGAATTACGGTTGCAGTTAACATTGTACTCAGTTACATTTATTCAAATTAAATATAAATTACGAGACATCTATTTAATAAATGTTAAATGCATGTGCTCTTGTATTTTTACTTTTCAGGCGTACCCTTCTCTTAAAATTCGTCTCGCGCTGCATTGCACGAAGAAATATAACAATTTTAATTACAATTCTACTAAAAATAAATAAGTAAATAAGAAATTCGTAACAATGCATTTTATGCAGATTCTTTATTATTTAATTTCTTAAAATATAACACAGGGCGATAGTATTTGGTGGCAACAATTTGAAAAGCGATTCAGGCTTTTAAGTTTGTCGACGCAAAATGCCACAACGAAATTAATAACCCTTCTGGGCTAACAAAGAAATGTGATGCACTGCAAAGTTGTTTATTACCCCTAAAAAGCCACGAAGATGCTTGAGGCATTATATATGTAGTAAAATATGAAGTCTTAAAGGTAAAGTTCTAGAAAAAGCAACTTTTTCCCCGTTTAACGTTCGACTGTCCATTAATTTCCCACTAAACAGATTAAAACGGAGAATGGGAAAAAATATTTTTAATAGTCTTCAGCTGTTGCCATGAACAAAGTTTCGTAAAGACAGATTTTCAAGGATGAAATGTACAAACTCAACAGTTCTTCAAAACATTGCCCCCCCCGCCTAAAAAAGTATGAAGCTGTCAATTAGCTCCTTAACGGATAGTTTCTTCATTGTATTCAAAACAATGACATCAAAAAGAAATAAACTGACAATTGTTTTATACTCGCTGACCTTCATACGCTAGAATGTTTTTCACTACAGACTATGCCTTTAAATGAAATCTAAAACTTGCATACCACTGTTTCTTATAGCAACAGTCTGAAACTTAAATTGCATGCGAGGCAACTGCACAGTATGAAAGCACCTGACGGACCGAAATTTTTGTGAACAAAATGGTAAGCTTAGAAAAAAAATAAAATTTTCGTAATTAAATTTTTAATTTTTGTTTACAAACTATTTTTTAAAACATACAGTAGTAATAACGACAAAAAAGAAAAAAAATTCTAATTTATATTTATTTTTCGTCAGAAATCTAAAGTTTAGGATCTGCAAGAAATTCCTGTAGGTTACATTTTTTAATTCAAACGTAATGAAAATTGAATGTTAAATTTTCAGACTAACATTTATTTTAGATAATTATAATATTGTTGCGCTCTACGGGTTCGTGGATTTGAAGTGACTGACGACAACACTTAAAAAAGATTCAAAACGCAATTTATTCGTCAGTATTTCACAGGACTGTTTCAAAGACGCGTTATAGTCGTCGAACAACTACGATAAACACGCTAAAACAATCAGCAACACAGCTTTCAGGCTATAACGGTGAAGAGAGCTTCACGGCAAAGCACAAAAGTACAGCTTCCGACTCGGTTGATCGTTCTCGAAGATCATCACTTTCAATATTTCTCGTCACGATAAACTCAGGATACGCTGATATTCCGCGTACAGGTAGAGTTTATATAGTTTTTGACCTGCCTTCGAGAACATTCTGGGGTAAACCGGTAAGAATTCGTCCAGATTGTTCCCGTTCCGTCTATGGCATGTCGCCGATTTCGTCTCCAAATGGGAGATTTCGCGCGAAATCTGGCAACCCTAAACTTACTTTGCGGGAAAGTTATCTTACTGCAAACTGATCATTTCCTAACTATGTATTGTTATTGTGACTAATCTTGCTGGTCTGATATCAGAACAAGCCCACGAAATTCAACTTGGCAAGGAGGGAGTATTGCGTCTGTCGTTGGCAACAGCTTTTGGCACAATACAGGTGACAGTACGACTTTGCTCAGTCCCCCCCCCCCCCAATTTTGAAGGAGAGCACCTTGGGCAGCGAATCCGAGGGTCTTTCAGCCCTCTTTCCCTACTACAACCTCTTGAAAAATCTTTCGGCCTGCCACATATTTAGAGTGCCCCATGCCTCAAAGACACTATACATATACAAACAGCCATGCCTTCTCTGGGATTCGAACCCGGGCCTTCGGTAGGGCAGTCAGTGTCACTAACCACTATTACAGTTGCGAATTATAATATGTTGAATTAACCACTAAAATTTGTATAAAATATCCGAAAGGGCTCTTTTAAAATTTAATGTGGGTTATCAGCAGAGATTAACAACACAGATAGCCCAGGTGGAATAGCGAAGCATTTTATTAGTTTAATATGCATTTAAACTAAGATCAGGAAGTTATATATCTTCTGTATATTTAAAAAGTGAAAAAATATGTAACCAAAGAGGGAGGTGCATAACTACATGATATAGCAGTCCTATGTACAAAATTTCAACATTCTGAGGCGACTCGTTTTTGAGTTATGTGAGATACATACGTACGTACGTACGCACAGACGCCACAAAAAAAATCACTTCTGAGTTCATTTTAAATCCGTTTTACATTTTTGGTGGGGGGGGGAATCCTTTATTCTGTTCGCACGTACAGATGCCACGCAAAAACGTCTCTAAATTGGATCAAAATGAATATTTTTCTTGAAATATGATACCAGAAATTTTTCGCGATTACAATTGTAAAGTCTGATAAAATTAGCGAGTAAATAATGACAAGCTATTCTCATTCGTTTATTTTCCATTTTTTCTTTGAATCGTACCGAAATAATGCGTATCGTGATATATTACTAGAAAGAAAGTAAAAAAATTATTTAAACTATTAAGAAGTGCTTATGCTACTTTTAAACAGCTCTCTTTCAGCTCAAGATGAAGCTGGTTAAATGTGAAAGATTCTTTGTCAAATGGCAGTATTCTAAGTATTCGCTTTATATCGAAGGCGCTTGGAAGATAAGCGTATTTGACTGTTTTGAGTGGGTGGATCGTGCCTACGCATTTTATTTGGCTATAACGTGAATTTACCATAGCAGCTAAAAATACCCCTATCGAGGTGTTAAAAATTCACCTTCATTGGACAAATTTGAATGATTTCTGTAAACTTTTTGTTGCTAAAGTAATATCTCGCTAAAGGCAAAAAAACAGATAGAAGTGATTTAATATCGAAATCCGATATTCTAGAAATTTTCCGGTCAGAACCTTTCGTCAGTAAATGTTTAAGAATTTTAGAAGATTTTTTAATATACGTATATATGTTACCGCTAAAATGCGGAAATCAGTTATTCTACAAATTATCTAGTTAATCTGCTGATTAACTACGATGATCAGTAAAAGAACGAAATTTGTTTTATTTCTGAAATTACTTAGGTAACCTGCAAAGTACCCAGATAAGCTACCCATTACTTTGTAGAGGCATTAGGTTTTTTCGAAGCAGGAGAGATGAAAAATGAGCAATGCCGTCGCCGGGACTCGAACCACGGACATCTCGAATACGCGTCGAGAGTGCTGAACACTACACCACGAAGGCATGCAAAGAAGGCGGGAGAAATACCTTATAACTTACTAGGCATTGGTTGAAATGAAAATAAGATCTTTGCTGGAACAGTAGCAACGTTTCTATACGCTTGAAACAGACGACACTTTGAAATTATTGATCGAGCAGGTCAGAAAATGTGTCTGCAAATCTAAATGTACACCTTGCACACACAAAAAGGGGGGACAGTTCTATATCTCCCGTTCTACTGAACCGATTGTGGAAATTTAACTTGCGCTTTCCGTGTCTTGAAAGCGCGACTTCGGATATATATTAGATTTATATATAGCATTATTCTAGCATAGATATTTTGACACAAAATCGGAATTTTTCTGAAAAAAACATACAATCTTTTTTCCATATTTTGATTCTGCGACTCGAATTATGTCCGGATATTAATTTTTTTATATTTTGTGAGAAATTTAAAAGTTTATCTTGGGACATTTTTTTTCAGTTTGCGCCAAGAATAATTTCCTTGGTGAAATTTGTAATTTATGGCAACCTATTTTCTTTTCCCTCTTCTCATTGGAAGGAAAAGAATCCGACATGAAGGAAAAGAAAGTCCTTCCGCTTCTGTACAATGACACAATTTGGCGTTATTATCGCTTATAACGAACATGCCAAATTTCAAAACGCGCGCCGATGTTCACGTAGGAAATTTTCAATAAAATACTCTTAATTTTTTGCAGGTGTGCTTAGAGATATATCTACTTTAAGATGATGGTAAATAAAATTTGTATTTTAAAATAATTTTTATACATTTTTCGAAGAATATTTAGAAATCTAATCTATAAAATATCCATAAAAAGTGGGCGAATTTTATTGGGAATGAACATCACTTTCCAAATGTTAACGGAAGAATCAAATAAGTTTAATAGAAAAGATAATAATTATATACCAAATTAAATTAACATGGAGAAGCTAAAATTTAATTAAGCTATTTTTTTAAAAACTACTCGTGTGATTTTTTCAAAACTTAGCAGTCTAGCATAATTTGTGTCGTAGAATCGAAATATTAAAAAAAATATTGGTATGTTATTTCAGCAAAAATCTGAATTTTTGGGAAAATACCTATGTTAGTACCAATGCTATATATAAATCTAATATATATCCTGACTCGCGCTTTAGAGACATGAAAACGAAATTTTGACAATCAGTTCAGTAGAACGAAAAATATAGAATTTTTTTTTTTTTTTTTCCCTTGCATTGTGTACCAAAAATAAGTGTGCTTGTCACAAAATTGCTAAATAATTCCAAGTGTCATCAATCTTTAGATTTCACTAATAAGAGAGCATGTTTTGCCAATTCGTTTTCCTTAATTGTAATACCATTTTATTCTTTGTATAATTATTTTTTAATTTCCTGGTAATTGGTTCTATCGACTAATTTGTTGATCGTTTGATTGTATTAACTTGATTTTTTTTAATTTTAGATATCGAAAAATAAATAAATAGCATTATGTTAACCTAAGCTTACAGAAACGCTGCTGTTGTTCCAGCAAAGATCGTAATTTCAGTTTAACGAGCGCGTAGTAGGCAATGTGCACATTAGCGAGTGCCTAGTAGGTAATACGCAAAGTCGATGGAGAGGGAAAGGAAATGAGGGAAACAAATATTTGAACTTTAACGATACGGAGACCGTTAATGTGCACATTGCGTAGGTAATAGGCGGAAAACTCTTAATTCTGCACTTTAACAGAGCAAATCAGTTAATCTGCAGATTAGTTAGGTAATATGCATATTAACCGGTCGGAGACTTACCCGACGGGACATTTAACCGACACCATTTAGCTGACAGGGACACTTAGCCGACAGGACATTTAGCCGACAGGACGTTTAGCCAACAAGGACAGTTAGCCGACAGGATGGTTAGCCGACAAGGACAGTTAGCCGACAAGGACACTTAGCCGACAGGACGGTTAGCCGACAGGACAGTTAGCCGACAAGGACACTTAGCCGACAGGACACTTCGTCTACACGGATAGTTAACCGACATGACATTAAACCGACAATGAGTCTCGCTCTTCCCAATGCTTTTACATTTCTAATACTTTCACATTTCATTACTACTTTGCTCAACACATCACATTACATTCATTCCCGTATAAAGTCGTTTCGCTCCTCCCACTAATGAAATTTCCTTTCCCTGTTAGGAAATAGAGTGATGCGCCCTACTCCTCGTCACACTGAAACTACTTTTTTATCCAAAATGCTATTTACACCCTCAGAATGCTATTTACAGGTTAGGCATCGCATATTTATTAATCATCCCTGGTATCAAGCTGATTATTCTGGAAGATCCCTTGCTATGGATTGTCAAAGATGTGTTCAGACATCACTTTCCCGATTCTTAACTTGGCACTTGAGGGGACTTACTTTTGAGAGTGGTATCAAGATGCACCCAATTTATTCTAAGTGTCACAATGCACCCGCATCACCGGCACATATCCTTGAGTGCCTGGAGTTGTCTCTTGTGACCTTTACGGGTCTCCTAAGCTTGTTTTCGATTTTCTTAAGGTGAATGGACTCTTGGACCTCATCTAGTATATTCCTAGGCATGGAGATTAGTAACAACAACAACAACAATATTTATTAATCTGGGATAGGTCTCTGGCACGGGAATTCGTATCTCGTGGCCTGCGACCACCTAACAGAAGTAGGTTTGGTTTATGTAATTACGGTAAAGCCAGAGGGCTGTATGCCTAAAGGGAGGGATACCTTCGTAGTCCTTGTCGGCTAAATGACCTGTCGGCTAACCCTCTGTGTCGTCTAAATGTCCTGTCGCCTAAGTGTCCTTGTCGGCTAAATGCCCTGTCGGCTAAGTGTCTGTGTCGGCTAAATGAACTGTCGGCTAAATGTCCTGTCGGCTAAGTGTCCATGTCAGCTAAATGTCCTATCGGCTAACTGGTGTAGATTAAGTGTCCCGTCGGCTAAGTGCCACGAACCCCACATTTGTCGGTTAAGTGTCACGGACCGGGCTTTCGCACTTTAACGGTAACAGATACACCGTGTCCAAGAAGTCCTTACAAGGCCTTTATTTTTCCAACCGTCAGCCGTAAACATATATTTCAAGTTAGAAAAATGTTTTAAATAATCCCAATATTAACGTTTTGTAGTTTTAATTTTTTTTAATATAAAATGCAACCTCTTATATGTTTTTTTCCTGTATTTATTATATTCAGAAGAATGTTATACTCATTATTTATATATATAAAGAAGGAAGTCTGTTTGTCCTCTAATAACGCAGTCATTGGCTATAGCTATCGTCATTAAACTTTCTACAATTCTTTTCTAAGTCCTGGAAAAGGTCAACGTCCACTTTTTTTCAAAAAAAAAGCAGCTACAATCAGAGATATTAATTAAAAACTCAGAAAGAGGATAATTTTCGACCTCATTTTTCCGAGTAACAACAATCTCACAAGCTGGAGATGAAAATCAGCTTTATTTCGAAAGTTGTTGCCACTACTAGCTTTCAGATCCTAGAATTTGTTAATAAAATATTTCCAAGTTTTACGATGAGATAAAAATAACGTTGCCAAACATTAAATACAGTATTTTTGATTACAAAAATTCGTCGGAAGCCATTTCGTCTATCAAAATTCGACCATTTCGACTATCAAAATTTGAGATTTTTTGACATCGTTTTCATCTTGCATTGAGGAGTACGTTAATAAATAAATTCGAATAATTTTTGAAGATGGTATTTTTCTTCTTAAATGCCATTCAGTGATATTCTTTTATGATCTAATACTGTGTAATGTTCCTTAATTTATTTTTTTTAAAATTTATAATATTTCTTTAACTTATAACATACCGAAAGACTTTTCCCACAAATTATTTATAAGTTTTGAAATGTTTGAAAGGAGTTGTTAATATTACTTCGTGCGTACAGATTCGTAATATTTTGAATGTCCACAGGTTCGGTGATAGAATGATAAAATTTTATGAAAAGAAGCACTTCGGAGTTCTGGAACTTTTCACAAAATATTCGTACAACTCTTCACAGTGTCACAGAGTACAATCAGTACTTACACTTCAAACTAAGAACGTTAAGCGCAATGCAATGCAAAACGCATCTAAAGAGCGAAACTACGTACTCTGAATTTACGCTGAACTAACAGCTAACATCAACAAATCAGGGCAGATTGTCTCTCCGGCAGTATATAGTTTTCACCCGAAAGCCGATATATTTCTAGTACTTGCTGCTTCTCGAAATTACTGGACGGCATATAAGAGCTGAATTACGGTTACTGCTACATATGAAATCAATTATAGTTATCCAGTTACAATACCTATTGCGGTGATACAGGTACCGAACAAAAATGTCACCAAGTCTGGCGACCTCTCGCCAAAAACTATTAATATTTTTTTCGTAATATTAGTCTCATATAATTTTATTACTTTAGAATCTTGACTTAAAAAATCATACGAAATATTTATGAGGATAGAAGTATTTTTTCATTTATGCAAGTAAGATTACAGTGTCACCAGTTTTATGAAAGCAAGAAAAATGCTTTATAAGGAAATAAAAGAAATATGATGTAAGAAATATGGTGTACCATAGGTTTCGAAATCCAGACCTCTCGATTGCGAATCGGACGTGTTTTCCCATTACACCAAGAAGGGGCACAGTAAGAAGGGAAAAAATGCTTTATAGGGTTACGAGTTGGCAATATGGACAATAATAAAAGCTCTCAGAACAAGAACTCTATATGATTTCTTGAGTCTTGTTTAAAATAAGAAATTATATTGACCAATGCTTGTCAGGATAATTTTGTATAGAAATACTCATCACTTAATATGTTAACATCAGAAAGCTTCTCTTAAACAGATATTTCCTTTTTAGCGTTGAGTATGTACATATCCAATACTTCGCTTTTCATTTAGTGTGCAGCTACAGTGTAAGATGCCTACGTTTAAAACTAAATATCTTTGTCAATTTTTGTTGAGCGGAAGTCAAACTTTTTATCAGCACAAAGAGGCTATTAATGTCGTTTTGGCAATTTGCGTCGAAAACTTTAAAAATCTGAAATAACTTTTCAAATTGTTGCCACCAAATATTTATCGCCCTGTATCATAATTAAATAATGAAGAATCTGCATAAATGAGTATGTGTTTCTCGCAGTGTGATAAAACAGCGGTACCTAGAGTCATCAAATTTTGAATAACGTACGTCTACACCCAAATATATGCATCAAAAAGCCCAAATTTGAAATTCGGAATTTGTTTTATTATCTATTTTAGATTCTGTAAAGCATTTATGAGTTTTTAATTAACAAAATCAATAATTCAAAGCGAGCAATGTGCGGGGGGGATTAAGGGCGCGAGACTGTGTATCAAAAATTCAAAGGTATGCTCTTTTTAAATTATTTAGCGATATTGCTGTCGAATTGAGTTTTATAGCTTAAGTGCGAAGAACATGATATTTAATAAATAAAGGTAATACACAAAACGTTAAAAAGACGCCGCTTTGGGCGCAAAATCTGAAAGCTTTCAGATCTTTTTTATGATTTATTTTTAAAGTTTGTATTTTTAAATAATTTTTATAATTTTTTTAAAACAATTTTGAATCAAATACCTATAAAATTTTTACCATTATTTTAAAGTAGATGTATTTGTAAACATAACTGCAAAAAGTTAGAGTTTTTCCTTTAAATTTTCCTAAGATATACCAGAATTTACATATTGGCGAGTTTTGAAATTTGGCATATTTGTTATAAGCGATAATTAGAAAAATCTCTTTAGGCGTAAAAATCTAAAAGCATTCAGACTTTTTTTTTTTATTTTATTTTTTTTTTTTTTATTTTTGTTTTATTTTTTTATAAAGAGTACAAAATTTTCCTAGATATAAATATAAGGACCAGAGAAATGTATAAAATATTTGTTTCGTAATTTTTGTGTGACTTACGTCACTTGTCTGATAGCAACATTAGCTCACGAAATTCAACGTGGCAGGTAGGGCAAGATTGCGCCTCTCGTTGCCAATAGCCTTGAACACCATACTGGGAACAGTACGACTTTGCTCAATTCGGCCCCCCAATTTTGATGGAGAGCACACAAGGGACACGGCTCTGAGAGTCTCACACCCTCTCTTTCCCTACCACCAACCTCTCGAGAGGACTTCCGGATCGGCGCAAATTTAGAATGCCCCCATGCCCCGCACACACAATACATATACAAATATCCATGCCTCCTGCGGGATTCGAACCCGGGCTGTTCGGTATGGCAGTCAGCGTTGCTAACCACTAGTAATTTTTACAGAATTGATATTTAAATTTAAAAGTTTCCAAATATGAATATATTTGTCGTTTTAAGCATTCTTATAACTGAAAGTATCTATCAAGTGTTTCGAAAATATTAACGGAGTAAACGCTTTCGAAAACCCGTTGCATGTACCGTTAATTATCCATTACACCATGATGCCTGTAACTGAGTAAATCTCTTATGTATTACTGCAGAAATCGCTGCTGTTTTCTCACTGTCAGTGATTAGCTAGTGATTATTTTTGTTACGAATTTGGTATTTAAAAAGCTAATGTTAGTTCAATTATAAATTAAATGGTTTTATTTCTCGCGCAGTGCAGCGCGTGACGAATATTAAAAGAAAGCTATGCCGGAAAATTGAAAATACACGAGCGCGTGCATTAAATAAATAAATATCTCTTTTTGATTTCGAGAAAGTACTGGAAAATTCAAGCGCGTGATTTTAAAATCTTATAAAAGGAGGAAAATGCTTAGTTTGTTGTCGTTTAGAAAACTGCTCTTGTTGATTGTAGCGAATTCGCGGATTAGCGTTCTTCAGCTGTTTTGAATTACGTTCTACTGGACATTTGAGTAGTTAAAAGATAACTGATTGTAATACTGCATGATAATTTGAGAAGATTTAAGCATTTTTGTTGTGATAATAATAAATTTTTGTTCATTTTTCATCGGACTTGTGCATTCATTTCGTAACGAACCCGTACGCACGCAACAATTTTTGGTGTCAGGAGTGGGGTTTGAATGCCAATAACAAGAGCGATGGAAGAGCAATTAAGGCAGTTGATATCAGCGTTTGCATCGTTTAAAGAAGAAATGAAAGAAGAGATGAAATCTGATCAGGAAAAGATTGAAGCGGGACAGGAAGAAATGAAAGCGGGACAGGAATTCGTCAAAGAGGAGATGAAATCCATTAAAGACGAGATGAAATCTGTTAGAGACGAGATGAAAGCAGGTCAAGAGGAAATGAAAAGAGAAATTACCTGCGTAATAGAAAACAAATTCGAGGCTATAGAAGGTAGAACAGACTCGGTCGAAAGTAAGGTTGGAGAAATTGAAGAAAGAGTCTCCTCCGTCAAAGAACAAATAGAAGGGAGAGTTTCTGCTGTGGAGGAACGAATTGAAGGAAGAGTTTCTGCCGTCCAACACCAAATCGAACAACAAATTAATGAGAGAGTTTCTGCAGTTGCCAAAGAAATGCAAACTGTAAAGAAATTCGTAGCGACGGCAGGGAGCAAGAGTGATTATTTTAAATTCTTACCGATGCCTACTCGTCCATCTCTGAAGCTATCCACATATGATGGGAAGACATCCTGGCAAGTGTATAAGACCCAGTTTTCTATCGTTGCGGATGCGAATGGATGGGATTCCCAAGCTAAGGCCTGTCATCTCGTCGCTTCTCTGAGAGCAGACGCAGCAGATATCCTGCAGACGCTTCCCGAAAACCAGAGACTAGACTTTGAAGCTCTATCCGGCGCATTGGAGCTGCGCTTTGGTGAAAAGTGTTTGAAAGACTACAACAGGCTTCAACTAAAATCCCGTCAGCAGAAGCCCACCGAAACACTTCAGGAGCTCGCCACGGATGTTGAAAGGCTGTCACATCACGCCTTTTCGGAGTGCCCGACAGAAACAAGAGAAATCCTGTCGCTGCAATATTTCATCGACGGCATCCGGGATCCTGAAATACAGAAAGCTCTTCGAATGGCAGATGTAAAGGACATAAAAAGCGCTCTGTTGTACGCCATGAAGTTCGAGGCAGCCCAAAAAGCAACTAGTAGAGATCGCTACCCAGTTAGAGCTGTGCGAGTCCATGAGCCAGTGGATCAACTGATGGCTCGTTTAGATGATTTAGCCAGGCAAGTCGACGCTTTGATACGGAGTAGGAGCGAGAAGAAAGTGGCTCTAAGGTGTTGGAGATGTGGTAGTGAAGGTCACCTAAGACGGAATTGCAGAACACCCCAAGGTACGGAATATAAAGCAGATGATTTTACCAGACAAGTCAGTGGCTTGAGACGGAACAGAAGTTAAAAGAAACTAATTCTAAAGTGCTGGAACTGCGGAGTTGAAGGCCACATACGAAGAAACTGCAGAACACTCCGAGGTACGGAAAATAAGACCATTTCCCAGCAACGACGCAGTAAACAAATTAGTGACCATATCGAAGAACGGAGGTTGCCAGATAATGAAAAACCTTGTTTTAAAGCGCTTAAAATTTATACAGTGAGTGGCAACAGTAACGGAATGTCCATTGATGGGAATATCGATGGAGTTCCTTGCAATATGATCATTGACACAGGAGCTAATGCTACCATCACTAGAAAAGATTTAGCTGAACAGTTTAAAGATAAATTTATTTGGACGCCATCCTTCAGACTGCGTCTGGTGATAAGATCGACATAAATGGGAAGTTAAACGTAAGCATCACGTTTGGAAATGCCGCCTACCATCACACGGCTTATGTGGCGGATATCACAGATCCATGCATACTCGGATTGGACTTTTTAAGGAAATACAATTTTTCCTTAAACTTGAAAAACAACAAACTGCTTTCAGCATCTGATGGCATGACTATCCATCCTCAAAAGGGTTCCTCACCTGGAAATGCCGACGCCTTGTCCAAAAGACCCAGCTCAGGAAGCTTCCGAAATCGTGCTAGGGCCAAAAAGAAACGCAAGACTACCAGCTATTCTCCATCCCAGATGCTCTTCGGTCGAGACCTTCGTCTGCCTTATGACCGCCTGTTTGATCGCCGTACGGATGCTCCTTCATCGCCTGAGGAACACATCCAAGATGTCCAGGCCCATTTTGAAGTGATGCACCTTTCCGCACGAAAGCGAGTGAACTTGGCGACGGAGAAGGTGAAGACCACATACGACACGAGAGCTACTAGACATAAATTCAAACAAGGAGACAAGGTGTGGTCGTGGAACCCGATTCAACGAAGAGAACTCAGTTCTAAATTACAGTCACCTTCGGATGGTCCATATACAGTCCTGAAGAGACTGAATGACGTCATGATCCGTAAGTCTTCGAACTCTAAACCTAAAGTCGTTTATTACGACATGTTAGCTCACTACAATGGCCATAGTACGTAATGTAAATAACTGTAAATAGTATAAGACCATGGTCCTTTTTGTTTCCAAATGTGTATTTTGTATTTGATTTGTATTTTGTATTTGATTTGTATTTTGTATTTGATTTGTATTTTGTAATTGATTTGTATTTGATAACATTTGATTTGTTTTATTGCATTTATTCTTCATGTCAGCTCATGTTGTTTGATATTGTAATGTAATGTTTATGCCTCAGTTGCATTTATGCCTCAGTTATAAGTTTGACTTCCTGTCCAGGGATTGTACTGCCCGGGACGTGCAGTCCTTGGGAAGGGAGCAATGTTACGAATTTGGTATTTAAAAAGCTAATGTTAGTTCAATTATAAATTAAATGGTTTTATTTCTCGCGCAGTGCAGCGCGTGACGAATATTAAAAGAAAGCTAAGCCGGAAAATTTGAAAATACAAGAGCGCGTGCATTAAATAAATAAATATCTCTTTTTGATTTCGAGAAAGTACTGGAAAATTCTAGCGCGTGATTTTAAAATCTTATAAAAGGAGGAAAACATCGCAGTTTGTAGTAGTTGCTTAGTTTGTTGTTGCTTAGAAAACTGCTCTTGTTGATTGTAGCGAATTCGCGGATTAGCGTTCTTTAGCTTCTATTGGACATTTGAATTACGTTCTATTGAACATTTGAGTAGTTAAAAGATAACTACTGTGAGATATTGTAATACTGCATGATAATTTGAGAAGACTTAAGCATTTTTGTTGTGATAATAATAAATTTTTGTTCATTTTTCATCGGACTTGTGCATTCATTTCGTAACGAACCCGTACGCACGCAACATTATTATTTGCTGCACCAAGTAATTTTCCAGATCTCAATAATCTTTCTCTGCGGGTCAACAAATGGAACAAATAATCTCCAGGGAATATCGAGTGTATTTGACTGTTCGAGTGGGTGGAAAGCGTCCAGTCTTGTCATGAAGCGCTAAAAGAAAGAATAAGTTTCTACCCACTGCTAAATAAATGTCAAAAGAAACGATGGCTATCTTTTAGGTTATTTTAGCGAGCCAGGTCAGTGGCCAGCTAACGTTTTGAGATAAACATACTGGACGCGAAGAAGTAAAACGATACTCCTGAGTTTCAGATTCAGATGCCAGCAGCTCGTTTGAACTAATAAGAAGTGCATATGATTGTAAATAATATGCAAATGTAATAAAAATATGTCAATCAAAATTCTAACATAAATTTGCAATAGCCTCTTAACTATTTTCATTTTAATTTGGGTATTTTCTCTTTCTATTCTAAAAAGAGTAGTTGAATAGTAACTTACGGTAAACTTCTTTGGACTGCGTCGTGTGCAGATTGATCTATATCATATGATTTTTATATGGCGCTGGTGACGTAGATGGTTTTTGCGAACTAAAACTCAAACAACCAATAATAATTTGGAGTTTTATTAATTAGCCAATTAAAAAAGATATCGAAATTTCATATCTGCTTCGCTTACCAATAAGACAATATTGCTGCGCTTCTTTTTACTTGCTTATAGGAAGTAAACGAACTATTGTAATCGCGAAAAATTTTGGGTGTCACATTTCAACGAAAATATCCGTTTCGACGGCTATCGAATGCAGTTTAACTATTCTCAAAACGAGTTGTAAAAAAGGAGTTAAAATGGAATCAGAAGAGATTTTTTTTCCCGTGACTTCTGTACGTACGTACGTAACTATGTATGTATGTATGTATCTCGCATAATTAAAAAACGAGTAGCATCAGAATGTTGAAATTTCGTATATGGCATTGCTGTAACATGCAGTTGTGCACTCAGTGAGCACGACTTTTTTATTCTTATATGTTGGTAAATTGTGCATTTTTTTGCTTTAAAAATGATTGAATTCTGTTGTTGTTATCTTCTGATTAAGGTTTTTATGCCTTTAATTAATCTGCATGCAATATTTGTGGAATTATCAGCAATTCAAATTTGTTTAAGTGCGGATAAGCGTAATTTCCTTACCATAGTAGCAATATTAGTTTACATTTAAAATTTAGCAAAATGGTTTCTGCAATTTTAGTGTCTTTATGTCGAGTGAGACCAAAACGTAAACTTTCAGTTTTGTGCATCGAAAAATCTGCTTTCTAGCTCGCTGGCCGAATTGTTCGTTTTTGCGTAGAAACTCTAATTTGAAATGTAAATTTTTTTTTTTTAAATTGGTCTAATTGTACTCGTATTTGGTATTTTATACTATGTTTCTATATTTTCAATTTTTAATAAAGATATTTTGGGGTTTTATGTATTTTTTCCTTGCCGCGAAGTGAGAGCTGAATTAATTGAATAAGAAATATATCTCTAATGAAATTCGAGGAAATAATTTTAAATGAAAAGCAGGAAAATATTCTTATAATTTAATATATCTTGCAAGGAAATCATGTGGTGTGCATATCAGATTTTTCATATACCGGTTCTCATTCTGAGCAATATGATTTATCCTTCATAAGATTTTTCAAAAATCTGCGTTTTGTGTTGAATAGAAGTCTTGGAGACTTTTCTTTTTCACTTTTGGGAATGAAGTACTGTTACAGTGGGTGGGCTCCAACTGCGCGAATGAAAATCCCCCCGGTCCTGCTATAGTCCAACTGCACGAATCAAAATTTCTTTCCCCTTTTGCCTTCAGGGTTACAATTTAACTTTTCGAAACCAATTGTAGCCAAGAGCAAAACAAAAGTAAAGAAATAGAATTACATATCAACAATCAGAAGAACAAATAAAGAATATCTAACAAGCAGGCTAATTACTTGAATAACGGTAATAAATGCAAGCGCTAACAAAAAATAAATAAATAAAAGGTATTGGTAAACATTCATATTAGCATTACAAACATCTTTCATTAATCACAATATTAGAACAACGATTATTATAATAATATCATAAATTAAATAATTATAAAGCATACCAATAATATTTTTTATAAATTGCATCAAATAATAGTCAAGATGTCTGAACTAGACTGGAAAATTTAAATAGTTCACTGGCGTGCAAAAGATAATTCCGAATCAAAGTGTGTTAAAGTGTGCTAGAAATATTTTACATTAAGTAATCATGTAAATTTTCAGAAATTAATAGTTAAATTTAAAAAAAGCTTAGCATGAAATCTGTTATAACAACATTGCTATGCGTTTGGAACACTGACGTATAAATTGTAAATAAATTTAAATTATTATGCTAAGAGTTAAGAGCTACATAGTGTAAAAAGAAAATTCTAGAGTAAACATGTTAAGAAAATTAGATGGAGAAATAAGCCTTAATTTAATGATATCCATATAAACTCTATGCGGCCTACCAGCGGCCGAGCGGTAAAGTCGCTGAACACTGGTAGTTCAGTCCTAGGTTTGAATCCCGCGAACGGGCTGGCTGCAGGGGCGTTTTCGTGGTTTTCCCCATGTGTAACGTGTATACGAGCCAGTTTCCCTTAAAACGTCCTCCACGAAGGCATCCCTCCTCTTAGGCATATAGCCCTCGAGGCTTTGCCATAATCACACACACACCACACCACACCATAAACTCTATGCTTTTGGAAAAGGTTACATGCAATTTGGATCGAAGTATCAGTCATCGAATCCGAGTTAATTTCTTTCCTTATTTTTTCTTATTAGAGGAATTTGTAAAAAGATATGCTACGGTAAAGGTGAACATTTTTGCAATATTTTTAAAGAATAAATTTTAAAAATATGCTTCATGAACTGAAATTTTTACGATACATTTTCACACAGTAAATAAGTGAAAAAAAAAAAAAAAGAAAAAAAAAAAAGAAAGAAAGAGCTGGGGACGAACTACCAATGTTTAGTGACGTTTCTGCTTGATCATTAGGCTGAACAATATATTAAAGAAAATAGAAGATACAGCACACGTAAGAATAAAAGTGGGCTGAATTAGAGATTTATATATTTAGTGAATGAGTTAAATTTATCTGTATGCCATGATGAAAAAATCTGATGTGTACACCACATGACTTCCTTGTACGGAATATTAAATTACATGCATTTTTTCTTGCATTTTATTTAAACTTATTAGATTGAATTAAACCTACTTCGCCGAAAGCGCATAACCACAATAGAATAAATGCATTCTTTAAAATTCACTTTGTTTACCACAGCGACACTCTGGCGCTAGGTTTACTTAACCATATTATATTTCATTCATATTATAACTCAAAATGCACAAAATGTATATCATTTAAAGAATTATCTAATCGTTGCCACATGTTCTATTCAAATACTATAATAAAACTAGAACTATATATAAAAGAAATTAAGCAAACAAAACAAAACAGAAACAGTTTTTCACAGACGATTGAGTATTTCTCATTTAATTAATTCAGTTCTCACTTCGCGAGAAGGCAAAAATACATAAAAACTCAAAATATCTATATTAAAAATTACAAAGTAAATCTCAAACGCTTATTTCCTCGAAAAAATTCCAGAAAGAATTAAGCATGATTTAATTGGCAATAATAAATGAAAGCGTTATCTTTGTTGTTGCGAAGCTAAGTTTCTCTAGATTGGCAACAAATCCACTAGTCTCCTGTTTCAAATGTAAACATCAATGGCCGCCATTAAAAATAGGCTTTAGCGTCAATTAAACAACTTTAAAATTGCTGATAATTCTAAAAATATTGCACACAGATTTACTAAAGCCATAAAATCCTTAACCGGAAGATAAAAACAACATAATTCAATCATTTTTAAAGCAAAAAATGTACAATTTACAAACATATAAGAGTAAAGAAACTGAAATCACTGACCCGGGTAATAGAGTGGATATATATATAAATATATTTATATACGTTTGGTGCTGCCGATTGCAACCAAAATACGAGGTGCACATCTACATGTTATAGCAGTTTCCTATATACAAAATTTCAACGTTCTGAGGCTACTCGTTTTTGAGTTATGCGAGATACGTACGTACGCACGTACGTACATACGTTCGTACAGACGCCACGAAAAATTCTCTTCAGAATTCAGAATTTTTGAAGAGAAGTCCCAGTTAAACCTTTTTAACAATTTACATTCAAGTTACTTTAAAACAATTTTCGAAATTGAACTTACTAACTATGGATTCACTCTTTTAAGTTAATTCTACTAAAATTAATCTTAGGAGACTCTCTTACTCGACTCACTGAGCACTGAAGGCATTTCTTTCGAAAAATCAATTATGCCTTCTCGGGGAATCGAACCGCGGACATTTTACTACTGATCTTGTTTACACCACAAGACTATACACGGAGAATGCCATAATTCTTGATTTACTCCCCCAATTAAAAAGCGACCGGGAAAGATACGAAACTCAGTCGATCAAATCCATTTGAAAACGAGTTATTCTCTTCAAATTCTCTTCAAAAAATTATTTCATGAATAACAAAATTTCAATTGTAAAAACACTTTGTAAACACTTTGCCCACTTCCCACTAGAAAGAACATAAGTTAATTAGAACTTTTTTCTGGCCTTTTATATCTTCATGTATATTTCCTTTTCTTATTATATATTTTTTTAATTTAAATTTTTATTTGTTTTATTTGTTTTTGCAAAGATTGCATTATATTTCTTATATTTTGTAATTTTCTAATGTTTATTTCAATTACTTTGAATTCTATTTCATAATTGCAATCTCCAATGTTTCATTTTACAAATAGTTTTGAATTAAAATGCATTAACACGAGGGTGTCGGGGGACAATCACTCGAGCAATATCAATTTTACTGCAGAAGTTGCTTTTCACTCAAAATTGAATTAGCTAAAATGCTTAATCGGAATGAGTTCTTTGTTTCTCTGCATTGGTTCTTGATCTCTTCTTTTCACGGAAATATTTGGCCTGGTTTGAATTGCCGGTTTGGCATCGCCTTATCACTCGAGTAAAGGACGAAACACCTTCGTATTTATTTCTTAATTATTGTTCATTGCACGGGAGTTGGTTTATTCCCCTTGAAAAGTCAACTAATTTCCGATCAATGGCAATGATAACTTGCATTTAATTTAATTACTTGCTTTTCATTTATTTCTTTCTACAATTGAAATTTTGTTATTCATGATTTAATTCAAGTCCCCTTTAAACATTTTTAACAATTTACATTCAAGTTACTTTAAAACAATTTTCAAAATTGAACTATGGATTCACTCTTTTAAGATAATTCTACTAATTAATCTTAGGAGATAATATAATCAATATTTCTTTAGTAAATAAATTATTATTAACTTACTTTGCAGCAATTGCGCAAGTAGTAGAATAACTCTTTCGCACTAAGTGAATTTAAGATCATACAACATTATGTACATATACGTATATATATGGTGCGGCCGATTGCAACCAAAAAGGGAGGTGCACAACTACATATTATAGCAGTTCTATATACAAAATTTGAACGTTCTGAGGCTACTCGTCTTTGAATTATGTACATACAGACGCCACGAAAAAAATCTCTTCCGAATCCATTTTAAATCAGTTTTATAATTCGTTTTCGGAAAAAGAGTCCTTTATTCTGTTCTTACGTACAGATGTCACGCAAAATTCGTTAAATTGCATTCGATAATGGTCAAAATGGGTATTTTCGTTGAAATATGGTACCCGGAATTTTTCGTGATTACAATACTTCCTTTACTTTGCACAAGTAAGTGAAAAAAATCTGATGTGTACACCACGTGACTTCCTTGTAGAGAATATTAAGTTATACAAAATTTTTCTTGCATTTCATTTAAACTTATTGGATTGAATTAAATCTACTTCGTCGATAACGCATAAACCACAATGGATTGAATACACTCTTTCAAATTCACTATATTTGTTTACCATAGTGACACTCTGGCGCTACGTTCCCTTAACAGAGTTACATTTCATTCATTTTATAAATCAGAGCGCACAAAATTTATATCATCTGAACAATTATCTAATCGTTGTCACATGTTCTATTCGAATACTATAACAAATCTAAAACGATGTATAAAAGAAATTAAACAAACAACAACAACAACAACAAAAGAAACAGTTTTTCACAGACGATTTAGTATTTCTCATTAAATTAATTCAGGCCTCACTTCGCTATAAAGCTAAAATACATAAAAACTCGAAATATCTATATTAAAAATGACGAAGTAAATCTTAAACACTTATTTCCTCGAATAAATTCCTGAATAGATTAAACATGATTTAATTCGCAATAATAAAGGAAGGTGTTATCTTTGTTGTTGTGAAGATTAGTTTCTTTAGATTAGCAACAAATCCACTATTCTGTTAAGTTTCAAATGTAAGTAAACATGGCCGCCATGGCAAAAATAATTAGGCTTAGCCTCACTTAAACAACTTTTAAATTGTTTATAATTCCACAAATATTGCATGCAGATTTACTAAAGGCATGAAAACCTTAACCGGAAGATAAGAACACCGTAATTCAATCATTTTTAAAGCAAAAAATGTACAATTTACAAACATATAAGAAAAAAATAAAAAATTAAGATCACTGAGCCGAGTAACAGAGAGGATATATACATACATATATTTATGTACGTTTGGTGCGGCCGATTTCAACCAATATACGAGGTGCACATCTACATGTTATAGCAGACCTATATACAAAATTTCAACGTTTTCAGGATACTCGTTTTTGAGTTATGCGAGATACGTAAGCACAGATGCCACGAAAAATTTTAAATCAGTAATTTTATCGTGGGAAAAAGAGTCCTTTATTCTGTTTTTAGGTATAGATGTCACGCAAAAACATCGTTAATTTGCATTCGATAGCAGTGAAAATGAGTATTTTCGTTCAAATATGATGCCTGAAACTTTACTTCCTTTTTACTTCGTACAAGGAAGTAAAAAAATGATTACTTTTTTTTTTTTTTTTTTGTAAATCTCTAAGCCTTTATTACTTTGAAGTGATTATTACCTTCAAATGGATGCTGTCTCATTCCTAGATACCTGAGTTGTTTATTACATTAAAATAGACTCCAATACCTCTTTGAATCTGTTTGAAATACGGAACCATTGTGTTCACGACATTCTACCGCATAACCGATTTCGAATTCTGCAGCACGAGTAATCCTCATTTGACCATCTTCTAATTGTGCGAGAAGCTCAGTTTTCCGGCTTCATCTGCAGCGCTCGCTTCACCTCTCGAATGTTTGACCTTCGACTACTGTGGGGTTGGACAAGAGTGCAACGAGAATACCATTGTTCACAAAAGAGAAGAGAATTATTAATCGCTCTTTAAGGGCCTGGAATGCAAATCATAAAAGTCCGATGCATGATCAGACATTCAATATGTAGGTCAGAGCTATAATTAAAAGAAACTATCTTTAGTATTGGAATGCATTGTTTTCCAATCCATTTAAGAGGTCTTCCATGTGTTGTTTTTGATATTCTTTTTTAGTTATCAGCGCCACAAGAAACAGCGATATTCTTCCAGGTTTAAAAGGAGTATTCGTACATCTCGTTCGTTTTCGTTCATTTCGTATTCAAAATCTAGCCGAAGTACCTGATGGCAGTTAAGTTGGATTGACAGCAATGTATCTAACAACAGAGAGAACGATACCGCTGTAATCCTTCTCTAATAATGATGCAAAGATACGATTCATAGTCATATTTATCAGTTGGATTCGATATGGAAACCACATAAAAATTGCGATCGAAAAATAAACTAATTCTCTCTCATTATATCAGCTAAAATGACACTCAGGTTTTAATCATTTTCGTCTTTCTAATCGAATGGTCGTGAAAGCTCAAGTTCCATCCAATATTTCACCTATATTCAATTTTAGTCGATTCAATGTGACAAAAAATCGATCATAATTGATCAATTTTTATTAATTACAAATTTTTGATTAATAAACTCTACGGTTTGAAAGCGAGTAGTAGCAACACTTTTCGAAATAAAGCATTTTTACCTCCAACGCGCGAGACTGTTGCCATTCGGGAAAATGAGGGCGAAAATGAGTGTTTTCAGAGTTTTAGTTAATATCTCGGCCGATTAAAGTCGTACGAAGATAAGAAGAGTCGAAATGGCTTCCCACGAATTTTTGGAATTGGGAATAAGGTATTTAATGTTTGTCAATGCTATTTTTATTTCATGTATAACGTAGAAATTTTTATTAACAAACTCTACGATTTGAAAGCGAGCAGTGGCAACACTTCTCGAAATAAAGTAGAGATTTTTATCTCCAGCGTGCGAGTAGTTTTTTTTAAAAAAAAGCTCTAAAAATTTTAGCTTCTCCATGTTAATTGAATTTGATATATATTTATTAATATTTCTTTTTTTTTATTAAACTTATTTATTTCGGCCTTTACCATTTCAAAATTTAGGTTTGTTGCAAATAAAATTCGCCCATTCTTTATGATTTATTTTTTAAATTTGTATTTTTAAATATTTTTTATAAATTTTTCGAAAAACGTTTTGTGTTATAATCTATACAAATTTAACATCATCTTAAAGTAGATATATTTCTAAGCATATCTGCGAAAAATTACAGTTTTTTTATTCAAAATTCTCTAAGATATACGTGAATTTACATTTTGGCTCGTTTTGAAATTTGGTGTGTTTAATATAAGAGTATAAGGTATTTCTCCCGCCTTCCTAGCGTGCCTTCGTGGTGTAGTGGTTCTGCACGTTGCGCCGATATTCCGGAGGTCCGTGGTTCGATTCCCGGCGAAAGCGGTTGCTCATTTTTCATCTCTCCGGCCTCGAAATAACCTAATGTCTCTACAAGTGATAATAACAAGAATGTGGCTTGCGCACTTTGTTAAAATTATTTGAAAGAATGAACGATGGACCCTTTTTCCTCATGTGCAACAATGAAAAAAAATTAAAATAACTAGATTACTATAAATTAAAAATTCCGCCAAGTAAATTAAAAAAATCGCCAAGATAAATTTTTGAATATCTCCGTAAATTTAATATCTAAGCATAATTTGAGTCGTAGAATTGAAATATGAAAAAAAAATTGATATGTTATTTTAGAAAAAGTCCGATTTTGTGTCAAAATACCTATGCTAGAATAATGCTATATATATATCTAATATATATTTTAAGTCGCGTTTTCGAGACATGAAAAACGGAAATTGAACTTCGTCAATCGGACCAGTAGAAGGAGAGATACAGAATTGCTCCAATTTTTTCTTTTGAGCAATGTACTCAAACTGTTTGCACCGTTTAGGCGACGTTAGAAATTATTGTAGTCTAGCTTTTAAAGACATTAGGATATTTTGTAAACAGAAGACGTGAAAAATGAGCAGTGCCCTGGCCGGGACTCAAACCTCTCGAATACGCGCCGTAACCACCAAATTATTTCAAAGATAAGATTCTGCTTCATCAGCAAAAATCCTTTAACGGTTTTTAAAAAAATGCCTCAGAATGTTGACATTTTGTATATAGGACTGCTATAACATGTAGATGTGCACCTCGTATTTTGCTCGCAATCGGCCGCTCCAAAGGTATATAAATATATGTGTATATATATCCACTCTGTTACTCGGCTCAGTGATCTTAGTTTCTTTATTCTTATATGTTTTTAAATTGTGCATTTTTTGCTTCAAAAATGATTGAATTATGTTGTTCTTCTCTTCCGGTTAAGGTTTTTATGCCTTTAGTAAATCTGTATGCCATATATGTAGGATGATCAACAATTTAAAAGTTGTTTAAGTGCGGCTAAGCCTAATTATTTTTGCCATGGCGGCCATGCTTGTTTACATTTGAAACTTGGCAGAATAGTGATTTGTTGCCAATCTAGAGAAACTAAGCTTCGCAAGAACAAAGATAACGCCTTCTTTTATTATTGCGAATTAAACCATGCTTAATCTATTCCGGAATTTATTCGAGGAAATAAGTGTTTAAGATTTACTTCGTAATTTTTAACACAGATATTTTGAGTTTTTATATATTTTAACCTTCTAGAGAAGTGAGGACTGAATTAATTGAATGAAAAATACTGAATCGTCTGTAAAAACTTTTTTTTTGCTTTGTTTAATTTTTTTTTTTTTTTTTTTTTTGTGCATCGTTTTAGATTTATTATAATATTTGAACAGAACATGTGGCAACAATTAGATAATTCTTCAGATGATATAAATTTTGTGCATTCTGAGATATAAAATGAATGAAATCTAACGCAGTTAAGGGAACTTAGCGTAGCGCCAGTTTGTCACTAACAAATAGAGTGAATTTTAAAGAGTGCATTTATTATATTGAAGATTATGTGTTATCGATGAAGTAGATTTAATTCAATCCAATAAGTTTAAATGAAATACAAAAAAAAATGTGATAATTTAATATTCCGTACAAGGAAGTCATGTGGTGCACACATCAGATTTTTTTAATTTGAAAATTCCGAAATTTAAAAGGACGTGGGTTTTTGCCTCTTTATTTTTAAAAATTTCAAAGCATAAATAGTATAAATTCTCAGCCACAACCTGCTAAAAATTAAATTTTAGCATTTCTTTAGCATTATGTTTTATCTGTCGTAGGACTGAAAAATTCTTACGGCTGGATCCGCCTTATGTTAGATAACTTAAAAATCACTTCCCTTTTCCTTGTTTTTACATATAATATCCCCCTTTATAGATAAAAATAACCTAACTCTGCTGATAAATCGGGCTGGGTGGAGCACTCCCACCTAGAAACAGGGACATCCAGTTCCGTCGTGCTTCGTTTTCACAGGAATCCATCAGATAAGCTAACTTATTCAGCTGCCGGTTGTAAAGATAAGCATGAGAATAAAGAAGAAATATTACATGACTCATTAAAACACAAAGCTGAACCTTTGTAACTTAACCATTATTCTCCCTAATTCCAGATACTTATTAAAAAAAGATTTCCTTTTTATTTCATATATTTTCCTAAACTATATACCTATGTAATAATTCTGAAGAGGAGGCAGAGATACTTGCAATCGTGGCTTACAGAACTCTTCTTTTATTTCTTGACAAAAAGATGTTTTATTGTAGATGAATGTTTCTGATACATCATTGATAAATGGCCGTTAAGAGCACCCGTTCTTTAATTGTTACATTAATGCAGTTTTCGCATATGAAGAAAGAAAATATGGCAACAGTCAGTTAGAATGGAAGACAGAGAAGCGAGAGAAAATGGGACGTGTCCGAAATGGAAACTCAGTTCAGAATGGTTTTGCTTTATTTTTATCGGTTAATTCTAAGTTTTGGTTTCCAAAATTAAAACATAATTATTTGAAATTATGTTTTGTCATTTATTTCACTTGTCTGACAGTAAAATCATGCAATGACACGAAATTCATTGTGGCAAGGAGTGTAAGATTACGCCTGTCGTTGGCAAGAGCCTTGAGCAACATTCACGTGACAGTACGACTTTGCTCAGCTCCGCCCTTAATTTTGATGTAGAGCATCTCGGAGGACGGTTCAGAAGGTCTACCCCCTCTTTCCCTACCCCCAACTTCTCGAGAGGACCTTTGAATCGCCGCGTATTTAGGGGTGTACCCATGTCGCACAGACACTATACATCACTAAACATCCGTGCCTTATCCGGGATTCGAGTCTGAATCAAACGGTAAGACAGTCAGCTTCGCTAACCACTATCCCGTTTGGGCAGCAAATTTGAAATTATTATTAACTGAAGGGCTATGTAAGTGCCCACGTCATTAGCGTTATTTAAGAGTCATATTACATAGATTAATTCTGAAATGACGCGGCTGAGACCCATTTATAACACTACTTGTTATAAGCAGTTACCATGCTTAGAAGGGAAAGGACAAACGGCAAAATTAAAATGAGGATGCAAGGTATTATTGCAAACTAAAGTTACTTTTCGATTTACTTTTTATTTTACGCACGCACACACACACATATATATATCCTCTCTCTATTCTAAAAATAGTAATGCCTTTTTCTTGACTGCGTCATTTCTATCTAGATCAATCCATATCGAATGACTTGCGTAACGCTGGTGACGTAGCTAATTCGAAACTTGAACTCAAAATTTTGAAAATTTAAATTTTTCTCTTTGTCAGATTCGATGTACACTTTTGCTTCTAGCACTCTTGCTGTTAAGAAACTGACCTGCTGCTTTTCTTCTGTCGCAATGGCATCAAAAATGCAACTGTTCTTGAACAGGCACGATTAGAGTACGAAGTGAATTTGCGGCCGCAAATGTCAATTAAAATAAAGATAAATATTTAATCTTCCACAGGTTTCAAGTTTGCTTTATAAATTTATAAATATATATATATAAAGTTTATATATATATATATTTAGAAATTTACACACACACATATACATATGCATATATAAACCAATAATTCTTAATAAGTTATAATAAGATAACTTTCCATATATCATCTCCAAGGAAAAGAAATTCAATTTAAAACCATGAATTAGGAAAAGAAAAAAAAATTAGTCAGTATTTTAATTAGCAATTTAATTAGTATTTTCTTGACCTCCTTTCCTTTTAAAACTTAAAAATCTGCTTTTATTTACTAAAGAAATATTGATTATATTATCTCCTAATATTAATTTTAGTAGAAATATCTAAAAAGAGTGAACCCAGAGGTTAACTGAGGATGCGTGTGCTTAATCGACAAAACACTTTTATAAGCTTTTATTTTGTTCACCCACGGTGTTTGTCGCTATATTCAAAAATTTGTCATCGATTTTTAAACTAGTCTCTTAGAAGCTTTCGTGTTTAAATTTTGTGCCAACACTCTTTGTGGACGACAATGCAATGCGGTGAAACGAAGTTTAATTTAGTATTTAAACCATTTTTGGCACATAACTTCGTTTTACATGCAAATTAGAAATCTAAAAAATTCACTGTTTGAACCATCTGATAGAGTGATTAAAAATCTTTTACATTAAGTTGATATGGAATTTTAACATAATTTCTGATTTTTTTTAATCAAAATCGCTGCCTTTTTTTCGATCTTTCAATGAAATAGAATCGTTGAAAATAAAAGAACGATTATTAAATAAAGAATCTATATGAATGTGTGCATGCATGTATGTTCTTCGCGTCGTAGAAAATTAGCAACACAAGTTTAAGTAGTCCTCCTCCGCAACACTTGCACCTTGCAGTCCAAATTTTGAATTTCTAATTTTTTTTTAAATTTATTTCGCATTTTGTGCGTCTTTAAGTAACTTTGATTCAAAGTTCAAAGACAAGCTTTGTGTTGATACACGCCAAGAGTAAACCATTTATGTTTCAAATTTAATAAAAAAAACTCAGCGATATAAAAGAAGCGTGTTGTTACTCGGGGAAACGCAATATGTCTTTCGAATTTAATCAACAAAACTCGGCGATTTAAAAGAAACGTGTTGCCACTGCTCGAATAAAAATATTTTTATCTTTTATGCAGCAGCGTGTTGTTCAGCAAAGAGTAAAGTATCTAATTTTCCTTTCAAATTTATTCTGTTATTAGTTAACAAACACGCAGATTTAAAAGCATTAACATAGATTCAGTTCAATTATTATTAATTGCTTGATGAACCCTTAAGATTATATCAGCTGGTTTCATTAAAATCATTATATATTTTTCTTTTTCATAGTAACTATTTTACGTTGATAACTGCGCAAGTGGGTAGTGAATTTAAAAAAAAAAAGTAAAATAATTTATCATATAGCTTTCACTGAAACAAGAGATTAAATAATTGTCTTTAAAAATTCCTATATAACTTTATATTGCAAATAATAAAAGCATGGGCACCTTAATAACGAAATCAAGAAACCGAAATTCACTGTATAAAATATCAGCCATTTCCTGTGTAAATTTATCGAAGGTGCCTCACGTTTTTATTAACCGTGATATAAAATTGTAGATGAATTTTTTTAAAGAAAATTATTTAACCTTTTCCATCGAAACTATATGATAGATTATTTTTCTCCTTTTACTTTGTCAAGTAAAATTAATATTATACTTTTACTGTCAAGTAAAATTAATATTAGGAGATAATATATATATTGCAGTTAAAGCTTTTTTTATAAAAACTCTTTAATTTTTTTTATATCCAAATGAGAATTATGTCCTCACTCTCTTGCCTCTGTGCAATATGCAATCTGCCTCTTGTCATTAGTTCTTCAGCTGCCTAAACATATCAAAAATAGGCTTATAATTCTGGAATAATGGATGCACCAATCTAGCTATGTATGCTCACTTTAATAATGTTATTATAGCAAAAATAGAGAACTGTATCAAACGACCATACGTGCGCTTTCTTTCTGTAAAGTTGTCTTGATCAATATAGGTACAGGTAGAAACCAGCCCAAAACCTGCTGTGTACCCCAGGTGGTTGATGTTTTCCTGAACCTAGATAACTGTTAAGCTTGAGCGACAGTTTTAAAGAACAACAACCCCGGGGGGGGGGAGTGCGAGAGTCTCACTACCTCTTCCTCTACAACCAACCTCTCGAGAAGACTTTCGTCTAGCCGTGTATTTTGAGTACCCCCTTGCCACACAGGCACTATAGCTTTCAAACATCCATGCTGTAGTGTCTTAAATTGTTAAATGAACTAAACTGATAGAGGGCGTTGCTACTCTATCAAGTGTCAAGAAGAGCTTAAAAATAGAAGTTCCTCTGGCTTGAAGATAGACGATGTAGTAATGGTGTTAAGAATTAATAGAAATTAATTAGTTTTGCATGTTGTATATGGGAAATTTTAAATGTTGATTTTGTACCCAAATGGTGGAATTCTTTCAAAATTTCACTACACTTCCGGGCTTATTGGTGCCGGTTTTGTGGTAGGAAAAGAGGCGTGGAATATCCCAAGGGATATTTTGCATCAAAAATGGAATGCAACTATGCAATAAATGTGGTGGACTTTTCCTGTGAAACCATCGGTGAAGTTCGGGTATCTCATCCATTTCTTCCGGTCCTGTCCTGTAAAGGTGTGACCACCATCATTATGTAAGCCCAACCTAAAATGTCATTTATGTGTGTATGTCTGTAAAAAAAGTATGTTATAGTTTATTCAAAGAAGCGATGAAAATATCGGTACAAAACGTCAATAACATTTCAAACGTTGTGATAACTGCTGTATCATACGAGTTTTGATTAAAATGAGAAAATTTGCTGAAGATTAAGTTATAATTTTAGTACAGGGTATTCGAAAGGGATATGAATTTCAGAATACATCTCATATCGCAAAGTAGGACAAAGTCCAGAGAAGGGTCCAAAGAATTTATCCACGCACTATAATCACAGATGGCACCGAAACGTGCATATAGCGCCAACATTTTCGGCTTAACTCAAAAATGTAACAATGAATTTAAAATTTAAATTTTATAAGTTTAGCCTAAAGGCTCAAAGGATAATTTAACGCGCAGAAAGGCTCTGACTCGTAGAATTCGGCGTAAACAAGCGTCTAGGACAGTCTAGGATTTTATTTAAAGGTAATATTCCTGCTTTAGCATTCTCGCTAGCTGATGAGTTAATTTGCGAGTTCGTAAAATATTTTGAGCTAGCCTATTCTGTTGAATGTGTAATCTTAGACGACGTTATGAACGGTTGAATTTAACTGTCTGTTATTGCTTAAGTTCATAACGTTTCATATTCTTAGGGAGCATAAACTAGACGTTAACAGACTGTGTAAGGAATTATACTTAAGTACGACAAAGTTCAGAGAAACTGTGTAAAGAACCCTTTATTAACTCAATATAATTAATTCACAGATGGCACCGACTCGTACTTACAAAAGGCAACACTTTTGGCTTAACTCAAAAAGGAATAAAATGATAACTTAAAATAGAATATAACTAAGTTAGCCTAACGGCTTTTCATAGGGTACTTAAATCGCAGGCTGGCTCTGACTCGTAAAAGTCGGCGTAAACAAGCTTAACGGCTAGAATCGGACAGGGAGAAATCTAATCGCTGGTATTTCAAGATAGCAATGCGACATTCAAGCAGGCATAACACGTTCTAAAATCACCTTCCAAAACATTCCCTTTACTACTTCTTTCTATCTCATCTGAATAAACGCAGGCTAGCTTATTAACATTCTGGCAGGAAAGCGTTGGTTGAAAACGAGAATCAAAAGAAATTGTTTTAAAATAAAAAATAAAAAAAAAAAAATAACTGTTAGATAAATGAATATCCCCATGTCTATAAATAGCCTTTCAAACACTGGGGGTAGGGTACAACTATGCCAAATTTGATCGAAAATCCCCATCCTCCTCCTATCAAATCCACGAACTACGCGGCGTTTCCTGTCCCCTATTTCTGGGTGCTACAAAAAGTCATTTATCGCCATTAATGGAACATTCTATTGAGACTGCAAGCCTTTATTTTCGTTTATCAATATTGTAAAAATTGGATATATATATATATATATATATATCAGTTTTGAATAGTAAAATTGATAGATTAATGACATACACAAAACTGATACATAATCAACCTATCTAATATCGGATTTGTAGCTCGCCTTATATAAGTTTCTTGTCTAGATAAATATTAACAAATCTTCTTAGATAGCAGAATGGTTTTAACTTTCAAATTTACCATTTTAGGTAAACAGTTCTAATTTAATTTAAAAAATTCACTTTATTAAATCTAAAAATTGGACTTTTTAAGTCGTTCTAAATTCACACTTATATTATTGCAATATATTCCCGTTATTAAGCTTTCCATTTTTTAGTTATTTTAAGGTTATTTAACTTTCTTACAAATTTCATATTTTAATACTAGAAACGTTTAAATATTTATTCTGTTTTCCACCTGATGTACTTTGGCATACATTTAATTTCTAATACACATTTAATTAATAAATTGATAATTATGAGCGTCAGCAGAAATTTCATAATTAACAACAACAAAAAAAAAATATTCAAACTCCCTTATATTCATATCCTGGGATTTTCAGTTCCCTTTTAATCCATTCCTTTTTCACATATTGTTGCACTGTACTCAAGTTTTCATGTATGTAGAATGTACATACTTTGTACTGTATTTATGCCAATTCATATTTCAATGATAATTTTTACAAATTCTTGCATCAAACTCTAGTTAACAGAAGCTGTTTCTAACACTTTGGCAAAGCTTAATCTTCAGCATGCAGCTTATTTTCTAACCTAATTTCAGGCTGAATCATTTGTAAAATTAATTATTTGAAATTACTTGTTAACGAAAATGGTCGCTAAATAACGCTAATAATATTCCTAACTGTTGTAATTTACAATGCAACAAGTTCATGTGATTTATAATAGAATTCATTTATAATTTTTTCAGCAGTATTGAAATTAATAGCTGATACTGATAATGTTATACATTTAGATTACAATGATTTAGATTGCCATTGCCTTCTTCGCTGATGCTTTTATGCTACATTCCTAATATTTGATAATGGCATGCAAGTAAGTTTAACTCATTCATTAAACATGTAAATCTTTAATTCATCCCACTTTTGTTTTTACGTGTGCTGTATCTTCTATTTTCTTTAATATATTTTTCAGCCTAATTACAAAAGGTCTTATGATCAAGCGGAAAAGTCATTAAACTTTGGTAGTTCGACCCGAGTTTCTAGTCCCAGTGATCCCCCAGCTCTTTCTTTTTTTTTTTGTACTTATTTAATGTGTAAAAATGTAGCGTAAAAATTTCAGTACATGAAGTAAACATACTTTTTTAGTTTATTCTTTAAAAATATTGCAAAAATTTTCACTTTTACCTTAGCATATCTTTTTACAAATCCCTCTGATAAAATTCGGCTTCGGTTTATTTAATTATGGCAAAGCACACTAGGGCTATCTGCCTAAGGAGAGGGATGCCTTCGTGGAGGACTTTCTAAGGGAAACTGGCTCGTATACACGTTACACATGTGGGGAAAGCCACGAAAGCGCCCATGCAGCCAGCCCGTTTGCTGGATTTGAACCTCGGAGCGAACTACCAATGTTCAGCTACTTTACCGCTCGGCCGCTGGAGGGCCCTCTAAGACGAAAAAATAAGGAAAGAAATTAACTCGGTTTCGGTGATTGATATCTCGGTGCAAATTATATGTAACATTTTTCCAAAAGGCATGTAATTATATGTAACATTTTTTAAATTTATCTTCGCGCATTTTTTTCAATTTGCGCCAAGAATAATTCACTCGGTGAACTTCTTGATTTACAGCAATATATTTTCCTTTCCCTTTTTTTCATTGTACCCGAGCGGAAAAAATGTCATCGTTCATACTTGAGTTTATATTGGATATCAATAAATTAAGAATTATTTCTCCATCTAATGTTTATTCCAGAATTTTCTTTTCACACTGTAGCGCTTAACTTTATGAGTTTTCTATAATCACTCAATTTCTCTAGCTATGGCAACTTTGCATACCTTCTGACAAGTAGTCATATTTTTAGCCACTGTTATTTTAATTCCTGCTGATTATTAGTACATTATTCACTTGTTTCAGAAGTGCAACTTTTATTTTACACTCAAATCTACGTAAAATAGCATTAAAACTTCAGTTATGCGGAACTCCTGAATGGTTTCTTGTTTTAGATTGAATGAATTAAGCTTATTTTTGCTGTTAATTAGCTTGTTATTAATTTAATTATACATTTCTAATTAATTATATATTCAGATATTTCCAAGCATATTACTCAAACTTTTGCATCGCAATTTTTAATTTTTGGTTAAAAAAATAAACTTTTGTTTATTGAGAGGCCTGATTGATTATATTAATTTGCATTATTGTTTATCTAATTCCTTTAGTCTAGATAAATTTTAGAAAAAACTTCTTAGCATAATAATTTTAATTTATTTACAATTTATACGTCAGTGTTCCAAATGCATAGTAATGTTATTATAATATATTTCATGCTAAGTTTTTTTTAAATTTAACTAAATTTAATTTCTGCAAACATTTACATGATTACTTTAATTAACAAAAACTATTTTAGCACACTTTAATACACTTTGATATGGAATAATTTTTTGCACGCTAGTGAACGCTATTAAATTTTCCAGTCTAGTTCAGACACATCTTGACTATTATTGATGTAATTTATTAAAAATGTAATTGGTATGCTTTATAATTATTTTATTTATGATATTATTATAATAAATGAAAGATGTTTGTAATGCTAATATGTATGTTTACCAATACCTTTTATTTTCTTTGTTAGCTCTTGCATTTATAACTATTATTTAAGTAATTAGCCTGCTTGTTAGATATTTTTTACTTGTTCTTGTGATATGTAATTGTATTTATTTATTTTTATTTTCTTCTTGGCTACAATTGATTTCGGAAAGTTAAATTGTAACCCTGAAGGCAACGGGGGAAAGAAGGCAACTTTGAATTCGTGCAGTTGGACTATAGCACGACCCCGAGGGGGGGATTTTCATTAGCGCAGTTGGAGTCTTGTTTATCAGTGAATTAAAACTGAAGAAAAACAATTAATAACCTACCTATAAGACTGAAGTAATGAAGTGCTGCAAAACTGCTTACTGCTGCATGTCTCGAAAGCGTGACTTACAGATATACATATTAGATTTCTATATACATATAGCATTGTTCTAACATAGGTATTTTGACACAGAATCGGACTTTTCTGAAATAACATACCAATTTTTTCCCATATTTCGTTTCTACGAATCAAACTATGCCTGGATATTACATTTTTTGGTGAGAAATTTATGGAGAAATCTAAAAATTTATCTTCGCGCATTTTTTTTCAATTTGCGCCAAGAATAATTCACTCGGCGAACTTCTTAATTTATAACAACATATTTTCCTTTCCTTTTTTACTTCTTTGTACGAAGTAAAAAGGAAGTATTGTAATTGCGAAAAGTTTTAGGCAGCATATTTCAACGAAAATATCCATTTTGACAGCTATCAAATGCAATTTAACGATGTTTTTGCGTGATATCTGTACGTAAGGACAGAATAAAATACTCTTTTCCTTCAAAAAATTATAAAACTGCTTTAAAATTAATTCTGAAGAGAATTTTTCGTGGCGTCTGTACGAACGTATGTACGTACGTGCGTACGTTCGGGCATACGTACGTATCTCGCGTAACTCAAAAACGAGTAGCCTCAGAACGTTGAAATTTTATATATAGGACTGCTATCACATGTAGATGTGCACCTCGTATTTTGGTTGCAATCGGCCGCACCAAACGTATATAAATATATTTATATATATATCCACTCTGTTACCCGGCTCAGTGATCTCAGTTTCTTTACTCTTATATGTTTGTAAATTGTACATTTTTGGCTTTAAAAATGATTGAATTGTGTTGTTTCTATCTTCCGGTTAAGGATTTTATGCCTTTAGTAAATCTGTGTGCAATATTTTTAGAATTATCAGCAATTTTAAAGTTGTTTAATAGCCGCTAAGCCTGTTTTTAATGGCGGCCATTGATGTTTACATTTGAAACAGGAGACTAGTGGATTTGCTGCCAATCTAGAGAAACTTAGCTTCGCAACAACAAAGATAACGCGTTCATTTATTATTGCCAATTAAATCATGCTTAATTCTTTCTGGAATTTTTTCGAGGAAATAAGCGTTTGAGATTTACTTCGTAATTTTTACTATAGATATTTTGAGTTTTTATGTATTTTTGCCTTCTCGCGAAGTGAGAAATGAATTAATTAAATGAGAAATACTCAATCGTCTGTGAAAAACTGTTTCTTTTTTGTTTTGTTTGCTTAATTTCTTTTATACATAGTTCTAGCTTTATTATAGTATTTGAATAGAACATGTGGCAACGATTTGATAATTCTTTAAATGATATACATTTTGTGCATTCTGAGTTATAATATGAATGAAATATAATACTGTTAAGTAAACCTAAATCGTTCTTACTTTCAAATAATTTTTAACAAAATGCGTAAACCACATTTGTCGTTATTATCACTTATAACGAATATGCCAAATTCCAAAACACACCAATATATGAATTCACGTACATCTTGGGAAATTTTCAACAAAAAATTCTAATTTTTCGCAAGTATGCATAGAAATACATCTATTTTAAGATGATGGTAAAAATTTTATAGGTTATAATTAAAAATGTTTTTCGGAAAATTAAAAAATTAAGAATCAGATAAGTTTAATAAAAAAGAAATATTAATAAATATATAACAAATTCAATTAACATGGGGGAACTAAAATTTTGAGAGCTAATTTGTTTGATGTTTACAAAACGTAGCACGTTGGCATCATTTAAGTCGTAAAATCGAAATATGGAAAAAAAACTAGTACGTTATTTCAGAAAAAGTCTGATTCTGTGTCAAAATACCTATGGTAGAATAATGCTATATATAAATCTAGGTCCAGTAGAACAGGAGTTATAGAACTGTCCCTTTTTGTTTTATGTTCAAGGTATACATCATTATACTTAATCCGTATCTGCATAAAATACTGTTTTCTTTTTTCAGCCTTTTTTAATGGAAATACATGAAACATGAGCAAGCGATTCGGAGGTATACATTCTTTCAATAGGGAGATGTATGATTAGTCAGATTATTACAATCACTTTTAATCTTAATTCAGTAAACGTTTTAAGCAAGCGTACAGCAGAAAAGAAATTTGGTTCATTAAAAAAGTCTTAGTGGAACGGGATATTGATGTATCTTCTTAAAAAGATCCTGTTTTATTGGACCTAGATTTATATATCTGAGAAAAATATTGGAATGTATTCTCTTTTTAAAATGACATCTTATTACGAAAGTAAAGCTCCAAAATGTTACAAATCAAAACATAAGCCATCTTGTTGAATTCACAACTTTTCGCCAGCTGTTCGATTTCCCGACTTAAGGATTTTGATGTAAAAGATGTGTAACATGATGTTCATTCCAAGTTATCGGCAGGAAAAGTGCTTTCCACGAAAAAAGGATATTTTAGACCGCAATATATATGGCTAGGCAAAATTTCATTTCCTTCAATATCCTCTAATTTTGGAGAATTTTCCAAGAGGTGGAAGATATGGCGTTGTTGTATTGAAGGAAAGCTCTTTATCTGTTGATCAAATCAGGATGTTTTTCATTAAAAACAAAACTACACATTCCTTCTAATTCTTGAAAATAACGCAATACAATTCAATAAAAGTCAAAAATCAGAAACTGCAAGTCAGAAGGGATGCCCAAACCATCTGGTGTTATTTTGAAATGGGTAATAGGCTTAACCTTCTACGCGAAAAATGACATTTCAATCGCAACGAGTTCTGCCAATTTTGTCAACTGCTTTAATAAGCTTATAAAGACCTTGTTTTTTCTAACCAATTATTTTTATTTTAAGAAACTTTCCTTTCCCATTTGATTTCAACTTTCTGCCACAACGCAAATTTAAATAACATATATGCAAATCTAAGTGAGTTCAAAAATAATATTGAAATAGCATTAGCATATTTTAAGAGTTCACGGTAGGCAAGTTAGTTTTCAGATTATGCAGCTTGGTTTGAAAACATTTGAATCACTTTTCAAATTGTTACCACCAAATCTTATCGCCCTCTATTATACTTAAAGAAATTAAATAATGAAGAATTTGCATTAATCTATGTATGTTTCTCGCATTGCGATAAAACAACGGTACTTAGAGCCAACAAATTTTGAATAACGTAGTCCTCCACCCGAACATGGGCATCTGGAAGCATGAATTTGGAATTTGTCTTCTTAACGTTTTCATATTTTGTGACGCTTTAACAAATGGTTTATTAGCAAACTCAACGATTTCAAAACGATCAATGGCTACACTGTACTAAAAAATAAACATTTTTATCTCCAGCGCGCGAGACTGTGTATCGGAAATTCAAAGATATGCTGTTTTTAAATATTTTGTGATATTGCTGTTGAATTGAATTTGATATAATTTAACTGCGAAGAACATGCTATTTAGTAAATAAAGTTAACACATAAAACGTTAAAAAACGCCCTTTTGGGCGTAATATAAAATCTGGAAACTTTCAGATTTTTAGTCTAAAGGACGTTAGCCCAGAAGGGCTATTATTTTCGTTTTGGCATTTTGCGTTTAAAACTTTAAATGTCGGTTCACTTTTCAAACTTTTGCCACCAAATATTACAGCCCTGTATTGTATTTAAAGAAATTAAATAATGAAGAATCTGGATAAATGTACGTATGTTTTGAGCGTATGTAAGTTTTACTGAAAGCTTTCAGATTTTTTTATTTATAGCTTTTCGCCACTATTAAGGTCAGAAGTGGTGGTCATTTGACTATGGAGGCACCTAATAGGTGGCCACCGTTTCCTCCTTTGAAGTGGCAGACAATTTACATCCATGCCTGCTCCGGAATTCGAACCCAGGCTCGATACCACAGTCGGCTTCCTTAAACAGATATAAAAAATTAAATTTGCGCATTGTTATTTAATTCATCAAAGTATACTGCATATTTTATGCCATCAATTAATAATAATTAGCAACAAAAAATAGTTTATTTGCTTCAACAAAAATACACACGAGAGGAAAAGCTGTAAATCTATCTGTAATTTCACTTTGATCTATCTTTCAATCTTTTATTTATACAATATTTGAATTAATTTGGACTTTCTAACGATGATGACAGATAATTTTTAATTCATTTATGTTCTTACCCCACTATAACTATTATAACTAGTGTTGAAAGTGCATCTCTTATTATATTGAGGGATACGCAAAAGATTTCCTGTTCGGTTGGTTTAACAATGCATTCAACTTTCGGTAATGCGCCATCGGTTAAAACTTTTATGCAGTTAAAACGTATTCTTCAATAATATATTTTTTAAATCAATTGAACAAACATTATATAAGACACGTTCCTTAAAGTGAATTCTTTCTACATTGATTCCACACCATTCGATTTGCTGACATTCGAAACTTTTTCCTTCGAATGCTGGCTCCTTAGGGAGACATTTCAGTTCATTTCCAAGTATGAATATGTATCTTCATAATAACTGGATAATATTGCAGCCAGAGTAAAATTTTCAACAATTCGTTTAAAAAATATTGTGGCATTTATTTTTAAGTTTTAATGAAGAAATATTTTTTTTAAATTTACATCTTTCGTTTGTGTCCTTTCGCCGCGAGGTTTGCTCATTTTAGAATTTTTGCAGATTGGAGTGACAAGCAGTTTTACTATGAAGCTCAGAGATTTATGAATAAGTGTCGAAATTGGTGACCTGGCAGTCCGCTGTCTCGTCGATTAAAGCAAAATCTGATGGATACGCTAATTCTGGTCTTGATGCAAGTACATCGAAGATAGATCCGCTTTTGGTAAGTGCGTGTGTTGGAATTTCTGTTGCGGTCTAAGTACAGTCTCTTCTCAGGTTACATTAAAACTGCTGAAATAATAGGCAATGTGAAAAAAAAGTCTTGTATTGAAACCAGGTTTAGGCTGGTAATTTTGTGTTTGTATAGTTTAATTTAACCACTCATGAGTGATTAGATACGCTTGAAGAATTGTAATTCTGCTTCTGTTTGTTTGCTGGTTAGATATTCTAGTGCTGACCAATTACCTCACAAAGCATATGTAACATTTTGATCTAGCTAAGTCAACTGTAACTCACGACGGGTATTACAATATAAGCTTTTTTATTTAATAAAAAAAGCAATAATTTAGTTCAAAATCATTAGTTATCTTGATAATGACTTGTTTAATTAGCTGCGTAAAACACTAATAATATTTATACTAATTTAAATAGTTTTGTTTACAATGTTCCAAATTAAATGCAGATTCTTGCACCCGAAATTGAAAAAGAAAAGTCATCAGCACAAGAGCGATGATTTTCAGCAATATAGCCCATTTAGCCCAACGGATAAGGAGGGTTTGGATCTCCCATTTTTTTCGGTTGTCTGCCTTTTGTACGAATTGATTTTCTCCACATTTCAGTACAGGTTTGAAAACTACAGAGCTAAAAGTTTGTCAAGAAAGTTTTAGAAGTTCTATTTTTTCCTTATTCTGCGATACAATCACGTTTCCTTATTCTGCGATACAATCACGAGAAACCCGTCTACAATTCTCTACATTTTGTCAAACTTATGTAATGTTCCACATTTAGTAACAGTTAGATGGTCCAAGATCTTTCGCAAATCGAGTACTAATCAAATTTAGTTAAACTTCATGTTTTAAAGCATAATAGTTAACAACGGATGACGTTTAATTCCTGCCCTTAATTCGCAGAGAGAAGCCATCAGCCTTAAATCGATGGAACTAAGTCTAAGCTTTACAGTTTAATGCTACTTTTCTCTTTTCGTTTCATAAATTTCATGAATAGCTTCAGCAATTTAGAACCCAACTTTAAAAGAATGTGCCGATAACATTTTATAACATTTTTATTTTCCATTCTGAAGAAACCCGTTTGAAATTAAACGGTATTAATGGCAAAAAGAGCCCCAAAGTGTTTAAGAACAATGACTACTGATGGTTCGATCTGCGTTCGAGTCCAGGGAAATGTGCTGGCTGCATGCATGATTTTCGTATAGTTTTGCCAATATGTAAAAAGAATACAAACTAGTTATCCTTAAAAAGTCCTAGTTTTCAGGCTTTGCCATATTTTTCTTAGCCCAGTTGATGGCAAAAACAAAGCTCTAGAGACTATTAGGTTATTCGGAATAGCAAAGTAAAAAGTCAGCGAAGATTTCGCTGCCATTTGAACTTCGGCTCTGAATCTCATTAGCCTGACGTGCTGCCAGTTACACCATGAAGGCATGTAGTGCGGAAGATAAAAATTCCTTATAAAGAAACGTATTTACTTCGAAATAATATATTGCTTGCATTAATAGACCTATACGTTTTTGTGTATGAGTTGTAGCTTTACATTACGCTAGTCTAACCAATGATTAAGACTTGTATCTTTAATGTCACTTTTCCCTTCCGTTTTCTTACCAGAATGCAAATTAAGCTTCCAAATATTTAAACTGAGATTGTTGGATTGCAAGACAGAGCCTGCTTCTGCTTCTCGAGGCCACGTTTCTAGGTTTCGTTAGTTCAGATAAGATTACGTTATTCAGCTTTGCATTTTAGTTGCCGAGATTTGAAAAGTTACGCCGGTTTAAATTTTGAGCCAACTTCAAGTTAAACCAATTGTGTGCCCTTTAACTACTAGACTTACCTTTTAATCTTCAGATTGACTCTTATTTTAAGTGTAGCACAGTACCAGTGGTTGCTGGTACTATTATTATTAAGTGTAGCAATAAGTTTTGTAAATGTGCCTTAAGAACAATGATAAAACGTATTGTGTAACAAGTATGTGTAGCAATGTATTAACATGTGATGTAAGCGGGATTCAATGTGTTAACATGTAATGTTTAATTACGAAGTTATTTTTGGTATGTTTTCAGAGTACAGCAAAATTTCCGCAACAATGGCTTTTTAAAATAATGTTATTTCATCAAAAGTAGTATGGAATGTATTGTGGCTTCAGATCTGTTACGTGTATTTTGTATATTATTCTACTTTATGCAACGCATGCAGAAAAATCTAGTACTTTGCCCTTGTAATGTCTTGATTTTGTAGTGTAGCTTAGTTACTGGATCCGGACGGATGTTCGGACCTGCTCTTACCTGTCACCTGTTGTTTTAAGTGCATTACCACAAGCGGTTGGCTGATCTGTTAAGCAGGAGACGTGCATTATGTTTCAGTTCTGATTTAATAAAAAGATTCATTTTAAAACCTTCTTAAGACTTTGTACTTCTTTTCAGACGAAGCGATTATTCGTTTCAAGTCGGTCAAGCGTTTGCACTTAGTTTAATGCTACCAAAGAAAATTAAGCTTTATAAAGTTTGTAGAGAGAGATCTAGTACAGATATGTACAAAAATGAAAATGCTTCTGATGTATTCGATAATAATATAAGAATAATCTTAGAAGGAAGTATATTTTGAGGACACTTGCAAACACAAAATCATCGATAAACAGCTCTCAACAGCGAGGGAAAATGTAAACCTTATTTCATATTAAATTTCTTTTCACACTTTAGTTCTTTGTTGACTGCATTCTTAGAAGATCTAATTAGCTTTGCATAGTTTAAGAGCTATGACACTTCAAGAGATCAGTTTTGGGCTTTAACAAGCTTAATAAGTTCACATTTGTAATATTCTTTAAAATTTATAACATTCTTTAGAATTTAAGAAGTTATCCCTACATCTTCATTGTATTCTGTTTCTTAGATTGAATTATTCCAGTAATCATAACAATATGCTGCACAGCTCTTATCTTAAGAATGTTTAGATTATGTCGTGTTTTAAATCAGACGCAGTTAGACTACTATACGAAGTATGAGACACAAAAAAAGTAAAAGCGAAGTTGACATCAACTGTTTTGGTGACGTCATCCCACACACCTCCTCTATCCATGCGGCTTGTTTCGACTTAACCGATCACACCCGTTGGGAGTACTGCGTCATTGAGTGAACATGTGAAACTGCATTCTGCCGGAAATAATGTCTAATGTAAAAACCGAACAGCGAATCAACATCAAGTTTCTTGTGAAACTTAAGAAATCAGCCACGGAAACATTTTAAATGTTAACTGAGGTTATGCAGATGAAACTTTGTCTCATGCACGTGTGTTTGAATGGCATAAGCGGTTTTCAGGAAGAAGGGACAAAGCAGGACTTTCAAAATCAAAATTCAAGGCAATGTTAATTGTCTTCTTTGACATTAATGGAATTTTAATGATTGAGTCGGTTCCCAGTGGTCAGATTGTTAATCAACACTGCTGCATTGAAGTACGAAAAGGACTTTGTGAAAAAAGGCCACAGTTGTGGAATGATGGAGGACTGTTGCACCAGGACAATGCACTCGCTCAAACGGTCCTATCTGTCAATTAGTTTCTGACCAGCAAAAAATTACTGTGATGGGGTATTTTCCTTATTCACCTGATTTGGCTCCATGCGACTTTGTTTCATTTCCTAAAGTTAAATCTTGCTTAAAGGGAAGCCATTTTACCTCAGTTGAAGAGGTTCAGGCAAAAAAGGAGAATCTCCTCAAGGGCCTTCCAAAACCTCGTTCCAGAACTATTACCAGCAATGACAGCACCGAATGCAGAAGTGTGTGAATGAAAGGGACTACTTTGGAGGTGATAATGTCGTGGAGAATTGATTCTGTAAGTACAATAATTTATTGGACCAGTCTCGTTTTTATTATCGCACTTCGTATATAAGACGATCAGTTTAAGATATCTATTGATGACACAGACGACACAATGTTTTGGTTTGCCAATCTTTATGACTATGTTTTGGAATCACAGACATGGATTATTTCAATGCAATAATAAGCTGCATTAAAGTTTCATCATATGGACTTATCATAAGCACACAGATGTTATCCAGCATAATACAACCTTGAGCTCAAATTCAAGCACAGCAGTACAGCAGTGTTGAACATTTCACGGGCGGCTCTAAACGAGATCTGGATTACTGGCAGTGGATTTTCTCCTCTCGAAGAAAGCACATCGCGTATAGCTGGAAATGCAGACGCGGTCGCGGCAATTCAGTGCTTCGACTAGGGCTTGTAGGTTTGAAGGCTGCTATCAAATGTGCATAGCGATTCCTGCAGAACAATGTCACCATTTGCGTTGATTCTGCATCCAGCCTAGTAGCAGTCTCCAGCGTTCACTATTCGTAATTCACTAGTACAGCGTATACGACAAATACTACTGGATATTCTTATTGATTGCGGACGCATCTTGTGCTGCACGGTAAAAAAAAAGTTCGCTCTTTACAGGCAAAAGTTTTGTAAAGTTACAGAAATCAAACAGTTACAGAAGAATTTCCTGTAATGGTTGAAAGCAAACTGTAGCGGTAACAGCTGATTTGCTTGTAGCATTACAGATAATGTTTCAGTAGCCGCGCGGAAGAATCACGTGACTGACTGGAAATTAGCCAATCAGGAGAAAAGTGTTTGAAAGCTAGTTGCAGAAAAAAACATGGCTGAATGCATGTTGGTTGTATAGCGCAGGTAAGTAAGAAAATGTTTACAATTACTACTTGAAATATTTTTTGTTCATTTTATGCAGATTATTCTCATGCACTTTGCACTGTTATATGTAGTGAGTAAGTATTTAAACGTTTAAGCTTTGCGATTAATTAATATCAGTGTTCGCAATGTCTAATGAGTTGAAAGAGTGCAAAATATTTATTCCAAATGCAGATCTAATAGTAGTATTTTGTCATTGTGCATCCGATAAATTACGCCTTAAATAGCCCGTATTATTATTTAAAACTAATTATTCCAAAATTTAATCACTGTTTGTGGTATTTAATTGAAATGGTAATGTGGTTGTTGAAAACAAAACTAATCATGTTAGCGTTCTTTTCCAATCGTCTTGTAACGTTGCGCGCCTCCAACTTGCACGCAACCAAGGGGTGACTGTGAAAACTGTATAAAAGATAGAGCCTTGTGAAGGGTTTAAGTCCCTTTTTATTCAACGTAATAAATTACAATTGCGTGCTCTTGACGCTTACAGACGGCGCCAACTCGGCGGTCAAATAAAAATAATAACCTGAAAAGAAACTAAAGACAAGATTCTAACTACGAGGCTCTCTAAAATAACTAACTCACCGCGTTTTACAACACCGCTGCTAATTCAGCAGACTTGAAGCTCACTTGAACGATTAACACTAATTCCCGCCAAGCACATAGGCCGAAACGCAGGGTTCTTCAATTTCTCGCTAACTACCTCCGCGCTCGTGAAGTAAGAATATCACACACCGAACTTGTTTCCTTTCTATTTAAATCATAATACTTCCGCTAATAATTTGAATCCTTGCGCGTTCTACTAAAATTTACATATTCTGGCATTGGCAGTTCCAGGGGAAAGTAAGGCTTGACAGGAAAGATAGTATAAACTTAAAATAAATGTTAGTTAAAATAAATATAAACCCTACAGTCTGACCAAAGAACGTTTGACATCTTTTTCCCGGCAGGCCTTGCGAGAAACGTTTATGTAAACATTTAGAATTCTGAATGTAATGTATATATTTTTTGCTTACTAGGTTTAGTTTATTCTTTTTCTAGGATTATCTAATTAGTTATACCTGGTTTATAATTCAGTCTAATATATTTATGTACGAATGTGTTATGAAGTAAAATTACAAAAACTTGAAGAACGCGGTCGAGAATCTCGTTTATTCCTTTAGTGTAATAATATTTTTTTCAGTGGTATTAATTTCTTACGAAAATATTATAATTCCAAAATGAAGTAATTATATTGATTAAAAATATGCCGTATCATACTTTTCGTAATGTTTTGTTTTACTAACTAGATGCAACTTAATTATTCCATATATTTTAATATACCAATATCAACAGGGGAAAATGGAAATGACCTAAAATATTTTTCTAACAATTCGTTAAACTAATTATAAAACAAAACTAAAATTTTGTGCATTATTTCCAAAAATATCATTTCATTAATATGTTATAAATGACAACATATATTATATTGTATATATAACTACCATTTCATACTTATAAGTTTTTAAACATTTAATGTAGAATTTATGTTGATTTTATTTTGCCCAGTTTTAATACAGATTTGAATATGATAGTCTTGTTACTAGGATAGCATGAATCTGCTAATACAAGTTTAATACATTTCTTGACAAATGTTTCTCTTATTCATGTAATATAATATATAAATCATAAAATAAGTTTTCTTAAAAATAAATTATTGTTTATTGTTTAAATTATTATTGTTTATTATTGTTTATTGTTTAATTTAAAACAAATCTGTATCTGTATGTTGTATTAAAAATAAAATAATAATGAATTTTTAAAGAAGCATTGATTTTAGCATTAACAATGTAAATATATATATATATATATATATATATATACATGAATAAATGGAAATGTAAGCTACTTTTCCTTACAAAACTGCCCATGAATATATACTTGCCCTTAGGCTGATAGCCTTTGCATGCTTTGCCATATTCTATCAATCCAAGTGATGCAAATATGCAGAAAATTTTACTTTCTTTGAAAGTTAATACAGGAAATAAAATTCAGTGAATTTGTAAACTACATTAGTTCTCTTATAGCTTGGCGTTTAATTGCCCAATGATTTACTAGTCCAAACTAAGGCAGAATTCAGATATCGTTCAAATAAAAGAAAATTAATAAGGTCTGATTTTTAGACGTATGTATGAAGATTTATTTTTTTTAATATTATTTTAAGTCAACCAAATTAATTTCAAATTTAAGTAAGTATCCATGCCTTTCAGTAGCATTATTTTTGATATCTTAAATTAAATAACTGAATGCAATATTTCTTGTTAATAAAAGAAAAGCAATGTTATGAAAGACTAGCGAAATGGATTTGCAAGTTCTAATTACGAAAGGTCCCATGCTTTAAGGGGTCATTTTTAAAAATACTTAATTAAAAAAATATTTAATGTAAAACTTCCAAACTTCACACATGTGGAATATTAATTCTATATATTTTATCTCATTCTTATTTTATTAATTAATTTCATAGCATTTCGTGTGACACTAGTATTAATTATTAATTAAATTTTATGCAGTTTCTGATCTATGTTTTGATTTTGTTATTAATTACGTTAGTTTACATAAGATTTAAAATTATGTAAGGTACAAAAACCTTCTGCATCTATTAATATATGCTGAAGTGAATGAAATTATGCCAGTGAAATTTTTTTAAATCAAAAACAAATTTCTGTCGAAAATTAAAGTTATAAATTCTAAATGCAAACAAAGGAGTGAATTTGAAAGTTATCAAATAAGCCAAAGTGTTGGTCATTTTTTCAGTTTTGCAGAAGAATTTTTATACTTTGCAGAATGGGAATATGATGTTTGGTTTTGTTAGTATTAATTATTACAACCGAATTATTGCAACTTACATTGCAACACGTAATTTAGCTTAAAATTTATTTGAACTTAATTTTCTAATTTATTTTGATCATGTATATTTCATGTGTCATAAGTCTTTGAAATGAACTTAATTCTCATCCTATTTATTTACACAATTTTTTTAAAGAAGAAAAAGTCACATTTGTTTTGCTTAGTTGCACACGAAGATACATGTCTATATAGAGAGAGAAAAAGAGGAGTTATGTTTACTTGCAGACTTTTTTCCTCCTTTTATATTATAGTATGAAAATCAAGGGGGAAATTAAGCAATCAATTTAATTTTGAAGGATGTGATTACAATAAGATCATAGCCAATCAAAAATATTCATGAATGAACTACTGGTAACTATCATAGTATTATTATTTAAAAGAAACCTACATTCCAATAAGAACGCTTAGTAACATAACCATTTAAGTTATCTGATAAAAGTAATTTTCATTCCTACTTCCCTATACCTTGAATTTCACTCTTAGTATTGCCCACTGCTACTCCCTAGACCTCAAAGCATTTAATGCATCTGGAACTGCAATTTGTGTCTTCTTCTACAGCATGCAAGTTATCACCGTTTAGTTTGTACTGCCACGAGCGATGATCTTCAGAATTACCGTATTGCGTTGCATATTCCACCCCACCCAGCTTTAGAACCAGATTCTGAAAATTAAAAAAATATTTACATAATTTTCCCCCTTTTAATGCATTCAGAAAATGAATATCCCAAGATTTTAAAATGGATTTATCAACATAATGATTGTTTTCGTCATACTAACAAAGGCAAACTTTTGCACACTTAAGGCCGCGTTGAATCTTTCTCTTCTAACTGTTGAATATTATGTCAGCCTAATACAAACAATGATCTATGAGAGTGAAAGCAAATATCAACTGCTATTCACTGTGCAATTTTGCCATATCAGCTGAATTTCACCCTAGCAAGCATTGGACCACAACCTTCTCTAATTATTTATGTATGATCTGAGGCCTAAGGATTTGCAAGAACAACAATGAGAATGACAAATTATAAAGAAGAAATTATAAAGAAGAAATGAGATAACTTATTAGATGTTGCAATTATGTTTATTCTAATTGAAATAGAGGTTTCTTTTAAATAAATAATATTGTGATAGTAGTAGTTTATCCATGATTACTTTTCATTTGTTATATTCCTACTGTGACTGTGTCCTTTGGAAATTAAATAGCAGACTGTTGACAAACACTGAGTGCAGATAAGAATAAAAAGATTAGTTAGACGTTGTAATTCAAACGTATGAACAAAATTTGAATTCCTTGTAGTAACAAAATGAAGTTCATTGCTATGTTGAATTCTTTAATTTACTGAAAATGTCATTTTTTAGAAGGAGAGAATATATTTTTGAAATATGAAGAACAGCTGTTCTGAGTTCTTCATAGAAATATTTCACAAAATGTCTTTTACTGTAATAATATGATCATATCAACATGCAACACGTTTACTCATATAAGTTAAATCTAAATCAACATGTGTCTATTTTAGCTAAAATTACTAAAAAGAAAGTTCTAGAACATATCTTATTAACTGACATTAAAACATGCAAATAAAACATACTATTTTTTCAGCTATTTTACAGGGCAAATATAAGGAGTAGCATATCAATTTGAGCTTTTAAATTAATCAAAATGATAATATGAAAGGCCTTTCAATAATATCAGACATAAGTTTCTCTTCATAAAACAAAAATACTCTGCAACAGACTAATGTTACTTTTTGAAAAAGAACATTGCTGTTGAAAGCACATCTTTTAAATTAATGGCCCACCAGCGGCCGAGCGGTAAAAGTCGCTGAACACTGGTAGTTCGGTCCGAGGTTCGAATCCCGCGAACGGGCTGGCTGCATGGGCGTTTTCGTGGTTTTCCCCATGTGTAACGTGTATACGAGCCAGTTTCCCTTAGAAAGTCCTCCACGAAAGGCATCCCTCCCCTTAGGCAGATAGCCCTCGTGTGCTTTGCCATAATTAAATACACCAACACCAACACCTTTTAAATTAATGCTATTCTGAGGTCAAATTGACTAATTTAAAAAGACAAACTATTATGCTTCACTTGCATATATCTGTATAATGATATACACATGCAGATATTGTTTTACTCAAAACATCTTGATTTCAATATATTTTATTATAATAAGCATCATTTTAGACAAAAAAAATCTATTACTTTTATAGACATATCCTTTAGTATTATCTATGAAAAATATATTCTACACACATAATTACTTAATGGGATATTAGAAGGAAATAATCTGAAACCTTTGGAAGATACAACCATTGGAATTTTACGTAAGAAAAGTATCTTCTACTCACATAATAACTTGCTATAATAATACAAGCAAATAACCTGTAACGGTTACAGATATATCTGTTGAGATTTTACATGAGAAAAACATGTTCTTTTTACATAATTATTTGCTGTAATATTACACGCAAATAATCTGTAACCATTACAGATATATCGTTTGGGAATTTACATGAGAAAAATATGTTCTACTTACATAACTATATGCTGTGATATTACAAGAAAAAGATCTGTAACCATTACAGGCAAAACTCTTGTAATGTTACAAAGAAAACACCTGTTTCTGTTACTCAAATAACCCATGGCATCCCGGTTTCCATGAGTTTTCTTAGTAATCTTACAGATTTTTTTTACAGTATGAGTTCCAGCTCATATGGGCATTAAGGCTAATGAGAAAGCAGATTTAGTGGCAAAAGAAGATGCATTCAACATTATTCTCGTTGAATACTCAGTTACTTCTTATCTAAAAAGATCCACTTTATAAGCGCTCATTGTTAAATGGCAAGATTACTGGGATAGTGCTAACACAAATCGACGAACTCACCTACAGTAGAACTCTAATTATCCAAATCAATTGCGACCGGACCCCATTCGGATAATAAAAAATTCGGATTACGAGCAGTTTAATTAATTACTGTATGTTGAAAATGGGAGAAAAACTATTTTTAAAGAGAAAGGGGTTTTTAATTAGTTAAAATGAAATGGCAATAATTTTACGCACGTGTTATATAGCGCTCTATACAGTACTTACAAGTGCTGCTGAAAGTCATTGCTTGCTGAACATCTCGGTCAAAGGAAGCTGTTTGACTGTCTTCGACCGTTTTCGGGCAGCTAAGTCGCGCATCCGCATCGCAATGGAAAGTTGCATGTGGTCACACTCGGACTGACGTTCCATCCACTTCAACGCAGTTTCAAGGCCGGCAGACGCTTCACTAGCTGATGGTCCATGTCTGTTTCAACTTTGACATTAAGGTCATCTTCTTCTCGACACTTTCTTCTCTCACACTTTCAATAAGTTCATCATCATTTGGAATTTGTAACCCAGGGTCTGACGAAGCACACCATTCTGCTTTATCCTCAGCACTAGCTTCTGAACATACAGGAATTTTTAAAATAATATTTCTTAATTCCTGAAGTGACACGTCATCCTTGTCTTGTCCTGTCTCTTCCCTTTCCTTTTCTTGATCTTCTTTTTCTTCTTTTGTTTCTCTTCTTCGGTTGATTCTGAAAAATTCGGAAATTCTGAAAGCCATTCGAATAGCCGAAATTCTGATAATTGCAGTTGTACTGTATTAATATTAGCGGTCAGCAAAGTACTTCGAAGCAACAGCGGGTCATTCCCTCAGTTCATGTCGAGGTAGGGTCCGTTCTCTTCATACTCTTTTATATTTGGGATTATGGTACAGATGCATGTCCTTGCGGCCAGGAAGGCAACGCGGACTACTTCGTCTCTGAATGTCCTAACACGCAGCAATGCAGAAACCACCTGTTGAACTCTGGCCAACATGGACCAAAAATGCAGTCAGAAAAGCAAATACCAGAGTAAAGATTGCCTGAATGCAATGTCACAGTATTCAGCCAAATATGTCACAGTATTCAGCCAACTATGTGCCTCCACACAACACTGACATCTCAGACTAAAAACGCAGTGAACGACATAACATTCACTGGTCGTATATTCAATGAATTTCAAGATTAGTTGTGTATAGTGTGTTAAATTGAGTTAATTAATTGTGTATTGTTTAATTAATTTTGTATTGCCTTGTCAAGATAATATGTCATTTGGAATATATTTCTCTGTAAAATATTTATGCACTTAAATTTAAATCCTAATTAATAAACCGAAAATGTAATATGAGTTTTTGAGAGCTCTGTGGTGGCCCAACAGAAGCAACAAATTCTCCAAAGTCAGTTTTCATCGATATAAAGGGTATTTTTTACATGTCTGGAAAATCGTCGTAAGATAATCAAAAATATGAAAATATATTATAAGGTATTTCTCCCACTTTCTTAGCGTGCCTTCGTGGTGTAGCGGTCAGCACACTGAGCCGGTGTTTCAGAGGTCTATGGTTCGATTCCCGGCAAAGGCGTTTGCTCATTTTTCATCTTACCTTCTTCCAATTAACCTAATTTCTCTACAATATGTTCATTAGAAAGTCAGTAATGCCACAAAAAGGCACCTCAAGAGCAGGCCACGAGTGTTGTAGGCAAGGAATCTAGCTTAGGTTTCTTGTATTAGTATTTGCATGTATGTCTATCATTACAAGCTGTTTCGTATGATATTTCAATATTATGCATATAATCATTTCATATTTTTTCATCTCATATGAAAAGTATAATTAGAACTGACTCTGGGTAAACAGAGTGGATATAAACATGGTACAATCTCTACGAATCAAATATAAATCTTCCCTCAACAACTATCTACCAAGAATACGTGTGCGACAATCTCTCTCTATATATACTGTATTTGACGGCATATAAGACGCACTTTTTTTCCTAAATTTGGTCTCAAAAAAGTTACCTGCGTCTTATACGTGAAGGACATAGGTTAACTTTTAATACTGAATGCTATTTTTAGCCCGGATAAAGGTCTAAACACACATAACTTTTTCTACATCTGCCATAATTATTTTGCGCATGCGCAAAATATCTGTCGCCAAAAAGCGGCAAAGCTCGAAGCTGAAGTCGAAGTTCGAACAGGTTCGACGGTCACATTACGTCTATGGAGCCTTTACTTCTTTACATAGACTTTCTTTGACTCAGCCGACACACGTGTCGGTATCGGTGCTACTCTGTATAAACGTGTCGGTATCGGTGCTTAAAACTATTTGTTTAAAAAAAAATACCCTGGAAAATATGACTACAGAAAGCAAGAGATTAAGCTATACAATTCAGTATAAACTAGGAGTGTTAAACTACGCCAAAGTGCATGGAAACAGAACAGCAGCAAGGCATTTCGGTCCACCACCTACCGAAAAAATGATACGTAGTTGGCGACTGCAGGAAGATCAACTGAAGACTGCTAAAAAACAAAAACATAACCTTCGGTGCCCAGCTCCATCTTGGTCTGAACTTGGAAATGCCATAAAAATGTGGGTGACAGATAAGAGGAAATCTGAGATAAGTGTTTCAACTAAATCAGTGAGGCCAAAGGATTTGCAGAAAAACATGGGAAACAAAACTTTTCAGGGTCTGAAAGCTGGTGCTACAGGTTCATGAAAAGGCAAGGCTTATCAATGCGCACAAAAACAACTACAGCACAGAAAATGCCAGCAGATTATGAAGAAAAAATACTAGCATTTCATAGGTTTGTTGTAAATGCACGCAAGAAAACTTCTTTTAAGCTCGGTCAAATAGGAAATATGGATGAAAGAGAAAGAAACCACATTTTAAGTTATTGTGGTACAGCGCTGTCGCGCGGACTATTGAAACTTTTTTTCCTTGTGTGTCGTCTTCTAAATAAGGGTGCGTCTTATATGCCGTCAAATACGGTATATACAGGGCGTGCTGTAAATGTTCCAACAAACTTCTGGGGAAGATAGAGCACATTATAAGGATTAAGAATTGCATAGGAACACATGCTCGAAAATGTCAGGTTCAGTGGTAGCAGAGGTATAGAAGACGGGAAAGGAAATAAGAGAGTGATTAATTTGAAACATTTATTGGACATGAGTACAAATTCTGTACGACAGCTTGAAGGTTGCAACAGATGCTCGTTGTTTGCACCATCAGACGCCAAACATGCCTGACACCAGCAGAACATTGATTGGCGGACATGTTCAAACACACCGGAAGTTTCTTGATTGTAGTAGCTGCATATGCGAATTTTGCCGCGAGATCTATTTCAGACACATCAGGATCGTGATACACGACGCTTGATGGCTCTCCCGGATTTATCGAGCTTTGATTTATTTTTGTGGCACTTGATGGCTCCACACAAAAATAAATCAAGGCTAGATAAATCCGGGGAGCGCGGAAGCCAGGGAACCGGTCCACCACGCCCAATCCATCGATGTAGGTATGATCTGTTCAAATGGCTACGAACATCCATTCCAAAATGAGCAGACGCCTCATCATGTTGGAACCACATGTTTACAATCTCTGCGTTTGTATAGCGTTCCATGCTCTTCGCATGATGCCTACCGCTCGAACGAGGCAATCCTCCATTTCCGCTAGCACTCTCCTGTACAACATCCTCTGGCGGCGTACAATGCTGTTTCTGGGCAGGGGTTCCTATGCAATTCTTAATTCTTATGATGATTCTATCTCCGCCATAAATTTGTCGCAACATTTACAGGACACTCAATTTCGAAAAATGTTTTAAAGTAACTTGAATGTAAATTGTTAAAAATGTTTAACGGGGACTTGAATTAAATCATGAATAACAAAATTTCAATTGTAAAAAGAAATTAAAAGCAAGTAATTAAATTAAAAGCAAGTAATCATTGCCATTGATCGGAAATTAGTTGACTTTTCAAGGGGAACAAGCCAACTCCCGTTCAATGAACAATAATTAAGAAATAAATACGAAAGTGTTTCGTTCTTTACTCGAGTAATAAGGCGATGCCAAACCGGCAATTCAAGCTAGGCCAAATATTTCCGTGAATAGAAGGGATTAAGAACCAATGCAGAGCACCAAAGAACTCATTCCGATTAAGCATTTTCGCTAATTCAGTTTTGAGTGAAAAGCAATTTCTGCAGTAAAATTGATAAATTACTCGAGTAATTGTTCCCCGACACCCTCGTGTTTATGCATTTTAATTCAAAACTATTTGTAAAAATTAAACATTGGAAATTGGCATTATGAAATAGAACTCAAAGTAATTGAAATAAACATTAGAAAATTACGAAATATAAGAAATATAATGCAATCTTTGCAAAAACTAATCAAAAAACAAAAAATAAAAATTGAAATTTAAAATATATATAATAAGAAAAGGGAATGTACATGAAGATATAAAAGGCCAGACAAAGCATTAATTAACTTATGTTCTTTCTAGTGGGAAGTGGGCAAAGTGTCTTCTTCGCGTCTGATTCAGAAGGGTTGTGTTTCCTATATATATATACTTATAGTTTCTGTATATATATATATATATATATACATAAAGAAACTTAATAAGAGGCAAAAAATAAAAACAAAATTTTTTAAACCCTTCCTGCGCTATAGCTGCAGTATTGAAGTGAAATAAACTTAAAGCACCTAAAGTTAAAGTATCTAAATTAGATGCTTTAACTTAAAGCGTCTACTTTAGGTGCTTTAGGGCCCACCAGCGGCCGAGCGGTAAAGTCGCTGAACACTGGTAGTTCGGTCCGAGGTTCGAATCCCGCGAACGGGCTGGCTGCATGGGCGTTTTCGTGGTTTTCCCCATGTGTAACGTGTATACGAACCAGTTTCCCTTAGAAAGTCCTCCACGAAGGCATCCCTCCTCTTAGGCAGATAGCCCTCGAGACTTTGCCATAATCACACACACACATTAGGTGCTTTAAGTTTATATGTATGGATAAGCAGAGTTCATAGGTATATACTTAGCTTGACTAATGCGCAGAAACAATACAATATACCCAGCGAAATTGATATGCTAAAATATGTAAACAACAGGTACCCTGATGAAATCAACACGTACTTTGGAAGCTTGGAACGATGATGACTGCTAACACCTAGCAGTGAAAAAGTATGAATTGGGAGCGCCCTCTAGCAGTAACAGTGAACACAGGTGTTAAGACGAATAAAGCTTATATATTCACGAACTGTCCGCATTTCGAATTTCAGAGGAAAAAAAAGAAAATATATTGTACCGTGTAATCTTCCCGCTAGCACTTTTAGAGGAAAAATCTCACTGAACTGTAGGGAAAAGGGTGAATAGATTAGAATCTTGTTGTGGGATGGGAAAATCCATGGGTATTATCAGCTAAGTGATGTATGGTCTCGGAAGATATTCGGATTCCAAACGCAATAAATAGAACTGAAGAGGATTTTACTGTGGGGAGAAAAACCCTTCTGATCATGACAGCGAAAGAAGCAATGGAATCGGTAGTTTGCCGGAAGACGAGCGTTAGGAAAAAAAAAAAAAAAAAAAAAGAGGTCCGCTATTGTATTTACGGTAGATAGAATGTGGGAGCTTTTGTGATAACGTAAACATTAAAATTTGTTTTAGGTAATATAATTAAAAACACAGTGGTACTTTGGTATATATCCGCTTTGAAATACATCCAATTTGGCATACGTTCCATTTGGATGCGAAAATTGTTGTTTGGTTTCTTGCAGCATGATTCGTAATTTGTTCGGGCGCCACTTATTACGTGTTACACTTACTCTGCCAATACTACTTAAATCCTATAAATCTAACAGACATGAAACGAATTATCGTTATTTCTGAGAACAGCGACCAAGTCTTGAGAGAAGTTAAAATAATCTTTTTATTTAAATGGTACTAGAAACATTGGTGCACAATCTTGTACTACAATCACCACAACCCGTGGTGATGTAAATAAATAAAACAGTCCAATTTTAAATTTCAAATTGAAGAGTACTCGAAGATTACACAATTAAATACTGTATCAAAAGCCGGCACATTAACTCTACCGGAGCGTCGGAATTAAAGGGTCGGCAAAGCGAAAGAAAACAAAATAATACAACTGGTTAGAGGGCAGAAACTAGCCACGCAGCACTCCACTGGATGCCAGAAACACTCTCTATCTCAAATCCAAAAACCTCAGTTTTAAAACTCACTACTAATTGGCATTCTGACGAGGAATGCGGAAAGGAGATATTATAGTAAAGGATGAAATTAAATAACGAGTTCATTAATACGATTCCACACAAACGAAATACTGAGAAAAATGTATATAAACTCATAAAATGGGAAAACTTAAAAATGGCATTGCAAATAATTCTAAACGCTAATCCAGCATCAAACTCTGTTGTTTTTTAGACTTATAACAAGAAATGAATTTGTAAGGTATATTTCAATTTCTTGTCCAAAGGAGCAATTTGCCCAGAAGAACTATTAATTTCGTTTTGGTATTTTGCGTCGATTCGCTACAAGCGTCGTTTTACTTTTCAAATTGTTGCCACCCAATATTATCGCCTTGTATTATATTTGAAGAAATTAAATAATGAAGAATCTGCATAAATGTACGTATGTTTCTCGCATTGTGATAAAACAATGGCATCGAATTTTGAATGACGTAATCCTACTGCGAATATGGGCATCTGAAAGCCGAAATTTGTTTTATTATCGATTTCCTATTTTGTAAAACTTTAATGAACTTTTAATTAACAAACTCTACGATTTAAAAGCGAGATAATGGCAACACTGTACGGGAGGGGGGATTTTATTTGCAGTGCGCGTGACTGTGTGTATCGGATATTTCTAAAGATATGCTCATTTTAAAATTATTGGACATGATATTTAATAAATAAAGGTAGCACTCAAAATGTTAAAAAACGCTACTTTGGACGTAATTTAAAATCTGAAACTTTTTTTTTTTTTTTTTCCTAACAGTTATTTCTATTTCAAAGACCTTTCCTAGCAACTTTTGTTTCCACTTACAAACCACTTACCAGAATGAGTTTTTTAAAATCGCATTGAATGCAAATGAGTTAGAAGAAGTATTCAAGGAAGGTTTAACTTACTTCGATAGAGTGTGTTAGGAATCCTTAGTAGTGCGTGTTTGCGTTCGCTAAGTCACTCTTGAAACTGCTGTGCTCGGGTGTATATTACGCGCCTATTGATATTCGCCGGCTAGTTTAATTTAAGGGCCAAGTACGTTAGATAATTGTGTTTAGTGTCTCCCTTAATTAATCATAGTTTTTTATTTCTTATTCTGAGTTAAAGCCCGAGTAGAGGCTTCCTGTAAGCCCGAGAAGGGGCCACCTATTATTCTTACTTGAGTAAAATAAAAGGTATTTTAACCCTTCTCGAATCGGCGTCTGTAGTTGTTTGAACTCAGCGATAAGTCCCTACATAGTTCACTGGGTTCCTCGACGTTCATCTTGTACAAAAGGAGTGGGGAACCCTACAAATTGTAAATACAAAGTCTGTCTATAAGGAAAATTGGGAAAGAACTAGCTTTTATAAAATGGGAGAAGGCTTCTAAATTTCTTTACAAGAAGCATTTTCTTGCAAGGCACGGGAGCTTAGTAAATAAATAAATAATCGTAAAATTAATGTTAGAGAAATCGGTATGGAGGGAAGAATAACTGTGTGACGTATGCCATCATAACTTCAAACTGCAAGCAAATCACATGACGCCAAATAAAAACTGAAATTTTGTCTTCTGCTTAAAGTCTGTAGCATATATATATATATACATTTAATGTAGAAATTTGCCGAATTTATATCTTAACTCTGAAAATTCCAAACTTTATAGCAAATACATTTTTAGATGCTGAAATTTTGAAGTAATAGACATGAACTAGTCGAAAAATCGAGAAATTTTCCTGAATTTACCAGAAAAATCAGGAATTAGGTTAAAAGTTTTACATCAATGTCATTTAAAGATTCTTTTCTCCTCTATCCGATAGTGCAACAGCAAAATTCTGAGATTTTAGTTTGCTTGTAAAACGAAGATATGCACCAAAAATCATTTAAATATTCACTTGAAACATAAATTGAATTCTAAAGAAATCGCTTTACCGTATCGTATTGTATCTACGAATAATTATGTATAAAAAATTTCAGCTCGATAGCTTATGATGTATAAGTTTAATAATCGATGGCAAATTTTCGACAATAGCTACAGACATCATCAGAGAGCTAAATAAAAGCTTATAAAAATAAATGTTTTAAAATAAATTGTAATGCGAGAGAAAAATATTTCTGACACATTTGTTCAATAACTGTTAGTTGAAGGCGAACTATTATGTATTCGTGAAATAATCTTATTCATTTAAATGTTTCATGTTTTGTCAAATCGTTTTTATTGAAAAAAAAAAAAAAAAAAAAAAAAGTGAATCTGTACCTGAGGAAAAATCATACTAATTTTTAGACGTGTATTCGAATGAAAAATATAAAATGCAAGTTTTCCCCCATGAATCAAAAGCAAAAAATTTGAATTCCACCTTCCCCGAATAGAAAAGTTAGTGACACTAAATAAAGTATTCTGTGAGAAATTATGCATCGCAATTTATATGCAATTTCTTCACGTCTGTCTTCATAAAAGATGATGTACTTACTCATCGCGATGAATTATTAACGGCGTTTTCAAACAAATGGCATTCATTTTATCTTTTCTTTTTCACATCTTTGATATTTTGACTAAAAATCAAGAATTTCCGCCCATTGTTAAAGATATTTTGACGCACCATATTTCACGCGTTCCAAGGTTAAACAACACGGTAAATGCTTCGAATTTGCGGCGTATTCGAACGTAACCTTGAGATCTCAGAACTCATCAACGTATCATGTAATGCAACTTAAGAATTGAATAGATGAAAAATAAGTGGCATTTATAGATACCTTTTTTAATATTAAATATTAGTTGTTTTCGTACTATCCATAAATCCTTTTTTTACTTTTCTGTACGAAGTAAAGGAAGTATTGTAATCACGAAAAATTCCCGGTGCCACATTTTAACGAAAATATCCATTTTGACCGCTATCGAGTGCAATTTAACGATGTTTTTGAGTGACATCTGTACGTATGGACAAAATAAAGGACTCTTTTTCCCCAAAAAAATTATAAAATGGATTCAAAAGAGATTTTTTTCGGAGCGTCTGTACATACGTACGTGAACATGTATGTATGTATCTCACATAACTCGAAAACAAATAGCTTCAGAACATTGAAATTTTGTACGAGTATATAGGATAGCTATAGGATGTGCACCTCCTTTTTTGGCACCAAAAGTACATAAATATATATATATATACCCATACTATTTCTCAGCTCAGTGAGCTCAGTTTCTTTATTCTTATATATTTGTAAATTGTGCATTTTTTGCTTTAAAAATGATTGAATTGTGTTGTTCTTATCTTCCGGTTAAGATTTTTATGTCTTTAGTTAACCTGCATGCAATAAATGTGGAATTATCAACAATTTAAAAGTTTTTTTTTTTTTTTAAGTGCGGCTAAGCCTAATTTTTGTTTAACATAGCAGCCATGTTTGTTCACATTTGAAACTCAGCGGAATAGTGGATTTGTTGCCACACTAGAGAAACTAAGCTTCGCAACAACAAAGTAACGTCTTCTTTTATTATCGCGAATTAAATGATGCTTAATTCATTCTGGAATTATCATTTAAGTTATTAAATTATCCCATATATTGGCTCAGCATAGCGTCCTCAACAAAAGACAGTTTCTACGGCTTTAGTGTCTTCTTGCCGAGTGAGACCCAAACTAAACTTTCAGTTTTGTGCACCGAAAAATCTGCCTCCTTGCCCGCTGGCCGAATTGCTTGCTTTTGCGTAGAAACTGTAATTTTAATTGTTTTAACTGAATTCGGTGTTTTATGTTTTTCTATATAGTTCAATTTTTAATGAAAATATTTTTAACTTTTTTTTTGTATTTTTGCCTTGCCGCGAAGTGAGAACTGAATTAATTAGTAGCTCATGCACATTAGGTAAGAGGCGCTGAATCGTCTGTGAAAAACTGCTTCCTTTTTATTTGTTTAATTTTCTTTATACATCGTTTAGGATTTATTTGAGTATTTGAATAGACCCTGTGGTATTTCTTCAGATGATATAATTTTTGAGCATTCTGAGTTATAAAATGAATGAGATGTAACGCTGTTAAGTGAGCCTAGCGCCTGAGTGTCGCTATGGTAAAAGAATATAGTGAATTTTAAAGAGTGCATTTATTTTATTGTGGTTTATGCGCTATCGACGAAGTAGATTTAATTCAATTCAATAAGTTTAAATGAAATGGAGAAAAAATGCGCATAATTTAATATTTCATGCAAGGAAGTCATGTGATGTACGCATCAGATTTTTTTTTTTTTTTTTTTTTTTTTTCAATGCGCTGCTTTTATTTCTTAATTGTTTCTGTTTTCAAACTTAAAATTTTAACACTCAGCTTGGTTAATATAAATCCAGGTTAAATTTGAGTCAAATTCATTGACCATTTTCAAGTGAAAAACTATTATTACATTTTGGGCTACAAACTGAGGAAGTAATTCAAAGCTCTTTAGTTGGTCTTTATTTAATTCTGACAAATGAACTTTCTAAGACAAGCATTTGGAAGTGCAAGAGATGTCGCTTAATGTGATTGCGGTTAATATTATGATTTGGATACTGCTATCAAATTATCAAAGTCCCGCCCCTTTTGTATAGGAAAACAAGGGAAATACATCGCTTGTTAATATCGTTACGAATCTTGTACTTAGATAATTTTAGTGAAGTTATATGTGAAATTGATGTTGGTCTTGAGGGGTTCGACCCTTTATAATCATACGGTCCGGTGGGACTAGGAGAATTGGGTCTTCCCTGTATTATGACTATGTGAAATTGATGTATTTTTTCTGCGAAGTGTAAATGAAAAGGCCGAGAGATTTGATGCTCTGCTGAGAAACTAAGAATAGAGGAGCAAGTCTATTTAACATTGAGTAAATGGCTATCTCGCTAATTTGGCAAGATATCGCCAAGCTGGCGACGTTTTTGGAGACTGATATTTGTCGCCAAATTTGGAAAGAAACCGACAAAAGTGGCCAAACCGTATTCGGCCCTCAAATGCCTTCCAGTAATTTCGAAAAGCAGAAAGTGCTAGACATATCTCGGCGGGCAGGTGAAAAAACTATAAAGGACCGGACAGAGTATCTGCTGTCAGTTGCAGTTGGGAGTTGTTAGTTCAGTGTGAATTCGGAGTACTGAGATATCTCCGGGTTACCTTCGCTCTTTAGATGCGCTTCGCATTGCGTTGTGTTTAACGTTCTTAATAGCTTGAAATGTAACTACTGATTGTACTCTGTGATACTGCGAGGAGTTGCAGTACTCCTTTTGTGGAAAGTTCCAGAACAGTGAAGTTTAACTTTTTGTAAAAATAAATTTTCCAGGCTATCGTGGTTCTGCTTGCATTCAATCTATTACGAACTCAACAAAACTATCAAAATTTTAGAGAATGAAATTTCAGACCAAAGTAAATTCTTCAAATAAGCTGAAAATCAATTTTAAAAATTGCCAGATGACTGGAAAATGTCACCAAGTGAGGAATTAAGTCAACAAAATGCTTGGTTTTTATTTTAGTCAACCATTTAGAATTAGATAATTGAAATAAAATTTTTGTTTAAATTGGGACAGAATTTTAATAATTCTCTTGATTTCCAGAACAATCATACATAAATCTCTCTTCTTCAGACAGAAGAAAGTGACCGAAAATATCTACCAGGGCTTTCTGAAACAATTCCAAGCGCACCATGTAATGAACTTTCTAAAGAAGGTAAAGATAAAATCAGCGATTTTCTTATAAATGCAGATATAAGCAACGCCCTCTAAATAGTATTAAAATTAGGGGTACAATATCGGTCAAATAATTTTTAGAAACATTAGACACAGTTCATAAATGAACTTTTTCATAACGCTTGCAAACAATGCACTAGTAATAACTTTTCTCATAATTAAAATACTGTAAAAATTAGTATTATTATGTTTCTACTTACATTTAATTAATTAAGTTCTATTGCTGATTTCAAGGACACTTTTTTTTCTGTCACTGACTGTTATCATTTGGTTAATGTTACCAAAATAGCCGCAGACAAACGTGATTACATTAAAAGCCGCCTAGTATAAATCAAAAATCTGATGCGTACACCACATGACTTCCTTGTACGGAATATTAAATTATACGCAATTTTCCTGCATTTCATTTAAACATATTGAATTAACAGTGAACGAATTTTGAATTAGATTTACTTCGTCGATAGCGCATAAAGCACAATAGATTAAATGCACTCACACTTTTTTAAAATATTATTTTCTTTTCTGAATTTTGTAATCAAAAACTTTTGTTCTTTTATTAGCTGATTTAAACTAATGAGTGACCGAAGAAACTAAATAACAGGAATATAGCTGATTTAAACTTTATTCCTGTTATTTAGTTTCTTCGGTCACTTGACTTTTTTGGTTAAGTAGGCTGTTAAAAATAGTGCGTTTCCTATTTCACATTTTATTCAGTGATTGTGAAAATTATAATAAATATCTATTAAAAAATTCATGTTACCAGGTGATAATTTATTTTTGCATCGCTTTAAATGACTGTCAGATGCAGGTTTGGAACAGAAATCGGGAAAGAAAAATGGATTTTGATTTCATCTTTAAGAAAAATCAAAATGTAGAGCATGTGTTCAAAAACTGCCAAGTCTCTTATTTTTCGTAGTATTTCATTCAAAATAGGAATGTGGTGTTAATGAATGTTTTCACAATGTTATTCTTATGTTACATTAAATAGCTGCCTTTACGGTGTTGGTGTGGTGTGTGGTGTATTTAATTACGGCAAAGCACACTAGGGCTATCTGCCTAAGGGGAGGGGTGCCTTCGTGGAGGACTTTCTAAGGGAAACTGGCTCGTATACACGTTACACATGGGGAAAACCACGAAAACGTCCATGCAGCCAGCCCGTTCGCGGGATTCGAACCTCGGACCGAACTACCAGTGTTCAGCGCTTCTGTCTCAAGAAATATCACATTTCAATTTTTTATTCGGTTAAGGCTGCTAAATTTTGGTAGTTTGACCCGGTTTGAACTTACACGAATAGGCTGATTGCAGGAGTGATTTTCGTAATTTGTTCCATATGTAACGTTAATACGAGCCTGTTGCCTTTGAAAGTCCTCCACAAAGGCATCATTCCCCTTCGTCAGACAGCCTTCGAGTGCATTGCCATATTCTAATAACCTAACCTTAACGTGCAACTCTACATATCCGCTTATAGCAGTTTTCCACCGATCGGAAGAAAAATATGTTAATGTAAAATTGGCACGTTTCAGGAACAGAAACATTTTGGTCCTAAAAATGAGGGATGTACGTCTGATCGCCCTCGAAGTCGACAGACAATCTGTCGCCAGTTTAAGAATAAAATTGTTACTTTGCACAATTTTAAAATATTAAATGCCTCCGTTACTTGTACATTTTTTTTTTTTGCTAAATATTAACTGCATGTTCTAAGTGCTGAATATTTATATGAATTCATTTCTAGCAAATTTTGAAAATGCCATTTAATTTTAAGAAAAGTTTTGAACATACCCTTTTACAACAATCAGATGTTTTGAACATACCCTTTTAAACAATAGTATGCATGAAAATAAATTTCGAGTCAAATGTTTTTTATTCAGTAAATGCCTTTTGCGAACAAATTTCAGAAATAGAAGCGCCTGAAACAAAATGTGAGCCACTTTATAGTATAGTAATAAAATAGAAAAATAAATTCAAGAGAAAGAAGAGAATTCAAATATTCCTTCAGAACAATTCATTCTAAAATATGTAGTCGCATACTTCAGAATAGTATGAGAGAATAGGACAGTCAGAAAATTTCTTTACAGCTGCATTTTCAACAAATATCTGAGAGTCTAGAAATTTATTTTGTTGCTTCTAAAAGGCTGTTTGTCTAAAAGGCGTCATTCTGGAATACTTTATTGTGGACTCGGTTGTTGGAGCTACTCGATGAATTTCCAAAGATGTTTCTTTTTACTTTCCTCTTGAAGCACAAAAACCGTTATCATCATTACCATCGCTTCTTATAAAATTTATTTTCACTTGTTGCACTTTACAGTAAATAAGCACATATAGGTGTCCCTCGCTTAAAACGGTTAATATGAAATTGCTACAATAAATTAAATCGTGTTAATCGAATATGCAAATACGTGTCAATTATTGTTGTTATGAGTAATCTCGCTTGTCTGATATCAGATCGAACCTATGAAATTTATCGTGGCAAGATTGCACCTGTCGTTGGCAAGAGCCTTGTATACCATACATATGACTCTGCTCAGCTCTGATCCTAGTTTTGTAAGAGAGCACCCCAGAGGGGACAGCTCCGACGGTCTCCACCACTATTTCCCTACACACCAACCTCTCAAGAGGCCTCTCAGCTCTCAGTATATTTTGAGTGCCCCCATGAGGCACAGATACTATACACTTACACACATTCATACCTTTTCCTGGAATTTAACCCAGGCTATTCGGTATGGAAGTCAGAGTCACTAACCATTATCCTGGTTACGCGACCGTCAACTCCTGTAATTCAGCCAACTATTTTTTATAACCCAGCCACTATATCTTCCTTTACAGCAAATAAAAAGAATGTAAAAGAAAAGCTGAAAGCTTTCAAATCTCGCATTACTGCCAAAGAGGCGTTTTTGAACGTTTTGTGTGCTACCTTTATTTATTAAATATCATGTTTTCCGCGCTGTGTTTATTCGCATTGTGTGTGGAAATTTCATGTGGTTAAACATAAAATTCAATTCAACAGTAATATCGTAAAATAATTTTAAAATGAGCATATCTATAGAATTTCCGATACACAGTCTCTCGCGCTGGAGATAACATTTTTTTTTTCCGTACAGTTTTGCTATGGCTCGCTTTGAAATCGTTGAGTTTGTTAATGAAAAATTCGTTAAAGTTTTACAAAATTTGAAATCTCTACATATAATAAAACAAAGAGTCTGCGTGTGTGTGTCTTTCGTTCGCGCTGCGCGTAAGCTAATAGACCCACGGCTACGAAATTTGGAACATAGGTGCACGTAGACAAGAGCCAGTGCACCTCGAAGCTATTTTATTTCGAAATTCGAGTTCGAATATTTTTTATTTTATGTTTTGTGACGAAATAGCATCATTTTGAGACATAATGGGCTATAGGAAAGCGAGATTTTACTCTACACACTCCGTTTTCACATCGTCATGAAACGTAGGCATTTAGCTATTTTACGAATTTAAAATAAATTTCGTGTTTCAATAAATCGATTCAATACGAATTTGTTTAACAAAGTGAGCTTAACAGCTTTTCAACGGGATTTTTTCTAAAAAAGTTTATGTTTAAAAATGTACAGTTTATTTTTCTTTGATTTTTGGAAACGTTAAACTTTAATCCTTGCGACTGCTTTTACAAAAAGAATTTTGGAAAAATGATAATATTTTGTATTTTTAAAAAAATTTTAAATGAAGCTTCCGAGTACACTTTTCACATCTCACATCTTTAAAAATGTGATTTTGGCAACAATTTTCCTGTCTTATTGTTGTTGATAGATTTTTGATGAAATAGCATCATTTTGAATAGTTTCATACTTTTAGAAATATTTGTTTGGCAACAATTTTTCATCGTATTTCTTATGTCGCTGTTTTTAAGAGATTGGTATATTTCATTGTCATTTATATATATATATAATACATTTTTATTAATTTTTTTTATAATGTTGTTCTGCAGAGTAAAATTCTGCGCGGAATTTTATGTTTTTTGAGTTGCTTTCGTGTTATTTTTTGCTTATTTCACTGTTTGTAAGATATTGAAAAGTTTTGCATGATTTTTTTGCTTCAACGGAAAGTTGGTTAATTTTTTTATTAGGATAATTAATATTTTTATTAAGGGATATAGCTTATTTCATTGTAATTTTTTTCTCTTGAAAATATAAGATAAAATATCATTAATTATACTTTGCTTCTCAGAATTTTTTGTTTTTTGTATTCTTTTATGTTATTTATTGCTCATTTCACTGTTTTTAAGATATTGAAAAGTTTTGAGTGATTTTTTTAGGAAACAAAGTTCTTAACCTCCTTTATACCATTCGAATTCTTAAGATTTTGCAAAGGAAAGTTGGTTAATTTATTTATTAGGATAATTAATATTTGTATTAAGGGATATTGCTTATTTCATTGTAATTTTGTTATACGTAATAACTTTTTTTATGAAGTTAATCTGCAGAGTAAAATTCTACGCAGTTTTAAATTTAACGTTTGGTGTTCCCTTCAGCCTTTTTTCTGGTACATTTAAAAGTCAGACGAAGGCTGGCAGCGAAGTTGCTAGTAGATAATAAAACAAAGTCTCCAGTGTATACGAGCCAGTTTCCCTTAGAAAGTCCTCCACGAAGGCATCCCTCCTCTTAGGCAGATAGCCCTAGCGTGCTTTGCCATAATTAAATACACCACCACCACACCACGACATCCAAGTCTCCATGTTCGTTCGGAGGACAATGTTATTCACAGTTTGATGACTCTAGCTACCGCTGTTTTTAGCAGTGCAAGAACTTTCATGCAGATTCTTTATTATTTAGTTTCTTTAAATATAATACACGGCGATAATATTTGGTGGCAACAGTTTGAAAAGTGAATCAACGCAGAAAGTGAAACGACGCAAAATGCCGTTTTGAGAATAATAGCCCTTTGAATTTTGAGATTAACGCCTCTCAGGCTAAAAAGAAAGTAACACACGCAAAAAAATAATAGAATAATTACAATAATTTTTTATTGCACAAGAAGAATTGAATGTACGCTCTTTTTAACGAACAATTATCTAAAGAAGTTTAAAACACTCTTTTATTTCATACTTTTCCTCATAACAGCTCACTGCACTGTCAGTCATATACTGAAACTATAATATTTCTTTCCGCGTTTGGATTCAAGTCCATAACTTGAGTTGTAAACTCTTCAGCAGTGCGAATATTCTGCTTTAAGTTCATTTCGCTTCTGCAAAAGTTTTTTTTTCACAATGAATAAGTCAGCTTCAAATTTGATTGCTTTTCTTGAATACTTGACTTCAATAATTTCTGCACATTCAGTGTGTTGCATAGAAACCTAACACATGTCCAGTGGTGGCAATTACAGCCGAGACAAGGTTTACGGCTAAGGGGGTACTACCATGTTAACTGCGTAATTTTAGAAATGCGTTCAAAAATATATATTGTGATTGCTAACTTTCAGTTCCGAAACAAAAATAGCACATTTAAAGCAATAAAAAGTGAGACATATTCTTGAACACTTTTGTACTCGCGCGCTTTTCCTTAAATATAATCAAAAACTTGATAAACTGCCTACGATTAAATATTTAAAGTCATTATCACATATTTTACAAATTCTTCAGATCATTGTGATTACTTTATAATTGTACAAAGTTCAAATTTATATAGAGATATCAAATGGTAAGTCATTGCAATGGATTGAAATTAATAACCTCTTTAAGCAAAACAGTTTAAAATTTTATATTTGTCTTCCTGGAATTCAATACTGAAAGAAAAATGAAAGGTGTATGAGGCCTTATAATTGAAAGTTTTAATGATACAATAATTGAACAATTATTGAGCAATAATGTTACAATCATTGAGCAATAATGTTACAATCATTGAGCAATAATGTTACGTCGAATCCTGGCGAATGGGTTAGCTGTATGGGTGTTTAAGCGGTTTTCCTCCTCGTAGAACATAATATGAGCCAGTTTTCCTTAGAATAACCTCCCCGAAGGTATCCGTCCAAATAGTCCTTGAATACTCTGCATACTGAATACATATAGTCTTACCTTCTTTGGAAGCATAAACAAACTTGTGACCCTGGGAGACGTAAGCGAATTAATGCTATGCTTTGGAAATTATAACAGAGACGTACTAAGGGTGTAAAAGTCCTTTTTATTAAACTCAATAGATTAACAGTAGGCACGTCTTGTACTTAAAAAACCAGCCAGTACTTATGCTACAACTCAAAATTAATGAATTTAAATTAAATTAAGTCTTAATTTAGCCAAAGGCTACACAGAGAAAATATGCAACGCCGCAGAAGGACTGCTATCAAAGAGACAGAGACTGAAATAGTAACGTGGCCTTTAGCAGGCGGAACACGCTTTGATCAACAGTCTAAAACCTTCCTTTAAATCTCTTTTTATCTCATATGAATAAGCGCTAACTAAAATGTGCATTCTGGTAGGAAAACGGAAAAAAAGAGCGACAGAAAAGCTCTTTAACATAAAATAACTCGTTAATAAAAATAAATGGAAACTTTAAAAATTACACAGATATCGAAGATATACAGATAGAAAAGATATCTTTATCTTTACAGAAAATGCGACAAAACTGTCTAGATAAATGTGAAAATTAAATTTCGGAGATGGCTGTATCAATAGAATAGAAAGAGAAATCAGAAATGAAAATTAATAAATCAGACTTGTCAATCGATTGATAAAAGAATTAATTTTTCCAGAAAAGTACTTTTTCACAGTAGAAACGAAAGAAATTAGAGATATTTTAATTTCACAATTAAAAAGAAAATACCAAAAATTAAATGAGATAGCTTCCAATTTTCAGTTTGTAACCGACGAAAAATTAATGTTATTCGATTTAAGTATTTTAGAGATCAGCAGCTTTTGCTCATATCTTAATTATCCAAATGATAAAATTCAAATGGACTTAATATATTCCATTCCAAATATTGAGTTTTAAAATCTACGCTATTTTAATAATTCTGATCGCTAAAGCAAAATCAGGTCTTTTTTAAGATAATGCGGAAATGCAGTTTAGTTCAATGATATCTGAACTCGGAAACTGCGTTAAGAATATTTTTAACGTTACTAGTTACTAATATTTATGTAAAAGAAGCTCCAGAAAAACTTAAAGTGAAACAAAATTATGCAAAATCTTCTCTAATTGAAAAAAAATTAAATATCACTATTTTTTATACAAAACATAAATTAAGATAAACGATCTTATTTAAAGGCCTTTTCAAAATTGTTGTTATATTTCTCAGTTAATGAGTTTTTTTAATGGGCTACTCTGACAATCAAGTATGATCACAACAGAAGTGATAAAAATTCATTATTTTGTGAAATTTATGCAAAAAACTGAAATTTTAGTTCGGAATTAAAAAAACATCAGCCATCACTAGCAAGAAAATAATAATGAACAAAACCTATTTTTCAGTTTATGTTATACTAACGGAAGTATCCGATGCTAGTTAAGTTAGATTGAGGTAGTAATGCATCTAACAACAGAGAGAACGATACCGTTGTAATCCTTCTCTAATAACGATGCAAAAAATACGATTCATAGTCGTACATTTTTCAGTCTGATGCGATATGAAAACCATATAAAAAATTTCAATCGAAAAATAAGCTAATACTTTCTCATTATATCAGCAACAATGGCACGCAGTTTTTAATGATTTTCGTCTTTCTAATCAAATAATCGTAAAAGCTCAAGTTCCATCTAATATTTCACCTGCATTCAATTTTAGTCGATTAAATGAGTTAAAACCATTTATCATAATTGATCAGAAATTAATAACGCCAATAAACAAACACACAAACAGATATTCTTCTTTATATAGATTTTGTGAAACTTACAAATTTTTGATTAACAAACTCTACAATTTGAAAGCGAGCAGTAGCAACACTTTTCGAAAATAAAGCATTTTTATCGCCAACGCGCCAGACTGTTGCCACTCGAAAAATGAGTTCGGAAATTAGCGTTTTCAGAGCTTTTAATGAATATTTCGGCAGATTAAGTCGCACGAAGATGGGAACAGTCGAAATGGCTTCCCACGAATTTTTGGAATCGGGAATAATGTATTTAATATTTGGCAATGCTATTTTTATTTCATCGTAAAACTTTGAAATTTTTTATTAACAAACTCTAGGATTTGAAAACTAATAGTGGGAAGAACTTTCGAAATAAAGAAGATTTTCATCTCCAGCTTGAGAGACTGTTGCCACTCGGAAGAATGAGGGCAAAAATTGTCGTTTTTCCGAGTTTTTATTAGTATCTCTGATTTTAGCTGCTTTTACTTGAAAAAAGTGGTCGTCGACCTTCTTCAGAACCTAGAAAATAATTGTAGAAAGTTTGGTGGCGATAGCCAGAGTAGTGACTGAGTTATTATCGAACAAACACACAGACTTTATATAATATATAGGTTTTTTTAGTAGTTGAATCCGTGAAATTACCCTAGCCCCATGCCTAATCTGGAAGGTTGCTGAGCAATAAACTAAGCGATTTAAAAGCAATAAACACAATTCTTAAATAACACTTTTTTTACTTTTTAATCTAATTGATTTATGGAAAGATGATATGATGATAAAATATGATATTATTAAAGATTATAAATATAATTGATTTATATAATTCAGTCACTACTCTAGCTATCGTCACCAAACTTTCTACATTTCTTTTCTAGGTGCTGAAAAAGGTCGACGTCCACTCTTTTCAAAAAAAAAAAAAAAAAAAAAAAAAAAAAGCAGCTAAAATTAGAGATACTAATTAAAAACTCGGAAAAAACTATCATTTTCATCTTCATTTTTCCGAGTGGCAACAGTCTCGTAAGCTGGAGATTAAAATCTGCTTTATTAAAATCATGAGATGCCCAATTAGAAATAGTCTATATTTTTATAAAATTAATCATGCACTTATTAAAGTAATTATGTACTCATTAAAATAATTGTATATATATATATATATATTGTTTTTTCATAATAACTATTTTAGGCAGATGGTTGTGCTAGCGGCTAGTTTACTAATAGTTTTGATGCATTGCTAATTGCAGTTAATAACGCACTACTAAGGCATCACTAAACATGCTTCTGAATAAGTTGAATACCTGCAAAGTTACTACAAGCCTCAATAGATTCGTTAAAACGAAAGAAAGGTCTATTAGTGCAAATTATGCAGATTTTAGTTCGCTAATGTGTAGGATCTTTAAAGTTCCGAACATGTCGGATTATCGCACACGCTGTATTATGTATCTCGGTTCATAAAAATCGCTTCCGAACAACTAATTTTCTTCGTTTTCGCTTTAACCCTTTATTTTCCTAAGGGACTTTAAAATCCTACCAATAAAATTGCCCAATTATGTTCTAGCGGGAGTTTTAAGCCCGATTTTAAATTAAAAAAAAAAAAAAAAAAGCAGTGAAAAACTTATAATAGTTTTGTAAGTTTACTACGAGATGTTTCTCATAAAGAAATATAATAAAAAGGTACGAACTCTTTTTCAAAAAATAAAGTAATTTGGGACATAAAGGCTAGCCAAGGATTAATTATATATTAGAACGTGAAAACTTGACTCCAGACACAAGCTTTCAGTTTTTTGAATATTTCCGCACAGATGTTTAGAGAGTCTGAATTTCTCTACCCCTTCCCCCCCCCCAAAAAAAAAAATTCCCAATCACACACAGCTGCCAACAGGTTGCTATGGGGGAAAATAAAACAAATTAAACACGAAGCAAAATGAAGACATGTTTAAATCGCTCGCTATCGAAGGTCGTCCGTAGTCTTTGCGTGACAATCTGCCCGACAAGCAATATCCGCCAAAATATTTATTTGGATTTTCGTCGAAAATTAAAACTTAGCCTGCTTTCGTCCGCTTTCAGATTCCAACATTTCTATTCTTCTTTTATAGACAATAACATAAAAGATATACATATTATAGAGGGTGTTTAAAAAACATGACTTTATTCCTCAAAAATTTATTCTAAGCATGCACTTTTTATTACAAAGCTTATAAAACAAGACATAGAATTCCATTAAAAGAGTAAATCTAACTTTCTCTCTTAATGGAATTCCACAGAGGAATATATTGCAATGACTTAAAATAAAAGAATTCCGTACCTTTAGCATACATTCGCTCAGATATTCTTAAAAAACTATTTTTAAGAGAAATATACAGATTTAATACTGAATGCATTTCATCTGAGACAAACTCATCAATCGTCAATAGCGCAATTCATGATTGGTAGCTGTTCCCCAAATTTATTATCAAATTTTAATTTGTAACACGTGTTACCGGCAAAGCTTGAAATCCGGCATTCTATACAATGACTAGGTATTGTATAGAATGCCTAAAACTAGCCGGCAATGTATGAAACCATTCGTATTTCATACATTTCCTAGACATTCTATAAAATGCCAAATAGGAATACATTTCCGATTCGTTTCGAAGAATCAAACTACTTACCAGAAGTTAAAAAATGATGTTTTTACATCATTTACGCGAAAATGACTACTAAGAAGGAACCAGGGGACTACTGCCTGCCGAATCGCTAGGATGTGATGTTTGTGGAAAACAAAACTATATTCATTTATCCTGTTAAAGAAAGCGTCAGTATTATACAGTATTACGGACGCTGATTTATTTTCCGTACTGCATTAAAACTCCTTTGAGTACTGGACACAGACTACGTGACAGAAATTTGAAAGAACTTTCAATCAAATATAGAAACGTAACACCTAATGATACTGAACCGTACAACAACCTTCGTGAGCCCTGTCAAAAAAACAAAAAGCCATTAAAAATGGCATTGCTGTAAAACTTACGATTGGTTCTGAATTTAATTTCCGTTATCAAGTAGATCTTACTGATTCCCAGTCTCAGCCAGAAAGAAAATACAAATTTGTTATGTTGTATCAAGATATTTCGAATAACAGTTTTTTAATGGCACTCTTTCATTAATTTTTCAAAATAACATTTGTATTTTTGAGGAATGAACGTCTTTTGAACAATATGTCCCTTACCTGTCAATAATGTGCCGGAATTCACTACTGATTAAAATTATAAAATCGTCTAAAACATATTCTCCAATTATTAGAAATACTGGAATGAAATAAGTAATTGATAAATTAACACTGTTCTAATCTAAACCAAATGAAAATGCGGTAATGTGCAAAATTACCTGGCAAATCTTTGCATGATCCTGTGTTATTATAAATTAAGAACCTTAGAGAAATCGAATTTTACATACGTAAGTTTTTTAAATGCTTTTGCATCATTTGCAGCTACATTCATTTGAAGTTGATGAAAGCAAAAATATTTTGTAAAGTCTTGGTTATATTTATTTTTTTCCTTTAATCTCAAATTAAATTTAACGTATACTAAACTTCCATACTTAGATTATTAGTACAATTTTTTGTGATAAAATATAATTATATACGTATACAACGTTTTATTACATCTTATTATATACGTATATAAAATCTTATTATATATAAGAATAGAAATGTTTTTCAGAAATCTTAAATGTTTAAGTGCGCAGTTGTGAATCCTGTACTTTAACTTCTGACTGTAGTCATCGCTGAGAATACAGTAATACACGAGGGTGAAGGCTTGATGAAGCAGATAACTAAACTGAATTGAAGAATCGCCATCTATATTTTTACTTCGCCATCTTTATAATCTCTTTGGCAGGCAAATTTACTTTTCAATAATCGTTGAATACAATAATTTTTTATATACACAGGTAAAAAGACAGACGTTTTTTCAGGCAGGAAAAGCATAAGAGGCTCAGTGTTGTTTGTCTAGCCAGAAGCTAGGAAAAAAGGAACTTAGTTCCTCGCGAAGCCGTATTTATGCTGCTTAGGTGCATGTGAATCTAAGCCATGATTGGCTAATTTTACTTTTAGTTACCTTTTTCGAGCAGTGTTATGTAATTTGAAATGATCTCGAATTTGGGAGAAAGGATTAATTTAGAGAGAGAGAGAACCAAATTTAGAATATTTAATTTTGAGTTCGCCAATTTGCACCTCAATTAAGCGTCTGTAGGAATAATTTGAAGCATCTCTAGTTACCCTCTAATGTTTTTTAATCTTACTAACTATTAAGTTCTCTCTTTTCTATGCATTTTTAATACTATTTTCTAAGGAATTATTGCATCCTCCCTGCATGCTCTCTTGATGTAAGGGGTAGCATGTCTACCTAGCAACTGGAAGGTCTCAAGTTCGAACCCGTGAAAGGCATAGTCGATTTTTAAGATTTCTCGCTTCGGGAAAATGCTAATAACTATACACTTTAAAGTTTTGTGTATGTGATTAATTCTGCATATTTATACATTTTGTTAAATACTTGTGCACAACAAAGATACGTTCTACCCTTCTTGCAAGTCTGCTGAGAGCATTTAAATTTTCTTTCGTATGTTCAATTTTTCGAGTATTCATATTGTTACTAATTTCGTATTTAGTTACATATATTTTTAGTAGAATTAATTAAAATTGTTTTATATCCCCGTGCAAAGCAGCACGAGACTTATTGAATAGAAAGCTACGCCGAAAAATTAGAAATACAGGAGCACGCGCATTTAAGACGTATATATCTCGCAATTGTACGCTTTTGCCATCCGGAAAAATCGAGAAAATACGAGAAGATTCTCGTGCGTGATTAAAAAGCTGGAGAAAACATCTCAGTTCAGTTGTTTACTTACTGCTGTGTTTGATTGTAGCGAATTCGCGGTGAGAATCGGATTAGCTTTCTCAGTATTTTGAATTGAGTTCTATTCAACGTTTTAGTAGTTTAAAACATAACTACAGTGAGATATTGCTACATTGGTACGAATATCTCAGAGGATATTTCAGCATTTTGTTTTATTTCTTGGGATAAGAATAAACTTTATTCACTTTTCATCGGACTTGTGCATTCGATTTATTACGAACCCGCACGCACGCAACAATATTTTTGTAAATTAACAGCATTTGTATGTAGTTCATACTTATATATTTTTTATAACTGAACGATACACACGAGGCCTTTAAACGTACGTCGAGTTAAATACTATTCTAAACAAGTAATATAAAAAAAAAAAAAAAAAAAATTAAATTCCTACTTAGGTCAACAAAGAAAAATTTTGGTACTATTCGGTTTCGAGGGCCGTAAAAAAATTGCAGCGAAAATGTATGCGCTAAAACGCCAAATCTAGCAAACGCGCCCATTTAACAGCGCGCCAAATCTAGCGTACGCGCCGATTTCAGATTGCGTAAGTTTACATAGTTCTATATTTCTTAAGACGCCATTGAAATACTAGTTTAATTTTTAAATCCTTTCTTGATATCTTATGGATTTAACAATTTGGGAATTGCCCATGACGAAAAGTCGGTAATAAAATTTTGGGTAAAGTGCAGAATCACCCACTGCTTGACGCGTTTTTAAGAATTGCACATACTCGGTGTCCATGTGCACATCAACCTGTTTTCACTTTAAAAAAAATCCTAGAATTGCGCAAAAATGGCATTGCGCACACCCTTGACTTTATCTATGTACACATCGACCTATTTTCACTTAAAAAGTAAAAGAAAATTGGCAAAAATCCAATTGTTTTTATCCTTGTAAAAAGCGGCAAACAAATAAGTGAGCGATTCTGCACTTTACCGAGAATATTTTCAAAGAAAAGGCATCATTCATTATAGAAAATTACGTGTGAACAACCAACGAGATGAAATTATACTTTAGCGATAACTCGGTAGCGAAATAGCGATGCAGGCATCCATTCAGTTATGTTCAGCAATTTTTATATAAATTATAATAATGATCTGAAATAGTTATTGACTCTTATGCTTCCATTCAGTCATGTTCAGCCTTTTTCATATAAATTATAATAATAAAAAAGTATTATATCAAATTAACTTTTCATCTAAATTAAAACATCAACCTTGAATAGTTATTTACTATTATACTTCCTTTCTTGCCGCAATTATTTTTGGCAGTATTGGCATCAACAATAGTTTGACGATTTTTTTTACGGCCCTCGAAACCGAATAGTATCAAAATGGTATTTTAATTACTTTTTATTAACATTTTTTCGTTTATAACTTATGAAGCTGAGGGTGGTCTATAATTTCTCATTCTATCCATCACTTGTAATGCTTCATTATTGCAAGGAACCTTTCCAGTGAGTTTCGAGTAGTCCAGTTCTTCAATTAATATTCCATCTAATGATTTCACATGACTCAAGGCGATTTATGCTTGACCTGCTGCGAAGAGTTTTCGTAGGAAGCTTTTCTTGGCGTTTATGTTTTTCTTTCTCCAGTCGTCGCTTGCGTTGTGTTGTAGTTTCTTTTCGCTTTCTCCCTTTGTGAAGCAAGGGGCATTTTAAAGGGTTATATTTTAGGTATATATTATTATCACGTTAACATAGAAATATGGGGAGACTTTTCGCTCCATAATGGACATTACATCCGCTTCATCCAACTCTATAAAAACTGCAGTTCCTTAATTCCATGCACTTTAAAAATCTTTAAAATTATGTATTACTGTTGCCACTTATTTTTGTTAAATATTACAATCCCATTGATCCCAGTCATGTACTATTATTTAGAAGTTGTTATAATTTTAATTTTTACAGCACCTGAGAATTCCTAATAAATGGTCATTATTTGCAAATCTTATAATATATTTATAAAAACAGCATATCTTTAGTTCCGATAAAGAGGAATCAATACGTAGGAATTGACTTTAATATGTGAGAAAACTGTATTAACATCAAGTGTCATTCACTTCAAGTTTAAAAAATGTATTTAAAAAATGTAACTTAAGTGGATGAATAAAAAGTATTTTATTTACGATTGAAAATTTGAACAAGATTATAGGGAGATTGTGAGCTAACATTAGGAATTTAAAAAAAAAAAAAAAAATTGCAAAATATGATTGAAAACATGCTTATATAAGTGAAGCCACCAATTAAAACCAATGTTATTTACAAGCCAGCTATATATCTGCATAGAGCGACTTCGTCGATAACTATGAGGGAGATCCTAAAATTCAGTGATACACTTTTTTTTTTTTTTTTTTTTCATTTAAAGTTGCTGCATCGCACTGTGCTTCGAATACAAAACTCTTAACAATTTATCTAGCGAAAAACGTAAGGCAGAAATATTTATAAAAAATTTGCTCTTCATCTTAAGTAAAGTTGCTTTCGCTTATTTTTATACAGCTTTCTTTAGAGGAAAAGATGCATTGCTTTATATGTACTCTAAAAATGTTGAGAGAAAACACATTTGCATTTCAGATACGAAATTGCTGACTCCTTGGGTGAAAGCTATCACGGTCCATATACTGACCTTAATCCGTTTTTGTGTTTACAAAACATTATTTTCCAGGAGGTATGCTTTTCACGTAGATCCACAAAACAGTGAGTTCTCTTCCGCAAGTGAGAAATGGGCTAAAAAGAAGCTCTCAGGAAAATGTACAAGCAAATAGGAGAGAACTCTCTCTCCAAAATGTGCATCAGCGAGGAAACTGACAAGGTAGTGCTTTTCTGCAAATGGAAAACGCATGTAGAAAAGATGAAGGGGAAAGAAACATTCCTTACTTTCGTAATAAATAAGGAATATAAGGTCCTATAAGGGAAATTCGCCTAAGCGTACGAAAATATATGTATGAGAAAAGGAAACAAGGAACTTAAAAATGCGTTTAAAACCCAAAGCCACTACCTGAAACCGTAAATTATTAACAGAAGAATTTTTAATAAAGTTTCTAGGGTTATCTAATAATACTAATTAGACCAACAAGCCTAAGAATCACTGAACGAGTTATCACTATGTCTGAAACAACGATATAATCGTGAGAAGGTTAAAAAAAAAAAAAAAGTTTTATTAGTAGCACCTAAACGACTTTTAAATTATTGATCGCGTTAGGTTTCTGTAAGTTTCACCATTACTTTTTGATTTAAGTCAAGAGTGTTGGCTTCCGCAAGCACGAGTTGGTGGCGACTGTTAAAATTTACTTCAGTTAATAAAGGGTTCTAGAACCCTTCTCCTGATTTTGTAGTATTTTAAAAGAGTGATAATTCACTAAACAGTCTTTCAACGTCGCGTACGTGTTATCACAGTAAAGAAATACAGCTTTACAAGGTCATTAAAAGAAGGAATATATAAAATATGGAAAACACTGAACTACAATGGTTTCAGAAGAAAAAAAAAAAAAAAAAAAAAAAAAGCTTGCTTCCAATTAAGATAAAATTCAATGGTTAATGTTTCGGTATTAAGACTGCGAGTCCTCTTAATGTGTTTCATAAATTTCTGAGTACAGGTATACATTTGACAAAAGCAATGATTTGCAGAATATGGGGTTTAGAATTTTGCAAAAATTTACACTTATATTTAAGTTCAGGATGGCCATAAATTTGGACACTTAAAAAAAATTACATAAAATCAGCAAACTGGAGTATCAGAGTGCAGCTGTACGTAAATATTTACTGCAGATGCCAGATGCGCAATTTTTTAGGGAAGGCTTAAGACGCATTTTAGTTCAAATTTTCCTCGCTAGACCTCACTGCATTGCTAAATCGTGAAAATATGCAAATTAGGCCCTTCTTATGAAGATGTGCAATTCAGAGCTCGATGCACTTTTATTATATTATTACAACAGAAGCATGCTTGCAAACTGAAAAAAACCCTCATTCTATAATGTGCTACTAGAAGCTCCATCTATCCGTGAAAATTTAAACTAAAATTTTTACTTTACCCCAGTAAAATGAATCTCTCTATTTATGATGTGTCATTTCCGCATGTAGCAGGAAAAAGCACATGAAATTTTCTAACATATTTGCAACAAACCAGGAACATCAGGTGGCATTTCCGCACAGCCGTTTAAAAAAAAAAAAAAAAAAAAAAAATAGATTGATGTGAACACCACATAACTTCCTTGTACGGTCTATTATATATTCTTTTTAGAACAAAAATAAACTAACATTAAATATTAATAGGTATTTATTGTTAGACTAACTCCAGATATAAACTGCTATTATGCATGTAGTTAGACTTCGCGGTCGACACTGCAATAAAAAAAATAATAATAATAAATAAAGAGGTGAACAAGTAGATGTTATAGCAGTCTCATACACAACATTTCAGCGTTCTACATTTAGTCGTTTAATGAGTTATGTGAGATACTTACAAACGTACGTACGTACGCATAGACGTCACGAAGAAATCCGTTTTGAATCCATTTGGGAAAAAAAAACACTCCTCTATTCTGTTCGTATGTAAAAATGTCAAGCAAAAGAATCGTCCAAATGGATTCGGGAATGGTCAAAATGGATATTTCCGTTGAAATATTATACTCGAATTTTTTTACAATTACAATATTCTTTTTATATCGTATAAGGAAGTAACAATCATCAGCCTACGACTATTCATATGATTTTTTTCTTATTATACCTTGTGTATTTTCAGTTTCCCAGCACTTTTTTTAAAATTTATACAAAATGAATCGGGAATGGTCAAAATGGATATTTCCGTTCAGTTGGATTCGGAAATTGTCAAAAGGGATATTTCCGTTGAAATATTATACCCGAATTTTTTTTACAATTACAATATTCTCTTTATATCGTATAAGGAAGTAACAATCATCAGCCTATGACTATTCACATGATTATTCACATAAACTTCCCCCTTACTGAAACATCGAAATGAAATGCGCAGTCCAGAAACACTATCGATACCGGCAATTTTGTGTTAACGTATATTGTAAAATTACCACTTGTTGAAATAATGAAAACAAAATTGAAGGATGGATTTGAAAATGAAGCAGTTTCGAAAATTAAAGAACATATTTGTAAGTCTGGCACAGACGAAACAGATGTTAAAAATTCAGTTTTTGAATACAAATAAATGGTTTCGAGAAGAGGATGCCTCGATACCAAAACTTTTCATCATGATATCAGTGGACTCCTTACAGATGTTATGGCTTTGTAACCAACATGCCATCAACTCAAAATTTCAAATCATCTTTTTGTAAAATATGGTGGAAAGCTCAACGTATCACACTGAAACCAGATAACACTCATGATTTAATTATTCTTACCTATTTTACACTGGCTTTCTTTTGTACCAAAAAAAAAAAAAAAAAAAAAAAAAAAAAAAAAAAAAAAATGCCAGTACTCATCTTCAGTAATGAAAGGGCACAGGTATTACAGGAATACAGCAACATTACTTCAACAGAAAATTCAAAAAGATGTTTTCTTAGTTGTATTTCTTTCATGCAGATTTTGGTAGCTCAGTGAACAAACATAAAGTTGTGGCTCTATCCTATGTTGTGATGTAGAGGCCTATTTACCTGACGAAGGGATGCGTTCATGACGGGCTTTCTAAGCAAAACTGGCTCCTAAACATATTTCATATGGGGAAAACCCCAAAAACTTAAATGCAGCTAATCCGTGGAATCGAACCCAGATCAGAACTACCGGTGTTCGGCCGCTGGTGGGGTTTAAAGGAAAAACAACAAACAGCAACTAGTGCCATATAAGAAGCTTGTTTCCCAATACAATCACTAAAGGATATACCTGATTGTAACGAAAGTTTTCCGCCAAAAAACGTTCATCCTGAAGTCATAAAAAAAAAACTTTAAGCAGTCCTTTTAGTGCAGGTAGTAATCACCACCCAAATCTATGATTATCTGACAAAGTTTTGGTAGTTTTTCAAAGCCTTTGGCTCAGGAACGTGATGGCAGAACAAATAAACCTCATTTCGGATGTCCTGTGCAGAATGGAAGACAGCAGCAGCAAGATGTAGCTGCACAGTGTGAAAAAAGGTAGAAGTCCGCAGAAGCAATGTCGGGGCTACATGTTGGGTGTAGCAAAAAATCCCATTTGAGTCCGCATAGAGGCCAGCCGGTGAATGCAGACACATGTGGTCTTGCATTATCTTGATGGAACATTACCTTTTTGCACCAGAACTCAGTTCGGCGTTTTTTCTTGATAGCAGCATCAACATGGATTAACATCTCGTTGTACACCTTACGGTCGAGGCCTTTTATGTGAATAATACCATGGCAATCCCACCAGATATAAAGAATGAGTTTTGTGTTAGTCAAATTACTCTTTGCGACGCTGCTGACAGACTCACCGGGCGCAGACAAACCCCGTTTTGGCTTGTCTTGTTGAAGTAAATCCACTTTTCATCACAACTGATGATCCGGTTCAGAATTTTGTCCTTGTGTTGATATTCGAGCAGATTAGTGCAGGCCCAAACACATCTGTCCTTGTCTGCTTGAGTCAGCTTATGCAACGCCTATATATTAAATTTTGTAAAATTTGGTGTGAAATTTATGGAGAAATTCAAAAATTTATCTTGGGCCAATTTTTTCAGTTTGCGCCAAGAATAATTCATTTGGCAAACTTCTTAATATGTGGCAACCAATTTTCCTTTCCCTTCCATTATGCTGGAATGGAAAAAAAGGCACCTTGTTCCCACCTTTTTACATGAAAAAAAGTCACATCATTCCTACTTTCAATTAATTTTAGCGAAGCGCCTAAATCTCATTTGATGTTTTATCGCTTTCAACAAATATGGCAAATTTCAAAATGTGCCAATATATAAATTCATGTATACCTTTGAAAATTTTGAATACAAAACTGAAATTTTTTGCAGGTATGCTCCTCTAATTTAAGATGATGGTAAAAATTTTACAGATTATAATTAAAAAAATTTTTTGAAAAATTTAAAAAAATTATTTAAAAATACAAATTTTAAAAATAAATCATAAAAAATGGGTGAATTTTATTTGTTATTAACTTAAGATTTTGAAATGTGAAAGGAATAATCAAATAAGTTTAATAAAAAAAAACAGAGATTAATAAATATATACCAAATTCAATTAACAATGAGGAGCTAAAATTTTGAGAGCTAATTTTTCAAAACTACTGGTGTGATTTTTACAAAGCTTGGTAGTTTGGCATAATTTGAGTCGTAGAATTGAAATATGGAAAAAAATTGGTATGTTATTTCAGAAAAAGTCCTTTTTGTGTCAAAATACCTATGTAAGAATTATGCTATATATAAATTTAATACATATCCTAAGTCATGCTTTCGAGACATGTAAAACGCAACGCAAGTTCAATTTCGTCAATGGGCCCAGTAGAACGGGAGATATAGAACTGTCCTCCCCCCCCTTTTTTTTTTGCTTTGTGTACATCAAGTTTATTCAATGCATAGTGCTACTAATGGACATGGCACTAACATCTAACTCCTTAGCAAGCTCTCGAGTGGTGGCATACTGATCTTCTTCCACAAATTCTCACAGGTGGACCTCATCAACATCAGTAGGCCGGGCAGAATGCTCTGCTTCTTGAATGTTACTGGAAACTTTCATTAAAACACAATATTTACCTTTTTACACAAGCACATTCATTGGCATCATAAATATGTCTTGGAAAAATATTTAAGTATCAGAATGTATACAGCATTAGCACATCTTCCTCAGTAACTCATTAATGAAGGATAGTTAATAATACATGACAGATGTCCACAGCAATCTAAATTAAAAGAATTTGCTTTCTGCTTTGCCAAGCAGTAGTTGGATAACAAAAATATTCCGGTGAAAATGTGAAATTACAATATCAGAAGCATACAAAAAACAATACTGTGGTAAGACAGAGCCGCAAATTTGACAAATGTATGTAAAGACTTCATCTAAAGTTCAGCTCATAAAGATTCATATATAATCACTATCAAATTGATCATACAGATTTTAATTTTTCTGGAAAGAAGTAGAAAAGGTATATAAAAGTAGACAATAAGATCAAAAATATCTTAATTAACTTAAAGGCTATAAGTGATATACTAATACTGATTATCATATTAACTTCAATAATGAAACACTAATTCAAGATATGAAATCAGAAAAAAACTGAATGAAACTACATCACATAAATATATAAATACAGATGTTCATACAGTTATGTACATAATCTGACACTGTTTTCTTACATGTAAAGAATGCTTAAGTTCTGTAATTTGGCACAGGATTTTTTCTGTGTAGTTTTCTATTCTTCTTCCCCTTTCTTGTCAATTTTTATTTTATCAAGCTATTGGTATCTTTAAGTTAAGTAGAATTAAAATATGAGATGTTTCACTTCCACTTAATAGTAAATTAGTCACCTGAAGCATATAATGCACTACTGATAATAAAAATTTTCTCCCACATAAGTTTACTTCTCAGAGCATGAAATATGATAACATTAAACTTTTTTTGTATTCTTTTTTTCACCCCATCTTTGTACACGTGACAGCTGGTGGCATTGTCTGAGCATTCTAAAAATAAATCATTTTAGAATTCTGTCATAGCCACACTCCACACTATATAACATATTCTTTAGTCAAAAGTAAATAGCTATAAAACAATTATTAATTGTGCTAAATGCCAGCAAAGATCAGAATTAAACAACGCTTAGAATATATTTGAAAAAATCAGATAAAAAAAGCATTTATTTAGAGAGAAAAGTGATTAGTATAAGTTTTTTTATATCTTAAATTTGGTATTTTATTCTCAATCAATATATGCTAAAATAATTTGTACTTGTTTCTATATTATTCATAGTATATTAAACATGCAGAACTTTTTATTGGTGTAGTTTCATTTCATTTCTGCTAAAAGTTAAAAGAATAATACATTCTTTAACATACCATTTAAAAATGTATGTGACCTTTTTAATGCAATTTAAACACATATGCATAAAAATTATCCAGTTCAACATATAATTAAATAGAACTTAAATCTTTATTAAAATTATATAATCCTAATAGTATACCATTTTTATAACAGTCATATGTTGTACAAAAAGTCAATGTATTTAGTCTGCCATTTATTTCACCATTTAATTAGTAATGCATTATTCATTTTCTGTACAGCATGATATTGAGTGTGCAGCATTTGCTTTGCTTTTCCTGTGTCTTCTCCACCTAGCCAGTCTTCATATAAATCCTTAAGTAAACTATCTTGTGCTGGATTTTTTACAGGCAAAGAATGATATAACTGTTCTACTTTCAACAACAGCTCCTTAGGAGATTCACCCATAGGTCGAATTTGAGCACCACCATTTATACAACCTTAAAAAAAAAAAAAAAAAAAAAAAAATATATATATATATATATATATATATTTTTAATATTTATATTTATATATATATATATGTATTTATGTGTAAAGAAAAACAAGAACTTTAAAATTAGTGAATTTTACAATTTATTTAAAAGAACTGAAAAGTAAAATCCTGCACTATTGCTGCAAGGATAATATTTAATTTAATAAAGAATGTAGAGAACATATTAATGAAAATTATCTCCTAGCAAATATGAAGTGAAATTTGAAAAGGAAAAATGAACTATTATGATAATTATTAATTAGAATTTATAAATAAATACACTGTAATTGTCAATTAAAACACAAAGAAAAGAATAAAGCAAGATAATTATTGCTGATTCTATAGAAAGATCCTGACTTATCATCAAGGATTACTGGAACCTCTCCATACAACCATTAACAATTCATGAGAAATGCATTTCATCATTTTACATATCTGAAAAAAAATCCCTTTTCAATTTTACACTTCTATTCATTTTTATATCATACAAATTTAATCTTAAAAATTCAGATATGTAAGACAATTCTCTGATGTATGGAAACTATTAACTACAACTAATTAAAAAAATAAACATAGCAGTCATACAGAACAATACTTAAAACTAAAAAGCAAGAAAAAATATGAAAAACTGAAATAAAAATGAGATGCAAATGAAAAGAAGTAAAACAATAAAAGTACTTTTAAACATACACGCTTTCGAGATGTGAAAAATGCAAGTTGGATTTCGTCAATCAGCCCAGTAGAACGAGAGATATACAACTGCCCCCCGTTATTTTGCACAGTGTACAATTATCCTACTGAATGGTTGAAAGCTAACTGTTTTGGAAAGGACTTACATCTAGTTATGTATGTAACTTTAATGCACTGACAGACATTATAGTTATTATACATTATACAAATTTGTAATTTTGAATGGCTTCAAAACATGTATTTACCATGAAAGGAGAAAAAAAGTATTTTTTCTTTGAAGAAGAGGAACCCCCTTTCCATTTCATTCTCAAAATGTATATTTTTAGTCCAAAGGGGCTTTGTCCTCAAAGGACTGTTGTTTTCCTTTGCCGATTTTGCGTTGAATTGCTATAAATGTCCGTTTCACTTTTCAAACTGTTGCCACCAAATGTTAGAGTTCTGCATTATATTTGAAGAAATTAAATATTGAAAAATCTTCATAAATGTATGTATATTTCTCGCACTGTGATAAAACAATGGTACATAGAGCCATCGAATTTTGAACGACGTAATCCTCCTACGAATAGGGGCATGTGGAAGAGCAAATTTGAAATTTGGAATTTGTTTTATTATTGATTTCATATTTTGTAAAACTTTAACGAATTTTTGATTAACAAACTCAAGGATTTCAAAGCGAGCAATGGCAACACTCTATGAGGGGGGGAACCTTTTTATCTTCAGTGTGAAACTGTGTATCGGAAATACTAAAGATATGCTTATTTTAAAATTATTTTGCGACACTGCTATTGAACTGAATTTTATGGTTTAAGTGCAAAAAACATGATATTTAATAAATAAAGGTAACACACAAAACGTTAAAAAAAGCGCCCCTTTGGACGTAATTTAAATCTGAAACCTTTCAGATTTTTTTTCCCTATAAAATTAACACTAATCGAATGATGAATTTCATTTGAATTTTAAATTTATTGTACAGTGAAAAATGAAAACATTAAAAGACTACAGAAAGGAACCAAAATATATGCCTGAAAAAGCAGTTTACAGTTTATATAAAAATTAACTGATTTAAAGAAAAAGGAAATTATCTAATTTGACTCTGATGTAATGTGATAAAAACTCTAATAAAATATATTAAGTAAAACAGAGAAAAATAAAATAATGCACTAATGAATAATATATTAATCTTTCTTGAGGGAAATTACACACAATACATTTTGATACCATTATGAATATGAAATAGGTTAAATTAAAGTAAATACAAAAATAATCTGAAATTAAGGTCATTTGGTTAATTATAGTAAAGCTTTTTAGGGTTATCTAACTAACATGCTTTTGTAAATTATTTTAAACTATCTCTTAGTTTTGTTACATATCAGAAAAACCACAGAAATTTAAAGGCAACCACTTTAGATGCCAAAAACTGACCCCATAAATTTCTTACGCTATAATAAATCTGCTTTAAGATTTTTGAAAAACAGAATCTGAAACTCAGCATTTAAACTCTCCTCTCGACCTTCTATTCAACATCTGATCTGAATTTGCCATATTGCATCTTTAATAGTTTGAAAACTTATGGCAGCCAAATCTTTAAAAAGAACCTCAAATATTTAGGGTACTCTTCTGTTATTGAAATCGAATTCAGAAATGTATGCATATATGGCATGTGTATGTATATATGTGAGTATATGTGTGTGTATGTATACATGTATATATGTATATTCTGTTACAGTTTTTGAATTGAATTAGCTATTTTTAAATAGAATTGTTATTAAATTGTTTCATTTCTCTGTGCAATGCTGCACGCGACTTATTTTAAGAGAAAGCTACGCCGGGAAAATGAAAAATACAGGAGCATGCACGTTTAATAAACAGATACCTCGTAATTGTACACTTTTGCTTTTCGAGAAAATACCAGAATGTGCTCGTGCGTGATTTAAAAAGCTTACAAACCTCTAAATAAAAGGAGGAAAACCTCTCAATTCGTAGTTGTTGGTAAGTTAGTTATTTTATGAGTTTTGTTTAGAAAACTGCTGTTGTTTACTGTAACGAGTTCGAGGTGAAATCAGATTAGCTTTCTGTACATTTCTCTATTCTGAATTAGTTCTGTTGAACGTTTTTAGTGGTTTAAAAAGTGACTACTGTGAGATATTGGGATATTGCACAAATATCTGAGGAAATTTAAGCATTTTGTTTTATTTGCTGTGATAATAATAAATTTTATTTATTTTTCATCGGACTTGTGCATTCAATTCATAATGAACCCATACGCATGCAACCATACGTACATATATTATACAAGCATATATGAATACATACATCCATTCATACATACAATTCTGAATCTGGTCCCAATAACAGAAGAGTAACATATTTAACAAATAGTGAAAAACAAATTATTGATTATAGATTATGTCATTTTAGTAAACATATCTCCCTTCAGTTCTATCACATACATAATACAAATTCTTTTATACTCCTAAATTTACATACTCTTACGTTCTAATTTCTAAACAGATTAGAAAGACTGTATCTAATATTAATTTTTTAATAATATTTCAAATAACAAAGATAAAAAATAATCAGAAAATCAAATACCGGCTGGACATGCCATCACTTCAACAAAGTGATACAGAGACTTTCCTCTTTTTAATTTCTGCACAATATTTTGAATATTCCGAAAACCATTTGCTATTGCAAACCTGAGAATAACTTCTCCATCTTTTTCTAAAGTAATTTCTCTAAAATCCTGGTTTCTATTAAAAAAAAGAAAAAAAAGAAAAAAAAGTATATAAAAGTGTAAAAAATGAAGTCTTTCAAAAGACATATAGATCATTTATGAGTTAATTTATACACATAATTGTTGTAAATTAATCAAGCATTTTGAAAAAATTTCTTTCGTAACTCACTTCTTCTAGTAATCCTAGCAATGTTGAGGCATGCACTGACCACTTCCAAAAACTATATCCTATTATCCTTTTTTCCCCTCTTTTTTCATTATTATTACTCTCTCTTGTGTGCTTATACATATCTTTAATGTATCTGTTCTTTCTTATTATTTTAGTCAAAACTGAAAAATCGTGACTTTTGTATAAATATGCATTCCTGTTGTTAATGGATACATGATGAAACATCCCTCACTATATGATTTTATTTTGGAGAATTAACCTGCCAGAATCATAAAAAGTAAGCAAAGTTTGCTACCTTCATATTCAGTTACAAACAAGACATTGCAATTTAAACACAGCAAGGTTGCAAAATACCCCAGTAATAAATAAAAAAGTAAAACTTATAATATTATTTTTAAAAACTTTGCTATAAATGTATATAGCAATAGATGTGTCAAAACTGGCACATACCTCTTTTCTGTCATTTTAAACTGAGCTCACTTTTAATACAACAGTTTTATTTTTGAAATTTTTTCTGATATATCACACTATATTGTTCATCTTTAAGAAACAACAATTTAATTTCTAAAATTACAATATAAGTACCACAGTTTCAGAATGTATGCCTTTCACTGACTGTCAAAGTAACAAATAAAAGCTTTGATATGGTGATGATATTTTTAAGAAATGGTAGTGATTACTGGGAAGCAGAAAAGATTTATGCTTTAGAAGGACAGTATGCTAATCATGTAGATGAAAACTAAAAAAACAACAATACAAACATTTATAACTATAAATATGACATGAAAAAAAATCAAAATTTATTACAAGAGCTAGTTCTTATCTAATAAGTGAATGACTTCAGATGTGATCTCTGTATTAAGATACTATGCATAGAAAGTGTCTCTAAAGTTTTCATTCGATTTCAAATTCATGCAACAAATTTTTAAAAATAATACAACAATTGTATTTACATTCAGGTTTCAAAGAAATGTTCACAGATCTTCAGTGTGGTCTCCTCTGGCTGCACAGCACATATCAACTTGAGAATCGAATTTTTTCATTATGTAACATGTCCACTATCACAGAATTAACTGCTGCCATCATATATGTCTTCAAATCATCAAAAGCATTTGGTAGTAGAGGAATGTACACTCAATTTTGATGAACTACCATTAAAACAAATCATATACTGAGAAATCAGAAAAAAAATGACAAAGTGAAATATCAAAACTCAAAGCCCATTTTGCCCAATCCAGTGTCAAGGAATTTTACACTGACCATCAAATTTCAAGGATAAGGAGAAAACATATGCTATGTTGCAATTAATACTCAATGCTGTAATTATTTATGTTCATTAAATACAAATGAACATAAAACTGCATATGTTAGCAATGGAAATATGCAAATTCGGTGTCTCATAATATAGTGTTCAATGGACAAATGTTGGAAATGTGGCCTGTAGTGTTGTTTAAAGTAAATATTTTTCTGAGAATAATCAGTATTCATTAGTTATATGGTCCAAAGACATCATTTAAGAAAATATCAAAAGGGGCAAATAATTGGTAGAATAAAGGGAGGTCAAACACAAATGGAGATTGGCCAAGATTTTAATACCAGTCAAAGCCTCACATCAAGAATTTGAAGCCACTTTATAGCACTGGATCAGTTAACAGACAGCCGGGTCAAGGGCGACCAAGAGCAGCAACTGCATCAGAAGATTGTTTTTTGTCGTTGTCAGCTTGAAGAAACTGTAAAGCAACTACAAAACATTTAGTTTTAGACTTTCAGGCTGCCCAGGAATTCAAAGTAGACATTCTACTGCTGCACGAAGGCTTAACAAGATTGGGCTGTATGCAAGAAAACCAACAATTTGTGTTCCACTTACTCCAGTTTCCAAAGAGGCCTGTTTAAACTGATACTGTTGTCATGCTGAATAGAGCCAAGAAAACTGGAAATGAGTATTGTTTACTGACAAGTCCATATATAGTCCTAAACAGTGATTCCAGACATATTTTGATCTGAAGAGAAGATGGAACATGCAACTTGTCTTCCCTTGTCTGTTAAATACCCCATTTCTGTGACCATGGTTTAATGGTTTGGGAAGGAATCATGACAAATGGCCCCTCCGAGCTGCATATCTTTCAAGAAGGTTTTGTAACCTCTCAGAAGTTCGTGGACGAGGTTCTGGAACCCCAAGTTAGACTCTTTAGGGATGCTGTTGGCCCAGAGTTTTTGCTAATGGATGACAATGCTTGGCCTCATCGGCCATATACAGTGTCAGAATACTCATAAACAGAAGAAACCCACTCAAATGGATTGCCCACCTGACACACCAGACATGTGTGTAAGGTGGGCAATCCATTGATTGAGCATATGTGGGATGTCTTAGGGCACCAAATTTCAGCATGCCAAATTCTTCCCTGGATGATCCAGGAGCTGAAAGGTGTACTTTTAGAATAGTGGTGTACAATTCCAATAAACTTGATCAGCACTTTGCTGATCAAGTTTATTGCAATTAAATCTGAAAGTTTATTGGAATTAAATCTGAGAAGAATTTGCTGATCAAGTTTATTGGATCAATGAACACTAAGTCTATAAAATCAAGATAATTTTTTTTTTTTTTTCCTACAAGAGGTAACTTCATTTTTCTAATCTCCATAAATTTGGTTTTAATTTCAATATTTTATAATTAATCAACTGCTAGACACTGTAATTTATGTTAACTAATGCTTCTGTACAAATTTCTATTAATTGTTTTTCATTAAATACCAGTTACATTTTATTTCTGCCATTGTCTTTTAATTCTGATGACTCGTGTATCGTTCAAAAATTACCATACTGCCAAGTATCATGACATATTTCCATCTAGCAGAAAAATTAAACCTTCACTATCTTGCTACAACTGTGGGAAAAGCCTTAGCATATATGAAAATATTAGTTTCCTGAGACAGTTTTCTCTGTGGGAAAAAAAAATGGGTGACAAACTTTTCCATACGAAGCCGCACAATACATGAATTTTAGGGGAATCTTTTTCATGTCTCCTAGTAATGTAATCCTGATCATGTAATGTTCCTGATATTACATTTCCCAAAATTCAGACAGTGTGCTTTGTAATTTACTTTTTTTTTTTTTTTTTTAATTTTATCATTTAATCTGTTTATCTGTCTGGTTACTTTATGGGTGCACCTTATACGCAATGAATCAAAAGGTAAGATAAAGTTAAACAACACACAAAGAAAAATCATAAGATGGGAATGCATATTTTCTTTTACATACCGCAAAATTTTGTATTCCAATTTAGATAATGTTTGTCCAAACAGTTCTTTGGCAGCATACATGAAGATGTGATCACAATATCCACCAGAGGCACTTCCTAAATGTGTATAAAGTTCTGGTGGAAAAGGAGTTTCCTTGCTAAGGAGAAAAAAATCAGAAATTTAAGCATTTTTAATGTCTTCCCTTTCCCAACAATAAATACTGAAAATAGAAAGCCGATTAAATTTGAATGAAAAAATGAAGATCACATTTACATGATATTAGATACATATTTCTGATAATGCAACATACTTATTTTGAATATATTTATTATCTACTAAAACTAAAGTTTAATAACAGTAAAATATATATATATATATATATATCAATCTATAAAAGATTCACCTCTTTAACACAGATTAATTTTTTCTGTATTAAAATGAATCGGAAATATAAAACTATCTATAAAAATTGATTTCTTTAGTACAGATTAAAGAACTTTCTTCTCAAAATTACCATCATATTTAATCATCAAAATTGGCAAATTGCCCAGTTTATGATGGACAAATTTCAAATGTTATCAAAAGCTTACATAAAAAGAGTTTTTATGTTAGGCACTCCAGATTGCCAGAATTATTAGCACAAATTCAACATAATTTCGGCCAACTTTCACAATCAAAGGTAAAATACATGAATACCATTTGTTCAGTTAATATCAGAAATTGAGATATATATGATATATGTTTTTATAAAAATGCATCAGAAAAGAAATCTTCTAAATGTACTTCATTAGACCACCAACAATCCCACAAATTATTTGTTACATTCATTAATTAACTAATTAACAATTAAATTTTGGCTTTGAATTTAAATTTATCTCAGAAGATCTGATTATGAAATGGCTTCCTTCCAACTTCTTTTCCTTAAAAATAAATGGAAAATAAAATTTGCAGAGGAATGTTTTGCTGACATGTAAGCACATTATTTCTGCTATGGAATCTAGAATAAAGTTTAAATATTATTATCATAATAAAAGACAGAGATCACAAATCTTTCATTTAGTATTGCTAGTAAGTTACTTTTACTGTCTTCCAATAATTCCAATTAACATGTCAGCATCCTTAAAATTTCAAGCCACAAAAACAAATACACAGACCACAAAAAAAAAAAAAAAAAAAAAATGATTTAAAATCAGAGAGTATTATCAAATAATATTCTATTGATTCATTTAAGTATTACAGGCTAAGAGAAGATATGAATTAAACATAAAAAGATTACTTTTTATTAATAGGTCACAACTTGACAAAATTTATTTATTTAAAATTGAGACAATGCTGAAAATATTTGGCCATAATTGTGTGGCATTGCATTTAATTTTATTAACTTAACTTTTAGTTTACATCTTTCCTATTGCCTCATTTCTTCACGAGCTCGCTCATTTCAGAGATATGCAGATTTGAGTGGCAAGAAATTTATTATAAAGTTAGAGGAATAGTTCGTAATCGGATGAGAGCTTGAATTAACACTATCTGCTTTGACATCCAATTTGTCACTTTGTAAACTGCCATTCACATTAAGTCATATCTGGCTGGTAAATTAAGATTTTGAACAGGTGTTTAGTAATTAATCCTCGGATTTAGAGCCTGTATTAGAAAGAAATTAGATATTATATTTGAGAGATTTGTACATGCCGATTTTGTGTCCGTTGCCAGATCCAAGCGAATAGTAACTTTATATTCTAATATTTTTAGTTTAACCCTCACAAGTAAGTGAGGTAAAATAAACTTAAATTAAATTGAATACTTGAGTCTCTTTGTATTCAGATAGCAGTTAAAATATTTATGAAAACTGACTAAAATAGCATCTAAGGAACACCTGAATGAGAGAAGTTGGACTGAACTACTTGAGAATAAGGTTTAGCCTCATATACCAGGTTGTTCAATAAGTTTGCAGAACGGAAATGAAAAAACCAATTTTTATTTGTAAAAATGACTTTATTTTTCAAAGTAGTTTCCCTCAACTTCAATACACTTATTCCAACAGTCTTCTAATTTATGGATGCCTTGACTGTAAGGGTTTTTCGGCAGCTCTGCAAAATATCACTCCACTGCAGCTATTACCTCTTCATTTGAAGAAAATCGTTTTCCACGGAGATATTGTTTGAGGTGTGGGAAGAGGCAGAAGTCGGAGGGAGCTAAATCTGGCGAATAGGCTGGATATTGCAACAATTCGTACTTCAATTCAGTTATTTTAGCAATGGTTTTTTGAGCTGTGTGCGCAGGTGCGTTATCTTGGTGGAAAATGATTTTCTTTTCTGTAATCTGGGTCTTCTTTCACGAATTTTTTCATCTAATTGATTCAAAAGGTTACAATAATAATCCGAATTAACTGTTTTGCCAGTTTGAAGGTAATCTATAAACAAAATTCCTTTTGCATCCTGAAGAACTGATGCTAACACCTTCTTGGCTAGTTTTTTGCACACGAACTCGTTTCGGCGCCGAAGAGCCGGGTTCACACCACTCCTTAGCCTCCTGTTTTGATTCAGAATCATGATGGTAGACCCAAGTCTTATCCATTGTGATAAATTGATGGATAAAGTCGCTTTTATTCTTCTTAAAATGCTCCAAATGTTGCTGGCAAAGTCGCATCCGAATGTGTTTTTGCTCCAACATTAGAGAATGCTGCATCCATTTTGCACAGAGTTTTTTGAAACCCAAATTAAAACTCAAAATATTGCTCACTGTGCCCAATGAAATGCCTAAAGCCTCTATTAAATCTCGTTCAGTCAATCGACGGTCTTCCAATACCATATCTTGTATTTTTCCGATGATTTCTGGTGTTGATTCAGTTTTTGGATGTCCCTCTCGCGGATCGTCTTCAAGGCTGGTACGATCACTTTTGAATAAACTAGCCCACTTGCAAACCATTGTTTTTGAAGGAACAGATTCACCCAACACATTCACCATTTCAGTATGAATTTCCATTGCCTTTAAACCTTTCTTTACAAAGAATTTGATAACTGCACGTTGCTCAATTTTATCCATACCTGAAAAAAGCCACAACACATTAGATATAAAGGGTGGTTAAACAATGAACAAATTAGCAGATCGAAATGAAACTTTTGACATGTTCTTAAGAAAGAACAAATATGAAAATGGCGTTGAAGTTTTAGGTCTAATATTGACGAATAGATGGTGCTCCGCGAACTTATTGAACAACCTTGTAGGTGTTACAATTCTTTCCCGAAGGATGTGACACATATCAATCTCTCTTGAAATGCATTGAGTTTTTATGTAAAATCATTATCGATCTCCGATCGAATTTTACTTAATTTATACAGTAAAATAATGCATCATAAAAAATAAACCTTATGAAGCAGTCCAAGTTTTCAGGTTCGATCATATTTAATGAGACACCTTCTGTAGTCAACATAGCTTCAATTTCAACTGAAACAATAAAAAAATGCACATTTACCAAAAATGAACTAAAATCTTATAATTACACAAATCCAATGCATGCAAATTATAACTGAGACAAATAAAACTTTTACTTGATGTTAGAACACAATCAACATCACGAATCTGATGTGTATCACTATAAAAATCACTTCTTGAAGCTTCCAGTTTTTTGTCAAAGCAAGGCATAACAGTCACGTGATAAATCTGAAAAAGTAAATTATGAAAAAAGAAAAAGTTTAAAAGGAATTATGTAATATACTATACATAACATACAAGATAAACTTGCCATACCTGGTCTGGTCTTTTCATTAGTTTGCTACAGAGATAATCTTTCACAAGTGATCCCATAATTTGCTGAGGGGATTTAACAGAACTAAGGTATGGTAAAATGTAATCACCATGAGTTTTTTCAGCATAACATATCCAACCTTTAAAGGACATTGAAAATTATCATATTACCTTTTGATAAAAAATAATATAATCAGATCATTAGCATCACAGACATTAACAAGATAGTATTCACCCTCTAAAATTTTAAACACAAACAACACTAAAACAAATATTAGCAACTAAGAAAATGTAGCCATTTTGCATCATAAAAGGAAGGTTAATAATGTAGCCATTTTGAATCATAAAGGATGTTGGTTAGGAAGCTTTCTTATTGCTAATATCTCCTCAATAAAAGGCCAAAATATAGAGCTAATTAGTTTGCTTAGTAGCTATTGTTTATATATCCTTACTAAATGATGCAATGAATGTTTTCTATATGAATAATATATATAAACCAATATAAATTTTATTTAAGCTAAAGGGAATTACTTAATAATTTGAGCTTTTCTTACTTACAACCAATTTGACAATTTTAAAAATATGTCAAACCAAAAAATAAACACATTAAAAATGAATATACATGTAGCATGTACAAATACATATTCATAAAATTTTTATCTCTACAGTTTGATAAATCTTAAAAATGGAGGTAATTATGATCTTTACAACATTTAAATGTGTACATGCTAAACTAAATACATTTAATGGTTAGAGTATATTTAAGGGTACCCCTTGGATTATCACTAAGTATTTGTTTCATTTATGGTAACCTGAGTAGTTGAATGTCATAAAAACCCTATTATGATGTAATTGGTTGCATGATTGCAGTAAATTTGAATGATGGGAAAAGATTTGTAAGTTTGTTTGTGTGTTGGATGTTGGTTAGGAAGTATGCTGGTTATTTTGTGGTTTACATGGTTAAATGGCTGAATGTGGTAAGATTAATTTGAATTTCTGTATGATCTGGAACGAAAGGAACAAAAGCAATAATTGACTGGTGTGTAAATGAAGGTTTACTTAGTAGCCATTATAAGTGTTCTGTTTGTACAAAAGAAATGCATATGATCGAACATCGGAGGATACCGGCACTACGGATGATATTCCTTACTCTTATTTTTTTTAATTTATGTGATGATGCCAGTGTACAGATTCTAGTTCAAATAATTTTAGGAAATTTGTGGATGCTGTTAAGGAATTTTGTTTGACTGAAGGCACAGAAATTTCTGAGTAAGGTTAAGTGGATATTTCCTTTGTGTAGTGCTAAGATGAATTTCCTTTTTTTATGTTATTTCATTGTTTAATTTAAAATGTAGTTTATTGAGATTACATATTTTTTTGTTTGGCTCTAGTGTAGAATTCGCTGCTCCTTTTACTTTTTAAGTGAAAATAGGTCGATGTGTACATAGATACAGAGTTTGTTCAATTCTTCAACTTGTTATTTTGGCTTTGTGTTTGAGGCAAAAATCACCATGACACAAATCCAAAATAAAAAGTCAAAGAATTACACGAGCTCAGTGTTCATGTACCGCCAGTTTTTGCCAAGGAACAACAGTAAATATATTTTCACTCGTTTAACTGCTTGAAATGTACATATTTTATTATTCAAAATGTATTGATTAAATCATTTCAAAATTTAAGTATTTCAAAACTGTTTATACATATACAAGGATCAAGTGTTGTTTTTTTTTTTTTTTTTTTAAACACTATGTCCATCACAATGGTCAAAATACAAAATCACACAATTGTCAGCCACACAGGTAATCTTCAAAATGGCAGCTTTTCTTTTTTTAATAACAACATATCATGATGATTCATAATAAATAAATCTTTATGAAGTGGTGCTCTTAATGTAAAAGTAGTTAAGTGAACTGAGTGAATACATTAAAATTTTACACACAGAAATAATATTGTAGAAATATTATCAAAAGAAAGAACATTAAATACACAAACTAGAGAAAAATATATAAAGTTATTTAGTTTTTAATGACATCCACTTATCCCAGTAATTTAAAGGAAAGAAACTCAGTGATTTTTTAAATAATCATCAAACAAACCTTTTACAGCTGATTATAGCTTAATATCATTTCACCAACAATGTTTATGGACTAGATACATTATCAAAATTAGACGATGGGATAATGCAATCTCTGCACTCATTACGTTAAAAAAATCAAACAATGGCTAACTTAGAAAATAATATTCCCAAAAACAAAGTTTAAAATAAATTTGGAAAAAGGAGTTTCTTTCTTCAAGTCTTGTTTCCTGTTTTTAATTTTCTTAACATATGATAACAGAACTGAAATAATTTTCCATTAATCTAACAATGTAGTAGAAAATGTAAATAATAATAATATTCAATAAATCATTAACATCCCTACTGATATAAATTCGTTAAAGTAAATGTGTCTCAATTTTGTCCTCAGCTTTATTTAAAATCTTCTGATTAGAAAACATACACACGGTTTTCAAAGAAGTACAAATTGTTTTTAACACAGGAAAAAACAATTTGTACTCTATGAAAAGAAATAAATTTGCTATTTTCTAAATACTTAATTTACCAAAAATCGTTTCCTTAAAAAAGTATTCAGTTCTTAAAAAGATTCAATTTTCAAAACAGATGAAAGCAATTTTTATTAATCTAAATTATCTAAATAATTTAATAACTTTACAATTGGCTCAAAGATATAGAAAACTTAATTAATCATTAATTACTAATTATTAATGTATCACAAGTGGTAATTTTAATAGAGCCAAAGTAACAGAATTTTAATGCTGTATAAGAATAATTAAAAATAATAAAAAAGGGGTTAGAAAATTTGGTACTTATGGTATTATCCCTCTGACCGTTAAACAATTGCCAAGTAGCACAATTTAGTGCCAATCATGCGTGACGTAATAGCTACTCATAACACCTGCATTTTTGTTTGATGTAAACCTGATTGATTCTCGATAAGCCACCTCATCTTTTAATGAACAAGGATATATATTAACTGTTAGAATATTTTTTCCTTGCATTTTAAAAATGTGATTAAAATTTGGGACTTGCCTTCTATAGAAGATGCAACAATGGTTTGTTTTCAAGATTATTGGCACCCTACCATAAAAAATAGGGTTTATTAATAGATAGGATATAGTTGGCTGAATATGGCCGCCAAACAGTAATAGATTAGAACAATTACCTGCAGGAAGTCTATACTAAACACAGCTTTTGATAAAATCAGAAAGTCTAACAATACAGTAGAAATTGATGAAAGTATTTTACAAAGTGCAAAGAATAAAGCGGGTTGAATACTGATTATTTTATTAATATGCAAGTATCCATTCCTTCAGAATTTTGTAGAAACAATTGTTGCAACTTTGATGGCTCGATGGCAGGTAACTTATACAGTCAACAGGATAATACGTAAGTACCAAAAATTTACCTGGGCATGCTGAAGACAACATAGGCAACATTCCAGACTGTATGTCTTTCTTCCTATAACGAAGGACAAATTCTTTCTGACTTTCAATGAGAGAAAATTCTCTAGACAGAGTTGTATCAAATACAAATGTCACCCCTAAATACATACCATCAATAAATCATAAAACACAGCAAGAATTTATAACATTTTACACATTAATAAATCATCTGAGATTCATAGCATAATAAAAAACTGACATATTTTTTTATTATACAGTGAACAAGGGAAAAAAAAAAGAAAACAGAAAGAAGAAAAAATCTGATGATTCCATGATAGAAAAGATCATATAATTAGGTACAAAATTCATTATTCATTAAATACACAATATAATCTTTAAGCAATAACAATAATACCAATTCAGAAGTCAAACAACAAAAATCAGTGTTATATTTTTAAAATTTTCACAGGACTAGTTTCGGTGGGTTTACCGAACCACCATCCTCAGCTGCAAAACCGCAAATGAACAAGATAGGAAATAATGATTAGATAAGATAAGAAAGCCTGAACAAGAGTAAGAAAGTGGTGCCATCTATTGGTGAAACCAGAACTAAAACATAATTTCTTTAAAGGCCGAAGGCAAAGATGGATTGGAATTAGGATCGTTAACTAGAACAGAAAGATTTTTTTGAATGTGAAATGCCTCTAGTGTCTTAACAACAATAAGTTTTTTGAATATGATTATCTGAGTTAAGAACTTTTTTAGATATGAATATTTTAGAGAAAAGAGAAATTATAACAAAGAACATAGCTATTATAATTTTTGTTGTACATTATATAACTTTGTAAAACAGTTGAAATTAAAATTTTAAAAAGGACTAACTCTTGTCCAGGCTTTAAGAAATAAAGCATAAATTATTTTGTTCCCTTTTTCAATACTGCTTATAGAGATGTAAGCCAAATTAAACATCATCCATGTGGATTTGTTTTTAAATTTATATGTCAGTGAAAAAAATAGTGAGTAATTTTATCAAGGAATAATACTATGGAAACAAATAGAAGTCATACAGCATAACATCTGAAATTAAATATTAAGGTGATAAAAAAGGAAAAATTGGATGTGCATACCAACTTAAGACGCAAAATGCCAAAATTAAAAATTTAGTGGATACATTTTAAATAAAGTGACTCGAAGCATTTTTGGAAATCACTAGACACAAGTCTTCTTTCATAAGAAAACAAATATTTTGCACATATGCCAGAAATATAATGTCATTTATTGAGCAATATCAAATGAAAAGAAAGAGGGATTAAAATAGTCACAAAATAAGTGCAGAAATACTGATGCAGAGATGAGAATTTAAACCATTAATTATAATAGATACATTTTTATGAATGTGAAAAGCTTAATAATAACTTAAAATGATTTAATTTAAATCAAAATAAGCCTGATGCTACATTTTTTCTGAACTGACAGAAAATTCATCCCACATGAACTGAAACATACTTAACTAAGGTAATCCTGGATATGTCATAATTTTCTCAAAATTACTTCTCTTTTAAAAAATGATCCAAAGATATAATAATCAGCTAAGGAAAGATCAGAAGAATATGAAAGATGACACAGAATTTCAATACCCAGCTTATAAAACTTTTTTCGCATTCACTAAATACATGAGTTAACATTAATCAATTTTAATATAAAGCTAATATCACAAAGACAGATACCTTTTTTATTAATTTGTGTTATTTATTAAGCTTTGAACTTTAGATGTATAACTCCTAATTTTCTAACGTATGACTGCAATTATACCCAAGTTTCAGTATGTTGCAACATTGCCAATTAAATTACAATTGTGAATCTCATAAAATTTATAAGCTCCTAAAGTAAGGTAGATTTCAATAAATGTTTCAAAACATTAAATAAAGAGGGGATGTTTCCGTAACCGGCACTTGGTGAAATTTCGGATTTGTTTACATCGGAAGACAGAGTACGTGGGCCAGATACAAAAATTAACATACCTAAGTTGTGAAAAAACTTTGTCAGTCTCTTCGCTGTATCTTCAACAGTTAAATTATATTTAGCAGCTAAAGAAGCTCTTGACTGAGGTGAAACAGAAACCACAACAATTTTAATTTTATCAAGATCACCTGCCTAAATATAAAAAAGAATCGTTATAACAATCTATAATAAAAAATTACTATTGTGAAGATATATAACATAAAAATAAATACTTTTTCGTTATGCACTTGCCATGTTTTCTAGCCCCCGTGAAAGAGAAATCAAACACACGCCGAGACCCAACGATAATACCATTCTAACATTGTATATGTGTGTAAACTATTTTTGGTAACTAGAAATTGTTTGCAATTAAAAATTCCGCCAAAATGCGTGGCAGGTGCCTAAAAAAGGATCGAAAATCATAAATAAAGCAGCTTACTTCAGAATGAACCAAATTCTCTTTCATAATACGATAAAATTCTTCCTGGCTCTGCTGAGAAATCAGAACACTCTCTGCAGAAGTGATGCACCCACTACATGCTAAACAATCATTTAAAGTTATTTTGGCTTTTTGTAACGGTTCTTTTGATCCATCCTAATAACAAAATAAGTATATTAATATAAAACAAAACAAAATAACGTTAATGATTAGTTAACACAAAATAACTACTTATTTACAAGTTAGTTATGTACTTCGTTAGTTTCAAAATAGTTTCCATCATCCGAGATGACCACCGATGAGCTTCTATTATCCTTCTTTTGCAGCACTACAGGTTTGATACATTCCTGGAGCATAAGTAAAATAATTGTTACATGCAAGTTAAAATTATTAATTAATTAACTGATTTGGTAGCCTTTAGTTACTACTTACCTGAGAAGGAGTAATAAAATCATTTAAGTCAGTTAACTGCAAAGCTCCACTAAACATATGTGCCATATTAAATAAAATAAAGGTCAATAAGTTTTAAATATTCTCAAAATGTGCTTTCCTCATTTTAGAACTTCCATATTATTTACATTCATTGTTTACACTTGTCGCCTGCTCGTCTTCAATGCGTGAGCTTTCGCCAAGGTATTACCAAAGCAGTTCTTTGAATTTATGGTGTTTCATATTTAAAAATAAAATGTAAAAATTACTTTTTAATCGCAGATTAAATAAATTTTAATAAAAAATATTTAACAATGTAAGCTAATCATTTTACAATAATATTAAAGGCTCAAAATAGCAGGATATATTACATAATGAGTTAAACGTAAATAAAAGTATCAATCGGAAAGACTTCGTGAATGCAAAACAAGAGATCTGTATGTAATGTGTGTGTATTTAAATAGATGTAAGACAGTTTTTCCCGAAGTTTTTATCAAATTATATCAAAATTTTCTAGTTTTGTTATATAAAAATTTTTACATTTGATGATTTATTTATTTTAAAGTATAGTTTTCGTTTGGAGATTTGTAAAATACATATTAAATGTAATTTACTCATGTTGTACTTTACAGTACTGATTCGCATTCTTGATTGTTTGATAAAATAAAACCGAGGTAGAGCTTCAGGGAGGAGGCTTCTGTTGAGAATAATCTTCTAGTATTTAGGGATAGGAGTAAGATAATCTGGAGGATCTTCATGGTTGAATAAAATCATCTTTGATAGCAGATTATAGACGATAAGTGAGACTGTATATACATATATTTGGATTACAGCAACGCACCAGTGGTATCTACCAAAGGAAAGGACATCCGCAGAGGACTTTTAGGAAAACTGGCTCATATCCATGTTACAGAGCGCAAAAATGCTGTTGCAATCAGCCCGTTTACTGGTATTCAAATCCTAGATCAAACTACCAGTATTCAGTGACTTTAGCACTCATCCATTAGTGGCCCCAGAATATATTTGAAATTGAAAACCACTGAATTCAGTGAAAATTTTTATTGTGTTCGAAATTCCAACAGTTTTTATAAACAAATCATGATAATTTTGCTTTTAAACTTAATTTTACAATATGTGCATATGGAATTTTCTAACAATTTTAACTGCAGTAAAATTTCTGTAAGACTACAGAATTTTGCTGCAAAGTCTCTAAAAGAGAACACTGAGGAGATATATTAATAAATAACTGCCAAATGCTGAGGTTTTCATACTTTGTAACTGTATATTTTTTAAAAACAAAATCAGATCCCTTTGTATTTGGAGAGTATAATAGCTTAAAAATTATGGCAAGATTTAGTGAAGAATGTAAGTTTTAAATTGTTAAAGTGTGTTTTCTTTTCATATGTTGATATAGTAGTACAAAGTCCGAGATCCAGAATAGTCAGGACTTCAGCAATTCTACATTTCAGATAGTTCTGAATTTTTTATCATTAATTTAAATCTGGTAAGATAGCATGTAGATATGGTGACATTGGGGCTTCCGTTAGGTGAATGGTCTTCAGGTTCTTTAGGTTTTAACCAATGTTTCAATATCTACATGTAGGTATGGCAGCTTTGGAGTTCTTCTGTTTAGGTCAGACAGAAAAGGATAACTTTCTTAAAGGACATTGGGGCTTCCATTAGGTGAATGGTCTTCAGGTTCTTTACGTTTTAACCAATGTTTCAATATCTACATGTAGGTATGGCAGCATTGGAGTTCTTCTGTTTAGGTCAGACAGAAAAGGATAACTTTCCACAACCATTAAAGGGCTGAAATTGTTATTGTGTCAAACAGTGTCAATTAATGTATTATGATTGGCCATGGTGCCAGCAGGTGTTTGAATACGACATGCAGGAATGTCAGTCTAGAGAAGAATTAGACTTATATCTGTGGGTTTTTTTAGGGGGGGGAGAGCAGCTGTTTTAATCTCTATTCTGGATCCATATATATATATATATATAGAGAGAGAATTATTATTTTATTTATTTATATATATATATATATATATATATATTTTTTTTTTTGGCTGGTAGTTCAGAGGTCTGCACCTTGGATGTCTAGATTCCGAACTTTGTACTGTAGTGTCTGCCTATTTACAATACATATTGATAGTTTGGGAATCTATCATTAAAAAAAGAGTTCATGAAAACCACCAACTTGCACTTAATAAGTAACTTTTTCAATGCGTAAAAAATTGCCAGATTGGTTGTGTTAATATGTAATTATCTGATTATTATTAAAAAGTGTATATAAGTCTAAATCAAGATTCATTTTTATGCATTCTATATAAAAAGTATAATTCAGAAAATGCGTCTTCAAAATTTGTTAACTCGAACTTATAAAGCTGTTAATTTTTCTTTTAGAACTTCTACCATCCTCAGAAAAGTCAATGTTAAAAAAAAAATGCTTTAAAATATATTAATGTTTCATATACTTTATATGGGAAATGAAAAGAAAAGCATTCTTTAATTATAACTTTGCTCTTAAAAACTGATCTGTTTTATATTATTTTAGATAACAATAATAATTTTCATATTTTGATTTGACTTGTGGAATTCCAGTTTTCCACAGAACACAATTTGAAGATCACTTATATAGGATATGCATGATACCTTATACAATCTTTTCCAGAGGCAAGTACTGCTTTGTGCACTGCCATCAGCAAATAATTCAATCCATTAATTTCTAAACTGCATCAAAAGGAAATATTCCATTAAAGTCCAAGAAAATAAATTTTAATTATAATGATAATTGCTTGAATAGAATCCTTTCAAAGATTTAATAGTGGTGGCATAGTTGTAGGCATTTGTAGATTACTTCAGAAAGGCTGTAAAAAGAATATTACTATGTTAGTTGTATTCTTTTTGTAACTGAAATTCTTATCTATGTATGCCTTTTCAAGAATTTTGATTTTATTTAAGAAATGTATATCAAAAGTTCCTACTTTATCTTTCAGTAAAGAATACATGACATGGCAGTAGAAGAACAACAGAACAAGATGATATTGGCCACAGGTGGTTATGATCATACCATAAATTTTTGGCAACCACACAGTGGAGTAAGACAGTCTTCAGTTCAACATCCCAGCTCTGTATCCTTGTAAATTTTCTGATTTTTCAGTCCAAAATACGTGTACTAATACATAAAATGGATTTTTAATGTTCCTTATTTGAAATGTTCCACATATTAATATCTGCAATTCCATCTCAAGTTCAAAGGTATACAAAAAAGTTCACATTAAACACACCAGCATAAGCTATATTTATCTTTCTTTTTTCCCATCTTATTTAGTTCAACAAAGTAAGATGTTATACATATTCATGTATCTGTATAGATTTGGACATATATATTTGTGTGTGTGTATATGTGTAAGATAAAAAGTATATAGATCAAAATTAACCCCATAATTCTCCCTTTTCTAGACTGCATCATTTCAATCCATCTTGCAGCTAATTTTTCTTTTCCAGAAAAATTTTTTGATGTTAAATTGTCTTGCAGAAAACTTTAATTATTTGCCAATGAAAAAATTTTCGGGCACATAAAAATGGGACATGTAAATTTACTTTTGTCCACAGAAACAATTTCAGATTTCTTTTCGAGACATTTGCAACAAACAGATTTCGATCTTGCCTCCATCAGGAATTTAAAAATTACTTAATTATTAAATTATTGTAATGAAAGACATTTAGTATACATTATTAACAAAATAACATTAACTAAACTCAAAAAAATTTTAAGTCAGTACAATTAAATTTTGGCAATTTTTTTACTAAACTTAGATGCAAAATTTTAAATCATCGCAGTTCTCATTCTTGCATCTCCTTAAAAAAAAAAAAAAAAAAAAAAAAAAAAAAAAAGATGTGATTTAATGTAGTTGATAAAATAGCTTAAGACTATTAAACGTTAACACGCAGTTCGAATTTTCCCGCACACTGGAAATGTAGCTAGACAAATTATCAGCCAAAGGACCTTGAACCACTCATGGATACATTATGATGGATGATGTTCTTTTTCTCCTTACTACTTAAATAATGATCGCTTGGTGTAATGCAGAGGAAGATTGTAAAAGTCAGAGCATAATTTTTTTTTTTTTTTTTTTCTTTTTTTGTGTGTGTGTGTGTGTGTGTTTTTATATTGCTTTCGAAACACTTGGAATTTCAGTTAGACAACATTTAACACGTTTCAACTTGCACTTAATTCCATAGGCCAGTTTTCCATTTTCAAATACTACCCATGTCCTGTTGACTTCATTGTCATAAGATGACTTGAGTAAACTGCAACAGGAATATGTAAGATAAAAATATATAAATCAATATTAACCCCATAATTCTCCCTCTCTAATCTAAAAATCATAACTTTTCTGAACTGCGTCATTTCTAAATTAATGCATCTTGCATAGCTTGCGTAACTCAGAACCTGAACTCAAAATTTTGAGAACTAAAACCTTTCTGATCTAAACAAGATATGTTTTTGATAATTAGTTTGTATCCAGCAATAAAAGTTATAGTCAATTCGGCCACGTCTGTCTACATGTCTTTCCTTTGAATGTTATCTTTCTAACTATACAGTAAAGTCTCTCCAGGATATAATGAAGAGAATCATCATCAATCTGTTGCAGCTTACTCCAAATCATCTTACTGCGCACACACATATATATAGCCTAAACAGCTTATACCTCTTTAGGCTCTTGCATACATTCTTTCAAATACTACCCATGTCTTGGCAGACTGACAGAGCTTCTAGATACTTACATAATTCTCATTTACTGGAGTACATTTTAATTCTCTTATTATTATAATTTTCTGAAATACTCTTTGAATTTTGTTAAGGCAAGATTTCATTTAAGACACTATATAGTAGTTTGTAGATGGTAACCGGGAAATAAAAGGGTAGAATTATGTAATATTTTTTTTTTACAATACATTACTTGGTGGCATTGTTAGAAGAAACCATGTTTGCTTGGTTTCTTCTAATAATTCCGGTCTTTGAATCCATAAAAACAAATAACAGACGGATAAAATTTTAAAAAAATCACATTTTTCTTTTCACAGATATTATTATAAGGAAAGTATGTTAAGGTATCTTCTATTATCGTTCAATAGCTTCAGTGGAATTAGTTCAATCTTGAATTTTATTTTATTCATTGTGAAAACAAAGAATAAAATAGAATAATTTTTATTGATTATTTGAAGTATTTTTATGAATTAATTAAATGGGCATTATAGAATATTGGTGCTTGTATATCTTCCTGTTGAAAATTGTATGCTATGTATTGTCAATGTTGTGTAGGATTTAATGTTAATTAACCAAATATTATGATTTGAAACTTTACTGTAATTTCTTCTTTCTATAATTCTCATCAGACTTCAAATTAGTTAATGAGTATTTAAGTGGAGGGTTTGAATGTTTTAAAGTTGGAGCTTCTGGCAGTCTTACTTTCAACTATCATTGTCTCTGCTAAAGTGTGTTCCAGCTTTTGCTAACCAACCTTAAAAGTGTGTCAATAATTACTTGAGCCAGCTTAATTAAACTATTGTGTGTGCAGTCGTGGACTGTATTACTTAAATTTAACTTCATCTTATGTTATTTGAAATACCGGCTAATCTTTGGAATATGATAACCGGTAGTTTGGCAACATTTTGGTAAGGAGATAAAGGTTACTAGCTAGGACTTTAGCAATAATCTGAGAAGTACACAGTTCGAATCACAGATTATTTTGTCTCAGAGAAATGAGAGATCATGAGACATGTAATGGGGCATTTTCCGGAAAATTCCAATCGTGATTTTAGCTAATAAGCACTTGGAAACAATTTCGCTGCTAAAGTGCAGAATCGCCCACTTATTTGTTTGGCGCTTTTTACAAGAGTAAGAAGAACTGGATTTTTGTCAATTTTCTTTGACTTTTTAAGTGAAAATAGATCGATGTGTACGTGGATAAAGTCAAGAGTGTGTGCAATACCATTTTTGTGCAATTCTGGGATGTTTTTTTAAGTGAAAATAGGTCAACATGTACATGGATAACGTGTATGTGCAGTTCTTAAAAACATGGCAACCAGTGGGCGATTCTGCACTTTCTCACAATTTCGCACCTAATCTTCGTCATGATTAAGCACTTTTGTTCCATAAAAGTTCTAGTATAAGCGTAATTCGGCTAGCAGATTGTTAGAAAAAATGTTGAGTAAAAAAAAAAAAAAAACATGCCTTTACTTTGTGAAAACAAAATGGTGTCCAGAAAAAAAACTAGCAGGTTGCTGTAGCAGGGTTGATCGCCAAAAATTATCCTAGTTACCATAATCTGAAGATTCACCGAAATACCTTTAATTAGTGGAGTTATCTTGTGTAGCGCATGGGCTGCCTTCTGGTAATTTAAGGTGTTCAAAAAACATTATTTTAATCTTCATAAGACTGTTATATGAATTCAGACTGGAGCGATAACTCACTTCTCAGTCTAGTGGGGTCTCAAGGACTTAAGTTAAGCTAAAACTGCTTGTATTGTATAAAAAATTGTTTCGTACATAATATATAATATTATGCATGGATTACACAATTTTATTATTTGTTTGTTGCAATACTGGTAACATTTAAATGTATTTCTTTTTTGTGTATGTATATGATACAAAAATATCCCTATTCTTCTGGTACCAATATGAAATAAAAATTCTTAAATCATGTAAAAAAGAAAGAATGTTCCAATTTAAACCTCTTCATGTTACCAAAAGCAAATTTATGTTATATCACTTTAATATTAATAAAAGCAAGTCAACAGCATGGAAATTACACCAAATCGACAATTATTAGCTGCTGCAGGTATGTTGCACGTCTTGTAGACATCTTAATAATTGTATCCTGTAATATATCAGTTGTTCATTGTATAACTATAACCAGTTTGATATTATTCTTTGTAATGTCTGATCAGGTTTCCAGCATATACGAATGTATGATATTTATTCAAATAATCCAAATCCAGTGGTTAACTATGAAGGGGTGCCAAAAAATTTTACTGCTGTTGGTTTCCAAGAAGATGGTAGGTGGATGTTCACAGGATCTGAAGATAATGCAGCTAGAATATGGGATTTAAGGTACAATATAATTTCCTCAATTTTTAGAATTGTTGATAAAGTTAGTTCAGTGTGGTTTTGGTAGAAATCATTATTTGCCAAATAAGAAGTAAATCCGAAAGCAACTCGCTCTAATTTCAAAGCTGATTGATAGAAATTACTAAATTTATTCTGTGATCATCATATTTATAAAAACGCTATGAATAAACTAGAATAAATATAGAAATTTTTGCCAGTTGGCAGTGAAAGTAGAATTATGTAGTTTCTGATATGTTTGTTATGAGAAAAGTTAAGACTCAAAGAAGCCGCTACATCCTTTGTAATTATGACTTTTATTAAAATGTGTCACTTTTTATAGAATTTTTAAAAAAAATTGATTTTTTTTTTAGATAAGATTGTTTCTTGTAGAGATGTTTTTTAAGTAAATTTGTTATTGGAGTATTTCACACAGTCATTGAAAATAAGGTACTAGAAGTTATTATTTATACGTTATTTCAAAATTATGTTTAACTTAATGACAAATCTGTGATATGAACAGTTCTGATTTTAATATCAGATTTAGTCCTAATTTAGTCTTGTTTGGTTATATATTTATATTTTAATTTACAAGATAAGATAGCTCAAAGCTTTTAGTGTTATCAATAATTTTAATGGCATCCAAATTCAGAATGGAGGCTTACCTAATTGTTGCAGTTAGATTGATTCACTTAAAAGCAATTAATTATATATTTTAGGTACTGTTCTGTTATTAGGACAAGGTGCAGAAATATAAATATATATATATATATATATATATATATATATATGGATCAATGGATGTGTTCATGTATGCATGTCTATATGTACATACATATGTGCCTGTGTGTGTACACATATTTTTTTTAGCTTTAAATTTGCTTTTTTTACTTTTATACGTGTTTGTTAAAATTAAAATTAAAATTTGTTTAAATATATATATATATATATATATAAGCTTATACATACATACACTTCTGAATCCGGTCCTGATAATAGAAGAGTGCTATATTTTATATGTCACACAACAGTCTTTACATATAGTCTTTACATTTACATACAGTCTTTACATATTACTGTATTACTTAAATTTAACTTCATGATTCTGAATAAATTACAAAATGTACAAATTTTGAACAACTGTATCATTAAATAAATAATTCTTAAGTTAGTGGGTTGGGTAAGTAATTTGCTCACTATATAGATTTTGGAATTGAACTGGACACAGCTACTTTCATTCCTTATTCCACAGTTTTCTCACAATGCTTGCTGTTCGCCACAGTGACTGTCAAAGACCCAGCTTTAAGGAAATATGACATTGCAGTTGGAATGACGGTTTTTTGAGCTTTGCCATTCAGTAGTAGCTATTTCTCATCTTTTACTGATAATACAAATCAGCTAATGTTTTTTTTAGTACAAGGAAATAATTAACATTTTTCACAAGGTGCAACTGATATCTTTTCTCTCACTGCACCAACACTTTGATAAACAAGCTCTAAAACCACACAGCTGAGCATGATTTCAATTAAATACTGAGATTTATTGTGGTGCTTATAAACTAACTACAATATCCCAATGCGACTTGAAAACTACTACAATAATTCCAATGTATCTATATTACCTGAGTGACTTTTCTATTGTTTAAAATTGTTAAATTATTGTTAGTATGACACACGTGTGCCAATGATTTCCTTTAAAGATCTAGGACATTGCAGTGTCAGCGTTTGTTTGGTACAAATGCTCCAGTCAACTGTGTGTGCTTACATCCAAACCAAAGTGAACTGTATATTGGAGACCAAAGTGGTGCAATATATTTGTGGGATTTGAGAGCTGAGCTCAATGACCAGCAAATGAAAAAACCTTTTTTTAAAGTAAGTGTCATCTATTTCATATCACACTGAATTACAAGATTTAACACATATCTGTATGTCTGAATAAAATAAGTTCTATCACTTCTACACACAATTTTTAAAATTCATAAATGATATGTGCAGGAGACATGTTAAAAATTGTATTCACATTTTCTGAATGTATTTTCTACAAAATGAATATTTAAGTGCTTAAGGGAGGAATTTTGCTAATCATTTAGCTGGTCAGTGAAATTTTGTAGCATAGATTTCTTGTTACTAGAATAATTGAAACATCCAACTATAAACTAAATGAATAAATTTGATTTTTAATTTATACACATAGTTTTTTAAAATATTTTTTAAATCATGAAAGCAAATCTGACTCTGTAGATACTTAAAAAATTTTAAGCATAGCAAAGCAAAGATTGACATTTAATTTAACATTTCTTTTAATAATAATTTTAAATTATATATTCCTTTGTAATCTAATATTTAAAACATCCACCGTAGAATTTACTGTTAATTCCATATAAAAAAAAACTATGACATAAACTTTGTTTAGTTATATAGCCATAGGTATTTTGTATGTATGATATGTGCTGTAATTTTAATTAGTTTATCATAATTTGATAATTTTATGTCACTGATATCAGCAACAAGTAAGAAAATAAGAAAGACAGCATATTATTATTGGGTGTTTACAAATGTTCATTCCTGATTTTCATAGGTAGCAGACACACAGGTATGGGTGTGGAGCACATAAGTATGGGGCAGCACATTTTCTTTGCAAGGTGCTATACTGATTCACAAGTGGTAACTTGATGAACCATTGTTACAGGAATTTTCAGTGATATAATTTTTAAGTGAAAGACCTTTTGTCAAGTTGTAGAATTAAAAATTACATGCATGTCAGGTTATGTTATATGAATTTTAGAAAGGATTGAACATTGGAACTCAAAAAGAAATCTAAAATATACATTTCAACTGAGCTCTTATTTTTAATCTACAATAAAAATTGGTTTGGTAGATTTCAAAATTGTGATTTTAACTTGGCGAATAAAAACCTTTGTATCGCTAACCAGCATTGTTAAGAATGTTGTGCTTGCCTTAAATGAAAATAAGTAAATAACTCAAGGATTATAACTAAGGAATTTGCTAAAAGCCTGAAAATCTATAGTTTGTCTATGTGCCACAATTTGATAGAAAAGTATAGGCTAATCCATATCTTTTTTTTTTTTTTTTTTTTTTTTTGTCTTGTGGGCGGAGAAAAGTGCCTTTTTTGGATTAAATCATATCATTTGATGAAAAAAGATTCTGGCCAACAATATGCAATACAGCTGGAAGTGAAGTATGGAACGTATAGGTAAGTAAGAGCAGACATGTATCTAAATGAAGGTGACATTGTCTGCTTGATGATATTCCAGAAAAGTAAGTCATTCTTCAAGCTCCTTTCACCTGGGAAACAGTAATTCCAAATAAATACTTTGAGCTACTTATCAAACTCCATATGGAAATTCACAAAAAAAGGGAAAAAAAATCATCCTCTTGGAAGGTGTCGTCGTCGTTGATCATAACAATGCCATTCCACATACTGCTTAAGCAATGCTATGAAAATTAAAGGAGTAAAATAGAAAATTCTCCAGCATTTTCCAGACTTTGCTTCTTTAGGCTTTCAGCTGCTCTTTTGTCTGCAAAGTATTTTGATGGCAGGAGTTCAGTTCAGTGGGAACTATCTAAGTATGCAGTTTTCATGAAAAAGAATCCAAAAACTTGTAAGAGAGACAACCATAAGAAATGGAAGTCAATATATTATTAAATACAGTACAAAGTCCGTAATCCGAACTCATCGGGACTTCACCAATTCCGGATTATAGATCATCAATTTAAATCTGGTAAGATGGCATGCAGAAATTATACAATTAAAAATATGAAACCGTAATTTATGAAATAAAGAGCAATTATGATCTAAAGGGTATCAAATTTTACAAGAAAAAAAACTTTTTATTTATTTCATTACTGTATTAAACATACTTTCAACTCGCGCATGCATAAAGCATACATTGCGTGCATGCATAATGTATGCGCATTCTTTACGTGCATGCATAATGTGTGCACATTCTCTACGCGCATGCGTAAAGTTTGTGGCTTTGAGGTCCAGGTTATAGATCATTCCGGATAATGGACGTCCGGATTACAGACTTTGTACTTTGTACTATGTATATATATATTAAAAATCTGTTTTCTTTTAAATGTAACTACTTTTGATTTATTTTCAAATTACACAAACTTTTCTATCATCTAATGCTATTGTGTTATACATTGTTAACATACATATAATCTTTTTCTATCATGTAATGCATTAAAGACATGAAGTATCTTGGAATAGGAACAAACCAAGCAGATCATAATAAAAATAAACTAGATGTTTCTAATCTAATTAATATAAGATAAAAATGGTAAATTATAATGATAAGTATAAAAAATTTTAAAAAAAACACTTTATTTGGAACAAAATGTTTTGGTACTTTTCCATTTTGCCGGTGCTAGTAAAGTCACTAGTAATGGTACAATTGATGCCAAACAGAATATACTCGCTGGTAACCTTTTACGCCTCACTTTCAAAGTAAGTTTCAGTCATTTCTTATCAGATTGATTGTTTCTTTCAATACTGGCATACAATTACATAGAATGTTTACCAGATAGTTCAATTTTATGCCCTAAGGCCATTCGCAGTAACTAAGTCAATTAGGATGCAATCACACCGCTCACCCAAAATCGGAAATATAGAAAAGGTAAAGTCAAGGGTTAAATTCATCAATTCTTATGAGAATGCACTATCGAAGTAAAGCACTGCGGTTTTACATAATTTCTGAGTAAGATATTCGTACAAATTGAAATAATTCTTGCCTTTAAACTTATATTCTAAATTAAGATTTAACTTAAATTAATATAGATAATTACTGAGAGAATTAGATTTTTGTAACATAGTGTACGTAAGCTGAGATCACTTGGGGTCAAGTGATATGAACTGGCGAATCAGGATGTTGAACCATGAAAGCATAGTAAATTCTTAAATAAGCATCTTTTTAAAAATTTGTTGTCTTTATTTATTGGCTTTTTACAAAATTTTAAATGATATTAAAATGTTTATGCCTTCAAAATAAAAAATTCTTAGAACTAACATTCATTAAAATTTTTTATTTGTGTATATTGTATGTTGTCACCAATAAAGTCTGCATGGTGAGATTTACGCCGGCGAAATGGAAAAGTATGAATTTTTTATATCAAACAATTAATATGCTTTGTTGGGTTTTTTTATTTGCTTACAATGAAATCATCCAAACAGTTCTTTTAGTTTGAAGTGATTTTGGTGTTCTATAAAAATGTACCTTATGAAATATACCTTGGAGAATATTGCTATTGGTGTTGTTTCAAGATAATGTTTATGTATGATCTCACAATATCCGCTTTTAGGAGTAACTGTCATGAGAGGTTTCATTATATTTGTAATCAAAATATATGCTGTCTTGCTGCAGTTATTAACATTAACTAGAATTCAGTTATTAATATTTCAGATTTAAAAAAAAAATATGATTTATCTAATTGTGTGAAAAATTTCACTCCAGTTTTGTTCTCAGACAATTGTTTAATTCTTCAGTTGTTTCACATCTTTCTATAACAATGTTTCATTGAATACTTTGTTATCAAATAATTATCCTTCACCAAAATATTTTCTTGTAGAAGTTAAGCTGAAAGTAAGCCATATTTGCATTCTACTACATTTTCAAACAGTGTCGATGTAAAATTTTCAAGATGACATTAATTCAATGTCTATTTCTCAAGTAGGAAATGTAACTGGAATTGAAATCTATAAATGTATTTCTGAACCAATTTTTTGTGGGCCTTCCAAGTTCCCCGAAACATACACCAAAGAGCATGATTATTTGACTATTGAATATATCTTTGACTCTACAGAAACCTCTTCATAACAATATAGAATGAAACTAACAAAATTCATATCAAATATATTTAAAAATATATATATAATATTTACAGAATGCATAATATTTTTTGGGTGTATAGATTTTTGGTGAAATTAGCATTAAAATGTAATATGTAGACAATTAATAAATTCTGAAAAAAATTTAATTAGTTATTTATCTTCAATATAATGCACTGATATAAATTTTATAAATCTAATAATTTAAAATTATGTTTTCATTATAAATTTTTAAATAAATGTTTTGAATTTTTGATTAAATACTTTATTTGAAAGCTGTAGTGGAAAACCAGTATTAAAATTTTAATGTGATCAGGGTTGGAACTCAGATTTTTATGACATGCTTGTTTAATTAAATGAGACAATAATATTTTTTCCTCAAATAAAATTTGATTTGACTAGTTTTTCATATGTGTAAATATTTTCATATGTATTTTAGGTAGCAGAACCTCATATATCAATTCAGAGCATACACATAGATGCAGTAGGCACATTCATGGCTGCATTAGATAACAAAGTAAGAGTTTTTGTAACGTTATGTCTAAAATAAATCATTCAAAATAAGTATAATTATTAAGTATAGAATTTATAAAATGGAGTATCAACAAGTAAAGGCACTGTATTATATAATTCTCTTGCATGTTACCTAAAAATTCCTTTGTAGTCTTTTTGAAGCATAGTTCAGCTTCTGTTCTTTAAAGAAAGTTTTTTTAAAAAAATTTCCACATCCAGCATCCTTAATTTTATCATCAGAGTTAAACCTGCAACGTATATAATCTATTTCAGTGGACAAAGATTATGATGATTGATTGAGGTATTAAATCATGGCAATAAGGAGGAAACAGAAACATTTAAGCCATTGTTGCACTGTCTTCACTGCACTGATTGCTGTATATGGATGTACACTGTCCAAAAAATAAAATGGGACTGTCGGTTGACGAAATTCATGTTTTTCATGTCTCAAAAGCGCGACTTTGGATATGTATTAGATTTCTATATAGCATCGTTCTAATATAGGTATTTTGATGCAAAATTAAAGCCATTTCTAGTGATGGTGCAGCGCGTAAATGTACACAGGCAGCCAGACTCTCGCACTACCATGCCTAAATATTTTTAATTCAATGTTAGTACTTGTCATATATATGAGTATGTTTTACACAGTTTGTGATGTGTATGCACTCGGTGAATATGAAATAAAAATTTTATTAATCATTAAGCATTTTTTTTATTTATTTATTTATTTGGGGGTGGCAATCTTAGGAAAGTACACGGGCAGCCAATAGCCTAGGAATGGCCCTGCACAAAATCGGACTTTTTTTTAAAAGACATGCGAATTTTTTCCCAAATTTCGATTCTACTACTCAAATTATACCAAACTGCTAAATTTTGTAAAAATAGCACAAGTAATTTTTAAAAAATCGGCTCTAAAAAATTTAGCTGCTCAATGTTAATTGAATTTGGTATATATTTATCAATATATCCTTTTTTCTATTAAACTTACTTGATTCCTTCTTCCAAAATTCGAAATTTAACCTTAATCCAAATATAATTCGCCCGTTTTTATGATTTATTTTTAAAAATTGTATTTTTAAATATTTTTTATAATTTTTTTTTAACTTTTTGTATTATAACCTATAAAATTAGGCACACATGCCAAAAATTAAGAAGTTTTATATTCAAAATTTTCTGAGATATACATGAATTTACATATTGGCACATTTTGAAATTTGGCATATATATTATAAGCGATAATAACTACAAATGTGGTTTGCACGCTTTGTTAAAATTATTTGAAAGTATGAACGATGACCTTTTTTCTGCTCATGTACAATGAAAAAAGGGAAAGGAAAATAGGTTCCTATAAATTAAAAAGTTCAAGTGAATTATTCTTGGCACAAACTGAAAAAAGTGCCAAGTTGAATTTTTGAATTTCTCCGTAAATTCCGCACCAAATTTTATAACATTTAATATTTAGGCATAATTTGAGATGTAAAATCGAAATATGGAAAAAATTGCTATGTCATTTCAGAAAAAGTCCAATATTGTGTCAAAATACTTATATTGAAAAGTGCTATATATAAATCTAATATAGAACGTAAGTCGCGCTTTTGAGACATGAAAAACCAATTTGAATTTCGTCAATCGGCCCAATAGAACAGGAGACATAGAACTGTCCCTTCCTTTTTTTTTTTTTTTTTTTTTTTTTTTTTTGCACGCAGTGTACATTCTATTGAAGCATCAAGACTTTTTTGATTACGTTCTTTTTTTTTTTTTGGCTTTGAATAGCAGATTTTGTTCTCTTGAAGCACAGCGCAGTGTTATTTTGCTATGCTTCCTGTTTGTGCAAGCTCTTAAAAATAGATAAAGGCCTTTTGTGTTTCAGAAAATCAGTACAATTTTCGTATTAGAATGCTGAGTTTTATCTTTATTAAAGATTTTTTTTTTTTTTTTTTTTTCATGCTTTGCATCTTGTTACCCAGTGATTGCAATGAATCCATGTTCTATCCAGTGATAATCCATCCTCGTACTAGAATCTTCATAACATATCAGAAATATAGTATTTGCATCCTTTATATACTATAACTGTTGATCATAACTCAGCATTCAATAACTTGATCATGCAGAAAATTACTCTTTGGAAATCCACTTGCATTAACTTTTTTGTATTCTGAGTCATTAATTATGTGGCAATCTGTAGCTGATATCTGAACTGCAACAATGGTGGGAACAATCATTCATCTCTGTACACACCATGTTGCCTTGTCATATAGATTTACATGCATGATCTTGAAGCTTGATTGGATCAAGCATTTGTGTATTACATTTGTTCTTCAATCCTTTTGCAAATTTATGCTTAAATTTTGCTGTTTTTACTTCTCTATTGGGTTGATGGTCTTTGTTTAATTTTAGAAGGTTTATTTTCTTTATTCAAAGAAATCATTTTGCATAACAGTTTTTTGGTAATGATGTAATTGTATGATAAAATGTTTAATCTTATTTAATGCATTATATGGTCATTAATAAAAGCTAGCTTTTTTTTTTACGTTTACATTTTTACTGAACCCTTTACAAGATCATCCACAAATTCCAGACGATTTTGGTCTTCGGTGAAAGTACTGGAACTAAGATAAATAATAACTATAGTATAATAAATCAATATATATTGCATGTTTGTTCACTTTATTCAAGATGTCACTGATAAATATAATTTTGGTTCAAGAGGTAAACCTCGATGTTCATTAATAATTTGAAAGTTGAGGTTATTTTCACAATGTTGTTCTACTTTTAGCATCAGTGAAAAACTTCTTGATGTTTGGAGAAATGTGGTCTGGAAATCTGTCAACTAATAATTTATATATTTATTTTACAAACAACAAACATTGGTGCTTAAGCTATTTGTTTACGGGCTCACCATACTTTTTTACAATGTCCTCATACCAAGAAAGTGCAATACAATTATAGAAATGTTCAAAAATAATAGACTGATTGGAGTCGCACAAATTACAGTTTGGGGAATCCACCCCTCCAATTCTGTAGAGATGGTCTCGCAAACTGTCATGTCCGGTCAGATGTCTAAATAGAGCTACTGCTGTTTTCTTGGAAACTGGGAATGAAAATTGTCTCTTCCCCAACTGTTCCTCCAACTGTTATCCATAGCACGCTGAATCATATCCTGCTTAAGACTCAGGTTAACAAACAATTTAGTCATATGAAATGAAAGCGGTCGATTAATGCATTATGAAAGTTACTTTCTTAGCCAAAGTATCAGCGTTTTCATTTCCCATAATTACACAGTGGGCTGGAATCCATTGGAAAGAAATTCTGCGTGCCATTGTCTTAAGCAAAGACCTACAGTCTAAGATTCTTTGGGAACTATTTTGATTATTCAGAAGAGCTTGAAGTGCACTTTTGGAATCTGACAATATGACTGCTTTTACAAAAGAGTGGCTACAAATTGAGTTGTTGAAAAGACACAGCAGTAGCTTCAATTTCACCATCAAAGGCAGTAGTAAGTAGAAACTGAAAAGCTTGATATGAATACCTGCTCCAGCACCATGTGTTCTCTCTAACATAACATAGAGCCATCAGTGTAGATATGCAACCACTCATTTTGAGGATAGCGAACCCCAGTAGTTTCCATTGCAATAGATCTTAATTGTGAATCACTCATTTCGTTTTTAACAACTCTTTGAATAAGATCAAGATTTATGTCAACTAATAATAAACAATTCATTCAATTTAAGATTTTGCTGCCCAAACACATGTTGAGTGACTATAATGTAACTTTACAGTTTTGTTTCATTCATTTTAAGAAATAAAGTTTATTTTTAAAATGTATATTTAGTGATTCTTTAATTCTTTTTTAAAATAAAGTTTATTTTTAAAATGTATATTTAGTGATTCTTTAATTCTTTTTTCCTAAAAACTGAACTAAAATTGCAATTAAAGCATTAATGAACAATGATTTTCAGTGTTTAATCAATCAGTGGTAGTTTCAGCTAAATCAGTTCATTTAATGACTCCCTTCCTTACAAAAATGTTATGCTTTGATTATGTTCATAATTGCTTCATTTCTAAATAATTTTATTCCCTACTTTCTGTGTTAAATATTCTGTGTTGAATATCAGCACATTGCACAGAATGCAAATATCAGCATTCTTTCTAATATCTTAGAAATTACCAAGATTAAATACATTTCATACACCATACTTTATTTTATACTTTTATATTTCATTTAAAAATTAATATTAATTGCTAAAATTTTAGATGAATTACTTCAAATCATGTATTCATAAACTGACATCATGATAAATGGCAGCTTAACTTGAAAAACTATGATAAGATTATCTAGAACTTCTTATCCTAAGAGTAATGGATTCTGTCGCCCAGGCAGTATAGTGGTAGGGGAGCCTACTACGGAACTGAAAGGCCCAGATTTGAATCCCGAAGAAGACATGGACGCTTGTAAATGTATAGTGTCACTGTAGCATGGTGGCACTCTAAATATGTGGCTAGCCTCTCGTGTGGAGAAGGGTGGGAGACCCCCAGGTCCCCCCTCCTCAGAGTGCTCTCCCTCAAAATTGGGGGTGGAAAATAGAAGTCCAACCTCTCTTTGGAGTAGGCTCTGGCAACCATTGTTCCATGTAATATGGACAAAACAACAACAACAATGAATTTTGTTTTGAGTTGTTTTTAGCATATCTAATTTTAACTTATAATGTGAAATATTTTAGGAGCTTCTGTATTAACTCGTACCTGCCAAAATGTTACCAGTAACTTATTTTGGTGATGAAATACATTTTCAACATTTAGCAGATTGATGAAACTTTTTTTTTTTTTTTTTTTTTTAATTTCCAGCAGAAATTCATCAGCAATCATGTTCAAAATCACATCACGCTTTTAATTTCTGCAGTCTCTGCCTCAGTATGAGCTCTGCTAAGAAAGTGACTTCTCCTGAACCATTTCTGAATTTTTATTCTAACAACTTTTTCGGTTTGTATTGCATACCATTTCATTGCATGAGAATTGGGTAACTGATGATTTTTTTAGCAAAATAACATATCTGAAAATATTAAATTGCTTCTGCTTCATTTCTCTGCAAGCTTAGTAAATGCATGATGTAAAATGTAGGTAAAAATTAATAAGAGATGAGCAAATGTTATTCTAAAACAAACTTTTTGCTGGGAAAGTATTGCTCCTTCCGCTTAAAAAAGGTGCAATACAGATATCTGTTTACTCTAATTATTCGAAAATTAACATTAATATTAAAAAAAGAAAACAAAAAGAACTCACTCTCTATTTTCTTTTTCTCAGAAAAAGAAAAAAAAAAAAAACTTTAACATGGAAAGAAATAAAAACTCATCTTTCTCAAAAAATCAGGAACAACTTCCTGGGTTCCTAAATGCTTCCACAAATCAAGAGTCAATGGTAATTTTGGCAACATATAACTAGGATTTGCAAATACAACAAGTATCATATTTTAATTTATGTTATCCTGATTTGAAATATTTAGCTGTATTTAATTTTTGAGTAAATAGGTGGTGTAAAAAGAAAATTGATCATTTCAAAATCCATATTAAGACAGGTAAATTATAAATAAAAGCACATACGAGTATAAGCTTAATCTTGAAAATCATTTGTTTAGTGGACATCAAAATTCTTCCCATGTATATATGCATTTGGCAACTTTAATGGTCTTGGAGTAACTATTTGTCTGAATGCAACAATGAATTTTTGGTAGACATAATAATAGTTTGGTGAATATGTTACTTGTTTGTGAAAAAAATGTAAATGCTTTGGCAATAAATATTGAATAAATTTTGTAGTTCTCTGTGTATGTGCTTCTAACATAAATACATTTAATTATTTTAGGGTAACTGCTATCTGTTTACTCTGAGATTTGGGGGATGTGAAAGCTCACATTCGGAACCAGTACGAAGTTCGTATTTTGTACCACATAAAACTTATGGGTTAAAATGCAAATTTAGTCCTGATTCTACGTAAGTTTCCATTACAACTTATTAATTTTCAAGTTTATAAAATAATTAAATAACTATAATTAATATGGACATTTTAAATGACTATGAAATAATTATTTAATATTAATGTAGTCTTGTAAAAAATATCTGCTTATTAGAATTTTTATTACTTTTCTGTTAACTAGGTACTAATCACCAAATGTGGTAGCCTGTTTATATCACATTATGAATAACTGTTCTATGATAATATATCTGTAATGTTTAATCATTCACTGCCTTGATTGCTCACATTAAACATGATTTATATTATATTCATTACATATAAAATATTTATTCATTTCATGAAGCTTTATATAGCATTAGTGTTGTTGTCTTCTGGTTAGATTTTGTGCCTATATTTATGTTTGGTGCTAAGTCGTGCTCTGCTAATAGTACTGAATATTTCTACAGAATGGGCAGAAATTAACTCTCTATTGAACATTGTTTATAACTTTTTAATACTTAGCCAATTTTCATGAAACAAAAAGCATTTTGTTCCTTACAATGTAAGAATTATTATGCATTTCTAAAATTCCATATAAGCACCAACATTATTCACTAGTTTTTGTAAACAGTTGGGAATGTTTGTAACAGACTTCTTCAAATATTTGGTGAATTCACTCCTCCAGTGCATCAAGAGTTTTTGGTTTAGTGTGATAAACTTCCTCTTTCTCCCAAACCCTGAGGAAGAAGTCAGAGGGCATTAGGTCAGGACTCCTTGCAGGCCATTCCAGGGGCCACAACATCCCAACCAACAGCCTAGAAAATGGGAGTCAAGCGTTTCGTAGACAGGACATGCGAAATGAGGTTCTTCCTCATCTTGCATAAAGATTAAGTCATTATAATTGTTCCAAGTTTATATGATACTCTGAATATAATCTTCAAGCATAGCAGGGTACCATTCTGCATTCGCTGTACTCTGAATAACGTATAGAACCACAACTTTTGTGGTGGTTATGCCATACACATCATGGCCTTTGGGCAATGTTGACTTTTTTTAACAACCATCCTCAGATCCTTCTTCCACCCAATAATAACAGTTGTGCCAACTAACAAACTCTCCAGCATGGAACACAGCTTCTTCTGACCAAAGGATATTACCAGACCTGTCTTCATACCAAAGAGGTATAATCTTCCCATACTCCAAGTGATTACCAAGGTCTTACTGTGATAATCCCTTGCAGTAATGTGGTTTCCATAAATAAAAAATCAACTCATCTTTCAGAATAGTTTGGATTGTGTGATGAGTTAAACCACTTTCAGGAGATGCCTGGCTTTATGATAACTCTGAGCGAACATCTTCTGAACCATTTTTGCATTTTTGGTACTCTTCTGTTATTGGAAGTGGATTGAGAAATGTGTATATGTACTATGCATGTATATATGGATGTGCATATATGTGTGCATGTATGCATACACATACATTGTAGGGGCTTACTCCACTCACTTTAATGGAGAACTGAAAGCCATTCATGTGGCTCTCCAACAATTATCATTGAGACAGAGCTCATTCAGGAGGGCAGTTTTACTGTCTGATTCGACTTCAGCAATACAGGCCATCTCCTCTTACCAAGAGTGTAAGAACATATGCATTCAACAGTGTCAGGAAGTCATAAAAGAACTTTCCCACAAGATTCTTTTCAATGGGTACCTTCACATTGCAGTATTTATGGGAATGAGATGGCTGATATGCTTGTGAAAAAGGGGGCTACGTTTCTCCAAAGCAAAAACTAGTGCAAGCCTCTTCTGTTAAGCTTCTGACATCGCTAACATATCAAAAGACTTTCAGAGATTTTGCCACTCAGGCTTGTGAGGGCAAGCTTTGGAGTGTTGCTCTCTCAACAAACCCAGCTTTTGTTCCTGACCATCTGCGAACAGTTGTAGTTGCATCTTTTAGACTATTGATGGGACATAACTGTCTACAGAATCATTTATTTCGTATTGGACTAGCTGATTCACCATTGTGTGTTTTATATAATAGTGGATGGCCAATGACGGTGGAACATTTAGACGAGAGTGAAGCACTGACAAATTTTTCTTGTAGATATTTCAGCACTATTAGCAAGCAAGGAGTTTAATGGCTTAATGGCCAATGTAACTGGCACTTGACAAATAAAAATAAAAACATACATGCATAGACATATACATGCATTCAGACATACATTCATATATACAAACATTATTGAATCTGGCCCCGATAAAAGAACAATACAACATTTTCCTCAGTTCTGGATGTTGAGGGGAAGCTGCTTCTCCTAGTATCTTCTACAGAATCTGTGTTCTTTATGGTCTTTGCATCTACCATTGCATCCTTTTACACTTCCACCATTTTTGTACTTGTACAATAGACTGTCATGCTTCGCACGGAGGTGCAAACGGAGCTCGCTCATACAAAGTTACATATTACAGCATAGTCTGCCACTGGTACCTGCCATGGAATAAATAAAATGTAATGTAATAAATTCCTAATTGTAAGGAACAAAATGCTTTTTGTTTCATGAAAATGAGTATTAAAAAATTTACAATTTTCATTGGGGAGTTAATTCCCACCCACCGTGTATATATAAGAGAACTTTTAACAAATGTTTTTCTGAAGTTTGTGGGTCAGCTTATATATGAGTTGAAATGATTTACAAATAACTCAATCACAAAAAATAATATTATAAGTTAAGTAACTGAAAAAAAAATTTTTTTTTATTTTGTTTACTTTTAAAATATATTGGTCAAATTTCTTAATAGTGATACCTGACTCAGAGTTTTGTAGTAATTCTCAAAGGTCTCTCTCTCCCTGCTAGAGGCAAGTCCATGCGAATAACATTATTCTCCACTTGATCATTAACATCACCCATTTCTTAGATAATACATCTTCAAATCCATTCATTACATTGCTAAGCAAAAGTGACAACTTAGTTTAAAATTTGCAAAATATGTTGTCCTTTATTTTTCCTAGCATTTTGCACTATATAGTAGAATTGAATAGTACTCATAAAAGGTGAGAGTGCAAAGGAGAAATTGAAAAATCTTTGTTATTGCTTGAGATGGTTACCACAAATGAGAGCTAAAGTAAAATTAACTAAAAGTGTTGAATAATGTAAATTGTACTTATCTTCAAGTTATCAGTATGTCTATTTAAGTTGGATAATTGATTATTTGCAATTTCAGTGCTACAACAAATAGCTGGATTTAGAGAATGATTTTAAATTTGGCTTATTTCCTAATCTGTATGAGAGAAAGAAATATACAATTAAACATTTATATCAAAAATTAAAATAAGTAAATTATGAATAATAATTTTTCAATTTTGGCTGAATTTTTTTCAGTAAAATATTTTTCTTTAAGCTATCTTAATTGCTGTTGGATCAGCTTATAGTTAGATATATATGGTAGTTTACACAGTAAATATGCTGGTCATTAAAATAAAAATTTTAAAAAGTAAAAAAAAAAAAAAAAAAAAGAATTTTAATAATTTTATATGATTATCAAATATTTATTTTCTTTCTTCCTTGCCCCTGTGTTCTCCTTTTTAAGCTGCCTAAAATGTAGAAACATTTAATATTACGGTGTCTTTTATTAAAGCAAAATTAAAATTTACTTCCTACAGGTTGTTAGTCACAACATCCGCAGACTGTTCTGCAAAAATATGGCGCACTACAGATTTAAATTTACAACAAGCACCTTCATCTCCAGAAAATGTAGGAACAGGAGGCATTGAAAAGAAAACTCCAGAAGCCCCTATGGTGGAATTGAAAGCTAATGAACAACGATGGGTATGGGATGTGGCTTTCAGTGCTGATTCAAGTCATGTATTTACAGGTAAGCACAATCATGTTTAATTTGCAAACTTATTAATTAATTATTAAAAAATTATTAGATTTGCATAATAATCTAATAGAAACTGAAATTTATGTTACATCAGAATTAAAAATACATTTTATTATGAAAACAAAATAAATAAAATCTCACTTTATCAGAGATATAAGACATGCTTCCATAGAAATGTAGAGACATATGTTCATATAATGTGATCATATTTGTCGAATATTATAGCTTTAAACAGAAAAAAAAAGTGTCCTTAAAAAAGGTTAGTGCAGTTTAACTAATTTAATCAAGCATAACAGAAATTTACAAAAGCACCTTTCTACATGATTTTAAAAGGACTAAAAATCTAAAAATTCATTTTTAGAGAATTGCCTCTAGTTATACAAAATTTCATTTACAAATTGTTCATATTCATGGTTTGTATGAAAATTACACAATTAATGTTGTACTCTTAATTTTAACAAGTGGAGCTCCTTCCTTTTTTAGTAGTAGTAGGGAATTTCCCATAAATTTCATCATCATCTTCAGAAAGTTACTCATCTTTTATGCCTAGATCTGTTCAATAAAGTAATTGTACTCCAACTTGAATGTTTTCATCAGTATCCACGTCAAATTTCTTACAAATCATGCTAGTTGGAGACCATTGTCTTAAACTTCCTGTGTTTCATCATTTATTTAGTCCTCTGACTGTTGTTAGATTTTGCATATCCTACAAAAGTTTAAGAAATTGGTAATCAAAGGCTGTCATGATTAAAACATTTCTTTATTGTGTTTTCTGAGATATGGTTCCCAGGTACATATTCAGCAAATGCAGCAACACATCAGGGAGATTAGTTGTCTTTTCACCTATTTAACTATTTGCATTCATTTATTTTCATTTATATTTGGGAAGTAACATAAGAAAAATAAATATTGGGTTGTTCGGAAAGTAATTTAGTTTTTTAAGACAGCCAACAGAGGGCTTTATTGTATTTTTTCACAGCCGACTTCACACTTAAGTCGCATAATCATTGTATATTTTGACAGCTGATGTAGCAAGGCTTGTTTGTGAAAACATTCGATTGATTCTGCGCAGTAGTTTTTGGTTGGTGCCCTCTCAAATATGGAAAGGGAAAAGCAGCATTTTCAGCATATTATTATTTTTTTAATATCGAGAAGGGTAAAATGCTGTTCAAGCAAGAAAAAAAATTATCCGGTATGTATGGAGAAGATATATTGTCAGAACACCAGTGCCAAAAACCTGGTTTTCAAAATTTCGATCCAACAATTTTGATCTTGAAGATGCATCACATTCTGGAAGGTGAGTGTAGGTTCATAAAATTATGTTACATAAGGCAGCGACACTAAAACCTGAGGGATGCAACTGGACTCATTATTATTAATCGCCTTCCCTAATATAGATTTCATCATGAAAACTCCTATTAGGACAACAGAAACGAAATTTTATGAGATAGGTGTAACAGAAAGGTAGAGTAGATAGGGTGATTAGCTATGCAAGGAAAGATTCACACTAATATTCCTGTCAAAATTTCTTAGAGAATGTGTATTTGAGATAGACATCTTAATCGAACTTCTACTAATGATGGGTATTTTCCAATATATTATAAGAGATTTAATGTAAAATATTGTTCATGCTTTTGTTGTAAATTGGATGTCAGTTTACTAATGTAATTTTAAAACCCAATGAGCTTCAAAGGGTATGGAAGAACAGTCACTAATGATCCTGTAAAAATTTCTTATAGAACATGTATTTGAGGTAGATATTTTAATCGGACTTTTACTAATGATGGGTATTTTCCAATAGAGATGTAATATAAAATACTATTGTTTATGTTTTTGCCGTAAACTGGATGTCAATTTACTAATGTAATTTTTAAACCCACTGAGCTTCGAAGGGTATGGAAGAACTATCACTAATGATCCTGTAAAAATTTAATGTGGACTAAATAGAAGTATAATTAAATATCCTTAATGTTATGCATTATTTGAAGAACAAACAATGCTACTGTTTGTACATAATGAATTTAACTTTTTTCTAGATTTCCAGTTTTTCCCTCTTATGCAATTTTTACATACTATGACATATCTTTCTGTTTAAATCTGTTTGGCATTGCACCAACCATTTTCAGATTTGAAGTTACCAGCACAAATCTTCCATTCAATTTTCAGGATGTCTTTTGATATACCATATAAAAAATATTACATTAATTCCTGGTAACCTTTGATGGCAGGCCCAGTTATATACATATGGAAATTACAGCTAAAAATCTGAAACAAAAGCAAGTGTTCAGTTGAAGTCTCTATAATACAGCATTTTGAAGTAATGAAGGTTTGAAATGTATTCTGCAGGTATCTGGGGAACTATGATTGTTGACAATCAGATTGAATTCTTTATTTGAATTTGAAAATGTTTGCAATAGAATTTTACAGTGCTTTGCATGAAGTTTATTAGTAATTCAATAAATCATAGTACAATTTTCCACTGAAATACCTGCTTTTGTGAAAAATGTTTCAAGATGTGCAATATGATTGAAGAAAGACCAAAAATAATGATAGAAAAAGGTAGTGTAATACTACTTGTAATGGATTAGAAAGGAAGATGATCGAGCAGTGTGTGAAAAAGTATCTCAAGCTACAATGATGTCACTAGTATCAGTATATTGTATTTTGAGAAAAGCTTGAGCCATCTAAGTTGCTTGCCACTTGAAACAATTTTATTAAAATGAAGATTTGTTAATAAAGGTAAATGATTTTTCTCCCGAATAATCTGACGAAAAGCAATCCTTACAAAAAATAGCAAAACACTCGGTCGCAATTATTGAGAAGCAAGGGGAATAGATGAATTGCAAGGAGATACTGCCTGAAATAAAATAACATCTGAGGAAAAACAATTGAAATGCATTATTTTCTAACTATTGTTCGCATTTTTCTTTAGAACTGTTCCAATGGTCATTGACTAGTTTAAAAATAACAGTGTCATTACAATTCTCACAAATCAAATTATTTCCTATTTTAATTGCTACTATGATCATAAGTGCATAAGGAACAACTTAAAATAGTTAAATTATTACACGCATAAATTAATTTAAAAATTTTATTACTAACTGTTAAAGATGCATGTCATTGCATGATTTTTTTAACTGCAAATATTTCAAAAATGAAATGACTGTTTGTTACAGGAGAGTCACACTTAAGGGGTCAAAAAGCCTCAAGCAGTTTTCGAGCCACACGTGACTCACAAGCTGCAATTTGGCCATGCTTGTTACACAGAATTAAATTAGCTTATAGTGTAGAAAATTATGTGCTTCATATCCTTTGTAGTGATGTATTTTATGGTGTGTAATACTTGTGACAATGATGTTAGATTACTATGCTGGACTGTAATCTGCCACACCATATGCTTGTATGGGCATGGTTGATGAGGGTTTATGCACTTTGTTAAAATTATTTGAAAGTATAAATGATGACTTTTCCTTCACCTATCTACAATTAGAAAAAGGGTTGCTATAAATTAAGAAGTTCGCCAAGTGAAATATTCTTGATGCAAACTGAAAAAAAAAGTGGCAAGATTAATTTTTGAATTTCTCCATGAATTTCGCACCAAATTTTACAAAATTTAATATTTCGGCATAATTTGAGTCATAGAATCGAAATATGGAAAAAAATTGGCATGTCATTTCACTAAAAAACCGATTTTGTGTCAAACTACCTCTATTAGAATGATGCTATTTATAAATTTAATATATATCCTAAGTCGCGCTTTCGAGACATGAAAAACGCAGTTTGACTTTCATCAATCGACCCAGTAGAGCAGGAGATATAAAACTGTCCTTTTTTTTTTTCAGTGTACATTAGTGACTGCCAATGAATTGATGCATTGCTTGAGTCTACTTCATTCTGAATGCACACCTGTATGCATGTAGTTCCAAGATTCTTATATCCAGTGCAGAAATAATATTTATTGAAACCAAGCCACTTAAATTCAGAAATTTTTGCAGTGTTTTCAGAAGAAAAGGTTGTCTATTTTTAACAATTATAATCTATGCCAGCTGATTTTTCATACTTTTCTAAGTTTCAAAAGATATTTTGAAATGATGAAAGCATTCAATCAGTGGAGATGCTTCATTGCTTTTAATGTCATGGTGACTGCATAATAAATATAGTTAATAAAGTGCTTATTATGGAATACAGAATATGACATAAAGTGTCAAAATAAATTTTGCTTTTGATGTAATATAAACCTTGTAAATTTACTTTTGTGATCTACTTATGTTTCCTATGGTAGATTTATTTTTTATTGTAGCTGCCAAATACAAAAATATATGAATCCTTTCATGAGATTTTCCACGTATTTGCTTTTCTGTGTTCAAATTATAAACTCATAACTGCTTTTAATGTTTTAATAAACAATTAAAAGAGTTACTCTATTTTTATTTCTAATGACATTTGTACTTTGTGCAATTTAGTAATTTGAGTCACAATTTGATTACATAATGCACGTCAAGCTAATGCCTTTACTTTTAAGCAAATTAAAATCAATTTATGTTTATTGATGGCTGAAGTTATTCTTCACATATATTTTAGTAATGTTTTAATGGTAGATGTTAGAATCATGTCTTGTAAATATATAATTTGTGGTTTAATTACACCATACAGTATTTAAAATTAAATGCTTTATTTAAGCCCTGGTTAGGATACATAAGGAAATTTTCACATGAAAACAATTTTTTTTATGTTTAAGTGCTTTCCACAGCTTCTTCAGATCATCTAGCAAGACTTTGGAATATTGCTACTGGTGAAGTAAGAAGAGAATACAGTGGGCATTCTAAAGCATTGACTGCATTGGCATTTAAAGATGGAGCATAAAATAAATTCAAGATGAATGTTTGTACAAAACAATCTGTAATTATATGCTGTTGTTAATTACAAATGAAACATAATTCTCAAAAATCAGAATAATTTATTTTTATATTCTCTACTTTAAAACTTCCTCTTCAAAATTAAGCATTTGTAAATGTAAAATGTTTATTATGTTAAACTAATGTCAGTACAATGTGTATGATGCTTTAGTACAGTAATTATAAAACAATAAATTTAATATTTAAAATCTTCATTTTATTGTAACATATGTTTTTATACTTTAACAAAAGTTTTTTTAAAGTGTACAGAGACGTTTATGAAGTATTCAAAATATTTTTCTTTCTGTGTATCTAGAAATACACATCCTTTGCCGTTCTAAAAACGCTTTATCCATATTTCTAGTTATTTAGATGACTTTTATAATTTCATGAAATTAAATCCATCCATATTGTAATAAACACAAATAATAAAAATAACCTAAATGAAAATATGTTTTCCTGTAAAAATGTCATGGTTCCTTAATTTTATAAAAGTTCTTTTAATCTTAGTTTAAGAAACCAAAAGTTAATTTTTATAAAATAATTTATAAGAATTGGATGGTTACATTTATACTCTATTACTGCTTGACTATCATTCATAAAATAGATACAGTCTAACTCAAAAGTAATATCTAATGTCCATGTGATTTCCACATTTTTCTCCTCTAGTCAGATTGGTATTTTTAAAGCCAAATTCCAAAAGTTTGATTGTCTCTATTTACTTGGCCCCAGAAAACTCATACAACGTTTTATATATTGCTTGTAATTATTTCAAGTAAGTATTCATGCAAGGGTGTTCCCCTTGTAAATATAAGCTTATTTACCTCAAAAATTTTACAAGGCATCCATCTTAATTCAGATGTCTTTTATATACTTTGCCATAATCATTTAACCAACCTAGAAATTGAGCTATTCACATGATGATAGTATAAAAAATATATATTTAATTTTGTTTGTTAGTACTGATGAAAATGGCAATTCATGATATATTAAGTGTATTGTAAAAGCTATGATAAGGCAACTATCTTAATTCAGATGTGTCTTGTGTAGTTTGCTATAATCATTTAACCAACCTAGATCTTCGGCACAGAATATTAAAAAACATCTGTTTGGATTTAAACCAAAATTTTATTTTGGCAATCCTAATGAAAATGGTAGTCCATAATATATTTTTATGACTCATAATGCATTTTAAGCACTATGACAAAGAGTATAATTCATTCAAATATAAAAATCTATGTAAACTTTACACAACATGATGAAACTATGATTATGTCAATCATATACTTTACCATAAAATTGTACAAAACGTTTTTTAAGTTTAATAAAAATTATTCATGTTTACAGTTTCCTGAAGAGTCTAGTAAGTGCATGTATAAGTATCAAATAAAACCTCTCTTTTTAACTTCATCAGTTAAGAATTAATAAATTTGGAATATGATTAGGACAGCTAAAATGTTTTAATAATTCATAAATAGAGTACTTTAAAAATGTGCACATAACAATTATCCATTAACATTTTAAATAAAACAATTATATCTATGGTTTGAAATGACTGAATTATCTATACAGTACAAAGTCTTTAATTCGGATGTCCATAATCTATAATCCGGATCTCAAAGCTACAAACTTTCTGTGCATGTGTAGCATTTATGCATGTGCATATGCATTTACGCATGTGCATAATACCTTTATGCATCTGCATAATACGTTTATGCATGTGCGTTTAATGTACAACGGACGGAATAAGCTAAGGCTAAAATTATCTAATTATCTATTTCAGTTAATGTTGCAGATTGTGTTGTTTCATAATCTTCTAATTGGATCCGGCTTATTATTTTTTGCAGACTGTTAGAGCAATTTTATAAAAAGTAAGCTTCAACTTTTGATTATGCCAAAAAGAGTTTCCGATTCTGGAGCTGCCAAAGGGTCTACAAAGTGAAAGCATGTTTCGATGTCCATCAAACAAAAAGTGGAATTGCTGCAGAAAATGGATAAAGGCATGAAGAAAGTGACAGAGAGGTTAGTGAAAATGAAAAAGTTTCGATTGACAAGTTAGTCGGTATTCTCGGCACAACAATTACAGGACTTGAACAGCGAAACTTTGTAACTGAACAAGAAATTATGTCTGTTTATAGAATTAAAGAGAAAGTATTAGCACATAAAACGAAGCAACTTAATATGTGTTTACATTAAAAGAAATGTTTAATAAAGTAAAAAAATAAATATTAAGCTTTTTTTTTTTTTTTTTTTTTTTTTTTTTGTAAATTTTGATACCCTTTAGGTCATAACTGCTCTTTATTTCATAAATTACGGTTTCATATTTTTAATTTTATAATTTCTGCATGCCATCTTACCAGATTTAAATTCATGATCTATAATCCGGAATCGCCGAAGTCCTGACAAGTCCGGATTAAAGGCTTTGTACTGTATTATATTATCTGCTATAAAGCATGCACCTCATTTGCAAAAAAACAGTTTGTCAAGTTCTTTAACCCCATACAATGTTGATTTTTCTCAGGTTTGTAAATAAATATAGGATCACGCAATAATTCAGATTCTTTCTCTAATATACTGCTTTTTTTTTTTCCCTGTTTATTACAGCCACCTAACAACTTTACTGATCGCTGGCAGTTCAACAGCATACGCATGTCCAACCGGCCACTCAGCCGCAGTTTCTCCCTGTTTTGAATAACTGTCAGGACAATCTAATAAATCGTCTAAATAAAACTCTGCAGTAACATTTTTTTCACTCATCGTGGACGATAAATTTTTTAAGAACGGCGTAGAAATGTGGAAGTTTATGAAGCAACGCACTTAACGCAAGTGAGGAATTTACCTCAATACTAGTAATAAAATACAAATGATATAGCAAATGGCAAATGTTTATTGCCATGTCTACCAATTTATAGGCCTTTTTTTAGGTAGCCTAAAGTAGGCATTGGCGATATAAAGCCAATTAATAGGCGATCGGTTGGTAAAGTGCTAATAGACATTCCTCTCTTCAGAAAAATATGCAAAGAGGATTAATTTTTGTAAAACTTAAAAATCAAAACTAGTTTACTAACTTAATATTTTCTGTTAATGTGGCAAAGCCAACAAGCCTCTTCTTCCTTCATTGAGGCTTCTGGCAGTGCTTTAGCTGGCAGTGCTTCTTGTATTTTTTATCATAATGTGCCAATATTTTGTCTTTATTTTTTTAAATTATCATTTCTAAATGCTTTGTATTTTTCATGTGAAAAAATTTTCAGATGAAATTGTGTGTAAATTTGTATGAAAAAAGAGTAAATAATTATATCGTGTTTGTTAAACATCTGTTATTGAACTTACATATTTATGGCTATTAGCTGTCAAATTAATAATGGTATTAATTTAATAAAACATGATTCTCTTTTAAGCATTATTCCTGTTTGCACCTTCATTTGTAATGCTAGTATACACCTCATTTGCAAAAACACTTTGTCAAGTTCTTTTAGACAGGGATGGACAAACATTTTCGGTCGGGAGCCAAAAATCGAAAAAAAATTTGGCAGGCCAAGATAAATTTTTATAAAACTTTAAAAACAATATACAGTACAAAGTCCATAATCTAGACATCCATTATCCGGAATGATCTATAATCCGGACCTCAAAGCCACAAACTTATGCATGCATGTTTAATGCACACATGCGCGTAAAGCTAGTAAACAAAAAATTATGTCTGTTTATAGAAGAGATAATTAAAGAGAAAGTATTAGCACAAAAAACGAAGCAACTTAAACAACTTATATTGATAATAAAGTAAACAAATAAATATTAAGCTTTTTTTTTTTTTTTTTTTTTTTTTTTTTTTTTGTAAATTTTGATACCCTTTAGATCATAATTGCTCTTTATTTCATATTTTTAATTGTATAATTTCTCCATGCCATCTTACCAGATTTAAATTGATGATCTATAATCCGGAAAAAAAACCCTAATCCGGAATCGTCGAAGTCCCGATGAGTCTGGATTACGGACTTTGTACTGTACAAGTATTACAATTGAACTATGTTAATGAGCTAAATGAAACTGCGATTTCATTTTTAAAAGTTCCTTATATTGAGGTTCGAAGTGAGATGTACTGATTATAAGGAGTGAGGTTAAATGTTCATCTGTCAATCTACTTCTGAAATAATTCTTTCTAAGATTTATGGTTGAAAATACTTGTTCTCATATCTAGATGAAACAAACATAGCACTGATTTTCTGGGCATGAGATATTAAAAATTTGGAAAACTTACTTTCGATAACGATTTGTAAAACTCACTTTGGCATATTTAGAAACAGCTGCTTGAGATGATTGTTAGATTGCAATTCAGTTAATTCAAGCTGCAAATCTGACATCACTGCTTCACAATTTACCTTGAAAGGCATGGTTAAAAAAAATTCAATTCTGTTTGAATGACACTAAAATCTTGAAATCTTCATTCGAACTAAAAGTGCAGTTTTTTTCAAGCCATCTTCATTCTTAAGCTTCTCTTCATTTACTGAGGGTATTGAATTTAACTTTGGGAAATAAAACTAGCCAGCTACCCAGCAAACAGATTGTTTTATTAAATTTTTCCTAAGAGGTCTAATTCACCTATAATTGGATTCCCATATGTCTGCTCCCCGAGAAAGAGATAATGCTTGTTGGTGCCAATTTACAGCTATAACTAACAAAGAACTTCTGCTGTTAACACTTTACCGATTGAAAGCTGTTTCCGTCAATTTGTGTTTTGTAGAATAAAAATAGAGAAAGTAAAAAGATCATCAGTCCTTTGAAATAAGGACGAAAAAAATATTTAACGAAAGTAGAAAAGGAGATGTATATATGATACATAAATAATATATTTATTTTAACTTTCCTCGGACTGGCAAATTAAAATTCTATCCGCGGGCCACATAGAACCTTCTGGCGAGCCGTAGTTTGCCCATCCCTGTTTTAGACTATACAATGTTGATTTTTCCCAAGGTCTGTAAATAAGTATATGGTCATAACCATATAAAAATTGAAGAATTGTTGCAGAGACTTATAAACTGATGCATTCTAAAAATTAAAGCTTTATTTCCTTTATTAAAGGAAAACAATGTATGAGATGAATCTCTCTATAGTAAATAGTATTCTTTTACAATACAGCTAACAATGAATAATGATTTCTAAATTTAACTATATACAATTTTGTAATGAAACTTTTATGTGCTAATGATAATTCTAATGTAAAAGAATTTCACTGTATTTTTTTTAACAAAATAACTAATGCATTGAGTTGCATTTATATTACATACGATAATGTTAAAAATGATGTATTCTAATTCAAAACTTTAAATGTAAACTTTACATTACATCTAAAGTTTTGAATTCGAATAACATGGCAAATAATGATTATTGGACATGTTAAAGTTACAAGCTTGTGCTCAGGCAATAACAATGAGAAAACTTAAGTCAAACTACTGGTGCCATCTATTGATAAAGAATAAAAACAACTACAAAGTAATTTCCTTAAAGCTGAGGGTAAAGACAGATTGAAATTGGAATTGTTAATTAGAACTGAATGATTTTTTATGAATGTGAAAAGCCTCTATAAAATGTAATTCACCAATAAAAATCTGATTTTCTGACTAACAGTGTTGGGCAACAGATGATTTATATTTCTTTTTTCCCAACATATGCCTTGTGTTTCTTAGTGCAAAATTTTACTTCTGAATATTACGCTAACTCTTGTTGCCTTAATGCCTCCAATAAACATTTATATGTTATCCAATATTAAAGATGTATCTTAATTATCCTAATGTATACAAACAAGACTAGTAGTTGCAACAAACTGTTACCTACAACAAATAGAAGTGCCTAAGCTTCTATTATTATGGGCTAGTGAAAAATAGCAAAAATATTTATTTTCTTACTGATCAAATTTTTCAAATTTTGCTATTTTTTATTGGAAGTATATTATAAGTAAATTTACAGTTTTCATTTTACAGACATGCAAGTGTACTATGACATATACTTAGAATACTTAGTATACTGTAGAATACCAAAATTTATCCAACGAATAATGTATAACTCTTCCTACATCAAAACAACTGCAAAAATCAAAATACTATTAGAGGTGTGTGCAAATGCTTATATCTTTCAAACTGCAAATGTTACAATCAATCTAAATGTATAATTAGATAAATGAGAAAGCACATAAGCAAATGCTAAAAAAGGGGGGTTTATTATTAAGCAAAAGGGTAGTAACATTAAAAACAGCAAAATTTTGATGAAGTCACCCTGTGTGTGCACGTACAACCACATGTGAGTTGTTAAGGTTGGCTTCTGGACAGTGGTGTGTTCGCTGTATTTTATTTTATTTCCTTAAGCTAGTGGTCTTGTGATTTATAGAAATTAGGGGCGTTTATCAGATTCTGTACCAATATAATTTACTGTTAAACAGCATAAGAGGATACAGGATTCAGAAGAAGGTGATATTTGTATGGTAGATGTAATTGTTAATGGATAGTCAAGATTTATACATTTGTATATATTCATTCAACTTTTAATGCAGGAGATTTCAAGTTGTTCTTGTTAGTACACTGACAAAATGTTCTGAGATTACTTTACTGATCGATGAAGAGTTTACTATAGATATAAATGTTCCTATCGTTATGATGGGAGATTTCACTGTAGACATCATACAAAATGAAAAAAAATTCGATTTTATGAAACATCATTTTAATTTCAATATGGTGCAAAGTAACTCTCCAATTACACATTTTATTTGTTCTATAACATCCTCACACTTCCCATTAGTAAGCCTAAGCATTAAACACCAGCAACTCTTTAAACTAAAAGACAGAGCCTACCATCATTTTTTTAATATATATTTGTATTTTACAGAGGCGTAGCTATGGTTTTTGGCACCAGGGGACAGCTGAAGATTTTGCGTCCCTTTCTCTGTGCCAAGAATGGAAAACATTTATTCTAAAATTTCATAACATCAATTTGGTGCACCCTGAATGCTGTGCCCGGGGACAGATGGCCCCTCTTGTCCCACCCTAGCTACGCCACTGGTGTTTTAGTATAAGAAAAATTCCTCTAGATTAATGTATCTGTTTTCTGAAAGCCATACTACACATCAGCCCTTTCCTTGTAGAGTTAACAACATGGATTACATTTGGATCATATGGCCCATTTTCAAATTTTGCTTACATATGCTGTCCCAGAAGAAAAGAAAGAAAATTCAAGATAAATTAATATTTAAAGTTTAATATTAGCAATGTGTTGCATATATTTCTACCATTTAAAATATAAAAAAATCAATTGAAATTTTTTAGATATAAATCTTAAAAAAATAATATCGTAGGCAAAAATGTCTGTCCCTTTCAAGTTTTATGTTATTCAACCTCTTTGTTTTGTAACCTAATTAATTTTTTTAAATAAAGAAGGTTAATTATTTTAAATATGAATTATTAGTGTGTTATATTCATGATAGAAATTAATTACAGAAGTTTTTTCTTCAGCAAATCAATAAAAATTAGTCTTCCACTTCATGTCAAGTCCATTACCTTGAGATACCCACAATTAGTTTGTAAATCTGCCTAAAGGGGGCCAGTACATATTCAAAGTAATAAAGCTTAGCATGGCTAGTTTATCTATGTCACTGCGTATGTTGAACAGCATTAACTATGATTCATAATATAATTAATAACTGTATTATTTTATTTATCCATACACATATTTTTGAATCTAAAACTCACCAAATTCTCAATATATGAAAATTAAACTTCTTTTGAATATTTCTACATAATTATAGACAAATGCTGTTGTTAGAAGGACATTATCAGATGTCCTATTGATCTGTCGATGTTTAAAAAAATTCAGCATGATATATAATTGACAGCATTGGTGATGATTACTTCAGGATGTATATAAAGCTATTATCAAATATCTTGAACCTGAAGCTTAGTGTGCTCAATTTAGTTTTTCTAATAACAGATACACAAGAACAATAAAATGAAAATTTATTAAATAATGTACAAAATATGTTACATACAAATTTTTGAAATTCTCATATTCAGAATTTTAAGCAGATTAAAAAAGTTATGAATGTTTTATCATGTCAGAGCATTTCCAGCTACAAATTCTTCTGGTGCTAGAACATCCCACAGTCTCTGAAATTCTGATACAAATGGCTGTACAAGATGTTGTTCACTAGTAATAATCAAGTTTTCATAATTTCCCATAACAGCTTGATTAGTCCAGTTAAAAGATCCATTAACTAAAATTTCATTATCTGCAATAAGAAATTTATGATGCATCCAAAATGATGATGATCTGCATCTGACAGATATACCTAAGAAAGATTAGTAATTATTAGTTCACATTCATTGTAACTAAAAATAATATCAGGATTGTTCTAAGTATCAAATCATCTAAATTATACAACTTAATAGATTTATCAAATTATTCACATCAATATACATGAGGAAGTCATTTTAGCAGACACTTTAGGATAAGATCAAAGTTAAACTTATTTTCCATTTTGAGTTTATGTAATAAATGTAAATATTTTTGCATGTAATATGCATTTTCTCTTAACCCTCTGAGCATTATGGGTTTAGCCCTGAAATTCCAAAGTTCCTCAAAATGTCATGAATAAGTGATATTTTCTTGATTTTATTCAAAAAATTACTCTTTCATTTTGTACCTTGATTCCTTTTCTTCCAATAAAGCTAGCAGAAATTTTCATGTATAATGAATGTGGAAGGCAACCTTCTGTATGGAATTTTCCAGCCATAACGCTGAGAGAGTTAATAGCATATGTAAGGGGATTCATCAAAGTTTTATAAGAAACTGTCAATTGTTCTTCAAAAAAATTCGGTTACCTAAAATATATTAAGAATAAGCAATATGAGAATTCTCTTTAATGACTATAGGTATTGTTATTAGTTAAAGCCAACAACCATACCCTCAGTCATTTATTATTAATAATAATACATCAGGATTTATAAAATTAAGAAAAGCAACAACCCTGCGTTTGGAATAGATTTTAATCAAGACTTGATCAATTTCAAGGGCAAACAGGTGCAAGTCCCTTTTTATCAGAAGCAAAGAAATGTTAGCTGCTAGATTTCTTTACTTTTGATGAAGAGGGACCTGCACCTGTTTGCCCTCGAAAATCGATAATCTTGAATAAAATCTACGGCAAATACAGTCGTTGCTTTGCCTAATTTTATGTTTTATTTTGGCATGTTTATCTTCTCTCTTGATTAGAATTTAAATCAAATTTATTCATAAAAAGTAAGGTACTATTCTGTTATCCGGCGAGGAGGGGGGGGTCCAGAAATTGATGTATGTGTGCATGCATATATGTACATTGCACCAAAAAATAAAGGGGGGAGGACAGTTCTTTACCTCCTGTTTTACTAGGCCAATTGATGAAATTCGAATTGCGTTTTTCATGCCTCGAAAGTGCGACTTAGGATATATATTAGATTTCTATCTAGCATTTTTCTAATATAGGTATTTTGACGCAAAATTGGACTTTTTCTGAAATAACAATTTTTTTCTATATTTCGATTCTATGACTCAATGCCTAGATATTAAATTTTGTAATTTTTGGAGAGAAATTTACGAAGAAAGTTAAAAATTAATTTTTTCATTGATGCACGAGCGGGAAAAAAGATCAATCATTCATTCTTTCAAATAATTTTAACATAGTGCATAAACCACATTTTTGTTATTGCTCATAATAAATATGCCAAATTTCAAAATGCTCCCAAAATATAAATTAACATATATCTTAGGAAATTTTGAATAAAAAAAGCGCTTCATTTTTTGCAGGTATGCTTAAATACATCTACTTTAACCCGCAAGCACACGCACTGGGTCTAGTGGACACATGCATTTAAACAAACTTTTCTCAAAGCACACCTATTTCATGCGAAATGTTGAGGTCCAATATAGTCATGTCTTAGGTCAACCTCTTTATGTTTCCAAAGTTTTTTCGCTGGGTCTTTGATTCAGAGTCTTGGCTTTAATCACATTGGGTCTTTTACACCCAGTGCACCTCTTACCATTACAGTAATAGTTCATTTCTGATAGTGTAGAAAGCGGCTAACACGTTGCATAACTCATCTTACAATGAAGAAATTTGCAAACATTATTAAATGTATCAACTGATGAAGAATGTATTGAAGAAAATGAGGATGGAAGTGATCATTAATTTTTAGTTCACGATACTGATTCACACAGCGATATAGATTCTGGAAATGAGAGTGAAAATGCCATAAATTGTTTTATTGCAAAAAAATTATTGTAAACAAAAAAAAAAAAAAAGGTTAAAGATGCAAGCACAAAAAAAAAAACAAAAATGTGCTTCGTCGAATGTGAAAAATATCTGTATTTGGAACACATGAAAACAATTTCTTCAATGTGCTGCGAACATTTGTTGTTGCATTTGTTCTCTGTGTCTATAGTGCCAACACAGAAAATTAGAATCAATACAAAGTAAAGGTATATAATTTTTTTAGTTAAGATATTAAAATTTTTATAGGTTATAATACAAATGTTTTTGAAAATTTATAAGAAAAATTTTAAAATACAAATTTTAAAAATAAATCAAAAAAATGTGTAAATTACATTTGGATTAATAAAAATTTTGAACTAAATTTTTAATTCAGAAGAATGAATCATGTAAATTTAATAAAAAGATATTCATAAATATATATCAAATTCAATTAACATTCAGGAGCTAACATTTTGAAAGCTCATTTTTTAAAAACCATGTGTGCGATTTTCACAAAACTTGGCAGTTTGGCATAATTTAAGTCATAGAATCGAAATATGGTAAAATTGCCATGTCATTTCAGAAAAAGTCGGATTTCATATCAAAATACCTATACTAGAACAATGCTATATATAAATCTAATGCATATCCTAAGTTGCACTTCCGAGAAATGAAAAATGCAAGTTGAATTTCATCAATCCGCCTAGTAGAACGGGAGATATATAACTGTCTACTGCACATTTTACACAAAAAATTTCACAATTTTGAAATTACCATTTTAAAGTGGAACTTTAATTATAACCACCCTATATTTTAAGTCCCCCCCCCCCTGCGGCCAATCGCGTTATCTTTTAAGGCTCATCACTCTGCCACCATTTTCCAGCAAGAAAATGCTTTGATTCCACATGACCTGCATATCAGCCATTCTTATTTTGGTATTTAATGATTATCTGAACCACCATAAAAAGTTACCAACTCACTGGAAATTTTGTGAATAAGCAAAAAAAATATTTTTATTTTGGCTACCTGGTACAGCTCATAGGCATTGTTGGTCTCCACATAAAAAGCAAGAGATTTTTACAAAGAAAAAGAAAGTCTACATGGTCCAATATTTACATTTTCATAAACTGGTAGTTACTGTTCAGCTATGGTTTTAAAAATTTCTTTGAAATAATACTTGCCTGTTCAGTTTTCCACCACATAAATTCAGCAAGCTATTTTGAGAGATATCCTCCTCTCTAAACCACACAAACAAACAAACAAAAAATTCCCTAAGAGAAAAAATGCCAGTGGCCAGTAGAAGGCAGTTAAATATAAGGTATGTAAATCCATGTATACAGATTACACATATGAATGCATGTGTAGGTTGGCTGTTGCAAAGGCCAAACACAAAGGCAGTTTTACCCAACACTGACATTGAAGGTGCGAGTGTCAAAAGGTATCCATTTTAACTGTTTAACACTAGGAAATATGTACAGTAACAAAATTATGATTCATATTGAAAATAAAATCTTACCGGAACTTCTTAATTTTCCTATTTGGGAGCCAAATACTTCACCTTCTTCACCACTATTCCTCTCTTCCGTTATAACCCTTAACATTAATCCTCTTTTCTGACAATCTACTAACGCTTCTGCTAATATGCTGCAAGTAATCATATACACGCATACGTCAACAGTCTGCTTAGAAAGTTTTAAAACATTTATTAGAACACTTAAAGATGTTTCTTTATGTACAGCAGCGCAGTTCTGATCTCTACAAATTCGACCACATGCTGTTCTTCTACAGGTGATACCAGGATCTGGAAAAAAAAGAACTTTGTGAAAAACAAAAGAACTACTTTCATCTTTGTTATAACATTGTATGAGCGCGTGCGTCAAACTATTTTCAGGCACACGTTTCGAATATTTTACCAAAACTCTTCTATAGAATTGGTATATTACTTCCGATAATATAGCTATGCAAGTAATGTTGATCACAGCATTTTTAATCATTTTAGAGTAAAAGAATTCCCATTAATCCGTTTCAAACTTCGAAACCAAACACATGTCCTGTTTTGCACCGCTAAGTCTTTCTGCCCGCAGGGCGAAAAATATATATGTAAAAAATAATTTTTTACTCATTACCTATTTAATTTTTAATGATTTTAATAGACATTTTATTTATTTATTTACTCTTGTCTCTTGTTCCTCTTTCCCGACGGTCTTCCATAGGCCTCCGAGACTTCTACTTTTAGAAATTAAGCCCTGGGGGAAGGAGAAAAGTATAATATCCATTGGATGCATTCGTAGAACTGGTACAAACAGTATGCAGTTTCTACGAGGTTTCAATTTATTTCAAGTAACGTATTAATTCGATAGATGGCAGCACCATACTACATTTAACAGCGACATATTGCTATTCGTCGGTCGGCGCAGGGTGCTGACCGCACTTCGTAATTCTAAAATGCTATGCAAACATTTAAATTCTAAATTTTAGATATTGGATCATAAGAACTCGTAATTGCAATGAATAATTTCAGTAAAAATTCTTATTTGATCTTCGCCGTTTTAACAATTCCAGATTTTTTCAATTAAAATTTTGACAAAAATGGAATCTTAGACACCTGATTCCGCATATAATGAACTACGCTGCTGTCCATTCAAAATGCAGCTCAAAGAAGAAAAAGAGATACCAAAACCAGTGGCGGATTGGCCAAAGAATCGTCCCTGGCAGGAAAAATATGCCGGCCTTAAGGCCCCATATGAAATGTCATAAATCATCATCAAAAATAATTTTATAAAATAAAAGTATAACTTTGCAGAAAAGTAACACTTTTCTTATGTATATATATATATATATGCAAATAAACTACAAACAATAAATAACAGTGACTAAATAATTAAATAAACGAAGCAGCGCTTGATTCATAATTGGCCATTTAAATATTTTTTATTTCCAGTCCCTAGGCAAATATATCCTCCTTTCTATCTTCAGATTTGCTTTAGCCTTTCTCTATGTTCACCAATAGCAACGGCTTCAAATAGCTTGCTTCATAGTACTCCTTAATCTAATTTTTTTAATTTTGAAAAGGATTTTTCGCATTCAATTTGCGTTATGAGTACAAACTCATAAGCAAAAAATACGTTGGCGTAAGCTGTACTGTATAACTTTTATTTCAAGAGTAATTTATACACACACAAGATGCAGTTTTTGCAAAAATTGCATTTAACTTTGGATGAATGCTTATTAATAGATACAGCATTCTGTCGTTCTGACTCGGTAAATAATGACTAGTAAGCAATTGCTTTTTTTAGTATTTTCCGTTTACTTACTAGGCCCTGATATTTTTCCTTAAAATTATCAATTGTTACATCTGCATAATGTTCTAAAAATATAGACAAATACTCGAAAGAGTCCGGCGACAATGGCTTCCAAACGTTTTTGGGATCGAGGAGAGATACGACTTCCTATGCCCTTTAAACCTACTTCCCGTCGATGAAATGGTGTTATTCATTATAAAATTAAAGATAGTAACTTCGAATTGTTTGACAGGGCAATTGAAATTATAGCCGGACTATTCTTCGTCGTCTATTTGCTTCACTCTTCGGCATCTTCTAACGTATAATTCACTATAATTATATCACAACCTACCCTTTCTAGTTCATTATTGCAATCCGTTGCAAACAATTTTGATGCCTTAAATTTTGTTTCTACATTTACACATAACATGTTTCTAGAAATGGCTTTTAAAGAGCTTGTAGCCCCCCTTATCATGTTATATGCTGGGATGTAATCTAATCCTTTATTCTTCAAATATTTTGTTACTGGCTCGTTAAATTAGAATGTGACTGTACGGTATTTTCATAAATCTACTTAACGACTGTCGATGATAGGCCCTACCCTACATCCTTCAGCTACCGTATGTCATATGAGTTTGCGTCCATGCCTGCATCCATGCCTGCCTCATGGTCCGCGCATCCATGCCTGCCTCATGGTCCGCGCATCCATGCCTGCCTCATGCGTAGGGCTGTCTCGCTGAGTCATCTGTGTCAATTCAATCGTTCGAGTTTCTTGATCGGACCGAAATCGCTCCGGCTGTATCCACCACTGATCAAAGCCAATACTTTTCACAGATTACACATAACATCAATGATAATTCATTTGAAATACATCTTTCTTTCAGGTGAGGAAGACGAGAAAATCACTTTTGAGTGTTGCCTCCACGTTTATTATTATCCGCCACGCCAATGAGTGAAATAGGCTTTGGATGTGTGGTTGGGGAACTGCAGCCAATGATACCTCTACATGTAGCCTAAGTTCATCTGGTGTACCCCCGCGGGTGCGGCATATCGGACTGGGTATTCTCCAGTCATTGACCAGACATGTTCGATGGGCGATAGATCTGAAGAATGGGCAGACCAATGTGACCATGCAACGTGGTGGGCTAAGAAGAAAGCTTAAACATTGCGTGCAATGGATGGTCGTGCATTGTCTTGCTTAAATGTCGCCGCAGACAAGCTCTGAAGGTAGGAAAGAGAACGGGCTTAGAGATGTAGCGTTGACTGTTAAGTGTACTTATAATGCGAATTAGGAGGGTACTCGCTGTAGCTTCTATGTGCCTGTTGTAGCTTCTGTGTGCAGTGGAGTTGGACGGATTATTTAGAAATTAAAGTGTAGTTTAAACGGCGGATCTGTCATAGAATCAATTGTATTGACTGATGTTATGTAAGACTTTTCAGATCTTCATATTTATCTGATTTTTTACCTATGAATGATAATGCTTGTCATCACAAAACAAACTTCGTTGACACATTTCTTGAAAATGAAGATATTGAGTGACCAGCAAAATCTCCTTATCTGAACACGAAAAAGAACTTATGAGACTACTCTGGAAAAGTAGTTACACGGAGACATGAAACTCCTAGAGATGTAAATGTCCTGAAGACTGTACGGCTGCAGCAATGTGGAGGAACTTAGTTCCCCAAATTGTGGTTAACAACGTTATTGAAAGCTTGAAGACAGAAGAAGCTATAGGACACCTAGGCAACTAACAAAAATTAAGAAAATGATATTCGTCGGGTCATACAATATTTAAGAAATGATTGATGATCATGCTTTATGTTCAGTGAATAACAAATAACGTAAGTAATTTAGTCTTATGCCAACTTCCTTAGTTAAGTGAAAGAACTACTCCAAACGCACTGCCTGACAGTGTGTAAAGTACTCTTACCAATTAAAGAAATATTACTTTGGAATTGCTCTTTTTTCGAGGCTACCATCCCAAGGTTCATAGGCTCCATTTCGTAGAACATGTAGGTCATTTCTCCCGCCTTCTTAGCATAACTTCGTGGTGCATTGGCCAGCACACTCGACGCGTATCGAGAAGTCCGAGGTTCGAGTTCCGGCGAGGGTATTGCTCATTTTTCATCTGCCGGGAGAAGAGGAAAAGTGATCTAATGTCCTGCTTAAATAACCTGCTTTAAAATAACCTAATGTCTCTACAACCAACGCCAAAGAATAATTTCAATTGCCATTGTTAGGAATAATTTTGCCTTGGGAATGAACTTTGTCTTCCGAGAATTGTCTTGTGGCTTTAAAGCATTACTTTAAATACTCAGACACCGAATGAGCAATGCATAATACATGAAGGTATTAAAAGAGTAGCTATATTTATAAAATAATTAAAATGAAATGAAAGCTTACATCCATAAATATGAAGAAACACTTTTTAAATTTTCATCTACCGTTTGCTAATTTTATACATAATTTTTTAATAAATTTTTGATCATGGGTCATGTGATTTCAGAATAATCCACAAGTCAGCCCCCCTCATTTTATTGATTTTTCAATGATTATTATTTTTGAAAACAGTATTTTTTCCTACATTGTTACATTTTCCTACATTTCCTACTTTTTCTTCCTCATTCTCGATTTCGTTAGACGGCAAAATTTCTCTGATGATACTTTGTGTTAAGCACGTAACAACCCAAAACCGCTGTTATGATATTTTCATATTTTTTTAATTCGCTACCTAGGAAAACAAATTTTACGTAAATTAACAATAAATACTGTGTAAATATTCGCACATTCGGTTATCTTATCTTCTTATTTTTATCGTTCGCCCGTGTATTTTCTTATTGTTCATATACGAATTATTTTTCGCCACTAAACCTCCAGTTCTCTAACGAATCGAATAAAATATAAAATAAAATAACAAACCAACATACATCGCGGGAAAAAAAGGGTAAACAGTTCTATATCTCTCGTTCTACTGGGCCGATTGACGAAATTCAAATTCCGTTTTTCATATCTCAAAAGCGCGACTTAGGATATATATTAGATTTATATATAGCACTGTTCTAATATAGGTATTTTGACACAAAATCGGACTTTTTCCGAAATGACATGCCAAATGTTTACTATATTTTGATTTTACGACTCAAACTATGCCTAATTATTAAATTTTGTAAAATCTGGTGCGAAATTTACGGAGAAATCCTGAAATTTATCTTGAAACATTTTTTTTTTCAGCTTGGGCCAAAATTAATTCACTTGGCCAACTACTTAATTTATAGCAACCTATTTTCCTTCCCCTTTTTTCATTGTACACGAGCCGAAAAAAAGTCATCGTTCATTCTTTTAAGTAATTTTAACAAAGTGCGTAAACTACATTTTTTGCTTATAACAAATATGCCACATTTCAAAACACGGCGGTTGTGCTTAAAAATACATCTACTTTAAGATGATGGTAAAATTTTACAGGTTGTAATTCAAAAGTTTTTTCGAAAAATATATAAAAACGATTTAAAATCAGAAATTTTAAAAAGAAATCACAAACAATGCGCAAGTTTTATTTGGAATGAACTTCAATTTCGAAAATGTGAAAGGAAGGATCAAATAAGTTTAGTAAAAAAAGACATATTAATAAATATATACCAAATTAAATTAACACTGAGGACATAAAACTTTTAGAGCCAATTTTTTAAAAACTGCTCGTGCGATTTTTAACAAAATTTGGGCACTTTGCCGGAATTTGAGTAGTAAAATCGAAATCTGGGAAGCAACTGGCATGTCATTTCAGAAAAAGTCCGATTTTGTGTCAAAATACCTATATTAGAGAAATGTTATATATTAATGTAATATATATCCCAAGTGCGCTTTCGAGACATGAGAAACGGAAGTTGAATTTCGTCAATGGGCCCAGTAGAACGGAAGATATAGAACTTGTACCCCCCTTTTTTTCTCCGCGGTGTTTGTTGGTTTGTTATTTTATTTTATAGTTTATTTGATTCGTCAATCAGCGTAGTAGAAGGGGAGATTATAATTGTCTTTTTTTTTCCGCATTATATCTGTATTCTATCCTGTGCTCAACTCTTATTTTCAATCCTCAATGATTTCTCTCGGATAATTAACTCTCATTTTCGAAAATAGTACTTATAGACATAAGTACTAAACAGCTGAGTGCGTCTGCGGTGGAGTAAAATTGAAATATCAGCTTATTTTCCTAGTAATATAATTTACGTTTCGTATTTTTAAACGCAACCTTTTTGTTATGCTTGTAATACTTTTCGTAATCTCAACTGGTGTCGAGGTTACAATCATTTTTTTTTAGTAATTCAGAATGGCAATAACAACAAGAAAAAGGTATCCCAACAAGGAAAATCTGCAGTTAAAATTTTTAGATCTCTGCTAGTTGAAGCTACACGTCCACGCCTTACATATTTTTCTTTCTCATCGCTCTTCTTTTTCCTTCACCAGTTTCTTCTCTTCCCCTTTCTGAAATTATATTAACCAAAATATTGATCTCACTATTAATGCTAAGAATAATAACTAAAGTAGCAATAAATAATAACTCAAGTAGGCAGTTCATGATTTAAAGCTCATTTTTTTCATAATATTCTAAAGCTAGCATCAAAACAGTTAAACACATATCATAAAACTAAATCGTAATAAAAATTAAAAAAATATGAAAGCTTTCAGATTTTATATTGTGCCCAAAGGGGCATTTTTTAATGTTTTTTGTGTTACAGTACTTATTAAATATCATGTTCTTCTCACTTAAACCATACAATTCAATTCAACAGCAGTATCACAAAATATTTAAAAGAGCATATCTTTAGAATTTCCGATACACAGTCTTGCGCGCTAGAGACAAAAATGTTTTTTCTTCTTCCGTACAGTGTTGCCATTGCTCGCTTTGAAATCGTTGAATTTGTTTGACAAAATATGGAATAGATACTAAAACAAATTCCAAATTTGGGCTTCCAAATGCCCATATTCAAGCGAAGGACTACATTATTCAAAATTTGATGGTTGTAGGTACCGCTGTTTTTCCACAGTGTGACAAAAATACATACATTCATGCATATTCTTCATTATTTAATTTCTTTAAATATAAGGCAGGGCTCTAATATTTGGTGGCAACAATCTGAAAAGTGAAATGACATTTAAAGTGAACCGACGCAAAATGCCCAAAGGAAATTAATAGCCATTCTGGGGAAATTCCTCTTTGTGGTAGGAATAAGGCTTATAATATTCTGTGGACTGTATAACTGTAATCCTAAAATTCACAGTTTTAAGTATATAAAAAATGACATCTTACTTGTTTCAAAAATAAAAATTTTAATTTTAATTTAAAACTTGATTCCATTTTAAACGACTTTATAAATCGTTGTAATCCCCCAGCTTCATAATAAAGAATAATTATAAATGAAATATTTTGATATTTTCCATTTTCAGATACTGAATAAGTATTTTTTGTTTGTTAACGATTCGTATAATCGTTGTGAATGAACATTCCAAACAAGTAAAAACTGAAACAAAAATTTGGAATCCTTTTTACAATTACAAGCAGTAACACTTTTTACAGGCGAAGATATCCGGAGCAAGTCATTCGGCAATTCATCGTTTCATCAGTTTACATCCTAAGTATATAGTATAGGGTATAGTATAGAAATAGTATAGAGAATATATAGTATAGAGTATAGTATAGTAATAGTATAGAGAATATATAGTATAGAGTATAGTATAGAAATAGTATAGAGAATATATAGTATAGAGTATAGTATAGAAATAGTATAGAGAATATAAAACCAGCATGGCAACATTTAAACATTGCATCTAAAACACATTCGCCTTTCCTAATATAAGATCCTTAAGTTTAGAAAAGGTGCTTAGACCTCTAGGAAGTCTCTGGGCTTGGACGAAGAACTTAGTTTAATATGCACGAGATGGATGACGGTTTGCTGCATTTTTAGCCCAAAGGTCAGTTTGCCCAGAAGGCCTAATTTCGTTCTGGCATTTGCGTCGTTCACTATAAAACGATGTTTCACTTTTCAAATTGTTGCCACCAAATAGTAGAGCCCTGCATTATACTTAAATAAATTAAATAATGAAGAAACTTGCATGAATGTATGTATGTTTCTTGCATTGTGAAAAAACAACTGTACCTAGAGACATCCAATTTTGAATAACGTAATCGAATATGGGCATCTGGAAACCGACATTTGGAATATGGAGTTTGTTTTATTACCTATTTCATATTTTGTAAAACTTTTTTTGATTGAACGAATTTGGGAAAACAGGTGAATTTCGAGGAAGAACACCAAATCTAGAATAGTTAATTCTGAGGTCGCCAGTTATTTTTAAAGCAGCCATCGTATTTTGTTATATCTTACATTGTGTAAGATAAAAAATATGAAAGCAAACTTCTAATTTTAATTGGTTATAACCTTTTTTATTTTTATTTAATTTGGGGACGTCTTCTCTCTATCTTAAAAATAACGCCATAAGTCTAAACTGCGTCATTCAAATTAATTATGCGATCCTATGTACCGCTTAATGCAGATACCTCTTGCCCAATCAAATAAATATAAACCAAAACTTTTTTACCTCGAACTGAAACTTTTGACTCCCTTCCTTCTTCCTCTGAAATGCTGCGACACTTTGGCTTACGCTTTCTCGCTGGCAACACGTTTGGCGGCTACCTTCTTTGTTAACTAAATATGTGCTAAGCTAACAAAAATGTCGGGCGCATAAGACGCTCGTCCGTATGTGAATCAAATATTGCAAATCTCGATTTGCTTTTCTCAATAATAAAATGATCTTGAATCTGGCCATGTCTATACCTTGGGAAGTTTCTTCGCTACGCATCTATTATGCCGCCACCAAGTTCCAAATCATTCATATCATGTCATATATATATATATATATATAAAGAGAGTGGACACCGTGAGGTGTTTTTTAAGAAATCATATGTAGACAATTACCTTCCTCTTGTTTTGAATATCAAGTGTGCCGAATTTCATCGCGATCAGAATAAAACTGTAAATTTGTATGAAAGACAAACACACGGACACTCTTCTTTATTTATAGAGATAATCTATGTTTGACAATTTCCTAATCCAACTCCCTTAATAGAAACTTATAAATAAAATTGCTAAGAACAAGATAAGCAAGAATTGAAAACGGAGTTTCATGCAGGAATGGTGATAAATGCCCTGTTCCGAGATCCGTTTGAGTCAGCTGAAAAATGTATAGTTTCAGGAAAAGAGAACTTCTGCCCACACACGTTTGAGAGATTGAAAAATGCCAGATATGTCACTTTGGTCTTTTACTTCCACCGTTTGCTTTCGCCTCCAGAGTTCTTTTGCTATACGGATATCTTGTTTCAGGCCTCACTGCCCTGTTCGCCCGGGATACTCCGCCCCCAGTCTTAAGCGTTTCCAATGCTTCGCAAGTAAAAAAGTGCTAATTACTTTTTTCAATAGACAAGATTAAAATTTTTAAAACGTTAATTTTCAGTTTCCCAACCATTTCGTGTGATTAAAAAACTTGAACAGAAAGACTACGATTTTACTTTTGGAAATAAGAGTGTAGCAGACCAGGAAATGTCCTCCTCCGCCTCCAACAAACGCTAGGAAAGCACTTCCGAGGTTGTATCACACTTTTAAGTCATAAAACTTTGCCCTTTTACAGCATTAAATGGGCTTACGTATCCTGTCCCATTTTCTCTTTAGCTATCAAGCTTAGAGATGAAACTCTTTTAAAGAGGAGACACTAAACATATAAGCAATTTCATCTTAGATAAAAAAAATATAATAATTTAGAAGGATTGTTTTTTACATTAAATTCGAATTTCAGATAAATCAATTAATGGAGCAAAAATATTAAACCTTTTTTTTTTCGAATAATATTGACAGCATGTCAGCTTCGATGCTTTCAGTACCAAGAATTTTATTCTAATCATCTAATAATTTAAACTTCTGTTATTTAAAATGATTTAATGAAGCGGTAGTTAAAAGCTCATCTGGTCGACTCACTCCTAAGTATTTTATTATTCTTGAATATATTTATTTATTTATTTTGTGCGTGTGTGTTTGGAACAAAATACCAGATAGTGATGGATTAAAATGAAGTATATGACAGGAAACGTCCTCAGTATGTAGAAAATATGTGGTCTGTCAGTGAGCAGAATATTTAAGAACGCTGTACAGGAGTAGTTCGACGAAGATTGGAATCCTAAACGAACGGGCTGACTAAACAGATATTTTTTAATTTTTCCTTATGTGCAATGTTAATGCGAACCAATTTCATATATAATTCAAGATATATATATAATTCAAGATATATTTAAAAGATAAATGTAAAAGATAAAAATAATATGTAAAAGATAAAAATTGAAATTGGTTCTATATATAATTCAAGTCCTTTATAAAGGCACCTTCGTGGCACCAAATACCGTATGTGTACTTTGGTATAATCTATTAAACAAACCATTACAAAGAAATGTGAAAACCATACAAAACAAATTATAACAATGAAGTAAAGTTTGACGAATTTGTAAGATAATGTACATCGTCGACATAAAACCAAAACCATGAATCAAATCAGATTTTGAGGGAAATAATTTCATGAGCATGTGCATGGTTTTACAAAAAATCGATTTATGTGTTCTACATTATATAATGATAATATGTTTGCCAAAAACAAAATACATTATGATTTATCATAATGTAAAGCATAAAAATAACAGAATGCATTTAAATTAAAACAGAAAAATTGAAGATTCATTATTTTGTGGTTATGCCTACTATGGTCAATATCTGAAACGATTTATTACAATAATGTAAACGTATTTCATATTTTAAGATGCTAAGCCAAATGGGATCCCAAACTCGATATGTGCTAGAATCAATACGCCTGAATCGTTGTGTATTTTCTCTCTCTCTATATATATATGTAAGATAAAAAATATGAAAGCAAACTTCTAAATTTAATTGGCTATAACCTCTTTTATTTTTTTATTTCATTTGGGAACTTCATCTCTCTGTCTTAGAAATAGTGCCATAAGTCTAAATTGCGTCATTCAAATTAATCATGCGATTTTACGTAACGCTTAATGCAGATATCTCTGTCCCAATCAAAGTAACTGTAAACCAAAACTTATAAAACTTAAATTTTTGCCTGCCCCTTCTTCCTCTGAACTGATGCTTCACTTTTGCTTGCGCTTTTATGCTAAGAAGACGCTGTTGCAATGATCTCTTCTATCGCAATAGTATCAAAATTGTTTTGTAAATAGGCGCGATTGGAGTGCCAAGTGAGTTGTGGCCACAAAATGCGAATTTAAATAAATGCGGAATTTAATCCTGCTCGACTGCTTGCTCTTCAAAATGGATGGACGCTCTAAGCATCAAGTATCTATGCTAAACAACATTGCTACGTTTCTATATCTCAGTGGTCTTATATCAGTGCCTCCTGAAAGTAAAATTTAGAAGCATTGATGTAGGAACACTGAAGACGTAGAAACGCAGAAATACTGATGGCGAAGCACGTAGATAGCGTATATTGATGAGGAAGAATTCTGATAGCGTAATATGCAGAAATGTTGAATCCGCCGTGATTAAGAAATGTGGCAGCAGAATAATATTAAATATTCAATTTTATTTCAGTTGGCACTTGTGGCCACCATTCTAATCGTGCCTATTTCCAGAACATTTATATTATTGATACTATTGCGGATAGGAACAGAGCATAGTGGAATAGCATCCAAGCAGCACAGTGCATTTATCCAATATGGCAGCCAGTTTTGTTTTAGGTCAGAAAGGTATAAGTTCTCAGTGTTTAGGTTCAGAATTAGCTACGTCATGAGCTTTACGCAAGCTCTGTGGCATAGATTAATCTTGAAAGGGCGCAATCCATAAATGTTGCTATTGTTTTTAGAATAGAGAGGAAATACCCAAATTAAAATGAGAAATTAAATTATAAAGCTAATTTACCTTTTTTATCTTACATGTATATCTATATGTGTGTGTAAGAAAAATAAAGAATATGTAAAAGATAAAAAATTAAATTAGCGACGTAAATTAGTTTCCCCTCTGTATTCTAAAAATAGTAATCTCTGCTTGCACTGCGTCATTTCCAGATTAACCCATGCCATATGACTCTTACATAATTCTGATGATGTAAATGAAACTAAAATTTAAACATTCAATAATAAGTTTACATCAGTATTAATTATCCAATCAAAATGCATCGAGAACCAAAACTAACTCAGTCTGAATTAAGATTTCAACCTGAACATAACGCATTCGCTCACTACTCTTCGGCCTAGCTGGACTGGTGTTTGTTGCTTCCTTCTTACTGTAAAGTTATCAAAAATGTAAACTTCTTGAAATAAGCACAAATAATGTGGGTACTTGTTTGTGGCCGCAACATGTTTGCTGAAATAAAATAAAAGATTTTATCTGCCTCGAGTGCCAAATTTTTTATTCATTGTGGATCCGCTTTTCAGCATTCTACGACATCAAAATTCTCGCTGTTCTTTACAGATTTAGCCATCTACTACCAACTACAACCTCAATATTGCAAAGTCCTTTTATTATGACATATGTATATTCTATAATATTGCTTAGCCAAATTCTGATTTTTTGTTATTTGATGAAATAAATTGCTAAGCAGGCATTATGGCGCTATTAATATTTAAAAAAAACTACCGATGCTGTGTGACGGGGGAAAAATTTCCTCCTGAATTCCTTTACATCATATAACAGTTTAATAACTTAGAGTTTTAAAATGAATGGAGTGGCTCAAGATTTGGCCGTCTGAGGAGGTCCATGATTAAGCCGCCTCTCTTAATGTACAAACATATAACTAAATGTCAAAATGACATATAGGGAAATTAATTTAAATTCTATGTTTATGTTTAAAGAAAAATTTTTTAATTCCAACATGTTAAAATTATATTATTCATTTGGTTGCTTTTATTGTTGTTTTGTTTTCTTGATGCAAAACCATCGATGACATCGTAGAGGTCTACTTGATTTCTGTAATTGCTGTATTATTGACAGTAAAGAAATATTTCTTTAGACTAAAAATAAACATTTATATTTCTAAATAGTACTTTCTGAATGACTTTCATTTAGGAAATTTAGGATTCTCCAAATCAGCAGCTCTTGGAGTTATTGCAAAAAAATATTCGCAATTATATTACAATATTTGGAACTTTGTTCTGGATTGGATTGGATTATTCAGTTATGGCAAAGCACACGAGGGCTATCTGCCTAAAGGGAGGGATGCCTTCGTGGAGGACTTTCTAAGGGAACTGGCTCGTATACACGTTACACATGGGCAAAACCAAGAAAACGCCCACGCAGCCAGCCCGTTCGCGGGATTCGAACCTCGGACCGAACTACCAGTGTTCAGCGTCTTTACCGCTCGGCCATTGGTGGGCGAACTTTGTTCTGGAGATTCTATTTTAGAATAAACAATAAATTCAAAAGGACTGCCCTTCCAAGCTCCTAATTCCTTTTATCTTAACAAGAACGGAAATAAAACTCTTGAAATACCTCTCTCTTAACAAGGAATTCTTCGTTATTAGTTTCACAGTCAGTTGATATTCATAATTTTCATTAAAACGTTTCGATGAAGTAAAAAAGATGAAACAAGGATATCTAGCACTTAAAATCTCGGCTGATTCCTTTGAATACTTTATCTCAAGTAAAAAGTACATGTTTTCTGATTTCAAATCGGAATGCAATTCAGAATCTCATTTTTTTTACGTGCCTCCATGATCCACAAGTCTAACATCTATAAAATAATGCTTCACACGAAAAATACCGCCCAAAAAATATGCCGTCCGATGCAGAATCCCTTTCTAGTCATACCACTTTTTAAAATGATAGTTACTCATTTTTAAGCGCTTGACTGTGTTCATTTTTAAGAGTACTTTTTTACACTTTTGAAGCTGGCTGCTGGATGTATGGTCGACTTAGCACCCATACTTTTACCTGTACCGATGTACCTGGCACCCATACTTTTACCTGTACCTGCTCCTTTTGCGCAAAAAGTAAACGTATAAAAATAACAAGAAAATGTAGAAGCATACGCTTTGCTCTCCTCTTCTGCTGGAATAGTCGTTAGTGACTCTGACTGCCGTACCCAAGGCTCCGGGTTCGTATCCAGGAGAAGGAAAGGGTGTTTGTAAATGTATAGTGCCTGCGCAACTTGAGGGCACTTTAAATATGCGGCGAGCCAAAAGCGCTCTCGAGAGGCTGGCGGTAGAAGAAGTCGTACTGTCACCCTTATGGTGCCCAAGGTTCTTGCCAACGACATGCGCAATTTCGCCTCCTTGTCGCGATGAATTTCGTCGGCTTGATCTGATATCAGGTAAGCGAGATCAATCACAACAACTCTTCTGTTCAAGAAAAAAGTCAGTAATACAAATTTAATGCTGTGTTTTTCACCTTGAACAAATTGCATTTATGCTTTTCTTTTGGTTCTTAATCCAAATCAGTTATCCAATTTGAATTTTAATGAGTTTTGTGTACGTAGTAATTACGTACTTTGTACAGGAATGCCAGACATCATTCATTCCTAGCTGGAAAATAAATACAGCCATATCTTTTTTAATCCACCGTTTCGTCCAGTTCATCCGTTTCATTCATTTTTAGGTGTGTCCAGTTTGGACACACCTAAAAATTTCCTTCTGTACGCACAGAAAAATTGAATGAAAAAGGATTTATAGGTTACTTTGAACCTTCTTTATTTACAGATGCAGTTTAACACAAACCAATCCATATATTTTAGCCATTCTTAGTTTTTTAAGACCCTCATTTTTCAAAGAAATCTTCCAGATTTTTTTAGGGTATAAAAGGAATTGTTGGAAAAGAAATTTTTGTGTTATTTTTTTGGCTGTATGCTAATCTCCTTACTCTATATTAGTTTTAAATTTTTGCCTCGAAATCTTGCCTAAAATCAAATGGCGAACCCTAGGTGTGCCCAGAGCGGGCTCACCGATAATCTAGGACAACTGAGCGTCTGTATTCTTTTGTTTCTCCGCATCTCATCGGTCAGTTCATTGACAACAACGCTCGTTTCAGCACTCTTTTCGAAGCTCTATTCAATCAGTGTGCCCTCTTCGGGCACACCCACTGAAATAAACGATAATTGCTATCTTCACAAAATTTTACTTGTGTACTCCTCTAGGCCTAATTAGGCTGCCTACCTTTTTTTTATATATCAAAACTGAGACTTTAAAAGGTGGCGTGACGGAAAGGGTTAAGGGCTGAGCTTTATAGATTCATTTGAAAGAAACACAGCTATTTCGCAGCTGAAATTGTTAGAAATCGTAAAAAATGTTTGAAGAAAATATATAGAATAATTAAAAATGTTATCAAGTACAAATTAGTTAAATTAAAGAATGTAACCTTATGATAAATTATCCAGTTCTTTTTACTAAAATTAACCGCGTTTTCTTTGCAAGAACAGGAAAGGTCATACTTCATATTAAGAAGTGTTCATTAATAAATTATGAATTAATAATATTATTAATACGAGTAAAATGTTTTTAACATTTTTTTACAGCGGGATTAATACAAAATTTCAGCAGGCTGGTATAACAGTTATTTTAATGCTAGTAATATACTTCGAAGTTCTGAAAATCTTTTAAGTAAATTTCTGAATAAAAATAATGAAGGTCAATCACATTTAATTAAACAATAATTAAAAAAGTTAAACAACTAAAACAGTCTCGAAGCTACGATCGATTTACTTTTATACGTTTTTATAATAATTTAAAATAAAAACCAAATTACTTTAGAAATAGGAAAATAGTCTGAATTTAAAAAACAATATTATATTCATATTCTGCGAATATTCATTTATAATATTATTTCTTGATTGTATGTTTTCTGTCTTTTAAAAAAATTTAAATCATCGAATTGATCTCAAAAACATTTCTGTTTTCGCCAATATTATCTCGGTGATAACTATAAACATTTCTTGATTTCCATATCAGCAGCTAAAATGATTTTAAACTTCACTTCTAAGGCCATTTGAATATGATTTTTAAAAACTCATTAGGATAACTATATTATAAACTTAAAACACAAGAGAAAACTACGTTTATACTATACTTCTATAAGCTAAACGTAGCTTACGTTTTCATTTGTTATTGCTCATATATATATATATATTGTACCGATATTTTAAGCGTGAGAATGGCAACATTTGGAAAAGAAGTTTGTCGAGACCACTTAAAAAAAGCACATCAAAGTACATATAATTAAGCTTCTATAAAGTTATCTTCAAGAGCGTTTGTTCCAAATAAAGCACTCCTACGTAAGGAAGATAACAGAACACTTTTATTTTTCTGAAAGGAATTTCTATTTGATATCGAATAAAAAAATTGCTTCCTTCTTTTAATCATTTATTATGACATCACCAATTCCACGAGCTTTTTATTAATAGAACTCTTAAGATATTTTCGGTAACAGTGCAAAATTCAGTAATGGTCGCTATGAATGGAAAAGTCTGTTGCATGATAATGGTCCATAGTTAGTCAGGAATTCCAAGGCTTGCTTGCATTTAAGATTTTCGTGGCATGGTATGGCGCCCAAAAGTAATTTCATCTTCCCCCCCACCCTCTTTATTTTTTTTTTCACTTCCCTAATTATAGCATTTGCTCCCGTCGGTTGCAATGAGGTAGGCGACTGTAGACATCCAAATAGCAGTCGTCGTGGAGTCTTGAAGAAATGACAGAATTCTTCTAAGTTAAATGCAGCATTCAGTTGTTCTTCCGGCAACAACATTTGACGAAGAACAGACTGCATAAAACCCTTTTGCTGTAGATTGTATGATGAATGTGTGTCTTACTTGTAGACGCCTGAGTGTGCCACCATTATTTACGTCTACCAAGACCGGTTGGCTCCATACTTCACGCATAAGAAAAGTATCAATTAATTACAATTTTTAATTCCTTCTACGAAGTAAAGAAAGTTACGAAGTTATAGTTACGAAGAATTCCGGATGCCATATTTCAACGAAAACATCCATCTTGACCGCTATCGAATGCAATTTAACGATATTTTGCGTGGCATCTCTATGTAACGACAGAATAAAGTCCTCTTTTTTCCCAAATGGATTATAAAACTGATTTAAACTGGATTCAGAAGAGATTTTGTCCTGAGGTCTGTACATAAGATGTACCTCAGGTAATTCAAACACGAGTATTCTCAGAAAGTTAAAATTTTGTACGTAGGACTGCTATAACTTATATTTGTGCACCTCTCTTTTTGGTTGCAATCGATCACACCAAAAGTATATAAATATATAATAGAACTCCAATTATCCGAACCATTTGGAACCGAGCCCCATTCGGATAATCAAAAATTCGGTTAATTGGGTTTTTTCCTAAGAAAGGGTCTATGTACACTTTAATTAATTACTGTATGTACTCTATGTTGAAAATGGGAGGGAAAAAAACTATTTTTTTAAAAAAGAAGTTTTAATTAATTCAAAATGAAAAAACAACACTTTTACGTACATGTTATATAGCGTACTGTACAGTTCTTAAGAGTGCTGAAAGTCATTGCTTGCTGAACATCTCGGACAAAGTAAGCTATTTGACCGTCTTCATCCGTTTTCGGGCAGTCAAGTCGCGCATCCGCTTTTGACAATGAGAAGTTACGTGTGGTCATACTCGGGCTGACGCTCCATCCATTTCGACACAGTTTCAAGACCGGCAAACACTTCACTAGCCGATGGTCCCATGTGTGTTTCAACTTCGACATTTAGGTCATTTTCTTCCTCGACACTTTCTTCTCTCACACTTTCAATAAGTTCATCATCATTTAGTATTTGAAACCCAGGGTCTGACGAATCACACACCAACGATTCTGCTGTATCCTCAGCATTAACGTTTGAACATCCATGAATTTTAAAAAGAATGTTTCTTAATTCCTCAAGTGACACGTCATCCTCATCTTCTCCTGTCTCTTCCCTTTCTTTTTCTTGAGATATCCTGATATGATCGAAAGATAAAGTTTTTTTAATGGATATTATGGAAATCCTGTTATCCCAAACGTGAAAATCATGCTTCATATCTTTTCCGTAGAATATTTATTATGTGAAAAGTATAGCAAGGTTTTTCTGGATCATGTAGTTTGTAGAGTTATATTAGGGTTTTTTAAGCAGGAGATGTGAAAAATATGCAATGTCCTCGCAGGGACCTCAACCTGGACCTCTTGAATATGTGCCGAGTGTGCTTAGATGTGCTCGTTATACCCTGAAGGAATGCACAACAGAGGAAGAATATACCTTATATACCCCCTTTTTTAAAAGGCGACTGGGGATTAGGGGACCCATTTACCAAATCCTGGTGGTGAAGAATCTTCCTTCACCAAGTTTTACTTCGAGCGCCATAGAGACATTCGGATTTTTGACGTAGGAAACATGAAAAATAAGCAATGCCCTCGCCGGGACTCGAACCTGGATCTCTCGAATACGCGCCGAGTGGGCTACCGTTACATTATGAAGGCATGCAGAAAGCAGGGAGAAAATAACTTATAAGTTACTCCCCTCAAATAGCAGTACATTTGCTCTTACCAACATATTTTAAAAAGATACTTGGAAGAAAACTGTAGTTTATTATAGAAACGCAATTTATACCTTTATTCGGTACAAAACAAAACTGACAACAATTTACGTTTTATGTTTGCGTGCTATAAGGTAAGTTAGAATTATGGTTACATGTTTGATCGCATCGTGGTGGCAGTATTATGTCTAAGGAAAAAGAGTTCGTGCTGTTGGTAAGTCATGTCCTGAAAATAATGTATACATTGCCCATCAGACGGCCCACCAGAATAACGGCAGTTCGGTCCGGAGCTCCAGTCCCTGCGAACGGGCTGGCTGCACAGGCCTTTTTCAGGCTTTTGATAGAGTCTGGTTGAACCCACTCATTTACAAATTACACGTTCTGGGCTTCCCAGACTACATCATTACCATCACTAATTCCTACCTAACAGGTAGACACTTTGTCGTTCACGTAGCTGGCACAAACTCCACTTCACACCCTATCCTTGCAGGGGTCCCCCAGGGGTCCCTGCTCGGACTTACATACTTTAATAACTATGTGAACGACATTCCTACCACACATGACACAACAATAGCTATGTATGCAGATGACACTGCGATCCTGGCACAAAGTGCATTCATTGGTCCAGTAATTCAACGGTTACAAAACTACATCCACACATTAGAGATCTGGCTTAACCAATGGAAAATCTCTGCTAATGTGGATAAGACCAAGGTAATTCTATTCACCAGGAAGATCAAAATGAAAAAGAACCTGCAGTTCTATAGTGCCAACATTCCATGGGCCAAGCAAGTCCTTTATCTTGGGGTGATCCTCAACAACACTCTTACATGGTCCCCACGCATCACTTCGATTATCCAGAAGTTCCGGGTTCGTAAAGCACAACTCAACCCCTTAATTGCTCGGAACAGTGTGTTATCTATAGACAACAAGCTACTTATTTACAAATCCATTCTCAGACCGTTGCTTTGTTATGCTAGTCCCATCTGGGCTCATACACGCAATAGGGGTAAGCTGCAGGCATGTCAGAATATTGTGCTTAGACAGATTACCAGTGCCGAATGGTACATCCGTAACAATCGCATCCACGAAGAGCTGGGTATGGAGTTAACTAAGATCATTTTATTATAAGCTTGCCACTAAATTCCATGCTCGGCAGCAGCAAATCAATAACCCATGCATTAAAATCTGTGACTATAATCATAACATGGACAGGCCACTGGCCCAGCTTAATGTTCACATCATGTGAACGTCTACCATTACTACATGCCTGTAGTTACACCTGTTTTTTAATGTTTTCTTGTACCATGTATCCTATCTTATTTTTATCAGTATATATCTTATGTATTAATTTTTATATCATTATTATGGATTCAGACTACTGTGAACTTGTCACTTACCATGTTTTCTCTCCAAGTCACGGCTCGACTGCTTTCTTGTGCCTTCGTTTTCGCCTCGTTACCCAGAATTCTAGCAACTCATTAATTAATGCATTAAGTCAATGTTCTTAGACTCAAATTTAATCCTAATTAATATAAAAAAACTATGAATTTTAACTGAAATCTACATGCTGTTTGAACCAGTTAGCTACTAATACAAATTCTAAGATACTAATTATTCTACAAGGCCTTTGGCCTAGGCACCCTGGTGTTTCAAAAACCGTTCCACTGGAGGCACAGGTGTTTTCGTGGTTTTCTCCATGCAACAAGTAGATACGAGCTAGCTTTCCTTAAAAAGTCCTCCACGAGCATTTCTTCCTTTCCGTTTAGTGCTAAATGACAGAGCATGTAATAAATAAATAAATAAATAAATAAAAGACTTTGAAAAAAATTCTGAAAATTTTCGGATTTTATATTACGCCCAAAGGGGATCTTTTTTTTTTTTTTTTTTTTTTACGTTTTGTGTGTTTTCTTTCTTTATTAAATGTGTTCTTCGAGCTTAAACCACAAAATTCAATTCAACAGAAGTATCATAAAACAATTTAAAAAGAGCATATCTTTAAAATTTCCGATACACAGTCTCGCGCGCTGGAGATAAAAATGTTTTTCTTCCCCTACAGTGCTCGCTTTGAAATTGTTGAGTTTGTTAATAAAAAATTCCTTAAAGTTTTACAAAATATGAAATCGATAATATAACAAATTCTAAATTTGGGCTTCCAGCTGCCCATATTCGTTTGGTGGTGGTGTGGTGTATTTAATTATGGCAAAGCACACTAGGGCTATCTGCCTAAGGGGAGGGATGCCTTCGTGGAGGACTTTCTAAGGGAAACTGGCTCGTATACACGTTACACATGGGGAAAACCACGGAAACACCCATGCAGCCAGCCCGTTCGCGGGATTCGAACCTCGGACCGAACTACCAGTGTTCAGCGACTTTACCGTTCGGCCGCTGTTGGGCCATATTCGTTCGGAAACGTACGTTATCCAAAATTGGATGGCTCTAGATACCGTTGTTTTATCACAATGCGAGAAACATATATACATTTATACAGCTTCTTCATTATTTAATTTCTTTTTAATTTCTTCTCGGCAGGACTCTAATATTTAGTGGCAACAATTTGAAAAGTGATACGCTGTTTATAGTGATTCGAGGCAAAATCACAAGACGAAATTAATAGCCCTTCTGAGCTAACGCCCTTTAGGCTAATGATGCCAATCAGACTTATTTTATTACCTCAAATTGTTCTCCATTTTGAATTTAACAGCCTTACTCAGAAGTCTTTCAGAAGACTTCTTTTCTTCTTTTCTTTTAATTCATCACATGGAGATATGATACATCAAGTTTAATATATCATTCACCATTGAATACAGCTGCACTACATTTATACCAAACTCGTAGCCATACTTCTGCACCATTTAATTCATCACCGTGTATGTTTAGAACATTGAATATGCTTTCTTTAAAATTTCAAAGGTAAAGCTTTTAAAATATTTTTTTTTTATTAAAAACATCTGCAAAGCTGTCGACCTTAAAACACTCTCTTGATGATACGCTGAGTTTATCTGAACAATCCTTTCCCACTCTTCATACTTTTAATTTCTCAATGTAAGAGAATTTTTGCGACAATCATAAACCTCTTGCTGAAATTTTCTTTGCATTGATGGAATGGTTGCAATCGGCCGCATCAAACATAAATATATATATATATATCTACCTATAAAGACATAAAGTAAGAAATTTAGAACTTATTTTTCACAAAGACCAAAAATTGAAATTAATAATTAATAAATTTCAAATAATCTTATAAATGCAACAAAGATTTTAAAAATGTTAAAACCAAAACTTTTCAATCAAGCAAAATCCCATTTAAAAAATAATGAATTTTAAAGAAAAATGAACAAAAACAGAAGAGGAATTCATTCAACTTTTGCGCTACTTCGTCAGGGGCGAGGAACATTGAAATCAATTGAAATCTCTCATCTACAAAAATCCTTGTTTTTCTATATCCAGAATCAGCCGATGAATCATTTGAATGTATTTTAATTATAATAGTTCACCCCAAAAATTCTGGCCCTTCTCCAAAGCAAGAAAGAAAAAAAAGTAAATTCTAATTAGAATCTTAAACCTTAAGTAAAGAGAATTCTATTTTATTTAAAGAATTGAAAACAAAAGTGAAATAATAAAATATTTCAGTGAATTTAAATCAAAATGTTTACCTTTAAACAGATAATTCAAAGAATTAAAACGTTAGTGAAATTATAAAACATAGTTGAAAAGCCCTAATTAAAATCACAAGAAGTAATTAAAAATTTCGAATACTTTCATTAGATACCAATCTAAACTATGAGATGCGTTCAGGTTTGCCATTTTGGCTTCATTGGCGAAAGTAAAAAACTTGGCGAGAAAGTAATCGCTCAAAAGGCTGAAATCTGTAACAAAAGATGTAATTTAGAAACCGGTATTTGTGAAAAATTAATTCTAAATTCCTTACTTTATGTCTTTAATGATAATTTTTCTGCAGCTTAATGCGCGAAAATACTAGGCATGTTTATATTTTGTTTTCAAGAGTATTATTTTGTAATTATATTTATATTCAGTTTTTTTTTCACAGTATATTAAATTGTGCTATTTTTGCTTTAAAAGTGGTTGAATTAAGTAGTTCTTATGTTCCAATTAAGGTTTTCATGTCTTTAGCTAATTTGCATGCAATAGTTGCAGAATTGTCAACAATTTACAATTTTAAATGGTGCTAAGCCTAATGAGGTCGATATTTGTTTATCTTGAAACTCTTAGTAGAATAGTGAATCAAGTCAGTTGGTTCACCAACTTGAGTGTCTTTTTGCCCAGCGGAACCAAAAGTAAACTTTCAGCTTCGTGCGCCAGAAATTTCCTTTTCATGTCCGTTGGCTAAATTGCTTGGTTTTGTGTACAAATTCTAATTTTAATTGTAAAAAAAAAAAATTGCTGTATTTGGTGTTTTAGGTTTTTCTGTACTTTACAATTTTTAATGAAGATGTTTTGAATTTTTATGCATTTTTGCCTTGGCGCAAAATGAGAACTGAATTAATTAAATTAGTAATATATCTCTAATGAAATTCGAGGAAATAAGTTTAAATGAAGTGCAGCAAAAAATGTGTGAGATTTAATAGGCCTTATCTCTCCATCGCACTCTTGTTTGGTCAAGAATTTGCGTTTGGTGGTTTGGGAGGGATTGAATCGGTTTTCCATCCAATAGGCAAGTTTTTATGATCCAGCCGACACCTTGAACTTAGAGATGGGATCTTTTACTGATACTATAGATTTGGTGTCAGTTTGAGATCTTATCTATTTACTATTTACCTTTTACGGGAGTTACCATTTAAATCCCTTGATTTAAATGATCAAATGGCGGAAGAGTAATGGGCAATTTTGCCTAAACTCCTTTCCTTCTTTTCATAAGAAGGAAGCGCCCTATTGTTATGTTATGTTATAATAGGCCCTACAGGGAAGTCATGCTATGTCCACTACAGATATTTTTATCTTATCGTTAAAAAGCTTCGATGTATGAACTTTTTAACGTGTAAGCATATAAAAATGCACGATACTCTACAACAGTCCAAGAATAGATCATTAACATTCCAAAATCAACTGCAAGACATTTTGAGTTGTCGGAATTCTTGTTTCAGTTCTGCAATGTTTGTCTCTCGCGATATGTTATGTCCTCTGGATACCTCCACAAGAAGAAACTCTTGGAGAAACAGCTGGAGAAGATGCTGGCCAGGAGATGAGACTTTCGCTTCTGTTGGGAAGAATTTCTCATTGATATGTGAATTTCACACAATTTGACGCCAATGAGAGATCTACCAATCTTTGTGGCAAATGATAATTGGATGCCTTTGAGAAATCTAAGGCTTCCAATTAAAGGTTTTATTTTATTTAACTACATTTCCTTTATGGTGGTAAGCTTTGCAAATGAAATGTTAACTGACAAATAAGAAAAATCTTTTAAATTTCTTTAATAGAATATCTGCAAATCTTTCGCTTTTGCTTTTTTAAATGTGTCAAGGACATCAGGAGCCTCTGTATGTACTACGTGTGGTTGGGAGCCGGTTCAGTGAAACTAGAAACTGCTCAGACTTCCTGTGATTCCAAGGAATTGGCTGCTACTAATCTCCACATATTGAGAAGATACTTTCAGTGTTATCGCGGAAGTAGCTTCTTGTGTCACATATTGATACGTCACCGCGTACGTGCACCTTCAACTGCTTTTATGACGAAGACAGGACATACGCAAAGTTCAATGACGTGTGATTTCCGTGGAAGTTTTGTTATCGTGCATGAGACAAATAAGGAAAATAATAAAGTGAACTCGTTTGAATCAGTTTTACCTTTCCATCTTCTATGCTTTCACCTGGAGTTTCGAATGGCCACCATGTTTTGTAGAGACATTAGGTATTTTGGAAGCATGAATACTCCCCCTTTTAAAGGGAGACTGGGGTTTTGGGGGTACCCAATCGCCAAATAATGGGTGTGGAGAATCATCATCCAACACCCTTTCAGTTCGGCGCCACTGTAGAGACATTAGGTAATTTAGAATAAGGAAAGAGGAAAAATATGCAACTCCGTCACCGGGAATCAAACCACGGGCCTTTGGAATACACGCCCAGAGGGTAGACCATCACACTACGAAGGCATGCCAAGAAGGCGGGAGAATATCTTATAGTTTAATATTTTTTTCGTTCATTTACTTGTTATATCTTTGTAAGTTCAGGATGTGGCAAATAACATATATAAATGTATTTTATTATAATACGACGGCGATTTATTTCCATAGCTGTTATTATACAAGAACTTACGAGGAAGAGACACACTAGTCAAAAACCACAAGTAATGTTTAATTTTAGCTTAATTTTATACTATGCAAGTTTACATACCGAAATTGTAATTCAGAGATTTCTTTCTTACTTTGTATAAGAATCTGCTGTATACACCACATAATTTCCTCGTACGGAATATTAAATTATACGCATTTTTCATCTAAACTTATTTCCTTGAATTTCATGAGAGATATATTTCTAATTCAATTAATTCCCTTCTCACTTCACGGCAAGGCAAACATACATAAAAATTCAAAATACCTACATTAAAATTTGGAAGATATAGAAAAACATTAAAAAAAAATTTAGGCTTAGCCGCATTTACACAACTTTTAAATTGTTGATAATTCTAAAACTATTGCATGCAGATTAACTAAAGGTATAAAAATCTTAACCTGAAAATAAGAACGAGATACTTCAATCGTTTTTAAAGCAAAAACGCACAAGTTACCAACATATAAGAACAAACAAAACTGAGCTCTTTCAGCCCAGTAACAGAGTGGGTGTATATATATATGCATATATCCGATCCGCACCAAAGGTATACTGAATGATCTAAAATTCATTGAATTCCAAAACAAGTTTTTCTAATACGTGCGCGATAGCTGATATATTACCTTTGGTGCGGCCGGTTGCAACTAAAATAGGAGGAGCACAACTGCATGTTATAAAAGTCCTATGTACAAAATTTTCAATGTTCTGAGGCTACTCGTTTTTTAGTTATACATATGTACATATGTACATATGTATGTATGTATGTCGCATAACTAAATAATAACGAGTAGAATACAAGAAATTAAACGTCTTCTGATGCTGTTAAAGTTTTTTTACGTCTGTTTTTGCGGTGTATCGATTTGGGAATACAAAGATGCAAGTTCGAGTCCAAATAAAGTAAGTTTTCTTACGATACCTCGTACTAATATCATCCTCTCTTTTGGAGTTATTACATTATACACTAATTATGCTTTATATTCATACTGAGTTTCATTACTAGACTGCTACATGAGTTTTCATCTCGTTCTACTAGTTTAGAATCCTAACAACACAAACTGCTAACAACCAAACGTATAAAGGCAACTCAGGCATTAATTGATACTTCAGCTTTAACTTATATCTAAAGATATTATTAATAAAAACTTAACTTCCGCAATTCATAGCCTGAATATATTGTTTGCTAATGAAATATTAAAGATTATGAGCCTAGCTCCAATACTAAGACGTATTTGAATACATGAAAAGCTAACTCCCCTACTATCGGCATATCATTACAGCATGAAGAATCTGAATCACTACGTAGCGAGTCTATGTTAATAAAATTTTTTCTCTCTTCTGAATTTAGATTCACTCTGGCTATTTAAGCTCACTTAATTTGCATTTTCTTCCGTTCTATTGGGCCGATTGTCGAAATTTGCGTTTGTCTCAAAAGCGCGGCTTAGGATATATATTAGATTTATTTATACATTTGTATATTATACATTTTATATTTGTATATAACTTAGGTATTTTGATACAAAATCGGACTTTTTCTGAAATAACATACCAATTTTTTCCATATTTCGATTCTACGACTCAAATTATGCCTAGATATCAAATTTTACAATTTTTGGTGAGAAGTTTATGGAGAAATTAAAAAATTAATCTTAGCCCATTTTATCAAGAATAATTCACTTGTCGAATTTATTAATTTATAGCAACTTATTTTCCTTTACTTTTTTTCATTGTTCACGAACGGGAAAAGGTCATCGTTCATACTTTCAAATAATTTTAACGAAATGCGTAAACCACATTTGGTGTTGTTATGGCTTATAACATATATGCCAAATTTCAAAACGCGCCTTTACGTAAATTCACGTACATCTTAGAAAATTTTGAGTAAAACACTCTACTTTTTTGCAAGTATGCTTAGAAGGACATCCACTTTAAGATGATGGTAAAAATTTTATACGCTATAATTCAAACTTTTTTCAAAAAATTTATAAAAAACTGTTTAAAAATACAAATTAAAAAAATAAATCATAAAAAATGGGCTAATATTGTTTGGAATGAACCTATATTTCGGAATCTGAAAGGAAGAATCAAATAAGTTTAATAAAAAAAAGAGATATTAATAAATACAGAGGCTGTTCACACATTTTTTAGACGATGTATATTGTATTCACAAAACTAAATTACATAAAATTCTTGTGTTTTAAATGCTCTATTGGACATCCCTTATTCTGAACTATCTTTCGACACCGCAATTTCCAGGATAATAATGCCTTTTGAAGTGGCAGAAGAAATATTCTATCCCATTCCTCCCGAACAGCTTTCCAGAGTCCTGTTAGGGTTTTGGGACAACGTTTGATAATGCAGTTTTTAAAAGTCCGAAAGCACAAAAATCCATAGGTGACACATCGGCAGATTTAGTAGGGATATCAGTGAAGGGTATGGCCTTGATACCAGTATTTTGTTCCATTTCTTTTAGGAAATTTACAGTGGCTTTTGATGTGTGACTGCTAGCTTTGTCCTGATGGAGTCTCACAGATGGATGACACTGTGGGTAAAGCGATGGTATTTTCTTCAGAAAAATTGGCGATAAAATATGTATCTGATAGTATTTGGAGTTAATCTTGACATTTTTTTGCACTCTCTTTATTTTTAACTTGCCATTATAAGAAAAACCAGCAACAATCATGAATCCCTTAGAAAAACTTTCTTTCGATTCTTTGAATCATGTACTAAATTTTTTTCTCCCCTTTTATGATAATAAATGGCTGTTTTTTTGTTACAATCATTTAAATACACCCATGCTTCATCTATTGTGACAATTGTTTTCCATTTTCTTTGGATAAGTGTTTCTCATATAGAATTCTGCAGCGTGTCTTGCGTTGAGCTTGGAAGAAGACGATGCGCATTGCGTTTTTTCACTTTCTTAAGATTTAAATCAACGTTTATCATTTTGTTTACAGTGGACACCGAGCATTTTAATGATTTTGCAACTGTCCTTTGACTAGGGGAATTTTCTTTTAACATTAAAACAACGTACCTTTGCAATAGTCGAAGATGTCCGTTTTTTCCTTGGATACTTGTTTGGAATTTTTGTCCAACTTGAGGCTCCAATTTGACGTTTTTTTTTCTTGATTGTTGATGATATTACCTATTGACGCTTTAGATATCACAAAACCAAGACTCTCGCATCGTTTTTGGATAACGGAGTATGCATATTTCTCTTCGGAAAGAGCGTAAATGTAGCCTTCGAACCACTGGCGATAAAATTAAAATTGTGAAATTCGCCATTTTGAATAAAAACAAAACTTTCAAGCCACAGACGATAATTTTGACTTTTAAAAACATAGTACAATTGCAATTACTTCTTTTGCAGCGAACGATTTTTTATTACCGCTTACCAAAATCGTCTAAAAAATGTGCGAACAGCCTCTGTATATACCAAATTCAACTAATACTGAGGACATAAAATTTTAAGACCTAATTTTTTTTTTAAACTACTCCTGCGATTTTTACAGAACTTGGCCCTTAGTTATAATTTGAGTCATAGAATCGAAATATAGAAAAAAATATATGTTATTTCAGAAATATGTTATTTCAGATGCATATGTTATTTCAGAAAAAGTACGATTTTGTATTTAAAATACCTAGGTTAGAACAATGTTGTATATAAATGTGATATATATCCTAAGTCGCGCTTTCGAGACATAGAAAACGTCAGTTAAATTTCGACAATCGGTTCCAGTAGAACGAGAGGTATAGAACTATCCCCCCCTTTTTTTGTGTGTGTGTTTGCAAGGTGTACATTTAATATGAGTATTACGACATTTTTTAAATATTCTTTCTCTATTTTTATCTTTTTCTGAAGTATTATTTTGATTTAGGACAACAGAAGGTAATAATAAAATAAATATAATTTAAATGATTAACGTACTGATCTAATGCCGAAGTGCTAATGCTAAATACTTAAATATCTCATCGATTCAGTTATAAACGATAGAAATAAAATACTTTAAAAAATTAAACGCAGTGTAACTAACTTATTGCGCTAAAAATAATCGAGAAACTGTTTCCCATAAAATGTTAAAAAAATTAATTTCTGCAATTTATTCTGAAAGAAGAATTCTTCATTAAACCGCAATTCCTTTGGATAAATCATTTTATGGAAGTAATCAAAATCATCGTTGTTCGTTGTAGCATCGCGTCAACTGCTCGTAAGTTTCGAATGAATCATAAATGACTGGACATGCAGCCAAGCGTGCCAACATGAGTTCGTACGGCGCGTGAAATAACAATAGAACAGGTGTTTATATATCTATTCGAAGAGCATTACTCATTTGAAAGAAAGTTGAAAGAAGGAGCAGCGTCTGTCATATTTGAAGAGACGCTCCTTAATAAGATAATAATCCTCATTCATTCTACTACGTTCGCTTACATTTTTAATATTAATTTTAACATGAAATATCCAATCAGAGTGCACAAAAAGAACGTTAAAAAATTCTAAGACTGCTAGAATGCACATCTGATTATAAAACTGACGAATTCTATTCACCAGTTTTATAATCAGATGAGTATACAGAAACATCCAGATCTGCCGAAGATTCTAGATTAAGTTTATTATTAAATTAATATTATTATTAAAAGACGAATGGTACTCGACTGAAACAAGTTATAAATAAAATGTAATTATTAAGGGAAGAAAAATATCCGTTTGTCCACAAATTTCTGAAAAAAAAAAAAAAAAAAAACTCATATCATGACAAAACTGACATTATTGTTGTCTTTATATTTTTCATAATTCCAGCAGCTCAGAAAATGGCAACTCCAACTAGCGTTAATATTTTATTTGACATATTATTACAGGTTTGACATATTATTACAGGTATTACATATTGAATATAAACTATACTCATTTTAGGTTAACAGGCAAATGAAACATAACATTTTTCAGGCGCGCTTCGAAAAGCATAAAATTCAATAATATAATTTTTTGTTTTTTTGTTCCATTTAATGGCCGGAGTTTTGTTCCATCTAATTGCTGGCTAAACATTCGCCTGGAAATATATCTGAAGTGACTAAGTGGCGCTCGAACTAAAAGGTGGTGGATGACGATTCTTCACAACCAGGATTTGGCGACTGGGTCCCCTAATCCCCAGTCACCCTTTAAAAGGCGGAGCATATAAGGTATTTTCTCCCTCCTTTCTGCATGCTTTCGTGGTGTAACTCTCGGAACTCTCGTAAGCACTCTCGGAACGCATTTGCGAAGTCCAGGTTCGTCGAGGACACAGCTCATTTTCCATGTCTCCAGTATCAAAATAACTTAATGATACAAACGGGGAACAATAGACTGAAGCTCTACTGTACACATTGTTATTGATGTTATTAATTTCACTGTCTGAAGGAATTAGAACAAAAGCTCACGAATTTTCATGGTGTTAAAGAGTACAAAATTGCGTCTGTTGTAGACCAGACGCCTTAAGCACTCTTCTGGTAACACTCCGGCTTTATACTCTGTTCCACCCTAATTTTGAAGGAGAGCACCTCCGGGGGCGCATCGGAGGGTCTCCTATTCCCTTTTCCCCTACCATTAACCTCTCGAGAGGCCTTTCGGCTCGCCGCGTATTTTGAGTGCCCCATGCCGAAAAAACACTATAAATTTACAAATATCCGTGTCCTTTCTACGATTCGAATACAGGCCCTTCCGTATAAGATTTAGCATCGTTAACCCTTTTTCCGACTGGGCACTGTACTCGTTATAATGAAGTATGAAATGAGCAAGAATAATTGTTCTCTCGTTTAATGTTAAATGTAACTGAGTGTACTTAGAGAAAGAACATGTTTACGCTTAGATTACATTCACTAACTTACTTATGTATGCAAGTAAAATTCAAATAGAATTGCATTTTTTTTTTAATCGTTATTATACCTCGAGTTAACCGCAGAGTTTTGTCGGAACCATGGTTGAGAGATTCCGCTACAATGTTATCGCCTGAGTTCAAGGCTTTCTGGCTTCGTGCCACCCAACCTGGAGGCACGGGTTGTTTCATTTCGTATTCCCTTATTTCTGGGAAGAATAAAAAAGCAAGATGACGCCGAGATGCGGATGGTGGGGACGCCCTTCTGCTCCCGTGAATCTTCAGCGCCGTGAGATTGCTTGCTACGCCAACGTGAGTCAATTGACGGCGCCTTGTGTGCTTCAAACGTTGGCTGGCTCAGAATCTGCAAGAACTATATCCGAAATCGCTGAGTCGGCATAAGAAAAAGAAATCGCTTGCACAATGCATCTGTCCCTCGTTTCCTCTTGTAAATGATGAAAATAAACAGAAATTTGAACCAAACAGTTGTTCCAAACCACCTACCGCCGACCCTCTGCAGAGTTTTCTAAAGAAGTCCTTAATGTCTGAGAATCAGAATCAAAACACCCCCCCCCCAAGCAGTTTATGTTCTACCGACGCACCACTACGGGGAAAGTTTATTATTGGGATGAAAATTGAAGTCACTGTAAAAGTGTAATCTACGTTTTGTCTCAATAGTTGCCATGTCAGCGAAAGCCATTCCCTTTTCCCAATACATATGAAATTTTCTTGCAGAATACAGTGCCAGATGTGAACAGGAGCAGACTGTGTGAAGACTTGCATCAATATTTTTTATTGATTTTATGTGGTTTAAAAACGTACTTTTGAGCGTAATATAAAATCTTTCTTTCTTTCTTTCTTTCTTTCTTTTTTTTTTTTAATAGAACCACCTAAGGTTCTGTAGTTGACGAATATTTTAGTGAGAAATTGCTTAAATGCTACCATTCAAACGACGAGAAATTTGTATTCCTATGCTATAAGATCAACTATTTCTGCTCTATTTAATATTAAATTCGAAAGTACTGTAAATATTGAATAAATCTGTACATATATAACTATAACGCATTTCTCAGTCGCTTGAAATTATTTTAGGTGATTTGATTTGGCTTTGTTTATTTAATTATGGCAAAGTACTCTAGGGCTATCTGCCTAAGGATTGGGATGCCTTCGTGGAGGACTTTCTGAGGGAAACTGGCTCGTATACACGTTAGACATGAGTAAAATCCTAAAATCGCCCATGCAGTCGGAATTTGAAGCTCGGACCGAACTTCCAGAACTTTCGAATTCCGCTGAGTGAAAAAAATGTGGCAAAGAATACTATCAAGAGGTGGCAGAAAAATTTTAATGCCCGCTCTTTGTTATACAAACACATTGCGTTACTTTTGATTTTTCTTAATATACTCAGTGGCGTAGATAATGGGGTCGGGGGATGGAGTTTATTGGATTATAGAAAAAGTTCTCTATGGTTGTCTGTCTGAGGGGAGGAATGTCTTCGTGGAGATCTAGTTTGGTTTGGTTTAATTTTATGTGATTACGGCAAAGCCTCGAGGGCTATTTGCTTAAGGGGAGGGATGCCTTCGTGGACGACTTTCTAAGAGAAACTGGCTTATATACATATACACATGGGGAAAATCATGAAAACGCCCGTACAGCCGGCACGTTCCCGGGATTTATACCTCGGACCGAACTACTAGTGTTCAGCGACTTTACCGCTCGGGCACTGGTGGGCCGTCTTCGTGGAGAAGTACAATTCTTAAAAAATGCGAAATGGCTCATATTCACTTTGCAAAAGATACAGTGACTTTATTCATGTCATGCATGCGTGACTACAGCATTACATACCACATTACACATAAGGTAAACGGCATAAGACAGACAGCCAGTTTGGATTTGACCTTAAGCCGAACTATCCGTATCCAGCAATCTTATCCACTCGTCTACTAGTATCAAAGAAAATTACAAGAAACTTCAGTAGTTTCACTTTCTTGCAATGTTTTCTTTATTCCATGGAAATTTGTGAATGGAAAATATGAATAACAGTTAAATTATGATCTTAATCGTATAAGTAAGGAGAAGTTCGTAGAGAAACACATATTTTACAGCTTTATTTTTATTTCTGTTACTGCTCGGGAAAACGAAACCGGAAGGCGGAAAAGCATTGATTTTGAACTTTTACGTCTCTAGCTGCTGTGTTGAAGGACCCGGGTTCGAAGGCATGGATGTTTATAAATGCACAGTGTCCGTGAGGCATGGGGCACTCTAAATACGCGGCGAGCCGAAAGTCCCCTCGTGAGGTTGGTGGTAGGGAAAGAGGGATGGGGGAAAGAGGGGTGGTAGGGAAAGAGAGGGGTGGGAGATCCTTGACCCATCTCCCTGGGTTGCTCTCCATCAAAATTGGGGGTGGAACTGAGCTAAATCGCACTGTCGCCTGTAAGGTGTTCAAGACTGTTGCCAAGAACAGACGTATCTTACGCTCCTTGCCAGGAGGAATTTCGTGGGCTTCGGCTGACTATAGGTCAAACAAGCTAGAATTAAGTCAGCATCAATTTATTCTAAAACACAGTCTCCAAAACGAAATTCCGGTTATTGTAACTCCTGTTTCGAATTTCCCTTACACTTGCTGTAAGTATCACATGTTATGAAATGAATTTTCTAGTCAAGAAAATAGAGAGAAGAGTTTTCTAGTTAAGAACCCGTTAAGAAACACCTAACAGCTAAAAATGAATATCTTGTATATAATAATACTGTACTGTCGGGACTCGGACAGGATTGGAGTCATGAATGTCATTGAAGATTTTGCTAACAGAAAAACAAGTAAAAAAGAACTTTAAAGCGTTGAAATTAAGGTTTTATTTCAAAAAGTAATGGAAAACTATTAATTGCCTATATGTCGTTTTGAAATTTTTAAATTTCAGTTTTTGGCGTGTATTTAGAGAGCGGCAAATCGATTGATTAAATGATTAAAGCAAAGCAACCTGAAGGATATCTATCCGCCTATGGGAAGAGATGCTCTCGTGGAGGAATTTTTAAGGAAGACTGATCGTATCTATGTTACATATGGGGAAAATTACGAAAGCTATCATGCAGTCAGCCCGTTCGCCGGCATTCGAACCCGGGTCCTTTGGTTTGGTTCGGTTTATGTGATTATGGCAAAGTCTTAACGACTATATACCTAACGGGAGGGATGCCTTCGTGGAGGAGTTTCTATGGGTAACTGGCTCGTATTCACGTTACACATGGGAAAAATCACTAAAACACCAATGCAACCAGCCTGTTCGTCTCTGATTCGAACCCTGGACCGAATTACCAGTGTTCAGCCACTTTACCACTCGGCAGCTGGTGATCATCGAACCTGGGTCGAACTACCAGTGTTCAGTGACTGGCTACTGGTAGGCCAAGAGGGGAGAGGAAAGATTTTGCTGCACCACTGCGTTTCTTGAATGAAAATACTGCGAGTATGAAAGAATTAATGTTTTGTGTTTTACATTAACGAGAGTATATTTGTAAAAAATTTAATATAAGTGATACAGTTATCTTATAATTGCGTTTACTGGAAGGGGAGATAATTTAAATAAAAGCTTGCTATCATAGCAACGCAGGTGGTAACGAATGCACAGGCACCACGATTTAGATTTTGATGGCATTGGCTGAGAAAGAAAGCAGAGGCTGGAAATTATACAGTTTTATCATTTTATGTTAGGATGTTTATGTTTATCATTTCATATTCGTATATTATTCTCCAGATCCTACCTTTAGTAAATGGCTTCAAAATAAAGCTGCTCCAGCACACAAGTAAAGCTACTTGTTGCTGTAACTAATTAGACTCCAATTATCAAGTAAACAATTGCGTAGGAAGTCTAATAAGGGATCAGTTCTCGAGAACCTAACGGTGGATGAAGAACTTAAACCTGCCTGTCATCTGTTTTTTTTTACAGATTTAGTTGTCTGCGGTTTGTGCAGTGGCGCCATCTGTCTCTCCGCTTGGCATTCTGCCTGATGACTTGTTCTTCGACAAAGGGTTTCCTACATGTCATCGTATTGTTTGTTTGTATTATTTAACCATCTTTTTTTGCCTTCTTCTTCCAAAGAACCGTTCGAGTTACTAGGCGAAAGAGCTTCCTCTCGTCGAAAAGCGTCATAGGAAGTTTATACATGATCGTTCTAGCGGAACTGAAAAGGAAAATCATTCTTAAAAAGAGCAAAATGGAGTAAATAGAACGAATTTTTGATCTAAATAATAAATTTAGAAACAGAGAGAGAATGTATGAAATAGTTAGCATCTAATCATATTTTTCAAATAATATATATAAATGTATTATTATATTTATAAAGTTACTGGCGGAAGTGATAATAATTTTCTAACACATACTTCAAACGCATTGTCCAGTTCTCTACCAGTGAAACAAAACGTCAACTCATTTATTCCCGTAATAGCTGAAGAAAGCAATGTAGATAAATCGCACTTTTGAACACATCGTTAAATCACTTTTACGTTATAAACACTATACTTAATTAATTTTTTGGAAGCACTGGTAGATTACACGATGCATTATTAAAAGGCGCAGCAGTTATGATCACAAGATTTTTTCCTATTCCTCTTGCTACAGGCTCGCTAGAGGCCGAGCAGTCATATCGCTGAACACTGGTAGTTCGGTCCAAGGTTCGAATTCCGGGAAGCATATTTCACAAGTGCACATCTAGCACCGAGGGAGTATAGCCACCGAGGGAGTGACTTCTAGAATGGACCAATGGGCATATAGTAATATTTCTGTCATGTCACATGACCTTTCGCGTGCTTTAAGATTTAAGCAAGATGGTTGAAAATATTCTGCCATGCAATTTTCTGTACAAAATAATTAAAGCATCGTCGATTTCTTCTAAAAATTTTCATCGCAAAGTTAGATCAAATATAAGCAATTGTGAAGATTTCACTACCTGGTTGAAAGAATTTGAAATAAAGACAAACACACTCCGCAAAGATATCCATGTGAAATATTACTTAATAAAAGGTAAATAAGATGAAGAAAGAAATATGTGATGAACATCTGATCCCAAATGCTATCTTTACATAACTATGCGTATGAGAAAAATATTTACACCAATTATGTATGCAAATAGAAGTCAGCACTTTTATTGCAATATATATATATATGAAAAAAGATGTTCTATAGTAATAGACAATGCAGAATTTTATTCAAAGTGAACTTTACTAATTTACATTCGTATTCATTTAGTGTGTTAAATTTCACATTTAAGAACTGCTCACTCTTAAATATACTGTCTACACAAGAAATACTCATCAAACACTTTCAGTCCTTCTCAGCTCAATTAAAAAAAATTACACTTGAATTATGTTAATCCACAGATGTTAGTAAATGCGTAATAGTCGAGATTAATTGTAGCGTGAGTCCTTTTCTCAATGTAAAGAGCCATAATATGGTGTGTACATCAATCCAAATAATAATAATGCGTGATAAAAATCGCGAAAGTGAAATGTCAGCAGTTTATTAAACTCATAAAACGAAAGTACTACGAAATTTTCTACTATTAGGCCATGCATTTATAACTGCGAAACAAATGCAAATTAAAACATAAACAATATACGCTCACATGCACGAAGATTTAGCGTCATAAGAGCAATAGAAGCTCATTGGTCCATTTTCGAAACCACTCCCTCAGTGGCTATGCTGATGTGCACTTGTGAAATATGCTTCCGGGAAACAGGTTGGCTACATGGGCGTTTTCGTGGTTTATCCCCATATGTAGCGTGTATAAGAATCAGTTTCCCTTGGAAAGTCTTCCACGGAGGCATCCCTTCCCTGAAGTAGATAACCTTCGTGTGCTTTGTCGTTATCAAATAAAACTTCTTGTTACTTCTTATTCCAAACCAATCTTCTTGTTACTGGATATTGCTGTTGAATTCCGTAAACCAATTTACAACCAAACAGGGGCATTTTTCGCAAGCTCGACCCTATCATTTTATCAACTGTAATAATTCCGTAGGTAATTTGAGGATTAGAAGACAGCTTCGTAGACACATAAGACGAAGAGTGAAAAGAAAAATTTTCAGACGTGGCCGCAGATTAACATAGATTTATTTTGTAACAAAGCAAGCTTCGGTAAGCATGAACAAGTTCTCATATCATCATTATGGGTAAGATATGCATCTCACATTTCTAAGACGATAGACAGCAGAGGCTAGAGATGCATGTCGGCAGCAACAAGCGAAATGGAAAAAAAAAAAAAAAAAAAAAAAAGCTGCGCAATAAGTAGCAGTGATATTTATAGACTTGGTTCTTTGTTGAAATCTTGATCTGTGATTGGATGTGAGCTGTCTCAATGCAGGAAGATTATACACACAAACGTGAAACGTATTAATTTTGAAAGACAGAAAGCAAAATTTTTTATAAACAATTTCTAGTTTTAGGACAGGGGTAGGTGGTCAGATTAAAGAGGAATTAAAAGGACTAATGCCAAATTAAAGTTATAGGTTTTCTTTCACATTTTATTTCGCACACACACAAACATATATATATATATGTGTATAAGAAAGTTGATCCATATTGGAAAGCAAACTTGGCACTCAAAGAAGATTAAATATTTATCATCTTTATTTCAATGACATTTGCAGCTCCAATTCACTTGGCACTCTAATCGTGCCTATTCAAGGACGTTTACATTTTTGATATGTTGAGATAGGAAGAAAGAGAGCAGCGAGGGAGCGTTTTAGCGAGAAAAGAGGTAGAAGCAAATGTGCACAGTTATACAATACAGAAGCTCACTCTGAGAAAGTTTCTGCTTCAGTTCCGAATTAGTTACGTCAAAGTTTCGGTTTAAGTTCCGGATTAGTTACGTCATAAGCGTTATTAAGTCATATGTATGGATTGATCTAGAAATGACGCAGTAGAAAGAAATTTTGATGCATGGCAGATGTCAGGCTGCGGACACATAAAAATTAAAAAAAAAAAAAAAAAATAACGAGCTATTGCTAATTAAGTTAGTAATTTATTTGATATTTATTTTGTTATTTTATAGATATATAAAATACAGAGTTGCCAACTCTCCCGATTTAGGCGGGAGACTCCCGATTTTCGACCGCTCTCTCGCCAACCCGATTTACAATATATTTCTCCCGACTTTTTCTTATTCTTATTATTTCTCACGATTTTTATGTAACTTGGCTTAATACTTTGTTATATGAATAAAAAAAGTGCTTTTGGACGTCTGAAAGCAATTGAATTTTCTCTACATTATATCTAAAACAAAACCTTGCGAATCAGATAGCTTCTGCTTTGTGAGTGAGAGCATTATACGTATCCAGAAACGTCATTCTCCAGTTCTCCGATAGGCTTCGAGCTCCACTGCGTGTCAGCTGGCATATATTAGCCAATGAGGACAAAGCAAGTTGTTATTTGGACGTTCTTTTTAGTTATTTCGTTCATTTTGTCCTGAGTTGTGTGAGTACACGTGGCTTAGGGAAATAGTTTTAGAAATTATCATCTTTTGTTACGTCTGCGAGAAAGGTGAAATACTCGTGTACGTTTCAAAAATCGTACACAGTCGACTTTCCTTCCATTATTTCCTCAAGGAAATGTAATAAATTTGCGATGTGTACCGCCTGTCGTTGCGATTTTTCGATTTCGTATGTTGGAAGGGCGGATGTTCTCAAACATGTGCGTACACAAAAACACAAGGATAACATGAGTTGTTTTGAAAAAATCGAAAAATTAAATTTTTCTTCGGAAACAAAGGACCAAAAAGTTATTAATGCAGAATGTCTGTTCTCTGCCTTTTTACTGGAGCACAACCTGCTACTGAATGCATCGGATCACGCTGCAGCTTCATTTAGAAAAATGTTTCCCGATAGTGAAATCGCCAAGAAATACTCAAGGTGCAAGAATCAAAACAGGTGCAATTGTTAAAGAAATGGGTTTGAAAAATAAATCTTCAGTTATTGATTGCATTAAAACAGCTCCGGTCTGCCTCTCTACTGATGGAAGCAATAATACCGATTCAAAACTGTATCCAATTGTTGTTTCTTTTTTTGATCCAGAGTCTGCAGAAATTGAGTGCAGTTTACTTTATGTTCCCACTTTATAAGGACATTTGACAGGCTTTAATATAGCACAGCTAATTATTAAAACTTTAAAAGAAAACTGCAGGCACTCTGGATAATTGCTTAGCACTTGGTGCCGATAATGCACCAGTATTGGTAGGCTTGGAAGGCTGGTGTTGCAGGCATCTTAAGAAAGGAAAATTCAGATTATGAGGTGCACCTGTCACCTCTTAAATTTAGCAGCTGAAAAAGGGGCAACTTCTTTACCAATAAATGTGGATGAACACATTGTTGATATTTATTATTATCTTGAAAGGTGTTCTAAAAGGAAGGAAAAATTAAAACAGTTCAAGGAAGGAAAAAGGAAAAATTAAACAGCTGCATAACAGCAGTTTACAATTAGAAAACTTGGATGAAGTTATAAAATCAGCTACGATTGACACCCAGTGGAGTTTAATTGCAAAACTGAAAGGTGCTGATGGAATTTTAAAATATAGTGAACTGTCTAGAATTGTGTTGGTCATCTTGACAGTTCCCTATAGTAATGCAGAGTCTGAGAGGATCCTCAGTGTTGTTGCGAAAACGAGGACTAAATTTAGATCTAATATTAGAGATGGCACATTAGAAAAACTTTTATCAGCGAAAGCAGGCCTACGTGGCAATTGCTGTGAACACAATGATAAAGTTTCTTTCTTAAAGAAAGCAAAATCTGCCACTGTTTATAACATTTGTACGAAAACTGATTAAAGAGTCTTTTTTTTTTTTTTTTTTCTTAAACGATGCGTGTAGTAAAAATTTTTTTATGTGTAAGGTATTTTGTGTTGCTTGCATTTAAGAATTAGTTAATACTTAAAGTTCATTCATTATTAAAAACTATATTTTTATCATTTAAAAAGTCTTTTTAACATTGTGAAAAATCTCCTGATTTCTTAAAAAAATCTCCTGATTTTTGAGTGTCATAGGTTGGCAAGTATGAAAATATATTTTTCGAGAAATAATTCCATTATTTTGCTTTTCATCCTAAAATCCTGTAAATCCTTCGGAAATTACAATTACGTACTGTTCGCAAAGCAGCCCTAACATGAAAGGAAATCCGAAAGTCCCTGATCTTTAAAGTGTAGAAACAATTACAGTTGATGATAGATTTGGTTACCGAATTGAAAACAAGCCAAAACGTGGCAAAACCGATTCGAAGGTCAGTCAGGAGGCAAAGGCGGCAAATTTGAAAATTTGCCAAAAAATGTGTCAATGCCAGACTTTTTGAGACTGAAACAGCAATTGCGGAAGCAAATCAGAGTACATTCATTGAGGGTTTTGAGAACATATTGTGGACTGAACACTGACCGTTCCGTAAAATATTTTCTAAATAGAAGAAATAGTAAGATGAATAGGTTTTACTTTTGATTAAATAAATAAATAAGTAAATTCCACATACATAGAAGGGAAGGGGGAAAAAAAGAAACAAAAGAGAGAAAGGAAGAAAGCAAAGTAATATATATATTTGTAATAATAAAATTCCATAGTTAAGAATACACATAAAATTCTAACTGTATGTTCTTTTCATTTTTTAATGGCGACGGTCTCTTATTTGAAAGTACGTGGAATTGAATTCACAGCCCCGTAGTCAAGTTGTTTTTCCCTCCTTTTCTACACGTACTGTTATATAATGTTCTCGAGATATTTAAAGCGAATGGAATGGCTGACGTCATTTCTTGGATGCTCCGCCTTTCCAGAGGCTATAAAAGGACTCGCAAAGGAATATCGAGGTCTTTTCTTTAATGTAACAATGCAGTAAACTTCATACAAAAAATTATTAGTAGTTCTTTTTATTTACTTCGGAGATCTTAATTTTTGTAACTGCTATTTTCTCCTGAAATATAATAAATGGATCCTGTTTTTTAAACTTATCGTCTGATAATTTAAGCTACGACTACATCTATGATTCTTCGCCAATCTATTTATTCCGGACAAAAGCTGGTACATCACATGTATATAATGTAAGATATAATAAAATACGATGGCTGCTTTAAAAAATAATTGGCGACCTCAAAATTAACAATTTAGTGCTCTCTCTCCTAAATTCATCTGTTCTCCCAAACTCGAGATCATTCCAAAATTACGTAACACTGTTTGAAAAGGTAACTAAAACTAATATTTACCAATAAAAGTACTCTCTGCATCTACGAAGTATAAATACCGAGTCACGAGCACTGAGCTTTCCTTTATGACTTCTGCCAGGCAAATAAATAAATGCCAGGCTCTTCGTCGCTTATGCTTCCCTGCCTGAAATGACGCCGTAGCTTTTTATCTGTGTATATAAAATTATTTGTATTCAACTGTGATCGAAAAGTGATTTGTCTGCCAAAGAAATAATTTTTGATGTGCCTACAAATAACGATGGTAATTCGCCGACAAAATTGAAATGTTCACGAAAGAAACTTGAATTATTTTAGGAGGAAATTTTCAAGCATTTAAATGTCTATGTCTACAGCGAAAATTCTTTACAAATTATTTAAAATGCACCTCAATTTAATAACATTTACGTACACATTTTACATCACTTACATTATTCTTTATTTTTGGGAATAAAAAATGAAATTTCGACGTCTTGAAGAAAATTTGGAAATTTGAACATACCTTGTCCCCTTAAACTCTGAAAGTGTCCGTTTTCGAATTGCCGTACTTAACAATCTAATTGCACCCTCCTCGGTGGGGCGTGGGCCCCACATTTTGAAATACTGCTGTACACAGAACTTTCATACTGGTAGATTTTAACCAACAGATTTCGCAAAGATACTTTACCTTTATTATTTGGACTCGAACCGAATACAGCTGCAGTCGGCCTTAGCTAACCAACATAACATCAGGGATGGAAGTAACAGCAGATATATTTAAGAATCATAAGCAGTTACCCTCCTAAGGATTTAAAAATTTTATTTGATTGATTAAAAAAATGTATCTTTTTCCTCTTTTCAGCATGCCTTCGTGGTGTAACGGTGGCACACTCGGCGCGTATTCGAGAGGTCCAGATTCGAGTCCCTGCGACGGCATTGCTCATTTTTTGTCCCCTGCTTTAAAAAAAAATATTTAATCAACATAAATAAATAAAATCTGAAAGGTTTCATATTTTAAATTACGTTCAAAGGGGCCCTTTTTTTTTTTTTTTTTTTTTTTTACATTTTGTGTGTTACCTTTATTAATTAAATATCATGTTCTTCACACTTAACCCATAAAATTCAGTTAGAGCAATATAGCAAAATAATTTTAAACTGAGCATATCTTTAGCATTTCCGATAAACAGTCTCACGCGCTGGAGATAAAAATGTTTTTTCTGTACAAAGTTGCCATTGTTTGCTTTGAAATTCTTGAGTTTATTAATCAAAAATTGGTTAAAGTTTAAAAAAATATGAAATCGATAATGAAACAAATTCCAAATTCGAAATTTGGGCTTCCAGATGCCCATATTCGCAGGAGGATTACGTTATTTAAAATTGGATGGCTCTAGGTACCGTTGTTTTATCACAATGCGAGAAACATACATACATTGATGCAGATTCTTCATTATTTAATTTCTTCAAATATAATAGAGGGGGATAATATCCGGTGGCAACAGTTTGAGAAGTGAAACGGACATTTAGAGTGATTCGACGCAAAATCGCAAAGCAAAAACAATAGTCCTTCAGAGACAAAGCCCCTTTGGACTAAAAAAACTAATGACTCTCCAGTGGCTCTCGAACTAAAAGGTGTTGGGCGATAATTCTTTACTACCAGGATTTGGTGATTGGGTCCCCACCTTCCCAGTCGCCCTTTAAAAAAAGGGAAGTATATAAGGTATTTTCTCCCTCCTTCCAGCATGCCTTCGTAGTGTAACGGTAGCACACTCGGAGCCTATTCGAGAGGCCGGTTCGAATTCCGGCGAAGGCATTGCTCATTTTTCAAGCCTAATGACTCTACAGACAATAAAGCTAAAATCAAATTTGCATGTATTTGCACTGGTAGTTCTGATGAAGCAAAGATTAAATTTGCATCAGTGGCTATGACGAAATTAAGATCACATTTTCATTATTCTTGTGGTTATGATAAAACAGTAGTTATACTGCGGATAATGGAGAGCGTTGACCTTGTTAACAGACATTCTCTTTCCATACATTTTCCTACCCAAATCTCTGCATTCCAACTTAGCTGTGAAGTTCCCACGGCTCAAACCCGCCACTGTGCAAAAGATGAATTCCATAACAGGTTGAGATAATGATGCACCTGAGCACGCACGCGCGCAAATTTTTATTTCCGCCCCGCGTGCCGGTGCAGAGAGTGATTCATACACCGGTAGCACGTGTCCGGTCTCGGCTGGCCGGTCGGCTTTCGCTACGAGAGTAAAAGGAATTGCGGTTCTTTTTTTTTTTTTTTTTTTTTTTTTTTTTTTTTTTTTTAACCTAAGCCACCTCGCCGGAAATGGCATTTACTCCAAATAGTTACCATATGACGTGTTCCATATTTTCTTTCAGGTTTTGGAACGATAATAGTTCCTATAAACCCATAGTGTGAGCAGTGTCGGATCTTAGCAAAGGAGAAACTTTCATTTTAAGACGCAGCCTTTGCTTCTTCCTTTTTCAAAAATTAATTCATTATCTTGTGACCCCTCGGAACACGGAACATCTCGTGATTGCGACTTCCCAAATAGGCCTCTGATTGTGCGTCGAGTTTCCCCGTGTATTTGATTCATCATTGCTATTAAAATAGGCAAAAATACAATGTCTATCCAAAGAGAGAGGATAAGTAAAATTTTCAAGGGAAGCGACGTGGTAGGAAAGCAAGAGAAATCGTGATGATAACAGTAATAATAGTAATAGTAACAATAAAAGTAATAACAATAATAATAATAAAAATAGTAATAATAATAGTAGTAGTAGTAGTAATAGGTAATAATAATAATAATAATAGTAGTAGTAGTAATAGTAATAGTAATAATAATAGTAATAGAAGTAGTAGTAATAATAATAAGTGCCGCCCAACTGGTATAGTGGTTAACGTCACCGACTGTGGGGCCGAAGGGACGGGCCTCGAATCCCGGAGAAGCCATGGGTGTTTATAAATGTACAGTGTCAGTGCGGCATGGGGGCACTCTAAATATATGGGGAGTCGGAAGTCCTCTTGTGTGGTTTGGTGGAAGGGGATCTCGAAGGGAGATTTATTTAACTCCCTTTCTTTGCACCCATCCAAGTTCCCCGTCTTTGCAATGGTAGCCAAGAAAATGATATGACAAGCTATTGTACAAGATCGGGTACTAGATCAAGAGCCTACAATACAAATAAAATAACTTGAAAAAAAAAAAAAAAGATGGAAAGAAAAACTGTTGTCACTAAACAAAGTGTAATCTTTCGAATTTAAGTAATAAACTCATTTCTTTAAAAGAAATACATTTTCAACTATTTAAAGGAAATTCATCTATTTAAAAGCAATATATTATTATTACTATCCAAAATTTAAAAAAAAAAAAAAAAAAAAAAAAAAAAAAAAAAAAAAAAAAAAAAGGTCATCTTTCCCGTGCTCTGTATTGTTGGCATTCAGCAAAGCGCAAGGTTTTTTTTTTTTTTTTTTTTTTTAAGTCCAAAGAAGCTTTGTCCCTGAAAAGACTATTGTTTTCGTTTTGCGATTTTGCGTTGGTTTACTATAAATGTCCGTTTCACTTTTCAAACTTTTGCCACCAAATGTTCTGCATCATATTTGAAGAAATTAAATAATGAAAAATCTGCATAAATATATATAAGTTTCTCTCATTGTGATAAAACAACGATACATAGAGCCATCGACTTTTGAATAACGTAATCCTACTGCGAATATGGGCATGTGGAAGCCCAAATTTGAAATCTGGAATTCGTTTTCTGATCGGTTTCATATTTTGTAAAATTTGAACGAATTTTTCATTAACAAACTCAAGGATTTCAAAGCGAGCCATGGCAACGTTGTACAGAAAAGTAATTTTTATCTCCAGCATTTTACTTTTTTAAAAAGCAAAATAATTTATTTTCAACACATAATGTTTTTTGTTCGCCAGTGTAAAATTTATTAATCTTGTAATGGGAGTATTTCAAATTAGATGACAATAAAAAATAATCATCGCGAAATTACTGAACGCTTAAACAGCGCGAAATTAAATACTCTAGTCTCCATTCTAAGTTTTCATCATTTACTTTGTAGGTGTGTCGCAGAGAACAGGCTTCGTTAATAGTGAAGGTATGTCGAAAACCACCGTACAAATACGTTGACATCATTAATATCTACTTAAGCTTGCAAGGCATGCTTTCTAGCAAGTAATGGGAGTTCGTGACAAGTGTCACTGCTGCCAGCTTAATTACGAGACAATATAACAATTAGTTAATTGTTTGCCCTAAATATGCGGAACAACTACTCAGCAAAATAGAGGGGGAAAATAAATTTATTAAATTAGGTTAAGAAGGCGCGCCCCACCAGGGACTGCAACATGGACTGAAGAAATTATTTCTTTACCTGTCCTGACTTTTGTGCGGCTATATTGTCAGCAAAGGGAAGAAGTCGTCTATTTCACTTGCAAGTAATATAATACGCCAAGAGCCGAATACAGAATTTCGTGCTTATTATATAGAAACGATATCACCTTACTCCAGGGGGTGTTTACACATTTTTAGAATGATTTCGGGGCCTTTAATGCTCGATCTGACAGCTTTTTTTTTTTTCTGGACTATAATTCTGCATCGTGACACCCACGAAAGACGGGCTTTTCGTAAAATTTCCGAGGGTATTAATCTCCATTACTTTCCAGAATTCATTACTTTTTAATTCCATTACTTTCCAGAATCCATCAATTGTGCAGCCCGCCGTGATTAAAAAACGTTCCGACCGAAGTCGCTTACCACTGGTAGTTCAGATCGGGAATCGGATGCCTGCAAACGGATTGGTTACGTGTGCGTTTTCGTGTTTTTTCCCATGTGTAACGTGTAGACGAACTAGTTTCCTTTAGAAATTCCTCCATGAAGGCATCCATCCCTTTAGGCAGATAGCCTTCGAGGAATTTGCGGTAATTAAATAAACCAAAACAAGCCCTCAATCGTGGTGGGTTGCGCTTAACAGAGTTGTTTTCAAGAGACCACAGACACAATAGCTTGTAGGTGAAACGTCAAGGGGCTCCGCAGGAATACATTAAAAATATATACAATGTGGTCGGAAATAAAACACCCTACTCCGAGCTCTCCATACATCGAACTACGGAGTGTAAAAGCTCCAAAATTGTCGAACATGCTATTCAAAAAATGCGGAAACGGAAAGAAAAAAAAAAAAAAAAACTTCCAGAAACACCGATAGATGGCGCTGTACAACAGAAAATATGCTGAAAAGACACAAAATACACATTTGTAACACATATTATTCGAACGTACCAAACATTCATATCACAAGGACCTTATCGATGCAGAGGAAGCTGCTCAATATGGTTCCCTTCGTCAAGATGTAAAAATCTACAATCTGTGGACAGCTTGTTAACTGCGGATCGCAATTAGTCGATTGAGATGCTTTTCACATGCAGAGTGACTTGTCTTTCAAATCTGCCAAGGTTACCAGACGTACTCGCACAGCCAAAAATCGCAGGGATCAAGATCTCGAGAGCGAGATGGCCAGGTTGTCTGAAACGCACGACTATTTACTCTGTCATTAGTAAAATGTTGCTGAAGAAACTGCTGTACCCAGAGTCCAATGTGTGGAAGCGCTCCATCTTGCGTAAAGGTAATCGAATCAAGACGTTGGCGCTGTTGCAGTTGGAGTACAACAAAATTTTTGAGCATGTTTTGGTACCTCCTGGCCGTCAGGGTGCATGTCACAGGGCTGCTGCGCGTAGTCTCTTCGAAAAAGAAAGGTTCAAGAATGAATGAGGCTGTCAATCCACACCAGACTAATTTTGAGTGACGTGAAATCTCTTGGAAGGTAGGAGGGTTTTTCCGTGTTCCCAATGCGACAGCCATGGTTGTTGAATGTTCCACTTAAATGAAAATGTGCTTTGTCGCTCCATAGAATCTGCCATGGTCATGATGCATCCACTTCAATTTTGGCTAGAAATGTCAATGCAAAGGTCACTTGTTTCTCCCTGTCGATGGGTAGCAACTGCTGATTGTGACGAATTTTGTACGGATAAAACTGTACCATTTTACTCAATACGTTTCGCACTGTACCGTAGAGAAGACCCAAGTGCCATGACACTGCATGTGCACTACTACAGCTTACAACGTTATCCATTGATTTTTCAACAATAGCGGTGGCAACATCTTCGATGACATCTGAACGAGTCGACCTATTGAGTTCTAAGATCTCCAGTTTCCTCCAATCGAGCGATCACTCTCTAGAGAGCTTCTGAAAGTAATGGTCCTTTGCGTAAAGTCGATGAAACTCTCGAAGTGCAGCTGCAGCATTCTTTTTTTGTTTGTTTTCCATGTTTTCATAAAAAAACTTCACAAGCAAAGCGCATTCTGGAAGCGTGACAGCCCTCGCTGATCAGAATGATATTGCCAATGCCAATGATTTCAAATTACGGAGTGCCTGGGGTTTAAAACCATTTAAGAATGATATTTTTCCAGTTTTATCCCCTTTTATGCCTAGAACAGTAGCTGCGAACCAGGCGTTAATGCAAATTTTTGTGCTTACAGGGCGGAATTGGAGTTACAATACTAGTTTAAGTTTCATCTCTTCTTTTTAATCTTTTTTTTTTCCCCCATATCAGTAACAGAAATTAAAAAGGAAAACTTATATACCGCATGTGTTTGTTTTATGTGATTATTTGTATCTTTTCAGCATATTTTCTGTTGCACAGCGCCGTCTAGTGGTGATTCTGGAAATAATTTGTTTTCGCGTAATACGCTTCCCATGTCTTGAATAGTATGTTAAACAATTTTGGAGACTACATTCAGTAGTTCGATGTGCAGAGAGATCAGAGTATGGGTGTTTTAATTCTTACCACCTTGTATATGCAATGCCTGTTTCTTGAAAGCTCGTGAATTGCTTTTAACCTTTTCTACTATTCTTCCTACTTCTAATTTCCCTCTGTAAGAAAATTCTGCGACAGTCGTAAACCTCTTATTGAAACCTTTTTTACGTTGACGGCACCAGGTGTGTACATTATTTTCTCTTCGTTTTCGATAAGAAATAGATCTTGTTTTATTGCAGGCCGTTTAGGTAAACCCATGCTTCATCAAGGGTTACAATTTATTTCTATTTATCTCCTGCTACATAAATTTCATAAAGGGTTCTACAAACTATTTTGCGTTGAGCCACATGCCTCTGCGAAAGAGCCTATCAGCGGCCGAGCGGTAAAGTCGCTGAACACTGGTAGTTCGGTCCGGGATTTGAATTCCGGCGAACGAGCTCACTACATGGGGGTTTTCCTCATGTGTATACAAGCCAGTTCCTCTTAGGAAGTCCTCCACGAAGGCGTCCCTCCCTTTCGGGAGATAGCCCTCGCGTGTTTTGCTATACTTAAATAAACCAAACCAAAAACTGCAAAACCTGGTGAACATTATATTTTTAGCCTTTTTAAGTTGCGAATCTTGGTTTATTACTTTATTTATTGTTGCTACAACAAAGACTGTGTAATTAATTTCTGCGTCGGTGGGGTTTTCTCTTGTTACCACTGATTTAAATTTGGAAACATTAAAAAAAAAAAAGTACGTACCTTTTTCGGGTATTCGATTGTAATCTTCTTTCCATGCATAAACAATGGTGGACGGTTTTTCTCTTTCTGTTTAATAATGTTGTTTACTTCGCACTTAGAAATTTGAATACCATGCATTTCACAACGTCTTTGAATTATGGAATAGGAATATTTCTATTTGGAAAGCGTAAAAAACGTACCGTATCATTCCACAGCTTTTTGACACACGACATTTTGAAGGAAGAATAAATTTAAAAGTAGCAGACGATATTTCTAATTTTAAATAACAAGTTGTTGCCAGAAATTTTTCTTCCAAAATATATGCTTTTTTTTTTAACTCTTTATCGAAATCGTTCTAAAAAAATGCGGAAATACCTTCTGTATTATTAAATTACTACAGCGTTTGACAAAATTACATTTACCTTATAATATATTTATTACAGGAAAAATATCAACATTATACTTTTAATTGTAAATACTAATTTTTTTAAAACATTCCTTTTAAAGTGATGTATTTGTTGATTGTTGATAAACCACACCTATTTTCTTGCGAGTATTTATATGTCGCAGACTGGCAATAGCGTTTAATTCCCTAGTCAGCTGGGAATATATAAAACTGGAATTCTTGTTAGAACCTTTAATACAGTAAATCAAATTTATTTTTGCTGTTGAAACCAGTTATTTCTTGCCACTTTACATGAAACTGAATTAGCAGAAATCACTTGCGTTTATCCTTTTCGAACAGAATCTAAATCTAGTTTCATAGGCATGACAGTAATTGCGAAGAACACAATCAAGAATTTTGTTCTCATTTTTACTTGTTATGTGTTTCATAATGGTGCTTCAAATGCACATGCAATCAGAATGAGATACCACGAATAGTGAAAGTTTGTTTAAGTATTGGCTATTTTTTCAATAAATGCTACTTTTAAAAGATCGACTATGTGAATTTCCCTAACGTTGCATATTTGATTGCATCTTTGGATATTTATTCCATTTTCAAGGTCGCAGGTAAGTTTCGCCTTAGCTGCGAATGAAGTAATAGGTATATTGAAACATAGTTAGGACTTTTTAAAATCTTGAAATGACTTCTTTTAGTTCTTTGATAAAATAGCAATGAATGCCTCACATTTTTTGCTGTATATATAAAATGATTAATATTTGTTTTTGGATGTCTGTACGTTTGAAATTTATCAGCATAGATCTTATACTAAATATTGAAATAGACCCAAAAAATTTTTAAAATATATTATTTCTTCTCTGTTTTAAGTCTTGCTAATTACAAAACAAATACTCTCAAAATATTTCTTATAATAAAAAAGTTTGCTCAAAAAGTGTTAATCAGTAACTTGCATAGAAATTCGGACATCTTGAAAGTTTTATTGAGATGTTTTCCAGGCTATGATTCTTGCTATATTCCCCCCCCCCAATGGGCCATATTTTCCTTCAGAAGGGTTATTAGTTTCGAAACGGCATTTTGCGTCGGTTCACTGTAAAAGGCGTATTACTTTTCAAATTGTTCCCACCATATATTAGAGCCCTGTATAATATTTAAAGATATCAAATAATGAAGAATCTGCATAATTGTATGTATGTTTCTGGCATTGCGAAAGAACAGCGATACCTAGAGCCATCAAATTTTGATAACGTAGTCTTCCACCCGAACATGGTCATCTTGGAAGCTCGAATTTGGAATTTCGAATTTGTTTCATTGTCTATTTCATATTTTATAAACCTTTAACGAATCCTTCATTAAAACGAACGGTAACAACAAGCGAAACAGTAACAACAGTAACAGTTCAAAGCGAACAGTAACAACACTGTAGGAAATAAAACATTTTTATCTCCAGTGTGCGAGACCGTCTGTCGGAAATTCTAAAGGTATGTTGTTTTTAAAAATTTTTATTCCAATGCTCTCGAAACGTATATGGGTCTGTCAATTTCCCGTAAATATTGAATTAACAGTTAACGAATTTTGAATTAAATCTACTTCTTCGATAGCGCTTAGACCACAATAGAATAAATGCACTCTTTTAAAGTTCACTATACCTTTTTACCATAGCGAAACTTCGGCGCTACGTTCACTGAACAGCATTAACATTCATTTTAAAACTCAGAGTGATCATCTGAAGAATTATCGTAAGTTCTATTCAAATACTATAATAAATCTAAAACGATATATAAAAGAAATTAAACAAATAAAAAAAAAAACGTTTTCGTAAACGATTCAGCTCCTTACCTAGAGCGCATGCGCTGCTACTAATTAATTCAGTTCTCACTTCGCGGCAAGGCAAAAATACATAAAATTCAAAATATTTTCATTAAAATTTTACATCTATAGAAAAACATAAAACACCAAATACAGTTAAAACAATTAAAAAAAAAACAGTTTTTACAATTAAAGTTACAGTTTCTACTTAAAAATAAGCTAATAACTTAAATGTTAATTCCATAATGAATTAAGCATAATTTAATTCGTAATAAAAAAAGAAGACGTTGGGAAGCTTAGTTTCTCTAGATTAGCAACCAATCCACTATTCTGGCAAGTTTTAAATGTAATCGAACATGGACGCGGAAATTTGGCTTAGCCGCACTTAAAAAAACATAATGTTGATAATTTCACAATTATTGCATGCCGGTTAAAGGCATAAAAATCTTAACCAGAACAACATAATTCAATAATTTTTAAAGCAAAAAATGAACAATTTACAAATATATAAGAATAAAGTAACTGAGATCAATGAGCCGAGTAACAGAATGGATATAAATATACATATATTTATATAAGTTTGGTGCGGCCGATTCCCACCAAAATACGAGGTGCACATCTACATGTTATAGCAGTCCTATATACAAAATTTCAATGTTTTCAGGTTACTCGTTTTTGAGTTATGCGAGATACGTACATACGTACGTACGTTCATACGGTTCTAGGAAAAAAGCCCACAGGAATAATGCTCACAGAATAATGCTCACAGGCATAAATGATCACAGGAAAAAAAGCCCACACAGAAATATACCCACACAGAAAAAAGTTGACATGGAAAAATGCTCACACGGAAAAAAGCTCACATAGATATATGCTCACGTGGAAATAAGCCCACTGTTAAATAAAATACGTTAAAATATCCTTACATTAATCAATCAATAATTAATCGATCTTGAACATCGTACACCTACTTAATTTTTAAAAGAAAAATTATTTAATCATTTGAAAAAAATTATTGGACAAATGCTAACATTAACCTTTTCAGAGCCGGTATATAAAAGAATGAAAACTATAGTAAAATTTTGCATGTACTAGAATATTTTATACCACTGCCCCTGTACGACATTTTTATTCCAATAGTTTTTTTTTTTTTTTTTTTTTTTTCCTTAAGTCTATTTTTGCGTACTTTTGATGTGTATCTACAGGAATTGTTGTTTGAATGTAGTTATTTAAGTTTGGAGCCAAAAAGGTTTTAGAAGACCACAGTTTCCAATTGAAGTGAGGAATCATTATGAAGCAGTTTTCGAAAAACCTTCTAAAACCACAAATAGGTATGAAAGCTTTCATAAGGTACTAAATTCATTATTTAATTGTAGCCATCCCAGTATGTGGTTTTTATTTGACAGACTGAAAAAAGATTTAGCCTGTCAACGTTTATTAATAGCTATTGTAAATACAGGGTGTGCTGAAGTAAAAAAAAAAAAAAAAAAGAAAAAAAGGAAAAAAAAAAAAAAATATGTAAACTTACATTTGGTAATCGCGGATCATGTAAGAGAAACTATGATGAAATTAGATATTTACATATATTAGATATTTACAAATATTATTTACATAAATTAGATATTACATATATTTACATAAATTAGATATTACATATATTTACATATATTATATTCAATAATTTTATGTATTTATAACTTTTTGAAATGTATATTTATGATTTATATATAATAAGGTATTTTACGTAATTTAAATAAAACAATTATTTATATTTATTTATTCTTCTAAATGTTTAGATTATAAAATGTGTAACTGATATTAACTATTATTTTATTTTTTTAACAATTAAAATTGTAATACTTTTTCATTGAATATTGTGTTTAATCTTTTTTCCTTCCTATATATATATCTATATATATATAGTATGGATTCACTCTTTTAAAATAATTCTACTTTAATTAACTTAGGAGATAATATAATCAATTAATCAATATTGTTTAGGAAATAAATTATATATATATATATATATATATATACAATCAATCAATAATTAATCGATTTGAACATCGTACACCTACGTGAATTTTTCAAAGAAAAATTATTTAAATTACTAAAACATCTATGGTATATATATATATATATATATAATCGATTTGAACATCGTACACCTACGTGAATTTTTCAAAGAAAAATGATTTAAATTACTAAAACATCTATACCATAGATGTTTTAGTAATTTATTAGATTAATCATTTTTCTTTGAAAAATTCACGTAGGTGTACGATGTTCAAATCGATTAATTATTGATTGATTAATGTAAGAATACTTCTACCGATTTTATTTACCAGTGGGCTTATTTCCATATGGGAGAATATATCTATGTGAGCTTTTTTCCGCGTGAGCATATTTCTAAGTGAGCATTTTTCCATGTGAGCTTTTTTCTATATGGGCATATTTCTGTGTGGGCCTTTTTCCTGTGAGCATTTATACCTGTGAGCATTATTCTGTGAGCATTTTTCCTGTGGGCCTTTTCCTGTGGGCATTTTTCCGGTCACCCGCTCATACGTATGTACGCACAGACACCACGGAAAATTCTCTTCAGAATTCATTTTAAATCAGTTTTATAATTTTTTGGGGGGAAATGAGTCCTTTATTCTGTCCTTACGTACACATGTCACTCAAAAAATCTTTAAATTGCATTCGATAGCGGCAAAAATGGATATTTTCGTTGAAGTATGCTGCCTGAAACTTTTCGTGATTACAATAGCATGGAAGCATGGACGGAAACTGGTTGTCTCATCAAAGGAGGCAATGGTGGTCCACCTATTAAATGCCTCCATAATAAAGTGATAATAAAGTGACTTATAATTAATAATAAAGTGACCATAATAAAGTAACTTAGTAGTGGTCAACGTCTATAACGGCGAGTGCTGGCCATTGAACAAAAATAAAAACAAAACAAAACAAAAAAAAAAAAAAAAAATCTGAAATGTTTCAGATTTTAAATTACGTCCAAAGGGGCGTTTTTTTAACGTTTTGAGTGTTACCTTTGTTTATTAAATATCATTTCCTTTGCACTTAAACCATAAAATTCAGTTCAAGAGCAATATCGCAAAATAATGTTAAATTAAGCATATCTTTAGAATTTCCGATATACACAGTCTCGCGAGCTGGAGATAAAAGTATTTTTTTTCTATATAACGTTGCCATTTCTTGCTTTTAAAGCATTGAGTTTGTAAATCAAAAATTCGTTAAAGTTTTACAAAATATAAAATCTATAATAAAACAAATTCCAAATTTGGGATTTCAGATGCCCATATTCGCAGTAGGATTTCGTCATTCAAAATTCGATGGCTCTATGTACCATTGTTTTATCACAATGCGAGAAATAGACAATCATTTATGCAGATTTTTCATTATTTAATTTCTTCAAATATAATGCAGGACTCTAACATTTTGTGGCAACAGTTTGAAAAGTGAACCGACGTTTATGAGTCCGACGCAAAATCGCAAAACCGAAAACAATAGTCCTTCAGGGACAAAGCCCCTTTGGACTAAAAAAACCTGATAGGTTTTAGATTTTAAATTACGTTTAAACGAGCGTTTTTTTAACATTTCGTGTGTGACCTTCAAGTATCATGTTCTTCGCACTTAAATCATAAAATTCAGTTTAAGAGCAACATCGCAAAATAATTTTAAAATGAGCATATCTTCAGAATTTGCAATACAGAATCTCGCGCGCTAGAGATAAAAGTGTTTTTTCTTTCCGTACAGTGTTGTCATTACTCGCTTTGAAATCGTTTAGTTTACTAATAAAATATTCGTTAAAGTTTTACAAAATATGAAATAGATAATAAAACAAATATCAAATTAAGGCTTCCAGATGCCCATATTCTATAGAAGATTATGTTATTCAAAACAGGATGGCTCTAGGTACCGTTGTATTATCAAAATTCGAGAAACATACTTACATTCAGGCAGATTATTCATTATTTAATTTCTTTAATAGAGGGCGATAATATTTTGTGGCAACAATTTGAAAAGTGATACAGACTTTTAAAGTTTTCAGCTCAAAATGCCAAAATGAAATTAATAGCTTTTCTGGGCTTACATCGTAAGCTTACATCGTTACATAATAAAGAAACTAAGAAATTAAAAGAAATTCAAAAATATATCAGTTACTTTTAAAATGGTTAAGTTTATACCCACAGTCATTTTTAGTAATTTAAGGTAGATAGAAAAATCATGAAAATGGTGCATTTGAATGTTTAGCAAGGAAAACTATAATTACTAAATTCTATAATTATTTGAAATTTTCATTACTTTAGTTTGGTCTGTAAAGTCACAGGAAATTTAAAAAAAAATGAAAAGTGAATTTGAACATTAAAATTTTTTTCTAATAATTGAAAGGAAATAAAAATATAAATACTTGATCCGGAAAGAGTAGTGTGAATAAAAAATTCTGCAAATTTCACGATAGACTATCACCTCTGTAAACAGTTTTTATTCGCCGGTACAGGATTTCCTGCCATTCTTCGCACGGCGGTTGCGCAACTCGCCGACATGTGTAAGCCGCAGTGGTGGTAGAGAGGCAAAACAAACAATTGGCAAAAAAAATACATAAAAGATATTTAAATGCGGAAGACCTTCTCAGAATGTTCCTTTAAAAAGGATCGTGAATCAATCGACTACGATTTAATTACCGCTGGATTTTCCACGTTTGGAGAGTCGTCCTCTACGTTCACTTTGGATATTCCCAGAAATTCTCACATCCAGAGATATCACGTTTTTCAACTTTTTCCCCTTCTAATCGCCATAGTATAGTAGGTGATGAAATAACCGCATATAGTAACTTTTTTAACTATATATTATTTCCTTTTTTGAGCGGATAAATTTGATCGCATACTTTTCTATTTGTAGTTTTATTTAATAATTTAATAATGTTAGATAAATAATAAAATCGTGATTCCAGAGACAAGTCAAAATCTGTCTTGTTGTTGTTGCTAATGTTCACTTGTCTGACACTATAGTTACCCCAAGTCCACGAAATTCCTTGTGGCAAGGAGCGCAAGTTTATGCCTGTCGTTGGCAACAACCATTCAGGTGACAGTGCGATTTATAGAGTGCCCCCATTCCCTACGGACACTATACATTTACAAACATCCATACCTTCTCCGGTATTCGAACCCGAGTCCTTCGACACGGCGGTCTGCGACGCTAACCGTTATACCGGTTGTGCGGCAAATGTGTCTTACATGAGGCATGTTTCACTGTGAACTGAACTGAATATTTTAGTATCGAACAATTCAGGATGTTTCTCTTTCCTTACAAATTTGAATCATTTCAGCTGCTTAAGATGTCATCAACGTCATATGAACTTCCTTCACCACCCAAGACCAAATGTTCTAATTTGTAGACGATTAATCTTTGTGTAGAACAGATATGGGATATTTCTATATACAGAATTTTCGACAAAACTGTTCTATTTTTATGACATTTTGCATCCATTTTATAATTTCTATTTCAGATTTTTTTTAATACGAATCACAAAAATAGTAAATATTGTCGTCCTGTATTATATTTGAAGAAATTAAATACTGAAGAACCTGTATGTTTCTCGCATTGTGATAAAACAACGGTACCTAGAGCCATCCAATTTTGAATGACGTAATCCTGCTGCGAATATGGGCATGTGGAAGCCCAAATTTGAAATTTGAAATTTGTTTTATTATCAATTTCATATTTTGTGAAAATTTAGCGAATTTTTGATTAACAAACTCAAGGATTTCAAAGCGAGCCATGGCAACGTTGTACAGAAAAAGCATTTTATCTCCAGCGCGCGAGTCTCTGTATCAGAAATTCTAAAGACATGCTCAGTTTAAAATTAGTGTCCTACATTGCTCTTGAACTGAATTTTATGATTTAAGTGCGAAGAACATGATATTTAATAAATAAAGGTATCACACAAAACGTTAAAAAAACGCCCCTTTGGACGTAATTTAAAATATGAAACCTTTAAGATTTTTCTTTTTTTATACTTTTAAATTAGTGATTCATTATTTCTTCAAACACGCATTGACAGGCTTAAGAGTACTGCATTTTAAAAGCGTAAGTTTTTACAAAAAATATGACTTATGAAAAGTACGACAGAAAGGGAATTATGGCATTCATGCAAAATTGTCAATCATGCATCAGTTCTGCACGAGTTTTGCAAAATTTTCAATTCTGGCCTTGGATAATTTAACAAATCTCAGTTATGTAACAGTACAATTTATTAAAAATCTTCTGCATTTAGCAAACTCTTATATTTGATTCTAAAAATTCTTTTTGTGCGAAAAGGTTTTCCGTCATTCAGTGAATCATTGACGAACATTTGCAAAAACAAGAGTACTGAAATTCCAACGTAGATAACCTAATAAGAATTGTTTATCTGTATGCTCTTTGTTCCCAGCTTTAATTTTCTTCTGTGTGATTATTCCGATGCCCCGGAAAACAGGCGATAAAGAATTTTAGCACTGAAACAACTAGACTTCCAATTTCGAGAGGCAAGCGATAAGATAAAATGGGTATACCGCCTTTGACCAAATCTTTTAGTGCCTGTAAAGACACTGCCTATCTTGGAATAACCTTCTAAAAACTAACTTCTTTTCTTTAATTTTCTGATGAAACAGTCATCACCTTAAATATTCTGCTGACTATTAAGATAGAAGAGATTTTCGACAAGATATCTTAGCTATGATAAGTTATCAGTTGAGAATTTACGAGCCCCAAAAGTACTCTACGCAAACTGATGCAATATCAGTTACATATTTCAGAGACATTTTGATATCTAAATAACGACTGCATTTCCCATCATAGGTATTAACAATAAATTCATAAAGGAAGACATTTTGTTTTCTCATAGAATACATTAGATAATGAAACGTTTGCTAAATATTAGACTCAGCTGACCAAATCACAGAACTTCAGTAACGTAGAGTTTATCCTAAGTTAATATTGCTGGTTGAGAATTAGAAACAGATAAAATAATCTGCTATTTCGAATAATTCTTATTACGAGATAACACAGTCATTTAGATTCCAAGAACTTCGTTGTTTCCGGTTTTAAAAGATGTTGCAGTTTGCAATTCCAAGAATCATCATTATCCAAAAGTGAAAATAGTTACTTTCGAGCTCTCACGCGTAGCAAAGACGAGCGTCTCCTCTTTTCTTTATTTCTTCCGAATTCAAACGTTTAAAATAAAATTATTGGAATCGTCATAGAATTTTTTTTAAATGTGAGGAAGTGAAAGAGAATAATTCAAAGAACTTACAAATCGGTATTCCATTTAGAGTTTGTCTAAGTATTACATCCATTATTGTAAGAGGTGAAAAACCAATATTCCATGAAAAATAAACGAGCATCCTTTTTCAAGTTCTTAACTATTTAAAAAAAACCAAAAAAATTACTACTCACAACGTCGTAAATGCGTTAAATGCTAAAGAGTTACAAAAAGAATGACAATTTAATCCAGCAACTTCGTGAAGTTCTGATTAAAAGGAAATATAAAACAACTGTTCTCGACAGGTCGGCGTGAAAATGTCTTAGTTTAGTTATGAAGAAAGCAAAAGTGAAATACGTAGGCTAATCAAAAACAGATTGAACATGAATTTATTTTTTAACACATATAGGATATATGGTAGCGAATATCATCTGCTTGTGGAGGAAAAATTTAAATAAATCTGGCAATACGAAATTTGAACCTTTTCTTTTCTAACTCTTAGTAACTTACAATAAACTATGCTATAAGATCAGACGTCAGATCCCATGTAAAGATTTGAGCTGCAGCTCGAGTTTGCACCAAGAGCCTTGTTATTCACACTCTATCAGGTTCATGCTGACCAATGAACTATCCGCAGCTGCCAATCAAATGTTTATTTTCGGTTTAAGGGTCGAAACTGTGATTTTGGTGGTGATGCTCTGAAGCACTGGCGATCCCTACGTGGTGACCAAAACATTGGGTCATTTACCATTAAATTCAATGGGTTTTGACGCGATCGTATGTAAATATTTTGTAATTTCGTCGTAAATATGCATATAAATGTATATATTTTCTTTTTCTACAACACTTCAGAGTCCTAAGTATATGAAAACAACGTATTTTTAAACAACATTCCATTTTAAACGGAATTAAATGCTACACTTTTCGCAGAACAGTTTTCTCAGAATGGTTTAATTTGAATGAAATATTTTCACAAGTTTTTAGTAATTACATTAGAAAAACAATTTATGGTAATTCGATTTTATTCGGTTAAGCTCCAAAAATAAAAATCAAAGTTTATTGTATTATTAATATTAAAATTATGCATTATTTTTTTTTCTATTTATAGAACTTCTTCCTAAAATACTTTCTTAAATATGACATGATTTTTTGGCTTCTGAGGCATCTTTTAAATCCAAAAATATAAGTCAATTTATAATTAATGCTCTATTCGGTTCATTCTAAATTAGAGAATTATTAGAAATTAGCAAAATACCTTAAATAGTACTTAACTTTCTCTGAACATTTCTGAAAGGGAATAAAATAAGGATTTTTTTAAAGTATTATTTAAAACTTGTAACTGAGTTATTATAAAATGTAAAGGGAATAATTCATTTAATTATGCTTATCAGAATTTTTTACCATTAATTTCAACAATACATATTCCAAAACTCTTTATTACTTTCTTAGGGGCGCATCTCGTAGCATTTGCTTTACAGTGCCTTTTAACAGATTGCTTTCCAATACGAACAATTCTTTCTTAAATAGTTTTATAACGTATTTGTCAACAGGATTTCAATTTATGTTTACAATTCAATATTAAGGTTATTTATTATATATTTAGATAACATTTATAATCATTATAAATTAGATACATTTAATAAATAGATTTCTTCACAGTTGTTTATAAATGAATAAATTCTTCATTTCAGATACATTTATAAACAATTTACTGAATATTTATCTATTTTGTTAAAGGCAGATACATGCTTTTTACACGCACATGCATAAATACCCATACATATTTCATATTTTTCATTTCCGGCATGTGCAAATCTTTAATTTCTGTGCATTCACTATATTTTATTTTTAATTAATCCAAATAAGTAAAACGTGTAAGCCCAAAGGAATTATTTTTCAGATATATAAAATTAAAATGATGAGTTTAAAATGAGCAGGAGTAAAGCCTCTCTAAAAAATTTTAAAAGGTACATGTTACAATAATATATGGATGTGAAAAAAATTTATTTTATTTAAAACATTTTGGCGTTTAGAACATAAAATAAAAGTAGCGAATACTCTATCAAGGGTATCGAAAGACGTATGCTATTTTAAAGGTACCGTAAGGTATTTTTCATTCTTTAAGCATAACATTTTTGTTAAAATTTATATTTATGTAGTTCAACAGCTTAGAATTTTATAAAACGAATTCATAATCAAAATCGCTGTTGTTAGCTATCGAAAAATAACCAAGATGTGATTTTTGCGTAAATGTAACTAAACTATACAAATTGCTATTATCCATCACACTATAAATGTTTCTTTCATGCGAAAGTGTCCCTTTTTCGATTTGTATGGAACTGTGGTGTGTGTGGAAATACTACCAGAACATTGTAAAGCGAGCTTCTGAATGTAAACAAAGAACACCCCATCTGGTGACCGAAGATTCGAAGCAGTGCTTCACTTCTAGTGCCGGTTGGCCACTCCTCCCCTTCTTACCTCCGTGCTTTTTTCCATGCTCTGGTTCTTCTTTCAGTGTTCCTCACTTTACGTAGTCAATTTTTATTAATTTCCTTTTGGCATTTTGGGTCGATTCACTATAAGCATTGTTTCACTTTTGAGATTGTTTCCAACAAATATTATCGCCCTATACTATATTTAAAAAATTAAACAATGAAGAATCTGCATAAATGAGGGTATGTTTCTCTCACTGGGATAAGAACGGTACCTAGAGCCATCCAGTTTTGATTTACGTAACCCTCTTGTGAATATCGGCATTTGGAAGCCCAAATTCGAAATCTGGAATTTGTTTTATTATCGATTTCACATTTTGTAAAACTTGACTGAATTTTTGATTAACAAAGTCAACGATTTCATAGCGAGCAGTGGCAACGTTGGATAGAAAAAAAAAAAAAAAAAAAAAAAAAAACATTCTTATCTCTATCGCGCTGAGACTGTGTATCGGAAATTCTAAAGATAGGCTCATTTTAAAATTATTTTGCGATATTGCTGTTGAACTGAATTTTATGGTTTAAGTGCAAAGAACATGATATTTAATAAACAAAGGTAACACTCAAAACGTTAAAAAAACGCCCCTTTGGACGTAATTTAAAATCTGAAACATTTCAGATTTTTTTTTTTTTTTGTTTGTTTTGTTTTTGTTTTTGTTCAATGGCCAGCACTCGCCGTTATAGACGTTGACCACTACTAAGTTACTTTATTATTAATAAGAATTATCAACAATTTAAAATTTAAGTAACTTTTTCTGAGACTTTTCCGGACTTTTTCTGAGATGACATGCCAATATCCAGATTTCGATTCTACGACTCAAATTATGCCAAATTAATTGCCAATGATACTGTTATTGAATTGAATTTTTATGTGGTTCAAATGCGAAGAACATGATATTTAATAAATAAAGGTAACACGTAAAACGTTAAAAAAACGTCCTTTTGGGCGCAATATAAAATCTGAAGGCTTTCAAATTTTCTTTCTTTTTTTAACTTTTTTCTGTCTTTCTTTTCTTTCTTTTTTTTTTTTTTTTTTCTTTTTTTTTTCTTTTTCTAACGCTAGAATATCTGTTGATACACTACTCTCAAATACAATAAGTTGTCTAAGACTAACTTCATACTGTGCAATCACACTAGTTTTACACAAGCGTTACTTTTTTTTTATACATAAAAAGAACAATGCATACATTTCCTCAGCACTTTTTTAACTGTAAAAGAAACGAGTTGTTATCCGTTATCTGGACAATTTACGATCATTTGCAAATATTCGGCTTGTAAAAACTGACAAGCAGCGGGTTATGACGTCAAGGGAAGTTGGAATGTTGCCATTTCTCGCTTTCGAAATAGGCAAATAAGCAAAGACGAAAGCGGTGGGATGGGTTGGTAATGCTTCTCTCTCTAAATGCGTCGGCAGAATTCGTTTCGAACCAGTCCTTTGTCTTTTGACAGCTAAATCACAACGAAAAATCCGGCAGTGCCTTCAAAACAATGTAATTTACGATTTATGTGAATTTTGGTGGAATATATTTCATTATTGTCTTCTCGATTCCGGATCTTAACATACGTCAACGACAATGATTTTATCTTTCTATAAATACTATAGTAGCTCGAAATAACCCAATTTGCGTTTTGTTTTTTGTTTGCATTTGTTTAATAGACTATTTATAGACCTTAGCGAACATTTACTTTTATTGTTCTATTTTTTGTGGGGGGAGGGGGGTGCTTTCTGCGCAGTAAGCTAAGCAATAATCGAGCTTAAAACTGATTTAATCTTAAAACATAAAAATATTAAAATACTAAAATCTTAGTTCATTATAAAAACCGATAAGGACTCCCATTCAGTAGCAGTAAATATTCTAAATGTTTTTTTTTTTTTTTTTTTTTTTTTTTTTTTTTTTAATATCTCAAAGAAATATTATTGTTTTCAATTTCAGTGAAAAGGCATGCAACGTAAATAGTCATTGTTGCCAATGGACAATATATATATTTAGTGTAAAACTACTCGCTGAATACAGAATTAAGCATTAAAAAAATAATTTTATTTGGACTTCTTAACAACTGTTATCTTATACCACGAGCGTCGCAGGGAAAATAAATTCAGTTGCTAATGTTTTAACTTGTATCCATCACCTTCTTGCATACAAATTAAAATCTAACAGTTCTTTTGAAATTTTGTAAAATTGAAATTCTATATATTTCTTTTTACAGTTCCATTCAAACAGTACCGTATGTTATTAATGATTTAATTTTCATTTTTAATTAATGCTAATTTAAATTTTCATTTTTAATGTTTAATTTTTCACTTTTAATTAATACAAATAATATTACGAGTTGGCTACGTGCCAATCCGAAGCCTGCCAGTGTTTTCTAGAGCACGATTCTGCAAACATTTTGCTGTTCAGTTTGTGTATTGGGGTCCCTGAATATAATTTCCAGCTTCATTATCAAATATTTTGGTCAATTTTTGGTCATACGGGAGACACAATTTTTGTGTTTTATTTTTTATAAACGAGCACAAACTTTTCCTAGATATAATGACAGGGACTTGAGGTATGTGTTAAAAGTTTTATACTTCCTTATAGGAAGTAAAAGAAGCATTGTAATCACGAAAAATTCCGGGTACCACATTTCAACGAAAATATCCATTTTGGCCACTATCGAATGCAATTTAACGATGTTTTTGCGTGCAATCTGTACTTGTGGACAGAATAAAGGACTCTTCCCCCCCCCTCCAAAAATTATAAAACTGATTTAAAATGGATTCAGAAGAGATTTTTTTTGTGGCGTCTGTACGTTCGTGTGTACGTATGTATCTCGCAAAACTCAAAAACGAATAGCCTCAGAACGTTGAAATTTTGTCGACCGTCTGACTCGGACAGATGAGAATGTTTACGGGTACCGCATGCGAATTAGGTAAGCGGCGCTGAATCATCTGTGAAAAGATGTTTCTTTTTTATTTTTTTAATTTCTTTTATACATCGTTGTAGATTAATTATAGTATTTGAATAGAACATGGGGCAACGATTACATAATTTTTCAGATGATATAAGTTTCGTGCATTCTGAGTTATAAAATGAATGAGATGTAACGCTGTTAAGTAGACCTAGCGCCAGAGTGTCGCTATGGTAAATAAATGTACTGGATTTTAATGAGTGTATTTATTCTATTGTGGTTTATGCGCTATCGGAGAAGTAGAACTCAATAAGTTTAAATGAAAGTCAGGAAAAAATGCTTATAATTTAATATTCCGTACAAGGAAATCATGTGCTGTACACATCAGGTTTTTCTTAACTAGAGATGCGAAATCTGAGATGCCTCACGAAGTCTTTTGTTTCCGCTTTGATCCTGCGACGGCTCGATGATTTTAAATGATTGTCGAGAAAAGGTAAAAGTAAACATTTTATAAATCAGTTCAATGCCCGCTAATGTAAGCGGAAATACAATCCGAAATGAGAAGGGAAAAGAAGGCATAAAATACACACTTTAAAAAACATTTCCTTGCGAAAGACATTAGAAAATTTCATAATGAATTAACCTTTCCTCTCTTCCTATTATGTTTAGCAACAATTATCAGTCAGATGAGTTGAGTAAATATTCTACTAGTTGAGTGCCGAATGAGGTCATGGTCGTTCAAGCTATTCAACCCTGGAAGTGAACAGAAAAAAGGAACCTTCTTTTGAAGATACGAAAGACAAGAGTGCGGAATACGAACTTCGCCTTTCCGTAATGACGTAAATATTGCGTCACTCGAAGTATGAATGAAATACCAGTTCTGTCAAGGCGACAAAATAAAGCGGCGCGTGTGTGAATTGATTGTCTTGTTGCATACACGAGAGATAACAACCTGGCTTTAAGAAACTGCGGAAGCCCTCAGTTAATAACAATGGTCTAAAAGGATAATTAACTAACTAAAAGTGAAAGGATCCTGATTCTTTAAGCTTGCAAATATATTTGTTTGAAAACTCCAAACGTAGTAGCTCAGTATAAAATTGTAGCGCTGTAAGTACTGGTGGACGGAGTTTCTTAGAAATATTCATTGTTGACAGTAGGAATGTCAAACTCACAAGTAAACCTTCTCATCTTTGATACCGGTTTTCTGAGAGCTTATATTACAAGTAGAAAAACTGAAATCTTAGGGGCAGAGGAATAAGGGTTTAGGAGCTATAGAATCCACAAAGTATCAGTAAAATGTTGTAAAAACATGACATCAAACGTCGTTCAAATGCTCGTTTCACGTATTTATATGAACTAATAATATGGTAAGAAGGTGGAGATCTCAATATAAAGGAAAAAGCAACTCGTTGAAAAGAAACAATATACGTTGGGATGTTGAAAATGTGACTTGTTATCGACTTCAAACAAAATCTATTATAAGAGACAATCAATGTGCAGTTCATCTAATAAGCATTGAGACGGGCGAAGAGACATTTAACATTGGACAAATTCACAAAAGCGATAGCCTTACACTTTGAACACTCATCGTTGGCCAATGAATCGGAGAGCAGTAATCCATTGGCCCAATCCACATTCCAGGTTCGTCGTTCAAGTATCCGCCCTTATAAAAAGCATACTGAAGTTCTTGAAACGATGAGCGCTGAACTGATTTGGTGAAATGGCTGCAGGGATGGAAAACTATGCCAAATGTGCTCCTGTGTCTCGATAATGATTGTGTCCGGTATGTAACGAACAAAAGATTTGTATTGTCTGAAGAAATGAATATCCAGAAGGCTGGATTTTCCCCGTACATCCTTCAGGTACCAGTTCTTTTTGTAGGACTTTACCATCAGGTACTTCGGAAGCAGACAGCTCATGAACATGCAAGAAATAGATACTTCATCACGAGAATATGTCCATCTAATACACACTTTAATGATATATTCTGGGTCCTATAGCTCCTAAATGCTTTTCCCTCTGCCCCTAAGACTTCACAGGTTTTCTACTTGAGACATAAGCTTTCAGAAAATATATGGGTTTCCGGAAAACCGTTATCAAAGGAGAGAAGGTTTACTTGTCAGTATCTCAAGTGAGCCAAATAGTCATTATTCATAACAAAAGGCCATTTTCGTAGTTAATGAAGCCGTGATGTGCAAATACATAAAATCTCACCTATTGCTGATAATTATTTAAAAACATAGAAGGTCATAAGGAAATCCGAAGAGTAGATGGATGGATATCTATTGCTTCTTTCCCGACACTGGCATCTTTCTCATACAAGCAACTTTCCAGTGTTTGGAGACATGTTGCTCGCACTAATGATTTTCAAATGATTTTTCAGGACAGAGGTATTTTGCTCCTCCTTTCTGCATGCTTTCGTGGTGTAACGGTAGCACACTCGGCGCGGATTCGAGAAGTCCCAGTTTCGAGCCCCGGCGGGAACATTGCTCATTTTTCACGTTTCCAGCATCAAAATAACCTAATGACTCTACAAGGTCAGATGAAATGTGGATCTCGCTCCTTCCTTTTTATAAATGAGGAAAGTTGTTCACACTGGTGTGTAACACCGAGCAGTGGAAATCAGGTACGATGCAAATTCGTGCGGTTTTGTGAACCGTGCAGGCAAACGTATCATAAAAATTCGAGGGTACACTGAATTTTTGCTTTAGAGTTGAGTCGCACTGAATATTTGAATTCCATCTGTTGTTGTTGCGTTGTTGCTTATGCTCATTTGTCTGACGTAGTCAGCCCAAGTCTACGAAATCTCCTCGTTGCAAGGAGCGCTAGAATACACCTGCCATTGGCAACAGCCTTGAGCACCATTCAGGTGACAGTGCGATTTAACTCAGTTTCGCCCCCCCCCAATTTTTATGGAGAGCACCCCGGTCCCCCACCGAAGGTCACCCACCCCTCTCCCCTTGCACCAAACCACACGAGACGACTTTTGGCTCCCCGAATATTTAAAGTGTTGCCATGCCGCACCGACATTTACAAACATCCATGCCTTCTCCGGGATCGGAGCCCGCGCCCTTTGGTACGCCAGTCAGCGACGCTAACCACTATACTGGTATGGATTATGTACTAGTATGGATATATGGGATTGCACTTTCTCATTGACAATTGAGGAACTATTTCTACACACAGATCGTCTCTAGGGCTCCAGTTTAGCACCTGAGATTATATATACGTTTCAATATTTAGAGCTCCAGTTTTTATTAATATATTATAATTATATTTTCTTTGTTTTCTCTGGATCGGCCACAGAAAAATAAAAAAAAAAAAAAAAAGATAAATGAGACAGAAATATGAGTCAATGCCGCAAAAAATCCCGCCCTTGGCATGTCCAACTCGCGGCCATCCTTTTCCACAGCCTGATGTGCAGGCGACTTGGTTTGCGAAGAAATCTTTCTACATAGAGCGAAAACTTCTGTAAAGGTATTGCAGCTCTAACTGCACTAGGCTCTGTCTCTGGATCACCAGTCAAAATTTTTGTGCTGATAGGTAGAGGAAGGTAGAATTATTTCCTTTAAACTGTGAATGGAAAGCGTCGCTTTATTAAACTAAACTGACTGATTTCTTCCCTGGTCAGAATACCGGCCACCACAAGTTTACGAGATTCATTTTCAAAACATGCGTAAATTGGCAGAAAGATTCAGACTTTATGCTGACCTTCAGTTCAGGCAGAGTCCGAATGTTTATTTAATAAATACATCTTTTAGGGATCCCCACAAATCAAGAAAATCCCATGGGTTTAAGTCTCGAAAGTATGGTGATCAATCTTAATATCTTGTAATCGCATAAGCTTCGTCAAAGTTCTTCGTCAAAGCAAAGGAATTTTTGCTTGTTGACCAACGTTAGATGCAGCGCAGGAAAATTGTTCTTGAAACATCTCGTTACTAGAAGGTAAGAATCATATGCTGCGAAAAAAATCAAAATACGTTGGTTGCACTTGTATAGAAATCCTTATAGGATTTTTAAGTCTCAAAGATATATGGATACCAATCAAAATTGGTGGTTAATTTACCCCCCCCCCGTTGTTGCATATTCAGCGACTTTTCGCGTACCACGTACCACATCTCCTTTCTTATACTCGCACAGAATGCAGCGACCATAGCGAGGCGAAGGGCACCTCATATGTAGCAATTCTAGGATTTTATTGCGCAATTATATTGAATAATATGCACCTCATCCGTTGATAAAATATTCTTGAGGTGTATTTCATCAAATCATTTTCCATTTTCTGAAGAAATCGATTCTATTCTACTAAGAAACAGTAAGGCTTGTTCCACTAAAATCTAGCACACCGATGTAGAAAGCAAGATAAAAAAATGGTCAGGAAAAAGTAAGATAAAATTGTCTGATAAAAAAGGATGCATTGACGTCATCAAAATGCCAAAGTAGACTTTTGTAATAAATATAACAATAATATTTACAATAAATTTTACAGTTATAAAAAAGAAAATACACAACATCGCCACACCAAAAAGAATAAAATTCACAACAACAACAAAAAAAAAAAAAAAAAAAAAAAAAAAAAAAAAAAAAACTGCGTAGCATAAATAGGCTAAACCTAGTAAGGTACCACATTCTGTAAAACACTGTACAGCAAAATAAGGTTAGGCGTCAGTATCCCTTAGCGATATATTGTTGCGTACGATATATTGTTGCGTTCTACCGGTTAGGGGATTTTGAGTACCTGATGATAACACTTGATGAAGAATCAAAACACAATTTATTCGCCAGTAAGCGCTATTACACAGAACAGTGCGCAAGACACGTTTGCATTCGTCGAAAAACTACAATGAACATGCTGAAACAATCAGCAACACAGCCTTTATGCTACATCGGTGAAGACAGCTTCAGGGCAAAGCACTAAAGTACAGCTCCCGACTCGGTCGATCGCTTTCAAGCTAATCTCTGAACTCAAGACACTCACTGCTCTCAAGCTACTACTGCTCTGCTGAACTCAAAATACTCCAAGTACAGGCAAGGTATTATTATTATAAGGGCACAGCCCCGATCCTCCTAGCCCGAACAAGCCGGCCGTATGATCCAAAAATGGGACAGGCCAGGAAAAAACATATAAAGTCCAAAATCTGAGTCTCAGTGCCGAATTCCAATTCTATCTTTGTTCATATTTATAATCTTCATTATTATCGCTGCACAATCTTTCAAATTTTAATAGTCCATTTTAAAATCTTCCTTAAAATTCTTTCTACATTTCTCTCTTACTACGGGTAAGCGTACATTCATCGACGAAGTGCCTTGCGTCCCCAAACTTAGCACACATTAAGCATTTATCATTATTCTGTAGATGGAACGAATTAAAATAAGCCGGGAAACGCCCATGATTAGTCAGTACCTGATTTATATCAACGTTATTTATAATATTCATCTTCTTGTTTAACTTTGTATTTTTCATTAACTCTTTTTACTTCCTTGTACGAAGTAAAAAGGAAGTATTGTAATCGCGAAAAGTTTCAGGCAGCATATTTCAACGAAAATAATCCATTTTGACCGCCATCGAATGCAATTTAACGATGATTTTGCGTGACATCTGTAAGGAAGGACAGAATAAAAGACTCTTTTCCTTCAAAAAAATTATAAAACTGCTTTAAAATGAATTCTGAAGAGAAATTTTTGTGTCGTCTGTACGTACGTACGTATGTATCTCGCATAACTCGAAAACGAGTAGCCTCAGAACGTTGAAATTTTGTATAAGACTACTATAACATGTAGATGTGCACCGCGTATTTTGGTTGCAATCGGCCGCACCAAACGTATATAAATATACGTATATATATATCTACTCTGTTGCCCGGCTCGGTGATCTCATTTTCTTTACTCTTATATGCTTGTAAACTGTACATTTTTTGCTTTCAAAATTATTGAATTATGTTGTTCTTATCTTCCGGTTAAGGTTTTTAGGCCTTTAGGAAATGTGCAAGCAATATTTGTAGAATTATCAACAATTTAAAAGCTGTTTAAGTGCAGTTAAGCTTAATTTTTAAATAACATGGCAGACATGTTTGTTTACATTTGAAACAGCAGAATAGTAGATTTGTTGCCAATCTAGAGAGACTAAGCTTCGCAACAACGAAGATAACGCCTTCATTTATTATTTCGAATTAAATCATGCTTAATCCTTTCTGGAATTTTTTTCGAGGAAATAAGTGTTTAAGATTTACTTCGTAATTTTTAATATAGATATTTTGAGTTTTTAGGTATTTTGGCCTTCTCGCGAAGTGAGAACTGACTTAATTGAATGAGAAATACTCAATCGTCTGTGAAAAACTGTTCCTTTTTGTTTTGTTTGCTTAATTTCTTTTATACATCGTTCTAGATTTATTATAGTATTTGAATAGAACATGTAGTAACGATTAGATAATTCTTCAAATGATATAAATTTTGTGCATTCTGAGTTATAATATGAACGAAACATAACGCTGTTAAGTGAACCTAGCGCCAGAGTGTCGCTATGGTAAACAAATATTGTGAAATTTAAAGAGTGCATTTAGTCTATTGCGGTTTATGCGCTATCGACGAAGTAGATTAAATACAATCCAATAAGTTTAAATGAAATGCAAGAAAAAATACGTATAATTCAATATTCCGTACAAGGAAGTCATGTGGTGTACACATCATATTTTTTTCTTATTAGACCGCTCCCAGAAAAAAATCCATTCTGTATAAATCCAGTTTTCCATTTCAGTTATGATCTTTTTTTTTAAATCTTGGATATCAAAATTATCGGTCCCATCCCCAAGTGGAGCCATTTTAGCAAGGGTGTCCGCTCTTTCATTTCCGACAATTCCACTGTGTGCTTTCACCCAGGGTAATTTAAAATATGTTTTCTTTAAGCCTTTTTAAACAAGTCTTATTTCATTTTATGGTTTAAGTGCGAAGAACGTTATATTTAATAAATAAAGGTAATACATAAAACGTAACTAAACGCCCTTTTGGGGCGTACTATAAAACTCGCAAGCTTCCAGATTTTTTTAACTATAAAATTACTGTAAAATAATACTTACGGCTTAAAACTTGCGGCTAAAATTTATGATGGTGCTAACAAGCTATCTCTTAACCGCATAACCTACATACGTCAGATCATCTTCTATGGACGCTTGTACTCAAATTATATGAAATATTAAAACTAAAATTTAAGCGAAATAGAACAGAAATACTCCAATATTTGTTGAGAAAACTAATAACGAAACGTAAGAAACTGAGTGGCTTGGATTGGAATCGAATCCGTTTCAATGTTGTTAATGCTATCAAAATTTTAATGTATTAGTTTTTCACGTTTCATTACTATTTTCCTCAAAAGATGGCGTTACTTTCGTTTCCGCTTTGCTCTCTATCCACTCCTTTCAATATCAAATCGTTGTCGATCATCCTATTTTTGGAAAAAAAAAAAAAAATTTTTTTTCCTTCTGAAGAAGAGGGAAATGTGTAAGATCACTTTGAAAATCGATGAAGTTTATTGAAAATCTACGTTTAACTATAGTGGCTTTTCTGCCTCATTTTAAAATTATGTAGTATGTTTTTATGTGCAAATAATATCCTGAAGAGAAATCATATTTAGAAAGAGTTATGATGTTCAGAATATTGATTTTACGTTGTATTTAGGTTGAGTTATAAGTAAAATAAAAGAATATATTCCAATCGGGCTTGACTAGGAATAAAATTTACGGTATTTACTCCATCTAAAAAAAATAATAATAATAATAAAAAAAAAACTGTGAAGGTTGAGTAAGAACTGGGCTGACTCGTTACTAAGCCGTACATGATAATCGAAAAGAGAAAATGCATTGGGTAGGAATAATCAGTAAGAATTTGTTAGTTAAAGCACAGACCTAAGATAAAATTTTAAAAAACGTCCGTGTTAATGATAAATTCGTTGTTATCTTGTAACGACTTTCAGAAGAAAATAAAATAGTTGCTTATCTTGTAAACATTCCTCAGAAATTTTCGTGGAATCTACTACTGTTTCTGTTCTTTGGATTTCTAAACGTCAAAAAGATCGGTGATATATCTGCTTTTAGATGTAAAATATTTACAAACATTTAAAATGTTAAATATGAACAAACACCCATATAACACATTATGCTTAATATCTTGGTCGATTTTTAAAGTGTTATCTTGATTACAGTATTTTTTATCAATTTCATAATAATTCTTGAAAATATGTATTCAGCAACAATCATTTTGTAAATTCATTATCTTTCTGTACTTAATTAGAATTTCAATTTTAAAATTTCCTTTTTTTCTGCACTTTTTTAAAACGTAAAATAACATAAACAGAAAAATATAGTATGCTGCCGTAAAAAAAAAATATATATAGAGAGAGAGAGAGAGAGAGACAAGACTGCAATCTATATATTACTATAAAATTTTATCATCATTTTATTAATCCGTTATTAAACTAATTAACTTATTGAAATGTTAGAGACATATGTCATTTTTTAAATGAATTTCATCAAAAGAAAATATTGCAATCGCGAAGAGTTTCGGGTATCATATTTAAAAAAAATATCTATTTTGACCGCTCACGAATCCATTTGAATGATGTTTTTGCATGATATTTATACATACGGACAGAATAGAGGACACTTTTTCAGAAACCGGATTAAAAAATAAATTTTAAATGGGTTCGGAAGAGTTTTTTTTTTTTTTTTTTTTTTTTTTTTTTTTTTTTTTTGTGTGTGAGTGTGTGTGTGTGTGTGTGTGACTTCTGTACGTACGTATATTACGAGAGAGTTATATTCACATAACTCTAGAGTAGCCTTAGAACGTTAACATTGTGCATATGGGACTGCCTTAACATGTAGTTGTGCCCCTCCCTTTTCTGTTGCAGTCGGTGGCACCAAAAGTATATAAGTGCATATATATGCAAACCCATTCTGTTATATGGTATGGTTCGGCAAGCTAAGTCTTTTTATTCTTATAAGTTGGTAAATTGTGCATTTTTTGCTTTTATAGGGATTTAATTACGTTGTTCTGGTTGAGGATTTTATGCCTCTAGTTAATCTGCATTCAGTCGTTGTAGAATTATCAACAAATTAAAAGCTATTTAAATGAGATTAATTCTAACGAAGCACCTGTTTGTTTATATTTGAAACTTAGTAGAATAGTGAATTAAGTCAGTTTCTGCACCTTCAGTGTCTTTTTGCAGAGTGGGACCAAAAGAAAACTTTCGTTTTGTGCACCAAACAATCTGCCTTCATGCCCGCTGGCCGAATTGCTTGTGTTTGCCTAGAAACTCTAATTTTAATTGTAAATATTATTTTTTTACTGTTTTAACTCTGTTTTTTTTTTTTTTTTTTAATTTTATTTTAGAATTTTTAATGGAGATATTTTGAGTTTTTATGCATTCTTTCCTTGCCGCGAAGTGAGAACTGAAGTAATTACTGAAGCATCTCTAATGAAATTCGAGGAAAATGATGGTGTTGGTGTATTTAATTATGGCAAAGCACACGAGGGCTATCTGCCTAAGGGGAGGGATGCCTTTCGTGGAGGACTTTCTAAGGGAAACTGGCTCGTATACACGTTATACATGGGGAAAACCACGAAAACGCCCATGCAGCCAGCCCGTTCGCGGGATTCGAACCTCGGACCGAACTACCAGTGTTCAGCGACTTTACCGCTCGGCCGCTGGTGGGCCTTGAGGAAAATGAAATGCTGCAAAAACTGTGTATAGTTAGGCCGTATAAGAAAGTCGTGTGGAATCCACATCAGATTGTTTTCCTTACTCATAGTGTACGATCTATCGTCATTCAAAATCTGGCACTCTCGTCGGCTAATGAAATGCAAAATTATTTCAAATTAAAATGTAATTTATTTTAATATGTGGTATAAATTTAATACAAAGAGTTCCTAATAATTCTAAGTATTATATAGTACGCAAAATGTTGCTACACCATTTAATTTTATTACAGGATTTAAGGAGGATTTCATTGTTGTAGGATATGTACTAAATGCCAATTTTTGTGTTATTTTATACCAACGCACGTAATATGACGTTAGAAATAGCTTTTGTTAATTAAATAACGGTGCATATATTTCTAAAAATTATTATATGGATATAATATAAATTACATTAATGAAATGTTTTTAGCTTTCATAAGGGAGTTATACTTTACGAAATAAAATAAAGATATAAATTATTAAAATGTGCGTTTGTTGCTTTAAAGTCCGTACATCCATTAAACAACTATGGTTCAAATTTGAAAGTTAAATTAAAGGTATCGCATACAATGACAATGTTTTGAAAGATAGATAGAAAGACCAGCGGGGAAGATAACTAAGATATTTCATCTCGTACAATAATTACTTTTGTCACATTGCATGGATAATAAATGGTCTGATTTAGTTTATTACTTTAAATAGGCGCTTCAAGGCCATTTGCGCCCGCCCGATTTGCGATCGTAACTTATGTCATCATCTGCACGTCATTTGAGGCTGTGGTTCAAGTCAGCCTTCCTTCATATGCTTGTGGCTTGCTTCACGCTAAACGAAAGTAAAGTGGGGAAAACAATTAAACTATTCGCCCCTTTTTCCCGCAGCTGCTGTTGCCGGATCAAATTGGGTGGCATAAAATAATCTTGAAATTCCTGTTTTAAAGTAACAAACTATAGTGTAATAATATCATAACCGCGCTCGAAAATTGCCGCAAAAGACAAGTTAAACATAATTATAATGTTTAAAAAACACATATACACATGTTGAAGACGGATTTATCTAGAGATCTCGATTTTGTTACGCTGCCCAGACGGTGTAGTGGTTAGAAGAACCTGACTGCGATATCGAAGGATATCCGTTCCCCAGTTCGAGTCCCGGAGAAGGCATGGAAGAAAAATTGTCTTCCCTTCATAGGGGGTAACGGTGGTCGCCTATTAGGTTCCTCCACAATAAAATGGTCGCCACTTCTGGCCTTAGGAGTGACAAGCACCCGCCATTGTAGGGGGAAAAAATTTTTTTTTTTTGTTACTGTGACATGTTTTGGAAAGGAGATGCGATACATCTCAAGATATATACGCTGTGAAAATGTCCAAGTATGGAATCTATATGTTACGTTTTTACACATTGGATTTTAATGTTTTTAATAATCTATTTTCTAAATTAATTCTTAATATACCAGCTTGGAATATTTGAGATATATTTTCAAATTCTGTTCCCATGGATTTATTTCTATTTATAATACATTTAAAATATTTCTTTTTTATACGAGATTTTTTTTTCTTCTTGTAAATGCTGCATAGTAGAAGACAGGAATTCAATTAGGGAATTAATGGTGACAGATCGAATGAAATGGACATGATGGGGGAGCATCGTTTTCTGCGGAGTTTGCCAACGTACGTATGGACTGTATATTTTTTTCTCATACCTCCTTCTTTTTTTTATTTCCCCACGTATGCGAATGTGAAGAAATTTCGAATTGGAAGGAGAAGAAAGTTTATCTTCGTGTGCCCTGTCTCTTTTCGTCATCTGTGTAATCTGCACCTTAACCTTAGACCCCCGAGAAAATGAAAGCGGTACTTACGTCAGAATAGATCGATAAGATCCGCGATCTCAAGTAGATCCTCGGGTGGTCTGTCGCCTCCTGAAGTCGTGATAAATTCGACTCAAGATCTGTGTTCCCATTGCAAACAATAGATTTCGAGTGCATAATGGCTTCGTTGAGCTAAAGAACGTGTGCTACCCCCAAGGGCAAACGTCTGAACACTTCCGCTGACATAAGAGGAATCGTCAAAGATCTTCTGGCTTTCTTTCTTTCTTTCTTTCTTTTTTTTTTTTTTTTTCTTTTTAGCCCACAGGAGCAATTTTCCCAGAGGGGATATTAATTTCGTTTTGGCATTTTGCGTCGGTTCACTTTTCAGGTTGTTGCCATCAAATATTAGAGCTCTGCATTAGATTTAAAGAAATTAAATAATGAAGAATCTGCATGAATGTATGTGTTTCTCTCACTGTGAAAAAACAACGGGTACCTAGAGCCATCAAAATTTGAATAACGTCCGTTTCCATCTGAATATCAGCATCTAAAAGCCCAAATTCGGAATTTTTTTTATTTTATTTTTTATTTATTTATTTATTTATTTATTTATTTTTTTAAGAAAAAGAAATCCTTGTGCACCACAAAGTATCACACGAGACTTACAAATCGTAAGTAAAAAAGCCAAAATTGTAAATAATAACATTAATTTTCAGTAATACAATGAAATCATACAGAAAAAAAAAAAAAAAAAAAAAAAAAGTAAATACAAAAGTATAAAAATGTATTATAAAATTATATATAATGTTTAAAATAAAATTCAACAAACTCCTTGAAAGTTGGGTAGGCCGAAGCTGAAGATACAAAATCATAACATTTCGGCGGCCAATGAATTCCAATTAATTTTAATCTCCATTTCAATAGATTTCTTGCTTTATCAAGCAATGAGCAGTCAAAAAGCAGGTGGAAAACCCTTTGTTGGACGCTAAGATTGCAATAACACAAATTGAAAGACGTCAGCTTAAACCGTTAAAATAAACATTCAACTTACCATGTCCAGGCAAAAATTGTGTTTAACTTTAAAATTGAGCAACAAGTCCTTACTTTTCAGTCTTTCAAAAATAGTTGGGAAGAATGTTTTTGTATTTGCTTTGGAAGAACGCTTTGGAAGTTGTTTTATTATCTTTTTTTGATTAACAAACTCAACGATTTCAAAGTCCTACAAAGTCAAGAGTAGGGTGTAAGGAGCCCTTTATTAACTCAATATAAAGTTCACAGACTCGTGCTTACAAACGCCAGCACTTTTGGCTTAACTCAAACGATAATAAATAACTTAATATTAAAAGAAGTTAAGTGATATTCTAACGGCTTCACGGGTTAACTAGCGCGCAGGCTGACTCTGAATCGAAAAGTCGGTGTAAACAAGCCGAATGGCAAGAACAGGGCAACGTCACAGAAATCTAATCGCTAGAAAATCAGAAATAGGAACGTGCCTTCAGGCAGGCAGAATATGCTCCGATTTCACCTTCCCTTAATAGCTTCTTTCTGCCTCATTTGAATACACGCAAGATCGTCGATTTACATTCTGGCAAGAAAGTAGAGTTGAAAGCAAGAAAGATAGGAAAGCTACTTCAACATAAAATAACTGTTGACAAAATTAAATAAATTCTCATAATACTAGCATTTTGAGCAAATAGTTATTATGAAAAAGAATATATATGTATATATTGATTTTAATACGTTCAGCTAACAATCAGTTATAATACAAATATTCGTTTTGACCACTCTCGAATCCATTTGAACGATACTTTTGCGTGATATCAGTGCGTACGCATAGAACAAAGAAATCTTTTTTTTCCAAAACAAATTGCAAAATGGATTTAAAATGCATTTAGAAGAGACTTTATTATGACGTCTTTACGTATGCATCTATGTATCTCGTATCAATAACGATTAGCTTTAGAGAGTTGAATTTTTGTATACGGGACTGCTATAACATGTAGTTGTGCACCTCCTTTTTTGGTTGCAATCGGCCCCACCGAAAATGTATAAATAAATATAGCAACATTATTCAATCACTTTTAAAGCAAAAAATGCACAATTTAGTAATATATAAGAATTAAAAATTTTATATATCTACGTATATGTACCCGCTCTGTTATCCGGCTCGGTGAACTCAGTTTCTTTAATTCTTACATATTTGTAAATTGTCCATTTTCTGTTTAAAGGTGATTGAATAATGTTGTTTTTATATTACGGTTAAGGTTTTCAGGCTTTTAGTTAATCTACATGCAATAATTATAGAATTTTTAACTGAAATTTAAATTTAATTTTAGTCTTTATTTAAAATTTAATTTTTATTCTTATTCATTAAATTATATTAAATTATATTAAAATTAAGCCTAACGAGGCGGTCATTTGTTTACATTTGAAACTCTTCTTAGAATATTGAATGAAGTCAGTTGCTGCACCAACTTCAGCACCAGTTTTTTTTCCAATGTGAACAAAAATTAGCTTGCAGTTGTTTGCACCAGAAATTTTCTCTTCCTGCCCGCTGGCTAAAATACTTCTTATCCGTTTAATTTTAATTGTCATTTTTTAACTGTATTTCATGTTTCAGGTTTTTCTATATTGTTACGAATTTGGTATTTAAAAAGCTAATGTTAGTTCAGTTATAAATTAAATGGTTTTATTTCTCGCGCAGTGCAGCGCGTGACGAATATTAAAAGAAAGCTAAGCCGGAAAAATTAAAAATACAAGAGCGCGTGCGTTAAATAAATAAATATCTCTTTTTGATTTCGAGAAAGTGCTGGAAAATTCTAGCGCGTGATTTTAAAATCTTATAAAAGGAGGAAAACATCTCAGTTTGTAGTAGTTGCTTAATTTGTTGTTGTTTAGAAAACTACTGTTGTTGATTGTAGCGAATTCGCGGATTAGCGTTCTTTAGCTGTTTTGAATTACGTTCTATTGGACATTTGAGTAGTTAAAAGAAAACTACTGTGAGATATTGTAATACTGCGTGATAATTTGAGAAAATTTAAGCATTTTTGTTGTGATAATAATAAATTTTTGTTCATTTTTCATCGGACTTGTGCATTCATTTAGTAACGAATCCGTACGCACGCAACAATTTTTGGTGTCAGGAGTGGGGTTTGAATGCCAATCACAAGAGCGATGGAAGAACAGTTAAAACAATTCATGGTAGCCTTTGCTACATTTAAAGAAGAAATGAAAGACTCTGTTAAAGAAGAAATTAGGTCCGTTAAAGAAGAAATGAAGTTGGGCCAGGAATCTGTTAAGGACGAAATGAAAGCCGTTCAAGCTGGTCAAGAAAAGATTGAAGCAGGTCAAGAAGAAATGAAAAGAGAGATTACCTGCATAATAGAAAATAAATTTGAAGCTATGGAAGGCAGAATTGACACAGTTGAAAATAAAGTTGGACTAATTGAAGAAAGAATTTCTTCGGTGAAAGAAGAAATAGAAGAAAGAGTTTCTTCTGTAAAAGAACATATAGAAGGGAGAGTTTCTGCTGTGGAGGAAGAATTGAAGGAAGAGTTTGTGCCTTCCAACACCAAATCGAACAACAAATTGATGAGAGAGTTTCTGCAGTTGCCAAAGAAATGGATACTTTAAAGAAATTCGTAGCGTCGGCAGGGAGCAGGAGTGATGATTTTAAATTCTTACCAATGCCTGCTCGTCCACCTCTGAAGCTATCCACATATGATGGGAAGACCTCCTGGCAGGTGTATAAGACACAATTTTCTATCGTGGCGGATGCGAATGGATGGGATTCCCAAGCTAAGGCCTGTCATCTCGCCGCTTCTCTAAGAGCCGACGCAGCGGATATCCTTCAGACTCTTCCCGAAAACAAAAGGTTAGATTTCGAAGCTCTGTCCGGCGCCTTGGAGTTGCGCTTTGGGGAGAAGTGTTTAAAAGACTACAGCAGGCTCCAATTAAAATCTCGTCAACAGAAGCCTACCGAAACAATTCAGGAGCTCGCCGCGGATGTTGAAAGGCTGTCCCATCTCGCCTTTTCGGAATGCCCGACAGAAACAAGGGAAATCCTGTCCTTGCAATACTTTATTGACGGCATCCGAGATACTGAAATACAGAAAGCTCTACGAATGGCGGATGTAAAAGATTTAAAAAGTGCTCTAGTGTACGCCATGAAATTTGAGGCAGCCCAGCAAGCCACTCGTCGAGACCGCCACCCAGTCAGAGCTGCTTAAGTCCAGGAGCCAGGGGATCAAGTCACCGCTCGACTTGACGATTTAACTAGACAACTGAACGCCTTGAGACGGAATATTGGTGAGAAGAAACCGACCGTTAAGTGCTGGAACTGCGGTGCTGAAGGACACATACGACGAAACTGCAAAACACCCCAGGGTACTGATGTTAAGACCGCTTCTAACAAGCAGCAGGGAAACTAATTAGTGGCCATCTCGCGGGGCGGAGGTTGCCAGATAATGAAAAGCCCCCGTTTAAAGCGCTTCAGATTTCTGCAATGAGAGGCGGCAGTAATGGACTTTTCATAATAGGACATATTAATGGAGTTCCGTGCAATATGACTATAGATACAGGAGCCAACGTCACCATCATCCAAAAAGATTTGGCTCAGCAACTAGGAAACAAACTTATCTGGACGCTGCCCTGCGTTACCCTCCAGACTGTGTCCGGTGAGAAGATCGACATCGACGGAAAAGTAAATGTTAACATCACGTTTGGAAGTGCCGCTTACCATCACACGGCATATGTAGCAGAGATCACTGATTCTTGCATACTCGAATTGGACTTTCTAAGGAAATACAATTTTTCCTTGGATTTTAAAAATAACTAATTGCATTCTACATCTGAGGACATAGCGTTATTTCTCGTTAATGATGAAGAAGTTAAATATGTCCATAAAATCATAGCACAAGACTATATCACAATACCGGCAAGAACAGAAATTTTACTTCCTGGATCCATAGCCGAAAATAGAAATTTCCGCTACGGCATCATAGGATATCCCAATAACTGTAATATCCCAAAAGGAGTACTAGTAGCCTCAACACTTGTCGACCTATCCAGAACGGTTATCCCGGTGAGAGTCGCCAATGTAACTGAAAAGTCGAGAGTTATTAAGAAAGGTGAAGTGGTTGCAACATGTACTCCAGTAACCAGCTTTGAAAGAAAGAGTAACATCCCAGAATCCGTGTCCTCAGAGAGCATTACATCGGAGTTATTGCAGAATGCACAATTAAACGATAAAGAGAAAAATGCTGCCGATCGCGTCATTAAAGATCTTCAAGTTGTTTTCTCCCGCTCGTCTTCTGACGTGGGTCGAACTAGTTTGACACAACATAGAATAGATACTGGCGATCATCCCCCGATCAAGCAACATCCAAGACGTCTACCGTTTGCTAAACAGGGAAAGGTGCGAACACTGTTAAAAGATATGGAAGAAGGCGATGTCATCGAGCCTTCAGCGAGTCCATGGGCATCTCCCATCGTTCTCTTCAGAAAGAAAGACGGCTCAACAAGATTTTGCGTTGACTATCGCCGGTTGAATGAGGTTACGAAGAAAGACAGTTACCCTCTTCCTAGAATTGATGACATTCTAGACACTCTTTCTGGAAGCAAGTGGTTCTCAACACTTGATTTAAAGAGTGGGTATTGGCAGGTAGAAATCCATCCTGATGACCGAGAAAAGACGGCATTTACTACGGGACAAGGACTTTGGCAGTTCAAAGTGATGCCGTTTGGACTGTGTAATGCGCCGGCAACATTCGAACGTCTTATGGAGACTGTTTTGAAAGGCCTTTCCTACGAAGCCTGTCTGATATACCTGGACGATATCATCATCATCGGAAAGAGTTTTGAAGAGCATCTAGAAAATCTTAGAAAGGTGCTTCGGAAACTGAAAGAGGCCAATCTGAAGCTGACTCCCGCTAAATGCAAATTGTTTCGAAAGGAAGTGACTTACCTGGGACATGTCATCTCCGCAGAAGGTGTGCGCACGGATCCTGAAAAGGTATCAGCGGTTAAATCCTGGACGCGTCCCGAAAATGTCCATCAGCTGAGAAGCTTCCTAGGGCTTTGCACCTACTATAGGAGATTCGTGAAGAACTTTTCTTCCATCGCAAGACCGCTTCACAAGCTGACAGAGAGCAAGCAAAGATTCTTGTGGACAAAGGAATGCGAGGATGCATTTAACAACTTAAAGGAAGCTTTAACATCTGCTCCAATCCTGACGTATCCTCAGCTCGACAGACCATATATTCTCGACACCGACGCGAGCAATGAAAGTGTCGGTGCTGTTTTGTCCCAAGAAATAGACGGCCAAGAACGTGTAGTAGCTTACTGGAGCAAGTGCCTGTCTAAACCGGAGAGGAATTACTGTGTCACAAGGAAAGAGTTGCTCGCCATAGTCAAAGCTGTAGAACATTTCCATCATTATCTATACGGGAGAAAATTCCTCCTCCGCACGGACCATGCCTCATTGGCCTGGCTTTTAAATTTCAAAAATCCTGAGGGTCAAATAGCCAGGTGGATACAGAGACTCCAAGAATATGACACCACTATCCGTCATCGTAAGGGATCATCACACGGAAACGCCGACGCCCTGTCTAGAAGACCTTGCCAAGAAAGCTGCCGATATTGTTCCAGGGTGGAAGCGAAATACGAGCTGCTGACTCCGGTCGCAAGACAAATTACAACATCAACATCGGCTGATCGAGAACCGTGGAGTGATGATGAAGTCAGGAAAGACCAGCTGGAAGACCGCGACATTAAACCCATACTTGATTTAATAGAGTCATCAAACAGAAAACCTACCTGGCAGGACATTTCTATCTGTAGTCCTACAACCAAACAATATTGGGCACTCTGGGATTCACTTTACATTCGAAACGGCGTCTTATACCGGAAATTCGAATCGGATGATGGGAAGACGTTCCGATGGCAACTTATACTTCCAAGATCCCGCATTCCTGATGTCCTTAAAGAGTTACATAGCACCCCTACTGGAGGTCACTTTGGAATAATGAAGACCTTGCAGAGAGTTCGTGAGTGCTTTTACTGGAATAATGCAAAGGATGACGTGCAAAAGTGGTGCCGATCTTGCGATGCCTGTGCAGGTCGGAAAGGACCGAGGAGACGCAGCCGAGGCAGACTGCAACGTTACAACGTAGGTGCGCCTTTTGAACGTATCGCCTTTGACATCCTGGGACCTCTGCCACGAACTGCTGATGGCAACAAATACATACTCGTTGTCATTGATTACTTCACCAAGTGGCCTGAAGCTTATCCTATTCCTGATCAAGAGGCAGTCACAGTAGCTGAGGTAATGATACAGCACTGGATTTCCAGGTTCGGAGTGCCTCTTCAGTTACATTCCGATCAGGGAAGGAATTTTGCCTCGGCAGTAATCAAAGAACTATGCAAACTACTCGGCATTGACAAAACTCAAACGACGCCATTGCATCCCTAGTCGGACGGCATGGTAGAGAGGTTCAATCGAACCATCCTTAATAACCTCTCATTAGTGGTTTCCAGAAACCAACAGGACTGGGACAAGAAATTACTACTCTTTTTACTGGCTTAACGCAGTGCTGTCCACGAGACTACCGGCTATTCTCCATCACAGATGCTCTTCGGTCGTGACCTTCGTCTGCCTTGTGATCTATTGTTTGGCCGCCCTCCGGATGCTCCTTCATCGTCTGAGGAATATATTCAAGATCTCCAGGCCCGGTTTGAAGTGATGCACAATTTTGCATGAGAGCGAGTCAACTTGGCGACGGAGAAGATGAAGACCCGATACGACACAAGAGCTACTGAACATCAATTCCACGAAGGAGACAAGGTGTGGTTGTGGAATCCGACTCGACGGAAAGGACTTTGTCCGAAATTACAGTCACCTTGGGATGGGCCGTACACAGTCCTAAACAGGCTGAATGACGTCGTGGTTCGGATTCGTAAGTCTTCGAACTCTAAACCTAAAGTCGTTCATTACGACAGGTTAGCTCATGACTATGGCCATAGTACGTAATGTAAAAAATTGTAAATAGTATCAGACCATGGTCCTTTTTGTTTATAAATGTGTATTTGATTTGATTTGTATTTAGTATTTGATTTGTATTTAGTATTTGATTTGTATTTAGTATTTGTTTTGTATTTAGTATTTGATAGCATTTGATTTGTTTAAGTTAGTTATTGCATTTATTGTTTATATTGTTTGATATTGTAATGTAATGTTTATGCCTCAGTTGCATTTATGCCACAGTTGTAAGTTTAGCTTCCTGTCCAGGGATTGTACTGCCCGGGACGTGCAGTCCTTGGGAAGGGGGCAGTGTTACGAATTTGGTATTTGAAAAGCTAATGTTAGTTCAGTTATAAATTAAATGGTTTTATTTCTCGCGCAGTGCAGCGCGTGACGAATATTAAAAGAAAGCTAAGCCGGAAAAATTAAAAATACAAGAGCGCGTGCGTTAAATAAATAAATATCTCTTTTTGATTTCGAGAAAGTGCTGGAAAATTCTAGCGCGTGATTTTAAAATCTTATAAAAGGAGGAAAACATCTCAGTTTGTAGTAGTTGCTTAATTTGTTGTTGTTTAGAAAACTACTGTTGTTGATTGTAGCGAATTCGCGGATTAGCGTTCTTTAGCTGTTTTGAATTACGTTCTATTGGACATTTGAGTAGTTAAAAGAAAACTACTGTGAGATATTGTAATACTGCGTGATAATTTGAGAAAATTTAAGCATTTTTGTTGTGATAATAATAAATTTTTGTTCATTTTTCATCGGACTTGTGCATTCATTTAGTAACGAATCCGTACGCACGCAACAATATATTACAATTTTTAATGAAGATGTTTTGCGTTTTTACGCATTTTTGCCTTCCTGCGAAGGAAGAACTGAATTGATTGAATATGTGATTTGTATATCTCTAGTGAAATTGGATGAAATAGATTAAATGAACTGCAGCAAAAAATATGTGTAATTTAATAGTCCGTATAAAGAAGTTGTATGTTGTCCACATCAGATTTTTTCCTAAAGTATAACGATAGTAGAAAGTCACTATCTTAACCATTTAACATCCTTCTTTCGGGAAACAACAGTTCTGCTATTTATCTTCCTCTTTTAAGAGCACACATACTTGGAGTCTTACCGTGAATAAACCGGTCTGAGATATACTATGAATCATAGCTTCTAAATCATCTGCTAATAATTTATCTGATCGTTCCCAATGATTAAAAGGTTTATGCACGATTCAGTAAAGTTTGTTTGGATATCCCAACCCTTTGTTGTTCAGGTTCGTTTCTAGATAGAGTATTCAAGTCAGTAAATACTAAAATAATCTTGTATTTCAATTGTAACCTTTCAAGAAATACACATATTAGCAAGGCATGACAATTTCATATGGGAAATCTGGTTTTCAGGCTAGATAGCCCTTAGAGGTGATTTTCCGAAATGTTTGGTTAGACTACTATGCATGTATCATCCCCGCAAGGCCGTCTTGTACTTTGCACTGTCTCTCACCTATGACTCTTAATCCAGAGGTCACCAGGTTAAGCCTATTAACTACGTTATTGTAATTATTTAACCTTGCATTGCTATTAGGAATTTTTGCCACAGCGTTAAACAAAAGTCGAACTAACCTATAATAAAAAAATCTGAAAGGATTCATAATTTAAATTGCGTCTAAAGGGGCGTTTTTTTTATCATTTTATGTGTTACCTTTATTTATTAAATATCGTGTTTTACGTACTCAAACCATAAAATTCAGTTCAACAGCAATATCGCAAATTAATTTTAAAGTGAGCCTATCTTTAGAATTTCCGATACACAGTCTTGCGCGCTGGAGATAAAAAATGCTTTTTTTTCCAGTGTTGCCATGGCTCGCTTTGAAAATGTTGAGTTTGTTAATCAAATATTCATTGAAGTGTTACAAAATGTGAAATCGATAATAAAACAGATTTCAAATTCAAATTAGGGCTTCCACATGCCCATATTCTATGGAAGATTACGTTATTCAAATTTGGATGGCTCTAGGTACCGTTGTTTTATCACAATGGGCGAAACACACCTACATTCATGCAGATTTTTCATTATTTAATTTCTTTAAATATAATACAGGACGATAATATTCGGTGGCAACAATTTGAAAAGTGATTCGCCGTTTATAGTTTTCGACGCAAAATGCCAAAACGAAATTAATACTCCTTCAGGGCAAATTGCCCCTTTGGACTAATAAATAAAACTTAACTAAAGGATTTATTAAAACTACGTCTGCTAGTACAAATGAAAATTAGCAAATCCGCTACTAGCAAGATATCTGGGACTCAAGTATTTAATGCGTACCAGAATCGAACTTCAGTTATCCACTCGGATCTGAAAAAGGAGATTCTATCTTTACAATCTAACAGATACAGAATTGATTCACCAAGTCTTAGGCTGAACAGTGTACTGGCTGACATTTAAACCACAAATTTGCTCGCTATTTAAACTCAACCCAATTTGTATTCTGGTGACTGCCGGCCGAAGGAGCAGAAAGTACAGAATAGAATCAGAGTAAAAATAACGTGTTTCTTGCACGAAGTAATTCGGATATTATATTTCAAGGAAAATTTCCATTCCCGAATCCATCTCAGCGATGTTTTTGCGTGGCATTTGTATGTATGGACAGAATAAAGGACTTCTTTTCCCTAAACACATTATAAAATGAATTCAAAATAGATTCTTTTGTGACGTCTGTATGTACGTACGTATGTGTGTATCTTGCATAACTCAAAAAAGTGTATCCTCGAAACTTTGTATATGGGACTGTTATAACATGTTGTTGTGCACCTCCCTTTTCGGCCGCACCAGAAGTATATAAATAAATAGTATATATATTCTCACTCTGTAACCTGGCTCGGTGAGCTCTGTTATTTTATTCTTATATGTTGGTAAATTGTGCATTTTTTGCTTAAAAGTGATTGAATTATGTTTTTATGTTCCGGTTAAAATTTTTTTGCCTTTGGTTAACCTGCATGCAATCGTTGAAGGATTATCAACAATTTAAAAGTTATTTAAATGCTACGAAACCTAAGGAAGCCGCCATTTGCTTACATTTGAAACTTAGTAGAGCGGTGAATTAAGTCAGTTTTTGCACCAACTTCAGTGTCTTTCTGCCCAGTGCGACCAAAATAAACTTTTCGTTCTGCGCACCAAAAATTCTGTCTTCCAGCCCTCTAACCGAATTGCTTGTTTTTACATACAAACTCTAATTTTAATTGCAAAATTTTGTTAGCTGTTTTTAACTTTATTTGGTGTATTATGTTCTTCCGTATTTTACAGTTTTTAATGAAGATGTTTTGAGTTTCTACGTATTTTTGCCTTTCCCCGCACTGAATTTATTGAATGATAAATCTACCTCAAATAAAATTCAAGGCAATAAGTTTAAATGAAATGCAACAAAAAATGTGTATAATTTAATAGTCCGTAAGGAAGGCATGTGGTGTACACATCAGATATTTTGTCTTTTCTGATACGGGGTTCTAAGTTGCTTAAATGTTGCCTGAAATCAAAATCAAAGAAGTCGTGTGGTGTCTCTATCAGATTTTTATCTTTTCTCATAGACAGTTTTAACACTTAAATGTTGCCTTAAATCAAAATCAAGATTCTTGGCAACTCAATTCCGTTATCGACGACATATCTGTCATTTGAGGATTTGTATACTATATCTCGACCTTTTTCAGCGATTTTATCTTTTATTTGACGACATTATTTAATTTAAAAAATTATATTTTGATAACATTAACCGATCATTTGATCTCAATAAGCAATGGATTTTCCATATTTTCGTACACAAATGGGTAGGACTTCCTCAATTCCATAACAATATCCGAATCATAACATTAAACGGCTTCTACTGTATTGCAAAATTAAACCGAAGAATAACGGTGCCCTTCAAGGTCGCTAGATTGGCCTTCAAGTTTCAAGGCTACTGGCCTTCGAGATTGCCTTGTAAAATTTATTTTAGATAACACGTTATATATTTTTACTCTAATTCTTTTCTGTACCTTCTGTTCCTTCTGCTAACAGTCACCAGAATACAAATTAGGCTGACTTTAAATAGCTAAGAAACTTGTAGTTTAAAAGACTACTGTGGAAGACTACTGTTCAGCTTCAGACTTCCACTTAGCCAATCTGAGTATTCGGTGAACGAATTTTTGTATCTGTTAGATTGGAGAGACAAAATCTTCTTTTTCGCATTCGAGTGTTTAAGTGAAGTTGGATTCTATACTTGAAATACTTGAGTCCCAGAAATCTCGCGAGTAGCGGATTTGTTAATTTTCATTTATATTAGAGACGTAGTTTTATTGAACCTTCAAGTTTTATTTATTTTATCAAGTTTAGGTAGACTTCTGTTTAACGCTGAGACAAAAATTCGTAATAGCGAGGGAAGGTTAAATAACTATAACCAGATAGTTAATAGGTTTAACCTAATGACCTCTGGACTGATAGTCACCGCTGAGAGACAGTGCAAAGTTTCGTGTAAGGCAGCACTTACTGAATCGCGTGAATGATAAATGCCTGGTAGCATAACCAAACATTCCGAAAAGACACCTCTAAGGCCGTATCTAATCTGGAAACTACATTTCCCATTTAATATGAAAATATCATGCCTTGCTAATAAGTATATTTCTTGAAAGATTACAATTGAAGGACAAGATTACCTGAGTATTTAACGACTCGGGTAATCTATCTAGACATCCCTGGACAACGGCGGGTTGAAATATCCAAACAAACTTCACTGTATAGCTTTTAATCATTGAAAACCATCAGATAAATTATTAGCAGATGATTTAGAAGCAATGATTCATAGTATATCTCAAAGTGAATTCACGGGAAGCTTCCAGCTTTGCGTGCCCTTAAAAGAGGAGATAGGAAGATAAATACCAACACTGTTGTTTTGCAAAAGGGGGTTGTTAAATTTTTAAGATAGTGACTGACTGCCTACTATCGCGATGCTTTCGGAAAAAAATATGTGATTCTTACTTTGCACTGATGACACTCTCCTCTATCCTACATTCTGATGTGTAACACTCTACAAAAGAATATAACTATGATTTACATGACTAAACAAATACATATCTCAAGAACTTATACCATTCTGTTGATGCATTTTATTTTTATTTATTAGTCCAAAGGGATTTGAATCCCGAAGGACTATTAGTTTCGTTTTGGCATTTTGCGTCGGACTCATAAATGTCGGTTCACTTTTCAAACTGTTGCCACAAAATGTTAGAGTCCTGCACTATATTTGAAGAAATTAAATAATGAAAAATCTGCATAAATGTATGTATATTTCTCGTATTGTGATAAAACAACGGTACATAGAGTCATCGAATTTTGAATAACGTAATCCTCCAACGAATATGAGCATGTGGAAGACCAAATTTGAAATTTGAAATTTGTTTTATGATCGATTTCCTATTTTTTAAAACTTTGACGAATTTTTGATTAACAAACTCAAGGATTTCAAAGCGAGCAATGGCAACGTTGTGCAGAAAAAAACATTTTTATCTCCAGCGCGTGAGTCTCTGTATGGGAAATTCTAAAGATATGCTCGTTTTAAAACTATTTTGCGATATTGCTGTTGCACTGGATCTTATGGTTTAAGTGCGAGGAACATGATATTTAATAAAGAAAGGTAACACACAAAATGTTAAAAAACGCCCCTTTGGACGTAATTTAAAATATGAAACATTTCAGTTTTTTTTTTTAATGTTTTTATTTATTTATTTATTTTTATTTATTTATTTATTTTGTCTGGCTATGGTTGCAACGAAACAGCGAGTGCGTCAGTCTAAAACTTTAAACATACGAATTATCTGGTACTACGATCTCCCAGAAAAAGCATACAATTCGGAAAATACGTAACAATATTTTTTTTCTCAACAGAGACAAAAACAATCATTTTTTTTTTAAATGCAAATTACGGGATTTTCTTTTACTTTCTTTATTACACCCCTTTTTACTTCCTTGTACGAAGTAAAGGTGCATGCAGAGATTGAGGTATGTATGTATGTATGTATGTAGGAACTGACAAGGAATAAAATAATTGGCTTAGCAATAAAGTTATATGTCGTTTGATGTTCTGAGCGATGCTTTCTTAGAGTTGGCAACAAGAATTAAAATTCAGAAGTTGGATGTAAAATGTCAGCAGTTTTCTATTAGTATTTTATGCGTCGTATGTGTATTTGCTGTGTGTTCAGTTCCATTAAAATGTCTTTCTAAATCAAGAAGCCCCATAGATTCAGCTTATGCCGCCCACATGGACCCTTCAAATTATCAGAAGTGGAATATGCAAGTCTACATGTATGTATGTATGTATCTCGCGTAACTGTAGAAAGCTTATGTATGTATGTATCTCTCAAAGTCAATTTAAAACCACGAAAAAAATTTTTTAGTCAGAATTTAAATATTTTAAATAGTAATTTTGATCTCCTTACTTGAAAACATAAAAATATATATACTATTCCCATATCTATATGGATAACGAAATACGAATTGAGTAATTGAAGAGTTAGGTTTGGAGGCAACTTCCCCTTGATCTGTCTTCTGCCTGCTCAACAGTTATTCACTAATGCAAATTAATTTATGCTTAAAAATTAAAATAAAATTTAGGATTAATTTTTTACAATATTATATATATATTCATGGTTTTAGATACTTAATTTACACATGCTCTCATAATTTAAATGATATTGTAAATTAGTTCTCAGAATGCGTCGTATGTGTATTTGCTGTGTGTTCAGTTCCATTAAAATGTCTTTCTAAATCAAGAAGCCCCATAGATTCAGCTTATGCCGCCCACATGGACCCTTCAAATTATCAGAAGTGGAATATGCAAGTCTACATGTATGTATGTATGTATCTCGCGTAACTGTAGAAAGCTTATGTATGTATGTATCTCTCAAAGTCAATTTAAAACCACGAAAAAAATTTTTTAGTCAGAATTTAAATATTTTAAATAGTAATTTTGATCTCCTTACTTGAAAACATAAAAATATATATACTATTCCCATATCTATATGGATAACGAAATACGAATTGAGTAATTGAAGAGTTAGGTTTGGAGGCAACTTCCCCTTGATCTGTCTTCTGCCTGCTCAACTGTTATTCACTAATGCAAATTAATTTATGCTTAAAAATTAAAATAAAATTTAGGATTAATTTTTTACAATATTATATATATATTCATGGTTTTAGATACTTAATTTACACATGCTCTCATAATTTAAATGATATTGTAAATTAGTTCTCAGAATTAATTAATCATTTATATGTATGCAATTAAAATTTCATATTTAAAATTTAAATTTTAATTTAAATTTGCTTTATACGAATAGAGAATGTTTGTTGAATTCAAGTTTTATTCCGTGCAGCAATGGCGCAAGAGAATTATTTAAATTTAATTAATTCGTTTGTTCCTACTACTTAACTTTAAATTATATATATTTTAGCAGTCGTAGACAGGAATGACGAAGCTTGGCATCAAAAGTCCGGGCATTGCTGTGGCTGAATGTTAAGGCAGCAGAATGATGACGCAGAAGGATTAAAAGTCCTTACCCGGCCTTTATTTTCGCAAGCGTTGGCAACACTAGTCATATACTTTTAATTACACAATTACAGAAGTGTTTTAAATGACGAAAATATTCATATTTGGGAAATGCCAGATGATAAAACAAGTAATATTGTAGAGACATTAGGTATTTTTTGGAGCAGGAAAGATGAAAAATTAGCAATCGCCTTCGCCGGGAATCGAACCGCGGACCAGCGTGCAGACCAGCGTGCAGCGTGGGATACGCGCCCAGCGTGCAGACCACAACACCACGAAGGCATGCCAAGAAGGTGGGAGAAATACCTTATAATATAAAAACAAATTAATTTTTTTCTACTTAGGTCAACAAAGAAAAATTTAATAATATATGAAATATGGAACCGGGAATGTTTCGTGATTGCAATACTTCCTTTACTCCGTACAAGGAAGTAAAATTGTAGCCTGGAAACAACATCTCCCAAGCCTGAATTTGCATTTTTTTTTTTTTTTTTTTTTTTTTTTTTTGTGATTTGTATTAGAGCAAATTTATCTTTTAAGATCTGACTAACTTTGGATTTGACTGACTTACTGATTACTTGCCTAATCGTATCTTCTTCAGATAAACTATCTTCTCTGCTACTTAACTAATACTTATTTGCTACCTCTATAGTCTTTTAGAATAAGAATCAGAACGGACAAAAATGGTGGCCTCTTGTGCGGTTCGGATTAAAGTATTTAAACGCTAAGGAACATAGTTAAGGCTTCGGTTATCAAGCCAACTCGCTTTCCTAAAGTTAACACTAGTCATTAACAGAAAATAAAAGGTTTTACCATGTTTCTACAGGGCAGCAGTTCACAGTGGCACTACACAACGTTGTGAACTTGCAGGATAAACCGGTAATTTGTAGTTCACAGTTCATGCGTTCTAAATATTGTTTGCTTTTGCCGTTTAAAGCCATTTTGGTAAAAGGCGACAGGAAAATGGAAAGTGCAAACAAGAATTAAAAATAATTAATCATTGAAATAAACCCCGATGTCTTAATAAAACTGCGTCTTAAGTAGGCAAACAATGTCTAATACTGAAAGCCGTGCTGAAGCGGTTGTAGAGTCATTAGGTTATTATTAATGCTGGAGACGTGGAAAATGAGCAATGCCCTCGCCGGGACTCGAACCTGGATCTCTCGAATACGCGTTGAGGATGCTACCGTTACAACACGAAGGCAAGCCGAAAAGAGGGAGAAAATACCTTATAAGGTTTCAACATCTCAGGCAAAATTCCTATTTAAACCACTTAAATTATTCTCACTTTAATATTTAATTTATGACATTTTAATTCGTCCTCTCTCATTTTATCTTGAGATAAGTACCTCTTCTTGCCTTCTTCGTAGCATAATTTTGCTAATGTATATTTTTCTAGCCATCTTATAACGATACCTTGTTCATATAAAATTTCAGTCAATTTTATAACTTTAATATAATAATTCAGCTTTTTAACCATGTACGCTTTCAACTATGTAGAATGCATTTTCAACAGAATTCATAGTTCTTATCGCTTTTAAACAATAGAAGAAAAATCAAAGCCGGAAGTGCAAAGAAAACTGGAGCCAACTTGATAAATTAATAAGCATTTAGGTTCGCCTCTCTGAGTTTCATGTATACTTTCTTTTTGGCAGCAAATACTTCTCTTTTTACACCCACCACTGCAAAAAATTTACACCCCTAAGTTGCCTCCTCCACTTTTCGGTTGCACTAGAACTATTATCACGAATCTGTTACGTCTCTTGATTCCTCTAGTTGGCCAAAAATAACATTCCATTTCAAAAGCCCGTGTACTTTCCCTGCCTCCTCTTTTTTTTTTTTTTTTTTTTTTTTTTTTTTTTAAGCTCCCCCTCGTCATTGCAGCAAGCTTTGTACCCACCAGCGGCCGAGCGGTAAAGTCGCTGAACATTGGTAGTTCGGTCCGGGGTTCAAATCCATTCGAACGCACTGGCTGCATGGGCGTTTTCGCGGTTTTCCCCGTGTGTAACGTGCATACGAGTCAGTTTCTCTTAGAAAGTCCTCCCCGAAGGCATCCATTCCCTTAGGCAGATAGCCCTTGAGTGCTTTGCTGTAATCCCGTAAACCAAACCAAACCCTTTGTTTTGATGACCTCCGATACCGCTGAGTTTTAGCTTTAAATTGATTACTATTAGGAGAAACAATACACAGGGAGGTCATAAACAAGTTTCCGATATATGAGCCCCTAGCAGCCTATCTGCTCAACAAGTCCAAGTGAAATTTCAGATATTGTTATTCGAAAGTATGCGCTTGAGATTGTCGTGAATTAAAACAAAAGAGCTCTCACGGTTACGGTTAGAGCGAGAAAATTTCAAAACTTTCGGAAGATAACACCTACTTCTTTCTTGCGCACGCTGAACATTCCATTGAAAAACCATAAATGGCGTTGGGAAGATACACGAAGTTGCCGGCAAATCGGTAGCGTAAAAGATTTGCGAAGAAGAGTATTCTAAAGGCCCGATGATAATCCAAAAGAGAAGGGGAGGGAACTTTGAGTGGAATTACAAGTTTTAAACTTGCCGACCTTCGCAGATGATAACGCATAGTATGCGGGAGATTGATCACGACAATGACTAACGTAATATGGCAGAAGAAGCCTGTGCAGCTTGATGTTTTATGGCATCTTCCCGTTCGGACTAATCTCGTTGATTTGATGTGTATATCTTAGATTTCAGATATCATCGGAGTAAGGTCGAGAGATCGCAGTGCCCTCGAAACTGCAAAGTTACGGGAGATGAATCTGTCTTGAAACACCGTACACGTTAAAATAAATTCCAATAGTAATTCCAATAAAAATTATTTTCCCTCTCCACTCTTATGTTGTTATCGGACCTTTGCTCTTTTTTGCAAATGTTTTATGCCGGCAGTTTTCGTCAGACATGTACGTATGGTTCGTGTATATACGCATGTATACGTGTATATACGCATGAATACGTGTATATACACAAACGTGTATATACGTGTATATATACCAAAACCAACGCGTGTACCACCAACCAACGCCATACGTGTATATATATATACCAATATATATACGTGTATATACGTGTATATTATACCAACGCTATATGTGGTTCTCCTCTGTGTTGATCAATTTATGCAGGAAAACCGTGAGGGTTGCCATTCGAAAATTTCGTTACGACGTTTTCACTGTAACCGTAGCCGTGAGAGCTCTGTTCTTTACAATTATCACAGTCTCGAGCGCAAAACGTCAAATAACAATATCTGAAATTTCATTTCGATTGGTTCGCCGCCAGGGGTCCGTATATCAGGGAATGTTTTTAATGACCACCCTGTACTACATAAAGTTCTAGGACTTAAGCAACATACACCAAATCAAATCTGAATAATATCCGGGATCAAAATGTAGAATCCGTTTTGTCTCTAACTTCGTAAGTGTCTGAATACAACTCATAATAATGCAGCCCGTCCAAAAAATCTATGTTTCTCTTCCTTCTCCTGTATAATAATCAAAATCGAGAGGATGTTCTATCTTATATTCTCAGTTAAAAATAAGCGGTCGAGCGGTAAAGTCGCTGAACACTGGTAGTTCGCCCCGAGGTTCGAATCCCACAAACGGGCTGGCCGCATGGGCGTTTTTGTGGTTTCTACCATATGTAACGTGTATACGAGCCAGTTTACCTTAGAACGAAGTAGAAGTTACCACGAAGGCATCCCTCTCTTTAGGCAGATAGCCTTCGAGGCTTTGCCGTAATTAAAATAAAACCAAACCATTTAAAATACTCCTGCATCTTCAGGAAGCTGCTGTGAAAATCCAATTAGAAATATCGTTGTGAACACATGCTGGAGAGATCTCCAGTGAAGACCTAGAGACCTTTCAGAACAGTAGTTACAGTGGAAATTGCTATCGGCTAATCAGTAATTTAATAAACTCTGAGGGAAAAAAGTGTAATTGCACGTAGCAGAGTATTTGCAATGTAATCGATGACTCCTTAACGTGTAGAATGAAAGTAAAGTCTTCGCTTATTTTGTAAGAATCGGTAATCTAGGAGGGTGCAGTTTTAAGTAAATGTATGAAATGAGGTCAGTGCAAAGCTCCGAAAAGTAAGATGAGATATAAAAAACAAAATCTTGTTTTGATAAAAATGAGGAAGCCGGGTGAGCGGAAGGGAAGATACGGAAGGGAATTTGGATGTGATACGGAACTGTGATCCATTTCCTATTTACGCGATCATTCTTCAAAATACATTTTACTCTTAACCAAATTTAACGTTAAACTTCTTAGAAATAGATTCTGCCTCTGTTATTTCTTCACTTTATTTTGTCGTGAATATGTTTACAAGAGAATTAACCATAGAACCAACAATTTCACTCCCTTCTTTTTTTGCCCCTGTCATTCATTGGCAAGAACATTGTGCACCATATCGGTGACAGTATGACTTTGCTCGGTTTCGCCCCCAATTTTGAAGGAGGGAGGGGTCTTAGGAAGGAGGACCTCAGACCATCGAGGCGGGAGGGGTCTGATGGTTTTCCACTCCCCACTCTTTCTCCACTTCCCATTAACTTCTCGAGAGGACTTTCGGATCGCCTCATATTATAAGTACCCCCATGCAGCACAGATACTACACATTTACAAACATCGATGCCTTCTCCGGGATTCGAACCCAAACCCTTCGGTACGGCAATCACAGTTACCACTATCGCTATTGGGGTCGCTACAGTACAATTACCACTATCGCTATTGGGGGGGGGCAAATCTGCTTAATATTACTTATGATATTGTAAGAATTATGTTAATTTTATTAACAGTTAAATTTTGAGTTAAAGTTCCTTTCCTATTCTTAACTTCAACTTACTACTTCCGGCCAGAACGTAGTTTTAGAATCACTTTGAATACATAATGAGGAAGAGCGGTATTTAACCGCGAAGTTCTACTTGCTGAGTTAGAGAGAATCAGAGTTTCTGATTTGCACGCGCCTGTCTTTTTGGCTACTCTCTCGCAAAGCTGTTATTACGCTCGGCCGTACTCAGGCCCTTGATGGCTTCGCAGTCAATTAGCGTTAAGGGGCCAACTCGGTTAGAATCTTGATAGCTTCGGCTATATCTCTTTTAGTTTAGATTAGTTTTAGTTTACTTCTTAGCCTCTTAAGTTCAAGCCCAAGTGTCGGCTTTGATTGTACACTCCAAGACGGAGTTCTGTTAACTCTTATTGAAATAATAAAGGGTTAGTTACCATTCCATCTTGTTGTTTCTTATCACACGAACTTAAGCGTATTATTCGCTTAGCAGTTCTTAAGATTCTTCACGTTCAACAGCAACTTAGCCTTTATAAAGTGGAGGAACCCTATAATATGAGACAGAGGATTTGGGCCTTTTGTGGCAACCTTGAGAAATGGAAAAAATTATCTGGACGCATCCATAATCCAGTGATAAAGAATTAAGTCAGTACCATTAAGGGCCCACCAGCGGTCGAGCTATAAAGTCGCTGAACACTGGTAGTTCGACTGAGGTTCAATTCCCGGTGAACAAGGGGGCTGCTTGGGCATTTTTGTGGTTTTTACAATGTGTAAGACGTTTCTAATTTTAGCATAAGTTTCTAATTTTAACTCAGAAAGTCCTCCACGAAGGCGTCTTTCTTTTTAGGCCAGACAATCTTCTCGTCTTTTACCATAAGCAAATAAACCAAAACCAATATTAGTGAGCTAATAAGAAAGAAATAATTCATGGCAAACGGAGTAAAAGTGTTTGCTCAAAATATATGACATTGATGGTCCAAAACAACCAATAATATTTGTTGTTTAGATTGCAATATAGTATCTTTCTGATTGGAAGGTGTGTTGTTAATCACTTCACAGAAGGAATTAGGGGATTTTATCAAATTAGATTATTCAACTTTTTTCGCAGAAGCCGTTACCATGGTTATGTTGTTTGGATACATCTATGGAAGGATGGCTTTGAAGTCCCTATTTTTTGAACTAGAGGTCATGCAAAAATAAGTACAGGTGATGGAAATATATCCAAGGATTTATCTACTGAGTAAGAAATTTTGGAATTATGAAAAAAAAAAAAAAAACTATCATTCGAAACGAGTAGTTTGCAATGAAAGAATATTAATTCATTAAATTTACCATAATAAATGAATGGAAAATTTAAAAAATCATATTTAAAAAATATTGACCACAAATCCGATATGCAATCATATGAAACTGCAGCTAGTATAAAGATGACGCCGTAAAATAATAAGAGTAGGATTTATTTTCATTTATTTAAATACCCTATTTTCATTAACATAGAACGTTTCATTTCATAACACTGACTAACATTCTCAGTTAGCTCAAGTAGTATTCAGGATAAAAAAGAAGATATTGCTTATCCGTGTCACACGATCTTCAATTTATCTCCTACACAGTAACAGAATTTTACTCTCGGTGTTACAATGTGACCATCGTCTTTGTGCTACCTAAATAATGCATTCAAATTTTAATAACTTAGCATACAGAAGCTGTTTAACTATTTTTCGAAACAATTGCTCTAAAACATTGTAATAAAATTATTTGGGAAACAAAACCTTAACTCTGAGCTTGAAGCATCTTCAGATATAATTAAGTATGTATAGACATTAGTTTTTCTTTCTTTTTTCTTCTTTTGAGGAAAGAGACGTGAAAAATGTGCAAATCCCTCCCCGGGACTCGAACCCTGGACCTTTCGAATGCGCGCTGAGTGTGCAACCGTTACACCATGAGCTCATGCCTGAGGGAGAGAGAAAATACTTTAGATACTCTCCCTTCTAAGAGGTGACTAGGTATTAGGGGAACCAGTCGCCAAATCCTGGTGGTGACGAATCATTGTCCACCACCTTTTTAGTTCGGGCGCCATTGTAGAGGCATTAGGTGTTTTTTTTTTTTTTTTTGTATGCTCGAAATGCGAAAAATGAGCAATGACTTGGTCGGGACTGGAACATGGACTCCTCGAATACGTGCCGAGTTGCACCACGAAAGCATGCTGGAAAGAGGGGCAAAATATGTGATAAGTATCGTCTGGTTTAAAAATACTACAGTTTTGGAACAGAAGATTTGCAAACAGGTTTGGCCTTCAAGATTAGAATTTTTCTCTTTCCAAAGATAAGTATTCTAATTCTGTCAATAAAAAATGAACATAAAAAGCTTGAAATCGACGTTTCGAAATAAATAATATGATTCATCTCAACTGAGAAATGCTTAAGAAAAACAAGAAAAATACAAACAAATATTCATCTGTATCTGAAACACTAATTATATTACAGGAAACGTGTTTTATGAAGGTGTAAACAGCTGCTTTAATTAAATCAGCAAACCTATATTCCCGCAATTAATCATAAGAATAAAACCAGAAAGCTCCTCCACTATCTGCGATAAGATTGACACTCTTATCTTTTAATTTTTTAATGCATTCAACGTATCGTGAAGCTTCACTAATAAAATTTCGTGATTTTGGAAGGCTAAAAAGAGCGTTGTATAACCGCTAATAAAACACCATGAGAGCTTATGGAAAGAAATGGAAGAGAGTTGGAGAAATATTCCATTGTTAAGCTAAACGGTTAGAAATGCTTTTTTAATTAAGAAATTAAGATGTAATTTGATAGACCAGGAAAACAGCAATGAAAAGAACACACAAGAAAAACAAAATTTGTTTTAAAAATATGTAAACAGCTTCTGTAGTTAAGTCAGTAAGCCTGTCTTTCAACAATTTAATGTCAGTGCAAAGCTAAAAAACTGAGCAAGGGGTCATTTGATTCACAATATAAATTGCTTATATTTTTACACCATTTGACTGATAGAATTTGGAATCTGTACAATTCCTACTTTATTTATGTATTATGTATATCAAATGCGTAAATAATTTTATTAACATAAAGTAGCACTTCTCCTCTGTGCTCTGCGGAGCCCTAAGGACCTCGCGCTCCAGAAGGTTCCTCAGGCGCTCCAGGAAAATAAAATAAAAACACAATAAAATTGAAGGACAAAAAATTGAACCAAAAATAAAAGTTTAGAAGTTATATTCTGAAAGCGGAAAATCGCCAGTTTCGGACCTACTCGGTCAGATGTGCTTGCCTAATTGCAATTTATTGATGCTCTCAGGAATAATGTAAAATATCTGTTTAACTCAAATTAGTGTATTTTATTAAACTTCCTTTATGTATAGATACCTTTATGTTTAGATAAATTTTGACATATCGCATTCAGTATAAATTGAGATATTAGGATGACGTTAAAAATTTTTTTAATGTAATTTTATTTCATGGACATCGCACAATTGTTTAGTTATCTCCTTACTTTACAATTCCTTATTTTGTATGCCATTTTCTACCACTAATAGGCACGTTGCCCTCGAGAGCTTTGCCGCACTAAAATAGCCTAACATAACCTACTCATATAATAGAATTCTTAAACATTATTAATTTGTAAGACATCGAATAGGCCTAAAGTTTTTTTTTGGGGGGGGGGAAGGTTATGTGTTATGAAATTATGGCAAATCCTCGAAGGCTATCTACCTAACAGGAAGGATGCATTCGTGGAGGAACTTTCTAAGGGAAACTGGCTCGTATACACGTTACACATGGGTAAATCCACGAAAATGCCCATGCAGCCCGTTTGCGGGATTCGAACCTCGGACCGAACTACAAGTGTTCAGCGACTCAACCACTCGGCGCTGGTAGGCGTAATAGGTCTAAAGAGCTCCTGATTCTAAAAAAGATTTTAACTTGTGTTAAAGTGTGAATTTTGTAATAAGAAATTATCTATATGAACATTTATTTCCTTTCCTATGTAATCAAGGCTTAGTTTATAGAGACACAATGTTTCATCTTTACCATGAAAATGACTGAAACGATCACTTTGAAATTATTACCTACAGAAGGAGTTCCTGATTTCAAGTTTCATGATTACATAATGAATCATAAACATAGTAATTGCCCCCAACTACTAGTCTATTTATTTGTTTAGATACGACAGAAGAGTCTGCGGTTTTGAGTTTTCGGTTTTTTTCACACACACCCAATCGCAGCAGCAATCAAACTTAAAATTCATATTTTCCCGACTGAAAGAATTCCACGATGTGCTGAGGAAATGCTTGAATTCTCGGCAATGTTTTCCAAGAGTTATTCGGCTAAAATAAGGTATGATCTAATGAACTGCGAATATAAAGGAGCAAAGAAAAATATGAAATGAAGCTTCCCAGTATTTGATAAGCCGTGCGAATTTTGTCGCATATTCGGGTTTTTTAAAAATAAGTATTTCGATTTTAGTTAGATACGACTTTGATAATCAAAGGATTGCTCAGAACGCTTCAAATTTACTGACCACGTCAAAACACTCTGTATGTCGCCGTTTCTCCGCAATGCGAGAAACATATAAATATACATACATACAGATACTTCCTTATTTAATAGTAGAGATGAGTTAGAAAAATAGATGATAGACGTGCGAGTAAACAGATCAATTTTCTGCTCTTGAAAACGAGAATGAATTTTCGTTTTTTAAGATGTTCCACGGTAATTTTGTCAGTAGCACCTATACTGGCAAAAGCCGTCCAACCAGCGTCAGTAGGGTCTATACTATTGTGCCAACCGGTATAGTGGTTAGCGTCGCTGACTGCCATGTCGAAGGGCCGGGGTTCGAATCCCGGAGGAGACATGGATGTTTGTAAATGTATAGTGTCCGGCCGCATGGGGGTACTCTAAATATGTGGCGAGCCGAAAGTCCTCACTAGAGGTGTCTGGTGAGATCTAAGATTCTAATGAAATCTTCGGACAAGTCCCCACCGGGTGCTTGTCATCATGTTCGGGGGGGGGGCGGGAACTGGGCTAAATCGCCCTGTCACCTGTTAAGGTCAGCTGTTGCCAGCGACAGGTGTCAAGTTGCGTTTCTTGCCTCGAGGAATTTCGTGGGCTTGGGCTGACTACAGGTCAGACAAGTTAGTATTACCAAGAACAACAAATATACTTATGTTCATTTCCACAACGATTATTGAATTTTTTCGATGTTCTTATCCTTTCGAGATTGCAAAGAACGACCTCTTTTGGGTTCATCAATGACGAAGTCATTCGAACAAATTAAAAAAGATAATGCTTGATCCCCTTATGCTTTACGCATTAGTACTAATGAAACATGTAATTCATATGGCAATCGATTCCCGAATACTTTACACATTTCAAATCTGTCCGCGGCTGTTTTTCTCCAGCTTCACAGTAAAACTGCTTTGCTTTTCTTCGCTTGGCTTTGGAATCCAATGACAGACATTCACTGGATCACAGCAAACGATTATTTTAGAAAATTTTGTTCACAAGTGATAGCAGGCGATATTTCAGAAAAAACAAGCTGAGATGCCGTAGTAATAAATGCCGTTAATTAAAGTAAAAAGAAAGTTTAAAAATCTTAAGTTTTAAAAGAATTAATCGTAAACTGTATGCACTATGGAACTTGTTCTGAAACTCGTAGGAGAAAGGATATTTTTTTCCCCCAATGACGGGCACTTGCCTATGTCGGCATTGGCCACTCCTAAGGCCAGATGGAGGTACCTAATAGGTGGGCCGCCTTTGCCTCCTACGAAGGGGCAGACAATTACATCCATGCCTTCTCCGGAACTCGAGCCCGGGGCCTTCAGTCAGGCTTCGCTGACCACCATACCGTCTGGGCGGCCGGGAAATGATACTTGAACTATGGAAAAAGCAGCATAAAGAGAGAAAAACATTTGAAAGTTATTATCGCGTAGTAATGAACTATAGCGTAGTAATGAATTATTACTACGCTATAGTTCATTGTGGCTCTTCATGCGTAGTAATGAACAAAAATATCTGTCTTATTGGAAATAATTTTTATTAATGCATTAAGTTTTGGACATAATATTTATATTAATTATACATCAGAATATTTTCCGAAGATTTAGTAATATAATATATATTTTTCAGATTGTTAGAATTCTGCAATTTTTTATCTCGGTTTGAAAATTGTAAAGAAAAAAAAAAAAAAAAATTCAGTTGTTCTCAGCCCTCTTTTGTGGATAAGTTAAAATCAGTGTCAGCGAAATAAAATGGATCTTATTTCGGCTAATAAATTTTATTTTAATGAGTTATTTATTGAGTTATCAGATTTCAATTTTATTTTTAAACTTATTAGTTCATATCCTAATAAAGAAAGTCAGAGACGAGTCTCGTGAGATATTACGAGAGGATTTTCTAAGGAAGCTTTACATTTTATCTAAGAGAAAATATATCTGTGTTATTTTTTTAGCGTTCTTTTTTTGTCAGGACTGCAGCAGCATAAATAAATTACAGGGAATGTCGGAAAGTCTGTATTGCGAATGAATACCTTTCAGACTCTTTTCACTTAGGATGAATGTTTCGCTTTCGCGACTCGCATCGCTATCTACAGGATGTAGACACAAAAAAACCGGAATCAACTTCACACCCCCCCATGACACCAAATCTGAAAGTGGAAGTAATTGATATTGTCCAATGTGGCTCTTCACACGGGGTTCAACCTTGAAACGGAATTAACAAGCGAAGTTTTTTCGTGTGAGGTGGATTTGGTTGATCGCCAGACTCCAACCATTCTTTCGCCACGTCACAAGGAGAAATTTGGCTGCCAAGTCAGAAAACGATAAAAGTGGAGTCAAAAGATCAAGAGGAAAGGAGTAAAAAAGTTGAGCATTGCGACTGGGGAACTTTCTTACCAGTTTTACTGTTCGGTTCGACGACATGTAAGAAGTGTCAATCAAAACGCTTTACAATCAGAAAAAATGCAGTTTATAGATATTTTGGTAGTTTTTATTGTTTTTTATTGTTGCACAATAGTAACAACGTTGAATGGATGATTACTAAGGAGATTTCTGAAATATATTGATTAATTAAGAAAAGTTATATCTGTTACCGTTAATGCTTACTTTCTTTGCATGATAGATTTCCAATAAGATTATGCATATTTCTTGGCGTGCGTAACGTAATTAAAGAGTTTTCATAAATGTTCTGAATTTTAACACCCAAAATTTTAAAGTCGGGAGATCCTCTTTGATTTATAGCTTATATCCGTAGATTGCAGGGGCTCCCAACCTTTTTGTCCCTAGGAGCATATTTTAGAATATCCTCTACTATTTACTTTTCACTATTTACTTTTCAATGTGAATTTATAGTTGGATAGATAATATATGCACATAAAAAAAAAGAGATCGATCGCATTTCGCTTTGTGCTGGTATCTGTGTTGGACGCGATTTCTATTTCATTAAAATTGAGAAAACTTTCACATAGAATTTTATTGAAAACCAAAACATTTTTATTGTGATCGCACAGGCACACGTTAAACGACCGGCGGGTGCCATGGTGTTGGGAACCCCTGCAGTATTGGAATACTTCTTGATAATGCGAAAACAATTGCCGAAACGATTGTTTTCCTTTTTTATCGTCAGCCTCACTCCATGCATTCTTTTGATAAGTTTACCATGCTTACTTAACATTATTGTGCTTATGCGCATACCTAAGGGACCATTTGCTTATTCTCTGCGAAATCTCAGAAAAAGGTACAATTAATTGGTGACATAATTCCAAACTACTGATTACAGCTGATTTGAAGTTAGATGCACATTAGGAATCCAGTACTATACCTGTAGTTTCGTCAGCGTCCGATTCGAGGAGCTAACGAGCGATATGGATATTTTCGTAGTTCTGTCTGTGGTAACTTTAACATCAATCAAACCATTTAATAAAGCCTTGTAAAACGATTAGGCATTTATCAGAGCAGGTAACACGAAAAATCAACGATGCTCTCTTAAGGATTCGAAATCCGAACCTTCCGATTACTAGCCAGACATGCTTCTAGTTACACGCCGAAGGCAGGCAGTGAAGAAAAACCTCTGTACTGAACCTCAAATAAAGGTTTTGCAAGGCTGAGATAATGCCCATTCTTTCCCAGTTTAACATTATACTACTTCCTCTACAACTGTCTTCTTCCAATTTTAAAATGTTGGAAAATTTTATAATAGCGTTTAACTTAGTCGTCAAATTAAATTTTCTGAACCTAAGCTAAGTTACCTTGTTTCTAGTCTCTTGTTATAGTGCCTGGTTTCTGATCTAGAAATATTCTAGATTAGAAGAAACAAGGCAAGCACTGTAAGTGCACTGTAAGTTTAAGATAAGTTGAAAAAAAAGATGGTTTGATCCCCCTCCAAATATGAAACAGGGAGGAAGGGAAAAATTCAATAAAATATTCTTCCCCCTCATTAATCATTTCTTTAAAATTCTTCGTTTTGTTTCTAAATGAAGATTATTTTGCTAGACCAAGAAATTAGCTTTTTTTAAATTTATTTCTGTTTGAGGACTGATGTTCAAGTTTTTGCTTTATGCTGCTTTTTTTATTATTTGTGGCATTTTTATGCTAATTGGCTGGCCACTTTTAGTTGGTATATATTCCTTATTCTTTTAAAAATAAGTTATATAATTTCGCAACATTTTGAATGATATTAACAACATTTAATTAAATTTTCTTAAATTTTTATTCTTTATATATATATATATATATATATATATACAGGGTGTTTCATAGATCATGGGACAAACTTGGAGGGGCGGTGGAGCGTACTAAAACATGCATTTTTTATAGGAATATAGGATCTAAAGTGACGGGTTAAGGCAGGAAAGGAAAAAAAAAAAAAAAAACCGACACGAGAGGAAAATGTGTTTATGTACAAAATCTACGCAAAGTGTTCTTTGTAGCAATACATTATTCACAATAAATGTTCAAAATTGCGATTACCAGCAGTAATACATGCTTGGTAACGTTGCAGAAGGGACTGACGAACATTTTGAAAAACGACAGGCATTTCGCGCGCGCTTGCAGCCGCAATGCATAGTCGTGCGACGAGGTCCTCCAGTGAGTCAACGAGAGTCTCGTAAATGATGCTCTTCAGATAGCCCCATAAAAAAATTCCAAGCTGGATAAATCTGGCAAACGAGGTGGCCATCGAACGGCTCCACCACGGCAATCCATCGGGCTATAAATGTCCCATCCAAGTAATTGCAGACCTGCACGTGGTTATGGGCTGGTGCACTAACATGCTGGAACCACATGCGGTCACGAACAACAGCGGGAACATCCTGCAGCAATTCCGGTAGCACCTCTTGCAGAAAAATATGATAACATAAGCCATTTGTACGTGCAGGTAAGAGGTATGGGCCTATGAGATAGTCGTTAATAATACCTGCCCACACATTCACAGAGAAGCGGGTTTGAAATGCATGTGGACGTATGCCGTGTGAATTATGAGTTGCCCACACGTGCATGTTGTGGCCATTGAAGGTGCCGTCCTGTGAAAAAGTTGTCTCGTCCGTGAATAGCACATCCAAAAGGAAAATCCGCCTGCGCCGCACACTGCTGCAAGAACCAATGACAGAAATGAACTCGAAGAGGGTAATCTGTCTCTTGCAAAGCTTGGACTCTCTGCAAATGGTATGGCTGCAAACCATTTTCATGGAATACTCTCCAAACGGTGGAATGACTCAGTTGCAGACGACGTGCAATAGCTCTTGTACTTATCTGAGGTGATTCATGCACAATGTTCAACATGGATTCTTCAATGCGAGGTTGTCGTGCACTTCTTCCACTCCTAGTGTCAGAGGTGGCTTCAAATGACCCGTTTTCACACAGAGACCGATGCAACCTCTCCAATATTGTGTGCTTCGGCATACGCCTGTTCGGAAACCGTTCCTCGTACAACCGTAGCGCTGCTCTGCCGTTCCCATTACCAGCACCATACCAGGGGCGTAGCTATAGGGGGGCAAGGGGGAGCATCTGTCCCCGGGCGCAGAATCCAAGGGGCGCCAAACTGATGTTACGACATTTTAGAATTAAATGTTTTCCATCCTTGGCAAGCAGTAGGGGGCGCGAAATCTTTAGTTGTTCCTGGGCGCTGAAAACCCTAGCTACGACTCTGCACCATACATGAGATGCATGTCAGCTTTTTCCCTGTGCGTAAACTCACCCATCACGCTCGACATCAGAATTGCGAATTATCTTTTTTGAACATTTATTGTGAATACTGTATTGCTGCAAAGAAGCACTTTGCGTTGATTTTGTACATAAACACATTTTCTTCTCGTATCGTTTTTTTGCGATCCTGCCCTAACCCATCACTTTAAAAACCCTACATTTTTACACAAAAAATGCATGTTTTAATACGCTCCACCACCAGTTCAATTTTGTACTCCGATCTATGAAACACCCTGTATATACAATTATATCAACCTGTATTATACAGGTTGGTATAATTGGGTAGCATAAACTAAGTCCAAACTCCTAACAGCCTTGGAGGGGATTATCGCTGCTACTGAGACAATGATAAAGACTCGAGAAAGTTGCAAAATAACCTTTTTATTAGATGAGAACTATAACATAAACGCACAACTCGTGGTTGACGAGCTCAGCCATCACTTGTGGCGAGTTGACTGAAAGTAACAATCAAATTCCAAATTAAAATTTAGTATCAAAGGCTACATAATTGATTTAACACGAAGTTGGCTCAAACCTCTCACTGGCATAACAATTTAAATGACTACCACTGTAATACAGAGCCAAACTTAGCTACGTGGCCATGAGAGGTATAAACACGCCCTGTCTTACAATCCGAAAGCCTCGACTTATAAACTTTTAACCTAATTTATGTTAAGGAACCTTGCAATATATACGTAAACAAAAGTTTAGAAATTTCAAAATTATGATTATAAATTATTCAATGTTGTATAAAGTATACTGCGAAATTAATTAAACAATCAAGATATAATAATTAAATCACAACTGGTTGTTCACAGTCTAACAGAAAGACATAAATCAAAATTGAAACAAAATTAAAACAGCTCAATAAATAATAATCTAGCAAAGAGTCGTAAATTCTTTATTATTTTTCAAAGGAATTCCAAAAAATGGAAGGATTATAAAATGATGAAATAATTCTAAAAAAAAGCGTCAGATAAAAAAGAAAATTAAATTAGTTTAAAATAATTATGTAAGGCCATTATTTTTTTTTATTTTAATGGCTTTACATTCTTATTAAAGTTTATTTTCTTTTTTATATTAGTTACTAATTAATATCTAGGGAAATGAACAAATAAAAGTTCAATTTATTTTTCCCTAGGCTGGTGAAATTCAAAATAATTCAACTGGATAATAAAATTGCAGAATTATATTTCATTTAAAGGGATTATTGTAAACGACTTCATTTCTGTCCCATTGGCTATTGAAAACTATCACTAAATTGTGGCTGTTTTTAAATCAATGAATCATCTTAATTGAATTTCACACTTACTCTGCACTAAGTGTTAAAAGTTTTGTTTACATTTATTAGTTACCCAGCTGTTTTCTATTCCAAGCTTCGATACATACACGTAAAAACATTAATTAAAAAAAAATCTTTAATACAGCTTTGCTTTATTTTATGTTATTTTAAAGCTGTGTTGTTCTTTCCTAATCACCAAAAACCAAAGCTTTGTAAAAATCTCATCTGTATCAAACATCATTAAGTACTTTTTTTAACACATTTTTATAGATTCAGTTCCAGCAGAGGAGATGGTATTTGTTTTGCGCACGTGTCTACGGATACTGATGAGCGATCAAAATTTGCCGATTCAGCAGACATATCGAAAACATAAACAATGCTGAAAACAGCTTGATATAGCATATTATTAACGGACTGCAATAATTACACTAATAAACAGGTTTTTATTGCTGTATGGTCAAAATTAGGAGCCTTATTTAAATTTTTAAGTGATGTTTAGGAATATCGAAATAGTCTATTATTCTCTGATTTGTAGTAAATATTAAAATCCATTTCATAACAGGCATTGTTGATGAAAATTAAATACGCTGATGAAGTTCATTTCTGAATCTGCCTCGAATATAATCAACCAGTAAGGAATCGTATCTTAATTTATTTGTTATGAAACATAAAAAATTCGATTGGAAGGAATAGTGCAGCTAAAATAGGGGAAAACTTATGAAACTTTCCATAAATGTCTTCAAAAACTGTTCTATTTTATCTCTACATATAATAAAAGAAAGAGTCTGTCTGCGTGTGTGTCTTTCGTCCGTGCTGCGCATAAGCTAATAGACTCAGGGCTACGAAATTTGGTACATAGGTGCATCTAGACAAGAGCCAGTGCATCTCGAAGCGAATTTTTCAAAATTCAAATCAAATTTTTATTTTAGTTTTTTTGGTGAAATCGCATCATTTTCAGTAGTTTCATTCTTCTAGAAATGTGGTTTTGGCAACAGTTTTTCATTCAATGCTTTGTATACTGACTGTTGAAAATATGAGATAAAATGCTGCTTATTTTCATTTGATTTTTGGACACGCAACAAGCACATTGCAATCTTCTTATTCTGACGCGCATGTGTCTCGCGAGGCACAACAGAAAGAATTTCCTTTTTTCTCTCTCTCTCTTTATTAGCTAATGGCAAAGAGGTTTGTATATGTTGAATTATGTCAACCACAAAGCACTATTTTGATTGGTTATTGTTTTCTGATGATAGTTTCATTCTTTTAGGAATGTGATTTTGGCAACAGTTTTTCATTCATTGCTTTCGATAGTGGACTGCTGGCTGTTTTCTCTTGAAAATATGAGATTTATTGCTTATTTCATTGTAATTTTTTATATTATGCTTTAATTATATATAATTTTAATTATATAAAAAAGTTTTGTATGATTTTTTTAGGAAATTTCTTAACTTCCTTTATACCATTTAAATTCTTAAAATTTTGCAACGGGAAGTTGGTTATTTTATTTATTAAGATAATTAGTATTTGTATTAAGGGATATTGCTTATTTCATTTTAATTTTTTAACATGTGATGCATTTTTATTGATTTTTTTATAAAGGTTTTCTGCAGAGTAAAATTCTGTGCGGGTTTTAAATTTAATGTTTGGTGTTCCCTTTATGCATTTTTACGGTTCATTTAAAAGCCAGACGAAGGCTGGCTACGGAGCGGCTAGTCACTAATAAATACAAAATATTTCTTTCAAATTAAAGGGATTAGTCTGAAGAAAACATTAGATGGCTTAACGGAAATGCTAGATTATTAACAAACTCCTGCACCAGGGGAATAATTTATCGATTCGTCTAAGCTAAGCGTCGAAATTTATAAAATACATGTAGATAGCTCTTGCTTGCTTTGCCATAATTGTTACTGAATTATTAAATGTTACTTACTTATGACATTTTCAAGGAAGCATTCAAAATAATCCTGGTTTTAATTGTTCAGTAAATTTTATTTATTTTATTTTATTCTTACTTTGATTCGATTATAGGAGAAAAATTGAATCAAAGTCAAATAATTTACCTGTAGCGGGGATAGTTTCATATAATTGAAATCTATTTCTTATGATAACAGCAAATCTTCGTTCAAGAATTCAAAGTTTGTGGGATGACAGGCAAAAGTGCAACAAACTTAGAATAGCTGAGCTGTTTCCGATAAATATTTCATGAAAAGTAAACGATTTTATTCATCTATTGCGCTTCCCAGACGAGAAAATGGTTAGGGAACCTGAATGCCATACCGAAGTGCCCGGATTCGAATCCTGAAGAAGGCATGGGTGTAAATTGTCTGTCCCTTTAAAGAAGGTAATGGTGGCCTCCAGTTGGTGCCTGCATAATAAAATGACCACGGCTTCTAGCCTTAGTAATGGCCAAAAGCTTAAAATGGCTAGTGCTGGCCATTAAAAAAAATTATATTGCTAATGCTTTTAGTATTAGAAAAGAAACTTGAATAGACAGGTAACAGTTAACGAAGGACGTGGGCACCATTTCCCTACCATAACGATTAGCACCACGTCCGCCTCTGTCTAGAACAAAACCCCCGGGTTCTTAGTTAGGGACCACACATTCATCTCATACCTGGTCCCGAGACCCAGCGTCTGATGCATGGCCCTTATGACCAGCTGTATCTAAGTGGCCACTGGGATTTTGCTTTTAACACATGGAATTTTTTACATTGCCATGAGAAGGCTATTTTTAACATGTTCTTTACAGGATTCAAATTTTACATCAATTTCAAATTATACATTAATATGAAATGTTTATCAATGTTTAACATAAACTTGAATATAGAATTTTCAACATATAAAAGAGACACTAATAATCGTAATGGATGAATATATAATAAATAAAACATAATATAGGTATATACATAATAAAGGCGTAAATCCTAATACTTTCAATAATACAAATTTTGAACAAAATGTATATAATGGTAATAAAAATAGTAACTGTGAAATAAATACTTTTCTTAAATTCTATAAATATATCTATCATAATTAAGACACAATAACACGCCGAACAAATGCTAATTCAGAAGTCAAACAACAAAAATCAGCGTTATATTTTCAAATTTTCACGGGACTAGTTTCGATGGTTTTACAGAACCATCATCCTCAGCTGCAAAAGCGCAAATGGATTGCGCTGATTTTTGTTGTTTGACTTCTGAATTAGTGTATATATCATAATCTACTTCCTAATTTTAGGGAAGTCCTAATTTATTCTTGAATATAGTGCCAGGAATTAGCTATTATATTAGGTATGTAATTCTTGTTAATACCTTTCTTATAAAACTTGGAAAATTATATGATAAGAAAAATTATCTTATGGTAGTTCTTTATAGACTTTCATGTAGTGTATCTTTGTAACGGAATAGTTTTTACATATTTTAACACCTTAATGTGTCATTTTGTGCGGACGCGTCAGGAAATTGGAACAGAGAATTGAGACTATTAAAATTTTCCAAGACACTTTGTCTAAATTAAAAATTTTTGTAGCGAAAAAGTTTCAATTGTCTGTTTCGGCGAAACGCGTAATGGGGTTAGCTTGATTCGACGTTCAAACAAATTAAATTTCCCTTGAAAAGCCAGTTTGGAAGTCGAGTTAAGCTAATTTACCATTTTCCGCTTACTTTTTTATCTGATTCTGTTTTTTAATGTTTTACATGTTTAATGGTTTGATTTTCATATGTATTAATTTTTTTAAAACGTGTTGAACTTTTTGGAGCAACAGCTCCTGGTAACTTTTAGGCGAGCTTACTACCATTTCTATTTTATTCCTTAGTAAATGTCATAATTTGTCCTTAGTGTTTTTATATCTTAATGAGCTAGTATTTGAACTGAGGTTTTTGTAGTTTAAGACAGAGCGTGTTTCTGGCCGGCACGTGCAAGCTACATTTAGTTCCTACCAACTGGATAGGTGCAGTTTTCGGCTTTGCGTTATTCGCTGTGGATATAGGGATTTTGACGCTCCGGTTAAAATTACTGAGCCAACTTAGAGTATACTAAAATTTTATAGACTTTGACTACTATTTCACGTCTTAACTTCAAATTGACTGTTTCTGTTTAGTTCGTGAGTTGTGGCTGATGTTAGCACAGGAAAGTGCATTTCTGTTCAAATTTCTGTTTAATAAAAATGGTTATTAAAATCTAATATGACTTCCAGTTACTTTAGATCTGGCGATAATTCGTTTGACGTCTGATCGGGTTATTAATTCCAGATCAAGTAAAACCTGTAGTTTTACTAAGCAAACATTATTTAAATGACGTCTTTGCTAATTGCCTCATTTCACCACGAAGTTCAGTTATTCTCTACTTTTTGTAGACTGGAGTGGCAAGGAGTTTTACTAAAGTTAGAAGAGTTACACATAGCTGCCATGTGAAAGTTTTGTCTTGCCCGCCATGATTGAGTTGCCGTGGGAAGTTTTGCTTTGTCTTGACAACTCCAACGCTAGTCTCGAACTGAATATTATAGCGCAAGTATAAGGTGGCAAATTAAACATTTGAATCTCTGTAGTGATCTCAGGAAAAGAGGGTAGCACCTGCTTGCATAGATTAAATTATATCAAATTATAATAGTTTTGAAGGATGCTTGTGCTCCAGCCAGATCCAGATGGCTGGTAATTTTTCCTGTTTAATTTTAATTTAATCCTCAAAAGTGGTGTGACAGGACAGGAAACCACGAAATAAGCAGCTGCACCATCATGACGATTTATCAGCTTATTTTCTTATTACGTGGAGTCAGCCACTATCTGTTATTTATTATAAAATTTTCAATATTTACATAATAAGGACAATATTGCATAATTTGGTTACATAATAATACCAATAACATAACAATAATATATCAACAACATAGCAATTGCATATAAGTAACGTAAGTTATTTTTGGTTACATTTTGGTAATATAACAATTACTTTTGATTAAGTAAATACATAATAATATTTTAGAGCATAGTTATATGACAAAGTGGTAAGACAAAATAAATTTGGTTATCTTATTTTTGTGTTTGATTTTGAGAGTTAGCGATTCTAGAGGTGAAAATTCATCCGTAGAATCCGAGCTGCTTTTAAATGTGCCAGCTAATTTTAGTTGAACCCAAGATACGCAATTTTAGCGCCAGAAATTGTTAAACATATATTGGTTGATAGGAAGGTACTTATAACGCTTTAGGAGCAACGGCCTTTCATTGAATGAAATAAGTCTTTACTCGTTTAGTAATACTCATTTGTAGAAACTATGTTTTGAGAAGCAGACGAATCTGTTTTGTAACTAAATAATATTATTTTTCCAGTTTTTGCTTAAGTGTACAGACTCTCATTTTCTTTGAAAGCATAAACTAACGAGCTCTGAAAAGGCAGTATGAGGAATTATCCCCAGGTCTTTAACTACGACATAAAATTCAGAAAAAGGATGTAAAGAACCCTTTATTCACTTAATGTAATTTAACAGATGGTCTCACTTGGGCTTACAGAAAGCCAACACTTCTGCCTTAACTCAAAACAGAATATGATGAACTTAAAATAACGGTTAACGGGATAATGTAACGCGCAGGAAGGCTCCGACTCGTCGAAATCGGCGGAAATAAGCATAATGGCTAGAAGCATTAAACACCACAGAATCTAATCGTTAGTAATTCAATATAGCAACGTGGCCTCCAAGCAGGCATAACACGCTTTGAAAGGACCTTTCAAAACTTTCCCTTTAATAACACTTCTCTCTACCTTATTTGAATACACGCGCGCTAGGACGTTAACATTTGGGCAAGAGTGGGTGAACGGAAAGTTGCTTTAACTAAAAATTAACTGTTAGTAAAATTAAATAAATCTCCACAAGTGAAATTATAACATTTTTCTGCGCAATGATGAAAATTCAACCGCATATACTTCTGAGATGCTTTTAAATGAACATTTATCAAATTTATTTTCATTTACTTTTTAATAAAATAGCATTTCTTTTTCTCTAACTACAGCATTTTGTGGCTGCGAAAATTGCTCGTTTTGATGAGACCATACTGGTGCTTAGATAACCAGCCGTTATTACCAAAAATGTGGCGTCTTCAATTCACATAAGAAGAAATTGCGTCTCTATGCGTCTTCGGTAAGTCTAATTTTTGTTTACTACTTGCTGGGCAGGATATTTAATTTGAAATAATTTTGAAACCTCGTCATTTTCAGATACTTTTAAATCCATTTGAACTGCACAGCTTAATTTTTCAAAAGGAATGAATTTCTGTTGCCTTCCCCCCCCTTTATTCATTTTCAGCTTGAAAACTGTAATAAAAAATTCACATTATCTCAATTACAGACACCAAGTGTGGATAAAAAAAGTGTAAAGTGGGTTTGCTCCAATGTATTTAAAATGTAAAGTACCGCTTTGACATTTGGGTATTGCTTCAAAATTCTAGGAAGATCCATTTACATTAAAATTATTCAGATTTGAATTCACTCTAAAACGGAGTTATTTGCGACTTTTGGTCCTTTAACTGCATGTTCATTAGGAATAAGCAGTGATGTTCAATTTTTGAGGTCTTTCAGTCTCAGTTTCTAATGCGAGGAAAGACTCTGTTTTAAATTTCATGTAACTGTATTATTCTGTATTTCGTTTTCCAAGAGATTACTTCTTAACTTTTAAATGTTGTCATTTCCCTAACACGTCTTTATTTCCTGAATTAGCGAGAGAATATTTTGGGCTAAAGGTTCGCATATAGCTATTTGCTAACTTATCGACAGTGCTTAACCCTTTGTTGCATCATGACCACTCTAGTAGACAAAAGATTAAATTTGTTTATTCTTCTGTAAATGCCTTAATAGATTCCATTCCTGTGTTTATTAATTCTATATTATTAGAACTTTCAACTGTCGATCCTAGATGGCTGTATCGCATCACTAAGCATTGCTATTTGGAAAACGGCTGCCACTTCTGTTTCCAAGTTAGTACAATTTCTCATAGTAAACATTATATAATATTGCTTACGTGTTCTTATACTGTCGTTTTTTATTCATAATTAGTCATTTTAGACAATTTATTTTAAATGTCAGTTTGAGAAAATTGTGGAGTGGGTAGATAAAGATCTACCGGAAAAAGTGAATTGAAACCCAAATGTACTGCTTATCAAGCCGAAGCACCACTGGAAATGTTTATGTTTGGCAAGGAATTTCTAGAACATTTGACATTTGAATCCAATAGGTACAGGTTACAAAATCGTAGCAAAATGAATTCAACCACAATCGACGAAATGAAAGTATTTTGGGGGATCTGTATGTACATGTCAGTTGTAGATTTACCATTTAGAAGATGGTAATGATCACTGCAAACAAGGTAGGAAATGATTTCAAATACAATGATCGTAAATCGTTGGGAAGAGATTTGTATGCATGTACGTATATGCATGCTGTCCACTATAGTGAACAAACTGCAGCAATTATTTAAAACGAAATTTGAATAAAATTAATTTTTTTTATTATTACTAAGGTTATTTTAAGTAGAAAAAATACAAACATTTTCGTTTAATTTCTCTAGATTATTTGTATGCAACAAAGGGTTAAATAGTGTGAATCTCAGTGTGGTTGGCGGTGAGGGCACAACACATAAAAGTTTTTTATGTTGTCCCATAGAAAATTCTACGTGCCAACTTTTAATTGAGATCGTGAATAACCGATTAATACGGGAATATTCGCAAATTTTGTAGAATTATAATCGAAGATATTGTCACAAGAGCGTCAAATAATTACACAAAATGGTTTCAAACACCGTAGATCTGTTTATGCTTTGCAGTTTGTTGAAGAATAAAATTTACGGAATTTGCAGTTTGTTGAAGAATAAAATTTACGGAAGGAAATGTCATATAATAGTTTCAAAGATATTTACTTTATGTGAATAGTTCATAATACTAGTGAACACTTCGTCTAGGTTATATAAGGAATTATAAGAAAATTAAAGAACTATGTTAAAATTTCGTAGCAGCATTCTAAATACAATGGAAATCTTTGATGTTTTCCCTGTACCAGACACGCAGACAATTTTTTAAATACACCATAACTTTCAACTTGACGTTAAACTTCAAAAGTTAAAGCTCCTATTGAAAACATTATCGCCCTATTTAATGCATTACGCGTTTCAAGAATGGCATTTGAAACATATTTTAGGCATCTCGTTCATTATCCATTTTAGTCTGTCTTTTCTTGCTACTGAACTTACCATTGGAATGACATGCGGCTTTATAATTAGAATTTCTTGACAAGAGGTCAGCGTTTCCTCAAAACTAAGATTTAAAACTAAACGCATTCATAAGATTTGTAACTAATTCTCGAATTCCTTCCCTGCCTCATTTTATTCGCTTTGCAAACAGCTTTTGAATAAGTAGAATGTATTGCGTTATACTGTTCATGTGATTTCTTGCTTTCTTGTGCCTAGGTATAATTGTATACTATATAATTGTAATATATTTGTATATAATTGTAAAAATAGGTATAATTGTTTATTTTGTCAAAACAATAACGATTTTATTTGAATTTTTATCCAGGGTGTTTAGAAAAAAGTAATTGCTGGCTTTATTTGATCCAAAATTTACCCTAAACACGCATTTCCATTTAGAAAATTTCGCAAAACATTAAAATTTCATTTGTAAGAGTACGGATATATTATAAAAACACGAAACTATTTTTTAAAGTATGCAGAAGAGTATTTGTAGAACTCAGCACTACATAGAACTCAGCTTATTTGCTTGAGGATACGACAGAGATATTGAGAAACAGACTGAGAAGTAGTAAGAGAAAATTAGGAAACTGATACCTCGAAGGCGTTATCTCTTTCATTAAGCAGCTGCTTTCATTTTCCGTCAAAATCGCAGTTACATATCAACACAATTATGTGTTACAAATGTCTGCCGAAATAAATGCGGTAGTAAGGAGAATTCTGTAATAAGTGCTCACATTATAAGGTAACCATTTTCGTGTTACTTCTGGATTGGTATAGGATTTTCACTGGTGGCCTATTTAAAATTTAATTGATCCATTGAAAATTTAAAAAAAAATTATAGTTTAGTAGTCAGTATAGGAAATGTCTACCATAATCGTTAACTTGTAAAGACGAAATGTGTTTTGAAATCGTCGTGACAAAAGGCAGCTACTTTTTTATGCGCAAATTCATTCGTGTACAAATTATTTACGCTTCTTTATACATGCATAAGCAGTTTACATATGCAGTTTCAATGAAATATGTACAAACTCATTTTTAATATATCGTATATTTAATGTGACGCTGTAATCCCCAGCGAAAATTAAGGGCGGAGAATGAAAGTAAGCACCTTCGTTCATAATTTATGATGAGTGGACAGTTAATATAGATAATTTTATCATGCTTTGAATATAAATTATGCTATGAAAGTCGGAATCGACTTATAACATTGCATTTGAATGAAGTAGCAATAAACAATAGGATTCATCATAATTCCAGGGAAGTTTAACGAAGAATATATATATATATGTATTGTTACGAAATGAACAGGCGTGGTAAGATGGCTTCCCCGCAAAGCAGTTTTAGGGTTGCCATAAAATGACAAGGAAAGACAGGGTTGCCACATTTGGCGGGAAATCGCCCATTTGGCGACAAAATTGGCGATATCCCATGGACGGATAGAGAATTTTCTGGAACGAATTCTTACCGGTTTAGCCCAGAATGTTCTCGAACACAGGCCGAAAGCTATATAAACCCTGCTGGTCCGCAGTCAGTCAGTGCGTGCTTCATCGAGAGGGCGAGTGTGTGTGTGCCTCGTCTAGAGTGCGAGTTAGTTAGTATCGAGTTGGTGTCCAGTCTAGCGAGTCAATCCCTGCGGAGTCGATCGAGTTGACAGCCGAGCAGCGAGTGCCGAGTGGGTCGTCGAGTGCATCGAGAGAGTCTTTTAGTGCATCGTCGAGTTTTGCCTTAGACTGTGCTGAGTCGAGATCTATACTCTTGTGTATCGTCGAGTGCATCGCGTGGAGAGTCTCGAGAGTACGTGGAGTTCCGAGAACGACCAAGCAGAGTTGGGAGCTGTACTCGGGTGCTTTGCAGTGAAGCTGTGTCTACCGTTATTGCCTGACATGTGAAGGCTGTGTTCGTGTTAGGTGAGTTCCGAGAACGACCAAGCAGAGTTGGGAGCTGTACTCGGGTGCTTTGCAGTGAAGCTGTGTCTACCGTTATTGCCTGACATGTGAAGGCTGTGTTCGTGTTAGGTGAGTTCCGAGAACGACCAAGCAGAGTTGGGAGCTGTACTCGGGTGCTTTGCAGTGAAGCTGTGTCTACCGTTATTGCCTGACATGTGAAGGCTGTGTCGCTGAATGTGTCATCGCGTTTGTAACAGTTCGACGACTGTAAAAGTTATTTTGGAGCTATCTGATTAATACTGGTAAATAAACTGTGTTTCGATACTTCATCAAGTGTCGTCGTTATTTACTCCAAATCTACGAACCCCGTACGAACGTGAAGGAAGAAACGAACTACAACTAGTGTCAGAAAAGAAAAACAGAACGGTATTTAAGAAGGAACTTTTCATCTGATTTTTTAGCTTCCGACATAACATTTAAAGCTCACATTCAATTTGAGTTATTTGCAGTGTCAAACATATCACCAAAAAGCAGAAACGGTGTTTTAATAAACAGAAAGCATATTCACCCTTAGATACTATTACGAATAATATGCAAACAATAGCAAAACAGAATAATAATAAAACAAAAATAACTTTAATCGAACATTATGGAAAATAAATCGAAGAATTTATCGAATTCGAAGAATGGAGCATAAGGTCCGAAACTATTTTTACTTATTTTCTTAAGCATAACGAATATTTTACTAATTGGAGTTTTTATAAGGGTTATATAAAAAGTTAAATTTTATGTTACCCATGTTTAATATCCGACAAGGCTGTTTTTATCATAAAAACCTCTCTCCTTTAGAGAAACTTTGTAATTAGAAGAATATGTTTACATCATATTTAAGGAAATAAAGCCTTTAATTTCTTTTTCCGAGCACCCTGCATATGATTTTTAGCACGTGACATGTTGTAATACCTAATACGAAATATCATTAAATGTAAAACTAGAAAACTAAATTCAACTCACGGACCCTTCGCCACATATTTCTACGCAAGAAATTTGGCAAATTCTGTTATCTATATATGTAGGGAATGAGAACTCCTGATCATTACACTTTCTCATGCCCCTTAACTGAGGATATTTTCATAAAATCCCCAAGAACTGACCTCCTGGCATTCCAAAGGTTTTTAATTAAAGATAACCATCAGTATACAGAGTTTCAGAAAATTATGCAACGAATCTCTTCCTACGGCCTAGATCTCTGTCAAGTGTAAGTCCACATACTGTTTAAACTTAGTGAACTTTCACATGCTGTGATTATGGACAAAATGGCTCCGCTCGCGAACTTTATAATAACTGCAATAAACCAATATATCTGAAATAATCCATGGACACCCACCTCTTTAGCATTATTATTACAATTCATTTTAACATTGTGTTGCCAGTACTAATTATAATTATAATTATCTCATTATGTTTATCTGTTTATTAATTATGTTTATCTCCTATTTCTGTTGCACCAGATCAGATGTTCAATTTATCTTGTGAATCTTAAATTGTATTCCTACTATTTTGTAATCTACTTATGTCCTACATCATTATTTTAATTAAATACTGGATGCGGGGCGTACTGTGGGATTGCACGATGTACCATAATAGGCAAACTCTAGACCTTTTGGAAAGCTTGCAATTCACCCCCCCTTTTTTTTTTTCAAAAAGTTAGTATGGAAAGGCATTACCAGTTGACCTATGGTACATCGCTGGTGTCCCCCATACTTTTACCTTTACCTTTACCTTTAGTTTGAAATTGCTTTGCTAAATTATCTATTAATGCGACTGAAAAATTATTAACGTTTAAACGTATGCTTTAAAGCCATAAGAATTGATTTTTTTTTTTTTTTTTTTTTTTTTTATTTATTTTCAGGGCATGATACAAGATTTGTGATACATTAAAAAAATTAAGGGTATGAAGTTATGCCTTTTCAAATTAAATTTTAAAACATACCCTTCTTAAAAATTGATTGTTGCTAACTCGCTGCTAAATGCAATCAATAAATTTCTTAAAGTAGGTTAGTAAGTAATATCGCGAAATACGTCATTCTGAAAAAAAATACTTACGATGATGTATTGCATCACTATTTAAATTACATCAGCATCTGACTGAACCTCACATTCTTCCTTTGGGCATTCTTTGTCTGTCGCTTATTGAGGCCATAAATTCCGACGGGAGCGTACCTGTCTGCGAGATAAATAGGCTGAGGTCGTATATTTCTTTGATAGAGGCCGAAATTTCACTGTCAAGGGAACCGCAAAAATTTACTCGAAATATTTCGAATATTTTGTGGCTAAAATCTTAGGCGTTTATGGAGCTGTTCCTACCATCTGCATCACATACATACTTTGATTCTGTAAAACGTAATTTCTATCTGTGGTATATAATTTAGTTTAAAACAAACAAAATTTTCTCTTTAAATAATACTGCAATTCCAAATAATAATAAATTATTTTAATAATTTTTCAAGCATTAAAAATGGATGTCTCTACTATAAGGTATTTCTTAGCATGCCTTCGTGGTGTAATGGTCAGCACACTCGGAGACTATTCGAGAGGTTCCAGGTTCGAGTCGCGGCGAGGGCATTGCTCATTTTTCATGACTACTCTAAAAATACACACTCTGTTTAAACCTTGCAGTTAGGAAGTATAAGCCTGGAAAGTACTATTCTAATCAGAGATCTGAAAATCTGCGCACATGCTGAGTCATTAAACAGACTTCTTTCCAAAATACGAATCTCTAAAAGGCTGACATCGTATAATGTTTAATATTTATACAGATAAATATATTTTTCAATACTTGATATAAATTTGGAATCACCTTCCCAATTCTATGATTAAACTAACCATCAGAGTATTTAGCACAAAAATCGTCAAAAAGAGGCTAAACGCTCTGAATTTTTAAGAACGTACGGACTGAGAAATACAGTGGAACATCCACGACTTAGAAATTTGGATCAATCGGTTTGAAAGTTTTCCATACAGGAATTCTGTTGAAAACTGATGATCATTTTTTCGATACCTTGAGCTTTTTCAATTCGATGTAGCATTCAATGCAAACTCTGCATCAACAGTAAAATTATACACAAAGCTATGAATCATAGAAAAAATTAACAGAATTTCTTATTGAATTCTGGCTGAATATTTGTTTATTAGCCCAAAGGGGTTATCAAATTGTTGTCATTAAATATTAGAACTCTGCATTATATTTAAAGAAATTAAATAATGGAGAATCCGCATGAATGCATGTATGTTTCTTGCACTTTGAAGAAACAACGGTACCTAGAGACATAAAATTTTGAATAAAGTAGTCCTCCACTCGAATGTGGACATCCAAAAGCCCAAATCTGGAATTTTTTATTATCTATTTTATATTTTGTAAACCTTTAACCAATTTTTGATTAACAGACTCGATGATTTCAAAGCGAGCGATGGCAACACTGTACGGGGGGGGGGAATTATCACTTTCGAGACTGTGTATCGGAAATTCTAAAGCTATGCTCTTTTTCGTGCTACTGCTGTTGAATTGAATTTTATGGTTTGCGTGCGAAGAACATTATATTTAATAAATAAAGGTAACACACAAAACGTTTAAAAAGTCCCTTTGGGCGTGATATAAAATCTGAAAGCTTTCATTTTTTTTAAATTGATGATCTTGTGCTTGAATTTTTTATCGCATTCATTTAATCGCAACCCAGTGGGTACGCTATTGTTGAAGCAAGGATTTATCTTAATAAATGTAATAATAACAGTAGTAATGATAAATGAAAAAAGAAAGTGAAAAATGGAATATGAACTCGCAAAATTGGAGACAAGGAATACAAACCTAGCTTAGATGATTCAAAGATAGTGTGAGAATAAAATTTATGACTGGTACCGGTTTCTCTTATAAGATGAAATTAAATTTAAAAAAATAGAAATAAAAAAGTTTTTTTTATAAAAATTAGCTTTTATTTAAAACTTCTTAAATAAGTTATAAATTAGAAGGAGAAAAATAATTTACCATTTAGTTTAATGGGAACAAGAGATTAAATAACTCTCTCTACAAAATTCATCTACAATTTCATTTCATGAAAAATAAAAACTTAGGGCGCCTTTATAAACTTACAAAGATAATCGTTTATACTTTTCACACTGCAATTTGATTATCCGATATCGTTATTGAGGCGCCCGCCCTTTTTACTTCCTTGTACGAATTAAAAAGGAAGTATTGTAATCGCGAAAAGTTTCAGGCAACATATTTCAACGAAAATATCCATTTTGACCGCTATCGAATGCAATTTAACGATGTTTTTGCGTGATATCTGTGCGTAAGGACAGAATAAAAGACACCTTTCCCCCCAAAAAATTATAAAACTGCTTTAAAATCAATTCTGAAGAGAATTTTTCGTGGCGAAAAGTTTCAGGAGAAAAGTTTCAGGCAACATATTTCAACGAAAATATCCATTTTGACCGCTATCGAATGCAATTTAACGATGTTTTTGCGTGATATCTGTGCGTAAGGACAGAATAAAAGACACCTTTCCCCCAAAAAAATTATAAAACTGCTTTAAAATCAATTCTGAAGAGAATTTTTCGTGGCGTCTGTACGAACGTACGTACGTATCTCGCATAACTCAAAAACGAGTAGCCTCAGAAAGTTGGAATTTTGTATATAGGACTGCTATAACATGTAGATGTGCACCTCGTATTTTGGTTGCAATTGGCCGCACCAAACGTATATAAATATATTTATATATTTATCCACTCTGTTACCCTGCTCAGTGATCTCAGTATCTTTACTCTTATATGTTTGTAAATTGTACATTTTTTGCTTTAAAAATGATTGAATTATGTTGTTGTTATCTTCCGGTTAAGGTTTTTATGCCTTTCGTAATTCTGGAAGCAATATTTGTACAATTATCAACAATTTAAAAGCTGTTTAAGTGCGGTTAAGTTTAAATAACATGGCGGACATATTTGTTTACATTTGAAACAGCATAATTGTAGATTTGTTGCAAATCTAGAGAGACTAAGCTTCGCAACAGAAAAATAACGCCTTCATTTATTATTGCGAATTAAATCATGCTTAATCCTTTCTGGAATTTTTTCGAGGAAATAAGTGTTTAAGATTTACTTCGTAATTTTTAATGCAGATATTTTGAGTTTTTACGTATTTTTGCCTTGTCGCGAAGTTAGAGCTGAATTAATTGAATGAGAAATACTAAATCGTCTGTGAAAAACTGTTTCTTTTCTGTTTTGTTTGCTTAATTTCTTTCATACACCGTTTTAGTTTACAGTATTTGAATAGAACAAGTGGCAACGATAATTCTTCAAATGATATAAATTTTGTGCATTCAGAGTGTCGTTATAGTAAGCAAATATAGTGAATTTTGAAGAGTGCATTTTTTCTATTGTGGTTTATGCGCTGTCGACGAAGTAGATTTAATTCAATCCAATCAATTTAAATGAAATTCACGAAAAAATGCGTATAATTTAATATTCCGTACAAGGAAGTCATGTGGTGTACACATCAGATTTTTTTTATTCATGATGCAAAATTGTGTATGAATAAAGAGTTATTTAATCTTTAGCTACCATTAAACTATTTGATACATTATTTTTCTCCGTTTAGATTATTAATGATTTTATGAGTTTTAAACAAAAGCTTATTTTATAAAAACCTTTTTCATCTTTTTAGTCTCAATGACTCGTTATTAATCAAATTATTTTACAACAACAAATAATCACTTTTGTACTTCCAACAATTCTGTTCCGTTAAAAGATTGAAAACTAATCCATCAATTTTACCAAAATGTTAGAAATTACGTTGAAATGTCATATAAGCTTCATATAAATGATTTCTTCCGTTTTATCCAGGGTTGGAAAATAAAACAGATTCTCAATTTGTTCATCAAATAATGATAGATGCAAAAAATGTTTTCACTATTAAATTTTAAAAAAAAACTAAATCAAATTTTTAACAAACCTCTTCACCACATTGAATTGCCATCTACAATGAATGCGTGCAAAATGTGAGTACGATAGCTTATCATGGAATAGTTTAAATAATGTGTGCTAATGTTTTGAGCATAGTAACGAATAGTCTAAGAGAGTTAGGTAAACCTTGATAAAAACAAGGGTTGCTTTAAAAAAAAATTAGAAATTTGCCTAGTTAATTTTTTTTCTTTTACTATTCTTGTTTTAAAAGAGAGTGAAGAATTTCTTTTATAAGATTTGGAAATTTCAAATATTTATAGCAGACACATTTTTGAATGCTAGAATTTTAAGTATCCCACAAAAGAATATAACTTACGTACCACAGTAAAATTAAGAAAATCGACTCTTAAAATGAAACGAGGAAAACACGTACAAACTTAAGAAAAGGAAAAAATTTTAAATGACCCGGTAACTTTCATTATGACGCAATAATTTCATAATCTTGAAACTATGTTTCCAGTTAATGCCGAAGGGAAAAGCGATATTTCCTTATCCGTTTCACTCTGCAGCATATTTTTTTTTTAAAACTGAAGAAACTAGCCCAATTAGTACTTTTATTTTTATCATTCTCATTTACAAAAGAAAGCGAAAAATTCTAATTTATGAAAAAAATCAAAATTTTGTATGCGATAGATTTTTAGAAATTGAAATGTTAAAATCATGAAAGCCAAATAATTGGAAAAAAATTGATTGATTTTCGAAAATTAACCAAAATAAAAAAAGAAAAAAAAAGGGTTATAAACTTTATAGAGTTCCTCACTTTTATCCTATTAAACTAATTGTTGAGGAACTTAGTGAACTTCGCTAAGTCCAAGAACAGAAACGTAAACTCAAGAAGGGTTAATTATCCTTTATTTACTCCAAATAAAGATTTAACAATCGGCTCCTTTTTCAGGGCGTACAACAAAGCCTCTACTTAGGCTTAAAATGTAAGAAATAAGAACTAATTAATGACTAACTAAAATTTAGCCGAAGCTAACACAATTCTAAACTAGTTGGCTCATAATATTAACTTAGACAGCGAAACGATCAAAAGGCACGCAATACGGCCGAGCGTAGTAACAATTTAGAAAGATGTAGTCCAAGGCCCACTACTTCGGAATCCTCACCCTCTCTGGAAAAGTCACTTGAACTTGACTTAAATACTATTCTACTTCTCATTTACATGTAACGCGATTCTAAAAAACTCATTCTGGTAGGGAGTTGTAAGCTGAAGCTGGAAGAGACATAAAATAACTGTTATAAAATTAAAATATACCTTACAAATTTGATTTAAAAGAATTTTTTCGCTCTATCCCAGTGTTCTCAAACTTTGACTAACGCGTACCATCTAAACAAAAATTGAAAACCTTTAGTACTACTACCACCACCATTCTTGAATAAAGCTTAAGATCGCATAAATTTACGAGTGTTAGAGATAAACTTCAGTCAGGATGCTGGGAGTTGTCATTTTTGAATTTAATAGTTAAAAATACAGGGTGTTTATAAAGTCCCGTACCCATTTTGACATTTAATAACTCATAAAATAATAAAGATAGATTAAAATTAATAACATAAATGGTTAGATAGACTCAGAATGTTTCATGATCGTTGTCAATGAACTTCCACATGTGCCCCCTTCGTCTCACGGAGAATATCAAGTCGATATTCAATTTCACGCCAAGTGCCGGCAAGCATGTCTGCATCCACAGATGCTATTGCGGTTGTAATTCTGGCTTTTAGGTCATCCATGTTCGACACTCTCCTCCTGTAAACGTTGTCCTTTACAAATCCCCAAAGGAAAAAGTCCAGCGGCGTTATGTCAGGTGATCTGGGTGGCTAACGAATTGGACTCCCTCGCCCAATCCATCTTCCTGTAAAATGGTCATTCAAAGAACTTCGCACGATTGTACCCCAATGAGGTGGTGCACCGTCTTGTTGCAAAAAGACATGTGGCTGAAGCTCTTCTAGTTGTGGAAATACGAAGTTTTCCAACATGTCTAAGTATACGATTGATGAGACCGTCTTTTCTGTAAAAAAGAAAGGCCCAATGACTCGGTCGTGCATTAGTCCACACCACACATTTGGGGAATCCCTTTGTGCCTCACGGTATTCATGGAGGTTTTCAGATCCCTATATACGCACATTATGGCGATTAACAATGCCAGAAACAAAAGAGAGAAAAATGCAATTAATAAGCAGACGATATTTAGAAAAGTACAGATGTTTAGACTGGAAAATGAAATTATCTGAAATTAAACACATGCGCAGATGTTATTTACAAAAGTAAACATATTCAAACCTGAAAAGCAAAATATATAAGTTATTTCATCAATAAATGCCGTAAGTTTGTTTTTATCTTCACTATTTTATGAGTTATTAAACATCAAAATGGGTCCGGGACTTTACAAACACCGTGTACTTTGCTTCTTTTGCGTACCACCTATTTTTCTGTTGCGCAGTACCAGTAATACGCGTACTCACCGGTTGAGAACCCCTGCTCTCTATCCGAAGGTGCACATAGGAAATTTTCAAGATTTTTAGTTTGTTCGTTGAAAGAAGATATGTGCAAACAATCGTTTATGCATTTAATTAAAAAGAAATCTAAATAAAGTTTTGAAAAGAAAAAAAAGTCTCTTCATCACACTGCATTGTCATCCACAAACAGTACGTGTACAAAATTTGAACTGGATAGCTTATCAGGAAGTAGGTTTAAATTGATGAGAAATTTTTGGCCATAGCGACAAACATCATGAGTGAACTAAAAAAAAAATGGCTTATAAAATATTACTTTTTTGTATGATCAAAATAATGCTTAACTTAAAAAAAATAATTCAAAAAAAAAAAAAAAAAAAGAAAAAAGAAAAAAGAAAAAAGAAACCGTCAGATCACAATAAAGCATGCATTATTTAAATCAAATACCAAATTTCTTGAAAAAAATAATTAGAAAACTTCAATTAACTCTGCATCCTTTGCTCCCACTTCCCCTAAATTTCTGATATTTCATGAATGACCATTGCATTTACGGGTTATTGGAAAAAAAACTGTTTTCTAAACGCAGGCTTGATAACTGAATAAACCATAGAAATGAGTGACGCAGAATGCCATTGCTAATTGTAACGAATAATGCCTTCTTATCTTCGACGTAAAATGTAAATTTATAGTCAACAGAATAGGTTATAAGATGTTTTCTCCCTTTTCCCAGCATGCCTTCGTGAAGTAACCATAGCACACTCGGCGCGTATTCGAAAGATCCAGATTCGAGCTCGGCGAAAGCATTGCGCATTTTTCTCGTCCCCAGTATCAATGTAACCTAATGATTCTACGAGGTAATTAAACAGAATATTAAGTATATTTGAATAAAACCTTAATTATAAATCAGAATATTTGTATTTACTAATTAATATAATTTTACTCAATTAAGTAAACAGTTCTCTGCTTTTAACTAACACTTCTAATAAACGACGTTAAAATTCCTTCGAAAACGTTTCTGTTTATTTACTGATTAATATAATTTTACTTAATTAAGTAAACAGTTCTCTGCTTTTAATTAACACTTCTAATAAACGAAGTTAAAATTCCTTCGAAAACGTTTCTGTTTATTTACGAATTAATATAATTTTATTTAGTTAAATAAACAGTTCTCTGCTTTTAATTAACACTTCTAATAAACGACGCTAAAATTCCTTCGGAAACGTTTCTGTTTACTTACTAATTATTTTACTTAGTAAACAGTTCTCTGTTTTTAATTAACTCTTCTAATAAACGACGTTAAAATTCCTTCGAAAACGTTTCTGTTTATTCGAATGCAATTCCAGTGCTTCTTTGATTTATTTGTAGTTAGCTCTATTTTAAGGATACCTGCGTATCAGATTTCTTAACTAGAACGTTAGGAGCCTCGGCGACAGAAGCGATAAATGATCTGCAGTCATGAGAATACATTACTCACGCACCTGCATTAAGTCAAAGCGGCGGTATTTGCTTAACGCGGCAATGCCGAAAGAACATTCACGAACATCCACTTAACTGCGGAATTTCCCCATAAAGCCTATAATGTGTGATATCAGACAGGTGTCGAAAGTAAAATTATTCCCTCTATCCAAATGCTGTTCTTTTAACAACTCTCCCTGCACTTCCACTCATTATATATATTTCCTGTGATCTTCAGTGCAGGAAATTTCGCAGAAAAGGAAGGTCGCGTCATTTTTTTGTTTATGATGTATTCGGCGCGTGTTTTCCAAAATATTTAAATCTTATACTTGGTTCACATTCTGACGCGTTGATAAAATTCAACAGTTTAAGGTATTTTAACTATTCAAGTGGTCATCCTTGACTTGAAACATTACTTCCTTTTTATTAGAAACATCAAAAACTAGTCTTGTTTCACAGCCTCGTTAAGAATCAAAACATCATATTGCTCTTCTGTAGAATACTGTTCATACGCATAAAAATTGTAAAAATTTTTCCAGCGCAGGGAAGAAATGAGGTTTAGTTCGGTTATTGCTTTGATAATCATATGATTGCTTCTCGAAACAAAATGTTACCTATTCCATCTAATAATATAAGATATGTCTGTTATTTCACTTCTTAGTTCCACTCTCTGTAACACTATGCGGTGTTTTACAAAAGTGATAGAATAATTTTAATTTTCAAAAATAAGATCAGTACGTTTAAGTACATGAAATGAAATTTTAAAACGTGTTCAGTCTGTCCAAATAGGCAATTTGCCCAGATGGACTATTAATTCCGTTTTGGCATTTTACAATGGTTCACTATAAATGTCGGTTCACTTTTTAAAGTGTTGCCACCAAATATTAGAGCCCTGTGTTATATTTAAAAAAATTAAATAATGAAGAATCTGCGTAAATGTATGTATGTTTCTCGCACTGTGATAAAACAACGGTACCTAGAGCCATCTAATTTTGAATAACGTATTTCTTCACGGAATATGGGCATCTGGAAGGCCAAATTTGAAATCTGGAATTTGTTTTATTTGTGATTAGTTTTATTATCTGTTTCATATTTTGTAAAACTTTAAGGAATTTTTCATTAACAAACTCAACGATTTCAAAGTTAGCAATGGCAACACTGTGCGAAAAAGAAAAACACTTTTATCTCCAGTGCGCGAAACTGTGTATCGGAACTAAAGATATGCTTATTTAAAACTTATTTTGCGATATTGGTGTTGTATTGAATTTTATAGTTTAAGTGCGGAGAACATGATATTTAATAAATAAAGGCAGCTCGCAAAAGGTTAAAAAAAAACCTCCTTTGGGCGCGGGGGGGGACATGTCATATTACTCCAAAAAATAAAATATTGGACTTAAATTTAATATTCTTTCTTTTTGTAGTGAAAATCATGTCATAAAAGTGATCTGAAATTACTAATTTATTTTTATTACTTTCAAATAAATAACTAAATATAAAAATTAAAAAGTGGAAACCTGTTTACATTTTTCTGCTGTTTTGTTTCATTATTATTAGATTTCAATAACATGATGTTAACATTTTGGCACAGATTCAGCCGATTTTTTAGCATTATTTTTAATCTAATGTTACTCATATCATCTTAAATTATTAATTGCAATTGTTGTTTCAAAGAATTATTTGTTTAAAATACTATATTGCATTGTTTACCAAGTATGTTCGATAATATTTAAATATGGACACTCAGAACACATTTTGAGTGTTTGAAGATCATTAAACAACAACCAAATAATTCATTGTAATTGTCTTAGAGATTTGGTCTCAAAATGGAAGCCAGTGTGCCGCATCCGACATCTGAAGTAATTTTGCATGGCCTGCGAATTTATTTCAGTTGTGTATTTGTTGTCTGAACGGTGCTTAGAGTATAAAAATGAATTTTTCTCTTTGCGTTAGTATTATTATTATTATTTACGTATGGTTCGATAGATATTTAGTGAGTGACTGGGTATCTAAAGAAAACAGAAAAGAAAAATTAATGGAAAAAAGAGTCTCATAATTTTAGCCAATTCGAGAAGAAAAATATAAATTTAAAAAAACAAATGGTAAGGGAAAATACTGTAGAAAATGCATTTTGTGTTACTGAAATAAACTTTCAATTAAACTACGTTTGAGGCAAATCACATTTTAAAAGTAAAATTTCCAAACATATAAAAGCATACGCAATACGCCATACACACGCATCACGCATAACCTCTGTTTATGAGAGGGTAGTATCTATACATTAGAAATAAGTGCTGCGCAAAATTTACATACATATATATACAAATATGTCATATATATGCGGCTTAAGCGTTTATTGCCGATAGTTTATTGGTTGCTTGCGTAACTGTAAATTGTTTTATTCCCGCGCAGTGCAGCGCGTGACGAATGCTATGAAAAAGCTAAGCCGGAAAAATTAAAAATACAAGAGCACGTGCATTTAACATTTAATAAATAAATTTAACATCTATATAATTCGGAAGCATGCAACGAGGCAAAAACCGGCGATGATGAAAAAACAAATAAATATCTTTATTATATGCGGCTTAAGTGTCTGTTTATCGCCGATAGTTTATTGGTTGCTTCCGTAACTGTACTAGCCAATGGGGTGAAGTTGCCATGGCACAGGGTTGCCGTTTCAATTGAGATGTAGACAATTTCCTGTAAAACTTGCCTTTGCCATGACCATCAATATGTCTCAGGGCCAAACGCTTAAGCGTGTTGGCATTTTTTTACCCGAGCCTGCATTTGGACAAGGTCCTTTATGTTGCCTGTTCAAGAGTTCGTGAAAGAACGGACGTAAAATTAAAAATAATGGAATGGTCCTTTGCAAGACGAGCTTAAAAATGATGGAAAGATCTGCACAAGAAATGTTGTGTACAAAGAGATCTTTGACATGTGTTGTTTGAATTAGCAGACATGTGCACAAATCATTTTAATTACAATTTATAATATCTAGAACAGCGATCATTTCGTATGAACGCCGGGCTTTCTAGTCTAGTATAGTGTGCAAATTAATTGGGACAAAGCGAATTTTTTTAGAATATAGATATGTATATATATATCTTCTTACAGTGATAATAATAAAATTAATAGGAAATATGTCATCCTGTAGCAAAAAATGACCTCTAGGAATACACTTAGACACTGACTGTCTTGCATATATATTTTTTTCTTCTTTATCGTGGAACCGCACTTTTAAAGCATTTCTAATCGTGCGCTGTTTTGCCTTACAATGCTCTGCAATCCTAAGCTATTCCTTGAGAATGCGTCACAAGTCTTCGATAACATTTAAGTTTGGTGAATTTCCGGGCTAATCCAGCACAATAATTCTATTTTCCAGCATGAACCATCTGACAGATTTCGAATTGTTACATGGAGCCAAGTCATGCTGAAATGTCCGTGCAAAGGTTTTCAATAATGGCACGTTTTAAAATTTCAAAATGCATCGATGACTTTATCATTCCGTCAATTAAGAACTAGACTTCCAGTATTATCTGCCGTTAAAAAAAAACTGAAACCTTTGTTTTTGAGGGTATTAATGGTTTGTTGTATAAGTTAAGGTCTTATTGATTCACCCTTGTTTCATCTGATAACGTTAGATGTGTAATAATAAACAAATAAATGAGTGTCATCGCTGAAATGACATTTTCCCAGTCATCTATGGTAAAAGATTTGTATTTTTCTGGCCCATAATAATTATTTTTGCTTCACTTGAGGTGTTGTTTTTTTAATTGATTTTCACGCCTTCCGACCCACAATGATAAGTCTAGCCAGCACATTTTAAAGATGAATATCAGTGCCAATCGACAATCTTTAAGGTCTCTTTAAGATATCTTTTAAGGTCTTTGTTAATTTTTGTTGGATTACTAAGGCTTCCACATTTGTCCATTCTTTCTGAAACAAACAATCCAATTTTATTGTGTCCCCTCAGAATTTGAAAAACGTTCGATTTTCCAACACAATCTATGGAAGCAATATCTCTTACAGTCATGGATGTGTAACTGTTAAGTACGATAATCTTTGCTCTTTTTCTAAGTGTTATATCCATTTTTAGTACACTAAAATAAAAGAATGCAAAACGTATTTAAAAGTCTGCGAAAGTAACTTCCACTTCTCACATAAGCAAGCTTTAGAATGGTACAATAACCCTAATTTATAGTTTGATCTGTTCTCCTAATTTACAGTTTGATCCGTTCTAAGTAATCGAAAGTAAACATGAAGACGACATCAAGGCCGATACAAATGCTCTGAAGGACCTGCTAGCGTTAGCTGGGAACTAAACTAAAAATTCTGTGAAAAATCACTTGTCCCAATTAAAACCCTCTGAGCGGCCCGGGTTTTCACTAAGAAAGCACAAATTTCCCAAAACCACTATGAGAATTTTTTTTTTTTTTTTTTAAATTTTAATGTAAAAACTATCTTGGTATTTCACACCTAGATTTGTTTTCTTTTGATATATTTCCCTAATTTCTTTGACATATTTTAATATGCACGTATATATACGTTCTTACAGATATCACAAAAAATATTATAGGCTGTATATATACGGCTTTGCCGCTTAGAGGGTTAATTCACACACTATAGTATATGCATATTAAGTTTATTTTGTTTAAAAACATTCCGGCCCGTTAGCTGCTTTCAGATGGTAGATTTCTTCAGCATGTAATTATATTCTGAAACTTGGCCTAGGATTATCATCTTTTTACTTCCTTGTACGAAGTAAAAGAAGTATTGTAATCATGAAAAATTCCGGGCGTCATATTTCAAAGAAAACATCCATTTTGACCACTATCGAATGCAGTTTTGCGATGTTTTTGCATAAGATCTGTACGTAAGAACAGGACTCTTTTCCCCAAAAGAGTGTGAAATTATAAAACTAGTTTAAAATGGATTCGGAAGAGATGTTTCCCATGGCGTACGTACAGACGTAAATACATACGTACGTATGCATGTATCTCGCATAACTCAAAAACGAGTAGCCTCAGAACGTTGAAATTTTGTATATAGGACTGCTATAACATGTAGTTGTGCACCTCCTATTTTGGTTGCATTCGACCGCACTAAAGGTGTGACACCAAAAAAAAAAAAAAAAAAAAAAAAAAAAAAAAAAAAAAACGAGACTGGTCCAATAAATCATTGTACTATTGTACTTACAGAATCAATTCTCCGTGCCGTGCCACTATCACCTTCAAAGTAGTCCCCTTCAGCATTCACACACTTCTGCATTCGGTTCTGCCACTGCTAGCAACAGTTCTCGAATGAGATTTTTGGAAGGCCCTTCAGGAGATTCTCCGTTTTTGCCTGAACCTTTTCAACTGTGGTTAAATGGGTTCCCTTTAAGCAAAATTTAACTTATCTAATATTACCTTATATCTCTCTTATAATATTATCTTTTCCCAGTATTCAGAATTTTTACTTCTCATAAATTTTGAGAAAGAATCTGAAATTTTCTGTTCATTCACTAACGTAGAATTTTTGACTTGCTAAACGGCCTAGCACATCAAATTATGATTTTAACAATATTTGAATTGGTGAACACTCAGCGTGATTATTCTACTGCTTCTTGTTTAGGAATACCTGACTTTGAGTATTTAGATAAATTTAGGCTACATTGTGTTGTATTTCGAAGCCTTGTATGGTCTCCAATGCCTTCACACATTTTAAATCTGTCATGCTTTTTGACTGTATCAAAAGCCAATATATTATATAAATGAACTATTTCAGAAACCTTTCTAATAGATTTCGCTTTCTTTAGTTGCAAATAAGAGAAAATTTATGAATTTCTAATGAATTATGCTTTTCTGAAGAAATCATACGAGCAAAAATTTTAAATATAATAATTATTTTATGAAATATTAAAAAAAATTGCACATTTTTTTCTATTACATTTTTTTCTGATTACAAGACAATACGCACCAAACAGTTTTTCTGAGAAAGATTTATGCGTCACCTGACCCCCGCTAAATAAAGTGTGCTGTTTCCATCTTTTATAACAGTATTTTTGTTTTCAGAGTAACTAGTATTGTCAATAAAAGGTTTTTAAAGTGCGTTTTTATTTTCATTTATCTGAATAGCTAACCTAAGAGAACCATATTCCTTACATTTAAAAACGTTTTACCGCAGTCGAAATGAGCTAATGACGAAGGTAAGATTAATCAAGTTGGCACATTATATCTTTCTAAAGAAAGTTGTTAGGAGGTGGTCTTATATGGAAAAACATCCCATCTTTTTATAAATTACAATAAAGCTGCAAATGTTCATAAAAATTATCATATTATTGATATAATATAAATTACATGTATTTTGATTTGTATAATATTTATTTAAAAATAAAATCAAAGTTAAACTATTAAGAATTACTTTTATCTCTTTTAAATCGCTCACTTTGTTAAGGAGTTGCAGCCCGATTAAATCTGAAAGATTTATCTTACATTTTACTGAATGGAAACAGCGAGAACCGAGTATGCGTCAGGCCACGTAGAAAGTGATTTAAATATTTTAAGTTTCGAGAGATGGCAACACTTTCTAAGGATATATGGATGCAGAAGCGTAGCTATAAGGAGGATATCTGTCCCTTAGCGCAGCATCCAGGGATCGCCAAATTGATATCTCGAAATTTTAGAAAGAAATGTTTTCCAGTCTTGGAAACAGAAAGGGGCGCGAAATCTTCAGCTGTCCGAGGAGCTGAAAACCCTAGTTAGGGCTCTGTATGGATGCTAACGTAACGTAGCATAACTGTTACTGTCTAATTTTGGGAAAGACTTCGCTGCGGATATTTTTAACGTCAAGATTCCAATTAAAAATGGTAACGCATTTTCTCTGTTTTAGGCGAAAGGAAAAGTTATCAAATTTACCTAATTAAAAAATTAAATGATTTTGAGAATTTAAATTTTATGCTACATTTTATATCATGATATATGTGCGAAACTGACTTTTTGTGTTTTTCTTGACAAGCTTGGAAAAAATAATATGTAATTTTGTTCAAATTTATCGAAATCTAAAGCAGATGTATGGAGCGCCTACCATGCAACAGTCAGCACTGTTCAGATGGGCTAAATGTTTACAAGAACAGCCAGAATTCGTGACTGATTATGTAAACTTGGGCAGATTTTAACTGCGTGTTTCAAAGAAATATCGCTCGTGTGTTGTCTTGTGTACAGAGTAATCGACAACTAACTAATGTTTGTTTATTAAATCTCTTCCGAATTTAACACTTCAGTAATTCGTCGGAATGATTACTGAAACTGCTGTTCACATGGATTCAGTTGAAGAATCGACAATGAGAAAACTGTGTGCAAATGTGTTCAAATGTTGAACAAAAGCTAAAAAGGAAGGAGTGTTGGTTTATTTTTTGTTGTTTCTATGAAAAAATTTTATCCTGACGAAATTTCAGTGAAAAGACTGAAAAATAAAAGGAAAATCTCAAATAATAATAAAAAAAAAAAAAAAAAAAAAAAATTGGAGAAGCAGATGGGAAACTGAAACCATAACAGTTTTGTTACTGTTCTTTTCGACAATCGTGGAGCTGTGCACCAAAAGTTCCTCTCTGGGGGCAATCTACAGACGCAATTTATTCGGAACTTAATGAGCCATTTCATAAAACATTAATTGTTAATGGATTCTTAGTCAGTAATTTTATTGTGTTCATAACCTTCTCTATATTCCTCTGCGACTTTTTTTATAATTCCAAAAATTAAAGTACTGTTACGAGATCAGCATTTAAGATACGTGGAAAATACCAGAAGCAAAGTGATGTACGTAGCTATTGAAAGAATCTTACAAAGATAACTGCAACTCTGTTTCCGCCAATGCAATTCAAATCGGTAAAAGTGCCTTAGCAGCTAAGGACTATTTTGAAGTTGACCACGTTGACATGCTTGACTAAAGATAAAGATTTTGCGTTTTTTTCTCATAAACATTCTTTTTTGGTTCTTTTGTTACATTTTCACTGCACAGAAACTATCACTTGCTTTAAAATGCTTCAGAAAAATATAAATATTTTGAATTAGAATTTTTTAGCATTTTCTATATTTATGCATAGAATGAATGCGTTTCTGTGCTTTTCATCGCTGTGAAAATTTCCACAGAAAAGACACAGAAAATATGTAATATTTTATAAGATAAGATATTTTAATCGTTTCATTCTCAGTATCTTAAGGATATTGAAGAAATTTGATGAATATGGTATATTCGACAAAACTGTTAAGGATATTTTAGTTGATTAAATGTTTATCACTGCCAAATCTGTACCTAGATATTTGTTATTTCGGGACAAAGAGATAAATGCGTGCCCCTATAATTAACAGAATTAACTATATTTGTATGCTTTCATATTTATCAGCTGTAATTATTTTAAATAATTATATTCTTATAATATTTTGACTGTAGTTTTACATGTTTAAAAAACGATTCCAGTAATGATTTACGATGTTTAAATAAAAAACATTAAAAAAGTAAGTACTGTGTTATATATAGCAAATAAAACTGAAATGGTAGTAATAGTAATCTAATTCACATAAAAAACTCTGAAATGGTTCTGAAGCATTTTTTTCACTATTAAATTTTTCTTGATTTTATTGAAGAAAAATTATCAATAATTTACCCAAAAATCTATTTGATTACTTAATTCATATTCTGTAGAGAGAACAGCCATATTTGAAACCAAGGGAAAATAACTTTTTGACCAAGTCAAGATCTTACATACTTTTTTTTATTATTATACGTTTGTTCATCTGTTGCTAATAGGATCAAAATTATTTAATCTTTTAAGCGTCTTTACGTTATTAAAAATCTTTTAAGCGTCTTCCAGTTTACGATACTATTCATGAATTATCATTGGAAGACTTTTAACTAAAATACCCAGTAAGCTTCCTTATTCTGGAAAAAAAAAAAAAAAAAAAAAGGTTTCTAAACTAACTATTTACGAGTGGGCTGGCTGCATGAGTGTTTTCGTAGTTTTTCCCACGTGTAACGTGTTAATGCGAGCCGGTTTCCCTTAGAAAGTCCTACACGAAGGCATCCCTTCCTTCCATGTAGTGCCTTAAGGCGGAACACGTAAATAATAATAATAATAGAAAAACTAAATATTTCCTTATGAAGCTTTTGTAGCATTTCACCGGATAAATAAGTTCTAATGGCGTTTTTTGAGGTGTTTCAAATCTGAAAGTTGAGAGTCATAATTTTTTAAACGAACTTCTAGCTTTCTAACTGATCACTTTAAAGCAGATATCGCTCTGACCTCTACACTGACAGATAATGGAAGTTCAGTTACCCTACTAAAATGTTTTGAAGTCCTTCAACAGCAAAGAAAGTTTACGGCTTTTCGAGTGACTGAACATGCTAAAATTTTTTAACATTTTCCGTAATTCTGAAATAAAATGTTAAGTTCAAAATGTTCTTAAAAATAGTGAAATGTAGTATATCCTTAGAGTTAGGTAGGCTTGTTTTTTTGACAAAGGCTTCCGCTATTCTTCAGAAAATGGGTTCGAAATTTCTAGACAGGAAACAGCTAATGATTACGCTCCAGTTATGCAACATATGCAACCCTAAAAAGAAAAAAAAAAAAAAAAAAAAAAAAAAAAAAAAAAAAAAAAAAAAAAAAACGAATTTCATCCCGTTGACAAACATAATCCACACCCACACTTAATCCAGTAATCCAAAAGCCTATCCAACAGATTGGAAAACAATCGCAAATCAAACAGATAAGCGTCATTATGCATTTATTTTATATTATTTACAGTTCTATTATAAGCGTTCCTTGACGTATTTAGAACAAAAGGCTATCGCCAGTAGGCGCTGCATGCAAACTTTTGAAGATCTTTTAAAATTCTCAGGTCAGTGCGTTTGAAACGCGTGAAATGAATACGAATAAAGTGGGTTTGAAATTATACGTTTGATTAATATAAAGCGAAAGGAGTTATGTGAGTATTCTTCTACAGTCTGATGCTAGATGACATTCAGGAAATAATTATTGCAATTTGTAAAAAGTGAAAAATATTAATCAGATACTTCTTCATTTGTGATCTTCAGTTACACATTTCTCGTGCCGCCCAATCGGTATAGTGGCTAACGTCGCTGACTGCCGTGCCGAAGGGCCCGGGTTCGAATCCCGGAGAAGGCATGGGGGTTTGTAAATGTATAGTGTCGGTGCGGCATGGGGTCACTCTAAATATGCGGCGAGGCGAAAGTCCACTCGTGTGGTTTGATGGAAGGGGATAGGGGGAGACCCTCGGATCCATCCCCCCTGGGTTGCTCTCCATCGAAATTGGGGGCGGAACTGGGCTAAATCGTACTGTCACTTGTAAGGTGTTCAAGGCTGTTGCCAACGGCAGGCGTAATCTTGCTCTACTTGCCACGAGGAATTTCATGGGCTGGGGCTGATGTTACCGTCAGACAAGTGAGCATAAGTAACAACAACAACTACTACACATCTCTGGTTTACGCAAAATTTTCCAGGTCCTCGAATGAGGACAGTGGATAAGACCTCTAAACTTTAATAGCTCGATCTGTGTACAAATTTTCTAATGAACGCGCTGGCTTTATGGTACTTTTGTAGTTTTCCCATTGTGCAACGTAGATGCGAGCCGGTTTCCCTTAAAGTCCTTTACGAAGACATCCTTCTCCTTTTGCCGTATTCCAAAACAAACTAACAATTCGATGAGAGAAATGGAGACACAGTGTTAAAGTTACACCTTTGTAATTTCGCGAAGAATTCAAAAGCGAAATTTTTAAGTATTTTACTTGAGACAGGCCTTGATTCTTCTGAAGAGATTTATGATAGTGTCGTACGATATGAGGTCAAGTCATTGGGGAAAAACAGTTACATCAATACTTTCAATTACAATGTTCTCAAGGTTGCAATTGCCATTTTATGGATTGGGATAAAGTTAAGATGATTCTTTTTTAAAATCAGTATGGGTAACATAAATGTAAACATTTACCTTGAAACAATTATGACATAAAAACGCAAGACGAGGAAACACGGGGAGATTACGAAATGTTCAAAAAAGAAAAAAAGTTCTCTAATACAAATAAATGGTTAATAATTAAAAGATTTCTTAATCAGTGTGGTACCAAAAACCCCGGTCATGTCTAGTTCTGGCATATCTAGTTTAAACCAATAGCTAGTAACCACTGGTTAGCTGTCGCTCAAATAGAGGGACTTATAACGACACTTCAGAATTTGCACTATAATAATTTAACTAATAATTTAATTAATTGAATAATAATTAATTTTTATGAAAATAGTAAAATGAATTTAATTTTATCTTTTTGAAAACTACGTTATTCTAATGCAGCTCCAATCAGAAATCTTACATTCATACATAGTATAGTTGCAATCGCCACGGTGGCAATTGCATGCTTTTTTGTATGCTTTCGTCTCAGCTGAATAAGATTTGTCGAGTTGCATTTTCATTATTTCTCGTTCATATATTACACTGTAAATGACTTTGTGGTTTTAATTTTGAATTTGGAAGTGATTACCGCACTTCATTTTCTCGTGAGTATAGTGAAAGCACAATTTTTTCTAAAAAAACAGAGGTAACATCGAAGGACTTATCTATTCACCATGATGTTGCAAATAATGCTGATGCCTAGGAAATTATTTTTGTACCGATTCGGCGTTTATATTATACTGTTTATTCATCATTCAGTGGCAGTTTTAACTTGAATGAGAAACCAAATAACGAAGAAATGTAATTTAGTTTAAAAATATCAGGACTGTTAGTTTCTTAGAACTTTCAAATTTAAATTTTTTTTCCCAATGTCCGAAATAAGCATTTTTCTAGCAAGTGAATTTAGGCATCATAAAATAAATAGACGAAGTTTGGATTGCATATAGTATGAAAGAACTTCAAATCGGAAATTCTAAAAACTAAACACTTAAAATTGCCATTGTACTGAATCTAGTAAGATTTTTACTGGTGTATTGATAAATGGCCCAATCACGAGACACTTGCTTACCATTGTATCTTCAAAAACCGCTTTGTGTGGAGACATTTGCATGAGAAACTTTCACAGTTGTTTAAATGGTGATTAAGATTATCAACTGCAGCTCTTAAAGCTCTTAATCATCACGAGTTTAAAGAAGTGAGTGCACAGATCTTCTGCTGCATAATAAAGTACATTGGTTATCAAAGAGGAAACGTTTCACGTCCTTATTAACAGAAATTAAAGCATTTCTCCTTGAAAAGGATGTTTATTATCCAGAACTAACGAACGATCAGTGGGTCCCAAAATTTTATTTCATAGTAGAATACGTTACGTCTCATCTAAACCAACTTAATCAAAAACTACAAGGGAAAGGAAATACAATTTTTTCCATGTTAGAAGAAGTTATTTCATTTCAAAACAAATTATCTCTTTTCCCTCAAAATTTTGAAAGAGAAACTTTGATTTCTGCCTGTTGAAACATCTCCAAGAAAATAATTTTGACATTGACATTTGCTGTTTCAAAACAACAGTTTTAAATTTGAAAGAAATTTCTCTCAGCAGGTTTCAGGAATTCAGAAACAACGTCAGCCTTTATTCAAAAACCTCTTAATACTACAGTAACAGAATTAAATTTTTCTTCCTTTAATATTGACATTGGCAACTTTGAAATCCAATTGATGGGTAATGAATTATGGAGCTCGAAATCTGAACGTCTTATCGCTGATACAGAAACAATGGAAAAAATTAAATGTGAGCTTTACGTTCACAGCACAATTGATCTGCTTTGAAAGATCTGGAGAAGGAAGATATATTAATTTTTAACACATGGAATAGTATTCCTGCCTCATATAATCAGCTGAAAAACTAGCATTTGCTATTCTTTCCTTATTCGGGTATACATATTCATCATTTTCAAGCATGAATCTTATCAAGAGTAAATTGAGAAGTCGTCTTATTGACGAGAATTTAGAATCATGCTTAAAAACAACAACATACATACCTGAGTCACACAAACTTTCCAAAGAGATGCAAGGCCATTGTTCACATTACTGTTTCTTCGCCATGATCATGATTTAAGTTTTTGGATATCTTACAATTTTATTTTATCAATAACTAGTATCGTTGTTAATTGTAAGTTTTATTCGATATACCTATATAGTTTAACTAAGACTTGAAAACTGAAGTGACGTTAAGTTAATTTTTGGGCGTGTTGCGGAGCGAAAAAAGATGTAGTGTTGAGAATTGAAAAAAGGTATGTCCAGACGGTTTGGACATATAGAGAAGAGGAACGAAAGAAGATACGCGAAACGAGTATATAAGGCAAGTGTGGATAGAAGAGTTGGAAAAGGGTCGACCTCGGAGAACGTACGTTAATTCCAGATTGATGACGTTCTTAGTAAAAGCCAGCATAAGAGTATACTAATTAAATTAATAATAATATACCTACCTATATAATTTAAGTTTAAAAAATGTACTGTTGATAATTGGCTCTGTTGACTAATGAGTTTGTCGACCATGTTTGTTACTAAACCATGATGATTCCAAGTGGAAGAAGAAGATTCTCATGCTAGTAGATAACATAAAGTTCCGAATCTCGTTCATGTATTTTATTTCGTCATCGATCCTCGCCTTGTAATTACCTCTGCCGATGTTACATAATTCAAGTTATTCCCCGGCACACGTTAGGTTTCTTCTCATTTTTAGGTTGCCTTGCCTTGATGTCACCTGTATTGCACATATCTAGCCTATGTTTCCTTTCTTAAACAATTTTCTTTTAACATGCTAACCAGAGGTCAATCTTTCTGCTGAATGCGAAAATGTTAGATTAACACATTTAAAAAGTTTTCGTTAATTAAAAGAGCGTAACAACATTGTTTCGTACAAAAGCTACATTAGCACTGAATATATAATAGATGAGTAATTTTGTTAATTTTCTAGCATCACTGTCGAACATTGATTTTCTGTACTAATCCCTATAAATCGCCATACAATCTATAAAATAAGAATGACAAAGTCTTTATCTTGAAATATTTATGAAAAATATTGAAAAACATTATTTTTTTCTACTTTCTGTTGCATGATCCTTGAAATCCTGGTGCCTCTCATTTAAATGGTTTGAAGGAAATGATATCATTTGTCATATATGATCTCCCAAGAAAGTTATTTTTTATTTTGTTATAGAATTAAATACGCGAAATTTAGTATTTTATTAATTAAAATTGACTATACTAATTCTACACAATTTTGTCAGATTTACGCAATGAATCGTTTTCCTGGTTTCTTTGAAATATTTTATCTGTCATTTAACATCAACACTTAATCAGTATCCTAGTATATAACTGTTTAAACATTTAAACACTCATCAGTTATAGAGTGGATAAGTTCTCTAAACATCTATAATTCGATCTAGATTAGTGGTTCTCAACCTTTTGACTAACGCGTACCATCTAAACAAAAATTGAACACCTTTAGTTCCACCACTACAAAGTACTACCACCACCACCGCTGTTGAACAAAGCTCAGATTGCATAAATTTACGAGTGTTAGAGAAAAAACTCAATCAGGATGCTGGGGTTTTAATTTTTGAATTTAATAGTTTGGTACGCGTGCCACCGGTTGAGAACCCCTGATCTAGATTCAAATTCCGACAAAAGGGTTGATTGCACAGGCTTTCTGTGGTTTTTCACTATATGAAACATAGTTATAACCCAGTTTCCCTTACAAGCTCTTCACGACGGTAGCCTTCAAACAAATATCTCTTGCATACATTGACATACTTAAAACAATCCATTCTAATCATCATTCATAACTGTCTTTAGAATTTATGGAAAGATGTATAAAATCCTAGCCTTTAAATGTGGCTCGAACCCAGATTTTTTTTTATCGTTTTATGGACACTTTATTTATCGAATCCAGTAGAGATTTTCTAATAATTCGTGTTTGTAGACAGGGGATGTGAATAAATTCTCTTTAATTATCAGGTTAATCTATAGAATGAACGCTATCTTTGTCCTAGTAGAGACATCGCTGTTTCTCTGAGAGTTCCTAGCCAGCTGCGATGATTCTGAGAACTTCACCATAAAAGTTCTGTAATGGAAGTATATCTATGATTTTTAACGGTGAAGTGTTCTATTTTTAGTTATGCGTTTGTGTAAAGTTCTGGAATTTTAACTGGAATTCAAACTTATGATTTCCTCGACATTGTCTGGAAGACAATCACTCCTCTAAGGAAGCAATTGCCAACCTCTCATAATGAGAATTTAAAAGTGGGAATTTGAGCGAATTCTCCTCGAATGTGAATTTTTCCTTTAATCGGACCGCGTTTGCCCTTCATATCTTTCTTATCTGACACTACGAATTTCGTATCTTTCCATCTTACAACGTGTTAATGAAATCGCAAGCAAGCAAGAACTTTTCTTAGCGATAATTAGAGTGGCCGGTGATAGAGACGGCGCGTGAAAAGTATACAGAAGACAATGATCTGACAATAAACACTTATGTCTTTCAAACAGTTGTGTAACTTCGAAGCTCTTGAAACACGGCTACTGAATTTTCCATTCAAATGGGATCTGGAAGAAATAAATGTTATATTTAGAAAAGGATGGGCATTTCTTATGTGTTATCGGGCGATAAAATTGATAGTAGCACGCAAGTTAACGCACTGTTCGCTAAATACGTCATAGTTGTGTAACAACTCTTCGCATCCTTCGGCATGTGTTAGCGGCGAAATGCACAGACAGAAATCATATTTTTTGAGATAACGCTTCATTTTTATTGACTTTCCGATCGGGTTCTCATGAGCTCTGTCTGTTGATTTTGGAATGCTATGGTCACCCGGATGTTTAACAGGAAGGAGTTGCTACATCCAAGATTCCATATACGGGAAAGGATTATAATGATTTAGGATGTAAAATCTCATTTTGCCCGTTTTATTATCCGTTTAAATTATACTAGCTGTTTATTTGTTTGATTGGTTGCGGTCTTGAGATTTGTAGGTGGGGATAGAAAGGATTCTCCAATTGCTGCTTTGATATGTAAAATTTAAGGAAATATTCTAGGGATAGGATTGGCAAGCTAGATTGCGTTAAAATTTAGACATAAAGCAGTATTAACTTCTAAAAATATCTTTCCTTCTTTTTTCCCCCCATAATTTTTTTAATGTGCGCATGAATTTTTTTCCTTCTTCAGTAAAGTTTTGTTCAATTAAATTAAAATGTAGTCTAGCTGTCTTGAAATTTGAAAGAACAAATTGATTCTCAATCATTACGTTGTGTGTTTACACAGAATTGCAAATATTGTAAATTCAAGAACTATGGAAGTACACCTTAACGCGAATGTTGACTGAAATTCAGTATTTCATGAAAACAAAACATTTAAAATCCTTTCACCGAAAAACACTTGATACAGCTTTTGAAGCAAGGTTGGGAGATAACTCAGCCGGCCGTTCGTGTAATGAAAATGCTTTAACAATCATGGAACAGGTATCTCAATGAACACTTTGCAATACTTGTATTCAACATCTTGGTCAGCATCCTTGGTGTGAAGGCATAACAATATGTTTTATTCCATTATAAAGGTTTCTTTTGGATTCATTAACCTTAAGGTATGTGATATATTACGTCGGCTCCAACGGTAGGCCACACAGGCGGTCACCTACGATGAATATTTTTGGAAGGCACTGCAGAGTTCCTAGCTCCTTGTCTAAGATGAAACGTCGAGGAACCTAGTGAATTAAGTAGTGTTCAAAACAACTAAGACGTAGACTCGAAAAGGGTTAAAATACCGTTTTATTCACTCAAATAAGAATAACAGTCGGCCCCCTTCTCGGGCTTACAGGGAAGCCTCTACTCCGGCTTTAACCCAGAATGAGAAAATAAACTATAATTAACTATCTAAAGTAGAATTATCTAACGTAGTTAACCCTTAAATTAAACTAGCCGGCGAATATCAAAAGACACGTTATATACGGACGAGCGTAACAACTTCAAGAGTGACTTAGCCAGAAGGCAAAAAACGTGCTACTAAGGACTCCTAGCACTCTCTATCGAAGTTAGTTGAACCTTCCTTAAGGGGACTCGTACACCTTAAAACCCATAAGATCTTCGAATATGTGACTGTTGCAAGAATTGGAATAACTTATTTATTTTAAAATCAATCACTTCCAACTTTTTACAGCTGACTGCATAATATAGCTGCTTTCTGAAATAGTTATCAGAAAGTTTGTGTTGCCACAAATATTTTTATAATTTAATCCGCTTTGCGACAAAAATTTCGTCGCGTTTCTGACCTTGCGCGCGCAGTTTAAAACATTCTTTTGCATAATTTAATTCCATATTTAATATATAGCTTTCATAACATTTGGAAACTACTGTAAACCAAAAATTCTAAGAATTTCATGTTAAATTTTTATTTTAATTCGAGTTGAGTTTATCAAATATAGTCTATTAAAAAAATCTGTAATGTTTTCGTCCATAAAATTTTTAATATTAATGTATTCATCAGAGTTTTGGGTTCAGTTAGAAAATAGTGCCCTTATAAAGAATTTCATCAAATTTCAAGTATGTATCATCAGCCATTTTTAAAATATTATGCGCGCAAGGTGGAAACATGACGAAACATTTTGTCACAAAGCGGATTAAATTACAAAAATATTTGTGGCAACACAAACTTTCTGAATACTAGTTTCCAATGCAGCTGTATTATGTATTCAGCTGTAAAAAGGTGGAAGTAATTGCTTTAAAATAAATAAAACATCCCAATTCTTGCAAGTCACATATTCGAAGATCATAAGGGGTTTAAGGTGTATGGCCCCTTTAAATATTTTTAACTCACTTGCATTCAACGCCATTCTAAAAACTCAGTCTTGTAGGGAGTTATAAGTGGAAACAAAAATTGACAGGAAAGGGTTTCGAAATTAAAATAAGTGTTATAAAATTAAAATGTACTTTACAGCAGAAATTAAGATGTTTTCCTAAGCCACAACACTAAGTAAAGTATATTTAGGTTTGAATTACTAATATATTTAAAATATTCGGGCCCCAACTGTAGTAATCATTAGGCGTCAAAATTGCTGGAGCACAGCCTGATTAGAAATAATGTCATTTAAAATCTTCAAATTTCTTTTTTTGGCAGAGACAAGAAAATCGGGATAATCTCTTCGGGCAGTGTAGTATGGTATCTGCACAGTTTTGCAAATAGCTGAGTAGTCAAAAGATAACGAGGTCAACTGATAACTATATTCAATAATCCTATTTAATCCACCAATAAAAAAACTTTACAAATATTTTCAGATAAATTCAAGTTTCCATGTCTGAGACTTTTCTCAACGTTCTATAAATTTTATAGATACTCCTTCAAATAATGAATGAGCATTATGATATTTAATTGCAGTCAGATGAATTCCATTATTGAGGATGAGATGTCTGAAAGATGAAACCAAATTTTTTACATTAATTAAATCACAAGGATTTCACAAATCAAATATGCATTTCAGAAACAGGTCATACATCGCAGTTTCTCCGAGAGTCATTTTAAGCCTCATTGAACGTTGGTATCTTAGTTCTAGAGCACTGGTTATGTGCTTAAAGCCGCGAAACATCTGTAATTGCTATCCCAGTGAACGGACTGCGTGCACGGGCGTTTTTGTTGTTTTCACTATGCGTCGTTGGATATGAGATAGTTTGTCTTAAAAAATCCTCCACAAAGATATATCTTCTCTTAGACAGATAGCCCTCTCGTGAACCAAACCAATCCAAACACTGTTAATCATCTTGAATTCTGTAGAGACATTAAATATTTTTTGAAAGCAGGAGAGATGAAAAATGAGCAATGACTTCGCCGGGACTCGAACCTCAGACCTCTCGAATACGCTCCGAGTGTGCTGACCACTACTCCATGAAGGCATGCAAAGAATGCGGGAGAACTACTTTATATACTTCCCATTTTTTAAAGGGCGACTAGGGATTAGGGGCCTCAGTCGCGAAATCCTGGTACTGGAGAATCATCCACCCCCACCTTTTTTAGTTTTTTAGTCACCCACTTTTTTAACCACCTTTTTTTGTAGAGACATCAGGTTATCTCAAGACAGGAGATATGAAAAATGAGCAATGCTTTCGCCGAGACTCGAACTACGAACCTCTCGAATACGCGCCAAGTGTGCTGACCACTACACCACGAAGGCATGCTAAGAAGGCGGGGGGAATACCTTATGGTTTCATTACAGATGCGTAAGTTGGCTGCATGATGTTTCTGTAGTTTATGCCATTTATAACGTAAGTATAAGCCAGTTACCCTTCAGCTATGTAGCCCCATGTATTTGCCTTAATGACTTGATCTATATCGTCATAAAGCTGTTTCAGATGAAGTTTATAAACTATTGAATCGCAAGCAAATAGTAAATTTGTATTTTTAACCTTTTGCAGTTCATTTGGCTTCAGACACACCCCAGGTGTAATTTCACATGTGTGGCGACATGCTAACAAGCAGCGGAAACGAACCCCCCCCCAATAGTACTGCGTAACAGAAAATGAGGATATTTCAGAACGGATGCTTTTATATCAGTGCTAAATAGCATGGAATAGAAATAGCTCGTTAATATTTCGCCATTTATTAGCTTTATGAATGCATGATATAAGAAATTAAATAAACTACAAAAATAAAGAAATAAACTAAGTATAGCTAAGAATTTTTTGTGCTACTCTTCCACTTTCCATGGCACAGACACGTTTTTACTGCCCACTTTCCATGCTTTCGTATAAGAATTTTTTCCATAAAAAGCACATGTAGAGATGAAAGGATTATGTATTACATAACACAATTAATAAATAATTGCTTTGGATGGTCCTATGATAAAACTTTGCGCCAAATTTTGAGAAATTGCTTAGGCTTTCCTGGAAAGCAAAATCTCTATTTCATATTTGAAATAAAATGCTTCTTCTCAATGTATTAAGGATATTACTACCTACCAGCTATTTTCTTTAAAAATAACGTTAAAAAAAAAAAAATTACGAATAAAATAAAATTTATGACAATAAAGCGCATGAAAAAATAGTTTATTTCTGTAATAATAAGTCGCAATAAGTAATTTGGAACCATACAAGTTATATCTGCTTAAAAATGAAGGACATTTTATTTTCAAAGAAAGTTTTCTAATCGTAACTTTGAAAAATATTTTTCAGACTGTGCAATTATATCTCATCCCCGAACACTTATTAATGCGTATTAACTTTCATTAAGAAAAAATATGGCTTTCACACTTTGTAGTGTTAAACGCGCTGTGAATACTAGACAGCACGTACGAGGAACTTCGTGGTACAAAAATTAAATTTCATCCTTCCGCCCTCGCTGGTTGAATTCCACGAAGTTAGTTTCCTTTATCGTCTACAGGGACTTTTATTTTGAGTGCTATTTTCTTGGTGCAAAATGCACGGGTGCTATGTTAGTTAGTTTAAAAGATCGCCATTATCTTTCTTTACGTATCTTTCTTTAAGCTTTTTGGATTTCGTGTTAGTGACAGCTTTGAGTTAAAAGATATTCTTCTAAGATATTGGTTCTGAACGGGGCAGTAAGAAGATGCTGAGGGGCGGTGAACTTATTCTGAGCGGTAAGGGGTGGTGGGTATGTTCTCGCCGGTAGGGTGGGCGATGAGCATGTTTTGGCATTCGAACTTAATTTTAAAACTCCCAAAAAATTTATTAAACAGATTATCCGGTTTACACCATTTGTACTAGCAATAAAACGAATTTAGGCGATTGCTCCTAAGAATGGTAAGGCGAAATTTATATTCTAGATAGGATGACCTTGAAGGATTCGACAGTGCGGTTTTTCTGCGATTGAACCGAATTACTGTGATATTGAACCGAATGTTCAGAAACTGGCTCCAAGCACAAACGTCCCACTAATCATACTTGATTTTTTTATTGATATTACTCGTTTAGTGTATTTTTTTCAGTTCTTTTTTTTTAATTATTTAATTAAGAATAAAAAATGTTTTAAACCTGAAAGAGCTTTTTAGATTTTTTTTTTTTTTTTTTAGTCCAAAGGGACTTGAGTCCCGAAGGACTATTACTTTCGTTTTGGCATTTTGCGTCGGACGGATAAATGTCGGTTCACTTTTCAAACTGTTGCCATAAAATGTTAGAGTCCTGCATTATATTTGAAGAAATTAAATAATGAAAATCTGCGTAAATGTATGTATATTTCTCACATTGTCATAAAATAACGGTACATAGAGTCATCGAATTTTGAATAACGTAATCCTCCAACGAATATGAGCATGTGGAAGACCAAATTTGAAATTTGAAATTTGTTTTATGATCGATTTCCTATTTTTTAAAACTTTGACGAATTTTTGATTAACAAACTCAAGGATTTCAAAGCGAGCAATGGCAACGTTGTGCAGAAAAAAACATTTTTATCTCCAGCGCGTGAGTCTCTGTATGGGAAATTCTAAAGATATGCTCGTTTTAAAACTATTTTGCGATATTGCTGTTGCACTGGATCTTATGGTTTAAGTGCGAGGAACATGATATTTAATAAAGAAAGGTAACACACAAAATGTTAAAAAACGCCCCTTTGGACGTAATTTAAAATCTGAAACATTTCAGATTTTTTTTTTTTTTTTTTTTTTTTTTTTTTTTTTTTTTTTTTTTAAGTCATTTTAGTTTTAACCAAAGGAATTACCTTCCAGAGCAAAACTATCGAGTTAAACAAACAAATTTGGTGTGTAAGTCTGCTGGAAAAATTACTTCAAATTTTCGCATTTTATAATTCAAGAACCCCTCTTTCCCGTACCCTAAATTACAGGATTTTCACATGGGGGTTGAAAACTTATTCGCTCCTTAGGAGAGCGACAGCTTTAAAAAGGCTAAGAATCACTGCTCTAAGAATTCTAATATTTTGATTATGATATTACCGTTTTTTATAGTAAAGTGGTTGATTGACCCATGTATTCACTACTGAATATTAAAATTCTGTACCAGCTCTAGGGTTAAAATAAAATGGTAATTTTTAAATACGTGACATGGATTGAACATTCTTTACAACGATATTTATGAGTACCACTAACAGTGGTGTTTTTATTCTATTAGGACCATTAAAACATGATGGATTAAAACCAACGTTATGAAATGCATCTCAAGTACAGTGGAATCTCCATTAAGTGAGCTTCCATCGACTGTGGCCTCAGTTAACCAATTCTGCAACCAGTTTAAAGAAGTCATTGAGAAAACGTAGGGACACTTGAAAGGGTACAATGGAAATCAATAATGTTCTGTTATCAGTGATATATCTTTTCTCGTTTCTTTGCAATAAGGACCTTGTTATTGTGTATTATGATAAAAGATTTGGGTAGATGTGTTAAAGAAGAAGCAGCCCAGACATTAAATGACAATGAATTAGTAGACATCTTTCAAAGGATGAAAGGATGCAAAGACATCGCTCGAGGATTATGTTTCGGAATGGATAAATGTAGCAAACAGCAAACATTTCAGGTTTTAAGACAAAGACATCGCTCGAGGATTATGGTTCGGTATGGATAAATGTAGCAACCAGCAAATATTTAAAACTAAGACATCGCTCGAGGATTATGTTTCGGAATGGATAAATGTAGCAAACAGCAAACATTTCAGGTTTTGAGTGATGAAAAAAATCATTCGCAGAATAAATTCGAAGAATAATAAAAATTGAAGGGATGAGAATTATGCTAAGGATCACGTCGAAACGTATAATATGAAAATTATCCATGCTGAAGCCTAAACAAACCATTTTAATATTTAGAACAAACAAACTCCTGATACTTTTCCTACGAATCTTTTATTGATAAAAAACTGATATGATCGTGCGGCGGCTAGTTATAGAACTATCTTTAAAAAGGATAAAAAAATCTTTAGGAAAAAATAAAAAATTAAAAAATTATTTCCTAACGGGGGGTTCAAAACGGGAGATGAAAAGTGATACAGATATTCCAAGTCATTCAACGTAAAATACCGTTGGACGCTGTAACCTCTTCGCGTTGCCACGCTACCAGTAAGAAATGTGAAGAAACCTCGCGTATAAAATATCGGTGCTTGAAGATGCACGCGATATTAATATTAATGGAATGAATACTTTGAAATCGTTGAGTTTGTTAATAAAAAATTCCTTAATTTTATAAAATATGAAATAGGTAATGAAACAAAATCCAAATTGAAATTAGAGCTTTCAGATGCCCATATTCGAGTGAAGAACTACGTGATTCAAAATTTGACACCTCTAGATACCGTTAGTTTTTAACAATCCGAGAAGTATACATACTTACATTCATGCAGATTCTTCATTTTTTTAAATTTCTTTAAATATAATGCAAGGCTCTAATATATGGTGGCAACAATTTGAAAAATGGTTCGCACTTTTATAGGGAACCAACGCAAAAGGCCAAAACGAAATTACCAGCCCTTTTGGGCTAACGCCCTTTCGGCTATAATACCTCTTAAAAATGCATGCAAGAAATTTCACAACTTGCTAAGATTTTGATGGAGTTCAATTACTCCAATGTTTTCGTGAATATTTTTGTCTTGAAGTAAAATCTTCTAAGAATTATTTATTTAATTGAAAAAAAAGTTTTCTAATGAAAGAGTTTGTTAAAATGTTATGAGAGTATTAGTGCATTTAATTTCAGAATTTCAAATAAGAAATTTGAAAAATCCGTATCGAAAGAAAACCGGTACGATTTAACATTTAGTCTGCATTAATCAAGTTTTCGATTATTTGAGGTAATTGTACTCTCAGTTACTCCGTATAATTGAGGTTGCACTGTGATTACTAATTTTACGAAATGAAAAAATATATAGCAAGATTTATTGTAATAGTGCTTTCCTGTCTTCAGCTTCTCCTATTTGAAAGACACATATTTATAATGATCTTGGCAGAATTTGATGAACTTCTCGACACTGACTATACGATATTTGAGAGTATATGATTTCAGCAAAATGGCACAACATCATAGTATATCCAAGTGAATCCGTGCCTGTGTTTTAACAAATATTTTGCATTTGCAAGATTTCTAAAGAAGGGATATTACGTGTTCGATATGAAATAGTCTCAGCAGAAAATCTGCAGGCTTTTTAGCATGAGACTGCTTTCCCTTCAGAAATCTGAAGTGTAAAATTAATAAACTTACGAATACTGAGGGACTGAGGTTAACTTTACAACAAACAACTGTAGTTGTGTCACTCAATATGATCCAAACAGTAAAAAAATATTTGAAAAATATGTGTTTAAAAAAAATGCTGAATGTAATGTTATGATAAAAGACACTGCATACCCTATTGTTTTAATCTCAAAATTAGTATTGATTTTAACATTAAAATCATCGGATTTCTTAACCATCTCTAAATATCCTGGCTCAAGTAAACAGAAAAATGTAAAGCAAAATAAAAGGAAAAGAAAAAAACGTACACCAAATTTTCTGATTTTTTAAAAACTTCCCATTATGCAGGGAAGGATTCTTAAACCTTCTAAGTGATAAATACTTTTTACTTAACTCATGTTTTACTATTTTATTGAACATCAGATTTATAATTTAATTTTCTGTCGAAAAAATTGTCAAAAACTATTTCTTTGTCTATTACTTATTCCCAGATCCATCATATAGCGTAATACCTTTATAAAACTGCGAGTGCAGCGGAAATAACATGACAAAAAAAGGTTTAAAAATTTCCTTTTTTAAAAAAATAGTTACGAAAATAAAAAAATAAATTAGCTTAAGTTAGCTGAGGAATAAATGAAGTTTTACGTGCAAGTTTTAGAACACTTTGTTTTCTGCAGCTTTCTGCAGCTTCTACACTTTGTTTTCTGCAGGTAAAGAAATTTTCTAATCACACTAATTACTTGGATATAATATACATAAATTATAATTTTAATCACGCTGATTTTAACTCCTCAAGTGAGTCTAGAACATCCTCGTAATCTCTATCTCAACTGTGCACTCACAACAAATAATTACAATGGTTAGGAATTAGACCGTATGAAGGCTTTTTGGTACCATTTTTTCCAGAAAGATTTTCTGCATGCAACCTAATTATTCTCTCACTGTATATAAAGTATTTTCTCCCTCCTTCCAGCATGCCTTCTTGGCGGAACGACAGCACACTCGGCACGTAGTCGAGAGGTCTATTTTCGAGGGAAATCAATAATAAGTGATGGTAATAATGAAAAATAAATTCAAGTAAGTAATAGTAAGTTTAAAATTCATCTCATATTCCATTCGGTATAAACTTATGCTAAAACCAAAAAAGTAGAAGTACACTAGTAAACTGCAAGAAAAATGGGTTAAAACACGTCAAAACCAAAAATGACATAAGAAATTTACATCTTTCGCTGCATCGTCATCAGGAGGTTGGTGAAAGGGAAAAAGTAAATAAATCACCATTTTTCTGGACCAAGCAAAGGATACAAATTAAAGTTTAAAACTTAAAACAATCTCAGAAGAACGATTAAAGGAATTTGTATCTTGAACAGTCCAACCTCTTGCAGGTCGTCTGCTACTTGACAAGTTTGTTTTCATGCAAAATGGCGCTTTTAAAAAGGCAATGGACGGAAGACTACATTTGTACTCTTTCCGAAGAAAATTACTCGCATTTAGTTATTAAAAAACGCAGTAAAAGACATGATTTTTCGGTATCTAAGGTAACGATAGATTATATTATCAACAAGAAAGGGAAAAAAATCAAAGTTTTGCTTCAAGGAGAAAAAGTGTTCAAAATGCATAGGCAAGGAAAAAACGGAATGTTTCGAATGTTGCAAAGGTCTTTAATGTTAAAAGAAAAATCTTCGAAGTCAAAAGACAGTTGCATAATCATTAAAATGTTCAATGTCAACTGTAACAGGGATGAATGCTGATTTGAATCTTAAAAAGGCGAAAAAAACGTAGTACTGTGCATCGTCTTTTCCTACGACATATCATCGAAAGCAGAACGCGCTGCAGTATTCCCTATGAGAAACAATTATTCCTTCAGAAACGGAGAAATATTCTCACAATAGATGAACCTTGGCTACATATTTAAGTGTTTAACCTTGGGTATATATTTAAGTGAACCTTGGGTATATATATTATTATTTCAATAAAAAGAGATCCATTTATTATCATCCAAGAGGAGGAAAAATTCTTAAAAGATGGATCGAAGAATATAATGAAAGTTTTTCAAAGGAATTTATGATAGTTATTGGTTTTACATATGAAAGCAAATTAAAAATAAAGAGAGTGGAGATAAATGTTAAGATCAACTCCAAAAATTATCAGGAATATATATGATACCCAATTTTCAAAAATGAAATGCCTTTTCTTTATCCACAGTGCCATCAATCAGTAGAACTGCATCAAGACAAAGGAAACAGCTGCACGTCAAAATCCACTGTTAATTTCATGGAAAAAATAGAACAAGAAACGTGTATCAAAGCCATACCTCTTTATTCATATCCCTACTAAATGTTCTAATCTATCAGCAATGTATTTTTACGCTTTAGTCCAGACGTCAACCTAAAACCTTGGACTTTGGAAAGATGTTCAAAAAGAATGGGATAAAATACACTCCTTTGCAAAAAAAACCGAAGCACCATGAAGGAAGTGGTTGTTTTGGTTGATGAAATTGAATATGTGTATAACTCATACACTGATAATAAAATGATTAAAAAATCAAGGTCATAGTACCTGTTCACGGCTCACAATCATCCATTGAGTGTTCAAATTAGTAGTTGATCGAACCGCCCCTGGCGGCAATGCATGCTTGAATTCGTCGAGACAAGGAGTGGAAGAGGTTCCTAATGTCATCCTGCGATACATTCTGCCAGGCATTCATCATTTGTCGCTGCAGATCTTCGATGTTTTGTGGTGCCCGAATCTGGCGGTATACCAAGTTTCAGACATGCTCGATTGGTGAAAGGTCTGGTGACCGTGCTGGCCAAGGAAGAGTATCAACCACACGGAGACAGTCCAGAGATATGCGAGCGGTATGTGGACTGGCATTATCTTGTTGGAAAATGGCTCCAGGAGGGCGTGCCATGAAATGGAATGCAACCGGCCGCAGGATGGTACCAACATATCGTTGAGCTGTTAAAGATGTACGAAGGATGACTAAAGATGACCTGCTGTCATAAGAAATCGCGCCCCACTCCATCACACCAGGAGTTTGTAAAACAAAGGCTGATTGGGACTGCTGGCACCGCCCTCTCCAGACACGAACACGGTGGTCATCTGCTTCAAGAGTGAAGCGGGATTCATCGCTGAACACTATACGATGCCAGTCTGATGGTAGCCATAATGATCGGTTGCGACACCACTCCAGATGACTCCGCCGATGTTGTGGGGTCAAAGGCAAAAGTCTTAAAGGCCTCTGTGAGCGTAACCCCGCCTCAGACAAGCACCGTGAGATGGTGGACGGTACCACGGGAGGTATAGACGTGGCTGTAGTGCGTTGAATAGTCGACAATGATACTGTTGGGGCGGTTCGAGCCTGGCTAACAATCATCCTCTCTTGCCTCGCATTTGTGCTCCTTGGCTTTCCAGAGCCTTCATTTCGTCAGCAATTTCTTTGTAGCAATCATTGCTGCCAACATCTTTGCACAGCAGTGTCTGTACGCTGCAGGTGGCGGCCTGTTGCTCGATATGATCACCCAGCTTCACGTAACCCTACAATACGACCACGTTGAAGTGGTTTAGTTGTCTGTAAGGTCTTCGATATCGTCGTAATGGCTATTTAGTTGCTTCTTTACGGAATTACATTGGCAGCAACAAAAAAAGATAGATTTTTCCGCCTCCGTTACTGGTTTCGTACTTTGCGAATTGCGCACTAGAAATGCGCTCTATGATCGCAAATCCTGTTCATTTGCCTTGAAACTTTGATCATTTTCATGTTCGATCAAGATGTTTTCGCATACCAAATTTCATCACGATCGCAAAAGTCCTTCTTGGTACTTCGATTTTTTTGCAAAAGAGTGTACCTCTTCCGCTACTAAAAAAAGCTTTATTGTTTTGAAAATTACGGTGTAGAAAGATAGTGAAGAATAAAGGTCTTCAAGTGGAACATATAAAACACAAAAGTTTTAAGTAAAGTATTTCTGTGAATACAATGGAAATCGTCTAAACAATGTGTGTACAGCTTCTATGTATACACAATCGATGAAATTCATTCTTTAAATTATAAGTTATTTCTCCTGCCTTCCTAGCGTGCTTTCGTGGTGTAGTGGTTCTGCACGCTGGGCCGGTATTCCAGAGGTGATGTTCGATTCCCGGCGAAGGCTTTGTTAAATTTTCATCTCTCCGGCTTCCAAAAAATCCTAATGTCTCTACAAAATACTTAAAAGCATTCATGAACTGGCCGGCTGCTTTTCTATCGGCATTCAAACGTTTCACTGTACTTTTAGTGCACAAAAAGTTTCACATGAATGCTCGGTAAACCTCATGAGGATTTACCAGTATTTCTGAGGCAACGCTTTTCAATTTTTAGTTTTAGTTACCGTTTTGGACTGGCCGAACAGCAGAAATTTATCGGCAATCTTACCCACCTCCCACTCAGAAAAAGTTCACAAACAAACTTGTACCGTTATGCAACTCATTCATCGGGCTGCAATGAGAACGTGACCTTCTCTTCGTATTGCTACCGAACGCGATGCCCACACGTTCGCATCCAAAAAAACCACAAATAAATAAATAAATAGAGTAAAGTAAGAAAGAGGAGGGAAAAGGGGAGGGAGGGAACTTCGCGCTTCATAAAATATGGCGTAAAAGGCATTCATCCACATCTGCCACAAACATTGTTTCCAGAAAAAGAAACCTTCAGGATTTTCAACGCGTGCGGCTTTCGCAATGATTACTCTGGGATCGAAGCCTGATTATCCGATAATGATTATTTTTACCCATCAAGGACTTTCAGTATACTGGCCATCGGCATATTTAATTCTCTCTTCCTTATTCTCTCCTTCTTCACCTACTTCGCAAGTTCGAGGAGGGGAGGGGACCCGTTTTGGGGACGTGATACTAGAAAGCTTTAGTTTTGTTTATTATTCGGAAATAAGGTCACGGTAGGCTCGAGAAGAGATTGGATTACGTGGTATTACACTCATAGCTTCTACTGACAATGTAGCAACTGATATGTTATTTGAAAAAAAAAAAAAGGGGCAGCTGTATTTTTTGAAAGCTTGATTGAGCATTCATATTAACACCATATGTAAAGTTTGCACGACTGACTATCACTTAAAAAGTTGGTCGCAGATATATGCCAGTCCTAGAAATAAATTAGTAAAATAAATGTAAATTATTATAAAAAACTGAAAGTTTTCAGATTTTATATTACGCCCAAAGGGGCTTTTTTTTTAATGTTTTGTGTGTTACGTTTATTTATTAAATTATCATGTTCTAACACTTAAATCATAAAATTCAATTCAAGAGCAATATCACAAAATAATTTTAAAATGAATATATCTCTAGAATTTCCGATACGCAGTCTGGCGCGTTGGAGATCACGATTTTTTCGTAGAGCGTTGCCGTTGCTGCTTTGAAATCGCCGAGTTTGTTAATAAAAGAATTTGTTAAAATGTTACAAAATATGAAATCGATAATAAAATAAATTGCAAATTTGGGCTTCCAGATGCCCATATTCGGTGGACGATTACGTTATTCAAAATTTGGTGGCTCTAGGTACCGTTGTTTTACCACAATGCGATAAACATACATACATTTATGCAAAGTCTTCATTATTTAATTGCTTTAAACATAACACAAGGCGATAATATTTAGTGGCAACAATTTGAAAAGTGAAACGGACATTTAAAGTTTTCAACGCAAAATGCCGAAACGAAATTAATAGCCCTTCTGGGCTAACGCCCTTTGGGCTAAAAATGCGTCTAAATAGATTCGAGAGGGGCCAAAATTGATATTTTCGTTGAAATGTGACACCTGAAATTTTTCGCTGTTACAATACTTCCTTTACTTCCTACAAGGATGTAAAAATATATATGCTATTAAAAACTTCGATTAGGAATTGAACTCGGGAATTTCTGCTGCAAGCAGTCAAGCTCGCAGCAGAAATTCCCGTGAATAATTCCAATGAATTATCAAAGCACCATAATATTCTTTTTTTTTTTCCCTGAAAGTTGAAATCCAAAATAATAAATATCACAGTGTATTGTTTTCGCAGTGTATTGTTTACACAGGGTATCGCTTGACTTTATTTAAATAAAAGTTAAAACATTTCGAGGAAGTAGATTAGAAAAGAGCTCAGTTAACAAACAAAGTGACTAATAATAAAATTCTGGGGGTACTCCAACTGCGCGAATGAAAATCTCCCCTTCGTCCTGGTATAGTCCAACTGCGTGAAACAAAATTTATTCTCCCCCCCCCCCGTTGCTTACAAGATTACAGTTTTACTTTTCGAAGCCAATTGTAGCCAAGAGGAATATAAAAATAAAGAAATAGAATTACATATCACAATCACAAGAACAGTAATAAATGGGAGAGCTAACAAAGGAAATAAAACGTATTAGTAAAGATACATATTAACATTACAAACATCTTTCATTAATTACAATATTACAGCAAGGAATATTATAATAATATCATAAATTAAATAATTATAAAGCATACCAATTTTATTTTTTATAAATGACATCAATAATAGTCATGATGTCTGTGAACTAGACTGGAAAATTTAGTATAGCTCACTGGCATGCAAAACATTATTCCGTATCAAAGTGTGCTAGAAATATTTTTTGTTAATTAAAGTAATCATGTAAATGTTTGCAGAAATTAACAGTTAAATTTAAAAAAAAAAGCTTAGCTTGAAATCTATTATAGCAACATTAGTATACGTTTGGAACTCTGACGTATAAATTGTAAATAAATTTTAATTATTATGATAACATACATATGAAACTTGAATACGGTACAACAATAAGTGAAAAAGGAATGGCTGAAAAGGGAACTGAAAATCCCAAGATATGAATATAAGGGGAGTTCGATTTATTTATTTTTTTTTTTAATTTTATTTATTTATTTATTTATTTATTTGTTAATTGTGAAAATTCTGCAGACGCTCATAATTATCAATTTATTAATGAAATGTGCTATAGAAATTAAATGTATGCCAAAGTATCTCAGGTAGAGTAACTAGAAAACAATAAATACTTAAACGCTTCTAGTATTAAAATCTGGAATTTGTAAGAAAGTTAAATAAACTTAAAATAACCATAAATAGTTAAATAACTTCAATGACTAAAAATGGAAAGCTTAATACGGCAATATATTGCAATAATGTTATTATGAATTTAGAACCACTTAAGAAATCCAATTTTTAGATTTAATAAAGAGAATTGTTTACATTAAATTAGAACTGTTTACCTAAAATGATAAATTTGATAGTTAAAACTATTCTGCTATCTAAGATGATTTGATATTTATTTAGACAAGAAATTTATTTAAGGTGTGCTACAAATTCGATATTTGATAGGTTGATTACGTATCAATTTTGTGTATGTCATTAATCTATCAATTCTATTATTCAAAACTGATAGACTAAAATCTACAACTTGGGAAGTTTTTAATTCTTACAGAGAATAAAAAAGACCTGGCTCATCAATCTTTTAAGCATCATAAAACTTTAAAATGAATGTAAAAGAAATTAATTTTTTTTTTAGCACACGCCGGACTTTAAATTAATATTTGCTTTGTATGCACAATTTTTACAATATTGGCAAACGAAAACAGAGGCTTGCAGTCTCAATAAAATGTCCCATTAATGGCGATAAATGACTTTTTTAGCACCTAATCTTCTTCGTAAAGAAAGAGGGGACAGAAAACGTCGCGTAGTCCGTGGATTAGATAAGAGGGGGAAGGGTATCTTCGATCAAATTTCGCGCAGTTCGTACCCTACCAAAATTCTCTGACTCTTTTTTGCCCAAACAAAATATTGCCCAGTGAAGTTTTTATTATTTCCTTGAATACTTTTGATTTTTAATTATAGCTTTCGTTTCTTTCTATTTTCCAGTCTTCAGAAAAGAAGAAAACTTAAAAAATTCAGATAGATGTGCATGGCAAATGCTTTGTCTATTTCACTTGTTCTGAGCAAGAATTATGCACAAAGAAAAAGTTTCAGACAATGATATGTATTCAACATACCAGTGGATAAATGTTTCAGTCTCATACGTCTACTGCAAACAAATAAAAAAAAAAAAAAATTCGGGGGTAACACAGTTTTCCCAATAGTTGCGGTTCTGCCTTCGATTCAGCCGTTAAATCTTGCAAACAATCCTTTAGATCTACAGTAAAGCCTGTCAACAAGCTATCAGTAAAAGGGAATCCCCACACACCTGTTAGCTGCATCAAATTCGAAATGAAAGAATAGTTCTAGTTCATAAACTAAGTTAAAAGAAAATAGTTAAAGAAAGAAAAAGAAAATGTAAGGGTGTGAGAAAGAAATAAAAATACGGCTCTTAAAGAAAAATAAAAAAATTGATCGGATATATGATGTGGATTATTGCCAAAATATTCTAAAACGGGATAATTCGCAAATTTCCTCTCTTAAATCATGTGAACAGTTTCTTTCGCTCTAGCAGGCGCGTTTCAACCCAACAAACGCGTCTAAGTTGCCAATAAAATATAATAAAAACAGACAAGTTTTCTTTCCCCATTCAGAAGAATAATTCCGCCAACAGAAAATGTAAATAGAACTCAGAGTAATGGAACTTAAGAAAATCAATTCTGAAACTTAGATCACGGGCGGTGATTGGTCTGTCTGACAACAAGTTGCGGACTTTCCTAGTGGTTGAAAATTTGCGCATGACTTCGTAGCAGACGACAGGAACAGCAGCAGGTTGCCACATTTGGCGCTTTATCAGTTTATAAAGCACTTCATATAAAATCATTCTTTCACTGTTTTTGATTCTTTGGTTTTTGAAGGAAAGGCTTATCGAGCAATGGTTAAATTTAAGAAAATTTCTAAAGGTGTTGTTTTTATTCATATTTCATTAACGGTGTATAAAAGTACAGATTCTATAAAGAAAACTCTATAGATTTGCTTTCCGTTTGACCATTTCTCGATTTATTAAATTTTATTAATCTCCATCAGCTTCTCCTTAAAATGTTAAAATTACAATTTTATCTAAATGAATCACTTAATCTAATGTAAGAATTAGCTTTCAGCTTAACGGTTAGACGAAACATCGAACAAAATATTCATTTCTGAAAGAAAAAAAAATGATTGAAAATCCCCAAAGTTTAGCCAAGTAGTAGCTATTAAATAATTTTATTAATAGACGTAAGAATAACAATTAATAAAAATTATTACGTACGTATTTAAGAGTAAACCAGTAGGCAACTTTCACATAATTAATTTTTCTAAACATGAAATAATATTATTTCTTCTTCAGCACTTTTTTAACCGGAAGGTAAAGCGCACGTAGAAATAAAACAAAATCTGTTAGTTAAAAAATAGTTTTCGGAAACTATTTAGAATAAAAAAAACCTTAGATTAATTAATTAAGAGATTATCTAAGGAGTTATTAATAACGACATATTATTGATTGACTCATAAATTATTATTACTAAATTGTTTGTAGTAGCGCACTAACTGTTCAACATTATACAGTAAAATAACGCTGCGTTATGTGTTATTCGAGCTGTCTTCAACCCTAATGTAGTTGTACCCTCTGAGTTATATACATATATATATATTTAGTCCAAAGGATGTTAGCGCAGAAGGGCTATTAATTTCGTTTTTGCATTTTGCATTGGTTTACTATAAAAGGGGTTTCACTTTTCAGATTGTTGCCACCAAATATTAGAACCCTGTATTATATTTAAATAAATTAAATAATGAAGAATCTGCATAAATCTATGTTTGTTTCTTGCATTGAGATAAAACAACGGTACCTAGAGACATCCAATTTTGAATAACGTACGTCTCCACCCGAATATGGGCAACTGGAAACCCAAATTTGGAATTGGAATTTGTTTTATTATCTATTTCATATTTTGTAAAGAGTTTATGAGTTTCTGATTAAGAAACAACGATTTCAAACCCAGCATTGGCAACACTGTACGGGGAAAAAAAAAACATTTTAATCTCCAGTACACGAGACTGTATCGGAAATTCTAAATATATGCTCTTTTAAAATTATTTTGCGATATTGCTGTTGAATTGAATTTTATAGCTTAAGTGCGAAGCATTTGATATGTAATAAATAAAGAAAACATACAAAACGTTTTTTTAAAAAAAAAGCCCCTTTGCGCGTATATAAAATCTAAAAAACTTTCAGATTTATTTTTTGAATAACTTTTTCCTCTCTTTCTTCTTTTCCCACGAGAAAACTCCTCTTGAAAATCAATTTACCAAGAAAATTTACAGATCTAAAACTAAAATAGCTTTAAAGAAGAGCAAGCAAGCACAAAACAATTTTAATCAGACAAAGGCTTATGACATCATTCATTCCAGTGCTATCAGTCTAATTGAACAGACGCTATACTTCGAGGAGAAATAATGGACGATTTCTTCTAACAGACTTATGAGTAGTAATTGTCTTTTATAATGTCTATAAATAGACAGTGTATTAACCCTTCTCTTAAAAGAAGTGACCAACTGGCTTTCCCTAAGATAATGATTTGCAATCTGTAAGAAAGTTAACAATATTATTAATATTGTTGCTACTGATTGTGAACTGTGTTATGTGCATATACATTTTCACACTTTTTGCCACTGGAGGGCAATTGTCAGGACTGAATTTGTTATTTCGTATAAGGCCGCTCAGTGAGCTAACGGGGTCTATTTATGTGAGGCTAAGTCCGCTATATGGGAAGTTCCGATTTTTCAACTGAAGAAAAACTGGGGTTTTTTTTCCAACTCCGCGGAGGTATGTCGACTTGCCGGAAGTCAACATTAACTCAGATAAAAACATAGTGTGAATAATCCTCCACTATTTTGCACTATAGTCGGTTACTTTAGAATAGACTTCAAAACCATTTCTTCTTTACCCTCAAACCATGACTCATAACCAAAGCAACGACTGCTGCGAAAAAAAGGTCGAAGCTTCTAATTTTCTAAAATCCCCTTATTCCCTCTATGTGTTGATGACGATTGACAGGTTATGATCGTAAATGATGGAAGGTTGGCGCCTAATTTAAAGTTACAGACAATAGATTTTACGTTGTAAAGTCCAGGTGGGTGAACTTCTGTTTGAAACTGGAGTATCAGGAAACTACACAAGAGAAGGGTTAAAATACCTTTATTAAATCTTTTAAAAATTTACAATGCGTCAGCTCGACGCTAACAAACTTCACCTCTGCTTGGGCGGTAACTGAAAGTCAGATAATTGAAACTAAAAATTGAAGTAAGAACAGGTGATAGAACTAGGCTCAGCAAGATCTCGTAACTTAAACACCCTTCGAAGCTAGTGGCAGCAAATAAATGCAATTAAGCCACTTCTACCAGCAGTAAGTAAACCTACAGCGGCGGCTGAAAATAGACGGCGGCTGAAACCTAACTTCCTCTTTCTCATACCGAAACTCAACATTTTGTAACACTTTAACGAATTTTTAATGAACAAACTCAACGATTTTAAAGCGATCAATGGCAACACTGTACGAAAAAAAAAAATTATCTCCAGCGCGCGAGACTGTGTATCGGAAATTCTAAAGATAGGCTCATTTAAAATTATTTTGCGATATTGCTGTTGAACTGAATTTTAGGGTTTAAGGACGAAGAACATAATATTTAATAAAAAACAGCACAAGAAGGTAAAAAAAGTTCCTTTGGGCGTAATGTAAAACAATCTTAAAATCTTTCAGTTTTTTTTTTTTTTTTTTTTTTTTTTTTTTTTTTAAGATTGTGGTTATAATTATTTTTTTAGCCCAAAGGGCGTTAGCCTAGAAGGGGTATCAATTTAGTTTTGGCATTTTGCGTTGGTTCACTATAAATGTCGGTTCACTCTTCAAATTGTTGCCACCGAATACTATCGCCCTGTGTTATACTTAAAGAAATTAAATAACGACGAATTTGCATAAATGTATATTTTTCTCCCATTGTGATAAAACAACGGTATTAGAGCCATAAAGTTTTCAATAACGTAATCCTTCACCCAATATGGGCATCTGGAAGCCCTGATTTGGAATTTGTTTTGTTATCTATTTTATATTCTGTAAACCTTCAACGAATTCTATATTAACGGTGTAGTGTTTCTACACGCTGAGCCGGTATTCCAAAGTTCCGTGGTTCGATTCCCGGCGAAGGCGGTTGCTAATTTTTTATCTCTCCGGCCTCCAAAAAAAAAAAAAAAAAAAAAAAAAAAAAAAAAAAAAAAATCCTAATGTCTCTACAAACATACAAACGTTAATAATAATAAAAAAAATTCCAAGCAGAACTGAAACTGAAAAAGGAAACTGAACAGTGATATAATTAACTGAGAAAAGACCGGAAAAAAAAAAGGGTAAAAAAAAAAAAAAAAAAAGAAAGCGAAAATGTATGTCAAATGTATGTCGAAAATTCTAAACGTATGCTGCTTTTGAAATTTTTGAAATTTTCCTGTTGAATTGTATATGGTGTGAGTGCGAAGAAAATGAATCTTAGTAATAAAGCTGAAAAGAAAAGAAAATATGGGTTAGTTTGGAGTGAACGTACCAACAGACTGATAGACTGCGAGCTCAGCGAGAGCTTAAAAAATCTTAACCAATCCATCTGGGTGATCGTTAAAATCTGAAACCTTTCATATTTTTTTTATATCTTATTATTATTTATTTTTTCCCCTTATTTCTGTTTCTGGAATCTATGCCTCTGAACCTACTGCATTTGATTTATTAGCGCATTATTTGAAGTATTATTTATACAGGAGAATAAATACCCGGGAGATATTCCAGAAAGTATTTAATATTGAGGTATGATTGTTTTCAAAAGACCATTCGGCTATCTTTCCAGCTAAACTGATAAGAGAATTTTGTCAACGCGAGTCGAACTCCAGTTACACAATTGTCTCCGGAGACTGATTGTTGCGTGGTGTCATCTCTCTTACAATAACAATTAATCGCCCTTAACGGCAGTGGAAAGAGAAAGCACGCGACCTCATTCCTGGAAGCAAGTTTTGTTCATTCGTTCTAATTCGACGAGGGGCATCGTTCTGGGAAAGCGAAAAATTTTCTATCCCTGTGTGGTTTTCGTTCCGGATCTCAGTAATTCCAAGGAGGGGAAAAACCAGAATGTTTTTGACAGAAACCTGACTGGTTTTATTATTATTATTATTATTATTATTATTATTGTTATTATTCTAGTCGACCGTTAAGAGTAGTTTGTGTTAGTTGCACTCTACTTACTTTTTTTTTTGTTTTTTCCCCACTCGCATTTTTCTGTTGGTAAGCGTAGTCATTCGCGTCTCCTTCTACGCCTCAGAATCCAATTTGAGCCTTGTTACAAGCTACAATATTACATTTTTTTAACGGAACATAAATTAAACTCTAAGTCATTACTGCCAGGATTCTGAGAATTATCTTTTCAGCTCTAAATTTCTACGAATGCGAGGATACTGCTTTTGCAGCTGCAGCTTTCAAGCTGCTCGTGCTTCTTAGGTTCGCATTTTGTCGTAACTTCCGAAATAATGATGCTACTCATAGTTTAAATAATTAAAATTAGAGAGATACACGGGGGGATTTCAGTACTGGATCAGTTGAGCTTAGAAAAATTTGCTCATATGTTAGATACTGTGCAGAATGGATGAAAATCGAGTAACTAAAAAGATCTTCTCGGCCAGATCATTCGGCACCCGAAAAAGAGGGACACACTTAGGTGGCTCGACTGTTTGGAAACAGACTTGAGAATTTTAAAAATAACCAATTGGATGTCCATGGCCAGGGATAGAAGAGCTTGGAATTCGATTCTGAGGAATGCAAGGGCCCATCCTGCACTGTCTGGCCATTGAAGAAGAAAAAGAAGAAGTTAGATACTTCGCGAAACTTCAAAAAATGAATTTTTGTTCCCCCCCTTTTTTTTCGCGGAACATCAAGTGAGCAAATTTTGCAGTTGAAGCCCATCGGTTCGTTTTAGAAGCCTTTCTTCCGAGATTGTCTTCAAAACATTGCGCTATTTAATGTGCTTTAATTCCACAACAATTATTTGTTTAATGAGTTGAAATGCTCAAGCCCGATTAAAGCAATCTAAAGTCTTTATTTTTGCGAGGAAAAATGCGATTACGAAGCATTATACACTCGTGTACCAAAGAAAATTTGCACATTATGTCGAATTTCTGAAAAACTAATGGAGAGATTTTAATGAAATTTCGTATTAATATACATTTCTAAGAGAGAAAGAGATGTACTATTCAAAAGTCAACTTATGTACGCATGTTTATGATTAAAGCTTCTTGAGACATTAGGATTTTTGATGCTGAGAAACGTGAAAAATGAGCAATACTCTCGCCGGGACACGAACCTGGACCTCTCGAATACCCGCCGAGTGTGCTAACCGTTACACCACGAAAGCATGGCGGAAAGAGGGAGAAAGTCCCTTATATTTTCCTTATATACCTTATATTTAAACAGTTATTTTATGTTTCACTTATTTTCCTTTGTTGAATTCGGCGCGGCCTGTTATGACCATGAGACCACTTGTTTGGTTAGGTGATCGGGCTTCCGCCCACTTCTGATACCTTATATACCCCCTACCACTTTTAAAGGGCGACTGGGGATTAGCGTACCCAATCGCCAAATCCTGGTGGTGAAGAATTGTCATCCGCCACCTTTTTAGTTCGGGCGCAGCTGTAGAGTCATTAGAATTTTTTGATGTCAGAAAATTGAAGAAATGTGCAGTGCCCTCGTTCGGACTCGAACCCTGGATCTCTCGAATCCTGCTAATCGTTGCACCACGAAGGCATGCCGGAAGGAGGGAGAAAATACCTTATAATCTCATAACGCAAGAATGTCCAAAATCCAAGTTGCGATATCGAGCTGAATAAAAGTCTAATATTGGGTATGGTACCCTGTCACAGCAGACAGCGTGATGGCATGCTAGACAGAATGCAGCTGAGGAGTCCCTGTGGCAGTCGATCCCACTCCTGCAGCTAAGTCCAACCTCCTTGAGGCCTCTCTGGCAACTATTCTTCCATGAATTAATAGACAAGACAACAGCAACGGCAGTTTTGGTATTCGGAGGGGATTTTTTGCCAAAGGGGCAATTTGCCCAGAAGGACTATTAATTTCGATTTGGCATTTTGCGTTGATTCACTACAAGCGTTGTTTCACTTTTCAAATTGTTGCCACCTAATGTTAGAGCCCTGTGTTATTTTTAAAGAAACTAAATAATGAAGAATCTGCATAAATATATGTATGTTTCTCGCTTTGTGATAAAACAACGGTACCTAGAGCCATCCAATTTTGAATGACGTAATCCTCCTGCGAATGAGGGCGTCTGGAAGCCCAAATGTGAAATTTGGAATTTGTTTTCTGACCGATTTCATGTTTTGTAAAACTTTTAACGAATTTTTGATTAACGAACTCAAGGATTTCAAAGCGAACAATGGCAACGTTGTAAAAAAAAAAAAAAAAAAAAAAATATTTTTAGCGCGGAAGACTGTGTATGGGAAATTCTAATGATATGCCCAATTTGAAATTATTTTGGCGATATTACTCTTGAACTGAATTTTACGGTTTAAGTACGGATAACGTGATATTTAATAAATAAACGTAACAGACAAAATGTTAAAAAGACGCCCCTTTGAATGTAATTTAAAATCTGAAATATTTTTTTTTTTATTTTAATTCACATTTTTATTATTTATTTATTACGTGCCCTCCATCAGAGACTACACGGAAAGGAGGGATGTCTTGTGGAGGACTTTTTAAGGGAAACTGGCTTGTAGCCACGTTACACATGGGAAAACGCCCATGCAGCTAGCTAGCCTTCGATCCCTGGACTGAATTACCAGTGTTTAGCGGCTTTTACGGCTCGGCCGTTAGTGGGCTTACTCGGAGGGGGATGGCGAGAAAAAATTGATCTTTCATACAGCCCTATCTCCTGAAGGCCTTTAGGCAACTGTAGATTGTGAAACTCAGGTTCCAGTGGCAGCATACAACTCATGTGAGAGCTGTGAAGCTGTTGAAGTCCAGTGCCGCCACGTCAAATAACGATCCTCATTCGTCGTTGTGGATCGTGGTCGATATTTCAGGGCCTTTTGATATGGATCCTGAAACTGTTTTGCACAAACTGAAGACAACACTGGGCGTTACACTGAATTCCCCCCCCCTCACCTGCCTTGTGATTAGCCTGCTTCCACTCTACCGATAATTCTCCCTCTCATTCCTGCATCCATACGTTCGTGGCTACTCATTTTACCTGATAATTTATAAAATTGACCGAACTCTTGCGGGAAACCCGTTGAATATCGTAACGGAATACCAGCACACAAATCCCGAAAAACCCTCGTGCGCTTGTATCTCCTCCACGATCACAGCTTTGCTCACATGCACGTGTACTTTTACGTATTTCACTCTGAATATTTGCATAAGTCTTCTGCGGCATAATTGTTAGTACCTATGGTTCAACACTTTTCGTAGAAATAAACATAATTTGTAAATTCTCTTATTTTTTCACTGAGCGTGTGATAATTTTGGAGCTTTCTAAAGTTTAGAAACGCAAGTCCCTGGCTTTGTTTAATACAAAGCCAGGGACATCTCTCACAGTAAGAGATTACTCAAAGGTACGTTTAACATATGTTCCATTTCTGATAGATAGAATTTCACTACGTACTAGCCGCTTGCGCTGCCAACCACCTTCAATATTTATTTTTTTAAATATATAATAATTTTAAAGAATACAACTACTTTAATTTCCTGAGACAATCTAGTAATTAGTAATAAGTTAGAGATGAAAACTACGTTTATTGCTTTTAAATCGTTTAGTCTGTTAATTAGTAACAGGCAGATTAAATTTGAGAGAAAAAAATAAATATTTTATGCTTTGCAGAATGGCAGCACGCTGGTGAGTGGAAGATAAAAATCATTTATTTTTAATGGCAATACTTTTCTCTCAATAGCGAGGTTTTTTGATTTAATTAAGTATTTGTTAATTTAAGACAAATAAATATCTTACCCTTTGCTGAGTGGAAACACATTTCTTTCAAATCGCTGAATTTTCTGAGTAAATTTGAAACATATCTCGCCGAGTGGCAACACATTGCTTATAAAAAGCTGAGTTTCTCAATTATGTATCTGATGTGGACAGCGCATGACTTCCTTGTACGGCCCACTAAATTATACGCATTTTTTGCTGTACTTCATTTAAACTTATTTCCTCGAATAGCATTCGAGGAAATAAGTTTACTATTTTTCTCATTCAATCGATTCACTTCTCACTTTGCGGCAAGACAAAAACATATCGTCAGTAAAAATTGTAAAGTATAGAAAAATATAAAACACAAAACACATTTAAAAGATTTAAAAAAAATTTTGCAATTAAAATTAGAATTTCTACGCAAAGGAGAGCAATCGGACCAACGTGAACTAAAACGGATTTTTCGGTGCACCAAATTAGAAGTTTACTTTCGATCTCACTCGGCAAAAAGCCACTGAAATTGATACACAAGCTCAATTCACTATTCTACTAAGATTTTCAAATGTAAACAAATGGCGCCTTCGTTAAGCTTAGTACCACTTAAAGAACTTTTAAACTGTTTATAATTTTACAATTATTGCATACAATTATTGCATTTACAATTATTGCATAAAAACCTTAACCGGAACATAAGAACAACATAATTCATTCACTTTCTTAGAAGCAAAAATAACATATAAGAATAAAAAAAACGGAGCTCACCGCGCCGGATAAGAGAATGAGAACATATATATATATAGAGAGAGAGAGAGATACGTTTGGTGCGGCCGATTGCCACGAAAAAAGGAAAGTGCACAACTAGATCCCATAGCAGTCCTATATACAAAGTTTCAACATTCTAAGTTCAACATGAAGTTTCAACATTCTACTCGTTTTTGAGTTATGCGAGATATATACATATGTACGCACGTACATACAGACATCACGAAAAAAAAATTTCTTTCCGAATTCATTTTAAATCCATTTAACAATCAGTTTTGGGAAAAAGAGTTCTTTATTTTGCCCGTACGTACAGATGTCACGTAAAAACTTTGTTCAAATGGATTCGAGAGCGGTCAAAATTTATATTTTTTTTTTTAATATGGTACTCGAAATTTTTTTAGATTACATGCCTCTTTTACTTCGTACAAGGGTGTAAAAATTACTTAAAATCGCTCAAAATAGGAACTAAATTAAAAAAAAATTCAAAACTCCAAATCCGGGCTTCGAGGTACACAATTTCGGATGGAGGATTACGTGAATCCAAAATTGTATCATCTAATCTACATCAAAGCGTAGCTAATTTTTCCCACTTGAGTTTAGATTTTTTTATTTTAATCTTGGAAAAAAACCTTTCACATATATCTTTCGTTAACGAACTAACCAAAATTCTCAAAAATGTATTCTCTGCACTACTGGATAGAGCGGAAAAAAACTTTCAGACGAATTTAAATGAAATTTTTAACATAAGTTCTGATTTTTTGGTTAATTTTCGAAAACTGCTCGATTTTTAGAATATTGGATGTCCATGACTTTAAAATATCCTCATCTAAAAAATGTTACAGTGTTGAAATTTTTCCAGATTATAAAAGAAACTCTTCGTCTTCTTTTAAAAGAAAAATGACAAAACGATAATAACTGTGCGTTTTTTATATTTTATTAATATGCTAACTGTAAAGTATTACTTCTTCGCTTTTAAGGTTATAATGTCATTAAGTCACACCACTTTTAAAACATATTTTTTCTACCATCTGACGTAACAGAATTCTTTGAAGTAAAAGAGTAATTTTTTATTGTTGAAAAAATGATTTTTCAGTGCAATAATTTGATTGAAACCATGTCATTGAGCATATAAAAATGAAAACAGAAAAGTTTTTATTAAATAAGCTTTTATTTAAAACTGAAAAAAGTCACCAAAGAACTAAAAGGGGAAAAAAAATTCGCTATATAAATTGCCAAATTATTTTTATCCTTGTCAAAAATGTTATTTTTTCTCCTTAAATTTTCATATAAATCATTTGTCAAAATAATTTTGTCGTGGGCTCCTAAATAACGAAATCTATTCATTTTAATTGCACTGTCAAAAGTACAAGACGTTATCTTTAAAATTCATCAAGCGTGCCCCACGTTTGAGATGAATTGTGTAAAGAGATTATTTAACCTCTTTCTTTCTTAAACTATATCACAAACTATTTTTCATTAATGATGTTATGAGTTTTAAATAAAAGCTTATTTTACAAAAACTATTTAATTTTTAATTCGTTGTACGGTTTGAAGGAAGTATTGCAATCACGAAAAATTTCGGGTACAATATTTCAACGAAAATATCCATTTTGACCGCTATCGAATGCAACTTAACGATTTTTTTGCGTGACATCTGTACGTAAGGACAGAATAAAGGACTCTTTCTCACCGAAAAAAAAAGTTATAAAATTGATTTAAAATGGATTTTCGGGGCGTCTGTACGAATGTACGTATGTATGTAATGTATCTCGAATAACTCAACGAGTAGCCTCAGAACGTTGAAATTTTGTATATGTTATGCTATGATATGTAGTTGGGCACCTCGCTTTTTGGTTGCAATCGGCCGCACCAAAAGTATATAAAGTGTATATATTATATATATATTTATTTATTTATTTACCATCAGATGAGCAGCTGCACCGCCTTTAAGACATTCAGCTTTTACGCTCCATCTAATGTAATCATCTACCAACTGTGTTGTTATGTAAAATACAATAAAATTTTAGAATTTTGATAATTACATAATAAAAATTAAATATCAAGAAATAAATAATACAATAAATAATAAACATAAATAGATACAATAAATAAAAGTTAAAAATTTAGAATAAGATAAATACAATGTTGTTATATATGAAGTCAAATAAAGTATCAGAATTTTGAGAATTATATAATAAAAATTCAAGAAATTAAATATATAAAAACATAATACCTAAATAAATATGAAAGTAAATGAAACGTAAATACATAAGTAAATACTTAAGAAGATCATTACAAATTTTGAAAATGAACAACATAATGTATGAGAATAGTAGAGGCTGAGAATGTAAGATATGTAAAGAGTAAAGTATTTCATTATGGAGAATGAAGAGCAGTAATTGAATAAAAGTTGATGAGAAATAGTATTTGAATGAATTAGGATGACTTGAATGAAAAGTTCGTTGAAATTCTTGATAGAGAGTCATTCTTGAGTGAAAGACTTGACTAAAAATCTTGAGTTGAGACTTTATTAATATATTAAAGAGATGGAGTTAGAAAATATCCTTAAATTCTTGATTGAACTTGAGAGATCTTGAAGGTGTACTTAAATAAAGACAGTCTTGAGTGAAAGCATTAAAATGAGGTAGTAGAAAGAATGGCGTATTAAGTAAGGTAAATGAACAAAGAATAATGATTTCAGGTTCCTTTAAGATTATCGATGTTTGCGGAGATATAATTTATTATATTATGAAGATGATTTCTTAGAATATTACTTTTTAATAACTGTTGAAACCATAACTGAGCAGAAGTTAAATTGTATGCTTTAAGGTGATAATCTTTAGTAAGGTTGCAGTGAAAGAGATAATGATCTATTGTGCCTTCATTCCCACAGGTACAGAGATTTGTATGGTGAAGTCCGAATCTATGAAGGTATTCTGGAAATGGACCATGAGCTGTTAGGAAAAATGTAATTGAACGGTTGGTAGATATTAATGATCTGGAAGGTTTTGATATAAAAGTAAAAGTTCTTCTGCCGGTAGTTGCTTCAGTCCAGGTTTGCTTCCATAAGTGCATTAATTCTGTTTCTAATTTTGTTTTTAGTAATGATATTGGATATGGAATTGAGTAATTTGGAAGGGAAGAATTGTTTGCAGCCTCTTTTGCTAGTTCGTCTGCGAGCTCGTTACCACTATTACCGATGTGTGCTTTTATCCATTTGAAATGTGGTCTATTATTGTTTTGAAATTGAGAAAGTATAAAATGGATTTCTTGTACAATAGGCGATCGACTGTGTCATATATATATATATAATTAAAGAAAAGATATATATATATATATATATGTATGTATGTAATATTTTGGCAGTCGAGCACATGAATGAAACTTGGCATAAAAATTTGACGCAGAAAAAGTTAGCTGTTTTGATTCCACATCTTTATTCAGTTCAAATGGCAAATCATTATTCTTTTAGATTCTCCAAGATTACACACCCGATAGTAATTTAGACTAAATACGATTAAATTTACTGCGTTATACTATTCAAACAAATTAATTACATAGCATGCCAGAATGTGCTCGAAAGTAATGGTCTAGGGGAAAGATCCTGAAATTGCGGAAAGTTAATTAGAGGTTGCGTAGAGCAAAGCCATCGTATTTTTTATAATGTTGGTAAGTTGCGCATATTTTTCTTTAAAAATTAATGAATTATGTTATTCTTATCATCCTGTTTTTTATGTTTTCAGTTAGTCTGCATGCAACAGTTGCAGAATTATCAAGCATTTAAAGGTAGTTTAAGTGCGGTTAAGCCAAATTTTTGTTTTTACATAGCAGCCATATTTATTTACATTTGAAACTTAGCAGAATAGTGAATTAAATCAGTTTCTGCACCTTCAGTGTCTTTTTGCTGAGTGGGACCAAAAGTAAACTTTCAATTTCGTGCACCGAAAAACCTGCCTTGTTGTCCATTGGCCGAACTGCCTGAACTGTAATTTTAACTGCAAAAAATTGTTTTTTAATTGTTTTAACTGTATTTCGTGTTTTATTCTTTTTCTATATTGTTTTCAAATTTTAATGAAGATATTTTGAGGTTTTATGCATTTTTGCTTTACCGCGAAATCAGAGCTGAATTAATTGGATGAGAAATACTCGTTTATCTGTAATGAAATTCGAGAAAATAAGCTTAAATGAAATGCAGCAATAAATGCGTATAATTTAATACTTCGTAGAAAGAAGTCATGTGGTATCCGCTTCAGATTTTTTAGTAATGTTCAGCCATCTAAACAGAGTAAATTATATTATGTACTAGAGCCACAATCTGGAACTAAGACACGTAGGTTAAAAGCTGAATGGAAGAAGAGATACTGATCATCTGAAGAACAGATGAACAACGGAAGTAGAAAAAAGGATCTGTGTAGAAACCACTTTTTTTAACGTTGGTCTGATAAAAAAATCATGTTTATACACGTAGATATCAGAAAACCAAGCGTGTGCAGTTGAGCATGACCTTGTTACAGCAGCGGAGCGCGAGAAGTAATATCTATCGTTTTTATAGGAAAACTTTGACTACAGAAACATGCACTAACTTGCAGAGAGGAAAGACTTGTCTTTTATTTGCTATTAGATACCAAATAATAATAAAAGTTCTGTGATAAGAAAAGAGCAGAAATTTGCCGCTTTATGCACTAAAATATGAAAAACTTTAAGAAGAGATATAGCCTCCTTTTCCGAAACCAGGTCTGAACACTCGAGAGAGAACATACTCTAGTACCAATGCTCGAGAGGGAGCATGCATTAGTACCATACTACTAGTACAGTTAATCTTTTAACTGCATTTTTGTTGTCTGTGTTTGGTGTGCTTCGTTAACCGTGAGGCCGATTATTATCGTCCAGGAGTGCTGCAGCTCACTCGTATATTACAGTACATTACATAACACCAGTACCAATGCAATGTAAAACGAACGAATCCAAAACTGAAATTTATTTATAATGAGAAATATTTACTTATATTTATCTAAATGTCACTCGATGTTAATCATATCGGCTCAAATTTTAAATATATACAAATAAAATGCATATGATACACAATTAAAAGAAAAAAACAAAATTCTGAAAGCTTTCAGATTTTATATTACATCCAAAGGGGCTTTTTTTTTTTTTTTTTTTTTTTTTTTTCACGGGGGATTCAAAACGAGATTTGAAAAGTGATACAGACATTTAAAATCATTCGACGCAAAATGCCGTTAGATATTGTAACGTCTTTGCGTTGCTACGCTACCAACATATTACCAGTAAGAAATATAAAGAAATTTAGGGCGTAAAACATCCCTGCTTGAAGATGCATGCGATGTTAATGTTAATGGAACGCTTTGAAATCGTTAAGTTTGTTAATCAAAATTCGTTAAAAGTTTTCCAAAATATGAAATGGATAATAAAACAAATTCTGAATTTCAAACCTGGGCTTCCAGATGCCCATATTCGAGCGGAGGACTACGTTATTCAGAATTGGATGGCTCTAGGTACCATTGTTTTATCACAATACGAGAAACATGCATACATTCATGCAGATTTTTCATTATTTAAGTTCTTTAAATATAATGCAGAGCTCTAATATTGGGTGGCAACAATTTGAAAAGTGATTCAAACTTTTATAGTGAATCAAAGCAAAATGCCAAAAACGAAATTAACCCTTTGCGGCACAGAGGTTCCGGTCTGGACACACCTAAAAATGTCCTTCTGTACGCACAAAAAAATTGAATGAAAAAGGATTTATAGGTTACTATAGGTTACTCTGAACCTTCTTTATTCTTCTTTCTTCTTTCTTATTTTATAGTAGATGGCAGCTCAACACAAAGCAGTCCATATATTTTAACCATGTTTAGTTTTTTAAGACCTTTATTTTTTAAAGAAATCTTCCAGATTTTTTTAGGGCATAAAAGGAATTGTTTAAAAAGACATTTCTATGTTATTTTATTGTCTGTATGCTAATCTCCTTATTCTATATTAGTTTTTACCTTGAAATCTTGCCTAAAATCAAACGGCGAACTCTAGGTGTGCCCAGATCGGGCTCACCGATCATCTAGGACAACTGAGAGCCTGTATTCTTTGTTTCTCCGCATCTCATCGGTCAGTCCAACGTGCACCAGTGACAACAATGCTCGTTTCAGCACTCTATTCGAAGCTCTATTCAATCAGTGTGCCACTTTGGGCATACCCACAGAATTAAAACGATAAGTGCTATCTTCACTAAATTTTACTTGTGTACTTCTCTAGGCCTAATTAGACTGCTTATCTTTTTTTTTTTTTTTTTTTTTTTTTTTTTTAAATCAGAACTTCTGCTTTAAAAGGTAGCGTGCCGGAAAGGGTTAATAGCCCTTCTGGGCAAACTGCGCCTTTGGGCTTAAAAAAATGAAATCAGTGTGTTTTATAATAAAAATATATTTGCGTGTTACGGAGTGAAGAATTTCCGATTACCCGTTTTAAAAATAATATAGAGGAATGAGGTCATGAAAATCGAAATATTTTTTATCATCATTTTCGTTACACTTGCCCAAATGGGCATAACGTGCCCCGCAGACTGTACTTTGTGTGGCATATGAATATTTTTCAAAAATTTACAGAAATGGTGAGTAAGCTGTATTGCACGGATGGATGATGATGTAAGACTTCAACAAACATCGGTATAGTCTTGACTATCAGTAGTGATGGAGCGCTGATACCCTAACTTAAGTGCCGCAGGCTTCTTCCTTTGGTTCAAGAACCAAATCCTTTTGGTTACAGAGAACCATTGTAAAAAATTGCAATAATCGCCACATCGTTAAAATGAAAAATGAAATAAATAAGACACAAGCATTAGCTGTCGGACGAGAGAAACACTGTTAGAGATTAAAGAAAAAAATGGATAGGTAAAATATAGATATACCGAGCCAGCCAGGATTCGAACCTGGAATCTACTGATCCGTAGGCAGGCGCGTTATCCGTTGCGCCACTGGCCCACACTCCTCCTTTCGGAAATAACTGAAAACTAAGTTTCTTGCAACCGGAGTGGGAAGTATAGAAAAGGAACGAATCACGGAGGAAATTCAGCGCATAATCTCGGATGTCCTGATAGTGTCATGTAAAGTGTCCGTAACTGTGATCTGTCCGCAAACTTATAGTTTCCATTAAAGCTCACTGGTTTCACTTAAGAACTTACTAGTCCCTAATCGTCTTGTGCCGTGCACTGGTAAATGAGGGGATCAACTGGCAGACACAGTGTTTCGCAAATAACAGTAACAAATGCTCACAAAGTGCAACAGCAAAGTCTGCGTGGCATGTACGTAAACGGACAAGTGTAGTGAAAAAAATAATATAAAATATTTCGAATTTTTCATTTCCTATGGGGTCGAGTATATTATTTTCAAAATCGGTAATCAAAAATACTCCACGCTGTATTATATGCTCAATAAGCAGAAACGGCAAAAATTAGAAAAAATAACTTTACCGAAATGCAACTTTTTTTTTTTTTCTCAAAATGAAAGCATTGCGCAGTCACTATTAACAAAATCCCATCTTAACCATTTTAAGGCAACTGAAAAATGAAAAAGTGGAAGAGAAAGCCAGAGAACTCCGTATCCAGTTTGAAGCTGCATATTGCTACAAACTTATATTGTAATTAACTAAATCTCAGCGAATTATTGACAGGCCCTGCCCTTAGCGTTTTCGGCGCCCTAGGTCATCAATACAGTTGCACTTTATATAAATCAAACATATCAATAACTCGCAGGAAATATATCTTTAACTTAACTGTCATTAGTGAAAAAAGCTTAGCGGATTCCCTTCGAAAATCGGCACCCTAAGCAACTGTTTGTCTCACATACGTTCGGAGTACCCGATTATTAGTACAAAATTTTTTCCTTCTCGATATGTAGTCTATTTAGATTTTTTTTCCTCCTGTATTATTATGATGTTACCATTCAGCAGCTTTAGCAATATTTTTAGAAAAGAAATAATATATATTGCTACACCGAATGATTACTGCCTTCTGTATTAAATGCTAAAATGAAAACAAGCAAAACGAAAATAAGCTACCGAGATTCGAACTACACCAGGAGTGCCAATGTGTGCTGAAAACTAAAATAATGTAAGTAAGTTATTGAAAAGAAAACAATAACCTTTTGCATCCCAACCGGTATAGTGCTTAGCGTCGCTGATTGCCGTGCCCAAGTGCCCGGGTTCTGATTCCGAGAAGGCATGGATGTTAGTAAATGTATAGTGTCGGTGCGGCATGGCGGCACTCTAAATATGACAGGCTAGCCGAAAATCCTCTCGTGTGGTTTGGTGGAAGGGAAGGGGGGTGAAAGACCCTCGGACCCATTTCCCTAGGGTGCTCTCTATCAAAATTGAGGGCGGAACTAAGCTAAATCGCGCTGTCACCTGCGAGGTGCTCAAGGTGGTTGCCAATGACAGGCGTATCTTGCGCTCCTTGCCACGAGGATTTTCATGGGCTTGGGTTGATGTTACTATCAGACAAGTAAGCATAAGTAACAACAACAACTATAAGGTATATCTCCCGCCTTCTTAGCATGCCTTCTTGATGTAGTGGTCAGCACACTCGGTGTGTATTTGAGAGGTCCGTGGTTCGAGTCCCGGCGAGTGCATTGCTCATTTTTCATCTCTCCTGATTTAAAAAAATACCCTAATGTCTCTACACAACACCATTTTATTCTATTCTTTGTTCTTTAGTTGGCCCAGTAGCGGCCGAGCAATAAAGTCGCTGAACACTGGAAGTTCGGTCCGAGGTTCGAATCCCGCGAATGGGCTGGCTGCATCGACGTTTTCGTGGCTTTCTCCATGTGTAACGTGTATACGAGCCAGTTTCCCTTAGAAAATCCTTCACGGAGGCATCCCTCCCCTTAGGCAGACAGCCCTAGTGTGTTTTGCCATAATTAAATAAAACAAACTAACCAATCTTTGTTGTTTATTTCTGTGCCACAGAGAGTTCTGCCGCTTGATTACTGAATTATATCGCCATGAACGCTTATTTGCCTGTTACCACACCATGCTTCAGTCATCAATCGATAAACAATTATATGTTTGCGTGCAAAGTAATTAACTAATGTTCATCAGAATTCAATGATCCATCAGAAATCAAGGAATCTAAATTATGGAGCACGAACCTTTAAATATTCCATTAACCTTTTGCAGTCGGAGCCTTTTTTCGCTCGGGCGAACGAGCAACTCGAAACGATTTTCCGTATGTTCGGTGAGCTTCTTACCTAAGTTAAAATGATTTCACCCACAGTTTAAAGAAATCTAATAGTTCTTTTATGTCTGAAGATACTTGCATTCCTGCGGCTCTTTCTCCGGATACAAATGGTATTCTTTGCGGTATTGCTTCAGATTCTGTACATATTATTCATTTTGACTTTTCTGCCTCTTCTGCGGAATCACTTTCGCTTTCACGTTCACCATCTATTACCATGATTTTCTTCCTTCTTATACCTCTCATTTCATCGCTGCTTTCCTCGTCTCTACCGTCAAGTAGTCTATGCATAGGAATAATTTCGTTTTTCATCAACGAAAAATCGAATTCATTCTCACTTGAAGTGATTCCTTCATCGTATTCCATGCTTACTGGAATTTGCAACTTTGAAAATAATATTCCTGTTGCCGGGATTGTAGAGGTCGAACTAACGTCGAAGACGCGTATATAAAAAAACGAATTTAAAGGTTGGAAGTTGCTTTATACGTATGTATTGTTGAATACACTCATAAAGCGATATTCCTCCAAACCAAACCTAAATAAACTTCGCTACCGCTCGAATTATCCGTTAAACCGAATGGTGATCGAAATTCACCTCTGAGTTATCACATTAGATCAAGGCGTGACTGAGAGTAATCTATCGAGTGCAAAGGGTTAAAACCTTGTTAATATCGAACACTATCAAAATTATAAGGTTTATATTGCATCTTAATCGTTATACTGATAAGCATTGCATACACACACACACACAAAGAGGGGGATAGTTCTTTCTCCCGTCCTACTGCACCGATTGTCGAAATTTAACTTCCGTTTTCCATGTCTCGAAAGCGCAACTTAGGATATATATTAGATTTATATATAACATTATTCTAACATGGGTATTCAGACACAAAATCGGACCTTTTTCTAAAATAACATGCCAATTTTTTTTTTTCATATTTCGATTCTACGAGTCAAATTATGGATAGATATTAAATTTTGTAATTTATGGAGAAATTTAAAAATATATCTTGGTGCATTTTTTTCACCAAGATATATTTTTCAGTTTGCGCCAAGAATAATTCACTTGGCGAACTTCATAGCAACCTAGTTTCCTTTCCTTTTTCCATTGTACACGAGCGGGAAAAAAGTCATCCTTCATACTTTGAAATAATTTTAAAAAAGTGCGTAAACCACTTTTAGCAAAGTGCGTAAATTTTAGCAAAGTGCGTTTGACGTTATTATCGTTTATAACGAATATGCCAAACTTCAAACGTGCCAAAATATAAATTTACGTATATTTTAGGAAACTGTGAATAAAAACTGTAATTTTTTGCAGGTATGCTTAGAAATACATCTACTTTAAGATGAGGGTAACACTTTTGTAGGTTATGATTCAATTTTTTTTTCGAAAAATTTATAAAAAATATTTAAAAAACAAATTTTAAAAATAAATCATAAAAAAGGGTCGAATTTTATTTGGAATGAACCTAAATTTCGAAATGTTAAAGATATAATCAAATACATTTAATAAAAAGAGATATTAATAAGAAAAGAGATATTAATATTAAAAAGGGATATCAATTATAGTTAACGTAATATGCGTATTTCAGTTGTTATACAAGTATCAAAACTGATAATAGTAAAAAAGCTTAACCTGCTTGAAAGATTGCTGTTTTTGTAGCAGCAATCTTTCAAGCAGGTAATTTCTTTTTAATTTCTTTGATGATCATACCCTTAACGCTAATTTAAGGCAGCGTTAAATAACTGAATAATCGCTTTAAATCATCCTCATATGGAAAAAGCTGCGTCAGGTAAATATAACTCGTGACATCATGGGAAAAATATCCTTTTTAAGTTGTCATGCAGGAAGTAAAAGCAGGAAATGCTTAGAAGGGATTCCTCTAGAATCTAGTGTGAATACTAAATGATACAATATACTAAATGATACTAATCTATAATAATACTAAATGATACTAATCTATATTAATACTAATTTATACTAATCTATAATAATATTAAAGGATACTAATCTATAATGTATGAAAAAAAATTACAAATTGAACAATTACATCGATCTACTCGGAAACATAATTTCGAACAATTAGCTTTATAATAGAAGTAAATTAAATTCAGACTTTGTTTTCGTAAAACGTTAAATCTTTCTCTGCAGTTTTTGATGCTATATGTTTTCCAGACAAGACTGTAGTAAATCTCAAATAAACTGTTCTGTTTGTAATGGAAGTGCTATGCACGTTTTGCACATTTGTGTTACGCATTTACAATTTTTTTTTTTTTTTCCCAAAAGCCATGAAACATATTATTGAGGTTATGATAACACCTACTCTCGTATAGTGATTACTAGAGAAATTTCAAACTACAGCCTTACTACACGTTTGGCGATTCATTATTATTATTATCATCATTATCATTTACGTGTTTCGCCCTAAGGAACTACACGGAAAGAAGGGATGAGTTTTAAAGAAAACTGGCTCGTATTAACACGTTACACACGAAAACTACGAAAACACCCATGCAGCCAGCTCGTTCGTGGGATTCGAACCTCGGACCGAACTACCTGTGTTCAGGGACTTTACCGCTCGGCCGCTGGTAGGTTACCTCTGGCGATTCAGCACATTGGTTGCGTCATTTCTTAGGTTTACAATGTATCGTAAGCGTAAGCCAAACAAAGCAACTTGTCAAGCCGAAGTTCTTGGTGCCATAACACCGAATAAGATTTTGAGATCAGATTAATCAGAATCATTCTATTTAAAAGTGACACAGGCAAAACGTTTCCTATCTGATATTTAGAATTTATAATATTGACAAAGACATTTTTCTCTTAATAGCTATCAAACTGAAATGGCTTAATATTTTATGTGTTATCTATATTTTATTTTCCCTAAAATGAGATTGTGGTGCTTCCGAAAAAGAAACAGCTATGCTTTAAAACAGACAACCAAAAACAAAACACGTTTAAAATATTAAAAATGATTTAATTTTGTCTTTTTCGAGAGTAATGTTGTTAATTTAGTAATTCAAATAAGTTACATTTATATACGTTGTGCGGATTTATTAAATTTATTTAACAGTTATTTTATGTTTAAGCAGATTTCCTATCGCTCTTGTTTTACTTAGTTACTTTCTTGCCACATGCTTTACGTGGTCACTTTCTTTACAGAATACAAATTGATTGGCGCACTTGTATTTAAATGAAGTGAAAAGAAGTTGGTATTTAAGGGAGGGTTTTGGAAGATGAAATCACAGCGTACTCTGCCTGCTTGAAGAGCACGTTGATATCCTTAATTCTCTAGCGATTAGATTTCTGCGGCTTTGAGTTATTCTATACACCGACGTTCGAGTTATAGCCTGCTTGCGCGATAGTTAACCAGTGAAGACGTTAAGTTTTAAGTTATTTATTACCTTTTGAGTTAAGCCAAAAGTGTTGGCTTTTGTAATCACGAGTTGATGCCTTCTGTGAAACCTGATTTGAGTTAATAAAGGGTTTTTTTACACCCTTTTCCTGACACTGTAATACTTTAAGGACTTCGTGATATTTCACTAAACAACCATCAACATCGAATACTTTTATTAGAGACGTTGTAGCTCGATGTACGCTTCTTGAATATTCAGGAAGCTTCTTTAAAATTGCCTATTTGAATCTCAGTTACTATGAGATTATTTGTATGGGTTCCCTTTAGTTACTTTCGGTGACAGAAATTGATCGTTTTTTCTATATTTTCGTAGAGAAAGCTGAAAACTGGTTGTGCAACTTGTTTTGACTAAATCACATAGTGAGAAATACTAAATAACACATGAGTTATATCTGTGTCTGTAATAGAAGTAAAATAATCCAGTAACTGGAAAGAATTTAGCGGCATGAAAAGCTGTAATTGCAGAAGTTTAAAAAAACCCACCAATATTGGAAACTTTTTCAGATGCCCGAGATGTATAACCTGTACAGCATGTTTCTGTACAACATGTTTCCGTAACGTAAAGTTACTAGTAAAAACAACGTATCCGAGATCTTAAAGTGGACTTTCAGCACAGACAACTAGGTTACTATCATACTGATATCATCATAGATGAACGGGAAATCCAATCCAAAGATAGGAGGGAGCATCATAAATTGCTGTTGATTTTAAAACCAACTGTTTGTTTAACTGAATAGGGTGACTCACGCTTAAGCTAACTGCCTGAAGCCAACTGCATTACAAGAACTTTATACGTGGTCATCATTTGTTAAAGGACTTATGTAAATAGGGTTGAATCAGTTTGAAGTATCTAAAATTCTAGAGTGAAAACAAAGCGATGTTTTATTATTAGTATTATTATTTTGCTTATTACGTGCTCCGCCCTTAGGCACTACACGGAAAGGGAGGGATGCCCCGTGGAGGTCTTTTTAAGGGAAACTGGCTCGTATCCACGTCACACATGGGGAAAACCACGAATACGCCCATGCAGCCAGCCCGTTCGCCAGGGCTCGAACCCCGGACCGAACATATTTTTCCGTCAATCATTTATCTAAAAGGAGTTTAAAAAATTGGGAAAGGTGTATTCTAAATGCTGTATTTCCGAGGAAAGTAAAAATTTTGTTTTTGTATGCTACATGGGAAAAGATTACAACCTTCGTTTACCTTTAATCTTTCAAGAACAGCATTTGTAAAGATCATGGAAAGGTCAAAGGAAAGTCACAAAATAATTTTGAATGAAAGATGAAAATTTAGCAAGTCACAATAAGTTATTAGCGTTGCTGTTTGTTGAGCTCTTTAACACTTGAATATGCCAGTTATTAAGTAGACTACTAGAGAGCTGGTAACAAAATAAAATTTATGTCCGTATCACAGATTACGTTGCGCTTTTCATCAAATAGGCTTTTAAAATTATTCAAAGGCAATTGAAATACTGTAGTTGCTGAATGGCAACATCTCAATCATTTACTCGATTTTAATTATTCATCTCAATCGTTTTACCAATCTCTTAATTTCCGCCAGACTATATAATGCGTCCACAAAGTCTTTAAATAATTTTTACAACTTGCTGTTGGGGAATGCAATAACTTGTACACTGCGGAAAAAGGAAAAGAAAAGGGGGGCAGTTCTATATCTCTCGTTCTATTGGGCCGATTGACGAAATTCTACTTGCGTGTTTCGTGTCTCGAAAGCGTGACTTAGGATATATATTAGATTTATATATAGAGTTATTCTAATATAGGTATTTTAACACAAAATAGGACCTTTTTCTGAAATGACATGCCCCTTTTATCCCATATTTCGATTCTACGTTTCAAATTATGCGTAGATATTAAATTTTGTAAAATTTGGTGCGAAATTTACGGGGAAATTCAAAAATTTATCTTCGCAAATTTTTTTCAGTTTGCGTCAAGAATAATTCACTCGGCGAACTTCTTAATTTATAGCAACCTTTTTCCTTTTCTTTTTTTTTTTTTTTTGTTGTTGTAGACAAGAGGGGGGGGAAGTCACCGTTCATACTTTCAAATAATTGTAACAAAGTGCGTACACCACATTTGGCAGTATTATCGCTTATACCCTATATGACAAATTTCAAAACGCGCCAATAAGTAAATTCACGTATATCTTAGGAAATTTTGAATAAAAAAACTTTAATATTTTGTAGATATGCATCTACTTGAGATTAAAGTGATTATAAAAAATTTATAGGTTATAATTTATAGGAAAACATTTTTTCGAAAAATTTATAAAAATTATTTTAAAATGCAAATTTTAAAAATAAGTCATAAAAAGTGAGTGAATTTTATTTGGAATGAACCTAAATTTCGAAATGTGAAAGGAAGAATAAAAAAAAAAAAGTTGATATAAAAAGAGATATTAATAAATATATATCAAATTCAATTAACATGGAAGAGCTAAAATTTTCAGAGCTAATTTTTTAAAAACTACTGGTCCGATTTTTACAAAACTTGGCAGTCTGGCATAATTTGAGTCGTAGAATCGAAATATGGAAAACATTTGGCATGTGATTTCAGAAAAAGTCCGAATTTGTGTCAAAATACCTATATTAGAACAACGCTATCTATATGTCAAATACATATCCTAAGTCGCGCTTTCGAGACATGAAAAACGCAATTTGAATTCTGTCAATCGACCCAGTAGAACGGGAGACATAGAACTGTCCCATATTTTTTTTTTTTATTTTTTTATTATTTTTATTTTTTTTCGCACTGTACATGATTATCTTTTATTGAATTTTAATTATTAGCTACTGAATTATTTCTTTGTTTCTTTTCATCATTTTTGATGTCATTCACACGAATCCGACACTTTTAATTTTAGATATTAAGACCTACAAGCACGTTAAATGACGTATTTAAATGTAGAATGAAAAAGAACAAATAGTTTAGGAGTTATAGAAAAATAGTTTACGAGTTATAGAACAAATAGTTTAAGAATTTTGGCACATTTATTAAGTCTAGCCCTTTAATTTTGGAGTTATGTCAAATGATCAATATAACGGAGAAGTTTAGTGGAATTTGTCAAATTCACCAAGATGATTGATAACTGTACATCATCACTAGACTAATTATTTTTACTTTAATAATTTTTCGAAGTCAGGAAACTGAAGAAATACGCAGTGCCCTCGCCAGGATTCGAACTCCGGACCTCCCGAATACGCGCCAAGCTTGCTTCCAGTTACACCATTAAGGCAAGGAGAAAGGAGTGAGAAAATACGTTATAAACGCAAGTTGAATTTCGTCAATCGGTCCAATAGAACGGGAGATATCGAACTGTCCCCCCCCCCTTTTTTTTCCACAGTGTGTCTTTAGTGCTGGTCTCATGTTCATAAGCAAAATTCAAAGCTTTTGTGACAAGTGACACACGATGCACGGTTTGCGCAAAAAAATTATCTTTGGGTGACGGTCCTCTAGTTTTGGCAAAATGTAATTGATTAATGTATCGAGGTAAAATCGTCTGATATTGTTTGTTCATGGAAGAGAAATTGTCCTAAAATCTTGTTATGCAGCATCACTCTCCAAGTATTCACTTTCGGGCTGCACCGCTTCAGCTCTCTTGTAATTTAAGGATTTGCGATCCTCTAATCATCACATTATGTGTATAATAAACTAAAACAAATTGTAAGGAAAAGTTTTGATATACGGGTAATAACACCATAGAAATATACATACTACTTCTTACAGGGTGTTCGTATTAATAAGGTAAAGTTGTTCAGGGATTTTGTGAACCTCCTACAACTTAGAGAAATGAATTCTGCATCTAAATTTCACTTGTTGACAGAAATAGGTATATTATTTTTTAAGCATATATCAAGAATTACAAAATATTTTAATTCTTTCCCGGCTAGTTGTTTAAATCTGTGTATAAAGGCTGATCGCAATTTATTTTCCTCATTTTAAGAACTAAATATGATTTTTAACTATGAATAAAGTGTTGCTTCCCGTATAAGATTTCCTTATAAAATGAAGTAATTTTATAAAAGCAGAAAGCATGGCATCGGACATAGATCTTTTTACAAACTCAATTTTTAGGTTTGGTTTGGTTTGGTTTATTCAATTACGGTAAATCACACTAGGGCTATCTGCCTAGAGGGAGGGATGCCTTCGTGAAGGACTTTCTAAGAGAAACTGACTCGTATACACGTTACACATGGGGGAAAACCACGAAAACGCCCATGCAGCCAGCCCGTTCACGGGATTCTCGGATCGAACTACCAGTATTCAGCGACCTTAATTTTTAGGAATGTATGTGGGGTTTTCCTTAGTTTAAATAACCAATTATTCAGATTTTTGTTATCTTTCCTGAACTCCTCGATTTTCTCTCGCATTTCTTCGCCAGGGTGATAATTTAAAGTTACGTGAAGTGAATATTTAAAGTTCTGGTCCAGCACTACTATTTAGACTTGGATTTATTGTGTTACAAATTCATAGTTTCCATCGCAAGTTGTCGGTATGATTGTAAAGCACGAAGTACGTGCCTTTCTGTTCGTAGTTGAAAATAATAAAGGGTTATTTTTTCTGTGCTGGTATTATTTCACGCCTGTGAGAAGTTACCAGATCCATTAGTGGGATCAAGTAGAACTTATGTGGCCAAAGAAGAATTAGATCCTATATGTATAGGAGGTTTATGTCAGCTTAATCTTCAACTTGAGATTCACGTTAACTTTACAGAAAATAACACACATTTCGAACAAAATTCACATTGTTTCTTTCAAATTCACATTTCAAAACTCACATTCCGACCTGTGCTAGGTTTTCTCGAAATGTGTGAGCATTTCGAGAAATACACATTTCGAGGAAACCTAGCACATTTCGAGAAATGTGTCTCGAAACACACACACATTTCGAGAAAACCTAGCACAGGTCTATTTTTTCCAAGGAAAAAAAATAACTTGTTCCTTCAAATGCTTTACAGAAAATCAAGAAAAGAGATGGGCGTCCAGTTTTCGAAAAAATTACAAACGAATTTCTGTAAAGTTCTTACCAGTATGAAATATCAATTTGCCTAATTCTGAAGAATTATTTTTGTGTTCTAAACGTCATAATACTTGAATTTCCTGGATAAAAATTTTCAATGGCATATCTGTGCATCATAGTGTCATTAATGTTGGGAGCCGAACTCTTTCGATACACACATAAATAAATCAAATTTCAACCGTTTTAATGCTGTAAATACATGTAAATCTTTTACACCTGTTCTTGCTGATCTGATAATTTAAACAAAAATAAACGAATTCAGTTCGCCAAATCTGCATCGCAGTCATATCGTGCATGTGTTTTTTTTTTATCTTTACCTGCAGTTTTATCTGTAGAATTCAAACCCATGAGATACATATCAGAGATAAAACTTTAACTAATATCTGACGAATATCCTTTCAGAATATCCTGATTTTAAATCTGAATGTTTTTTTGTTAATTGCCCCAAAACATTTAGATACTGTGTTATAAAAATCTTCATGAATTTTAATGTCCAGTTTTCTCAATAAAATGAGAATTGGTTTTCGTAAAAGCATATCAGTAATTTATATGCATGTTTAGTTATTTGCTTATTTTCATTTTCATTCATTTATTTATTTATTTAATTCACATATCACAAAAATAATGCACGGAATAAAATTTTATAACACATTTTAAGCTTTCCCGCTTAAAGGACCTATCACATTTAGTAATAATTTTCAGCAGCTCAGAACTAGCCGCCACAATTCTCAAAATTTGTTTTCGTTGATGGGTTATTTTATTCGAAATGGATGACAAAAGGAAATCCATTATCATGTGCTGCTGACACAGGAGGGGTCCTGCCATCTACTATCTTCCTTCTGACTAGTTGAGTAACACACACTGGGGCTAACATAAAATAACATAAGTACTTTATAACTTCGTTCCTCGCTAAATGGATAACCCCATTACGTGCTGTAACTGTGGTGGGGCGTCAGCAAGAAATATTAGATACTTGCAAAAATTCGTCGGGTAATGGCAGTTATTGTGTTAGGTTAGGTTAGATTATTGGAATATGGTAAAGCGCACGAGGACTATCTGCCTTAAAGGAAGAGATGCCTTTACCGAATATTTTCTAAAGGAAACTGGCTCGTGTTCACGTTACACATAGGGAAAACCATAAAACCCAACCATACAGATAAGCTATTCGCCTGGGCTCGAACCCTAGTCGAACTGCCAGCATTCAACGGTCTTAAGGGCTCGACCATTAGTGGAACAGAAAGGTATAACCATAAGTTAATAATTTTAGCTTCCTTACGGAGATTTAAAAAATAAAGAAATTATTATTAAAAAGTTGTCTACGGCATCTCATAAAATGATGTAACTTCAGTCTTATCAACCAGATAAAATGCATTTCCGCCATTATATGCATTTTTTTTTTTTTTTTAAATCTAGAAACTGCTGAGGAAACAAAAAACAGGTCTTCTCTGAAACCTATAGAGAAAATATTGTATCCATCATTGCTCGCAAGATCGTTTAAAACTCTTAATAGTAGTAAAACTGATACTAATGACAAACTACACTCAAGAAGATTAAAACCAGTCAAGAGAAATAAATTGCAAAAATATTTATGAATACAGTGGAACCTCGAGATACGAGCACCTCTATATACGAAATATTCGAGATACCAGAAGAAAAAAAATGAGCGAAAAATTCTTCTCTAAATACGAGCATTGTCTCGAGTAACGAATATTGTTGGTATGCGTGGCGCGTTTCTCGATCTAGCTCGACTTGGGGAACCCCCTCATCAGATCACTCAGTGTTCTTTGATCTGTGTGTTTGTGAGCTAATTGTTTTTTACATTTAACATGAAAATAATTATTTCACGATGCTTTCCAAGAAGATTATTAGCTCAGATAGTGCTGCAAAGAAAAAGAAGGAAGCCATGGCCGTTCAAAATAAAAGAGGCCTCATAGATAAACATAAACATGGTGTAAAAGTGAAGGAATTGGCAAGGACTTACGGCCGCTATACATCGACTGAAGAAGAAGGAAAAATTTAAGAAACTTGATAATCGCTTTGTTTCAGTTGGAAATTGCCAATGATGAGGAATTACGGACAAGTGCTTCGCCATCGCGGAAAGCAATGTCCTTTCCTCCTGTTAAACAGTACTGGAGTTTATAGATAGTGCACGAATGATCCAATAATGAGGATTATTTGTGCACTGTCTAAAAACAATCTTTCAAAATAAGCGCGTAAAGATTTACATCGACTGAGACTATAGTCCACTACCTCTTCCTTCGCTTCAATTTTATTTACCAATTACCAATTTTATCAATTTCATCCGCGAAGGAAGAGGTAGTGGACTATAGTCTCAGTCGATGTAAATCTTTACGCGCTTATTTTGAAAGATTGTTTTTAGACAGTGCACAAATAATCCTCATTATTGGATCATTCGTGCACTATCTATAAACTCCAGTACTGTTTAACAGGAGGAAAGGACATTGCTTTCCGCGATGGCGAAGCACTTGTCCGTAATTCCTCATCATTGGCAATTTCCAACTGAAACAAAGCGATTATCAAGTTTCTTAAATTTTTCCTTCTTCTTCAGTCGATGTATAGCGGCCGTAAGTCCTTGCCAATTCCTTCACTTTTACACCATGTTTATGTTTATCTATGAGGCCTCTTTTATTTTGAACGGCCATGGCTTCCTTCTTTTTCTTTGCAGCACTATCTGAGCTAATAATCTTCTTGGAAAGCATCGTGAAATAATTATTTTCATGTTAAATGTAAAAAACAATTAGCTCACAAACACACAGATCAAAGAACACTGAGTGATCTGATGAGGGGGTTCCCCAAGTCGAGCTAGATCGAGAAACGCGCCACGCATACCAACAATATTCGTTACTCGAGACAATGCTCGTATTTAGAGAAGAATTTTTCGCTCATTTTTTTTCTTCTGGTATCTCGAATATTTCGTATATAGAGGTGCTCGTATCTCGAGGTTCCACTGTATTCATAAATATTTTTGCAATTTATTTCTCTTGACTGGTTTTAATCTTCTTGAGTGTAGTTTGTCATTAGTATCAGTTTTACTACTATTAAGAGTTTTAAACGATCTTGCGAGCAATGATGGATACAATATTTTCTCTATAGGTTTCAGAGAAGACCTGTTTTTTGTTTCCTCAGCAGTTTCTAGATTTAAAAAAAAAAAAAAAAATGCATATAATGGCGGAAATGCATTTTATCTGGTTGATAAGACTGAAGTTACATCATTTTATGAGATGCCGTAGACAACTTTTTAATAATAATTTCTTTATTTTTTCCGCGAACGTTGCATCAAGTGCGCCATTCGATTCACCCGTCTTCCTCGCTTTCCCGCGAAACTTTCTGCCAGTTTCTTGTGGATCCGATTCCGGTTTGAATGCATATTGGAAGAACAGGACTCAAATTACAAAGTGAACGAGTCAGTTCGAGCGGCATAATGTCTACCAATAAACCATATTAAACTTTAAAGCAGCCCTTTGGAACGATCGTTAAAGTCCTTTCAGATTTTTTTGTTTAAAAAAAATGTTACAAAATTGCGTGTCTCAGATCAAATATTGGTCTTGCTGTCGGAGTGAGCAGTAATTACAAGAAATAGAACTGTAAGTTAACTAAGTTTTCTTCCATTTGCTTAGAAAATTGAACTGCTTTTATCACATGATGCCTTCTTATAATGAGTTCATTTCTAATTTCTCTTTCTGGGAAGTCAAATGACATTTTTGTTTAGATAATCGCTTTGTTTCAGTTGGAAATTGCCAATGATGAGGAATTACGGACAAGTGCTTCGCAGAATTACAGAGGAGTTACCGTTACAGCCAAGCACCGTCCAAAACTCCTAGAAGACGTTGAGAAGCTGTTGTTGGTATGGATTAACGAGAAACGTTTAAAAGGTGATTCGACGTCGAAAGCTATCATTTGCGTTAAGGCTAAGAATTTGCACTTGGATCTTCTCAAAAATTTTTATTTACCAATGTTATTTACCAATATTATTTACCAATTTTATTTACCAATCTTACCAATTTTATTTACCAATCTTATTTATCAATTTTATTTACCAATTTACCAATCTTATCAATTTACCAATCTTACCAATTTACCAATCTTATTTACCAATTTTATTTACCGTATATTCTTATTTATCAATTTTATTTACCTTTATAATTCTTATTTATCAATTTTATTTACCAATTTACCAATCTTATCAATTTACCAATATTACCAATTTACCAATCTTATTTACCAATTTTATTTACCAATGTTATTTACCAGTGTTATTTATTAGGAAGTTTCTGTTCATATTTTTGGGGGTGCGGAACGGATTAACTGGATTTCCATTATTTTCAGTGGGGAAGTTTGTTTCTAGATACGAAAAATTCGCTATACGAGCTCAATGCTGGAACAAATTAAACTCTTACCTCGAGGTTCCACTGTACCTAATTCGAATACTAGAGGATCTGAGACATGAGAATGTTGGATCATCTCTACTTCCTGTAGTTAAATAAACGTAATTGGAAATCCGACGAAGTGTGGTAAGTAGCTAATAAACGCAACTACGCACATAATAAATAAATTTAGAGAGAAATTATTGCGCCTATGCAGGATGAATCTGAACAAGTGGGCAAAAATTTAGTTGGTGATAGAAGGCAGCTATATAAGCAATATTGGTCCGAACGAGCAAGCGGCGAGAAGTTAAAGGGTAGTTTTCTACTGTCACAGTTAAAGAATTAACACAAGAATGAGAGGAGATATAGAAAATGCCGCTCGCTGCGAGGATCGACCTTTTTTATACTACTTACAATGCCACCTAATGTCTCGCCGTTTGCATTCCGACCACACATTCTATGATGAATATTGCTCGTGACAGCTGCCTTCTGTCACCCTCTAAAGTATTGCCCACTTGTTCAGATTAACCCTGTATAAAGAATATCAAGCAACTGCTAGATTTCAACAATAAAAATACAACTTTATCTATCTGTTTGACTAAGAATTAAGTAAATAGCTAGATTAGTTCGTCTGGCTCAAAAATACTTTTATTTTTACCCCTTAGATCCTTAAGTTTTCTCAATCTCAGTTTATAACATAATGATTTTGGCAAATTTAATGGGTAACTAGTGTCCTTCTTGCGCTCACAATTAGTCTAACCCTCCAAGCGTTACGAGACATAAAACTATAAAGTTATCTGTAATGCCAATGAATAAGTGATATTTTGTTGATTTTATTTCCAAAATGACTGAACTGACTCGTTCACTTTGTAATTTGAGTCCTGTTCTTCCAATATGCATTCAAACCGGAATCGGATCCACAAGAACCTGGCAGAAAGTTTCGCGGGAAAGCGAGGAAGACGGGTGAATCGAATGGCGCACTTGATGCAACGTTCATCCGCGAAGGAAGAGGTAGTGGACTATAGTCTCAGTCGATGTAAATCTTTACACGCTTGTTTTGAAAGATTGTTTTTAGACAGTGCACAAATAATCCTCATTATTGGATCATTCGTGCACTAATTATAAACTCCAGTACTGTTTAACAGGAGGAAAGGATGGCGAAGCACTTGTCCGTAATTCCTCATCATTGGCAATTTCCAACTGAAACAAAGCGATTATCTAAACAAAAATGTCATTTGACTTCCCAGAAAGAGAAATTAGAGATGAACTCATTATAAGAAGGCATCATGTAATAAAAGCAGTTCAATTTTCTAAACAAATGGAAGAAAACTTAGTTAACTTACAGTTCAATTTCTTGTAATTACTGCTCACTCCGACAGCAAGACCAATATTTGATCTAAGACACGCAATTTTGTAACATTTTTTTTTAAACAAAAAAATCTGAAAGGACTTTAACAATCGTTCCCTGCTTTAAAGTTTAATATGGTTTATTGGTAGACATTATGCCGCCCAGACGGGTGTGTGGTTAGTGGCTCTGACTGCCGTACTGAAGGGCCTGGGTTTCAATCCCGGAGAAGACTCTCCCTTCATAGGAGGCAACGGTGGTTCACCTAGCTTTATCATAACGCAGCTTCCATAATAAAGATACCATCACTTCCGGTCTTAGTAGTGACTAGCATTTTAAAGGCTAGTGCCACCATTGGAAACTTAAAAAAAAAAATAAATAAATAAAAAATCTGAAAGCTTTCAGATTTTATATTACTTCCAAAGAGGTCCCCCCCCCAATTTACTCATGCATACACGTTTCGAGAGCATTTGAACTAACGCCTCTTTGAGCTGAAAATATTTAAAAACATTATATCTTTAGAATTTCCGATAGGCAGTCTCGCGTGCTGAGTATAAAACTATTTTATTCTGTACAATATGTTGCCCCTGCTTGCTTTGAAATCGTTGAGTTTTTTAATCAACAATTCTTTAAAGTATTTAAAGCCATCCAATATTATCGTCTTGTATAATATGTAAAGAAATTAAATAATTAAGAACCTGCATGAATGTATGTATGTTTCTCGCATTCTGAAAAAACAGTGGTACTCACAGCTATCCAATCTGAATAACGTAGTCCTTTACCCGATATGGGCACCTGGTAGCACTAGTTTCGAATTTGTTTTATTACCTATATCATAATTTGTAGAACTTATTGTTGTTTTAAAAACTCAACGATTTCAAAGCGAACAGTAGCAACTCTGTACATAAAACATTTTTATCTCCAGCGCGCGAGACTGTCTGTCGAAAATTCTAAAGATATGCTGGTTTTAAATATTTTGTGATATTGCTGTTGAATTGAATTTTATGTGGCGTAAGTGGAAGAAAATGCTATTTAATAAATAAAAGTAGCACATAAAACGTTTAAAAAAAATCCTCTTTGAATAATATAAAACCTGAAAGTTTTCAGACTTTTAGTGTAATGTTATATTATATGGATAAATATTATACATATAATGTAATAAAAATATACCAGTATAAAAATGCATAAATTTAAAATTTATTATTTTTCAAATTTAAAATAAATCTGAAAGATTTCAAAGGTTGAGTTTCTTATGTCCAAAGGGCGTTTTTTAACGTTTTGTGTGTTACCTTTATTTATTAAATATCATGTTCTGTGTGTAAGAATTATGTTAATTTTATTAACAGTTAAATTTTAAGTTCCTTTCCTGTCAAATTCTTAACTTCAACTTACTACTTCCGACCAGAACGTAGTTTTAGAATCACGTCTGAATACATAATGAGGAAGAGCGGTATTTAACCGCGAGTTCTTTGATCTTAGCGAAAGAGAATCAAGAGTTTCTGATTTACGCGTGTCTGCCTTTTGGCCACTCTCTCTCTCTCAAAACTGTTATTACGCTCGACCATACTCAGGCCCTTGATAAGCTTCGTAGTCAAATAGAGTTAAGGGGCCAACTAGTCCAGAATCTTGAGAGCTTCGGCCATATTTCTTTAGTTAATCTTAGTTTTAGTTTAATTCTTGTCTCTTAAGTTCAAGCCCAAGTGTCGGATTTGATTGTACACTCCAAGACGGAGTTTTGTTAAATCTTATTGGAATAATAAAGGGTTAGTTACCCTTCCATCTTGTTGTTTCTTGTCACACGAACTTAAGCGATTATTCGCCAACTAGTTCTTAAGATTCGTCACTTTCTGCAGTAACTGAGAATTACACTAGTGAAAATCTTACATATGTACTCAAACCATAAAATTCAGTTCAAGAGCAATATCCCAAAATAATTTTAAAATGAGCATATCTTTAGAATTTCCGATACAGAGTCTCGCGGGCTGGAGAAAAAAAAAAAAAAAAAAAAAAAATTCCCGTACAGTGTTGCGATTGCTCGCTTTGAAATCGTTTAGTTTGTTAATCAAAAATTTGTTTTAGTGTTACAAAATATGAAATCGATAATAAAGCAAATTTCAAATTCACATTAGGGCTTCCATATATGCCCATATTCTATGAAAGATTACGTTATTCAAATTTTGAAGGCTCTTGGTACCATTGTTGTCACAATGCGAAAAACATGCATACATGCAGATTCTTCATTATTAAATTTTTTTAAATATAATACAGGGCAATAATATTGGGTGGCAACAATTTGAAAAGTGAAACAATTCTTATCGTGAATTGACGCAAAATGCCAAAACGAAATGAATACTCCTTTTGGGAAAATTGCCCCTTTGGACTAAAAAATTATTTATTAGTTATATATTTATTAATGTACGTGTTGTTATTTTTAACAACTATACATTAGGAAGTATTATTATTAGTTTAGATGTGCTTATTTAATAATTAAAGTAAAAATTGTTTAATGCTCTTCGATTACACGATTTCAACCAAAGTCGTACCTTTTCTTTGCCTCAACGTTTTGGTAAGTTTGAACTGACCAGCCTAATATCGAACAATTCTCTCCCCAAATCGTTTAATTCCCTCTTCTTCGTAAAGAATTTGCTGCAGGTACAGAACCCTGGATCTGGTACAATGAATAAAAATGAATGCCAGATGCTAACACGTTTAAAGAGCGTTTCTCTGACTAGCTTTTTAGACTAATAGAGAATTTATCAAACTTTTTTCATATGTGGCCACTTTTAAAAAGTAGAATGTCTGTGAACCACCTTATTTTTCTCTCCTTCGAAAGCAGCTTTTTTAGCATATATGACTAGATAAATATTTTAATACAATTAATTTCAATTTATTTGGTATTAATCAGTTAAGTTAATAAAAGAAACGTTAGACTTGCTTTTAATAATTCAAGGCTATTATATTCTGGTTAATCTCCATCTTATTAACAAAAACTAAATAAATCTCGATACTCGAATTAATGACATGGACTAACCTGCCGCTTCTTTGCATAACTGTTCTATGCTTGGGTGTATGCTGGTAAGGTTTAAGTGTAAGATTCTCACATACGTCAAGAAGATATCGGTGCTTTGTTTTTGTTTGAGTTAACGATGAAAACGCTTATAGGATTCTATTTATTTTTACTAATAGTTACTTCAGTTTTGTGAGCCTTTCCTGAATTCTCTTATTTCCTGGCCAGAATGTAAATGAGTTAGGGTGAACGAGAGTATTCAAATTGTGGAATAAAAAGGTTAGACAGAGCGTGATTTCGCTACTGTGAGTGCGCGTTGTTAGTTTCTACCAGCTGTTTACCTCATTATTGGCTAGGCATTCTTGCCGCTGAGTTATTATCCTGCCCATGTAGGTTATGAGTCAACGCGTTAGCTTAAATTGAATTACGTATTCGTGCACTACTCTTTACCTTTAAATTTAGTGTTACATTATCTTTTAAGTTCTCACAGCAAGTGGTCGGTGTTTTGTAAGAACATAAGTCAGCACAATTTGTTAAATATTTTGTGTTCAATAAAAGGGTTTTTTATATCCTTTCCTGGTCGTATTCATCTTCAAGCCTGTGCGAGAATTCGCAAGGATTACACTTAAATAGATCTAGACACATTTTATGATAGCTAAGCGTACTAAATCTTGCACGCCTTCTTACTCAGATTAAGAGAAGTAAACTTAATTGTAATTTTTAAAGAACTCTTGTACAGTATGTTTGGGTGTATGCACTGCTGTTCAGTTGTATATTCCGTTTTCACTGGTAATGAGGTCCAGAAATTGACCACATCTTTTGCCTGGCATTTCAAGTACGGAGTCATTAAAGAGTTCAATTAACTGCTGTCTTTGATTGAATGACAATTTGTTATTTTCGAAATTGCGATGAAATTGATCAAGAACTCACAAAAATTCGTTTCTTTTATCACCTGGAAAATAAGCTTACAATTGCGAGCTCAAATTTTCGAGATGCAAACAAATACCGTTCTATAATCTTTTTCCAATAAGGATGTAATTTCTATCAAAAAAGATTCCAAGCTTAGAAGCGGTGAAAAATTTCTCTGCTTTACTCACCTAACCAAGAAACTGATTTGCTTCTCAAATTTCTTTAATTTCTCGCGGACATTGAGAATTACCTTTACACATATATTTAGTTCAAGTGAACTAAATATCAGAGTGGTTTTGAGAATACATCTGAAAGATATGTCAGTGTACTCAGCCATACGATATAAGAAAAAAATTATGTAAAACCATATTAATTCCGCTGAAAAATAAACAGGACATTTTTGCAGATCTAGGAGGACCACAAAGAAAGGCTTCAAAGTGCGGCATGTAGTCAGCAGATCATAATTTGAGAACATGTAATATGTTCTTCGTATAGTGGAAAAGTGGTGGGCCCTAGAGCCACCAAATTTTAATCACACACAGCTCCCGAACATGTGCACCTCAAAGCCCGAATTTTGAGAAACATTGTCTTGACATTGCGGGAAATAAAAAAGTTTTATATTCCACGTGCTGGTGTGTTGAAACTCATTAAAACTTAAGATTAATCGTCTGTTAGTGACCAGCGAACGAAAAGTTTTAAAAGCAAATAAACGCGATTCTTAATACTATTTATTTAACTTTTCATTTTGATTTATTTAAATAATATCTAATTATAGACATTAAATATTTTTATTTAATTACACTAGCGGGATTTAGAAAAATCACTATATATTTTTCTGTTTTAAGTTTTAAGCACCAAGTTTTAAGAAGCTAGTTTATTAGAAAGTAAAATTTAATGCAGAAAACTCAGAAACAATATGTTTAAATCACAACTGTCTATTAGGTTATTTTTTAAGAACTCCAGAAAGATTCCTTTTCGAGATGTTTATTGTTTTTTGCTTGGGATGGAATTGGGTTCGCGGTAAACAGTTGCTGTTGCCAGTTGACGATATCTAAGATCTTTCATTATCTTCAATATTATAAAATTTCGTGACTCATTACAGTAAGTTAATTACCTGGTCATTTTAAATGTTTTTACAGCATGTACTATTTTACTTCATTATCGTCATAAGTAGGTTTCTAACACGACTATTGAAAAAAAAAAAAAAAAAAAAAAATCGTCTGCATTCAGAATTATATTCTAATGGTTATGAAAAACCTTTGTAATAATACATAGATTTCAAGCCTCTCTCTATATTTATGTGTTAGTTGTTGTTCAAACTGCAATATGCTTTACTAATAGTTTGATGTTTCGTATTTACACCACTTTATTAAAAAAAAAGAAAGAAATGCAAAATCAAACGGAGTTTTAAAATTGGAATTCTTTTATAAAATAAGTTTCATTTATCAGTTAAAATTCAGTTTTATGAGTTGGCAGCAGTTGATATTCTTTTCAGCTAAGAAAAGAAAAGCTAAATATTTATTCTTTTTTGTATTTTTAATTTTTTATATACAGTGTCTCACAAAAGTGATGGGACACTTGTGCTTTACGAAAGAAAACTGTAGTAAAATAAATTAAAAAAAACATGTAAAATTTTTTGTGGGTGTCTTTCATACTTAAATTTAGTAACAATTATTACATAACATACATTTTCTCAAAATATTAAAATAGTAATTTAATAAAAATACAATTGTTTAGAACGGAGCAAAAAATGGCTCACATAAGTGATGGGACACTTACTTTTCCATCAAATATTTATCCAAAAATTTTACTTCTTAAAATGTTTTAATATTTTGTTGGATTCCCTTTTACTTTTAAAACGTGATTTAATCTTCTTGGGATGGATTCAACTATTTTTTTTTTTTTTTTTTTTTTTTTTTTTTTTTTTTGTGTGATTTCTGGAGTGATTTTACCCCATTCTTCTTGAAGCAATGATTTTGATTGTTGTTATGAAGAAATGGTGTGTTTGCGAATTCTTGATTCCAATTCTTGCCAAATATTCTCTATGGGATTTAAGTCTGGAGATTGTGGTGGTGTTTTTATTATTTCAGGACAGTTATACAGCAGCCAGAGTCTAACGTTCAAAGCAGTGTGCTTGGGGTCATTGTTCTGGTAGAATTTAAAATCGTTATGAAGGATCAATTTTCGTGCTGAAGATTTCAAATTTTGATTTAAAATGTCAATATACTTGTACTGATCCATTATACTGTCAATAAAAACAAGATTACCAACTCCAGCGGACGACATACACCCCCATACCATAACTCCTCCTCCACCATGTTTTACTGTTGGCACCAAGTTCTGCTTGCGAAATTCTTTCCTGGGTTTTCTCGACACCAAGATTCTACTGTCAGAACCAAATATATTAAATTTACTCTCATCAGCAAATATAACTCCATTCCAGTAATCAGAATTCTTATTTATGTTGGATTTTGCGAAAGCCAGTCTGAGTTTTCTATTCTTTTCACTTACGAAGAATTTTTTCCTGGCTGCTCTACCGTGATATCCAGCAGATCGAATTACTCTTCTAATATTCTCAGGATTAAAAGTTACTCCATATAATGCTTGTAAATCAGCAGCAACTTTAGGAACACTCATTCTTGTATTTTTTTTTTAATATTTTGAACAATAATTCGCTTTATTCCATTGGATAGCTTTGATGGTCTGCCAGGTCTTCTTTTATCCTGAATCATATGATTCTTTTTATATCGTTTAATGATATTGAAAACTGTTGAATGACTCATGTTAACTGTTTCAGCAGTTTCTCTAATAGATTTTCCACGTTCAATATGCAAATTAATAATTAATTTTCGAATTTCAGGCAAAGTTTCTTTTCGTTTAGCATTCATGGCTGCACAGAGCTAAAAAACACAAAAATTCCAAAACAAACTGGAGAGAAATACTACAGACGATTTTATAAATTATTGCCAATTGCTTTTAAGTAAAAATAAAAACCCAAAAAAATATTTTTATCATAGTATGTAGTAGTATCTAATGGTGTCCCATTACTTATTTGAGCCATTTTTTGCTCCGTTCTAAACAATTGTATTTTTATTAAATTAATATTTTAATATTTTGAGAAAATGTATGTTATGTAATAATTGTTACTAAATTTATGTATGAAACACACCCACAAAAAATGTTTACATGTTTTTTAATTTATTTTATTACAGTTTCCTTTTGTAAAGCACAAGTGTCCCATCACTTTTGTGAGACACTGTATTAAGAAACATTTAATGCGAACTATTCAAGTGTCAGATTTTAATTTAATTTGATTTGAAGTAAATTTATATATGCGTGTTAATCCTACTAAAAAATGTTATCGTTTATGAAATACAAAATATATTTTACCTTAGTATAAACTGCATTATAAACTAGGATGTCTCACTCACGAGTACAAATTTTCGTGCTTTGCATGTGATAGTTAAGTGGGTGGTTACTGTTTTACATAAAAGAAGATTTGGCAGGTATTCAGAACCTGTAACTATTTATGTAAAGCCACTTCATCAGGTAGGGCAAAAATAGACTTACTATTCCTAACCAGTAAACGTGATTTAAAATGCGTTTAAAAATCTTTTCCTAATTTTTTAGATTCAAAGATTTTTTGAAGTCTGAAAACACATTTATTTTAAATGATTTCATGAATTTCACTTTTAGAGACCGAAATTATCTCGTAAATTTCTTAGTACTTTCAAATTATTATTTTTTATTTATACGATCCTTAACACTAACGGATTCATAGTTTTAAAAATGTTAACTGCAGAAAATCAAATATAAAGGGTCACTTCTTGAGTAACATATAGAATACTGAACTCTTCATGATACAGAAACTTCGTTTACAAGCAAAATGAAGGTAGAAATCGTTAAACATTTCCGTCGAATATATTTAAGATTCGTAATTGATGACAGCTTCTTTTGACCATAAAACTATGCTATACTATTACTATAATTAATGTATTTTTTTTAATATTTTGGTACATGATAGTGAATTTGTTGTTTACCTTACATATCATTGCAAATTTATCATATATTTCATTTTTCTACAAGCAAGTTGGTGCTGTCAGAGTAGGCAGTTTTTAATTTTTTTTTACACCTTGCTTCCCCCCAAAAAAGGGATGCTGACATATGAAGAGCAGAAGAGCCAATATTTTTAACGTATGATGGCTAAGATTATGTATTGACATCAAAGCTTTTACAAAGCTTCATTTAACTAATATTTAGGTATATATCCTCGAACAATAAGCACCGATTGAACTAAATGTACACATGTAAAACTTAATTAAAGATGTTAGAGTTAGTTTTCAGGGATATTTTGAAATGTATGGGTACATTTTTAACAAATGTTAAAATATATACGCATTAAGAAACACTTCTACATTCAACGACATTAGTAACCATAAAAAATTTTAAAAATTTTCTTGGGGGTCAAAAAACCTCTAAAATGCTGCTCGTTAGTCATTTACAGCATCAGAATTAATTACGATTATTTATCCACATCGATTGATTGTTAGACAGTCACGATTTATTTTTATCCTTAAGAAATATTTCTGAAAATATATTTGATTAAAGGCGTTTAATTAAATTTCTAAATTTAGCTTAAAAATGAATAAAATAAAATCATAAAGTTTTTAATTTTATATTACTCCTATATGGGCTTTCTTTTCATTTACAGACACACACACGTTTCGAGAGCATTTGGGCTAACGCCGCTTTAAAATAAAATATTTAAAAACAGCATGTATTTAGAATATCTGATAGACAGTCTCGCACGCTAGAGATGAAAATGTTATATTTCCTAAAGTATTGTCACTGCTAGAAACATGCATTCATTCATGCAGCTTTTTCATTACTTAGTTTCTTTAATTGTAATACAGGGCGATAATATTTGGTGGCAACAATTTAAAAGCGATACGTCGCATTTAAGTGATTCAACACAAAATGCCGTTTCGAGTTTCTAATTTACGGATAACTTCAATTAATTAAAAGCCTTAATGGAAAAAGCGAAAATATGTCATGTCGCCATCCGGCAAAAATAAATTTTATTAGGTAATTAAACTTCTAAAATAATATAATTTATAACTGCTCAATTAATTCGCTGGAGAATAAATTAATTAGCTCAATGAACATATTTAAAATAGTTTGAACTGATGATTTAATCGCTTTTCAATTAAACTCAACTAAAATTAATCTTTCAGGGCTTTCATACTTCTCACTTTTGGAGTTTTATTTTTTTCGCTTTTTAGTTTCTAAATTTATGTCTTAACCCTTATGTAATATCACTAATAAACAATTACAGAGTTTTCAGCAGTAAGGTATGTTAAGAATGTTCTCTTCAAGGGAGCGTTGGAAAATGCTTAAAAGGGAGATTTAGATTAATTGCTGATTAATGCTAAATATTTATTTTTCTTTTTAACTCTACCTATCTTCTCATTCCTTCCCTCCCATATTAACAAATTTAACCGTTTAACTGCTACGCGGCGCAAAAGTGCTGCGTTCATTTGTCTCGAATTGCGCTGCGAGTTTCAGTGTGTATTTGTTGCTTTATAATACGAAAAGAATTATTAAAATTGATTGATATTTGTTTAAATGAGAGTGTTTTATTTGACAACATCAAGTCAAAATATGTCCCGCAGTTTTCGTGCGTTCTTGCAAGAATTGCTTAGCTGTCAAACGGTTAAGATATTATTTCAGTTTTACGTCAGGAAACAATAAATCATTAATTCATTTCTTCTTTTTAAAAATAGAATAGTATGAGTAATTAATTTAATTTACAAATAAAACATTTAGCTCCTTTTGATTTTACGTCATACAGCCAGTTTTTGACAGCCTGAACGTTTAGTGTTAAAGCAATCTCTTCTTTTGCACAAATCCAATTTAGTATTTAATAATTCTTCATTTTTATAAATGCAGTACACATAAAATATTATACAACTAACATACTGTTACGAATTTGGTATTTAAAAATCTAATGTTAGTTCAATTATAAATTAAATGGTTTTATTTCTCGCGCAGTGCAGCGCGTGACGAATATTAAAAGAAAGCTAAGCCGGAAAATTGAAAATACTAGAGCGCGTGCATTAAATAAATAAATATCTCTTTTTGATTTCGAGAAAGTAATAGAAAATTCTACCGCGTGATTTTAAAATCTTATAAAAGGAGGAAAACATCTCAGTTCGTAGTTGCTTAGTTTGTTGTTGTTTAGAAAACTGCTCTTGTTGATTGTAGCGAATTCGCGGATTAGCTTTCTGTAGCTGTTTTGAATTACGTTCTATTGGACATTTGAGTAGTTAAAAGATAACTACTGCGAGATATTGTAATACTGCATGATAATTTGAGAAAATTTAAGCATTTTTGTTGTGATAATAATAAATTTTTGTTCATTTTTCATCGAACTTGTGCATTCTTTTCGTAACGAACCCGTACGCACGCAACAATACATTATTTTCAAGAGTGTGCTAATAGTTTGTTTTACGTTATAGCATTTCAAAGTGCACAGTAATTTTCGCTACTTATAAGTATTACTTTTTTATTTTATTCGAAAAGAAAATTTCCTAAAAGTATTCCGGCCTGAGCTTTAATCAGTTACGTCTTACATGGGAAATTAATTAAATTTATGATAGTATTTAAAACTCTGCATCGCTGGAGCCCGGCACTACTTTTCTTTGAACATAATGCATCATTTTTCCTAATGAATATTCCAGGAATATTATAGAATTCAGTGCATAACACTGAGATATTTCCCCCTCCTTCCACCATGCCGTCGTGGCGTAACTGTAGCACACTCGACGCATATTCGAGAGGTTTAAGTTCGAGTCCTGGAAAAGACGTTGATCATTTTTCATGTCTTCTGCTTCAGAATAACCTAATGACACTACAGTGGCTCCCGAACCCAAAGGTGGTGGACGGTAATTCATCACCACCAGGTTTTGGCGATTAGGTCCCCTAATACCCAGTCGCCCATTCCAAGGGGTTTCTCTCTCCTTCCAGTATGATTTCGTTACATAATGGTAGCCTACTCGGCGCGTATTCGAGAGGTCCAGTTTCGAGTCTTGGCGAAAGCGTTGCTCATTTTTCATGCCTCCTGTTTCAAAATAACATAATGACTCAATAACACCCCTAACATGAATTTGATGAAAGTAAAAATATTACAGCCCTATCCTATAAGTCTTTTGGTTACTAAAAAAAAAAAGGGTATCTAAAAGTTGGGTATGCAAAGAAAAGGGTATGTAAAAGTATGCAAAATACCAATAGACGTATCTCTAAATAAGGTTATTCTGAGGTTCCGTTTACATGTATCGTGACATCATGTAGTTTTCGTAGATGCTCTTTGGCTTGGAAATTCCCGCAGGAGACATTTTTCGACCAAAATCCGTGTAAAACAAAAGAGGGGGAGGATTAAAGTCGAGGAATGAAGTTCTCTCCCTTTTCAGGGTTCACCACAAATGGTTCTTAATCACAGACGTGAGATCGCGTTGCTCGGGACGTCCACCCACCTCTGGCACCAACCTTCGCCAGAGAAGAGAAAAATGTATCATTATCCTTTAGTCACTTCGCTTTTTATTAGCGCAGGAATTCTCACAACCACATCCTCTCCGTGTTCACATGTCGGCAGTTTTAAACTCTGATAGTTTTCAAAAAAGACTATAATTTCGTGCTGTGAAATAATTTTTACATCACGAACTTTTATTAGCACCGCAAAACCCCTCGCCCGGAAATTTAATTTTTTTTAAACACACAAAAATGAAATTATTTTTATTTTCATGATTTTTTTTTTATATTTGATTCTTGAAGAGAAATATTCTCAGGGTCTGGGAAAATGGAAATTGAGATTTACTGTCCTTCATCCTGAATCTCAATTTTTTTTTTGGGGGGGGGGGGGGGTAAACTCAGGGAAAAAACAACTGAAGAAAGACCTCTTTGGTACTAAATTGAATAACATGCGCATTTTGATTGGAATGATGTCAAAGAGTATTTCAAATAAAAAATTTCTTAAGAAAAAAAAAAAAAATTTTTTTTGCCATTCGTACAATGTTGCCATTGCTCGCCTTGAAATCATTGAGTTTCTTAATCAAAAATTCGTTAAAGTTTTACAAAATTTGAAATAGATAATAAAACAAATTGGAAATTCAAAATTCGGGCTTTCAGGTGCTCATATTCGGGTGGAAAACTAAGTTATTCAAAATTGGATGGCTCTAAGTACAGTTGTTTTTTGACAATGCGAGAAACATTCATACATTCATGAAAATTCTTCGTTACTTAGTTTCCTTAAATATAATAGATGGCGATAATGGCAAGAGTTTGCAAAGTGTATCAACGCAGAAAGTGAAACGATGCAGAATGCCGTTTTGAGACGAATAGTCCTTTGGATCTAACGCCCCTCTGGGCTATAAAAAAAGGAAATAAAGTTTGACGTGTTACCAATTCTACAACAGCAAATCTCTATTAAAATTAAAATTCAGAATGGTAATCTAAAGTATCTTATATTAATTACCAATTGTTGTGATTTAAATCTTCACTGCAATTTCTCTTTTCCGTATCCCTCTCTAGAATGCAAATTAACTTTGTGTATATTTAAGCTGAGAGTTTTGAGTCTTTTAGATAACAGCTTCTGGCAATCGCGTTTTGCAGTTAGTACTTTCGCCAGCTCTGCTTTAAAGTTATAATCCGGCGTTAGCATTCTCACTAGCCGATCTTTTAATTACGCGCCGATAAAATATCTGAATCAGCTTATTTCTTGTCTATTTAACATGTAGTCTTATACTACGTTATCGACTTTTAATTTAAAATGTCTGTTACGTTAATTTAAAGGTTCACAAGTGGTGAAAGCTACGTCTGTAGCATAAATTGCGCATGTTCTGTTGTATTAAAATAAAATAAAAAATGTTATTTTAACCATCTTCTGTACATTGTGAGTTGCTTAAGATGCAGCGATAACTGCTATTTGTCTAGTAGCATCTGTAGAACTTTAGTTTTCAGGTCCAATAGCAGCCCTACAGTAATAATTCAAACAGCTTTGTAACTCAACAGTCAAAAATCTAAACAATCATCTAATTCAAATTCGAGAAGTTTCATAATAATTTTATTATTAGTTACTTGATAATAAATGATTAATTTATCAGTTTTAAAAGTCTGTAATTATCAAATTACTGGTAACAAATGATCACACACATTTCGATTCTGAGTTTTTAAAGCTGAGAGTTTATTTTGTTAGTTATCAAAATTTCTACCTGTAAGTAATGATGAAATGTGTATGCATGAAGTTTGTTCTTCACACTGTAGTAAAACGGCAGATATCTAAAGCACTAAATTTTGAATATTACTAGTCCTCCACCGAATATTTGTACTTCGAAAACCAAATTTTTAAATTCAATTTTTTTTTTTTTTTTTTTTTTTTTTTTTTTTTTTTTTGTTAACTTACCAGCCAGCGATTTAAAAGCAGCGACCGCAGCCAAGCCGACGATTTAAAAGCAACATGTTGCCATTCGACAAAGCGCAGGAATTCGACTTTTAAATTTATTCGGCAAACTCGGAGATTTAAAAGAAATGTCTTGAAACTTCACGAAATAAATATTTTATTTACCACACATCAGTGTGTTGCCATTCTGCAAAGCGTAAGATATTTAATTTTTCTTCCAAATTTAATCATTCTGCTATTTATTAATAAACTAAGTAATGTAAAAGCATTAAACGCAGTTCTCCATCTCTATTATTTATTAACCAAATTAATGAAACTGCAGTAACTGTACTCATTACAATTATTGTATATGTAATAAAAACAAAGTCAGAAGTAACTGAAGAGCAGGAGGAGGAATTTAGATGGAGTAGAAGTGCTGATCCATAATGACTAGGAAATTGGAGGCGAATGTAGATTAAATCTTCAGTTTTATTTTGAGCAACATGTTGCGGCTACACACAAATCGGCACATTAAATGTGCCTGTTTCAAAAGGCTTACATTTTTTGATAACTTTGTGGCAAGAAAAAAACAGCGGACAGACAGTAGTGCAGCTAGGCCAAAGCGTGGAAAGCAAATGCGTTATTTTCAGGATGAAATCTTAAGTCAAACTGAGTTAGTTTTAGTTCTCAAAGCATTTTTATTGGATAGTTAATATTGCTGTAAAATTACTATTGGCTGGTTGAGTTTTAGTTCCATTTACATCATCATAATTACGTAAGAATCATATGACATAGAATAGTCTCGAAATGACGCAGTGCAGAGAGGGCTTACTATTTTTAGAATTGAGAACGGAAATTTATGTTGCTAATTTAATCTTTTATATATTCTTTATTTATATATTTTATTCTCGTCGTTTATAGTGATTCAAAGCAAAATCGCAAAACGAAAACAATCTTCCTTCAGGGATTCCCCGCCCCGAGGGTTGATTCAAGAGAATTCCTGGGAAGTACTGGCTAGGATCTGTACTTAGGAAGTCTTAACCACGGAGTATATAATCAGTCTTCTCAGGACTAGAACCCGAGTTTATTCTCAGGATAGTTCAGGCTTGGCAGGAACCGTACTGGCACTATTGTGTCAGACACGACCGTATCAGTACGGTACCAGTGGAGTTGTTACATCGTATGATATGTGGCCGTCTTTAGGGGTTTGGTCTCATTCGGTCTCTCGTGGGGGACTTGTACTGGTATGGACCACCCTCTTGAATTTTCGAAGCTCCCGGAGTGGTGACCCGGGGCAAAGAGTCTTCGTTTTAAACTCGTCATAGCGTTCTTTGGTCCCAACCTTCGTGGAAGCACAAGTGGGACCAGTGGGGCTCGCGCCCCCTTGGATGGTCTCATGAAGGTAGGAAAGGGAGGAGGGGCCATTCCGCGCTAGAAGTGAAGCACTGCTTTGAAGCTTGGGTCACCAGACGGGTGTTCTTTGTTTAGATTCAAAAGCTCGCTTGACAAGATTCTGATAGTATTTCGACACACGACAGTTCCATAGAAATCGAAAAAGGGACACTCTCGCATGAAAGAAACATTCATAGTGTGATGGATAATAGCAATTTGTATAGTTTACTGACATTTACGCAAAAATCACATCTTGGTTATTTTTCGATAACTAACAACAGCGATTTTGATTATGAATTTGTTTTATAAAATTCTAAGCTGTTGCACTACAAAAATATAGATTTTAAGAAAATTGCTAAAAGAGATCTGCCAAAATTTATTTTCTGGAAGATTTGAAAAGTTTGAAACTTGATGGCTAAATGTAAATATAAAATTATGTATGTTAAAATATTTGTAATTAGGCTCATAGGTCAGATTAAGTTTTTATTAAATAGAGTAACGCATGCAAGGGCTATCTGCCTAAAGAGAGAGATGCCATCGTGGAGGAATTTTGATGAAAAACTGACCTTTGAGTGGGTATTAAAAATAATACTTATAATTTTCATTCACATTATATTCATATATATTTTTAATGTAAAACTTTCGGGTGTATGCTAAATTAGTGTAAATTACTTTACACGAAAAATATAGTGAATGCACAGAAATTAAAGATTTGCACATGACGGAAATGATAAATAGGAAATATGTATGGGTATTTATGCATGTGCTTGCAAAAAGCATGTATCTGCCTCTGACAAAATACTTAAATATTCATTAAATTATTTATAAATGTATTTGAAATGAAGAATTTATTCACTTATAAACAACTGTGAAAGTACTGTGAAGAAATCCAATGATTAAATTTATCTAATTTATAATGATTATAAATGTTACTAAATATATAATAAATAACCTTAATATTGAATTGTAAACATAAATTGAAATCCTGTTGACAAATACGTTATAAAACTATTTAAGCAAGAATTGTTCGTATTGGAAAGCAATCTGTTAAAAGGTATTGTAAAGCAAATGCTATGAGATGCGCACTTAAGAACGTAATAAAGAGTTTTGGAATATGTATTGTTGAAATGAAGGGTAAAAAAAAATCTGATAAGTATAATTAAAAGAATTATTCCCTTTACATTTTATAATAACTCAGTTACAAGTTTTAAATAATACTTAAAAAAAAAAAAAAAAAAAAAAAAAAAACTTATTTTATTCCCTTTCAGAAATGTTCAGAGAAAGTCAAATACTATTTAATACCTATTTAATTATTAGGAATTAGCGAAATACTTATTTAAAGTATTTCGCTAATTCCTAATAATTCTCTAATTTAAAATGAACCGAATAGAGCATTAATTATAAATTGACTTACATTTTTCGATTTAAAAGAAGCCAAAAAATCATGTCATATTTAAGAAAGTATTTTAGGAAGAAGCTCTATAAATAGAAAAGAAATAATGCATAATTTTAATATTAATAATACAATAAACTTTGATGTTAATTTTTGTACCTTAACCAAATAAAACCGAATTACCTTAATTTTTTTTTCTAATGTAATTAACGAAAACTTGTGAAAATATTTCATTCAAATTAAACCATTCTGAGAAAACTGTCCTGTGAAAAGTATAGCATTTAATTCCGTTCAGAATGAAATGTTGTTTAAAAATATGTTGTTTTCACATACTTAGGACTCTGAAGTGTTGTAGAAAAAGAAAATATATACATTTATATATATATTTGCGACGTAATTAAAAAATATTTACACCCGAACGCGTCAAATCCCATAGAACTCAATGGTAAATGACCCAATGTTTTGGTCACCACGTAGGGATCGCCGGTGCTTCAGAGCAGGGTACGGAGAAACTTGTTTAGGGCGACTCCATCTTACTTCCTACCTCCATGGATGGTCTGCGGAGTACGGATGCAATTCCGAGAAGGCTCGGTACCATGGCAGGATTCGTCTCTGGTGTTCTGATCTGTTCAGTCCTTCAGGGACAAATCCCATTTGGACTAAAAAACTATTAGCTTTAATGGTCTTCCTTAATCTACCCGTTTGAACCTGCGATTACGTACAAAAATGAAGTTTAACCTTTTTATGGAAAAGTTAGGCATCTCTATTATAAATAAATCATAGTTAAATGAAATTCTTTTTTATCTGAAAAATAAATATATACTATCCGTCAAAAGTCAGTATTAGAAAAATAATCGAGGGAAGTATTTATTTTACAACTGTAAGCTAATGCGACTACCCATTTTTTGAGCTTAAAGGCTACCTTCGTGTGTTTTATGAAGCTGGTAGCTACATAATTCACGTATTTTATTTATGCTACTTTACTTTTAATTAAAAAAAATACATAAATAAATATTTATATCGCTTCAAGGAAACTGATTGCTATTTCATCTCGAATTCCGAAAAACATGGAGAATATTCGGTAGCTTAATGATTTCTTTAGGAAAGTTAATTCGTATCACCTATATACTATATAAGGAAAGTTTGTGTACTTTGTGAAAGTTTATGTATCTACTGTGTAGCTATCATCACCAAACTTTCTACAGTTCTTTTCTGAGTTCCGGAAACGTCCAGATTTTTTTTTTTTTTTTTTTTTTTTAAGTAGCTAAAATCAGAGATATTAATTAAAAACTCGGAAAAAAAGATAATTTTCGCTCTAATTTTTCCAAGTGGCAACAGTCTCGAAAGCTGGAGATGAAAATCTGCTTTTTTTTTTCGAAAGTTATTACCACTGCTTGCTTTCAAATCCTAGAGTTCGTTTATAAAAAATTTCTAAGTTTTACGATGAAATAAAAATAGCATTGCCAAACAGTAAATATATTATTCCCGATTTCAAAAATTTGTGGGAAGCCATTTCGATTGTTCCCATCTTCGTGCGACTTTAATCAACCGGAATGTTAATAAAAAACTCTGAAAGAAGCTAATTTTCGCACTCATTTTTCCGAATGGCAACAGTCTCGCACGTTGGAGTTAAAAATGCTTTATTTCGAAAAGTGTTGCTACTGTTCGCTTTCACATCGTTTCGTTTGTTAATCAAAAATTTGTAACTTTTACAAAATCTCTACATATAAAGAAGAATGTCTGTTTGCGTGTTTGTTGTTCGTCCGCGTTATTGATTTCTGATCAATTATGATAATTTTTTTGCCACGTTTAATCAACTAAAATTAAATAAAAAAAAAATCTGAAATGTTTCAGATTTTAAATTACGTCTAAAGGGGCGTTTTTTAACATTTTGTGTGTTACCTTTCTTTATTAAATATCATGTTCCTCGCACTTAAACCATAAGATCCAGTGCAACAGCAATATCGCAAAATAGTTTTAAAACGAGCATATCTTTAGAATTTCCGATACAGAGACTCACGCGCTGGAGATAAAAATGTTTTTTCTGCACAACGTTGCCATTGCTCGCTTTAAAATCCTTGAGTTTGTTAATCAAAAATTCGTCAAAGTTTTAAAAAATAGGAAATCGATCATAAAACAAATTTCAAATTTCAAATTTGGTCTTCCACATGCTCATATTCGTTGGAGGATTACGTTATTCAGAATTCGATGACTCTATGTACCGTTATTTTATGACAATGTGAGAAATATACATACATTTACGCAGATTTTCATTATTTAATTTCTTCAAATATAATGCAGGACTCTAACATTTTATGGCAACAGTTTGAAAAGTGAACCGACATTTATCCGTCCGACGCAAAATGCCAAAACGAAAGTAATAGTCCTTCGGTACTCAAGTCCCTTTGGACTAATAAGTGAAATATTAAATGGAACTTGAGTTTTTACGATCATTTGACTAGAAAGACGAAAATCATTCAAAACTGCATGCCATTGTTGCTAATATAATGAGAGAGAATTAGCTTATTTTTCTATCGAAAATTTTTATGTGGGTTCCATATCGCATCAGACTGAAAAATGTATGACTCTGAATCGTATTTTTTGCATCGTTATTAGAGAAGATTACAGCGGTATGGTTCTCTCTGCTGTTAGATGCATTACTCTCACTCTAACTTAACTGGCATCGGGTATTTCCGCTAGTCTATAATAATAAAAGCAAGTGTAATGTGTCTGTCTGTCTGTCTGACCGAGCTCTCCAGCCAAATCTATCGTACGCAGGGACCTGGAATTTTTTATACGGAAGCACAAAGGGGCTGGCCACCAGACCTCGAAGCCCGATTTTCGATTTTTGAATTAAAAAAATTTAAAAAAAATTATTTATAATTAATTAATCACGGTTTTTTTGACTCACTGATATTATTATTTGTTTTCAAATAACGTTCGATTGTAACAATTGATTTCTTTATTCTAGCGTTAGTTTGCTGTTTTGACGATACATTAAATCGATTAATTACAATTCATTTCTTTTTTGTAGCTTGTGGGGGGGGGAGAGAGAGAGACAGTCTACATGTCCTACACTACTATTCCTGCGCTATTCACTTATCTGCATTTTCTAAATGCACGGGCAACGCCGGGCGGGTACACCTAGTCTCATACAAAACGGATTACTGAGTCCAGCAATCCTGCATGAAAGATTAATAGTTATAAAATAAAAACAAATATGTGATATGTAATAAAAATAAAATAGTAAATATGTAATATGTATTAGTGTTTTAACTAATGGAGTAGTAAGATAATAAAATTAATAGTTACAGTAAAAATACAGGTACTTAAAAATTATCATTATTTCTGCATGATCGGCAAAGCTCAAAGTTTGCATTAGAATTATCGTCTACTTTGCCTTTGACCCGTTTGCAAGCACTAGTTTCATAATCACTTTGATTTCATTTAGTATATTCCTTGGAAAAAGTTTTCGAAATAATTCAATACAATCCTCCAGACGTGAAAAAATTTTGGGAAAATCTGCTTTCATCAACGATGTCTTATCTTCACCGAATTTCATTTCGGTAACTTAGGATTTTTAGGAAGATAAAGATATTTCTAACTGCAACCGAAAACACGAGTAATAATTCGACAAACAGTTTATCTTCATCTCAAAGTATATTTTGATTTTTGTAATCAATTCAGCCCTGTGCTTTACTCCAGGTACAGCAAATACCGAGTAGAGAAGACTTTGGACACAATTAACTAGTCCTGGGGCTCGATTTCCGGAGAATAAGCTGATTTCATGGGATTTCCATGTTTTAATTGCCTATAACATGGATAAAAGATTAGGAAAATCCTTCACAGAGGCAACATTCCTAAGACAGAAGTCCTTTGGGTTCATTGCTATATAATCAACTAACTAACCTCAACTAAATGTTCAGCAATACTATGCAGGCCACTGCAAATATTCATCATAAGCTTAGACGATGTGGCGATTAACGTAAGCTGAACATGCTTCTCGGCCTAGGTTCGAACCACTTGCGTGTTATATGCATTTGTGACAAACATACGTACATTATCCAGATAGGAACAAATATACATGCTTTTTCCGACACTGAACATTCACGGGATCTTAGAAGGAAAATAACAGCTTAAAGATTTAAAAAAAAAAAAAAAAAAGCGTTAAGATTTTTATATTACGCCCAAAGGGTTATTTTTTCATTTACACACATACAAGAGAGAGCCGTTTCGGAAGTATTTGGGCTAACGCCCCTTTGAGCTAAAGCTATTTAAAAACAGCATATCTTTAGTATTTCCGATAGACAGTCTCGCGCACTGGAGATAAAAATGTTTTATTTCGCACAGTGTTGCCACTGCTCGCGTTGAAATCATTGGGTTTTTTAAATCAAAAATTCGTTAAAATTTTACAAAATATGAAATAGGTAATAAAACCAATTGGAAAATCAAAATTTGGGCTTCCAGGTTCCATATTCGAGTGGAAGATTATGTTATTCAAAATTGATAGCTGTAGGTACCGTTATTTTTCACATTGTGAGAAACATAGATAGATTCATACAGATTCTTCATTATTTAAATTCTTTAAATTTAATTTCTATACAGGGCGATAATATTTGGAGGCGACAGTTTGAAAAGTGATTCGACACAAAATGTCGTTTCGAGACTAATAGCCTTTCCGGGTTAATGCCCTTTGGGCTAATAAAGTCAGAGAGGACAGATTTTAGGAAATATGCAAGAACTGTTTATTCTAGTCTAGTAAAACGTTATCAGGCATTCTTTGGAGAGGCGAGGCTGTTTTCAGTTTTTACGGCTCTTTGATGTGAAAGTGAGAGTTTTTAGGATAAATCTCGTAAAAATATATTATTTATTGTGTTACAAGTATAGTTAGCGTTAAGAAATCTTGCATACCTCACTAAGGGAGGTCTTAGCAGATAGAAGCGGTACTTATAGTACGGTTGAAATAAGATGTTATAGATATTATATTGTATCATTGCATTTATTAAAAAGGCTGCAATTCCAGTCGAGACATATGGAACGGCTCCTAAGCTTCTCTTAGCGACCGGTGAAAGCCCCTGCATACTGGTAGTTCAGTCCAAGATTCGATTCTTATCAGAAGGGCTGTCTGCATAGGCGTTTTCATGGTTTACCCCATGTGGGATGTGGATACGAACAAGATTTCCTCAAAACGTCCTCCACGAGGCATCCGTCCCCTTAAGTGTAATGCTTTATGGTGCAGTAGGGAATAAAATTTTTTAAAATAAAATATTAAAAAGCTTTTCTTATCTTAGCTAGACCGAGGATTTCTGGAATATTTTAGAATTCGGGAAACATGCACTGGCAACTATTCACTATACGGCCCACCTTGTAAAGCGCACGGTTACATATCTGCCTTGTTTCCTTGCAATAACTTATCAAGTCGATTCCAAGACGAATTAGGCCCACCAGCGGCCGAGCGGTAAAGTCGCTGAACACTGATCGTTCGCTCCGAGGTTCGAATGCCGCGAACGGGCTGGCTGCATGAGCGTTTCGGGTTTTTTTCCTATGTGTAACATGTATACAAGCCGATTTCCCTTAGAGCGTCCTCCACTTAGGCATTCCTCTCCATAGGCCCTCGAGAACTTTGTCGTAGTCAGAAAAACCAAACCAAATGAGGATGGATTCAGAGAGTTAATCAGAAAGAAAGGACTTACGTTGGATTAAGTAGGTTGTCACTAACCAAATGGAGAATTATAACAAAAATAGCATGCCAAAGAACAAATGTTAAAGATATACTAGCAACAAAAATCTACAGAAGTTGCATGTATACTTGCAGAGCTGTAATTTCGAAAGTTCAGTGGGACCTTCTTTTTTACTTTTGCTGATGAAAAAGGGTTTGACATTAAAAACTACAGCCCTGCAAATTTTGTTCAACCTGTATTTTTGCTATAATATCTTTAACGGATGAAAACTTTTTTGAATAAACTTATTCTTTCAGAGGTGCAAAAAATACAAAAGAATTCAAAACTATTTATTTGTTTTGAATTCGATGATAGTAATAAGTTTATTACAGTTAAATTAGATCATGAGAGGGCAAATATAAAATGTAACATGGTAGAAGTAAATTATTGTTATAATTTATTTAAATTATTTCATAATTTATAATTTAGTTAAATATTTAATATAACAAATAAAATAATAAATTTATATTAATTTATAATTTGATTAAATTTTAATTTGTCATGTCATGTCATGTCAATTGCAGCACTTCCCAAGAATACTTCAAATACACAAGTGAGCCACTTTAAGACAGAAGCTCTTAAATTTTCAAAACAGTAACAGTCAAACACTCTATATATCGAGGAATATCAGAACAGTACAAGCAACATGCAGGATTTCATTATCTTGTTAAAAGATTGCGTTACGCAGGACCGAATGACAGAAGTTCTCTGGCATAACAATGGGCCTTAATACGTCAGGCCCACCAGCGGCCGAGCGGTAAAGTCATTGAACACTGGTAGTTCGGTCCGAGGTTCGAATCCCGCGAACGGGCTAGCTGCATGGGCGTTTTCGTGGTTTTCCCCATGCGTAACGTGTATACGAGCCAGTTTTCCTTAGAAAGTCCTCCACGAAGGCATCCCTCCTCTTAGGCAGATAGCCCTCGAGGCTTTGCCATACACACACACACATTAATACGTCAGAAATGTAAAGGTGGCTGTCCACATTACCGACTATGTGAACAAAAAGTGACTGAAATATGTACCCCATGGCACCCCATACCAACACGCCACCAATTGCGTAGCTAGAGAAGATCAAGGGGGGACACCTGCCCCAAGGCGAAAACATCCAGGGGGCGCCAAATTGATGCTAGGAATGTTTAGAATGTAATGTTTTCCATTTTGGGGTATAGACGGGAAGCGAAATCTTCAGTTGTACGCGGGCACTGGAAATCCTACCTACGGCTCTGTATGCCACATGCTAAGACCGTATGACGATGATGAATGCAAGCTGCCTCTGTTAATTCTTCTTGGTGTGGTTCAAACACGGATATGTACATCATGATGCAGCACACAGAACCGGAATTCTACTCAAAAGATGACGTGGTGGCAATCTTGTGTCTACTGTTATCGTTCGTCGCACCACTCTAGGCCCGCCTGTCTCTGTTGCAGCGTCAAGAGAAGACTTCAGTTGTACCCGGGCACTCTTTGCTGACAGTCCTAGACCAAAGAGTCCTTGGTGTTGCAGACATCGTCGCACTATCCGGGCGGACACCGATCGTCCTGCTTCTGAGAAAAATCAATCACGGAGGGTACATGGTGTGGCTCCACGATCCCACAAAGCCGAGAGGATAATATTGTGCTTTTGAGCGTTAATAATTTGGAGCTGCAGAGAGTCCTGCATGGCGTTCAGTACGGCGATCCTGGACCCATCCATTCCATATGCTCCTGACAGTCATGGGATCCCGAAAAACACGAACAGTAATGTCGCGAAACGATAAACGGTAGTCCTGATGGACCATGATTTTGCCGCTATCGAATACCGACTCAAGTTAGTAGGAGTTTCTTCTCACAGAGGCATAACACGACCTTTACACAAATAGTTAACTTTCAAATGCAATATCCACATGAGAAATCCGCTGTGTAGTCTTCCCATTTATATCATGGCGTCGCCCCACAATGATTGTGTTACTGGCTTAGTGCTCATAAGCTGGAATGCATATTCCATCATGTAGTAAGTACCTTTCGTTCAAATTTGACATAGTTTTTTTTTTTTTTTTTTCCTTGCATGCCGCCTTCATTACGTAGTAATTTTTAAGGGCCAGCAGTGTATGTCATGAAAAGAGAAAAAGCAGAAGTTTCCAAAGCGACTTTTTTATTAGTCAGCTTTTAGAAGTTACTGCAAATTACATGAAAAAAACGATGTCATATAATGAGAGGGTGGTAAGAAGAAGCTCGTGGAATTGGATCCTCAGTATCAAGATAGGAGAATTAAATATTACAAAAATAACGTTGCATTATAGAAACTTGAAGGGTTTCTAGCAGATTTAAGAGGGTGTATACAAAAACGTTACCTATATAATCGAAATATCTATGATTTTGGTAAGGACTATGAAGTAGACGTAAGTCTCGATCCTAAATTTGCTAAATGAAGGTTCTGTCCTCATAAGCAGAAAAAATAATGGTATAAGAAAATGTGAGACAAAAATAAAACCTAACTTGATGAGCAGTTTAATGAAACCAAAATTATAAAAAAGACGCAACACATTCCATTAAAGGAAAAAAGACGGACATTATGTGGATATATTGTGCATTACGATTTGAAATCTAGTGCATGGCATTATAAAAAGTAGTTCTGTAGTGTCATTAGTTTATTTTAAAGCAGGAGATTTATTTCAAGCCAATAAACTAATCGTATAAATTTGAGTCATTTTATTTAATAATACATATTATTTGGCAAATAAGTAGTTTACAAAAATTAATGGGAAATTAATTACGTGCTTATATGTCTGATTACAGGTTTTTATTTATTTATTCATTTTTTAAATTTACTACGTGAGTAATTATTTAGCAATCACACGAGCTCATTACTTAGCAATAATAATAATAACAACACAGAGTCATTACTTAGCAATGATTAGAATAATGAGTCATTACTTAGTAAAAATAAGAATTATACATTATAATCACTGTTGGTGCCAGACTTTTTTCCCTGCTTTCTGTTGCTTCTAAATTCTGTTGCGCAGAATCTTCCTAAATTCTAAATTTTTGCCATCTCTAGATTCTACTGCCCGATTTGACGGCACCGTTAGCATTGGCTACAGCCGGCAATATTAATTTTACAATATTAGTTAAATATAATACTAATTTTATTATTTTACATAATAAAAAAATTGTCCGTAGTTTGATTTCAGTTAAATAGAAATAACTTATGCCTTCTGTTTCAAGAAATATTAAAAATAGTTTCCTGGTTTAAGGCAATGACAAAATTTAATCATTCGGTTTTGTCGAAATCAGCGTACTTTGATTTTTGTATAAAGGAAATAAATATAATTCTTTCATTTTAACTGCACAGGCTTTGTTGCAGTAAAACGGGATGAACGAAAAAACAAATTTACCTGCCTTGCATACCAGTAATTTAGTTAACAGGGAAAAAAAAAGATAAATTATTTATTGGATTTTACAATCATTCGAATAAACTGTGTTCCCAACTCATCCCGATAATTTGAGTTCTACTGTAGTTTGAAAAGTGAATTCGAGTTGTCAAATTCTATCGAGCCATTGGCGCCAAATTAAATCACCAGTTGGCGTTGAATCATTTTATGGCAAACCTACTAACTTTAGTTGTTTAGTGACAGAAACGTCATCCGGTTGCCAGTACTCCCCGTCGATTCGAAGACAGTGTTACAGCACGTAACTTTCTTGGAATTCTGGTCCTTCCCAACGATCATCCTTACATATGAGTCGTATGAGATCCAAGATGCCTGCAGATACTAGTGATGGAAGTGACTGTGATGAGCTGCGTTTATAACTGCGATAATATCGACTTTTCAAACGCTTCGACCACTGCTAAAACAAAGTGTCTCATTTAGAAATTTAAATAACTGGGAATTTAAAGACGTAAAAAGGAATTTTTCACTTTCGCTGCGAAAAATCTTCGTATTTTTTAGAATCAAATCTTATTTATTTATGTGCATTTAATTCCATGGCACCTGGATTACCTCAAAACCCAGTTACGACGAACAATTTGTCCGCGAAACTTTATTCGCCGGAAGCTATGCACCTTGCGAACGTTTCGGAAGACGAAAACATAACTTTTCGAAACTATTCAGAAGTGGGGAATATGAGTTTGGTCAAGAAGTCTCTGGAGATCATCGGGGTAGTTCTTGTCGACGACAGGGCTCTTGGAAAAAGTGTTGCATCTTCCGATAATAAAGCAGTTGTTCTTGGGACTGTTTGTATAGAAAATTTAAAATTGACTTTGGATGATCTCCGTCGTCTTATGTGTACAGAACTACCGTGCCTACCTGCCTCCTTTAATTTTCTTACCAAAGACGGGTAAGTTATCCACATGTAATTAATGAAATAAAGGGGTGGGTATCTTTCAAAATTTAATTCTTGTAGGTTGTTTCTGGTTCTGCGATAATTCTTCTTCACAATCGTACATTTTATTATTTTTGGGATACTTCATGTGCAAATCAGTGCAAAGCTGTAATAAATTATATTATTAAATTATCGGTAACTTCTTAAAAATGTGTATGAGTTTTTAAACTCTCAAAATGCCAGAGACATACGGCAGCTAGGAGATTTAAATATTATTAGATATTAGAAAATGCTATTTTATTTATCTATTTGCTGTCACTTTTTAAGCGTGTAAATGATAATAAGTTCTTATGTATAGTAATTTTTTTATACAATCCTTTTATTTTATTCATATTTAAACGATTTATTTTACTGCACATGTAATGCTGTTGTGGAAGTTATATAATAAAGACTTCTATAATTTTTTTCAAATAAAGAAAGAAATCCAAAGAGCGCTAAGAAAAATGTTTTATCATTTAAAAAATTAATTTTTGGAAGCTTGGAAATTTTATACCTTTAGTTTGAATTATTAATCCCCTTTATTTTAATGTACTATTACATTTTTTGTTGTAGGTGGCCTATTTTTAAACTTCAGGAACACAAACTGAAAGCTAGTCATGTTATTAGTGAAAACAACTGTATTTGTATTAAAAAAGAATTTGGTAAGTTTGTTTCAATCAAACAGGTATTTAAAAATATTTGATAATCTGTTAAGCATTAAGTAGTTTTTATGTTTTTAAAACGCTAGATATAAAATTAAATTATATTGCTAATTTTTCTTTTATAATTTATTTATTTTATATAAATTTATTTGTAAATTTAAATGTTGAAACTTTTTATCTCATAAAATACTGGTTATTCATTATAGATCAAACAATCTTATGTGTATTTATTCATTTAGCTTTCTAAAATATTCTTTTAATTAATTGAGTTGTTGCTGTATTTTATTGTTGTTCTGGATTAGAATATTTTTCAATTTTTTAACCTGAAATATTTTTACTAGCCTGTAAATGATACAAAAAATTATATTATAAAGAATTAATGATTGTAATGAATAAAAGGGATTTGTATGTGATGTTTGGGAGGTTAGTTCTAATGTCTCAACTAGATTTTGCTTTTGAAAATTATAATAATTTATAAATACATAATATGGTAATTAATTTAAACTTTTAATGTTAAGGAAATATGTTTATAACTTTACACACTGTGCAAAGCATACACATAATAAAGGTTGCAGTCAGTCTTGCAGTGCAGATCCACTCTGACATTTCTGTGCTTGAAATTTTTACAATGCAATAAAACATTTTTAAGTGCGTTAAATATACTTTTCTTGAAAATAAATAAATCAATATATGAAATAGTGTTGAAATGTCTTTATGGAGTTCTTGACTATTTGTGAAGTATTATACAACTTAAAGACAGTTGTATAATTTTTAATTTTGCAAGTATTATCCTAAACTAAAAACTATTAACATGAGTTAACAACTTGTATCCTCCAAACTCAAATATTTTTCTTTTCATATGAATTAAAATCTATACAGATAGAGCAGAAATAGATCTCTTTCTGAAAATGTTTTTGCTTATTTATAAATAAGACTGATTGAAACTTATTGCCCATCAGCAGTGGTGAGATAGTTAATGGTATGTTTATAGTTGAACTCAGGTTCATATCAAAAGCAATTTCTTATAAAAAGTGTTTCATGAAGACATCATTAGGCAGATAGCTCTTGCATGCTTTGCCATAATCTAAATAACTTAAGCTAACCTAATGTCATAACTTATATTGGTTTAAAAAATTATTTAGTAGTTGTTCTGATCATATGCCATATGTTCTGATCATGCCTAACTTTTATAGTATATCTATATTTTTTTAATCTTTTCGATTAGTCTAAGTGTAAAAAAATATTCAATTTTACATTTGGACAGCAATCTTAGAATTATTCATTTTAGTGAAATTTATAATAATATGATAAAATATATATTTAAAATTATTTTTTTTACATGAAAGGAAAAAATGTTATTAATATGTAATTCTTTTGCAGAAAAGCCACGAGTTGGTATAATTACTTCAACTGGTGATCACATAGGTTTTATATTTACAGATTTGAATGTCAATGTAAAGCAGCTTAGAGATATTATTGAACAACAGGTATGTTTCAAATCATATATATTAATCTTCAAATTAATTTTCTTCATCAAGAATCATTTTCAGTGTAGCAGATTTTAGTATTGTATTTTAGAAATACAGTTTTCTTTATCTTTTCATTTCAGTTAAAAATATCTCAACGATTAAGGGTAGAATACAGGTTTTTAGAGAGAAATGGGTGGCCTGTCATGCCAAACCAAGAACCAATTTTGTCTGTGGTGGATATAATGTTAGGCCAAGTTGTGTGTATACAAAGTACAGAAAGAAACAGTGTATCCCTTTTATATGAACCTGGACAGCCATCCATAATTTCTGCTCAGACATCTCCTACTAAAAGTCAGCCAAGTATTGAGCATGATATAATAGAAGATCCAGAGGGAGGTAAAAGAGTTCCTAAAACTAGGTAAGTGTATTGCAGTATATTGTGACCAGCAATTTATTCAGATTTCCTATAGTAGTTTATCTTCAAAAATAGATAGTTGTCTGGTGTTAAAAGAAATTTTGCCAAAATAATTCAACAAAGGAATACCAGTGAATTATTTTTCATACTATATTAACAGAAATCTGAATTTTAGTTGGCAGAAAAGAAGAGTAATGCCTGTTAATTTTTTCAATAGTGCAAATAATTTATAAATAAATGTATGATTTAAAAAACTATTTGAACATATTCTTGCATTATCAAGCAGCCGCTAAATTTAAAGATCCCTCCGGGCTACCTAAATATATTTAACCGAGAATCTGTGACTCTGACACAAAATTAGTATTTTATTTCTTAAATTTAGAATATAATCAAAGAAAGTTTTGATATCCTAAAGAAAATACCCAGTATGTTTAATATGTATTTATTTAATTTCAGTAGGGACGGGTCTACAAAAATAAGAACTGGAAGTGACAAGAGAATGCGACTTGAGAAGGACAACCCTATTCTGATAAGTTATGTGCGAGCAGAAGCGGCTCAGTATGCTTTAGATTTGAAGCAAGAACTTGTTTCTCTCAAATTCAATGTCTACCTGGTAACTTTGCTTTCTTATTCTAATTTAAGTTATATGTATGTAGTATTCATTTAGTGATCAAGTGTAAAAGCAACAAAATACCAATTAGTTCATGCCAAACTTTTCATAATGTTATTTATTTATACATATCTCTGGCATGCTTTAGCATTATTACATTAATTAATTTAATATTTAGTATTATTATATTAATTACTTTAATATTTAGTGTTATTATATTAATTACTTTAACATTTAGTATTATTATATTAATTAATTAACCAACTTTAGAGACATTTTATTATCTGCATAAAGAACATTTATAAGATTAGTAAGGAAAACTGTATAATATATATTAATGATTATAAATAATAACATGCAGCTATTAAAGATTAGAGAATAATTAATTTAGACGATTAGCATGACATTCTTTGAAAAATACTACTAATTATGAATGAATAATTTGTTAGATAACCAGTATCTGGTTTATCGTAAAATATTAAATAAAATACGATCTCTGACACAATTTTGAAAATGCATTATATTGTGAAATGAAATACATTCAGTATCAAATTATGATCCAGTTTTTGTTTCTATTTTAATTGAGTAAGTTAATTATTTTCTTTGTAAATGAAATCTAATTTAGCTAAGATATTTCAAATTCAGTTATGTTGAGTAGGAAATTACAATAGTAGCAAATTCATTATCTTGCAAGCAATTAAAAAAAGTAATTCATGTTGACATTTTTCATTTGCAGCGTCAGTAGTCTGTTACTTAAAAATAGACACCTCAAAGACATCACTGGAAAAAAAAAAGTTGAAACCTCTAATTTCATAAAATTCCCTAAATCTCTCTACACAGAGAGATAACACACGTTACGATCTTAAATGAGGGGAGGCTTGCTGCAACCTCGAAGTGCCTATTTTAGAGTAATAGGGTATAATTTGCATTTGTGTCTCCTTCACCATTGAAGGAGTTTTGTATGTGCATATTGCAGATGGCATTGAGCTTATGATTTTTTAGGTATTATTTATATATATAATACATGTTAATTTTTTGTTCATTATTTCTTTTTAAGGATGTACATGAAATAAAAACAGGTTCAGACTGGCAAGATGCTTTGAATTTTGCAGTGACACATTGTTTTCTCTTTGTTCCTCTTATTACCCCAATGTATGGGAAAACACAGTGGACTAACCGAGAGGTACTGTGTAATTTTATTTACATAATTTTTTTAATTATCCCCTGATTAAAATGGTTTAATTATTTTAGTGTTAATTATATCAGTATACATTATTCAGCTGTTTTTATTGTAACTTAACTGATGATAAATCAGATCCTATTTTATATTATGTTTTTCATTTTGTTGGGATAGTGATTTTTATCTAGTTGTTCTTTGGCTATTCGCTTAACTGCACACCATACCATTTTTCTGTTTCTTTTGTAAATCTTGATACAGTCAAAAGTCGTTAATCCGGACTCGTCGAGACTTCGGCGATTCCGGATTATCGATATTTCCGGATTATAGATCATCAGTTTAAATCTGATAAGATGGCATGCAGAAATTATAAAATTAAAAATATGAAACCGTAATTTATGAAATAAAGAACAATTATGATCTAAAGGGTATCAAAATTTAAAAAAAAAAAAAAAAAAAAAAAGCTTAATATTTATTTGTTTACTTTATTAAACATTTCTTTCAATGTAAGTTGTTTAAGTTGCTTCATTTTATGTGATAATGCTTTCTCTTTAATTCTATAAACAGACATAATTTCTTGTTCATTTACAAAGTTCCGCTGTTCAAGTCCCGTAATAGCTGTGCTGAGAATAAGACTAACTTGTCAATTGAAATTTTTTCGTTTTCACTAACCTCTCTGTCACCTTCTTCATGTCTTTATCCATTTTTTGCAGCAATTGCACTTTTTGTTTGATGGACATCGAAACATACTTTCATTTTGTAGATCCTTTGGGAGCTCCAGAACCGGGAATTGACATAATCGAAAGTTCAAGTTTACTTTTATAAAATTGCTCTTACAGTCTACAAAAAATAATAAGCCACATCCAATTCGAAGATTAAGGAACAACGCAATCATCAACATTAACTGAAATACATAATTAGATAATTTTAGCTTATACCATCCGTTATACATAAAACGCGCATGCAAAAACGTTTTCTGCGCTTGTGCACATGCATATGCGCAGTCATAAAAGGTCTTACGCGCATGCGTAAATGCCTATGCGCATGTGTCAACGCGGCGCATGCGCAGAAAGTTTTTAGCTTTGAGGTCCGGATTATAGATCATTCCTGATTATGGGTGTCCGAATTAACGACTTTTGACTGTATTTATCTTCAATGACAGTAAAAGTATATTTATGGGTACCCCTTGGCAATTTTTGGCAGTACATGGATACCAAGTTTGTGCAATTCTTTGGCTTGTGTAGTGGCAATTGCCACTACGCAAAGCCAAAATAACAACAAAGAACTGCAAAAACTCAGTATCCATGTACATATCAACCTATTTTCACTTACTAGGCTTTGCGCACTCCCTTGACTTTGTCCATGTACACATATTTACTTAAATGTCAAAGAAGCAGACACCAAAAAATATATAATCTCAATAAATTACATTTTAAATCAAACAATGAAATAACATAAAAAAGGAAATTTATCTTTGCACTGCACAAAGGAAATAATCACTTACCTTATTTTTGAATTAACACGTCTTCAGTCAAACAAAATTCCTTAACAGCATCCAAAAACTTTCTAAAATCTTCTGAACCAGAATATGTATACTGGCATCGCCATATAAATTCACAAAATAAGAGTAAAAAATATCCTCTGTAGCAACATTCGACAGTAGGCATTTCCTTCCTATAAACAGGACAGCTAATAATGGCTACTAAGTAAACCTTCATTTACACACCAGTCAAGTAATGCTCTTTTCCCCTTTCTTTCCAAATCATACAGAAACTTCAAATTAATCTTATCACATTCAGCCATTTTATCGTCTGAATCACAAAACAAGCAATATACTTCCTAACCAACACACATGCACACCACAAGCTCTTATGAATTTACGGTAATCATACAACTGATTACATCATAATAGGGTTTCCATAACATTCAACTACTTAGGCTACCATAAATGAAACAACAACTTCCCGATAATACAAGGGGTAACCCTTCTCTCTACTCTAACCTCAATGACACCATTTTGATACATATTTTCTTAAGATCGTCATCTTTCTCAAAGAACTATTAACTCCAATTTGTTTCTTTACTTTTTTTTTTTTTTAATAGAGTGCAGGTGTCTGACTTCAGCTTTTCTAAAAATCTTTGTCGAAATACATAAAAATACTTGTCTATTTTGATTTGAAGAGGTTGTTTATTTTTATGTATATCATTGGAAATTTTATTTAAACTTCTGGAATACATTTTACAAATGCTATTGAATCGGTCCATGTTGAAAGCATAAGGGTAATAGTAAAAATTCAAATATTTTCTAAAATATTTAATTTCACTTATCCAATTCGCAAGTGACCTTGCTTTTTGTTTTGATTTTAAGCTAAAATTAAATGATGTAAGCTATCATTATATGTCCTGTATGCTGTTTTGAGGGTAAAAACCATTATATATTAAAATTATCTAACTGGAAAAGGTCTCTGCAACTATTAATGGATTTGCTTCAGTAAGGTCTTCCCTCTTGTTATAGTTTCAATCACCAGAAATTTTATTTCTTGATTTCGGCATCAGAAAAACTTGAAATTATCAGCATTACAGAATTTAATAAAAATACTCCATTTGGAAAGTCTGTTAACAGCATCATACTCTTAAGCATTGTAAATCATCATCCTTGGAATCTAAGCATTTAGTTGGGTATGGTAAAATCACTAATAGAACAGTTTCATTTCAATACAGTACAAGTCCTTAATCCAGACATCCATTATCCGGAATGATCTATAATCCGGACCTCAAAACCACAAACTTTATGCATGCGCACGTTGAAAGAAATGTTTAATAAAGTAAACAAATAAATATTAAGCTTCCCTTTTTTTTGTAAAATTTGATACCCTTTAGATCATAATTGCTCTTTATTTCATAAATTACGGTTTCATATTTTTAATTGTATAATTTCTGCATGCCATCTTACCAGATTTAAATTAAAGATCTATAATCTGAAAAAAAAACCCTGATCCAGATGAGTCCGGATTACAGACTTTGTACTGTATGTATTTTTACACTAAAGGTAAGTTTATACATAATTTTTTGTTCATGTCATATGAATAAATATTGAATAATTTAGTTATGGACAGTGGCTTCAGAACCAACAATGATGCTAAATGCTGGATGTTTATAGCCTAATATTGGAAGGAAAAAGTAAAGTTTATTTGCTGATAATGAAGGTTTGATATTGTGAACAGTACAGTTAATCAACCAACAAAACTACCTTTATGTGTTAAGCTCTCTCACCTCTCAAGTCAAACTGCATAAGTCAGTTTTTCAAAAAATGTTTTGTGTCATTCACACATTTTATCTACTTCTGTATCAGATGAAACTATTATTGAGATTTAAACTTTTGAGATATATTATTCTGCTGTTTTCCCTGTAATAAGGAACTTGTGTTTACTGTTGCCATCCTTATGCTGCATAAAATGCAATATCTCATCTGTCGTTTACAGTTTATTTTTTCAATCTAGGAATTCCAAAATTCTTTTTACATTTGGCAACCAATCATCAGTGTTAATTTGTGTATTCTTTTGCCTGACCAGAAATAGTGTTGCAGATTATTTCATGGCAATTTAAAATTATCCTTTATCTTAAAATGAATGAAAACTTATGAAAATTTTTATCCTAATCTCAGGGTTTAGGATAAAAATTTTCATATCATAAGTACATTCCTAATTCTCAGAACTTGTATTGAAGTATTGGCCTAGTAATAGGCACAATTACTTTCTGATACACTGTATCATTGGCTTTGGGTCCTAGTTTCTATAAAGCCATTGATTAAAGCATCTTTGTCACCAACATACAGAGTGGAACAAATTTTCTTTCTCTTTTCTTTTGATTTTCAACTCTCCTTAAGAATTTAAGCAATTTTTCAAAATTGTTGACAACAAATATGGAGAATTCTATACTCTTTAGTTACATTTTACCTTCTTCATATTTATGTATAATTCAGTTTTCAACTAAGTTAAACATTTACTTTTTTATAACATTTTTGCTTTAAAATAAGTAGGAGTTTTAGCATGCAGTCAAAATGAACTGTGATAAAATATAACATCAAAGTAAGGGTACTATTGAATAAATTAGTACTAAGAAAAATGCTGGCATTTATATTCTGTTTGTGAAGAGTGATTTGTTTGAGAAGGATGCAACTATGATATCTCTGATGCTTATGATATATGATGTGTAAGTGAAAGAATCTTTGAAGTGGTGGCACCATCTGTTGAGGAAAATATCTGTAAATGCTCCAAAACATTAAATTCATTAGCTAGAATTAAGCCCATAAACTATTGCCTGATAACTTGATGCTTAATCAGATAAAAAGTGCACTCATGATCTTATGGCAAGCTGAAGATCTATTTTCCACATTTAACATGCTGTTATGCAGTCAGAAGTCGTTAATTCGGACACCCATAATCCGGACCTCAAAGCTACAAACTTTCTCTGCATGCGTCACGTTGACGCATGCGCATAGGCGTTTACGGCTGCGAATGTGCATGTGCACAAGCGCATAATACGTTTACGCATGCGCGTTTAATGTATAACGGACGGTAAACTAAGCTAAAATTATCTAATTCAGTTAATGTTGCAGATTGCGTCGTTCCTTAATCTTCAAATTGGATCCGGCATATTATTTTTTGCAGACTGTTTAGAGCAATTTTATAAAAGTAAGCTTGAACTTTCGATTATGTCAAATAGAGTTTCCGATATATATCTACTAATATGTAAATGATCTATAAAGCGAAAGTATGTTTTGAAATCCGAAATCTGTTTATCAATTTCACGCTGCTCTGCGGCAGTGAGGGGGGGGGGAGAAACGCCAACGCTGGAAGTTGACCTGTCAGCACTATCCTTATCTTCAGGGCAGATGTTTTTATTTTATTTGGCTTATAATTCCTTACTAAATGTAGTATTTCATCTCGATGTACTCCGTCTTTGATATGATTTAAATCAAGTTCCTCGTCATTATAATTCGCTTCCGATAGTGAAGAAAGTGACAGAGAGGTTATTGAAAACGAAAACATTTCGATTGACAAATTAGTCAGTATTCTCGACACAGCAATTATAGAACTTGAACAGCGGAACTTTGTAACTAAACAAGAAATTATGTCTGTTTAATAGAATTAAAGAGAAAGTATTATCACATGAAACGAAGCAACTTAAACAACTTACATTGAAAGAAATGTTTAATAAAGTAAACAAATAAATATTAAGCTTTTTCTTTTTGTAAATTTTGATACCCTTTAGATCATAATTGTTCTTTATTTCATAAATTATGGTTTCGTATTTTTAATTTTGTAATTTCTGCATGCCATCTTACCAGATTTAAACTGATGATCTATAATCCGGAATCGCCGAAGTCCCGACGAGTCCGGATTAACGACTTTTGACTGTACTACTCTTAGTACTTTTAGCATCATGTGTGATTTCAGCAAATTCTGTTTTGGCATGGGCATGTGTGAACTCGTTGAGCTGAGACCAGATATTATGACACTGTTGTTTCAGTTGATTGAAAGAAGTAGTGTTCATGGCTCAATTGTTACCACTTTGGCACCTACAATCAATAGTAGCACCTTTGCTGAAAAGGGTATCATCTTCAGTCTAAATGCTGCTTTCATTAGATGGAGTCAAATCCTGGAACTGTTATTTTCTATCCCAATGTATCAACCATCAGACCAAAACTACATTCATGATCTGAAGGCAAGTCAGGGATCTAGTTTCTATGTTTGAATTTTTGCTCTAGTATTCATTTGTCACCAAAAAAAGCCTGTTTTCTGTTTTGTAAGCAAATGTGTTTCTCTTTATGAAGAGGGGAAAAAAGACCTCTATGTAGTATCTACAGAGAGGCACATAATATTTTCTGCCACTAGATTACACAAAAAGAATGAAGAGGAAAAAAATTAGTCTGCCACTTAGAAAATATTTCTAAATAATAAATAAATTTAACGTCCTTTTTAGAGTAAAAGTCATGAAACAACTATTAAGCTTGTTTAATTCATAAATTCACTATAACTGGTTTTATTATAAATGGGTTTGAACTTTGAAGATTCATGGCATTTTTCAAATTGAAGATATTTATCTTTATTTATAATAAATGCTAAAAGTTTATTTTCATTAATAATATTTTATTAAATTATTTACTCCAGGTAAAGCTTGCTGATGTTCTAGGAAAAAGGATTATTCCTGTAAATTTCATGGAGCATTGGCCTCCACCTTGTTTAGCTATTCAATTTGCATCAACTCAGTATATTCCTTGGAAACTTCAAGATACTGATCACGGTAAGAAATATTATATTATGTAGTTTAAATCCAAAATAGCTTATATTTCAAAGAAAAACAAGACGTTGTATAAAACTGTTCCTGTAGATTTCGGAATCTGTATGATAAAAGGATTTTAGAATCTGTATAATATTAATGCAGCTATCCCATTTATTATTTATGCTTTTAGGTTTAGTTAGTGGATTTTCTCAGCATCACATAAGCAAGAATTATTAGCCCAAATAAATTTTTTTTTGTGATTTAACTTCACATATTCATCAGTATGTAGAGTCAAAAGTCTTTAATCCGGACCTTAAAGCTACAAACTTTCTGCACATGCGTCAACGTATGCGCATAATACCTTTACGCATGCCCATATGCGTCTACCTATGCGCGTTTAATGTATAACGGACGGTATAAGCTAAACTAAAATTATCTAATTATTTATTTCAGTTAATGTTGCAGATTGCGTTGTTCCTTAATCTTCGAATTGGATCTATCTTATTACTTTTTGCTGACTGTTAGAGCAATTTTATAAAAGTAAGCTTGAACTTTCGATTATGTCAAAAAGAATTTCCGATTCTGGAGCTGCCAAAGGATCTACAAAGCGAAAACATGTTTCGATGTCCATCAAACAAAAAGTGGAATTGCTGCAAAAAATGGATAAAGGCATATCCTTTGTTTCTCTAACCATTCCGAAATCTGTTTATCAATTTCACGCTGCTCTGTGGAGGGGGGGGGATGTTGCAGCGTGCATTGAACTGGAAGTTGATCTGTCAACACTATCCTTATCTTCAGGGCAGATGTTTTTATTTTATTCGGCTTATAATTCCTTATTAAATGTAGTATTTCATCTCGATGTACTCCTTCTTTGATGTGATTTAAATCAATTCCTAGTCATTATAAATATCACGAATACAAATCAAATAGTTTTCTAGTTGCAATTTTCTAATTTCAACTATGTGTATTGTATGCTTTACACATGCGCACGTTGAAAGAAATGTTTAATAAAGTAAACAAATAAATATTAAGCTTTTTTTTTTTTTTTTTTTTTTTTTTTTTTTGTAAATTTTGATACCCTATAATTGTTCTTTATTTGTTCTTTATTTCATAAATTACGGTTTCATATTTTTAATTTTATAATTTCTGCATGCCATCTTACCAGATTTAAACTGATCTATAATCTGGAAAAATCGATAATCCGGAATCGCCGAAGTCCCGACGAGTCCGGATTAAAGACTGTATATCAATATGTTAAATGAAACATGTTGTGATTGGTACTAACCTTTATAAAAGATGTGGTATGGATAGTAAGTAAAAAAAAATCGAGAACACTTATTTGAACATTTATTCTCAGCAAGATATATGGTACTTGTAACAATAAATAAAAATAACGCACAACGTTTCCAAAGAAACAAAATTCAAATAATGAAAATCTTTGACAACAGAAATAAAATACGCAATAAAAATTATCATATTTTCTCTCAAATTAAATTAAATTTTTGAAGTAAGTTAAATATAACCGAACATTGGTATATCAACGGGTCTGTTCGTTTGTCTGTTTCAATCTACACCAATCTGCACTTTATTTATGCAAGAACAAACCAGAGCTTAGTGGCATAAAGCATTTCAATATTTGCCATAGCAATCAGTGAACATATGAACTATACTTCTAGTATAGACCCAATGAGCCGAATGCAAATTGCACCATACCCAATGAGTATGGTGCAATTTAGTATACACAAAAGAACGGACCCAATGAGCCGAATGCGTTGATCTTAACCGATACATTTTTATGTTTGTTTATTAGTCACATGCATAGAATTTCTCCTTATTTTCGGTTCAGTGTTTTAGTGTTCACTGTTTTTAGAATAGTGTAATTTTAATTTTGCTAACAATTTTAACATAGGTCCCTCTTGATCTTGAGGCCCTAGGCTGAAGCCTAGTTAGCCTATAGTAAAATCCCGCCCTGCTGACAGTTTGATTTGGGTCTAGCGAAAAACTCATTCGAATCACACTGAGCGACAAAGGTGTTAAAAAATTAAATTTGGATTTGGCCTTTATTTCAGAGTTTCATGTTGATAATGAGATGTAAGAAAGCTGTCAAGCTATATGCAGGCACACCCTTTTCATAGAAAAAACTTTGAAAATCCATAGTCTAGAAAATTTTGATTAAAACATTTTTCCTTTAAATTCAGTTTCTGTTTCTTATTTTTGAAGAAATATAAAGTAGATTACACTTTTCTTATTCAAAATTTAAAATAAAAAATATTATTTTTACTTTACTTCTTCATTACATTAAGATAATAAAGTTATTACATAGTTTTGAGCTATATAAAAACATGCTTTTACAATAGAACAAAACATGTGGCAGTAGGTTGCAGATATTATAAACGGCTTTTAAAATCTACTTGAGAAAATGAGTCTGAAGAGTCTGCAATTCAAGAAATTTAATATATGTTTGGATAAGATTTAAACAAATTAAAATAAAAGGTTATGAAAAAGGTGAAATTGAAATTACTTGTTTGAATGACTTTTATTAGTCATAATTTTTAAAATAAACAGAGAAAAGTAATTTGATACAAAAAAGGATTCCTAATTATTGATATGTTGATGATAATTATATATTATTCAAAATAAATATTATAATTTTAAGTAGATTTGGAAATATTTTAAGGATTGCAGCAGAGCAAATAGATTGAGAACTGCGGATGAAAAGAAAAAGCAGATTTCTGTTGCCTTTTGAATAAGTAAAATGTTTTTAAATGCACATATCAAGCATATTATTTATTTTTAATTAATTCATACTGAGACATTATTGCAGAAAAAAAGTCTTATACCTAAATTTTCTTAATATTAGAGAATATTATAATTCTTCTGTAAATTTTTTAAAATAAATAATTATAAAGTGAAAAAGGTTTGTGCAATTTAATGTCACTCAATTCATATGTAAGAAGAAGATGATTGTTGCCTGTAAACTAGCTATACACATATTTAACAATTTCTACATATTTTTTAGCTATATTATTGTCCTTTGTAAAAAATGCTATTTCGTAAAGATAAAATATAAATTTTGTAACAATATTATCTGAATGTTTTCATGATATGAATCAGAACTTATTTTTTGGTTTCATACATCTGTTCTATGTGTTATTTTCCTCATTTACATTTGATTTGCAGAGTAAAGTAATTTTATTTTCAGTGAAAGGTGAAGTAGAAAAATCTTCTGATCGCAGAGTTTGGGAACCAACGTATGTGAAAAGAGTTGCAAAACAGATAGCAGAATGCTACAAAGAAAATTACAGTAAATTACCAAAACGAAGTTTATCTAGAAAAGAAACTATGGTAAATTCACTTATTAAATATTTTTCATTTTTAAAATGTACTTTATTGTTTAATACAAATTTAATTCTATATAGACAAATTTAATTCTATATAGATTAATTCTATATAGATATTAATCTTAATAAGCCCATATGCATTAGTGCCCGTATGTCTGCAAAGTAATACTTTCCATAACATACTATAGATAATGGTAAATTTCATATACAATATGTTCATATAACATACACAAATGCGTTAAGGTTCAGTTGATTAAATCTGCAGTAATATATTGCCAACATCAAATAAAGTGCATTATTTGTAGAATTATGCATTTACATTTACTATTTAAATATAAAAGTAAAGGATTCTGATATTTTAAGACAATTCTCAAGAGATAATACAGTAGTGAAGATATATTACTATAGATATACATTTTCAAGTGATTGCAGAACAATGAAAATCTTTTTCCTTCAAAATAAAGCATGAGCACTAGAATGCAGGTTTGATTAATGCATGCATATTTGTCTAAAAGTTAAGGGAATGTTGGTTTAGGTTGCTGTATTATTAGTGTTGCAACTAGTTCTCATTTTTCAGAGGATAACATTTCTTTCATTAGAACACTTTTGGGCACTGATAAACAAAGTGTATTGAATCATCAGGATATAGAAGCATGATTGCTGTTCTTTTCATTTAAACACTGGATAGTTTTTTTTAATCCTTTGTTTGGTTATATTAAATTATAAATTCTGGAAAAAATATTCTAACACTTAACTTTGTCAGACTGTTATATAATTAGACTGGTAACATTCTGAAATGTATACTAAACAAAAATCAAAATCTATAATTTAAGAAAAAATTTGTTTATTTTAATAAAAGAATAATATGTATTGATTAAATAGAGACATATTAAATGGAGTATGAGAATTCTTATTCTATGTTTTGTAAAATCATTTAAAAGTTCTAGTTATTGTAGTTGCACATTCGTTTTTGTTCACATATGTGTATATTTGCATTTAAAAAGAAGTAGTATGCTGATATACATATATGTGAATACACATGAAATGTACACATTTGTAGTATTTCTCTTTAATAAACCATCTTCATATATAGTATAAATTATTGCTAAATAATGCTAGAATTTTTTTCAGCAATTTCAAAATTATGACAGTTTAATGATTTTCTGTTTTTGTTTTGTTTAATTTTAGCGTGCAGTTAGCAAACCATTGCTTTCTGCAAGGGAGGATTATTATTGTAAAGAAGATTATAATGAAGAATCTAAACAAAGCATTGTAATTAGTGCACATCCAAGGCAAAGGTACCTGGTAAGTTCATTTCCCACATATTTGGAGATAAATGATAATAGATATGTCTTTATAAATTTTTATAAGAGGAAAAAAAAATCTTGGCCTTTTTGGGCATCTTTTAACTGAATAATTTTTCATGCATTTCTTGTAGGCCCAAGACTTAAAAACAATGTTTGAAAAAGCTGGTCATGAGATATGGTGCTCTGTTGATCTCATTGATACTCAAGCCAATATGGGATCTGAAGATACAGTTTTAACCGATCCTCTCACACCTAGAAATTTACCAACTATACAAGAAGGAGATGTTTTCTTCAGCCAGACTGATGTTGAGATGTTTAATTCAATGGGAGAAAAAAAGTCATTATCAATATACAAAGAACCCGAAACTTATGGTGAGACAATGCATTTTTTTAATTATTGCAACCTATATTAATGCTAGCACCCTCTCCCTTTTTTAAAATACTCATTTGTAGATTTCAAGTGAAAAAAAATTATAACTTTCATAATAAAAATATGTATCGTATTTCTTAGCCTAAAATTAAGTTGTGTTTATTTCATAAAATAGCGACTAAGACAATTTTCACATATTTGAATGCGAGGTAATTTTTTTTTTTTAACTGTATAACATCTACCTCATTCCATGAAAAATGAAAGTTTGATATTTTATTTATTTATTTATTTATTTTTTGAAAAAAGAAAATATAAGATCAATGATAACACATTGCCCACTCAGCTCTTTACATTAATGAGCAATGCAACATATGTTGTCAGTTTAATAACAGACTGCAATAATCAGGTGCCAGATTTCATTAAGTGTAGAATTTTTGAAAAAAAAATTTACTTTAAAGCCATTTCTGTTAATGTTTATATTATGATATTATTGCTAAGAATGGCTTGTAAGTAATTTAAATTCTTAATATATTTATATATGCTATAATATGCATACCTAAAACTGCTTTATTTATTTACAGGTAGGAGACCATTGTCACGATTAATGTCTCAGTTTAGTGATTTAAGTCAACCGTCTACACTGAGTCCCGAAAAACTAGAACATCTGCGCACCTTCCAACAGAAGGTTGATCAAGCAGCTGTTGTCATAGTATTAGTTTCTGAAGCATACACAAAATCTACTTTTTCTCATCAGCAAGTAAGTTTATGAATTATTAATTTTAAATGTAGTATGATTTTATCTGAATTTTTTGCATTACATGCACATATTTCATAACCTCCCCAGTGAAAAGGAACTTGCACATAATTTTATACTTTTTGTAGTTTACATGCATATTTTCTTTTTCTTTTGTAATTTATCACATATGATTTTCATATAGTGCAAATGGTTAGCATTTGCTGAATAATTCATTTCTTCCATTAGGTATTTTACTGTGAGCACAGAAAGCGAGTGGTACTGGTGAGGTGTGATGCTGCTCCAATTCCAAAGTGGTTTAGGCTGTTGATGGGAAATGACATGATTATGGTATGTAATAGTATTAATAATTATTTTTTAATACTAACGCTTAGGAAAGGCGCTTGTCAGACTGTTTAAGTCCCTTCGACATCTAAAATCATCTCTTAACACCTTATATCAAGTTCTCCAAAGTCTGTCTTTGCAAGGGAAAGGAAGTTATGGAATTAAGAAAAATAAAATAAAATGAAATAGAAAAAGGAAGGGGAACTGTAAAGGGAATAATATTTTGGAGGGGGAATGAGAGCAATGATCTGGCTTCATTGATATGGAAGTACAGATACTGAATACTACAGTACAAAAAACATCTGAAGAGTCCTGATTCTTAATTTCACTTAGACACTAAATAAAATAATATTTTGTTATTGAAGAAACAATCATTTTAGCATAAATTTGTATGGTCAGTAATTTGGCTCCATTTCTGCATATCTGCTTGGCATACATCTCAAACTAAAACATTCCACATAGATATATTGTTAATCTGACGCCACCCTGGCAAATTATTATTTATTATACTTTCCTTTCATCACCACATGTTTATCAAAACATGACAAATTGAGTAATGACTCATGTAGCGATGCCTAAACAGTTTTTTATGTTATCAATTGAATAATAAAGGCGTTCGGTAATCTTTTACGTTGACATTATGCTTGGCGATGATTACAGATTTAAGTTAAATGCACTAAAATATGTTGACAGGGAAAAGTTTACCAAAAATTTCTATCCATATGGCTAAAAATAGATTTTGTTGATGGTACTCATAGACCCAAAGATTAGATTTAGGGCTATTTGAATTAAGAATAAATGATTTGTTATTCACATAAACCCAGAACCAGTGCCAGGGCTCGTATGGTCGATTCGAGTCTCAGAATTTAGGACCCACAGAGACTGCATCAGGCAGTAAGATATCTAGCGCCTGCCCTCAATAAGCAGCCCACCATACGGTGGGAATTTTTTTATTCAAAACTCTCATAAACCTTAAGCATGTGTAAGAAATAGACATAAATATAATAAATAAATAATACAATTCAGGCTTAATTATCTCAGTGCCCAATAGAAGCAAGATGAAATTTAACGGAACATCTTTTTGTTTGTCATCAAGCTCATGATGCATAGCCAAATATGTATAGTGAAGAATAGCTAAATTTGATGATGATAGCCACTAATTTTAAAGGTTTTCGGATATTGCAAAAGAAAGAAATTTTCCTATTAACGGATTTTTAAAAAAAATGTAGAGAAGTGGTAATAAATGAAGATGATATAAAAGAAGTTTTGCATTGCGATGACAATGCTTCTTGATCATCAATCAATTATGAATGGCAAAATCTACAGTATGGCTCTAGATCCAGAAAATACCACTACCGATAGTAAAGAAGTGACAGAGAAGTTACTGACAGCGAGAAAATTTCGATTGACAAGTTAGTCGGAATTCTCGAAATAGCAGCTACAGGACTTCAACAATGTAACTAAACAAGAGATTATGTTTGTCTACAGAATTAAAGAGAAAGTATTAACACAAAAAAACGAAGCAACTTACTTACATTGAAAGAAATGTTTAATAAGGTAAAGAAATAAATATTAAGCTTTTTTTTTTTTTTGTAAATTTCGATCATGAATACTTCCTTATTTTATATTTCTAATTTTATAATTTCTACATGCCATCTTACTAGATTTAAACTGATGATCTAATATCCAGAAAAATCCCAAATCTGGAATGGCCGAAGTCCGACGAGTCCAGATTTCGGACTTTGCACCGTATTACAGTTATTACAAACAGTTACAGTTACATGTAAATATTTGAAAAGTACTCAAATTTGAATGCAAATAACCATTAGTTAAATTCAGGTAGTCATTTTGTTATAATACAGGGGTGGCTAATCTTTTTTGGAAGAGTGCCACTATTTGGGGGGGGGGAAGTTATGTGTGCCGTTTCCAAATTTTCCAACATACTAAAAAGTATAAAAAGGTGAAAAAAATGTTAGGCTGATTATGCGATGTTTACGCAAATAGCATAATTTTATGCAAGTGTGAGTAGCGGACATTTTAGAAACAATTAACAAATGGACATTCAAAAAACAATAAATAAAATAAATGTATAACCTAGGGTTTTATTGTTAATAAACCTTTTCAAAGGTTCAGTCAGCTAGGTTATATATAAAATAAAAATGAATAATTTGAAACATTTAATTCTAAATAACTATTAAACAGTCAGTACTTAATGTGGCTTTTGAATACATAGTTTTTTTTACCTAGTCATCTATATCAGGATTAGTTCTTCGAGATGCTAACAAAATTTGGTGTTTTAGGTGCATATCAGTTAATTTTGATCAGTATTTTTTATGTTCATAATAGAAAACATTTGTTGATCCAAACCTACAACAATACCTGACAGCCAAATTGTGTAAATTTGGAAAACTGCGTTTTGGTTCAAATTTCCAAAATTCAGTATAATTTGGATTACCAGTTGAAATAAGTTTCTTACATTTGCTTTTCAGTGTAATATGCTGCTGCCGTAGGTTAGTAATTTGTATTTGTATTTCAGTTAGGTTACAATTGATGTCTTGCAGTGAAACTGAATTATTATATTTTTCTAATGTATTTAAGGGTGTATCTATCAACAGAGTTGATACAGACGATATTTTTTTTTTCCAAATCTTTTTAAATTCAGTAAGTCTTCGTGTGTCACTGTTAAAACTCCGCTGTGCTACGTGTTGGCCATCCCTGCTATAATCTCTGTATGTATTATGCAAAAGAGGATATATGCAATCCATTTAGAATATTAGAAATCTTTTAGTAAAATGATGTAGCAAATTAGCTCAGAATACTGTAATCCTCTCAATTAAGACTAAATGTTTATACTGAATTAATGCATTCTTTTATAGAAAGTCAACAATCCACAATTTGAATGTGTTCTAAAAGCACGTGTGAAGAGAGCTTTGAATCCTTCCTCATCTGAGACTCCCAAGGATGCTACAGCTGAAGCAAAAATGAATTACTTGGTAATTCACGTTTCTTTTAAAATCAATAAATATATTGTATTATATATTTATTTTAGATGCCAGTTTGCTGCTAAATAATTGTTTACATATGTATCTAAACTAATTGGTTTTCATTTCTACTTTTAGGTTAACTTTCTTAAACGAAATTTACCTCTACAAGATATGTGTGTTTATATAGCTGGTAGCAGTAAACTTCAGACACAACGAGCAGAAGAAATATGCAAGTGAGTAACTTTTTAGCTATTCATATGAGTAGTACACTGTTTCTACCCGGAATATTTTTCTATTTAACTAAATATATGTTCAGAATAACTTTTAGTTATTATAGCTGATAAAATATTTGAAAACTGTAATTTTGAAAAAGGCCACTCAGACAAAATGCACTTGCTCTTTCAGTTAAAAATGCTATTAAGGAAAAGTACTTGGAGTATTTATTTGCATTTAAATCATATATATGGCACTTTAAATTCATGGTTTAATCCGGCAATTCTCAACTTTTAACACATGTATATTTGATGCCAGTTTTAGTTTAATTACATATAGCAAGTCTGAACCCATTACTGTGATTTAAAATTAAAATTATTATCTTAACACTTATACTGTAATTAATATGAAGTCTATGCAAAGTCTAAACTGAAAAACAGGACCAACTAAAATTTATTTCCCCAAATGAAAAGTACAGATACCAATAGCATTTATTACATTTACATTATTAAAGATTACATTTACATTATTAAAGAAAGTAAGAAAGCAAAAATATCTTAAGTTATACGCTAATATGTATCAAGTGACAAAAAATCTCACAACTGGATAAAGCCGGTCATGCCACTTGCGTTAAATAGACCTTTTTTTCTAACTTCTAATTTTCAATGCTCGATAATTAAGCGATTTTATTTTAAAAACTTTAATATAATCACTGCACATTATCAGTGTAATCATTGCATAATGTGATGAATACATAGTAGTTAATTCCTATAAGCAGAACAGGTTGGTTGTACTTTTTTTCTCCCTATAACATATCTGAAAAAATTTATATCTTTAACATGTCTAAACAAAACAACATGCATACTGACCCTTGTGGCCAGTTGTAGCATTGTCTTGAAAAAGGTAAACTAGTGTAGTGCATGCAATCATGACTTGTCAAATTGAAGTGGTATTCCAAACAAAAATTTTAGCTTTCAAACAGGACATATTTCAAAGACATATACTGAGGTATCACTGTATTTTAAAAAGAAACATTATAATTTTAAAATCAGGCAAAAATCAATTAAGTTTATGTTTGATAAATGTATAAAATTTAATATTTTAAGAAAAGTGTTTGTAAGAGTAGTTTAAATATTTAAAAATAAGCATTTGGCTATTTGACTAAGTCTTACATAATAAATTGCAGAGCTATAGGTTCTGAACTTGCAAAAGTTGAAAGAGTATCTCTAGTTACTGGTGGCTTTTTTGGAGCAGCTGACACTACTGCTAAAACATTTTGTGAATGTCGAGAAAATAACAGCCAATTCAGCAAAGAAGAATCAGCTGTAGTGCACATTCTACCAATGCATGATTCAGAGGTGAGAAAAAAGTTTAATAATACATTTCTATACCTTATCAACCTTTTGCCACAATTTATTGTATTACTCTGTTTCTGAGAGCTATCTGATATTTCATTACTACCCTAATGTCTGTATTCAGTATCTGTTTTTTCATTGTGTAGAAAAATGTATTTGCTATCAACATATAAGTACATGTGAAAAAAGTATATAAAGATGTTTGTTATGTCTTTAAAATATAAACTCATAAAAAATTAATTTACAAAAATAACATTAATCCCTTAAAAATCACATTATATGAAAATTGTCATTAAAAGTATCTGCTTTTTATTGAAGAAATGAACAAAAAGTTTTTAAACAAAACGTGCAAATAAAATTGCATACTAGTTCAGTTCTAGTATTACCAAATTTTAAAATAAGCCCACTAATATTACAGATAATAAAAATATAATTATTTTATATGTTTACCAAAATTTATTGCTGCATTTTCTCCCCTAAATTATAAAAGAGCAAATATAATTTTTCTTAACAGTTTGGTAATTTTAAATATGCTTAAACCACTAGCGACTTGCTGTGATTAACAGACTTTAGGTGATTCCTCAGAGAGATAATGCTAAATCATGTACTGCAATTCAAGAAAAGCTTAGTAATGAAAAATTGCTATATATTCATTTAAGAGTGCCCTTTCCATTTATATCACTGTTCAGGTCACTTCAACAAGCCTGGGCTATAAAAAGCTAAAAGCATTCACTATAGAAAAGTCCTTTTTGACTATAAAAGGAATGACCAGATAGAACTTTTCTCTTCTTTTGTAGAAAGCTGTCATAAATTTCAAAAAACTGTTTTGACTTATGCCAATGAACCGAATGATTAAAAGCATAGAAAGTCTATTTTTACAATTAGCACATATATAAGCACATACATATTACACATATATAAGTATATATGTGAATAATCACATACTTTTTATAAATGCTTTAGGATTTGACAGCAAAAGCCCGCCAAAATCCAGATGGAAGCTTTGAAGCTATGCCTTATGGGAAAACAGTATTTTTAGGAGATTCTGTGAAAGAAAGAGAAACTGTTGTAGCCAGACTTCTGGATACTTGCATTGTAATTGAAGGTACTATCAAAAACTGTTTTTTAAAATATCAAACTGTAATAAATTTTTTAAATATATTTAAAAAATGTTCTAAAATACGGCATTATAAATAAAAAATATGTCTCATTCTTCAAGTTTGTTTCTGTAGGTGGTCCGGGTGTTGTTCACGAAGTGGAAGAATTTATTTGGAATGATCACTTTGTTATCCCAATAATGTCGACAGGAGGGGCAGCTGGTGGACAGTATGGAGTTCCTGTGAAGATATTTGAGGTATTTGTGATTTAATTATAAATGTGTTTGCAAGTAATGTTACAAATATAATCAACACTGATGTGTTTTGTATCAAATGTAGTATTTTGTCATTTCAATAATTTGAAATATTCATAGGGTCAAATTAGGTGTTTCTCTTATATGTAATTTATTACATATTAATGTTTTATGAATAAGACAAATTTCTTTAATTTAAAATATTTTATACTTTGAGTCCGCTCCTTTCTGAACTTAAGTTAAATACTATCTCCAAACCATGGAATTCACACCTTAAACTTACTCTATAAAATCACTCAGCCATAGTTTTGGATCATTATTATAATTACAAGACACTGCAGTTCATGCTGTTGTGATTAATTAAAAAGGCATTTTACAAAACATTGCAACTTGTTTTTAACAAGTGCAATTCATATTTTTATTCCATATTGTAAAGCATAATATATTTTCTTTAAAAAAAGCACACAAAATGCATTAAATTTTTTTTTAATGTTTTCGTGCAATATTTATGTAAAATAAACATGGTACAAAAGGAAATATTACAAAATGCAAAGAAAACATTCTACTTTCAAGTGGAGATAGATGTTAAGATCAAGGTAGCATATTTTTTTATGCCACTTTCAATTTATATGGCATTTTTCTAATACAAACAGGATAAAAAATTGAATTTCTTGACTTTAATTATGATTTATATTTCTCGTGTATAAAAATAATTATCAGTAAATTAATGTACAAATAATTATTATATAAAATATATACTATATATATTTCCTCAGTATAATTAAGATAATGAAGTATGATGAACATCCAATGTACTAATGAATTAACACACACATAAAAATAAAAGTGAGAGATTTTGTAAAGCTACATTGCTCCCAAGCAAAGTCCTGATGAAAGTTCATTTTGTCTCTGACCTGTAAAAAGGAAAATGAATGTTTACATCTTATGAATCATGTGATATGTAACTTAGAGCAGGTGATGTGCTTGAAGAATGATTTATATCATCTGTTACAATATACAATAATTTCTGTCTTGCTTTGTAAATTATATTTATATACATACATAAAATCCTAAATGATAACAATGTATTGAAAATCTCATATCAATTTTTTTCAGCTATTAGAAATTTCTCTTTCTTTTGTTTTGACTTTGAAGTAAATTTTTTCTGAGACATTTTTGATGTTTCATAATTATATGAATTACAGAAAGAAATGTAGGAGAAAAAATTAATTAGCATATTTAATCAGTAAAATAAAACTAATTATTCATGTATCTTCTGTGTATATGAAAGAGATATCTGTATTAGTAAATATGGTATTGACTTAGAGTAGTTTTAATGTTCATTTTCCTAAAGGAATTTTCTTAATTTCTAAGAAGCATCGTTTGTTGTGCAAGAAACGGGGAACAGCAAATAAAAAAGCTTCTCTTACCATAAAAATGCTCAGGAAAGAAGCAATCAAAAAGCACAAATCATACATCCAAGACAATGTGTTTATTGCACTGTGATAAACATACCTGGAAAGAACTCAAAAGGGATTTGCTTACTGGAACAGACTTGACCTCTGTAGATTTGTGTGTTTCAGTTATAGAGATAAGATTTAATGATTTTGATGATACTTTTGAATGCGTAGAATGAGATGGAGTATTTTCCTAAACATAGTCTGAGCTACGAATGGTCCTCGCATAGAGGTGTGTACTGAAACTTTTTTTAATTCTTTCCAACTGTGTTTTCTGGAATTCTTTATTGTACTGGCTAAAACTTGTACTCTGATAATCTCGGCTCTGGGGTGTATAAAATACACAAACTGTGTTTCTGACTTACACCATCTCGGCAGGCAGTGTAATTAAAGTCAGTTATTAGTTAATTAGGTCAGTCTTATTAAATGTCACTTCTTACAACTTCATACTGTGCGTAGTGAGTTGAGACATTATTAGCTATTTAGTCTTCCCCCAAGAGAAATGAGGTTGCTGAACTTCAGGCTAGATTACTTTGTTTCCTTCATGGAATGTTTCCTACAAACTAATTCCTTCTGCATTATAAGAAATTAAGCATATTATATATATTCTTTTCATCATTTCTTTCTTGGGATATCCTATGTTTTATATGTACTATAAATTAACCTTCATGGTTACTGAAAGTCTGTTGACAACTAAAAGAAAAATATTTTCTTCCACAGTTTTATAGAATAGTATAAAACAATTCTAATTAAGAGGACTAAATAATTTACTACATTTTATGTTATTATTATTATTATTATTGCTGTAAATAAGAAAGAAATATAGCAATTTGTGAAAATAATGTAATAATTTGTAATGAAAATAATATGCTGTAAATAAGAAAGAAATGTAGCATATATGAAATTTTAACTTGTTAAAAATTCTAAAAAGTCAGTTTCCTTTTGAGAAAATCATTTATATATATATATATGTATCTAAAATATCTGGATTTCTTTATTAAAAATAACTGGAATATTAATTTGATATTTTTAATAGCTTAAGAAATCTTTGTAAATTAAGCTGATCTGCTTGCTTGTAGTAAAGTTTTAATGTAGAGTTAACTGCAGTACAATTTTTACAGTAAAAAAATAAATAAATAAATCCTTCAATTTTTTATGATTATTGGATTATTATGTTTTCATTATGCATTTTACTTTTAGTTGCCACCAGGAGTAGACATTGCAGATTGGTCAGTACTGTCAGAGAAAGATGCCACACCAGAAGAAGTTGCTAAAGCTGTTGTGAACATCATGGTTAGTTTGAAGAAAGCACTTGCATCACCCACAAACACACTTCAAAAATCTACAGCAATTCAAAAACGTAAATCACGGAAAAAACTAATGAAAACACGGAAGGTAAAAGTCCAAGATCAGGATATGCAAGAAATAGATATTGTTCCTGCTTTGTCTTCCAAAACACCCGTATGCAGAAGGGTTTATGAAATGAGAGAAGTCTCCGACATATCTCAGTCTAGTACTGATGAACCAATTTCTATAGTGAAGGTAAAAAGTAGTTGGTGGCGAAGATTCATAAATGCTTTGAAACATAAGAATTAAATAAGCTATTTTTACAAATGAATTTTAACAGATGTTTTATACTTTTGTAAAACAATCAATATGGACATGAGCTTTTTCTTTAGAACAGTTGAGTCAATTAATTTATTGTATTTTTCCCCCTTCATCAGATTTTCTTTTGAAATAAGCTCTAATTTATACTGGAATTACTTATTATGGACAAAAATGTTGATTGGCAATCAGATTATTTCTCATCAAATAATCATGTACAAATAGCATTTCATGTTCAGGAGCAGTTATGGTTTAATTTATTTTGACATTCATTTGTTAATGTGAATCTTGTCAGTTTTCTTTTTTAAATTTTTTTTTCGCTATTTCATATTTACATATTGATTTTAACAATTATTAAAAAAACTGTTTAAAAGCATTGATGTAGTTTAATATAATCTTCGGTTGTGAAACACTCTATAAATTTTTTAAACATATTTCATTCGTTAAATATGATAGTTTACAAATTGTTTAAATATACATATCTTTATTATATGCTATTTTATAATCTAAATATGAAAAATGTTATGTATATCCCAATGTATGGAATGTGATAAATTTTAAGGTCACTAACGTGCAAACATTAATTTCCAAAATGTATGTTTGTTCCTCATATTTATTTGCCTTTGTTCATATATCACATCATGTAAATATGTCTTCATGTCATTTTCACTAGCTTGTAATTAAAAATTTGTATATTTATTTAAAATATATATATACTTTATTTAAAAAAGTGCTTGTTGTTGAGTTTTATTGCATTTGAACTTTGAAATTGGAAGGGAGGAATCAAATGAAATAAAACTATGTGACATTTTAAAATTTTGTGACAAGAATTTAAATCTTTTATTTGAAAATTTCTCTTAAATACAAAATTGATAATTTTTAAGGTGTTTATGTAGCAAGTTGACAATATAAAAATAATCACACTGTTTTAAGCTCTATCTTACAAACTGTAGGTCAAAGGGAATTTTACCTCATGAATCTGTTCCCTGATATGGCTGGCGCATATGTAAATTACCTGTAAAATATTAATATTCATTATATTACTACTTACAAATTTACAATACACCAATATTAACAGCAAGCTGAGAAATCTGAATAAAATAGTAACACTAACTTAGTTTTACATTCTCTTCATGAAACAGTTTCAAGAATTGTTTGTTTATAAACAAAATATCGAAGACTATCTGCCTAAGGAAAGAGATGTTTTTATGAAAGATTTTCAAAGGGAAACTAGTTCATGTTATACATGGGAAAACTATGAAAATGCTCAAACAGTTTTAAGAATCTTAGGATGCAGTTTAATTATTGCATTATCTTATCTAATGCAGGAAGATAGTCAAATGCTATCTCTCTGCTTTCCTGAAGAATTTTAAAAGAGGAAAAACTGTGTTAAATTCATGTTACTGATGAAGATAAATTCCATACAAGCAATACTGATGCTGAGAAGCAAATCTTGAATGAATTGGCAACGTTCGGTAATCTTATCACTCATGTGAAATATATTATGCACCAAAATAGTTTTATTTGTTAACAAACCCACAAAACATCTTTTCATGACCTGATATTTTTAATACATTAAAATTAGCTTTCAGAAACAAAACACAATGCTTATAAACTCATCTAATCACTTCCCCCCAGACATACAATTAAAGTGCATTAAAATAGTATGTACGAGGCATGGCACAAAAACAATTGGAAGATGAGATATTATATGTCTGAAGTTAACTATTGAAACTTTTTAATAACTTTAAACTTTTTTTAACTTTTTTAAAAAAAAATTACTTCAACATGGATGGTATTTTAGGTTAATCTTTGGAATATGGTAACAGGTAGTTTGGTGACATTTTGGTACAGCTTCCATTCAGTCATGTTTAGCCTTTTTTATATAAATTACAAGCAACTTCTCTGCCAGCAAAATTTTGAAAATGTAATGCTGATTTTTGTTGTCATTTGTCGCTGATTTTATATTTTCAAATTATGAAAATATAACGCTTATTTTTGTTGTGTGACTTAATTATTATTTGTTCGGCGTGTTATTATTGTGTCTTAATTATGGTAACAGGTAGTTTGGCGACATTTTGGTAAGGCGATAAAGGTTACTAACTAGGACTTTAGCAATGTATTTTTTCTTTATTAATCTTCCTTTTTAGGATCTAGAGTGCATAAAAACAAATTTACCAGATCTTTAATATTCTGCCTAATGTTCAATTTTTTATAAATTATATTTAATGATCTAAACATTCTATGAGATTTTCTCTTGTTTATCAATCTTTATCTTGATTTCAGACATACTAAACAAACATCCCTAAATTTGGTTGACCTGAAAACTCAAGACTCTCAATTTCTTTGCAGATACAATTTTCATTCTTAATTTTGCATAAACTATTTCAATTATTACTCTAAATAAGTAAGTAAAATTTCATAACAAAAGCTATTATGTTAATATATTATGAAATTTTTTATTATGCAATATTTACATGTTTGCCTGTTATTCCAAGTTTCAATTTATTTTATAGAAATGATATATTTAAGAAAACCATTATTTGTAAATTTTAAACTTTTTTCACATAAAACTAAACAGCAAAACAATGTTTTGGACAACTTATCTGCTAAAATGCTTGAAAAAGCAAAAAATAAAAGTATGGGAAGATAGATTCGAAAACAATATATTGAGCCATCTAGTATTATGTAAACATCCTTTCATATAAATTAATGAGGCCAAAATAAAGATCCTCGACCATTTGCTAGATGAAGGTATTCTAACAATGACATTTTTTGCAATGTAGTAGTCCCCTTTCGAGAAGCATAACTCACGACCTTATTCTAATTCACTGCAAATGCACAAAACTTCAACATCTTAGGCAAAAGTTCAAGTCATAAAGGTGAAAGCATCTTTATGCAAATGAAGTGATTTAAATGCACTGTGGATTTATTTTATACCTTGCTTAAATTAGTTAGTCAATAAAGCAAACAAAAACCTGACTTATATAGTGACACTCCAACATCAAGATGCCAGCATCCTTATGAAGACTATGCTTCCATCTTAATAGTAATTGGTACCCTTATGAAGATTTCTCTCTTTCCAAACAGTAGCCATACATAAAGGTGTGGATCTCATTATCAAGTGGTCCCAGGTTACTATAGCAATTTCTAGTTTTTTTATGTCAATTTTTTTTTTTTTTTTTTTTTTTTTTTTTTTCTTTTTCTTTTTCACAATAATTATTTTTAATGTACCAAGGACTTTTGGCCCCTTCATATAGTTTTCTATTTGTTTTGAAGCACTTTTTTTTTTTAAAGTTAAAACAGCTTTTTTTCATACCTTAGCAGAATGTAAATGGATTTACTTTGTTATCTAGGTAAGAAATATATTTCATCATTTTACAGTTAAATAAATATAAAAATTAGAGAGACAGAAATTATATTTACCTGTAGAATTTCCCTCAGCATTTGTATATACAGAATACGTTGTTCGAACTATTTGATTAATGGCGTTATCAATAGCTTCTTGATTTTTTTGGAAAAAAGGATGTATTAAGAATTCGTAGATGATATCTGATCCATTCTTTGATACAGGAGCATAGCACCAAATCAGAAACATGCACTAGAAAATTATTTAAATAATCATTTCAAAGAATTATTGGAGAACCTGCAGATTCTCATTATAATATTTATAATATTAATTATTATATTAGATATTACTTATAACGATATGCTATACTATAATAAATTAAATAAAATAGGATCAGACTACTATTTAAAAAAATAATTTCTCATTTGTTTTTAAAACCCTAATGTATATTCTAAATCATTTCCACGTATTTTCAATCACAGTTCTCTTTTACATATACATATGTACACATATAAATAAGTATTTCAGACAGGAGTGAGAAATCAAAATTTTTTTGAAACAAAAAATATTTTAAAACAGAATAGTCAGTTCTGTTAAAAATAAATTCAGACCTCATTACAAACATAAATGACACAGTTCACAAGCTAACATCTTATGCACACACAGAAAGAAACAGCAATTTAAAATTTAACAAATCTGAAACTCCACTTATAAAAGTCACTACAAATAATAATTTATTATGCTACAAAGGTAAATTTTGATACTCACACTTCCAAACAGAGGGTCACAGGACCTGCAGCAGGGGTCAACAAAAATTTTAGCAGTTTTGAATATTTTTTTAACTTATTATAATAATTTTACACAACGTATCTGAAAATAAAGATAAGACGATACAGAGAAATAAAAAAAAGAAAACGTTTCAACGCATTCTTTTTATAATATAAACATTCATTTTCCTTGCTTTGCATGTGACGCTGCCATTTCACCTCTTACCTGTTTAAAAATTTCACATTGATATACGTCTCAAAATTAGAAATTAAAGTTAATGACCTAAAACTGCAATAGTATATTACAGTACAAGTGAAAAAAAATTGAGTTTCACTCACGCGTGTGTTGGATTTACGTAATACTTACTGGGGGTCGTGAAAAATTCTCAGAGATAAAAAGGGGTCACGACTGAAAAAAGTTTAAGAAACCCTGGCTTAAGAATAAAATCACTCTCTAATCCTATTTCTGAAGACTGCATGAAAATAAACCTTTGAATAAGTAAGTAAGTAAGTAAAACAAGGTAAAGCAAGTAAAACAACCTTTGAATAACCTTGACATTATTGTAACAGATATGAAGTTTATAGGTTTTCCCTCTAAAAATTTTGGCTTTTAAAGTTAAAAAAATCTTTCCTCCAAAGTTAGTACGATTTCCTAAAAAGAAGTCTAATTAGATGATAGCAAGAGCACATATTTTTATGAAATTTGATTGGTTCAACAAGTTTTAAAGATTATTTTATCCAATGATGAACTTTTTTTTTTTTTTTTTTTTTTAAATTTAGGTGACTAATCTCTTCTGTACAGTTTCAGGCAATATAACTGACATAGCCTGGATAGTAATGTGCTGGCTATTCCAATTAATTAGCCATTATGAAGTCAATTATTTTGAGTGTATCAATGTGTACTGTAGTCTGAAAATATCTGCTGATCACTGAATTCTGCATTTCAGAAAACTGCTACAGCTATGATAAATAATAGGCATTGTGCTGAAGAAGTTATTTCTATAAGTTACTATATAATTTTAATACTACCAAAACCAAAAACATACATTTGCTTCTAACTGGTAGAGAAACAGACTGAGACAGAGGATTTTTTCCCATTGTCATTGATGAAGCCTTTAAAATATTTTCCCTCTTACCAATAAAAACACTTTAATGTTAGATTCTATCATTTATAAAATTGCATGGATTTTCCGGTTAAATTTTCAGGTAATTATTTTCTTGCCTATGAATAGAATTCAATGTTGGAAGATTCGAACCCCAATTTTAATTCTTGAGGAATTTATAGTATATCTTGTCAGCGTCCTTTGAGAGATATTGGCCAAACTAAATAAGTTTTAAAATTTCACATCAAGGAACAGGAATCTTATGTCCAAAAAGAGGAAATAAAAAATTTTCAATAGTCAGTCATTGTTGGAAACTGTACCACAATTTTGATTTTAGTTCCAAGAAAATTATCCACAAAGCTTCTTCATTTGGTAAACTGGATTTACTTGCGGCTTTCGACACTAAAAAAAAACTTGCCTTTTTAATTAACGATCTTAATTCCAATCCAGTTCTTCCGAATACTTTTAAAATTGTAATACTTTAGTTTTTAAAGTTTCATTATTACTTTCTTGGTGTTTTCCTGTTACTGGAACTGAACTCATACCAATGACAAAAATTGATGAGATCTTTTACACAAAAATAAAAAAAATTATTACAAATAAAAACCAAAAAGGAAGAAAGAATGGTACTTATGTATTAATGCAACAACCCCTGAAGAAGAGGGACTTGTATTTGATTGCCCACCAAATCAATAGAGTTTTAATCAAAATCTACTGCAAAATAAGATTGCTGTTTTGCCTAATTATAAATAGACTAGCTTAATAAATTTAATACAGATCATCATCAAAATTTGAAATTTTTTTGGTGCTCTCAATAGTTTGCTTTGCATTAATTGTCCTAATTGCTTTTTAAGAAACTTTTCTCCTCTTGTTCTCAAACTCTTTGACAGGATTTGAAAGTATTTTTTTTGTGAATGTGACCTAAAAAATAACCATTCTTTTTTTTTTAAAAAAAAAAAAGAACTGAAGACACTTTAATTAAATTAAAATAACATACAAAACTAATAGCCAAACCACTTTTAGTACTTTCTGATATGCGTGTATATAAACATACATACATTTCTGAGTCTGATCCTGATAACAAAAAAGTACAAAAAAAAAAAAAAAAGTTTATGATTCCTTTAAGTGAGCCACATTATGGCCCATGAATGCAGAAAGCTAAGACCAAGATTTTGCCAAAGATGCCAAAATTGCAACATGCGGTTCACAACTATGCTAAAATTGCCATAGATGGCATCATCATCTACAGTCATACTGAGAAAAATATCCACAGAAGTAAAAAGCTGTCTTGCAGGATGCATAAATATCGTTTGACAACATGGTGCATTGAGTCATCAATACTTTTTTGCAGCTTTTGATAGGGGTGCTGAAAATTATAAAGTAACCAAACTTGTAAGCAGTCATGATGTGCTATTCAGAGGATATTTAATAATAAAATAAAATATTGGTTACTTGTGTATCATCCTGTTGACAAGTATCTCAGTTTGGCACCGTTTATAAATAAGCAAAAACACTCATATCATCTTGCTTTCATTTGATATTGTTGCATGGGTACGGGTTTGTAACAAATTGAATGCACAGGTCCTATAAAAGTTATCAAAAGAAACAGAATGCTAGAATTTTCCTCAGAGATATTTGTACAAGTGTTCAAAATATCATGCAATATAATTAGTAGTTATATTTTAAACTGCTAAAATACAACACAGTACAAAGCGTTATCTAAAGATAAGGCTAACTTTGACTTATCTCGGTTCACGTGGAACTATAAATCACAACAACAGTAACTAAACACTAAACAACTACTGAGCTGAGATATTCTCTCTCTGCCTTTTTATAGCTTTCAATCGGCCATGAGAAATAGTTCTAGCATTTCTGCTTCTTGAGATTTCTGGAAAGCAAAACGAGTAGAATTATGGTTACAGTTAACTTAGTATTCAATTACATTTCTTCAAATTACATATAAATTACTGAGATATCCATTTATTCAATGTTAAATGCACATGCTCCTGTATTTTTACTTTCACAGCACAGCTTTCTCTTAAAACTTATCTCGCATTGCATCGCACGGGGAAATAAAACAATTTTACAAAATTTGTAACAATATAATGTCAATTAATTCTCAATAAGCCACATTTTGTCTTTATAAATAAGGATCTAAATTAACTGTTATTGTACTCTTTTTTTTTTTTTTTTTTTTTTTTTTTTTACAATTAAAAAAATAATAAGTTGAGACCTGCCTTCTACAGGAAGCAAGCAGTGGGTTATTTTTGATGTGATAGGATCTTATCATCAGAGAAGTGTGTATTAATGGACATTATATGGTCAGCTGAATATGGGTGGGATATAAAACGGTAACAGATAGAAAATTAGCAGAAATTTTGTAATTTTCCTATTTCAGCATTAGGAATGTCCTTAGACGAGTCTCCTACATTTTTCTTGAATTCAGTGAAATTGTTATTTACACATGCATTTATCATTCATGACTTTGAAAAAGTTGCAAAAAATATAAGATCTCTGATGTGGCCTTCTAATTGCCAGTTCTTAGAGGGTTACCATTCAATAGAACATACAATTTTAAACCCATCTTCCCAACTTAATCAATTTTAAATTGCTTAACAAGCTGAATGATTAAAAAATAAGTTTCCTTCTTAATTTAAATCTGTTTATTTTCATTTTTTTTTAAATATATGCAGCTGATAATTTTATTATACATCTAATTGCAGAATTAAATGCATTACAAACAATTCTTATAATTAAAGAAGGAACATCTCTGTAAGAGAAAAGTGCATTGAAATACACTCTTTCCAAGTGTTCTGAATATTGAGGCTCTATACAAGTCTTTACCACTTAGTTGAACTATACATAAACATATATCAGAATGAAATACACATGTATAAATCATTCATCAAATTCATTAATCAATACATTCAACTCTGTATCCACCTGCAATGATTCTCATGTTCTTGTATTTATTAATCATATAATAAATTTTCAAACTGAGGATAATGGATAGTCATATTAGGAATAAATTAAATAAAGGCAGAATAAATTTTGAATTTGAAGAGCACTTTTTCTTTAACTGAAAAGAGTACCTTCAAAAAAGGTGTGGTGGTGTATTTAATCATGGCAAAGCACACTAGGGCTATTTGCCTAAGGGGAGGGATGCCTTCGTAGAGGACTTTCTAAGGGAACTGGCTCGTATACACGTTACACATGGGGAAAACCACGAAAACACCCATGTAGCCAGCCCGTTTGCGGGATTCGAACCTTGGATCGAACTACCAGTGTTCAGTGACTTTACCGCTTGGCCGCTGGTGGGACCCCCTCAAAAAAAAAAAAAAAAAAAAAAAAAAAAAAAGAGGGAAAATTTGTTATTAATTTCTGAGGCATTGCATTTACATATTTCAGGTAAGTAAACTGAAAGGATTTTCTTATCTTTTTTTCTTAAGACCTTTTCAACTTTTACTGCTTATGGAATTATTTGTGGTGCTACTTTGGTAGACGGTTGCACGGATTTTGGCGAGTAATACAACTTATGGTAAACCCATTGCTGGATAAGTTATTTATGGTAACCGATACTTTGTTGTCATTTTATTAAAAAATAATGCATTTTATTATGCATAACTTCCGTGTTTTAAATATTATTTATGGCTTCTAAATATTAAAAATCAATTTAATTTTACATTTTTATTTGAAATAAAAATTTTGTTGTTTATAATATTTTATATAATTTTATGCTGTTGATGATGTAATCAATGACGTCACCTTACTTAAAAAGTAATTGTTTTATTAATATCTATAAATTTAATCTAATGTTTTAAACATTATTTATGGCTGTTAAATATTAAAATACAATTTATCTTTGCATTTGTTTTAAAAATGATTTTATTATGAATGATTATTTAAATAATTTTAATTCTATGCATGATGTAATCAGCTCCCTAATTGGTTACTGAATATTTGTGCATTACCGCGCCATTTTAAAATTTTATTATTCATCTCTTCAAATTTGTCAGATTTCAAATGGAATGGATATCTTCATTTCGAAAATGAATGCTGTTATTGGTAATTACCAAGAATTATTGGTAATGGAATAAAAAAATTGCCCTTTGAGACCTTATTTTGGCCAACCTGTCTTTCCTAATTAAAGATTTATTTATAAATTGTTAATAGCGTCAGAGGAAATTTATTTTAAATTTTTGGAGGAAATGACTACTTCTTCAATGAAGTGCGAGATATGTGGATAACAGATGAAGATGGTTAAAAGAGACGATTCCATTATGATTTCGATTTTTTTGTGGTACTTATCAATAAACAAGAGGTTAAATTACTCAAAAAATGTAAGTACATATTTTTCTTTTATTTTATAATTGTATACTTCAATTTTTGTTAAAAAAATTAATACACTATTTTTAAAAATTGCTGAGATAATTATTGTCACATATGTTTTAATGTTAATTATATTTCATATAACGTATTTTAAAGTATTTGAATTTAATAATATTCTAATTCTTTTAAAAGTTGGTAGGATGGTTTTTAATTCGATATTCAATTTCAGTAATTTTTTAATTTAATTAAACGTTGGCACAATGTTTTTATAGCGGTGTTTTTATTCTTTTTCTTTTGCTATATGAAAGTAATAATAGCCTTACTTTAGTATTTTATACTCATAGTAAATGTATTTATTTACACTTGCCTGCCATCTTAAAAAACATTTTCAACAAAAAATTAATCCAATTACTTTTAACGATGAATACTTTACTATGTGTAAAAACAGCGTTTTTCAAGATGGCTGACGATTGCAAAAATAGCGCCAACGTAAATCGCCAAAAGTCCGTGCAACCGTTTACCAAAGTAGCACCTTATTTGTGAATAAAGTGCTATCTGCTTATGAGTAATGATTTATATTTTCTTAAAACTTAAACAATGATATAGATAGCAAAGACAATGGTATAAATTTCATGTATATTTGTTTATATCAGATTCATACCAGTGTGCTAAAAGCAGCAGTTTAAAGCTTAATTTTTTAAAAAATATATTATAATTTAGTTGTTGGCATATTATTTACTTTATATTATATTAGGTGGCAGATTTCACTTTATATTAAGAAGTAGGATGGAAGCACTTCCGCAGAGAACCCGGGGTAAAATCTTAGTATACGGTGCAGCCTTGGCGCGATTTTGAAAATTATCGCCAACACCAAAAATTACCAAAAGAACGTCTATGTATATATAGTGATAGTATACCATACACTATATACTATCACTATATACATAATATATACTATGTATAACTATATATATTATTTGAATACCCGTTTACTGCTCATCGTATATGTCCCGTTTTTACTGCTCATCATAAAAGTCGGCAAAAGTAGCCAAATCCCGTGTGCACCGGATACTAGGATTAAACCGAACCCGGTAAATGTAAACATCGCCAACTTTGGCGATAATAGTTCAAACCTGGTAACCTAGTTAATTCATCCTATTCGCTTATGCGAAGGTTGTCGTTGTTCGCATTTGGAGATTTATAATATTTTTTTCTGAATTTTTTAACAACGAATAGATAAAAATATTTTCGCATAATTAAAGAAGTTTTCGTCGAAAGATGCCATAACATGCCTAAAACATATCTTTTGTTTCAAGTATTATACAATGTTGATACTGTTAGATACAAATCAAAATATGAAATATTCATAAACTGTCTTTTAAAATTTTGATTTAAAACATACATATAAGTCGGTAAAATCCTAGTATATGGTGCAGCCTTAGCGCAATTTTGAAAATTATCGCCAACACCAAAAATGACCCAAAGAACGTCTATGTATATACTATACACTATTTACTATCACTATATACATAGTATACTATGTATAACACTATATATTCTTTGAATGACTCGTTTTTACTGCTCATCATAAAGTCGCCAAAAGTAGCCAAATCCCGTCTGCACTGGATACTAGGATTAAACCTATAAGTCAATCATATTCATTTGATGAAGTTCTCTTTTTGGTTAATCTTTGGAATATGGTAACAAGTAGTAATCGCAAACTGCTTGCCGCTTTTTTAAGAATTGCACATACACGGTATCCATGTACACGTCGACCTATTTTCACTTAAAAAACATCCCAGAATTGCACAAAAATGGCATTCCGCACACTCTTGACTTTATCCATGTACACTGCTAAAGTCCTAGCTAGTAACCTTTATCGCCTTACCAAAATGCTGCCAAACTACCTGTTACCATATTCCAAAGATTAGCCCTCTTTTTATCATATTTAGATAACTTTTAATATTTATACTTTTGCTGTAAGCTTTCCACTCTATAAATAAATTCAATTACAAATCTTATTTGTCATTTTCTGTTTACTAGCTTATAAGACACATGCAGATTACTTTCAATTTTTTTTTTTTTTTCTTTTACTCAGACGTCAAGGGAAAAGTTAAATTATTTGATTAAGAAATTGAAACTGAAAAACATTACTAATTTTAATAATTTACCTTAACAATCCAATATCCTGGCAACCACTGAAGGAAAAATAGAAATACTTCCAAAAAATTGACAGAAGAAAATAACAGCCAGTATATTAGCCACTTTTTTTCTGGTTCAGTTCCTGGTTTTTCTAAGGCCTTGATTCTATTACATGCGGGAAAAAAATGCTATTATATATACATCTTATTTTTTTTAAAAATATCACAAAAAGGAAAATTTGAAACTTACGTCTTAAAACTTGGATACAGAAAGCCAACTGCAGCACATACCATCTGAATTCCATAATGAAATAACAAAGTAAAGAATGACAATGCTATAGCACCTATTACGAAAAGTTAATTTTTTTATCAATTCAGTGCAAATAAAAAAATATTTTCGAGATAAATACGATATTGAAACAGTTGCCTACCAACTACAATATAGACCCGATTAACTCTTGTTGATTTTTCAGTATAATCCAGAACTGGCTTGAACCAATTGTTCTTACTTAGCAGCCTTTCTAACCCTTTAAATTGTTCTGAATTTTCTAATTTCTGTAAATTTAGAGAAGTATATGCGCTTCCGAATGCCATCTTTAATTAAGACACGCCAGTCTCAAATTTGCAGGGAAGTAAAAGAATTCTTTAAAATATAAAATTTTGAAGTTCGTGCGCGAACTGTTTACAGGCACGGACACGATTTTTGCTTTGCATGTGACAATACCTGAATGTTGTACAACTCTTTTATCTTTGAGATAATCTGAGAATAAAGGCAAAAATGAGATAAACTTTAGACAGATTAACCTCTAACATTAGGATTTTTTTTTTTAATTTTTAATCTCAACTGATTTTATTTATCAATATGTCGAAGTACAGCCGATAACTCCGCCCACAATGAAAACTGTCACGAAATCTTGAATTTGTTTACGTTCTGCAACGGAGGTAGGCGCTGTGATCACGTATGATGGAGGCAGGATCTTAGAGGAGCTCCTAAATTTTCAAAGATGTTTTTCACAAAATATCCATTTATTTAAGAAAAATTTTTGCGAATATCCTCTACATTGTCTCGTTCTCAAAACGGAAAGTTCTCCTGGAGGTCTTATCTTCTTTGCAATATTTTACAACACCAAGACGGAACATTCAGATAAGTAGAACTTCTTTTCTCTAAGCTAAATCAAATATCTGTCACTAAAGTACCTTTAAATTCATTTATTTATTATTATCATTATTATTATGCTCATTTTATTATGTTCTGGCATTAAATACTTAATAATTGCTTTAAATCAGCGGTTCCTTTTTTTTTTTTTTTTTTTTTTTGTTTTTTTGGTTATCATCTCGTAGGGATGCTATCCTTATCAGTAGCCCTTATCAGTAGTGTAGTCTTTTAGCGTTGGTCACCCATCGCGGCCTCCTTGAGGAATTTCTCGAGAGGCAAAAAACAGGATCTTGGGCCTCAATGAATGTATAGATTTGTAGTTTTTGCTCCTTTAATCTATATTTCCTATCTATTTAAATTAAAAGCATATATTAATACAGTGAGCCTCAAATTGATAAAATAGAACACATATAATAAATTATGACCATTAACTTAATAAATAAATAAAATGCTTATTTTTTTAAAAAAAATTAATTAATATTAAAATAAAAAAATCTGTAATTTATTTACTTATTTATTTTTGCTGATGTGTTCTCGCCTTGTTTTAGATTTATGACTTTTTCTGATGGTGTTTTCTGAATATATGAATACGTTGGAAACCGCAATTGATGATGTTACTTAAGTTAATGTAATATTATATGCATCTTGATCTTATGTGTCTTCTGTTACTGTGTCTCATGGTAGAGGCTAACATATTGTTTCCCATTTTAAAAAATAAAAGTTTAAAATTTAAAATTTTTAAATTTTAGTTTCCCTGTTATAGCAAAAGTTAGCTTCTAAACTAGACTGTTATGTGACTGGACCCTCAATATATATATTTTATTATTAATTTTCCCCCATCTTCACATCTATTCAGCTTTACAAAACACACTCATTACACACACCTGTAAGACTCTATTTAATGTAAATGACAACAACTTCCTTTGACTACACTCATGGACACAATCGTAGTTTTTTTTTTTTTTTCTAACAAAATTCTCTGACTTCCTTTCCTTTTCATTGTATAGGCCCCCCTTTTTTTTTCATTATAAATGTAATTTTTTTTTCCTCTCCATTATTTTTGGGCCATTTATTTTTTACTTTATTTTGTCCCATCTTTTCTTTCTGGCCTTTCGAACTCGTATAAAATATACGAAGTTCCTTTTTACTCTCCTCTGAAATACGAAATTGCCCCCCTTTCTATATACCTTTCCTTCGCACCTATGCTTGATTTTTCGCCCATCGTTGCAGAAAGACTTAGCGGTCTGTCCGTTCTGCACAAGGAGGTTAGAATAGAAGGAGGGAGGGTTCGCCGTTTCCTCCACTATCGGCGAATGAAACCTCGGCCGAACAAGCGGCGTCCATGTTTGTGACTTCAAAACATTGCATTACGTCAGTGACATGTACGTGTTTCTAAGCTGTTCCGTGCATGTATTTTCCAGTAAAAATATGTTAAATTTATAATGAAATGCCTCGCTACTGTTGAATTTTTGTTTTATACTTTAAAAAGTTGATATCCATAATAAATAAAGATGATATCCATAATTTACTATGTAGAGCAAATTATTAAGAAATAGTTCGAAATCTAAATGCATGCGCAAAACATTAAAGCCTTTAAAAAATGATGTTTCTGCATATTTCACGGATTTGCTTAGGTTTCATTAGCAACCTGTTGGGTGTACTTCCCAATTTTTCCTTTGAAAAGTGATATTTCTGATTTATTCACAATATTATCATAATTTATTAAAGAATCATTTCATATACAAAGTTTAAGGTATAGGAAAGAAAGTTATTTTATTTTACTATGCTTAAATACATCAGCTTTTATTAATAATACACTAAAACAGAAATTCACATATTATTTATTGGCTATAGCAGTTGTAATAGCTAATTTCAGGAGACTGGTACTTGATGCAAATAGTATTTCATTTTTTCAAGCACTTATTGGCATACTTTAAGAATTTAAATAATTCTTAATTTCAATTAGAAAACACATTGTGACTTTTATCCTTTTATCAATTTTTAGAAATATTTTAGGGGAAGGGAAGATTGTTTTTGTGGAAACCTGAGAAAAGTGTTAATTTTGATTAAGCTACGGTAAAGGAAATAACTTCATGGAATCAGAAATTCTAAAATGCTGAACAAATAAAAACAAACAGCAAATAGATTTGCATAATATATGTCAAAGTGACAGCTCATTAAGGGACGATGGATTTACATGGTTGCTCAGCTCAGTGCATCTCCAAGTTAAAAAAATTACAAGATTATTTAAATTATATTCTAACTTATTTGATATGCTTTCCTGATCAGAAAATTTCTACGCATAATGGGAAAATGTCTTTGTCTGGTATTGAATAAAAAAATTCAGCAGTGAAAAAAGTTTTGCCAATTTTTATTAAAATCATCACAATACCACAGTACAGCTATTCCTAATAGATTACAAAGGTATCTAAAGATGTTTATAAAAAATAAATTATATTCAATTCTATCCTTGGCAATTAAGTGAGAAAATGATGTTTTAAAGAGAATTCAGAAGTTTACATACAAAATTACAAGCAAATTCCTTTTATTAATTTACAACACTTTCTTCTTCATAAAACAGTAGATAAGTATAATAAAATATTCATTATATATATATTAATCATTTCTAGAAACACGCAACCAAGTATTTTTTTAACTTCGGGTTATTTACTAAACCTTACATACATAGAAGAAATACACCAGTAATGTCTGATACCTCCCTCCCCCTGGTATTCGAGGGGAAAAGTTTGTACAACTCCCTCTGGCGATTGATTGCCGCAGGGAAGAGTCAGTTAGGGTTTAGATAGCGTCGAAGGTGACTGCACGATTATCGCAGGCGTGCACTCACCGTATGTCTTAATAGGACTACACGATAATATGCAGGCGTGTACTCTCCAATTCACTTTAATTAATGTTAATCTTATGTAAATATTTTGTAATCTACTTAATACCTCTTATATATATAAAAAAATAAAATAATGTGTGAGAAGAAAGAAGTCCCATTATTGGATTAACACCACGGATGACAGCAAACCAAAGAACCTTTCAAAAATCACAACACCTATATAAGTTTTTGGATACATCTTTCCACATGTTCAATTGTGTAAATATTTTACTTAATTTTATCACTATACTGCCCAGAAATTTGTAAGTTTATGCAAAAAATTTTTAACAACAGAACAGTTTATCTTAACTTAAAAAAGTGAATAATAATGAATATATAAAGAAAAGCATTGCTTTATTTAACACCTTTACAATTAATAAAAATAGTAACAATTGATTTCGTACTTTTCATGAAAGTTATAAAACGAATCACCTAAAATGTTCAAATTATACAATTTAAATCCTACCATATATCATTGTATCTTAAGGAAGGAAGATACCAGCTATAAACAGAAACATTAAAATGTATTTAATTATTAAACAACCTATTTTAAGTACTTTTTTTTCACATCTGGAAAGAAAACCACATGACATTGGTTCTGCCAAGAAGGTTAGAATAGAAGGAGGGAAGGTTCAACTCAAACGGTGAAGCTTGGCGGCCATCTTCCTGTTATCACCGTGACTTGTGCAAGGAAGTCTGTCATTGCAACATTTTTTTTCTTTTCTTTTTGAAGCATGTCAGCTTGTGTTGCATATGGATGCACAAATAGATTCTCGAAAAAAATTCCGGGCATTATTTTTCACACGTAATATGACAACTATGTCAAAAAATATCACAATGTCATGTGGTTTTCTTTCCAGATGTGAAAAAAAAGGACTTAAAATAGGTTATTTAATATAACTATAATCAAAATATATTAAATACATTTTAATGTTTCTGTTTATAGCTGGTATCTTCGTTCCTTAAGATAGAATGCTATATGGTAGGATTTAAATTGTAAAATTTGAAACTTTTAGTTAATTCGTTTTGTAACTTTCATGAAAATCAATTGTTACTATTTTTATTAATTTTAAAGGTGTTAAATAAAGCAATGCTTTTCTTTATATATTAATTATTATTCATTTTTTTAAGTTAAGATAAACTGTTCTGTTGTTAAAAATTTTTTGCATAAACTTACAAATTTCTGGGCAGTATAGTGATAAAATTAAGTAAAATATTTACACCATTGAACATGTGGAAAGATGTATCCAAAAACTTATATAGGTGTATTTCTGTAATTCAATTTAATTAAAGGCAGTTTCTTTGAGATTAATAAATATGAAATGCGCATAAACTGAAATCAATGAATTCACATAAATCTGTTTTATTTTATTAAGATTTATTTTCTAACCTAAGCAAAACCGTGAAATATGCAGAAACATCATTTTTTAAAGGTTTTAATGTTATGCGCATGCATTTAAATTTCGAACTATTTCTTAATAATTTGCTGTACATAGTAAATTACGGATATCATCTTTATTACTTTAAAACAAAAATTCAACAATAGCGAGGGATTTCATTATAAATTTAACATATTTTTACTGGAAAATAAATGCACAGAACAGCTTAACACGTACATATCACTGCCGTAATGCAATGTTTTGAAGTCACAAACATGGACGCCGCTTGTTCGGCGGAGTTTCATTCCCCGATAGTGGAGGAAACTGCGAACCCTCCCTCCTTCTATTCTAACCTCCTTGGGTTCTGCAACGTTCAGATTACATGATGTGTAACTAGCGGCTCCTTACGGAAGGCCTGTTATGCGCATGCTCACGGACATGGTGAAATGTATTTATTTCCAAATGATCATTGGGCTACTACATTTGGCTATTATGCGCCACTTGGCGTTGTTTCTATCAATTATCGGAAAATTCGAATGTGAGAGTGGTTCCTTTTTCACTTTATATATAAATAATATTTTTCACACATATGATAACTGTTTTAAATGCTGAAAATGAAAGATATGCTATTTATACAGAGTTCATTGCGAACAATGAAAACTGAACAGTTAAATATTAAAATTCTTTCCGTGAAAACAATCACGTTCAGCTTCCGAGCCATCACTAGGCAGAAGAGACATTTTTCGAATATTTTGATAGTGCTTCTGAGAACAAAATAAGAGAAATTCCTGTCATAAAAATAAATATTTTGGGTGCTAGTTTCCCTAAGAAAGGTCCTCCATGGAAGCATCCCTTCCCTTAGGCAGATAGTCCATATGAAGTTAACCTAACCTGAAAGTAATAATTTTATTATGGATTGATTTGAAGACATCTTTAACAAAAAAAAAAAAAAAAAACCTACAAATTTCAGAATTTTTTCTCTAATAACGATAATCATATTTATTTAGTTTTGGAATAATTATTTGAGTATTTTCCATTTATATATAACTTTAATGCTCATGTAGATTACAAAAAAATATTTTCCTAAATTTTAAAATGTTCTATGGGAATCAAAGCTATTACGTTTAAAGAGATTTGCTAGTTTAATTGAGAATAATGAAATTTGTGCTAGCTACCTAACAGAAGGAATATCTTCACTGAGAACTAAGGGATTAGGATTATTTGGATTATGTAAAAGTATTTTACAGATATCTGCCTTAAGGAGGAATGCCTCACGACCAACAATAGAAACTTCCACAGAAGCTCTAGGGTTATATCAGAATCTCCTTCTAAACAAACCTTCCAACTTCATGATTGAAATTCATCGTTGCATAATATAGTAAAATTAACTTTCTTACATCAGATTTCAACCGCTTTATATACCTATTATGCAGTCATTTTATTTCTATGGTTATATTATTTATGCCCCATTTTAGAGAATTTTAAAAATGCAAATTAAAAAAAAATAATAATGAAATAGTGGCAATACATGTTTACTGACTTTCGTAAATGTTTCTCTTATGTAGTGTGATTAATTGAGTATGACGTACTTCTTCATTTATGCTTTCATCACCTATAAATTTAGATTTTAGAAGTATTAAATGTTTAAACATTATTTGTAATAAGATGTTCTTAAACGAGTTTTGTAGTTCTTAAACAAGTTTTGTGATTTCATAAAGTAAGAAAATTGCACAAATCAAAAATAAATTTTTATTTTACTAAAAAATCATATAGTAATCATCTATAAAAATTTCATATACTATTTTAACACTTGAAAAATAAGGAAATGTAAGAACTCAATAACAAGTTTTAAAGTACATAATAAATTACAAAAAGGGAAAAAAGAAAATTATCTTGCAGTTTCGGATGCAAAAATTTTATCATAAAATGTTTTTACTTGATTTTCAGCTACACCGCATACTAATAATAGTAGCAAGTAATAAATTTCTTCAGTTTCATTTTCAAATAAACTGACTTAAATCAAACATCTGAATGTTAGACACATAATTTGAAAAAAGATTCTTTTTTTTTTTTTTTTTTTTTTTTGCATATAACCATAACTTGATTTTTAATGCTGAGAACAAGCATAAAATATCTAAATTATATATCCTAACTTGTTATACGATTACACTTAGATAAAGCAAACTTTGTAATAAAGACATAGTTTTTAAGGTTTGAAATAATTTTCAAAGCAAAAACTTCAAACATCCAACTTCTAACACAAATGCGAAACACTTTATATTAGCTCTACATACAATAGTAATAAATAATTACCTAGGTTTGAAATATTTTTTCATGAATATAAATAAACAGGTATTTAATGTTCTCATGTCATTTTCAGGAACAACATGCATGAATAGATTCACATAAACTCTACATTAAATAATAGCTACATTATTTGAAAGAGTATTAATGCTATTAGTCAATATCCAAAACACTTTCTTCAAAATTAGAAAAACTCCATATATTAGAATCAAACTTGTGATTAAATTCACATCAATTATGCATTTGGACATGGCAGATACAATCTGAAAAGGGCCTAATTGATTTAAGTGAATAACCGCAGCCTTGTGTCAAATGATATAAAAACCCTTTACATTCAAATTTTGTCAGAATCATACAACATTTTTTATAATAATTCTATTTACATCAGAGTTCCATTATTACCTACATTTGAAATTACCAACATATTTATAAATAAGGAGGATAACAGTTTTCTGATTTTATTCTCAGAAACATAATGTGCATGAATAGATTCATATACGCCGAATCTTGAACACACTAATTTAAAGAACCTTAATGCCATTAACTAATTTCCAAAAAATTTTCTTCAATACAGCAAAAAATCATGAAACACTCAGATCAAAGCAGAATCAAATTTGTGATTGAATTCACATAAATCATGCATTTGAACATGGCACATACAATTTGACAAGAAACGACATTGTTTCGACTGCTATAAAGGCCCTTATATCCAGATTTTACTCGAATCATGAAACATTTTTCAAAAGTTATTATTACTTGTATTAGAAATATACCTTCATGAATATAAATAAGCAAGTAATCATTTTTTTTACTTCACTCTAAGAAACATCATGTAAATAAATAAATTTTTATTAACCTTTTAAACTATAAATATACTACTTTGAGGGATTTTTAATTCTATAAAGTTATAACAAAAACACTCTTTTTCAGTAGCGAAAAGCATTTTAAACACCACGATTTTACAATAATTATGTATATGATTAAGTTGACATTAACTAATTATTTTAAATTAGACATAAACTTTTGAAAAGGGCCTTATGACTTAAGTAAATAATTGCAGTATGTATTTTTATAGATAAAAAGGACTTAAATAACTAGATTTTCATTTAAAAATACGGTACAATTCCGTTATAGGGACCGCAAAAAATCACCAAAACTATTGTTGATGCCAAAATAATTATGGCAACCTTAACTCAAGAAAAGCATAATAATAAAAAATAACTATCTAAGAGTATTATTTTAATTTAGATGAAAGTTTACTTTCATATAATACACTTTATTATTATAATTTAATATAAACAAACGGCTAATTGTAACTGTAAGAAAGCATTATTGTAACTATCTAAGATTATTAATTTAAGTTGATGGAAGGTTAACTTCATATATTACACTTTTTTGTTAATTTAATTTATCAAAAAAAAAAAAAAAAGGTTAAAAATAAGTGAAATTAAACGGGAGGCATAAAATTTTTAAGATCCTGCAACATTGCAAAAAAAATTTCAGGTTTTTTTTTTTTTTTTTTGAAAATGTCTATACATAAACTCGGACAAATAAGAATTGAAATGTGCCCCGATGGTGTTTATTACGCCATTTAGCACTGCCCCACAGTCGCTGTATCGTTTGCGTATGGTCCCCGTTTCGGGGTCCACAAAATTCTAGTTGTGGTTGACAGTAAAATGTTCAATGCCGACATATCGCAGTTCATCCAACTTATATGATTTCTAGCAGTCAGTATAAATAATGCTTCCTTCTGTGACATTTTCCTTTATGATGTTCGAACATCAGTGGCCGAGCGATAAAGTCGCTGAACACTGGTAGTTCGGTCTGAGGTTTGAATCCCGCAAACGGGCTGGCTGTATGGACAATTTAATGGTTTTCTCTATGTGTAACGTGTATGCAAGCCAGTTTCCCTTAGAAAGTCCTCCACGTAGGCCTCTCTTCCCTTAGATAGCCCTCGAGGCTTTGCTCTAATCACATAAACCAAACCAAACCTTTATGATGTTCCATAAGGTTTTCACCGATCGATCTGGAATAGCGACTAAAACATTGTTTTGATTCTCTGCAGAATCCACCGAAAACCCATTGTGGCAGAAGAAGACGTCCAATGTTATTCTTGCTTCTACTGAAAAGGCTTTTGTCTGCATCATAATTTTTTCCACATCCGCCGAATTTCAACTTAGGCTGAGATATTAAAGCTATGGCACACACCTCACGCATATCTTCCAGTCTACAGTTGTATTGTGGTTCATCTTCAGTTGGAGTTCACAAAATTCAATAGATGTCATCTCTTGATACCAAAAATAGGTGAGCCTGCCTATCAGTTATAAGGAAGGGGATTTTTGTTCCTTCGATCCAATATCTGACTTCTTAATCCTTTCTTCAGAATACAGGTTCATTCCTGCATCTCCATTTCGCTATTGAGTTACCGATAAAGCATAATTTCATCTCGTGGTTTTTCGATCATAATATTCTATAATGAATGATGTCTTTTCTTTGGAAAAATTATATTGCAGACATTTTGTCATTGGGCAATTCCCAAATTGTTAGATCCATATCATTATCAAAAAAGAATAAAAAAAAATAAACCAGTATTCCAATGGCGACTTACAAATATTTCCCCCCCCCCAACGGCGGGCCTTCGGCTTGGCCACAACTAAGGCCAGGTGGTGGTCACTTTATTATAGAGGCACCTAATAAACCAATAGGGGTGTGCGGAAAAATCTATGAAGGAACCAGCAGTTATAACCATGCCTTCTCCGGAATTCGAGCCTAGGCCTTGTAGTATCGCAGTCAGCTTCCCTAATCAATATATCGTGTGGGCGATGACTTACAAATATAGAACTATTTAAATTTACGTGGTGTGAAATCGCCGCTTTCGTTAGATTTTGCGCATATATTTTTGCTGCAATTTGCTACGGCCCCTATAATGGAATTATACCACAAAATAGTACTTTTATTTGAATCGTGATGTTTTATACAATAAATAACACCAAGATTGAAAAATTCTTAAGCATACAAGTCTTGCACAATGAAAATATTTAAATTACCTTTGCAAACCTAACTTAACATACTATGTCACTTTATGTTTCTTTTTATATAAGTAATGTACAATTTTCATTATTTATAATATAATAAATTATGTTGATTTAGGGTCACTTTAACCCTGCAAGAAGTATAAATGTATACTTAAAACAAACAGTTTAAGAAATTGTGATTTTAAACATAGCATTAAGAAAATATCATCCAAATATAAAAAAAAGTTGCTTTTTACTGATTCTTGAATTTTTTCAGTTTCGTTTCCTCATTTCTTTCAAGTGAATTTGAAGGAATATTTCGTACATAATTGTTCAAACATATATTTAGAAATCCTGATGACACTCATGTTTATTATCTTGTACAGCAAATTACATTCACAGCATCTTTTATTAATACGTACATACTATATTACAAAAATAACTGAGATAAGCCTCAGTTATTTTTGTAAGAAGCTGATGGTGTAGATGAAATGCTTTTCGTACTTTTCAGATATAATAGTCTGGAAAAGTAAATATGCAACTGATATCAATGCCACCATATTTTCTGCTGGGTCTTTGAAACCTCCCAAATTTTACAGTATCAATATATACATAATTTGTTTCCACTAATGTTCCATTTTTTCTGCCAAGATGTAGAAATCTATGCAAGCACTTTAGTTAGTTTCAATATTACTTGCACAATAAACAGCAATTGTATGTGAAAACTTCTGCAACAGTGTCTGAAACTGCAACCAATTTCACCGACCATTGGAAATAATTTCATTGATTAATACTTTTATGAACTTCTTTTACATCTGAAACTTCTGTAATAAACTGTTTTAGAGAGATGTATCGATAGGAATTAGAATGAAGCTGAAGAATAGACTTAAATTAATTTTTTTTTTCTTTTATATTCCAGGATTTGCTGTACTGAAATATAGTAACTGCCTTCAGACATCTGATGAAAATCTGTACTCAAATTTGTGAGTTTGAAATTTACACGTTAAAATTAATTTTGACCTAATTACTAAAAGTTCTTAATTCTATCGATGATAGCATATATAGTGTGAAAAAGAGCAAAAAATATTTCCTTGCGTAAACATTTGAAATGACTTTTTTTTTATTATCGTTGTTATTAATCTCACTGACAACACCTACGCTAATTTAAATAAAACGCGAAACGCTGGCGAGAAATTACAATAGGTTTACCATCATTTGTTGGCGATAAAAAGAAACGGCGCATGCGCAGTTCGTTCAAAAGATTTTCTCATAGGGAGCCGTTCACAGCCATCCCTGTTTTGAGCCGCTAGTATGATGTGTATATGCATGCCCCGTCTGGACATGCTCGTGCAAAAGTTTGAGAAGGCAGTTACAAGCTGCCCAAAACGGGGTATTGCGTATGATATGTAATGCCCCCTGGTACATTCGGAATAGCCAAATTCGTAAAGAGTTAAGAATAGAGGATCTTTGTGATTGTGGTTGTTAACTATTGTTATGATACTAGGGACCCCAATTTCAGTAAGCGCCCAAGGGCGATCTTAAATGTTAGTAATGTGTAATTTTGTATATGTGTTATGCAAATTGTTGCTCAGATTCTTTATTGTATATTGTTCTTTTTTCCTCCTGATTGCTTTTTGTTTTTACTAGTGGCACTAACGCGTCGCACTTCGTATTTTGTTTCTCTTGTGTGTACATGTATTCTTCTGTGAAATAGTTGTTAAAAATAGTTAATTATGTATGGATTAGTAATTAGGTACTTAAGGAAAAAATATGTATTTAACTATTAGCAATTATGAATTTAAACTCTTGCTCATTTAATTATTTAGCACATTCAGTTATATTTCTCATAATTCGAAACTTTTATCATGTTATTCGATGAGGGGTAGGGCTATGGCGCCCAGGCACCCTGGTGGTTAAGCACCGCAGTTCAACAATTACATGATGTGTATTTGAGATGTCCTGTGTGAATGAAGTTAATCTGTTTAGTAATATCTGTAAATTTACAGGTAAATTTAATGCTAAACATGAATTATAAATATAAGAGTAATATTTTAAAATTAATATTGACTGAGTACTATTCCTTATCAGTAAGAACTAAATGTATACAAAGAAATATTAACGGTATGGAATATATGAAAGGTAATCAAATTACTGGCAATGAGTTATAATAATTTGTATCCGTTCGCTGTTACGTAGATGAAGAGAGGCTGTTTTGGAATGCGGCGGATATTTTGCCATTGATCCTCACATCGAGCAAACGGACATTGGATGTTTTATCCGTATTTCAAACATATAGAAGGATAAAGGATCTGAAAAATATCCTAACAAGCGAAGAAATGTACCTAGCGGACAAAAATCCAAGTAATGACCAAATTCTCGCATGGGTATATACCATTTTGACACAGCCACTTGTTCGTGCGACAACCAAAAAAGCGTTATACCGGCTGATGCATCCCGGGGAACTAACCTTTTTTCCATGTAAAGTTTTCAGGATAGCATTTCATCTCAAATTTTACTGCATTCTGTATCATGAATTTACTGAATATGTTAAGAAGTGAAATAGAAGGAATCCATGATTTCCAGTCGTAATATTTTGGAAACAAAAACACCTGCAGCATCTTGGTTTTCATGCAGTAAAACTGTACATAATAAAAAGTGTATGATAGAAATGTAATGTTGACAAAATACCAGAATAAGAACTTAGAACTGGTTCGAGAGAAGTCTTTCATATTCTTATTTAGCAAAATTCTGATATGGAGGCAGATGTTAGTTGCCGAGAATAAGTCTGTTTGTCGGGATTCTAAGTACGATTATTAAACAGTATTCAAGGGGAATAAAAGAAAAAAGAAATGAACAATTTGTTAATCTTAAAAATATATTACTTCATCAAAAGGCACTGATAAATTAGTCATTGTGAATCAGCAAATCTGTCTGTTACCAAAAAAACTGAGTTTGATAAAAAAAAAAATATATATATATAAGCATATTCTTTCTGAATATAAAATTTAAAGTGAATGACGGATTTTAAGTATTGTTCTATGAGAAATATGTATAAAATGCAAAATTGGAGCAGTTTTCTCATGGGGAAAATAGATGACGGAAATATAAATCACTCATGCATGTAAAAATAATAATTTCTGAAAACAATGAATTTATGCATAAAATTTAATTCAAGCACTTCAAAACCTGTATAAACTTATTTGTATAATACAGATTGAATTAATAAAATTTTTGAAATAATAAGTAGCGAAAAATTTTCTGTATTTGTACAGTTGATAGAAGCCAACAACTTCCAAATACCAGACCTAATTAATTATAACTAATTAAAGGCAAATATCACAAATTTTCATATAAAGTCTTAAATTGTACATTTCTCCGAAGAGAATTCTAAAAATTTAATTCCCCCCCCCCCCAGAAGTAAGGATATGCACTGTTTTCTAAGTTAAGCATGCATCACAAACTTTCAGTTTTGAAACATGTTCTTCAGTTTCATTGGGTGAAGCTTCACTGTATTTATATACTTCAATATTTAAATATTATATGATGTGATCAAATAGGATTTAATCTCCACAAGTATGCCAATTAGACATTGGTTGGAGATGGTGCTTTTTGTTTTCATGCTTGGTTTTCATTGTAATTTTTTCTTTTCTTTTTTTTGATTCAATAAGATCACTTCTAAGATGATGTTCAGATGTTACAGTTCAAAGATAATGATGGATGAAAATATTCATATATTATTGACCAGCTTATTAAAAATGTCACTTATTTTTTTTGATGATTATTCTGTTATTTGGCTGTTGGAAAGAATTTCAGATAAGTTAGTCAGTTGTCCAGAGACCTGTTCCTAGTTAATGCACCATTTGATTCTAAGTAATAGCTTTATTAGGTTAGTACAACTGATGAGCAGCTACATGAAATTAGTATTAGCAGTAGTAAATATTGCTACTTAGTTACTGTAGTTAGTAGTTAGTTACTGTGCAGGAAAACTACTTATCAAAAGGTTGTATTGCTTAGAAAGCAGTTGAATGATCCAATATAGTGATCATGGATTTAGATTATTGATTATGGTGAGTATTTAAATTGGAATCCAGTACCTGTTTGCATAACTTACAATTTTTTTTCTTTCACAAATTGTGATGTAAATATATAAATTATTACAAATGTATCTAAATATATCATGTTTTCTATATATTTTTAACCATGAAAGTGAATGGTCTGTTTTTGTGTGAAATTTTGAATTAATCAGAATTTCTTATGACAGTGGAATTCTAATTAAATTTACTGTTATATGCTTAATTTTTTGAAATCATTGTTGAATGCTTATGTAGTTCAGACATATTTTATATGCTTTATGTTTAAATAAAATGTTAACATTTTGTGCATTTATTAAAGCATTACATTACTCATACTGATAATAGCATAATTTCATCTGGTAAAACATCTAAAATTTTGGTAGATTCATGAACTCTGCATGCTGAGAAATGATTTGTTTTGAGTATTTTCAGTACAGTACAAAGTCCGAAATCCGGATGTCCATTATCCGGAATGATCTAAAATCCGGACCTCAAAACCACCAACAACGTTTACGCATGCGCATTTGATTCTTCTATCCGTGCATAATAAAACATCTGGAGGGTCCTGATTCTTAATTTTATTTTGACACTAAATAAAATACCTTGTTATTGAAGGAACAATCATTTTAGCATAAATTTGTATGATCAGTAATTTGGCTTTGTTGCTGCGCATCTGCTTGGCACACATCTCAAACCGAAACATTCCACATAGATACATCATTGATCTGACGGCAACCTGGCGAATCATTATTTATTATACTTTCCTTTCATCACCGTATGTTTGTGAAAACATGACAACTTGAGTAATGACTCATATAGTGATGCCTAAACTATTTTTGTATGTTAGTAACTGAATAATAAAGGAATATAACAACCTTTTATGTTGACATTACACTTGCAGTGATTACAGATTTAAGTTAAATGTGCTAAAAATGTTGACGAGGAAATATTTACCAAATATTTCTTTCCATATATTAAAAATAGATTTTGTTTATGATACTCATAAACCTAAAGATTAGATTTAGGGCTATTTGAATTTAATAATAACTGATTTGTTATTCACATAAACCCAGGGCTCGCACAGCCGCACCCAGGGGTAACCCAAGAGCGATGCGATGCGTAGTGCCGGGAGAAAATTATGCCGCGTGTGCATGACATCATGTGAGTGACAGTCGTTAGTTCTTGGCTTTTGTTTACATTCGTTGCATCAACAGTTTCATTTGATTTGTGTTGTTGATTTGCTATTATATCTGGTCAGAAATTGCAAATTATGTTGTATCGTTATGTCAGAATTTAAAAGGAAAACTAGAAGTCAAGGTATCACATACCATCGTTTTCCAAGTGATCCAGAACTTCGTAAGTTATGGATTGTTCGCTGCAAAAAAGCAGATAATTCCAACATCGAAAATGCAAGAATATGTGCCCTTCATTTTACAACTGATGACTGCATACGGTATCTAAATGCAGAATTGCTTGGTTCAACTTCTAAAAGGGTGCTGAAAGCCAATGGTGTTCCCACTTTACATCTTACATCATCATCGTGTGAAAATAACTGACCAATACATTATATATGTTGTACTTCAGAAAACTGAAGTTAATCAGGAGAGAAATATTTTTGACACGAATGATTCATCCAAATTTATGTTAAAAAGAGATATAGTAAGCAGGTGTTAGTCTCGCGAAAGAAGGAAACGATCATTGGAAATATAGTATATGTAATTGTATATTTATAGGTCATTTCACTAATATTTTACATTTAAATTTAAACTTTTTCTCATCTTAAATCACTTTTTATCATAATCTTAATTTTGTGAATGAGACTTATATCACAATGAGATATTTAAACTCAGAGTCATGTATACCAATATTGACTACCTAAATGATTAGCTAATTATTAAATTCACTTATACCACTTCAGTCACATGCCTATGTGTTTTGGTTACTTTCTTTACATTTCAAAAGTAATTCCATATATTGAAGCAATGTTTGAGTTAAGCATTGCGTACAAAATATACTGATATATGCTTCACCCTGAGGAAAGAGCAGTTTCTCGACCACACTACCATGCAAATATCGAATAAGTGAGTGACATATTCCCATCAGTGTTATTTAACTGAATCTGATGTAATTTAATTAACATAACTAAGTGAATTTCCCCATGCTTGACCCTGAAAGAAAAAAAAAATATTTGTATTGTGTTGGAATACAAATAGTGAAAGAGTAAGTAAGATATTCTCTTCAGTGTTATTAAACTGCTGCATATGTCTTTAATTTTGATTCCATATAATTTGTTTTTAATTATAACGGAAAGAAAAATATTTAAATACTGAACACTATTTCGAGTATAACAAAAGTATTTTAAGAAACAAGGTGATATAAATACAGTAGTTATTAAAAATATTTAATTTGTATGCAGGCTTAATTGAAATTAAGAATTAGGAAAAGATTACTTTTAGATAATACTGAAAATATATGTACTTCTACTGACATCTGAAGTGAATCAATATAAGTGAGAAAAAAAAGAAAAACCTTAAAAACTGTGATCACCTTAAAAAGACTGTGATAATCTATTTAAAAAGTATATTGGCGTTGTAAAGAAATTTGTAAAATTTTATATTAATCGAGTATGAATTTGGTGATTCAAATCCTTTTATATATTTTTTTCCTTGAGATATGTAATTTAAACTGAAAATCACGATCATATATTACTCACAGAGTATCAAAATGCATTTGTATAAAAAAAATGCATGAGCAATGAAAACATATGGGAAAATACTTTTTGATTATGTTATTATCATGGTTTTGGCAGTTCTGCCTTCATGTGTTCTATTCAACAAGATTTATTAAGTGCAGGAAATACAACATAAAAATATTTAAAAATACTGCATTTTACAATATTTAGTTTCATTAATTGAAATATCATTTTTCATATTCTAATGCTTTCCTTTAAGAAAAGGATGTTTACAATTATTTTATCATTCGTACGAATTCTGAACATAAAATAAAAATTTACTTTGACAAAATACTTAATAGGAAAGTATATACCCGGTATTTCCGATATATTATTATACATATTACATATAAAAAGATCATTTTGCTTTAATTTAAATTTTTTCCATTACTGCAACAGATGCGTCGACTGATATACCTTGTCACTCGGGTTGACGTCACTACCAGCAACCAATGGCTCTTTCCGTTCCTGGCCTAACCTTTAGTATATTAAAGAACCTTGAGCCGCACCGAGTCGCAGAATTTAGGACCCACAACAACTGCATCAGATGGTAAGATATCTAGCGCCGGCCATCAGTAAGGCATAAGTATACGTGGGAATGTATTTATTCAGAACTTAAGCATATGCAAGAAATACTTAAGTATAATAAATAACTAATACAATTTAGGCTAAATTGTCTCTGTGCGATAGAAGCAAGATAAAATTTAACGGAATAACTTGTCATTAGTCCCCAAGCTCATGATGCATAGCCAAATATGTATAGTGAAGGATAGCTAAATTTGATGATGATAGCTGCTAATTTGAAAGGTTTTCGGATATCGCAAAACAAAGGTGAAATTTTCCAATTAATGGATTTTGTAAAAAAAGGTAATAAATGAAGATGATATAAAAGAAGTTTTGCATTGCGATGACAATGTTTCTCAATCATCAATCAATTAATTAATGGTGAAATCTGTAGTATGATTCTAGGTCCAGAAAATACCACTACTGATAGTGAAGAAAGTTACAGAGAAGTTACTGAAAATGAGAAAATTTCGATTGGCAAGTTAGTTGGAATTCTCGAAACAGCAGTTACATGACTTCAACAATATAACTAAACAGACACAGAAGAGATTATGTCTGTATACAGAATTAAAGAGAAAGTATTAGCACAAAAAAAGAAACAACTTACATTGAAAGAGATGTTTAATAGGGTCACCAAATAAATACAGTCAAAAGTCGTTAATTCGGACACCCATGATCCGGAATGATCTATAATCTGGACCTCAAAGCTAAAAACTTTCTGTGCATGCGGCGCGTTGACACATGCGCAACACATGCGTTTATGTGTGCGCGTAAGACCTTTACAACTGCGCATATGCATGTGCAGAATATGTTTTCGCGTGTGCATTTAATGTATAACGGACGGTATGAGCTAAAATTATCTAATTATCTATTTCAGTTAATGTTGATGATTGCGTTGTTCCTTAATCTTCGAACTGGATCCGGCTTATTACTTTTTTCAGACTGTAAAAGCAATGTTATAAAAGTAAACTTGAACTTTCGATTATGTCAAATAGAATTTCCGATTCTGGAGCTTCCAAAGGATCGTACAAAACGAAAGTATGTTTTGATGTCCATCAAACAAAAAGTGTAATTGCTGCAAAAAATGGATAAAGACATGAAGAATGTGACAGAGAGGTTAATGAAAACGAAAAAATTCCGATTGACAAGTTAGTCGGTTTTCTCGGCACAGCAACAACGCTGTTAACGGGACTTGAACAGCGAAACTTTATAACTGAACAAGAAATTATGTCTGTTTATAGAATTAAAGAGAGAGTATTATCACATAAAACGAAGCAACTTAAACAACTTACATTGAAAGAAATGTTTAATAAAGTAAACAAATAAATATTAAGCTTTTTTTGTAAATTTTGATACCTTTTAGATTATAATTGTTCTTTATTTTATAAATTACGGTTTCATATTTTTAATTTTAGAATTTCTGCATGCCATCTTACGAGATTTAAACTGATGATCTATAATCCGGAAAAATCGATAATCCCGAATCGCCGAAGTCCCGACGAGTCTAGATTAACGACTTTTGACTGTATTAAGCTTTTTTTGTAAATTTTGATACCCTTTAAATCATAAATACTTCATTATTTCTTATTTTTAATTTTATAATTTCTACATGCCATCTTACTAGATTTAAAATGATGACATAATATCCGGAAAAATCCCAAATCTGGAATTGCCAAAATTTCGACGAGTCCGAATTTTGAACTTTGTAGTGTAATATGAATATTACCACACATTACACTTGGCCAGAGCATATTAGTGCTTAAATGAAATTTTATATGTAGCCATATTGTGATATAACCTTATGCAAATCTTTCCTTAACTTAATTATTATATTATTAGATATTATATATTAACACAACTACCTTAGTAGAAGTCAACAAATTTTCAGAATGTACCAAACTTTGATAGCCAGGCCCATAATAATTCTTCAAGCTACAATACTATTTTCGACGTTTTTCCCTCCCCGGCACTGTGTTCCAAGTTATAGAGGTTTCTATATTCAAACCACGATATTTTTTGCCTTAAATTTAATGTATGTTGCTTGTGAACTTTGCGTGTGATTATGGCAAAGCCTCGAGGGCTATCACTTGCTTGTGAAATTTGCCAGCAATGGAAGAACTGCAGGAATATATTTTGTTGCAAAATTGCTAAGGGAGCAATGATAAGGTGTAGACAGCTGGTAGAAAGAATGCCTTACAGCTAAAAAAATTCTGAATTTAGTTGAATGATCTCAAGAAAAAGATTTTTTATTTATATTTTTTTAAATTTACCATAATGGGTAAAATGAAGTAGCTCTTTACATATTGTAAGATAAATAATGAAATGATAAACAGAAGCAGAGATATCATATGCAGCCACATCGTAGAATTATGAAGATGTTTATAAAAATTTAGATATGCATTTAAACCACATGTAATATTGCAGCCACAGAAGAGAACACGGCCATAAATCATCTACTGACTTTTGAGACAGACTTCAGAGTAGCTTTTAAATTCCTTATTCTCATAAGGAACTGAACACCTGCTCTGCACGAGGTTACAGTAAATGTAATAAAGTTTTGAACTTGAATACATTAACGAGGAACTCAGTATCAAGTTATGTACTTTTGGAGTAAGGATAACTAAAAACATTAAATTCTGTTCTGCATATCCTAGCTGGAAGAATGTTATCTGGTATGATAAACTGCAATTTTTATTCTATCATGCAGCAGCATAAACAACATGAAGCTATACATCTTGCTAATAAGGTAGGGAATATAACACTTTAGATTATTTAATAGCATTCATTGCAATATCTTCCATTGGTTGGACTTTTGTTACTGGCTCAACCTAAGTAAACATGTCTGATATAATTATCTGTAATCTTTCACAAGTACATTTTTTTCCCTATAACAACCCTCATTTTGATAAGATTGTGTCACACTGCATTGTTCCCCAATGGAAAGCAGCTGGCTGAAGCAACATTGAAATGATTCCTTGATAGGCTGATTCAACAGTTTACAGTATAGACAGGAAATACTAGTTTGAACTGGAAAACCTTAGCTACTGGTCTACTTGAAGTACTAAACAGCAGTACCACTTTCTTATTACCACCACATAGAATCATCATCAAGATGTCCATTTATTGCCATTACAGCAAATGGAGACTAACACAGTATTTAATATGTGTGCATATTATTTTGTCCCTTTTGTGTATTTGCAGAGTAGCACAATAGTCTGAGAGCATTTGTAAGTAATAGTTGGGGGGAGGGACTAGTAAAATAATGAAAACACTCCAAAAGATAAAGTAAATATTTATTTACCCATCAGCTTTTGTTACACAATTCAAAAATTCTATACATATAGTAATTCAGGAAAATATACCATTTGACATATTATAAAATATACATTATTTTCTGCCTGGTAAAAGCAGCTTTAGCAATAGACTAAAAAAATTACCAAAATATAACCTCAGATATTTTCAGTTTCACAAAATATAAATCCCAGTATCCTGTAGAAAGGACTTTTAACAAGAACAATTATGCATTGTTATTTGCACTTGCATCTCAACAATTTTCTAGTAAATATGATTGAAGTTATATTACATATATTATTGATAACAATTAATACAAATCCATAGCATTACAAAAATTAAGAATATATGAAATGGATTTGTAAATTATTATTTGGGAAAAAATACATATTTTAGAAAACCCAGTTTTTAGTATCTAATATTTTAGGCAATACAGATTTTAAAAATTCCATAATACATTTTTTAAATACACATTACAAACTATTTATTTACTATAAAGTAATTCTGAATATTACTGTAAAAGTTCAGAAAATACTTTCTTTGTAATAAATAACTCTTACAATTTTTCTTTAAAAGCAATCTCATTTTTTCCAGCGGAATAATTATTCCTTTTTTACAATTAAAATGAAAGACCATGGCTTAATCAGTTACAGTTTAAGACATTTATAAAACATCTAAAATACTGCTAATTTAACATACACAAAGGAAGCAAGAGGTGATATATTTCTTATCCATTAAAAAATTTTAAAAGCACGAGTGCTTTTAAACTATAAACATTTAAGAATTTTTAAACTATTAATTATACAATACTACAAGTCATAAAATTTTAATCTGATACAAACTGAAATTTGCATAAAAAATAATTTGCAAAAATCTTACAAAACATATAAAAACAAATTCGGCTTCTTTTGCATATTGTAACATACTAATCACTCTGTGCAGTTTCAAAATGTGCATTAATACATTATGTTGTTAGTTGAAAAAGATTTTTTGATAAACTTATAATAGTAATGAAATGATATTTTAAAATAAAATACTAAATTCAAGAATGCCAACTTTTTTGTAAAAGTTTCAAAATTTCAATATAATATAAATTTAAATGAGTTATAAAGCACAATGTTCATTAAAAAAAATGGCAAGTTTAGAACAGATAACAATAATACATTTTCATGCATGGAAGGTATGTGAAATATTGAAATATACAAAATACAACAGTTTTAAAGCAAGAAAGTGTTAAAATAGATGAACCTTAACTACTGAGATATAAAAAAATTGACTTCTAAAATCTCATACCAGAACTGTTGCTTATCAAATTCAAAAATTAATTTTTAATAAAATAAAAATTTTGTAACTGCATGAAAAAAAGGAACGAATTTAATATAATAGATTACTTTTTTATTTCTTTCTCTCTCTTACCTCATTTTTTTAAATAATTTTTTAAAGGCTTACAGCTATTTTTATGATTATCATCAAGATATATTTCTCATTATGACGTCCTTTATTCCTTTACTTACTGTTTGCTAATTTAGCATCTTATGGAGATTGTACTCCCTTTCTTTTATCAGCACATATGAAGCAGTCAATTACATTGAGTACTTATTAGAATACAAGACGCAAGTTTGGAAATTTAATTCTTAGTTCATATTTTTTCAAGTTATTATTATTTTACAGTTAAAAAGGTCATAGCCTTTTTATACTTAAATAAAAAAAATTAGTTCTATATTACACAAACTTTCTTCATTAATATTTCTCCTCAGAGAACCCAAATCTAGGAATACTGCTCTAGAAACAATATTATTTTTAATATTCAATTTTCCATCAGAAAGAAATTATAAAAAGTCCTTTGAGTAAATGTAGTATCTGTGACCACTAACTAAACTAAATCCCATAATTACTGATTAAGTTGCATCGATTAAACATTTTTACTACTATTCTGATCTACTACAATAATAAAAATGCACTGGAAAACCACCTTTCAGGAATATTCAATAGAATTTGGCACAATTTAGAACAGATGTGACATCTATTGACACTAGTTATATATTGTATAATGCATAAACATATAAACTTGTAATCAAATAAAACTTATAAGAACATAGAAGCTTTTAATATTTTAATCACTATGATAAAATTGCAGTCTTTTTTCCCAAGCAGTAACATTCAAATACGATTTAAAAAAAAAAAAATTCAAATATATAAATTTTAACAAGCTAACAAATTGCAACTTTAAATAACAATATTTGGGTTTCTCTCATGTAATATGTGTGCAATATTGTTTATATATGAGATCTTATAAAAGGTATCAAAAGTATCACATTAACTCATTACCAAAGGGGGGAAATCACATTTAGCTTTAGAAGTTCAAAAGAACCAGTAAAAAGAACAAAGAACGGACCTAAGTTAAGATTTTTCTGATGAAATTTGGCTTCCATTAGATTTTTCAGCGAGAACTTCTTCATTGCTCCCACTAACATCAGTTTGGCTTACACTTGATCCACTAACTTTAGTCTAAAAAATTTGATTTTACACTTTTAAGTTTTATTGAAATCAATAGAAAAAACATGGGATAAAAATAATTACCTCAAGTGATAGAGAATATTAATAACTGTAAACAAAATGAATGTTTTTACTGGTTTATCATAAAGGTCTGAATTGATAGGGTTTTATAAAATCAGAAGAAAAATACAAATCTACACAAATTACTATATTTCTCACTTACATAAAACAATGAGGATAATAACAAATAATTTCAATTCAGTGCATTATTATATACAGAAGGAATCTTTCGCTTTATGTATATCACTTCAGTTTTCTGACTTGAGGGATTTTAAAAGGAAAAAGATTTAAAAAAAAATTCTAAATGATTACTGAAAAGAGGTTAATTTTCTACATAATGCTCAAACACTAATTTCTTTAGATACAAACAATATGCTGGAGTTTCTTAATACCAATAAAAAAAGTCCAATTTTCCTTTTGAAACCTAATTTAATTTGTCACATTCATTCATTTTTCAGGATGAATTTTTAAGTAATAACAGTAGAGGGAGGAAATAATTCAAGAGACAAATTTAATCTCTCACATATCAAAAGAAAATACTATGAAAAAAATTCAGTATAAATAACAAGTAATACCAAATTATTTTTGGAATATGTACGATTGTAGTATCATATTTCTTTTGTACATCTTATACTTAGAAATTACATAATAAAATTTTTTGTTTGCATGAAAAGTGATGTAGTCACATTTGACTAGAATGCCCTGGCAAAAGTAAATGCTGACATAAGAATACATGAAATGCTCAAAGCTGCAAAAATTATATCTGATGGAAGATAAAGATCCTCCACCTTTAAAGAGATTCTTGGTAAATAGAATAAAAGAATTACAAAAAAAAAAAAAAAAAAAAAAAAAAAAAAAAAAAAAAAATATATATATATATATATATATATATATATATATATAGTAGCTGAAGAAGATATATAGAGAAAGCATTTTAGGAGGTTATGAGAAAGGGAGCTTGGGTTATATAAAACACCTGAAATTTGCCCGCAATAATCAGAACATATTTTTGCTAATATTATTAACATAAAGTAATACAAAAATATACAAATAACTATCAATTATTTACAGATACCTTTATGTGACCTTACAATCAAACCTAAAATACAACTTAAACTCTGAGATAATATATAAAAAAAAACATTTAAATATAACTCAGAAAAATAATAAAAGATTGCATTTAAATAATAAAATGAATTTCAAACATACTACCTGAATATATTCTTAATATATTTGAACTAATAAATTTTTATTTTAGAAATTTTCACCACAGTGTTATTTATCCAGAATGAAAATGAGCACTGAAGTGCATAAAAATAATAATAAAAACAAAGTAATGCTGTAATCTTATGCAAGAAAAAAAAACTAGTGCAATAAATATAACACTAAAAGATTATTACAGTACAATCATAAGTACTAGTATTATAAAACTCCCTATAAGAAAAATAGTGGAAGACAAAAATAAACATTAGAAATACACAGAGATTCTACCAACACCAGGGAAAAAACATATGTATATTTAAGCACCAACAACTGCAACAATTTTACTTTGTAGATCCACTTGAGCTATTTACCTTGACATTGGTATATGCAGTTCCAACTTTTTCCTCAAGATTCTTATAAGCTGCAGACTGCCTGCATAATAAAAATTGCAGTATGGTAAAAAACACATAAACCAAAACATTGATGATTATCGATACACTATTTAAATACAAAATCTATTTTAAAGTTAACTATTCTGGATAAATTTTAATTTTCATTAAATACACAAGACTGCAAAGTACAATTTTGTGTTTTTAATAAAACAATGAATATACCTAATCAAATGTATTCAATGAACTGTAGGCTAAATGCAGTCTTTCATTTAACATATATAAAATTAAGAATTTAGAGTTGCATTATAGGCAACACAAATCAGATGAAGTAGCTTTATTATGAACAACAAAACTTTTTAATCCATTCCTTTTTATTTCTTGAAATGCATCTTTAATAATAATGCATTCTTGTAAAGCTTATTAGCAATATTCCACCAAATGGTTATTTTATTAAAATTATTTAAAAAGGAAAGAGAAATCCCATGAATTTGGCTCATTAATTTAAGAAAAATTATTGAACTGATATTGGCTTGAAACAGGTAAACATCCTTTTCATTAGGTAAATGCAGTTTAATCACGACAGCCACAACCACAAACAAGCATGCACCTTTTAAAGAGATTGATTTCTTTAGATAGGGTGGATGGACATGAATCATGTAGTAGGGATTTTTCTTTACCCCATTTATTTTCACTGTGTTCATCATAATTAGCGATTAACTGTTTGATTACACTACATTTTAATTTGTGCATTTACTTATTTATTTATAGGTAAAATATGATTGTTTTTAAAACTTAATTTTGCTACATATACATAATTTTATGATAAAATGTAATGAATAACTATTATTGTATAATAATCTGATTTATAATTACTTATCACATTTTATTGTAGAATTTTCATTATTATATTATTACAATAAATTCTAATATCATAATTATTATAATCATACTATAATTAATAATTAATTATATAGCTTTTTTAACCTACAGCTCAAATGTATATGCATTAATACACACTCAAAAAAAATTCTTAACAATTAGTTATGATAATTATATGATAATAAATGATTATTTTAATTTTTGTAGTAATTATAATAATTATGTTATAATAAATAATTATATTTCCTTTTGATTTTTGCATTAAAATCTATATGCATTATTGGAGGGAATAAAATTTATTTTAGGAAAAAAAAAAAATTCTTGAATAAAAGAGCAAATGTCACATTAAATCAACTACGATCAGAAGCGATAACACTCAAATGGAGGTGGAAACCTGTTGACCATTTTTTTTTAACTACAAAAAGAACACTTTTCCTAATAAATAGAGTTCTATTATTTTTAGTGATATTATTTTTAAAAATAACTAAGGAAATATGCACTATTTGTACACTATGAAGAAAAAATTTCAGCATTTTTAGTTTCTGCGATTACAAATGAATGCAAATCTTCGCATTTATATGAAACAAATTCATGAAAGACAACGGATGACAGAGGGACATTCCGTACTTTAATATTTAACTTCCTCTTTTCAGTGAAGAGTGAACTCTCATTAGATCCCCTTGCATCATCCTCGCAGCACGTAATTAACATCTCTTTTCGATGATTTTAAATATTTTGGCAGAATGCTAGCAAAGATTATGTTTGCCACGGTTGAACTATAATTGTGTAGGAAACAAAAATGCATTTAATGCCACATCACATAAATCAAAGTTTATATAACTATGAGTTACATTAAGTACAACTATATTTTCTTAGTTTACTTTATAATTTAGTTTTCTTACTTTACGTAATAAGGACTTGATTACTTAATTAGGGCAAAGTACACAACATCTACCTATCTAATAAGGAAGATGCTTTTGTAGAGTTAAAAAAAAAAAAAAAAAGGTAACATTATGTTATACCGGAAAAAAGCTACCAAATACTTTTGCAGACAACCATTTCAAAAGCAAAAATCAAATATAGCCTTTATTAAACTGCTAGTAATCTATTAAGACACTTAGGTCTATTTACCACCATGAAGATCTTTACAAGAGGAAGTGGTTCATATTCATGCTTCACAAGTGGGGAAGCAATAAAAAAAAATCTGATGCGGGTTCATAGCCACATTTTAGTTAAAAAAATAAGCACCTATAAGCACTTTTCAAGCACATTTTGAGGAAAAAATAAGCACCTGTCTAATTATACTATACACAACTGCATAACCTTAAAAGAAAAATTAGACTTGTAATTTAAAATATAAGCAATGCAATATTTATAAAGAAAATTAGCATTACCTCAACCACGGAAAACAATTAACTTTTTTTTTTTTAATTTTAAATGACAGTTCAATTTATAGAATTAGTTTACAATGAGAAGGAAAAAAAAAAAAAAAAAAAAAAAAACTATGCAGAACTAAACTATATTACAAGATTTAATGATGAAATTTCAGTTCAAAATATAGAAAATAAATAATAATAAGCCATATCAATTGTATTCGTTTGGCACCTAATAAAAAATACAATTTATTTTTCCACTCATATTAATATTTAAATAATTTAACTTAAATCAAAATTCTGAACAATTTCTAAATTTTCATTGCATAACAGTTTTCCCTTAACATATATTCCAAGCAAAGTAATTTAAGTAAAAAAGAGGCACATTTCTGAAATCAGAAGACGGGAAATTGCTTCATGCAGTCTCCTTTAACAGTAAAAGCTTAACTAACCTGCATACTTGGAAATTGCCAAATATTCCGGATAGTAACTGGAAAAAGAGGAGTGGGGGAAGATAGTAGCCGTTCTTTAGATTTCTCGGCTAAATAAATGATTTTGACATTTCGATATGTGCATCATATAAAAACAGACCAACGGAACTGAGAAATATTCTACTTAGAAAGCACAGAAAAACTCTTTTAAGTGTTCATAAACAAATCTCAGACGGAACATCAAAATTAATTATCTCTGCAAAATACCGCAAATGTTATTGTGCAATACGTGCAAATGCGGCGTAATTCTTCCACATGTGATATTACACAATCGGAATCAACAGCTGCCAGTATTCGGAGAATAAAGAACTAAATAAAGGAAAAGAAAGAGACTTACTAATTTGGGGTGTTTCTGATTCTAATTTTCAACAGACTGCGTTAAATTTCCAGAATAGAATCAATCTTCGCTTAGGTTGGGTAGACCGCAAAATCTTTTAGTCCTATTCAATCCAGATTGGACAGTGTGTGTGTGTGTGTGTGTGTGAGGAGGGAATCCGCTGCTTCAATATTAGAGATTTTGCGGAGAAAGTGGAGAACCTCCCAATCTCCGTACTGTATAATGTATTGGGGGGGGGAGCAATTATTTTGACTATTCGATTACCTTCCCTTTATTTAAGCCATTCCGAATATTATTCCCTAGAAAACTAATCTGTGTAAAAACACGTCCATTTTTGGAAGTTTATCTATACTTCAGCAGTTACTGCAACTATATTATTATAAATATTCATGTATTTACTCATAATATAAGCATAACGATCATAATAAACATGAATATGAACTGACCACGCGGAACAAGAATGCAAATTATTAAAATCTTGATAGAAATTCAAACGTGTGTAGTATTTGGGTGGGAGGAAAAGAATACCGAATGTAACGGAATTTTCTACCATTTTCGCAATTCTTTGACCAATAGAACGACGTGCACCAGTCTGTACTCTTGCGCGCACCAAAGGTTACGGTAAAGCAGAGAAAGGAGGGAAAAGCAATTTCCGGGAGTATGATTCACCATCTCACATTGCATGTAAGGAAGAAAAGTTGTTTATTTAGTTTTGGCTTCGACACGGGAAAAAAATGCAAGTTCATAAAAAAAAAAAAAAAAAAAAAAAAAAAAAAAAAAAAAAAAAAGAGCACTAAAAGCAAAAAATAAGCACCTATAAGGGCCTTTATAATTTATTTTCAAATATAAGGACTTATAAGCACTTGTAAGGACCGCTATGAACCCTGTGATGTGTACACCACATGACTTCCTTGTATGGAATATTAAATTATATGCATTTTTTCTTGCATTTTATTTAAACTTATTAGATTGACTTAAACCTACTTCGCCGACAGCGCATAAACCACAACAGAATAAATGCATTCTTTAAAATTCACTTTGTTTATCATAGCGACACTCTGCCGCTAGGTTTACTCAACAGTATTATATTTCATTCGTATTATAACTCAGAATGCACATAATGTATATCATTTAAAGAATTATCTATATTTATACTGTATCGTTGCCACATATTCTACAAATACTATAATAAATACTATAATTCAAATACTATAATAAAGCTAGAACCATGTATAAAAGAAATTAAACAAACAAAACAAAAAGAAACAGTTTTTCACAAATGATTGAGTATTTCTCATTTAATTAATTCAGTTCTCACTCCACGAGAACGCAAAAATACATAAAAACTCAAAATATCTATATTAAAAATTACTAAGTAAATCTCAAACACTTATTTCCTCGAAAAAATTCCAGAAAGAATTAAGCATGATTTAATTGGCAATAATAAATGAATGCATTATCTTTGTTGTTGCGAAGCTAAGTTTCTCTAGATTGGCAACAAATCCACTAGTCTCCTGTTTCAAATGTAAACATCAATGGCCGCCATTAAACACAGGCTTAGCGGCAATTAAACAACTTTAAAATTGCTGATAATTCTAAAAATATTGCACACAGATTTACTAAAGGCATAAAATCCTTAATCGAAAGATAAAAACAACATAATTCATTCATTTTTAAAGCAAAAAATGTACAATTTACAAACATATAAGAGTAATGAAACTGAGATCACCGAGCCGGGTAATAGAGTGGATATATATATAAATATATTTACATACGTTTGATGCGGCTGATTGCAACCAAAATACGAGGTGCACATCTACATGTTATAGCAGTCCTATATACAAAATTTCAACATTCTGAGGCTACTCGTTTTTGAGTTATGCGAGATACGTACATACGTACATACGTTCGTACAGACGCCACGAAAAATTCTCTTCAGAATTAATTTTAAAGCAGTTTTATAATTTTTTTGAAGGAAAAGAGTAGTTTATTCTGTCCTTACGTACAGATATGACGCACAAACATCGTTAAATTGCATTTGATAGCGGTCAAAATGGATATTTTCGTTGAAATATGCTGCCTGAAACTTTTCGCGATTACAATACTTCCTTTTTACTTCGTACAAGGAAGTAAAAACCTATATAATCAGTCATATTTCTGAAGTTAAACTAAGAAATAATGCTTGCACTCAATAATCTCATTCATTTTAGCAATAACTTTAAATTCTTAAAAATATAACTGGTTATATTTCCTTCTGAAAGCTGCAACTAACAGCAATAACACTAAAATAGTTAAGATAAAAAACCGTGGAAAAATATATTTGAAAATTTCTTTTGCACGAAATGCTACCTTTTTGAAGTATTTTAATTATGATTAGCAGAATGAATAAAATATTGATTTTTCTACTGCAAAAGATCTAATCATTCAGATGAATTAAAAAATTTGTAAGGTAGTAAAACATCTGACATTAGAAGGGGAGAAATAATTACATTTCCATTGTCTAATAGATTTTGATACAGTATATGCCATTACAAATGTACTTTCATTTCATAATTTGAAAAGACAGAAAAGAGAAATTCTAGTTTCCAAATGGGAGTGGGAATGATTAACCTCTTGGCTTATACAATATCTGCCAACTGCATGAGCTATAGTAAACAAGAAAGTCGGTCGCGTGCCGTGCCATTCAACTGTTCACCCGTGTACCCGAACTGGCGCAAAATGTATACTTTTCATGACATATATATTTCAGTGTAACGAAAGGAAGTGTGAAATAACAAACAATGTTCAGGTACAAATAGTAATTTTAAGCCGCCTAGTATGTAATCATAATCAATTCATCAGTTGACAAAAATAATTGCATGATGGGTATAAGACTTTTTTTAATTCTTTATATAAAATTTCATTTGAAACATGTGAATGTAACGAAGCTTTATGGGGAACTATAGTAAAAGGTCATCCAGTTTCATCAGAAACAACTGGAAAAAAAAAAAAAAAAAAAGAAAAACAGGAAAAATATTTGATGTAGAATAACTTCAATTGCTTGTTCTAATAATAATAAGTGGCATTTCATGCAAAAAATTCCTCACCATGAGTCAGACTCGTGGCTTTTGTTTATGACACAAATTCTTTACCATGAGTCAGACTCATAGCTTTTGTTTATGGCACAATTCTTAACCACGAGTCAGACTCATGGTTATAGGCCAAAGGGTTAAATATAGTTTTTAAAAACAACTGTAAATATAAATCTAAATATTACATTAACTGAAAATAATTTAAAATCCAAGCTTACTTGACTTCTTCTAATTTCTCTCTGACACTAGCTCCAATGGTTCCCAGTGCTTCAGTAGTCTTTTCAGTAGCAGTTTTTAAGGTCTGACTAGTCTTCTGGAATCTGGAAAAAAAAAAATCCAAATTTATTGTAGTATAAATCAAATTACTTGTTAACCAACAACATAAATAAAAAAAAAAAGTTGCCATTTCTAACACACAGACAATAGTTTTATCATGGAAAAACAGAATAAAAAATGAGGTAAAAATAGAGAAAATTCCTAAAATTTTCCCAGTCTGGAATCTACACTGATATTTCAGAAGGAAGTAAGGATGGATATTACAAATGATGCAATAACACAAGTAACTATAGTACATAAACAAACTCAAAATTATATTATGCATTTTTTAAATCAAAATTTATATTTATAGACCAATCAAATTCTAGAAACACATTTTCGAAACAAGATGGTATTTATAACTGGTTGATATTTTTTTGTTTTACTGTATAGTGGTGGCCAAAATTGTGGACACTTTTGGAAATTTTTATGTTTTTGAAATTTGTATGCTTATAGAAAATGATACGTTTCGCAAAATGCAAACTTGTATATATCATTTTAAAGAGAATTTATTACTGAATTTAATACAAAACACAAAATTCAATTATTTGCAATACAAAAAGAGTTATATGTACTTTAATATAAATAAAAAACACAGTTATGAAGTGGTTTGTAATGTCTAACTTTCCTGACCAATCACTGTTCTTGTTCTGAGAACCAATCAAATGTTAGTAACTGCCAGTAGAAGCTGGACCTGTTTCTTATACACTGCAATTACAAGTAGGAATTTTTGTAAAAATTTTTAATATTTCGTCAAGAAGCAATGACATCAAATAAAAGAGTAGATTGGACACCTAGAAAGAGATGTAATATTATTGTGTTACGAGAAAGTGGTCTTTCCTATGCTGAAATTGCAAAACAGGTGAGTGGTTCAGTGACTACATCTGGAGTCTGAAAGTTTTGTTTACAATATCAGGAGACAAATTCAATAAAAAACAAAGAAAGGAAAAGGCGAAAAAGGTGCACCACATCTATTGATGACAGATGAATAAAAAGACTATGTCTCCAAGATAGAAAAATGTCATCAGCGGCCATCAGAAGTGATCTGAATGATGCTGGTGTTTCTGTCAGTTCAAGAACAATCAGGAGAAGATTAACAGATGTTGGACTGAGAGGTAGAATTCCACAAAAAAGCCTTATCTTAATTTTCAGCAACGAAAAAAAAGACTACAGTGAGCAAAGGAACACATTAATTGGACAGATGATCAGTGGTCACAAGTTATATGGAGTGATGAAACTAAGATATCATTATTTGGTAGTGATGGGCGAAAATATGTAAGACATAGAATAGGAGAAGAGCTACATCCTCACTGCATTCAAGCAACTGTGAAGAACCCAGTTAGTGTTATGATTTGGTCATGCATGTCAGCAGATGGTATTGGTCACCTTCATGTCATCGATGGGACACTGAATGCCAGAAAATACATTGACACTATTCTAGAAACAAAACATCTACCTTCCATCAGAGATCTCTTTGCCAACAATGCTTCGTTTATTTTTCAGCAGGATTCTGCTCCTTGCGCCACACGGCCAAAATATCGAAAGAGTGGTTTCGTACAAAGAGCATTAAATTGTTGTCATGGCCAGGAAACAGTCCTGACCTCAATCCTATCAAAAATTTGTGGCACTGTTTGAAAACTCTTGTCCAAATGAGGCACCCATCAGATAAAAGGGAATTAATTAAGGCTATAATTGTTTCCTGGCATTATGTAATAACGAAAGAAGAGCTTAAAACTCTTGTCAGCTTGATGAAACATAGATGTGAAGCTGTAATAAAAAATAAAGGATACCCTACTAAGTACTGATAACTCACTGCAATTATCACTATCTAATGTATATCGATAACTATTATCGCTTAAGTTTTTTGTATTGCAAATAATTGAATTTTGTGTTTTGTATTGAATTCAGTAATAAATTCTCTTTAAAATGATATATACAAATTTGCATTTTGTGAAATGTAACGTTTTCTATAAGCATACAAAGTTCAAAAACATAAAAATTTCCAAAAGTGTCCACAATTTTGGCCACCACTGTATATGCAAACATTTTTTTTTACAGTAAGCAACATATTTCTAAAAAAAAAAAAAAAAAAAAAAAAAAAAAAAGGATTGTTATGTATAATTTTGTTTCCCACTGGCAAGCAATGAAGGGCAACTCTCAAGCCTCAAGAAATAGCTTTTTTAGCTGAGGCTAACTCATTAAGTTTACTGACATATTTTATAAACATTTAGTGTGTTCCTTTTGCTATGGCAGACATTATTGAAAAGATTTATTTGGGCAGATTGAGAAGTTGACCAACACCATAGATCAATGGGCTGAACAGCAGCAGAGAGATACAATTGCTGAGTCCTGACAGTTCTGACTGGGGTTCAGATTCAAGGCCATGGACAGGCTGGCTGCATGGCCATTTTTGTGGCTTTCCTCATGTGTAACATCTATACGAGCCAGTTTCCCTTAGACAGTCCTCCATGAAGGCTTCCCTTCCTTTAGGCAGATAGCCTTATTTTTTTGTGCTTTGCACATAATCAACTAAAACTAGATTGTGTGCTTTGCACATAATCAACTAAAACAAACCAAAACCCTAGTCAAATGAAAACAGTAATGATAAACTTTTAAAAAGACAGTTTTCCAATTTTCTACTGCAGACAGCATTGCTGAGACAATTTTGAAGATTACCTTAGATAAAATTTACCACAAAAAGTAAATATCATTTTTGAGAGTACATCATCAAAACGTACTTCCAAGGTGGAGAGGATATACAAGGAATGCGAAAATGATGAGTTAATACAATTAAAATTTATCTCTAGATTTAAAAACCTTGTGCCTTTCCCATGGGATTTTGTGAAAGATTTCCCACTAATCTCCAGAAGCTACACAGCCAATGCAACAATTAAGGTTAATTGATCGTGACTTATTGGCATGTGAGTGAAATAAAATGCAGTGTTGTGTACATATCTGCCATTCAAACAAAAGGTGGATATACAAGCATTTGCAAAATGTGTTAAAAAAAACATGCTTGCTTGTATTTTAGTACACTAAAATTTGATATCAGTTGTATTGCTTATTATTACGAATTTTCAGCATAATACAACCCAAACATATATATTACAACAGTTTTATAATTAAGAGAAAGAAAAATTTAAATGAAAGTTATTTAAGATACAAAAATTTAAATGCAAGTTATTTATAATCAAATATACTTATTAAAAACCTTTTCTTAAAAATATATTAAACTACAAACTCCACATTTGAAATTTATTGAACTGCATGTTATCAATAAGGATTTATAGATTTTGTTCGTGTATGCTAAACGCTGAAGTTCACAGAGACATTTGAGGGTATTATTTACTTGAAGAAGAAGTTATATTTACTATTATTACTTATATTTACTATTATTACTTGAGAAGCAAAATCATTTGCATTTAAGGGTGAAAATGTATCAAATTCTTAATCGTCCTGTAATAGGTAACAAATAATTTAACAACCACAACAATGAATGACTCCAAAATAGTTCACCTTTCAGTCCCACGCAGAAACTTAGAAATACTTGTAAATCAAATTTTATTTATGCAGATAAAGAGAAGACTTCAGTTGAAAGAGTATCAAAAATAGCTATATTTATGCATAGGCATAAAATTTCACCAGTGAGTATAGAAGGCCAATACTTTCAAATACCAAAACAAATTCTTGCTGTATAACAAAATATCAACTGTAACAGCCCAACATTTTTTTGTTTTAAAAACACAGTCTAATATTTTTGTCATATCATAAATTTCACAAATATGTTTTATGAAGTGAAATTTATTGTAATTTAACTGTTTTCATATTGCCATATGTGCCATTAACAGCGGAAAATATTTATAAAATTATATATCAATCTAATATAAAGTAATTGCATTCATGCTAATCAGAAAGTCAGTTAAATATACAGGAGAAGCTTTTAGTACTTGAAAATACCTTAATAAATTCTAGATAACAATTTGAAATAGCATACAATACAAAAAAATTTCTCTCTATATATTTTTTTATGCTTGCTATGATATGTATTCAGATGAGTACACATTCTCAACCACAAACAGTATACTTTGTATCACTAAATGGAAAATAATTTTCAAACTAATAACCAACTTAACACACATAAAAATTATTCTAGATCAGGGTTGGCCAAACTTCATGTCGGTAAGAGCCGCACGTTTGAATTCAAGAATGTTTGAGAGCCGCATCTAGATTTTCTATAAGCAACAAGTTCATATTTACATCATTATAGAAGTAGTGAAGGAGGTTTTAAGTAGAAAGAATTCCCTGATAACTTTGTAAAAGGAGTCTAAACTAATTAATTACTTCCTTTTTGGACACTGAAATAGTTTTAGTTTAGCCTATTTCATACATATATTTTATATGCATGAGCCGCACTTTGGCCACCCCTGTTCTAGATTTTATGCTACAACAGACTTTACTCTAAATTTCTTTCAAAAGAAATTTTCATGCTATTTTAAAATAACATAATAATAATAATAATAAACTGAAAGGTTTCAGATTTTAAATTATGTGCAAAGGGGCATTTTTGTAACATTTTGTCTGTTACCTTTATTTATTAAATATCACATTATTCGCATTTAAACCATAAAATTCAGTTCAAGAGCAATATCTTTAGAATTTCCGATATGTAGTCTCACGGGCTGGAGATAAAAATGTTTTTTTCTGTACAACGTTGAATTGCTCGCTTTGAAATTCTTGAGCTTGTTAATCGAAAATTTGTTAAAGATTTACAAAATATGAAATCGATAATAAAACAAATTCCAAATTTGGGCTTCCACATGCTCATATTCACAGTAGGATTACATAATTCAAAATTCGATAGCTCTACGTACCGTTGTTTTATCACAATGCGAGAAATATATATGCATTTATGCAGATTTTTCATTCTTTAATTTTTTCAAATATAATACAGGACTCTAACATTTGGCGACAACAGTTTGTGAAACGAAATTTTATAGTGAACCAACACAAAATCGCAAAACGAAAAACAATAGTCCTTCAGGGACAAAAAGCCCCTTTGGACTAATAATAATAATAATAATAATAAACCCCTTAAATAGAAACTTAGAAAATTTGAAAAATAGAGATGAAATAGACATAGAAGACTTGTATATCACAGTCCACACCATATTTTATAATATACACATTAACCTTTTACTGTAAGCAATTTCATACATTTGAAGTTCCACTGTTCTGGCATAAAATGTCAATTTTAAAACAATGCGACCCCTTTTAAAAACAACCACATGCCAATAATGAAATTAAGATGATGTTAGTACAACAATAAGAGAACAGCTGGCATAACATAACTCCCTCTATTGCCAAAGGGAGATTGTGGGGCTGATAAAGGTGCTTGACAAGGCTTAGCTGGGACAAGGGTAAGGTAGGTGATATATTTGCTTCAAATGAATGACTAGGAAGGGCCCCAAATTAGCTGTGAAATTTTATAAATACATTTAAAAAATAAATTATGATAGCAAATTTTCAATTTCAAAATGAATAAAGCAGCACCATTTTAAAATAAACTTAAAGCAATAAAAAGAGCTGTATATTCTTGTGCACTTGCACAACTTGTGAGCTTTTCTTTAATCAATTAACCTAATAAAAATAAAAATTTAATATTTAAAATGGGACAAAAAATCACTATCACAAATTTAACATTATTTTGTTCATTATTTTTTATATTTATACAATGCTCAAACTTATATAAGGCACAGAATGATAAATCATTACAATGGGTTGAACCTAACAGTCTCTAAGCAAATCCGTTAAAATTTTATGTATATCTTTGTGGAATTTAATACTAGAAAAAAATTAATAAATAAAAATAACATACTGTGGTCAAAAGCTTTAAATATACATATAACTGCAAGGTTAACCTGATACTGAATACTGACGAATGGGTTTACATGGGTATTTTCACAGTATTCCCCCACATGAAGCATAAATACAAGTCTATTTCACTTAGAAAGTCCTCCACAACCAGCATTTTTTTGCCTTAAATAAATAGTCCTCATATGTTTACCATACTGAATTAAACAAACAAACCTAAAAGAAGGATTATATCTTTATTTACAGAATATAAAGACAAGTTGAAAAGAAAGGTTATTACATGTACTAATTTTCTGAATACACAAAGTTTTGATTGTTTTGATTGCAAATATTATAAAAATTAAGGCATAATTTGGTATAGGTAACTGTTGAATAACTGTTGTTGAGCTGAATATAGAAATACAGTTAATTTGGTTGTATACAGGGGCACGTATTCATACCTTTGCCTCAATTTGAAAAAATACCCAGATATAGCTCTGTATAGCAGGATACATGTCCTTTACAAAAACACATAATTATTCTAATACTTATTCTTCACATCTTACTATTAAAAATTTGAAATTAAGCACAATTATTTTTACCAAAAACTCATTCTCAATAAAGGAGCTTCCAGCATGTACTCATGATTTAGTAAAAGGATGGAAAAAATCTGGGTTTTAATCAATTGAAGATCACAACTTAATTTTAATGAAAACGACCATAAACTTATGCTTTTCCTTTCCTAAACTGTAAAATATGAACAGTAATTTCTAAATGAAGGAAACGATTAAAATTACATGCACGCAAGTTCCGTAATGCAGTTTTAGAAAAAAGATATAAAATAAAGCCAGCGATATTATGGTACAAGAAACTCATATTACTACCTCACCCCATCATATTTTTGGCATGGGCAGTAACATGTTAAACAAGCTACCTAAGAAGGAAACTGTGACATCATACAAAGCCTACTGTAAAGTTATGATTAAGAAACATCACTTTTTTCAGTATGGTTTTTCTGAAGCATGGACATGAACTTGATGTTAGAATTAAATAATTCTTAAACAAAATTAAATTCTTTAAAATGTAAACTCAAGAACTTTACTCATGTTAGGCAAAAATGTAATCACATTAAAAAAAAAAAAAAAAAAAAAAAAAAACTTACAGGAATCAAAACAGCAAACTAATCAATGTCTTAATTAACTGATTAAATACTAAAGTTTTAAAATATAATTTTAGGAAGAATTAATGAAATTTTATAAAATGACAACAAGTTTAAAATTTATATTTCAAATTAGAAACAGAAATAAAGACATCCTTTGGTGTTTTAAAAATAGTATTCCAGGACTTCTGAAAATATCTGATTCTATCCAGAACATGGAAAACAAGAGAACTGAATAAAATAACAAGGAAATCATAAAAAAAATATGTAAATGGAAATGTGAGAGAGGAAAGATCCAAATTCAATTATAAAAGAATAGTTGTTCAAAGCAAACTACGTACGCAGTTGATTCTTGGATGTTGCGAATTCCTTGTTCCATGTCATCTTTGAGTTCTTTCCAGACAGTGATACCAAGCTTTCTCTTTAGATCTTGCATCTTCTTAATTTTAGATGATAAAACTTGTCTTAGAGTATTTATTTCCTCTTCAGTCTAGATAAGGTAAGATATATATCTATTAATGAATTTTCGTTTCTTAGCAATGAAAGCTTTCTAATAAAATTGTTTTAAAACTGGGCTATTACAATAGACAAAAGAATATAATATATAAAAATATACTGGTGATAGAAAGAACAGTATTTTCATCCAGCCACACTTCTGAAAAATACTTTCATTATATCCAGTTATAAATCTTCATGTGCAAGAAAAGTATAAGAATTAATTTCAAAATATCTAAAGGTTATATATTGCATACTTTGGCCTTACCAATATTTAATTCTATAATACTAAAGCAGAATATTTGAAAATATCAACATGTATTGATTTGTAATAAAACTTCCCCAATGTACCATATAGAAAGTGATTAATTTTTTTAAATCTTAATCATTAAATACTATCATACTAATTAAAAAGATTTCTTATTAAACTACTTTTATGTATTGCATAACAGCTTTCCTTATTCTTCTTCCATTAACATTAATCTGAAATTTATATTCAAAAGATGTTTAGTTGTTGTCAATGGCTGCTGCATAAATGCATGTTTTTCTTGAAGTTATTTTTTCATGCTTTGGCTACACTATATTTTAATTTTATGTTTAGAATATTACAAAGAGGAAATGTGCTATGTTTTCGTACCATGGTGGACTGTATGTTTTATTTTGATTACTTAAGTGGATTGCCTGCTTTATTTTGTTTATTTATTCCTCTTTTTTGTTTCTTTACTGGCAAACTAACTGAATGAATGAAATTCGGACAGAGTTTTGTAACAGTTGTGTACATTGAAAAAAATTAATTTCACATAGATGTTAAAAAAAATGATGCATTAATTGTCTATGAAAGTCATCACAAATTCATCCAAGTTCATATTTAAAAGTTTTAAAATATACATTAAGAAAATAAAATACAATGATATATATGATAAAGCTATACAAAACTTTTTAACATTTTTTATCGGGAATTTATTTCTTTAAAGCATATTTTATAAATCTTTTATTTAACTTTTAAAAGAAAGCTTTTTAATAATTTCATACAGGCTTATACGTTTAAAAAAATTACATGCATAAATTTCTCAATATTAAACTTAAATTTTACCTTGCACTTAGCTTTTAAAATTATTATACAACACATATGGTTAGACAGCTAGTCATGAACTGCATGAAACTTTTTGGCCTGTTAAATGCCATCTGTGTTATTAAAAGCATTAGTTTATTTCCAAAATATAATTTAAAATAGATACTATACTACAAAATGTTTCTTTGAAATCACTATCTTATTTCTGAAATTATATTACTTTTAAATTACAAATTAGTGTACCCTACACTAATTTCCATATTTTTGTAACTTATTGCCATCATTATGCTATTTTTACAATATGCAAACCTTGCTAGTAATACTAATACTGATAACAATGACTATTGGGGGAAACAGAAAAACATGCCAGCAAATGCTTTACTAATGATATAGCTTCCGCCTTATTGAATAATACTGCAAATTAGCATACAGGTTTGTTTAACTTGCATGAGGAAAATGTAAAATTTATGTGATGATTCCATTCACATTTAAATAATTAATTAAATAATTTAAGGAAAGGTGTGATCTCTTCATACTGATCCGAATGTCAGTTACATTCGATGAAAGAACTCTTTATCTGAAAATCACTTGGAAATTGAAAATTTATTTAAAAATGATATTTATATTGCAGCTGTAATTTTTGTACACTGCATGCTGTTACAGTCACAATTATTTGTATTTTTTTCTGGAGGAATGTGTATGCGTGAAGAGAAAAGGGGGGGGGAACACTTTACCTAATTGTGAGAAATTCTATGACTGAAAGAACAAGTTTGGGATCAGCATTCACATAAAGGAAGATTGTAGCCATTTTTTCAAACATCTAGTGTATTAATTAAGACACAATAACACGCCGAACAAATACTAATTCAGAAGTCAAACAACAAATATCAGCGTTGTATTTTCAAATTTGCACAGGACTAGTTTTGATGGTTTTACAGAACTATCATCCTCAGCTGCAAAAGCGCAAATGAACGAGATAGGATATGATGATTACATAAGATAAAAAAGCCTGAATAGAAAATAAGCTAGTGGTGCCATTTGTTGATGAAACCAGAACTAAAACATAATTTCTTTAAAGGCCGAAGGCAAAAATGAATTGGAATTAGGATTGTTAACTAGAACAGAAAGATTTTTTTGAATGTGAAATGCCTCTAGAAAATCCAGTTCTCCAATGGAAGATGTTTTTTGAATAATTTTGGCAGCAGAAAAATTGAAAGTGTGATTTTCGGACCAACAATGTTGGGCAACAGAAGACATCTGTGTTTCCTTTTTTCTAACATATGCCTCATGTTCATTGACGCGAAATTTTAAGGCTTTCTTAGTTTGGACAATGTAAATTAAACCACACTGGCAAGGAATACCCCAGGAATCCATATCCGGAATGGGGTCCTTGAGTATGGAACTCAGAATTTTATTGATGGGAGAATAAACGACCCGAAAGTTAAATTTCTGCAAAATATGTGCAAATTTATGGAAAGAAGGGAATGACAACAGAATATTTATAATCTCCTAAAACACAGCTTATTTTTCGCTTCCTTTTTTGCACGCGGTGTGGTTGCCTTTTTGTGATTGCATGGGTTTCGGTAAGCACTTTTTTGCAATTTTGAAGTTCTGTTTGTGTTTTGCATATTTAGATATTGTGCTTTGCTTGTTTGATTTAATGCATTTTGGTTGAAATTTTTTGTTTTCTATTCGTTTCAGTGTGGGATTTTTTTTGCTGTTTTATTATTGGTTAGTTAATTTAGTTCAATTTTCTGCATTGTTTATCATGCCTTCATCCATTAATTGTTTCACTAAATTATGCCTGAAATGGCAAAAATTCCTGAATCATCTTGGAATACTTAAGTGTAAATGTAAAAAATTGATCTCCAATTTCAATCTAATCAAAAACCTTCCAGTCGCGTTTCAAGAATTCTGTTAAACTACAAGCTTGCCTTACTTTGATCCATCATAAGGGATACACGTCAACAATTGTCCAAAATTGAATATGAGCTCTATAAACTTCATCTGAAATTCGCTAATTCATATGCAAAATTCATTGCCCTTGAATAAGTCTTGGTCTAGAAGAACAGAGAATACAGTTAACTGTCATAAAAACACCCTTGCAGTTAAATTCGAAAAGCTTCTTTTACAGTCTTCTAGTTCAAGTAGTTCAAAAAATCTTCCCATCGTAAACATTAAGCCAATAGGTAATATTTCTAATGTTAGTTTATCAGAAGAACAAGAGATAATTCTAAAATATAATTTTAACTTCTCACAAACTTGTAAACTCTCGATTCCAAAGATTCTGGCTCCTATCGAAAAAGCTTTCAAGTTCAGTGATTTTTTTCAAGTTTCAGATTCACAGAAAAAAATGATTAGGCATCTTATCGCTCATAATGTGAAATTCAATAATAAACCTTTGAAACCAAATCTAACTGCGAGAGAAAGAGTTACAATGTGCGAAATTCATTCTAACCTGGATATTATCATTTCAAAGGCCGACAAAGGTGACCAGATAGTCGTCGTGAACATCGATGACATTGGGACACTTACATTGATGGTGTCACTAAACTCTTAAACGAAGGACCACATAATCCTACCCTTAAAGATCATTCACCTTCAGACCTGTCAAAAATAAAAACTGCGATCAAATCTTCACAAATCATTTCAAGCAACTTAAAACATTCGTTTATCTGTTGTGAATTGTGCCTGATTATATGCTCTTCCCAAAATTCACAAAAGTGGTATTCCTTTCTGCCCTACTGTATCAAATTTAGGTACTGCCTCGTATCCATTAGCTAAATATTTAGTTTCCAGATTTTCAACTCTATTAGACAATAACATTTATACCATAAAAAATTCAATAGAGTTTGTAAAAAAAATTAAAAACATTTCTCCTAGTAATTTACTCATGGTTTCTTTTGATGTAAAATCATTATTCACCAATGTCCCAGAAGGAGGGTGCATTAAGATGTCTGGAAACCAGACTTCGCGAATTTCATTTCTCTTGCATCGAAATTGATGAACTAATTTCTCTCACTCAACTCTGTTTGAAACAAACACATTTTGTTTTCCAAAATAAATATTACAAGCAAACTGAGGGATTAGCCATGGGAAGCCCCCTCAGTCCCATCCTGGCTCATATCTACATGCATTATTATGAATCAAAATTGTTTGAAACTTTAAACTTCCCAGCATGGTTCCGCTACGTAGACAATACCTTTACTCTGTTTGAAGGTAATAAAGATGATTTAAATAAAGTTCTTTCAACAATGAATTCTATTGATCCCGCTATTCAGTTCACTTTTGAACTTGAGACTTGCAATTCTCTTCCGTTTCTCGACATTCTGGTCACACGTAACACATCCAACTTCAGTACCACGGTTTACCGTAAACCTTCATCGGTTTGCCTTCCACCACACTTTAAATCATGTCATCCGACTAAACAAAAGTTAGCTTCATTTTATTCCTATGTTTTCCGTGCTCTTCAAGTTTGCTCCTCCAAACTAGCCCTTGATGAAGAACTAAATTATTTAAAAGCAATAGCTATTGACAGGGGCTTTCCACCCAACATTATTAATCAAGCAGTTAAAAAATTCTCATCTCAACACACTAAAAGGCACACTCTTGTTTTAGGAGATTATAAAAATTCTGTTTTCATTCCCTTCTTTCCATCAATTAGCTATAAAGTTGCACATATTTTGCAGAAATTTAACTTTCGGGTTGTTTATTCTCCCATCAATAAAATTCCGAGTTCCTACTCAAGGACCCCATTCCGGATATGAATTCTTGGGGTATTTATAGGATTCCTTGCCAGTGTGGTTTAATTTACATTGGCCAAACTAAGACAGCCTTAAAATTTCGTGTCAAGGAACATGAGGCATATGTTAGAAAAAAGGAAACACAGACGTCTTCTGTTGCCCATCATTGTTGGCCCGAAAACCACACTTTCAATTTTTCTGCTCCCAAAATTATTCAAAAAACATCTTCCATTGGAGAACTGGATTTTCTAGAGGCATTTCACATTCAAAAAAATCTTTCTGTTCTAGTTAACGATCCTAATTCCAATCCATCTTTGCCTTCGGCCTTTAAAGAAATTATGTTTTAGTTCTGGCTTCATCAACAGATGGCGCCACGCCACTAGCTTATTTTCTATCCAGGCTTTCTTATCTAATCATTATATCCTATCTCGTTCATTTGCGCTTTTGCAGCTGAGGATGATGGTTCAGTAAAACCATCGAAACAAGTCCTGTGAAAATTTGAAAATATAACGCTGATTTTTGTTTTTTGAGTTCTGAATTAGCATCTAGTGTATTATTCAATCATAATAGCTTATGTAATAATCAGGACTGTTATGTGTTTGAATATCCCAGTAACTCATAAAACAGGAAAACAAATAAACAAGTATACTATTTATAACATAACTGGGAAAAGAAAATACTTTTGCTAATTCTCGAGTCCATTCTTCTTCAGCCTTAGCTCGAGCTTCTGGATCCATCTGCGACAACTCATGGGCTCCACTGTCTGAAGTCAAGGAATATTCCCCAGCTTCTTCTGATGTATCATAAAACGAATCTATGAAAATTAAAATGAATTATTGTATTTCTGATAAAATACTGAATTTTTACAAGTTGTAGTGTCAGCAAACGTATATTGGTAATAAAGATTCACTTTCACTATAATTTATCCATTCATTTATTTGGATAATTAATTACAGGTTATTGATATGTATTCAGACAATATCAAAACTTAAAAAAAGGTTTCCATATTTTATTTTAACTATGAACTAAATTTTCAAATCTTGCACAAGCTCTAAAACTGAAAAAATACATTGTACAATACTACAAGGATCAATGAATAAGCAATAATTTTCCAATAAAAAAATTTGGACAATTTTTGTTGATTGGTTCTATGGACAATAATGTTTTATCACTTTAAAACTGAAGAGAGGATGAAATTACACACCTAATCTTTCTTCAGAAGAGAAAATTAAAGTATTGAAACAATTACCTGTTTTTCATATCAAGAATGCATTACATCAAGAATTTTCTGTAATGTTTCTACCAGACAATTACATCTTCAATGTCAAAAGTATCAAGATGAAGTCATTTATAAAAAAGAACATTTAATTTGATTTCAGTATAAGCACTAACTATAATAATGTTATGCTTAATGCTTATATTTAAGTCTCATGAAATACAGGAAAACTTTCCTAATTTTATTTCAGTTCTATACTGAGTAATATGTATCCTTGGATTAACTTATTAAATGATCCTTTCTTATACCACAAATCACTCAAGCAGTTTCAGTTATATTTTTCGATGATATAATAGCCAAGATTCATTTTCAATGAAATAACTTTGTAGAGACATTAGGTAAATTGGAAGCAGAAAAGATGAAAAATATGCAACCGCCTTCACCGGGAATCAAACCACGGACCTCTGGAATACCGGCCCAGCGTGCAGAACCACTACACTACGAAGGATGCTAGGAAAGTGGGAGAAATACCTTATATACTCCCCTTTTTAAAGGGTGACTAGGGTTTTAGGGGACCTAGTTGTCAAATCCTGGGTGCAGAGAATCATCATTCACAACCCTTTTAGTTCGGATGCCACTTGTAGAGTCATTAGGTAAATTGGAAGCAGAAAAGATGAAAAATATACTCCCCTTTTTAAAGGGTGACTAGGGTTTTAGGGGACCTAGTTGTCAAATCCTGGGTGCAGAGAATCATCATTCACAACCCTTTTAGTTCGGATGCCACTTGTAGAGTCATTAGGTAAATTGGAAGCAGAAAAGATGAAAAATATGCAACCTCCTTCGCCGGAAATCGAACCACTGACCTCTGGAATACCGACCCAGCGTGCAGAACCACTATACCACGAAGGACGCTAGGAAAGTGGGAGAAATACTTTATAACTTTTACTCAGAATTCTTTACTTAAAAGAATGGTTATGAAAATTTTTAAAAGATGATTACCCATTAGTTTTGTCACTTACATTTAAATTTGATACAACATTATCAGTTTCAAGCATTTTTAGAGCAGAAAATTTGCCTCTCAACTTGTGTTTTCTATAGAGATTAACTCTGATTACATAAATAGTGCATAATGAGCTTAAAAAATATGAATTATATTTATAATTTCAGACTTCATACAGTTCACAATTAAAATAAATAAAACTTAACCAAAATTAATTTTAAAGTATTTATGGGGCATTTTAGATACAGAGAAAGTTTAGACTCTAGTGAAACTAATACAAGCAGCAGGAATTAGTGACATGCGTAAACCTGCAGAAATAACTTTTGTTACTTATTATTAGTTTCTGTAACGTTTAATTCTTTAACGTGTTTTTCTTGTTATAAAGACCTTAGAAAGAATATGAAATAGAGCCGAAACAGCTATTACACATATAGAAAGAACTAAACATATTTTTTATGCCAAATAGCATTTTATAACTTTTTAAATTCACAAGCATTCAAGCATTTGTTGCCATCTGTAGAATGATTTGATATAATGAGAGCGCTGAGAAAAATACTAACTTTTTTTTTTTTTTTTTTTTTTTACTATTATTCTGCTATGAATTCTTAGACGAACTTTGAATAACTATATATTTCAGATTAAGGAATACCTTTCATTTTTAAAAGAAGCTCTTAATAAAGAGAAATTTTAAACAGTTTTTTTTTTCCTTGAATTTCTCAAAGGCTGTACTTTACAAGTAAATATGAGTAACATTTTACACTGTTAATTTAAAAAATGGTTTCTGTAGTTTTATTTTTAAAGTAAAATTTGATACAAACTTTTAAGCAAAAATCTACAAATGTTCATACAGTTCACTTTGTAAGAAGGCACACCCGAGATTAAATACATTATTTTCATTATTTAAATAATATTTGTAATGAAAATTAACTACATGTGCTTGCAACTCAGAATATTTTGATAATAATAAGTTTTAAGGGCTGTAAAATTTTGAAGTCATTTAATTTCTTATCATTAAAATAAATTCCTATATTAGTCTTTTTGATCTACAAAATTACATTTTGTCCACAGAGGAAAAGATTTAAAAAAACTTTGTCTTAAAATATTTTTTAAAAATTCGGAGGTACTATGGTTCAATTAAAAGTGTACTATAATTTCAATAATCAAATACTGAAAACTGTGATGTAAAGTTGAAACACATAAAAATGACTGTTTTACTATTAAGGGATGACATTTTTTCTGCTACACCTGAAAACTTTTATCACATAAGATGGCCGATATATTTATAATACTTAATGCTACAAACATTTTAGAACATATAAATGTAAAAAGCTGTTTAATTGATTGAAAGTAAGTGAATTTTTTTCATAAAGAACTGTGAAATACATACTACTTGATTAAACATCTTTATGACATATTATTACTATTCTTTTTTATGTCTCATATTACTATTATTTCCATGTCCCATATTAGAATAATATGGGACCCCCCATTACTAATATTTCCATGTCCCATATATTAGAGTAATATGTGACCCCACATTACTATTATTTCTCATGTCAAAAATTTTATGTCACACGGCTAAAGTTATGTTTATAAAATAAAACACGCATAACAGTAAAAATTTCATCAGAAAATTTGTTAGGTGATTTAAAGCTTAAAAACTATATTAAGAACAACTTTTAATTTTTTAAACATTTTTGCAGTTTACTGAAGGACAACAACTCAGAGAATGGAAATCTTAAAACAGATATTAGGAAAAGTTTAAATTTTAAAATATATTTGAATAATTAATCTAGTAAATTTTAATTAAGAGAAATAACTATTACTAAACATTTAAAATAATAGCTTCTGGAACACTACTTTCTCTGAAAGACAGAAACTATTCCTCAGCAAAGCATATTCCAAGCTAAAGAAACAACATTATATCACAATACCAAAGTCTTCCATTTCTTGAGCAGAGGCTATTCTGCTGAATCTTTGGTAATTAGCATTTTGCCGGTCTGTGCCAAAAAAAATTCCATTAAAGAAAGATGAACTTCTTCCTTTCCCCATATGATCTGCGAAGGTAAACTCGGGAGTATACAAATCGTCTTCTAAACTAGCTCTCCGGGCGGGAGTATCAGTATTTTGTTCTTTCGGCAGAATCGGCATCTTATCCAGTTCAGATTTAAACTAAGAACAGTAAGAGAATTGTTTTCACTTCCGGAAGTTAATCTCCATATTTGTGTGCAGGAATGATTTACAGTCCAACACAGGTACTGATAAATAACAGTCAAAATTCAAGAGCATGTTTAATTATTCCAGTAAATAATCATTAATATCGAACATCGACTTTACAGTGACGGAATGCAAAAGAAAATGGACACGCCTTTGACCTACATTCTTATATGCTTTCGTGCGAAGCATTAAAAATCTAATCGACATCATCATTTGGCATATTTCACAGGTAACAGTAGGTATTCACGTCAACATTGCAAACGCATCTGCAGGGCTAGGTTCAATGTGGCTTACAGAAGTAGTGGGCGGATGCCATGCAGAAGAGTTGACACAGCAGCTCGCGGGATACACACCATCCGCATTTCATCCACTCTTAATACTATAGAAACCTGTTTCTTTTAGTCATCGTAGAACGAAGCAGGTGAGACAGCCAATGACCTTCCACGTGATTTTCCGAATCCCAGCGCCTGTTACGCAAGGCTGCCTTTTTTTCTTTCTGATTACAGTAAAAAAAAAAAAAAAAAAAAAAAAAAAAGACTTGAAGTTTCCGACTTTTTTCGTCTTATCTGGGCTATTTCCATCTTCTGATTTTGAACACTTGAAAATAAGATGTTTCCTTATATCTTTTACTTTCATAACACAGTTTTTTAATCTCTATCGCAAGATCATTTGAATGCATTGTTTTGGAGGAAAATCTTTCTTTTAATGTCTTTTTTCTTTTAAAAGCAATGAAAGCCTTATTTTAGGTCACTGTGCAGTGCCAGTCTTAATACGTTTGCTAGAATAGAGAAAAATAAAAATATAACTTTTAAATCATGCACTGGAACACATTTGGAGTTAATATATCCGAAACTAGAGCAGAGTCTTGGAGCATTTCATGTAAGTATTTACACCCAATGAAAACTGTATAACGGAAACATCACAAATGAAATTATGGAAATTTAAATGTTTCCCAAATTACACATTTTTGTTTTTTAATAACACTTTTGAAATTCAAAATGCAGTTTTTATAACAAAACGCTTTCAAACGCAAAGTGTACATTAATTGGTAATGCATAAATCAAATACAAATATATTAAAATAAGAGAATATGGGCAGAATTATCCAGCAATGACAGTCCTCCTATACATCAGTAATATCTAAGAAAAGGCTTTCTGGATATATAATAAATACATGATTATTTTACCTGGTAATAAAAAAAGTGGACCCAAGCTTTTGTTTTGAAGATGCATTTCCTCTCCACAAAATCTTTACTCTTCTTATTCATTATATTTTTACATACATTTCACGCCACAATAACATATCAACAAGCACTTCTTTTAGTCTCAAAATCAGATTTTACATCATTTCTCTCAATTTCGTTGCCATTCGGAAAAACATATTATTCTTTCATATTTAATTTGTCGGTTAAAAATTAACAAACTATTTAAAAGCAATAGACTCTGTTCTTAAGAATATTGCTTAAAAAAAAAAAAAAAAAAAAAAAAAAAAAAAAAACTGAAATTTTTCAGATTTTAAATTACGTCCAAAGGGGCGTTTTTTTTAACGTTTTGAGTGTTACCTTTATTTATTAAATATCAGGTTCTTTGCACTTAAACCATAAAATTCAGTTCAAGATCAATATCGCAAAATAATGTTAAATTAAGCATATCTTTAGAATTTCCGATATACACAGTCTCGCGAGCTGGAGATAAAATATTTTTTTTCTATATAACGTTACCATTTCTCGCTTTTAAAGCATTGAGTTTGTAAATCAAAAATTCGTTAAAGTTTTACAAAATATAAAATCTATAATAAAACAAATTCCAAATTTGGGATTTCAGATGCCCATATTCGTAGTAGGATTTCGTCATTCAAAATTCGATGGCTCTATGTACCTTTGTTTTATCACAATGCGAGAAACAGACAATCATTTATGCAGATTTTTCATTATTTAATTTCTTCAAATATAATGCAGGACTCTAACATTTTGTGGCAACAGTTTGAAAAGTGAACCGACGTTTATAGCAGTCCGACGCAAAATCGCAAAACGAAAACAATAGTCCAGGGACAAAGACCCTTTGGACTAAAAAAAAAAAAAAAAAAAAAAAAAAAAAAAAACACGAAATGTTTCAGATTTTAAATTACGTCCAAAGGGGCGTTTTTTAACATTTTGTGTGTTACCTTTCTTTATTAAATATCATGTTCCTCGCACTTAAACCATAAGATCCAGTGCAACAGCAATATCGCAAAATAGTTTTAAAACGAGCATATCTTTAGAATTTCCGATACAGAGACTCACGCGCTGGAGATGAAAATGTTTTTTCTGCACAACGTTGCCATTGCTCGCTTTGAAATCCTTGAGTTTGTTAATCAAAAATTCGTCAAAGTTTTAAAAAATAGGAAATCGATCATAAAACAAATTTCAAATTTCAAATTTGGTCTTCCACATGCTCATATTCGTTGGAGGATTACATTATTCAAAATTCGATGACTCTATGTACCGTTATTTTATGACAATGTGAGAAATATACATACATTTACGCAGATTTTCATTATTTAATTTCTTCAAATATAATGCAGGACTCTAACATTTTATGGCAACAGTTTGAAAAGTGAACCGACATTTATCCGTCCGACGCAAAATGCCAAAACGAAACTAATAGTCCTTCGGGATTCAAATCCCTTTGGACTAAAAAAAAGAAGAAGACTACATTATCCTAGTTAAAGCTAGGACTTAGTTAAGGCTTTATGTTACTGGGTTGCTTTCTCATAAAGCTTGCAACGAATATTTCCTTGAAGAAACAACACTTTTCATTTTGCCACGGCGCAAAATTCGGAAACCGAAAACATTAGACCTGAAAAGAAATTTCCTTCAAGGTGTTTAAAAATTTTTCTCCTGAATTATTTACTTAATACAATAAGCCGCCGCCTAGATTATCCGCTCGTCTCGGGATCGTCATCGTGACAGATAATGCAGTTAACGGATAACAGATCTTCTTACAACCATCAACGGACACAGTCTTCTGACAACGAAAATCCATTCGTTTAAGAATTAGTTTCAGAAAAATTAAAACAAAAGAATATAAAAAATTTTACATTTAAAACGAGTTGCTCAAAATGTCAAAAGCCAAACGGTAAAAAATAAAATTAGCTACAGTAATATTTTATCGTACATTAATACCACTTGCAGACTTGAGCAGCTACTGAATAAATGAATAAAGAAAGACTTAATAATTCAATAAATAGTCCTGCTTTTATTTTGTGTAGAAGATTTTTTAGTGCAAGAAGAAACAAGTGCAATAATTAAGTACTTAACTGAAAAAAACAGCATTTAACTGGATCGAATTCAGATGCAGCCTCAATTAATTTGTGTAGAATATTTTGGTGCGGGATAATCATATTAAAAAATTTCATAAACTACACAATTTTAATCTTCCTCCCTAGTGAATATTTTGGCAACCAAGTACAAATACAACAGTAAATAATTAATCTAAAGTTCGATTTACAGATTTCTATTACAATTCTTTCCTATACTCTCATGGATAGAAACCATAATCCTAAATACACTCATAATCTTAACTAAAAAATTATTCATTTTTTAATATAATATAATTTTCTAAGTACTACATTAACATATTAAAGTCACAATAAACTTAAAAATAAAACATCATCTAATCTTGGAACTCTGTAATTTTCAAATAAATATTCACATTTTAACTATAAGATCCTATATTAGCATATTCACAAAAAATCACAAATAATGACTTTATCCTAATCTTGGGTCTAACTCCTTAATGCATACTGCCATTCAAAGAAATTTCAGATTTACATAATCACTCTGCGACTAAGAAGAGGTGAAGGGTACTTACTGCAAACTTCTGGGTCCTACACAATCAAGAGAAATAAGAAATTAGTGATGCAGTAGGATAACAATGTCAGTCATTAACACTGTCTCGTTCAGTCTTTCCACAGTTCGAAACTGTTCGTAGAGTGAAGCCGTTTCCTCTATCTATCTTCAGATATTTATATCAGTTTCGAACAGTTTCTTTACAAAACGTCGGAAAATAAGGAACAGAACCCCGGGATAATTTCACTTCATCATTCGGAACCAGAAGCCGATAGATATTCTATGAGCCTGGAACAGTCTATAATTCGGTAACAAGAATACATGCCGGGAACATTGCACAAACCGTAGCATTTTTTTCTTAGAGGATTTGTAAGTTCATGTATTTTTCCTTTCTATCTCATTACACGCTCGAAAGTCATCATCGCATTACTTTAAGTCATCATCGTTTTATTTTACACCAATAAGATGTTTTCCCTCATAAAAACCTGCGCACTTTTCTAAAAAAAAAAAAAAAAAAAAAAACCTTTTCCAATCAAACCTTTTCTCTTTACCTACAGACCTCATATCTAATTATATGGCACTTTCTGACGTAACCAGAGCTGTGGAGCCGGTAGGGAAAATGACCGACTCCGACTCCTGGAATTTTAATGACTCCGACTCCTTCATATATATGTAAACATATAAACATGGGTACAGCTTATTTTTTTAACATAAAAGAAGTAGTAGATGCTGCAGAAAAAAACTGATGCATAGCAAATTTTTTATATTAATTAGCATTTATTATGAAATGGAAAAACTGGCTTTAGTAATTTCTAAGAAACAGTAAAACTTCGGCAAGATTCTAGAGCACCATAGACCCGATTTGATAAACTTCAGAACTGAGAAGAGTCCACACTGACTAGAGTAGGAAGAAGAGCTGTTACTGTTACGGCTACTTCCTTTAACTTTTCAGGATAGATTTTTGCAAGTTCTAAAAGAGCAATCATATTTACCTATTTCTTCACAGGCTGTGTATAAATCTTGTTCGTATTTTTTCATTTTTATATCTAAAGGCTCTTGGTTCTTTATTTTCATTCGCTTTGCCTTTTCAATATTATTCAAATATTTCTCAAAATCTTATTTTTCAGTGGAAGAAGATGATAGAGACTCGGTTGCAATATCTGCAGTTTGACTGTTCTGATTTGAATACTCCACTTGTTCTGAGAATAATTTCATTCTTAATGAAAGTTCAAGGATGGCTTTCTTTGCCTTTTTAATTTGTTTGTCATTCAACAAAATTCGGCGTTTTGGATGTACATATATTGAACTCAGCGCAATCTTATTGTTTAGCAAACTAGTTTCTCTTTTTTTCATTGAAGAAATGATTCCTTCTGCAATAAACCCTACATTTCAGAAAGAACAAACATGGCATTCTTCCAGTGTTGCCTCTTGTTAATTCTTCAGATTGCAGCTTTTTGAAGGCTATATACGGTGCTGAAAGAAGAATTTCTAGTTCTGCAAAATCATTCTACAGTCTTTCTGTTAGTGAAATATTAGGGTTAATTACATCTTCTGAAAAAAATTCTTAATCCTAACAACCACTATACTATCAAATATGTACTTCTTCCTGCTCGCTTCTTAAGAATGGCATCAATTTTGGGAGTTCTTGCTGCTTACCTCAATTCACCAATGAGTAACTAATAGAATCAGTTTAATCAATAATGGCAAATATCACATCCATCCTGCTCCCTTATATTTATTTACTAATATGTCAATAAAATAGAAAAGAACTATTTATTAATGTATATAGCCCATAAATAAAAAAAAAATATATTAACTCAGTTTGTCATTAATTTTTTTTTAATTCACTTTAATTTCATTTCAAATTCAAACTGTTCAACAAAAACTGGAGTCGGAGTCTTTAGCGACTCCAAACCGACTCCTTTTACCCCAAAATCTACCCGAATCCACAGCCCTAGACGTAACCACGCCTCATTAGAGCATAATTAGTCCATCGCAATCTGCTACAGCCTTTTCCGAACCAATTACAATGTAGCTATTAAAATTAGGCGCCGCACATACTTTCTACAGCGCCCCAAGAAGGATGAGTCAAGTATTTTCCTCTTCTCGATTCGCCGTGGGCAATTCTCCCAGAAAACGTTTTATTACGAAAACAATACGCTTGTCTACTCTTCTGTTTGCGTCAAGTCCAAGGAACATGTAAACAATAAATGGCCCCAATGACCGAAGTTTTTTATATCTCCTACAATGACAGGCCTTCCGACAATTTCACGCGTAACAAGTCTTTTCCACAATGAAGTTCCCCTGTTGGCCTGCGTGTCTGGCTTCTCATTAAGGGAAGAGAAAGTATTCTCTCTCTATCTGCAACAGACACCGAAAACGAAAAGGATCTACATTCACATCATTTAAATTTAACTGGCGCCTACCCCTCGACCCCTATTTCATGTCAAGTTTCATGATAATTAAAAATAACACTGAAGCCAGAAATTATATATAAAATTTATTTCACTTGATCGTTTTCGCATAAGATTTACAACAAATATTTCCCACAAATGCCAATACTTTTTATTTTGCCAAATGCCAGTTCGAGAACTGAAAAAGAACAGACACCTCTTAGAGGTATTAACAAATTAATTTCGGTCATTGAGGCCATTTATTGTTTACATGTTCCTTGGACTTGACGCAAACAGAAGAGTAGACAAGCGTATTGTTTTCGTAATAAAACGTTTTCTGGGAGAATTGCCCACGGCGAATCGAGAAGAGCTGCCTTCTCTTGTGCATTTAAGTTTTTCCATAAGCTGTCACGAATTTGAAACAGAAAGAAAAGTTACGGGTTTACACACAATACATTCGGTCTCTAAATCGTCTCGTCTTTTTTCAACCGTCTTAAACTTTGTACTTACGTTTTCACTGAATTTATACTTTCGTTTCAGCACGGCTTTTTTATTAGTCGGATACTTGATATTAAAATAACATAAAACCTACAATCGTAGTGTTACCAACACACAAGAAATTGCGTCGACAGTTTATTATACATTTGATTTCATTAGCCCTCGCATAAAGCTCGTATTTCTTTTACCCCAGATTCCATTCATTTCTAGTACACACTAGGACAGCACAATTATATAAATGTTTAAAAAATTAAATGAATAATTCAAGTACATAAATAATACTTGAAAATTAATTTTATTAATTTAACTTACAAAAGTGAAATCACTGAAGCGATGATAGACAATGACGTACAGAACAGTTTGCAGAATGCGGGCTGAGCTGCGCTGGGCACGTAACTTTTCAGTTCTCCCATTTCCGATACATTTCAGTAGTAATTTAAAATTTTATGTACGATGTAAATTTCACATAAACTGGGATTACGGAAGTCCACGCTGAATTTGAACAGTTAATCAAATGCATATGATATCACACACACTCGCAACAATAAATTTTCAGGGGAAAAGTTTTCTCAAGCTGTTTCTCTTTTAAAGAAGCCGGATTAAAGTACTTTAAGAATGAAAATTACATTGAGAGATCATTAAATACACTCTATCACAACAACAGCAACACGGAAAAAAAAAAAAAAAAAAATAAATAAAAATAAAAATAAAAAAGGCACCCAAAAGAAATCGAGCCACAATCATGAAACTCGGGGCAGCAATGTAGTCCGGTGAGAGATATGTAAATGATTTAAATTTCGACGCCAATGAGACAAGGGTAAGCACGCTATGCGCAAATGAGATACACAGCTGGGAGTTTAAAAGTACGACAGCTCGTGCCGTATGCTTATTCCGACCAATCTGACGACTTAGATGGACGGTATTGTGAGGAGCGTATAGTAGGTTCTAAAGAAACAGGTTGGTCGAACAGACGTATCGGCCGCCATCTCGGTCGGGGATCGTAGCATGGCTTTATAGATGAGTATTTTATTTTCTATTGAGAGAACGCTGTTCCGAGCGATTAGAGTGGAAAGTATATCTTTATGAGCTCGGAACTTGTTAATTACGTGTTTAATGTGGGGCGACCATGTGACATGCTTGTCAAGAATAACTCCTAAGTAGGGGAGTTGCTTGGCCCAAGGGATTGCAGTATTAAACATAATGATCTGAATGTGTTCACCAGTTTTGATTTTCCTGGTGAACAAAATAGCGTAGGATTTCTCGACATTAATGGCAATTTTCCAGGCGAGGAGCCAAGACTCCAGTGCATGGATGTGATTTTGGAGTGATTGTTTTACTGAGCTGACAGATGCATTTTGGGTGAGTATTGCCGTATCATCTGCATACATGGCTGTGGTTGTGTCCTGTTGTTGTGGGATATCGTTCGAGTAGATATAAAGGATTGGCGAAATTAAAGAGCCCTGAGGGACGCCAGCCATGATTGGTCTGGCGGTTGAGTATGTGCTATTGACTCGAACGACAAAAAGTGTGGTGAGCGATTTGTTACGACACACGATCACTTCTAGTCATCCTTCAAGGCACTATGACGGCTCGCCAGTTACATGGAGGATATTTTAAAGCCGGTTGTTCTGCTTATGCTATCAAGTCGCCTAGGTGCTATTTACCAGCAAGACAACGCTCGTCTACATATTGCGCGACTCTCCGAACAGTGCCTTCAAGGATATGACGTACTCCCGTGTCCTGCCAGGTCACCAAACCTCTCGCCAATAAAGCATATTTTGGACATGCTTGGAAGGCAAATGCAGCCGTCGCGGAATATTGGTGAATTAACTGACCAATTGCAAATATTATGGCATGATCTTCCGCGGGGTGATGGGTAACCTACTTCATTCGATGCCACGCCGTATTTCGGCTAGTATAGCTGCTAAAGGTGGCTACTTACTGGTTTGTTACCTTTTCCATGCCATAACTTCTTAATAAAACTATCTTTTGTCCTGAACTTGTAATCATTTGTTTATCTCCTCATACACTGCATACACGTTAAATTTCTTAATAGTTGTCTGTTTCCTCCTGGGTGCATATAATTTTTTGTGACAGAGTGTATATTAATAGTGACGAAAAAGAAAAACGGAAATAATTAAAAAAAGTCATCAATATTATATACACACTTTATCGACCTATGTTCCTAATGCAGTCAATTCAATAATAAATAATTCATTAAAAATTAAGTTTTTTAAATTTTAAAACCATTCTTTGCTAAGTAGGACTTACATCTTGATAGATCCCAATCAACACTTCCCCGCATACATAAATTGCAAATATTTTATAAATTTTGCTTTATTGTTTTTTGTTTTCCACTTCCTCCCCAGCTTGCACGCATTGTACTCTTATGAGTCACATGAAACGATTAACAATTATTTTTTATCAATAAATAGCATAAAAAAATCATCGCTAATTCTGTGAGAATCCAATTCGTAGCAGACTTGCCAAAGACTTTAGTGGCTCAATATTAGAAACAACTAGAACTTAATCGCTCCACATAGAAATTCCATAAAATATCTAGTTGTTGAATAAAATAACTGATCAAGTCAGTTAAAATGTGTAATAAATTAATTATTTTACGCTTTAACTAGCTATTCTGTAACTTAACTAACGATCGATAATTGACTTGACTTACGTTTTTCTGGTCATTAACTACTAAAGAGTTTTCGCCAGTAGATCGCATTAAAGTGCACTAGGCAAAGATATTTTCAAATAAATGGTACTAGGGAAGTACCAATACTCGTGGGCGAAGAAAATTCAGCTGCGTGAGCAGGCATATCTTAATACTTACGAAAGTAGGCATTCATCATAAAAATTGTGCAGTGATAAGCAATGGCATTAAATTGAAGCATGCAGGCAGGTGCAGTGAGTTGAATGGCAAATGCAGATGGGGAGTGCAATATAGCTAGTAAGAGTGTAAGATAAGCAGTAGTGAGACATCATGAAAATGGCGCGAAGACAGTTTGAAGCTGTGATTGGCATAAGAGTTCAGAAGTTTGAAGAGAAGTCTTTCAGAAGTATGCAGTAGCTAGATAGGCCGTAAAAAGTTCAAAAATTCGTAGAATCATACGATAAAGTAAAAATTCATACAAAATAATTAAAAAATGAAATAGTAACATAAAAATCTTGAATAAAAAAACTTTCTTGATTAACATAAGTATAAGATGCAACACAAATAATAGGATAGAGTCCAATTTGAGTTCAAATAAATTTTTAAAATTAAAATTTACAAGTTACTACCATGACGAATTGTTCTTGGGCGTTTGACAGTGTATTCAATGGTTGGATCATAAGCCAACATTTGTTTAACTGCGTTATACTGACTATGCTTCATCTTCTCGAAGAAGTTGTGAGCTGTCATGAGTATAAAGTTATGCACAGATGGAATATCCAGGTCGTTATGAATTATAAGAGTTTTTCACGTACCAAGGTGCATTCACAATGCTACGTAGAATTTTATTTTGAAGTATATCCAGGTTTTAGCGCTCAGTTTTATTGGCGATTGCCCAGGCCGGCACTGCATATAACATGATCGGTCGAATTAGAGATATGTAAAGCATTTTCTTTATTTTTTAGACTGAGCTTTGTTTTTTTGCCGATAATAGGATAAATTACTATGTAGGCTGCATTTGCTTTGTTTAAGATATAAGAAATATGATTTTTGAAGTTGAGAGACTTATCTATGTAATGTAGGAATTAGCTACATGGATTAGAGTTCTATCTAAATAGATATCAGTATTGACTCTTAATCTTGTTTTGTATCTCCGATAGAGCACAATACAACATTTAGAAGCGTTGAGCTTAATTTTCCAAGTCTTGCTCCAGTGATTGATCATATTGAGATGCATTTGTAAATTACTTAGAGCGAGCTGGGGACTTCTGATCGATAATTAAAAAGTAAAATAAACAATTAAACTGAATTAGCATACTAAATGTTATTACACAAAGACACAATAAAATTACTTGCTACAACAGGGATTACTCATAAAATGGGATTTGGAATTGCATAACATTGTACCCAATTGGAAAAAAAATCTTTCTTCGGTTCAAGGGAAAAGCATTCGCAGTTATCGGGTACCCGGCGTAAAATCGCTAGCCCAGTATAACAGCGTTAACGATTTTTTAATACTTGTGAGTTTCAAGAAATTAGCGGATGGTGAAGATGAGTAGGATGATGATTTAGCAATTAATTGTCATATCACGATTTCTATCTTGCAGAGTGAAGATACTCGTTCTAACTTCTTCATATGAAGATGACATAGAGGATGAACCACTAGTCAAGTCTGGTTATTTTCTCGATAGCCGCTAAAATAGATCTGGCATCACCTCTTACTTTGCAAAGTTCAGGTTCTAAGAAACAGACGACAACTCCGAAGAGGCTTTGGAATTAGATTTATTTGCAATTAATTTCATCTTCTACGCTTGTAATTAAAACACTCTTCTGAGTTTCCCTTTTCCGTACGAATACTGAGTTTTTTAAACTTCTAAAACTGATCATCTACACACAGCTCTGTCTTCCGAGACAGTCCAGTTGGGAACTTTGTAAAATCACCATGTATATCGCAATATAGTAATTAACATTAACTAGTGGAATGAATCATGCCGATTATTTTAACCTTTAAGGGTGTGCAGATCGTTATTCTATGAAATAATTAGTTCAAGAACGGAATTATTAATTTGTTACATACTTGATGAGTTACTTCAAGAAATAACTAGGTATTCTATGAAATAAAGGACTACATACTTCAACGGATTTCATACTTAACATATATGGCTATAAATAATACACAACAGTACTGCTAATTTCATTTCGAAGATATTATGTAATGCTGATTTACCATTTTCTCCAGCTAATACAAACAACAAATCTTATTATTTGGATCTTGGAATAATTCAGCCATTTTGCCAGCCGGATGTAGTTGAATACTTGAAAAATACATAATAGATAAGGAAAGGATAATGACGGATTTTGAGAAAAGGGGCAGTGACAACTAAGTTCAAAAGATGCACCAAATGAAGAAGTTATAACCCAGATATGAAGTAGTAAAACTAGATCAATAGTTAAAAATTACCTGGACAGTTGACCCCTTGCATAAACTAGTACGCATTAGGCTAAAATAGTAAGCCTATTTGTAAAATATATTAACCGTTTTAAGGCGGCACAGCACCTTTAAGCATTCAAAAAATCAATTTTTGTTTTGAGAAGCAGAAAGGTAACTACTTATCTTTATATCTTCCTTTCCGTTAGCTGTTTGTTTACCTCGTGTTAGAATTACGTATTATCGTTTTCATTCAATTTTGAAAGTTTGAATTGCCGTTTTCACAAAACAAAACTGCTTTTTTAAAAGCAAAATGAATGCTGTTAATGCTAAAAGGGCATCTGGTCAAAGACCAAAAAGACGGAAGAGGCATCAGTATTATGGAAATCAACATACAAAGCGTGAGTGTGTTGACATAGACCTATACATTTATGCATCAGCAAGAAAGATCGGTATCGATTCATCTGCATCAGCTGAACTTGTGGATAACATGAATGATAATTTTGATGGTTATGCTATTATCGATAAAAAACTGTTATTTTCAGCATTAGAAAAATGTTTATGCTGTTCGATATGCCGTAATAAAATACATATAAATTCAGAAATAAATTATGGGCTGACGATAAATTCAATGTTACATGCAGTTCTTGTGGAATAATTTCCTCTTTCAAAAACTCTAAGATAGTTGGAAAAAAACAGAATGCTTCTGACTTAAATAGACGATTTATTCTGGCCATGAGGTGCATTGGCAAAGGACTAGCAGAGTGTAAAACCTTTTGTGGACTTATGGACTTACCATCGCCTGTCGCACAAAAATCTTATGACAAGATTATAAGTCATATACATGCAGCTACATATACTGTTGCAGAAAATGTATGAAAAATGCAGCTGATGAAGAGGTCCAGTTGACTGGTTCCATGGATTAGACAGTTAGTGGAGATGGCAAATGGAAAACTAGGGGGCCATTCGTCACGTTTCGGTGTGACGTTTATAATTGGCAGTGAGACAGGCAAAGTTATAGACAGATATACTTCTAGTGCGCACTGTAAAGGTTGTAAAACTGCGAAAGATTTTCGTTCAACAGAAAACTATTTGGAATGGAAACGTCTTCACGCGAAAGTGTGTGCAAAAAATCATCCGGGATCATCTGCTAAGATGGAAGTGAACGGGATGGTTGAAATGTTTTCTCGATCAGAAGAAAAATATGGTGTTCGTTATGCGAACTATATTGGTGATGGTGACTGTAAAACTTATTTAGCACTTTTGAATAATAACACATATAGTGATCCCATTTCTAAAATAGAATGTGTTGGTCATGTTAAAAAAAGAATGGGTAAACGTTTAAGAAAATTAAAAAGTGAATTTCGTGGAAAAAAAACTAAGTGACGGAAAACCTCTTTGTGGTAAAGGTCGTCTTACCGATGTCTTGATCGACCAACACTACGTATTATGGTAATGGTATCCGAAAACACTGTAACAACTATCGTGATATGCAGAAAGCAATATGGGCTATATGGTATCATAAACGCTCGAATGATAACGAAGCAATTCACGATTTTTGTCCAGACGGAGCAGATTCTTGGTGTCAATACAAAAAAGCTTTTTTTACTGGTGCACTGAAAAATTTTAAACATAAAAAATCTGTACCCGTGGCTGTTATGGATGCCATAAAGCCTATTTTTAAAGATTTGTCTCACCCAGACTTGTTAAAAAGGTGTATTGGCGGGCGAACGCAAAATGCGAATGAATCGTTAAATTCATTGATTACATTTTGCCCCAAAACAACAAATTCTGCAAAAAACATTGTGGAAATTGCAGTAAATTTAGCTGTAGCAAGCTTCAATGATGGAAAATGTGCAATTTTATCTTTGATGAGTGAATTACAACTGACATCTGGTGCTGAAAGCAAAACATTTGCTAAAAAGGCAGATGAACTTCGCTTAAAATTTGCTAAGCAACGAGCGCTGATTAACAATTTAGAGGCTCGTATAGCTAAGCGAAGGGAGAAAAAGAAACAAGATGAAATGAATAAGCTAAAAGAAGGAGTTGTTTATGCACCTGGAGCATTTTGACTAATGTTACTAAAATATAAATAAGGAAAAATTAATATTAAAACTTTTAATTGAGTTTTCTCAAAATGTTAAATTTTAAGATTGCGCGCATAATTCCTTCAAACTATATATGATAAATACATGAAAATTGAGTCATATATGTATCTTTATATTATCTACATGTTAAAACCAAAAAATATCATATTTTGATAAAAAAAATTTAATTTTTGATTAAAAAGTATCGAAATATTTTGATAATTTAAAATTTTTTAAAATTGTTTTACCATTTTATAAATTTAAGGAGTTTTTTTAATATATTCTGGTTTTAAATTAAAGTTAGATATATTCTAAAAGGATTTTGACCAAAAATTGTTTTCTGCATACCTTTTTTAAATTTTATGATGCGCGCCGTACTTATTGATTTTTATTTATCTGTTAATCATGAGTATTTTAAATCAAGAATTTGAAAATTATTATTGAAGTGAAAGTTTTTATTTTTGAACACAATGTTTCAAAGGTGTGTGTTTCACATCTATAAGCAAAAAATAGAAATTATTATGATATTATTTGTGTATCAGAAGGTAGCGTTTAGTCGTGTTTAACGTTATTTCGTTTAACGCAAAGGTACTGTGTCCCCTTAAGGAAATACGTCTACTTTTAAGTTTACAGCGATGGGAATGTCTTAGAAGGATTCCCTTTTTTCTTACAATATGAATTGAAATTTCTTGGCATGCTTCCGACAGCACGTCTATTTTTCGTGGGCGAACTGTATTGACAACGTCATAAACTTTAAAAGCAGCTGAAGAGTTTCAAGACGAAGATGACACGTAGAACATTTCCGAAAGACGTGCCAATGTTTCTGATTCTAAAGAAGCAGAAAACCGCTGGAGAAAAGTGAATGCATCCTGGTTATCCTCTCCAATAAAACTCTAAATTATGTAGGCTAGTTCTAGTAATTAGATTGTAATTTAGGATATAATAGATGAGACATTCGCATACAAATGTTAAATTGTTTTAGAAAAGTAATAAGTAACCAATAGTTAGAATCTACTAGACAGACTTCGTCGGCAGAATATTTTAACAAGCAATAAACACTGAGATTAATAAACAAAATTTATACAGGTTTTTCCTTTACATATACCTGCTTTCCATATTTTAAATTCTTATTTACTTAAACTATTTTAAAGAATTACCAACATGACATACCCCCCTCCCAAACCTGTGTACCATATTATTCATTTACTCACCTATTTTCCTCATCATCAACACATAATTTTATTAATTTATGACATTAATAAACAGATATTCTCTACTTAAATACTTTTCTTTAACTCACGTCAAAAGCATCAAATAGAAAAAAAGCCATTATTCAAATCGATAATCGCGATCACTGAGAGTGATATTCTTTAAAACCTCGGTAGAAGAATGGGGAAACGTATAGGTTCACTACATTTAATTAATCAGGGCATGAGAAAAAGATTAGGTGTATGGAAACTATTATTTGCAGACCATACAATTTAACGGTGTGGAATAGGAACAACGGGTATTCTTGCAACATGCGATCGAGCGCCCGTGATTTACGATCAAACCCAAAGAAACTGATATTACCGTACTAAACCATACAAAAAGCAGCAGTACATAAATACAAAGAAATTATACGTACTTATTTTTATTACATTAGAAGGATATTTATTACATTACTAGATTATTATATTAAACTACAGATTACCAGAAGATTTATTACATTACCAGATTATTATATTAAACTATACAACATTAACAGAAGAATGCACTGATGGGTCCTGAAGAGGGCCCATCATATCATTCGATGATCGTCACTGCACTTCAAACACATTAAAAAAGCAGTTCAAGTGATCCTATTTGGCATCTATTAATTGAAGCAGTCCTGTTAATTAGATATAAAACAACAATGATAGCTATCCCTATTTTTCATTCGTACAAACACTATCGTGATGATTCTCAACATGGTCAGAAATTTGTTCCTGTTGTTGATAGATCACCATCACCACTCAGCAAAGTGACAGGGCAGCATCGCAGATGTTGTTTCTCTCGTATTCCTTACAATCATTTGTTTAAAATGACTTCATAGACATTCTGTCAACTGAATATTGGCACTTGAGGATCAGCAATATTCGTCCAATGATTTACGTGAGGTGGGTATATCAAGTGATTCATACTCACGTTTAAAGACATATACTTATTGTTATAGATACGGTCCAATAGTTTACCTGTCATGAGAGTATCGAATGACGAATATATGAAGCAATGCTCCGAAATACTTAAATCACACATGCTGTCCAAGTCATATTAGTGGGCCAGTATGCGGCAAGGAAGCAAAGACGTTATTCACACTGTAGAAAATCCTTGTACTGTAATAACAAGGCTAATATATTTTTTCTCTTTTTAAAATTTCATACATAAGAACAAAATATTTCATAGCGGAAAATTTGTATTTCAGTTCTGTAATCTGAAGAAACAGTTAGTCCTACATACAATACGATCGTCTAATTTTAACGATATAGTATGCGGAATGCATTGCAAATATAACGAAAAGTAGACTACATGACTAAATTTTTATTGAATGGTTTATATTGAATAAAATGAAAAATATTTACTCTATAACTAATTACGTTTATTACAGCAAAAAAAGTAAGCATTTTCATCTGAATAAGATTATAATCATTTGGTAACATACGCAGGTAAATAAAACTTTTTAGACAAAGGCTGAGCTAAAAATCAAAAACTCTTCTACGTCCGCATACGATATTTTGTCGCAATAGTTAAAATTTATTTACCGTAGAATAAATTTTGAAAGAAAGGAAAATGGAGCTGAAGCGAGAGTATATTCGTGCTGCTAGTTTCTATAATTTAAAAATAGGGTTAAATCAAATAAAAAGAATGCTTCAAAGTCTACAAGTAGCCACTATATTTAGATGGTTTATAGAAGGAACTACATTAGAGCGCAACTATACATAAAATTATTCATGAAGAACTGCATACGAAAAAATTAAGTTTGTCGTCGGGTCTCTCATAAATTATAGAGAGAACGTGTCAGAATCAGTAAAGAAAGGCAAAAAGTGCTAAATTGATGGTGAACACTGCTTCATTTCTAAAATCACAATTAGTGATGAAGCCTGAATACCGTTTTTGGATGTTCCAACCAAGAAAATTATGTATGGGTAATAAGTAAAGTATGGGGGTCTTTGAAAAATGACCCTTAACCAACATTGGTGATAAGACAATGAGCAATAAAAGAAGTAATGTGTACCGTTTTCTTTAGAAGTACAGAACTAGGCAAAGCCTTTGAACTAGAGAAACAGAAGATAGTTACAGCTAACTGGTACACCACAAAGTGTCTTCCAGAAATTCTTCAAGAAGTGAATATTAGGGAGCAAATTTTCACCATGATAATGGATCTTCTCATTCAGCAAGTCTGACAATCGAATTTCTTGAACAAAACATACCGAAGTGGCAAAACATGCACTCTGTTCTCCTGATCTCGCTATGTGTGACTTTTGGTTATTATTTAATCTAAAACAAAATTTATGTGGCCATCTTTTTCATTCAAAAGATGAGACTTAAGCCATAAAAACACAGTTTTCATAGATTCCAATAAATGAATAGGTTGAAACAATCTCTGGAGAATGAGACTATAAAAGTACTGATATTGTAGAACAGAGAATTTTTAAAAATAATTTTAGTACGCAGTGCTGTCCTCCGGTCGATAACAATTTTGATTTAGCGGGATTCGACGAGTTTTAATAGGCTATCACTAGTATATACGACAATGCAGTAATTCCGCCTTCCTATTTTTTGGAAATTCATCACACTTTCTTCCGCTCAACTGTAAGACATAAATGACACATAATATCGCACAGCCTACAGTTTCCTTCCATTTTAATTATGCTTCCTCTCAAAAGCTGTGAAGAAATGGATAACTTTTCGAGATGTCAACAACGAGAAATAGCCAGCAGAACTATTGCTAAACAGTAAATCTGCCACTAAAATGACACACGGCGTTCGAATATATAAACACTAAAGATTAGATATTTAATTATTTGAGATAGATCAATTTAAAAAATTGGTAAAATCTATTTTAAAGCCAAAAATTTTTACGTGTGTACGGTTTCGGAATGGACTGAATTCATACAAAACCGATAATTTGATAAAATTTATTTTCTCAAAAGTACTTTACAGTTCTGAAAACTTTCCACAAAAGTTCTCGTACAGCTCTGCTCAGGATGACAAAGCACAGTCAATAGTTACCACTTGTGAACGTGATTATCAATCTAAGAGAAATATAAAAAACGCACAAGATATTATGAAAATTGTAAACAATATTAAGGATAGAATCGGAATTTAAAATTAGCGAACTCTTCTTTCCCCCCTTCTTCTTGGTGTTCTCTCTGGTGCAGCCAATTTTTGGCTATAAAGTGAATTCATATTTGCTAGGCAGGCCGGGTTGCGCCTAGGTTCAGACTAACTCCATTTTAATGAGCCTATAAAGTGAAATCTGAATTAAAAACACACAAAACTGATGCTCTCTCCGGTCTTTTATAGTTTTTCACCGGTCGCTGAAAAATTTCCAGTACTTTCCAATCCTCAAAATTACTGGAAGGTCTATACAGTTACATATAAAGACCGAATACAGTTAGTTACAGACGCATTTAGGCCAATTATACAGAGACTGGACCAAAATATCACCAAACGGTCGGTTTACTACCAAAAGTCGCAATTTCACGCCAACTTTGGCGACAAAAATTAATTGCCAAAACCTCGCAGTTTGGCGATACTTCGCCAATTGAGCGAGATAGCTATTTATCGCCATGTTAAAAAGACTTATCCCTGTAATCTTAGTTTTCCGACGAAACCTCGTCTCTTTAAGTATTTCATGCTACATTATCCGAGAGATACTACGATCCTAATTTCACTAGAACTATTTATATATATACAAAATTCGTAACAGTGTTAATATATTTTTATCATTGTGTTAAAAGACGGTGAAGAGTTTATTTTAGAGCCTTCGAAAATTTCAAATCAAAATTAAGAAGGTCATCTCTTAAAAATGAAATGCTGAGAAAATATATATACAAGCTTGTGAAACGGATAAAATTAAAAATGGCACCGTAGTTGTGGCACTGCAAATAATTTTAAGCTAATCGATCCTTAAACTCTATATATTTTCTTTCCGTATAATTTATTTCTTACATGGACAATTCCAGCGAATGATCTGGCCACCTAGATCGCTTGACATGAATCCCATCGAACATTTATGGGACATCATCGAGAGGTCAGTTCATGCCCAAAACCCTGCACCGTCAACACTTTCACAATTATGGACGTCTACAGAGGCAGCATGGCTCAATATTCCTGCAGGGGACTTCCAACGACTTGTTGAGTCCATGCCACGTCGAGTTGCTGCACTTCGCCGGGCAAAAGGAGGACCGATAAAATATTAGGAGGTATCCCATGACTTTTGTCACTTCAGTGTACTTACATATTTCATACTGCTGCATTCCCCTCTGCTTTATACACACACATATGTATTTTAATGGACCAAATCGTCCAGTTAATAACTTTCCATCATTACCTTATGTTTTAAAAGAGGATAAAGTAATTGTTTAATAATCTGTGAAAATTTTATATCTTTGTAATTTACATATTTTTTGGTTGAAATTTAAAAAAAGAGGGGGGGGGGGAGAGAAAGAAAGAGACGAAAGCTCTTCGAAAGTTCTCCAAAATATCAGACATTACTTTAAACACTTCATAAATTCCATTAAAAATATTTTTATCCACTTCATGCAATGGAGCAAACAGTAGCATTCTGGGATTTTTAGTTTGTTCGTTAAACGAAAACATGCGCGAAAAATCCTTTAAATATTAAATTTTGAAAAATTTAAATCGAATATTGAAAAAAATCGCAACACTACATTGCAGTGGCATTCACAAAAACTGAATTCGACAGTTTATCAGAATATAGTAAAAAAGCAATGACAAACTTTTAACCTTCGCGACAACAAAAAGTATGAAAGTTTCTGATTTAAATTAAGATTAACTAATGAGATAAAAATGAAGATCTTTGAAGGTATCGATTCAAATGGGTAGCAAATACAAAATTGAGGAAGGGAATAAGAAGTTTTCTCGTCCATTGTGAAAAGCAGATTTCGTAGCGGAATTTCTTAATCTTAAAAAGAGTCTCTCATCGCAACAAAATAAACTAACTCTGTATTTAGGATGTAAATTACAATTACATTACATCCTAATACTCTTTGTGAGTTGAGTTTATCTGTGAGTTATGCGAGTATTAGGGGTGCAAGTACACCATTGCAGTGGTTAATACCGATGAATACTGAGAGTTTGACCTGGCTTCCATCCCAGACGAACGGACTGGCTACATAGTTAGTTGGTAATTTTCCCCATTGGTTTACATACAAGCCAGTTTCTTTTTAGAAAGTCCTTAACGCAGACATACCTCTTCTTATTGAAATAGAGCTCGTGAGCTTTACTATATTCAGTTCACCTAATCAAGCCTATATCTGGAAACAGACTTTCGTTTTTATCAATTTAACACTATTAACATAAACTTTGTATGCTACGTATAGTATTATATGCTGCATTCTGACAATTAAATATGCTAAAGAAAATTTTCCGAAAGAAATAAAAATGAAAATACGCCCGTAGTAAATACTGTACTATTTTCATTAATGTTGAGTTACTGACCTTTAAAAGCCCATTCGTCTGTCTATAACTACATTAGTGTTGCCTTATAGGGCATGACATTAAATATTGTACATACTGCCAACATTAGAAGCCAAAATAGAGTAATGTAAAATATTATACATATATATATTTACAGGTACAAAAAATTTACAGGTAAAGGCAGTGATGCAGTTATCAAGCAATGATAATATCATTCATTGCTTTCAACCAACATCACTGCTTGTAGAGACATCATTGCTTGCTGCTGCATCTTGTTCATAACATGCATCATCATTGCTTTATAACAGGGGAGGAACTGAAATCGGTTGAATTTCTTTGCGATACTAGCCCACACACTAACAAATCAGCATAATTATCACACGATTTTACAACATAATAGTATTACGTGCATGTTGTGCTAACGCTACTGCAATAAAAAAGTACACAATACATATCAAGCCATTCATCTTTTCCTGAAATGTTAAAACCCCGTGCAAACAACAAGGATTCCAGGAACAATCTGCTTGTCAACAAAACGAATCAAATTATAGCCAAAGATATTTTATAAATTATTATGAAAGAGTGAGAAGACATATCCTCAAATGAGTATGCTGAGACAGTGGCCTGTGGCTCAAACTGTCGGTTTCTTTCGAAACGCAATAAAATGTTTCATTCTATAGAAAAATAAACAGGAGACTCATAATATTAAAAATAATTTTATAAATCTGTGATTTATACACACATTTGGTTGTACGTACTATCTATAATTATTTTCACTTTCCTACACTGTTGCTTTTGAATTACTATTCAAAGAACTTCATCAAAATGGTTTTGAAAGTTTAATAATAAATACGCTAATATATATTTTTTTCAATCTAAATAATATTCGATTTTCTCATTGGGCAATTCTTCATTTTCACTTATTATCACGTGGATTTAATTCTTCCACTCACCATTTTAAGAATGTACACTGTTTTTGTAGAAAAATGGATATTTGGTTGTTAGGCATAGCTGTATGGATGCAATGCAAATTTTTCCTTCTCGAAGGAATTAAAAGCAGCATTGCTATCACGAGTTGCGGAAACAGACGTCGGCAACATCATCAGTCGCGACCAATCAAAACATTACCAAAAAAACAAAACAAAACATAAGATTGTGATTATGCCTGACAATATTATTCTAAAAAAACTTTCTATTTCGCCAAGGTCGTTCTAAGGAAACTTAAGTTTTATTTTGTCGAGATGAATTTTTCTTTTACGCCACTCCTTAAAATCTCTTTTTATGTCTCTACGAATGGCGATTTAACAGAAAAATTCAAATGCATGTTTAGCTGGTTGCAAATGAATACACTAGACTAGCGGTTCTCAACCTTTTGACTAACGCATACTATCTAAATAAAAACTGAAAAACTTAAAGTACCACCGCTACATTTTACAATGATCATTTTTCAATTTCTCAAAAGAAATATTAAAAATAAATATATTTTGCCATTTGCACAACCTATTGGTGATTTGTATTAGATATGCATACATAAAAATATTAAAAATATTTTAGATTAAAAATGGGTTACTATTTTTATTATCAAAATTTAAGTTTGTAGGGTTTATATTTATTTTAACTAACATTTATTTTAAGTTTAAACTATCTTTCCTGTCAAGCCTTACTTTCCCCTGGAACTGCCAATGCCAGAATATGTAAATTTGAGTAGAACGCGCAAGGATTCAAATTATCAGCGGAAGTAGTATGATTTAAATAGAAGGAAACGAGTTCGGAGAGAGTTATTCTTACTTAGCGAGCGCGGAGGTAATTATCGAGAATTGAAGAACCCCGCGTTGCGGCCTATGTGCTTGGCGGGAATTAGTGGAAATTGTTCCAGTGAGCTTCACGTCTGCTGAATTAGCAGCCGTATTGTAAAACGCGGTGAGTTAGTTATTTTAGAGAGTCTCGTAGTTAGAATATTGTCTTTACTTTCTTTTCAGGTTCTTATTTTTATTTTGACTGCCGAGTTGGCACCGTTTGTAAGCGTCAAGAGAACGCAATTGTAATTCATTACGTTGAATAAAAAGGGACTTAAACCCTTTACAAGACTCTGTGGTTTATACAAGCTTTCACAGTCACCCTTGGTTGCGTGCAAGTTGTAGGCGCGCAACGTTATATTGGCGCCCGAACACTTATCGAACTGAAATGGCTGAAAACTGGATGGAAGCCGCTGGACAACACCAAGAAATGACAACGCAGTTAGAAGGATTTGGATACCTGGTCTAGACTTTGAGAGCATCAATCAAGCCAAACGTCTATTTCGACGGAAAAAATTCGGTGTCCGTATTTTTAGAAGGTATAGAAAACCACTTTCAGCTCTACCCTGTGCCTGAAAGACAAAAAGTCGCCATCGCCACATCAGCACTAAGAGGACAGGCCGCGCTATGGTGGAAAAATATAGGAAAATTTCTACTAGGTGAATTTGGAAGCCCGACGTATACATTTGAAAATTTCAAAAAAATCGTTAGTAAAGGCCTTCCCCATAGTGAAAGATCGCGCACGGCTGGAAGCCGAGCTATATAGTTTCTATCAACGGGATACAGCACAACTTATTTTACGAAAATACTGACGGACTTATTTTACGAAAAATAAAACTAACGGATATGTTGTATGGGAAAAAACCCGATGCGGAGATAATTGAAATAATATTACCAAGATTGTTACCCGCTGTCCAAGACTACTTTGAAATTAGAAACCCAACCACATTGCAGGAACTTTTCGAATTGGCGGTGAAATTTCAAAATCGCAGAATAGCGGAAAGAGCGAGAGGGGAAACATATTCTCAAAGTACCAGAAGGAAGGAGGAAACCAGAAATGGAAATCGCTCATATGGGGGAAAGAACTATCAAGCTAACGCATCGAAACTCGAAGGTCAAGGCCCAAAAAGAAAATTTGAAAATAAGCATCCGCGTACCCAGAAGACACAGATTGAAAGGAAAGCTTTAAACGACTAGAGGGACCTGTGAAAGGGAGGGTCCAGACCCCGGAAGTTTTAGAAAAACCCTCAAGTAGACATCTAAATACAGTCATCGTAAAAAACTCACAGCTACCAATTATACAAGTCCTGGTTGGCGATGTACCAGTAGAAGCCCTCATCGATACAGGGGCAGAAGGAAATTTCATGAGTGAAAAGTTCTTCAAAAAGAATTTTTATAGGATACGACTATTCAAAACCAGAAATACGGAAATTATAGCGGCGCAAGGAAAAACATGTCACTGCATCGGGAAAGTATCATTAAACTTACAGATAAAAGAGGAAAATCTCAAAGTATTAATTTTTGTGGTGAAACACCTCCAACACTCTCTTATTTTAGGTATGGACTTTTTAAGGGCCGCGAGGGCCAAATTAAATTTTCAAGATAGTTCCGTGGTGCTGGAGATGGACCAGAGGGTGGTGGAACCTGCGGAGACACCTGAATTGGACCTTAGCCATTTGAATGACCAGGAAAGTAAAGCAATACAGCAAGTGGTGAGTAATTTTTCTCATTTGTTTTCAGAAAAACCGGGAAACTGTCAGATCGTGACTCACAAGATTCAATTAAATGCCGAAAAACCTTGTAGGACTAAACCGTATCGCTATGATAAACAAAAAGACTTAATCATCGAAGAACATATTCAGGAGATGTTAAAGAATAAAATAATAACGCCCATAAATAGTGAATACGCGAGTCCAGTCGAACTATGTAGGAAAAAGAACGAGTTTCCTCCTTCGGATAAAAGGGCTTGGAGGTTTGCTATCGATTATAGAAAACTAAATAGCATAACTAAATTCCCAGTTTACCCTTTGCCGGTTATAGACGAGATCATTAGACAGATCAAATCGACAAGATATATGTCTACTTTGGACTTAACGTCTGGCTACTATCAAATAGCTATGAGACCCGAAGATATACATAAAACCGCCTTTATAACAAAATCGGGCACTTATGCATTTTTACGCATGCCTTTTGGGTTGTGTGGGGCCCCATCAACATTCCAGAGAGCTATGGACATTGTTCTAAAGCCTGTCCTAGGAAAATCAACTTTAATTTATCTAGATGATATAATTATAACGAGTAGTACGTTGGAACAACACATTAATGACCTCGAACAAGTTTTTAAATTATTAAAAGAGGCCGGTCTTACAATTAACGCCTCAAAATGCAAGTTCGCAACTAAAGAACTTAAATATCTCGGTTATAAAATTTCGCAAAAGGGTATAGAAACGCAAGATTCAAAAATAAAAGCTATTAAGAATTTCCCACCGCCCAACACCGCCAAGAAACTTTCGTCTTTCCTTGGACTATGTTCTTACTATCGATCTTTCATAAAAGATTTCGCTAATATTGTTGAACCACTCTTAGTAATCAAAAGAAAAAAGAGTAAATTTACGTGGACAGCGGAAGCGAACACAGCTTTTGAAAGATTAAAAGAAGCGCTTATTAATGCCCCTGTTTTAAAATTCCCTGAGGGGGATGAAAACCTGGAAATTGCGGTAGATGCATCAGACTATGCGGTGGGTACGGTTCTTATGCAAAATAACCATCCGCTGGCATTTTTTAGTAAAACATTGAATCAAACACAAAGGAATTATACAGCTACAGAAAGAGAAACATTAGCCGTATTAATGGCTGTACACAAATTTCGAGTTTATTTCGGCAAATCGCCAGTAACAGTCTTTTCGGATCATGCGGCTGTTGGTAGACTTTACTCGGGAAAAAACCTAACGCCCAGGTTAATAAGATGGGCTTTAAAACTCCAAGAATATAATATCACAATAAAATATAAACCGGGTAAGGAAAACAATGTAGCTGACGCACTTTCTCGTATAAAACTGGACGAGGAAGGTAATGAACTTAAATGCGCTGTGTTGACTTCAAAAATTTTAGATTCTAGAGATACGGTTATTACTGAACTGAAAGCTGATCCTGAATTTGGAAATATCTATGCTTATTTGAAAGACCCCGAAAGCTTTGAGCACACAGATATCGATGCGATAAGAAATAGAGCAAAAAACTATGAAATAATAGATAATTTATTATTCTATACGAAAACAACAAACGAAAATCTTGAGTATAAGCCAGTCATCCCAGCCTCGCTTCGATTAAGCATTTTGAGGGAGTTGCACGAAAAAAAAACAGCGGGCCACCTCGGGGTCAGAAAGACTATAAAAAGGGTACGCGAGGCGGTATATTTCCCGCAATTATACAAAATAGTAACGGCGTATGTCAGGTCCTGCAATCAATGTCAGTTAATAAATGATATTAATTACAGCCCGGCCGGGTACTTAAATAGCATTCGCGCTACATTTCCGAATGAAATTTTAGGCATAGATCTCCTTGGTCCCTTCCCCCAGAGCGAGTTAAATAAAAATCGTTTTCTTTTAGTAATAGTAGATCATTTTTCAAAATGGATAGAAATTGTTCCTCTTAAACGCGCGTCAGCCAAAACAGTCGCAGATGCATTCTTACACAGATACATTTTAAAATACGGTGCACCGATAAAAGTCATTAGCGATAACGGAAAACAATTCATTAGTCAAATATTTGAAAACATATGCAATGGACTTGATATACGCCATATCAAAATGGTTCCGTATAGACCACAGGCTAACATAGCAGAAAGAGTTAATAAAAACATTGTAAAAATAATTCGCAGTTACGTTAGCACACATCACAAGCGATGGGATGGCTACATAAATGAATTAGCTTATGCTTTAAGAACGGCACATCATGATACTACAGGAAAAACTCCAGCAGAATTATTTTTAGGCAGAAAGTTAATTACGCCTTTAGATAAATTATTCTTTGTGCAACAAAGAGAGCAGGAATTTAGACAAAAGGACGTGCAAAAGCTAATTGATCAGGCGCTTAAAACCTCGGATACGGCAAGAAATAGGCAGAAAATTTATTATGATAGAAAACGCCGTGAAGCAGATTTTAAAGTTGGGGATAAAGTATTGAAACGGAAATTTTCTTTATCAAGTGCCCCAGACAATTTTATGGCAAAGCTAGCTCCAAAGTTTGAAGGCCCCTATGTAATTCAGGAAATCAAAGGAGTAGTCTTATATCTTAAAAACGAGAGAGAGGAAATCTGTAAAGCAAGTCCCGACCAGGTGAAAAAATACTATAATCCAAATGATTTTGAAATCCTTAAAAGTTTCTTGCAGGACTCAAGTCTAAACGAAATAGAAGGGCCAGAGACTGCAACAACTATTCCACCACCCAAGAAACGGAGAACTGAAGAGAGACTCAGCACTTCTACAACCCGGACGTCGGTATCAAAAAGAAAAAAGGATTTTCAAACTCCGGCGTTTAAGAAAAACAAAAATACAGATGAACCGGGTAAAGAAACGGTGTTAAAGACGAAAACACCACCTACAAAAGATGGCAGGAGAAATTACACATCAAGGAGAACGCGCACACGGCCACAGAGTCAGGTGCCAGCAAGGCCGCCGTTCCGGAAACTGAAACGCCAACAGGAGGCACAAAAATACGACGAACAGAAGAAATTCAAGAAGGACTCCAGACCGGAGGACGTCAAGACCAGCCGTCCCAGGCAGAAACGCAAAGGCCAACAACCAGACGATTACTCCGTCAAGAGGCCAGCATGTAGAGGACGCAAAAGAAAGAGCAACGGGGACGACACTCGGAGACCAATAAGGAGAAGATTGACATCCATGACACCTCTAACTTGGGATCAATTTTGTCAAAAACGGATGACGGAGTTTCAAGCATCGAAAACTCAAAGATAAGTTAAAACCTTCTATAAATTTTTTTCTCTTTTGTTCCGAAATGTTATGCATAAGTACGAAGTTCTATGTTTTGACAAAAGTCAATATGTCTCGGTTGAGACTTAGTTTTGTTTTACTTTATTTAGCTAAGGCAAAAGTATTATTTTCTTTAAGTGTAAAAGCTAAAAACAAGCATTTTCTGTTGGTCGAAAGACTAATTCTGTTATGTTAAAGCCAAAATTTGGCCGGAGATAAAAATAACTTCGTATTCTTGTACTAATAAGAATTTTAGTTTAAGTGCCGCCAGCTTGGCGAAGAATTAGTAAAGTAAAAATTTATTTTCTCTTATTCATTTTATGGTAAATTGTAAAAAGCATATGTATTAAACTTTTGTAAATGTATGTAAATACTTGCATGTTATGTAAAAGTAGAATTTAGGCTAGAAGCATAAAATTGTAGATGCTAAAAGTGAATGCTTAAAAGCAATGAAGTCAAAATTTAAGTATTAAACTGTAAAGTCATGCTTTAGAGCGAAAGCCTGCATGTTTAAAGATGAATGAGGGGGAAGTTAGAATGAATGTGTTTTGTAGGGTTCTCCACCTACATTTGAATTTTTAAGAATATTAAAGTAGCTCATTGAGTTGTAGAATGTCGAGTAAGGTGTGTCTATTTGGTTGTTGAATTCTAACAAATCATGGTGGTTAGGGGAAGTGTTGTAAGACTAAAACACGAATATTCCCGTTTGACACCACACTTGGGTGGAGAGCCAGGATAAAGTTAAATTAATGCTTGAAAAATTGAATGAATGTGAAGTAAGCAATAACTAAGAAAAACGAATCGTTAAAAACAAAAATTTATTGTGTCAAGAAAGTGTAAATTATAATGTATGTAGAAAGATACTGATACTTATTCCTTCCAGATGCTGGAAGGAAAGACCAAGATTGATTGATGAAGTCCAGGAAAAGTTGCTGTAAGAAGAAAGCTTTGTAACGAGCAAAAGAATTTTAGTATCTAATTGTCACATAAGATTTTTTTTGTGTAAACGAGGCTTTCGCCAGTTAGTTCAGAATTAGATAAACTTACAACAGGTCGTTTGTAGGACCTGCTTCCAAGTTTTCCAAATTCTGGCAGCGGCAAATGTAGGGTTTATATTTATTTTAACTAACATTTATTTTAAGTTTAAACTATCTTTCCTGTCAAGCCTTACTTTCCCCTGGAACTGCCAATGCCAGAATATGTAAATTTGAGTAGAACGCGCAAGGATTCAAATTATCAGCGGAAGTAGTATGATTTAAATAGAAGGAAACGAGTTCGGAGAGAGTTATTCTTACTTAGCGAGCGCGGAGGTAGTTATCGAGAATTGAACCCCGCGTTGCGGCCTATGTGCTTGGCGGGAATTAGTGGAAATTGTTCCAGTGAGCTTCACGTCTGCTGAATTAGCAGCCGTATTGTAAAACGCGGTGAGTTAGTTATTTTAGAGAGCCTCGTAGTTAGAATATTGTCTTTACTTTCTTTTCAGGTTCTTATTTTTATTTTGACTGCCGAGTTGGCACCGTTTGTAAGCGTCAAGAGAACGCAATTGTAATTCATTACGTTGAATAAAAAGGGACTTAAACCCTTTACAAGACTCTGTGGTTTATACAAGCTTTCACAGTCACCCTTGGTTGCGTGCAAGTTGTAGGCGCGCAACGTTATAAGTTATAATACTTTAATTCTAAAATTAAGTGCGAAATTTGGGCCTGTTTAAGAGAGACAAATTTTCTTTGTGTCTTAATCTATTTCACTTAGTTTTAACCGTAAATTAGGATCCACTTTCAATTTTGCTTAATTTAAATTTTAATTTTTAAATATAACATGGAAGAAAACCCTTATTCACACAAATAGGTTGTGCAAAAAGGCAATAAAAATTTAATAGCTTTACTTGAATGCCTTTAAAGTTATTTTTCGGTTCAGACAAAAGTTAACAAGTGTATTATTTTTGAAATCTTCAGTTCGAGTTCGATCACAGGAAATTTTTATCAATTTTTCTTTTTCTTCACGAGAATTTTGAATGTAATAGTTAAAAATACTTTTTCTTTGCGTACCACCTATTTTTCTCTTGCTTTACAGTGGTACGCGTACCACTTGTTGAGAACCCCTGCACTAGACTTTTGTTTTCATTAATTTCCCAATGCCTTTTTATTTTGCGGAAAGGGGGGAGAGACCTTATATAATCCGAGCGAAAAACTGGCTGCATAGGATTTACTTGCTTTTCTCTTTGCATTATATAAATTCAAGACAGTCCATCTTAAAAGTCCTTTCCTTCCACAGATATCTTTTGCGTGTTCTGCCTTACGAAATTAACCAGCCCAACCTTATATAAAGCAAATATCGAACATAATACCATAGACAACAAAATGATATAAAAATTGCCTTTAAAGCGAATGTAATCGGACTACGCTGCCCCACGAGAGCTTTACGAAGCGCAAGTGGAATAAGGCTTTTTTTTTTTTTTTTTTGTTTGCTGGCAACCTGATTTTGCTACGTTATGGAAACTGGTATAAAAATTTTACCTAGTAATATCCAGCACTTTTGCTTATTAGGCTGAAAATGTCGTAAAATAAGTTCACACAGATAATGATGAATGGTCAATGTGATAAGCCTTCAGGTACATTGAACTAAAGGAAAGGAAAGGGGGGAGACCAAAGTCACATAAATTCAGAGACTATCCGGGTGATTTTACTAGAAAACTAACAGACTGATCTTAATATCATTTCTTCCAGCAGTTTAATACTTCCATTTCAAGCTTCAATTTCTGCCAAGGGATTTGGCTTTCTTACTTCTCCTTGCGAACTACAAGAGTTTCTTGAGAAAATCTTTGTCTTTAGGCAATGAAATTACGCTGTATTTGTTCTTTTGCAGGATTTCTTCATTTGCACCTTATAAACTAGGTGATTCAAGTAGAGAGATCCTACGAAAAACTTTTATCTTTTCTTGACAGATTTGTTTTTTCCGAGGTTCCTTTTCTTTTGGAAACTTGGAGCTACTCTTGAAGTTACAAAGATGGTCCCCTTGACATCTTAGAAATATTGCTTTCTGTTCCTCAAGTTTACTTGTGTATGTTAATTGTGACTGTGCACACTTAAGATATCGTAGCTCGTTGAAACCACCAAACTGGTTGTTTTCAAAGCGTCAATAACGAAACCAGATTCTAGGATCCTTTCCAAGATTGAATTTACGAATCCTCACTTGCAGGGAGTAGAGTTTGAACGTTGTTGCTAAGAATAATCTAAGTTCATCATCACTGAGAGGCATCTCTAAGAAGTTTGGGAGCTTTATCACCATGTCTTTTCGTCGTGAATGTTTCACCTTTGAAATGGGTACATTCAGTTTCAACCTTTCATCCTTCACGCTGCTTTCAAGAGTGTTCGCACGGAGTCTTTTGATAATCACCTTGATAGGTGAATTTTTAGGTTTTATAAAAACATTAAATTGTACACCATTCATTCTTAGAATGGAGGAAAGAGTAAAAAAATATCTTGACATATTCTTCAGTAAGAATGTCTTTATAACCTTCAATATCATTTCGGCTGAAAAGGTCCAGCAGAAATTTCCATGAAATGCCCGGTCTAGGGCATAGGATTGGGAAGAGTTTTATATATTTCTATGAAATTTATCTTCAGCCAAATCAACTTGCATCTTTTCATTGCTCGCACTTTTGCTCAAGTAAGGAGCAAAGTTATTCAGGCAGAGGGAAGAATACAGACTTTTGCTATTTAGAGGCCTGGCGACTTTCTTTGGACTTTCCCTACCAGTACTGTTTGCAGGTTTCACACCATCGGCTAACAGAACTGCGAAAAAGGAAAGATTCTGTACTTCCGGTGAAACTTGTTTAAAAATCACGAATTTCTGTTAGAATTACAAGTTTTTCTCTTTTAGCTGTGGTCGTCTGCTATTTTCATTAAGTTGTAGAGTTCCTCACTTTGTAAATGTTAGTTTACAGTTGAAGGTGAAGAATCTTAAGAACTGATAAGCGAATAATCGCTTGAGTTCGTGTGACAAGAAACAACAAGATGGAAGGGTAAATAACCCTTTATTATTCAAATAAGATTTAACAGAAATCCGTCTTGGAGTGTACAATAAAAGCCGACACTTGGGCTTGAAATTAAGAGGCTAAGAATTAAACTAAAACTAATTTAAACTAAAGAGATATAGCCGAAGCTATCAAGATTCTAACCGAGTTGGCCCCTTAACGCTAATTGACTGCGAAGCTATCAAGGGCCTAAAGTACGGCCGAGCGTAATAATAGCTTACGAGAGAGTAGCCCAAAAAGGCGGACGATACCTGGTAACTCTTTTTCTAAGACCGAAGAACTTCGCGGTTAAATACCACTCTTCTTCATTATGTATTCAGACATGATTCTAAAACTACGTTCTGGCCGGAAGTAGTAAGTTGAAGTTAAGAATCGATAGGAAAGGAACTTTAACTTAAAATTTAACTGTTAATAAAATTTGCATAATCCTTACAAAGTCTATGAACAGTACTATTAAGTTCATACTGATTAGAAATCGAAAACTTCAATACGGATATAGCTCCATTAGTCTGGTAAGATCGGGTCTATCAGCGCTCAAGACGTGGAATAATTATTAGCAGTACTATGCTTTAGATTCTTTATGACACAATTCGAAAAGAGAAAAGATCCCTTATTAGGCAAGTAATGGCTGACAAACGTAAAAAATCTAAGCACGAGACAAAACTCTCGTCACGTAGCGGTTTCCGCAGATGAGGTTCAGCGTCGAATTGCGATGATGTCTAAATATTCTAAACGCTGAACATGCCAAACTAGTGTAAGAACTTACCAGTCACAATGAAGAAAATATAAACTGACATTCAGTCGACGAATTCGCTGAATCATCTGCACATTCACAACTTTGCCTTCTCTGACTGGCTACGGTTTAAACTCTGCTCTACAGGTGTAAATAGAGCTAATGATTTCTACGCCTTAGAACTATGAGAATAATGACGCCTAGATCATCGTGTAAATGCTCCGTTAAACACCAGTGCTTGAGTCACTAATCAATTAAATGTTATTTAAAGTCACTGTAGAGGCAAGTTCAACAGAAGTTTATCAACATTTTCATTTTCAGGATTCTGATAATCAACGTTTTTTATATAACAGTCCCTCTAGTTACACACACACAACACAGTAACATGAATACTTCTTGCAGTTGTTTTAAAAATTGTAGTTTCACCTACAGAAGTAATGAAAATGAGGATCCCCCTAAAAAAAACCTGTTTGTACGTTTGTTTTAAATGACTGTGGAAAAAATATCCAATGACTATCCACTTAAGAGATTAGTAGCTTCGTGCAAGAGGATTTTCGAAGAGAAACTAACTTGCATTTATGTTACGAGAAAATCCACAAAAATGCCCTTGCAATCAACTCGTTCGTTCGAATTTGAGCCCAAATGGAACTACCGCAGTTCAACGGTCTTATTCACTCGGCCATTTGTGAATCTGTTAAAACATGACCTTTAAGAATTTAACAACCTGATTTCTTTTCACTTCAAAGTATGGCATCATGCGGAATCGAGTTTGCAAAACTTACAAAGCAACCAAACTGACACTAAACAGAAAATGTGATAATACTTATTTCAATTAAATTTATTAGGCACTTCAGGTATATAATTGGCAACGAGCTGTTGCCGTTTAAAAAGACAATCATCTGATATTCAAGATAACTTTGAAAGCACCTTTGAAATGGCGCATTTCTTTAGAAAACGGGTAATACACATACACAGCGTTCTAACACTTTGTACTCGAATTATTGGTCTAAGCTGAATCAACATCAAACGCCAGAAATCAAGGTTCCGGTATTCGGTTAAGATCGAGCTATGCAAACAGTCACACCACATATTTTTTCATGTTCAGTTGACTTTTACTATTTGACTTCCTTTTCCATAGAGGATAGCTACATTGGTAAGGCTCACAAAAGTCCCAAGAAAATTACTGTAACTCTAATCCATTGTAGAGTACATCTGCAATCAGCACGTTATTTTTCTCGTTACCAAACATAGCAAACAGGTGAATTTGAAAACTTAACACGTTTCATAGAACTATTCCCCCCCCCCGATTGAGCTACATCAAAGAATGTCATGCAAAATGAATAAATAAGCATATACTTACGAATCATTTTAAGAAAAAATTCATGGTTTTTAGTTATGTATTTCACTACAGTTATAAAAATTTTTTATAATATAGCAAATAAATTAACTGAAAATTTATACTATAAATCTATATTAAACTTGTATCAGACTTAAATAGTACTTTGGGTAGGTGGGATTAAACATAAAAAACAGAGGATGGCGTTATTCAATACTTACCTAATTGAAAAATCTTCATTACAAGAATACGTAACCTCTAAATCGGCTAAAAATAACTTATATTATTTCCAAAAGACTTCGAAATATTACATTCGGGAAAAAACCCGCTAAAACGCTGGACAGCCTGGACTGTATCACGAGTGAATAAAAAGGAGTGACAGTTGCTTCTTATCTAAATTAATTACGCTGTAGAGACAATAAGTATTTTTTGGAAGCAGGCAAGATGAAAAATGAGCAATCGCCTTCGCCGGGAATCGAACCACGGACCTCTGGAATACCGGCCCAGCGTGCAGAACCACTACACCACGAAGGCACGCTAGGAAAGTGGGAGAAATACCTTATAACGCTGTGCTAAGAAATGCGTTAGAACATGATTTTCAGGTAGGTATGTAAATTCTACACTAAAAGGAGTAATAATTACATACTAATATTTTTATATACGACAAAATCGAGATATGATTGATTGCAAGCGAAAGACATTTAAGTCCGGCAATAAATCTAAATCATATTGAACTAATACAAACAAGTTACGTCACTTAAACAGGGTGAATGATCAGCCTGTGAGAAAGAACTTCTGTCGAAAAATCGAAACTCATATGGGGTACATAATGATGCATGTATAAAAACAACGGGTCCACGAACAATCGAACAAGCCGTAAACCTGGAAGTGAAACCCGAAATCCTACGTCAGCAAAGGATGAGAGACACTTCATTATTCACGTTAACAGTGACGGACTGTGCAAGTCCATTCGGACCGTTGGCACAACGTTAGAACACTGTTGTAGATATTCCATTGTCAATTTCAACAATTCGCCGGCACCTTATGCGCTACGGATTGTGTAAATGTATTCCTTTCTGCAAGATTCCCCTGATGCAAAACCATTGACGCCTGTGACTACAAATGGCCTTACCAAGCCATTGGTATGTCGACTGGTAGCACATAGCCTTTTTGAATGAATCCCACTTCAGTCTGGACCAAAATGATGATCTAATATGCGTTAAAATAGGGATGCACACCATCTTCTGGAAGGCATTATCCAGCGTCACACTAGACGAATGCCAAGAATGATTGCCTTGGAAGCCATTGAGTATGATCGGATATCTCGCTGCTAACATGTGAAATACTTCCATCAGCAACTGGTACAGGGAAAAGTTAGAACAGTCCAAAGACATAAGCTTTATTCGAGGCATTCCTGAAAATGTATTTCAATAGGGCATTGACATTCCCATATTCGGAGAAATATTTAAGACTTCTCAATATGTCTCCTTATCGCTTCTTTTTCATCCTGTCCATTCACTAGATATGTCGCCTATCGAACATAGATATTTTCGTTGGAAGGCAACTCGCTCCTAATATGAATTAACCTCTAGAGTTGGATAAAAACAATATGGAATGCTATTCCTAGGGTACACATTCAAAATTTGTTATCTTTAATGCCGTCTTGAGTTCTTTTTGCAACGCATACTGATTTTTTTGCATTTAATATCATGTTCTGTTAATTTAATCGTCGATTTGTATTTTACAGGTCGTATGTGGAATAAATTTCATTCAATTCTCATGAAAGCACCGTGTTGTCCCTTTTCTCCAAAAAACTTGCCCATGAAATTAGACAATCGTTGAGATTATACCTTTCTAATTACTTAGCGAAAGAAAAGCAATCGTAAAAGAAAGAAATGATCACACTTAAGATGGCAGCAAGTTAATATCTGTTCGAATGTTTTTTTTTAGCCCAAAGGGGCTATTAATTTCATTTTGGCATTTTGCGTTCATTCACTATAAACGACAAATCACTTTTTTAATTGTTGCTACTAAATATTATCGCCCTGTATTACATTTAAAGAAACTAAATAATGAAGAATTTGCATAAATGCATCTATGTTTCTCGCACTGTGATAAAACAACGGTACCTAGGGCCATCAAATTTTAAGTAACGTAAGTATCCACCCGAATACGGACATCTGGAAGCCCGAATTTGTTTTATTATTTATTTCATATTTTGTAAATCATTTATGAGTTTTTGATTAAGAAAGTCAACGATTTCAAAGCGAGCAATGGCAACACTGTACGGTAGGGGGGACAAATTATTTCCAGCGCGCGAGAGTGTATATCGGAAATTCTAAAAACACGCTGCTTTAAATATTTACTGCTGTTGAATAAGAATTTTATGGTTTAAGCGCGAAGAACATGATATTTAATAAATAAAGGTAACGTTAAAACGTTAAAAAAACGCCCCTTTTGGGTAACATAAAATCTAAAAGTTTTCATATTTCTTCTTTTCTTTTTGTCTTTATTCTGGGGTTTGCACATAAACTCATGTCACTAAAAATCAAATGAAGTACAACTAGCACCACAATATACTTTGTTCTTTTGCTTAAAAAAAAAAAAAAAAAAAAAAAAAGAGAGAGAGAGAGAGAGAGAGAGTCGAAAAGGTTTCAGATTTTGACGGTCGCCCAAAAGTATTTGTTAAGGTTTTTTACGCTCTCGATGAGCTCAGAGTCTACCAGTCTGCTCTTACCCTCACTCCTACCAACCTTTTTTTTTCGGGGGGGGGTCCTTTTAGCTTTATTATTAAGAAACATTTTCTTCGCAGTTACGCCATATACAATTCAACAGCAAAATTACAAAAAGTTCAAAACCAGCATAGCAGTATACGTTTAGAATTCCCGATATATATATATATATAATTTAAAGTAAAGTAGAAAGGACAAACGATAAAAGACCTATATAATGGAAGTGTGTGTGTGTGTGATTATGGCAAAGCCTCGAGGGCTATCTGCCTAAGGGGAGGGATGCCTTCGTGGAGGACTTTCCAAGGGAAACTGGCTCGTATACACGTTACACATGGGGAAAACCACGAAAACGCCCATGCAGCCAGCCCGTTCGCGGGATTCGAACCTCGGACCGAACTACCAGTGTTCAGCGACTTTACCGCTCGGCCGCTGGTGGGCCTATATAATGGAAGAAAGGAGAACAAACTAAAAAAGACCTGTGCGGTCAAGAATTTTGCGCATTGAGCTGCAAAATTTGAAAACAAGGTAAAGAGGAAATTCTTCATGCTACTGCTTAAAAGCAAATGTGATACTGTGGTTCCCGTGTAAAATTATTTAACACTATGTAAAAATAAAGTTCAATTACAAAAAGTTTAACTACAAGAAGCATGAAATACTTATCAAGAAAACTGACAAATAAAAAGTGAATGTAAAACTTAAATCAAATATCAATGTTAAAAAATGTTAACAAAAGTTTTAACAATCCTTAAAAAAAAAAAAAAAAAAAAAAAAAAAAAAAACCTAAGAAGCGGTAAATGGTAATTAGCCTAATTCGAATCTCATTAGGGACTTTTCAAGGGAAATGCACAATGAGCTTCGAATCCAGCTAATTGCATAATGCGTTTCGTCAAAACATAAAGAATTGAGACTCATCCCGAAAAAACTTTTTGACTATTAAACCGACAAAAATACCTAAAATAACTTAAGTCTCAATTTTTCTGATTCATTTTCCAACGCGTCCGCTGGTAAAAAAGAATAAAAGAGAAACACATTAATGGTGCAAGAAAAACTATACAAACTGGCCTGTTGAGGCAAATGTACAGAATAAAATAAATAGCAATTTGCTATTAGTCAATTTATACAAAATTTTTAATTTTAAGGGAGTACCTACTTAGCTTGAATAGTTAAAACTTTGTAAAAGAACGAATAAATATTTTTTACTTCTAAACAATAAAGCTCATCAAATTGGGTCTTTGCTATGACCAAAATTAAAACAACGGAAAGAAAAAATCTAAAACTTACCTGCATCTATTACTTCTTCGAAAAGCTATGAGCTAAAAATTGCCGTTTGGCTATATATAATCTTGACGATATTGCTAACAGCATCTCAAAAGTACCGTATTTACGCGAATCTAATGCGCATCGTTTTTGGCCAAATGTAGTATTCAAAATTGGGGTGCGCATTAGATTCGAGTGCAAAGTTCGCCGATGACGTCAACCAAATTTCTCGACTACATTTACTGTTACATTTATCGTTGACACATTATTGCATAGAGGATACAAACTGCAGAGTACGTAGTCACGAAATGGAGGGCAAACAGAGAAGAATGTCATATGACGCTACTTTCAAACATAAAGTAATTCTTTATGCTGAAAAAAATGGCAATAGAAAGGCAGGGAGAGAGTTCAACATAGCTGAGAGCAATGTTCGCTTGTGGCGGCAACAGAAATTGGCACTGTTTGCAACTAAAGCTAGTAGAAAGAAATTCACTGGCCCTCGCAAAGGAAGACACCCTAAAATTGAAGAAAAAGTTTTGGAATTTGTACGTGAAAGGAGGAAGAATAGACAACCTGTGACTAGTGACACCATAAGAAATAAAGCAAAAGAGGAGGCTGAAGTTCTTGGAATACCGAAACGAGAGTTTAAGGCTAGCCGTGGATGGGTGGATCGGTTTATGAAGCGGATGGGTTTATCTCTAAGACGCCGTACAACAATATGCCAAAAGCTTCCTGCAGATTTTGAGGGAAAACTACTAACATTTCAGCGGTATGTCATCACACTTCGGAAGGAAAAGCTGACGAGACGCCAATTTGGTTTGATATGCCTCGTAACTACACCATTACGAAGAAGGGGACTAAGGAAGGTATTATCAAAACTTCGGGATGTGAAAAACAACGCGTAACAGTGATGCTGGCAATAACAGCAGACGGGTGCAAACTTCCCCCTTTCTTAATCCTCAAACGGAAAACATGCCCTAAAACCCCTAAGAATGAAAAGCTGTTCCCAGATGATGTCCTGATTCGAAACCAAGAGAAGGGGTGGATGACGGAATCATTAATGCTTGATTGGCTCCGAAATGTATGGAAACGCCGTCCCGGTGGGCTCTCTAATCCACCATCAATGCTTTGTCTGAACGCATTTCGTGGTCATCTCACTGACGACGTAAAAAAGAAGATGCACAGCCTAGGCAGTGATCTTGTTATCATTCCTGGAGGGATGACGTCTGTGTTACAACCCCTGGACGTTAGTATAAATAAACTTTTTAAGGGGTACGTTCAGGCGGAGTACGAAAAATGGTTTTGTGAGCCAAACCGTGTATTGACCCCGACAGGAAAAATTAAGCGTGCTGCACCGCACATTGTTGCACACTGGGTTTCTGCTGCCTGGAAAAGCATCGAAGCACCAATGATTGTGAAATCTTTCAAGAAATGCTGCACTTCAAATGCATTGAATGGCAGTGACGATGACGTGCTCTGAAACGCCGAGGATGAGGATGACGATGATGAGGAAAGAAGAAATGAATCTGCTTCTGACGAAGAGAGCTGCGAGGATTCCAGTGATGAAAACATTAGTGAATAAAGACGTTTACTATTAATCACTGATTGTAGAAACTGTTAGCTAGATAGAAATGTTACGATTTATTTCATGTTCATATTTTACGATAGGTACCGTATATACGGTAATGCTAATTAACAATGATTGTTTCACATGACAATAGCCCACTAATAGGTTAATTCTATGTTCTGCTGCTTTATGTATAAATCCATTATTGTATAAAATATGGTATCTAAATTTAAATAAAATTATCATACCATTAATTGATAGTTTATATACAAATCCATTGTTGTATAAAATAAGATTCAATAAATTCCTCATATCATTGATGCGCGTTACATTCGCCGACAAACAATTTTTTTATTATTTAAAGTTTTAAAATGGGGATGCGCATTAGATTCGCATAAATACGGTATGTCTGAAGTAAATTGCATCTTGCGACCCTCTAGCTTAATGCATTCTCCGTGCTCGTGATGCCGGGTTTTTCTTGCAAATGTTATAAAGACCTAGCCTTCTCCTTGTTCATTCACAGTAAGTATTTCCGAAGAATGGTGCCACTTTTGGCTATAACTGCCAAAAGTGGCACCATTCTTCGGAAAATTGCCACTTTGCTCTACGCTGCATTAAATGCTCACTTGAGCATAAAACCATGGACTGCTCCACAAAAGGAAGGATAAATGAACCAAAGTGTGCGAACTGTTTAAAAAATCACGTGGCTTCCTACCGGGGTTGCGAGAAATTCCCAAGGAACAGAATTAACCCTAAAAAAAAAGAACAGTACAGTGAAAAAAGGCATCTCATTTGCAGATACAGTGGTGGCCAAAATTGTGGACACCTTTGGAAATTATTATGTTTTTGAACTTTGTATGCTTATAGAAAATGTTACGTTTCGCAAAATGCAAACTTGTATATATCATTTTAAAGAGAATTTATTTCTGAATTCAATACAAAACACAAAATTCAATTATTTGCAATACAAAAGAGTTATACGTACTTTAATATATATAAAAAACACAGTTATGAAGTGGTTTGTAATGTCTAGCTTTCCTGGCCAATCACTGTTCTTGTTCTGAGAACCAATCAAATGTTAGTAACTGCCAGTAAAAGCTGACATCATGTTTACATTTGAAACAATTCATTATTTTGCTTTGTTCTGTAGAAGGAGGATCTGTTTCTTATACACTGCAATTACAAGTACGAATTTTTGTAAAAATTTTTAATATTTAGTCAAGAAGCAATGACATCAAATAAAAGAGTAGATTGGGCACCTATAAAGAGATGTAATATTATTGTGTTACGAGAAAGTGGTCTTTCCTATGCTGAAATTGCAAGACAGGTCGGTGGTTCAGTGACTACATCTGGAGTCCGAAAGTTTTGTTTACGATATCAATAGACAAATTCAATAAAAAACAAAGGAGGCCGAAAAAGGTGCACCACATCTATTGATGACAGATGAATAAAAAGACTATGTCTCCAAGATAGAAAAATGTCATCAGCGGCCATCAGAAGTGATCTGAATGTTTCTGTCAGTTCAAGAACAGTCAGGAGAAGATTAACAGATGTTGGACTGAGAGATAGAATTCCACGAAAAGAGCCTTATCTTAATTTTCAGCAACGTAAAAAAGACTACAGTAGGCAAAGGAGCACATTAATTGGACAGATAATCAGTGGTAACAAGTTATATGGAGTGATGAAACTAAGATATCGTTATTCGGTAGTGATGGGCGAAAATATGTAAGACGTAGAATAGGAGAAGAGCTACATTCTGACTGCATTCAAGCAACTGTGAAGAACCCAGTTAGTGTTATGATTTGGTCATGCATGTCAGCAGATGGTACTGGTCCCCTTCATGTCATCGATGGGACACTGACCGCCAGAAAATACATTGACACTATTCTAGAACCAAAACTTCTACCTTCCATCAGAGATCTCTTTCCCAACAATGCTTCGTTTATTTTTTCAGCAGGATTCTGTTTCTTGCCACACGGCCAAAATATCGAAAGAGTGGTTTCGTACAAAGAGCATTAAATTGTTGTCATGGCCAGGAAACAGTCCTGACTTCAATCCTATCGAAAATTTGTGGCACCGTTTGAAAACTCTTGTCCGAATGAGGCGCCCATCAAATAAAAGGGAACTAATTGAGGCTATAATTGTTTCCTGGCATCATGTAATAACGAAAGAAGAGCTTAAAACTCTTGTCATCTCAATGAAACGTCGATGTGAAGCTGTAATCAAAAATAAAGGGTACCCTACTAAGTACTGATAACTCACTGCAATCATCACTATCTAATGTATATCGATAACTATTATCGTTTAACATTTTTTGTATTGCAAATAATTGAATTTTGTGTTTTGTATTGAATTCAGTAATAAATTCTCTTTAAAATGATACATACAAGTTTGCATTTTGTGAAAAGTAACGTTTTCTATAAGCATACAAAGTTCAAAAACATAAAAATTTCCAAAAGTGTCCACAATTTTGGCCAATACTGCATGTTAAAAAATCAGGCGCGTATGTTCAACGATAATTCAAATGTTCATACCCCCATTGAATATCTAACTGATCTGAGTAATGCCTTAAAAAACTTAAATATGTTTAATGCTAGTAATCTAAATATATCTGATAATGCAATGCATAACACCCAGGAGAGGCCGCAAGGCTCAGAATTTTTAAGTTTTATCAAAAATATATCAGAGTTCAATAATATTTTAGGAAGCAACAACATCAGGCTAATGAATAGTTCAAAAATTATCTGCCTGAACTTAAAGAGTTGTCTGATAAACTTTTTATGTTTTATGAAACTGTAAACGAAATCAATAATAATGTCTCAGATTAATTAGGATAGGTCTCTTACTATCTGATACTACCTACTGACTTTCAATAGGATTAGCAAATGCTTAACCAAATTTGCGAAGAAATTTTTTTCAATACTTTTTGACAAATTCCAAATTCTCTGCATATACTTCATTTCTGGTATGTTTTGTAAAAAGTCTCATTCAATAGCTGTTCAGGCCGCCCATTTATTACACTATACGATCCTATTACTTGATAGTTATACGTGATTTTTAATATTTTATTTTATCTTATTACTATGATGTAAAAATTATTTAAAATTTGAACTTAGTTCTTAGCCCCGCCCCGACCAATGCCTGAAGATCAAGGAAGTTCATAGGCCACCTTTACCTCCACATCATCCAAAGAGAAAATATTTATCATCAAAAGAGGGGATTTTCTAATACGGTAAAAATTTTGATAAGCCGAAAAGGCCATTAGGAATAAGTGCCTTCACTCTGAAAAAAAAAGGCAAAACTCAGAAGGTCTTAATTTTGTGAAAATGAGGGACAGTTTCAAGTCAATGCACTTCTTTTCCAGTTACTTCATTGGATCTTTTCACCGGTAGCTCCTTCCCTTAGCCAAAAGACATCTTTCTCCACCCATGCTTCGACCATTCTATCAGTTCTGCGAAGAAACCAAGTTAGCTGTTTCTGTAGACCTTGTTGCTTGTTCTTCATCTTCGGATATTGTGCATCTGAGTATCAGCGAACTGACCTATTGACCTGTATATGTGAGAAGCTCATCAATTCTCACGAGATTATTCTCCCATCTGACTCTACCATGTTATGTTAAGGACGATATGCTCTTCTCCGCGCGAGTTACACACAGGATGCGGCTAACCAGCCTAGGTGCCTGACAGAAGTGTGCATAACAACTGAGCCTTCTGCATCAGATTCTGATCTAAAAAGATAACAGTTTCTCCATCTCGGGAAACTAAACCTATCTAGGATTAGTTTTGAATGCACTCTCCATGATCGTGCCGGCCTATCGCACCTTTCATGTTTTCAACATTGCAAACTTTATCTGTCACTATCGCATTCATTGAAGAAATAGGTCAATTTGTATCTGGAGCTACAGCTGGCATTTTCATATTTACGAATTATTCTCAGATTTTTATCTACCGTAATTGAAGACTTATGTTTTTAGATTTATTACCAGTGCATTCAGTTTTGCGCTTCAAATTCATATTAAACATAAATAAACAACAAACATTCATGGTGATGAAAGAGTCATCAAAATAATAGCGCGAATATTATTTGAATGCAAGACGTTTGGGTCGTGGAAAGAAGGAACTATGTACGGAGGGAGTTCATAAGAGGATTCACTTTGAATGTCGCGGCTTTTGCACATTACAAATCGTCTGTTATGTAAGTCGGGGATGCGAACATGTTTAAAAATATCAGAAGTTCTTTCTGCCTCACTGAAAATGATAATGATTCTTTACACATTTTTATCAAAATATTTGCATTTGTTTATATTTTGCTGCACAGTGGCAGTCTTTATACCATTGTGTATTTAGTTATTTAGTACATTTTTAAGGAAATTTATGTATTTTATGTAATCTAATTTGTGAACACTTATACTGTTTGTACATGTTTAAATGCTGTATTATTTTGTAATACTCGAATTTTGAGAGATTATGATACTGTGGGAAAAAAATGAGCAGAATTCGAAAAATGATTACAGACGCTTTTGCCTGGCCTTGACTAATTTTCATCATTAATGTGGCAATGTTCGGCGATTTCTCATGAAGTTGGTGCCATTTTGGAATATTTCAAAAACACTAATCCAAAATTATGGAAACGATTCTTTTAAATAGGTCAAATTCTTACTTAAAGAAAAATAATAAAAAAAAAATGAATAACAGTTCAGTTTGCTAAAAAAACTGAAACCATTAATTAAATGTGTTTTGCTAAATTACCGATTATCATCTGATAAATATAATACCTTAAAAAAAAAAAATTCAGAAAATAGAAACTGAAATACCAATTCCATATCACTGAACCCTTTGCAGCACAGTGTGTCCGGTTTGGACATTCCTAAAAATTTCCTTCAGTACACACAGAAAAGCTGAATGAAAAAGGATTTATAGGTTACTATACGTCACTCTGAACCTTCTTTATTTATAGTAGATGGCAGCTCAACACAAACCAGTCCATATATTTTAGCCATGTTTAGTTTTTTAAGACTCTCATTTTTCAAAGAAATCTTCCAGATTTTTTCAGGGTATAAAAGGAAATTGTTTGAAAAGAAATTTCTATGTTATCTTTTTTGGCTATATGCTAATTTCCTTAGTCTATATTAGTTCTAAATTTTTACTCTAAATCCAGTCTAAAATCAAACGGCGAACCCTAGGTGTGCCCAAATTGGGCTCACCGATAATCTAGGACAACTGACAGTCTGTATTCTTTCTTTCTCCGCATCTCATCGTCAGTTCATTGACAACAATGCTCGTTTCAGCACTCTTTTCGAAGCTGTATTCAATCAGTGTGCCACTTTGGGAACACCCACAGAATTAAAACGATAAGTGTATCTCCACAAAATTTTACTTGTGTACTCCTCTAGGCCTAATTAGACTACCAACCTTTTTTTTTTTTTAATCAAAACTCCAACTTTAAAAGGTAGCATGCCAGAAAGTGATAATACAGTGATCTCAAATTCATACTGAAGCAAGAGAATGCAAAATTTGAAAACAGCTGAAGGGCCAGATTTTTAGTCCAAAAGAGCAATTTGCCTTGAAGTAATATTAATTTCGTTTTCGCATTTTGCATTTAAAACTTTAAAAGGCTGTATCACTTTTCAAATCGTTGCCACCATACATTTTCGCTCTGTCTTATATTTAACGAAATTAAATAATGAAGATTTATTGTATAATTCCTTCTTATTGTAACACATCTCGAATCACTTTCCAAACAAAAACACGGCTCATGAGTAAAGAGAACTTGGCTCCAGTGTATGGCATTGCAATCACAATGTGATACTGAGGATCACTGCAATAGAATGCATTTTACAGCTCACGTTAACAGAACGTAAATCAAGATTCCCTTGCATATAGCCCTTTTAGCTGCTGCCTGTCACCAAATGAATTTCTGCATCTGCAGCAAATTTCCTAGCAATCTGGGCTAATGTAAACTGCCCATTTCTTTCAGCCCCCAATTACTTACAAAAAGAGAGTGTTATGGTAAGTTTTTCAACCTTGGACTGGTTGTCTGCATACGTCAATAATGTTTTTTAAACCATTTCCCCAGACTTTTAACAGGATTTAATTTTTTTAAATATAACATAGGGCAATAATAACTGGTGGCAACAATTTGAAAAGTGATTCGCCATTTATAGCAGGATCCTGCTATTCATGTCACTTTTGAACTTGAGACTTGCAATTCTTTTCCATTTCTTGACATTCTAGTCACACACAACACATCCAACTTTAGTAGTACGGTTTACCAAGAAAAACCTTCATCGGTTTGCCTTCCTCCACACTTTAAATCATGTCATCCGACTAAACAAAAGTTAGCTTCATTTTATTCCTATGTTTTCCATGATCTTCAAGTTTGCTCCTCCAAACTATCCCTTGATGAAGAACTAAATTATTTAAAAGCAATAGCTATTGACACGGGCTTTTCACCCAACATTATTAATCAAGCAGTTAAAAAATTCTCATCTCAACACACTAAAAGGCACACACTTGTTTTAGGAGATTATAAAAATTCTGTTGTCATTTCCTTCTTTCCATCAGTTCTATAAAGTTGCACATATTTTGCAGAAATTTAACTTTTGGGTTGTTTATTCTCCCATCAATCAAATTCCGAGTTCCATACTCAAGGACCCCAATCCGGATATAAATTCCTGGGATATTTATAGGATTCCTTGCCAGTGTGGTTTAATTTACATGGCCAAACTAAGAGGGCCTTAAAATTTCGCGTCAAGGAACATGAGGCATATGTTAGAAAAAAGGAAACACAGAAGTCTTCTGTTGCCCAACATTGTTGGTCCGAAAACCACACAATTTTTCTGCTGCCAAAATTATTCAAAAAACATCTTCCATTGGAGAACTGGATTTTCTAGAGGCATTTCACATTCAAAAAAATCTTTCTGTTCTAGTTAACGATCCTAATTCCAATCCATCTTTGCCTTCGGCCTTTAAAGAAATTATGTTTCAGTTCTGGTTTCATTAACAGATAGTGCCACTAGCTTATTTTCTGTCCAGGATTTCTTATCTAATCTAATCATTATATTCTATCTCGTTCATTTGCGCTTTTGCAGCTGAGGATGGTGGTTCGGTAAAACCATCGAAACTAGTCCTGTGAAAATTTGAAAATATAACGTTGATTTTTGTTGTTTGATGTCTGAATTAATAACTTCTTAATTTTTGGATACTGTTAAGAATTTTGTTTGATTGAACACAGGGAAATTTGTTAATAAGGTAAATGGATATTTCCTTTGTGTAGTGCTAGGACACATTCCCCTTTTTTATGTTATTTCATTGTTTAATTTAAAATGAAATTTATTGAGATTATATGTTTTTTGTTGGCTGCTCCTTTGACTTTTTAAGTGAATATAGGTCGATGTGTTACATGGACAAAGTCAACAGAGTGCACAATACCTAGTTTGTGCAATTCTTTGTGTTGTTACTTTGGATTTGTGTAGTGGCAAATTTTGTAGCGAAAATCACCACTACACAAAGCCAAAATAATAAGTCGAAGAATTGCACAAACTCGGTGTCTGTTGTACCGCCAAAAATCGCCAATTATCCCCAAGGGGCACCCGTAAATACATTTTTTATCAAACTGCTATTAATTAAACTCATTTCCATTGTTTATGAAATTCAATCTGCCAAAAGATTGTGTTTTTTTTTTTTTTTTTTTTTTTTTTCAGATCCAGAATAAACTGTTTATGGCTGATAAGAGCTGTTTTGTAGTTCATTCATTTATCTTTCAGTTATGTAGTGCTTCAACATAATGGATTCAGCAAAAATATTGACCAGTATAATTTAGATCCCTTGGGGTGTTGGATACCCCTTCCCTTGTTCCTCTCAGAACACTATGTATAAATCTCTTTGTCTAGACTACAGCTGAGAGTGAAAGAATACATTTTATTATTACATGATTAACAAAAGCAGTCCTCTAGAGATACTGGAAACAAGTCCTTTATTTGTAAATGAGTATTTCCCAGGATTAAAGAACAGGTGATGCTTAAGTGAGTACTGGTTCCTTCTTGTTCACCAGCTGATTGGGGACGGAAATACATACATTAAGTTTACTGGGTATTTTCAGAAAACATCATAAAATGCTTTATTGTACATTGCATTATTGTGTATTAATCGCATTATTGTGTACTATCAATATTTGAATGGAGAAGGGGAATGGTCACTGTAGCCTGAAGGAAAAAAAAAAAAAGGATCTACTCTTATATGCGCCCTAAGATCACCAAATGTGGCAATATGTGTTCTGTGCTGGTTTTCAGCACGATTCCATGCTGTGGAATAGTTTGGTAAATGATGCTGTTTCTATGGCAACTCTTTTGACGTTGAAACTTAACTCTGTTGCTGCAGTGGTTTAATTGCTCGTTGGTTCGTGTCATGCGTGTTTTGATTGTTGCAATGAGAAACGTGAGGGCAAGATTTCAATCACATATTTTATATTGTGTGCAAAGTAAATTTAGTATTAAAAGGTACGATGTTGGATTTGTTAACAAGTCTTTTGTTTATGGGTGTGTTTCTGAGGATAGAAGTGCATTTTTGGAATTTCTATGGGAATCAGGACTTTTAAAACGGAGTTTGGCATGTCCGAAATGCGGAGCTCATATGAAAACTCAGACGAAGAATGGTGTTTCTGATAGACAATGTGTGGGTTTGCAGTCAAATGGTTGCTCGCAAAATATGTGGCTGTCAGCAGACTGTAAGATTTGGATTGCGGTTTTCATGTAGCAAGTTAACTTTGGAGGAAGTTTTTATCGTTACTTTTGAAATTTTGAATCACAGAAAGACATGTGATATAGCAAAATCATGGCACTTTTGTTCACAGACGTTGTGCGACTGGTGAAATTTTATTCATGTATGTATTATGGTAAGTGCATTTTATTTTATTGTTTTGTTTTGTAGAATGTTATGTTCATTGTTTTTTTACTATGAATTTCTGTTGTTATTTGAATTGTTTGTAAATTACTTTAGTTATTTTAGTTTATTTTGTTGATTTCTGCGCAATGCCTAGATTGTGCAATTCGTAGATGATTTTTTTAAGTTTAAACAGAAACTATGGTATTCTTTGAAATTTATTGTTGTTATGTTAATTTATTAAAGTGAGGTGTTCGTAGATTCTTTCGCTGCCTAGATTGTGCAATTCGTAAAGTTTTTTTTAAGTTAAAACATATCGCTGTGCACACGGATTGTTGTCAAATATTTTTGGTTAGAAACTACGTTTTTGCTATCTAAATTTTTTGTTATGGATTTTTAGCTTAAATTGTGTGTTCAAAATGTGGTTTTTGCATGTGCGTTTTTGGAGAAATTTTAGGCTTAAAGTTCGAAATGTAGACAAAAAATTTAGATAGTAATGTGGCACCGTGGAGTTTTTCACCAAAAATGTTTGGCGAGAAATTTGGTTTTGTTTGGCGTTTTTGGAGAAATTTTAGGCTTAAAGTTCGAAATGTAGACAAAAAATTTAGATAGTAATGTGGCACCGTGGAGTTTTTCGCCAAAAATGTTTGGCGAGAAATTTGGTGCCCTGAGGGCACACATAAGAGTAGTTCCAAAAGTACTGATTATGTCTATAATAACCATGAAGTGATATGTCAGCCTGGCAGGCAAAGTGCAATCTTGGAAATTATCGATTTGAACAAATCACTGGAAGAAATATTTTTTATTTGTTGTTTTTGTGACTTGTAACATGTGAAAAATGCCTAAACAAAATGGTTTAAGACTGAAAGAAAAGGATAAATTACTGGTTGATTATGATACATTTTGATAAATGCATCCAAAGGAAAGTAGCATTTAAAATAGGAATTTCAATATTCTTTCAGCTACTTAAACAAATAAATAAAACTGATAAAGAGCTAGTAAAAAATGTAAATGTCTCAAATGCAAAAGTGAAGAAATATTGAGAGACACTGAAACCGTTCTTCTAGAATAGTTTCATGCTATAAGACCAAAAAAAAGGTTCTAATTCCTAGAGCTTTTTTATCATAAACACGGTAGAATCTGCTAAAATCTAGGACAAAATTTTGTGCAAATTGATGGATGGCTCCCAAGATGGAAACAGAGAATAGCTACCAAGGGGCATAGCATCATTGGGCTGAGAACTGGACAAAAGATGTCTTACTTGGGCTTCTAAAAGAACACAAGTAACATGAAATTCAAAGCACAGATAAAACTGGTCAGTTTTACAGAGTATTACTGGATCAGATATTAATGTTTAAAAATAAAATAGCAGTTTGTTTTAAATTAAAAGAATGAGTTACTGTGTTATTAATGTGCAATTTGCAAGAATTAAGAAAACATCATTGGTTATTGGAAAAAGTAGAAAACCTTGATGTTTAAAGCGAGTCAAAAATATAACTTTAACTAACCATAATAATAAGAGCTCATAGATGGCAAACAATATTTTTAATGATTTCTTTTTGAAATGGGACAAAGAACTGAAAAATGAAAACACAGCTTTACTGTTAGATAACTCTGCTAGACATTAAATTAAGAGTTTCTTCCTGCCCATACAACTTCCATCATTTAGCTTTTAGACAAAGTTATTATAAAGGCTTTCGAACATCTGCACAGAAAAGGCATTGTCCCCCCCCCCAAAAAAAAATGTGAAAATACAAGCACTTCCAAAGTAGAAAACCAAGTCTATATTTTTGCTAGAGAATATGTATATTAAAGTCAATGCATGGGAAGCAATCTCGTAAAACACAGCTAAAAATTGTTTTAGACAATGTGATTTTTATTTATCACAGAGGAATTGCAAGCGATTCCTAATATTCTAGATATCAGTGGGGTAAATTATGAAGATTCGTTTTTAGAATACATTGCAACTGATGATAATAATGAGACAAATTGTAATACTGACTATGATATTATAGTCAGTGTTAAAAAGAGCTGCAGAAACTAAAACTGATAGTGAAAATGATGTAGGAAAAAGTGATTACATGCCAACCTCAGATGAACTGAGAAATGCATTGCAAACTAGAACTCTTGAATTGAAAGGTAGAGATCAGAAATGCTACTAAGGCTCTAGTGTAGAACTAGGTGCCCCTTCGATTAGCGACAATTTTTCTTAAATTTTGGGGATGAAACCTCACTTCTGGTTACCATGATAGTTTTAACCTTGTTTTAGCTTCCTGATTTTATTTAAATGAAAATAGATTGATGTGTACATGGACAAATTTAAGGCAATGCGCAATGCCTAGTTTGTGCAATTCTAGGATTTTTTTTTTAAGTCAAAACAGATCGATGTGCAATTCTTTGACTTCTTATTTTGGTTTCGTGTAGCGGCCATCTTGAAATTGTGCCTTCCTGGCGCCGATCTTGGGGTCAAAAAAGAATCACCAAGAAACAAGGAGCACCCAATTGTAAACTTTTACCACTACTAACAGCTTCACAAGCTTAAAAATATGATTGAAAGACTGTTGACAAACAAAACAATGCAAATACAGACGGAGCAGTTCTTTGTAAAAGTTTAAAATTTCATCAGTTATATATAAGTCAAATTATTTCATTAAAAAAATCAGAAATAGTTCGATTTTAGCACTAATTTTTAATTAATAATTTAGTTATTAATTATTACATTAAATGTTACTTACTATCTTACTAAATATGTTCAAAGTTGTTAGTAATTTACAATACTAAAATCACAGTTTATTAAACTCAAATAGATTCAAGCTTAATAAACTCATATGTTTTCATGGGAAGTGATTTTAACCCGTACCAGGGGACGTGCAATCTCATTGACCGCACCACATGTTCCTCCCATCACCCCTATTGCATGCTTTATCTAATTGAATGGATTCTTTTCCTAGCTTCATGTTTCGTGACCCTCTTTCTGACCCCTTCTTATCGGAATGCTTTGGCAAGTGTATCTGTTGAAATTCTTCTAGAGCGGTCTGTGACACCTCACCTCCCTCTCAGTGTTACAATTTTCGGCGGCAGTAGTGAACACATGGCTCTGAAGTTAGGTCCGCGGAGATTCATTTATCCTTCTGATCCGCGTTATGCAGAAGAACTGAAAAAATTCTAGACGAAGTTGGAAGTGATTTTAGTGAAGAAGATGACTGTGAAGAAAATTTCTGCAAAATGTGTCCACTCAACAGACTCTGAATTTTCTGCAGACAGCAATGATTTCTCTGATCTAGAAACAACTAATTCCGTAAAATACTACATACTATGGAAAAAATCGGTTCAAATGGTCATCCGTTGAACCAAATCGAAAAGTTAGAAGGCCAGCTCACAATATCGTAAGACTTCCTGGACTAATATCTTACGGAAAAATTGATAATTCAGATCCAAAGAATGTATGGCAACTACTTTTTACTGAAGAACTTTTAAGCATAATTGTGAAATGGACAAATCTAAAAATATATGTGGTCCGATTAAAGGTGAAATTGATTACACCCGTGTTGATGAACTGAGAGCTCTTTTGAGTTTACTTATTTACACATCAGTCTTCAAATCCAATCATGAAGATATTGAATGTTTATTTGCCACGGATGGAACTGGCCGCAATATTTTTCGTGCAGTTATGTCAATGAAACATTTTAAATTTTTACTTTCAAATTTGCGATTTGATAACCCAGATGATAGGGAAGAACGAAAGAAATCTGATCCGGCAGCACTTATTTCTGAAGTGATGAATTTATTCATTTATAACTCCCAGAAAGCGTACACATTAGGCACTTGCATCTGCATTGATGAAATGCTTGTTGGATTTAGAGGAAAGTGTTGCTTTAAAATGTATGTACCCCAAAAGCCTGTGAAATATGGATAAGTTATGTGTTTGACTGATGCCCGGAATAATTATGCTTACAGTGCATACCTTTATTGTGAAAAAGACTTTGATGGAATTAGCGTAGAAGAGAGTTGGAAAAAATTCAGCAAACCAAGTCAAGCTGTTCTGCGCTTGAGCAAACCAATTTTTAATACGAACAGGAATGTAACAGCAGACAATTGGTTTTCTTCCATAGAACTTACCACAGAATTCTTGAAAAATGGACTGAAATACATTGGAACTGTTAAAAAAAATAAAAAAGAAATTCCGAAAGACTTTCTTCCATGTAAGTCAAGAAAACAGAATTCGGTTGATCTTTACAATATGGTAACTGGTAGTTTGGCGACATTTTGGAGGCGATAAAGGTTACTACCTGGGACTTTGGTAAGAATGTGAGCAGTACTCAGTTCCGATTACGCATTATTTTGTGTGAGGGAAATGAGAGATCATGGGATATGTCATGTGATATTAATGGGCAAATTACGGTTCTTTAAGGTGGTCTACTACAGCAGCATTACAATACTAAAAATTTGTTTACACGCAGAATCGCTAATTAAGAAACTATGTTGCGTGAAATTTGGCAGAAATATAAAGCAATAGGTCAATTTTGGAATCAAAATGTTAGAATCAGGTTTGGAATGAAATTTACTTAAATATTATATTTTAAAAAAATTAGTTTGAAAGACGTAATTTTAATGTGTAGTTTGGAAAGCCATCAATAGATGGCGCTACGAGTTAAAATTTAGCATTGTAATCTTATTTCTGCAAAAATTCACGAAGTAATTGATTTTGATATCAGTTATAAATCATATTTTTTTCTAAATAATATTTAGAAGCGTTTCATATATTCCTTTATACACAGTTTTCACTAAACAGTGTCAGCTGTCAGAGGAATGACGTTTACGGCAACCCTATTGCATTGCTATTCCGCACTCGGTTTGTTTACATTTATTTGTACTGTGGCCAGTTAGCAAAAATATGCAAAAATATCAAGGACGACTGAAAAAACATCCTGGTGTTAATAAGAGATCCAGAATTCAGCGAAAGCGTCAAGCTCAAGAAAAAAATATGAAATTAAATTCCCGGGATGTGGAAGATTCCGAACAAGCGGATGTTTTCGAAAGGTGAGAAATATTTTATTCTTTATATCGACTACCTCGTGTTTATGATTTCGTAGTAAGTTAATTCCGAAGTAAAATATGAGTATTTTTTTTTTTATTGAAGGTCAGAAATTATTGATACAACTGCATCTGTGTCAAAGAAGAATCATTGCCCGGATGATTTTTTTTTTTACAAAGTAAGGTTTTTTTTTTTTTTTTTTTTTTTTTGTATGTGTATGTTTGTGTGTGTGTGTATGAGGGGATGCTAATAATTGTTCAATTCTGTTATAACAATTTATTCCTCCATTCACACTAAATTGTTGGGAAATATTGAAAGGGTAAATTCCAATTCACAAGGAATTGCTGAAATAATTGAATCTTTTCAAAAGTATGAGCATGTTCTTGCGATCTAAATTGAATTCACCATCATTACATTCTATTATTGGAAATTTTATAGTCATATGTTTGCTACGAAATGCTTTGTCAGTTACCTATGGTATATTTTTACAGGTGTATGCACATTTCATTCATGTGCTTGCTGTTCAACTTGCTTTTTTTTATTATGTCATTTACTTGGATGTTAAAACTTTCTTTTAGCGTTGGAACATTTTATAATCATTTAGTAAAATTTATATATAAATATATATTATTGCTTGTTTATTTATGGTTCTGTGTATTTGTCATGTATGCATGTTGTGAAGTGTAGTTTTTGAAAAATATGTCACAAATGGTAAATTCCACCAAAAGCTGAATTGAATTGATATTGGGATGCAGGTAATTAGAAAATATCTGCCGTGTATTTTGAGCGTAAACCATACTAGTGCCAAGAATGGGACCAATACGCTCAGGCTTGCTTAGCCTTTTTGCCATTGTCCAAATTGAATTATCTCTAGTAGAAAAGGAGTGAATGCTTTCTCTATATAACAATAAAATATCTGTCTGATAAAAAATCTACCAATAAGAAACTTTTCATATGTTATGTGACAGACTTTCTGCAAACAGAAGTCCTTAGCTCTGTTCTTGTACATGTTTTTTAATTGTGGTTCAGATGTGTATTTCTCAAAAGAATTCTTCTCATAGGAAGATTGTCTGAACATTTAAAAACTATATTCTGCTTTTAGGGGCCTAATATTTTAGGCCCCAAAAATTAATATTGAAATTTCTAAAATGTTGAAAAATATGTCATCTGGATTCCGTGCAAAAAATATAATCCCTTTTTCATTTCTGCATTTGCAATTCCTGCATTTTCTTTATTCCTACATTTTTTAATTGGAAGGAATTTCATTCGCAGAGCCCTCTAATTTATTCTTACAAATCATGTAGTAATGTACCATTTTAAATAGATATAAATAACACATTTTGTAATTTTTCTAAACTGCGGTTATACAGCATGATATAATAGCTACACAAGGTATGGCGAAACAGTATACAGCAATATCTGTTGCACTGTCTGAGATGGGTGGTAGTCATACATAGCTTAATGCTTAAATTTGTTATGTGTTATTTATTTATTCATGTTTTTTTTTTTTTTTTAATTATGTTATAGCAGTTTATTTCTTTCATTCTTAGGTCTGAAAGTGAAAAATTTGACTTTTCTACGCCAGAAGTTACAGCTAATGTTCCTAAGACAAACCAGGCTTTCTTGAGGTAAGTTGGTTTATTTCAAAAATAGATATTAGCTGTGCATGATATTCAAACTCTTACAGTTACTTAATTATGGTTAACTAATTATGTATTAATTTAGAAGTCAAGCAACCAAAATCAGCGTTTTATTTTCAAATAGTGAATATTTCGAAATATGATGCTGATTTTGGTTGCTTGACTTCTAAATTAATACTTGGTCAGCATGTTATTGTATCTTAATTAAACTAATTATGGTTCTTTTCTTCTCAGTTCTGATCTGGACATTTCAGTTATTGACTCTGACGTAGAAGGTAGAAATACAAGCTCTCTTTTGGGGTAAATATGTATTTCTCTATGCCAAAATTAAAATGTCATCATTTATGTTTTTCTTTTATGGTGTTACATTATGTTGTTTACATACTGATAGCTATTAAAACTGTTAAATATAATATTGTAGCTATCAAAAAGAGGGGGATGAATTTGATTTGTACCAAATTTGGACGTTTTGCATGAAAGAACTTAAAAATAAAAGATTTATTTAAAAATATATTCATTGAAATCAGTGAAATTTTCAGACGGGACACTGAAGCAAATGAAAATATTTTGGGGTTCGATTCTTTTGATGGGAGTCTCATCAATAAGCCTACTATCTTTTTTAAATATTGCTTCTTTTTCATTGTTTTCATGATGTTTTATGTTCCCTTCATCTCTTTCAAGAGATTTTTAATAATTTAAATTTTGTTAATAAAATATAACAAAATGAAATCTGTGATTATGTGGCTATTATTTTTTCCATATATATTTATTTGAGGAAAGCCAAAAATTTTATTACTTTACAGAATTTTTAAGAAAAATATAAGGATAAAATTTTTTAAATAATTCTGATTACTACCTTTGCTTTCCTCTTGTAATGTGCCTCAAGTTAGAGCAATTAGACAACAAATTTAAGTCATGTGATCTTTTTTTCCCCAAGTTTTTTTTTAGGCTTAGGAGTATAAATTGCTTATCCCCACAAGACATTGCATCTTCTTAGTATGCCATCCTAAGGCTCTTCAGATGATGGTATAAATGTCATAGATGCATAATCATAAGGCATAAAATGTGGGAGTTCCATTCACACCTGCGAGAGAGGGTCTAAGCCATAGCCAATTAGAGAAGCTAAATTTGTGCATTCATGTATGTGTCTACAGCTTTCTCTCTCAATAAGTTTCATGTATATGCTCTGATTGGCCGACTCTTATATCAAGTTGGCACAAAGTTGAAAACTTCAAGCTTAATGCCCAAACTAGTTTTTGTGACATAGCAAGGTCTGACTACGAAGCGTTGTTAGTTGGGAATTATGACATTTATACAACGGCACAGATGCATATGCGCAGTCGTAAAGGTCTTGAATGCACGCGTGAACGCCTATGCGCATGCATCAACGCGGCGCATGCGCAGAAAGATTTTAGCTTTGAGGTCTGGATTATAGATCATTCCGGATTATGGGTGTCCGAATTAACGACTTTTGACTGTATTTATCTTTTATAAGTCTCTTGTTTATTTTTTTTGTTTACTGCATTTCTTCTGAATAACAATTGTATATTTGAGTTTTCTGGGTGTGAATAAGTATTTTTTAGCTTTATTGTATCAGTACAAATATTGTATTTTGAAATCTCTGTATTTGAATTGATAGAATTTTTGTTATAAACTACATATATTTTGTAAATATTGTTTAATAATAAAGAGTTTGGTGAGGTGAATAAACATATGAAGGCAGAATTATTCCAAATTAATCTGGCCAACATTAATTATTGAAAATTCTAACTTGAATTTGCCTTTAGCCATTTGGCTTCTCAGTGACATCTCTGAAGACCTTTCTTTCCATTTATTGCTGTAAACTGCGCTTGCAGTGAAGTATTGTGGTTTTACTCCTATGTAACATGAATGCCAGCCATTTCTGTGAGGAGATCTCAAAATCACTACTTCTGTTGAAAGACTGGAGTATAAAGGGTCTAACTTATTCTTATGTTGTGGTACTATGGTATAAATCAAGTGTGATGTGTATATTAGTTTTCTCTTAGGATATCCTCTGTGAAGATGCTGCTTCTGCAAAAAAGGTAATTCTACTAACCTTTTCAATTATCCATCTGCTGTTTCAGATTGAAACCAATTTCCTGCATCTGATTGATGTTTTTTGATTTATTTCTCATGCAATTCTGATCTGACATCATCTTCTAAATATTAGTAGATATATATCTGCATTAGTGATAATCAGCTGTGAGCACATAGTGCACCATCTGCAACTCATTTGGGTATAAACTATGCTAGTGATTATAATGTGCCTTGCTTTTTCCCATATGCCATATGTTGCATGAAATTTTGTTATATGAATCTAGCTTCCCCTGAGGAATTTCTGTGATCTTTCTAGTATGTATGGTCAAGAATTAGGCTTGTGATATACTGTCATGATTTTGCCCACATGTTCCCTGAATATACTACCATTTTCTTAGGAAGACTTCCAAGAAGAATACTGTTGTGGGTTCTAAGCCTAACTGTGGTTTGGAACTATGTTTATAATGAATTATTGGAATTCTGCACATGTAATGTGGATGCAATTCTATTTCCATTTAGAAGATTTTCTGCAAAGGCAATGCTTTAGCTGTGAGATAATTCTGTTTTGGAAGTAAAACTGATATTTATTTAGATCTGTGGTATTTATAAAGCAGTTTATCAATAGCAGGTAGTATCTTGCCTCTTTGCTTTGATCAGGGCCAGTGCAACCAGTGGTAGTCAAAATATTTAGAATTTAGATAATAGTGCATAGCAAAATTTTATAATTTAGCAGAGGGCACTGAGCAGCAGAATTTAGAGGCAAAAAAAATGTTCAGAACTTACGAAGACATCAGCCAGCAGAATTTAGGATATGCAGAGATTACACTGAGTGGCAATAGTGCCATATGTTACATTTGCTATCTGCATTATTAATTTCTGAAACAATTTCAGCTGTTTGAAAATGCATTTTTCTGTTAGAAATTTGTATTTCTTGTAATTTCTCTTTTTTTGGGGGGGGGTATGTGATGTACTCTGTTTTCGAGAATATGGTGTTAAAAATATTTTATCTTTTTTTTTTTTTTTTTTTTTTCAGGTGTAAATTTTGTGCATGATTTGGCTTTCATTGAGACGTCTCTGGGTAAAGAGTTACTAAGGAAGAGAAACTTACATGCAGGTTGAAGCATGCAGTGTCAAATGTATAAGGAATATAAAAGATGCTGTATATTAGTATAAGTTTGAATAACCATAATAAAAAAATTTCTTGAAAATTGTGTTTTTTCTGCGAGTTATTAAAATTGGAAATAATTAATTACAATATTTATGAAAATTTTCGAAAATAAAAATACAAGTAGTATTTAAAAAGTACTGCAAAACTCATTATTAAGTAGAAAAATTATTCTCAGATGAAATCCTTTCGATTATGCAAAGGGACTATTTTAGTATTTGAAAGGTTCATTTGAACTCAACATCTGAAACTAACGTATCCCCAGTTCATTGATACCAACCATTTTGTTGGTATCAATGAACCCACTACTTTCTAAAAGCATTTCTGTCAATTACTAAGGGCTAATGAACAGGTATTGAATTCTCAAGATGAATGTTGCCGAAACAGAAAAAAGTTTACTTCAGAACATTTTGCAGTAGCTCAAACAAAGTCACGGAACTGATCTATACTGTAGTCAGGGAGAAATTATTCCCCTTCCTTTTCTTTCAAAAGCTGAGTTTCCACAACGCACAACGGGAGGCCGTTGCTAAAAGCTGTGGAATCAGTTTTATAGCTATTTTTAGCAACTTGTGAGCTGTTTTTCAGATAACACAGTAAATCTCGGGGAGGGGGGGGGATTTGAAATCATGATCACTGCCGGTACGGCAGAATTTAGGTACAGCAAAATTGTAAAATTCAGCGAAGCATCAAGCAATAAAATTTTAGAATTTGGGGGGAAGGGCACTTGACAACAGAATTTATTGCATACAAAGTCAGCAAAATGCATAGCGCCGTACCTGATTCATGATACAGCAGTATTCATTACCAATAGCAAACTTGTTTGAGGATAAGTTCGAAAAAATGTTTTCTAGTTGTTACCTAAAATCGGTAAACAATAATCTTTGAAAGATTATTCGATTATATCGCTACTAATACGGAAAAATTTGAATAGCGATCAGAAGCCGTATCTCTAGGGTCTTCACGTCACGATTTATTTTTATTTGTTCGAATATAATAGTTAGATCTCTCTTCCTACAAGTATGTATCTTCGTACGTATAAAGTATCAAAAATAATAAAAGTAATTAATAAATTTTCTCTAGTTGCCCTGAAAACTACATCTGAATATAAAGATAAGAAAGACATCAGTAAATTGCTGTTATTTGCTGATCATAATGGTAATCAACCAAACGTAATCCCATATACCGTCTTCAAAACTTTGATTTTTATCAAGCTTCATATAAATACTAGGTTTTTGTTAGTCACGTAACTAGGCATCTTAAATTTAAGATGACAGATGAAATAACACTAGTTCTGAATTAGCTCACTCAGGAAGTAAAATTTTCTCCTTCCCGTCAATATAGCGTATTTATAGCTCCCAATTATGGCGATCACTAACTAAATATGTTATGGATTAGAAGCCTATTGCACTCCATAAGTTTTTCTTTATTTGCTTTATGTGCATGCATGCTTGGTTGAGGAAGAAATTAAAAAGCCCCCCCCTTTTTTTTTACTTAGATTATTCGAATGTATACGCCAGACATTTATTGAGCTGTAATTCTAATTTGGAACGTGGTGCTAGAGCCGTTGGAGCCGAACCGAACGTCAGTTTGTTTAGAATTATAGAGTTTGATTACGCCAAAGTAGGTGAATTTGGAAAACACCAAAATCGGTCATGCATCCAACTCGTTCATCGAGGCTTGAACTCCGGATGAAGTACCAGTGTTCGGCGGCTCGCTTGCTAGAATTTAGGGAGGAACTGATTGTTAGAATTGCGTTAGGCTCTTTGAATGTAGCAAAGCCACGAGGGTTACCTTCTTAAGATGGCAGGCTTTCGTGGAGGAATTTTCTGAAGGCTTAGGTTATTATGGCAAAGCACAGTAGGATGCCTTCACGTTGAACTTTCTTAGAGAAATTGGCTTCCCATACACGTTACACATGGAGAAAATTATGAAAACGTCTATGCAGCCGGCCCGTTAACCTTGATTCGAATCCAGGTCGGAACTACCGGTGTTCAGCTATTTAATTCCTCTACCGCGGGAGGGCCTAATTGTTGAAGGGCACTGGCTTGTATTCATGTTACACACGGTGAAAACAAACAATGCAACCAGCTGATTTGTCTGGCATCGAACACAAACCAGTTCGAACTTCCAGTATTCAGTAGTCTTAACCACTCGGCCACTGGTGGCGTGTTGTAGGAGCCACAGATAATGTAGTGAGTAGCAAAAATCCCTAATAGTGGCCCTGGTTACTAGTAGGATTGTAAGTATATTGGTAATCATGCAATCTACAGCAAGGAAATTTCGGAGCTTAATTGCAAAGTCAAATGCGACACTCCGATAAACGTGGTATATGTAGAGATGGAAAAATTTATTATTTAAAATACTTGTATTTATTAGTAAACATTTTATAAAATTTATTCTTAATTTAGCGTTTAAATTCTAAGAGAGTTATCTGAGTATTTTTTCTTCCTCTGGTAATCCAATAAAATTGAGTAAATTTATGTTCTGTAATATCCTTGCGTGTTATATGCATAGTTTTTTTTTCGTTCAAAGTTAGACAAGTTTACACAAACAATACAGGTCGAAAAGGGAGCTGATCTGCGCCCGGTGAGCCTGTCGGCAGCGTCGCAAAGCGTAGTTTGACTAACGAAAAGATCATGCTTTGGATCTGGTGAGATTGCCGTGGTATTATCCATAAAAATGGTTGGTGTTGGTGTATTTAATTATGGCAAAGCACACTAGGGCTATCTGCCTAAGGGGAAGGATGCCTTCGTGGAGGGCTTTCTAAGGGAAACTGGCTCGTATACACGTTACTCAGGGGGAAAACCACGAAAACTCCAATGCAGCCGTTCGCGGGATTCGAACCTCGGACCGAACTACCAGTGTTCAGCGACTTTACCGCTCGTCCGCTGGTGGTCCCCATAAAAATGAATCTCTCCATTAGTCGCACTATGCATCACATAAACGTCAGGTGTGCGCCGCATGAGCTGACTCAAGCAGATAAGGTCAGACGTGTTCGAGCCTGTACTATTCTTCTCGAATATCAACGCAAAATTAAAGTTCTGGACCAGATAGTCACTTGTGTTGAAAAATAAATTTATTTTAATTTCCATCAAGATAATACCATACGTGTCTGCATTCACCGGCTGGCATCTGTACGGACTCGAAAGGGATCTTTCACCACACCCACCATATAACCCCGACATCGCACGTTCGGACTTCTACCTTTTTTTACACTTGCAGCTACATGTTGCTGGTCCTATCTTCACTTCTGCACAAGACATCGAAATGAGGTTGACCTGTGTTTGGACTCGGGCCACCAAGTTTCCGGGCCGAAGGTTTTGAAAAACTACCAAAACATTGGCAGAAAAGCATAGATTTTTGGTAGTGATTACTACCCGCACTAAAGGTACTGACTGTTTTTTTTTTTTTTTTTTTTTCCCCTAACTTTATGAAGAACGTTCGTGTTTAAAATTTTCGTTACAACCATTAAATTCTGTAATTTATGAATTCCTTCCCACTTATGTATTTATCAGCTGTACTTTATGAACCTGATATTCCTACAATTATCAGCTGTACTTTATAAATCTGATATGTAGAAACGCAATTTGATTTTATGCATTTCAGTATCAAGTGAAATCTTTAAACTAATCGTTCATTATAACACTTTATGTTGTTTTCATTCAAAGCTGAACTCAGATAATGTGCCGAGGTTGAACTACCAGTAATAGGCAACTTTAGCGCTCGCCCGCTAGAATTTAGAGAGGAACTGAGTGCTAAAATTGGGTTAGGCTCTTTGAATATAGCAAAGCCACGAGGTGGCAGATAGCAGATGCCTCCGTGGAGGAAGTTTCTGAAGGCTTAGTTTAGTTTATAGCAAAGCTCCCCATACACGTTACACACGGGGAAGATTATGAAAACGCCCATGTAGCCAGCCCGTTCGCCTTGATTCGAACCCAGGTCGGAACTACCAGTGTTCAGCGATTTAACCGCTTGGGCGAGGGTGAGCCTAATTGCTGAAGGAAACTGGCTCGTATTCATGTTGCACAACAGGAAAACAAACCATGCAGCCAGCTGGTTCGCCTGGGATCGAACCGAAACCAGGTCTAACTTCCAGTAATCAATATTCTTAACCACTCAGCCACTGGCGGCACGTGGCAGAAGTAAGAGCCACAGATATTGTAGTGAGCAGCAAAAACCTCTAATACTGGCTCTGGTTACTAGTAGGATTATATATTGGTAATCATCCAATCTACAGCAATGAAATTTCGGAGCATAATTGTGAAGTTAAATATGACACTCCGATAAACGTGATAAAGATGGAAAGATTTTAAAAAAAGGAAACTTACTATGCAAATACATGTATTCATTAGCAAACATTTTATAAAATTTATTCTTAATTTAGCGTTTATGAATTCTCAGAGAATTATCTCATCGGATTATTTTTTTCTCCTCTGGTAATCCAATATAATTGAGTAAATTTATGTGTTGTTAATATCTTTGCCTGTTATGTACATAGTTTTTTTTTTTTTTTTCCGTTCAAAGTTAGATAAAACTGAACGTACGTTACACTGAAATTACTTTGTCTAGAAAGTAAGCCGCTTGGATAGAAACAGATGTGGGGTTTCATTTTTAGAAGACATGAGATCACTTTCTGTAAAGTAATGTTATAAAATTTTGAATTTGAAATAATCGTACTTCGTTTTTAGTAGCGCAAAATGATAAAGATTTAATGAGAATATAGCAAAGCATCTTTTTAGAAACGCTGTTATAATTTTGCTATTTTATTTTTTTATGGTAGGTCAAGGAAAAAGGCAGGCTGCTAAATACGGTAACAGCACATTGCTCTGTTTCATATATAGTGAATCCGCTCTGAAATGAGGCACGAAGCAGTAAAGTAGCTGAACACCAGTAGCTCGGTCCGACTGGCTGCGCTTTCGTGGTTTTACCCTGTGTAACGTGCATAGGAGTCAATTCCCCTAAGAAAGTCTTCCACGAAGGCATCCTTTTCCTTAGGCAGATAGATCGTACCGGTGTTTATGTTATCAACAGTACTGGTTATTTTCAAAAATGATCATCCTAGAAAGATGATTGCCAAAAAGTATTCACTTCGCTTATTTATACGTTATGCATGAATATACTTTTTTTAGTCAATCTAACATATATAAATTACTAATGCTTAAAACAAATTCAATTTTCAATATTCTGTTTCCTATTTGTTCCTGTTCAATGAAACAAATTCATTCACAGCAAATCCAAATGCGTTGCTACAGGAAGATGATAAACCAGCTCAGTACGTAATTACAGTTGCATCCGGAAAAGAGTACATATACATATAAATATATAATATATATATATATGATATACAATATATATATAAATATTATCGTTTTTTTTAAGATGTATCTATAATATGTATCATTTTACTTTAGTAAAATATAATATTCAATTTTGTAATTTAGGAATTTCTTCCCCCTTATCATGTATTATCAGCTTGTATGTACTTTACCCCTTCAATTATCAGCTGTATTTTATAAACCTGAAACATAGAAACGCAATTTGATTTTATGCATTTCAGTATCAAGTGAAATCTTGAAACTGATTGTTCATTATAACACTTTATGTAGTTTTCATTCAAAGCGGATCTCAGATAATGTGCCGTGTACTAGAAAAATTTGATAATGATTTATCCACTTTTGAAATAAAAAAATAATAGTTAGGAGTGTTATACGATTTTATAATACAAGTAAAAAATATATATAAAGCTTTGGAAAGTGCTAACACATATTTATGGAATATTATGGATGGATAAGTAAATGGAATATTATGTGCATGCTATATATGTATACACATATCATCAAGTATAAATTCATTTATATATAATTTTTATGTCGCGATGAAATTACCGAAATGCTTAAAAATCTAGTTATTTTTAAAAACTGTTTTCTTCCGCAGAATAACGGCAAATTATGAAACATTATGCAACATTGAAAAGCATGATGAACAAATTTTGCAAAAAGAAATAGCGACTGCTGCACGTATCTCATAGATATCTTTCATTCAACACAAAAGTGAAAAAGTTCTATTCCTGTTCAAAACATACCCTGCAGTCTGAGTCACAGATGGAAGAAATGACAGCAGGTCCTTTTGTTCAACTGAGGGGATGTGTTTAAGTGTTTTATGGCTTACTCACTTTCCCGCCAAACGAGTACAAAGAAAGGGAAGCGTCGTTGCCATAGTAACCGGACTGTAGGTAGTCTTACAGATTTGAGTCTTTAGCGCTCAACGTTCGTAGCACCATCTGTTATTAAAAATCGACATGAGAAAGGGGTATTAAATGCTCTTAATCGGAAAAGGGGGGAAATCGGGAAAAAATCTGGAAATTTTGTATTTGGCTTTATTCTGTGTTGTGTGAAACAGTGTTCGTGAATTTTTGGATCCCATGGCCCTAACTAAAGTGAATTCGAAATGGGTATTTAGTGGTATTGAAAAGGGTAGTAATAAATGTTTTTTTAAGGTTGTACGAGATAGAAATAAAGATGCTTTATTAAGTTATTTATTTTACCTGGTACCTTGCTGTGAACTATAAGTATGATTTTAAAGATCCTGAAACAGGCGCACATACGCTTGCTTTTTATTTAGCGGAGGAAATAAGAAAAGTTTATCGGACACGTAATCAAGATTCTGAAGAAGATTAGGTAAGTTAGTATTTTTAATTATTTGAGGATATTATTTTTATGCATTGTTCTAAATGTAAGGTGGAAGTAAAGGAATTTGGTATTATTGGGAAAATTGTTATTAGCAATGATTTAGTTTAAAGTAATTAGGATTGTAAGGTAATTTTTATTAATTTAATGTATGTGCTCATTTATATTTTAAGTAGTGTTTTTGAATTTAATTATATTTTAATTAAATGATAGTTATTTTGTGAATTTTATGTTTGTAGGAATTTGGTATACGTTTTAGTTGAAGTAAACGTGCATGGAAATAATTTAAATATCTGACACTAAGTATTTGTAATGGTTGCGGTATGAATTCGTTGGTGACGTAATATAACAGATGATTTAGAGGTAAAAGTTTTTGGATATTTTATTTATTTTATATGTGGAAATGTTCCTATTTGGAAAGGGTAAATACTTTTTCGCTATCAGGTAATTTCATATATGTTCTTTTTACCGGGTTTAAAGATTGAGAAAATTGTCATGTATTTTCGTGAAATTTTTCTAATTTATGAGAAAAAAGCAGTGTACATGGATATAGTGAAGAGAGTGCGCAATGCCATTTTTGTGCAATTCTGGGATGTTTTTTTATGTAAAAATAAGTCGGCGTGTACACGGTTTATGTGTATGTGTTATTTTGAAAAACGCGTAAGGAGTATGGTATTGTGCACTTTTTCCCAATTTTGCAGTGAATATTTGTCATGATTAAGCAGTTTTGTTAGATAAAATTTCTAGCATAAGTGTAATTCGACTAGTAGATTGTTGGAAGAAGTGTTCAGTAGATAAAAAGAAAAGAAATATGTCTTTACTTCGTGAAGACAAAATAGCGGCGGGAAAAAAAAATAGAGGGTTGCTGTAGGAGAGTTGTTCGCCAAATTTTCGCCAAAAAAACGCCAAGTTACCATAATGTAAAGATCAACCCAGAATTCAGCATTGTATGGATTCACTAAGGACATAACCTTGATTTCATTTGTTCCAAAGAAAAGACGAGCAGTGGTTTTGATGTCATCATTCAATAGAAACAGACTCGGAAACACAGAAACCTGAAATAATTGTTTTTTATAACAGAACCAAAGGTGGTGTTGATGCTTTAGATGAAAAATGTTCTGCCCATTCCTGTAGAAGTAGTAGGAGAATGTTTATGTTTATCTTGCCAAGACCCTGTTTGTTTGGAATGCACGCAAAAGTTATGTAATGAATGTGCTAAAGAAGACGAAAACTAAATTGTTTACTATCAGAAAATCAGTGAGATACTGATATTTCAGGTACTGTCAAAATTTTTCTGCATTGTGCCCCATACAATTTTCTCCGGTTAAAATTTGCTTTAAATTTTACATAATATAGATAAAATAGTTAATTCAAAATAAATGCATTCTTATTATTAGTTTTATAGAATTTAGTGCAGCATATGATTTTCATCGAAAACTTTAAGGCTATGGGGAAATTTTCTGTGAAAAATTTAATTTCACATTAAAGTGTAAAAACATATTTTCTTTTCAGTGTAAAATGTTCAAAGAACATCTAAGTGAAATATCATAATGATATTTTAATTAGACGATTTTTAAAAATTTATTATAATGCGCGGTCTCTGAGACCACACGTCCCGTTATGTTCAACTTTTTCATCTTCCCTGTTACGGGTTAATAACCAGCTAATACTGCATTTTTCAATTATCAGAGTACTAAATTTGTAAGCAAGACAAGTGCCCGCCTGTCGAAAATAATTTAAAAAAAAAAAAAACTCATTTCCAAGCATCACGAAATTGTCTGAAGCTAGCGAACATACAAATAGTATTTTACAATTATATATATTAACTGTGACAAATAAAATTTTCAGTTAATGAAAAAAAGGTTTTTAATCATATAACATTTCAGCAATAAAGGTAACTCAAATTCTCCTCCCCCATATCAGTTTAAGAACTTAGGTTTTCAAGATATAGTCTTGCTATAGCTCATCAAATGAAAAGAAAAATCAGATGTTCATGAACATTGATTTTATTCACCAGTTTAGAAAAATAGGTACTTTTCTGTTATCGAGACCGCATTCAGAAATACACATATGTATGTATCTATATGTATACAAGCATACATACATTCCTGAATCCGATTCCGATAACAAAAAAGTACCGAATATTGATGATTTAATAGATGCTACATGAATTTTGACTTAGTTACCATCATAACCGCAGATCAGCTAAAAATTAATACGGGTAACATGTAAATATTTTATAAAAAGAGAAATGCTTGCATTTAATATCTACGAAAGGTATTAAAAAGAAAAAATTCACAAGTATTCAAAACTTTGCAGACCAAAAAATCATTTAAACAATTACGTTGACACCCCTATTTATTATTTACGAATTTCAATATTTGCTCGCAATTTGCGTTAATTATTGAAGTATAAGACTGATACAGAAGACTACATTATACACAGAATTAAAAAAAATAAATTACAGTTGATGTTAAACTCAGAAATCTAAAAAACAACAAATAACAAACGTTAAACTTTTCATATTTACCTTTTGATGACATGGATGATAACAGACCTTCATTCTTTGGCGTAGACATAACTTCGCTTTTCCAGCGTCAAACAAAATTTCAAAACAAACGAAATTACGAGCTAATTTTCCTGAAAAATGAAATACAGCTTGTTCTACACACGACAACAAACGATAAGCGAAATTAACACCGTGTACCAAAACAGACGCTCTGTTGCCGAAAAGCATTATGCATTTTTCTAAAAAAAACTGTTGTCATTAATCTTATAACTAAAGCAATAATTTATATGTTAAATAACTAATACTCTTAATGAAGAAGAAAATATTTGTGTTCAAATGATTTAAACATTTATAATTAATGTAACCGAAAATCTATTGATAAAATTTCAGTATTTGACTAAACAAAAAACTTTTACTTTTATCATTTAAATATGGCTGCGTCCATATGTCGGTACAGTAAATTGTCATCAATACAGGAAACATCGAAATTATGTTATTCAAAATCAATTCTAAGCTGCGAAAAACGAAAGAAAGCAAACTCTTTAAAAATATTTTTTAAGTCGTTTTCTAGTGTAACACAAGAATCAAAAACAAAGTTGAAATCGCTCAGCTTTGTTCAGGTAATAGAGTAAAATTGGGTTTCTCGTTACGTATTTAGTAACACTGATCATGAAAATTAATTAATTACGTAAAAACAATAATTAGTGACACATTTTTTAATTTACTGATGATAATATCTTCGATTTATTTTATGCAGCACAGAATATTCTTGTTTTCTGTATTATGAACCAGAGGGTGTATCCTAGTGTTTCATAAAGGGAATGCTGTATGAAACTATATTAAGGAATATATATAAATAAAGATAGCATCATATATATAGTTAGTCGTTGGCTGCATTCATACATTAATCTTGGTAATCATTATTGCAAATTACATCAAAGAGGTCAGTGGTATCACACATACTTTTATGTAGCCTGGGGCAAAATTAGAATTATATGTCTGTTTAAGGTAATTCTGCTGTGCATGAAAGTAGCCAGAAAATGTCTTAATCATATTAGTAATCAATTTATTATATATGTATGTTATTTATACGTTATTGAAAGCTATTAGATGAATTTTTTTTATATAGTAGTGTGCTGTATACAAAAAAGGAAGCACATATGTATATAATTTTATATATATAATTGGTAACCTGATAGTTTCTGCATGCATAGTAAAATATATTTTTTTCCTCTGCAGATTAGAAATTTTACCATTAAACATTATGGAATTGTTAGACCCTCATTATTTCGGAAGGTGAGTTGATCATTGTATTAATTATTCATTACAATTGTTATCATGCATTATATTTAATGATGAAAATAATTCATTTTCAGTCGCAAGCGGGGAGATCTACAATTCGGCCTTGTTTTCATCCTGGTGCTTCAAGTTTATATATAGCTCAGGTTGGACTACCTAGTGAAAACGTTAAAGGATGGGCTATAGTAAAGAAAATGTTTTCATACATATGGCCCAAAGATAATCCTGAGATACGAAAACGAGTTGTAATTTCTTTGGGACTGTTAGTAGGTGCAAAGGTAAAATTATGATTTTTCAAAATTTTCTTCTTCATAAATTCTTATTGTTTGGAATTTCTTTGTGATATTTTTTATAATTTTTTAACATCACATTTTTATTGGTTTATTGATGGCATGCCATGTGTACTTTCTCAATTCTTAACAGTGCTTAAATTATGCCAGAGCCCAGCTCCGATGCTTCTCAATTTTTAAGATAAATTACAATTTCAGCTGGAGTGCACCGGAGCCCTAATTAAGATGAGCTCCGGTACATCTTTTTATAAAACTGAACCACAATTTAAAGGGGAAAAATTTAGAATTCCTAATGTTTTAGTTTAACAATAAGCAGACCATGCAATACTCTATTTCCCTAGAAATACAAACTCATGAGAACACGAGACATTCAAGTAAAGTTCCCTCACTCACATGCGGAAACCTTTCCCTTTAAGAAGGGCAATAAATTTGGGGATGTTTGTTTAGGAACGCGTAAATTTCTCTCCATGCCATCGTATCTAGTGTATTGTTATGGATGCTTACAGTTAGTTATCCTCGCAGGAAGAAAAATTTGTGTTCTTAAGTGTGCGTTAAGTGACAGCGAGTACAATAAGAGTGAAATACTGAGATAAAACTGCTCAAGCATGTCTTATACATCATTCTTCCCACAGTATCCACTAATGGGGGGAAGCACAACCAGCAACCTTACATTTAGAAGTCTGATTCAGGACTCATTTATCCCTGACACACATCTGCTTGATGGCTATAATTATATAAACAGAGAGCCGCAGTCAAAGAGAACGTTCTGTCTGACCAAGATTCATTTTTTGTTTCCACCCACTCATACCCTCATTCTGTTTCGCCCTGAAATTTTCATCAGCTATACTTTAAATATATTTATTTTTTGTGATGATAAAAGAACTTCCCCCCCCCCCCCTGCTTAACCTAAAGAACTTAAATTGGGCCGGAACCCACCGGATCTCGGCTCCGGTGCTTCTTAGTTTTTGTAATAAATCATAATTCTAGCCGGAATGCATCGGAGCCCTGAACAAGAAGGCTACGGCACTTCTTTTATGTAATTGAATAACAATTTCAGTATAAATTTTATCTCAAAAATTTTATTTTAACAATAAAATTATATTAAAAATCACGTATTAAATTTTAATTTATCTCTTTGCATTTTATTTACTGTAATTTCTGGAAGAAATGCCGCTGTGTTTATGTATTTAAAACTTAAATTTTCAGTGGGTGCGGCATTTAGGTGCATCAAAAATAAAATATTTCCTATGATGGTCATTGTACATAGTTTGGATGGCTTTGTCATTGTACATAGACTGGTGCTGTTCCCATACAAAAGACCACTCAGTTGCTTTTTGCGAACATTATTTTGTTTACAGTCTTTCCCTTGAACAGACCTACATTCCTTATTCACCCTAAATGGGATCTCAGAACAATAACATTCTTTCCCCTTTCAAATCAATTAGTCTCTCTTCTGCCATTCAATGAATCTTCCAGGACCCATCCTCTCCCCACCCCTGCCTTTTCTGCAATTTTTTTCAAAGGCGGACACGACTCCACCTGCCTCGCAATAGCGAACTCTGACATATTCCCCCTTCAGCATGAATAGATTTTTCTTGGCATTCTGCCAGATACAGATCCCATCAGTTTGGATACAAGTACTTGTTGGATAGTTTTTAAGTAAGAAGGGAGCGGAAAATTTTTGAAAATGACACCTAAACGGCACAGAAGCTATACTGCTGGTTTTAAGCTTAATGTAATTTCACGTGCTGAACAAATTGGAAATAGAGCAGCAGCTTGAGAGTTTGAAGTGAACGAGAGATGTATTCGATGTTGGAAAAGTGAAAAAGAACTTAAATATATGCCACAACAGAAACGAACCAAAAGAAGTGGTACTGTAAGGTGGCCAAATCTAGAGGACGACCTTGCAAACTAGATAAAGGAGCAACAAGGAAAGGGAATGGCAATTTTGACTGTAAAAATTCGCTTACAAGCAAAATTTATAGCAAAACAAATGAACATAAATGATTTCAAAGGAGGGCCTTGCTGGTGTAGCAGATTTATGAAAAGAGAAAATATTTCTGTGCCTACTAGAGCAACAGTCGGGCAACAATTACCAATGGACTGGCAGGATAAAAAGGCATCTTTTCTAAAATATGTGACAGATATTATTAACAAAAAAAAAAAAAAAAAAACTTCTTTGATCACAGATAATAAATATGGATTAAACGCCGTTAGCTCTCGCCTCTCCTGCAAACAGATTTGTTGATGAAACTGGTGCAAAAACTGTATCTGTGCTTACAACGGGACATGAAAGAACGTCATTTACATGTGTGTTAGCTTGTACCGCAAACGGTGACAAGCTGAAGCTGATGATCATTTTTAAACAAAAGACTATTCCTAAAGGAGATTTTCCTAATGACGTAATTATTTGTGCAAACGAGAGCAGCTGGATGTGCGAAACAATCATGCATGAGTGGCTACAAAAAGTTTGGCAGTGTCATAAGGGATCTTTTTTCCAACCAAAAGAGTTATTGATAATGGATTCCATGCATGCTCATTTACTTGAGTCAGTGGAAACCAGATGTCAAAAATTGTCTACGACCGTAACAATAATTCTTGGTGGTTTGACAAAAATCTTACAACCATTAGATTTGTCAGGTAATAAATCCTTCAAAGCTGAAGTCCGAAAGCGGTGGGAGTGTTGGATGAGTGAAGGATTGCATACATATACCAAAAGAGGTAAAATGCATAGAGCATCTTATGAAGAAGTTGCAAAGTGGGTAGGAAGTGCGTGAAAACGGTAAAAACATCGTCAATAATAGCAGGGTTCAAAGAAGCTGAAATTATATCCTTAGATAAAGAGACTGTAAACCAAGAGGATGAATGTGACGATCTGGAAGACTTAGAATAGGATTTACTAAATCTTTTTAATTCAGATAGTGAAGAATCAGATTTTGATGGCTTCATATGATGTATAGTTTGCTGTAATTCCTTTTGTAAGTAAAATTTAAAATTTCCTTTTGTCATCCAAATTTAATATCTTGTTGTTGCAACATTTTTTATAGTATTTGTAAACGTAAATACAAGCATTGTTACATTGATGGACTTCTTTAGTGGGTAAATATAAGTATACACATAAACGTATATTTTCAACATTTCTTACCTTTTTATTTTAAGTTATGGTTTCATTTCATGCATTATTCTTAACTGATATGTCATATATCAGGACTTAGGTTGAGATTTTTGCATCTATATGGCCCACGGCGGCGTTTCTGTGTAATTAAAATTTTTTCCCAGCCATTTTTCTCGAGTGCGCCGTTTACACTGATGCTGCCTTTCTTCCGGAAATTATGGTAATTTTAATTAGTTAATTACTTCAGTTTTTAATTATTTCAATAAATAATAATTATTTAATAATTATGAATTAAATTATAATTAATCATATAATAATTATTGATTAAATGACATTTTATAAACATTAATTAAATATCTATTAATTAATTTGATAATAATTAACTATTTAATTTTAGAATTATTAATGAGTTTAATAGTGATTTTATTTATCTATTTACTCTTGTTCCTCTCTGCTGACGGACTTCCATAGGGCTCGGGCACTTCTAATCTTAGAAATTAAGCCCTGATTCTTAAGCAATATAATTCTGCTTAGAAATATCCTTACAGTTAATAAATTTTGATTTTTATAGTTTTGCTTTTGGAATTTCGTCTCTTATTTTAAATTTTTTCATTTAATTCAATTCATGTAATTTCTGTATGATAAAAAATTCTTTGTATTATTTAATAATAGAAAAAAATATTTATGTAGAGAAATCATACTTACCTTTCTTACTGATTAAATTGAAAATAGATTGGTTAGAGTAGATTGAAGGCTGCCCTTTGTATTATCGCAAAGTTGTTTAATTTATCGGCAAGTTGCTGTTTCATTTATGGTAACCTGAGTAGTCGAATGTTATGGAAACCGTATTATGATGTAATCAGTTGCGTGATTGCAGTACATTTTGAATGATGGGAAAAAACTTGTAAGGGCATTTGGTGTGTGTTGGTTAGGAAGTACGTTACTTGTTTTTTGGTTTAGATGGTCGACTGACTGAATGTGGTAAGATTAATTTGAAGTTTATGTACGATTTGGAACGAAAAGGAAAAGAGCATTAATTGAGTAGTGTGAAAATGAAGGTTTACTTAATAGCCATTATAAGTGTCCTGTGTGTAGGAAAGAAATGCGTATGGTCGAACGTCAGAGGATACCGGCACTATGGAGGATGTTTTTTACTCTTATTTTTGTGAATTTATGTGGCAACACCAATATATGGATTCTAGTTCAGATAATTTTAGGAACCTTTGTTTTAATTTAAGGAATTTTGTTTGATTGAAGACAGAGAAATTCGTAAATAAGTTGATTGGATATTTCCTCTCTGTAGTGCAAAGATAAATTTCTTTTTTTATGTTATTTCATTGTTTGATTTAAAATGTAACTTACTGAGATTATATATATTTTTGGTGGCTGCTCCTTTGACTTTTTAAGTGAATATAGACTGATGTGAACATGGACAAAGTCAAGGGAGTGCACAGTGCCAAGTTTGTTCAATTCTCAGATTTTTTTTAAGTGAAAATAGGTCGATGTGTACATGGATAAAGGAATGCACAGTGCCAAGTTTCTACAATTCTCTTATTTTTATTTAAGTGAAAATAGGTTGGTGTGGACATGGATACTGAGTTTCTGCAATTCTTTGGCTTGTTATTTTGTCTTTGTGTAGTGGCGATTTTTTTTAGCTTAAAAATCGCTGCTACACAAAGCCAGAATAACAAGTCAAAGAACTGCACAAACTCTGTATCCATGTACCACCAAAAATCGCCAATTTTCGCCAATGGGCACCTGTAAACATATTTTTTCAAATAAATTAATTTATATGCTAAAGGAAATTTTCAAATTCAACACATTGGTCATTAAGATCTAAAAGTTTGAGAATTTAAGTGAACAGTCAACGCTAGTTAAGCTTTGGTCAAAAACATTATTGCAAATTTTATGATACTGCTTTAAAGATAAAACTTTATCTCATTTGAAATATTATATTGCTTAAAAAAAAATCTGTCCCTTTAATGAGATATCCTAAAGCTAAACAGGAAGAAAATACATTAAAATTAACTAGAAAAGAGTATTACATTTAAACAAAAAAGACATCTGAGCACTAATATTTTATTTTGTATTTGATTCTAGTGGCTGAGCATGAAGATTTCTAAGAGTAGCTGACATGTACATGTATAAAACGCATGACCACATGACTTTTTTGTGAACTATTTTGTATAGCATAAACCTGTCAGAAAACAAAAACTTCATAGAGATATCCATAGTATTTGTAAGAATTTTATATTAAATAAAGAAGTAATCCAGCACAGGTATGCTGTCGCAGTACTAGCAATATTAATGTTAAAGCCAGTCTGTACTTCTCTGTTAAATGAATACCTTCAATAGCCAGTTAAATAAATTATAGTTATAATTTTAGTTCAATTACTAGGGAATGAATGGGCTAGGTACATGAGAGTTTTCATGTTTTTAACCATATGCAATGTAAAAGTGAGCCAGTTCCTAACAAAAGTCTTCTGTGAAGATGTTCTGTGCTAGTTAGATATACTCAAGGGAGCTAATAAAATATCTAGTTGTTACACTCAGGAAAAAACAAGATTTAAATCATTGTTCATTTTAAATTTATCAGAGAGAAAGAATAGAGGAAAAACATTATTTGAATAATCCTGTTTTTATGATTGAGGAAATTATGAGTTTTCTAAACTTGTATCATTATTGCTTTATTGGAATTATTTTAAGCATTTGCACTGTTGTTTTTTATTGAGTTAGAATGCAGAATCATTTTCTAAACTGAATTAGTTTTGATGATTATAATTCAAGAGAAGAGTTTTTTCTATACATTATACTTTTAATAAGAAAAGTTTGACTCAGCTCTGCGTTAGAAGAGTTAATGTGCTCGCACGCTATATTCTTTTTTAATGATTTAGAGTATTATATAACCAGTTACCAAATTGTAAGCCAGTGCAGAGTACATTTAAGGCGATTTCCTACACCGCCAAGGACTGGACCTGTGTCATCCATAGCATGCAACCCAAAATAATCCTGTAAGTTCAGAAAATGCAACAGTATCCACTCTTACCCTCATACTACACAGGAGTGCCTTTAAAAAATACACTTAAATATCTCCATTTATTGAGAGAACCCTGGCATGAACTATTTCATACTGTGCAATGTGTGGCAGATACACCACTACATACTCAACACTATTTACCTGAAATGAATTCATAAACTGTGTGTTGAACTATGAACTGTAGTAGTGTGAAAATGAAGGTTTACTTAATAGCCATTATAAGTGTCCTGTGTGTAGGAAAGAAATGCGTATGGTCGAACGTCAGAGGATACCGGCACTATGGAGGATGTTTTTTACTCTTATTTTTGTGAATTTACTATGAATGAACTTATAAACTACGAACTGTGTAACAAAAAACCAAACAAACCACATACCATAATCACTCCCCCCTACCAACAGAGCTCCAAACTGAAACACAAAAGAAATATGTATATACATCTGTAAATAACTTATTGTATTTATCCATGCAACTGCAAAGTACCCATGTAAAGTATATCTTATTGTCTGTATTGCAAATTATGCACAATTAATATGTAACCATTATGAATGCTGCAGTGTAAACAGATGCCTGAGCATGGCATTAGCGTGCTCCGTAAGGGTGCACTTCCATGGATGGTTAGTGCAGTGGGACAATATACCAGTTTTGCCAATGGTGATGTTTTAGTGCCCGCTGTACTTCTTTCTGGCTGTCTGTGTCTTTAAGGAAACTAATACTGCCATGAATATAAGTCATGGTACTGTGATTATTAAAAAAAAAAAAAAAAAAAAAAAAAAAAAAAAGCCTTTTCTATAGCAGTAATTTATAATTTAAAGCATAGTTCAGTCATTAAAAGAAAACTGATACTCTGACATTTTTTATACAGTAATACAGGAACCTATCTGAACAGGCAGCCATTCTGTCCTCTTTTTGCATAATAAGTTTTCTTTCTTTCCCACATCTCCCATTACCTTATACAATTTTATATGTATACATTTCATGAAATGAAATATTTTCCAGCATCTTTTATTGATTACTAAAAATCTTGGCAATAAAATAATGAATTTAGATACATTTCTATGATATTTTATCTTCAAATGATGTTTTTATATTACAGGACAAAAAATTTATCCATTTTAAAACTTTTATAAAGTTAATCATATTTATATTTGTTATGTTGACAGAAGGAAACTTAAGCAGGAACTTTTATATATAAATTTACCTTTGAATTACTTGATGATTGAAAATGTCCTGTGCAGTTGTAGATTCACATTTAGCTTTTAACTTCCTCAAAATTTAAAAATTTATAGTTCATCAGAAGTCTTACCATCTAAATAAATACTTGAATTAACATGAATATGTCTAGCATTTTTTGTATTCTTGCAATAAAATAAACTTAAGGAAGGACAATTATTTTAAGACAGAAAAAAAACATCTTTAGTGACCATTATGTTTATTAGTATAATTTCTGTCATAGTTTACAAGATGACATAACTCTCTATATTACATTACAACTGTAAGCAGGTTACATTTGTTATGTTCTGGGACTAGCTTTGCATTCTAATTAGTGGATCGGATCTTGTGTGCAAGGATATTAGTTGAAAATAAATGTGGTCGATGTGATTGTTTTGCTATAATTTAGTTTATACATCAATAGATCAATCTATTCATCATAAAACCTTTACAAAATATAGTATTATATTGATATTCATGGTAAAATACTGAAAACCTTACTACCGTAAAAAAAAAAAAAAAAAAAAAAAAAATCTACAGAATATATATATTTTCTGACATGTCCTGACTTCTGTGTTTCTTAGGATCAATTCTAGAATAATCAGAATCACTTAATATGATGATAATTATGTCATAAGTTTTCCAGCATCATACTAAACATAATGAAAAGTAACCAATAACAACAACAACAAGAGGTAAAGTTTCACTACAGAGCTCAGTATGTTACACTGAAAAGTTGTTTAGTTGAAGTGATCTTAGAGCAAAGTTGAACTCGCTGCAAAATCGGCAACAGAACCCAAACTCGTTGAAAAATCAGCAACAGAAGCAGCCATGAAATTTATTTCACTAGGGGCATATATGCTACAATTAATTTCAAGCAAGTATGATTGATTCATTTTGATTCTTGTTTACATTTCTCTCATTGTCATTTGTACTTTTGCAAATTAGCTGGCATTGTGCACATTTCAACTTTTTATATCAGATTTACAGTAGATGCTGGTTAATGTTATCATTCAAATATTATCGAATTGCCAAAATTTTGCACATTTTTATACCAAAAACATGGAAAATACATCGCTTATTCTGATAAAAAATTCAGTTGACATAATCAAAATATTATAATATAAAGTTTCTTTGAATTGAAATAAAATTATCAAATAAAAGCTTTTAATAAATTGTGAAATAAGGTCAAATTATAAAAACTGTTAAATGACAGAGAAATCTTGCCAAGTAAGGAATTAGTCACCATACATCTTGGTTTCAATCTTAGTCAATTTATAACTAAGTAAGAAAGCAAACATAGTTTTGCACCGATTTTGAATAATCAGTGTTAAAGGTGATCAGGCACAAGTCATTCTTCAGAAACAAAAACAAAACAAAAAAACAAAACAAAAAAAAAAAAATTGTGTGCAAAATTTCTTGTTTTCCTTCTAAGCAAGGGGGGGATTCTTGAAATTACCTATGCCAAATTAAAGTTACTTTTTTTACCTAATTTAAAGTTTTATGCTGATATGGTCTTTACAATGGAGAAACCCCACCTAGTATTAAAATTAAGGGTACAGCATTGGCCAAGTAATTTCCAAAAACAGTATAAACAGTTCATAAATGAATTTTATTTTTACAATAAATGTATTATATTGTTGGCCAGGAAAGAGTCTAAAAGCAGTATAATTTAGCACCAGTTATGTACAAGCATGATTTGGCAACATACTTTTAGCATCTGCACTTTCATTTGTTGCAACCTCGATTGATTCTCAATAAGCCATGCTGTTTTTTGAACAAGGACTAACTGTTATTGCTGTATTTTTCCTTGAAATTTTTTTTTGGGGGGGAAGGTATTAAAATTTGGGATTTGCCTTCTTCCTAACAGCAAGCAGTGAATTATTTTAAAAGTAATGGTATTCTACCATCAAGAAAAGTGTATCTTAAGGGATATAGTTAACTGAATATAGCTAATAAAACACTAATAGATGGGAGTAACAACCTGTGGGAAGTTTGTACTTATTGCATATAAAATAGAGCATCTGGTAAAATTGAGGAAGGTTAACAAAATAATAGAAATCATTGAAATCTTTTTAGGAAGCAGGTGGAATACTGGTTGTTTATTAAATAAAAAAAGTATCAGTTTCTTTAGAATTTCACTAGGGCATTTGGCGGGAACAACTTTTATGGGCAATGGGATTATTCACAAGTTCCGTAAATGATAAACAGATGGATTTCCATTTATTATTGGATGGAAAACTTTCCTTTTCTAAGTTTTCTGACATTTAAAGGTTGCATTGTTTTCTGCCTGTTTTTTCAAATTGATGTGACATTTAACCTGTACTATTGAAAAAAATTATGTGTGTAAGTGGATTTGCACAGATGCACATATTTCAGAAGTCTGCTGCATGTTTATTAATTTTATTTTAAATTAAAGCAGAAGCTTCTAATTGCTGTACTGGTATTTGTGTGTTATTCCAGTAAAAAAATATTTTATTAAATTTGAATAAATGTATAAAATTAAATTTGCTATAAATATATTCTTTTTATATGTCTTTAGCTTTTGAATATAGAAGTACCATTTCTGTTCAAGTATGCAGTTGATTATCTTAATTTACATACTGGTGCAAATTTGAATTTAGAAACAGCTCCTTCCACTATAATGACTATGGCTATGGCCATTATCATTGGTTGTAAGTATAGTTTGGTTACTTGGTTTATTAGATGTAAAACTTATTAATGTAGAATTAGAATTTCAATGAAAATGAAGTTAAGCAAAAATCGAATTAAGTGAAAGTGAAGTATTAAGTGAAAATCAAATGCTGTTTCTAAATTGAAACAAAAAAACTGCATTTTATTAATGATGGTTTACAGGAAAATTGCATTTGAAAGGAGATGGGCATGGTATCCCTCCTCTTTAAACCTCCGAATGTTACGGATTTAGCCCTGAAATTTCAAAATTCATCAAAATGTCATGAATAAATGGTATTTTCATGATTATAATTAAATGACTCTCTCACTGTGTACCTAGATTCCTTTTCTTCTAATGACCATTCAAAATGAAGTCGGATACATTAAATGCTGGCAGAAATTTTCATGTCGCATGAATAAGAAAGCCAGCATTCTATATGGAATTTTATGTCCATAACGCTGAGGGAATTAAGGAACAGAAATGTTAAGTTCTATAAAATGGAAATGCATCATTTAAATATGTGAAATAAAATGTTTCATGTTCTTATCTATTTAAATGATATAAGAATAATCTTGCTCATACTTTTAGGGAAAAATAACTCTGTGCTTATTTGATTTGTGCTCAAAATGAATGTATGCTTCAAACAGGAATTCTACCACTGTGCTATGTGTATTTTTTACCATTATTTACAATCAATAAGATATGTTTTTACTGCAAAAAATTTTATTATTTTATTATTCCATGTTTATATCATAAATGAGAAACAAAATGCCATACCTTTTGAAGTTTCTGAAAAAAAAAAAAAAAAAAATTGACCAATATGAAAACCTTTTTAATTGTGTTGTATGATATCATTTAGTTCACTGATATTTGGTTCATTTTAAATTATGTTGATGACTGGTAAAGGGGGCATGAAAACTGAATAAATTGAATTCTTGTTCTCATGGACATTGTTTCTCAAATTGTGGTTTAATGCTGTGCAATTGCCTGGTAATAAAATTGTGCCACTTAAAACAATTAGACCATAGTATGAGTGCATGCTAAGAAATGTTTATTGGTTTGAAAGAACTATCTAATTTACTATAAAACTGAAAGCAATATTTTCTTATACACTGGTTATCATAAATTAAGGAAAAATCACAAAAATAGCGATAACTCCCTCAAAAAAACCAAACCGTGTGAAATTTGAATATGTTGCCAAGTAAGAGTGGATGAGTAAAACTCCAATATGCAAATTAGTGGCGCTGCACTCGGAATCCGTCATCTGCGAGGAGCATAAAAGTCCATGTTTGAGAGCAAGCCCACATATTTCACTGTGATAGTGACATCAGAAATCTGAGATAGCCGATTCTTAACAATGATCTCCAGGCATCATTTGCCTGCAGAACTACGATAGAAAGCCATTGGGAGACTAGAGGCAGGACCAAGTCAAACAGAAGTGGTCAGGTGGCTAAATGGGAGTCCTTCTGTGGTTCATAGGCTTTGGAGGCAATTTCAAATCACAGATTCGGCACCTAGAAGGTTCAGCCAAGGACGGCCAACTGCTACGATGTGCGCCGATGACTGATATTTGACATTATGTGCACTCAGGAATAGAACCACTACTCCGACTCTTCTTAGATCCTCCCTTGCTGCAGCCACCAGAAGGTTAGTGTCAACGTCAACTGTGCATAGAAGGCTTCATGAAGGTGGTCTGTATGCGAGACGAACAACCATTTGCGTGCCGCTCGACTCACGCCATAGCAGGGACCGTTTGCAGTGGGCACGACAACATGTCCACTGGATGCCTGAGCAATGGAGGGCTATTCTCTTTATGGATGAGTCCAGGTTTAGTCTAGAACTTGATAGTAGGCGTTATTTGATATGGAGAGAACCTGGAACCCGTTATCATCCGTCAAACATCCGGGAAAGAGATGCATACGGAAGAGGCAGTGTCTGTGTTTGGGAGGGGGCATCTCTTTGGGTGGATGCACAGACCTCCATGTTTTTCCAAGGGTAACCGTGAATGCTCATGTTTATAGAGATGACATCCTTGATGCTTATGTGCGCCCATATGAAGGGGCAATAGGTAATGCTTTCCTGTTACAGAACGACAATGCAAGACCACACAGGGCTCACATCATATATGATTATCTTCAACAGGAAACAATAATGCGCATGGAGTGGCCAGCTTGATCCCTGGACTTGAATCCTATCGAGCACGTTTGGGATGCTTTAGGGAGACGTCTAGCTGCTCTCAATCTATCCCCTTAGAGCCTTGCTGCGCTTGCAACTGCTTTGCAAGAGCAATGGCTCTCGCTTCCTATGGAACTGATAAACTGCATAATTGAAAGCATCACACATCTCAGAATGTGCTGTATTGCTTCTAGATGTGATTATATTCCATATTGAAGGTACTTTTACTATAGCAAACTGACTTCTTCGATTTGTTCATTTTATACATGTGCTAATTTCTATACTACCATAATTGTCTGGTAATTTCTTTTTATGTTACTTGATACCTTATTATGTGTTGTATATTGTGGGTAAGTTTCATAAAATTCTACATGTAACTTTTTCAGTAATTGTGATTTTTCCTTAATTTATGATAACCAGTGCAGTATTTTTTTTTTTTTTTTGTTGTTGTTGTTTTGTTGTTATCTATGCAATTTTAAACAATTTTAAATTTTTGTTATGTTAATTTAAATTACATATTTTAAAAAAATTACTTGTTATCTGCCAAAGAAAAGTTTTTCTTACTTTCTCTAATTTGTAGTAGTGTGTCTATACAGTCAAAAGTTCAAAAGTCTTTAATCCAGACTCGTCGGGACTTCGGCGATTCCCGATTATTGGTTTTTTTGTATTATAGATAATCAATTTAAATCTGGTAAGATGGCATGCAGAAATTATAAAATTAAAAATGTGAAACCACAATTTATGAAATAAAGAGCAATTATGATCTAAAGGGTATCAAAATTTACAAAAAAAAAAAAAAAAAAAAAAAGCTTAATATTTATTTGTTTACTTTATTAAACATTTCTTTCAACGTAAGTTGTTTAAGTTGCTTCGTTTTATGTGCTAATACTTTCTCTTGAATTCTATAAACAGACATAATTTCTTGTTCAGTTCCACTGTTGAAGTTATGTAATTGCTGTGTCGAGAATACCGACTAACTTGTGAATCGAAATTTTTTGGTTTTCAATAACCTCTCTGTCACTTTCTTCACTATCGGAAGCGGTACATTGAAACACGCTTTCACTTTGTAGATCCTTTGCCAGCTCCAGAATCGGAAATTCTTTTTGACATAATCGAAAGTTCAAGCTTACTTTTATAAAATTGCTCTAACAGTCTGCAAAAAATAATAAGCCGGATCCAATTAAAAGATTAAGGAACAACGCAATCTGCAACATTAACTGAAATAGATAATTAGATAATTTTAGCTTAGCTTATATTGTCCGTTATATATTAAACGCGCATACGTAAACGTATGCACAGAAAGTTTGTAGCTTTGAGGTTTGGATTATAGATCATTCTGGATTATGGACATCTGGATTAAAGACTTTGCAGTGTACTAAAACCATTTTCAGTAGTTGAGCAAAAAGCTGAAATCAGAAAGATATTTGAAAAGGGTATTGTGAAGCAATGGATTGTTGCGGTGGTGAGGATTTGGTTAAAGCTTCTAAGCAATTGTTTCACAAATGAAATTAAGCAATAATTTATAGAACATTACTTAATTGAGATTTGAATGTAGATCAAAGCAAGGATTTTTAAAGGAATCCAGGATAAAAATTTAGTGATCTTGCTTATTTGAAATTTTTTTCTTCTACTGAAAAATCATAGATTTCCAATTAAGTATTTGGATAATATATATTGTAATTCACAGAACAGATGTATAATGTATCCCATTATTACTGGAAAGTTTACAATACATTTTGTTAAGCATTTTAGTTGCGCAAATTTGTAGGACAATATGGAATTTTTCTAGTTTATAGTGTATTTATTGTAATTATTAAATTTTTTGGACATGAATACGAATTTCATGCTTAATATCATTTCTATCCATTTTATTTTTATAGCCTTCATATTTCATTAGTTCAGAAGTTTTAGGAAAGTGTATAGTCCTTGAAAGATGGAAAATGAAAACTACTGTAAAAACTATGTCTAAAACAAAAATGTGTACCTCTAAGATGCATTTTACATTTCATCCCTGTCTTTTTCCATTTAATGTGCCATAATTCACTTTAAATGCCTTGATTTGGATCTCAGTATCAGCATTCTAGGGCCTTAGTGTATCATTTACTAGTATTCTTACATCTACATGATGTCTTAACAAGAAGTTTAGATATTTAAAATACATTCATAAAACTTAAATTATTCTATGAGACTCATAAAATTATATTAATTTGTATTGCATTTCAGATGGAGCTACTAGAACTGGAGCTGCTCTGTTTAATGAGTTGAGAAATGCTGTGTTTGCCAAAGTAGCAAATAACTCAATTCGACGAGTTGCAAGAAGTGTGTTTTTGCATCTTCATAATTTAGATCTCAGTTTTCATTTATCTCGGCAAACTGGAGCATTATCAAAGGCTATTGACAGAGGGACAAGGTAATTTTTTTATAAAATAGTAAATTATTATTTTTATACTAATAATTTTGAATCTTTTTATCATTGCGAAATTTTTTAAAATTAGATTTATATATTTTGAGTAATTCATATATGAAAACTTTTATTTGTCATTCTTCATATTTTTAGTATATTTCTTTGCTTCAGTTTGCATTTTCTGATAAGTTTTAAGAAGTTATCTGCAGTCATCCCAGCTTTTTATTGGTGACAATAACCTAAGAATAATTAACATGGATGCGGGATCTTATCACCTGTGTGGCTATGAACTCAACTTCCATCAGTTTCTCTTATGCAGCTCATCACTTTCCTTGGGGAAGATATATAACTGAAAATCCAGGCTGGGGAAAATTAATTGCATGAGAAGGAATGGCATATTAGCAAAGCTCATTGATGGTATTTGAAGGATGTGTGCTGTGAAGAAGGCTGCCAGATATGTGGACTGTCATTCTCTGAGTTAAAATATTTGTTCCTTTATTTTCCATTTTTGAAGTTTCAGGGAAGTAGTTTTAGTTGTTCTTTTTAAATGAAAATATGTAATGTTAAGAACTCTAACATAGATTCTCTGTTATAGGAAAACTTAATGGTAATGCTAAATTAATATTGATAATAATTCAAATTAGTCATTTATACATATCTATAATTGGAATTGGATAATTAAGACTAAATTGAATTAATATTAATAGGAAAAGTATTGCCATGTCTTATGAATCCCTGCTTAAGGATTATAGAAATATTCTTAATAATAAGTTAATTGTTCAAATAATAACATGTGTTTTTCAATAAAATTTTTAAAAAGTGCTTTCTGTCCTTAAAAATGGTACAACCTTCCAATTTTCTTGAAAACATGCGAGTCTCATACGAAGGCCAATACACAATAATTCCTAAACTGTAAAGAAAACTACAAACTTATTTCATTGAAATGCAAATACTAAACTTCTCAAGATACCAAGGAAGGAAACCCCACGCGTAAAATAATTCAGTAACCAATTCACATAATAAAAAAAAATCAATTAATTAAATTCTCAGCACCCTCGAATAACCAAGTGTCTCAATAAATCATCTAAGTAATAAGTGCTTTGTATGTAGTAATTGCTTGCATTATGTTGTTATAAATAAACTCTGATAATCATTTCCAAGTTTTCTTCAAACATTTGGAGTGATAAGGTTGACAAATAAATAATAATACATACAAGATTAAAAACTGTAAACACATGTATTATTTCTAGTTTATCATAATTTAAGAAAGCTGGCCAGTCTACTCCTATAAATTTCCTTAAAGGATAATAACACACATTATATAAGCATATTCAGTGTGTTGAAATTTGAACAATTGTCTTAATTCCTTAGTAAATACATTTCTATAATCTTTAAGCAGGCATTCATAAGGGACACTGATATTTTTACCCTACTATTATTAATTTAATTTACTCTTAAACATCCAATTCCAATTACAGCCATGTATAAATAACTAATTAAAATTATTATCAGTGATATTAATGTAGCATTCCATTAAGTTTTCCCTGTAACAGAGAATCTGCAAGTTTTTTCATTGAAACAGAAGAATTCAAACAACTTCCTTAATTCTGAAACTTCAAAAGAAGAAAAAAAAGCAAGAAAATTTTTGATTCACAGATTCATAGAAAATTTACCTTGTCACTTGGCTTTAGTTTAACCAGACATGAGAAGGAGCTACAGGATGTTTCATTAAGGGGGTGGGAAGAAAAAATAACTGGCATCTTTGCTTTACTTTCGCTTTTGTGAAAGACACAATGGATAGATAAATGAATATTTAGAATAAAAGGGCATCGAGAGAGTTCCTTCCAGGCTGCGATTAAAACGGCAGGATTGACTTCCCTGTGTTATGACCTCCTTGTTTTCAGAAGATAAGAGGAGCTGAATTTTCATCCATATGGATGTTTGGTGACTTATGGGGGTAGGGTTGTTTGGATGAGCTGTTTGACAGCAGTTTGCTTGAATTGGTTTTGTAAAAAAAAGTAATAAATAAATAAAATAAAGAGAGAGAAAAAAAGAAAGTGGAAAAAAAAAAAAAAAAAAAAAAAAAAAAAAAAAAAAAAAAAAGAGACAATTCAAGTCTATTTGCAGTCAGCCTTCTTCATCACATATCATTCAGTTACTATCAGTAAGTCTTGCTAATATGCTGTTCTTAAGTAATTAATTTTTCTCAGCCTGGTTTCTTAGCCAATATCTTCCCCAAGGAAAAGTGCTGAGCCGCACTGCAGAACCCGATGGGAGTTGAGTTCAGGACTGCACAGATGGCAAGATCCAAGGGTTCCATCAGCGTAATTAATTATTCTCAGATTATCATCATGAATAAGAAGCTGGATACCTGCAGATAACCCCTTAAAATTTATCAGACAATGGGAGATGAAGCATAAACACTAATTTTTCTGAAGAACAGCTGCAAAGAAATTTCAGCTAATTCTGCAGGGGAAAATGCAGGCTCCAGCCTGCTTGCACAGGTTGACTCCAGTTCCTTACTATTTTATTTTTACTCTTTGAAGTTTTAGCCAAATCTGAATTCTAATTTCATACACGCCTTGAAGAAATCTGGATTCCCACATCTGTCCAAATTCTACAGACTGAATGAAAAATTAAAATAATTATGCTTCACTAATCAGATGAAGTCTCTTTCCTTTTTCCATTTTCTCTCTCTCTCTCTCTTTTTTTTTTTTTTTTTAACAATTTTTAGTTCTTACAAAACCAATCCAAGCAAACTGCTGTCAAACGGCTCTCTAGACCACCCCTGCCCCCTGCAGCCATGAGTCACCAAACACCCATATGAACAAAAATTCAGCTCTTCTTATCTTCTGAAAACAAGGAGGTCGTAACACAGGAAGGAAAATTCAATCCTTCTATTTTAATTGCAGCATGAAAGGAACTCTCTTGATGCCCTGTTATTCTAAATGTTAATTTATCTATCCATTGTATCTTTCACAAAAGCGAAAGTAAAGCAAAGATGTCAGTAATTTTTCTTCCCACTCCTTTAACACCCTGTAGCTCTTTCTCTTGTCTGGTTAAACTAAAGCCAAGTGAGGAGTTGAATTGCTCTTTTTTCATTGTAATTTGAACTGCTCTTTTCTCATTGTAACTCCTATTCACAGCCTGTGCAGAAAATCAGTTTATGGAACCATGATCCAATAATTTAACCCCAGCTTCCATTCACATGTTCAGAAAATAATAATAATAATAATAATAATAATAATAATAATAACAACAATAACTCAGCCTGCACCATGTTGGCCTCAGTCAGAAATTGTAGTTGTGAGAAATAGCAATGCAAATAAATCCAAATAATTTTAGTTAAAAATGATATTTAATAACAATCAGTTTAAATTTATGATCCAAGAAAAAACCAGGTGTAATTACTAGTAATCAGCTATTTTAAAATATTTGACCACTGGTGGAGCTACAAATGGAACAGAAACAGATAATAACTGACAAAGTTAGTAAAACATAACACAAAAACAGTTCAATTTAGAGAATTTGATAAAGTTATAGTATTTAGTAAATCATGGTAATTATTAAGATTTAATAAATAAGGGTAAATTAGGAAAATTGTGGTTGAGAAATAAAACTCGAAAATACATTTACTAGATTAATCTCTAGTGATATTTGCAGTAAACTGGATTCCAGTGCATTCTGGTTGCAAAATATTATCTTATACAAGAATTGCAAAGTTTTTTGGGGTACTTTCATTTTATATGTACCCCCGTCAGTATCCCCTCAGTATTTCACTAAAATAGGCAGCCCATGATATTGGAAAAATATTTATATGGCTTCCTAGGTATGTGCATGTGTGCAGCAGATGAGCACTGATTTCCCCTTCAAATTTGATAGTCATAAGTGTTTGTGTTTGTGTAATGATTATATTTTTTTTCTCTCAAAGAATCATAATAGGACTGGGGAGTTTGTCAGCTAATGAAAAAGAAAGAATTGCATTTCTTTGGAAATAATAGCATTTTGCCTATCATTATATAATACAAAAATTCACATTCTATAAAGTTATACTTCATAAACAATTGACTTTTATAAATCAAAATTTGTGTACCATTGCAATTCTCTGATTTTTTTAAAGCATAAACAGATGGCTTTGTAAATGCAATACCTCTTTAAACAGAAGCCTTCCTACTAAAGGCTGGAAGTTTAGTGATATCACAAACTGTTGGCTATCTAGATGGAGTATAAAAGATATCTCTTTCTGTCAAACTACGGCCATGTTGATGAGGTCATCTAGATCAGCAGTTGTTAACCCTTAGAACTTCATGGACCACTACATATATAATTTTATATTTGGCGGATCACAAATATGAATTTAAAAAAAGGTAAGTACATTTATACAGTAATAATCAGCAAACTACACATATTTCATCCACATTGAAAAATTACGTGAAAAGTGCAAACTATCTTACCTTCTTGTACAGAAATTTCCATATCACTGAAAAGGAATTTCATAAAAAGCAAGAACAAATCTGCAAAAGCAAAGCAGTATCAATAAATTGATAGAGTTATGCCGCCAATTTATAATTATTGTAAACTTAATAATTACTGCTTACTCAGCAATGGCGCCATCGATCAACAGTCACAAAACAAAAACAGGAACTTCCAGTGATGCATTTATAAACAAGAATGCAAATGATTCTCATAAAAATCCATGAAGTTGCCTATTGACATGGACAAAAACTCTGTTAATAATGACTATAATAGCATATGTTTATAATTCAAAAGGAAAGAGAATTCCATTTCCCATTAATATAGATAACAGAAGCATATCCATAGATGCCAACTCTCACTTTCAAATGTTCCTAGATACACCTGCAAAAGTAGGTAAAAAGTTGCTAAATTCAGAAGGAATTTTGCTAAAAGTAGTAGCTAAAATTTAAAAAAAAAAAAAAAAAAGTATAATCCATATTCCATAATAGGTTTTCTTATTCATCATTTTTTAACCTGAATCTTTGTAAAAATATAAATAATGTTCCAATTTTTCTGTGGACCAGCAAAAAGTTATCATGGACCACCGGTTAGTGACCGCTGATCTAGATGGCATTAGCAAGTTAGGGGAATGTCGTCATTGGTCGGGAGATGATCTGTTAGTGAACCAAAGCATTGTTTTAGTAGATTGAATGTCTGAATGTTTAATGTAATCTTGATTTTATCTCAGTTTTCATCATGCCTTAAAAGTATTATGTGTGGTCATAGAGGAAATTATAAAGACGATTTTAAAATGTCAGGATACAGATTTTCTAAAAAATCTCTAAGTCCAAAAATGGTTAACATCATAGTGCATAAAAATTTTGCCACTTCAAAGTATTCTAGGAGCTGATTTTGAAATTTAAATTCATTAAGCTCATTTGCTTCTGTACTTAAAAAAGAATGGACATATTAATATTGCAGAATTACATTTCTTTAGTATAAATTATATTTAGGGTGTTTATAAATGAGTGGTTGGGTTTTAAAAGTTAATAATAAATCAATGTATTATTTTATATGGCCAAACCTTATGGCATAAGCAGTGGCAACTGTGGTGGATTTTGATGCATTAATCACAATTCTTAATATGTGAGCCCTTGGTCACACGACACACATCTACATGGTAATCACATTTTTCCCATACTCAATGTAGCATGTCCGCCATGATGGTTTGCAATGATCGCAAACTTCCTTAAGGGACACCGACATTGGCAGTACATAAACTGGATCTAGCAAACCCCAAAAGAAAATCACATGGTTTTAAATCTGGCAAATGAGTGGCCAAGGCAGAAGGTTGCTGCTGTTGCAGCACGTCCAATCCAGCATTGATGAAGAATGTGGTTAAGAGATTTTGCACATTCCTGTGAAAATGGGGCGAATCATCATCTAGCTGCAAAATGTAGTCATCAGAACTGGTGTTCAGCTTGGTTAACCACTGCTTTTCTAAACATGTCTTAAAATTAGTCATTGGTCAAAATTTTTTGTTCGAAGAAAAATTGACTGTGCACTTTCTTGCAAGTCACCACATGTAAAATATTCATGTTTGCAGAGTTACATTGATGCTGTATCTGTGTATGTGGTTTCTCGCTTCCTTAGGTACACGGATATTGTGTTTGTTCATCCTGCCAGTTACATAGAAGGTGGCTTCATTGCAAAAGATGAGTCTTTCCACAAAACTATCTTCCTCCATTTCCAAATTTTAATGTTAAATTTAAATGCTTTGAATAAATATAGCAAATAATATCCTGCAATTTAGCATTTAATTCTTTGAAGTGTAAGCATAACTCAGTGAAAAACGTAGATTTGGGAATCTGTTTGATATTCTTTACTAGATTTTTCAAATTTTTTTCTTCTCATATTAAAATTTAAACTTTGTTCAAATATTGAACAATTCCATTGTAAAATTTTACCATTAAAAATTATTCAAAACCATTTTATGTATGCCAACTTTTCATTAATAAATAATGAAGAATTTAAAAAATGCAGCAGTATGTGTTATAAAATTGTCAGTTTAGTTTTAATTTTTTTTATTTGCTTTGCCAATATAATTGTTATTTCATTGTTTTCAAAAAAAAAATTCTATAGATGTACAAAATTTTATAATTCTCTATTATATTTTTCGCTATGGCATTTTTAAGCGGTTGTTGTATAGTGGTTCTTGTAAACCCTTAAAATATGTAAAAATTCAGTATTCAAATAAACCAATGGACATTGCATTGTGTAATAACAATAACTAAAAAAAAAGAAAAAGAAAAAAACTGGTAATGACATTTAGCAATATTCCTGGTTAGTAAGAGTGTTTGGTAGCTGGAAACAAATAAAAACAACTCATTTCATTTAATCAAACTAAATTATTGTCTAATTGCATAATTTGAAACACATTACTAAAAGAAAACCTCCTGGCATGAAAACTATCACTTAACTAACACACAAAAAACTGTATTTTTCAACAATGACATACTTTAATTTTCTGAACTTCGTACAACTTTTTGCAAGCTATTTACAATGATAGAGCATATTGAACATCAATTTAAGGATTTAAGGAAACCTGATCTGATACATGATGAGAAATTTAGTGTTTTTAAATAATTGACAGGAAGTTCATGAAAAATTGTAGAACGTACTCTTCTGCAAGCTATGTTGATGAGGTATTTAAGCAATCTTATCCAGGTAAAAAGCCATCCATAGCTTCAGATGGGCATGCACCTGATGGACTGGAAATTCTTCTGCTGAAGAGGACCTCTACTCATCTGGTATGTTTTTAGAAGGCAGCTGCAATGGGCTCACAGTTCATGGGCCAATGACAAATCATAGGTGGGACATTGCTGAAGCTCAGACATAAAACCGAAATGATGGACGATGAAGCAGGAGGAAAAAAATGCCATCTTGGGAATCTGATCTTTTAGAAGACATCCCTTGAAGCCATGATCGACTGTGAGAGATCGGTATTATTAACAGGATAAACTCATTTGATAGTTGGTCAGTGCCACCATCATAATGTAATAGGGTTAAGTACACCCCTAGCTGCACCTAATACAATAAGTACGCTTCAGAGAAGCAAAGATTAGCTTCACAAATTAGTTGAAAATTTTCTCTCTTGAACATGTGCAATGCTTTTAAAAGGTGGAAGCTGCTACATTCCAGATAACTCCTGAAAGAGGTGAGAAATTTCAGCACTCATATAAAGAACCAAAAATACGAAAATTTGTATTTTTCCCGTCCTTCATTTCAACCTTTTTCATTTTTAACAACAACCATTAAAAAAAAAAAAAAAAAAATCTTACTATTTTTGCCCTGAAATCTCTTTTCAAGATAGACCAGAAGAGAGGCGTAAAATCCCATATAACACCTGCTAAGTAACTCTCCGTGTAACTTGAAAGGAGCATCAATGTTTGATTTCAGAAGCATGAAAAAATGATTGCCATTTCTAATGAAAATATAAACTTATTTGGAAATAATTTTTGAACTAATTGTCATACATTAACAAATATAAGTTTAGGAAAATTTTTCTATGTCCAGTATATAATTCAAACTGATAAATCAATAATTTGTATTTTTAAATTCAAGGAATATTGAAAAGTTACCTAAGAAGCATGTTTCTTTCAAAGGGCAAAACCTTCAAAGCTAAAACTAAAAGCTGAATATCTGACTTTTATTTTTGTAAACTAAAGGAAACTAATATTAAAGATACTGTTTAACAGAAGTAGGATTTATAATAAATAAGTAACTCAGCAGATAAGCTCTTAAAAATTAATTAAAATAAACAGTTACTGTTGAATATGTGTAGCTTAAATCTGGAATTTTATTACTTAATTTGACTAGACAACACTGTCATGAAACAAAAATTGTTTTGTTTATTTCAAATTTTTAATAAAACGTAAATATTGATAATAAACTTATTTTTTGCATACTTTTGGTACTTATGTATTATCCCATTGACTGTGGACGTTTGTGGTGATCCCGTCAAAGTTGTGCCAGTCGTTCCTGCGGGGATCTCAAGGAACTGATGCATCTTCATTTTTATGCTTTAGCCAATTTCTACTATTTTGTTAGGCCTTCTGATTTTACTAGAAATTCTGTTTAGAATGCTATGAATAAAACCTTCCTGCAAGTACTTGCTTTAGTCTATTACTATTTTGTCAGACATATTCAGCTAATCATATAGTATCCATATGCACACACTTTTTGTGATGGTAGCATCCTATAACTTTGAAAATAATCCATTGCTTGGGCTGTTGTGTAAAAGTCAGATATTAAATTTTAGACCTTTTTTTTTTCAAAATGCAAGGAATCAATGCAGCAGTAACAGTTAATTTATATCCTTGCTCATCAAAACAAAATATGGCTTATCAAGAATCAATCGAGGTTACATCAAACGAAATTACAGATGATGTGAGTGTGTTATTATATTACGCTATCCGTAATAGGTGCTGAATCGAGCTGCTTAGTTACAGTTTCATGGTTGATGAGATAATATGTAAGTATCATATGTTTTATCCCCAAAATCGAAAATATATATGAAATTTTATTATATCTATATATATATTTTATATTTCTCTGTGTTTTCTCTTTCTGCATAATGTATGAAGTTATATCTGTCCTTTTAATCTCAACTATGTTTTTGTTTCTTACTAAAATTTTATAGCTATTATTATTATTGTTGCAGGGGAATAAATTTTGTCCTATCTGCATTAGTTTTTAATGTGGTGCCAACAGCATTTGAAGTAGCTCTAGTTAGTAGCATTCTGGTAAGTATCCGTTGTAATATAAATAAAAAGTTTTTACATTCTTAATTCATTAGTTTATGAATGCTATTGGTAAAATACTAAATATTTATTTTATCTCATTTTAGCATATTTTTAAACTTTTACTACTTTCATGCGCTAAGATAACTAAATTGAAGCTCAAGGGCCTAAGATAACTAAATTGAAGTGTAAAATTAAAAAGAGGCAACTTTAGAGACATGTACAGCCTGAGTAAAAACTTTAAGGCCAGTAAATATTTTTGAGAAAATGTAAAATGAAATAAAAGGGATTCAAATAATATTAATTATTAAAGTTCATTGATAAGAAATAAATGCTATAAACATAATTTGTAAACACATAATTGTGAGAAACGTGGTTATTTACAAAGTTAGTATTTCTGCCTGAGTAAAAACTTTAAGGCCACCAGTCATTTTTTAAAAATAAATATAATATAATCGTGTAATTACCACTGCAACTACTAGCTTGTGACAACACTGCAATTTTCATATTTGTCGTACCTTTCTTCGAAGTATTGGTGATCTTTGTGAAGATGGCGAAAGGTAAGAAGTTAACTGATCGTGAAAGAGGAGAGATCGAAGCTTTGTCTTCAACAGGAATGAGTAGTTGTGCTATTGCGATAAAGATAGAAAGATCAAAGACTGTAGTCAACAATTTTTTTTTTTTTTTTTTTTTTTAATTTAAAGACACTTATGGTAAAAAGAATACTGGGGAAAGACCTAAAGCTTTGTCCTCTTGTGATGAAAGAAGAATTTGCCAACTTGTATCTACTGGAAAGTACTGAACCAGGAAACTGATTCCGACGACAGGTTTAAAATTTTGTCAAAAATGATTTATAACACAATTACAAGGTCTGGAAGGTTCACTTATACAGCAAAATTGACTAAGCCTCAGTTACTGCAGAGACACAAAATAGAGCGTTTGAACTTTGGTCAGAAAGTCATGACCTGTGACAACCAATGGATAGAAATTATTTTTTCTGACGAAAAAAAAATGGAATTTGGATGGACTAGATGGCTGGAATTTCTACTGGCATGATATAAGAAATGAAAAAGAAATATTCTCCAAGCGCCAATTAGGTAGAGGGTCTGTCATGACTTGGGGCTGTTTTGCTTACAATTGCATTCGTTTCAGGTAGAATGAATTCACAAGGATACCAAAATGTCCTAACAAATCATCTTTTGCCAAATGCTGAATGTCTTGCTGGAGAAAATTGGAAATATCAGCAAGACAATGCATCAATCCATTCGAGTAACAGCACAAAAAATTGGTTCCAAGTCAACAATGTTGAAACTGTGAAATGGCCAGCTAGATCACCTGACCTCAACCCAATCGAGAACTTTTGGGGTGACTTAGCAAGAAGAATTTATGCAAATGGGAGACATTTTACATCAACAACAGAGCTGAAATCTACTATTGAAGATGAATGGTATAAAACCGACCCAACCCTTTGTCAAAAACTCGTTTCATCCATGAAAACAAGAATATTTGAAGTAATTCGAAGAAATGGCTCCTACACAACCTTCTAAGAATTTTTAATTTTTTTCTTATATATTATTTTCTATGTTGGCCTTAAAGTTTTTACTCAGGCTCAAATATTCATCTGGGTATTCTGTAATATTTTCTAATAATAAAATATTTGCAAATTAATTTTTCTACTTTTTTTACTTTTATTTAAGCTTAATAATTATCAATCAAATGGCATGTTAATTCCTCAATTCTTAATTCTTAAATGTTTCCATTTTCTCAAAAAGTTTTACTGGCCTTAAAGTTTTTACTCAGGCTTTAATTTGAATAAGGTTTTATTGATTTGAACTTACATAGATCCCTCTTCTTCCTCTAGAAATTTTTTGTTCTCAAATTTGTTTTGTTCTTTAAGGCAAAGTGGCAAAATCATTAGTTCCTGAAAAAGAAGAACCAATGTCAAAATTCTTTCAAAACCATAAAATTTTATTTAAAATTAACTCTAATTTAAAATTCCTTTTTTTTTTTTGCCTAGTTTTAGATATGTTTCTTTTTGTATCTGATTTTGAAAGCAGTTAACCAATAAAATGAAAAATGTGATTTGAACCAACAATGGGCTAGCTGAGAGCTAAAAATTTCTTGTATTGAATGTTTTCCGCCAAAAAACATTCTTAATAAAGTTAGACAAAAGCATGAAAGCAGAACCTTTAGTGCAGGTAGTAATCACCACCTAATCTATGATTTCTGCCAATGCTTTAGTAGTTTTTAAAAGCCTTCGGCTCAGAAACTTCACAGGCCATGAGTCCAACAACAGATCAGTCCCATTTCGGACATCCTGTGCAGAATGGAAGATAGCACGAGGAAGATGTAGCTGCAAGTGTGAAAAAATGTAAAAGTCTGAAGAAGTGATGTCAGGGCTATATAGTGGGTCTGGCAAGAGATCCCATTCGAGTTCATACAAAGCCCAGCCGGTGAATGCAGACACAGTGTTCTTGCATTTTCTTGATTGGATGGAACATTACCTGTTTGGGTTGGAACTCAGTTCGACATTTTTTCTTGATAGCAGCATCAACATGGACTAGTATCTTGCTATACACCGTACTGTTGAGGGTTTTCCCTTTTTCCAGATACTTTTTGTGGATAATACCACAGCAGCCTCCTCCCCCTCCCAGATACAAAGCAGGATCTTTTTGTTAGTCAAATTGCATTTTGCGATGCTGCCAATGTACTCACTGGGTGCAGACCAACCCCCTTTTTGGCCTGTGTTGTTGAAGTAAATCCACTTTTCATCACATGTGACAATCCAGTCCAGAATTTTGTCTTTATGTGAAATTGATATTTGAGCAGATTAGAACAGCAGATTAGGCTTGAACACATCTGTCCTTACCTGCTTCAGCCAGCGACTGGACTTCAGTGTTATGTTTATTCAATACATAACCCGACTAATGGATATGGCACTAATGTATAACTCGTTAGCAAGCTCTTGAGTGGTTGCATACTGATCTTCTTCCACAAGTTCTCACAGACAGGCCTCATCAACGTCAGTATGCTGGTCAGAGTGCTCTATTTCATGAATGTCATAGTCCTTGTTTTTTTAACTTTCGGTACCAAATCTTCACAGTGTCATATAATATAAGATAGTACTGATAGCTGTACACATGATTTAGTGCATTCCATATTTGACTTTTTGCAACAGAATTGGAAGTAATTGATTGTTCTAATTTGGTAGCTTCATAGTTTCATTTCAGACACCTTGTACTTAATGATTATGATATTTTTTTTATAAATTTCATATCATAGTGTTCTAAAGCAGATCTCTTTCTTTCAAATGCCAAAAATCATTTGACAAAATATGATTAAACACACTAATGGAACTGTTTGCGCAGATGATATTCATGGTGACCAGAAACTTTCATTAAAATCCCATACATAGTACTCAAACTGTAAATATAGGGTGGTGCATAATTAATATTAATGTTCTGCTTTAAATAATGAATAATACTTTTTCTTTCAATATTTTAATTGCATCAAAATAATAGAATTCTTATTTTCAAAGTAAAATTGAACTATTTTTGCCCTTTGCTTTGGTGGTGAACTTTTCTATCGTAAAATGTTTAAACGTTGGCTATACAGTCCAAAAAAGAATGGAAAAGTACAATTGAAGAAAAAACATTATTTTCTGTTTAAATCATTATGCTGATTATATATCATCTTATTGCTTCCAATGAAATTTATTGAAAAAGTAAATCAGCTATTTGTATTATGTAAAAGTATTTTTTGGAAATATTTCGAAAACTTTCAAATACCTTTGGCCTTTATATTTTTTTGTTTAAGATTAAATATTTGGTCATGAATGAATAATTATGCAGTTTTAGTGGAATCCATATTTTTAACTTTAAGCTACTACATGAACATTCCACAGCTTCCAGTATTTATTGATTTGTAAGTTGCCTATCTGTTACATCATATCACCCTTCCTTGTTCTTGATTTCATTAGAATGTAAATTTTCTTTATGATAAATTTATTTATCTTAGTGCTAGACATGGTACTGTGGTATTGTATTATTTATATGATTTAAAGTAATGCCTGTCATGAACAAAATCTTAATATATTTGTTTGTTATAATAGAACAACATCACATGTGAAAGATTTCTGTGAAAGTACCTGAAGAAGGCTTAAATGCAAATTAATTTTAAGATTCTTTTAATAGTTCTATAGCCTAAAATCCTCACAGTCTAGCCCCCCCCAATCCTAAATGATACTGATAATTACTCCTTTATACTGAAGTTCAGAAGATTGGAGAGCAGTGCTGAAATTTTTTTGTGTCTTGCAATTGCTGCAGAACATTTGCACAACTTCTTTCTCAAGGGATTTAATTCTGTGATAATTATAACTTTTGGAAATGAAATTAAAATGTTTCTCAATGAATGCAAACTCATTGCAAACAGGTATACAATCTATTAGATGGTATTTAATAGCAAGTAATATTATTTTGCTAGAGCAGTGTTAAAGTTATTTAGTAGTGCTCTTTGTAGAAGTCTGTAGTAACATGATTTTACTTTTTCAAATTGAATAGTTTTTATATTTAGTCTGCAAAATATGAAATATTATTACAGGTTAATACTAATTTTTAATTTTTCTGATTATAATTATATCTGATTATTATTCAGTTAAATATTCTTTCTGAACTCCTCTCTCAAAAAAAATTTTTCTGTAAATTCAGCTGCATGTATTGCATGATTTTTTATGTTTGGTTTATAATGCTGTTAATATTGTTTTATCAAAAATTGAATTCATCTTTAAAAAGTATGATACAAATCTTGGCTGTTTTAAATTTCATGAATTTAAAATTATTTTTATTAATTTTAAGTTTTATTTATTATTTGTAATTTGTGTGGATTTGAGTATTCATATAGTTTATATTAAAATGCTTATTGTGCCTTCACAAAAAGCTATTTTCTTTGTCTTTTTAATTAAACTAAGGATCATCTTTTCAGGTAAGTATCTTTGCCTGACTTTTGATAATATGCTTTTTATGAATAAGGTCTTGTAAACATGCAAATTTAAGCGAAGGATGAGAACAAATGTTATTTTACATCTAAACTTGTCTGATTTTTTACCAAAGTTGTTTTATTTTTATGATTTCTAGGTATTTGTAAAAAATGTTGCATTTTTGTATCTGTTATTAAAATTTTTGTGTTGCTGCTAGACTGATATATAATTATTTGTATCTATTGTTTAAGTTTTTCTTTTTTTAAACATATAATAGCTTTAATCTGATGAATATATTTTTAAAAATATTTTTGATAACTGATATAATGCAAATATCGTAACAAAAATTTATACCAGGAAAAATACCTTTCATATCCAGAGAATTATTTGGGTTTGAATTAAAAGCTTCATTATGTACATAAAAATTACCTGTGCTAAAAATCTAGCTAAATAAAAGAATGAGAAATAATATTATTAAACACTGTAAGTCAATCAAATATATTCTTGTTAAATTTGTCTTTCATTGTTTCTCGAATAAGGTGCTTAAAAAAATGACATACTTTTTATTCAGAAATTGAAAATACCAAGTTAAATCAGATATTACATTCTTTGTTGAATCAGACATCATAAAATTATCAAAAATTTTCACAAGGATATGTTTATAAAAGATTCTCCAGGAGAATGCTGGGTAGTACTTTAACACATTTGGAAAAATATAAAAACCTTCATGCAGCAGTCCGATTTCCTAGGAACTTAACCCCAGTCGAATATATTAATTATTTAGTGCTTGATTGTAATAATTGTATGATATATTTAAATTAAATTAAAAGCCATTGATGCATTATCATTTCAGTGTAAAGCAAAAATATACATCTTGGTGTTCACTGTAGACAAAAAACAAATCTGAAAGATTTTTACATTATGCCCAAACGGGCGTTTTTTAACATTCTATGTGTTACCTTTATTTATTAAATATCATGTTCATTGCACTTAAACTATAAAATTCAATTCAACAGCAATATTGCAAAATAATTTTTAAATGAGCATAACTTTAGAATTTCCGATACAGAGTCTCGCATGCTGGAGATAAAAATGTTTTCTTTTTCCATACAGTGTTGCCATTCCTCGCTTTGAAATTGCTGAGTTTGTTAATAAAAAATTCTGTAATGTTCTGACAAAATATGAAACAGATAATAAAATAAATTCCAAATTAGGGCTTCCAGATGCCCATAATTTGTGGAGGATTACTTTATTCAAAATTTGATGGCTCTAGGTTTATTGTTTTATCGCAGTGCGAGAAACATACATACATTTATGCAGATTCTTCATTATTTAATTTCTTTAAATGTAATACAGGGCTGTAATATTTGGTGGCAAAAGTTTGAAAAGTGAATCAACACAAAATGCCAAAACAAAATCATAGCTCTTCTGGGCTAACGCCGTTTGAGCTAAAAATGTAAGGTGAATAAATATCAAGCTGCCATGCATAAAATTTGTTTACTCTTCTGTAATGTTTTGCATGTATGTATAAATTATAACACCACAGAAAATTAAAGTTTGTGCATCAGCTTTGCCTTTACACTTTGTCTTCCATGCGTTTGACATAATTAATTGTACGTATCTGCTATGAATTATAATGACTTTCTATTTGCCCATGCTAATAACCAGAAAACATAGAGAATCTGCAGAAGGTCCTGTGTAAAACAAAGTAAAAAATTTTCAGAGATTTTAAAACACTGACTTACTGTATATTGTTTCAAAGCAAGATTTAATTAAAATAATAATTAATTAATTTTTCTAGTTTTTCTTTTATAATTTCTTTTCTTCTTTTGTGAGCCATGTGCACTGTGACTCATCATTGCTAATTCATTTTCATCTACATTTTAATCTTCTTGTAGTTCAGTTTATTACTGTTAATCCAAAATACCTTGGCTGGGTAAAATCTTCCATTTTTCTTGTCTTATTGTATCAAGATGTTGTTTCAATAAGACCTGATTTCATTACCTTTTGATTGTCAGAAACTTTCTTTATTACAGTAACTTCAAAATATTTCCCTTATTTTACACATCATGAGTTAGTTTTTTTTAGATTAGAATTAACTTTCAGTTTTTAAGTTTCTTCTGTATTTTATCATTGACATTCATCATATCACAAGTTAGGTCTTTCTTACAATTCTTTTAAGTTCCCCCCTTCCCTCTAAGTATCAGTTTCAGGATGTTATCTCAGGTGTTTTGGATAATGTGTAGATAATAATGTATACACTTGTATAATCCAGACATGGATAATGAAAAGGGTACTTAAATATTAATGCAAACACTTTGGCGCAGTATGGTGATTTTTTACAGATGAAAAGTTAAAAGTTACTTATTGAGTGCAAGTTGGCAATTTTCTCAAAGGTTCCCAAACTATCAGTATTTATCGGAAGTCAGCAAACATTATCAGCATATTAAATGAAAATTACATAACTAATTAAAAATGGTACAATTCCGTTTTGGAGACCATAAAAAAAACTGCAGCGAAAATGTATGCACAAAAGTGCCAGATTCAGCAAATGTGCCCATCTAACAGCACACTAAATCTAGCAAGTGCGCTGATTTCAAATTGCATAAGTTTAGATAGTTCTATATTTGTAACTCGCCACTGAAATATTAGTTGAATTTTTTAATTCTTTTTCATAACACTGGATTTAACAATTTGGGAATTGCCCAGTGACAAAAAGTCTGCAATAGAATTTTTTCAAAGAAAAGGCATCATTCATGATAGAAACTTATGTTTGAACAACCACGAGATGAAAATATGCTTTAGCAATAATTCAGTAGCAAAATCGCAGTGTAGGAAAGAAACCTGTAATGAGAAGAAAGGATTAAGAAGAACTGGTTTGGAGAATCGAAAATCCCCTTCCTTACAGCGATTAGGTTTTTGTTGTCAGGAAATTGCATCTATTGAATTTTATGAACTCCAGCTGAAGATGAACCACAATACAGTTGTAGACTGGAACAGTTACATGCATGAGGTGTGTGCTGCAGCTTTAATTGCTCGGGCTAAGTTGAAAATGGGTGGATGTGGCAAAATTATTGAAGTAGATGAAAGCCTTTTCAGTAAAAGAAAGAATAACGTTGGACGTGTTCTTCTGCTACAGTGGGTTTTCAGCAGAATATGCAGAGAATCGAATCAGTGTTTCTTAGTCGCTGTTGCAGATCGATCAGCGAAAACCTTATTGAACATCATAAAGGAAAATATCGCAGAAGGAGGCATTATTTATACTGACTGGTGTAAATCATACAAGTCGGATGAACTGCAAGATGCTGGTTTTGAACACTTTACTGTCAATGACAATTACAATTTTGTGGACCCCAAAAGTGGGTGTGACACACAAACAGTAGAGCAGCTATGGGGCAGAGCTAAATGGCGTAATAAAGGCCATTGGGGCACTGCTCAACAGCATTTCAATTCTTATTTGTCCGAGTTTATGTACAGACGTTTGCACAAAAAACTAATATTTTCTCTGCTATGCTGGAAGACATAAAGACTTTTATGCCTCCCGTTTAATTTCAGGTATATTTAGCCTTTTTTTATATAAATTAAATTGATAAAAAATTGTATTATATGAAATTAACCTTTCATCTAAATTGAAATAATAATCTGAAATAGTTATTTACTATTATGCTTCCATTTAGTTATGTTTAGTCTTTTTTCATATAAATTAATTATATGATATGAAATTAACTTTTCATCTAAATTAAAACAATCTGAATTAGTTATTTACTATTATTATAGTTATAGCTGTGTTTAGGTTTTTTTATGTATAAATTATAATAATAAAAAAATGTATTACATGAAATTAACTTTTCATCTAAATTATACAATAATCTTAAATATTTACTAATGTGCTTCCTTTCTTGTGTTATTGTTGCCGTAATTATTTTGACAGCATTGGTATTAACAGTAGTTTGGCAATTTTTTACGATCCTCAAAACAGAATGCACCAAAAAATTTAGCACTTACATTCTTCTTCAAATCTTTCTGTGCTTTATTTTTTTTTTAATATTCTTCTCCCAAATTAAACAATGATCTGTTTATGTTCAAAAAAAAAAAAAAAAATAATATCAGAGAATTATAAAGATTCAACTTCATGTAGTCCTCAGCAGCAGTGACTATTAAGGAAATGGAATTCCCTTTTTGTTTCCTTCAGAAAATTTGTAGCAGAATTCTGTATTCTTGCAGAAATTTTAGATCAGTTTCTTCCATTGCTTGCAAATTCCACTAGTTCATATTTTAAAGAAAATATATATATATATATATATATATATATCGCAATTTGTTTATAAAAATCGTTGAAATTTGGAATACAACAAAAAAGAACATATTGCGACATCGCTGGACTGAAGGATTGTTTTGAACAGTGTTGCTAGAAGAATGGTTATGTGCATGGTTGCCGAGTTTGACACATTCTGATTGTGACTTGTACTTTTTAATTACATTTATATTTTCATGAAAAGATTCATTTCATTCAAAATTCATTTTTCAGTTTGACACATTCTGATTGCGACTTGTACTTTTTAATTACATTTATATTTTCATGAAAAGATTCATTTCATTCAAAATTCATTTTCATGTCAGGAAAAGATTGGGCAAATGTGATTTCTCATGAAAACAAAATAATTCTCAGCTTATCAGTATCAGACAGTTGATTGTAGCATATTTAGAAAGCCAAATTTTTACATATTATTTACAGTTTTATTTGCCATGAAATATTCAGTGCACAAAAATATGCAAGAATTCCTGACTATTAGGCGTATTGTGTAATTTTTGATAGTTTGTCTTAGCCTACCAGTGACCGAATGATTAAAGCTGCAAAACAATGTAATTTATCATAGGTCTTATTCCTGATAACAGCACAAGCATGACTGCTTTTTACTGAGTGAAATGTGAATATGAATTAACATTCTTTAGAATTTTCTACAGAGGTATAGTTAATTTCTAGCCAGTAACGTGTGGGCTTTAGCATAAAAATCCAATGAACCTTTAGAAGTTGAGCAGATTTTAAGTTTAGAGATTGGCATTAGTTTTAAAGAAAGGTTGTACTTATTTCTTTTAAAATTAGTATCAGCTTGAGGTTAAATTCTGCTCAATTTCAAAGATGTATTTTTGTTATATTTTTCAATCCACCAATCAAACAGTTTATGTGATGCATTAAATTTGTTAATATGATGAATATGCTCAGAATATTTTTTCTCTCTTTTAAAACTTTACTTTTGTCTAAACATTTTATGTATAAATGCAGACTATCAGTATTATTTATTATACATATATAAAATATATATATTGTTTATAGTACTATAAATGTGGTGGAAAATTTGCACTAGTAACTCTTGGATGTATTGGAACTTATGCAGCTTATACTTTGGCAGTTACACAGTGGAGGTAATTTTTCCTTTTTTTTTCCCCTTCATTTTAACTACAGTATTTCCACATTGCAATGGAGAAATCAGGACTGTAGTTAAATTCACATAATGAGATTTTCTGTATTATACTCGTATTAAAAAATAAAGGATTTACCCATTTAAAAAATCCAACATTGCCACTTTAATCCATTGCTCGTCATAATCGCCAGTTAGGGAATTTTCACAAGCACCTAACTGGTAAGCTCATATTTGTTTGCAGTTAGTATATTACAGTATGAAATGTTTGCTTGAATTTAATTTCATTTTGTTCATTTTATGTATCATTAGGCAACTTTGAAATAAACTTAGGTGAATTAGGTAACTTACTGATTAGTTACCGACTTCTGTATTTTTTGCCGTTTTTGTTTAATCTATTTTGTATCTTATGTTTCAAAGAATCTAAAGGAAAGATCTTGTATTAGATTATTATGTTAAAGAATAAGAAAAATTGTATGAGATTTATTGTGTTGAAGTTATAATGGAGTTGTTATTAAAACCAAACATATGCCAAGCATTTAAATGTTCTTTTCTCAGTGTAACAATTTTAATGATTTGTGATGCTGATATTTTGTAAGTGTTCAGCAGAAGCAAACTTGTGGGTAACTTGAAAAGTTTCATAACTAAAATTTCATGAAATATAGATCCTTTAAGTAAAGGAGTTTTAGAGTGAGTAAATAAAAATGATTATGATATGTGATATAATGTCTAAAACAAGGCTCGTAGTGTCCATGAAAAGGCTCATATAGTCCTTGAAAATTTTTAAAGACTTCTTTGATTTTTTAAAAATGACTTTTTCCTTAAAAGTCCTTAGTTTTGGCCAAACTTAACAAATGGCCTTAATTTTACTCATCTGATATCTATTCCTTTGTTTTCAAAAGTGGGAATTAACATTTTAAATTTATTGAAACCATGAGGCTCATAATGGAGCGAACGTAGACTGATGTTGTAAATAACAAGAGACAATCAACTAACCGGAATGAAGGTTTCAGGAGGCCTGTTTGGTTGCTCACCCAACCTTTCAAAATAGATATTATCAAGAAGAATACTGTCTATGTTGGAAAAAGTTTTTGAACTTTGTCCTTGCCTTACAACAAATGCAACTACAAATGCTAGCAGTGCATTGAAGAAAGTGTTTTCGTGTGTTCCAAATACATATTTTTCACATTAGGTGAAGTGCGTTTTTATTTGTCTATGTTTTTTCACTGGGCAAACACTGCATTTTTTTCCCCTTTTCTTCTTTCTTTCTTTTTTCCTGGTAAAACAATTTATGTAATTCTCACTCTCGTTTTCAGAATCTATATCACTGTCTGAATCAGCATCATGTGAACTAAAAACTCATGATCACTTCCATCATCATTTTCTTCAATACATTCTTTGCCACTTCGCCAGTTGATACATCTAATAACTTTTGCAAAATTTGTTCATTGTATGATAAATTATGCGACATGTTTGCCGCTTTCTATACTATCACAAATCAATTATGTAATAGTAACACGAGTAGGTGCAGGGGGTCTAAAAGACACGATGCGATTAAAATCAAGACTCTAAATCAAAGTCCCAGTGAAGAAACTTCGGAAACATAAAGTGGCCGACTTAAGACACGACTACACTGGACTTCAACAACTTGTGTGAAATAGGCATGTTTTGAGAAAGGTTTGTTTAATCGTGGGGGTCCATTGGACCCAGTGCACATGCTCATGAGTTAATGTGCTGCTTTGTTCTTCTATTAATGCACTTCTTACTGTTACTACAATAAAAGTCTTTTTGTCATAGCATACGTTGACATGAACTTGATGCTGTGCACGTGTTGCTCTTTTTGCTTCATATACTGTTTATGATATTTTTGGCTCCTTGAAACTTTTTACATTTAGAAAAATTTATCTTATTTAGTTAGTGGCATGAATTTCAATTCACTTCTTCCTAATGCTTTTAGAATTCTAATATGTTAGTTTTTCACCTTTTGATTACTATTTTTCTCTACTCATGTTTACTTTAGTTATTCCATTGTTTCAATATAAATATGGTTGTTGCTTCTCCCATTCTGCATTTTTTTCTTCAATTTTAAAAAAAAAATTTTTTACTATAGCAACTTATTGTTTTATTATAGTAATTTAATATGGTTATTTTAACTTAAAAAAGATAAAAGAATGATATTTTTCAAAAGAAATAAAGTGATCTGAAAATTTTGTTTTTTCATTTTTTATAATATTTGTAGAACACATTTTCGTGTGGAAATGAACAGAGCAGAAAATGAGGCTGGCAATAAAGCTATAGATTCTCTTATAAATTATGAAACTGTAAAAGTAAGTTGCATTATTCATAGCATGTCAGTAATTGCAATTTTTGTTCTTAGAAACTAGCATTCTCATTATTTTGTGTAAAAATCTGTTTTCTTTTTTTTAGTATTTTAACAATGAAGCTTATGAAGCTGAGCAGTATGATAAAGCTCTGGCTAAATTTGAAGATGCCTCTTTAAAAACAACAACCAGTCTTGCATTGCTCAACTTTGGTCAGAATGCTATATTTAGTATTGCTTTGACTGCAATTATGGTTATGGCAAGTGAAGGAATAGTCAATGGTATTTTCAAAGTTATTTAATTTTTTGCACAATTTATGTATAACTCGTCCTTATACAACAGAATCCTGATTATCCAAACTATATTGTAGCACAGCAATTTTGGGTTAAACTTTTTTCGTGATTGCTATTTGCAGCAATAAAATATCGAAACAAGTGTCTATAACATTATTAAGCAAAAATGTGTATAGTTGGTACAAATGTTATCTATACTATATCGTGCTCAAGGCCCATGAAAACAGCAGGCATAATCTTCTGCTCCTTTTCTCAATAGAATTTGTGAACTTTCTCTTATTGAATCAAACATATGAGATAGGCCACAACACAGCATTTTATAAAGCATATACATATCTATATTATTTAAAATATTCAGTATTAATTTAGCTCTGTTTTGACCCTAGATTAAAGCACAGCATCCACTGTCTATGTATCTTAGATCAGGTAAAGGAATGGAAATGGTTTATCTCAGTATACAAATTTTTTAACAATAATAAAGAAACAACAATAATGCTATTTTTTGGTACATTTTATAAATTCAGTTCCAAAATTTGCTTTCAAACGCCTTTTTTTTTTCCATTCAATTCACATAAAGGAAAAGATGTAGAGGTTTAATTGAACTTTTTTTTTGAAATTGTCAGTTCAGAATCATTCAACCAATATTTTTTTAATGAAGCTAGAAAAATACATAATGACTGATAATATTATAGTATTAATTTCTTCTCTCTAAATGTGACAACTAAAAACATGAATTAAAGATACTAATTACAGAAGGTGTTTACACATTTTTAGACTGATTTCAAAATTCTAATAAAAATATATTTTGGTATAAAAATTTCTGGCAACAGCCTGTTATTTGAAATGGGAAATAACATTTGCTACTTTTGAAATGTTGCATGTAAATAAGCTGTGGATTGAAGGATATGTTTTTGTGCTTTCCAAAGAGGAACATTTGTATTCCATAATTCAAAAACATTGTAAAATGCCTGGTATTAAACTATCTAAGTGCAAAATAAGCAGCAGTATTAATTGCCTAGAGAAAAGCCATTAATCATTACTTCTACATGGAAGAATCCAAATGAATATCTGAAAAAGGTATGTACTGTTTCTGATGGTTCTAAGTTAAATTGTTGGCAACAAGAGAAAATTTGCTGGTGCTGAAATCAGTTGCAAAGTCTTTAAATACATCTGTAGCAAAAATAAATAAGGTAATAAACAAAGATTTGAAACTTAAGTAAAATGTTTGCCAGCTTTTGTCGAGGCATTTTGCTCAATGCAGAGGTGTTTTTAGAATACTTTATGAAACTATTTAGAATAAGATAAGTGGAAATACATTGTGACCCTTGATGAAGCATTTGTGAACCTAAATGACTGCAGCAAAAATGGTCTGTTTATTGATGAAGAGGGAAAAAAAATGTACAAACCTATATATGTCAATGTAAAGAAAATTTCAATAAAGTGTTTATGATTGTTAAAGAATTCTTTTACAGTAGGAAATTTAAAATCAACTCAACATACTAGTGAGAGAAAGTTTTACATCCAGCATTTACAAGCAATATTCCATTTCTTTATCCCAATGACTTTCAGAGAGTAAGAATCCATCAAGGCAAAGCAACAAGTCATGCTTCAAAAAGTACCACTGCATTCTTTAAAAAAATGAAGACTGATACAGGTATTGCATGTATTCCTGAAAAATATCCTGATATTTCACCTCGGGCCTATTGTGCCTCTTGTTTCTTGAAAAGAGCTCTTTCTAAGCATAAATGTACCATGACTGATGGTCCTTGGAAAGTAGTGGAAGAAGAATGGAAATCGATACTCCTGGAAATTTTATGAAAAAGCTTTTCTCTCATGGAAATGGAAATCATGATGCAATCTTTAGTTCAGGAAAAAGGCTGTCAGATTGAACATTAAAAAAAGAAAAACCTTACATCAGCGGTTCTCAACCTTTTGACTAACTCGTACCATCTAAATAAAAATTAAAAACCTTTAGTACCACCAAAGTACTGCTACCACTATACCACTACCACTCTTGAACAAAGCTCAGATCGCATACATGTACGTGTTTGAGAGAAAAAACTAAGTCAGAATGTGGGGGTTTTAATTTTTGAATTTAATAGTTAAAAATTCTTTGCTTCTTTGCATACCATTTATTTTTCTCTTGCATACCACCAGTGGTACGGGGAACCCCTGCTTTACATTTTAAAAATGAATTAAGCAGTACTGAAATCATTCTAAAAATATGTAAAACTTTCTGTATATCCCATAAGTTTTCAGTTCCAGAAATTTTCTGTGAAAATATTATTAATATGATTAGTTTATCACAGATAAATGCAAAATGATTATAACCAAATGTAAAAGGATTGTACCATTCCAGTTAAATAGTTCTGCTATAAAATGAAAGCTTTCTGTATGGACTGTCTGTTTACATATTATACTTTTATAAATCATATATTTTTTGTATATATAGTTTAGAAAAAGTTAAATCATAAGAAGAATTTTAACAACAAAATAAAAGGAAAAATCAGTTATAAGTTAATGTAACAGTGTTGTTTTTACCAGGATTGACAAGTTTCTTCTATGGTGCAAAAAACCAGCCTTAAAAAATGGGAAAAAAATAATTTTGGAAGTTATCTAAATTTTATTCATATGTAGAACTTATGTTACTAAATATTTTCAGTTTCTATATAATTTATCTAGCTTCATTTGCATACTTGCAGTAACTTATATATATATATATATAGTTAAAACAGAAACTAAAGTATAAGAGTACTTTCAAAACTAAATTCCAGTGCAAATATTACTGAAATTGGTATTCATAATAATTAAATAAAGTAAACTGTAACTTATCAGGCAATTTTCTTTGAAAAAACTAATTTTATGTAAAAGAAATATATCAAATGCTGAAATATTAGTTAAAAACGTTTGACTGGATAAATTCCAAACAGAAGAAAATTTGCTCTAAACCTGCTGAACTTTAATCTCAACTGCATTTACATAGTTTATGTAAAATTTCAGAAATGACATATTCCCTTTCTACCATACAGGATTTAATATATTACGAATGCTATCAGGGTGAAGTATATTTTAGAAATGGCGCATTTTCAGCATGGTTGGCAAGTTTCTTCTGTGATGGAGAAAATCAGTTGGTAGAAATTGATTTTTTCCTTAATTCATATTAATATGTTTGCATTTTAAACTGCTATATTGCTAATCCATTTAAATATTTCCATTATATGTATGTTTAGCTTCATTCCTATTCTAAAAGCAAGTAATTAAATTAAAAGCAAGTAATCATTGCCATTTATCGGAAAATAGTTGACTTTTCACAGGGAACAAACCAACTCCCGTTCAATGAACAATAATTAAGAAATATATACGAAGGTGTTTCGTCCTTTACTCAAGTAATAAGGCTATGCCAAACTGGCAATTTAAGTTAGGCCAAATATTTCCGTGAATTGAAGGGATCAAGAACCAATGCAGAGCACTAAAGAACTCATTCTGATTAAGCATTTTCGCTAATTCAATTTTGAGTGACAAGCAATTTATGCAGTAAAATTGATAAATTACTTGAGTAATTGTCTCCCCTCGTGTTTATGCATTTTAATTCAAAACTATTTGTAAAAAATTAAACATTGGAAATTGGCGTTATGAAATAGAACTCAAAGTAACTGAAATAAACATTAGAAAATTATGAAATATAAGAAATATAATGCAATCTTTGCAAAAACAAACCAAAAAATAAAAATTTAAATTTAAAATATATATAATAAGAAAAGGGAATGTACATGAAGATATAAAATGCCAGAAAAAGCATTAATTAACTTACGTTCATTCTAGTGGAAAGTGAGCCTAACTTAAATTGCCAGTTTGGCATCGCCTTATTACTTGAGTAGAGGACAAAACACCTTCGTATTTATTTCTTAATTATTGTTCATTGAACGGGAGTTGGTTTGTTTCCCGTAAAAAGTTAACTAATTTCCAATCAATGGCAATGATTACTTGCTTTTAATTTAATTTCTTTTTACAATTGAAATTTTGTTATTTATGATTTAATTCAAGTCCCTGTTAAACATTTTTAACAATTTACATTCAAGTTACTTTAAAACAATTTTCGGAATCAAACTTACTAACTATGGATTCACTCTTTTTAGATAATTCTACTAAAATTATTCTTAGGAGATAATATAATCAATATTTCTTTAGTAAATAAATTATATATAACATTATGTGTATAATATTATATGTGTGTGTATGTGTGAAAGAGAGAGAGGGGGGATGCTGCAATTTTGATGGAAGATGAAACCAATTCATTCATTTTGATGGAAGATGAAACCAATTCATTCATTTTGATGGAAGATGAAACCAATTCAAGTCATAACTGAAATATTGCTGCATAGATTACTGGAATTTTTACAAAATATAACTAGCTTGAGAATTAAATGCATTTTATTTCTGAACCTAAGCAATTCTTTAGCTTGAGATTCTGTAGAAATCACTTAGCACAATGGGGGGGGGGCAATCTGCACTCTGCAATTTTATATATGGAATTACATTTTAAAACAATAAGTGAAGAAATGTGAGTTATCCAAGGCAGAGCTAGCAGCAAAAGTGGATGCACATAATGTAGCTCAAAAATTATTTGTTCAAGTTCTGGAGAGTTAGTGGGCAAAAGTTTTCGTAATGCAGAATACTTCAGGTCTGAGTGCAGATGGGAAACAGGTTGTATTTGCATTTTAAGTCAAAAATTTAAAGGTTGATTATCAAATTTTGTTAATGATTGTCTTTTATATTCATTTTATATGATCTTTATTTGAATTTATACATAGCCTCCCGATCAATGAGAAAAGGGCTTGGCGATAGAAAGGCCTGTTAAAGAAAAGCCTTTAGAGTATTAGCAAAGGAGGGGAAATTTTAAACAATATTTACAGTTTCAAGGAAAAATATAATTAAATATCTTCAAGATGTAATTTAGCAGCACTAGAATAAAGCAAGATTCAGTAAATTAAATTTTGAGTCCGATTTGAAAATTTCTAAAATACACTATGTCCATAAATTAAGGATAATGTCAGTTCCAGCAAATAAAGTTTCAGAAATGAAACAAACATTACTTATTCATAAAACTCATTTATGAACAAAAGATAAAGAAAAAAAAAGATGATTCAGTAAATTAAATTTTGAGTCCGATTTGAAAATTTCTAAAATACACTATGTCCATAAATTAAGGATAATGTCAGTTCCAGCAAATAAAGGTTCAGAAATGAAACAAACATTACTTATTCATAAAACTCATTTATAAACAAAAGATAAAGAAAAAAAAGATGGTGTATGTGATACCATTCATAAAAACTACGATTTTTGTTCCCAGGAGCAATTACAAAAAATATCTTCCTTACAAAAACTTAACATTACATGGTTGGTATGATAGATAATACATTGTATGTGTCCCAAACGATGAACTGCAGTCTGTATAACACCTAAGTATGCTCAGTATCAAATTATCAAGGTGATCTTGGGAAAATTACTCAGCAGGCAATGCTCTTCGAAGTTCCAGTACACATGTCGGAGGTTCTTGACGGGCTGGAATTTGTTGGCCAAGCATGTTCCACACATACTCTATTGAATTTTCAAGTCAGGTGAGAATGCTGGCCGTTCCATACACAGGTGATATCCTCAGACTGAAGGCAATTCCTTTACAATGTTTGCATGGTGTGGATGGCTGTTCTCATCCATAAACACAAATTCTGCATCCATTATACCCCTAAACAAATGTACATGCTGTTCCAGAATGATGTTCTAATAAATTTGGCCTGTCATGGTTCCAATCTGAACATGCAGATCTGTTCTAGGGCCCAGTATAATTACATCCCAGATAAGCAATCCTGCACCACCATAATGCTGTCATTCAGTGGTGATGTCTCGGTGATAGCAGATACCTGTAGTTTTTCATATGAAAGTCCGACATAAATCAGACTGCAAGCTAAACTTGGACTCGTTGAAAAATGTCGCACAAGCATGCAATGTGACAATGTCCACATTGCATGTTCAGGCTAACCGCTGGTGACAGTGAGTTGCCTTGAACAGAACACATCTGACAGGCCTGTGAGCATATAGACCAGTCTGTCCCAAACGCTTATACATGGTTTACCTTGAAACTGTCATACCCATGGCTGAAGGTAGCTGATGAGAGAGGTCTGATGCTGTGCTCCATCTGGTTCTTTTGGCAGTTAATGCCAAACACTGGTCATCATTCGGCATTGTAACTCGGGTGCCACCTGTACTGTAATGTCTGACATTTCCATCATTTTGGAATTGTTGCTAAAGCTTAGAGATGACACTTTGGGCTATTCCAAGTTCCTTGGATACTTCCAAATGAGTACAGAACTTTGGGCTATTCCAAGTTCCTTTTGGGCTATTCCAAGTTCCTTGGATACTTCCAAATGAGTATGCCCACATTCCAGCTGACAATTCTACCATGTAAAAAATCATCCAGATGCATGCTATGTGTCATAACTATTCAGTTGTGGCACTGAGTAGCTTACAGAACTCTTGTGAACAGTTTTACTTCTTTGCTATCATTTCTTATATGTACTTCTCTTACACTCTCATTATTGTGACATACTATCAGGTGAAATTTTTACTTTAGAATTTGATTTCTGTGTGATTCTGAATTATCCATAATTTATGGATGTGAGTGTATAAACTTGTAAAGTTCTTGAGGTGGCTGGAATATCACATAAGAAATTTCAGTCTTGCAAAAATCTTTTGTTAAAAGTAATTGCTGTCATCAGTGTATTTCTCTTGCATATTCAAGAAATTCTATTAAAATTAATATTTATTTAAGCATATTTTCATCTCGAAACTGTTTTAATTTATTTTGTAAACTAATCAGTTGTCACAAATGTGCATAATCTGTTGAGAATTATTGATGCATTGTATAAATTAAAACCTTAAATTGTGTGCATGCTTCTGAACATTGTAAAGCAGAATGAATTGCAATCCAATTCTAATCTTGAACTCTAGTTTTTGATTTTATTATCCTTGTGCCAGTTTATTGAAAGCTGGTCTATGGTAAGGTCACTTCTAAAAATGTTTAATATGACTATTATGTGGTATTAACACAATTTCCCCCCTTTTTTTTAGTTCTAAATTGTGTTTTTTAACAAGATTTTAGTTTTTTTTTTTTTTTCAGTTGTAATATTTTTTGTAAGCTATTTGTTGAATCAATGCTTAGATAGCATGGGAGAAAAATTTACAGAAAAGTTTACTTTTTAAAAATGCTTTTTTTTTTTTTTTTTTTTTTTTGCGTGTGCCATGTGTGTGTGTTTGTTCATTCTTCTTCCTCCTCCTTCTACTACTATTACTCTACTACTACTATAACAACAAAAAATATTAATATTACTACTACTACTATGGCAGTTTCTTGATAAGCTAGAAAACTATTTTCTCTTCAGCAGTTCTGTGCGTAAAGAAATGAGCCTGTAACCATTGGTGTTTAAACAAGCTCAGCTGTGATTTTTTTTTTTTTTTTTTTTTTTTTTTTGTGTGTGTGTGTGTTTGTGTGTGTGTGTGTGTGTGTGTAGTGGTGTTGAGCTAAATTTAGTTTTATATTCATATTGGTTTTACTTTTTTATAAAAGGTGATTCTAGGTTCTTAGATCAAAGATTAAAAATAATTTGCAAAGAGATGTTCTAGAATTGTGATGCTTGTAAAATTGGTAGTTTGTCATATTTGGCATTCTATATATAAATGTGATCAGAAAAATATGGGGTGGATAGATTAATCTCAAAGTTAGGTCAGTCATTTGTCTCATCTTTACATGTAATGCTGAAATATGTATGATGTATTTCAAGCATAATTGCACTTCTTTTACAATTTCAGCGTGTTATGCAAATGTGCTTATCTCATATTACTTCTAAGCTAAGTTTTTCATTTCACTTGTACAGGTACTCTGACTGTTGGTGATTTGGTGATGGTTAATGGTCTAATTTTCCAGTTGTCACTTCCTTTGAATTTCTTGGGGTCTGTCTATCGAGAAGTCCGCCAGTCTTTGATAGACATGCAGACAATGTTTGCTATTTTAAATATACAGACACCTCTTCAGGTAAAGAAACAGCCTTATTAATTTTTTTACTTTATGCAGGAATTTTGTTGTTTTTGTAACTTTTTCTCTGTTTTCAAAAATAAAATGTTTTTGTGATGTGAACTTGCATGTTAGTTTTGAAATAAGCATAATAACAATAATTATTTTACTAGAGTTCACAGATTCCATCTTTGAATATATCTCGAGAAGAAGCTGAAGTTGTTTTTGAAAATGTTACTTTTGAATATGTGAAAGGCCAGAACATTTTGTCAAATCTTAGTTTCAAAGTACCTGCAGGCAAAAAAATTGCATTAGTTGGCAGCAGTGGTTCTGGGTAAGAAATAATTTTCATAATAAATACTGATATATAAATATTTAGTTTTATATTTGGCTTTAATATAAGTAATATATTTTTCCCCCAAAAAGGAAATCTACTATTGTGAGACTTTTATATCGATTTTATGAGCCACAAGCTGGAAAGATTTATGTTGCTGGCAAAGATATTACTGAAATGGATGTAAACAGCTTAAGAAAAGCTATCGCTGTTGTTCCACAGGTATATTCCTTATTTTACTAGAGGAATTAAATTTTATGATAGTTGAATTTTTAAAATTGAAGCTCGTGTATTCCCCCATTTTCTTCCTTGCAGGATGCAGTATTATTTCATGACACAATATTTTATAATTTGCATTATGGTGACTTTTCTCGTCCAGAAAAAGATGTTTTTGAAGCTGCAAAACTGGCAGAGCTACATGATTCCATTATGAAATGGCCATTTCAGTATAATACTCAGGTGGGAGAACGAGGATTGAAACTTTCAGGTAATATTTTTCCTATCATAAATGCCAAAGTTAATTAAGCAACATGATTAAATTAATAAAATTTGAATCAGAGAATTTATCTATGAATAGTTTGTTAATAAGTCTAGTGCTTAGAAATATGAAGCTGTAAATATTTTGTAATTTCTTGTATTCATTGTTAATAGCAGTATATACAAAGTCCAGTTATTTTAAACCAAAAGTATGTAGATTTCTAAATATGAAAAGGAGTAGAAAGAAATCTGTTATGAGCACATGATTTCCTTATACAGCCTATTAAATTATACACATTTTTTGCTGCACTTCATTTAAAATTATTTCCTCAAATTATTCTAATTTAATTAACTAGTTCCCCAAGGCAAGTTGAAAATGCTTGTATTTTTATTTTTTTGTAATGAGTATAAAACATTTCCAAATATAAAAATCAGGAGACTGCATTAAAAATTAGATTTTGTTATTTGTTAACTTTTTTTAAAAAATTTGATATTGCCAAAACATGAATATTTTCATCACGTAAAACACTTCAATAATTGGAAATATATGACTGCATCCAATGATTCAAAAATAAAAGCTTGATAAGGACTTTTAAGCTGGGTAAATGGAGTTGGCATAAATATTTTGTGCCATTAACTCAAATCCACGAATTTGAGTTAATCCCTACTTCAAAACAAGAAATTTTTTCTCTATACATCTGCAATAGTGACATTTATATAGTTGCAAAGTGATGTAAGTGTCATTTTAGTAGACAGTCATTTCAATTCTCACCAACCAAACAGAGCGGTGTCTCATTTGATTTGGTACAGTGAGGTTCCAACATATATATTGCTTTACTGATGGAGCACTGACATTTTGTGAGTTATTAATCTCTTTTTGATTGCAGGTAATGGACTTGCACATTTTTGCATGTAACGTTTTGGCATTATATTTTTATTCATGTTTTTGAGGTATAAATTTTTGTGTGTTGTAGAATTTTATGTAGAGTTGTTGTTACATGACCTATACAATTTAATGACACAACATTTAATTTTAATGACATTAGAAGCATAAATATTTATACATTTAAAAATGCAAAAATAAATCGTCAAGACATGTTTCTTACAGTATTGGTTTCTGGTTGGCTGTGGCATTATCAAGAAGAATGAAAATGTTGCTGTTAGCTACAAAGAATAATAAGAATAAACAAGAAGAATATTATGTGATTGAAAATGATAGAACTGAAAACTTTAAAGCTGAAGATGCTGAGATTGAAAGATTTTCAAAGTGGGTAACAGTTCTCCAATCTGAGAATAGTAGTGATATAAAAGTACAGTTATGTAGGATAAATCAAAAACCGCCAAAATTTAGCAATTTCTTGAGTGAGGATTCAAGTTATGAAGAAGATGTGGACAATTCAGATTTGGATCCTAAATTTATATATTCATCTGAGTCATCACAAGTTGACACCAGAGGTATTAAATAGTCAGAATAGTTAGAAATATATGACTCACAGTTAGAAGGGGAAACTATTATAAAGGAAGGTAAAAAGAAACGTGCAAAGCCGCAATTATGAAAAAGAAAAAAAAAAAAAAAAAAAAAGTGTGGGAAAATGGATGTCTAATGACAAAACCCTCAGCCTGTTAGAGAAAGGACTTTGCAAGAGCCTTGTCCAGACAGTTGTAAATTTAAATGGTGTGGAAAAAATGAATCATCAGTCCAGAGGTAATATTTAAAAATTATTGGGAACTTGTTAGCTTGCAATTGCAGCATAAATATATTTCCAGGCTTGTAAATGAACTCAGACCTAAATATTGGGATGAGAGAATGGGTGGCAAATATAGTTTTAACTATGCTTTTCATTTGCAAGTAAATGGCAATAGTGTACATGTATGTAAAAATTTTTCAAGGCTATTTTGAATATCAATGATAGGAATATCAACACACTTGTAAGCAAAAGTAAAGATGGATTTGTTGAAGGTGACAAAAGAGGCAAACATGGTAATCAGAAAGTCACTGATCCTTGAATCAGGTAAGGTATACATGACTATATAAACAACATACCACGGATTGAAAGTCATTACTTGCAGCAACAAAGTACATACAAGTATATCGCTAGTGGAAAAACAATTTTAAGCATGTACTGTGGTTGCATTGCATGGAGTAAAAGTAATGATGAAAAATACAGAAATTTAACTATGCTTTCAAGGATTTTTAATGAAGAATTCTACATCAAATTTTTGTTCAAAAAAAAAAAAAAAATCAGTCTGAGCTATATACTGCATAAAAAAATTCACTCAATAATGAGAAAGGCAAACTAAAAAGTCAGTATGACAACCATTTGAAGGAGAAGGAATTATCTGCAGAAGAAAAGAAAAGGATAAAATATGTACTGAAAATAGTGACAAATTTGTTGTAGTAGTCTATGATGTGCAAGCAGTTTTGCCTGCTCCCAAAGGTGACATTTCTGTTACTTTATTTATTTATTATTATTATTATTATTTACAAATAAAAAATTAGTAGTTACAACTTTACTGTAAGTAACTTGAAGCTAGATCATGTACAGTGTTATTTTTAGCATGAAGCTGAAGGGAATAGGGGTGCCAATGGAACAGATACCTGTATATACAAGTACACTGCTGGCCATTAAGATTGCAACACCAGGAAGGAGTATTCTGATGAATGTCAAAATCATATAAAAGGAAGAAGAAGTTGGGATATGCAATGTGCTTCAGGGCATTTAGATTATGCCAGAAGCAGAAATGATATCTGAAGCACTGCATAAAAGGGAAGTTGTGTAGTGGATTTCTCATTCAGAAAGCACTTGGTAAGGTTAAAGTTTGCTCAGAATATCATGTTATGCCTTGGAGAAGATGAAATGTTCCCCAACAAGTATCGGAATTCGATAGAGGCTGGATCGTTGCCTGTTGAGAGGTGGATTATCGTTCTGTGATATTGCTTGTCACACTGGTCAACATCCAACCACTGTCATGCGAATATGGAATCAATGTGTTGCTAAGAGTCATATTGAAAGGTATGTAGGATCTCGATGCACTTTCGTGACTAAGTCTCGAGAGAACAGACACATTGTGAGGTCAGCCCTGCAAAACCGTACAGCCATATCATCGACCATTAGTCAGGAAATGGGCATGTTTGCAGCATGCCCAATATCCACTCATATGGTGTGATGATGTTTACAGTAGCGACGTTTACAGTAGTATCAGCATTGCAACCATTACTTTGGCTTTCCTTGACAATGCAGAATAGAGAGAGACTGTGACTCTGGTGCCCCAAATGACAAACTGGATACGGTAGTGGCACAATATTGTCTTTTCAGACAAGTCCCAGTTCTGCATGCAGTATTCTGATGGCTATGTACATGTCGGAAGTCTCTGAGGAGATTGCACATATTGCCTACTTGCATTCGATATCAGGATAGGAGTTCTGCACCTAGTGTGACGGTTTGGGCAGTCATTGGGGACATGACATACACATCTCTAGTTTGGATCGACAATAATTTGAACACGAATTGGTACATTTCCGATGTCTTACGTCCAAGGATTGGGCCTTATCTTCGAGACCTCCCAAACGCCATCTTCCGAAAAGGTAATGCCAGACCACATGTTGTACTTAGTGTTCTGACCTTCCTCGATACACAGGGTATTTGATAGCTGCCCTGGCCTAAACAGTCTCCAGATCTGTCACCCTTTGAAAACATCTAGTCATGGTTTGCTAAGAGACTGGCCTACCACCCCTCTCCAGTTAATATGGTTGATGAAGTGTGACATGCTTGAAACAGTATGGAATGAGTTTCCTGTTCCTGTCATCTAAGTCCAGTTTGACTCCATGCTTAACTATGTAAGGGCCGTTTTAGCTGCCAGGAGTGGCAGCTGTTTCTACTAATTTTGCTTCCCTGTAAACTCCCAAACTGCTTACAAATTTAAACATCTTGTCTTCATGCCATACTGTTTACATGCAATAAATATCTTTTTTCCATTTGCTTTCCTTCATGGTGTTGAAGTTTTAATAGCCAGCAGTGTAATGGGAGCAGATTCATGAAAAATAAAAATGACAAGCTTTGTACTCCAACAATAGCTGTGGGCAGCAAAATATTCATTCATATTTGGAATGTATCTATTTGTTGTGCAAAAACTTAATATCAAAGCAATAACACGTAAATTTCTGATAAAGGGTCATGCTGAAAATGAGGGGAATAAACGCCCATTCAGTTATAGAAAAAGCTATAAAAATATTTTGAAATCAGATTCACTTTATACTCCACATCTGGTTGTAGCGAAAGTTTCTGCCAAAAAACGCTCTTAATAAAGTTAGAAAAACATGAAAGCAGTATCTTTAGTGTGAGTGGTAATAACCTCTCAAATCTATGATTTTGTGCCAACATTTTGGTAGTTTTTCAAAGCTTTCAACCCAGAAAGTTGGTGGCCATGAGTCCAAAAAGCAAATCAACCTCATTTCAGACGTCCTGCACAGAGGAAAAGATAGCACCAACAAGATGTAGCTGCAGGTGTGAAAAAAGGTAGAAGCCTGAAGGAGCGATATGTCGGGGCTATATGGTAGGTGTGCCAAAAGATCCCCTTTGAGTTCGTACGAAGTCCAGCTAGTGAAATCAGACGCATGTGATTTTGCATAATCTTGGCAAAACATCACCTTTTTGCACAGGAACTTAGTTTGATGTTTTTCTTAAAAGCAGCATAAACACAAACAGCATCTTCCTGTAAACCTTACTGTTGAGGGTTTTACCTTATACTCTTTGTGGGTAATAGAACGGCAATTCCACCAGATACAAAGAGCGAACTTTTTGTTAGTCAAATTGCACTTTGCAACGTTACCGATGGGCTTACCAGGCACAGACCAACCCCTTTTCGGCCTGTGTTGTTGAAGAAAATCCGTTTTTCATCACAAGTGATGATCTGGCCCAGAATTTTGTCCTTGCATTGATATTTGAGCAGGCTCAAACACTTCTGTACTTATCTGCTAAGAGACTGGCCTGCCACCTGAGTCAGCTCATGCGGCACCCAGTGATTGAACTTGTACATCAATTTTATGTGATGCATAGCACATTTCATGGACGTGGCTTTAACATCTAACTGCTTAGCAAGCTCTGGAGTGGTTGCATACTGATCTTCTTCCACAAGTTCTCGCATGCGGGCCTCATCAACATCAGTAGGCCGGCCAGAGCCCTCTGCTTCTTGAATGTTATAATACTTGTTTTTGAACTTTTGGTAGCAAAACCTTCACTGTATCATATGTTACAACATTAGTACCTAAAGCTGTGCACATGATTTGGTGACATTCTGTAGCTAATTTTTTGCAAGTAATGATGGTTCTAGTCTGCTAGTGTGATAGTTCCATTTCAGACACCTTGCACATAATAACAATGATATTTTTTTACAACTTTCACAATACAATCTTCTAAGCAAGTCTCTTTCTTTCAAATGCCAAAAATCATTTGATAAAATGTGATTAAACATTACAACGTGAACTGTTTGTGAAGGCAATATTTGCAGTGGTAGGAAACTTTTATTAAAACCCAATATGTTAAAATAATTAGGTTAGCAAAGAAAACAGGAAATCCTTTTAAAATAGAAGAGTTGTCCCACATTGAATTTGTTGATTGGAAAATTTTTACACAACATTTGGAATCCAATTTCACTAAAGTTGTATAAGACGAGCATGCAATTGAAAACACAGACGAAAATAGGAGTTTAACAGAAGACAGACAAAATAGCACACAAAAAAGAGAAGGATTGATGGTAAAGAAGAGAACGTAAACAAAACAACACAGGATGGATTAAAAACTGAAGACAAAGAGCTATAAAAAAGTTTAAATAATAAAATAGCTATAAAGAGCTATGAAAGATTGATACTATTAAAATTGGTGATATAAAAGTACTGAAGATTTTGAAAAGTGAGCCTAGTCATTTTTGTAAAAACTACATACGAGCAAGAGGAGTTCATGGAAATTAATTGAATGATGTACAGCTAAAGCATGGACAAAAGAAACCAAAGTGGAGAAGATCCATCTGCTTGCATATAGAAGTAAAATTCCTATTACCAAAAAAAAAAAAGTCAGATATTGTTGATCTTTTTAAAGGCAACTATATTCCAAAGTTTTATGAACCTTTTTATGACTCTGTTTTTATCTAACAGATTATATATTTTGTTCTACAAAAGTAGTATATAAGAAATACTTGTGTACTTTTCTGAAATATAATGTTTTTCATCAGTGAATGTTGTTTTTAATATTCATTACACTAAATTATTGCAATTATTAAAAGAATAGCACAACTTAACAAAATTATCAAGTTCCATTGAAGAAGAAAGACACAACTCAAAGTACAGTTTACCCTAGCCTAAACAAAATAATAGGTTTTTCAAATGTATTAAATAAGAAAATTAACTCAATTCCTGATTAGTAAAAGTGCGTGTTAAAAAAATAGTAGGTTTTTCAAATGTATTAAATAAGAAAATTAACTCAATTCCTGATTAGTAAAAGTAGATGTTGCATTAATTGATGTAAACAATTTTGCCGAACTGTAAACTGAGGTTTTTTTTTAGTTGTGACATTATGATACCTGGGTTATGATATATACTTTTGGTATTGTCAGTTGCAATAAAAAAGTTGTGGTTCACAACTGGATGTTTTAGCCATCCCTTATACAAAATTTCAACATTCTGTGGCTGATCGTTTTTGAGTACATATGGCAGCCGGTCAGTACAGTCGTTCATGCTTATGTGTGTAAAATTATCCAAATATAGAGTGCTAGATAAGTACAAACTTACCTACTTTATTTATGAATTTACTAAGATGGAATAAAAACATGAAATGAACATATAACTGGTAACAGATGAAATTGACATAAGCACTTGTTAACCCCATAAGGATTTGGAAGCTCAATTTGGAGTTTGGAAGTCCACAGTAGTTCGCATAATGATGAATAATTCTCACACGTTATCAGTCTTTAACAGTCCTTGAAGATTCAACCATTGCCATAAATTGTGCACATAAACCTCGAGAGAGAGTACATCTACGGTTTTCCATGGCTAGCTCCAAGCATCATCTGTTGCTCCAAGCACCACCTGCTGGCTGCTTGGACCCAGAACCAAAGCCTCAAAGGAACCTGTCAGTTTTTGACCATCTGGGTGTTCTCTCCACATCTCGACTGCTCTGCAAGCTATTCTGCACTAGTGATAGATGATGTCAGACCTCACTAGCTGTTCACTGACTATATCCCACATGTATGTACAGATGTCATGGAAAAAAAAAAAAAAAAAATTAGAATGAACTGTCCTTTATTCTGTCCATATGTACAGACATCATGCAAAATAAGTAGTTAAAATGGATATTTCTTTTGAAATCTGATAACCAAAATTTTACATGATTGCAATATTTCCTTTACTTCGTACAAGGAGGTAAAATTTAGCATTTTTTTTTTTTTTTTTTTTTTTTCCAAAATGGGTAGTTTTTTGTTTATTTAACTGTGAAAGATTTTTTTAATCTACTCCTTTAGATTCAGTATTAGTAGATAATATAATTAGTACCTCTATTTTAAAGTGGTCATTGCATTTAGTTGCCTGAAGTGGCAAACTTAATCATCTATTCTGTAATAGGCAAAATTAAATTCTCTCAAGAGATTTTTTGCAGTAGCTGCAGTAACAAGGAAGTACTTTGTAATGCTTCAAAACTAAAGTCCCATGTATAGCTTTTTTCCTTCTTATCCTCACCAAATAAATATGCCTCAAATATGATTGACTGACTGAAACTTTGATGCTATATTATTACGTGGATCAATCTGACTGAAGGCACTTAAGTACATGCAATTATAAAGTATTAATAGTTTTCAAGTTACTTTTTACAGCACCTTTCCTATATGCATAGTTATGCATCATTTTATTACAGAAGGAATTTTGCATTGCTTTAAATAATTCTATCATTTATAGGTGGGGAAAAGCAGAGAGTTGCAATTGCTCGAGCAGTACTGAAAAACTCACCCATTCTTATATTTGATGAAGCCACATCTGCTTTAGATTCGATCACAGAAGAAGTAAGGAATATTAATACTTTTTCAGAACTTTTAAATTTCTTTTCTTAAATTGTAAATTTTTAGTATTTTTTAATTACATATTTATTACAATTTAGCTATTAAGATTTCAGATCTATGAACAACTGAGTAGCCAAATCTGCAGGACATTATTATTAACACTTTAAAGGGGTATTATTGTACTTATTGATAAAATAATGTACAATACAAGTTAATCATGTGATCTGGTACTGCACTGAATTGTCATTATTCATCATATGATCTGGCAAGCACTCCTATTGCTTGAGACAGAATGTTTCTAATTTGTCTTCAATTTTGTAGTTGCAAACTGCAAGCTCTTAGACAATTTTTATTTGGCTTTGTATAACATGTTACATATATCTTTCAAATTATAGCTATAGTTGCTTAAAAAGTTCAGTGATTTAAAAACAATAAATGTACTTGACAGTAATTAACTTCATTTTTAAGTGATTAATATCTTTTATAATGCATTTAATCCTTGTAATTTATAACACATAGTTATGAAAATTTGGACCATTATTATTGTAGAGGTATTTTAAGCATTTCTTAGTATTAATTTATCTTGTTTGAACTAAGAATTCTTTTTCTTTAGTGCAATGTTTTTAAGCTGTCTTCATTTGACTTATGTACATGTTGTGCACAAATTAATTTGAGCATCTGTAGAAAATAGGCTGTAATTCATTGTTGCTTACAACTATGCTTCTAACACTGAGATCTGTCCCGAACATTAATAACAAAATCAGCAAAATGTTTGATTATTGTGAAAAGTACTGTGTGAACTCGGCTGTTATGATTACCTGCCTTAAACCTTTAAAGATAACACATTACTTATGGTGAGGTGTTATCTTTAGAACAAAATGTTGGAGAAAAATCAAAGCTGGTGAACACATAAAGAGACTTGTTGAAGTGGATAGTGACTGTAATGTACAAAGGAAATGGTGTCTTAAATCATCTTTGAGATGAATAACTTGTGAATGTGTTTCTGACAGTCCTATGAAAAATGTATGCTAAAAACATTCATGGCAGAGCATTCCATTCCAAAATTGCTAATGACATCTCATAATGCTTAACAAAAATAATGCAGGAATAAAGTTATAATATTGATGCCAAAAGCATAGAGACTTTTGAATAGTGATGATGTGTCATCTGGTTTGAGAGAGTGCTGTTTGAAGGTGTGGGATGCAGTATCTTGATAGTGACACCACTTATAATTCTATATAAGATCGTAGTCTGCAGTTTATTAGAACTCTGAGTCATCATCTCTGTCACATATTTCAAACTTTATTCCCTGGCAAGCTTCTTGTATCTCAAGAGGACTATTTTTTGCATTTGTCCTTTGTATTCAAGCATAGTTTAATAAGCTCGGGAATAAAATGGAGCTTCATCTGTGGCTTCCTGAGTATCATGATCTTAACATAACATTTATTGGTTTTTTTGGAGGGCAGGCTTTCTGTGTCAAGCTGCACTTTAATTAAGCACAAGCAATTAAACACTTCTTTGTATAAGAAAGGAATGTTTATTCCTTTCAACATTGTATATGACCTGCAATTGTCCATTCCATGTCCAACACAAGTTTTAATACAGGCCAGAGGTGACCAGCTCTGCTCATGAAGATTTTATGTCATGTTGATGTTATTATATCCACCATCTGTATACATTCATTGGAAGAGTGTTCTTCACAAACTAAAATTTGCTATAGGCCTTTAAAAAACCGAAACATAAATTTCAAATTTAATTTTTCAAATTAATATTTCAAATATTAATTTGAAAAGAAATGGACATTAAACTTGTAAATCTGATTATCCCTTAATTTTTTAATCTTTCTTAATTTAATAATTTAAAATCATGAAATCGGACAGAGTTGCTCAAATTTAGTTTGCTTCTTGTAAACAAGAATTCTGTTAAAACGTACAGAATATTTCTCTAAAAATTAATGCTAATCTCTGTCTGAATTTTGTCTTAAAGTTATGTTTTTCTTACATTTTACGTACTTATATACTTACTTTCTTACATCTTTCTTTTCATGCACTTGAAGCTTGATCGTGAACTCTAGATATGATAAGATAGTACGGCAGTTAATTTTTTTTTAATTTGATTAATCCTCTGAGTTGCATTTTTTTTGGGGGGGGAGGGATATGTCATGAAGCCCTGTATTTAAACAGTATTAATTAGCAAAATTTGTATAATAGCTCATTTTAATCTCTATTTTCATTAAATTGCATTCATCAAGTTTACTTTTTTAAAGAAAGTAAGAAAACAAAATATCTTAAATTATGAGCTAATATAAAGCAAGTCACAAAAAGTTTTGTGACTTGATAAAGCTGGTCATATCACTCAGAAGGTTAAGGAACAGAAATTAGTTGCTAAGGCTAAGCTTAATTTTGGATCACAGCTACTATTTTAGCAATTCAGATGCACAATTATTAACTGAAACCAAGTTATTCTTTTCAAACTTAATTAATACAACTTCAACAAATCAACACAGATTTTCAAGGCTGAGAGAGAGGTAAGCAAACTTTCTTCTAGGCTAATTTATCACATACCTAGGGTAAGATGGTAGCATTTTATTAAAATTCTAAGCAATTATTTTTTTAACTGTCACATGGATGAGTAATTTATAATGAAAGTATCTACTTCCACTGATTTTTTTTGTATCTGAATAATCTTCCTATAAAATTAGAAATATTGTTTCTTGATTTCTTTAATCTCATTTTTTTTTTTTTTTCCCCCATGGTGGATGTATGAATAGGTAGTATAGCTGTGAAAGTAAACACTTTATGGTTGAACTCTAATCTCATATTTACAGCAGTTTGGTCTACATGTATTCTACTAATAAAAGCTTAGTTTCTTGTCTGCTATTTATTATTATCTGTGTGGTTATTCACTTTGTTTTAGTACACACAGGTGTTTGCTTAACTTACTTTCTTCAAGAAATATTCTTCACTTATGCTAATAAATCTTTATTCTTGCATTACTTACATATCACTGAGATGATACAACTGAAAATTCAAAATTACTATGCACACTTCAAAATATATATATATATATATATATATTACCGTTCAAAATCAGCTTCCATGAAAATATATCCTTTCATTGCCACTTGGAGAAAACATATTTAAAATCAAATCAATGTGTTGCGTTAACATTCAGGCATCCTGACTTTGTTACGACCTCGGAACATTAAGAACTTCAAAAAAAAAATTAAATCTGTAATATTAAAATTTATAGTTCAAAAGCCTTTAACTGTCATATAGACTCACCATTATTTTCTATTTTTTTCCCGTGTCCTAGTTTCAGTAGTATGTGGCGTGTTGTTATCGTTATCATCAACATTAATGTCATCACCATCATCATCGTCCTCCTCTGATTCAGCTTGACACTGACATGATTTTAATTTGCTTGAATGATAATTCTTTTCAGTTTCTGTTGTTCCTTTACTTACACAATAAACTAAATGCCACTTTTTATCTCCTTTTTGCAACAGCATTCCTGCGAGCCCTTTGTTGTTTACACCTATGTGCACTTCAGTCTCTGCTTCTGGATTATATAATGCTAGCACTGGTTCATTAGTTAAATGGTCTTTTAAAGTACTGAATGCTTCTTGCTGATCTTCATTCCAATAAAATGTTTCATCCTTCCTCATCAGTCTCGTTAATGGCTCAGCTTTCTCTGCATAGTTCGGTTCAAACCTTCTAAAGAAACTTGTAAGACCTAAAAATTGTTTAACTTGATGTACATTGGTTGTTCTAGGAAAATTTAATATGACTTGTACTTTTCTTGGTCCAGGTTGCATACCATTCGATTTTATTAGAAATCCCAAATACTCAACTTCATTTTTTCCAAATTTGCATTTTGTCAGTTTCAATGTCAGCTTTGCTTCTCTCACCCTATCAAACACTTTTCTAAGTTTTCCCATCTTTTCTTTCCAAGATTTAGCCGGAATTAATATGTCGTTCAAATAGCATAATACTTCTTTATTAAGCAATGGACCTAAAACTTAATTCATAAGTCTGAAATTTTGCAGGTGACTGGTATCACTGTTTCTCCCTGTATTACTTCCAATAATGAGCTCAACTCATCTTCCGATCCACTTATTAAAACATAACCGTTATTTATTTCATCAGTTTTAACTTTCACAAAATTAACCATATTACTTTTGATTTCAGTTTCTTTGGAAGCCTTTAGTTTAATTCGCGGAGTATTGATATAATTTTGCAACTGTAAAAATGGATAATCATTAGCATAAGCGTATGTGCAAGGTATTACCTATCTTGGCATATGCGATATATGGTAAATCAATCAAATCAATCCATGTTCTACCAACTAATAAATTGCATGGTTGCATTTCATCTCCTACAGTTAGAACTGTAATGTCCTTTCCGTCCACATTATCAATCCCTAAATTAACAGTTATTTTTCCCAATGTTCTAGCGGCTGGTTAACTCTGGTTTCCAAAGCTAAACAGTTCCTCCACATCAGGTTTTATAGTAAGATTCAGTTTCCTAGCCAATAGACACGAACTAGAATTAGTCTGTTTCAATAGACACGAACTAGAACCCGTATCTATGATTGCAGTAATTTCTTCTCCATTGTTGATGTGAGTATACTTTAAATATACAGTTGGTGAAACACCTGAATTCTGGTTCATGGGTAAATTATTTTTAACATTTGTCAAGTCTGAACTTTTAAATATACACTTTTTAAAAGTATGACCCTTTTCATTATATTTCCTGCAAATAATATCTTTTTTAGTTTGAGGACAATCCGTCGCTGTATGTCCATAATCATTACAATTGAAGCATTTCGGCTCACCCTTTTCATCGCAGATACCAGAATTACATCCCCTTTTCCTTTCGTCTATTTTATAAAATTTATTTCTCAAATTGTATTTATTATCAAAACTGTTTTTAAAACCCACTTTGAAATTACAATCTATCTGCATAGACTCGTTAACATTTCTTGAATACCGATTATAGAATCCCTCATAAAATTTAGAACCAAATTTAGGCATAGGATAATGCTTAAAAGTTTTATTTTCTACTTGATGTACTTTTATCCCTGCCTGAATATTTTCATATTTATTTAGTTTTTCAGCCAACTCTTCAGGATTAATGAATTTAGACCAATCATCAATGAAATGATCTCGTATAGCAGCTGGGACCCTTTTCTTTAATTGATCTGCAATAATAAGCTGTTTTAAAGAGTCAAAATCTGTTACATTTAATCCGGCAAGCCACTCTTCAAAGTAATGTTTTAATTCAAACTTGAAATCCCTCCATGTATTATGCAACGTTTAACTATGATCAGTGAACTTCTGCCGAAACTGCTCAGGGCCTAAATTAAATTTTTTCAATAGCATGCTTATAGTCGCTAGCTTTTCCTTCTGATTCACTGGCAATTAATTGAGTTATTTCATAAGGCAATAGACCCAAAAGCTGAGAAACCCAATTTTGTTCTTCTAACTCAATATGTCGTGCCTGTCTCTCAAATAAGACTAAATAAAAACTTATAACACCTTCATTGAAATCATACTTATGCATTAATTTACTCATATCGTAAAAATTACTTTTCCTAACATTAGAAGGACCATAATCATTTACATTACTGCTTCTGATTTCTGCTTCTATTTTCAATTTTTCGGGTTCAAATGCTCCTTGTTTATCTTTTTCTAAAATTTCTAACTTTTCTCTATCTAAAGGATCATTTATAATTCTATCTAGCCTTTGCTTAGTAAATTCTTCATTATAGTTCTTACTATTCAAAATCATTGCCCTTAAGCCTACAATTTTAATATCAGAAGGAACGTCTACATCAGGTTCCAAGGCAAGTTCTTTTAAGTCACATTTCTTGCCCCTTGCCAAATAAGCATTCTTAGACTTCAATTTTCAAATAATAATGCAATAATTATACTTAAGGTCTTTCCGTTTAATACTTAGACATAACATCAACAGTTTATAAATGGCTTAACATACATTAAGGCAATACGTTGTTAAAAACCTTGTTAATAATTCTTGTTAATTCCACTTCTGAAATGTTAGCTTAACTTACTAAATTCAAAATTGCTACGCACACTTAAAAAAAAAAAAAAAAAAAAAAAAAAAAAAAAAAAAAATTACCTTTTAAAATCAGCTTCTATGAAAATATATCCTTTTGTTGCCACTTGGGAAAAATGTATTTAAAATCAAATCAATGTGTTGCGTTTTTCTGTTTATAAGTTTTCCATAAATTGTCATACTAATTTCAGTTTTTATTTGCAAATTGTGAGGAATTTTATTGTTGTTTTTGAAATTCCTACCTCATTAGTCATGTCTAAAGTATAATATAATTTTTCCAGAAAATTCTGGCTGCCCTTCAAAGAGCAGCTGAAGGTCGAACTTCAATATGTATTGCCCACAGACTGTCAACTGTTATGAATGTGGATGAAATATTAGTTTTGGACAAAGGGACAGTGGTTGAGCGTGGAAATCATAATAAATTAATATCAGATCCTAGGAGCTTGTATTTCAAACTATGGCAGAAGCAACATCAAATACTTCCTGATCCTAAAAAACCTAGTTAAAATTGAAATATTTAGGTTTCTTTCTTTCTTTTTTTTTTTTTTTTTTACTGTAGAAAACGGAAAAGTTTAATTAATTACTGTACATTGATTAGATTTTAATGTAGGAAAGTGTGATAAAATAATACTTAAAGGAATTTAAATAGCTTGTAAATGTTTTTAAGAAATTTTTGTACAAAGATTTTTTTTTCAAAAATTATGATAATTATTTTTTTATTCTAAAACTGAATTTCAAGAACAAATTAAAAGAATTTTATCTCTGACTATTTTGCTTTAAAATCATTATTAACTGTGAAGTTGATTGTTTTGCATTATGATATAAAATTGAAATAAATCTGTATTGTGAGTAGCTGTTAATCTGTATAGATGAAAAGTTATATAGAAATAGAGCTATGTAAGTTATGTAATGTACATATATGTTATTTATAGAAGGGAAATGTGAAATTATAATAAATCATTACCTCCTTCGGAATATTTTCTACAACGATTGCAATAACAATCATTTGATTCTAGTCATGTAAATTCAAGAATATCTGTTTTAATGGTGGTGGTTTTCAGAATTTTCATTTTAAAAAGTTTTTCTGTGTAATAAAAATAATATTGATTGTAAATTAAGAACATTATAAAATGTAAAGGTTCATGTATTATGAATAGTAAAATATCTCATGTAATATTTTCTGTTATTTCTTCTTTTGATTGTATAATAACTGTAAGTGATAAACATAAGAGATTAAATTTTTGTGAAAAGAAAATGAGATTAATCCTCCAAGGTTTATGGGTATAATATTCTGTATTGAAAGATAGCTTTTCCATTTGTTACGCATGGAAAATTTTGCCAAATCCTGATCAAACCGATATCGGATTCAATGTGTATTGCAAGAAAAGGAGTCAGGGTACAAACTGAGTGATTTTTGAATTATAATCAAGAAAATAACATTCATGACATTTTGGGGAACTTTAAAATTTTAGCGCCAAACCCATAAGCTTGGAGGCTTAAAGATGCTATACGATTTTTTACTAAGATTTTTACCTAAAATTTATTAAATATGTATATAAATGTTTTATGTATGGTGCTGTAATTTTTATTTATAAAAACTAGGGTATATAATTTCAATTTATAAATATGGTATTTATGCATTGGGTTATCCTGAATCTCCAAATATTCCAACTTAGCAGTCAAATTGTAATTTTTATTTTCTGACTCTACATCTCCAAATTTGTTGCTTCTTTTGAATTTTTAAAAAACTAATGATATTTTGTAAAAATATTTATGACAAAATAGAACAATTATTTATTGCAATAAAATATTTTTTATGAAAATAAATTTTCTTAAATGTAAGTCTGCATTTAATGTAAATAAAATGTTTTCATTATTACATACTTTAAACTGATAATACGGTTTTTAATAACGATACGAGCTTATTATTATATTTTTAAATATTTATGTGCTTAGTTGCAGTAAGCTAGTTTTAGTTGCAGTAGAATTCATATAAAATTATGCAAATTATTATGAAAATTATCTCATAGAATTTTTGCATCCATCTAAGGATACCTAATATTAGTTTAAAATCATTGTTATCCTAACTTTTTCGGTCTTTGTGCTGTAGAATGCAAAGGTTGATAACAGAAGATAGATAATTACTTTCAAAATGAAGAACGAAACTGCAAGTACAATTCTCATTTTTTCAAAGGGAGGGGTGTAATTCATAAAATAATGCTGCCTATCTATTTCAAATAATTATAGGGAAAAAAACTATTTTGTTTGCATTCAGAAAATATCTTAAGAGGATATGTACTGAAAACTGAAAAATAGATTTTAGCTTTTATAAATATTTAGTGGCTTCATGTTACATGAAAGGAAAAAGCATGAGCTGGGTGGTCATTTTTCTGATTTAAACAAACTTTTTCAGAGTGGAGAAAGTTAAGATGTTTCTTCAAAACACAGTTTTTGATTAAATTATCAAACACAGAGTTTTTGATTAAACAATGCCTACTTGCTAAGTTCTTTATCCATTTTGTCTGATCAGAATCCGAAAAGGGTTTATCAGTCAGTCTGGAGAACTTTTGACAGATTTTTAAGTGCTGTCATTTTTCAGAGACAGTGCCTGTCAGATCTTTTCCATGCCTTATTTAAGATATAAATCTGGCCTTAGAGGCATGGTGCATTCAGCTTTTGTAAACACTATGCCATCCCAGTTGGCAGAAGTTGTAAAAAGGCTCCTCAAGGCAACATTCCAAGAGACATGGTCATCACGATGGCAGGAAGAAGAGACAGGAAGATGTACTTACAACATCTTCCCAATAGCTTCTCTCAAGAGGTTCAAATACAACCAACTCTTCCTCCAGGCCAGTACCAACCACAGGAAATTCCCAGCGTATTACAGATGATTCCTCAGACAGGACGTCAACTGTTCTTGCGCTTTTCGCGGGGAAGATGCGGACGCACTTCATTACCTGCACTCCAGCCCTCTGACAGAGCACCTTCGACAGCAGTTCTCTCCTTCTGACTACATCACATATCCTGTGAATAGACTGTTCACAGACTATTACTGCAACAAGGGCATCCTAGAGATAATGAAACAAGTGAATGAAAATAATTATATCCAAGAAACTAAAGATTAATGTAAAATGTAGAAAGGTGGCCTAATCGTCAAATTGCTAGCAATGACTAGGATGACTTCCTAACCCTGTAGTCCCATTAACTTAGTTTGGCGGAACAGATTAAGTAGAGTGACCATATCTCAGTTGGCACACAGTTTTGAGTTCAATTCCTTCTTTTAACTGATGGTTCTGTTATTGACTTAACGTATTATCTGGTGGAAACAGTGTTCATTATTGTGAAAATCTCTATAATCAAATTCATTTTGTAAGAATCATATATATTAAATAAAGTTATATTATGCAGTTATAATATTATGTTTGTCAAAGCTCTAAAAATGTATAAACATCATTAATTAAAGTCTAATATGAACAAAGTACATGATGCATTTTCTATTGCACAAATATTATGTAAAGAAGTATTAATTTCCAAACTCTCAGCTAGGAAATTTAGGATAATAGGAAAGTAAAATTAGGGAACTTATAAATGTAATTTGAAGATCTAGATTTACTTGAAAGTAATCATTGAATGCCTTCAGTAAAATCACAAGCCATGTCTTATGCATTTTCCCAATTGTATGTATGCGAGACTTAGAAGACTGACGTTTGCCAAAAATGCTGATGTTTTTTTCTGCAGCATTTCTTGCACAACTGACATTATAGTTGATAGACAGCTGTACTGACATGCTGCTGTTAAGGTTCCATGACAAAGAATGATACTTTGAGTGACATAAATTGCTGTCAGTGTGACTTTTACCGAATTCCTGAAGGCACCTTTTTGGTGGAGAAATTCTATTGCATTGTTTCTTGAAATCAGGCCCATGTTTACTTCAATGTTTAGACATGACAACACTCTCAATTTTTTACCATAAATCACTAATCCAATTTAGAACATATTTCTCTTATTTTTATTTAAAAAAAATTTTTTTTTTATTATTATTCTTTCTTATTTCTCGTAGATGTTTTTTTTTAACTCTAAAGTTTGGCTTGATGTTATTTTCAACCAAAAACGGATATTTACGATCTTAATTTTTTTTTAATTATTACCTAATGAAAAAAAAGGACAAGTTTCATCAATTGCTACTATTATGCATGTGGGAGTAGATGTGTGTGAAAATTTCATGATCTAGTTCTCGAGAGCATTTCAGGTACACCTGCAGATCTTCTGGTGCACACAAAACAATGCTCACAAAACAGCATAGAAATAGTTCTCTGCATTTTTTGGGTTGCTAAATGGTCTCACATGTGTAATGAAGTTGTTTAAGGATTTGTGATATTTTGTCTTTATTATCTCCACACACACAAACACACACACACACACAAAAAAAAAAAAAAAAAAAAAAAAAAAAAATACTCATATACCCATTAAAAAAATTTATGTAGATGACTTGTATTATTTCATTAAGAAATGTAGTGTACAAATTAGTAGTGAATTACTAACGTGTACCATATGTAATTCAGAGTTTCCGATTTCACATGGCCATACTGAGGTTGTATTTGCTGATATGCTATAAAGATTGGTGATTTATCTCAGTTTATTGCTCCAGTTATTTCATAATCCATTGCTACATTGTCAAAAGTAGATTACGTATAAACCTTAGCTTTTTCTTTGAAATGGATGGATGCTGTTTTTCCACAGTTAAACTTCTAACAGATGTCATCTTACATGAAGCATACTGCTATATCTTCCTACCGATCCAGCTGATACAGTAACACACTGTTGCCACAGGCTTTCCAATAACCATGATAAAGTTCCCTTGATCTGTTTCGCAGGCAGATTCTGTCCTGATCCACTATATTCATATGCATATTTCAGATTGGTGTAGCTGTAATTCTTATCTTGGCATTTTTGTGCCCACTGAATACACAGACAAAAAAAAGAAATTTATTTTTTGAGTAAAAGATGAAGTAGTTGTACACCTCCCTTTTTGGTTGGAACCGGCCGCACCAAAAGTATGTAAATATATATTTTTTTTTTTTTTTCGTTTAAGGGTTTTTATTTACACAATTTTATGTTATTAAAGCAACAGAGGTCTAGAAAATACTAATTTAAAATACTGAGTATTTTTTTTTTTCTTTTTAATTCATGGTTTTAATTGAATTTCTCTTCCTTGGTGATGACATATAGAAACTTTTCTAATTATATATTTATATACATATACCCACTCTTATTACTCGGTTTGGTGAGCTCGAGTTTTTCTTATTCTTATATGTTGGTAAATTGTGCATCTTTTGTTTTAAAAGTAATTGAATTATGTTGTTCTTATGTTTTTATGCTTTAGTTAATCTTCATGCAATAGTTAAAGAATTGTCAACCATTTAAAAGTTTTTTTAAGTGCTACTAAGACTAACGTAGCCGACATTTGAAACTCTTTAGTAGAATAGTGAATTAAGTCAGTTTCCGCGCCTTTGGTATGTTTTTGCCGAGTGGCACCAAAAGTAAATTTCCAGTTTTGTGCACTGAAAAATCTGCCCTCTTGCCCACTGGCCGGATTGCTCGCTCTTGCATAGAAACTGTAATTGTAAAAATTCTTTTTTTAACTGTATTTGGTGTTTTATTTATTTATTTTTTAGCAATTTCTAATGATATGTAGAGTTTTTATGTGTTTTTGCCTTTCCTCGAAATGAGAACCGAATTAATTGAATGAGAAATATATCTATAAGGTATATCTCCCGCTTTCCTAACGTGCCTTCGTGGTGTAGTGATTCCGCTTGCTGGGCCGGTATTTCAGAGGTCCGTGGTTCAATTCCCAGCGGAGGCGTTGTTAATTTTTCAGACCGCAGCTCTCAAACCAGAAATTGACAAGGAAGTTCCGCTTTCCGCAGAAGTTGCAAAAAGGCTCTTCAAGAAAATATTCCAAGAGACATGGTCATCACGATGGCAGGAAGAAGAAACAGGAAGGTTAATTTCAACATCTTCGCAATACCTACTCTCAAGAGGCTCAAATGCAACCGACTCTTCCTCCAGGCCTGTACCAACCACGGGAAATTCCCAGCGTTATTACAGGCGATTCCTCAGACGGGACGTCAACTGTTTGTGCGGGGAAGACGCAGACGCACTTCATTACCTGCTCTCCTGCCCTCTGACAGAGCACCTTCGACAGCAGTTCTGTCCTTCCGACTACATCACATATCCTGTGAATAAACTGTTCACGGACTATTACTGCAACAAGGGCATCTTAGAGATAATGAAGCAAGTGAATGAAAATAATTATATCCAAGAAACTAAAGATTAATGTAAAATGTAGAAAGGCAGCCTAACCGTCAGATTGCTAGCAATGACTAGAATGACTTCCTAACCCTGTAGTGCCGTTAACTTAGTTTGACAGAACAGGTTAAGTAAAGTGACTATATCTCTCCTGCTTCCAAATAAATCCTAATGTCTCTATAGTGGCGCCCGAACTAAAAGAGTTGTGGATGAGGATTCTCCACGCCCAGGATTTGGCGATTGGGTCCCCTAAAAACCCCAGTCGCCCTTTAAAAAGGGGAGTATATAAGGTATATCTCCCGCTTTCGTGTGTAGTGGTCAGCATATTGAGCCGGTATTTGAGAGATCCGTGGTTCGAATCCCGGCAAAGCCGATTGCTCATTTTTCATCTTGCCTGCTTCCAAAAATCCTAATGTCTTTACAGTTGTGCCCGAACTAAAAGGGTGTTGGATGAAGATTCTCCACACCCAGGATTTGACGATTGGGTCCCCTAAAAACCCCAGTCGCCCTTTAAAAAGGGGAGTATATAAAGTATATCTCCCACTTTCCTTTCGTGGTGTAGTGGTTCTGCACTGTGGGCCGGTATTCCAGAGGTCAGTGGTTCGATTCCCGGAGAAGGCGTTGCTAATTTTTCATCTCTCCGACCTCAAAATAACCTAATGTCTCTACATAGCTCTAATGAAATTCGAGGAAATAAGTTTAAATGACATGCAGCAAAAAATGTGTGTAATTTAATAAACTGTTGTCCCCATCATATTTTTTTTTAACAATTTGATAAACCAAACCAGACACTGTAATGTATACTATACTGCTGCTTAATGTGAACGATTTTTCAAAACTTGTTAAGCTCAACTAATGTGTCCATTTTTCCTATCCAAAGTTAGATAATTCTCTTAAGTTCTCCAACGCAGGTGACTCTATCAGAACTGTTGAGAGTTTAGCGCATATATAAATTTAACTCATCTTTTGTCTTGTATAGGAAATCATGTCATTTCTAGACGTTTCTTTTTTTTCCTATCCTTTGGCTCAGCCAATACGTTGAATATATCACAAAAACTGGACAGGAAAGTGCGAGTATAATGAAAAAAATTTCTAAAGTAAAATAAATGCGTATCTAAACATTCAAAGTGATTTTGAAATGCACCGGATTACTTCAAACGCTTAAGATGTATTCTAAACTTGGCTTTTAAAGCATCCGTTTGCTATAAAACAAATTTACATTCGAAAAGGTTGTTTTCCGGGACCTTTTTATATTCTTCCATAAAAGAAGTCGAAGTGAATGAAATGCTGGTGTTACTAATGCAAACATTTGCTTGATGGTGGATAAAGTTCTTTTGCAGTTGCCCGCTTTTTTTGTCCATAAATAATACTGGTAACAAGTATTAGCATTATACCAAGGAGCTATTCTGTTTACTTTTGACTAAATGGTCCGGAAAGGTTTAGCGCTCTATTGCGCACCAATTTACGTCGCATTCGAGATGCCTTTCACCATGGCAACCGCTTTAGGAAATCCATTCTGGCATTTGCAAAACTGAGTTCTTTTTCTGAAGCTCGATAGCTTTCCGTTGCTAAGCGATCCAGTGACGAACAGACCTCTTCTAAGAACTTCACTTAATAAGAAGAGCTCTGATCAGTCACCACCCTTCTTTATGAATTCTCCATTTTCCATATTTTATTAAAAGAAAAAGAATTTTTATACATTACTTTAGTATATAAATCTGTTCGAAGAGTGAAATACAGAAAAAGTTTAGAATTGGAAATTTGTCCACATATTAAAATATTAAAAAGAATAATAATACTCTTACTTAATAATAACTGCTTAATAGTAATTACTTAATAACCTTAATAGTAATTACGCCTATCGTAAAATATTTCTTCTTTATACTGTTATTGTTTCCAGTTCATTCATTTTGTGTTCTGTTTAAATAAAAATATTGCGACTTGATGGAAAGTTTTATTGCAAACCTCGCGCTCGATCTAGTGAAAAATGCTCGAAGCTACGTCTTAAACATTTAGGCCTTTTCTTTTTTAATAAGTTCAAAAATACTCTAGCTGGTTTTGATTTCTGAAGGAATAAAATCAATATCAGTCTCCCTCCCTGCGTCTGATATTATTTTTTCAACAGCTAACTTGTTTTAAATATATGATTTTATGTTCTATATTTTTAATTTCTGGGAGACAAAATCTCACATCAATACGCCTATCGTAATTGTAAAACTGTTTCAGGTATTAAAATGAAATCTGCGTACTGATATCAGATTGTACTTTCTTTTGTAAACTTATAATTAAAAAAAATTCTAATTTAAAACATAATTTTTTAAATCTGTATTGGAAAAATTCTTCGTGCTGTTAGCCTGTAATCTGAAATTTTCAGATTGCAATTTTTAATATTTTAATTGCCCATTTTTAATTTTGTATAACCATTTCGTTATAAGTTAAACTCTTACTGGGGAAAGAGTTTACTCATTTTATGTATTTATTTATTTATTTTTGAAGAAAGCATATGCCTATTTGGTTAGCATTTATCTAGGTCACCCATACTTTTTGTATAGTAAATTTACTTATACTGAGCGCCGCCTGAGATAACCACTGACCTGACTTTGTTGTAAAAGTCTTACAGTGTTAATAGTCATCCTGGCAGAAGGGAATATTTCTTCCGTATAAAAATATAAATATTACATTGGCATACAAGGGCTGTGTATAAGCATAGATATGTTAATTACAAACATTGTCCTTGTACACGTTACATGTGATAGTTACAAAAAATCATGACAGTTATGTGTATATTTAAACATTATTTGAATTCATAATTACAATACGTTTACTGAGATAATCAAAGTAAACTTGTAATTCATTTACACATTGACTGGATTTTCAATATCATTTAAACTGCTTTACAATATTATTTTTATCAAGTACATACAAACTGGATAGTAGTATGCTTACATTACAATAGTTTTGCTCTTACAGTCCTGTTATTATTCTACGGGGTGAGCTATTTTTCTAGTGTTGATTTTCAGTTGTTGTAGTATTCTGAATTGCTATTAAAATTATGCTGCGAAGATACAGTTCTCAAGGGAGGGGGAGAATCTCTTAGTACCTTGCTGAGCATAGCCTGATCACCTCCTCTATTTTAGTTTTCGTCTGTTTCTTGCCGCAGGTATTCTCCGCCCGTAGCGGCCAGTATTCATTGCTTGGCATTTTTAAATGCAGTTTATCGGTTTGTGGCAGTTGAAGAGAAAGTGATCTGCATCACTAACCGCACCACATTCACACACTTCTCATGCTCGTTATCCGAATCTCTTAAGATAATGTGGGAAGGGACCATGGCCAGTATAGAATTGAGTTTGTGCTCCGCTGTATGTATTAATTAAGCATGTAACTTTCGGAAAGAACTTATAGGTTCTTCTCCTTGTGCTTTCCCTTTCCTACCTTTTTTCCCATTCTTGTAAAAAGCATTTACTTATACTGCACGTAATAAATATAACTTCTGAAATAATCAGAATCCCTAGGATTCAGTGTTATGCGAGAAAAAGCAATCAATAAGTTAGTTCTTTAAGATCCATCTATATAAATATGAATTTTTCCAACCAATCCTAATGAAGCTGAAAAATAAGAAATTGGGTCACTGGCTACTAAACATATGAATTTACTTCTATTAAAATACAGTGGGACTTTTAATAGCGAATTGTTTGCATGAGGAACTTTTCGCATAACGAAAGCATGCGCAACCGAAGAAAGTTCTACTAATCAATCAGTCATGCATCCAGTATCATCACGTATTATAAATTCTTTAAAACCGTGCTTAATTCATTTTACTTCCTATTGAAACAACACGTGAGTGCAAAAAATAGGCAACAAGGAGATGTCTTGGAAGATTCCCCCCCCCCCTGGTCATGCATGGTACGCTGAAAAGTGCCGTGGATTGTCAGTGTAGTGGTCCTGTCCCAGATCTGCTGAAATGGCTTTATCTGGGCTTAGAAATGGGCACATTAACAGCAGGTTAATCTTCAGTGGAAATGAGAAGAGATATGTCTATTGTCATTGCTTAGCCATCGCGTCTCCCTCTCATATCAATCGAACGTACTCTGTGGAGCCTCTTTGGAGCAACTGTTGAATGAGGAAGAGTTTGTTTACGACTTGTTGATGCATTAATAATCGTTTGGACTTGGTTTAGGGGCTTAAACCAAGAGGACGAGCAACAACAACACAAGCAGATGAGATAGCGAGTAAACATATTCAACTGGAAGCATACCTTAAGCAGAAGCGCGAAGAAGCCCGCAGTGAAGTTCCTTCTAGTATGCAGAAAGATAATACAAAGATTTTAAGATGTCTATTGCAACCGCTTAGGTTCATTTGAAGAGATGGAAAGTGGTACAGACTACAACTAAGCAATGTCATCCCAATCCAGCTATGGTTAGCAGACTGAAAAAGTGTTCAATGACATTGCCATACTCAGGGCCAGCCATACTATATTTTGCACATTGAGCGAACGTTTTTAGGCGCTCTTCCCAAAGCATTCGGCGCTCTGGGAGGATTGCTCTACCTCGGGCTTCCTAAAGCCGTTATTGGCCATATATAGCTTTTCCGAAGACTTCACTAACTTCATTGAAGTTATATATATATAACTGGATATGGAGTTAGCTGGATTCGAAAATCATTTTCCCTGAAGAGCCTTTATGAGATTCGAATTGGGCTAATCTACCATTTACCGCTTCTTTGTTTTTGTATTTTTGCTTAAGTCATTTGACGCACTTTAATTCTAATGTTTAAAATATGCTTTACTTTGATCAGCATATTGCTTACAATTAGTATTGAATTTTATTTGTAAATATTCAAGTGTTTATATTGTTTATTTAATCTTTATTACACATTTCATTGCATTTTATTTTACTTATGTTAATATTTTCACGGAACCACAGTATCTAAGCAACTTTTTATCGTACTAGGAGTTTTCTTTTAACTCTTTTCTAAAGTTAAAAGAAATTAAACTAAATCTAAATTTTGCAGCTCAATGCGCAAAGTTTTTGACCACACAGGTCTTTTATCGTTTGCTCTCTTTTCTTTAATTATATTATATATATATATATGTGTGTGTGTGTGATATTTTTGGCATCAAAATTCAGGCATTGCTTTTGCAGAGTGGTAAGGCGGAATCCAAATGACGAGACAGGATGATTTAGCTTTCATCTTTATTCCATAGCTTTAATTCAATTTTCACCGTAGATCGTGCTTTACTTCATATGAAATTCTCCAAATTACATATTCAATAGTGATTTAAACTAAGTACGATTGAATTTAAACTTTCTGCGTCATAACTAATTCTAACAAAAGGAAGGCAGATGAGAAGCGCAGTAGCATAGATCCTAACAGCCGAGTAAGAGAAAAGCTTCTGTCCGCAAAATAGCGCGCATTCGTTATTTATAGTAGCGGTTACATAATAGGCGCGAATGTTCTGGAAAGTACTGGTCTAGGGGGAAGATCTTGAATTGCAGAAAGTTAATTAAAGGTTGCTGCTTCGCAAAAAGCAAAGCCGTCCTATTTTTTATATTTTACATATATATATTTCCTTCAGTTCTATACTTGCTTGGTTGAAAGTTTTTGCGTTGTCTGAATAGGTTATAAAACATTGTCTTCGTCATGAAATAAATCTTCGAAGTGCAAGCAAAAACGTTTCTGTGTTTAGATTAGAAACTGATTCAAAATGAATGGCTCGTATACCTAGTAAAATATTTTTTGGGTTCTTTCTTGCAAAAAATGGCATAACGAAATCAATGCCAATCACATCAAATGTAGGATATTCTTGAATACGATCTGCTGGAACCATATCTGTAACTTTCACTGCAGGACGAACCTTCTATCTTCAGCAAATTAACTCTAACACAGTAAGAGGCATTAGGTTTTTTTTAGGAGATATAAAAATATGCAATGCCCTCCCCGGAACTCGAAGCCTGGACCTTTCGAATACGCGTCGAATATGCTTCTAATTTCACCGCGAAGGTACGCGGAAGGAAAGGAGAAAATACCTTACAAGTCGTTTTGCTTTGCAGTTAGCCAGTGTGTCAGCTTTTCTTGAATGTAGTACCTAATTGTGCGTGTCGATGATTAAGAGCTTTGCATACTTGATTCCTCAGGAATGATTCCTCATGGGTATTTTTCTTACATTTTACATTTTAAAAATTGGAGTCTTTCATTTATGTATATCAGCTTGTTTTCATCTAATTCTGACTAAAACATTTTTGATACTTTTACTATTAGTAAAATAAACAGACGAAAGAAAGAAATCAACTGTGTATATTATATATTGTTAATTAACCAGTTATTAAGATTTTAGCCTTTGCTATAACTACCTTCTTTCCATATTAAAACTTTTGGAATATTTCCTTTTCATTTTTGAAATTTATTTGCATAAATCTTGCACTAGACATTGAAACAAAGGCCTCAAAATATTTCCTAATATATTATTTTTTCTCTTTAGACTTGTTTGTTACATAATAAATATCATCAAAATAAATCTTCACAGTGTCGTATGATACAACATTAGTACCTAAAGCTTTACACATGATTTGGTGACATTCTGTAGCTGACTGTTTTTGAAACAGAAATGGAAGTAAATGCTGGTTCTAACCTTGTAGCATGATAGTTAGTTCCATTTCAGATGCCTTGCACTTAATGATAACGATATTTTTTTACAAATTTCACAACACAGTGTTCTAAAACAAGTCCGTTTCTTTCAAACACCAAAAATTGTTTGACAACATATGATTAAACACGCCAACGCGAACTAGTTACGCAGACGATATTTGCGGTGGCGGCAAACTTTCGTTAAAACCCGATATATTAACAATTCCCTGTCTAAAGTGAAGAAAGCAAGATGTTACAAATTCACAAGTTCCGTTCGAAATTGCAAACGAAATGCTGTATGGAAAAAACCGAATTAAGAACTGAATCCGATAAACTCACTACGTAGTTGTAAGCACGGATGGTGAAGGAATAATGGTTTTGCAATGCTTCAATTGTCGCAGGTATGGAAAATTTACTTATTATTGAAATTAATACGGATCCGTATAAATATATAAATTTTCTTAAATACGATTTTAAAGCCTTTGTGAGAAAATTTGAAATGCAAAATACAATCAGATTCAATCAGGATAACTATCCTGAACATTTAGTCCTGAATGTTCGCTTGCGGTTATTATACAACTGTCCTAAATTTAAAAAAAAAAAAAAAAGTTCTACATATTCTTCGGACATAAATCCTGTATAACATGTACGGAGTTTGTTGCAGAAAAGAATAAGTAAACATGACATTTCATCGAAAACTCTACTAAAAGCTATTCTTACGGAGGAATGGGGAAAAAAATGGAATATTCCGATCCGGGAAGGGAAAAAAAAAAAAAAAAAAAGTTAATCCTATGCTGAACCGCAGGAAAAGTGTAATTTTAGCTAAAGACTAGCTAATGAAGTATTAGATGTCCTGTTATTTTCATGTTTTTACTTCCTTGTACGAAGTAAAAAGAAAATATTGTAATCGCGAAAAGCTTCAGGCAGCATATTTCAACGAAAATATCCACTTTGACCGCTTTCGAATGCAATTTAACGATGTTTTTGCGTGATATCTGTACGTAAGGACAGAATAAAAGACTCTTTTCCTCCAAAAAAACTAAAAAACTGCTTTAAAATGAATTCTGAAGAGAATTTTTCGTGGCTTCTGTACGAACGTACGTGCCTACCTACGTATATCGCATAACTTAAAAACGAGTAGCCTCAGAACGTTGAAATTTTGTATATAAGACTACTATAACATGTAGATGTGCACCTCGTATTTTGGTTTCAATCGGCCACGCCAAACGTATATAAATATATTTATAAATATATCCACTTTGTTACCCGGCTCAGTGATCTCAGTTTCTTTACTCTTATATGTTTGTAAATTGTACATTTTTTGCTTTAAAAATGGTTGAATTATGTTGTTTTTATCTTCCCGTTAAGGGTTTTATGCCTTTAGTAAATCTGTATGCAATATTTTGAGAATTATCAACAATTTTAAAATTGTTTAAGTGCCGCTAAGCCTATTTTAATGGCGGCCGTTGATGTTTACATTTGAAACAGGAGACTAGTGGATTTGTTGCCAATCTAGAGAAACTTAGCTTCGCAACAACAAAGATAACGCATTCATTTATTATTGCCAATTAAATCATGCTTAATACTTTCTGGAATTTTTTCGAGGAAATAAGCGTGTAAGATTTACTTCGTAATTTTTAATACAGATATTTTGAGTTTTTATGTATTTTTGCCTTGTCGGGAAGTGAAAACTGAATTAATTGAATGAGAAATACTCAATCGTCTGTGAAAAACTGTTTCTTTTTTGTTTTGTTTGCTTAATTTCTTTTATACATCGTTCTAGCTTTATTATAGTATTTTAATAGAACATGTGGCAACGATTAGATAATTCTTTAAATGATATAAATTTTGTGCATTCTGAGTATAATATGACATCAGTAGTCATACAGTTACGTTCAGGATTTGGTTAAAAATTTTTGTGTCTATAAATAAGTCATTGATTTGCGAAACCGAAAAATAAAAATGTCCTTTTATAGGACACCACTCGATAGTTCTGATGAAGAGGACTACCGAAGCGAGCGTTCGTCCAAAACCAACAAGACCTATCCATTGAAGAAAGAGGATTTCATCCTTATGGCCAAAGAAAAGAAAAGTAAAGCGAAAAAGGCGAAAACTATGTCAGATACGGAAAGCGAACAACCAAGTAAGAAGAAAGATGTTAAACCTGGTAAGGAAAAAAATAGACATTCAAACACCGAATGGAGGAGCTACTGATGAACAGACACCAGAAGATTTATCAATGGGAAATGATGAGGACATCCCAAAATTCAAGTCATGTTCTGAAGAAGAAATCCGGGAGCAGATTGCGAAATTTGGATTTGACGTAATTTGCAATTACTTTCATATAAGAACTAAGGGTGAGATGGATGTAGAGACATTCACGAAAAAATTTTATCCAGGGCAGATAACTGAAAGAGGAACAGACAGCAGGGAACAAGAATGGATTTCTCCTAAGAAAACCGCGAAAGTATCAGAAAACGAAGCTCCAATGAAAGTTACGACGGAAAATCGATTTGAGCAGCTAAGTGAAGTAGAAGGCATGGAAGAAGAAGGAGGAGCCTAAAAAGAGGAAACTCCACCCCCAATAGTTTTCCAGCAAAGCGAAGTGGATTGGCCTAAAATTTATGAAATCCTTATCAATAACTGCAGTGAAGAATTCGAAGCCGATATGAAAATGAAACTACTATATGTTAATTTAAAGTCAGTAGACGATTACAGAAAAGCAACTCTGTTTTTGCAGAAAAGAAATATACCATTTCATACTTTCCAGTTACTCAGCGAAAAACCTATTAAGGTTGTTCTTAAGGGCCTCCCATCGACGATGAAGGAAGAAATAATCCAGGCAAATCTGGAGAGAAGGAAATTCCCTATAAGTAAAGTCAAGCAGTTTTCCAGACGAAGAGGAGACGCTATCGAGAAACTTCGGATTTTCCTGTTGGAGCTGAAGAAAACGAAGGAAGGACGTGCAATTCATGGACTCAACAATATGTTAAGTGTTAATGTCAAGATCGAGAAGTTTGCCCCGAAAAAACGCGTAATTCAATGCTATAGATGTCAAGAATATGGACATTCGCAACATCTTTGCTCAAATCCTGAGCGATGCTGCAAATGTAGACAGCACCATAGAAATACAGAATGCCCTCTAAAGCCAGAAGAAAAACCTAAGTGCATCTTCTGCTCACTACCGCATGTAAGTTCATACGGTTCTACTTTGGTAGACGGTTGCAAGGATTTTTGGCGATTTACGTTGGCGCAATTGTTGGCGCGATTTTTACAAACGTCAGCCATCTTGAAAAACGCTGTTTTTACGCATAGTAAAGTATTCGAAACTTTAAAAATAAAATAAATATCGTTAAAACTAATGGATTAATTTTTTGTTGAAAATGTCGTTTCTTAAGATGGCGGGCAAGTGTAAATAAATGCATTTACTTTGAGTATAAAATACTAAAGTAAGGTTATTATTACTTTCATATAGCAAAGAAGAGAATAAAAACACCGCTATAAAAACATTGGGCCAACGTTTAATTAGATTAAAATATTATTGAAATTGAATATCAAATTAAAAACCATCATACCAACATTTAAAAGAATTAAAATATTATTAAATTCAAATACTTTAAAATACGTTATATAGAATATAATTAACATTCAAACATATGGGCAATAATTATCTCAGCAATTTTTGAAAATAGTGTATTAATTTTTTTAACAAAAATTGAAGTATACAATTATAAAATAAAAGAAAAATATGCACTTACATTTTTTTGAGTATTTAACCTGTTTATTGATAAGTACCACAAAAAAAATCAGAATCATTATTTAGATAACATCTTTGAAGTCATCTTTGAAGGAATTCGAAGATATGAATTTAATTTTAAAACGGCGCGGAAATGCACAAATTGTCAGTAACCAATCAGGGAGCTGATTACAGCTCGTTAATGCAGAAATATTCTATAACCAATCAGAGAGCTTATTACATCACGGCTAGAATTAAAATTATTTAAAAATTCATACATAATAAAATCATTTTTTAAAAAAATGCAAAATTAAATTGTATTTTAATATTTAACAGCCATAAATAATGTTTAACATTAGATTAAATTTATACATATTAAAACGAATTACTTTTAAAATAAGGTGACGTCATTGATTACATCATCCACAACATAAAATTTCATAAAATATGATAAACAATAAAATTTTTATTTCAAATAAAAATGCAAAATTAAATTGATTTTTAATATTTAAAAGCCATAAATAAAATTTTAAACACGGAATTTATGCACAATAAAACGCATTATTTTTAAAATAAAATGACAACAAAGTATCGGTTACTATAAATAACTTATCCAGCAATGGTTTTACCATAAGTTGTTTTACTCGCCAAAGGAAAATCGCCAATATCCGTGCAACCGTCTTCCAAAGTAGCACCGTTCATACAGGGGTTGCCCCGTGTACAAGAAACGATATGAAGCAAAAAAGCAGCAGGTGAAGCCAGCAGCTAAGATCCCTACACCGGCAGATTTTCCGAAATTCATCGAAACAGAGGAAGACAGCAGTAAAACCCAGATGAAACCTCTCTACAGTGATAGAGTAAAGAAAAAATTGGAAAACCCACCAACAGAGTACAAGGATATCATAAACTGGATCCAAGATCCTAAAATCAAAAAATTTCTGAACAGTATGGTTGAGCACGTTGAGAAGATCCGCGCTGCAAAAACCACGGCTGAGAAGTTTACTGCCGGGTTCAAAGCAGCCATGACACTGATGAGATTTGCTGAAAGTGAAGAGTAATCACCAGCTTAGAAGCATTTGAGGGAATTTCACTATGTTTACGATTTCTTTTCACTTTTTCAACACACAGGTTTCCCTGTTTACAGCAGCAGAGCTCGGGGTCAGTACTTGTGTGGGTGACCACCCACGTGACTGGCCTCTACGTATCATCTTTCTTCAACTAGTGAAGATACATCACAACTTGTACGGCGGCCAGACGCTTGAACCCTCCTTCTCCAAAGTCTACTTGACCAACTCACGTGCATTAGCACATGTTCCTGCTTCACCTTTGTCGGTGCGGTGTAAATCACCTTAATTTTTAATTCTTCCCAACGCCTTAATAATAACAGACGCTTAACGCTTTAATGCCAACAGAGACGGTTAAAGTAGCAGAGGCTACTAAATGCCGCTTAACCATTCACTCGATTTCGATTTCGATTTCGTATAATATGAACGAAATATAATACTGTTAAGTAAACCTAGCGCCAGAGTGTCGCTATGGTAAACAAAGTGAATTTTAAAGAATGCATTTATTCTATTGTGGTTTATGCGCAGTCGGCGAAGTAATTTAATTCAATCTAATAAGTTTAAATGAAATGCAAGAAAAAATGCGTATAATTTAATATTCCGTACAAGGAAGTCATGTGGTGTACACATCAGATTTTTTAGATATAATTGCGTGTTCAGTGTCCGAATATTTATGTAAGTTCCTTGTCATAAATTTTTGAATAAACTTTTTTTTTTTTTTTTCTATAATCATTTCGAATAACTTTTTCAAAAACAAGTAGGATTTAAAAAGATGATCAATAGTCTATGTGAAAGAAACCCAAAACCACTTTGTTAATATTTAATAACTGATATTTGCATATGAAGCTGAAAATGCAAGCGCCCGAAAAGAATTATGAGCTACTGTTTTTCATATTTTGTAGGAATTTAATAAATTTTCGATTAACAAACTCAGCGATTGAAAAGATAAGCAGTGCTGCCACTTTTTAATATTTTTTGTATTTAGCCCGCCAGACTTTTGCCATTCGGCAAAATGTAATATATTTATCTCTTACTTTAAATCAATAAATTCGACTATTTAAAAGCAATAAACTGCCATTGTCAGAAATGAAATATTTTTACCTTCCATGCGCCAACTCGTTGCCATTCAGCAAACCATAAGACTAACTTTTCTTAATCTGTCGGTTTTTGATTGCTAAGTCAAACGAGTTTAAAATAATAAACGCAGTTCTTATGCATATTTTTTCTAGCTTTTAATCCGATTGATTTAAATAAAAATGAATTTAAATTGTATGAATCAAATAATCATATAATTTAATCATATAATCAAATAAATATTGTTATAACTTACACAAGCTAGACTCGTTAAAATTATTACATAATTATTATTTTAGGCCCATATTTATTATTTAATAATTAGTCGCGCAAGCGACTAGTTAGTAAAAAGCTGAATAGGCTGGATCAAGAGAAAGTTCGAATGCTAGAGTTCTTAAACTAAAATGATTCCTCAAAGATCAGTCCCGCAATTTGCCATCTACATCCACATTACTTGAAGTAGAAATATGCTGGAAACAGTAAGCCACATAGATAGGAATCGTTTATTACTTGACAACAAATTCACTTTTAAAACTCAGAAATTAATTTAATGTTCCCACTGCTAAGTTGAAACTTTTTCTCGGGACACTTAGCAGTTTTCCTCTTCATAATAAAAAAAAGAAAAGAAAATCTGAGAGTTTTCAGATTTTAAATTACTTCCAAAGGGGCGTTTTTTTTTTTTTAACGTTTTGTGTGTTACCTTTATTTATTAAGTATCATATTCTATGTACTCAAACTATAAAATACAGTTCAACAACAATATCGCCAAATAATTTTAAAATGAGCATACCTTTAGAATTTCTGATACAGTCTCGCGCGTTGGAGATTAAATTTTTTTTCCCCTCCGTACAGTGTTGCCATTGCTCGCTTTGAAATCATTTAATTTGTTAATCAAAAATTCGTTGAAGTGTTACAAAATATGAAATCGATAATAAAACAAATTTCAAATTCAAATTAGGGCTTCCACATGCCCATATTATATGGAGGATTACGTTATTCAAATTTTGATGGCTCTAGGTACCGTTGTTTTATCACAATGCGAGAAACACACATACATTTATGCAGATTCATCATTATTTAATTTCTTTAAATATAATACAGGGCGATAATATTTGGTGGCAACAATTGAAAAGTGAAACAACGCCTATCATGAATCGACGCAAAAATGCCAAACCGAAATTAATAGTCCTTCTGGGTAAATTGCCCGTTTGGACTAATAATATTATGTAAGTCAATAATCCATCCAGCCTAACTCCTTTCCCATATGAGGAAATGCTGCTAAAATAAATTTCTTTTAAGTCCAAATTCCGAAACATAAAGCCTGTAGGGAAAAAGCTATTGCTGCTTGGTTTATAAGGAATAACACATTACATACTGACTTAAAAATCTAAAACATCAGAAAGCATATTTCCAAAACTTTTCAGAGTTTATACTACTGTATCAAACGTCATTAAAGCACTATAATTTAATTCAGGTTCCTGAAATATGGCCCTAAGAAAAGTACGCGGAGCCAGCTTTTAATCTTCTTACAATTAGCCTCATTTTAAGATCGCTCTTTTCTGTCCTCCTACAACGAAAAGTTTAAATGTTCTTGATTAACATTTCGCTATTGATTATTACACTTGATCCTCTTGCTGTCTGTAATGGAGCAGATGGTTCAAAATACCACTATATGTCCTTATACAAATTAAAAGCTCCATTTAAATGTTTTCAAAGTGCCCTATAAGCATAAGTGTTTCTGTGAATATTTAATATAAATGCATTTTTGATTTTCTTAGTTTTTTTAAAGAAAATTTAGCATTCTCTGCTAAATGTTTATCTACACATATTCTGGAGATTATTCTTCCTCTTTACATTTCCTTTATTTTAATAGCTTATGGAAAATTGTGTGAAATATTCCTTATCAAATTATGTTTTGAAAATAAATTTCAAGATATAAAAGTTTTAATTTTGTGCGATGTTTTTTTTTAGACCAAAGGCACAATTTGCCCAGAAGACTTATTAATTTCGTTTTGGCATTTTGCATTGGTTCACGATAAATATCGGTTCACTTTTCAAATTGTTGCCACCAAATATTCGAGCCCTGTATTATATTTAAAGAAATTAAATAATGAAGAATCTGCGTTAAATGTATGTATATTGTAATAACACAACGGTACCTACGGCCATCCAATTTTGAATTTGTTTCCACCCGAATATGGGCATCTATAAGCCCTAATTTGTAATTTGTATTATTATCTATTTTATATTTTGTAAAACTTTAACGAATTTTTGATAAACAAACTCAACGATTTCAAAGCGAGCAATGGCAGCACTGTACGAAAATTATTATTATTATTATTATTATTATTTTTTTTTTTTTTTTTTATCTCCAGCGCGCAAGACTGGATTGGGATCAGAAATTCTTAAGATATGCTCATTTTAAAATTATTTTGCGATATTGCTGTTGAACTGAATTTTATGGTTTAAGTGCTAAGAACATGATATTTAATAAATAGAGGTAACGCACAAAATGTTAAAAAAATGCCCCTTCTTCCCATTCAGGAAACGATAGTTTTCAGATTTAAATGCGTGTGTTTGCTGTAGAACCTGTGAAGTGCTTTTCGTCGTCTGTTAAATACACTTGTACCAAAACAAACTTTACAGCCTTTCCTTTGCTATGCAAAAAGAGCTCTCTTAAAGCCGGAACGAGTGAAGATGTATTACTATTAATCTGCAGGGTGAAGAGTTTTGAACATCAGAATGGTTTTTAAAAAATCACTGACCACATTTAATTATATTAAAAATATTTCTAAAAGAAAGAATGATGCCAAATACACAGATCATATAAATCGAATAATAACGTATGTCGAAAATAAAATAGTTTTTCTTTCCAAAAACAGGAAAAGAGCAGGCACGTTGGAAGGCTCAGAGATGTTGGGATTAAGGATATTGCGTTTAGCTGAGCTGTCGGAGATTTGGTAGAGGCAGATAAAGCGATTATAGACTCTGAGAAATTAGATGCTGATCATGTGTTAACATCTAATATCGTTTTTTGGTGCTGAAATTTTCGCATTATTTTTTTTTTTTCCATTTTACAATTATCTTTAGGCAATCAAATCATACTGTAAAACTGTTATAAAAAATATGCTATTTCGTATTTTCTGTAACGTTCTACGAAACAAATTCTGAAAATTATTTACTGAAAAATAGAAAACAAAATTCTTTTCAGATTTTTTTTTTTTTTTTTTCGTTAACGAACCAAAATAAAAATGTTAATAATTTAGATTTTCGTTATAGCATTACACGATTTTAACAAACCTCGCGGATCAAATAACTAGGAACATTTTCTTTTCGGTGTTCTTCTGAAGTCCACATTAACTGTGTTTTGGAATATCAGATATTTCTAGCTTTTTTGTTCATTTCTCGAGACACTGTTCGTCATTCAAGACATTTTTCATTTGCAAAATGTGTTTGTGTTGTTGTTGTTGTTAATGCTCACTTGTCTCACCTATAATCAGTCCAAGCCCACGAAATTCCTCGTGGCAAGAAGCGCAAGTTTACGCATGTCGTTGACAATGACGACATGAGTAAGCACCTTACAGCACCTTGAGCACCTTACAGGTGGCAGTGCGATTTAGCTGAGTTCTGCTTCCAATTTTGATGTTGAGAACCCCGTGGGGGAAGCGGATCTTAGGGTCTTTCACCTCCCTCTTTCCCTACCACAACCTCTCGCGAGGACTTTCGGCTCGCCGCATATTTAGAGTGCTCCAAAGTCGTACGGAGCTATCCAATTACAAACATATATGCCTTCTCCGGGTTCAGAACCCCGGCGCTTCGGCACGGAAGTCAGCGACGCTAAACATTATACCGGTTGCGCGGCATGTGTTTGTGAACCAAGGTTCTACCGTACATTTTGATTCAGACTTTATAGAAAATCCTGTATATTTTGAGAAAGATGGACTTTTTTCAAAATAATCTGTTTGAAATAGGTTTGAAATCTATAATTTATTTATCATTAATACCATTATTTTCGTTTATTTTTAATTTACTCCCTTTGTTATTACTTATTTAATTTGTTTCATCTATTTGAATTCCATACTTCTGGCACACGCGGTAGAATATTTCTGTTCCCTGAAGAAAAGACAGTCTTAGCAACCTTCTCAAAATATGTATAGAATTTCTGTAAAACTTATATAGCATATATTCTCACTCTTTTCTGCACGCCTTCGAGGTGTAACGGTCAGCACACTCGGCACGTATTCGAGAGGTCCAGGTTCGAGTCGCGGCAATAGTATTGCTCATTTTTCCTGTCTCCTGTTTCAAAATAACCTCGACAGTGCTGCCCGAACTAAAAGATGGTGGATGATGATTCTTCACCACCAGGATTTGGTGACTGTGTCCCCTAATCCTCCAATCACCCTTTAAAAGGGGAAGTATACAAGGTACATTCTCCCTCCCTTCTGCATGCCTTGTGGTGTAACGGTGGGCACACTCGGAACGTATTTGAAAGGTCCAGGTTCGAGTCCCGGGGATAATATTGCTTATTTTTTATGTGTCCTTCTTCAAAATAGTCTCTGCAACTGTAGCATGTCTAAGGAAGAATAGTATTAAATTTTAAGTAATTATCAACATTAGTTACTAAGTTTTATATTCTGTCTAAACTAAGGATCATGACCATCACGTTGTGCATAATCAATTCTGCACACGAATGGAAGGAATAAAAATAATATTTTTTATACCTCAATCGCCAACGAATTGATAGGGTTCGCTCATGCTCTGCTTGAAAGAGGAATTGATCGATCTCTAGAAAGATCGGAGCATGCGTATCTGTGTCCAAGCACCAGTTCCATCCGTGGAGCGTGGGAGTCGAGAGTCTCTGCACCAGGTATTGTAACCAGCTGTTCGTCCGCATAGACGTCATAAGCTATTTCTCTTGTCATCAGGCAACTTCCCCGCAGGCCTTGCAACTCGAGGTAAGACCATCCTCTTCCAAGCTGTCTTTCTGTTCACCACTCGCTGTTCAGTTGTAGTCGAGTGACAGATGCTGAGATCTATTAGTAGATTCGAACTTCGGTATTACATCTCTTGTTGCTTACCAAACGAGAGGTCTTCTGAACTAGCGTTTGAAAAAAAGTAGAGATTTTCGTGTTAAATTTTCGTGATAAATATTTTCGTGTTAAATTCAAAAAGGAGAGAAAAAAGAAATATTTTATTTACTTATTAGTCTTTGTTACAAAATAGTCAACGATTCAATTTTTGTTATTAAAAATAAAACATTCTACCCATCTACATTCTTCTAATTCTATTCATTCTATTCTTCTGTTCTGTCTGTACATAAAATATCGAGATCGGGTTTCTTTAGTTCATTCAGAGATGAAAATTATGTAATATTTATAGTAATTCTAGATCTTTATCTCTTAAATGGTGATTTTGGGCGGGGCTTCGTTCTTAGTTTCGCAATCAAATTCAAAAAATGGAAGAATTATTATTAGCTCAAAGGGCGTTAGCCCAGAAGGGCTATTAATTTCAAAACGGCAATTTGCGTCGATTCACTTTTCAAACGGTTGCCACCAAATATCATCGCCATGTGTTATATTTAAAAAAACTAAATAATGAAGAATTTGCATGAATGTATGAATGTTTCTCGCATTGTGAAGAAACAACGGTACCTAGCGCCATCAAATTTTGAATAACGTAGTCCTCCAACAGAACATGGGCACTTAAAAGGTCGAATTTTGAATTTCGAATTAGTTTTATAATCTATTTAAAATTTTGTAAAAGTTTAACGAATTTTTGATTGACAAATTCAAGGATTTTAAAGGGAGCAATGCAACATTGTACGAAAAAAAATAAAAAAAATTTTATCCCCAGTACGCGAGACTGTGTATCGAAAATTCGAAACATATGCTCTTTTAAATATTTTGCGATACTGCTGTGGAATTGAATTTTATGTGTTTTAAGTGCGAAGAACATGATATTTCATAAATGAAGGTAACACACATAAAATCTGAAAACTTTCAGATTTTCCTTTCCCCCCCCCTTAAGCTTTCAGCTACATTCTGAAGTATTATATTATATTTCTCGCTTAAATTGGCAAATCTTTACCTATATTTGTGAAACGTCTCTCGCTTTTATTTTCTGAATTTGTTGAACAAATGTTTTGCAATGTTTGAAACAAAACTGCCAAAAGTGTTTAGTACCCTTCTTTAGACCGTTCATTTATTTGGCATAGCGGCTTATTTAAACCCCTGCTTATTTAGAGCACTTCGCTGATGCTTTATTTGAAACATTGTAAAATGTTGTAATTAATAGGCTTTTATTGTTTACTATAAATACATTCTAGATAATTGCAAACATATGATAGGAATGATTATTAGATTACTAAATGTCTTGAACTAACAGTTTATTCCAAAATAATTCAACGTACATTCAATGTTCCTACGTGGTTAGTATTTTATAAGTTCCATGTTAAGTCAAATTCAAATTTCAGATCAAAACTATTTAAGTGAATAAGACATAATTCCATCAGTTTTGTCTAATAATTGAAATTATTTAATGAATAAAAGTAAAATTACTTAAATTTACTCAAATGGCTCTATTAATTCGAGACGGTATTCCAATGAAAAATTTAAAAGAAAGTAAACAAATTTTATGAATTTAAAAGGAAGATTTTCAAACCCTTCCCATCTAATAACGATAAAGCTGTAGACATAACTTACGGAAAAATATAATTTAAAATTTATCGTTACAGACGACACAGAAAACATTTAATAAGTATGAAATGTTTGATCGCCAAAAACAAATTTTGAAACAAGTTTTGGCAGCACTTCGAAATTTTAGAAATCCACAAAACAGCGTCGCATCACCAAATACTGCGCAAATTCATATATTTTAATTGCTTATTCAAATTTTTGGAATTAATTTTTCAATATGTCTGAATATGCTTTAATACGCACGAACTAAATTTTTACTTTCTTCTAAATGAGTAAAATCGTTTGCAGTTTTTGCGACTTAAATTGGTTTATGTTGACAAAAAGAACTGATATCTTCTTTCATGAATGGTCTATATAGAGATGTTAGCTGAAAGCAAATGTGTTCTAATAAAAGCAAAAGAGAACTTAACAAATGAATAAAATATGAATGAATGAATACCATAAAAGAATTGATACATGTAAATTAATATTCTACATGCCTTTATTATTTTAGACCTTTTATTATTTTAGATTTTCGTTCCGACAATCGAAAATATGAGAAATTTTGAAAAACTACGAAGTGATGCTTAATTTAGTTTTGAAAACTATAAAATTTACAAGATAACTTGATTTACTGTGATTATATTAAACAAGAAGCGATAGCATTCCTTGTAGAGTTGGACTGAGTACTCCTTGTAGCGTCAACTTAGCCGGGACTCGAACTCTGGACGTTCGGACTGATAGCCGGACGTGCTTTCTAATTGCATTACGAAGGTAGGCGGTAAGAAGGGAGAAAATACCTTGTATCATGATTAATTATTAGATAGCAGTAAGTTTAATTAATTGAATTAGGATGACGAGAGTAGAAAGACCTAAGCAGAAATGAAATTTATATTTATTGTACTTTAACTTGGAATAGTTATTGTTGCATTTTAATTGTTTATGTTTTAAAGTAAATGTTAGTTCATATTTTTAGCCTTTGTAAGTTTTAAGTATGCTTAAGTAAATTTAATAATATTTTACATTTATATTTATGTTATTGTAAACTTAAATTTGCGTCTGATCGCTTTCTGTTGAAAAGCAGAAGTTTGTGAGATACATCGTACATCAAGCAGGAAATTTAATAGCAGATAAGAGTGAATCACAAAAATGGACAGGAGTCCATTTTTGTGAAGTATGAAGCCATTTCTTCCTGTAAAGAATCATACTTCCTGTAAGGAGTACTTCCTGTAAGAAGTATGAAGCCATTTCTTCCTGTAAAGAATTATGGCATTACTTTCGTCTATTTTTATGGTGCAACGGTTATGAAAACAATCCGGTTATTCGAAGATTCCGAGTTCGACCCCGGAAAAGTATGTTGTACATTTTATACTAATTTTTAGACATGAATTTTCTTCCCCACAGTTTAATTCAAATGATTTGCGTTCGCACCGTAAGTGTGATTCAGCCGGTTTTCTGCCGGTTTTCGGTAAGTTTTTAAATAAACTGATCTTGCTCGTGCAGATCCTGCAGCGTATTTTATGCTAACGGATTTGTTGCTTTGGTTTGGTTTATTAGATTACGGCAAAGCATTCGAGGGCTATTTGCCTTAAAGGAGGGATGCCTTCGTGGAGGACTTTTTAAGGGAAACTGGCTAGTATACACGTTACACATGGGGAAAACCACGAAAACACCCATGCAGCCAGCCCGTTCGCGGGATTCGAACCTCGGACCGAACTACCAGTGTTCAGCGACGTTACCGCTCGGCCGCTGGTGGGCCTGATTTGTTGCTTTGAAATATGCACTTCGAAGTTGTTTGTGTAATTATGGCAAAGCTTCGAGGGCTCGTATGTACGTTACATATGGGGAAAATCACGAAAACGCCTATGCAGCCAGCCCGTTCGCGGGATTCGAACGTCGAACCGAACTACCAGTGTTTAGCTACTTTACCGCTCGGCTGCTGGCAGACACGCACTCGGAAGCAGCTAACAATTTAAAAGTAATTTGTCTTCGTAAGAAAGTAATATAAGATTGCATAGATAAATAGATTTTAACAATTGAATTAAAGGAGTATCATCTGTATTTAAGGAAACCATGTTTTAGAAGAAATAACTTTATGCTGGAAAGAGGTAAGTTAGTAGAATACACTATGCTGTTTTCCCTTTCTTTATTCTTTTTCTTTTCTTTTTTTTAAACCTAAAATTTTCTTTCCCTATGGAAATGTATGGGAAGATACTGTTAAACTTGTATTTATTTAAAATTTCAGAGAATTTCAAATGACTAAAATACTTAAAACTCTGTCTTTGGAAAATGAGATTTCAAATGTTATGTTCTAAAAGACTTTGTCTTTGGAAAATGAGATTTCAAATATTATGTTAAGACTAGACTTTGTCTTTCGAAAATGAGATTTCAAATGTTATATTCTAAAAGACTTTTAGGCATAGTCCTTGGAAAATGAGATTTCAAATGTTATGTTTTAAAAGACTTTGTCTTTGTAAAATGAGATTTCAAATGTTATGTTCTAAAAGACTTTAGACATGGTCTTTGGAAAATGAGATTTCAAATGTTATATTCTAAAAGACTTTTAGACATAGTCTTTGGAAAATGAGATTTCAAATGTTATGTTCTAAAAGACTTTAGACTTAGTCTTTGGAAAATGAGTGAATTATCTTTCTTTTCCCTACTAAAATTAACTTTCGTGCGCCATTGTATAGAGATTCATTTCTAGGCTTTCGTATTCATATTACATTGCCTAGAGCAAATTAAAATTGAAGAAATGTAGAAATTTTTTAGAGCTTGCTAACAAATATCGTAAATATGCAACACATCTACGGCATTTTTCTCTCAAGCAATTGTTAGATCTAATTTTACTGAAATTAATCCAGTTCTAAACTGCATACATATGCACAATAATTTCAAATTTCTTTCATCTCTGGCCTGCTGATTTCAGCCTTAGGTGTTCTCTTATGACATATTCTTCTGCAGTAAGATCTCGACATATACATTTATTTATGAAAATTTACTAATTTTAAATTTAAAACCTTAATTTAAAAGTTATTATTTAAAAATCTATTTCATCGAGATTATACTTGTATTGATAGAATAGTTGCGCCATGTTTCCACCCGTCATCAGCTGGAAAAAAAGTGGAAAAAGAATTTAGAAATTACTTCAAGAAATGTTACGAAAAATAAGGCAAGGAGATTTGAACCAAATAGTTTTAGAAATCTGTTTAAAAATGGAAACAGGTTATAACTACATTAGAATGAAAAAAGCCATGTCTGCAAATAATGTTTTAATAAAACTCATTAAAATAATTCATACCCTCTTCTCTCATAATTTGAAACTTTCAATTCATAATATAAATTTATTTTTTATTGTATGTCGTCATTCTCACATGCAGGTACAGGTAGAAGTAAGCGGCACACCAGACATTCAACATTGGTGGTACAGGTATAGTCTCGCCGCGCTAACTGTGCAGTTCCACCCCAATTTCTGAGAGAGAACAGACCGAAGAGCAGTCCAAGGATCTCCCATCCCTCTTCTCGTGTTACAGATTTAGTATATAAGTAGTTGTCTGAAGCCAGAAAATAGTCTAAACCTGTCTCTCATTGGCTGATCCTTACTTCTGTATAAAGACAGGCTGGCCTATTTGGTATGATAATCAATGTTACTGACTGCTTTGTCATTGAGCTTTGTTTCCAGTCCAGGAGAAGACTGAAGGTTTGCAAGTGTATAATGTCTTTGCGTTATGGAATCACTAAAACTATGCAGCGAGCCTAAAGTCCTGTAGAGCGGTTTGATGGTAGGGGATAGTAGGGGAAGGGTACGGAAAAAGGGGTAGGATACTCTTGGATTCCCTTTTCATCAGCAGACTTTCCTTCAAAATTTGGACGTAACAACTCTTACTGTAACCCATAAGGCTTCGTTCAGAGGAGGCCCTTGCATTCATAAGAAGTATAAGCCGAGCTTCTTTGCTAGGCAGCTTCTTTCCTACGTCATAAAAACTGGCTTAAGAATTTTATTTAAATATTCTAACTGTTCGGCTTTATGCCAACTTGGTATAAGAACCGACCAATCACAGCGAAGTAAACACGAATTGACATTCGTAAGGATTTAGTTCAGTCACTTGCACTTTTGCGCATACGCAACTTCACCTTCTCTCGTTGGCTATGGTTTAAACTGTGTTAACAGGTGTGAACGGCCTTAATGACTTTAAACCTTACGCCGCAAAGCGTTATGACCACAAAGCCCTCGTCTGAATGAAGTCTAAGGTACCCAAGAACTATGCCAACGACACAGCAATCTTTACAGTCATTGGAAAGATAAAATTCAGTGGCTTGCTCTAATGTTACTGTCAAATAAATGAGATAAGTTACAACGATATAACGGCATAATAAGCTAGATTTCTGCGTTTGAAGGTGATAAATGAAGTTATCACTTGTAGCCGTGGGAACCGTGGAAGCTTAATTAAATATTAGACAATCACTTCGAAAATTGAAAAGCATAACTCGGCATTTAGACGCCTGCACTTGCCAACATTTTAGTTTATTAGGAAAAACAGAATGTAAAGTTTTTCATTAATAAGCTTCGGGTTGTAAATTTTAAATATAATTTCGTGATTCTTTCTTGTTAATCAGCTGTGGCAATAGACTATACGTCAAAAAAGTGCCTATTTTTAAAATAGAAACTCCATTAAATAGAACATTATGGTCGAAGGTAGGAAGCGAGGTTGAATTTTAAGCGTCCCTTCATAGAATTGAAATCTTCATAAAATTTTCCTGTCTTTTACTTTTGCTTTGAAATCTTCTTCTTTAGGCATGCAAATTGCAGTTACTTCTTACATATGTAAATGCTAACTTCTACATACATGTATATATTAACCTGTATTGTTAGCAATTTCCACAGTCTACCGCTAGATGGCGTCATGATATTAAAAGGTATTCGAAGCATTTGTAATAAAAATAAAACGAGAGATAAGGAATGTATCCACGGCGACAGACGATATTAATTACTCATGCACTTTTAAAAGAGCAGTAGAATATGCAGAAACTTTGTCTAGCTTTTCAAGCCATCGAGATTATTTTGAACTTTGCAGATCAAGATTAATTCAAGACAAGCATAGCCGAGCGGCAGAAATCCTCAAGCTGCAGATCCTCACATCGTGGAGCCACGTTTACTTCTCTTCTAGAGACTCTGCACTAGGTGCAAAAAGTACGTTCGTTCTATCTTACTGGATTAAACTCATCATTAAAGACACCCTGCTTATAATATATTGGTAAAGGCCGCACTAGGCCGATTGCCTCTTAATTGTGTTACGACACAGAGCAGTAGAATAAAGTATTTTCGATGATGTTGGTTGTGAATTTCTGTCTTGTTAAATAATAACGCAAAATCAAAAATATACGCGTGGCCCACCAGCGGCTGAGCGGTAAAAACACTGAACACTGATAGTTCGGTCCGAAGTTTGAATCCCGCGAACGGGCTGGCTGCATGGCATTTTCGTGGTTTTCCCCGCGTGTAACGTGTATACGAGCCAGTTTCGCTTAGAAAGTCCTCCACGAAGGCATCCTTTCCTTTAGACAGATAGCCCTCGTGTGCTTTGCCATAATTAAATAATCCAATCCAATCCAAAAATATACATATAGTGGATGTAAGAGAAAAATCCTGACGCCAACAGTATGTAATTAACATGCGCAACATAATATATACCTATGTGTGTAAATATTAATTTTAAACCATCCTATTCTTCTATAGTCTCTTGCAACTTAACCTACTTCTTATGCCATACGTACTCCTTAAGTATGGTGATTCATTGTAACTTGCTAACGAACTGGTTCAAGCACTGTTCTATTTTGTCTTCAAAATACAGCTTATTTTATTTTAATTTAATTCCTGCAAATTTAATATGAATCTTTAATAATAAGTATTGAAAAAATTATAAGTATTTTCGTTATTAATAAGTACTTAAAAAATAAATTTAAAAAAATCTGAAAGCTTTTGGATTTTACATTACGCCTTAAAGGGGTGTTTTTTTTTTTTTTTTTTTTTTTTTTTTTTTTAACACCTGTGTATTACGTTCTTCGCATTTAAACCGTAAAACTCAGTTCAACAGCAATATCGTAAAATAATTTTAAAATGAGCATATCTTTAGAATTTCCGATTCACAGTCTCGTGCGCTGAAGATGAAAATGTTTTTTTTTTTCCGTACAGTGTTGCCATTCCTCGCTTTGAAATCATTACAATAATCAATTATTAGCTTGTTAATAAAAATTCATTAAAATTTTACAAAATATGAAATCTATATAGATAAAAGGAAGAGTCTGTCTGCGTGCGGCCAATGCATCTCGAAGCGATTTTTTCAAAATTCAAATGAGTTTTTTTATTTTATGCTTTTTGATGAAATCGCATTATATCGATAATTCTCTCTCAGTATATCAGTAACAATGGCCCGCAAGCATTGTTGCTGATATAGTATCACTGTTGCCATTGTTGCCGATATCAGCACTGTTGCTACTTGGAAAAATGAGGGCGATAATTCTGTGCAGTTTTTAAATTTAATGTTTCACTTGGATACTAGATGTTTGTCGAGAGAAGACAACGGGAAGTTGGTTAATTTATTTCTTAGGATAACTAATATTTGTATTAAAGGAATATTGCTTATTTCATTGTATTTTTATATGCAATACATTTTTATTGAAATTCTTTTTTTTTTTTTTCTTTTTCAGAATAAATTCTGTGCAGTTTTTAAATTTAATATTTGGTGTTCAATTTAGCAATTTTTCCGGTACATATAAAAGCCAGAAGAGAGCTGGCCGCGTAGCGGCTAGTAGATAATAAAAAAAATTCCAGATTCCAAATGTGGGCTTCCAAATGCCCACATTCGAGTGGAAACGTACGCTATTCAAAATTGGATGGCTCTGGGTACCGTCGTTTTATCACAATGCGAGAAACATACATACATTTATGCATATTCTTTATTATTTAATTTCTTTAAATATAATACACGGTGTTTGGTGGCAACAGTTTGGAAAGTGAACCTATATTTAAAGTTTTCAACGCAAAATGCCAAAACGCAATTAATAGCCCTTCTAGGATAACATCCTTTGGGCTAATAATAAGCATTGAAATAATAATTAATTTTTTCATTAATAATTGCTACTGAAAAAATTGATATTTTATTAAAATACTTACTTTTTCACTAAATTACTTATGCATGGCATAAAAACGTTCTCTTCCTTTCAAGATTTAAGGAAAAAATTATTTTTAAAACAGCGTTTATTATGCTGGCACTATTACTTCTACTACTACTACTGCGCCCAAACATACACAGGTGCAGAAAAAAGAGGCAAAAGATATTTATAAATAAAGTTAAATAAAATATGTTAAATATGTAATATGTAAAATATGTATTACATAAAATATGTAAAAAGGCGAAATACTTGTAAATAAGGTTATCCAATGGTTAAATCTGTCGATTTAAATGCGAAAGAAGGCTAAACTATTCTAAATTACCATCTTCTTAGGTTTTCAGAAAGATTATTGAATCTAATGAGTGTTAGAGCCTTAGCCTTGTACCATAATGTTTACCCAAATTTATCAAAATCATGTAATTATTTGAGAATATGCATTACCTTAATGCAGAGTATTAATGATAGCAAGAGGCGGAGCGAGACTCATATCTAAAAATTAATTCAAAATTTCATTATTTAAAGGTTAACAGAATTTTCGTGTGGGGGATTTCTAGTACGGAATTTGGAATATTAATTTTTTCTGAAAAGGAGGTATAAAAGTATTTTTATAGAAACTAATGTAAAGAAAACTCATATTTTAATACACCTACAAACTAATTTCGAAGCGATTATATTCACATTTTTTCCGTAGTTTATTTTGTGTATATTTTTTTTTCCAATTCCGCATTGTTTTCAAACATATATCTTTATGGCAGCAAATCCATACATTACACAAATTAAAATATATGTCCTTTAAATAAAAATAAAATACTTTATTAAAAGTGGTGTGCTTAAATTTCAGTACCTAACAATCCTTATGGGGCGGCGGTTGCAAGCCCCATATCCTCCCGCCGCCATCTCTACGCCATTGGATGATAGTGGTGAGTGCGGAGGGGCGTTCTCGTGGAGAGAAAGAACTCTTGAGAGAAAGAGCTGAAGAAGAAACGGGAACACGAATCACTGCTCTTAGTCAATTTATTGACAACCTGTCTCTAAAACCATTATGCATATGGAACTACTCGATTGTTAAGCTGACAACTGAGCACCTTAGGAATACATGATGCGCATAATTATAGTGTAACAAAGACACATCCGCCAAAAATGACAGGATGCTGATACAGAGTGAAAAAAACTGGTACCAAAATTACGCATGTTATTGATGGCAAGTGAGTGAATGAATACCAGACGAACAAATATGCACACGAAAGGTCACTGGATAATAGTATTCAATGAGAGAATTGGCTTACAAATAGATGAGTTCCATTACGATAATTATTTTTGAAACAGTATAAAAAACGATTTTTGCAGGAGTTAAAGAATCAAAAGTTTCGTTTCAAATGATTCAGTTCGTTTAGTGGTTATAATATTGTAGGACATTAAGTTGTTTCCAAGAAAGACACGTGAAAAATGTGCCATGCTCTCGCCGGGACTCGAACCTGAATTTCTCGAACACGCGCTGAGTGTGCACCGGAGGCCTGCAGAAAGGAGGGAGCAAATACCTTATATACTCCCTCTGTTAAAGGGAGACTGGGGATTAGGGGACGCAATCGCCAAATCTTTGTGGTGAAGACCACCTTTGTTTTTAGTTTGGACGCCACTGTAGTATCATTAGGTTATTTTGAAGCAGAAGACATGAAAAAGGAGCAATGTCTTCTCCAGGACTCGAACCTGGACCTCTCGAATACGCTCCTAGTGTGCTACCGTCACACCACGAAGGTATGCAAAAAAAGATAAAGCTAATACCGTATAATATTATAACACAGGTAATTGTATGCCTTCTTTGAATGTGATATTAAAATAGCAAGTAAAGGTTTTATTTCTCATTCCACGCGTAGCGTATTAAAAAACAAATACTCTTCGCGGTGTGTTTACGTATGTTCTTAATAAAAAATATCAGAAGAAATAGTGAACGAGAATTTTTTTAAGTTTTATGTATTTTAAGTATCTTTGAATACTATTTGATTATCTTTGAGAACATTTCTGTGTATATAATTGTGATACTAATAGTATCTCATCAGGGATTAGAACTGACTGTCTCGATAATCACCTGTGTGGCACATTTCAGACCACATGGCAATATTTTATTTGGTATTCATACTATTAACCTTCAAACAGTGGAGACATCATTGGTTTGTCATAATTATAACTTTTATATGAAACTGATGCTGAAGAAAAGGATTTAAAAGTCCTAATGCACAGTAATCCATAGGAGACACATTAAGGGACTTGCGTAGGATGCATTTAAAGGGAATAGCTTTAATCACGGCTTCATTTCTCATTTTTCAAAACATAGAGCAGTAGATTTAGAGCTATGGCTTAGAGCCTTATCCTGATGGAACGTAGTGAACATTGCTTGGATAAAAAGATAGAATTCCTTCTTTAAAAATAGGTGTTAAAACATATTTCTGATAGTAATCCAAATTAATTTTGACATTTTTTTTTCTGCTTTCTTTATTTTAAGTTTTCCGTTATAAGAGAATTCAGTAATAACCATAAAGCCTTTAGAAAAACTTTCTTTGTTTTCTCTGAACCAACATATTAAGCCTTTTTCGAAAGTAAATTGATCTTTTTCTATTTCAATCAGATAAGTATATCCAAGCGTCATCAATTGCAAATATATATTTCCATTTTTCAACTGCCAAAATAACTTTTATACAGCAGTTTATACGCTGAGAAACATGTTTCGGCGTTAGGCGATGAACATCACTTTTTTTTTTGTTTTGTTTTAATGAACTTTAAATCGGATTTTATAATTTTGTTCTCAGTTTCTACAAAAATAATTAAAGATTTTGCAATAGCTCTTTGAGGACTGGATTTTCCATTGAAACGCGAGAGGGCGATTTTAGACTTAATAAGAGCTGTACGTAGCTTTGTTGAGTATGCATTTTTTGCCTGGTTGCCAGTCAGGTGTAAACTTTGATGTCTCTTTCCTTTCATCTTAATTATGTCACTTATTTTACCTGTAGAAATATTAAAACTTTGCTTTTCATATCTTTTTTTCATAACTGAATAAGAGTCTTTGTCTTCGAACAGCGTAAAAATATAGTCTTCGATCCGTTGTTTATTTTTCAGTGATATTTGAAAAAAAAAAAAGAATATTTTAATGCTGCAGACGATAATTAAATCTTATTCCAATTTGATACCGGTCACATTCGTATTTTAATATTAATATTTAAATTCATGAAGAAACTAAAATCGTTACAAAAATGTGTAAACATCCTTTGTAAAAGTACATTTTGCTTTTAATTAATATGTTTAATTTATACGAAGCGTCAACTTTGCCAGCTATTTTACGGTATCAAAAATGCTGAAGCTGCTTTGGCAATCGTATTTTATATCATGCAATACTTTTTTGGAGGGAAGAGTATATTAAAAACACGTTTGCTCTCTGTTTTTGCCCACAAAAATTGCACTGCTTACACCGCAGGAAGAGTTACAAATATACGGGAGCAAATTTGGAAAGAATTCAATTATCGACTTGACATTGTTCGTGTAACCGAACGAAATCATACAGAACATTAGAATGTAAAATTTTGACGATTTATTTATCATTTCGAGTTTGTAAATTCAAAGAGTAAAACTATTTGAAATCGTGTCAATTGTTTTGAATAACTTTGTATGATATGCATATAAATATAAATCGACAAAATTAATACACCCAATTTATGTACGTATATTTATTGTTGCTCTAAACTTCAAACATTCATCTTTAATAATAAATGTAAAATGGCAAAATACACGGGTTCGTGCGAAAAATGTATGCAGACTTTAACAGATGATATCTGCATATTGTTTTCGAAGCTGAACTGATTTATGATTACAATATAAAGCTTAGATCTTAGTATGGTGTTTGATCAATACATGTCGGTGCTATCATGACTACAATATATGGCGTATGATTATAAATCAAAATGGCCTTGGAAGACCTTGAATGACGTCATGTAGAGCAAGAAATCGGCTGTACACGAGGTTCTTCGTCAAGAAACTGCAGCGGCATGTGCAGCAAATCTCTCGGATACATTATGACAACGTAGTTTAAGCAGTCTCTCGGCACTCTTCTCCTACAATCAACCTCTCGAAAGGACTTTCGGCTCTCCGTATATTTAGAGTTCCCCCATGCTGCACAAGCACTATCCATTTACAAACATCCATGTCTTCTCCGAGATTCGAATCCCGGCCCTTCGGTATAGCAATCAGCGTCGCTAACCACTATTCCGGTTGGACGGCTTGAACACTGTAAAGTATAGATGCAGGAAGACTGTATTAAATCTAACTTAATCTATGGTATGTATGATAATATTAACCTATAATTATGTTCTCTATTAAGACACAATAAAGCATTTTCTTCCGTTAAAGTGCACATACATTTTCTTGATGGACTCTGCACATCGTCATACAGAAAATCATATTTGTTCTCAAAAACCAGATATATTAAATATTTATAATTTTTAGAAACATATTCATTTATTTTAATTCTTGTATAAATACACGATTTATTTCAATTTTCTGTAAATACCTGTATGTATGGATATCAGTAATAACGTAATAATGCAAGATAGAGAAGTGCTTATAATATTAGTAATATGTCTTATCTACTCTAACACACTTTCAATTTAAGTTTACTATAAAATTATTTGAAGGAAAATATTTCTTCTATACGTGGAATTTAGGTAGTTTCATTATCAGTCAATGCTAAATTTTATTCCATACTTTTTTCCTCCTATTTTATCTGATAGCTATTTTGCATAGAAATATAATATTGTTCTATGATCGAAGAAAAGATCTTTAGCAAATGAAATATGTTCTTCTCAAGTTATCTCTGGAAAAATGTGATTATTATTTTGAAAAAAATATGATTATAAAGCAATAGTCAGTGTTCATTTTACATTATTTTCTCACTTTTGTAACTGTTTTCAGTAAAAGAAAATTAGTTTTAACCCCCTGAAGGGTTGAGACTATAATTCCCGTCGTGAAGGCTCTACCAACTACTGAATATGAACAAAAACCTTTTTTGTATCACAAGTGTCCAAACATTTCTTGGTATGCTTAAGTTGTGAACGAAAAGGGTAAGTTCTTGCAGGAAATATAAATTTCTTCTCTGGTAAATATGCAGATGAAGAAACTGTATAATTCATTGTTTTACAGTAATAATATGTGCAGCATAAACGTAATTTTCATATAAACTGTGAAACCCAAAATTTACGTGAATCGTTTTATCACTATAGTCTCTATACTGTGTTGCATTGCAATAAAACGATCAGTAATTTTAGGTTATTGTCTATACAGGGTATACCATAAATATTAAGACAAACTTCTAGGGGAGGTAGGGCGCATCACAAGGTTTAAGAATTGCACAGGAACATACCCGGAAATGTCAGGTGTAAGTGGTAGCAGAGGTAGAAGATGGGAAAAGAAACAAGAGTGATTAATTTGAAACATTTATTGGACATGAATACAAATGGCGTACGACAGCTTGAATATTACAAAAGAGGCTCAAAGTCTACACCATCAGACGCCAAACATGCCTGACACCGACGGGCCATTTATTGCCGGACATGTTCAAACACACCGGGAGTTTCTTTCATTGTAGCCAGCTGCACAGGCGAGCCTTGCCATGAGATCCATTTCAGACACAACAGGATCGTGATACACGACACTTTTGATGGCGTCTCATAAAAATAAATCAAGGCTCGATAAATCCGGGGAGCGTGGGGGCCAGGGAACTGGTCCACCCATCCATCGATGCGCGAATGATCTGTTCAAATGGCTACGAACGTTCAGTCGAAAATGAGTAGGGGCCCCATTATGTTGGAATGTTGCGCCTCACATTTGTTGAAACATTCTCAGGCAAATTGGGAAGAACTTACTCCGAAAAGATCAAATAATTCGCGACATTCAAATCGTCCGGCATGTTTGGCATCTGATGGTGCAGACTTGGAGCATTTGTTGTAACATTCAAGCTGTCGTACACCATTTGCATCCATGTCCAATAAATGTTTCAAATTAATTACTGTTGCTTCTTTTCCCACCTTCTACCTCTGCTACCATTCATCCCTGACATTTCCGGGTGTGGTTTCCTATGCAATTCTTAATCTTTATGATGTGTCCTACTTCCCCTAGAAGTTTGTCGCAACATTTACCCTGTATATACCCTGTATATTTTATTCTTTATTTAATATACTAAATTAATATTATTAAACTATTTCGATATTACTTTTAATTATTCTAAATTATTTCAAGATAAGTTTCTAAACTACCTGCCATTCGAGGAATTACGCAGTCATTTTACACATCTTGATAAATAAAAACATTAGTACTCGACGTATGATTTTGTTGTACAATACGAGAATGAAATCTTTTCGTATATCTGAAACATTTCATTGAAAAATAACTCTTACGTTCTTTAATGTTTACATCTGCGTTACTCACAGAATATGCGGAAATAGGAAACCGTAAACTCTGTCATAGAAATCGAACAGAAATATCCTGGTCACACCCAACTCTTTGCAACGATAGCCGTTGCATAGTGACCACAGTTCAGAATCGCCAATGCGCAGTAGGTGGCTAAATATTTTATGACTTGCCATTGATATGAATGGTGAAAACGCAATATTATTTTTAGTCATTTCATATGGAATTCAGTTCATTCATACTCTGGAAAAGAGGTCATTCTTGTTAAGCATTAAAAGAGTCTTTTGACTGATAGATTGTCTGGAAATTATTTTGGACGTAGATTGCCCTATATCCTAAATGAAATAAAAATTGTTTACTGACAATATACTTTTAAGAAATTTTAGGAGAAGTGACCATTTAGGAGGAATAGTAAGGTGGAAACTAAAGAAAGTGAATGAAATGGAAAGCAGAACTAATGATTGAGTCAAAAAAATTCAATTCCCCATTTTTTTTAATGTAGAAAGTGAATCAAAAGGGGAAAAACAAATTTTAAAAAAATCTGAAAGGTTTCAGGTTCTATATTACTCCCAAAGGGGCGTTTTTTTAACATTTTGTGTGTTGCCTTTATTTATTAAACATCATGTTCTTCGCACATAAAATTCAATTCAACAGCAATATCACAAAATATTTAAAAGAGCGTATCTTTAGAATTTCCGATACACAGTCTCGCGCGCTGTAGATAATTTTTTTTTTTTTTTTTTCTGTACAATTTTGCCTTTTCTCGCTTTGAAATCGTTTAGTTTCCTTATGCTTTACAAAATATGAAAATATGATAACATAAATGCTTTACAAAATATGAAAGCGATAATAAAGCAAATTCCAAATTAGGACTCCAGATGCCCATATTCGGGTGGAGACTTACGTTATTCAAAATTTGATGGTTATGAGTACCGTTGTTTTATCACAATGCAAGAAACATACCTTTCGATCCCAGGCCCATCGCTACAGCAATCAGAATCACTAAAAACTATACCCGCTGGGCGGCGCAGTCCTGATAGTAACTTGCTTTATAACAAAACCAAATACCAACCTAGTATTTCAGAAATAATCGGAGAAAATATTACACACAAAAAGAAACACAAAGGAATTTAAAAACATGTCTGCAAGAGAAATTAAAATAATTTTTTCTGTGGTGTCATGTCGAGTTTAAAATCTATAAATTACAAACTACAGAATAAAACTTTGTTGTTTTCTTATTAAAACTTTGGAAAACGTTATTTTGAAGCAGGAGGTATGAAAAATGTGTAGTGCCCTCGCCGGAACTCGAACCTGGATCTCTCGAATACGCCCCCAGTGTATCATCGTTACACCAAGGAGGTATGCTGGAAGAAGGGAGAAAATACCTTATTATCTTATTTAAATATTTTTACAAGCTAGAACAAAGTGAATGGAAGGTTTTCTTAATTAATTTATATGAATTTGTTACTCATTAGTAACTCTAAGATTACATACTGCAATAACTAAACAGTGCATGTGGTGAAAAGTGTCACCTCGATTATTATCTATTTTCTTGCTCGTTTACAGATTCCCTTCATCTAAAGAAGCCAAATGCAGAAGAGGATTTATTCCCATTTGTAATACGATACGCAGTTAAGCATAAGCACTTGAGGAATAAAATTACGAAGGTTATTGACTTTTTGACTGCTAGAAGTCAAGAGCTATGTAGTGTATGCTCCAGCCACAGCAAAATGAAGCAATTTAAATGCAGATATAATGTACGCTGTCGTACCTTTATAGGAAAGAAATAAGCATCGCAAACCATATGAAGCCCAAAATAGGTCACTTACAAGTAGGGTAAGCGGCTCCTATCTATTTACTTCGGATAAATAATAGATAACCCCCTATATTTTTATGTAACATAAGGTCACATTACCTGATAAGTGAACACATATAATAAATTGCCAGCATTGAGTTGGTAAAGTATCAACAATGTAATTTATCATGGAATGTAATACTTTTAAACTAATTATTGTAAAAACACACGAAATTGCATACAATGAACTGACAAAAATAAGTTGGCAATGTATCAGCATAAATATGCAGATATATCTACAAGTACGTAGTATGCATAAGTATGCAGATGAAGCTATTTTTTTGACTTATTTATTTATGTCTTTTTATTATTTTATATTCTTTTCTAATTTTGACTGCTGTTTGTAAAAAATGATGAAAACAAGTCATGATTATAGGCATGATCTATATACTAGAAATAAGTTGATTCTAGCTACCACAATTTATAATGTCATGATCAATTTTTGCATACAAATAACAATGTACTGTAATGATAATAATGTAATTTCTGAAAATCAATTAACACAAAAACATACGTTACAGCAAATAATGAATCATCAAAATTGAGCTGTTAAAGTTTCAGCACAATTTTACAACAGTACTTAAATCTAAGCTTTGTAAACAATTTTATAATTCTTAATTAATTTTGATAGTAAACAGATCATGTTTACAAAAATGTTTTGTAACGGGGAACATCACGCCTGTTTCTAATGCAATATATAATGTCCTGAAACATGTTGCCTGTACCCACTACAATAGATAACATCTTCAAATATGCACTTGTACAGCTATGTATATCGCAATGTATATCATGTAATTTAATCCCTTTTACTTGAGCTAATTCAACGCTGAAAGGTAGGAGTACCATTGATGTCGCCACCGGTGGCAGAAATTGTAGTGCTCGCTGGAATCACAATTTCCATCACGATTCGAGGAATGATGCCAAAATGTTGTTAGTTTTCTAGTTAGTGTGTGGGACTAATACCTACTTACTTAGGGTAAATCTTAGGTGGCCCCCTCACTTCTACATAGCATAATATAATAATAAAATATTAATATACGAAAAGGGCTAATTCCTGACCGAAAAGTTGGTTAGGAGTACATTAAAAGTAAAGTTGATTTATAAATAGTAACTAAGTAAGGTTATTAACCTCGAACCATTACTCCAGATCAATAGATAGCTCATTATAACACCGAATCATCATTTAAAACCTAACAAAAACGTTTCTGCGAGATAGCAATGAATAAAAACTTATAGAACCATTAAGAATTTTAGCTCAATCTTCGAAAAGCACCAAGTTAATCTTTTTTTTCGAAACTCAAGGCATACTGCGATTTTTAGAGGGTATAGGGTATTTTATCTTTCCTTTCTGCATGCCTTCTTAGTGTAATTGGAAGTCTACTCGACGCGTATTCGAGAGGTCCAGGGTTCAAGTACCAACATTTTTCACGTCCCATGCTTCAAAATAGCGTAATAATTCTGTAAGTGATCCCCGAACTAAAAGGTGGTGGACGATAATTATTCACCACCAGGGTTTGGAGTGTGGGTCTTCTAATTCCCAGTCGTCCTTTTAAAAGAGGAGTATATAAGGTATTTTCTCCCTCTTTTCCGCATCCATTCGGGATGTAATTGGAAGAATACTCAACGCGCGTTCGAGACATTGGGGATTCGAGTCCCGGCCAGGGCATTGCAGAATTTTCACGTTTCCTGGTTCAAAATAACATAATGACCCTACCACGTATTCAATTTACTAACTTACTGTTAGTATGATATGATCACTGATGAGCTGCGAGGAACTCACCAATACCCTGACACTTAGCGAGATTCGATTATTTCATTAACGCGAGTGTTATATGACTATGAAAAGCGATGCCTTCGTGGAGGATTTTCTAAGAGAAATTAGTTTTAATCCACGTAAAAATTTTTAAATCGCGAAACTGAAAAAATAATGCTAGTTGATTATTTTAGATAATTTATAATCGTATAAAACGTCAAAGTAGTTTAGTATAAAAAGAAGGACTTCCTGCTTAGTCCCCTCTTTGAAAATTATATAATTCTCTTTAGATTGAAATTCCAATCCATCTTTGCCTGTAAGGAAATTATGTTTTAGTTCTCGTTTCATCAACAGATGGCGCAAGTAGCTTAACTCCTGTCCAGCCATTCTTATCTTATCTCGTTCATTTGCGTTTTGGCAGCTGAGGATGATGGTTCGGTAAAATCATCGAAAGTAGTCCTGTGAAAATTTGAAAATATAACGCTGATTTTTGTTGTTTGAATTCTAAATTAATGGGTTCTACTTCTTTAGAAATAGGAAAAAGGAATTGCCATGGAGATTCACAATTAAAGTTCCTGTCCAAACTGGGAAAATATGAAATATAACATCCCTTCTTTTCTCATTTCCATGAGTGTTACGGCACTTTGCTATAGCATAAAAAGACATATTACATAAATGATACTTTACAACATAGAATTTAAAAGGAAAACTGACAAAAACTATAGCGTCAAAATTTTCTAAATATTTACATTACTAAAAAATAATTATATATGATTACAATTCGAGGGGTGTAACGTGACAGGCCTCCTCGTGGTACACTCTGGTTATAGCTAAATCTGTCACAGCGTTGCCTCGCTTCCTTGTTCTTTTAGCTGCCCAGACGGTTTAGTAGCTAGGGGAACCTGACTGCGTTAGCGAAAGGCCCCGGTTCGAATCCTGAAGGAACATGGATGTAAAATTGTCTGCCCCTTCATAGGAGGTAACGGTGGCCGCCTATTTAGTTGCCCCCACAACAAAATGGCCACCACTTCTAGCCTTAGAAGTGGCCAATGCCGTTATAGGCAAGTGCCCGCTATTGAAATATATATATATATATATATATTCATTTGAGATGTCTGCATCACTAGAATATCGCTTGGCAGCAGAATGGAACTAGTTTTAAACACGAAAAATCAGAGCTGATGCAGTATGGAGACGTAAGACTACTTCCTGTTAAGTCCACGAGCATCGCATCGGCACTTCAGTACTTATCGTATTTCCTATAAGTGAGATAAACCTCCATTAAAATGATGCCCTTTTTTAGTACTTTGTTAACTCGTCACACCTGAGGAAAAACACCGAAAACACACTTTTAATCACCCCTTTTTATCGTCAGAAATCGAAACTATGATAATATTAACCCATTAACACCAAATTAATTTTTATTCAATAAAAAATAACTGGGGTTTTACTACAACAAGGAAGCACTTGACGAAAACAGAAGTCTTAATATTTTTTAAAAAACTTCTTTTTCCCTAGAATGCTTTTAGAACTCAAAAATAGTATTTATTGAAGTAAAGCGAGTCGTTCTGTAAACTGGGTGCTAATACTTTAATAAGATTTAATCGTTTGATCCGTGAGTCACTGTTGGGGTTATCGGAAACTATGGCAAAAACCACATTGCGATGAATCTTCAAAAATCATTGACGAACATTTTCGAAATTAAATACATATATTATTGGTATATATATTGGTGATAAGACTATAAGTAATACCTTTACAAAACTCCTGTATTGTGTGATGTGTATTTAGAAACTCTTCGAAGCCCAAAATGGTATAATTTCAATTACAATCTTACCCCAGCTACAGCCAAACCGGTTTATAATGAATCCCGGATATAACTAAAGAACTTGGTGCCGCCCAGTTTCCTATAGACTTAGTGCTATTTTATGCAGCTATAGCGAGCATCCAAATGTATGAAAATCGGATAAAAAGAATTTGTAGATACGTTGAACTGAAAATATTTTGTGTTTTTCGAGCTTTTTCCCAAATTTTTGCAATTTTCAACAGAAAAAGTACTAACCCTTGAATTCATTCTGTTTAGGCTATTGCACAACAAAAATGTGTTGCTGCAATAGCTTAAACTTTGCTTTTAAGTTTGTGCTTTTAAGTTATTGTTCTTTTGTCTTTCCCAATATTTTTCTCTGAGTTCTAAAATCAGAGAAAAATGTGTGGTGTAACACTCAGTTAAGACAGGTGTAACGACCAGTTCTTATAACACCGGAATATACAACAAACATACCTTAGATTCTATTATGTTACGCACCGATCAAAAGAACCATTGATCCGTTAAGACAAACAGCTTCTATCGGTCTTTTGATTTGAATCGGTATTGTAGAGACATTAGGTTTTTTTATGCTGAGAGAGCCGTGAAAATGGCCTCGGCGGGACTCGAACCTCGGACCTTTCGAATACGCGCCGAGTGTGCTGACGATTGCACCACGAAGCATGCTAAAAAGACGGGAGAAATACCTTATGATAGACAGCATTGTATTCAAGGCTAATGCATATTCACAATTGTAAGAGCATATTTTAGATGAAAATGTGTAATATGAAGATTAGTATGACTTCTATGCAAAGTAATTTTGGTGTACAAATATTACCGTATGGTGAAACTTGTGAACAGCGAACCTAAGCTAACCTAAAGATAATAAACCGTACCGCCAAACTGGCACAACCGGCAAATTAAAACAAACCCAAATAATGAAAGACTGAAACAAAAACTACAGATGAGTATCACTCGTCTTTCCACTCGCCCTCCGAGGAAGATGTGTCGACATCGCCAACAGGGTCATCTCGACTTTTATAGAGAATAATGCATGCATATAAAAGAAATATAATTAAAATTACGATGTAAACAATTATATTCAGTTAAAGACAGCAATCAAGATAATAACATAAAACATTCCTATTAGTAATAACAAAATAATATTCGCAAATATATTTTATAACGAATATATGTAGATTTTCTGTCTATATAAAATTCCTAATCTAATCATTACTAATATTGTAAACTCATTATAACTTAATTCTACAGAATAATCAATCTTTGGTTAACATTGAACAATTTTGGCTTCTATGCATAATTCAAATAGGTTTTTACTAATCTAACAGTATTTACTTAATTAAGACACAATAATTCTGAATTAGTATTTACTGATCTCCTAAAATAAAATATTCATATCTATTTAAGTTCATAATAATCCTTGTAATGCCCAGTTTAGCTTTTTCAGTTGTATATAGGAATTTTCCATTACTCTTCGCAATTTTTTGATAATATTCTGTTTTGATACATTCTATAAGTGAACAATCCTGTATATAGTGTGAACTTGTTGCCAGCTGGCCCAGCTGACACGGAGACAATTCATGTGGTTTTTATGACATCTATAATAGTAATTAGGAAACTGACCATATGTTCCGTTAATAATTGATTGAGCAATCTATTACAACAAAGTTTTGAGTTAACCTCTGGAAGAACACTATATACATTCCTCCCAATCATATCATAGCGAAAACGAAATTTAGTATTTGTACTTAATAGTAACTAAATTTTAATATTTTTTTAACTAAAGTTACTATTGACATGTTTTGGCAAATGTGACAATGCTAAACACTCTTTCTATGTGATTCCTCAATTAATTTTGGCACTATTTTGGGAGATGATCCATTCTTTTCTTATCAGATCGGATATAACGAACCGCTGGATATGGCGAACCAAACATTCGATCCCTTTAAATTCGTTATAGCGGGGTTTGACTGCATTACGAAGTACAGGGTTTTTAATCATTTACAATATGCTCATTAGATGGAATGTTTTCTTGCGCTATGGACACCTTACTATAGCTCGGGCTTCATGACTGGCTTACTGACCAGATAATTAAGACCTAGCTGCTCAGTTGAACTTATAATAAATGTTCGTATTTAGATGCCCATGCTTATGGTGATCAATTGATCAATCGATCAATCAATTTCGATATGCTATAGAACTGATGAATTTTTCTTTTGATGGATCGAAACTAAAGAGATAAAGGCTAAAGAGGTAGATAAATGGCTAAGAGGCCCAGTTAGAAAGCCGAGCGCTAAGGTTGCATTACCGTTGAGTTAACCAGCTATCAAAGGTTCCTTTTTTGATGGGAGTTTCATGCCTCTTTTTTATTATCGGTCGTCTTTGCCTCTAGGGCCACTTATCACAGCGCGTGACTGATGAGGACGTGTGACTCCCGGGATGAGGCGAGGAAATATTATCCTTGATAAATGGCATGAGAGTAGTCTTTTCAGAGTTGTTCAGAGTGTGACGAAGATAAGCCATTAAATTTCGTTATTTATGAGCTGAGTGAATGATTTGAGGACGGCGTCGTAAACAATTGTTTTTTTTCGTAGGCAGGGGTTATTCATTATTCATCTCTAGAGAAAGCATCCGTTGGTAGGGCGAAATTATCATCTATCTGTCTATTCTCACGCCAAAGCATTAGCAATGTAGGTTTCTTTAATAAGTACGATCATTGTAATTCAAATGCCATTTTATCATTCTTCAGATTATAAGACTTGACAAATGAGTCAAATATTGTTGCTTTAAATTCTTGAAGGAAATTCTATTCTTTTAGAATAAGAAGCCGTTGCCAATCCAAACAGTTTTTTAAGTTTTTAGATCAAAGGGCTATTAGTCTCAAATCGGCATTTTGCATCGTTTCATTTTCTTCGTTGGTTCACTTTTCAAACTGTTGCCACCAAATATTATCGCCATGTATTATAGTATTTAAATAAACTAAATAATGAAGAATCTACATAAATGCATGAATTGAGAAGAAACAAGCTACCCAGTTTTAAATAATATAGTCCTCCAACCGAAAATCGGCATTTAGAAGCCCGAATTTTTTATTTCGAATTTGCTTTGTTATCTAGTTCAAATTTTATAAAACTTTAACGAATTTTTGTTTAACAAACTCAACGGTTTCAGAGCGAGCACTGCACGAAAAAAAAAATTTATCTCCATCACGCGAGACTGTGCATCGGATATTCTAAAGCTATGCTGTTTTTAAATATTTTGTGATATTACTGTTAAATTGAATTTTTTGTCGTTTAAGTGCGAAGAACATGATATTTAATAAATAAAGGTAACATACAAAACGTTAAAAAAGCGTCCTTTTGAGCATAGTATAAAATCTGAAAGCTTTCAGGTGTTCTTTTCTTTTCTTTTTTTTTTTTTTTTTTTCTCCTATTTTTTTTAAGAACTACGAAAACAGAAATATACAAAATAACAGCAGATGTCAGAAGAAGAATCGTGTAAATAACGAAAACAAAAGAGTCGCTTCAGAGTCATGCTGCAGAATTTAGTAACTGATTGTACGAGGGCCATCCAGGAAGTAGATTACGTTTCCGTCTGTGTCCGCTAGGGGCGGGGCTAGCGCGGCCATCTTGGGGTCAGAGCGTTGCGCAGCTCAGTCTGCATCTAGCCGTGCTAGTGAGAGGTTCGTGCTGTGCTCCGTTCAGATACTGTGACGGTTTGAAATGTCTGCGTTAATTGAAAATCCCGCGAGCTGCGAGGTGCGCTCAGTAATAAGGTTTCTGACTGCAAAAAACTGTAAACCGATAGAAATCTATCGGCAGCTTCGTGAAGTGTATGGGGACAACATTATCACTGAAGGTGGAGTGCGTCAGTGGGTCATAAGATTTCAAAATGGCCGAACCAATGTTCACGACGAAGATCGAAGTGGGAGACCCAGCATAGTGACCGCCGAACTTCTCGAAAAAGTCGATGCTAAAGTCCGTGAAAATCGAAATTTCACAATAACGGAACTTTCTTTGAGTTTTCCACAAATTTCGCGAAGTTTGTTGCACGAAATCATCAGCGAAAAGCTTGGTTACCACAAGTTTTGTGCAAGATGGATTCCAAAAATCTTGACAGAGGACCACAAAAATCAGCGAATGGCTGCAGCGTTGAACTTTTTGGACGCTTACCATAAGGATGGTGACTCTTTACTCGATCGCATCGTTACTGGTGACGAAACATGGGTGAAACATGTGAACTGTGAAACGAAATTGCAATCAATGCAGTGGGGGCACACAAGTTCTCCCCAAAAACCCAAGAAATGCATGCAAACAATGTCGGCAAGGAAGATGATGGCGACTGTTTTTTGGGACAGAAAAGGTGTAATTTTGGTGGACTTCCTGGAAAGAGGCACTACAATAAATTCTCAAAGGTATTGCCAAACTCTCCAAAAACTCAGAAGAGCAATTCAAAACAAGCGCAGAGGAATGTTGAGCTCTAAGATCTTGTTGATTCACGACAACGCCCGGCCCCACACGGCAAATGTCACTCGTAAAGTTCTTGAATCTTTTAAGTGGGAGTTGTTTCCTCATCCGCCGTACAGTCCCGACCTGGCACCGAGCGACTTCCACCTATTCCCAGCAATGAAGAAGTGGCTGGCTATGCAGCGTTTTGATGACGACGCACAGCTGCAAGAAGAGGTAACGAAGTGGTTGAAGGCGCAGGCGGCCGAATTTTTCGACGAAGGAATTTCCAAGCTCGTACATCGCTACGATAAATGCCTTAATTTGTATGGTGACTATGTAGAAAAGTAGTATTTGAGTGTGGCTTTCATCTGTATATAATAAAATTTGTTTCCTATACTTTGTTTATTTTTTTATTCCAAAACGTAATCTACTTTCTGGATAGCCCTCGTATTACCAGTAGATACTGTTGTAGCAACAAGCATGGTTAAGCGGATTATTGGCGTATGATTGCCTGGAAACACATGTAAAGTTGATTTTCTTTTAAATTCTGGTAATTAAGAATATACCCATAAACGTCTTCGAAGCAAAATACTATTTGTTTTGCAGTCATAATTTCTTTTTTTTTGGGGGGGGCTTCTTTTTACAAGCAATAATTCTTATAACTGTGTATATGGTGCAATATAATCTCGTCAATTATTCAGACGGTGAGATGCTTCTTTTAGCAGATACGGGAGTTAAATTCTGCGTAATAGAGACCTGTATAAGTGACGCATCAGGTGCATAGTTAAATAAGGGTCAATAAGTGTGGAAAATGTTTTAACATTCCGATTAGGATAGAACCCATCTTATCAAGTACGGCTTTTTGGCTGACCCCTGCTTTAACATACCGTATACTAAACAAAAATTTCCTTTCAAAAATAAAATTTCCCTCGCCGTTTCTATGAAAACAAATAGTACACTGTATGTTTGTCACGGAGTTAACAATTTATTTTTAACAACATTTTATTAGAGTTGGCTGCAAAAAGTATAGAAAAATAACAGCTTTGCCAAGCTTAGCTTTGAAAATTTTCAAGTTTCCGTTTCAGTATGCGCCTATTATACTCTATTCTCTTTCATGTATATTTTTGTCTTTTGATTGTTTTTGATATTTCTTGAGTTCTGTTAACCAAACGCTATGAAATTAAACGCAAAATGTGACGTATTAGTTATTGAAAAGAATAATGAGATATCTGGAAAGCAACAGAACAATTCATCTGCCATCGCTATAAAAATTGGCGTAATGTTGTTTCGAAAGCAGAATTGATATCTTAAAAAAATAATCAATCTTTTTTATTAAGAGCTTATTTACATTCGAATCCGTTAACGCGCTGAGCGGCCTTGACTAAGAACCCAGCTTATGATACCTTTTCTCAGCCGAATTTTATTGAGCGTAGATCTCAACGAGCACATTAAACGACCCGCCCAACCGGTATAGTGGTGAGCGTCGCTGAATGCCGTGCCGAAGGGCCCGGGGTTGAATCCCGGAGAAGACATGGATGTTTGTAAGTATACAGTCTCGGTGAGACATGGCCGGACTCTAAATATGCGGCGAGTCGAAAGTCCTATCGTGTGGTTTAGTGGAAGGGGAGTGGAAGGGGAGAGGAATGGGAGACTCTTGGACCCGTCCTCTCGCGGTGCTTTCCATCAAACTTGGGGGCGGAACTGATTTAAACCGCTGATTTATGTCACTTGAATGGTGCTCAACATTGTTACCAACCGCAGGCGTAATCTAGCGCTCCTTGCCACGAAGAATTTCGTGATCTTGGGCTGACTACCTCACGCAAGTGAACATAAGCAACAACAACAACATAAAACGACGCCATGGGGCATGCAAGGCCATAAGTACAGATGTGCTGACTAAACAATGCCGTTGCTCTAGGACAATGTCTGGTCGATTGTTATTGCTGGGAGACTAGCAATATTGTCTGAATTCAATGGGACAACACTAAAATACCCTCCACCCAGGCTGAAGCTTTCTTTGTTAAGTATTTGGTCCTTCTTGAAACTGAAAAGGCATCTGCATGGAAAAGAGTTCTCTTCAGATAAGAAAGAAGGAAAACATCGCAGCCCCAGTGCTAAAGGAAAATGCCACAAAATGATGTATTTCCTGGTTTTGAGTTGCAAAAATTGTAATCCAGTGTGAAGCATGTTGTTATTAGCAATTTCTACAGTTTACAGCGAGATGGCGTCATGACCATTGAAATAATTTGTAATAACAAAACGAGAGACAAAGGATGTAATCATGCAACAGACGATATTAACGACTCGTGCATTTGTAAGGATAGTATAACGTATCTTGTTGTTGGCTGTGCATCTCTGTCTTCATTTAATAACTAGACAAAAAAAGATAAACGTAGTGTATATAAATGTAAAAGGAAATTCTAAGGCCAACACTGTTTAATAAAAGAAAAACATGCTGGGTCCATAGAATGATTTGGTGCAGAATAACAGAAAGAATTTTAAAACTTTTCAGTCAGTCTGCGTATTTTGCATCTATTTACATGTTGGGTTTCATCGGTTAATTTATTTTATGGATTATTCAAGATAGGAGTATTGCTGTTCCATGCACTATCCAACTTAAGGTATACGTTCTCTTTCGGTGTCTCCAAATTTCGAACAGTGAGGATAATACAACGCACTGATTACTTCATTGATTTCCTCTATCCATGAAAACACAATATACGGACATCGCTGAGGAAAGAGAAGAGAGGGAACAATAGCACCCCGATATGTTGTTGTAAGAAAGGGCAGTCAATATCTAGTCCTCTATCACACCGGCTATAAAGGGATAGGATGAGAAGAAAGGAGGCTTAGCTCATAGTTAAATTTGCATCCCATGGAATCCTCTTTACGTGGGTATCCCGGGCAACACGCAGCCGTTCCTGACATTTAGATTAAATTCGCCATCGGGGAACAGACGGAGGAAATTCCTTTCGGGAAAATGAAGTCCGTGACTATAGAAATCGTCGGTGGTAGGTGGGTAGAGTGGGAGAAGAGTTGACGCTTCGTAGATCGCGTGTCTGGGAAATTGATGAGATGAGATGAGAAGTACAAATACCCTCTGGACGCCGTCGGGAGAGAGACATTAAGAAAGTCTTTCCGATAACAAGGCCCGTGAATTGACTCAATAAATGCGTCGTAAGCTTTACTTAAACTCGGTAGGCTAATGAAGTTTGGTCATTACGTATCCAAGTTTCCGGCATATCCCTAAATAAGAGCTGAGTGTAACTCTATGCTATAATCTTAGAATTGCCACTTGCTTAGTTTTAACGCGAAATTCAGGTTCAGTTCGATTACAATAACCGGCGCTAAGGGATGTTTATCAAACGTGGAACAATGCCGAAATATTAAAAGTTAAAGCAGCTGTGTCCTTTTCTGATTGCGGGAAGCGCGAAAAAGATCAAATATTATAAAGTCTGATTTAGTTATTGCTTCATAATTATAGGATATTATTTGGTATTTGTTATATCGTATTTTGAAATACTTTTGGAAAAAAAATATTTTCTTGAACCTTATTTATATTTACAGGAATTTGAAGGAAATTTAATAAAGAGATTGCTTCGAAAAAAACTAGTTTTTTTTTAAACAGGAGATATGAAAAAAGCTTCTGTCGTCTTTTTCTAAGCAAGCTTCTGTCGTTTCGTTAGATCTTTATTGATTTAATTTTTCATGCTGATTAGATAAATGCAATTCGTGTTCAGTGCTATTAATCGCAGGCGTGTGCGTAGAAGGACGGAATAGCAGTATTCAAATTAGCGTTATTGCATAAGCTATTCGTGATTCTTTTTCGCTGTATTACATCATACGCTGAAAGATTATCAAAACCATTTTTTTCCATATTTGTTTAGATTTCCAGAGTTTAGATGACCATATGTGGAAAAGACATTATACAGCCTCTTCTCTTTGGTACCATAAACTACGAGAACTCAACCTAAGACGTAAGCGACTTATCGGCTACGTCTTGGAAATTACAACAGACACTGCGAAGAGCGAAAAAGTCCTCTTATTTAAATCGGATAAAGTTAACAGAACGCACGTATTGTGCTTACAGAACCAGCCAGCATTTATGATGTAAATCATAAAATAAGAGAATTAAAATTAAAATTAATTTAATCGTAAGTTAGCAGGAAAGGCTACACGACAAAAAAAGCATAAGCTGGCTCAAAAAACTAATGTCCGTGTGACAAGCCTAATGGCGAGAATAATGAAACGCCACAGATAAATTGCTCACTAGTGAATCGAACGTGGTCCTCAGCAGGCAGAACACGTTCTATTTCTATCATTTAAAACCTTCCTTGAAATACTATATCCATCTATCTCATTTGAATATGCAGGAACTAGAAATTAATATTCTGTCAAGAAAATGGAAAGCGAGAAAGAAAAGCTAATTAACTGGTTAATGAAATTAAATGTGTACTCTACAGATTAATGAAATATCTTAGTGTTCTTCTATTTCAAAAAATTTTCTTTCCGTTATTGTTAATATCTGAAATAATTTTGACAAAGATTTGTAACAAGAACTTTAAGAGTCCATCTACCGACAAAAAATTAACCTTTAGTTGCCTTAATATTTCTGTTGTAATTCTATATTAATTTAAACGTGTGAATGCAATAAGAATTCTAGCTTTATCTTTTTCCTAGCCACTGAGCTTTAAGGTTTAGATCACTTAATTTCAGCATCGAAGTACTGATTCAATAAAACAAAAATCTGAAAGTTTTCAGATTTTAAATTACACCCAAAGCGCCGCTTTTTTTTTTTTTTTTTTTTTTTTTTTTTTTTTTTTTTTTTTTTTTTTAACATTTTGTGTGTTACCTTTATTTATTAAATATCATATTCTTCGCACATAAGCTATAAAATTCAATTCAACAGCAAAATCTGGAAATGATTTTAAAATGAGCATATCTTTAGAATTTCCGATACACAGTATCGCGTGCTGGAGATAATTTTTTTTTTCCCCCGTACAGTGTTGCCATTGCTCGCTTTGAAGCAGTTGAGTTTCTTAATCAAAATGAAATGGATAATAAAAAAATTCAAAATTCCAAGTGAGGCTTCCAGATGCCCATATTCTAGTGGAGAACAACTTTTTGAAAATTTGATGTCTCTAGGTATCGTTGTTTTATCACAATGCGAAAGACATGCATACATTTATGCAGATTCTTCCTTATTTAATTTCTTTAGATATAATGCAGGTCTCTAATATTTGGTGGCAACAATCTGAAAAGTGAACCGACATTTATAATGAAGCAACGCAAAATGCCAAACGAAAATTAATAGCCCTTCTGGGCTAACGCCCTCTATAGTAAACAATAAATTTAATTTTAAAAAAATCTGAAAGCTTTTAGATTTCACATTACGCTCAAAAGGGCGGTTTTTTTTAACGTTTTGTGAGTTACCTTTATTTATTAAATGCCATGTTCTTCGCACTTAAACCATCAAATTCAGTTCAACAGCAATATCACAAAATTTTTAAAATGGGCATATCTTTAGATTTCCCGATACACAGTCTGGAGATAAAAATGTTTTTTCCCCCTACAGTGTTGCCATTGCTTTGTTGGAAATGGTTGAGTTTGTTAATAAACAATTCGTTAAAGTTTTATAAAATATAAAACAGATAATAAAACTAATTACAAATTCGAAATTTGTGCTTCCCGATGCCCATTCAAGTGGAGGACTACGTTATTCCAAATTTTGTTTTCCTAGGTACCGTTGTTTTTTCAAAATATCAGAAACATACATACATTCATGCAGATTCTTCATTGTTTAATTTTTAAATATAATACAGGACTCTAATATTTGGTGGCAACAGTTTGAAAAGTGGAACGCCATTTATATTGAACCAACGCAAAATGCCAAAACGAAATTAATAATCCTTCTGGGCAAATTGAACCTTTGGGCTACGAAGTTTTTCTTTTTTAAAGATTTTAAAATTTCCTAAACTAAAACGTTTTTCGGAAGTTATTGAACCTGGGATTGTTTTGTAAACCTCAAAATTTTTATCATAGTATTGTTAACACAATTAATAGTTGTGGCAGAGAAATACGTCTAGCTTAGCTTCTAGAAGATCAGCTTCAGCATAATCAAAATTGTTTTCTAACGAATATTTTCCATTCACGAATGGAAAAGGTACAATTATATATTTTTAATAAAGATTAAATAGATTTTTAATAAAGTGAGTGAAAACTGGTGGTTTTATCAAGTGTCTTGCTGTCCTTAGTTTTATATTGTGCAGAAATCAATAGGATTAAGAAAGAAATTATATTTTAGCGCATTGTTCTTAGTTTTACTAGAAAGAACAATTAAGTAATCATGTTTAATATTAAGGAACTTATATTAAACTCGTGGTTTTTCTCGTGTGTAACATGGCTATGAGCCTCTTCATTTAAAGTGTCCTCCACAAAGGCATACCTTTCCTTAGGCAGATAATCCTTGCCTGCTTTGCCATAATCATACAAACCTATCAAACTTTATGCCAAGCCAAGTTGCATTTTCGACTAATTTTAAACACTTTGTATAATCTGAACTGAGCTTCAGTTGAATTATGGGTCGTAAACAAGATATTTCTAAATAAACAAGTGAAATGAAGTGTTTTTAAGTATTTAAACGGAATGAACGGTGGGCAGAACAATATAAAAATGACTATCCGTGACAAAATAAATATTGATAAAATAAAATAACATCTATGTGTAATGAACAAATTAAAGTATACTAATACTAGCGGAAGTACCCGATGCCAGTTACGTTAGGCAGAGTAACGCATCTAACAATAGAGAGAACGATACCACTATAATCCTTCTCTAATAAAAACACAAAAAATACGATTCATAGCCATACATTTTTCAGTCGGATACGATGTGGAACTCACATAAAAAATTTCGATACAAAAAAGCTAATTCTCTCTCATTATCAGCAACAATGGCACGGAAGTTTTAATGATTTTCGTCTTTCTAATGAAATGGTCGTAAAAGCTCAAGTTCCATCCAATTTTTCACCTATATTCAAAATGTGACAAAAAAATTATCATAATTGATCAGAAATCAATAACGCGAACAAACAACTAACACACAAACAGACAGTATTCTTTATACGTATAGATTTTGTAAAACTTACAAATTTTTTAGAGGACAACCAAACACACAGGCTTTCTTCTTTCTATATATAGGTAAAGGCAAATAATTGAGCGGAATCACATAAAACTGAATAATTATATGTAACAATAAACAAACAAGAGGTTTTGTGATTTAAAGTTAGTCGCTATGCCTTCCAATCCATCTTGTCCAACCAAATTAACCAGAAGATCCACAGGAAAACCAAATTAACAGCAGGATCACAAAGAGCGGAACGAATTCTCTGGAAATGAACAAGTATAAAACTGTTGTGAAGAACGAGAATCCAAAGCGTAATTTCCTGAAAAGAGGGCTAAAAACGTGATAATACTTATTTTAATAATAAAAAGGGATTAAAAGGTTAATTTACAGATCTGCAATTTCCCACACATTAACCTCGTTGTCATGAATGTCGTAAACAAAAAAATAATTCTTGTGTACTACATTCAGCGTTACTGCGTCTGAATGGCACAACTCAGTTTTCAAGATATTTTACAAAAACAATCCCTGTGATTGTTGTTTTTGGCCCCATTTAATCCAGCGCAAAAGAAAAAAATTTCAATAATTATAAAAACAATAATTCCGTGTATATAATTATATAATTAATTTTAGCAGCTAAAGCACTAGATTTTACCTTTAAAGTCCATTTATGCTATTTTGCTTGTTTACTACGTAGTGTCATTAAGTTTTTTGGATTTTTTTAAAAACAAAAGACGTGAAAAATGTGCAATGCCCTCGCCGAGGCTCGAATCCTGGTCCTCTTGAATAAGCTTCGAGTATGCTTTCAATTACACCATGAAGATGTGCGGAAAGCAAGGAGAAAATACCTTATATACTCCTTCTTTTAAAGATCGACAGAGGACTAGGGGACCCAGTAGCCAAGTTTTGGTGGTTTTGGTGGTGACGAATGATTGGTCTCCACCTTTTATTTCAAGCGAAAAGAAAAGAGAAATTAACATATATATGAGCACGGAGGGGTTTTTCACCCCTTTTTCCAAAATCATTTTTTCGGATGCAGAGGACGGAACCACTCAGGTCAGTTTATTCGTTTCTATTGTCTATGTTTTTGGTCCTAATAAGACCCTGCGACGTTTGTTTTCTTACAAATTTAGTTACTTTTTATTTGTTTACAGCACCATTCTCTTTATAAAAGAGTCATCTTCTTTAAGGTCTAAAGGACCAGCTCGTACGTTGTTGTAATATTTGACTAATAGCAGACCGCTATTTATTTTATTTTATTTTATTCTTTTATTCTATTTTGATTTTGATTTTAATTTTACATTGCTCGGAGTTGCAATAGCTTTTGACACCTTAATGTGTATTTCAGCGGACGCGTCGGGAAAAAGGAACAGAGCAGTGAAGCTCCAAAAAAGGATTTATTCCAAAAAAGATATATTCGGGAATACTAATGTTCTTTTATAAAAATTTTTTCGCATTAAACAAAAGCTTCAATGGTCTGTTTCGGCGAAACGCGTAATGGTATTTAACCTAGTTCGACAATCAGTTTTTTTCCCTTGAAAAGCCAATTGAGAGTACGAGTGGGTTAATTTACCATTTTCCGCTATTTAATTATTGTATATTGTATTGTTGCATTTTGTGTCTTCATTTTAATTTTTAAATTTTGCTTTTTATGTATTGGCATATTTTAATCTATGTTTTTTGTACTTATATTTTTTCCGTCGATCTAGTTATCATGTGAGTTAATTTACATTTTCTTTTTCTATTAATATATATATATATATATATATATATAATTGAAATTGAATAGCTAATAAGTATTGTGTTGTAAGACCTATTTGGTCTTAAAAATTTTGCGCAGTATGCTGCAAAAATATGAAATAATAGGTGTGTTGGTGTATTTAATTATGGCAAAGCACACGAGGGCTATCTGCCTAAGGGGAGGGATGCCTTTCGTGGAGGACTTTCTAAGGGAAACTGGCTCGTATACACGTTACACATGGGGAAAACCACGAAAACGCCCATGCAGCCAGCCCGTTTGCGGGATTCGAACCTCGGACCGAACTACCAGTGTTCAGCGACTTTACCGCTCGGCCGCTGGTTAGCCTATGAAATAATAGGAAGAAATATTGTAGTGAGCTCGCCAAAAAGTTACCAGGAGCTGTGGCTTCAAGAAATAGTTCAACGCAGTATTTTTTAAAATATTAACATGGAAGTATTTTTTAAAATATGAACATGGAAAGGTGAAAAATTAGCCTACGCGCGAAATAAAATACAGAACATAAAACTGTTAAAATCAATTGTTGGAAACATGTGAATGGCACAAAAAAAGTGCAAAACCTATCGATGTGATAAGTGAAAAGTTAACACATATAAAAAACTGATCGACGGAACAAGATAAAACAAAATTAAAACATAATTAAAACATATAATTGCTAAAATTATGAAAATTATAAAAATTGCAAAGCGAAAAATGGTAAATTAGCCCAATTGCTGATCCAGCCCGTACGTTATTGTATAGTTTGACTAACAGCAGACCGCTATTTTTTTATTATTTTAATTTAGTTTAGTTTTATTCGGAGTTGCATTTTCTTTTTCTTACACCTTAATGTGTTTTTCTGCGGACGCGTGGGGAAATTGGAACAGAGAATTGAAGCTCCAAAAGATTTTTTCGGAACAATTCATATTATTTAAAAAATTTTTCGTCAAACAAGAGCTTCAATTGTCTGTTTCTGCGCAACGCGTAATGGTGTTAGCTTAGTTCGACATTCAACTAAATTTCTTTTGAAAAGCCAAGCTGGATGTCCGATTGGGCTAATTTACCATTTTCCGCTTTGTAATTTTTATAATTTTCATAATTTTTGCAATTATATGTTTTAATTATGTTTTAATTTTATTTTAACTTGTTCCGTCGATCAGTTTTTTATATGTGTTAACTTTTCACTTATCACATCGATAGGTTTTGCACTTTTTTGTGCCATTCACATGTTTCCAACAATTGATTTTAACAGTTTTATGTTCTGTATTTTATTTCGCGCGTAGGCTAATTTTTCACCTTTCCATGTTTATATTTTAAAAAATACTTCCATGTTAATATTTTAAAAAATACTGCGTTGAACTATTTCTTGAAGCCACAGCTCCTGGTAACATTTTGGCGAGCTCACTACAATATTTCTTCCCATTATATATATAAAGATAAAAAAATATGTAAATAAGCTTCATAATATAGTTTACTAATAAGTTTTGTTGGTGATGAATGATCGGTCTCCACCTTTTAGTTCGGGCGCCACTTGTAGAGTCGTTAGAGTTTTTAATGTTGGAGACGTGAAAACTCTGCAGTGGCCTTGCCGAGGTTCTAACTACGGATGTCCCTAATACGCAGCGAGTATGCTTCCAGTTGCACCACAAAGGGGAAAGAAAAGAGAAATTACCATATATATATATATAAAGATAAAAAACATGCAAATAAGCTTTATAATATAGTTTACTATTTGGGGATTTCCTTTACATATACTAAAAGTAGTAATAACTTTTCTGTCCTGCGCCATTTCTAGATTTCTTTACGTCACATTGTAAGGATCTTAAGTTTTACTAACGTTTATTTTATTTTAAATCTTTACTATCACTTCTTATTTTCTACTTCCGGCCAGAATTATAAGCGTGAAGGAGTTTATGCAAAGTTGTCTGGCGAACGCCAAGTATTTAAGTGTGGCCTTTTTGCCAAGCAAAAGAGAGGAAGCCGTGAGTTCGAAGCAGGCCGCTTACCTTAGAAGTTACGCAGTTGCTACTTTGCCTTCCAGGCCAGAGGTTTTAATCCTCTTGATAAATTAAACGTATTGTAGTGTTCACAGTCTCTGTGCTACATACGCTTTCTGTTATTATAAGGCCAATCTTATTCTAAAGTTAAATTAGAGTTTAGTTTTATTTTGATATCTTTTAAGTTAGACCCCGAGTGGAGGGTCATTGTATTCCGGAGTACGGAAGTCATTGTATATAAAGAAAAAATAAAGGGTTTTGTATACCCTTCGTCTGTATCCTGTCTACTTACTACAATTAGTGAACATAGCTTTAGTAAGCTCTCTGTTCTAGTCAGGTCATTGTATGTTTCCGAAGAAGGTTAGAAGAAACATTGAACCTGATAGTGGCGCCCGACGAAGAATAACCATGGCCGAGTTTCAAGAAGAACCTGTGCTGCCTGCAGAAACAGCTCAGAATCCAGAAATGCCAGCTGCCGCCCTGGAAGGATTTGGGTATATTGTCCAGACCATGCGCGCTTCGATGAAACCAGAAGCAACGTTTAATGGAAACTCACAGGTAACCAGTTTTTTGGAAAAATTGGATGACCACTTCATGCTCTACCCCGTGCACGAGTTTCAAAAAGTTACCTTAGCTACCAGCGCTTTGAGGGGCCAAGCGCTTAACTGGTTCAAATGTATCGGCAGAAGTCTCTTGGGTCAAGCAGGAAGTCCCACCTATACCTACGAAAATTTCAAGACTGCCCTACTAAAAGCCTTCCCTGTTGTAAGGGATCGTGCGAAATTAGAAACAGAACTTTTCAGTATATATCAACAAAGAATGGAAAACATCTCCAGGTTTATTTTAAGAAAAATTCACGTTTTCAAGCTCTTGTATGGAAACCGTCCGGATCCTGAAATAATTCAAGTGATTTTGCCGAGGTTACTACCCCAAGTGCAAGACTTTATTGAATTGAGAAATCCGACTACACTGGAAAAATTATTTGAGCTAGCAATCCAGTTTGAAAGTAGAAGAACGGCGGACGTCGAAAGAAGACGCCAATATCAACAGCGAAACCAATTTGGTACGCCAAGACTACAGCAAACTCAAGCACATGGCTACGGAGAAAAAGCGAATCAGTGGGCAAGGAAACCTGAGCATTCAAAAACAGCCGGCGAACGTCGACAGTTCAATAGCAACCCAGGAAAAAAGTCTCAAGGCCAGTGGAGAAAGAAGGAAAGCACCGAAAGAAAAAATAATTTAAACTAAAACGGATTTCTGCTGACGAGAGGGTGCGGAAATCCGAAGGCCACGAAAACCCCTCTTCCTACAAGTTAAATACAGTAATGGTGAAAAATTTAACTCTTCCGAAGATTGAAGTCTTGGTAAATAATATCCCGGCCACCGCACTCCTGGATACCGGCGCGCAGTGTTCCTGTGTGGCAGAAGTCTTTTTTAGAAAGTATTTTCGCAAATACCGCATATATAATGCGGATAATACAACAGTATTAGCGGCGCAAGGAGAACAATGTAAGTGCGTAGGTAAAGTACCTTTGTACATCCGTATCAAGGACGAACAAGTAAAGGTGATGTTTTTTATAGTAAAGAATTTGCAAGCACACTTAATACTAGGAATAGACTTTCTTTCAGACGCACAAGCTACACTGGATTTTAATGAAGCGTCCCTTAAGCTGACAATGAAACCAGTGCGTGAAGAAAAGGCTGAACCGCCAAGGTTAAATCTCGACCACCTGCCTAATGACGAGCAAGATAGAATCCGACAAGTGGTAAGTGAATTTGCTTCCTTATTTAGTGATATTCCAGGATTTACCCAGGTTACTAACCATAGTATTGACACCGGAGATGCATTGCCGGTTCGTCAAAAACCATACCGGTATGATAAGAATAAGGAAAAAATTATAGAATGGCATATTACCGATATGCTACGTAAAAAGATCGTAACACCTATCTCAAGTAGTTATGCTAGTCCGGTGGTTTTATGTAAGAAAAATAATGATTATCCTTTGGAGCATCCAAAAAGGTGGAGATTCGCTATTGATTACCGTAAATTAAATTCCATAACGAAATATCCGGTATATCCCTTACCGATTATAGAAGAAATTTTAAGGAACATAAAATCAACCAAATTTATGACAACTTTAGACTTAACGAATGGTTATTTTCAAATAGGGATCAGGCCTGAGGACGTGCCTAAGACTGCTTTTATAACCAAGTCTGGCACTTATGCATTTTTGCGAATGCCGTTTGGCCTTTCAGGCGCCCCAGCAACATTTCAGCGATGCATGGACATTGTGTTAAGACCTGTTCTCGGAAAGTCCACATTTATCTATTTAGACGATATCATTATTACTAGTGATAATCTAGACCAACATGTACAGGATTTAAGACAGGTGTTTTCTTTATTAAATGAGGCCGGTCTAAAAGTTAATGTCGAAAAATGCAAATTTCCAGCCCCTGAATTAAAATATTTAGGTTACAAAATATCGCAAAAAGGGATCGAGACAGATGAATCAAAAATAATCGCTGTACAAAAGTATCCGACTCCAAACACGGCAAAGAAGCTCTCTTCTTTTCTAGGACTTTGTTCATATTATAGGTCCTTTATAAAAGATTTTGCGGCTATCGCTGAGCCGTTGTTAAAATTAAAAAGGAAAAAGGCAAGATTCTCGTGGACGGCCGAAGCCAATAGTGCTTTCGAAAAATTAAAACAAGCATTAACGCAAGCCCCTGTGTTGAAATTTCCTGAAAAGGATGAAAATTTAGAAATTTCAGCGGATGCTTCGGATTATGCGGTAGGAGCGGTACTTTCGCAAAATCAGCAGCCAGTAGCATTTTTTAGCCGAACTTTAAATCAAACACAAAGAAACTATTCCGCGACCGAGAGAGAGGCACTTGCAGTTCTGTTAGCAGTGCAAAAGTTCCGAGTCTATTTTGGAAAGGCGCCGATAACAGTATATTCTGATCATGCGGCGGTAACTAGATTGTACTCTGGAAAAAATTTATCCCCAAGGTTAATAAGATGGGCACTCAAGCTGCAAGAATATAATCTGGTAATCAAGCATACCCCCGGAAAGGAAAATATCGTAGCAGATGCCCTGTCACGAATTAAATTAGACGAACAGGGTAATACCGTAAAAGTTGCAATGCTGACAGCGTGTACAATAAATTCCCGAGAAACTGTAATAACCGAACTGGGTAAGGATCCTGAGTTTGGAAGTATTTATGAGTATTTGAAGGATCCTGAAAATTTTAGCCACCAAGATATTGTGGCGATAAGAAATAGGGCGGCCCATTACGAACTAATAGATGGTCTATTATTCTACACAAAAACTACGAATTCCAACAACGAATTTCGACCTGTTATCCCAGCTAGTCTTAGATTAAATATCCTGCAAGAGCTCCATGACAGCCCTTTAGCTTCTCATGCTGGTATTCGAAAAACTACTCAACGCGTACGCGAGGCAGTCTACTTTCCTGAACTGCAAAAGTTAACAAGGGCGTATGTCCAGTCCTGCCCAACATGTCAAGCCGTTAATTATATTAATTTCCGCCCGGCCGGGTTTCTAAATAGTATTAAATCCGAATTTCCAAATGAAATAATCGGCATCGATTTATTGGGCCCTTTCCCAAAAAGTCAGTTAAACAAAAGTCGCTATCTCCTTGTTATAGTTGATCATTTTAGTAAATGGACCGAAATTGTTCCCTTAAAACGAGCCTCCGCGAAATTAGTTACCGATTCTATTTTAAATAAATATATTTTAAAATACGGGGCGCCCCTAAAAGTTATATCGGATAATGGTCCTCAATTTGTAAGTAATATATTTGAAGACATGTGCAAAAAACTGGGCATACGTCATTTAAAAATGGTCCCGTATCGGCCGCAATCAAATATAGCGGAACGGGTCAACAGAAATATAGTGAAAATTATCCGTAGTTATGTTAAAAATTTTCATAAAAGCTGGGATAACTATGTCAATGAATTTGCTTTCGCCCTTAGGACCGCAAAACATGATACAACGGGCAAAACTCCTGCTGAGTTATTTCTAGGCAGAAAGGTTATAACACCGTTAGATAAACTATTTTATGTGCAACAAAGAGCCCCAGAATTTAAAATGGGTGATATAGAAAAACTAATAAAAGAAGCAAAAAAGAATACGGAAGTAGCACAAAGAAAACAAAAATTGTATTATGACTTGAAACGACGGGGAGTAACTTATAAAGTAGGGGATGAAGTACTAAAAATTAAGCATTCACTTTCTTCAGCACCAGAAGATAAAACTGCCAAATTTTTTCCACGCTTTGAAGGACCATATGTTATAGAAAAAATAACTCACGCTGTTGTAGTATTAAAGGCAAGAAATGGTGAAACCTGTTCCGCAAACATTGACCAGATAAAACCATTCTATGACCGTAATAAAATGCAAATCTTTTCAGATCTTTTGCAGGATCCGGTACGGCAGACACCGCAGGTACAAGTTCCAGAGGTGGGAAAACGACAAGTACAAGGGCAAGCCAATGAGAGACAGAAGCAAGTGAAAAGAAAATTGCCCCGCGGAAAAATTGAAGGTACAAAGAAAAAGAAGCCGTTCCACCGTCCAAAAAACAGAGTTCACGAACACCCCCAGAATGAAGAAGGGAGAAGGACGACGTATGTGGAAAAGACCGGGAGAAAGGACGGCAACTATAACCCGGCTGTGAAACGGAAGATTGACTCATCCGACAGAACTCTCCGCAGCAAAAGTCGCCGAACTGCGGAAGGGCCATCAGCGGCGGAGGAAAAAGTACAAGAAAAATTTGAACGGCCAACAACGAGGTCCAAGCAGGATCACGACAGAAGTTTCCCGGTTCCACCAAGACCAGCTGCCTTCAAACGGCCAAGACCACAAGCAGAGCACAAAAGGAAGATGTTCAAGGGTGGCCGTAGTGGTGAAAAACGGAAGCTTCCAGAGGAAAGCACTGAAGGGCGAGCCCGTACAAGAAGGAGAATCAACCAAGCTACGGTCTGCAGCACCTTTAAAGATTGGGCCCAGAAAAGGATGTCTGAATATTACAAAGATCTCTGGAAGGAACCAGAATTGAATAAAGCTCCTGTTTTGATGCAGTACAGATGAAAAAGAAAAAAGATTGTTGTATATTCCGGGAGCTGCTATTGTAACAAATTTCTTTCTTTTAAAATTTTCTAGTTTCTAGCTAAGTTATGATTGTTAAAGGTTGGCCTCGCGTTAGTTTCTAGAGCTAAAAGTTTTCAACAAGGTCGTTTTAGACCTCAGTTTCAAACTAATTAACTCTGGCGGGAAGTATGTAAGGATCTTAAGTTTTACTAACGTTTATTTTATTTTAAATCTTTACTATCACTTCTTATTTTCTACTTCCGGCCAGAATTATAAGCGTGAAGGAGTTTATGCAAAGTTGTCTGGCGAACGCCAAGTATTTAAGTGTGGCCTTTTTGCCAAGCAAAAGAGAGGAAGCCGTGAGTTCGAAGCAGGCCGCTTACCTTAGAAGTTACGCAGTTGCTACTTTGCCTTCCAGGCCAGAGGTTTTAATCCTCTTGATAAATTAAACGTATTGTAGTGTTCACAGTCTCTGTGCTACATACGCTTTCTGTTATTATAAGGCCAATCTTATTCTAAAGTTAAATTAGAGTTTAGTTTTATTTTGATATCTTTTAAGTTAGACCCCGAGTGGAGGGTCATTGTATTCCGGAGTACGGAAGTCATTGTATATAAAGAAAAAATAAAGGGTTTTGTATACCCTTCGTCTGTATCCTGTCTACTTACTACAATTAGTGAACATAGCTTTAGTAAGCTCTCTGTTCTAGTCAGGTCATTGTATGTTTCCGAAGAAGGTTAGAAGAAACATTGAACCTGATAACATGGCTTGCATAAACTCTGATAATGTAGTTAATTCGAAACTTGAACTCAAAATTTTAAGAACTGAAACCTTTTTAACCTAAACAAAAACTTTCTTTTGGTGAGCTTTCATATTGGGTAATTGCGTATTTTAGCTTCTACGTCTGCTGCCGCTTCGAGGCTGTTTCACTGTGCTCCCTTCCTATCGCAGCCACTAATATCAAAAATGGAAATGTCTTTCCCTTATTCAACACTGTTTCTCGTAAATGTGACGCAACTCACTGCATATTTCTGCAACAGAGCAATCCAATGACAGAGTTGGCAGGGATGTTGATTTTCCCAGTGTTTATTATTAAGTACGACAGAGATAAACATGATCAGACAGGTTGCCAATTCATCACTTATATATGATATACTTGTGCAATCCAACAACACGTATTTAGTCATTTTTTTAATCATCCCTTTTTTTGGACACATTTGTCGTGCTATTTATTGTATACTAGCCGCTACGAAAGCAAGAGAGCTTATTCATTCACTAGCCTTCGTCTGGCTTTTAAATGTACCGTAAAAATGCCTACAGGGAACACCAAACATTAAATTTAAAACCTGCACAGAATTTTACTCTGCAGAACAACTTTATTAAAAAAATCCATAAAATGTGTTACATATTAAAAAAATTAAAATGAAATAAGCAATAGCCCTTAATATGAATATTAATTATCCTAATAAATAAATTAACCAACTTCCCGTTGCAAAATCCTAAGAATTCAAATGATATAAAGGAAGTTAAGAACTTTGTTTCCTAAAAAAAGAAGTGCAAAACTTTTCAATATCTTAAAAACAGTGAAATAAGCAATAAATAACATGGGAAAAAAACATGAAAAACAAAAAAACTCCGCAAAAGAAAGTATAATTAATAATATTTTATCTCATATTTTCAACAGTCAGCAGTCCAGTATGCAAAGCATTGAATGAAAAACTGTTGCCAAAACCACATTTCTAAAAGAATGAAGCTATTCAAAATGATACGATTTCTTCAAAAAAGATAAAATAAAAAAAATATGCTTCGAATTTTTAAAAAATTGCTTTGAGCTGCACTGGTTCTTGTCTAGATGCACCTATGTACCAAATTTCGTAGCCCTGGTAGCTTATGCACAGCACAAACGAAAGACACACACACACAGACAGACTCTTACTTTCATTATTATGTAGAGATTGTTAAAAAGAACTAAATCCTTACTCAGTCTTATCCCAAGAAATAAAAATTTCTTAGACAGCTCTATACTGCTTTGGCTTTTCATTTGGTTCTTTCATTCCTTGGCTTTTGATTTATGGAAAATAAAACTATTGTTACGAATTTTGTACTTAGATAGATAATTTCAGTAGAATTACAAGTAAAATTGCTGTATTTCTTTTGTAACATGAAAAATCTGAAGAGAAGCTATGCCGGAAAGGAAAGAGTACAGGGACAAGTGCGTTTAACATTGAGTAAATGGGTGTCTCTGGTAAATGCGTATCTGGGGATAAATGGGTAATGTCTGGTATTTAATCCTGCGAACCTTAAAGGTATATGCAGGGCTTATTGAAACTACTAATTGATTTAAAATCAACCACCATACTGTACTCGTTACTGGCCGGAAGATCCATTAACCTCACCAACAAACTAAAATACTTTATTAATGAAACAACTTGTTACAACAAAAAATATAATAATACATAATTTTTAATCAAATTAAAATTAACATATTCCTAATTTAGGGAATAGAACATTTTTCCATATAATAGTACAACATATAACAAATGACATCCTTGTCGTAAAAAGATTATTTGTACAACAATGTATAATCTAATATAAGTTTTTATAATACACAGAGACCTTCCGACAAAATGAATAACTTTTTCAATTTGTTTTTAACATTTTTAAACATAAAAATTTATAATTGTTAATAATAATTCATAATCCAAAATTATTCACCATTTTTTTTTCTTTTTCTTTCTTTTCCTTCCTTTTATTTTTAAGAGAACATTACCCATAGTCAGTTCTTCTTATTATAAGATCCATTTGTCTTCTAAAACAGGAACAATTTTTATCTAAGCTTGAATGCTTAGTTTCTAAATCTAATTTATATTTATTGTTCGCTTGTACGCAATTAATGCATTCAGGTTCATTTTTGCATTCCCAATAATTGTGTCCTTTTTTCGAACATTTCCCACATATCAAATCTTTATCACATTTACTTTGAAAATGACCATACTCTTGACATTTAAAGCATCTTACAACATTTAGATATTCTTTTACTGTGATTCTATACCATTTCAAATTAATTTTATTTTGGTTCATAATCGGACCAAACTTATCTGGTTGAATATTTGCTACCCAATGTACTTTTTGATTTTTAGCTTTTATTTTGAACAAAAGTTCAATTCCGCCATTTTCAAATATTTGATTTTGTCTCTTAATTGCTTCCAAAATTTCACCTTTATCCAATTCTTCTTCCACATTATACAATATAATTTTAGGTTGTTTCTTTTTAGGAGCTTTTACTTGAATTTCATCTCTTAAAAGAGAATTCGTTTTTATTTCTCGTTCGAATGAAACAATATCTTCTTTTTTCGAACATTGTACAACCAATCCACCATTATTCACTTTTCTAACATTTTTAATACCAATCTTCAACTCAACTGGATCAATAATTTCTACCACTTTTGATTTAACTTCTTCAGAAGAAGTTCCTTTTTTACTTGGATACAGTAGAACAACATGTTCTTCTATTTTCTTAGTTTTTCCTTTATTCTGCTACGTTTTCTTATCACTTATTTTCTTCTGTTTTAAAACCTCAGCAAAAGATCTTTCATATTGTGGTTTCTTGTCCAATATTTCTAATTTTCCTTTTAAATTTTCGATCTCCAATGCTTGAGATACCAAATAACTAAACAACACTTCTTGTGTGTTAAAAACTTTCTTTCTTATTGCAATTGTAATTCTACTTGCATCTTCCAAACAAGTCTCTAGCTCGCTAATTATAGTCCAAGCTTCTTCGATCAAATCACTTTGCACAACAGTCTCTGTCTGAACTTTCTTATCCATTGTCAATCTCTTTTGGGGTTTGGATTTAGACCACCTCCCTTAGGAGGTGGAGCCCTCAGACCACGACAAGGTAGCAAACCCCGGGAAGTGTTTTTATTGATTATCAAAATTTAAGTATAAAAATACTTTCCAATAATAAACGCTTTTCCAATTCAATCAAAATGAGCCAATAACTTCCCCTGAGGGGATAAATGGGTAAATGGGTTGGCGAGATATCGCCAAGCTGACAAAAGTTTTGGCGACTTTTTGTCGCCAAATGTGGCGCCCATTTGGTGACATTTGGGGCCGGTCCCTGTATCACTGTAATATGCATTGAAATTGAATAAATGTAATTGAAGACTATGTTAGCTGCAACCGTAATTCCACCCTCCTATTGCTTTCTAGTAATTTTAAGAAGCAGAAAGTACCAGAAATATCTCAGCGGCCGGATGAAAACTAGTTGAGGCCGAAGAGAGAGCATCTGCTCTCAGTCACTTAGTTATTGTTGTTGCGAGCATGAGCTCCACGTGAACTCAAATAATCCCAGTTGGCTTTCTCTTTAGATGTGCTTTGTATTGCACTGTGTTTAACGTTCTTAGTTGTTTGATGAGTAACTAATGATTGTACTATGTGATGCTACAAACACCTGTACGAGAATTTCTATGGAAAATTTAAGAACATTAAAGTGTTTCTTTTGATTAAATAAGTTTTATTAACCTATCATCGAATCTGTGTTCATTCAATCTATTACGCACCCGTACGTACGCAACAGTCTCTTTTTTATACATATTATGATTTTTCTCTTCTGTAATATATAATGATTCACAGGTGCATAGAATAAATTTGCTAACGTCATAAAGTAGCTTTTGTACTTAGATTTGTATCTTTGTAAAAAACACTCACCCTAGCCCCCCCCCTTTTTTTTAGATTTATATTCTCAGGCCATTTTTTAGTTCCTATTTCATTGCTTAACTTTTTTAACCTCTATTTTATTTCTGTTTATATTTCCTAATACTTCTCAGTCTCTGCAATTTAGCTTTTAAAGGTGCGTTTAATACATATTATCCATCAATTAATTTGATATTTCAGAAGCGTCTCTAGCCTGGTATAAGACACTTGTTGAGACGACGCAAACGCCTCAGACATTGCATGCATCATAATTGCATGACTAGAATATAGCCACGTGCCCTTTTTATTTTCTGCTTAGTGCGACTCCTCCATGCATGTAATCTTATCCACTCATGGCAGTTGATGGTTAACGGCAGCCGTTAGAAAGAACCTCCCACGCTTATGAGCTATTTTTAGCGAATCTTCCGCCCACGGATCTTCCTACTTGATTCTTGATGGAATGGGATAAAAAGGGGTGTGTGAGGGATTTCGGTGCATTCCTATTTCAGGAATAATTTCCTCTATCTGTTATTCCTAAAGTTAGAAAGAAAGTTATAGGAAAGATTTTCCGTTAGGAGAAAGAAGAAGGCAAAAGCACGAATTTAATTGTAATCAGGGATTTGAACTTCTGGTGAAATGTCAGAGTAGGATTCGATTGCTCGCTGAGGTATCTTTCTCTTTCCAGAAGGAAATGCCAAATGTGAATTGCGCTTTTTCTTTTAAAAGTCTTTATTGCTTTTTAACTATTTGACCTTAAGTTATCGTTTCAGATATGAGTTTACATATTGTAAATTAAATTTGTTTTAAGCTTCCCTTATGCTTACAAAATAACTTTGTTTGTAACTGTAACTGTTAAAGTTAATCAAAACTCGCATATTTGTCTAATTAGTTATTAACTTGAATAAACTAAGCTAAAAAAAATTTCTCCTGCTCTGCAATAATTTCTCAGAATAACTAAATTTTAAACTTTATGAACTGGCCACTCCAGTAAGAAATCTCTATACCAATTGCACTGTTAGAAACTGCTCGTTTCATGCTTGCATCTTTCCCTCAACTCCTGTTATAACCGTCGTCTGTAGTCAGGGGCGTAGCTAAAGGGGGGCAAGGGGGGCATCTGTCTCCGGGTGCAGGATCCAAGGGGCGCCAAACTGATGTTACATTTTAGAATTAAATGTTTTCCATTCTTGGCAAGCAGTAGGGGGCGCGAAATCTTCAGTTGTCCCTGGGCGCTGAAAACCCTAGCTACGACTCTGTCTGTAGTTCAACCATCTCAAGCGCAACCCTGGTTGGCATTCTGCCAAAACATATAGACTCGTCCAAAAGGAGCGGTATTACTTGCTGCGACGTGAAAGGTCCTCTCTTTTCCGGAAAGACCTATGCTGGAGGGAAAGAAAGTCCCCCCTTCCACCCTATTTTGAGAATAATTCGGTCCGAATGGAGCATGGGCGTTTGCGCTCATGGTCGCGGATGAGGCGGTCGAACTATATTTAGTTCCTTATCTGTACAGGTTAGGTTTTTCCTAAGTTGAAGGGGTTATAAAGTTCTAGTTGATTAACGTGTCCTTGGCTACTAGAACTTTAATGAAGTGTCTGGCAACACTTCGCTGGTCTTCTCGCAACTATAAGTCCAAAGAAGGGTTAAAATATTCTTTTATTCACTCACAAAAGTACTAATAGATGGCCTTTCTTGGAAAGCCTCCACTTAGACTTTAACTTAAGATAGAAAATATGAAACAAAACTAATTCTAACAAGCTAAACTTCAGACAAAACTGTAAAAAATAAGTAACCGAGTTGGCCCGCAATTAAACCTCAACCCGCAATTAAAATCGAAATCTGGAAAAAAATTGGCATGTCATTTCAGAAAAAGCTCGGTTTAATGTCGAAACACTTAAATTAGGATATATCTAATATATATCCTAAGTCGCGCTTTTGGGACATGAAAACGCAAATTGAGTTTCGTCAATCGGCTCAGTAGAACGAGAGATATAGAACTGCCCCCCCTTTTTTTTTTTTGAAGTCAGTGGTTTCCAGGCATTTTAGATTTGCAACGCCTTTGGAATATCGGAATTCTTCCACGTCGCCCAAAGTCTGAACTTAGGCTTACCTAACCGTCATAATTTTCTGTTTACTTCTCTTTTACTGTAGTTCTTGTAAGCGAGATTATAAGTAATTAACATATTAAACAAATAAACTATTCATATGTAGACTGTATATGAAACACCAAAAATGTCTATATCTAAAACATTAAATAACTTTTACTGTAAGTTTGTAATTCTCTAAAATTAATTCCTCTAAAAATTAATTATTTCGTAATGTGAACTTCAGAGAAGAGAGATGATATTTGATATTTTTCCAACATTTGTCGATATATGCTTGTACTGCATTTCCTTCCTCATTATCACGTGTCTTCTTTGTGTAATTGGAAGCACGTCCAGAACTCCGTATGTTAATTTAAGAGATTTCCGTTGAGTTCAGCTACGATAATAATAGAGTAATATCTTAAAATACCCTTTGAAGATCATAAATATATACAGGGTGATTTGCTGTTACACCAAGAAACTTGCAGGGTGTGTAGGGGGTACACTCGGAATCACATAGCTATGGAGCAAAGAAGCAGAGAAAAAGAACAGAAACAGCAACACATTAATGGGAGAGAAAACTTTATATTGAAAGGTTGTACTACAACAGGTGTTCGAAATTACGACCAGAAGTCGTCTGGCAGGCCTGACAGCGGTGCTGTATGGAATTGCTTAGGTTCGGGAAGATTTCTGTCATGTCACGTATCCTCCCAGCAGCTCCAGATATTCAAGCGTCGAGGTCTTCAACTGAAGAAACGGGCATCTCGTACACCCAATTCTTCATGACATTCCAGAAGAAGTCATGCATGATAGGTCCAGTGATCTGGCAGGCCAATGACCGGGCCACTACGACCTATCCACCGCAGTCCAAAGGTTACATTAAGGAGTTGGAAGAAGTCAATCGAGTAATGTGGAAGTACCCCGTCATGCTGGTACCACATTGGACATACACCGGACCTATCATGCATGTATTTCTTCTTATGGGGTCACATGAAGGACGTGGTGTACGAGACGCCCGTTCATTCAGCTGAAGACCCCGTCGCTAGAATATTTGTAGCTGCCGGGAGGATACGTGACATGCCAGGAATATTCCACAACGTAAGGAATTCCATACAGCGCCGCTTTTAGGCCTGCCAGACGATTTCTGGTCGTAATTTTGAACACCTGTTATAAACCTTTCAATAAAATGTTTTCTGTTCCATTAATGTGTCGCTGTTTCTGTTCTTTTTCTCTGCTCCATAGCTCGCAACTACGGCATTTGCGACCCTGCATGCCTATGTGATTCCGAGTCGTCTCTGTACCCCTTACACATCCTGCAAGTTATCGGTCTGGTAGCTAATCCCCCCTGTATATGTATAAGATTAAATTTAAGAAGTGAAAAAAGTAAGATCACCTTATCTAGGAAAAAAATGTAGGGAGAATACTTAAGGGGTCTTAAAAGTAAAAATGGAAATTTAGATAAGTCAAAAGGTCTATTGTACTGGATGCAAATACTGTCAAAACTTTGGTGAGAAACCTCAAAATTAAAGAAGTAATTAAGAATTAACACGCGAAAAAGTAAACAAACATATTAAAAAATTAATCACTCCTATTTAATGTTTCAAACAGAACTTTTCAAGGGGTAAGTATTCAAAACGTTAAAGCGTTGATTAGTGTTACTTAATGTGAGACGAATCATGTTTCGTTCCTCTCAATATTGTAAGACATCAAACTGTTGTAAATTAATTTGTTTTTGAAAAATTAAATCTACGTTGTTTCGTGCTGCTGAAGAGCTTCCCCGACATGTTATCCTATCTCGAATTAAAATTAAAGTAAGAATGAAAAGTTTATTAAAGTAAAAAAGTACTAATAAAGCAAATAAACGTAAAACACAGAAAATCAAAAAACTTATAAAAATTCAGCAAATTGCAAGAAAAACCAGTAAATCTGTTACAAACTAATTCTGAAAATGTTATATATATTAATTTCTCATACCTTATTTGTGTTGTGCTGCCGGGGCAACAGGAATGAGACAAAATTTTGGAATATAAAGTGATACGTTACTAAGCATCCATCTCACAAGTGTTCCTCCTGTACCTCTAGGAGAAGCCCTATTTATAAATATGTGTGCGTCATGCTGCTCATCCAATCAGCGATATTAATTGAAATCACGAGGTGACGCTATCTTCTCATCACGAGTGTTCTTAAGGACTTTATGACAGATTTATGAGTTTGGCGATTTGGCGGGCGCCAACAGGTTAATATAATTTATAATAAAGAAAGGATTTCGCCAAAATTTAGGAACAGGGATACAATTTAGGTAGAGAATCGCCAACACATTGTTAGGGAATATGATTAGAATTTAATTTAATCAATTGATTTAAAAATATCACTACATATATATATATATATTAGTTATGTAAAACAAACAGGAAGTCAAACTTAGAAATTAAAAAAAGTCTGTCTCGTAAACTTAAAGTCCTATCTAGTTTTTATTAAATAGTTTGTAAAAATTCTGTACTGTGTACCTTAAGTTGCAGTTGAATGTGAAGAATCTTAAGAACTAGTAAGCGAATAATCGCTTGAGTTCATGAGACAGTAAGTAAAAGTTGGAAAGGGTTAGAAGACCCTTTATCATTCAAATAATATTTTGTAAGTATCATGTTAATTTTATTAACAGTTGAATTTTGAGTTAAACTTCCTTTCCTATGGCTTCTTAATTTCAACTTACCGCGTTCGGCCAGAACGTAGTTTTAGAATCACGTCTGAATGCTAATGAGGAAGAGTGGTATTTAACCGCGAAGTTCTTCGGTCTTAGAAAAAGAGTTACCAGGTATCGTCCGCCTTTTGGGGCTACTCTCTCGTAAGCTATTATCACGCTCGGCCGTACTTTAGGTCCTTGATAGCTTCGTAGTCAATTAGCCTTAAGGGGCCAACTCTGTTAGAATTTTGATAGCTTCGGCTATATCTCTTTAGTTAAGATTAGTTTAGATTAATTCTTAGTTTCTTAAGTTCAAACCCAAGTGTCGGCTTTATTGTACAACTCCCAGACGGAGTTCTGTTAAATCTTATTTGAATAATAAAGGGTCTTTTAACCCTTTCCAAGTTTATTTATTGTCTCACGAGCTCAAGCGATTATTCGCTTACTAGTTCTTAAGATTCTTTACTTTTAATTGTAACTTAGAATTACACAGTGGGGAATTCTACAATTTAACAGAACTCCGTCTTGGAGTTTTACAATAAAGCCGACACTCGGGCTTGAACTTAGGAAACTAAAAACTAAACTAAACTAATCTGAACTAAAGAAATATAGCCGAAGCTATCACGATTCTAACGGAGTTGGCCCCTTAACGCTAATTGACTGCGAAGCTATTAAGGGCCTAAAGTACATTCGAGCGTAATAATAGCTTATGAGAGAGTAGCCTAAAAGGCGGACGCGAGCTAGCTAGAGAATATCTGGTATCTCTCTCACTAAAAGACAGTAGAACTTCGCGGTTGAATACCGCTCTTCCTCGTTAGCATTCAGACGTGATTCTAAAACTACGTTCTGGCCGGAAGTGGTAAGTTGAAATTAAGAAGCGATAGGAAAGGAAGTTTAACTCAAATTTAACTGTTAATAAAATTAACATAATCCTTGCAAGTTTTTTAAGGTTTTTACTCTTGTTTCCTCCGAAATATAGTACCGTTGACTTGCATGAATTAAAAAACAAACTCCCCCCCCCCAAAAAAAAAGAAAGAAAGAAAGAAAAGAAAGACTTTTACCGAGTGGTTTCCGTACTGGGTTATATTTAGGTTCATTTCATGCATTCATGAGACACCTAATTTTTAGCTCTTTTGATACTTCCAGACCACGTACTTTGCCAACTTGTTTTTCTAAACTACTCAGAGACATCTAAAGCAATTTCCAACGCATTTAAAAAAAGTAAAAGTTTTGGACCAATGTCAGAGCTTTTCAACAACCCAAAAAAATGTCTGAAGTAATTCAGATTTTAACGTCGCCCAAAGGCAGTTTTTATGCTTTCGCAGAACTCGAAGTTTATCATTCTTTACTTCAACGCACTCCTGCTTAGGCTCACACTTTTATTATTAAAAATCACTTTTTTCTGACTTAGGCCACATAAAATTCAATAGCGCAATAACAAAAATTTTAACAGCAACATATCTTTATTTTCGATAGAGTGTTAAAGTTGCCACGCATTTTTATTCAGTCTTTTCTCAGTTCATCATATCAATGTTCCATATTCTTAGTAATACGACTTACATTTTTTTTATTATTGGTTTTCCTCCTTTTATTTAATAAACATCACTTTCTTCACACTTATGCAGCATAAAATTAAGCAGCAAAATATTTAAAATATATCTTAAAAAGTATATATTTAAATTAATACAAAATTATGTAATTAACTTTAAAAATTATATAATTAAATTAATATTAATTAAAATTTAATATATACCTTCAAAAATTCCAGACAGAGTGTTAAGTGTTGCCATACATTTTTATTTTATATTTGCTATGTTATTTCTGTACAAAAAATGGTGATAACATTCGGCCAGTGGCATTCTTTTATTTGTGTTGCCATACATTTTTTTATATTCGCTGTACTATTTTTTTAAAAATAATACATGGCCATGACATTTATTGGCAACCTCTTTTTATTTATTAAATAACTAGAAAGCCCAGCGGTCATACGAAATGACCGCTGTTCTAGATATTATAAATTGTAATTGAAATGATTTGTGCAAATGTATCTGTTAATTCAAACTGAATTACACAGGGCAGGCGGCGAAGACGCCCCTTTGCTTACTGCCCCACGGGCTTTCCCCCTTCTACTTGCTTAATTGCTTAAAGTAGAATGCAATGAAGGAAACCACTGGCGGTACATTTCTTAAGAGCCACCGCTAGCTCAATAAATAAAGGTGATTTAAATAATAAAATGTTAATTCACATGTCAAAGATCTCTTTGTACGCAACATTTCTTGTGTAGATCTTTCCACCATTTTTAAGCTCACCTTGCAGAGGACCATCCATTATTTTTAATTTTACGTCCGTTCTTTCACGAACTCTTGAACAGGCAACATAAAGTTGACCGTGTCCAAATGCAGGTTCAGGTAAAAAAATGCCAACACGCTTAAGCGTTTGGCCCTGAGACTTATGGACGGTCATAGCAAAGGCAAGTTTTACAGGAAAGTGTCTACGTCTCAATTGAAACGGCAACCCTGCGCCGTGGCAACTTCAGCCCATTAGCTAGTACAGCTAAGCAAGCAAACAATAAACTATTGGCAACAAACAGACACTTAAGCCGCATATATATGTGGGGTGATGTAACATCATCTTCTCCGGCTGGCTCCCGGGCTTAGCGAAGCACACCGTTGGATTCTGCAGGTCCATGGCAGGCCATTTTGACCATTCGCGTCTTCTTGGGACTTTAATTAGCCGAGATATTAATTAAAATCTAATTTTCTCCTACGTTTTCCCTACATTTTCCCCTTTCTTTCTTGGGTTTTCCCTATTAGAGGGGTTTGGCTACGTGCCAAATTCTTTTTTCTGGAATATCTACGGAACGGCGCCGAATTGAAATTCGAGACGCGTATCCTCGGATTCCAAAAAATTCTCCGAATCCATCGATACAGTTTTCATTTTCGTGCGACTTTAATCCGGCGAGATATTAATTAAAGACTGCTGAAATGTTAATTTCCGCGATCATTTTTCCGAGTGGTAACGATAAACTATCGGCGACACACACTTTAGCCGCTTATATATATATAAAAGAATATATGAGCAAAGGGAAGATCGAGAATAATAGCATTCTTTTATTTGCGTTGCCATACATTTTTTTTATATTCGCTGTGCTATTTTTTAAAAATAATGCATGGCTATGACATTTATTGGCAACCTATTTTTATATATTAAATAATATGAGTAAAGGGAAGATCGAGAATAATAGGAAAATTGTAATACTAAAAATCGCATAAAAGCAAAAGCGTAATTTAAGAGGCAGCTGTAAATTTAAGGCAAATTAAGGGACGCTGGAAATAATTTGGGAATTTTTACAATTACACAGAATAAAATAATTGATAAAAACATATGGAAGTCCTGAGGGGGGGGAGAGGAAAACCTAATATCAATTGTATTAACTTTAAATGATCATGAAATATATATTTATATATTCTAGGGCTGGGAGAAGCATTTTATTTCTTTATTAATACTTCTTTTAATGTTACAGAAACAGGAGGTTAAGTGATGGCCTGGTGTTTTAAGACTTTTTCCATGGCAACGCTATTGTGAGCGGCACATTAAATTATTCACGTATCATAAAAAGAAGGAAATGCAATCTAGAAAAGATTTATCTTATCCCGGTTAGCTTTCATACTTTGCTTTTTCCTTCCTAGTAATAACGGATGTTTACCTTCTTTTTCGGCTTCCAGTCGAATTCTTATGCAAATCTTCTTAACGTTAAGCGATTCTCTTTAACAGAGATAGCGGAGAAGATGGGAGGGTAAACTTTTCTTAACGAGAATAATTTAGGCCTTCCACTTTTTCTTTCTTTTTTTTTTTTTTTTTTTTATGTTTGCTTTTTTTGTGGTTCGGAGTAATAAAAATGAAAATTTTGATTAGCGAGATGAGCGATCTGTTTTTCCTGCTGTTGTTGTTATTAATATGTTATCTTTATCAAAAAATATATTAAAATACCATCTTTACCAAAAATGTTTTTAGCAAACTGTTAAAAACAATTTAATATGTTATTTCTTTATACTTTTAAGAAAATATTTTGCATATGAATGAGTTTTAAACGAAATTATTCACGACAAATAATGTGAAAGAATTTCTTAAAATTTTTAATAGTTGTAATAAAAAGCATTCTATATTTGTTTATCATTTTTACAAAACAAACATACTAAAATAATAACTGCCTTAAAGCAAAAAATTCTAAATGAATCTCAATATATAGAGGAGACATCAAGTCAGAATGCATTGCTAAATGACCTGGCACTAATCATATCGCGCCATCAAGTTCGATATACTTAGCTGGAAAGCTGTGTAACTGCGCGAAGCAGAATGTCAGATTTAAATCAAAGTTGTAGCCCATGTTTTTAAAAATCTCAAACAGTAAATGTTGCTGCTCAAAAACTGAAAAATTTTAATTTCTTTTGAAATGTATAAGAAAGTTCCAGTAAATTTTATCTACATATTAGTGGATTTTCATCTGACCTACTAGCTGCTGATGCCTATGTTGTTAGTTTTCGAACTGTTTTCACAGCATACCAGATTAGTACTTTATTATTTATAGCACTGTTTCGGAAAGTTGCCGTCAATCGCTAAAAATCGCTGGTTAGTATAAACTTGTCGTTGTCTTGTTCAAGGAGTTAGCGCAGAGGAGTCAAATAGGACCAAAAGTTCCTGTGCGCTAGCTCCTCCAGAACAGCCGCAGCAACATCAATAATTTTTGAAGGATAGTGAAGTGAGTTGGTGCGAGGGAGCTATATCAGTACTAAAGAGCATGGTCAAAATAGCAGGACAGTCGAAGAGATTGTAGAGACATTAGGTTAATTGGCAAAGCTGGAGAGATGAAAAATGAGCAATCGCCTTCGCCGGGAATCGAACCACGGACCTCTGGAATACTGACCCAGCGTGCAGAACCACTACATCACGAAGGCACGCTAGGAAAGAGGGAGAGATACCTTATAAGATGCTTTCGAGAAAGATTCGATATCAATACAGTGAGGACAGCTATTATAATTTCGTTGACCATCAGAGGATATCTTCATTCCTTTCATGTGTTTGGTCCTCATTCTGGCTATGGTAATGGAAATGACACGGTTACAATTTAGGGCAGGAATGGAATTCTTCTTGATTGATTAGGAATTAAGTCGTGACCTTCGTGAATTTAGATGGCCTGGTCAGCTTCAAAGTCACGTGATTTGACGTCACGAAAGGCGTCTGAACTATAAGGTGCAGAGCGAAGGGTGTCTGAACCACCTTTCGCTCTGCACATTCGCTCTCGGACACCCTTCGCTCTCGGACCACCCTTCGCTGAACCACCCTCAGCTCTCGGACATCGCAAGCGAAGAATTCTTACTTGTGTGCTGTACTCTTACTTGTATTCTTACTTGTGTTAATGTGTGCTGTACATTAACGTTTAACTGTGTTTTTTCATTATTCATGTATTTTTATCACTAAATTTGAGTTAAATAACTTAAGTAAAGTAGTTATGCTGTTTCGGTTAATAGTTAATTACTGATACTTAAGTTTACTTATTTTTTTTAGTATTTGTTAATAAATATGGCTATGGACTTCTATGTAGAGCTAAGTCTTCTCTCATTCCTGCACGATGTTGCGTTCAAAGTTGCAAATCGAATTATGATAAAAACCAATGAATATATATATATACAGGTATTCAAGTTTCCAAAAGATACATTAAAACGGGATTTCTAGATAAAAAAATTCAAAATGAGCGTTGTATGTGAGAAATATTTTTGAGAAGATGATATCATTTGGTACGATTATTTATCGAAAAACGAAGGTACTGTTATTTAAGTTTGTAAAGGACACCCTAAATTTCAACGTTGCTTATCCATGCATTTTTTCTAGTTGTCCAAAATACTTATCTGATAATCCGACATCTCCGAAGATGAGCACAGAGGAAAAAAGAGCCAATAGGGATAACATATTTTTAATGAGTTTTTGAAAAAGCACAAAATTGCATCTTTTGAGGATTTTCTTCTTCATTGTGAAATAAACTAAACATCTCAGATGATTCCAATATAATTTCACATAAAATATGCTGATGGAAATTTATATTTTATGGCTCAGTTTTAATCTACAGCCTAAAATTGGAAAAATTATCTATGCATCACTTCATATGAATATAGCAGTGTTTCATGGACAAGAAGCTGTTAAAATGGGAGTATTTAAAATATATATTAAATGGAAATATTAAACTTACTTTATGGACTGAATTTAAAAACATTTATACTTTTGTCAAAAGAATAGTATTAAAAACATTAAAATCGAACTATAACTTACCAGTACATAACTAGGAAGCAAACGTTGAATAAAAATCCCACATGAGAACCTTACTTGAGGAATAGAACATTTTATTTTGGAACAAATGAAGATGAGTAATAAAAGTTAAAATGGCTAGAAGTAGGGTCTTTGCTTATTCGTTATACATTATCCCAACAGCCACCAAGCGCTAAAATCACTGAACACTGGTAGTTCCAACCTGCGTTCTAATCCAGGCGAAGCGACTGGCTGCAAAGGCATTTTTGTGATTTTCCCCATTTTCTTCCAGTTGGCCGTGGTTAAGTCTTCGGTTGGTTATTGCATCAGCATCGGTAAGGGTTAAACTGTTGGAAATTTGAAATTTATTTCGGGCGTCTTTGCGAGGCCATCAGCCTGTCCATTTCTGTAAATATCAACATGCGCTGGTATCCATTGTAGTGTTCAGGTTCTTCGGGCTACAGTAGTTTTGTTCATGTACATAATAATGTCCTGGGTAAGTTGAGCGTTGCCTCTTAGGATGACTTCGAGCGCAGATTTAGAATCAGAGAATAATACCAGGCCACTGGAGTTCTGGATTGCCTTGATTTATATGTAAAGTTAAATTTAATTAATGGAAGCATGTTTAAATATAAAGATCATATAGTTAAAAGATATAAAATATGAAAGAAATAAATACGTTTTACATTTATATTGTTTCCAACGTATTAAAGCTGTGCTTTGTAAGAATCTTATCTTTAATCGTATGTATAACAAAAATCAATAGGGATTATACTGCCGTTTGAAACGGTGCAAAAAAGAGAACATTACTTCGGAAGCAAATTTTTCTAGAAAATATTAATTAAAAATTAAATATTGGCATTTTAAATTTATTTGATGGTTTTTATTTCGACCGATTCTTAATAATATAAACTCATGTTAATCTCTACCTTCATACTATTTTAAACAGTAGCTGCTTATGCTACCAACCCCTAAAATATTTTTCAAAAATCAAAATATGTAATGATTTTAATGAATTCATCTAATGTAATTTCCCGGGTTCAGCTAGGAATTACTAACAATGTAAATGTAATCTAGAAAAGATTTATCTTAAATCCTGTTTAGCTTCGACACTTTGCTTTTTTTTTAGTCATAAAAAAAGCCGAAAAATAGGACATTTACCCTCTTTTTCGGCTTCCAATCGAATTCTTATACAAATCTTAACGATGTAGAGACATTCGGTAATTTGGAAGCAGGAGAATTGAAAAATGAGCAACGCCTTTGCCGAGAATCGAACCGCGGACCTCTGGAATACGCGCCCAGCGTGCAAACCACCACACCACGAAGGCATGCCAAGAAGGAGGGAGAAGTATCTTATAACGTAAAGCGGTTCTGTTTGAGAGAGATGTAGGAGATGATGGAAGGGTAAAGTTTATGTAGTAAAGGAGGGTAAAGTTCGTTTATTATTTTTTAAATAATTTAGTTTGTTAACCTCGAAGTGATTAAATTTGAAAAAAGAATGGTGAATGAAAGATTAAAGTATTTTGTTTCTGTCAGTGGCAACACATTGTAGAATTTCGGATAAATTGTCCATTTATCTTCACTCTAAAACTAAAAGAAACTTAATTTCTTCTTTTTTTTTAAAAAAAAAAAACAACCATAACAGCAAATACATTATTGACACTCTTATGTAACTGACTATGCCAACTCTCAAAACTAAACTTTTGCATTATTTTCATATTGCCAGATTTTACATCTAACAGATTAACGTTGTAAATACGCAACATATTTTGACCAGTGGAGGCACATTTCAATAAATCACTAAAATTCTGATTAAACTTGAAATATAAATCCCTTACCCTTTGCTGAGTGACAAAGGATTATTTTTAAGCCATTTAATTACTTTGTAAAAACAAAATGTCATTAAATTCCCACAAAATATGAAATAAATGAAAAGGAAAATCGAAATTCAAAATTCCGGCTTCAAAATGCGTATGTAGGGGTAAAGAACAAGGTGTGCTCAAAATTTAATGGCTCTAGGTGCTGTCGTTTTTTTATAATACAAACATATATTTGTACAGATTCTTCGTTATTTAGCAGTAGAGATAAAGGCTTAAAAGAGATATTGTCTAATCAAGATACAATAACACGCCGAACAAACACCAATTCAGAAGTCAAACAACAAAAATCAGCGTTATATCTTCAAATTTTCACAGGACTAGTTTCGATGGTTTTACCGAACAATCATCCTCATCTGCAAAAGCGCAAATGAAGGAGATAAGATATAATGAACCAGACTTCTCGGATTTCATTTCTCTTGCATCGAAATTGATGTGCTAATTTCTCTCACTCAACTGTGTTTAAAACAAACGCATTTTGTTTTCCAAAATAAATATTACAAGCTTAACTGAGCGATTAGCCAATGGAAGCCCCCTCAGTCCCATCCTGGCTGATATTTACATGCATTATTATGAATCAAAATTGTTTGAAACTTTAAACTTTCCGGTATGAATCCGCTACGTAGATGATACTTTCACCCTGTTCGAAGGTAATAAAGATAATTTAAATAAAGTTCTTTCAACGATGAATTCCATTGATCCTGCTATTCAGTTCACTTTTGAACTTGAGACTTGCAATTCTCTTCCGTTTCTCGACATTCTGGTCACATGTAACACATTCAACTTCAATACTACGGTTTACTGTAAGCCTTCATCGGTTTGCCTTCCACCACACTTCAAATCATGTCATCCGACTAAACAAAAGTTAGCTTCATTTTATTCCTATGTTTTCCGTGCTCTTGAAGTTTGCTCCTCGAAGCTATCCCTTGATGAAGAACTAAATTACTTAAAAGCAATAGCTATTGACAGGGGCTTTTCACCCAACATTATTAATCAAGCAATTAAAAAATTCTCCTCTTAACATACCAAAAGGCACACTCTTGTTTTAGGAGATTATGAAAATTCTGTTGTCATTCCCTTCTTGCCATCAATTAGCTATAAAGTTGCACGTATTTTGCAGAAATTTAACTTTCGGGTTGTTTATTCTCCCATCAATAAAATTCCGAGTTCCATACTCAAGGACCCCATTCTGGATATGAATTCTTGGGGTATTTACAGGATTCCTTGCCAGTGTAGTTTAATTTACATTGGCCAAACTAAGACAGCCTTAAAAGGAACACGAGGAATATGTTAGAAAAAAGAAAACACAGAAGTCTTCTGTTGCCCAATATGGTTAGTCCGAAAATCACACTTTCAATTTTTCTGCTGCCAAAATTATTCAAATATCATCTTCCATTGGTGAACTCGATTTTCTAGACACATCACACATTCAAAAAAATCTATCTGTTCTAGTTAACGACCCTAATTCCAATCCATCTTTGCCTTCATCCTTTAAAGAAATTATGTTTTAGTTCTGGTTTCATCAACAGATGGCGCCAGTAGCTTATCTCCTGTCCAGGTTTTCTTATCTTATCATTATATCTTATCTCGTTCATCTGCGCTTTTGCAGCTGAGGATGATAGTTCGGTAAAAACATCTAAACTAGTCCTGTGCAAATTTGAAAATAAAACGCTGGTTTTTGTTGTTTGACTTTTGAATTAGATATTGGCTAGTTACCTGATTATAACCGACGGCAATGTACTTAAAGAGATGTTCATCGAGAAGGACTTCATCGACTAAGAGAAGCTATGAAACCTCCAAACCAGAAATCTCCAAAACCAGACTACTCTCCAGTAACAGAACACAGAACAAACGACTATTGTTTCAGTTTGCCTTATGCACTCAGCCTCCGGCAAACCTGAGAAATACATTAATAAGTCTTACTATATGTCATCCAACTTTTGTGCGTCTGCTTTATATTATACTGAATACGCTGGATGCATTAGATGTTAAATTCTTTAAAACTGATCTTTCATTCTTTAAGACTTCATTTATAGATTGAGAAATAAAATTTGTAGTTAATTCTAAAGTTTTCGTATTTAAGTAAACAGGCTTGTACGTTATACTTGAAGAATTGATTTAGGAAGCGTAGCAATACAGTTATTTTTTAATCCATTTAGCTCTGCTACGAGCGTTATCTTCACACGAACTAGTTTCTGCATAAAGTACAAGTCAAGTGAACAGCTAAAAGGAAAATCTTATTTATTGACAAAATATTTTCTGTCAGTTTCTTTTTCTGCTGCGTGGGCTTTTCACTAACATAAAGAGAGACGTATTTCCAGTTTCATGTTTCTCTTGTATTTTTATCGATTGATGCTATTTAAAGAGACCAGAACATTTTGCTGAAGAACACAGATGTTTTTTTGCAAGCTGTTTCGAAACTTAGGGAACTGCGGTTTGAAGGCAGAAATAATTTTCCAGAGTTTTTAGTCTGAATTAATTAGCATATGCTATCCTTTTTCATTTAAAATTACTATTTTTATTTTTGTGAATTTTTTTGGTGGTTTTTAATCATTTCTACTTTTGGGCACTTAAAAAAAAAAAAAGAAAATGAATTCCATATGCAATAATTTTCATATCATTAATGGCACGTTTCTTTACTCGTGCTAAAAAAATAGGCAAAAAGTGCTAAAAGAAAAGGTATGAATGCAAAATGGGGAATTAAACCACACAATTCACATATAAAGTAGTGAAGGAGGAAGACATTTGAGGAGGATATATGAGGTAGTTATTGTATATAAATTTGTGCGTAAAGCATAGCAATTCAAGGGAGAAAGACTAATGAATAAATAAATAAAATTTTGCTGCGTTTGAAATGTCCATGTCACATCATTTGTACTTCCTTGTTCGAAGTAAAGGAAGTATTGTAATCGCGAAAAGTTCCGAGTACCATATTTCAACGAAAATATCCATTTTGACCGCTATCGAATGCAATTTAACTATGTTTTTGTTGTCATCTGTACGTAAGGACAGAATAAAGAGCTCTTTTTTCCCAAACGATTTATAAAACTCATTTAAAATGGATTCAGAAGAGATTTTGTTTTCGTGGCATCTGTACGTACGTATGTATCTTGGATAACTCAAACACAAGTAGCCTCAGAACGTTGAAATTTTGTATATAGGACTGCTATAACATGTAGTTGTGCACCTTCCTTTTTGGTTGCAATCGGCCTACCCACTCTATTACTCGGCTCAGTCAGCTCAGGGTTTTTATTCATATATGTTGGTAAATTGTGCATTTTTTGCTTTAAAAATGATTGAATTATGTTGTTCTTATCTTCGGCTTAAGGTTGTTAAGGTTTTTATGCCTTTAGTTAATATGCATGCAATAGTTGCAGAATTATTAATAATATAAAAACTGTTTAAGTGCGCTAAGCCTAATTTTTTTTACCATAGCAGCCACATTCATTTATATTTGAAACTTAGCATAATAGTGAATTAAGTAATTTTCTGCACCTTCAGTGTCTTTTTGCAGATTGGGACCAAAAGTAAAATTTCAGTTCTGTGCACCGAAAAATCTTCCTTCTTGCCCTCTGCCGAATTCCTTGTTTTTGCGTAGAAACTCTAACTGTAATTGTAAAATCTATTTTTAATTGTTTTAAAGGTATTTGGCGTTTTATATTTTTCTATATTTAATAAAGATATTTTGAGTTTTTATGTATTTTTGCCTTTTTGCGAAGTGAGAACGGAATTAATTGAATGAGAAATCTGACTCTAATGAAATTGCAAGAAATAAGTTTAAGTGAAATGCAGGAAAAAAGGCGTATAATTTAATATTCCGTACAAGGAAGTCATGTGATGTACACATCAGCTTTTTTATGTGTTATATAAGTATAGAATAATTTTACTTACTGGAATTGTAATATGAAAGCCCGAGTTTATTCAAGGTTAAAGGAAATTATAAGCTGCAAATTATTACTGCTAATAGGGGGAAAACATAATTTTATTTACAAACATCTCAAAATTTTAAATCCTTTTAAATCTGATAATCAGCCAACCTGTTTTGAAAAATATTAGAAATATTAGCTGCGATTTCGAAGATAAAGATGCAAAAAATTCATCTGCAAGCTATGTTATTGAATATCCGTAAAACATTCATGCTGTTTGAATTTCAAATTCATATCGAAATAAAATGAAAAATAAAAAAAACGCATATTCTGATTTTTGTTACAAAAACAATATTTGCATATCATCATTATATAATTGATAAATAGCATAGTGTCTTAAAATACCAGAAGATAGATCTGAACTTTATAAGATTAAGTTGGTAAAGCCCACTCGTAATCCATTTCTAAACAACAAATGATAGAGTTTAGCAAACTCATTGTACAGCTCTTTCGCACCGCGAAAACTATGAGACAATATTTTCTGATTTAGGGTGATATTGTGTTCGTATCGATTAATGCTATTTTTAGACACTTGTATGTATTGCGAACGATTCCTTTAACTCGGGTTGGTATTTCTAGGACGATGCAGTTTAAAACCAAATTACAGCATTAATGTATTTTTTCTCGTGCCGTATGAACTGACACGTCACGTTAAAGTTTTTCTCCTATTATTATTTTCTTAAAGTTTTTTCCATCTCTAATTTTTTCTAATTTTATTTCTAATGAACTGATATGCTTCGATTAATAAGTTCAGCAGAACAACATCAAAACACTTTATTATAACATATTGGAGTAAATAGTTTTTTTTTCCCCGAATGGCAGATTGTGAACATTTACAAATGTAACCCATTTCATTAATATATACAAAAACGGATGTGGTGGTCTCTTTATTATGGAGGCACCTAATAGGTGGGCCACCATCGCCTTTCCCATGAAGAGACGGACAGTTACAACCATGCCTTCTCCGGGATTCGAACCCAGGCCCTTCGGCATCGCAGTCAGCTTCCCTGATCACTATACCGACTGGTCGGCTTGGAGTAAATATTTGTTCACATAAAACAAACCGCCACCCAGACGGTATAAAGTTTAGGGAAGCCTACTGCGGTGCCTAAGGGCCAGGTTCGAATCTCTGAGAAGACAAGGGTATTTGTAAATGTATAGTGGCCGTGCGACATGGGGACATTCTAAATATGCGGCGAGCCGAAAGTTCTTTTATGTGGTTCGGCGGAAAGGGAGAGGGGTGAGAGACTGTAGGCTTTAGCAACCATTCTTCCATGTAAATGAACACGCCAACAATCACATAAAAAGAACAGAACATAACAAAAGCTCAACGTCAGGTTAACAATGATAACTCTAGCATGTTTTCGCCTTAAAACAAACAGGATTTGAAACATAGAAACTTTTACATTCACAGCTCAACAGGCAACAGGCCTGAGCAAGGCCAGGAAAACAGAACGAAAGTAATTAAAACCAACGACTCGGTCATGCAGAAATACGCAAAAGAAAAAGCTTTATATACAGCTGTATCTTAAATTTGATTGAAAAGGAATATTCGAAATTTGAATAAATTTAAAGTACGAGTAATAACAAAACCTAGAAATACGCAATAATAAAAGCAAGAATTTCTGAGCTCGTGTGTGTGTCACGCCGCATATAGAAAGAAAATCGCAGAGAAGGAAAATCCGATAAACAGTTCTGCAAAATGGGTCCGCTAGCACCTCAAAGTGGCTTACAGAATTTCACTCTTATATATATAGGTTATAGAAGGTGGAAAACCTTCTATACCAGTCCCATTCTCAAGCTGTGGTCGATGGATCCTCAGAAGTCGGCTAGAAGACTTTTCAAACTTATGTTTTAGTTGTTATTTATTATCATCATGAAAAATACAACAAAAATGACACTCCGTTTAATTGGTTAATTATTAAGGGTCCTGCAAAGTACATATCGGAAAGCGGTCTCAAATTCATTATGTTTAAGATCCGTTGTTTTGAACGCAGTTTAATTTTAATGTACCAGGTTAAAATCTCGCATTCCAAAGCGCTGGTGGAGCAAGATTTCTTTTCATCCTCTATCAAATGATTCGATTCGAGACCATGGGCCTTATAAGAAATATAGAATTATAAGATCCCTTTCTTGTGAGTTTGATGTATAAGGTATTTCTCCCACCTCCCTAGCGTGCCTTCGTGGTGTAACGGTAGCATGCTGGGTCGGTATTCCAGAGGTCCGTCTTTCGATTCCCGGAGAAGGCGGTTGCATATTTTTCATCTTTTCTGCCCCTAAAAAAATCCTAATGACTCTACAGATGTTTGAAACAGAATGATGTCACTTACTTCATTTACGCTGAGTAGGAAAAATTTCTCCCCTTTAGTCATCAATTTTATTGCACTTCTGCGGGCATTTCCAAAGTTTCATATTTTTTTCTTAAAATAGTTTTTCTTTTCTCCCTGTGCAAAGAACGGATACACTACGTACATACCTGTACTTTGCGCAGAGCGGGTTCTCATCGAGGATAATGTTGATGATTGCTTTCGATGTGAGGGGGATTTTATAGTGAACTTTGTCTATTCGCATCAGACAAGACCGTTATTGAGATGTTTTGAAGCTGCTGAATCAGGATATTAATGTTATACTGAAGCTTATGTATAAAATGATCTTAATATGACCTTCAGTGTAACGTCAATATCAGGTACAGGTAAGTAGGCGGGTCATCAGAATTTCACCATTTGTCGTAATATGATTCCGCCACACTTACAGCGCGACCCCACACCAGTGTTTGACGGAAAACAAACAGGACAACGGATCCGAGGCTCTCCCTACTATGCCCTTCCTGGTGTCTACACTAGACGTCCAAGATGTGTTCTAGAAAACGACACAAAATGTCCAAGATGTGTTTTAGGTGATCACGGTAGATGCCAAAGATGTGTCAAGCTATATACAAGATGTCATCTAGATGTCTTTCCAAGACTTAAATACCATGAACAGCAAATTCAATTCGAAGATGAAATAAAATACCTAGGATGCGTTACACAGCCATATCAATTTTATCTCTCATTTTAATTATGCGGAAAAAAATGGTTGAAGGCATTTTGAATTAATACAGAAAAAACGTTTTCTGGCCATACGTTGTCCAGCAAAAATGCTACCGTGAGAGCAATTTATGGCAATATTTTTATTCCTATCATGTATGTCATAGCTACATGGAGTCACAGAGTGACGGAGCTAGTAAAGTTGGGAATGAAACTAGATTCTTTCCAAAGGGATTGACTTTTACCAGATATTTTAGAACCGTCTCCACTGCAAGAATGTTAGCTGGCGTGCTCCTCTCTCTGGGTATTACCTTTTTTACTACGAAAAATGTTTACTAAGGACAAGGGAGAATAGATTTTCAAACGTACGAAGACAGAATAGTGACCCGCTACATGTGAAACATTTGACATAAATATGATATACTGAGCCAAAAGGAATCTGATAGATTATCAAAGAAAGATTCCTAAAGTTGGAGAACTTAATATTTATATATAGATGAGTCTAGTGTGGGAAAAAGTGTATCCTTTGCTTTGGTAAGGTTATCCAAAGGGGCAGTTTGCCAAGAAGGGCTATTAATTTCGTTTTGCCATTTTGCGTTCATTCACTATAAACGTCGAATCACTTTTAAATTGTTGCCATCAGATATTAGAACCCCGTATTCTTTTTAAAGAAATTAAATAATGAAGAATTTTCATAAATGTATGTATGTTTCTCGCACTGTGATAAAACAACGGTACCTAGAGCAGCACAATTTTTAATAACGTACGTCAGCACCTGAACATGGGCATCTGGAAGTCCAAATTTGAAATATGGAATTTGTTTTATTATCTATTTCACATTTTGTAAAGCATTTATGAGTTTTCGATTAGAAACTCGACGATTTCAAAGCCAGCAGGGGCAACGCAGATCCAAAAAAAAAAAAAAAAAAAAAAAAAAAAAAAATTATCTCCAGCGCGAGACTGTGTATAGGAAATTCTAAAGATATGCTCTTTTAAATACTTTGTGATATTGTTGTTGAATTGAATTTTATGTTTTAAGTGCAAAGAAAATTTTTTCTACAAAATTTCCCCTTTGGGCTAATAATATATTACCAAGGCAAAGGATACACTCTTTCCCACACTAGACCCATCTGTATAAATATAGAGTTCTCCCAACTTTAGGACTATTTCTTTGATAATCTATTAATTTCAAATATAAATTGAACACGTATAATTCAGTTTTCCAGGCAGATGTAGCAGCTCTCTTATACTCATTGAAACGGTTAAAACGAGACTTAATAATAGTCATTATATAAATACTTATATTAATAGTCTTTCTATCCTGCAGGCTACCCAGACCAGTCCAATCAACTAATTTTGAAAATCAAGCATTACGAGCTGCCCAGAAACATAATAGTATCTTCACTTGGGTGAAGGTACATGCAGGCATCTTGGGAAATGAGAGAGTCGATACCCTGGCTGAGGAAGCAACAGTTCAAAACGAAATAACGGTTCTAAATGACAGATGTAAAAATGGACAGAATCGGAGAGGAAGAAGAATTACGAAATACGTCCAAATTTAAAAAGGATATATTTACAATGACACTGACTTAAACCAACTTTTAACGTGTCACGGCCATTTTCCATCCTATCTCAGGAGGTTTAAATTACGAGACTCCGACCTCTGCAGTAACTGCAGCGAGATAGGCGAGGCAAAGTATTTTGTGGAGACATGTAGACTTTTTAATGACATCGGGAGTGATTTTTCAGAAAATAATAATTTTAACACTGAATTAATTTTAAGAAATATTGACAAATCGAAAAGATTTTCATGAAAAATAATGAAACATATAAACTGCAATAAATTATTAGTGGGTATTCTGCTTTAGTGTGTGCATGTTATTTACGCCTTTTTTTCCCATTGTGTTGAAGCCAAGAATGATCCAGCCATGTATCATAAGACCACTTCGTGGCCAAGCAGGCACAGTCAGTCCCCTTAATTAACTAGCCAACCATCAGCCATTCCGGAAAACTTTCGGCTTGCCATTATTTTTAAGGGCATTTATGCCGCACAGATTCAGCACAGTTACAAACATCCATGCCTTTTCCAAGATTCAAACGCACGTCCAGCGATAAAGCAGTCAACATCGCTGACCATTTTTACGATCAACAGTGGAAGGCTAAATTTAATATCAGTCAGATCACTGTTTATAATAAAATGATATTGCATTATAGCATGAAAAAAATTGCCAAGGCGGTATTTGTTTGAATTGCGAAACTACAAATGTTAATCATACTCATGTTAATCATACTCATGTTAATCATTCATCATTAAGTCAAATCATTCTAGGCTCTTTGTTAAGAAAGTGTCCGAAGATCCCATGATCTTATGTAGCATAACGTGAGTAACAGATTATTGTACTGAAATTTAATTCTCAAGTCTTATTCAGCCTGAATTTATATGTTTAAACTATTTTAAGAAATAAATACTTGATTAAAAAGAGGAAGAATGGGGAACAACTAAACAAATAACTGTTAATTAAAACATTGACATTCATCTTGAGAATTTTCAGATTATAGATAAAAAATCGAAGTTTTATTTTAGGTTATTTTCTAGGATTTGGAAACGAAAATGTTTTAGTTGGCAGATGACTTTAATTTCCATCATATTAGCATAATAATTTAGGTAGTAAAGTGTGTAGATAACTACTTTTTAATAACTGAATTGCATTACTGCTATTTGAATTTTATGATTTCTTTTTTCCTCCTTGTAGGCTGCCTCACAAAGATGGTTGCCACAACAGGATACATCAAACTTTATGTTTTGCTCATAATTGCGGCATCGTTCTCTAGTTTTACCTTCGTACACGCAGAAGATTCCTCGAAATCAGACGAGAAAGATGCCTCTATTTCGGATGATACCAGTAGTCAAGAAGACAGCAAAGGTGAGGAAATTTAAATACTTGAAGATCTTCAACTATCGTCTTTTAAATCTCTTTAAGATTATCAGGGCGCACAAATAGTATGTTACGTCATAAGAATGGCGTAATTACTACTAGATACTAGTTTTATATTCAGAGATATGTATCGTGGTTATTAGGACCTATTTTAAGTTTTAGGCTAAATTTAAAATTTTTCTTTGTGGAATCAAATAAGAATTGTGGCTCTGATCCACATCTGAGAAAATGGTTGTCTTAAAAGCAGAAGTTTGCAGTTGTAATTATTTTTGATCTTACGTTTAATTATCATTTTTATCTTTTTTATTCATAGCCTTAAATCCAAATAAGTAATTAGTAAAACAGAAATTTGAGGTTTTGATAGATTATTTTCATACTTTGTTTTGACTTCGATAAGAAATTTAATGTAAATATGTACAAAGATCTTGTATTTTTTCAATTTTAATTATTTTTCCTATTTCTATATTCTCTTTTTACTATTTTATAAATTAATAACTGGTAAATCTGGCTGTTACAAAAAAAAACTGGCGCCTTCTAGTTTCTAAGGCGTATTGCACCCCGATTATGTAAAGATTACGTGATCTTTTATAGCATATACCTTTTTCCTATTCCAAAACTTTCTTACTTGTTTTCATACTTCCATAAAAACACTTTTTTTTTAATTCTCAGCAATTTTAAGCTGATAAAAAAGAAAACAAGAAAAGCCAAACAAGTTCTGAAAACTTAGTTGAATTAAATTTAATCTCTTTTTGCATTTAAGTGAGTTCTCTCCGTAATTATGCAACGATGCCAATGTTTGCACCATGAGTGGAATGCTTATTCTTTAAAAGCCTTTTAACTGGAATTCATCTAGCGCTTTCTGAAACAAAGCTTAAATGGCCTCAATTTAGATATTTTCTCATTTGATAGTAATGAGTTTGATTCATTCCTATAAAATATGAAACAAATTAATAAGTCTCAGAACGAAAAACCTCAGTTTCAACATAAACAAAAAAAAAAAAAAATCTGATGTGGACACCACATGACTTTCTTTTATGCCTATTAAATTATATACATTTTTTGCTGCACTTCATTTATTTCCTCGAATTATTCTAAATTAATTGAGCCTTGAAGGCAAATTACAAATGACATAAAAAATTTCAAATTTTTAATTTAAGTATCCTGTTCAGTAATTGTCGTACGAGAGTAAAAATTCTTATAATTTTATTTTTTCATAACAAGTACAAAATTTTCCCAAAGATAGGTATAGAAAACGGAAGACCGCTTTAAAAGTTAGGTTTCGTTGATTTTCTAAATTTTTTTTTTTTTTTAATTTGATATTACCAAAATGCGAATGTTTCCGTCATTTAAAACACTTCTGTAATTGGAAGTATATTAAGCAACGATTGCAAAAACAACGGCAAGGTAAGAACTTTTAAGCGGGTAAGGGGTATTTGAGAGTAAATGTACATGATGTTTGGTACTGCTGGTTGCAATAAAAAAGGGAGGTGCACAACTAGGTGTTATAGCAGTAACCCATTTAAACAATTTCAACTTTCTAAGGCTTTTTGAGTCATGCAAGATACATATATACGTGGCTATGTACGTACAGATGTATTCGCTCAATTCTGGAACGAATTAAACTCGTATCTCGAGGTTCCACTGTACATGAATGTCCTAAACCAAATAATAAAAATTCCAGTTTTGAAAATAATAGTTGAATATTTTATGGTAATATGCAGCAAATAATGTTTACTTTTTCTTTGCAGGTTCACGAATGAAACCGGAAATGCAATAATATTACTATTATGTTATATAACTAAACATAAGATATTGATTTCTTTTTTTTTTTTGAATTAACATTTTTTGGAACGTTTTGGAATACTTTTGACGACTAAAATCACTATAGCATGCCGTCAAAAGAGTACGTAAGAGTAAACGGCTCATGCAATTTACTGTGTGAAAGTGGTAAAATTGAGAATTTATTTTTCTACAAAGTGAGGTATACGAAATTCAAGGAAAATTAAAACTCTAGTGTTTGTTTTTATTTACTACAACTGGTTTTATGTGATATAACTCATAATGAGATGAAAGATTTCAAGTCTAGCATGTTTTCTTTTTACATTAAATTTTCGTCAGAGGTATTTCAGAATTTCTTCCTTTTCAGAGAAAAGATCTCGAGAAGAAATTATGTTCGGTAATCAACAGAACAAACCCAACGGTCTCGTTGATGACTTGATGGGAATGGCAGACAATTTGGATGACGATGAAAATTATTCTCTTAGGCTTCCGGACAAAAAGTCAAATGCATCTCAGCGTAAGTATTTCAGTGAATTTTATCATTATCCGAAATGAAGATTTCTTTTTATTTTTACTTGGAACATAGTCAAGAATGTAGACAAAAGATTCAAAAATTTATATATATATATATTAAAAAAAAGTAACATTTTTATGCAACAGTAGTAAACCAGCTCATATATCTGCAGACTTAAATTACTGATCTCAAGCTAAATTCCATCATAAACGCTCTTAACCACCGCTTTTAAAATCTAATTGGACCTTCAGATTAATACTAGATAGAAATAAATGAAAAGGATACTTATTATTTTCTGACTTAGAGTAGATATAGATTTAATTACCAGTTATGGAAAAAAGCAGAAATACGAGTAACATATTTTTGGCGATTTATGAAAGTATCACTCTCTCTCTATATATATATAAAGTATCACTCTAATTTTGATACTTTCATAAATAATTCATAATTTATTAATTATAATTTAAAAAAATTCAAATCTAATTGGAGCTTCAGATTAATACTAGATAGAAACAAATTCAAAGTATACTTATTAATTTTTGGCTTAGAGTTCATACACATTTAATTACTAGCTATGAAGAAACAATAACATATTTTCGGTGTTTTATGAAAGTATGTCTCTAACTTGCGTAAACGTTTAAATAAAAATTATTGATTAAACATAAAAAAGCTCAAATCTAATTGGAGCTTTAGATTAATTCTGGATAGAAAAATATCAAAATATATTTATTAATTTCTGCCATAGAGTAGGTACATATTTAATTATTAGCTAAGGAAAAAAACAAAAATGACATATTTTCGGCATTTTATGAAAATATGACTTTAATTTGCGTAAACTTTAAAATAAAAATTGCTGAAGTTTGAAATGCTGAATTAAAATGTGTGATTAGTGGAGGAGGTAAGGCAAAAAGAATCAGCGTAATATTTATAAAATGCAAAAACTGAATTGAGTACTTTTGCAGCTGAAGAGGAAGGTTATATATTTAAATTTTCTAAACCATCCAAGCAATTTTATGAATATCACGCTGATTCACGTTGCTGCTCTGTCAATAATTGTTATTCAGCATGTGATTTTAACTCTGAATTTAAAATGTATACGTTTAATGTTCGTACTAGCAACAGAAAGTGAGTTTCATTTTGATTCCGAAATTTTCTTGTATGTAGCTAATGACTGAAAATGTCAATTGCCACGGCTTCGTAGAATATTAAGATATACTTGTCTAACACAAAAGAAGAAAAGATCTTGTCCTAGTATATTTTATTATTTCCTCAACTGATTAGGAATTAGCATAAATAATCAAAAGATGAATTAACTGTATGTTTTTCATCATTTAATCTTTTATAGCATTATAATTTTATATAAATATTACCATTTTATATAAATAGAATAACGCAAAATGAATTATGCATGTTGCAATAGTAGATTGCACTGAATTATTAGAATATATATTCAAGACAATTTGATCCTAGAGTTTTCAATGTCCATAAAAAATTCATTGATTAAAGTCAAAATATCCATGTTGCATAATAACTGGCCAAATATTGCTTTTTAATGCACCGGCCAAAAAAAAAAAAAAAAAAAAACTGCGAAAGGATAAAGGAATTCAGATATCTGGTCTTCCCTCGAATCAAAGTAAAAGAAAACAAAAATACCCTATCAGCTGAAACGTAATTTAATTACTTTAGCTTTTTGAAACCATAAAAAATAAATAAGAATTAAATTTACTTGCAAATCTGAGATTTAGGATAGCGTGGATTGGTCTGCACAATAAAGCAAAATTTTCCAGATTTCTGGATGATAGTTTGAAATCTTTAAAACGGGAATATGGATAATTGGAAATTGAATCACTCCTTAAATTATTCTGAAAGTGTGTATCTTAGACGATGTACACTGAGAAAAAAAATAATAAATAAAAGAGACAGTTCTATATCTCCCGTTCTACTGGGCTGATTGTCGAAATTCAAATTGCGTTTTTCTTGTCTCGAATACACGACTTAGGATATATACTAGATTAATATATAGCATTGTTATAATATAGGTATTTTGACACAAAATCGGACTTTTTCTGAAATGACATGCCACGTTTTTCTCCATATTTCGATTGTACGACTCAAATTATGCACAACTGCCAAGTTTTGTAAAAATCGCTCGAGTAGTTTTTAAAAAATTAGCTCTCAAAATGTTAGCTCCTCAATGCTAATTGAATTTCATATATATTATTAATATCTTTTTTTTATTAAACTTACTTAATTCCTTCTTGCAGAATTCGAAATTTAGGCTTAATCCAAATATAATTCGCACATTTTTTATGATTTATTTTTTAAATTTGTATTTTTAAATATTTTTTAAAAATTTTTCGAAAAGATTTTTGTTATAAAAAATTTTTGCTATAAAATTTTTAACATCATCTTAAAGTGTATGTATTTCTAGGCACACCTGAAAAAAAATTAGAGTTTTTATGCAAAATTTTCTAAGATATACATGAATTTACATACTGGCCCGTTTTGAAATTTGGCATCTGTTTTTTTTTTTTTTTTTTTTTTTTTTTTAGCGACAATAACGCAAAACGATAATACTCACTTTGTTAAAATTATTTTGAAAAGTATGAACGATAACTTTTCTCCCTCTCTTCTACAATGATAAAAAAGAAAGGAAAGTAGGTTGCTATAAATTAAGAAGTTCGCCAAGTAAATTATTCTTGGCGAAAACTGGAAAAAATATGCCAAGATAAATTTTTGAATTTCTCCATAAATTTTCCCACCAAATTTTACAAAATTTAATATTTAGGCATAATTTGAGTGGTAGAATCGAAATATGGAAAACAATTGACATGCTATTTCAGAAAATGTTCGATTTTGTGTCAAAATACCTATGTTAGAATGATAAGTTGCGCTTTCGAGATATGAAAAACGCAAGCTGAATTGCGTCAATCGGCCCAGTAGAACGGAGATATCGAACTATCCCCCCCCTTTTTTTTTTTGCATTGTACCTATGATTCTATTTAAAGAATTGTTCCATTAATATTTTTTTTTTTTTTTTTTTGTTAAAACTTTTGTGTTTACAAACAAATGATATCGGGAAAAAAAAAAAAAAAGAAAGGAACCGCTGGTAATTTGCAGGATATCGCAAGATGAAACTGTCTATTTAAAAGATCCGAAATTTTTTGTACTACAAACTCTAATAAAAACATATGTGCTGTATTATCACCTAACTACACTTAATCTAGAGATTTTTAACTTAAATCTAAATTCCATACCCAGACGGATAGATGTTAAATGTCAATCTGCCATAGCGATTAATCCATATTAAACCATGTTCAATGGCTGAGTACTAATTACTGGTTTCCACATCAGTGTAGAAACACAGCTCATTAGTAACATAACTTGGCATTCCAATTCACTTTCATTTATTATGCCACTTACTTGCATATTATTATAGCGAGTGAGGAGATTTGCAATGAGAGAATCGACTGCAAAGAACCGAAAAGAATGTTAAAAAAATATTAGAATTTTTAACCTTTTAAAATAAAACTGAATTTCATCTAGCTTCTCGCAGTCTAAATGTAACATACGTATCTATTGAATAATCTCCATTTCCTTTCAATACTAAAGCTGACGATCAAAAAGAAGATGAAACGGCAAAAGATGAAAAGAATGAAAAGAGAACAGCTCGCCCGGCAGATGAAGATGAACAGAATGATATGATGATGGGCTCTGGTGCTGAAAATTGGTACAACACTGTACCCGTGTCTTCCAGTGCTTTACAATATCTCGCCAATTCGCCCACAAGGCAAAGCCTGGGTAAGTATTTTCCTACTGATAAAGCGTAACATTAAAAAGAATGGTTTTCTGAACAGTTCTACCAAATTCGGCTTGATATTCGATAGCACTCTTTTCTTTTCTACCGAACTTTATTACCAAATTTATCAATTTTAGAAAATAAAATGTATTTGAAGAAATTTTGCCAAATTTCCCAACAGGTTATCTGTCTATTCTGTATAATTCCTCTCAACTTTCCTTCTTTTTACACCAGTAAGTAAATAAGCAACTCCAATAATAACTCTGAATGAACTTTCAACTAACACTAATGTTTCAGACATTTTTACTACACAATTCTTTCCTGTTATATTGCTATTGGATATACAGTCCTTTCCGATATTACCTTATTACCTAGAATCGCATGCGGATAATACAACTTGAGGTAAAAGAAACAAAATGTGTTATTTCTTCAAAACTTAATGCTTGTTAATTAACGCTGTAAGAAATTATCTCATTTCCCGTACATGCATTTGTGGTGTACATGGTTAGGACATCCATCTAACATTAGAAGATCCGGGTTTCAAATCCCGGCAAGATCATCATGTTTACCATTTTCCTCTCATCGAAAAGATTGATAGTCTCTATAACATAGCGTGGCTATCAAATATATGTATAAATATACGTGATGTACGATTTTGATTTACATACACATATATTTCCGTAAAAGTAAATACATATAGTCTTACACATTTATACTTCGTGTGCTACGTAGAATGTTTAGTACATTTTTAATCTGTTTTTAATTTCTGTTTACTGAATGCATTAAAATGGCATTAAGTATTCGCTACCAAATGCATATTTAAAAAATTTCTTCATGCTATGTAATCCTATACTCGATTTCCTCACTGTGGAAAGCTTTAACCCCTAGAAAACCGAAGCCTTCGCTAACCTGTATGCTTAAAATACCGAAACGCCCGTCACCGTTCATTACCCGTCCCGTCCGTTTCCTCCTCTCTCACTCCATTAACCCATAAAGAGGTGTGGAGATTTCAAATGAAATTCTTTCTACTTACTAACAAAGAAGCTTCCATCAGCCTTTCAGGACAATCTGTCTGCAATAAACTGATACAATGCATTTGGAAAAACTGCACATGCTAGTGCATACGTTAGAGAGAGGAAAGAAAGCAGCATCGCAATCTCGACAGTTTCGACGGTAGTGGACGTTTGAATGAAAGGCTGTCTCGAACGTTTTGGCCTTCAAAGGGTTAATTTCATTACGGTTCAGTAAAATCTCCATCAATTACTTATTTCTCATACAACTGTTGAATGTTTTCAGGAAATTAAATTTGAGCTTAATTTCGGGCCTTGAAATGTGGAATATGTTTAAATACATATATTATTTTGTTTTATGTTAATTCTAAAAGAGAAACAGACTCATGTGCATATAATTCCTATCAATTGCCTCACGTATATATGATTAAAAATGTTTGCTATTAGGCATTGCATTCGTGTTCTTGCATTTAAATATCAAACGCTGCTGAATTTTAAGTAAGATTTCTTTTTGAATGAAATGCTTAAATCATTTGCAAAAATAATCGGATTCAATGAGTCCAGTATGAAATTAAGATTTCCTAAATTTTTCTGTAGCGCCAGAAGAGTTCGCTAACAGCCTGTACGATCAAGAAGATCTGTATCGTCGTAAGCGTCAACTTCTAGGTCATCCTCTGAATCTACGAAAAAGGAGCCTTCGCAGTTCTATCGGCCAGATGATCCAGAAACGAGGCATTCGAACTCCTAGACGGTCCATGAGGCTCAAAAGACAGGTGGACATGGATGACTTACTCTCACTGTTCGGAAATGACGGATACCAGGTGCGTTGAAAAAAATTTTAAAAAGTTTTTAAAAAAATTTTTAAAAAAAGGATAAAAATCTGAAAGGTTTTAGATTTTAAATTGCGTTCAAAGGGGCGTTTTTTTAACATTTTGACTGTTATCTTTATTTATTAAATATCACGTCCTGCGCACTTAAACCATAAACTTCAGTTCAAGAGCAATATCGTAAAATAATTTTAAAATGAGCATATCTTTAGAATTGCTGATGCACAGTCTTGTTGGCGGGAGATAAAAATGTTTTTTCTGTACAACGTTACCATTGCTCGCTTTGAAATCGTTGAGTTTGTTTATCAAAAATTCGTTAAAGTTTTACAAAATATGAAATCGATAATAAAACAAATTCCAAATTTCAAATTTGGGCTTCTACATGTCCATATTGGCAGTAGGATTGCGTCATTCAAAATTCGATGACTCTCTGTACCGTTGTTTTATCACAATGCGAGAAATATACATACATTTATGCAGATTTTCATTATTTAATTTCTTCAATTATAATGCAGAACTCTTAACATTTAGTGACAACAGTTTGAAAAGAGAACCGACATTTATAGTGAACCAACGCAAAGTCGCAGAGCGAAAACAATAGTACTTCAAGGACAAAGCCCCTTTGGACTAAAAGGATTAACTCCAATTTCTCTCATGTAAATATTGATATCTGAGCTGATGATTTCCAAATATATGCATAACTACATTTAGAGAGTCCAAGTGAGGCCTTCCTTTTGTACGACTTTGTATAAAACTTATTTCTCATTTGTATAATCCTACAAAATAGTTTTAGGAAGTTTTCGTAGGGCATATATTACTTATGGAGGGTTATGTATGAAAAACCAGTAAATTTTATATTGACATCGCCTTAAATATAGATCCTCTTATAAATGTAATTCCTTTATTTGCAGACGTATGTCTTCAGATCACCCTTATACTTCTATAAGTATATCAGACAATTCCCACCTATTTTTTTCCAATTTTTCCTCCCTTCCTCATCTTGTATCAAATATCATCGCATATTACATAATGAGAAATTTAGGTACATTTTCATTAGTAACATCATCGTATCATAAAGATACCATAACTTTGGGCCAAAAGGCCAATACCTAGTAACCATGATTTATCTTATATCTGTTATTAACAGACACTAAAATTTGTTTGCTGTTTATCTCGAGGTATTTTGGATTGTTAAATTTAATTTTCCAGCCTTTATATTTAGAAGTGTGTGTCTGTCGCATTGAATGCATTACATTATGTCAGAAATGCATATGTTAAAATTGATTAATTCGGTGATTATGTAGAGTATTAATCATCTTGGTAAGTTTAATAAACTCATTCCATGCATTGTGAATAGTTCGCATCTACCTGTGATTATGTAATTTTCGTAGTGATAAATGTAATAACTTGTACTTAATTAATCAAATCTATCTACAAGACATTAAACATAATCGTTAACCAAAATTTGTTTTACTAATGTACATGATTACCAGTACTTGAATATTGTACAGTGCGCCAAAAATAAATAAATAAATAAAATAAAATAAAATTAAAAAAAATGAGACAGTTCTATATCTCCCCGTTCATTGACGAAATTCAAATTGCGTTCTTCATGTCTCGAAAGCACGACTTAGGATATATATTAGATTTATATATAGCTCTATTCTAACATAGTTATTTTGACACAAAATCGGACTTTTTCTGAAATAACATATAAATTTTTTTCTATATTTTGATTCTACGACTCAAATTATGCCTAAATATGCAATTTTGTAAAATTTGGGGTGAAATTTATGGAGAAATTTAAAAATTTATCTTGGCCCATTTTTTTCAGTTTGCGCCAAGGAAAATTCAATTGGCGAACTTCTTAATTTATAACAACCTATTTTCCTTTTCCGTGAGAGGGAAAAAATCATAACGTTCTTTCTTTCAAATAATGTTCTTTATATTATATTTTTATGTTATTATTTTAAATATTTTTTTTCTTTTTCGAATTTCATTTTAATTGTTTAAGTTGCATGGTTTCTTTCGAATAACTGTTTTAAAAATTTTCATTTACCCATTCGAACTGCGTAGTTTAAATATAAGGTGCATCGTTTATTTATTTATTTATTTTCAAATAGCTTTCTTTATAATTTTTTTGTCACAGTTATTATTTTAGGTAATTTTTAGGCTTTTATTTTAATTGTTTGTGTTGCATTGTCTCCTCAAATTTTCTGTTTATTCATTCGAACTGAGCATTTTAAATATATTTATTAATATAAATTTTCCAGGATTTTATTTTATTTATTTGAATTACGGTGCATCTGAAAACTGAATATATTAAAAGAGAAGATACAGTAAAACACAGTTAACACGCCTTTCAATGTTCCGTTCAGAAAAGATATATAAATGAGAAAGATGTATAACCGACATTTTAACTTAGAATGACTTGCATATATTGCTTTAAATAGCTTTAACATTGTGCTCATTGCTTTACACAATTTTATCATCCTACATTTATTTCTTAAAATGTTAATCATATTTTAGTCAAATATTTTATTTTTGAAATCGCAAGAATCAAATATCATAAGATTAAAAAGTTTAAATTAAAAAAAAATATATACTAAATTTTATGCAAAAAATTATTTTTTTTCTTCTTAATGGCTTGCTCTTTTTCTTCAGGCAATCTGAAAGTATATTCAAAAGTATCCAACTTTTTGAAACACCTTGGTATTTCTAATAGCCAAAATCCCTTCAAATTTTTACTTCCTTTTTTCCCTACATTTCTTCCTTCTACATTTATTTTCAGTGCTCACCACAAGAAAAATTAAGATTTTTTGATTGTTACACTTCCATAAATTTTTCCTTTAAATTAAATTTTGCATGCTTGTCAATTTTTTAAAATAGCAATGACATCAACTGCGTTTCAGTTGAAGACAGCTTTTCATTTTCTAAGCATTTTAACTAACTTTATTTAAAGTTTAAAACAAAGTCAAAAGGATAAATATTTTAATTAAAGGATTTTTTGCTAAATGACAAAGAAATAAAACAGTCCAGCAGTGTTTATTCTGTACCACTGAGTAACCCGATTATTATATCGGCTACAAACAATCTAAATCATATTAAAGATCATGTTTTTTATACAATCTATAACACGAGAGAAAATTAGCTTCTTAAAACATTCTTTTGAAGAGGATTAATGTAAAAATTTATTCTTATATATATAATTTTTAAAGCTGGGACATGACCCAAACTGTCAACGCCCTGTTTGCTTAAAAACATTGTGAAAATTAACATCAAACGAACTTTCTTAGTTATACACAATTCAATTTAGTAAATGCAGTCAAAGTAAAGTAGCAGCCAATAACACGGTGAAGGTAAAAATTTACTCTTACAAATATTTAAAAAAAAAAAAGAAAAAAAAAATGAAAAAGGAAAGAATTTTTAAAAAATATTAAAAATTTGAATAATATCATCTATAATTTTTAAAAAAATAGCTTTTCATGTAGCATTAATAAATATTTATTACGCATCACTGAGGGAAGAAATTTCATATAATTAATTCTCTGTAAAAACTTATTTGAAATTTAAGGTTAAAAATAGCTGTGGCAATTCGATTTAGGTCTGTTTCCGCGATTCCTGTTTGCGCGTTTTTAAAAAATCTTCCTGTTTGCACGAAATCGGGGAGTACAGTCCCCCTCCCAAAGTTCATGGCATGGAGGTAGGAAGTAAGAAGATAAATCCATAATTTTAATTGGAGCGCATCGCAACCCTAAATAGAGCTCCTATAGACTTTTTTAACGGCGTAACCAAACACGAGAACCACTACTGTCACTCTCCTCATAAGTCCTACTCATCTTAAGTTTATTTTGAGGCTATTATCGAATAGCAGTCAGGGAAAATTTCTGCTTGACGGCTAGAATTATATATGCAAGGCATCGCGATCAGTAAAATTTGTACTCTTTCCTCTTTATTTTAATGGAAATGGAAAGTTTTAATGGAAAAGCTACATTTTTCCATTAAAACTTCCTTCCATAACCTCATACTGTTTCAAGAATGATCACTATTCTTTGTGACGCTTTAATCGTTTTATCTCTTAAGATAAAACATTAATTTTATCTCTTAAGACGTTTTATCTCTTAAGACTTAACGTTAATGTTTAAGGTCCGATAATTTTTTTTATTTAGGTATTTAAAAATAATTTAATAATTTATTTTATTTCGGTTGATCTCTACATTTTTTCAATTAAATTTAATTATTAGTCCAAAGGGGCAATTTGCTCAGACGGACTATTAATTTCGTTTTGACATTTTGCTTTGGTTCACTATAAATGTCGATTCACTTTCCAAATTGTTGCCACCAAATATTATCGCCTGTATTATATTTAAAATTAAATAATGAAGAATGTGCATAAATGTATGTATGTTTCTTGCATTGTGATAAAACAACGTACCTAGAGCCATCCAATTTTGAGTAACGTAATCCTCCTGCGAATACGGGCATCTGGAAGCCCAAATTTGGAATTTGTTTTATTATCGATTTCCTATTTCGTAAAACTTTAACGAATTTTCGATTAACAAACTCAACGCTTTCAAAGCTAGCAATGGTGACACTGTACAGAACAAAACAAAAAAAAAAAAAAAACAAAAAAAAAAAATCTCCAGCGCGTGAGACATTTTATCGGAAATTCTAAAGATATGTTCATTTTAAAAGTATTTTACGGTATTGCTGTTGAATTGAATTTTATGGTTTAAGTGCGAAGCACATGATATTTAATAAATAAAGGTATAAGGTATTTCTCCCGCCTTCTTAGCGTGCCTTCGTGGTGTAGTGATCTGCACGCTGGGCGCGGATTCCAGAGGTCCATGTTTCGATTCCTGGCAAAGGGGTTGCTCACTTTTCAAGTCTCCTGCTTCCAAAAATTACCTGACTCTGCAGTAGTGCCCGAACTAAAAGGGTGGTGGATGATGATTCTCCACATCCAAGATTCGGCGATTGGGTACCCTAATCCCCAGTCTCACTTTAAAAGGGAAAGTATATAAGGTATTTCTTCCAACTCCTTAGAGTACCTTCGTCGTGCAGTGGTCTGCGCGCTGGGCGCCTATTCCAAAGGTCCGTGGTTCGATTCCCGGCGAAGGTGTTGCTCATTTTTCTAGCTTCCAAAAAATCCTAATGATTCTACAAAGGTAACACACAAAGCTTTAAAAAATACCCCTTTGGACGTAATGTAAAATCTGAAAGCTTTCATATATATTTTTTTTTTTTTTAATTTTTAGTTATTTTATTATTAATTGATTTTTTTCCTTTTTTCCTCTAAGTTTTTCATAAGGAACCTTTAATTTTAGAAATTAAGCCCTAAAACTATTGAACATTTGTAATTTTATTCTGTATTCAGTTTCCATGAGAAAGTGCTGAATGTACGGAAATTTGAAGTTCTTTAGGTGTTGTGCAATATAAGGTACTTTTATTCGGAAACTCCCTACGTGAAAATTGTCTCGTCGATGCAGATAACTTTAAACCGTATCTTGGCATAATTAACAATTCTACGAACTGAATAAATTTGACCAGCCCAAAATAAGTATTTCGAAGAAAAACATTTTTTTTTTTAAATTTTTTTTTAATTTTTTATTTATTTATTTATTTTTTTAAATTTTGATGGTTTGAAAATAAATACATTTTTTTTTCATATTTTAGGTACAATAATTAAGAATTATTTTTTCCTGAGGTTAAATGTGTAAATATTATGTGCACTAATAATACTATATAAACTAATAAAATGCTAAATAAATGTTCGTAGAAAAAGACCATTTTTATAAAAATCTGATAAGAGTTTCCTGATCATTGAAATATTTAAATTAGGAGAATATGAATTAAGTAGTTTATGGCATAAAGCTATGTTCATAAAAATTCGTGTGTACAGTTATCGTAAAATGAAAGCATTTTGCTGATAAGGCTATGCTTATCTCTCATTCTAACCTATTGTTATCTAGCTGTTTTCAGTTTATTTGTGTTAATATTCTTCCTGTGTTCCAGGAAGCAGTGTTTGAGGAGACCTCGAAATGCGTGCGAGAAGGTCCCGTAGAGGTCAACGCAGGTCATCCTGAAAACCCGAAGGTCAGACTGAGAAATTGGGGAGAGCGAGATGATCCGTCAAGGACGAAGGATGGCTCATTTTATCAGGGTTGGGTAGGGCTCGGCCTATTCTATCTTGATCACAGGGAAGAGGGTGTCAACCTGCTGGGTGAATCCCAAGGAGACCAAGTTTTCGAGGACGAGATAAGGCGCGGTTGACCCTGAATTCTGTCGCTCTGACATAGAAAAGCGAAGCAGGGTCTAAAGCTCTGAAGAGAGAGTGAGTTCAAGGCTGTTTCTTCCCTGTTGGAGAGCCGTTCCAAAATAAGCAAACACAGGATTTCCGAGTGACTTACGGCGCTTTTGAGCGTATTGAAAACTGGAGTTATCTTCTCGGCGTAATTCCATTATTCTTATTAAGCGTTTCCCAGGAAAAAAGAAAATAAGAACATTCGAAAACTAAAATGTATTATCAATAATCCGTTATATTAGGCATTTACTTAGGCAAATTCAGTAAACTTTTTTTAGATATTTGGACTAATTATGCACTATAGTGTCCACTATACACTATGCACTATGTATATGTATATACTACGCACTATATATATGTACATACTATGCACTATATATATGTATATACTATGCACTATATATATGTATAGTACATCCGAACAACCGACAAATTACGATTATTGGGTTGTCACTTTTCCGTAGACAAAATGCATACTTACTTCATTACAAGCTATGAAATTTTGAATCACGTTTCTACCCGATTTGGGTGGCATCTGCCCATATTTGGAATTTGAAATTTATTTTATTCTCTATTTCACATTTTGTAAGGCGTTTATTAGATTTTGATTAAAAACTTAATGATTTTAAAGCAAGCAGTGGCAACACTGTAATGGGGGAGGAAAGAACATTTTTTTTTATCTCCAGCGCGCGAGACTGTTTACCGGAAATTCTAGATGTGCTCATTTAAATATTTTGTGATATTGCTGTTGAATTGCCAAGAACATGATATTTAATAAATAAAGATAACACCCAAAAGGTTAAAATGCGGGTGTAACGTAAAATCTGAAAACTCTCAGATTTTTTTTTTTTTTTTTTCATTTATCAGATTATATTTAAATAAATTTTACGCGGTAGAAAAGTAACAATTTTTTTAGGTCCTTGAAATACTATTAATGAAAAACTATTGTTTCAAGAAAATTAAACAATGAAATTATTTTCTATTTGCTTAATATACCTCTGTAGCTAAAAGAAAATAATAAATTAAAAGTATAAAAGTTGCTAGAAAAAACTCAAAAATTCTTTTCAGACATTTAAATTTAGGCCTGCTATTTTTTAAAGATTTTTTCCATTTCATTAAACTTAAAATTCCAAAACGAATTTACCATAGGGCCTAAAATTTAGCTACGAGCAGCTGTAATGTTATTCCAATTTATCAACCAGTTTTTGTTATTAATAATAATAATTTATTATTATTCCAAAGAGACGTAGGCCCAGAAGGGCTATTAGTCCCGAAACGTCATTTTGCATCGAATCACTAAAAGCGTAGTTTCATTTTTCATTATATCTAAAGAAATTAAATATATAGAAATAAATATATAGAATATATAGATATAAATAAATTAAGTAATATATAAATATAAAGAAATAATATTATATCTAAAGAAATTAAATAATGAAGAATCTACATGAATGTATGTATGTTTCTCGCAGTGAAAAAGTAATGGTACCTAGAGCCATCAAGTTTTGAATAACGTAATCCTTCACCCGAATATGGGCACCTGGAAGTCTGAATTTCGAATTTGTTTTATTATCTACTTCATATTTTGTAAAACTTTAACGAATTTTTGATTAAAAATTTCAGTGATTCCAAAGTGATAACACTGTATAGAATAAAACATTTTTAGGGCCCACCAGCGGCCGAGCGGTAAAGACGCTGAACACTGGTAGTTCGGTACGAGGTTCGAATTCCGCGAACGGGCTGGCTGCATGGGCGTTTTCGTGGTTTTCCCCATGTGTAACGTGTATACGAGCCAGTTCCTCTTAGAAAGTCCTCCAAAAAGGCATCCCTCCCCTTAGGCAGATAGCCCTCGAGGCTTTGTCATAATCATACACACACACCAAAACGTTTTTATCTCCAGCGTGCAAGATTGACTACTGGAAGTTACTGGAAGCAAGTGGAGTTAGCCCAAATGTCATCGAAACGTGTATTTGTGTATAAATGAAAAAGAGCCCTTCTGGGCATAATATAAAATCTGAAGGCTTTCAGATTTAAAAAAAATTTTTTTTTATTGATTTTGTTCTCTTCACTCCAATTTATATGCAAGTACAATTGCTCTAGAACGCTATATAAAACATTAAGTTAGAAGTGGAGGTCATTAGGTATCAACAACAAACAGTCGATGTAAGTAAATGTTTTTTTTTTAGTTATTAGTTAGAACATTGGCACGCTAGGAAAGCGAGAGAAATACCTTATAAAGTTATATTATAATAGTTGAATAAAATTTATAATTTAGTTTTTGTAACCAACAAAAACTAAAAACCTTTTTGTGTTTATCTCGGCACTTAATGTGTAAGTAAATGAAAAGGCGTCAGTGCAAAGTTTAGCAACCTTTTTTCTTAAGAAGATATGTAATAAAAACTTTTTCTTTATAATTTGTAAAACAGATATTAGCGAAAAATTTTGAGCCAATTTAGTTATTGTACCAATTTATCAATATTAATTCAGTAGTTCCTTGAAATTATGTACGGCGTTTGCTATTCTTTTGCATTATTTCATTCGATGAAAAATGTGTAACGTGTATACGAGCCAGTTTCCCTTAGAAAGTTCTCCACGAAGGCATCCCTCCCCTTAAGCAGATAGCCCTCGAGGCTTTGCCATAATCACACACACGCACACATTCGATGAAAAAATAAACTATTGAAGTAAATTTTAATACTTTATATTAGAACCAAAATGTTAAATTATAAGAATATTACTTAAAATTTCCGCTTCGAAGTAAGTTAAGTTAATTTTTTATATTTTTATTTTAAAATAAAATTAAAAGACAAAGAACGATTTTTTTAACTGTAATGCTATGTACTAAGAAAAAGTCCTTTCTTTTAACAGCATCATAACTGAATTTTAGATATCACTATGGTAGAAATAATATTATGGCATTTTACTTAGAAAATGAACGAACTTTTAAAAGCTCACGTGAAAAAACGTATTCGTAATAAAGCACTCAATAGTACTATCACCTTCTTTAGATAATTGTCAGAAAATATATTAAAACTGTTATTTTATCTCTGAAATAAAACGTATAATCTGAGTTTCATAATAGATTAGTAATGAATTATGCCCAGCAATTTTTAATGCGAATAATTATTACTCGTACTTCATTTATTTTTAGCCATTTACTTTGGCGTTAGCCAGAAAAGGGCTATTAGTCTATTACGCGTTGAATCACTGTAAAAGTCTGAATCACTTTCAAATTATTGCTACCAAATATTATTATCTCCTTGCGTTATATTTAAAGAAATTAAATAATAAAGAATCTGTATGAATGTAAGTGTGTTTCTCGCATTGTGAAAAACAGCGATACCTAGAACCATCCAATTTTGAATAACGTAACCTTCCACCCGAATATGAGCACCTGGAACCCCGAATTTGGAATCTGGAATTTGTTTTATTGTTTATTTCATATTTGCAAAACTTTAATGAAATAAACTCAACGATTTCAAAGCGAGTCGTGGCAACACTGTAGGGAATAAAATATTTTTATTTTCAGCGCGTGAGACTGTCTATCGGAAATTCTAAAGATATGCTCTTTTTAAATATGTTCAGCCCAAAGTGGTGTTAACCCAAATGCTTTCTAAAAGTATATGTCTGTAAATGAAAACAGAAACAAAAATATTAGTGGTATTTTACTCGACTTTTTTCTTACCTGAACCACATTTTTCAAACTTAACAAAAGACTTTCTGATTGAAAATTAATTGAACAAAAGATTTTTTTCTATAAATTATTAAAGTGATATTTAATTTTTTAATAAATAATAAAGTTTTATGAATAATTAATATCTAGCATAACTCTCTTTTCTAATAAATTTTAAGCAATTTATTCATGAAAAGGAAAACCTGAAGTTCACTAGTGTTCATTTTTCCCTTCTGTGTTATAAATGACATCCGATATATTAATTTTAAAACATTTGAAAGAAAGGTACATCTAGGAACTTGAAATATTTAGTTTCTTTAGAAAAATTGAATGATCTTGCAGTCTTAGTCTGTTTTTCGGGAATTAGATAGAATTTGAAAGAGCAGAAAGCGTAAAAACATTTTAATACTATTTTTACAGGTGAATCATCACAGCTTCAGTGGTAGGGCAACAACAGTGGAGAAGAGAAACGTACGTAAATTTGTATTTTATACAGTAGATAGAATAGTATGTAGTTAGTGGAACTCAGTTTTTCTAGAATCGAAATAGTTTTCTGACTGCCAAACCTAAAACAAGAAAAAAGCTCCTGAAAATTAACTCCCTTTAAGAAATAAAGAAAAGTTTGAGATGGTATTAGACTAAATATTTAAGAGTACAAATTTTAAATGTACACATATGAAAAACAAAACCTGAAACAGTGAGCTTTATTTCATTATGCAACAGATATAAAGGAAAACTCTTAGCAATAATAATTTCATTATCACTATTACTACTATTATTATTTGTGACTAATCTCTCTTGTCTGACAGTGACATCAGAACAAACCCACGAAATGCATTGTGGCAAGACGTGCAAGGTTGATCCTGTCATTGGCAAGAGCCTTAAGCACCATACAGCTGACAGTACGACCTTACTCGATTTCGCCACCAATTTTGATAGTTTGCATCCCGGGAAAACGTGCCCGAGAATCTCCCATCCCTCTTCCTCTAGCACTGACCTCTCGAGAGGACTTTCGGCTCACCCCATGTCGCACAGACACTATACATTTACAAACATTCATGCTTTCTCTGGGATTCCAACCCGTGCCTGCGGTACGGCAGCCAGCGTCGCTAACCATTATCTCGGTTAGGCGGCTCTACTATTAGCAACACTTTTAAAAATATTAGTGGTATTTAGCTCATTGCACTCATTTCTTACCAACAGTATTACTACTAAGACAGAAGAGAAACTCGCCTCAAATAAATCATACAATTGAAGCAACAACCTGTGTTAGGCGTAGATTTTTAGCACAGAAACTCTATCGGTTTCGAGGGCGAACAAAGTCTTTCTTCATCAGGAGCAAACAAATGTTTTTGGCAGATTCTTTGCTCCGATATTTATCTCAGATGATTCTAATATGTTTATTTACTCATTAAATTACTTATTTTAAAAATAAACACAACAGGGAATCTTTCTAAGTTTTCAGAGAAAACTTTTTAAGTTTGACAAAAGAATTGAAAAAGAAAACCTAGTCTCTTTTTCGTACTTATTAAATTTTTCTTCGACGCATAAATTAAAATACATACCTTTACTTATAAATTTTGTATGTAAGTACAAATTTGTCTGTATAATGTCCATGCACTGAAGAGAAATTACTAGAAATTATCTTCATCAAGGATTGTAGATGTTCATCAGTCAATCGAGTTCTTTTCTTTGTAATTTTCAGCTGCGAAAAAAAGCTGCTCACGTATTATTAATATACTTCCCAGCATTGTGATTTGAATGAGGGTAAAGGCCTCTTAGATAAACTCTTAGCGTACATATTCGTAAATGAGTGCGTTTATTTTCTGACTAGTAAGAACGAAGATTAATCAAATCTGTATCTTCAAATCTTTGAATTAAATTTATATCACATCGTAAATAAATTAGCTCAATTTATTAATTTTCCGTTATGTTACTCTTATTCGTTTTTATCTAATTGAAGTGTGTTCTCTGGTCGCATCAAAGACCACTAACCTATTGTATCTTGTTTCCAGAAATATTTCAGAACAATAGTTGTTTAAACGATTAAAACCAGTAAGTATTTACAAAGGCATGTGAATAATGTCCCATCCGCCTTTGCTTCTGTAGAAATTATCATACATAATATTTTACTTATCACATATTCCACAAAACAAATAAACAAGAGTAAAACAAGATTGAAAATATCCACAAAACAAATAAAAATCGCATATTCCACAAAACAAATAAACAAGAGTAAAACAATATTTGTGTTAAAGAAATTATTTACAGTTTTGTAAAGCAATTAATGTTGAAGAAAAGCAAGTCGTTCATCTATTTGAAATCTAAAACTTTCATTTTAACTGTTATTTAATTTAATTATCTTTCTCTCTCCAGGTTCCCAACCGCATTAGTGGATATCCAGAGACACCTGCTCCAGAATTCCGTTATCCTTACATCTTCCAGAATCGAGATGATGGAATTCTGTCAGCAGGAAATGACTTCGACGATAGCAGCAATGATGGCTTGGACAGCGATAGCCTTGCCGACGTGGACAGTCTAATGCTATTGCCACCTAACTCAAGATATGTGGAGGGTCCCGAAATAGGCCTTTCACCATACAGGTAATCTTAAATTCCTTTCTGAGAAATACTAGTATACATAGGCTAAATCAAGTATATATTTCCCAGAAAACATAACAGTTGTAACATTGACAGTCCATTGGATAAAGAATGTAGAAAAATAGCTCAGATACTTTTCTCTCTTGATATTAACGTTGCTTGAGATTTATCATTTTGAATTACAAGAGTTTTTCACAATCACTCTGTTTTTGTATTTCTTATTTGCCGACATAATAGACCTTTCGATTAAAATATTTTCAAAATTTGTGTCTTAAAATTTGTACCTTAGGCCTTTACGAAGAAAATATATGTGTTACGGGCAAATCATGAAACGTAAGCATTCTATAGAATACCTAGGCATTGTATATAATGCCAGACATTTTAGGTAAAGTAAGAAATATGAGAATTGTTACATACTTTAGCCAGGCATCGTATATAACACGTAGACATTCTATAGAATGACAAATGCTATTTAGGCGAAGCATGAAAAAAAAGGTCCTGATAAGGCTATTATATAAATGATGTGCAGTCCTCAAAAATACAAATGTTGCTCTGAAAAAAAATTGAGAGTGCCATTAAAAAAAATTTATTCAAAATATGTAAAGAAAAATGAAAGGTATTCAAAAAATTTATGTCTTTCTTATTAAGAAAAACAAATTTTTTATATAAAAAATCAGGAGTTAAAATTAATCTGCTTGTTGCAGCATGGTAAGCTTGCATGACATTTTGAGTTACATTGCATTACATTTTTCAGGCAAAGCTATTTCATTATTTTGGCACTTTTTTTACACGTACATTTGACGAATCCGGGACCAATTCCTCTATACTGAGTAATTGCAATTGACCGGAGAAGAATTTGTGTAGAATTTGCGGTGTGTTGTACCATTTGCACTCGTAATATCATTTCTGATTTCAAAGGCCTTTGCTAGCAATATTTGTTGTAATTTTGAATATTTAAATTGTGTTTAGTCTCGTTTTGGGGTTCATTTTGAAATCCGAGATCTATCAGAATGTATCTTTTTATAATTTTGTTAATTTATGTTGCTTAATAAGTTACTTTATTTGTTGGTCGATTGGTTGTTGGTGTTTTCCTTCCTACAATTTAAAAGAGGTTTGCGGCGGGCTGCACAAAGATAAGAAATTCATACTTGCGATCTCCCACAGGTCGCAGTGTTCGAGCTATTACGATCTGTGAGACGACAAGATATGACATTGCAGAAGCAATAATTCGTTCATTTACGGTTGCTATTGACCTTACAAAGTTCATAACTTCACAGCCAGTGTCAAGCGGTTTTAGAGATCTACACTGTGTCTCTCACCAGAGCCTCTCGAAGGCTGACGGACCAGTGAGCCTGTTGCTTCTGTAGCCATAGGTATTTTAGGAAATCACATATTTTGTTTAACAATAATTCTTTCATTTGTTTCAAAACGAAACTAGGTTTTTTTGTACCTTATTGTAAATCCGATAAAAGGTTGCGGATTTGCTGTATTGCAGAATTTTGAATTTGAGACATATGTTAAAGATGTGTCTAAATTTGCTACAATATGCGAATTGGTAATATCAGAATACTAGGAGAAAGGGGCACACATGGCTGGCTCGATGGAGGCCTTAACACAGCTAAACGTCCCAAACCCTAGAGCCCATCCAGTCAATCCAGGAGAACGATTTTTGTTCACTAGGTCTGGGAAATGTAATACAAAGACAATGGTGGACGGATAGTATCCACCGAAATATAAATAGACAAAAATATTTTATTTCTGGCAGTGGCAACACATTTCTTTTAAATTGCTGAGCGTGTTCTTTAAATCTGAAGGCAAGTATATTGCGAGTGGCAACGCATTTCTTTTATATCGCCAACTTTTGTAATTAAATTAGAAACATATACTCTTTGCAGAGTAACATAAATTTTACTCTTTGCAGAGTGGCAACACAAAGGTTTACCGATGACACACTGTCGTTACCGCGTTATGTTATCGAATTCAGCAACTCTTTCATAAATAATTTTCGTCAGTACCAGTTTAAAGTTTGTTTCTAAATCAGCCGTTATCACTACGAAGAATGAGAACAACGTTTGTGAATAATTTCATCATAAAAGCAGTCTTCATTTAATTAAAAGTTAAATGAAGACTTCATTTAACTTAATTTTTAATCTTCATTTAACTAAAGTGCCACTAAAAGATTTAAAGGTTTTGATATATACAAGATATGTATATCTATTACAACGAATATCGAAAAGGGAACAATGTTTATTATATCTATGCGGTGAAATTTACTTTCATGGTTAAAATAGTATTAGCCCAGTTTCAAATGGATTTATATTTGAAATTTAAAGCTCAATCTGATAAATAATATGCAAAATAAAAGGAAACTGTCAAAGATTTTCTAATAAGTATTTTAGGTAATTTGCTTTTGTTAGATAAAGAGCATCAAGACGATAATTCAATTCTTGTCATAATTGCATCGGCAAGGTTTGGGTCTTCATAGCACTATAAATAGAGACTATATTCACAACACTATAAATGGCATTATCATAGGGACTTATTAAAAAATATACTGAATGAACTCAACATATGCTGAAAGAACATTTTGACATATTCCTTTGAACAGAGTAGGGTATATGGCACATTTAAGCAAATGTTCATATTACACGTAATGGTTTTGAGCTGGTGCATTCGCATTGTGGTGTTGGCAATGCTCTCATGGGGACTGTGTGATTAGTTTGTGTCGTTGTTCGGTTCAAACAGAAATGCAAACGGACCATTTCTAATATGACTCCAACTACCTGATATTTCAAATTAGGGTTGCCTTTACAGAGAGGCGTAGCTAGGGTTTTCAGCGCCCGGGTACAACTGAAGATTTTGCGCCCCTTTCTCTGTTTCAAGAACGGAAAACATTTCATTCTAAAATTTAATAACATCAATTTGGCGCCCCCTGAATGCTGCGCCCGGGAACAGATGTCCCCCCTTGCCCCACCCTAGCTACGCCACTACCTTTACATTTCAGTTCTCTTACTTAAGCTTTAACACGCAAAAAGGATTAATTTTACATGAAACCTATAAATGACTGCAATCTTATGTGAGCGTAATATCCGCTGTCATTAGGGACTCCTTTCGACAAGCAGTAATGCCACCTATTGAATAATGTCAAAAGAGCAAATATGGACAGTAAGATTAAGAGAAATATAGGCAGTACCAAAATGTTATAATATTTTCTTTTCATGAGGCAGTTAAAGTGAGATTGATTATTTGATGCTCTAACAATAACCATTGGCTTATTATGGGTTGTTCTATGAGGAATGTGTCGAGTTAGAGAGTGACGATTGCAATAAATGTAGCATATGATACAAGTCCTCATTATAAGCTGTTCTTCTTTAAGTTTGTAATAATTTATATTAATTTAATAGTTTATCTGATTTTCACTATTCAATTATTTTTAATTTATAGATAAAATCTTGGACCTTTTTTTTTGTGATACAATTTGTTCAATAAAAAAAGTTTAATTTTACTTCTTATCATTTGCCAAACTTATAATTTGTATTAAAATGCAATTCTGTTTGGAAAACGTAAATGTAGAGATGGCAGTTTTTCTTATCTTTTTAATAATGCAACTTGCCCATATTTCCGGCAACTGTGCCCATATTACCTAAAAAATTAGTCAAACATAGACAATTGCAGAATTTGTTGCGGAGCTTCTTTATTACACATAGCAAAAAGAGTTAGGGATTTGTTCATATACCATTAGAAAGACCTAAAGTTTGAAATGTATTAATTTCAGAGAAATGAAAAGCGTTTTGGTGTAGTGTAATTTTCAATTAAATATTTTGGTGCCCATATTTGCCAAGTTTACCCTGCCACTGCCCAGAGATTATTTTTTTCAGACGAGGTTTAACACGAGATTCCTCTTTTATTCTAAGAGATTCCTTCATTCCTTCGATATTTTAAAATTCAGAAATTTCTTTATTTTTTCATTTCATATATATCAGACAAATATATAGTTTATGCTTGTTTTGTGCATGTTTTATGCTATCAGCTTCATGCATGGTTCATGAATATCAAACTAATACATAGAGTATGGCTCATCTAAAATCAAATCGATCATTTTTAAGAATTATGTACTAACTCTCAAGTAAATCTTTCAAAAACTATTTAATTTTATTTTTCTTTGTTTTTACTTCCTTGTACGAAGTAAAAAGGAAGTATTGTATTGTAATCGCGAAAATTTTCAGGCATCATATTTCAACGAAAATATCCATTTTTAACCGCTATTGAATCCAATTTAACGATGTTTTTGCGTAACATCTATATGTAAGGACAGAATAAAAGACTCTTTTCCACCCTTAAAATTATAAAACTGATTTGAAATGAATTCTTAAGAGAATTTTTCGTGGCGTCTGTACGTACATGTACGTACGTATGTATCTCAACTCAAAAACGAATAGCCTCAGAACGTTGAAATTTTGTATATAGGACTGCTATAACATGTAGATGTGCACCTCGCATTTTGGTTGCAATCGGCCACACCAAACGTATATAAATATATTTATATATATATCCACTCTGTTACCCGGCTCAGTGATCTCACTTTCTTTGCTCTTATATGTTTGTAGATTGTGCATTTTTTGCTTTAAAAATGATTGAATTATATTGTTCTTATCTTCCGGTTAAGGATTTTATGCCTTTTGTAAATCTGTATGCAATATTTGTAGAATTACCAACAATTTAAAAGCTGTTTAAGAGCGGTTAAGCCTAATTTTTAAATAACAGGGCGGCCATATTTGTTTACATTTGAAACAGCAGAATAGTAGATTTGTTGCCAATCTGAAGAGACTAAGCTTCGCAACAAGAAAGATAACGCCTTCTTTTATTATTGAGAATTAAATCATGTTTAATCCATTCTGGAATTTATTCGAGGAAATAAGTGTTTGAAATTTACTTCGCAATTTTTAATATAGATATTTTGAGTTTTTATGTATTTTTGCCTTGTCGGGAAGTGAGAACTGAATTAATTGAATGAGAAATACTGAATCGTCTGTGAAAAACTGTTCTTTTTTGTTTTGTTTGCTTAATTTCTTTTATACATCGTTTTAGGTTTATTATAGTATTTGAAGAGAACACGTGGCAACGACTAGATAATTCTTGAAATGATATAAATTTATGTGCATTCTGAGTTATAATATGTTCTTTTTCCTCCCTCTCCTTGCTCCCTCCATGGGATTCACCCAGGAACCTTTCAACACCATGCCCATTATGGATTTCCTTCAGGTTTACAGGGAAGTACTGCGAATGCAGTAGAACCCCTGTATAACTTACCTCTGTATCAACGTATCAATGTATTTATAATATGAACGAAATTAACGCTGTTAAGCGAACCTAGCGCCAGAGTGCCGCTATGGTAAACAAATATAGTGAATTTTAAAGAGTGCATTTATTTTATTGTGGTTTATGCGCTATCGACAAAGTAGATTTAATTCAATCCAATAAGTTGAAATGAAATGCAAGAAAAAATGCGTATAATTTAATATTTCGTGCAAGGAAGTCACGTGGCGTACACATCAGATTTTTTTTTTTTTTTTTCTTCAGAATTAAGAGACTACGTAAATCTGTTGTTTCGCATAACACTGATGATGTGAATGGTATTTTTTCACAGATCTCAGAAAGAAGAAAATGAAGCTATTCGGAAATGGTTGTCTCGCCATACCACCCCATCAGTTTTCTCCGTAAGCAGGAGATCTGCACCTTTCTATCCATTAGATTACCGGTATATCTCGGGATACAAGAAGAGGTCCAGATTCTTCAATAATAATGGGTACGTAGAGACTCCGTTTATTCTTTACGAAATTAAGCTTGCCAGCGATGAAAGTTCTGAGACGTTCTGTTATAAATGCGTTTAAATAACTGAGAAAATTTATGCATATCTATATTAGAGATATAATATGCCCAAAACAGATTTACACTAGAACAGATTTATAATATAAATTTATAGAATAAAAGCACGCAGCTGGAGCTCAATTTGCAAAAAAAGAAAGAATAATTAAAGTTTTTTTTTTTTTTTTTTTTTTTTTTTACAACAAACCGCGAATGTTTACAATAATACTCAATAGATGGCGGAACTGGCGTGCGCAGTTCAAAATTTTGATATTAACGACAATGAATCTCTATTCTTTGATTAACGATACCTTATAATTGCGCGGTGTCCTTGAAATTTATGCTTCGATGAAGAAATATAAAGACAAAGGAAAAGGTTGCATCATAAAAATTGCGTATGCCTATCGACATCGTCTGAATCTCTCGAACATGCTCTGTCCTTTTCAACCGAACACGCTTCCTCCAATTATGTTCGTTATGCAACCTCGTATGTTGATACCTCGAAAACATGATTTTCGTTGTGTTCTGAAAACATAACGCGTGCTTTTGCTTTCAAGTTTAATAGAAAATATTGTCGCGCTCTCCGACGACAAAATTTTCGATAATCTTCGATTCCAATTTCCTTATTTTTAAAAAAGGAATTTAGATTTTTTGATAGCCCTCTTCATATTGCAAGGTTATTAGTTTATGCCAACTTTAGAGTATTAAATTGGAATTTAAAGAATCAGAGATTGCAAGTTTCGTTTCTTTTCCTCCAATTTTATGTAAATTTTATAATTTCTATTTCATTCTGATAAATGTCCTCTCAATATGTTAAATTTTTGTGTTCAGTGTTATTTTATTTCCGATTTTAACTTTCTAAAGTTTTCTAATTTCCCATTACAGGGAAAATGGAAAATAACAGGGCATGGCCGCCCTGTTATTTTCCATTTTCCATTACTTTATTATGCCAATTCATTTCTTTTAACTTTTTGGTTTTCATTTCAGTGCTTTCCTCAGATCTAAATTGCAATTTCTTTCTGCTATGAATTTGGAGTTTATAACACAATTTAAAGAAATACTTGCTTAGAGTTTGTTTAAAATAATTAAATGTTGATAAGATGCTAAATCATCTGACGGCAATATACCAACTTCTAATGAAAGGCAAGCTAACGTAGTCCAAAAAACCCAATAAGTTGATAAAACTTTTGACTGGAGCTTTACTTTGCTCGAAGGAGAATAACATCGCTATTGACTTCATAATATTTCCCGTTTTCGATTGTAGATTTTAAAGGAAGGAAAAGATTATATTTATTTTACCTATAAAATACTAAATGTCGGTTAACGTAAATACGAGCCAGGTTTCCTTATCAGAGTCCTCCACGAACGCATTCCGCCTCCTAGACAGATCTCCCTCTGATATTTAACGTTAAGCAATTTGTCAAAAGCTTACGATCGGAAAAATGCATTACTGCAAAACCTTTGTAAAATATACAACATAACATATTCATTCATAAAATTAGTTATAAAAATTGTGCATATTGAGATGCATTTAATTCTAATAAATTTTTCTTTTATTACTGCATAGTGATTTTTTATTCGTCATTGTGCAGATAATTAATAAAGTACGATTTCCCCACCCACCATTTCGTTGCACTGGCACAGTTGAGGCAACACGTATTGCGATTCTTCGATTTCTACATTTTCTGTTCCATTTATCTGTATTTTATGTATTGCCATTTCTAGAGGTTTAATTCCCTTTACCCACTTTATATATTTTGTCAAAAAGAAAACTGAACTTTTGACGTTAGACGCTGGAAAAGTTGAACTTGCATTATTAAATTTTAATAGTTCAATCCAAATGCTAATTTCTTTTCACCCGTATCTTAGTTTGATTTAAAATTAGATTCCCTTCCGGATGGCGCAATAATTTAAGAAAAGAAGGTTTTTATAAATCGCAGTACTTTGCCGAAACTAATGCTTTGTTAGTAGTCACAAAATTTGGAAAGGATATAAATTTACAAGAAAATGTAGTTCAAGTGACTACGCAGAAAATCTTCTCTGTCACTGCATTCGTAATATTGGCGACTCGAATTAAAACAAAAAAGATAATTACTCAACGCTTAACACATCCTTCCCTAACAACAGCTACACTCATGAGGACTTTATTTCTAAAATTAGAAGGATCGGAGTCCTGTTGTAGGCCGTCACGATGGTTTATAAAATATAATAATAATAGGCAACGAATGAAAAATTAAATAAAATTAGAAAACAATAAAAATAACTAACTAATCATATGAATGACAGATAGTTAAAGAATAAATTAAAATGCCAAATCTCACTTGAATTCGATTTCGGTGATTACGGCAAAACCCCCGAGAGCCATCTGCCTAAGGAGAGAGATGCATTCGTGGAGGACTTTCTAAGGGAATCTGACTCGTATACACGTTACACATGGCGAAAACCACGAAAAAGCCCAGGTAGCCAGCCCGTTCGCGGGATTCGAACCTTGGATAGAACTACCAGTGTTCAGCGACTTTACCACTCGGCCGCTGGTAGGCCTAGCAGTTCCTTCTGGCAGTTTCTAGTTTATTGGCAGTTCCTTCTGGCAGTTTTATTGCTTCATTTGTGGCTCTCATTTGGGAATCAGACAAGAATTACGATTTTGCTCAAAGAGTAAGAAGTACCGGAGTCAGGCTACATTCGGGCCGGATTTAAGCCATGACACTAATAACCAAATTTTTTATGGCAAAAATATTATCTTACTACAACTACGCTAACAAGCAGCTTTTCAATAGCTACAAATTAATACTGATAACGCTCGGCTAGAATCAGCTTTCTTTTCAGTTAGGCCACTCATGACCATATGACGGTTAAATGTCAGGAGAGTCGTAAACCGTACAATGCTGAAGAGGATATACTCGTAAATTTAGATTAGTAACTCTCTCTTGCAAGTTTTACAATTATTTATTACTTCTCTTAGCTCAGATGGATGTAAAAAGATAGAAAATAACATATTTAAATTAATTTACAGTTTTTAAATAATTTTTATATTCTGTAATCTCGTTGTATATCATCTGATCCCTTTTGAGAATAATATTTTCTGCATTACCGTGTTCTTTCACCTATTATTACACAAAATCCCGTAACGATGCCGCAGATAGAGGGAGGGCATGCAGTTTATTTTGTGTTTTCGCATATATTTCAGAATGATTACAATTTGCTATTCTTTAAGCCAGGGGTCCCCAACCATTTTGTCTCTAACAGCACATTCTATAATATCTGTTGGAAGGCGGGCACCATTCACTTTTTCAAGGTGAATTTATGGTTAGATAGAGTTAATTAGTTAATTAGTATGGATTAATATGGTTAGATAGAGTTATTTAGTTAATTAGTATGGATTAGTATGGTTAGATAGAAATAATAGAAATTTAGTGTTTTTATTTCTGTCCAAAATAATTATTAAGTTGTAGAGACATTAGGTTATTTCGAAGCAGGAGACGTGAAAAATGAGCCAGGCCATCGCCGAGAATCGAACCAAGTACCTCTGGAATTTCCATCGAGCGTGCTGACCACTACACTACGAAGGCATGTTAAGACGGAGGGAGAAATACCTTATATACTCCCCCCTCATAAAGGGCGATTGGGGATTAGAGGACCCAATCGCCAAATCTTGGTGGTGGAGAATCATCATCCACCACTTTTTAGTTCGGGCGCCACTGTAGAGGCATTAGGTATTTTTCAAAACCTAAGAGATGAAAAATGCGCCATGCCCTCGCCGGGACTCGAGCCACGGACCTCTCGAATTCACGTCGATGCTGACCACTACACCACGAAGGCATGATAAGAAGGCAGGAGAAATACCTTATAAAGTAATGCATACAAAATCTACAAAGTATAAAAATTCTTTGTAAAAAATACAAATCTCATAATGCCAAAAGCTCAGAAGGCTTCTAAAATATCGCCCGAACCGGCTGTATTCAAATTCCACACCACAGGTGAGACTCAGTGTTGTAATATTCTATTTGTAGAGATGTAGCTATATTTTTATACCACATGTTTAAAAGCTATTACATTACTAATTTTTTATCTCCCAATTTGGCAACCCTGCTCTCGAGATGAACTAGTTCGGTACATTTTGGAGTTTAATGGGAAATTAGGGGGAGTTATATGGGAAATTAGTTGGCGGAATGCGCGAGGAAAATATGGGTTCGGTTGTATTTCGCTTTGTGTTGGTATCTGTGTCGGACGCAATTTCTGTTTCATTAAAATTGAGAAAACTTTCACATAGAATTTTATTGAAAACTAAAACATTTTATTGTGATCGCACAGCGGTGGGCACACGTTAAACGATCGGCGGGCGCCATGGTGCCCGCGGGCATACGGTTAGGAACCCCTCCTTTAAGACATGCAGTGCGTACCTTGATTATTTACAGTTCAGAGATGCATGTGGTGTGATAAAAATATTTTTTAAATAAAATAATAATAATAAAATTCCTTTTTGCTGTTGTTTTATGCCATAATTCCTGCAACGTTTTACTAAGATATACCTTTGGAAGTTGTTTAATTGCTTGTGATTTTAAGCTGCTTTAAAACACTTTTATTCTATAAATATGAATTACTCGATATTTCATGTGAGTTTAAATAACAGTTAAAAGCTTATTTTACACCTTTCCTTTAAGCCTTCTTTAGTGACGCATTTGCTCAGTCCAGAAGTGTATACAGATTTGATTGGCAAGAGGCGTAGTATAAACTGAGAGAAAGAATCGCAACCGCATGACATGCACCAGAGAGATATGTTCCGCTATTGATTTAGCCATCGCTCTTGCCTTATATCATCAGCTGATGTTTGAGTATGTTCAGTAAAACAATATTGCAGGATATTAGCCTAAATTCATAAGTGAGTTTTGCTTTAGATTAGATTGTACTAAAAAAAAATGCGTTTGAAGCCTTGAGTAGCAACACTTATACAATTTGTTTTTAATTAAGAAAACAAATATAAAACTCTTCTTGTTTCATGAAGTATTACGTGGCTTACAGTAAATAACTCATAATTCAAAGCATTCAACCATAAAAAGTTAAAATTTAGGCCTGGCGAGAGCAAAGAAGAAAAAACATAAAGTACAAATACTATTATAAATAAAAATATTGAAATATACCGTGAATAATTAAACTAGGTTAATACTCCTATAAAAGAAAATAATGCAATAATAACAAAAATGAAATAATACTTAAAAATAATAATAATACAAAGAAAAATAATACATCCACGGTGCAAAACATCAATACATATCCTAATCATACGTAGACAATACGCAAAATTATACAGAGACACATAAAAGATAAAAATCCAGTCATATAAATAATAATACTAAAAGACGCCCAAGACTGCAAAGAGTCGGAACTCCTAACAAGATCATAGAAAACAGGAGGTCAGCAAATATAAAGATGCCCTAAACTCACTTTAAATGCACTTCTGGGCAGTCATATGCAACCTACAATGCAATGAAATATGTTCCTCGTATTCCACAGCATCGCCGCAAGCACAGTGTCCACCATTAACAATATTGAAACGAAGTAAATAAGTTCCAAAATTCTCACGACCGGTCAAAATATGAGCAGGTTGGAAATGCCGGTTAAAAATGCCTACACTTAAGTCACTGAAGAACACTTGGGAAAAGTCTGTTTGCCATAGTCTTCGAAGAAGTAAGATATTCAGCATTCCAATCAAACACAGTTTTCTTCCAAACCACATGCTTCCTATAAGACTTGGGAGCAGACAACGTTAAATCAATATCCCGATAGAACACTTATATTGTGGTATTGATTTGTAAATTCCAGCCAGTTACTGGAAGTCGAGGAGACTTACATTTTATTTTATATTATTTTAATTTAGAACCCACAAGTGGTAAGATAAAATGAAGCTATGTTAAGATTTTACTATTTTTATGTTTATTGCTTTCAGAGTCAGTTTAAGCTAAAGGCTGTAACTCGCGCCACAGATTTTATGTAATGTTTGATGGCTGAATGATTGATACAGGTATTTTGTTAGTTACAAAGACCTCCCCAAATGTTATAAATAAAGTTTTTGGTAAATTTCATCAATGGTTAATCCACATCATATTTAATTTTATCAAAAATGATCTGATTGGAAAGATACTTTGAAGTTAAATTTCAGATTTACAAGCTCTATGAAAAATTTCAGTTTATTTCAAATGAAGTGAAAATAAATATTATGCGTAATAGCAGAAATGATACACGCTAGTCTTTGTAAAAGCGAACTAATTATAAATCTGGTAATATTTACATTCATGCATTATAAGTGAATACTGAAATTGTTTTCTTTAAAAATGTTCCTAAACCTCTGCTGCAGAAAAGTGGGTTATCACTAACTGAATTAATTACTGAAAATGTGTAGGCAAATTATAGTTACATATTTTCACTAAAACAAGAATTTATTCATAAATCAATCATATGCAGTCGATCCTCGCACCTACTGTATACATTACGAACCAATGTATAAATATCTTCTACGAACATTCTGCGTCTACGCAGTTCTAATCTTTGCAGTTTGTTCTTAGAAAAGTTTGGCTAGAAACATTTTTGAAAGAATAAAAGAAAATTACATAAAAATATTATATATCTACATATCTCAATATTATTTACATAAATAACTACATAAAAACATTATTTACATAATATCTCCACATTGCTTATATAAATAATACATTACGTAATTATACATGTAATTAATATACGTAATGTATGTATATATTACATACTAGCTGATACCCGCCCACTTTTCTGGGCACACTATCTATTTGAACGTGAACCTAAACTTCTTATATGGACGAAATGTCTAATTTCGAATTGATAATTAATATAATTTTTTTAAATATAAAGTCGGGAAATACAGTGCCAGTTCAGTGAATCTGTCATACACAGATTTCCACATCACCCATGAGGTACTGTGTATTGGGATGCGCCCCCAACATCTAACGTGGTGGGATCCCCAGTAGGCCTACACCAAGAAAAATTGCCAACATAAAACTAAGGTTTATATATATTTAACTTTTATCATAACTTTCATGAAAATAAATGTAATCTTTGTTACCAAATTTTTTAATAAATTACAACTATTTGTCCTTGATTTTTCATGTATGGCAATTTTTATAAATAACAACAACATTCTTAATTTTAATCACAATAATTTATTTCTTTCAAAAATAACATTTATTTTCGTGAAACTTATGACAACAGTTAAATATAAATGTTATTATTAACCTTATCTTTAAATGTCGTTTGCATTCATTGGATAGATGCAAGTTATTTACCCATTTAATAATTTTAAAGGAAAATGCATTCATTGGCAGCATTGTATTTCATATCTTGTTTATGCAACAATAAAAGAAAATTCTGAACTTGATTTTGAAAACCAACTGTATCAGAAACTTCTATTAAACAACGAAAATCCATTTTGGAGGGGATTTACTTAAAATCCGTTCTTAGTGCGCATCTACATCGTGGAATGAGTAACAATGCAAAATTTCAAGTCAATCGGGTGTATAGTTTCGGAGATCTCGTGATGAGTCAATGGTATTTCGCTTATATATATATATAGATTAATAATTACTATGTAATGTACTGACATTATAAATAATTTGGTTTACATTTTATTGCATTTATTTTATTTTATTACATAAAAATAATATTTACATAAATAATTACATAAATTATATATAATGTATCAAAATAATATTTTATGTAATCATGAATAATTACATAAAAATCTTGTTTTGCGTTATTTATACAAATAATTACATAAAAATATTATTTACATTACTTACATTGTATTAAGAATTATTTACATTATTTACATTGCATAAATAATTATTTACATTATTTACATTAAAATAAAAATAAATAATTATATAAAAATAATAATACATAATTTAAAAAAAATTATTTATCTTATTTACATAAATAGTTACATATGTAATATATATATTACAAAAATTTTAAAACTACATTACAAATAACGTAAATAATGTTATTTCATTACATTATTTACAGTAATTACATAATAAATACTTATGTAAACAATCCTAATTACATTATTTACATTACATTACTTAAATTAATTACATGTACATTATTTACATTAATTACACTATTCACATTATTTAAGTATTTACGTTATTTACATTAATTATATTATTTACATAAATTACAATATTTATATTAATTACATTACTTACAATAATTACATTATTTACAAAATGCCAAACGAAATTAAACGACCTTTTGGGCAAATTGCCCCTTTAGGCTAAAAAGTAACATGAATTGTACCTTATGAATGATAAATAATAAAAGGTATAAATGATAATTACGTACTAGCGAGAGCTGTGTTAATGAATTCGATTAAAATTCAAAGATCACTGAAAAAATTACTGAAATTTTAGCAAATCGTCATCGACATCTCACTTTATTAATTGCAATCACTTTTACCCACCAAGCGAGCAAAAGAAGGATGCAGTTATTAAAAAACATTCCCAGACGCGAGAGCTGCATGATATCATTTGTTGATTCATCAGTCAGTAATCTTGTAGAGACATTAGTTATTTTTTGGAAGCAGGCAAGATGAAAAATTAGTACTCGCCTTCGCCGGGAATCGAACCACGGACCTCTGAAATACCGGCACAGTGTGCAGACCACCACACCACGAAGACAGCACGCCAAGAAGGTGGGGGAAATACTTTATATACTTCCCCTTTTAAAGGGCGACTGGAGTTTCTACGGGACCCAGTCGCAAAATACTGGATGTGAAGAGTCATCATCCGCCACCCTTTTAATTCGGACGCCACTTGTAGAGTCTTACTCTCTTGTTCCACATAAACTAGAGTAGATCCTAAAATGACCTGGCGACTTCTCGCACAGGCGTGAAGAAAACTACTGACTCAAGAAGAAGGGCGAAAAATAACCCTTTATTAATTCAAAACAATTAACAGAAAGGCACAGTCTTCGTGCGTTACAATCTAATCGGTCGAATTTCCATTTAACTCTTTAAAAGGAAAAACTGATAACTCATACAAATGAATTCATTTTCGTTAGTAAAAGGCCTTCTGTGATTAGCGGCTCACAGAAATCCCGAATGCCTCTCTTTTAACTCTTTCAGGAACCGATTTTCCGGAGATGAGGACCAAGACACAGATTTCGGAAAGTGGGGCCACGTAGTCCAAGTACCAGAAGCGTACGCCTCAGCTGAAGATGTGGCTAGATTGTACGGTTTAGCAAATCTCATGGCAGAGGGAGACGAAGCTTCACAATCAGAAATGCGCAGGTCCGCCTAAAAAGGTAAGACGATCAAATCTAGTTTTTATCTAAAATCAAATCTAGTTTTTAGTAAACATGAAGCTGATTTTCTATATGCCACGTGCCAATTCACGAGTCTGTTTTAATGTTGTCAACCACGTCTTTCAGTAATATATTGAAGCAACTAACTAGCATAGGAAATATTACTGTTACGAATTCTACTTAAAATTTCCTCGATATAAGAAATTTTTTGCCGGATGTGGTCCTTCTAGAGATGGCAACAAAAATTGTGCCATTTTAAGCTTTTTCCCTGTTCTGCAGGTATCCTGGATGAAAATGTCAAAAATCGCATCATTTCAGGCTTTCTGTTTTTAACTTTATAACAGATGGGCTTTCTATTTTTAATTTTACTTTATAATTCATGGAAAGATACTGGAAGTAAAGTTCGTATATTTTAAGTTACTCCGCAATAAGAGCTGAAAGACGAAAAACAGAGAAAAGGAGGCTTTTTAAGATGCATAAAGAACAATTATTTCAGCCGAAAAATAATAAACATCCTTTATTTTTATGCCATATAGTAATTTCGTTAGGCAGATAGCTATAAAAGATGCATTTTTCTATATTTGGCATAAATTCTCTTCTACGATGAAAGTCGCAGTTTTAAAAATCTGTAAAGTAACTAATCTATTTTTTTAAAATATATGATAGCAGTATTATCGACGATTTTCACAGAGCAATGTATTTTTTAATACAAGCTAGCAAAATCTTCAAATTTTTCACTTAACTTTCAATGTTTCAGTTTTCTCTTTTAATACTTAAATTTTTAACATGTACAATTCTCAAAATATTTTAGCCGCGATTGTTCTTTAGAAATCGACATGATACTATTTGAAGATACTGATAATTCTGAATTATAAGGAAATTAAAAAAACATCTTCTTTACGTATTACGAATGTTATTAATGGTTTATCTAAACAGTCCCTAGAGTAAATTGCTCCTAAGGCTAACGCGTCATTGTGACATCACTTTATACATATTTCACAGTCACGTGACCTTCTATTACACTTTCAGAATTTTAAACTGACCTTGAATGAAAAGGCTGAAATGGGAAATGCTATCTGTCCTATCAAGAGAAGTTGAAATGGTGCGATTTTAAAAAATCTGATCAACATGACTTCCTTGTACGGAATATTAAATTATACGTATTTTTTGCTTCATTTCCTTTAAACTTTATTTCCTCGAATTTCATTACAGATATATTTCTCATTCAATTAATTCAGCTCTCACTTCGCGACAAGGCAACAATACATAAAACATCAAAATATCTTTATTAAAAATTGAAAATATAGAAAAATATAAAACACAACAAACATTTAAAACAATTAAAAATTAAATAACATTTAAAACAATTAAAATTAGTTTTTACAATTAAAATTAGAGTTTCTACGCAAAAACAAGGAATTCAGCAGCGGGCAAGAAGGCAATTTTTTTGGTGCACAGAATTGAAAATTTACTTTTGGTCCCACTCTGCAAAGAGACACTGAAGGTGCAGAAAATGACTTAATTAGCTATTATGCTAAGTTTCAAATATAAATGAATGTGGCTGCTATGGTAAAAAAAATTAGGCTTAGCACACAAAACAACTTTTATATTGTTGATAATTCTGAAACTATTCCATGCATATTAACTAAAGGCATAAAAACCTTAACCCGAAGATAAGAACAGCATAATTCAATCATTTTTAAAGAAAAAGATGAACAATTTGCCAACATGCAAAACTAAAAAAAACTGAGTTCACCGAGCCGAGTAACAGAATGGATAGAAATATTGATTATATTATCTCCTAAGATTAATTTTTGTAGAATTATTTAAGAGTGAATCCATAGTTAATAAGTTTAATTCCGAAAATTGTTTTAAAGTAACGTGAATGTAAATTGTTAAAAATGTTTAACGGGGACTTGAATTAAATCATGAATAACAAAATTTCAATTGTAAAAAGAAACTAAATTAAAAGCAATATATATATATATATATATATATATATATATATATATATATACACATTAGGTACGGGCGATTACAACCAAAACGGGAGGTGCACAACTACATGTTATAGCAGTCTTATATACAAAATTGCAACGTTTTGAGGCTACTCGTTTTTGAGTTAGAAGATGCATACATACGTACGTACAGACAAAATGAAAAAATCTCTTCTAAATCCATTTTAAATTCTTTTTGCTACCCTTTTTGGGAAAAAGTGTTCTTTATTTTGTTCTTACGTACAGATGTCATCGTTAAATTGCATTCAATAGCGCTCAAAATGTATATTTTCTTTAACGAATGGTAACATCCTTTCACATGGAAGATAAAAGTGTTTCATTTCGGGCAGTGGCAACATAGTTCTTTAAAATCGCTCAGTTTGTTCATTAAATTTGAAAGGTAAATATTTTACTCTTTGTCGAGTGTAACGAAGTTCTAAATTTCTGAGATTTTTGATTAAGTTTGAACCATAAGTACCTTCTTTTGCCTAGTGGCAACACATTGCTTTTAAATCATCACGTTTATTAATTCAAATGCCATTAAATCCGGGAAAAATATTAAATAAATAAAAAAAGAGTTCGAATTAATTTCGGCTTCGAAGAGACCTGTTTAGGAGAAAGCTTATGTATGTTGAAAATTTCGCTGCTCTAAAAGTTGTCGTCTTTCCACAGTGCGAGGAACATACATACAGATTCTAAAAACATGGCTCAAAGAATCTTAAGAAAGTTTATCAAAAGGATTTATGATTAATGCTTGTTTTCCGTATAACGCCAAATTAAAAATAAAGAGAATGGAGAAAAATCTTAAGATCAACTTCACATATTACCAGGAACATATATTATACCCTATTTTGAAATATGGAATACCTTCTATTACACACAGAACCATCAATCAATGGAATTGCATCAAGAAAGCAGCCACACGTCAAAGTCCAGTGTGAATTTTTTGAAGAAAAAAAAGAAAAAAAAAGGAACAAGAAATGAGCATCAAGATTATACCCTTCACTCATATCCCTCGTAAATCTCCTGATGTGTCACCCATGGATTTTAGCTCTTTTGGACTAAATTTTGGACTAAAGAATTGGGATAAAATATCTCTTCCGCTACTAAAAAAAGCTTTATTTTCTTGGAAATTACATTTAGAACGATAGGGAAGAATGAGGGTTATCAAACAGAATAAAACAAAACTTTTAGGTGAAATATTACCGTAAATACAATGAAAATCTTCTAAAAAATAGTCGAACAGCCGCTGTATATGCTTGCTTTCAATATTTTCGAAGTAACATGCTTAAATTCAACATGTCAGTTTGTACAGTCTTTGACGCTTGTAAATTTTAGTAGTTTTAGCAGCAGTAGCTTCATTGTGTGTATACTTTGGATTTTATGTTCTAATACAAGTGGTTTGTAAGGCTAATATAGATAGCGATTTATTGATACAAATCGATCTTAATGTTCATATCATTGTGATCTTAATACATAATGATATGAACTTCTTTATGTGTTAAAGAAGTTCATATCATTATGTTAAATTTAAACATTCCTTTATTCTCCACTTTTTATTTTGCTCTTCACATTTCACCATTCTAATAATATATTTTTTACATTTCAGGTGCCCCTTCTACATTTCTATCCACTGTGAAAAGCTTATTTGTATAAGTGTGCATCCAATGTTATACTCAATGACGTCGGTCACTATTCCATATCTTATTTGAAAAAAATAACAGCCGTGATTATTTGTCATATTTCCTACCTTTTCCTAAGAACTCTGAGTTAGGCCAAATACAAGAGGTTACTAATTTGAGCACACCGAGCCAGTTCTGCAGTAAAGAGAAATACACACTGCTCACTTTTCTATGAATTAATTAATTAGCACCTAGAAGAAGCATGTTTTGGAATTTCAAAAGCTATGCAATGCGTCGAGATTCCTTATTCCCAAATGACCAATATGTAATTTTTATGTTCTCTATTCAAATTTCAAATATGTGTTTCTTCATTAATGTTTTTAGGACTTCAAATTCGTTTCATTTGTAATGATACAAAACGTAGTTAAGTAACACAATAAGGGGAAGATTTCTAGAGTGATTTAAAAGCTCCATTTAATGTTTTTCTTTTTTTGGCATGGTAGCTGAAAGTTTTACTCGTACTTCTCTGTGATGGTTTCAGTAAAACATAATGCTTTTAAATTAAATAACTAAAATTTCTTATTCTCATTTGCTCTTTGTGCACCTTTTGTAATCTTGCTGTACTTTTTGTTGTTAGCAGACAGTAAAATTGGCCACTTTTATATGCAACTGTAACCGTTTCTCTATAGAAGATGATTGGATGGAATGATAGCGGTCGAGAATTCATAATTATGTTCAGAAAATGCTCTCCTATTAACCTAAATATACGCTTCAAATTTTACAAAACGTTCATGAAAATGTCGGTGATTTTTGAAAAAGCTTCTTATTCCACAACGAAATCTTCAAATTTAATGTAGGTAATAAACATCGTTATTAGATTCACTTCAAAGTTTCTTTTAAACAGTTTAAAGTAGTTAGTTACTTTTCTAATATTCAAAAGGTTTTTCGTTGCAAACTGAAAATTCTTGTTATAAAGGAAACTATTTAATAAAAGGAAATTACCAAATAAGACATTTTGGATTTATATATAATATTTAGGCTATAAACTGTTGAAAGATTAAACATATCTATTATTTTGTTGTATAATAGATTAAGACGATAATATTAATCTATTCTCTTGCGTTGAGCTGAATAAAGTAACAAAAGGAATTTACAATTTAGGCATTTTTAAAGACTTCTAAAATCCTTTTAAACATCACGTGATTTAGTTAAATTCTTACTAAGTATGAAATGCATAAACACATTTACTACATCAAAGAATGTTGCTATACAACGGGTGTGTAAAGATGTCGTCAGAAAACATCTAAACTTAATATAATAAGCATAATATTAATTATTTAATAATTATATCGTAAAGAACTGAGCATCACTTTTCAAATATGCATCAAAACTATGCAAAAAAAAAAAAAAAAAAAAAAAAAATCTTGTTCTTAATTACGGGTAATTTTATGAAATATTTTTGCAGTTTTGCCATAATGCTTACAGAAATTAATGAAAATTACATACAGAAATTAATGGAAAATATTCTTTAAATCGTATAAAGTGATAGAATAATATGTTCTGTGATGTGATCGAATATGATATGTGTCAGTCATTTAATGCACGAAACATCACCTGATCCATGGTGGTATTGCAAACTTGTCACCCCAGTTATCTTCTTATGAGAGAATCAAACTGCTAACAACACGGTTTATTTGCAGTGAGTATATCTCGTGAACATCACTGCAAATTTCATATCCAGTTGAATTACATCCTTTTGTGTACTGTGTTGTGTATTCTTTGGACCCCATGAGATCTTTACTCTGTTGTTCTAAATCATTATTTTAAAATGTTCAGGGAGTTACAATGAGAGATATTACTGTTACACGATATATGATGTGTGAGAGAATTAAAAGAAAATGTGGTTTGTTATTTATTGATTCCAGAACAGCTATAGGACATTGGAGTATGCTAAATAAATCTAACTTGTGTTCCATATTTCGTGAGTTGTCTTTATTTAATTCCTTTACTTACACATACCACATTTCATTCGAATTTCTTAAAGAGATATTTCTGACATACAAGCTAATAGTAACCCTGACATACTAATAAAGTAAGAAGTTATTTATAACTAAAACTAATACATATTTTTATGTTAATACTTACTTAATTCAAATTTGAAGCTACGTAGACAAGCATGTCATAAATAATCACATTGAATACATCCGCATCGAGCACCACTCTAAGACGGCCATACCTGAAAATAACCAGTGTATTTGAAACATCAGTACAGATCATCTCACCTCTCTAAGTGACGGCTTCAGAAAGACCTTTTAAGTATATAAATAAACATCGGTGCTGAAGATCAGCTCTCTAAGATGACCAAATCCAGGGCAGACCGCCGCTTTGGCTAGAATGAAAATTAGAGGAGGCCAATAAATTCTCCTACTTTGCCTCGAAAAAGAATGGCCTTAAAATCAGTCGACATAAACTCCTTTCGAAAAGGCTGTTGGTAAAGACAAAGGGGTATGAAAAATATCGGATTCCATTCACTGGAGGCCTGTCGTTCAAAGTAGGGATGAAGATAGCGCTCATTTGCTATGCCTAAATTAAATAATCCAACCTAAATTCCGAGAAGATCAAAATCAGCTGAAATCAGGGGTGATTGTCTTAGAGAGGTTTATCCATATTTCATAATAAATCTTATAAATCTTGTACAATTAAGGGAAGTTATTTGTTTAAATTTGTAAGTTACCTTGTTAATATACTACAAAATCTGCGAATAATTATTCAGGTTACTTTTCAGAAGAAATTGCTTAAATTACTAGCTCTCAAAACAAACATAATATTAAGTTGACATAATACTATTGGTTTCACTGAATTGATTGCCTTTTGAAATTTCAACCAGTCGTCTGGGAGCTTTCGGGGAATGACTGAATGTCATCGCCCTTAACTAAGCATTGCTTTTGGTCGAATATTTTAATCAATATAGTGCATGAAGACAGAAGGCCTAACGGATCTAAAATTGAAGATATCAGTAGATGAATTCCAAAAAAAAAAAAAAAATGACCTAAGACTTTCGAACTTGAATTAGACGTCTCGAAATTGGAATTCAGCGAACAATGCTCCACGAATTTCATCATGAATTCTGCAGAACTCGAAATCCACATTTCAAATCAATACAATCAAATATGCGTGTAAAATCGAAGATATGTTCTTGCATACTGATACTGCATTATTAACTTTATTTGCAACAGATAATGAGTCAACCTTATACATATTCTTCTCCAGTACATGTGATACATCCTGTTCCTCCTTGGAATTTGTAGCTATCTGCTTGAGACATCTAGTTGCTAAAAATGAAGCTGAGGAAAGATCATACGTAACTGTTTTCTATTTGTATATGCGTAGTTCTTCACTGAAATTGTATCGCCGTAATACCAATGAATAATTCTGATACTCAGGGGTTACCATCATCTGACGATATATCTCCTCCACATCAGCTATGAAAGCAATTTTAGAAAATCCGAAAATTAGTCAAAATCTAAAAAATATCTCTGTAATTTCAGACCTACTCATACAGTTTTTAGATTTACTGGATGCATCAAGCACCACTCTTAAATTTGTAATTAACATTACTAAATGTTATAAGTCAGCCTCGTTCTAGGGATCGAATTCCTTGACCACGGCAACGTTAATTCGTGTTGCCAGCGCAGAATAATGAATAAATGTAAATTAATTAGGAGAAGACATCTGGCGTGAAAGCGAGCAATTACACTTTTAGTACTTCAAGAAATTTCCAGCAGTACTTGGAGTGTACCTAGAGAAAAACTCTCCATTAAAGGGTAAAAACTAGAAACAAATCTTAACCAAAATTTATGTGTCAGTGAATTCATAATAAGCAAAGGGACCCAATACATTATTAGAGCAATTTTGCAGAATTTGTCTTTAAATACATTTGCATGCCATAATACTTTTTGACTATTATTTCCTAGTTTGTGCATTCTTTGTTTGTTATTTGACCACTACTTTTTTGTTGCAGAATAAAAGTTTCTTTCGTAATCACAATCCGTAACAAAGGGATGTGAAACAAACTCAATGCTTTTATCAACAAAATCGTCAACAGTAATAAAATTCTGAGCAACAAAGCAATCTAAACAATAGAGAAGTATCACATCTCTTATTTGTTAAGCTATTTAGAGTTCTAATAGAATGCAAAATTTTTTGTGAACATAAGTAAATTACAGTATTTATAAACATTAAAAAAAATCCTATTTTTAGAGGTGAGGCAAATGAATGAAACATCTTGGTCTTGTCTTCCAATATTGAACTTGAGTCACATCTTTAAATTTCTAAGCCATCAAGATCGTTTCAACGCTTCTTTAGTTTGTCGAAGTTGGGCAGAAGCATTTAAAAACGCATCTCTTTGGAAGAAAATGCAGTTCACTTTTAAGACTGACTCAATGGCGGAGGATACGAGACGTGCATTGGAATTTATGATCAAGTAAGGAAGATATTTTCAGTAGTATATGAAATCATGAAGAATTTTTAACTAATTATACTTTCATAGTTACTTTAAGCAATAATAACACCAAATATGGTTTACGGGTTTTGTTAGAAGCAGTGAACTGCCACAGATATTTTTCACCTGAAATTTTCAAACAAATTCTACGAAGAATTAATTATCTAGAATTTTTATCCTCAATTTTAGTAATGATGCATAATAAATATTTATCAACACTATCTGAAAAGCTATTTTTCAAATTATAAATAATTTTAATCAACATTTTAAAGAATTTTTTTTATTCGCTTTCTCTCTGTCTCTTTTTTTTTTTTCAATGATTGTAAGAGTAATTTTTTCTTTCGCCATGTTATCGTCTGCTATTTTTTAATTTACGTAGCTTCATTTAAATAGAATTCTCTAAAACTCAGAAAGTTTGTTTGACGTTGTTTCCCAGAATATTTTTAAGCAAAGAGGACCTCGGCATAAATTCTGGGATATTTCCTAGCTGGAAAATCTTTTAGGCAAACGGTCGAAACAACTGGCTATTCTAAAAGTAGAATTAATCGTTAACGCAGCAAGTAAGTTTTTTTTAGCATTAATATATTTAACATTGTTTAGCACTAGATTTGACTCTTTTTTTATGCTATTTTATCTAAATAAAAAGAAGAGCGGGTTACTTCTACTAATATATGCATTTTAACGTTTAACGCATGCTCTAAAGTTTAAGCAGAGAATAAAAGTTTGATATTATGCTTTCTTTCATAAATTGTTTGCGTAGCAATTATTAGAATTCGTGCAATCATCAGAAAATTAATAAAAGGAAGAAAATAATATCAAACAAAATAATTATAACAATAATATTTGAAAGGTCTCAAATTTTTACGATCACTGGGAAGGACTCTTTTAAAGTTTAATATGGGTTATAGATAGAAATTATCAATAGACATTGCCCAAAGGGAATAGCGAAACATTTTATAAGATATTAGATGTATATGCATTTACATTAATATGGGAACGTTCTATAGATTCTGCAAATTTAAAAAGTGGAAATACACCGTGTTTTAAAAAGAACGTACGTATTATAAAGTGTTATTTTGTCCAAACTATTGGTGACTATCGGCTATTGGTGAAACGAATTGGTGACATACATGTTTAATACATGTGCAAATGGTACATCCGTACCAATGAAATGAGTACAGTTATTTAATTTTAAGATAATATTAGTACTTGAACACGTCAGTATTCAAACTTATAAAGGGCATTTACAAGTCTCTAACACATTTTAACTATTGATATATCATAAACTATTGAAGTTACAAATAAACCGATAGCACTGATAGGCAGATTAAGTTCAAAAATTACAATACTCTTTTGTATAGTACTCTTTTACTATATATTCTTTTCTGGGTAACCGAGAGTGTCAAAGATGACCAGTTCTTGTCATGTATGGGTTACCATATCGATATCCACAGCGGTTATTGCGTTACAGTTTGTTAATTCTGACTTATCTTGTAATCACTTATCTTGTAAACGATATCTTTCACATATCCCCAGAGAATAAATATGTTTCTTAAGACAAAAGAGATTTTTAAGAAATTTAAAATGAACCCAGAAAATTTTCGAAAAGTTTCTTCAGCACCAGAAAAGTCCCTAAAAATCCTCACGAGATTCTAAGGAAATAGCGAACTATTTCTAATAATGAAATGTGCTATAGGTTAAGGACTTGAGTAGCTTCAAAGATTTAATGATAACTGATCAGGAGAAGTAAGGTAGCGTTCTTTTTTTTTTCTTTTTTTCTTTTTTTTGATAATTTCTCCAATTTAAACTAATTTCCCCTACTCAGTTACCAGATAAGCTTGAATTCGAAAATGTTTGAACAAGGTATAAAAGAATGATTCGGGTTATTTCAAAACAGAGGCATATGGAGATAATGTGATTTCATTTGCATCCAAGACAAAAAACCCGTCAAGACTTAAAAACTAATTTAAGAATACAAAAATTGGAAGTTCCACCAGTTACTTAACCTACGAAATCTGAAGCACCCAAACATACTAGCAAACCTGTGCATTATTCATACGGTACAGAACGACACAACTCGCAAATTGTTCTTCCTGAAATAACTAATAAAAATCATCAGTATCAAAATGTCTGGAGCAATAACGACACAGAGCTCAAACCCTGATGATGAGATTAATTCATCTGTACTAACTGCCAAAATAAAAATTCCAATAACATTACTAATGAAAAAACTGACAATAAAGAACTAAAATCTGTGCTGATCAGGAGCGGAGAAATTATTCTGGAGGGGATAATAGACTCAGAATTTCATATTTCGGTCAAACGTGAAGACTTAGTTGCAGACTGAAAAGACGGATGAAGATAAGAGAAGAACGGATTGAAATAATTTCGGCAATCCAAGAAAAGTAGATAAATCTTTGTAAGGATAATGCTAATTTTATTAACAGTTAGATTTTAAGTTCCCTTCCTGTCAAATTCTTAACTTCAACTTACTACTTCCGGCCAGAACGTAGTTTTGGAATCAAGTCTGAATACATAATGAGGAAGAGCGGTATTTAATCGCGAAGTCTACTTGCTGAGTTAGAGAGAATCAGAGTTTCTTATTAGCGCACATTCACCTTTTGGACCACTCTGAGAGAGAGTGCTGTTATTACGCTCGGCCGTACTCAGGCCCTTGATAGCTTCGCAATCAATTAGCGTTAAAGAGCCAACTCAGTTAGAATCTTGATAGCTTCGGCTATATCTCTTAGTTTAGATTAGTTTTAGTTTACATCTTAGCCTCTTAAGCTCAAGCCCAAGTGTCGGCTTTTATTGTACACTCCAAGACGGAGTTTTGTTAAATCTTATCTGAATAATAAAGGGTTATTTACACTTCCATCTTGTTGTTTCATGTTGCACGAACTCAAGCGATTATTCGCTTACTAGTTCTTAAGATTCTTCATGCTCAACAGCAAATTAGCCTTTACAATGTGGAGAACTCTACATCTCTTTGCGAATTATAAAAATGGTATTTGATAAAGGATTTTATGCCCTAGTCCTGCAACAAATTAAGAAATCGAAAAATATTTCTTAGATCGGACATGAAGTAAATGTCTTGAATGATGAAATTAATAAAGATTCAAAAAAGCAAATAAAATTTAGAAAAGTATTAACACTGTAGGTATATTGGTTTTATTTCGCTCTGAAGATGAAGAATCATCATCCATACACGTAAGTTCTGTCATTTTTCCGATGAAATGTTCATCTTTAAGGAGTTGCCGAATCTGTGGACCATCATACACACCGGCTTTTCCCTTTTTAGAGGAAAATCCAGGAAATGCTGACTTGAAAGGATTTCCTTCAGTAGGCAAAACTCTTAACAACTGCTTCGTGAGATCCAGATTTATACACAGAGGTGGAAATATAAGGATTTTTCTGTTGACAAGTGGCTGATGTGGAATGCTTGGATCACGAGGTTTCAGGTCAGATTTTGGGGGTTAGTTCGACTGCACCTAATTCTTCTCGCGAGCTCTTCTGTTCCACATACATAAAAAACAGAGATATGTGGAACATACGCTTTGCTGGCCAATGAGGAAGCAGATCATCTTAAGTTTAATACAGAAGAGCCTTTGACGCGTGTGATATGACAGCAAATCAATGTATCTCTTTAAGTCTTCATATTCTTCACGCAAACAAACTGAATGGCCTATTGGTACTGCACTAAGTAAGTTTCCATTGTGGAGGAGTACATACTTCAAGCTTTGCTTTGAGCTATCGATAAACAATCGGCATTTAGTTGCCTTATCGGATGAAATTTCCAACGCTTCCATTAAATTATGTATGTTACGGAAATGCACAAATCCATCCCTTCGAAAGTTCTGCTTAAAGGCACATTCACTTGATCGAAAGTAGGATACCTTAACTCCTTCTTCAAGGAAGTTTTTCTCGTTTCTTGGGGCTAACAGCTCTGAAGCTTTTGGGTTAGTCCCAAATATCCTACCAAATCATTCAACTCAAACTAGTGAAATACTTTATGAATGGATTCATCTTCAGTTTCAAATTCTTTGTCTTTGGGATCAATTCGATAGTTATTTTTGTATTTCCAAAGATGGTAATTCTTCGAATACTGACATTGGCACTGGAAGTTCAGCAAAGTGAGGCGCTGGGCATCTAGTTTGATGGTAAACTAGGATACTCTATTTTACATTTGTTTTTCATGTTATATCCTGACATTTTCACTATACAAATGTAAGAATCACTTAAGTGATCTTTGGGATCTCGCGAAATCATAGGTATACCAAATAAAAATTTATAAGGCCTTTCCCTTGATTCACATCTGTAAAGTCTTAAAATACTGCTTGCACACTTTATCAGGGGCCCATAATTTATCTTGATCACCAATTCTCACTTTAAAATAGGCATAATAAGCTTGCCTGACAAATGTATGATGTTTGTCCTTTAACTGGGAATAATAAAGCTGCCACATATATAACATAACAAATCGGGGATGTTTAAATACATACGACGCTAACTTGCCGAGGCAGACATAATTAAAAGTTTCTATTCATACATAAATGAAAACTAAACACTGCTAACATTGTGTGCAAACAAAAACTCCGGTTCCATCTCGAAATGCGCTCGCTATATCACAGCGACGCACAGTGTTTCACTACAGTATCTTAGGAGTAACTGAACTAGTCTAGTCAAGTATGCACCTGTAGCTGGTCTTCTATGGCGTCATTCACCCGGAGCAATGAGAGGGTTTATGTCAGCCAACACGAGAGCAGTAGTACTTCTTGTGATTCAAGATCGATTCCGTGGAGAATGATCACATTCACATAAAGTGTTGATAAAAATCTTGACGTGATAGACGAAAACTAATGACATTTTTGAAATTATCATTTAACTCTAAAACAGCTCAACAATCGAACTCAACAACAGTTGTGTTACAATTTGTTCCCCAGAGTGATTAATGTGTCTCTTCATGTGAAATAAAGAGCTAGTTCCATTGAGACTATGCTAGATCGAGCAACAACCATATATTATTAGATTATATTTTTAATATTAAAAATATAAGCATAACAGTATCTAATTTGTAAACACAGAATTTTTCTCACAGTGGACAAGAACATTCCAAGTAATAACCAGCAATAAAAGCCAAATAATTTATATTAATCTTAATTGTTATCAGCTGTAACTACTTAATGGTGATCATTATTAATAAATGAAATACAAATATTTATGCAGAAACTTTCTGCATATAACGTATGATTTCTGAAACTCCAGTTACATTGCATACTTTTGTTCACAGGCTAATTTTTATTTTCTACAGATTTGCTTCCGCTTTAAAACACCTGAAACTCGTATTCAAAGGCCGTCAACGTCCATTTAAAAAAGGAAGTGCCAATAATATGAAGCTTTTGTTCGAATGCCTAGGCCTATCTTCGAAGCTACATTCCTTTGAACTTAGAAACTTCAGGTGGCACACAGAAACTTCTTCTTCGCGCTCTAGAGATGAAATTTCAATATTGGACACATTCAAATGGTTTCTTGAGTCTCAAATTTGCCTTACAAAATTCCTGGTGCAGAAGACGTGGTTTTCGGAGCAGGTTGGAATGGAGATTCTAAAATGTATCATTGGCAAAAATATTTCTTTGACAGAACTGGGTTTGATTCAGTTTTTCGAGAGCGACATTGACATAAGCAAGTAAGTCTGAAATAATATTCTATTCCATTCCTGCTTATAAAAAATAGACTAAAATTATACGCAGTGGTACTGAAACACATTGGAAGTAAATTAACATTTGAAGTAGCATTCCAAAGCAAAGAAAGGTTACATAAGATGATGAAAAACACTGCAAATTTGAACATCATTATTTTCGGAGCAAGATATTTCAGAAACACTTCAAATTTTTGGATTAACGTATAAGGAGAGAGATCTTCCACAGCATGATAAATATTATTTCATTAAACATGTTCTAGTTTTGGTCTGAGATTTACTGAGATTTATCATGAACTCAGATCAGGAAATTTACTATTTTTTAATTACAGTTCGAATCATTCAAAGTAGACATATTATTGATACCAATTCTTCTTTAGGTCTGAATAGATAGTTATAAAATACGTATTCGGAAGAACATGATATTAAACAAAATGAATGGTAAAACTACTTTTGGTACATTTCTTAATGAATTTCATATCTTTAGAATAATGCTTGCTGTTTTAAATGCTCTGAAAACTATTACACTGATTTAAATTCTTGCAATGAAGCACAAGTCTATTATGATAAAAATATCATGTTTTTGTTTCCTATTTGCACGAAAATGTACTATTTACCTACCAGTTTTAAATTTCAAGAGACTAGCTCAAAATAGTTACAACGAGCCTATTTGAAACATTACTGTAATTTTAATATTTTGGTATAAATTTTTGAAAAATTAGTCACAAAATTGTTTCCTTTCAGTGATGCCGAGTTCCATGAATACTTCAAGTTGTTGCCAAATCTGGAAATATTAAAGCTCAGTTATCAATGTGTCTCCACAAAAGTTCTAGATATTCTCTGCTTTCCAGAAACTTCCTTTATCAAATATTTGTACGTTCGATGCCACTATACAGAGTCTCTGAGTAAAACCATTCCATATTTATCATGGCTGAAATTTCGTCAGACACATCGCAATGCCCTAGTAACATTTGAAATCAGTAAGTTTCAATATGAAATTTGTATTTCATTTCGGGAATTCTTGAATATTAAAACTTATTGTGTGATAAGGCATTATACTATAATGTTTGCTCTTTCGTGACGTCTGTGAATCATATTCTGCTCAAAAGCAACTATTCTCTTCTTTCTTTGTATCATAGTTTTTCCCACTTGTGTACGTTAAATGACGTCACTGAATTGTCTTGGAAAGAGCGTAACCTTTTTTTTTTTTTTTTTTTTTTTTGTCAACTTGTAGAGACATTAGTTATTTTTTGGAAGCAGGCAAGATGAAAAATGAGCAATCGCCTTCGCCGGGAATCGAACCACAGAGTTCTGGAATACCGGCCCAGCGTCCAGAACCACTACACCACGAAGGCACGCTAGGAAGGCGGGAGAAATACTTTATAAACTAATATTGGAATTTTTCAGATATTTATTACCAAGGTCAATAATAAATGACTGGCCTCTTGATGAATGAATGTACTACATTATTCGGTTAGTAGCTTTCAATATTTCTGTATTATTTCACACTTCACCAGAAACGCAAGTTTTGTCAACAAAACGACGAAATAAGGTACACAAATTATACGTATAATATATTGTTAGTAAACTTAGAAAATTTGATTCTTATATTTTTTTTAAAGTAACGTTACTTTTTAAGTAACGTTCATTGAGAAAGGAACACATTAAAATACAATGCATAGCCAAAGCCTAATTACCACAGCATACAATAAATGGCCTTCAGCGATAATGATGTAAAGACATTGCCAATGTCATATCTGTCCCAGCCGTCGTATAGCTTGAAGCGTGACCCATTATTGAGAAAAAAGGGCCCAGGTTAAGCTACCAGAAATATAACTTTTAATTCATTAATTACGATAAAAACTTCTAAAATTGCTTTAACTAGGTTTAATTACAAACTGGAATCGTAATTGGAAATAAAAATAATTTAGAATTATAATTAGTACCTTATATAGTCACGTATAGTTTTTATCTAGAGCATACATACAACTGTTAAATATTTCACATATATCTTGCATCTCAAACAACTGTTAAACAGCTGCCCAAATAAATAACTCGACAACTAATTAAAAGCACGGAAACAAGTGCCTAAATTGTATTGTTTTTACTTCAACCTAAAGCAAATAAATCTTTACTCATTTATCCTTTCGAGAAATTTGCTTATTTTAGATTAGCATCGGAGTGATACAAATAGGAACTCTAGTTAACTTACATTAAGTTTTCACTTGAATATCGTAGCATGGCATTTGATCAAATTTTCTTTTTAATTAATGATTCATTGCTGAATTCTAAAAAGAGGAAGTAAAGAGAAAACAAGAAATTTAGGGAGCAGACAATCAAACTGTTATTAACTAACAAAATAGACTGGCATTTTACTTACTTGTTAGAAAATTAGGGAAAACCAGCGGTTTAGATAATTAAGAAGTTTAAATGAAATATTTACATTCTTTTAAATCAAATGCCGTTTTATGTAATTTAAGTACTGGGGCGATGGAAATTAGATATATAAAAATATCACTTAAATATTTGAACGTAGAATGAACATAAACGAAAAGAGTATTAGATCCGTATGAATAGCATTTGCGCCTTCCAGTTCTGTATAAAAACTATGACGGAAGTGTTTTGTTCAGGAAACTGTAAAAAAATTTAGAAAAGCTAATTATGATTTCATACTTCCTCTGATAAACACTTGTTTACATACCCATAAGGACAATTTTCGCCTTAATCAATCTACCGTAATATAAAAATCACCATGAACAATGATAATGTAAAAGTAATGTTTTCTAGGCCCAAAAGCAATAAGAGTATATGCGGATGAGACCATTCTAAACATTTAAGACAAACTTCAGTACAAAAATACCTAAAATCATACTCAAGGCATTGCTTCAAACTTCTAACTTATGTGTTTTTATACTATAGACCTTGAAACAAAAGATTCTTAAGTAATTACCTAATGCCGGGAACACTAGGATTTTGCCTACTTTCATTTCACAATAACCTTAAGGAATTAGTTTCTCTATGTCTTTGGAAAAACGCTCCCTCAAAGAAACCTTCATTTAAGTATTCGTATATTCAGAAAGCCAGTCCTTACGTGCTCTCCATGTTGCGATCAAATGAAAACGTCGATAACAGATAAATAGTCAGAAAATTTTTACGGGGGTAATTGCATTTTTAATAACACTTCTAGACCCTAAGTATCGCTTTAAATACTTTCCAGCAGAAATCGTTCGACGCGAAGATGTTGCACGTCTTCTTCCTGAAGCAATTCAAGTGAATAATGTTAAATATAGTTGTGGTTACACCTTGCGGACTGATGGGAACTTACAGACAGATGGGTCTACAACTGTGCAATATTTGAGTACTGCGTTTTCAGAAAGTTTACGTAAGTTTTCCAATTTTTAGCTTATCGTTTTTTTCCTCTTAAAACATACATAATTTCAAGTATTGGTAAAACTTTCCGTGAATAAATTCTAAAATGCATGTGTAGATTCTATACACCTGTTGCTGTTTGCTTGGTTAATAAACACAGAGGCACACTTCCCTTTAGAAAGACTGGTTAGATTACATGACAACGAGTAGGATCTTCAAGAATGTTTTTTTAGCTGTGAGTTATTGCAGTAATGTTTACAGAATCCTATCAGGAGACAATCTAAATTTTAATCTGTACGTGTGACTAACTTTTAGAACCGGAGAATTATAGAATAAAATCTCAAATGTAAAGAGTATTGCTTTATTCGTGTCTACGATCTGTAGAACACAAATTGAGCATAAAATTGTGCCTTAAAGATCCAGTGTGATCTGCAGTTAAATTATAGTTACATATCAACGAAGTTCTTTCAAATTTTAGTCTAACGAAAGTGAAACGTTTCTGGAGAAGTCAGACAACAAGAATCATTATTCGGCATGTTATTTTAATCTGAAAGTGAAGGACTCTTCCCCCTAAAAATCTCAATGATTTAAACAATAGCCTCATGAGTGCAAATTTAAACTTTACTTGGAATTTTAAAAGAAGTCTTTTTGAGTCATACATCACTCAAAGAATGTCATCGGGAAAGTTTGATTAAATGAAGAAGGATGTTTTTTCACAAAGAGCATAAGTGTATTTCAGGCGTTAGCTTTATTTAAGCAAGTTTCACATATCGTCCACTACATTCAAAATTCAGTATATTTCCCATGCACACTTTGATAATTTAAATATTCTATACATCTAGGTGCCAGTTTCTTCAAAGAAATATTTAATGTGTCCATGATGCGCGAACATAGATTGTTTACTTAGTGAGAAAACAAATAACATTTTAAACACTTCTTTATTAATACTTTTTATTTGCAATCATTGCAATCAAAAGTCAACATTTAGACAGTAACCATAACATTACTAATAATTCATACTAGGTTAATATTTTATTACTTTTAGCAGAAGTAAAGCTGACCTGGAGTCATCTGACAGATAGTTTCTCAGCGAATCTTTAATTTTATTCATTCCTGAAAATAATTACTCATAATGGGTAGATAAAAATATTGTTAAAATAGCAAGCAAATGTAAGTTTTTTTCGGGGGGGGTAACATAATAACTGTAATTATAGATAACTTACGTCTGGAAATGAGTTTCACGTTTCGATCATTTTAGCATTAGCAGTTTTGCTCATATTCCCTGATAGGCTTTCTACTTCGATTGATTCCAACTTTTCCTTTATTTTCATAAACTTTTAGCTATATTGAACTAGACTGGAAATCATTTAGCTGCATTTCAGTTTCTTCAATCACCAACCAATTAAACTTATACAAATGTATCAAGTGGCATCACATCAGGGTACATAATAAATTTGAGTGTTTCTTATAACTCTGTAAACCGAGAAGACTTCGACGAAACTTCTTTATTGAAGAATTGAATACCAAAGAAAACTCTTCAGTGACTTTCGCTTGGTCTGATTTTTCGTGTAAATCAAAATCGCGGATAAAATGTTTCAAGTTTGGGAAATAGTTGTAGTTTTCGAAAAAAGTACCTTTATTTAAAACTTACAGTTTAACCTCAAAGCCTCAAAAGGCTATCATAAAAATTACTGTCTTGTTTAGACCTTGAAGCTTATTCGAATCATTGAAAAGATGTCAATTCCTTTCAAGTAATCAACAAATCATTCAAGTAAGTTACGATGGCTCAATCAGAGAACATTGTTGTACATCAACAAGCACATTTATCATCAACAAGTACTATATTAGCAAGGGAGGCGAAACCATCCTTCGCGCACAAGGCTTGTTGAAGTATGATGCAACGGAATTCAAAAATCGAATGTCCAATGCGTGTTTGAAATAAACTGATAAAGCCATCATTTTTGTTCATCATACTGGAAGCAGCATCAGTCGTTATCGAAACAATTTTACTTTAAAATCTATTTCTTTAACAGGAAATGAATTTATAACAGCCGTACAAATATCTGAGCTCACAGTAGTTGTTGGCAACCATGTTATTGTAATTAACTTGTCCTTGATGTTGTTTATTGCAAAGTATCGCGCAAAAAGAGCTAAACGAGCAGTTTACTTACATCTGTATTTTTAAAAAAGAGAGAAAGAGTTACTTGATGTCTTTTTTGTTGTTCTTTTATACTTTCTTCTAGTTTTAGTATTCTATCTTTTACTGTGTTTCTAGATATTTATCTTAAATGCTCTGAATTATTTTACATTTACTTTGAAAATCTTCAAACAGTGATGGGGCGTATGCTAACCAGGCTTACTTAAAACATTCTTCTTCGCCAAAAGATTTGCCGTGCCGGGCAATGACATTTGCAACCGAAAACCTTGCGGCACTTGCATTAGCAATCCCTGTTAATATATTTAATCATAGATATCGAGTGCTTATTTTCTCTATTTATTTGCACACGCAATGAAAGCAATCAATGTATGCAATGAATGCAGTGTGATTGCAGACATCCATGCCACCCATTGCACATGCAATGAATACAATGTCTTAAAGTGCATATGCAATGATTTCTTTTATTTCTGGTTCGCTTTTTTGACAAAGAGATTTATGATTTGTTTCACAATGTCATTTTACAAATAGAGTTCTACATAATGTTGTTCCACAACATAGAATGTATACCGCTTTATTGCTTTTAATAATCATGTTAAATTTCTCAGTCCACCAAGTTTGAAGTTCTTTCTTACACTTAGCTTACAGTTTTTCCTTTTTTCGTCGAACTAGCCATATTGATAATACATAAAGTTGTAAAGATATTTTGCACAAATTTAAGAAAACATTTGTATTAACGAAATTAGTATTAACGTTAACATAGTATTAACGAATATTTGTATTAACGATAAATACTATGTTTAACGCTCACTTCAGTTCACGTTACGTACTAACGGCCAGTTTCGACAAATTGCCTGTGTTAGCCATGGTCGCTGGTAGCAAGGTAAACAGTTTTGAAAATAGTCAGGTGTAGACTGACTGTGCTGATAATAAGCACCTAAATTCCTCAAATAATGCTGTGCCCAAATTTTTTGGGCAATTGGTTCGCAATCGCTGTTTTAGAATTTTATGTCAAATGATAAGTATTATTTTCCATATGCATTCAACAAGACTGAAAAATAATTAAAAGTAAGGTTAAGCAGCATTACTCGTTCGTCCGAAAGTAATTCTGTTGTTTGTCATATATCTTCGATATACCATAAAATGCCATGTTTTTTCTATTAGCATTCGTATCGGCAATTGATTATAATGTTCAGGATAGCTGCTGAAATTTTTTATTTAATTTACAACTTATATTTCCTTTAATGAATGCACTTATACTTTTAGAGATCATTCACCTCGATTTCGGTTTCTTCAGTATACTTCATTTAGATGATGCCATCATTAACTTGTGTCAAACTTGCAAGGACTTAATTCGTATTAATGTAATTGGAGTATTTCCTGTACGTCTAGCTGAAAGACTATGTGAAACAGTCCTACAAGAGAATTCAGGTAAATTCCTTACAAATTAGGCAATAAAGCAACCTTAGATTCATGTAAACTTTGAATAAGAAGTTCTGAGTTTTATTCAAATCTGAACCTGAGGATGTTTCTTTTTTTCTCCTAATTTAAAACTTTTCATTATCAGGTTTCGCTTAAACTCATTAATTTAGTTTTGTAATGTAGTTTTTTGTGTTAATGAATTTTCATCCTGAAACAAAGAACATTTTGTTCCTTACAATGGTAGAATTAATTATATGATATCTCATTTGCGTCACTGCCAGTCGACCATGCGCAACGTCTAACCTTGCGTAAGCGAATTGAGCTACCATCCCGGTATGATCCTGGTTCGGACTCTGTATCAGGTTAAAATATTTTCGCGCGATGTCTGCCTTTGGGATTTCTGAGAACTTCGAAGGAACATTTCCTGAACCACTTGCATATTTTTCTCCTTCCTGGACGTTGAGGGGCGACCGCGTCTTCTAGCAACTGATACAGAATCGGTGTCCATTAGCTTCGAGTGTCGATTCTTAATGCTCTTTTCATCTATAGAGGCACGATGTCCTTTTTGATTTCATCATCATCTTTGTATTTGCACCATGGACCGCCATGCGTCGTACCGTTGTGCCAGCTGAACAAGCTTTAGACATTGCTCCATGGTCTGCCATTGATACCTGCAATGCAATAAATAAGGTATTATATGTCAAAGCCTTGCGATTGTAAGGGAAAAAAAGTCTTTTTTGTTTCATGAAACTTCGTGAAGTACTATTTAAAACGTTATAAACGATTTTCAGCAAAGAGTTAATTCTCGTCTACCCTAAAGATTCCTAAAGACCCTAAAGACCTTCTGAAATGTTGCCTCCGAACCACACTTCGTTCTCCTATAACAGAAACTTGTCACAAATGATAGAAAATTTAGTTTTCCGTTCGGAGTATTGTTCGAAATAAAATAAAATCATATTTATTAAATATTTTATTAGCGCAATTTTTTTCATTCATGTTTGATGAATATAAGATCCCAGCTTCTTTAAGTTCGTTAAATTCTTTAACAAGGTGCATTTAGTGTTCTTGAAAGAACATTAAATGCACCTTGTTAAAGAATTCATTTAACATTTAACATTTAGTGTTCATTTAACGTTTAGTATTCTTGAAAAAACGTATTCGTGAACGAAGATTTTATCACGTTAATACCAGAACAAATGTTCGTCGAACCTTTGCTATACAGCTGAGAACAGGAAGTAGCTTAAGTAAGAATTCATTAAAAGTCTTCGTAGAAAAAAAATCTGTTGTCTAAGATACAAAAGATGCAGTTCGTGTTTTGGCAAGCAATCTGGTAATGTAATGTCTTTTCCGCTTACTCCCCATAACTTGCAACAAACATTTAAACAGCAAAGTTCTATCGTAATCTCCAAATCGTTAATCTCGCTACCATACCGATTACTGAAATTCAAGTTGTGAAATGTTGCGAAAATTATTCCGTATTACGTGTTTCATTTGCTCTGTAGTTCATTAGAGGCCGACTTTATACCACTTCGTACTGTGTTTTGTAAGAAAAATTGTGTTCCTATGGACTTTGTTGTTGTGGTTTATGCCACGTTTTTGACAGTAACATTAGATCAAGTTCACGAATTCATCATGCCCAAAAGCGAAAGGATTGATCCACTCATTGGCTTAGGTTTTGGCCACTTTATAGAAGATTTTACGAATTTGTTCAGTTTTGAAGGAGAATCCTCGTATAATGGATCCGAAGGTATCTTATCCTTTTTTCCTCCTCCAACATCTCAAGAAAACTTTTAGCTAAATAGTGTTTTAAATGCTTTTATGTAGCAAAGAACTGAACAATTAAAAACATGCATGCCTTCTTCCAAGATCTGAGCCCGAGTTCAAGGCTACTGAGGGCGCATACCTTCTGTACAGTAGGAGAACCTTTACTTGTTAATTATGAAGTTAAAATAAATCTATTGCATAAGCATAAAATGTATAAACGATTTGCAATTATGCAGCAAACAAATAACTTCCAAGAAATTTTAAAACTAGAAATTTAATAAATTTCAGCATTATTTGTTTTGCATAGTATGCAAATATTATCTCAATATAAATATGTGTTGAATCAGTTCTTTAACAATTATCTTTTGAAAGTTATTGGTAGGGAAATGAAATGGAATATATTTTTTTATTTAATTGCTGTGTTATAGTTTATAAGTTAGGCATACTAAATTTAGAAAGCCTTTTTTATTAGTGGAATATAAATATACACAAAAAGCAAGAATATCACATCCCATTTTTTCTAACCTAATTTTCATTTATTTCACAAATTGCTTGTAGCAATATACTCATTAACTTCATAACAATAGAACCTGGGTAATTAATATGTTTACGATTTACTTGCTAAATGTTCTTCTGGTAGTCGTGAAGAGAGTATGATCGAAAGTTTAACTAAAATTAACCAAAATTTGATACATAATTCTGGAATATTTTAATCATTTACATTTGGTTTAAGTAGTTCTTGAAAAATGTTTTCTCTTTTAGCGCTGCAAGTAATTTCCTTGATATTCCACTTTGCTTCTTTCGAAGATCAGTATCAAATACGACAAGTGCAAGACTACAGACAGCAACTCAAAGATCGAGGTGTCCAGTTTGACTTCAATCTTCTGGCATATTATACATACATATAGTAAAGCATTAATACTCATGTTTGAAAAATAAATCTATTATTAGTTTCCTAACCGTTCCTTAACTTAATTACTTTATTAAAACTTTAAATTTCTTTCATTCCATTTACACTTAACGTCAAGTTATCTTAGACATATTATCCAGTAACTGTTAGAAAAGATTAAACTGGGCGTTTCTTATATAAAGGATATTCAAAGTGCGCACTAGAAAAACAGATAAAATTATTTTGTATCCTTTATGTTTATCAACATCAGTTGGATGACAGTATCATGTTGATAACTTGATGGAGAATACTTCAAAAGCTTTACTGGCAGATGTATTTTACCTACTAGGAAAAGAAAGATAAAAGCTTTGCAGGGTCATCTGTGATTTCCAGACCTATAAATCTGAAATTTGAAGTTTACAATTTCGAAAGAAACTTCTAAATAATCATAATTACATCCTAATGAATAATGCAAGTGAAAATACTGCAGTAGTGAATAATGCAAGCGCAGTACTTAATGATGAAAATAAAAATTATCATTAGATGGTTCATAACGGTGTCAGAGACTTGAAGTGTACTAATATATTGCACCAAAGGAGTGTATAATAATACAGCTTGTAGAGTAATTAGGGTTTCTGATGCTAGAGACGGGGAAAATGTGCAGTGCTCCCTCCGGGACTCGAACCTTTGACCTCTCAAATACGCGCCGAATGTGTTACTTTTATACATCAAGGCATGTTGGAAAGAGGGAGAAAATAACTTATATATACTCTCCCTTTTTAAAGGGCGACTGGGGATTCAATCGCAAAATCGTGGCGGTGATGAATTGTCCATACTTCGGGTGCCTTTGTAGAGTCATTAGGGTTCTGATGATAGAAACGGAAAGAATGCGCAGTGCCCTCGCCGGTATTCGAACCCTGAACCTCTCGAATACGAGCTGAGTATGCTACCGTTACACCATGAAGACATACTGGAAGAAGGTAGAAAATAACTGATAGCATGAAAAATGTTAACAGCATTTTCATACCTTAAAACTTCTCAATGCGTGTACCCTTTGCGACAATGTAGATGAGCATCTGGCAATTTAGTTAGGCCGAAATTTGCTTCACATTCCAGTCAATCACAGTAGAGAGGGGGGGCGGACATCTGATCACACACCATTCTGTCAGTCCTGTGATCGAGGAAAGCAGGTATTATATGCTTTGTTGTAGACAGCTGGATGGCCAGTTCATTTATTGGATAACTTCTGATGCAAATATGGAATACTATTGGAAAGTTAGTACGGTCCACCTAATATCTGTTATATTTAATGCGAGTAAAACAGAGCATTTATTTTCAGTATGCAAGTGAAACAGAACATTTAATAGAAAGCCAGAAAACGGCGGAACAAAGGTTTGACGAACTTGATTATAAGGAAGACCGTAGAGTCACTAAGATCTGACAGTACTGAAAATTCGAGAGAATCTAAAACTTGGTTTCTGAAGTCCCTATGAAACATATTAAACACTTCTCTTTCCCATTATCAATAACTTTGTTACCCTATTCGTTTTCATTTAAATGTAGTTTTGGACTATAATGCCGGAGACAATTTTTCTGCATTTCTTCTCTGTCATTTGCAAAGTCATCTCATGCAGCACTTAAATCGAATCAGTGAAAAATAAAAAAGTAACATACATATCCATACATGACATATATGCACAGTATAAAGCTGAAAATAAATTAAACTTATATTTATGAAATACTAGGGACCTAAATAGTAATTATAAAAAGGGAAACTTATTAAGGGTTTTAATCCTGGTCTAGCTGGTGTCATTTCATAAAAATATTAAATATTTCTAATTAAAAACCTCATGATACATTTTTATTTAAATCAATCAGATTAAAAATTAGAAAAAATATTTTTAAGAACTGCGTTTCTTGCTTTGAACTCGCTTAGTTTATGAATCAAGAAATCAAAGAGAGATTAAATTTGAAAGGTTACGCTTTCACGACTGACATGTGCAAGATGAAAGTTATTTCATATTAGGCAATAGCAACACAATTCTTTTAAATAGCCGAGTTTGTTGACTAAAAGTGAAAGAGAAATGTCTAACAATTTGCCGAATGGCAACAATTTGATGAGCTGGAAATGAATGTTGTTGCGTTCTTGTACGGGTTCGTGGATTTGAAGAGACTGACGACAACATTTGATGAAGAATGAAAACCCAATTTATTAGCCAGTATTACTCAGGACAGCTCCAAAAACACGTTTACAGTCGTCGAAAAACTACGAAATGCTCGCTGAAACAATCAGCATCACAGCCTTCAGACTATCAAGTTAAAACGGTGAAGACAGCTTCACGGCAAGGCACTATAGCACAGCTCCCAACTCGGTTCGGTCGTTCTCGGAACTCAACGTTGTAAGAAGGATCCTAAGTTTTACTAACGTTTATTTTATTTTAAAACTGTACTATCACTTCTTATTTTCTACTTCCGGCCAGAGTTAAATGCTTTAACTTGTTTATGCAAATTGTCTTGTTAACGCCCAAGTACTTAAGTTGTGGCTTTTTGCCAAGAGGAAGAGAGAAGGAGTTTTAGGAAGCAAGCCGCTTGCCACTGCAGTTTTACGAGTTTTCACTCGGTTGCTGGTTGCCTTTAAGGCGAGAGGTTTAGCCCTCTTGATATTTGCAAACGTATTGTAGTTTCAGCAGCTCGGCGTACTACATACGTACCCTTTTTAAATAAAGGCCAGTCTTAGTGCTAGGCATTTGTATATTAATTCAAAGTTAGCTTTTAGTTAGAGTTTTAGTTAGTAGTTTTATATTCTTACGTTCAGACCACAAGTGGTTGGTCTCTGTATTCCGAAGTTCGGAAGTGCCTGTAAAGTATTGAAAATAAAGGGTTTCGTATACCCTTCCTGCTTGGGTCGTCTGTTATACACAAATCTTGAACATAGCTTGAGTAAGCTCCCTGTTCTTATTCAGGGCATAGCATGTTGCCAAAGAAAATCAAGAGAAACACAAGTCCTGACAACGTATTCTCGAGACTCTCCACACTACAACTCACGATGCACTCGATGATACACTAGATACACTATAGTGCAGCTCTCGAATCGGTCCGGTCGTTTCCGGAGCTCAACACACGCTAAGATAAAAAGGTATAAGATAAAAACTCGACGATGCGCTAACTCGAGATGCACTAAGAGACATTCTCGACAGAAGACTGACGATCAACTCGCTCGACGAGATACTGACTGACTGACTAACTACTACTCCGCGTGCAGGCAGGGTTTATGTTGCTTTTGGGCTGCCTTCGAGAACATTCTGGTCCAAACCTGTAAGAATTCCTTCTAGAAGGTTCTCCATCCATCTATGGCATATTGCCGGTTGTCGCCAAATAGGCGATTTCTCGCCAAATGTGGCAACCCTGCCTTCCCCTGCCGTTTTTCTGGCAACCCTAAACCCTTTTTGCGGGGAAGCTATCTTACTGCAGCTAGACATTTCATAACAATATGTTTTATTCACAGAAGTATTGCCACTGTTCGATTTTAAATTGCTGAGTTTGTCAATTCGAAATTCATGAAATTCGTATAAAATGTGAAATGAACAAAACACAAACTTGAAATTCAAAGTTCGGTCTTTGAGGAGCGAATATCCGAATAGAGGACTACTTTTGTTCAAAATTTGATGTCTCCAGCTGCCGCCGTTTTTCCACAATACGAAGACATGCATACGTACAGACTCCTTATTATTTAATACTCTGCGCGCTTAATTGTCTAACGGTTGTTGACAGGAATTCATAATCTCGAGGATTCATGATATGTATACTAAATTCATAATATGTATACTAGTTTCAAGTAGTAGAAAATAAAATCATCATCAAATTAATAATAATTTCTCCACCATTAACATAATATGTCTTACAATTTATAAAGGTAGCGATTTGAAAGGGGAAATTTATTTCTAGGAGAAACTTTAACTTTAGCTCTAAGCAGTCTTAACTATTAGCAAGCTTCGGAACATTACGTTTTAACAATGTCATGAGAGGTATTTTGTCTGATTGACTATGAATTTCACTTTATTGAATGTGATTAGACCGACTGCCCTGTCTAAAATACACTTTTTTGCAAAAAATCGAAGTACCATGGAGGAAATGGTTGTTTTTGATGAAATTGAATATGTGTGTAGCTCCATACATAGATAATAAAATGATTAAAAAATGAAAATCATAGTACCTGTTCACGGATCACAATCATCCATTGAGTTTTTAAATTAGTAGTTGGTCGAACTGTCCCTGGCGGCAATGTATGCTTGAATTCCTCGAGGCAAGGAGTGGCAGAGGTTCCTAATGTCATCCTGCGACATATTCTGCCAGACATTCATCAGTTGTCGCTTCAGATCTGCGATATTTTGTAGAGCCCGAATCTGAAGGCCTACCATGTCCCAGACATGCTCGATTGGTGAAAGGTTTGGTGACCTTGCTGGCCAAGGAAGAATATCAACCGCCACGAAGACAGTCCAGAAATATGAGAGAGGTATTTTGTGCTTCTTGGCCTTCCAGGGCCTTCATTTCGTCGGCAATTTCCTTGTAGAAACCATTGCTGCCAACATCTTTGCACAGGAGTGTCTGTACGCTGCAAATAACGGCCTATTTCTCGGTATGACTACCCAGCTTCATGCAACCCTACAATGCGACCACGTCCGAAGTCGTTTAGTTGTCTGTAAGGTCTTCGATATCGGCGGAATGGCATCTTTAGTTGCTTCTTTACGGAATTACAATGGCAGCAACAAGAAATGATAAATTTTCCGTCTCTGTTACTGGTTTTATACTTTGCGAATTGTGCCCTAGAAATGCGCGCTATGATCGCAATTCCTGTTCATTTGCCCTGAAACTTTGATCATTTGCGAGTTCGATCAAGATGTTTTTGCATACCAAATTTCGTCAATGTCGCGAAAGGTCCTTCTTGGTGCTTCGATTTTTTTTTTTTTCCAAAAGAGTGTATTTACCATTTTTTTCGTTTACTTTTAGCGTTTTAGTAAAATAATATTAATTTTTATAGATTAAAATTTTAGTGCAAATTAAAATGGAGAATAATAATATACATAATGCTTTCTGATGAGTTCCGTAATTATCCATCTAAAAGATTTAAATCATCGAAGAATTTGTCCTTTGTTAATCTTGGGCCCGAAACTGAATTCTACTGATCTTAGATCATTCTGCGATGAACCTTCAAACATTGTGTGAAATTTAAACGAATTAAAGAATATTAATTTGTTCGCGTTTCATATAAACCCTGAGAGCTTCGGTATGTACAGTTTTGTTAAAGAGTGATAAGAAAACTTTAAAGGTAACATTTCCAGCAAAGCAGTTATATTCACTTAGTTCGAATATCGTCATCCAAGGGAATTAGAAGCTGTTATTTGTCAATACGTTAGCACATCACGAGAACCTTGTTCGTGTAACTTATCTTTCAAGACTAGAGCATAAATACTTCTCTTTCTGAACGGATAATATTTCAGTTATGTGACCAAAAGATCATTTTTTCCTTATTTGATCAGAGATTTGGAAGGTATTTTACTCTCTCCAGGGAAAACTAGGCATGTGCCGTGCAACTAGTATCAAAACCAATTTTACTGATTGCGAAACGAAATGTTGCTTGACTAATTAAATTCCTTGCTGATATTGCGGTGCGATTTTATTTGCATAATAATAGAATGTCAGCTTTCATCGCTTTTGAGATTTTGTCGAGCCTCGTCTGAATTAAGCATTTTTATAGATAAAGGTCAAAAGTTTAAAAGCATTCAAAGTCATCTTATTAACCTAACAGAGTAATATTAATGTGACATGAAAGTTATAGCTTTAAAGCATCATAAAATCAGAAATAAAGTTCTATCACTTATTCTTATTTCAATGGAGCAGAAGCATCCAAAAATACGTATATTATAATAAAAATCGTTTTTCAAGAATTGTTAGTTACGGTTAAAATTTCAAGCGTTTGGGATATTCGTTTATTCTTAAAAATTATCTTCCGAAATTCAAATAACACTTTCAATTTTATTTATTATTTTGGGTTTATTATCTGTAATAGATGTAGTGGTATCGTACTTCAACAAATTTAGAACTGATTCATCTGACGTAATTCATAATTAATTACTAAAAACACTTCTATCTAAATTTAGATTTTGTGACGCAGATGAAGTTCGGTGGGCTTTTTAAATACAAATACATGCATAAAGTGAAGTAATGAGAAATTAGGACCTAATTAATAGCATATAGGCATCATAAGTTCGTCTATCCAAAGTAGCATGGCAGTGATGTGATTCGGTTTTTTGTCAGGTATTTTAAACCAGGCAGATTTCACAATAATCGACAATGTTTCGTTTGATATTGCTGAAACCCATTTAGCAATACCAAGATAGCGCGCCCTAAGTCATCAATAGTATTTAAATATGAAGTATTAAGGAGCCAATGGAATACTGAGGAATCATTACAGTATTCATAAAACATTTTCTGCGTCATTTCAAAAGTTAAAGGGGTCATCATCATAATATAAAATTTTTTTGACAGGCTCCTTTCTTGAAATACATCTTCATGACAAGATTTTAAAGTGAAAAGATTTATGATATCACTTCCCTTCTTTTTTTTTTTTTTTTTCTACTTTTCAATTAGAAAAAAAAAATTAAAGAAACTACATGTCGACGAAACAAATTAACTACTGAATATAATCTAATTTATCTCCGTTTCGTTTTAAAGCACGTATGAAGAAAACTACATTATTGGCGAAAGCTTTCGGCATTAATCTTCCGTCAATTTACGGGAAACTCCCTGATGATCAAGAATTTGAATGAAAGCAGAAGAAAATAAGTATTTCATTAAATAAATTAGAATGCTTTTGTTACAGTTAATTAATCAGATTATTAATAATAAAATTTCTACTAATTGCTCATAATATCGACCGTAAAATTCATTCATTGACTGATTCATCTCATAAAGGGAAAGAGTCGCCTTTTAAACTTCTTGGAAGAATGGTTGGAGTAATGTCACATGTGTCCTATCTTGTTGCTTAAAATTCCTTTGTGTCACGTGACTTCTTCCGATAGCTATTAGTAAGCATATTCCAAAATCTCAGTCTAAATGTTTGTAAAATCGCGTGCTTCAACCAAAGTAGTTCTGAAATTTCGCTTGAGAGACCTTTTGACCATGAGACATTGATGGACTTGCTGAAATAATGAGTAAACTGGCTTGAAAGTCGTTTCGAATGCAATTAAACACCTGATTTATGATTAAAATACTAAATCAGACCTTTCAGCAGTCTAACATTTCAGTATTGGTGTATTCTTCTATAATATAAATTTGCTAATGAATGATACAAGATTTCTATTTTTGACGCACGCTTTAAATACCTGCATCATTAAAATAAAACACGTTGCGATATTTCCAGCTAGAATTCATCTGCTGAGGAATAAAAACTAGCATCGAAAACATTTATTTTACTTTGTTACCCTCCAACAGTTCTTTAAAATTGTTTTGCGCAAACAAAGCATGCGTCTAGAGTCTTTAAAGCAGTCCAATAATCTATTTTCCTGCCATTTGAGCCTCAAATCCTTTTGTTAAGACATTCTGTAGTAGTAGAACTTTTGATTTTAATACATCCCTAGTGAACAGATGCTTTGAAGCAGTGTAAAACACTATATTTTAAATGTTGTAAGGCTAATCACGGAACACTATATATATATATATATATATATATATATATATATATATATATATATATATATATATAATTTATTTCCTAAACAGTATTGATTAATTGATTATATTATCTCCTAAGTATAATTAATTTAAAAGTGTGCATCCATACTGGTAAGTTATATTTTGAAAGATGTTTTGAAGTAATTTGAAAGCAAAATGTTAATAATGTTTTAACGGGGACTGGAGTTAAATCATCACGAAGAATAATATTACAATTGTAAAAGTAAAAATTAAAACATGTAATTATTGTCATTGATCGGAAATTAGTTGACTTTTCAAGGGGAACAAACCAACTCCCGTTCAATGATCAATAATTGATAAAAATACGTAAATATGAAAGTGTTTCGTCTTTACTCGAGTTATAAATTAAAGCCAAACCGGCAATTCTAGTCAGGCCAAATATTTCCGCGAATAGTTGCTACTCAAAGAACTTATTCTCATGAAGCATTTTAGTCAATTCAATTTGGAGTAAAAATCAATTACTGTAGAGAAATCCTGTAAAACTCGAGTAACCGTCCCCGACACTATCATCTTTATGTATTTGAGTACTATATTATTTGTAGAAATTAAACATTGGAAATTGTCATTATGAAATCGAAATCAAAGTAAAGTTGAAATAAACATAGAAGATAATAAAAAAGATAAATAATGCAAACTTTGTAAAAACAAATCAAAGAGGTCATAAAAATAATATAAAAATAATATAAAAATAAAATAGAAAATAATATAAATAAGATCAGTGAATGTACATGAAGATATAAAGGCCAGAAAGGTATTAAGTAACTTACATTCTTTCTAGTGGGGGAGTTGGCAATGTGTTCTCTTCGTGTCTGACTCAGAAGTGTAGGGTGTCCGAAAATTCTTAGCGGCAGTAGGGGCTTTGAATTATATCAGTCGGTAAGACTTGGGTGAAGTAATTTATGGTAGTGGATGGGACTTGGAATTCTTGAGGGATGTATTTTGTGGAGTTCTTATCTGAGAGAGACCGTCTGTTAAGATTTTTTTAAAAATACTAGTGAATGGAAATTAATTAATTTCTGGCTAATTGTCGTGTCGCAATGATTAAGAATTTAAAAAAGGAAAAAGGCATTTTCGCTGTCCAAGAGCTAGTAGACAGTCTAAAGGCAGGAAATAGGCCCATTTTTTTAGTAACAGTATATGTCTGAAGACAATTAGCTTTTTACAATTCCAAGTCCCACCCACTACCATAAATTACTTCACCCAAGTCTTACCGACTGATATAATTCAAAGCCCCTACTGCCGCTAAGAATTTTCGGACACCCTACACTTCTGAGTCAGACACGAAGAGAACACATTGCCAACTCCCCCACTAGAAAGAATGTAAGTTACTTAATACCTTTCTGGCCTTTATATCTTCATGTACATTCACTGATCTTATTTATATTATTTTCTATTTTATTTTTATATTATTTTTATATTATTTTTATGACCTCTTTGATTTGTTTTTACAAAGTTTGCATTATTTATCTTTTTTATTATCTTCTATGTTTATTTCAACTTTACTTTGATTTCGATTTCATAATGACAATTTCCAATGTTTAATTTCTACAAATAATATAGTACTCAAATACATAAAGATGATAGTGTCGGGGACGGTTACTCGAGTTTTACAGGATTTCTCTACAGTAATTGATTTTTACTCCAAATTGAATTGACTAAAATGCTTCATGAGAATAAGTTCTTTGAGTAGCAACTATTCGCGGAAATATTTGGCCTGACTAGAATTGCCGGTTTGGCTTTAATTTATAACTCGAGTAAAGACGAAACACTTTCATATTTACGTATTTTTATCAATTATTGATCCTTGAATGGGAGTTGGTTTGTTCCCCCTGAAAAGTCAACTAATTTCCGATCAATGACAATAATTACATGTTTTAATTTTTACTTTTACAATTGTAATATTATTCTTCGTGATGATTTAACTCCAGTCCCCGTTAAAACATTATTAACATTTTGCTTTCAAATTACTTCAAAACATCTTTCAAAATATAACTTACCAGTATGGATGCACACTTTTAAATTAATTATACTTAGGAGATAATATAATCAATTAATCAATACTGTTTAGGAAATAAATTATTATTTACTAACTTTGCAGTAATTGCGCAAGTAATAATAACTTGTATTCGCACTAAATGGATTTAAGTTCATACAACATAAGTATATATATATATATATATATATATATATATATATATATATATTACATAACGCATAAACAATTGAACATTTTCAAAACTTTATTCAATGGAGCGTATTGAAAAAGTTCTTAGTACTATGAAAGCTTCTTAAGTGAGAACATTTACAAGTTGTTGAACTTGATAATATAAACTAAGTCGATTAGAATATTGCGAATATTACATAAACAGATTTTTAGAATATTTTCCCATTTACGAAGTTCTCATCAACAAGTTAATAGTTTTGCATTTTTTTTATATTAGTTTTAGTATTAGTTTTTCAAGATACTCCCGATTAGAGGAAATATGCAATTATCCTCGGTGTAGATAAAACGAATTCTAGTTGAGATTACTTGAAATAATATTAGAATGAAATTTTTCTAATCTACTTCAACATTTCATTTGGGAACACATTCACCGCTCAGTTATTCACAGAATTTGAGGAAACAGGAAACTGTCAAGAATGATAATAGAGAACTCAAATAGAAACATCCGTTTCACACCCAACTTCTCTTAACGACTTGTGGTTACAGTTGCATGGATGCTTTCTCATTGGCACATTCTGCCCAGAAATGGTTTGAATATTTTATAGACTGTTTTATGCTGAGACTGAAAAAAGTACAATGCTATTTTAAGTTCAAATCAAACCAAATGGAATTTGGTTTTGAAGGTATTATTGTGAAATATTTAAAATAGAGTTCGTTTCTTGATAGGCATTCAGGAATTGTTCTGGCTTTAAATGCAGCTAACATAAGTTATACAATGTATTAGTTCAATAAATAAAAAATACACTCTATTAGTTCGAATTTAAGTCGATATGATGTATCGTTCTGAAACCTAGACCGTCAATACTATTTAAAACTTAAGTTGACTTAATATATTCTAATTCCTTAAATCATAAGAAATATATTTCATTAGTTTTGTGTCAAGGCAAGGTATAATTGGACATTATTTATCCTTAGAACAACTTCAAAGCATATGGGAAAGAATCCGTCAATTTCAAATTTCAAATAGACAAAAAAGCTTTCAAGTTCAGTAATATTGAAGCATTGAAAATTTCGTATGTATTTTTCATTATGTAGGAGCAGTTATTATAATTCGTATGAGATATCTATTTATTAAATATTAAATATTTTTACTTTTTCGGAGTAGCTTTCTCTTAAAACTTGTCGCTCGCAGCATTGCACGGGAAATGAAACAATTTAATAACAATTCTACTAAAAATAGCAAACTAAATACAAAACCGTAACAATATTAAGTCAAGCAGTAACGAAAAATAAATGGGACAGGGGAAATTAATAACAGTGAGCACAAAGTAGACAAGTTTTTAGCCATTATATAAGCAACAAAACACAAAAATGTAACCTAAGTGAAGGGAGCACTGCTGCAGGTCTCTTTTTATTTACATTATCGTTATAATCTAGTTTTGGTATACTTTCTTTGTTTGCACTTTCAGTTTTGCTGAAAAATGTTTTTACTATTTTTGCCATGTATTTTGCTATCATTTTAATTTTTATATTCGTCGGGGATTGCACTGCTTCTTATGAATCATCTACTAATTGTTATCTGTCTCAGGGTTGTGCTTTGCAGCACTTGCAGTTTATTAAGATTAGTTTTCATACGTAAACTCTTGCAAGACAAGCGTACGTGATAATGAGTTGCAACATAGCCTTATACACAAGTAATTTATTATATACAGATAAAACTGAGTTCCGAGAAATGAAGAGGAATAATAGTCCGGAACTATTACATTAGTTCCATGGAACTAATGTACTAGTTTAGTAGTAGTTTAACTAATAAGTAGTAATAGTTAGTAATGTTCCATGGAATTACATTAGTTCCATGGAACATTATTTTAGTAGTCCGGAACTTGGAAGCAGTGTGTGTGTGTGTGGGGGGGAGGGTTCAATGTGAGTTTCTGGTCTGAAATAGCATCTAAGTATTTAATCTACTTAGCCCAAGGGATGGCTGTATTATACATGGTAACTGTCATGTTTAAATCCAGACTTCATTCCTGGTGAAAAGAATTGCTTCGGACTTGTCTACATTAATAGCTGTTTTATATTTTTGAAGCCAGGACTCCTGTGAATGGATATATTGTTACAGTCCTTGGATGTCTGAACTCAGAGATACATGTGTCATAACTGCTGTGTCATCAGCATACATGGGAAGTATTATGTTAATGTAGCGTACTATGTCATTCGCATAAGTGAAAAATAGTATTGGGCCAATCAAATTTCCTTTGGAGACGGTTCCAGATATACTAGATGGAACTCATTAAAAGTGTTTATAGGTAGAAACTAAAAACTTTGCCTTTCTTAATCTGCAATATACATTTTACCACATTTACCACAGTCAATTAATTAACATTTTACCACAGTCAATTAATTAATTCTATTTTAATTCATTATTAACCGATCACTTTAATCATTATTAATTAATCATTTTAGTTACTGTATGAGAATTAATCACTTTAGTTATAACAGCTTTGTTTAATTAATCAAAGCCATTTCTAAAATTTAATTTTACTTCTATCTGATGCGAAATTTCTTTCTAACTCTGTGTCTTCATTTTTGTCATAATTTAATGTTACTGTTAATTTTGCTTACCAATTTCTTTAGAAACAAACTTACATCTGTTTTTTTGACACAAAGGATTAGTAATGGCACAAAATTTTTACATTTTCTAAGTACTGTAAACTGTGAAAAAAGAAGTTAAATCCTGTTTTTGTATGAAACATAAATTAAAATTTCTAACTTCTAATATTTTAAGGATTAATTTACAAGCATTTCTGGTAAAACTGTACTGGGGGGAAGCTAACGGTAAAAATAATTTCTAGTAAAGTTCATAGGAAAAAAAAAAAAAAAAAAAAAAAACAGTAAACTGTAACCATCCAAAAGTGGAATTTTCAGTAAAACTCTTGTTAGATCTAGATGATTCCTACCTGAAAAAGAAATATTTGCCTTTCAGTTCTAAATTTTGGGTTGCATATTTTAAAAGAAAGCTAAACAATAAACTCCAAATTAGTAAATAGTTCAGCACAAATTATCTGCTTTTCTTTCTCTCTGCAGCGAAAAAGGTACTGGTTTCTATAGATAAGAAAGTCTTTCATCATTTGTTGCTCACGAAGTATTTTATGTAGTGCCCTCAACCAAACACGTTCTTGGCTCATGACTGATATCAAGAAGCTGTTGTCTGATAATTTCGTTACTGATAAGACAGTTACTGCGGAATCAGGAGTTATGTAAAAGTTCCTTGCGTACCTAAAGTTATACTCAGTTGCAAAAATGAAACTTTCAGCATGTAAGAAGTTATTTCGATACTTATAGTTTCAAGTACATTTTTATATTTATAACAACATAAGCAGAAAAGAAAATTTACAACTTAATGATATTTTATTTATCGAATTGCTGGCTATGTAACACTTTGATTTCGCAACTTTTAGTTCTGTCTCTAATTTACTGCAAATGTTTTATTAGCCCTGATTCCTGTAAGGCTAAAATTTCCTTATCTTTTGGCATATCTCTTACTATTTATAGTATTAGTAATTTTGGAATCTACACGAAGGTCTTTAAATACACTGAAAAAATAAAGATCCGAGTAAATTAACATGACCCACCAGCATAAAGATATAAACATCTCTCCATGCATGCATGCCAGGACCACCCCGGTGGTGACTTTCCCTGGTATTAGTGGAATGAAAGTGTTTCTCTACCTCTCTCCATATCAAATGGGTCCGAGAAACATTTTTCAGACTGAAATGAATCTCACTGATAAAGAGGGCGTGACTCCATTGATGAGGTGTCTAGTTTGTGTGTTCTCTACACCACTGTAAACAATGCCACTCATAAGGTGTTCTCTAGGGTATAAAGCATTCAAAATGGTGGGAGAATAAGTTACCTTTTATGAAGTCGTCTGTCCACAGTAAATTGGATACCTGCAGTCCGGTTGTAATGCGCAACTGCCGAGCAGAGTTGTCCTTTGTCTAGTTCTGATCTCGTTTTGCCTGCAGAGCGATACCACTAGTTATTAGACACCATTGCATTCCTTAGCCGACAACCACCAACCTTTTTTGCAGTTGTACCTGTCGTTTGGAAGGCTTTTCAATTCAGTGAAAGATCTTTTTTATCAATTCTAAACTCTTCGGCGACAGATGTCAAAATACTTGCTCCTCAAGCTTGCCGATCATTCTACACGTGTAAAGTCATCCTGGTGTTTTCTTGTAGCCCTATTGCAAGTACAATCTCGCTTTCTGCAAAGAATTCCTGAAAATGCGCCTTCCTTTCTTCTTTTTAAGTTGCTCTGTGCTACACGCGCTGATTCCTCATGTTTTGCATGCCGTGACATATCCTCTGACGTCACGATGCTGATATTTGCATATGCATCGCCTTTTTACAGAATTGGGTTTCCATTGTACTGATCGTATGATGTACTGGTTGTATGTTGAAATACACATTTGTTGCTCAAGTTTTTCACATTAGTGGACATTGGGCAAATAAAACGCTCTTTAAAATTTTGTATTCAAGAATATGAATCTTATTTAAAAAAAAAGGAAGAAAAAAGACAAGGAAACAAGTAAGTAATCTGTTACGCAGCATTAGAGGTCTGCAGATAGCGAATTCACATTTTTTTCTGCCAAAATCAACCAAAAAAGTTTTTCAGTTGACAAATTAGACTTTCCTGAGATTTCATATACATAATTCAGTGAATGACTTATAACCCCCATTTTCCACCAATCTATGAATAGATATAAATGTGATAGTATTTCATTGTTCCTTAATAAATTGTTACCACGACTTCCTTTGTTATTTTTACTCACTGTTTTTCTCTTTCCTTTCTCAGTGGAAGGCGTCCTTGTTAACTATTATTCTTTTCTTGGAAATTTGCTAAATTCGCTTTTTGTTTGCTGCATCTGTCATTCATTTAGCTGTAGCTAAATAAGGTAACAGCTTTCAATCTTTAAAAGTACTTCCTCTAAAGAAAAATTAATAGCAAATAAGCTTTCGTTACTTGTAAGCTAAGGTTTTTGCTTGTAGGAGGTCCCCAAACCACTTTTTACTGCAAACATAATGTACAAGGAAGGAAAATTTATACTGGTAATTTTGTTAAAGCTCTGTATTATTCATCACCTACTTCATCTGGTCTTACACAGTGGAAGCTCTCATAATGATGATTTCGTATCAGTTGTAGTTTTTGAAAAGGACGATTTGATTACAAACCTGATTTTACCAATCGAATCAATCAAAATTGTCTGTGCTTGCATTGAATTATTCAAATATCTCCGTATTCCATGCGCCGTACAACATCGCCAACGGTGGACTGCAATCACTGCTAATTGATGTTATATGCCTCAACCCATCGACCTTATACGAGACCCTTGCCTTAACCTGCGTGTTATAAAGTTCATCTTGATACCGCCGCAGTGTGACTTCTCAGTGCCATAACTAGTGCGGCGATTATCTTATAAGATTTTTTTTTCTCCCTCCTTTCTGCATGCCTTCGTGGTGTAACGGTAGCACAGCGCGTATTCGAAAGATCCAGGTTCGAGTTCTGACGAGGGCAGTGCTCATTTTTCAGGTCTGCTTCAAAAACCCTAATGACTTTACAGTGGCGCCTGAACTAAAAAAGGTGGTGGATGATAATTCTTCACCACTAGGATTTGGCAAGCGGTCAGCTAATTCCCAGTCACCCTTTAAAAGCGGGAGTATATAAGGTATTTTCTCTTTCCTATATGCATGCCTTTGTGGTGTAACGATAGCACACGCGGCGCTTATTCGAGAGGTTCAGGTTCGAGTCCCGCCGAGGACATTGCTCATTTTTCCCGTCTCCCGTATAAAAGAATTCCTAATGACTCTACAATCTCAGTACTACGATTCGCCTTTTCATTTCTCTAACTATTGCCTTCAAATCTATCCGATGCTTATTGCATTGCTTTGAGTAACTCTGTAACACTTTGCAGGTACCGACCGGATATTCATCATCATGTGGTTAAATATCTAACAAACAAATCGTAAATGATTGCCATTTAAAATTATTTTTCCTCTTAATCCTGACAGAAGGGGGGAAGTGCCATGTTCTTGTGTATTGATTAATAAATTCCATTTTAGTCAAGATAATGCAAAGTGCCGTGTTCTTGTGTATTGATTAATAAATTCCATTTTACTCAAAATAATGCAGTCAACAGTTAGATAAAAGAAACATTCTCAAGAAAACATATAATCGATAATGGACAAGTCATAATTTTTTTTCATCAAATCTTAAATGCATCTAAATGTTTCTAAAAGAGATCAATGTAGATCGTCCACAAATTTCAATATACTTCGCTATTCATTTTAAATTCTCAATATAAAATCTGACTTACAAATTTATATCGACACAAATACATGGATAACTTTCTTTGTCATGTTTTATAGCATATGGAAATTAAGGGCCAAAATTCTGTGATTGTTTTCATATCAAACATATGTCTTACTACCCTTAAATCGGTCTTTATCTCCAGGCGTTTATCTTAACATTCATCAGGAACTTTTACCAACGCATACGAACGGATTTCTCGTTGAATTTTCATCTCTGAATTCAGGAAAATACCGATTCAATTCAATATATGTTACTTTCAAATATTGTAAAATTAAATTTTTTAGAAATTGCGGAAAAGCTTGTTCTTTTCTAACGGAATCAAGAACTGATAACAGGTCTTCTTATATTGAAATATTTCTCTTTCAGATTTCTAGCATGCTTTAAATTGATTTTATGAAGTTACTTGCATTAAAAGATAAATTTATTCAGCTGTCCAAAAATGTCGTCCAAAATTATCCATTCCTTATTTTCCAGTCAGGGAAAATTTTTATCTTGCCCAGCAGTTTAAAAAAAAAATTGATTTTATCTCTTAGTTTCAACAATTTGGTAGTTAGCATTGTCTCCTGAAAGCAGCTGGATAGTTGCATGGTAAAAAAACTGTGGAAATGCGGGGTAAAAAAAACTGTGGAAATAGATGGTGGTCACTATCTATTTCCATACATAATAATGGCTTGAAATAATATTTACAGTTCTTTCGTTGACAAAATCGACAATTTCAGTTGTTTAGTCTGAAATATTTCTTAGTGGAACTGGAAGTATATGAGGTTACAGTGTTTGATAATGCATCATACTTCGGAGTCAATCTTTCTTATTGGAGCTGGAAATATCTGAGGCCAATGGTTGACGATGTAAACTCTTTTTTTCTTAGTGTACCTGGAAGTATTTGAGACTAGTCATTTACGATGCATCATACTAACGAGTGAATCTTTCTTACTGAAGCCAGGGGTATTTGAGGCCATTGCTTGACGATGCATCCTACTGTGAAGTTATTTCACAATTTTGCACAAATCTGAAATCCAAATTTTGCTCATTGTCTATTCAGCATTCACAAGCATCTTGTGGTACAATATCTCTGTACGTGCATAGCATTGACGGACATAGACCTAATAAAAATTCTTAATTCAAAGAAATATGAGATCTTTTCTAAACTATTTGATGTTTTTAAAGGGTTAATAAAAATATAATCTTTTTTTCAAGTGAAATCACAATAGTTTGGTGAGTTTCGTATTTTTGGGTAGCATAAACTAAGGACACCTAAAAGACTGAGTGAAGAAGTATCATCAGGTCTTATTATGCCAAAATAGTCAGAAGAAGGATATAAAGAATTTTTTACTCAATGTAATTTCACATATGATCCCCACTTGGTGTAAGCAAAGGTAACACTTCTATCTTAACTCAAAGCAGGTAACAATGAACTTAAAAAAGAAGGTAAATGTAAATGAACTTGAAATAAAATGAATCTCCATAAGTTTAGCCTATCGGCTCACAGGATAATTCAACGCCCAGGAAGGCTCTAACTCGTAGAAGTGGCGTAAACAAGCTTAATGGCTAGAAGCGCTCATAGCCACGAAACCTTATCGCTAGTAAATAAAGATAGCAACTTGGCCTTCAAAAAAGCATACAAGCTCTAAAATCACCTTCCAAAACCTTCCATAAATATTACTACTTTCTACCGCATTTGAATAAACGCGTGCTAGCTTATTAACATTCTGGCAAAAAAGGTGGGTAAAAATGAGAATGAAGGGAAAGTTGCTTTAAAATAAAAATTAACTGTTAGATAAATTAAAAGAATCTTCACAAGTTCACTTGAAAACAGTAGTGCAACTGTCAATTCATTAAGCTAAACTGAAACTAAACAAAAGAGCTCAATTTTTTATATAATTTGATTTTTGACATTAATGGCTATATAGATAGTCCTTCTTTGAATAGTGTTGCCTACCAGTAGATGACGACGAGATTTGTTTCACTAAATTCTAAAGTACGGTTTTCCCAGTTTGAAAGACGACAGTCTGACCAGTTTTCCCATTTCTCTTTCTCTCTCTCTCTCTATATATATATGTACTAGAAAGCCCAGCGGTCATATGACCGCTGTTCTAGATATTATAAATTGTAATTAAAATGATTTGCGCAAAGGTGTCTGCTAATTCAAACTGAATTACCCAGGGCAGGCGGCGAGGACGCCCCTTTGCTTACTGCCCCACGGGGTTTCCCACCTTCTACTTGCTTAATTGCTTAAAGTAGAGTGCAATGAAGGAAAGCACTATAGGTACATTTCTTAAGAGCCACCACTAGCTCAATAAATAAAGGTGATTTAAATAATAAAATGATAATTCACATATCAAAGATCTCTTCGTACACAACATTTCTTGTGTAGATCTTTCCATTATTTTTAAGCTCGCCTTGCAGAGGACCATCCATTATTTTTACTTTTACGTCCGTTTTTTCACGAACTCTTGAACAGGCAACATAAAGTTGACCGTGTCCAAATGCAGGTTCAGGTAAAAAAAATGCCAACATGCTTAAGCGTTTGGCCCTGAGACTTATTGATGGTCATACCAAAGGCAAGTTTTACAGGCAATTGCCTACGTCTCATTTGAAACGGCATCCTTGTGCCATGGCAACTTCACCCCATTGGCTAGTACAGTTACGCAAGCAACCAATAAACTATCGGCGACAAACATACACTTAAGCCGCATATATATGTGGGGTGAAGTAACATCATCTCCTCCGAAACGGCTGGCCCCCGGGCTTAGCGAAACACACTGTTGGATTTCGCAGGTCCGTGGCACGCCATTTTGACCATTCACGTCTTCGTGGGACTTTAATTATCCGACATATTTAACTTTTCCCTCTAAAGTTGCTGTGCCGAAGGCTGAGATCTTCCAGTTAGAGGACGAGTCTCGGCTACGTGCAAAATTCTTTTTTTCTCGAATATCTACGGAATGGCGCTGAGTTGAATTTCGAGACGCATATCCTCGGATTCCAAAAAATTATCCGAATCAATCGATAGCGTTCTTCGTACGACTACAATCGAGCTAGATATTAATTAAAAACTGCAGAAACTTTAATTTCCACGCTCATTTTTCCGAGTGGCAACAATAAACTATCGGCGACAAACACTTAAGCCGCTTAGATATATAAAGATATATATTCCGCTTTATTAGATTAAGAGCTACAATGTATGAAACTTCTTTATGAATGTCTGCAATGAATATAACATCATATTTTTAAGAGACTTAGAATTACAATAAAAAAAAAATCTTTTGTTGTTGTGTGGAATGCGAATCTTTTTATAAATACTGCTTGATTAGTGTCGGTTTCTCTGAAACATTAGTCACAACTTTGTAACAAATAGCAGACTGAAGTCTTCCTTTTCCATAAATAGCAATATATTAAGTAATTGAATCTTGGCATCCTCCTTTCTTAGTACTCGTGATAATTTCTTACATGTGAAATCTACAAGCCTCATGTGTTTAACAAAAAGAAAGTTGAAATGATTGCAATAACAAATGCCGTAGAAGAAATGTTCAGAATGACATGAGCAAACATTCTAAAAGAGGGGGGGGGGTTGGGTTGGCTCAGGAGCCGAACGGCGCTTGTAAGGTTACTTGTAAGGTTGGCGGAAATTTTTTGAGAGGTATTCGTAAAAGCATTTACAATATCCCGCAGTATAATTAATAGTTATACTTTAAAGAGAAAGCTAACTCGGATATCTCAGTTCACACGGAACGAAAAACTCGCAACAACAATAATTAAGCAACTGAACTCAGATGCTCTCCTTCCAGGATTTTATAGTTTTCAACCGGCCGCGAGATATTTCTACTACTTTCTCTTTCTCGAAATTACGGAAAAGCAATGCGAGGGTGGAATTACGGTTACAGCTAATATAGTGGTCAATTACATTTATTCAATTTCAACACAAATTACCGAAATACCCATTTACTCAATGTTAAATGCGCGTGCCCTGTGTTCTTACTTTTCCGGCATAACTTTCTCTTAAGGTTCGTCTCGCACTACATTACACAGAAAAAATACAACAATTTTAATTATAATTCTACTAAAATTAACAATTTAAATACAAAATTCGAAACAATATCATATATAAATGTCGGCCGAAAATGGTTAACAGTTATCCTGTCATAGCAATAACTGTGTAAACCGTTTTCAAAATCTCTTCGTTTTTTTTTTTTTTTGGGGGGGGGCGGCCCTGACATAAACACATTCTCTTAAATAATGATTTTATTTCAGTTCATGTTACGAGTTCAGGAAAATAATTAGATTGTGTTAACGACATTCGAATTAAGCTTGGAAAGTAGTTTATTTACACCAAAATATTATTACATACCCGATAATCTTATAACCGCAGATATCTTACTCTAGTTTTAAGTAATTCATTTCATTTCAGTATTGTTTCGGAAATAAATTCTTGGCAGCACAATATTAATAGCCAGTTTCTGCATCTGTAATAAGTGCTGATGATAAGCATCAGCCTTCTTCAGCGCAAACTGAATAAAGAAAAACATGATTGAAAAGCTATATAACTATTTGAAGACTGATCACAACGTACTTAAAAAAAAATTCTTAAGACTCCTGCTGTATATCTTATTTAAAGTTCAAAGTCTAAAAAAAATATAAGTACTTAAGGTTATCAGGTTCAATGTTCCGCCTTACTTGCTTGGGGAACATTCAAGAACCTGACTCGGAACAGGGAGCTTACTAAAGCTATGTTCAATAAATGTGGGAAGTAGACAAGACACACAGGAAGGGTATACGAAACCCTGTATTTTTCTCTCTTTACAAAGATTTCCGGACTTCGGAATACATAGACCAACCACTTGTGATCTGAACGTAAGAATATAAAAATATTAACTAAACTCTAACTTAACTTTGGAATAATAAACAAGGGCCTACGTGGAAGATTGGCCATATATTAACAGGAAGCCGTATGTGTACAGAGCAATTAATTATCTTTGTGATATTCCGACATCCTTTTTTCTGCCCAGTCCTGGAAGGTAGCGAAGACTACGGTTTGGTTTATCTTCCTTCTTGTGCGGGTTCGCCCTTCAGTTCCTTCCTCCATGAGATTTCTTTTCCTCCCAGTTCGGTCACCCTTGAATATCTTGTTTTTCGCCTTTGCCTGTGGTCCTGGCCGTTTGATAGCCGCTGGTCTTGGCGGAACCGGGACACTTCTCTCTCGTTCCTGCTTGGACCTCGTTGCTGGCCGTTCAAATTTTCCTTGTATCTTTTCCTCCGCCGGTGGTAGTCCTTCCGCAATTCGGCGACATTTGCTGCGTAGAGTCCTGTCCGATGAGTAGATCTTCCGTTTGGGAGCCGGGTTATAGTTGCCGTTATTTCTCCTGGCTCTCTTTGCATTCGTCGTACTTCTCCCTTCTTCATTCTGGGGGTGGTCGTGCACTCTCTTTTGTGGTCGGTGGAACGGCTTCTTTTTCTTGTTACCTTCAATTTTCCAACGGGGAAACTTTCTTTTCAATTGCTCCTGCCTCCTAATGGCTTGTCCTTGTGCTTGGCGTTGTTCCACCTCTGGAGCTTGTGCCTGCCGTGCCGGATCCTGCAAAAGATCTTTAAATATTTGCATTTTATTACGGTCATAGTAGGGTTTTATCTGGTCAATGTTTGCGGAGCATGTTTCACCATTCCTGGCTTTTAACACCACTACAGCGTGAGTTATTTTTTCTATGACATATGGTCCTTCAAATCGTGGAAAAAATTTGGCGGTTTTATCTTCTGGTGCTGCAGAAAGTGAATGCTTAATTTTTAATACTTCATCTCCTACTTTATAAGTTACTCCCCGTCGTTTCAAATCATAATAGAGCTTCTGTTTTCTTTGTGCTACTTCAGTGTTCTTTTTTGCTTCTTTAACTAATTTTTCTATATCACCCATTTTAAATTCTGGGGCTCTTTGTTGAACATAAAATAATTTATCTAACGGAGTTATAATCTTTCTGCCTAAATTAACTCAGCAGGAGTTTTGCCCGTTGTATCATGTTTTGCGGTTCTAAGGGCGAAAGCAAATTCATTGACATAGTTATCCCAGCTTTTATGGAAATTTTTAACATAACTACGGATAATTTTCACTATATTTCTATTGACCCGTTCCGCTATATTTGATTGCGGCCGATACGGGACCATTTTTAAATGACGTATGCCCAGATTTTGGCACATGTCTTCAAATATATTACTTACAAACTGAGGACCATTATCCGATATAACTTTTAGGGGCGCCCCGTATTTTAAAATATATTTATTTAAAATAGAATCAGTAACTAATTTCACGGAGGCTCGTTTTAAGGGAACTAACTAAAATGATCAACCATAACAAGGAGATACCGACTTTTATTTAACTGACTTTTTGGGAAAGGGCCCAATAAATCGATGCCAATTATTTCATTTGGAAAATCGGATTTAATACTATTTAGAAACCCGGCCGGGCGGAAATTAATATAATTAACTGCTTGACATGTTGGGCAGGACTGGACATACGCCCTTGTTAACTTTTGAAGTTCATGAAAATGGACTGCCTCGCGTACGCGTTGGATAGTTTTTCGAATACCAACATGAGAAGCTAAAGGGCTGTCATGTAACTCCTGCAGGATATTTAATCTAAGACTAGCTGGGATAACAGGTCGAAATTCGTTGTTGGAATTTGTAGTTTTTGTATAAAATAATAGACCATCTATTAGTTCGTAATGGGCCGCCCTATTTCTTATCGCCACAAAAATTTTCAGGATCCTTTAAATACTCATAAATGTTTCCAAACTCAGGATCCTTACCCAGTTCGGTTATTACAGTTTCTCGGGAATTTATTGTACATGCTGTGAGCATTGCCACCTTTACAGTATTACCTTCTTCATCTATTTTTATTCTGGATAGGGCATCTGCTACGATATTTTCCTTTCCGGGGGTATGCTTGATTACCAGATTATATTCTTGTAGCTTGAGTGCCCATCTTATTAACCTTGGGGATAAGTTTTCCCCTGAGTACAATCTAGTTACCGCCGCATAATCAGAATACACTGTTATTGGCGCCTTTCCAAAATAGACTCGGAACTTTTGCACTGCTAACAGAACTGCAAGTGCCTCTCTCTCGGTCGCGGAATAATTTCTTTGTGTTTGATTTAAAGTTCGACTAAAAAATGCCACGGGCTGCTGATTTTGCGAAAGTACCGCTCCTACCGCATAATCCGAAGCATCCGCTGAAATTTCTAAATTCTCATTCTTTTCATCATTCCTTTCAGGAAATTTCAACACAGGGGCTTGCGTTAATGCTTGCTTTAATTTTTCGAACGCACTATTGGCTTCGGCCGTCCACGAGAATCTTGCCTTTTTCCTTTTTAATTTTAACAATGGTTCAGCAATAGCTGCAAAATCTTTTATAAAGGACCTATAATATGAACAAAGTCCTAGAAAAGAAGAAAGCTTCTTAGCCGTATTTGGCGGTGGATACTTTTGCACAGCGATTATTTTTGATTCGTCTGTCTCGATTCCTTTCTGAGATATTTTGTAACCTAAATATTTTAATTCAGGGGCTGCAAATTTGCACTTTTCGACATTAACTTTTAGACCGGCCTCATTTAATAAAGAAAACACCTGTCTTAAATCCTGTACATGTTGGTCCAGATTATCACTAGTAATAATGATATCGTCTAAATAGATAAATGTGGACTTTCCAAGAACAGGCCTTAACACAATGTCCATATATCGCTGAAATGTTGCCGGTGCCCCTGAAAGGCCAAACGGCATTCGCAAAAATGCATAAGTGCCAGACTTGGTTATAAAAGCAGTCTTAGGCACGTCCTCCGGTCTAACCCCTATTTGAAAATAACCAGTCGTTAAGTCTAAAGTCGTCATATATTTGGTAGACGTTATGTTCCTTAGAATTTCTTCAATAATAGGTAACGGATATACCGGATATTTAGTTATGGAGTTTAATTTACGATATTCAATCGCGAAACGCCACCTCTTTGGATTGTGTTAATGGATAGTCATTGTTTTTCTTACATAAAACCACCGGGCTAGCATAACTACTTGAGTTGGGCGTTATGATCTTTTTACGTAGCATATCGCTAATGTGCCATTCTATAATTTTTTCTTTATTCTTATCCTATCGGTATGCTTTGTGGCAAACTGGTATTGAATCTCCCGTGTCGATACTATGGTTAGTAACTTGAGTAAATCCTGGAATATCACTAAATAACGAAGCAAATTCACTTACCACTTGTCGGATTCTTTGTTGCTCCTCCTTAGGCAGGTGGTCAAGGTTTAACATTGGCGGTTCCGTTTTTTCTTCTCGAACTGGTTTCATCGTCAGCTTAAGGGGCGCTTCATTAAAATCCAGCGTTGCTTCTGCCTCTGAAAGAAAATCTATTCCTAAGATGATATGTGCTTGCAGATTCTTTACTATAAAAAACATAATTTTTACTTGTTCGTCCTTGATACGAACGTATAGCGGTAATTTACCTATGCACTTACATCTTTCTCCCTGCGCAGCTAACACTGTCGTATTATCCGAATTATATATGCGGTATTTCCGAAAATACTTCCTTAAAAAATCTTCTTCCACACAGGAACACTGCGCGCCTGTATCCAGGAGTGCGGTGGCTGGGTTGTTATTCACCAACACTTCAATCTTCGGAAGAGTCAAATTTTTCACCATTACTGTATTTAACTTGAAGGAAGAGGGGTTTTCTTGGCCTTCGGATTTCCGCACCCTCCCGTCAGCAGAAATTCGTTTTAGTTTAAATCCTTTTTTCTTTCCATGCTTTCCTTCTTTTTCCACTGGCCTTGAGGCTTTTTTCCTGGACTGCTATTGAACTGTCGACGTTCGCCGGCTGTTTTTGGATGCTCGGGTTTCCTTGCCCACTGATTCGCTTTGCTTCCGTAGCCGTGTGCTTGACTTTGCTGTGGTCTTGGCTCACCAAATTGGTTTCGTTGTTGATATTGAAGTCTTCTTTCAATGTCCGCCGTTCTTCTACTTTCAAACTGGATTGCTAGCTCAAATAACTTTTCCAGTGTAGTCGGATTCCTTAATTCAATAAAGTCTTGCACTTGGGGAAGTAACCTCGGCAAAATCACTTGAATTATCTCAGGATCCGGACGGTTTCCATACAAGAGTTTGAAGACGTGAATTTTTCTTAAAATAAAGGTGGAAAGATTTTCGATTCTTTGCTGATATATGCTGAAAAGTTCCGCTTCTAATTTCGCACGATCCCTTACGACAGGGAAGGCTTTTACTAGGGCAGTCTTGAAATTTTCGTAAGTATAGGTGGGACTTCCTGCTTGACCCAAGAGACTTCTGCCTATACATTTGAACCAATTAAGCGCTTGGCTCCTCAAAGCACTGGTAGCTAAGGTAACTTTCTGGAACTCGTGCACGGGATACATCATGAAGTGGTCCTCTAGTTTTTCCAAAAAACTGGTTACCGGTGAGTTTCCATTAAATGTTGCTTCTGGTTTCATCGCTGCGCGCATGGTCTGGACGATGTAACCAAATCCTTCTTGTGCGGCAGCTGGCATTTCTGGATTCTGAGCCGCTTCTGCAGGCAGCACAGGTTCTTCTTGAAACTCGGCCATGGTTATTCTTCTTCGTCGGGCGCCACTATCAGGTTCAGTGTTCCGCCTTACTTGCTTGGGGAACATTCAAGAACCTGACTCGGAACAGGGAGCTTACTAAAGCTATGTTCAATAAATGTGGGAAGTAGACAAGACACACAGGAAGGGTATACGAAACCCTGTATTTTTCTCTCTTTACAAAGATTTCCGGACTTCGGAATACATAGACCAACCACTTGTGATCTGAACGTAAGAATATAAAAATATTAACTAAACTCTAACTTAACTTTGGAATAATAAACAAGGGCCTACGTGGAAGATTGGCCATATATTAACAGGAAGCCGTATGTGTACAGAGCACTGTTAACACTACAATACGTTTAAAATTATCAAGAGGATTAAACCTCTGGCCTGGAAGGCAACCAACAACCGAGTAAAAACTGCTAAGGCAAGCGGCCTGTTCCTATTAACTCTTTCCTCTCTCTCGCTTGGCAAAAAGCCACAACATAAATACTTGGCGTTCGCCAGACAAATTTGCATAAATAAGTTAAAGCTTTTAATTCTGGCCGGAAGTAGAAAATAAGAAGTGATAGTAAAGATTTAAAATAAAATAAACGTTAGTAAAACTTAAGATCCTTACAAGGTCAGTTAAATTGTCCTACACTCAGGCAAGATAAAACTCCTCAAAAATAAAGCAACAGAAACAAAATTATCAGCCACGCCCTTTCTAGCTTCAAAATTTCTTTTTTCTGGGAGTATTATGTCTCTTTATTCCCAGAAGTCTATTTGTAAAGGCAGGCTTCTTTGGAAGAAACTTGTAAAAGTAAAATTCATTCAAAAGTCTATTCAGGTTTTTTCGGAAATCTTAAAAGCCATCAAAAAGTTGATTTTTTTAATTTATTTATTTACGTATTTTTTGGAAATGTTTTACTTGATAATTTGAACGAGAATGCTCTTGAATTATTCTGAATAATAATTCTTTTATGATTTTAAATAGTTACATGCAAGATATATTTTAATTTTATAGCAGTTTCAAATCCTTTTCCTTTCAATTCTTGTTTCCAATTGCAACTCCGTACCTGAATAAGTTTTCAGAATCGCGTTGAATATAAATGAGTTAGAAGATGTATTTAAGGAAGGTTCAGCTTACTTCGATAGAGAGTGCTAGGAGTCCTTAGTGGCATGTGTTTGCCTTCTGGTTAAGTCATTTTTGAAGCTGTTAGGCTCGGTCGTATTATACGTGCCTGTTGATATTCGCCAACTAGTTTAAATTAAGAGCCAACTACGTTAGATAATTGTGTCTAGATAAGTCTCGTTAGTTAATTTTAGTTTAGTTTCTTATTGCTTATTCTGAGTTTAAGCCCGAGTAGAGGCTTTCCTGTAAGCCCGAGAAGAGGCCAATTGTTACATTTATTTGAAGGAATAAAAGAGTATTTTAACCCTTCTCGAGTCTACGTTTTAGCTGTTTTGAACTCGGCGATAAGTCGCCGCGTAGGTCATTAGGTTCCTCGACGTTTTTTTCATAGACAAAGAGCGAGGAACACTACAACCAGATAATTAAATTTTGAAATTATGATAATGTAACTTATAGCTTAATGTAAGTATGATAACGTAAACTTATTAAAACGTTAATAGCTAGCAGGCTGTTTAATAGATACCGGGGATTAATCTTCCGCATACTTAAAAGATACAGTAAAGTGAACAAAATGCATTTAATTAAAATTAAGTATTAAAAACACTTTGCAACATTTATTCGAATGATCGCTTAACTTTCCTTTCCTTGAAAAAGCAAACAACATGATAATTAAATGTTATTATCATAGTAAGCAGATGTTGCTGTTTTCATTATGGGAAAATATGGTATTAGCTGAGAGGCAAAAAACTCAAGCTTTTGGAAAACAGGTAGTTCTTATCGCTTTACGTATACAGGATTATGCTTTTCACAAGAAACGTAAGTGGATCGGCCTTCGCTTTCCATCCGGCGACATATGTTCCAAGCCTTCTACATGGGTTTTCAATTAAAATATTTGCATACGGGAGTGAGCTGTTAAGGAGGTTTATATGGATAAAAAATCTTTTGTTTTGTCTTCCAAATCATGAACTGCATTCTTTACTATAGTTTCAGAAAAATGCATATTCGTTAATAATAGTTTAGTACTTTCAATGACAGCAATCTTCGTTTTCGTTTTTCACTTTTCAAATTATTGCCACTAAATATTATGTTTAAAGACATTATGTTTAAAGAAATTAAGTAAGGAAGAATATTCATGAATATATGTATGTTTCTCGTATTGTAAAAAAAAAAAAACAGTGGTAGCTAGAGACATCAAATTTTGAATAACGTACTCCTCTAGTCGAATATGGAATTGTAATTTGGAATTTGTTTTATTATCTATTTCATATTTTGTAAAACTTTAACGAAGACATGTATGTTTGTAAATGTATAATGTCTTTGCCGAAAGTCCTTTCCGAAAGTCCTTTCGCAAGGTTTGGTGGTAGGGGAGAGAGGTGGAAGACCACAATCTGGGCTTCTCTCCCTCAAAATTGGGGTGGAAGTAGAAGTCCAATCTTTTTGAAGCTCTGGCGTCCATTCTTCCATGAAATACATGGACAGGACGACGTTTTCTACTAAACATGAAATAAATGAAAACTCTTTTTTTATAAAAATACTAATTTGATAAATCTGAAATTATCCTTAAATTTATAGTGTGCAGAAAATTACAAACACGGGAATAGCATTTTGAATAATTTGCATAGACATTTTTTAAATTTTTTTTTTAAATTGTCTGCAAGCAAAAACTCACTACATCATTCTTCGGTGCTTCACGCTTTCATCTACTTAATTCCAGAAGTTTCGATCTGTCGCTTTAATGAAAGGAAATCCGGTGTACATGTCTGTAGTTAAAGTTCATTTGCACTCTAGCAGCTGAGGCTGACGGTTTAGTAAAACCAGCGAAATTGAAAATTTGCAAATATAACGCTGATTTTTGTTGTTTGACTTCTAAATTAATATAATGCCTGTGGTTAGTTTAATAGAAACAGTACTAAATAGCACGGTGATTAAATGGAAACCCTAACACATCTAGTTGTTTATTTTATTGCTGCTTATATTTATTCGTATTTATTAAGTATTCTGAGCATAACTTGGAACTTAACTTGGAATTCTTTCATTATTTCATCAAGCACTATTATACACTGCTCAAAACATTTAAAGGATATTGCGGTTTTAGGTAGATCTTGTGGCTGGGAAACTTTTTAGCTGATTGATACATGGTCGACAGACGTAGTAGGTTATAAGAGAATAAATTACACATGTTTGGCAGAAAAAAATGCATTTTATTGCGCATTTGTGTACAAAAGGAAAAATCGCAATTTGTGCATATGAGAAAAAAAGAATAAGAAAAGGTGTTTTCTTCAAAGGAAATCATTTTCAGTAGGCGGTATGGTTTCCACGGACGACCAGCAACGTTGAACACCTTTGAGGCATGGAGTCAATGAGGCTATTAATCACGAGTTGGGAGTAGTGTATATATGCCGGAGCTGGCGCAGAGCCATTTACCCTCCCATAAAAACAGTACCCACTTTTAGAAATGTAATGGCTCTGTTTCACCCATATAATTTTTTTAAAACAATGGCTCTCAAATCACCCATTAAATTTCCACCCACTTTTAGAAACAATGGTGTGAAAACCCTCCATTAAATTTCCACCCACTTTTAAAAACAATGGTGTGAAAACCCTCCATTAAAATCGAACCCACTTTTAGAAAACAATGGTGTCAAAACCACCCATAAAAAAACTGAACCCACTCTTAGGACGAACATGCAAAAGTCGCTGACACGGAAGGGTACCCCATTCGGCGAGCACCCCCTTTTTCTTTTAATAGTTCGAAAACTATTAAAAAAATGTATAATATATACCACCCATAGTTTACATTTGTTTATTTTTTTATTGCATAATGTCCTAAGGCCAAAGTATGAACACCATCCTCCAATATGTGTCGCTTGTCATCTTTTCCTGATAGGGCAATCTTATTCACTTGTATGGAATGAATCTCATGCTTTGTGCTCCTGATGAGATTCATGGTCCTGTACTGTACTTCCTGTGAGAACAAACAGCTTTTATAGTCCCCGAAAGATATCCTATTTTTCACTACACATTTCTTAACACCCTTAGACTTTTTAATTAGCTCTTTTTCAGTTTTACAAGCATACATCTTAGATCTTAAGCCAACGAACTCTTCCAAGATCTTCCCTGCATTTTCATCCTTCATCTTCCCCAATACCTTTTTATTGACTCGCGGTATTCCATACCTGTTACCTTCTGCATAGTCAGATGTATCAAAGTAGTCAATCATTCCTTTCATATCCTCATAAAAGTCCTCGGTCTGTATGTCATAGATGTAACTGTCAGTGTCCATGTACAATAGCTTGATATCGTCCCCGTATTTAGGCTTCATAAGATTATAATGGAAGTCGTACATCAGATGCTTCGATAGATCTAATATACTCATGCCGACGTATATTGGCTTATTAAAGATCACTTTCGTCTTGTTCATATGCACGGCGGCTAACCTTTCGTCGAAAATGGTCCTCCCCTTGAAGTTGGGCTTAGCAATGAGCTTCTCCGCTTTCTTGGGATCGCATACTAGTCTGATATCGAGTCGCTTCCTGATATTTTCCATCGTCTTGCCAAAGACCGAGTTGTTCATGAGTTTGAAGAAGTCTTTCTCAAAGTTATTGGTTGCCTTGGTCCTCATTTCAGTGTTCAGGTCTATGTATCTCTTCAACCAGGGAGACTGCTGAAACTCCAACACTTTGTGCACCTTTTTGAGCTTCATCCCCAACTGCAACAGTTGCTTCAAAACCCTGTAATGAACCACATAATGTTCTTTGTCATAGAGGGTCGTCAGTAGTTTTGGTTGTTTTGAGCCATCGGGCATCCTGCTCTCAGGTGCTAGAGGTAGGTCTGAATGGAGGTTGTGCAGATGGGCTGGGTACTGTAGGTCGCAATCGACGATGTATCCTGTGTCTGAGTCATCCGCTACTTGGGTCACATCTGACACAGTGCTCCACTTGAAGCCACCATGCGGTAGGTATTGACTCATGGCCCACCCGTAAAGGTTGTTGGCGTCAAGGTACATCAGGTAATTGGACTTCTTGTTCTCGTCATAGTCCTTCATGTACTTGTTGTTCGCCCTCCCATATCGGTTACAACACTGAGAGACACCTCCTCTGGTCCCCTTTTCTAGCATGAGTATCATGTCATAGTCTGTCAACAGCTCTAACTCGACCTCTGTGGTTTTGAGCATGGCATCCCAGGAGAGTCCAGGTGCGGTGAAGTACCATGCAGGATCCAACTTATAGGTCTTTAGACAGACATCTCGAAAGTGCTCCATGATGTCGGCAAGGATGAGTACATCAGTCTTCACATACAAATCGGAATATCCACCCAATGTCCTAATGTTGAAGGCCCTCCATACCCTTTTGGCGTGCTCGTAGTCCTCATCCTTTATGTGAGACTCATTCAATTGGTTGTAAAAGTCTTCTTGTGGGGGCAGCTTGGTCTCTTCGCATTTGTCCCACGAGTCCATGTAATCGTATGGATAGACGCCTTTTCGGGTGACGAGGTCTAGCTTGTCCTTGGGGAAGTACTTGGCTGTCTCCCTGAACTCCTTTACGTTCTTCGCAAGACTGTCTAGGCTAGCAGCCATGAACTTGAACGAGTCGACAAACCTCAACTTTATGCCAGGCAACTTTACTTTCTTCCCATCGCCTACATCTAACATCTTTGCCCCGACCTCCTTGCTGAATGAAATGTACCTCTCCTCGTTGTTCGGAATGACATCAATGTCTCCTTTCTCCCCACCGAGCTCCTTTATGAAGAGATGGGCGTCGTAGCCAGAGAGGTTGTGGATAAACACCGGAATGAACGAAGGCTCTTGGTGCTTTAGGTTGCAAAGGTTGTGAGCAGGCCCTCTGTAGTTCGATTCACATTTCGCCGGATCAAGAAGATGGTCATGATCTCTGACCTTTCGGAAGTCTGGTTCATCCTTGGGTGAATAGGGGGAGGGTTTCTTCCTGATGTCTCCGCCACAGATATGGCAAACATGGGTCCTTTGGAAGTGCTCTTCATCTTCGGTGGTCATTTTAATGGGTTGCTTCTTATCATAAATGTTCTTTATCGCTAGCGCCTCAGCCTTCACTGTATCAAAGAACAGTTTGGTGGCATTGGGTCCTCTGTACGTGATTGGTGCCTTGTAGTCTGCATGTTTATACTTGATGTAGACAGTGAAGCTCATAGGCTCGTGCTTTTGATACTTATGCAAGAAGGATGCGTCTTCATTGGGATGACAGCTGTTTATCTTGTTTGTCAAGCACTCGAAGTCTCCATACATCACAAAGGGTACTCGCAATGACCTTTGGTAGTTTTTGAACCTCAGAGATTCGTCTTCCTTAGGCATTACAATCTTTACTGGCGTGTTCTTCCTACAATCCGTCTCATGAACTTGAAGGTCCTCCTCAGAGTGATAAAATAACAGGCACCTTTCACAGGGATATACTCTTTTCTCATGTTTAGTTAATTGAGCACTTATTAATTTCGACATGTCTTTTATCCAACAGTAATGACTGTTTCCTTCTTTATTCCTTGTGTACAGCAAATTGACGTGTTTGTCTTCCTTATTTTTAGTGATTCTCAATGGGTAAATGTCATTACCTTCGTATGAGTATATGCTCACCGATATGTCATTCAACTTCTCGAACCTGTTAAATACTCTGTCTTCCATCTGCACTGGGAACTCAATGCCTTCGAACTTTAGCTCATTCTCATACGGTTTATATTTGGTGACTCTTTGGGCATCTTTTTCCATAGGGTGCAGTGCAGAGAGTATTGCCCACATGAAACACTTATTATCCTCATTTTGTACGTTTATGACGGCTTTTTTAGCTTTAATTCTTTTCGGTAAATCAATGTAGGATGAGCCTCTCAGTGGGTTGTATTTATTGATCCTCACCTCAAGGCTTTTAATTCTGGCAAGCGTCCAGCCTGAACCCCTTGCAACAAACTCCTCCATTTCTGTCAATAACTTTTGGATAACCGATCTGTAATAAGCTACCAAATCAGTTGACTCTAAGATGACTTCATTTGTTGTTTTAAAGTTCATCTCCATTTCTTCCCTCATTCCGTCTTCCCCTTTTTGATAGTCGCAGAGGAACTGGAAATTAACCTTGAGACCATGCAGTCTTTTCAGATGTTTAGCGATCAGACCCCGGACCTGTGATGAAACATCGTTCAGAAAGTCTTTGGGAAGCATCAGATTGTGTTCGTTTTGGATATCATACGTCTTCAAACGAGATTCATAGGCTGTCTCAACTTCATGGGGGGTATATAGCCTTCTCTCTCGTGAATCTGAAAACAGGTCGGAGTCAAATGCGAAGTGACGGTTAAACAATACGCTTTCTATGTATGCTATGATGTCCGCCTTCCTTCCTAGCTTGGAATAGCCCGCAATACCATGCGTTCGACAAAATTCACGGAGTTGGCTGATGGTCATGTGATGCAGCGCCTGCATATATTCAAAATCATCTCTGTGTTCCACCTGGGAGGTGGCTGCCTTCTTTGGTTTCTCCGCCTTCGAACCAGAGTCCCCCTTTTTCATATAGTTTTGGTGAGCTTTAGTTTGCACGTGTTTATTTATGCTTGATTCCTTGATTAACTTTTCGCAACACCTGATCTTACGCACTCTGGTCTTCTTTGGCATGCTGAACAAGTCATTGTGGAAAGGAAAAGTGGAAAGACCGTTATGATATTGAATGAGGGTGATCAGTTCCACTTTTTTAAGGTTCGAGTATCCTCGAATATTATGTTGCCGACAGTAGTCTTTCAACTGTCGGACGGTTTTCGATTCTAGATTCATTTTTGTCTTTCTATATACTAGAAACCTTTTCTTTAAATGCTTAAAATGTTGAAGGGGTACAATCAAATTTAAAAGCATTTAAAAGGAAGACTTGCTAAAATAAACATGGATATAGAGGAAGTGTTCGAAGTAATAAGAATGCTAGGTCTAGATATGAAAGTTTCTTCAGACAAAGGATCTGTAGGAACTGAATCTCAAGAATGTGGGCATAAATATGTGATTCAAAATGATGTTGGCTGGTACGTTTGCCAGGCATGTAGTGAAGAGCTGAGGTATGACCCCAATAAACCCCCTATCAAAATAGCAGATTTGTACCGTGGAAAGGCGCAGACAGCTAAGAAGGATAGTAGAATGAAGAACCTTTCTAAATGGTTAGATAAGAATAATCTTCTTTTCGATGATGCGCTAGGGGTTGATTTTTCATCCTTTATCAATAAATACGTTGAATTGTATCCGGACCGTAAAACCTTAATCAGCAAAGACTATATCTTATACCATATGTTACGGAAAAGAGGCTACGACATCCATATTTTGGGGCTTCCATTAAAGTTACCTAAACTCAAGAAGACGCTGATTCAGAATGAAGAAATCTGCAGAACTATCTTCGAAACATTAAACTGGAGTTTTTCCCCAATAAGTGAACGATAATTTTTAATAGCCTTTGTCAGCTATTAAAAATAAACTAAATCTTTCTTATCAATCCAGCTGGTCTCAGGATAACCTAACCATTTTACTAGATACTTGTTCCCTTTCTTTTTGATGACTTTTTCGATCATATACACATCGTCTTTCTTATCATACTTTACTAGTTCATTTTCATAAAAAGTGCCTTTAACTTCATCATTATTTAAATCCTTAACTCTATAAGTGATTGGGTCGGTTTCTAACACTTCAGAAATGACGAATATTTCTTCTGTAAAAGTTGCTTGATAACCCCTTCTGAAGGTAGACTTATATATTGATATTCTTACTTTATCTCCTACCTGGTATTTAGGTTTACGTATGACCTTTTCTTTAAACAAATTGTGGTAGACTTCACCACTGTTTTCTTCTAGACTGGCTTCAGCAGGTGTCATTCTGATACTTCTGTGGTATGAGTTGTTGTAATTCTTCACTAATTGATCCAATGCATCTATGTATCTTTTTGTATTGTTAGCTGCTAAATATTTTCTGATTTTGCCGTTTAAAGTTCTGTTGAACCGTTCCACTATGGAACACTTGATTTCGACGTTTTCAGTAGTAAACCAGTGAATATTATTCTCTTTAAACAGTCGCTGCGTCTCTTTGTTAATGAACTCGGTACCCTTGTCTGTCTGAATTTTTTGAGGAATTCTTTCCTTAAAGATCTTTTTAAACGCCATAGTGACTTCTTCTCCCGTTTTTCTGCGAACTGGTATAGCCCAACCATATTTGCTAAAAATGTCTATCACTGTTAGTAAGTAGATGTTGCCATCATTAGCACTTGATAGTGGCTTTAAGAATAACAAGTCTGCCTGCCATTGGTCGTCAATGTGTGATACGTAAGTTCTCCTTCTATTAAATTTACGGATAAGTGGTTTGTGTTTGGTGTAAACATCTTGCTGGTGTAAGAACTCTTCGACGTCCTTTCTGGGAACACGAGTCTTCCTCTGAAGCTCCTTGATGCCGCAATATCCAGTTTCAGGATCATAGTACACGTCTCTCAGTCTAGGGGTGTTCTGAGCTACCCCGTCAACTTTAAAAAAGAGCTTTTCTTTGATCCACACTCTTCACACATACCTTTCATAATAGGCCTTCCGTTGCTTGTTACCGAATTTTCAGCCTTTAGCGTACCTGTCTTCTTTTTACAGGCCAAGCAATATGTCACAATAGCACCTAGTCCAAAAACTCTTTTTGCTTTTATGATAGGTCGGATAACAGCCCTTGCTTGTTTTTCCCCGAGTGGATAAAAACCACTGTTTGGGTTTTCAATGGCGGCTAAATCCTTTAAAAGCTCTTCATCTGCAACATGTCTCTGTTTGGTGTCTTTTGTTTGACTGTATGATATGTCATGCTTCTTGCATGCTTTATCTACTCTGTTGACTCCTGGATCCCCCCTAGTCAATCTTTTAGAAAGCTTCGTAAAAGGTCCACAGTATTGATACCCAGGAAGATGCATTTCTGGTGGGTTGAGCTTGTCTTGCATCCAACCGACTAAATCTCCACCCTTCTTTTTCCAATCTTGCTTACTCATTTATTAAGAATGTAAAATTATTTTCCGTACCCGTTCAAGCCTTTCTCCTTCAAATATTTTTCCATGGGGAAGTACTTTAAGTCCTTAATAAATTCTTGCTCTTTAATCAATGCTTCCTCCTCCGAAATAGTCTTTGCTCTCAAGCCATTTAGTAAAGACTTATAAAACTTGTAGGCAAACTTGTATTCTTCTTTCCGTTCAGAGATATGCAAGGATTTATCAATAATCTCTATGACACTGGCCACGATGCTCAAGGATGCTAAGGGAAGCAGAGCGAAAGCAGTCAAACTCGAAGTACCAAACAGAAACTTCGCAACTGTCAGAGACAGACTAACATCACTGTAGAATTTGTAACTCTTCCTGTATACGTACAACCACGACTCTAATTTTTGTTCCATGCTTTATTTAAAGAATCAAAACATTTTCTATACCTCATCTCAGGGTTCACTAAATCAAGCATGAAAAAATCATGAGGTTTCGTGACACACTTTTTGTACATACTATTGAACTCCTCGCTGGTGAGACTACCATCGATTTCCCGCAGGATTTGTTTAACCTCTCTTGGCTGGAGTCGGAAGAAGATAAAGTAGTTACAGTTCTTGCGTATGTTGATGGGTGTTGAGTAATATGATTGCGATATATAGATGATGGAGGCATTTTTCTTTCTACCTCTTATGAATAGGTCCTCAATGACTTTTTGCTTCTTTTCAGTCACACAGTCATCGAATACCACTAGATTCTTAATGTTAGGATCAAGGTCATCCACTGTAATAAAATCGCCCAACTCTGACGTGAATAATGTATCCTTCTTGAACTTGTGAAACATTTTTAGAAACCTTTCTTTATCAACCTTCTTAATTTTTTTAAGGTTATGAATATCATCTTCCTCTATATCATTAAACTGCGTGTATGTTTCTTGTAGAGATGAATACTTGGGCTCGAAGATGTCTTTAGCACATACGTAGAGATTGTCAAACTTCAACCAATCGTAGATGAAGTTAAGAAGCAAGTTCGTCTTACCACACCCTGAAGGTCCGGTGATTAAAAGTCTGAAGGGATGTTTGGGTAGCAAAGGATGCTGATCAGCATATGCAAACTCTTCAGGTTGCGTGTAATTCTTTATTCGAATCATATCTTTATTTAAGGTGAAAATATTTGCTTTAAGGCAAAAAATATTTACTTTAAGGCAAAAACATTTACTTTAAGGCAAAACTTTATTTGCTAAGTAATAAAGATGAATCAATTAGAAAAGGAACGCATTGAAAAGATAAAGGGGCAGATACTAGCCCAAAAAAGATTGGGTGAGTTACAAAAAGATCTTAGAAGAAAAAACGAGCAGCAGCTTCAAGAAAAATTAGGTGTTCGAGAAATGTTAACAGAGTTTCATAAGCCTGTGACAGAAGAGATGACTAAGCAGGAAGTATCTAGAAACAAACACCTTAAAGCTGTTCAGGATGCAATACAGGAAATATCCTCTCCATCGTTAGAGTCCACAACAATTCCAGAATTGGATTATGGAATAAAAGATTTGGAGCGCAGGATTTATAATTTAAACTTAAATAAGGATATCGACGAGTCTTTCATTCGGGAAGAGGGTTTTGAACTACCATCGGAATTAGTGAACAAAAGTGAGGGCGAGCTGAATGAAATCATAAAACGCGCCAACGACAGAAATAAAGAATTCGGAACTAGAAAAGGGCCTATGAAAAAAGAATGGAAGAACAGTGCAGAAGATAATGAAGATAGGAAAAACTATTTAAGAAAAGAGTTGGACAAGTTCGACTACAAAATTCAAATGATGAGGAACTATACAAAAGCACTCAAAACACTCAGGGATGGAAATTATTATTCAGGCGAGGGTATCGATAGGGTGGAGCTGCTTTCGCGACTGACGGATAAAAGATGTGGAGGGAATAAAAGTAAAACGCTCTACAATAAAATCGTTACTCTGTTGGATGCGCTTTTGAAAAAGGGTGAGCTAACTAATGATTTTGTAAAAAGCTACTACGCAAAGTTTTTGAGCTAACTAAAATTTTCTCTACATATAATAAATGAGTAACTACATTAAAACAAAAGTGCATCTGACTGATCATCAGATCAACAAGTTAAAGACTGCACACAAGAAAAAAGAGGAGGTCACTCTACAGATCAATACCTCCAAGGCGCCAAATCATGATCTATATCTTACACAAACACAGATCGAGCAACTAAAGAAGGGCAAACGCATAAAGATCAGCAAAACACAACTGGAGACAAATGGTGGATTCTTGCCTTTTCTTCTTCCCATTCTTACTACTTTAGCTACCGGTGCTCTTTCGGGGGCAGCTGGATGGGGAGCCAAAAAGATTATGGATAAAGTAAGCGGATCCGGTTGCGGGGGAAAGAAAAAAAGGGGAAAGGCGTTCTACAAAACTGGGAATCTCGAACAAAATGATTGAGGAATGCATGAATGGTGAGAGAGGATTTCGTGGCGTCTTCACATCAGACTTGCTACCCAAAAAGATGAGAAAGTTTGAAAGTGGAATTATTAATTTAGACTTGTCGACAGGGCCTGGAACACATTGGGTGGCTTACTACAACGATCCAAAAAATAATTTTGTAGAATATTTTGATTCATTCGGAGACTACAAATATAAAGGTACTACTTTAAAGGATGACACTATCCCGGCAAACATATTTCATTACCTGAGAACATCAAGCAAAGAAGTTCGGTACAATTCAAGCTTCCTGCAGAAACCCACATCTGAGCGTTGTGGCTACTTCAGTATGACATACATAAAAAAGAGAAATAGAGGACACCCTCCTTGGGACATCTTATACTCCCTAACTCAAGAACCAAGTGATCATAATGAGAAGAAAGTGCTACTTTAATGAAACATGTGTGTTATTTTAATAGGTAAAAGCCCATTAAAATAAAAAAAAATAAAATGCTTATAATAAAATGACTCTGCTTATATTAAACTCAAAAGACTACCCGAAGTCAGAAGACTTTACTGTCGAATACGCTACGCCTCTGAGAATCAAGAGGGTTGCTTTGCAATCATTTTCCTTATGGGTTTCATGGTACAACATTTGCAAGGCCTATGAGAACAACATGCTTTCATTCTATGATGGAAGCCTTTGGTATGATCTAACTATTCCGGATGGAAATTATACTCTGGGGGAGCTAAACGATTACATGATGCAGTACTTCAAGGACGAAAGTCCTCCCATACAGTTTGGCGTGATATTCGCTCGACAGAGATTTGTGATAAAACTGAAAGAACACTACAAGCTTGATTTATCAAAGAGTAAGCTTCATGAGATTTTAGGATTTGAACCAAAGATTTACGAAGAAGTGAAACAAGAAGCCAAGTATGTGGCTAATATTTCTCGAAGCATCGATGATATTCATATCCATTGTGATATAATAGAGGGAGCTTATTTGAACCAATTTGCATCAGAAGTTATCCATTCTTTCACACCGGCTCAAGAGCCAGGCAGTTTGCTCTCTAAAGATTTTGACAGACCTATCTTTTTTAAGACAAAGAGTAACCACATATATAGGATCAGGATGCGTCTGACCAATCAGGATGGTGAACCTATTGAGCTCAATAATCAAAGGGTACTTTACAGGTTGCTGGTGGAGTGAAGAAAATTTTTGTACTTACAATAAATGAACAGACATAGACTTTACGGAGCAAGCAAGAGGATACAAGGGCGAGGTTTCTTTGGGAGAAAGCTTTTGAACCTAGCTAAGAAAGAGGTTGAACAAGAGGTGCAGCAAGCAGTGAATAGTAAATTGGAGTCAATCCTTAATAAAACGATTAAAAGAGGCACAGGTTTAAAAGTAGTGAACGAAGCTAAATTAGAAGCTATCCTTGGAAAGAATATGAAGCGAAAATAATTTTACTGCATATAATAAAGAAAGACGTCATCAGAGATATAGAAAGTTTTGAGTATAGAGAAATCAAAGAAACGCACAACACTCAAGATACGAGTGAAGATGCCACGTATAACTTTCACATACTCGATACAAACGCTAAAATTCTCTACTCCAAAGGATATATTCACCAAGAACTCAGAGTCCTAAAAGCAAATGGAGATTCTGTAGGGGAAGAGAACGTGACATTGGTGAATGGTGGAGGTTTACTCAGGAGAAGTATCATGACCATCGGTGCCTATGAGATAGATTCAGATGTGCATGACACATCCTTGATGTTACAGGTTATGGGTTTAATTAACTTCACACCTGATTATGCAACTTCGGAAGCGACCAATATGTTTTACTATATAGATACCTCCGATTCTACCGAGAGAGGATCGTTCAAGTTTAACGGTGCCCTTACCGACGCTACAACAATGACAAATTTTTTCACTAACTTAAGAGTGAATGATGACCATAACGAAGGTTTTACCAAAAGATGGATGTATACCCGAGATAGTCAGTCTGTGCACATATTTATACCGCTCAAATACATTTTCGGCTTCCTCAATGATTATGAAAAAGTCATTACAGGCTTTGATGTAAAATTTCAGTTTCAAAGAAACAGTCATAGGAACATGTTGTATACAAATGTACCTAATCCTAAATATAAAGTACAAGTCAAGAAACTTTCGCTTTGGCTACCTTATGTTAAATTCAATTCTTCTGTTGATGGTCAGTTTACAAAACTGATTCTGTCGGACCAATCCATCGACATTAACTGGAGGCAACCTAGAGTAGTCAAGTCCAACATTTTAGAAAATAGCAGCGGATCATGCAACATACCCGCCACTACTGATGAAGTGATGAGCCTTTACGTTGTGCCCCAATATGATAAAAGAAACGAAAACTTTTCTCAAAACAACATGCTGTTCGATAACTTAAACATGATTGATTGCTGGCTTATGGTCAATAACGTGAGGGTGCCAAACATCAATTATACTATGGACTTTGAGAAAAAAGATTATTCGAGACTCTACGCCGCTCTCTTAGATGCAGGGCTTAACAATATCACTTCCGAAGCCGGATGTCTGATCAACTATGAAACCTTTAGAAGTCTCTATCCAATCATATGCTTCAACTTATCTTTTCACGAGCCGTACGTAAATGTTAGCAACCTGATGATTGAATTTCACTGGAGACTGAAGAGCAGCCCTGATGATAAGTATGTATTTTACTTTGTTTTGAATGAGAGAAAGAGATGCAAACTCAATATGGCAGAAAAGAAGATCATAGTGTTGAATACTTTAAGGATGTAATATTTAGAGATTATTTTTAGATTTTAATAGATTGTAATCTATTAAAAACTTATTTATATAATAATAAAGATGGCTTGGTATCCTTTTGGAATATACTATCCCAGAAAAGCGGTGGGTCTTCGCGGTCCACCTGGAATAGGGTTTAAACTCACAAACGATGGGAATTATGATATGGAATACAAGGTGCTGAAAAACTGTAAAGATCCAGTAGACGCCAACGATGTCACCACGAAGTCCTTCGTTTCCGGAGAATTGGAGGATTTAAAGCTGGAAATTAGGACACTTTATGATGTTATGACCAACAGAATAGAGGAATTAAAGCTGGAAGCTAGGAGAAGTAATGATGCTATGGTAAACAGCTTTAAAAATTATTCGTCAGAGACTTCGAAGAAGCTTAAAAGCTTGGAAATAGGATTCAAGCATACTGAAGAAAAATTACAGGAATATACTCAAAGTGTTTATATATGCGCAGATCCTCCTGAAAGCGGGTACAGCAGCTCAAAATTTCAGAAGGTGACATTTACTTCGTTCAGTAATAATTTACTGAATGGAGCACTCATGACATTGAATGAAAGTGTAAAGGCTAAAATAACCTTCTTCGCACTCATAGATAATAATGGTACTTATCTTGAAAGTGTGGTTGAAGCTCAAATTTTTAACGGTAATAAGATGCTGCGGGAGTTCAATTATAACACCGAACAGGTATCATTTATAAACTATATTAAGAAAGATAAAGAGATACAAGTATTCGTTAAGACTAAGGACCTAAAACCTTATGTATACTTGAAAGTAGAAATTCTTTTGTGTTTATAATAAATGGCTGACGTAAATTGGAACGATATTTCGAAGACCGGTTTGTTGGAAGGACAAATCAGGGCATTACAACAGAATATAAGTTGGTCGCTCGTGAGTCGATACTCGACTCTTTCGGAGGAGTTCATCGAAGAATTCTCAAATCAGGTGAACTGGAAGGTCATTTGTCAGTATCAGACGTTATCAGAACCATTTATAGAAAAACATGAAGGTTTAGTTGAATGGTATGAAATCTCCAAATACCAGAAATTGTCGGAACCCTTCATGGACAAATATGCCTATAGTTTAGACTGGGAACAAGCTTGCAGGTACCAAAAGATGACAGAACCTTTCCTCGATAAACATATAACAAAAGTGCATTGGATAACAGTTTCCCACTACCAAGTACTGAGCATAGACTTCATGCGGAAGCACAAAGACTATATCGATATGGTTCTTATCTCTTCCCAACAAACACTCACTGAAGATTTCATGAGGGAATTCGCAGAACAGCTGGAATGGGAACGAATTGTCAGATATCAAACCTTTAGCGAAGAGTTTATCTTAGAACACCAGGATAAGATAGACTTTTGTCATCTGATGACTTATAAACACCATTTACTATCGAATGCCTTTTACGAGATGCACTATAAAAAACTGATTTGCATCCTTCTAACTAACATATGCAACAGAAATTTATATAGATATAGCAGCGAAAATGAACCTTAAACCTAGTAATTTTTAATGCTGTGTAGCATTAAAAATAAAATAACTACCCGCAATTTGTTATGATCGTGTTTCCGTTTTCAACGTCCCGCGTGGGGAAAAAAAAAATCGAAGCGAACGCTGATGAAATGACCTTGGAGTGAAACGTGTTCCTAGCTTGAGGAAATGATAAGTGCTTTTTTTTATTCTATCGTATACGTCACGACCTTGACTGCGTCTAAATGCGTAGTATTAGAAAGTGACAACAGATGGCAGCACCTCACAAAACATGTTTGATATGTTACATTTATAAGACAGTTAGCAATTATTGAATACGGGTACCCTGGCTGAACGGTTAGCGCGCAGGACTACTAACATCAAAGTCCCAAGTTCAAACCCCGACCTCTCCCGGATTGATGTCATTCAATCCGGATTGATGGTCTTAACCTAGCCAAAAAGACATGTCAGCTTACTCTCGCCGTTGAACCAATAGAGTAGCATTCACCGTTATTCCAGCTTACTCTCGCCGTTGAACCAATAGAGTAGCATTCACCGTTATTCATAAGTGGGATCCCCGACGCTAAAGCGTCAGAGTCTTACAGTGTATGTCCTCTATGTTGTCCTATATATGTTGTATATATGTCCTATATATGTTGTATATATGTATGTCCTATATATGTTGTGTGAGAGGTGGCCTGTGAGCCCTGTGAGTCCAGTCAGACCACAACTCCAGGTGAAGGGCGCTGCGCCCTCCACTGAGAAAAAGTTGGAGGGCGCTGCGCCCTCCAACCTCTACATTGGGAAAAAGTATGATAGCTTATCTTATCATGATGGTAAGGCCGTCTATATTTACTGTGTATGTGCGTGTTGTAATGGCTGTTCGCTCAAAGTTTAGTCCAATGGGGGAGAGTGTCCGCGGGGTCCTTCGGTCATGCTTGCGGGGCCTTCCTGGCTTTGTTCTCGGTACCTCGGCGAGCGAGTCCTTGATATCGTTGGTGAGTGTCATCATAGTTAATTACTACAGCTTATGAATATACTGATCTCAGAGTCATTTCAAACGAAGGTTTCGTAAAATTTCGAGGGGTCTGATGAAACCTAGTGAATATTAAAAACATTTAAAGAGATGGATTCTATATGTAAAGATGGCAAATATTTATGACTTATTCGGTGATATTAGAGCTTTATATAGCTCAGGTAATAACAGCAGAATGTGCGGCCTTGCTAGAATATGTCAGCATTTACTGACTGCTGTTGAAGAAGAAACAGATATGAATAATAATTATCCTGAAATTCATTCGCTAATTTTAAAATATATTATTCAAATGTATCAAATACTACACGAAGAAAAGAATAGTAAGGTACAGAATATGGGTTATGACACTCTATCAAAAATGACCAGATTTCTTTTGTGTAACTAAGCCTACTTTATTTTTTAATGACTCTAAAACCATTAAAAAAAAAGTTATTGCTCAAATTTAAACATGTTTCCAGGTTGGGCTTTCCCGACATCTTTACTTCCTAAATAAACAAAATAAAGAGGTTTAATGCCATTGAGCTTTAAATAATCAGATGCTTTGTTATCACATCGCTTCGGTAAAGATACAACACACTCAGGTAAATGGACTATTATTTTTTTACCATACTTTGTGTTTATTTCTCTAATTTCTGTAACCGGATACTTTTCATTGATATTAAGTTCGCTCATTTTCTTGAACTCATTGAGAGAACTAAATGTGTTTAATTCTTGTAACAATTCCATCTTTACATATAGAATCCATCTCTTTAAATGCTTTTATTATTCACTAGGTATTATTAATCAATTACCCATTGTCTCTCCTTTGACGCTCTAGAAGCCATACATAAAGGTGCACTGATGGTATAAATTAATACCCTCACTAAATATACCATGCCAGTGGATTATGTGGGGGACGAATGTCCCCTTGCAAAAGAAGCATGCGATGAAGAGGAAAAGTGGCGTTTGTAAAAGCGGCGTTTTGGAAAAGTGGGTGGAAATTTAATGGGTGATTTGAGAGCCATTGTTTTAAAAAATTATATGGGTGAAACAGAGCCATTACATTTCTAAAAGTGGGTACTGTTTTTATGGGAGGGTAAATGGCTCTGCGCCAGCTCCGGCATATATACACTACTGTTGGGGTATTCTGTCTCACTCTTCCAGAAGAGCTCTTTCCAGTTCTTGGAGAGTTTGTGGGGGTGGTTGGCGGCCAGCAACTCGTCTTCCTAGAGCGTCCCAAACGTTCTCTATTGGATTCATGTCTGAAGAACACGCTGGCCATTCCATTCGTACGATTCCTTCCTCGAAAAGAAAATCCTCCACCAGGTTAGTACGATGTGGCCTGCAGTTATCGTCCATTAAAATGAAGTCATCTCCGATTGCTGCAGCGTAAGGGACTACAATAGGTCTGAGGATCTCATCCCTATATCGGCGACCAGTCAGAGGTCCATCTCGAATGATGTAGAAGTCTGTGAGCCCGTCAATGGAGATGCCACCATACACCAACACTCTCCCGCTGCCAAATCTGACACTTTCGTGCACGAACGCAGGATTATTCCTACTGATGAAAGCCACGGTCCCTCCAGATGAAAATACACCTATTATCAGGATGAACAGAAAAACGGGACTCGTCAGAAAAAAGAACATTGCTCCATTCATTTCTCCTCCAGTTCACATGCTCTGTTGCCCACTCCCTGCGGTCGCGACGATGCCTTGATGTTAGTCTAACACATACCATCGGTCGGCGAGCATACAGACCTACACCATGGAGCCGGTTTCGGACAGTCTGAGTTGAAACCGTGGTGCCAGTAGCCGAGCGAAGGTGTTGTTGGAGAAGAGTAGCATTCATATTTCGGCGTCTCCGAGCCGTTACCACTAAATAACGATCTTCATTGGGCGTTGTTGCCCGTCTACGACCTTACCCTGGTCTTCGGCCTGCACTTCCAGTTTCCAAAAAAACGGTTCCAGATCTTGGAAATCACACTTTGTGACACTCCAATGGCTTGCGCTACTTCGGCTTGAGTTTGGTCCCCTTCTAACTTATGAACAACTCTCCAAGCTTCTGAATCGGTTAAATGACTTCACTGAGACATCGTACTCATCGAAGCAAAGCAGTCACTGAATGCCGATCATGCTTGTCTTCATTGTCTTTTATTCTGTTGAAAGTCAAATTTCATTCGCTGCCTCTGAAGCGACGTTTTTGACGTCGAACTCAAAATTAGCATACTCCACAGTTTGAAAATCAGAAAAATTTGAATTTGTGATTCTCTTCTTCCATTTTCGGCAAAAAAAGTTTCGCTTATATGTTTATTTTATATAAAACTTGCAATATCCTTTAATTGTTTTGAGTTTTACGGGATCACAACCGTCAAGCCAACTCGAGTTTTGGATTATCAAGGAACTGGCAAGAGCAGGCTAATACATCGTCTGCTGAAAATTATTATAACCCCAAAGTTCCCAAGTTCTTCCGTAGAAGAGCTCAGAAGTTCTTAGTAGAGCGTGTTCTGCCTTCGGGCCACGCCGTTGCTTTAGGTCTATCTTCGGCCGTAGTACGTACCTGTTAGTATGATGAGCCGATGAGGTTTAATTGCGGGCCAACTCGGTTACTTATTTTTGTACGGTTTTGTCTGAAGTTTAGCTTGTTAGAATTAGTTTAGTTTCATATTTTCTATCTTAAGTTAAAGCCTAAGTGGAGGCTTTCCTGTAAGCCCAAGAAAGGACATCTATTGGAACTTTTATGAGTGAATAAAAGAATATTTTAACCCTTCTTTGGACTTATAGTTGTGAGAAGACCAGCGAAGTGTTGCGAGACATTTCATTAAAGTTCTAGTAGCCAAGGACACGTTAATCAACTAGAACTTTATAACCCCTTCAACTTAGGAAAAATCTAACCTGTACAGATAAGGGACTAAATACAAGGAGGTTAGAATAGAAGGAGGGAAGGTTCAACTCAAACGGTGAAGCTTGGCGGCCATCTTCCTGTTATCACCGTGACTTGTGCAAGGAAGTCTGTCATTGCAAAATTTTTTTCTTTTCTTTTTGAAGCATGTCAGCTTGTATTGCATATGGATGCACAAATAGATTCTCGAAAAAAAATCCGGGCATTATTTTTCACACGTAAGTATTAATTTTCTTTTTTTATGTAATACGACAACTATGTCAAAAAATATCACAATGTCATGTGGTTTTCTTTCCAGATGTGAAAAAAAAGTACTTAAAATAGGTTGTTTAATAATTAAATACATTTTAATGTTTCTGTTTATAGCTGGTATCTTCGTTCCTTAAGATACAATGCTATATGGTAGGATTTAAATTGTATAATTTGAACGTTTTAGTTAATTCGTTTTATAACTTTCATGAAAAGTAAGAAATCAATTGTTACTATTTTTATTAATTGTAAAGGTGTTAAATAAAGCAATGCTTTTCTTTATATATTAATTATTATTCATTTTTTTAAGTTAAGATAAACTGTTCTGTTGTTAAAAATGTTTTGCATAAACTTACAAATTTCTGGGCAGTATAGTGATAAAATTAAGTAAAATATTTACACAATTGAACATGTGGAAAGATGTATCCAAAAACTTATATAGGTGTATTTCTGTAATTCAACTTAATTAAAGGCTGTTTCTTTGAGATTAATAAATATGAAATACGCATAAACTGAAATCAATGAATTCACATAAATCTGTTTTATTTTATTAAGATTTATTTTCTAACCTAAGCAAATTCGTGAAATATGCAGAAACATAATTTTTTAAAGGCTTTAATGTTATGCGCATGCATTTAGATTTCGAACTATTTCTTAAGAATTTGCTGTACATAGTAAATTATGGATATCATCTTTATTACTTTAAAACAAAAATTCAACAATAGCGAGGGATTTCATTATGAATTTAACATATTTTTACTGGAAAATAAATGCACGGAACAGCTTAGAAACACGTACATGTCACTGCCGTAATGCAATGTTTTGAAGTCACAAACATGGACGCCGCTTGTTCGGCGGAGTTTCATTCCCCGATAGTGGAGGAAACTGCGAACCCTCCCTCCTTCTATTCTAACCTCCTTGACTAAATATAGTTCGACCGCCTCACCCGTGACCATGAGCGCAAACACGCATGCGCCATTCGGACCGAATTATTCTCCTAATAGTGTGGGGACTTTCTTTCCCTCCAGCATAGCCATGGAGGTAGGAAAGGCAGGAGGGGCCATTCCGCGCTAGAAGTGAAGCAACGTTTTGAAGCTTGGGTCACCAGACGGGGTGTTCTTTGTTTACATTCAGAAGCTCGCTTGACAAGATTCTGATAGTATTTCGACGCACGACAGTTCCATAGAAATCGAAAAAGGGACACTCTCGCATGAAAGAAACCTTCATAGTGTAATGGAGAATAGCAATTTGTATAGTTTACTGACATTTACGCAAAAATCACATCTTGGTTATTTTTCGATAACTAACAACAGCGATTTTGATTATGAATTTGTTTTATAAAATTCTAAGCTGTTGCACTACAAAAATATAGATTTTAAGAAAATTGCTAAAAGAGATCTGCCAAAATTTATTTTCTAGAAGATTTGAAAAGTTTGAAACTTGATGGCTAAATGTAAATATAAAATTATGTATGTTAAAATATTTGTAATTAGGCTCATAGGTCAGATTAAGTTTTTATTAAATAGAGTAACGCATGCAAGGGCTATCTGCCTAAAGAGAGAGATGCCATCGTGGAGGAATTTTGAAGAAAAACTGACATTTGAGTGGGTATTAAAAATAATACTTATAATTTTCATTCAAATTATATTCATATATATTTTTTATGTAAAACTTTCGGGTGTATGCTAAATTAGTGTAAATTACTTTACACGAAAAATATAGTGAATGCACAGAAATTAAAGATTTGCACATGCCGGAAATGATAAATAGGAAATATGTATGGGTATTTATGCATGTGCTTGCAAAAAGCATGTATCTGCCTTTGACAAAATACTTAAATATTCATTAAATTATTTATAAATGTATTTGAAATGAAGAATTTATTCACTTATAAACAACTGTGAAAGGGCTATCTGCCTGTGAATCTGTGAAGAAATCTAATGATTAAATGTATCTAATTTATAATGATTATAAATGTTATCTAAATATATAATAACCTTAATATTGAATTGTAAACATAAATTGAAATCCTGTTGACAAATACGTTATAAAACTATTTAAGCAAGAATTGTTCGTATTGGAAAGCAATCTGTTAAAAGGTATTGTAAAGCAAATGCTATGAGATGCGCACTTAAGAACGTAATAAAGAGTTTTGGAATATGTATTGTTGAAATGAAGGGTAAAAAAAAATTTGATAAGTATAATTAAAAGAATTATTCCCTTTACATTTTATAATAACTCAGTTACAAGTTTTAAATAATACTTAAAAAAAAAAAAAAAAAAAAAAAACTTATTTTATTCCCTTTTAGAAATGTTCAGAGAAAGTCAAATACTATTTAATACCTATTTAATTATTAGGAATTAGCGAAATACTTATTTAAAGTATTTCGCTAATTCCTAATAATTCTCTAATTTAAAATGAACCGAATAGAGCATTAATTATAAATTGACTTACATTTTTCGATTTAAAAGAAGCCAAAAATTCATGTCATATTTAAGAAAGTATTTTAGGAAGAAGCTCTATAAATAGAAAAGAAATAATGCATAATTTTAATATTAATAATACAATAAACTTTGATCTTAATTTTTGTACCTTAACCGAATAAAATCTAATTACCTTAATTCTTTTTTTCTAATGTAATTAACGAAAACTTATGAAAATATTTCATTCAAATTAAACCATTCTGAGAAAACTGTCCTGTGAAAAGTATAGCATTTAATTCCGTTCAGAATGAAATGTTGTTTAAAAATATGTTGTTTTCACATACTTAGGACTCTGAAGTGTTGTAGAAAAAGAAAATATATACATTTATATGTATATTTGCGACATAATTACAAAATATTTACACCCGAACGCGTCAAATCCCATAGAACTCAATGGTAAATTACCCAATGTTTTGGTCACCACGTAGGGATCGCCGGTGCTTCAGAGCAGGGTACGGAGAAACTTGTTTAGGGCGACTCCATCTTACTTCCTACCTCCATGAGCATAGCTCTTTAAGGAGAAGAGAAGACCTTTCACGTCGCAGCAAGTAATACCGTCCCTTTTGGGCGAGTCTATGTGTTTTGGCAGAATGCCAACCAGGATTGCGCTTGAGACTGTCGAACTATACTTGCTTTCATTATAGTTTATTTTATAATATACGCAGCATTTCACAAAATTAATGGAGTACTAATGCCTTTCATAGTGAGATACATCCATACGAGCGCACGTACGTACAGACGTCACGAAAAAAAAAAAAACTCTTTTAAATCCATTTTACAGGCAGTTTTGGATACAAGAGTCCTTTCTTGTGTCCGTACGTACAGACGTCATGCGAAAAAATCGTCCAAATGGATTCGGGAATGGTCAAAATGGATATTTTTCTTAACATATGATACCTGAAATTTTTCGCGCTTGAACTACTTACTTCCTTTACCATAAAACAGGTTTAAGCTAAGCAGGCTACGATATGCATACTCTTCAGGAATTATAACCATGTGGGGGGGGGGATCGTGTTGGATGGGGTTATAAAAGAGTCCTTGATAGTGTAACAATAATTTATTAGCAGGTTTAAGTTGCACACGAACATCACATTTAATTTTAAAAATATTACAGAGCAGGCGTCTGATACAACCAAACAGGTTAATCACTTTCACTTAGCCTTTACTAAAGTCTTTTTCTGGCTACCCACCTGAGGGCACCATCGTTGCTAGAGTTAGTCTAACATAGTTTATATTACAGCAGAGTTTAGAGAGAGGACAGTGAATATATATAATGTGTGTGTGCAATCGTGTAAGATAAAATACATCTAAATATAATTTATAAATTAACAGCAGCCCCTTAATGCTTAAATTTAATTGGGTTGTTTTCCCTTTTTATTCTAAATATATCAAACTTTTTCTGCACTAGTCGTTGAACATTCTTACTCACCTGCATGGGCTCAAGGTTGTTGCCAACTTTGCAAGCGCTCCTTGCAAATGGCTTGGGCTAACTATAGGTCAGAGTAGTAAGCATTAACAACAACAATAAATCCTTCCAAGTGGTCTCACAAACAAGCAAGATAATGTGATTTCGGACTGATAAGAAAATTAAGCCCGAACCTACATTGTTGAGGATTCAATGTGAGAATGACTAATGAATTCCACTAAATAAATAAATCTTCTTTTTTCCCAGTGACGAATGCTGAATATTCTCTTTTCAGGAAAAAGGGATTATTTTCTGTTCCGGTGTTCTTATTATGTATCGTCTAGCATATAAACAACCAGCTATTATTATTATCAATTCCATCCTCTGATTGCCTCTGAAAGCATTCGTTTCATACCGTATATATAGAAGATGTTTCCCGGCATAATAGCCTCGCCAACAGTCATAGGTTGTGACAAATGCCATTAAGGGCAAATAGTGCTGATAAAAAGAGGGTAGGGAATGGCGCCTGACGACTATCGCGGAAAACACAGCGCTATTTGGTTTATTCTAGAATAATACAACTTAATGCGCAGCTAAAATAGAACAGAGATATGGGTTTATCTTTGAGACTTGTTATTTGTTTTGTTTGTAACTATTCGAAGATAATGCTCATGTGTATTTTATCTTTTCCTCATTTTTACTCGTTTGGAATATCAACATGTTTTGGTTTAGATAGCCTTGAAATACAAATTAATTGTCATACACAACGAGGTCTAAGCAAGTAAGGTTGGGTGGTCCAATCATCAAGAGAAGCCCCATCTTCGTAATGCATATCAGCAGATTTAAAAATTTCTTTCTGTGTGAATCGTTAGTTTTTGTCATAGTTTTCAATAGTCTTATTAAATAGTAAGTGGTAAAAGAGGAGAAATACAGTTCCCGTAGCGTCAGGGGTTTTATTTTTACCAAATGAACAGGTTGATTTCTTTCATAGTTTTTCTTCGTGTATAATGCACACACTGGTTACTTGAAATAGTGTTTTGTGAAGACATTACTCTATATAAATAAGCCTCAAGTGCTTTGCTTTTAAATGATTAACCAGCTGATTCTTCACCTGCGCTGAAAACGGATGTTTCACATTTTGCACTTGCTAAATAATATATTTAAACTTAAGATTATTTTTTTAAATAATTGAGTATTTTAACCCAAATGGGCTATTTACCTAGAAGGGCTATTAATTTCATTTTGCGTCGGTTCACTATGAATGGCATTTCACTTTTCAAATTGTTGCCACCAAATTTTATCACCCTGCATTATATTTAAAGAAATTAAATAATAAAGAATCTACATGAATGCATGTATGTTTCTCGCACTATGAAAAAATACCTAGAGATATCAAATTTTGAATAAAGTAGTCCTCCATTCGAATATGGGCATCTGGAAGTCCAAATTTTAAATTTGGAATTTGTTTTATTATCTGTTTCATATTTTGTCAAACATTAAAGAATTTTTGATTAAAAAACTCAACGATTTCAAAGCGAGCAATGGCAATCCTGTACAGAAAAAGAAGAAAATTTTATTTATTTATTTATTTTTTATCCCTAGCGCGCGAGACTATATATCGGAAATTCTAAAGATATGCTCTGTTAAATATTTTGTGATATTGCTGTTGAACTGAATTTTATTGTTTAAGTGCGAAGAACATGATATTTAATAAGCAAAGGTAACGCACGAAACGTTAAAAAACGCTTTTTCTTTAAAATTTTGTTTTACTTTCCTTAATGTATTATTAATGTTATAAAGTTTATGGAAGCTTTTGATTATTTAAAGCAACAGGAAGGACAACAGCATTTAAAATGCACTTGCCAATGAAACCTGTATTTTTACAGAAGGAATTAAATCTTTGCTTCAACCAGAAACAAAAGTTCAATATTTCCTTGCGAATGAACGTTCTTACCATTCTCGGGTGAGTAAGTGAATGCGCTGCTGATATGGCTTCGGACCACGGAGATGAACCAAACGGAACTGTATACCATCCCAGCGGTTAAGTCTACTATCTGTCGAAACGTGTCTAGAAATAATCTAGTAATGTACAAATGATCACAAAATTTTGGGCAGTATGATTATTGTGCGAATACAAATATTACTTTGCGAGATAAATTGTATGCGCTTATCTATTACCATTAGACAACCATACTTGTGATTCTACAAACTCCATTGTAAAATATAAGTAAAATGAGCTAACTTACTAAATCAATATGATACTACAAAGGCACATTGCAAAATATTACAGTATGGTACAATTGAAAAAGCGAATGTTATAACATATAAATGCATGGAACGTATGTAAGCAAATAAATGCAAAATATTATTTTCGTCTGCAATTGAAACCGCCGTCCGGACCGTATAGTGATTAGGGGAGCCTACTATAGTACCGAAGGGCCAGGGTTCCAATTTCATGGGTGTTTGTAAGTGTATAGTGCCTGTGCCGTATGAGGGCACTTTAAATATCCGGCGAGCCGAAAGTCCTGTCGTGGTAGGGAAAGAAGTGTGGAAGACCCTAGGGCCCGTCCCCGGGGTGCTCTCCTTCAAAACTGAGGAGGAATTGAGCGAAGTCGTACTATCACCTGTATGGTGCTCAAAGGCCAATGACGGGAGGAATCTTGCCATGATGAATTTCGTGGGCTTGTTCTGATGTTACTGTCAGAAAAGAGAGATAAGTCACAGCACGCAGCGCAGCACAAAGCACAATGAAACCAATTCGTTAAGAACAGATTAAGAACAGATTTGCATACACTATCTGCTGTATACTGTACTGCTTATTATTCTAAAACAATGTCTCCTTGTACAGATACTAATTTTTACAAAAGACCCATTTCTCATGGAACTTATCACTAAGGAATGGAATCGTCTGATATTTACTGATAGTTAAAGACTTTCTTAATTGCAAGAACGGAAAAAAGTACAAATGTCAAATAATAATAAATATATACAACATATTACAGTAATATTTACATGAAACCACAACCTTAAGAACTGCAGTCAAGTGCATAAGAATATGAATCCTAATACAGTTATATGTGTATGAAACTAATGTATTAAGCACAACAAAAATTTACATATGCACTGAGGAAAGTTATATACAGAAGAGAAATGAAACCAATTCGCTGAGTGTGGCGAGTGAAACCTAAATACTAAAAATAATACTCTGTCATGTGCTTGTAAGATTTTCACTAGTGTAATTCTCAGTTACTGTAGAAAGTGACGAATCTTAAGAACTAGTTAGCGAATAATCGCTTAAGTTCGTGTGACAAGAAACAAGAAGATGGAAGGGTAACTAACCCTTTATTATTCCAATAAGATTTAGCAAAACTCCATCTTGGAGTGTACAATCAAAGCCGACACTTGGGCTTGAACTTAAGAGACTAAGAATTAAACTAAAACTAAGATTAACTAAAGAAGTACAGCCGAAGCTATCAAGATTCAAATCGAGTTGGCCCCTTAACTTTATTTGACTACGAAGCTTATCAAGGGCCTGAGTACGCCCGAACGTAATAACAGCTTTGAGAGAGAGACTGGCCAAAAGGCAGACGCGCGTATATCAGAAACTCCGATTTTCTCTTGCTCTGTAAGTAACTTCGCGGTTTAAATACCGCTCCTCATTAAGTATTCAAAAAAAATTCCAAAACTACGTTCTAGCCAGAAATACTAAGTTGAAGTTAAGAATTTGACAGGAAAGGAACTTAAAATTTAACTTTTCATAAAATTAACATAATTCTTACACGCTGTTTGCCTTTCTAATGCAATAGTGTGCTTGCACAGTGGGGATCGAGTAAATACGAAATAAAGTAATTGTAACTTATGGTTGCCGTTCGTAAGGAACTATTACTAACTTACTAAAAAGTATAAGGAAAAAAAAAAAAAAAACACTTAAGCACCGTAAGAACATTTGCTCTTGTTACTTATAGTCAATATTTATACGATAATGCAATACTACTATAAACATAAGAAGTACATAAAACTTTTTAAAAAAAACTTTAAGGTAAAAGAAATATTAATATTAAAAGTATAGAATACTATTAAAATATTTTGATAAAATCAATCCATAGTGATCTACAGAAAATAATATATTATATACTGAAGCCAGTGCTGACTATTTAATTACACTAAAGTACCGGGTGGCCATAATTAAACTGACAGTGCTCACAGTGTTCTGTAGCGCGATCTATTTGCGAGAATGACGCCACATTTTATAGGAAGATTAAACAAGACGGGGGACGAAGGATTCCGCGAAAAAAAATTAGTTCCGAAAGTCACCGCTAGGGAAATATTTGGCGCTGTGTAATAGAAAATAGAGTGTTAACAAATGCAAATTAATACGGAATAAAATTACCTTTTATTATGGATATGCCTTATAAAATATGGATATGCCTTACTGTACGGTATGGAAAATTTTACGAAAGGTTATCAACTTCTATCCGTACAAGATCAGCCGTGTACAGGAGTTACTGTACCCCGACCATGATAAGCGATTGACTTTTGCTCTCACCTTTCTTGCCAGAATGGAGGTGGATGATGCTTGGCTGTGGAAAATCATATGGGGAGACGAGGCCCATTTTTACATGAATGGAACTATGAATACCCAGAACTGCCGAAGTTGAGAAGACAAATCACCACATGCAGTCACAGCAATTCCCTTACATTCACCAATGGTAACTGTTTGGTGTGGGTTCACAGCGGAATTTATCACGTTTTGTGTGTTGAAGTCCATTCTTCTATGAGAACTTTATCCCGACAGAACCGGAAACCTGTTCTGTTACCGGAGAGAAATATCACCACATGTTGAACAGTTTTGTCATTCCGGCACTTCAGCAAAGACGATGCCTGGGGGAAAACTCCACACGTTGCTGTACGGGTGCGACAGATGCTACGACAGAAATTCACAACAGAAAGAGTCATTAGCCGCTACTTTCTAACTGCATGGCCACCTCGGTCGCCTGATCTTACCCCACGCGACTTATGGCTATGGGGTTTTCTTAAGTCCAAAGTCTATCAAGGAGTGGTCCAGGACCTGGCTACGTTGAAGGATAACATATCACGGACTGTACGGGAGATTCCTGCAGACATGTTACTTTCTGCTGTTGTGCATACTGTGCACAGAATGCAATATATGGTCCACAACAACGGCAGCCACATTGAACCTCATTTGAATGCACAATAAAAGGTAATTTTCGTATTGATTTGCATTTGTTAACACTATTTTCTATTACACAGCGCCAAATATTCCCCTAGCGATGACTTTTGGAACTAATTTTTTTTTTCGCGGAATCCTTCGTCCCCCGTCTTGTTTAATCTTTCTCCAAAATGTGGCGTCATTCTCGCAAATAGATCGCGCTACAGAACACTGTGAGCACTGTCAGTTTAATTATGGCCACCCGTTATGTTATGTTACTATATTCTAATAATTAAATCCTATATATATATTACTAAATACTGAATTATTTGCGTTGCAGTGTTGAATATCATGTACAAATGGCAGTTTATATATTTACAAAATCTTAATAGTCCGAAGTTAGTTCATAATAATGCACATTCTGAGTACTTGAGACAAACGTTACTACAGACAAACAAACATTTCTTGCTGTATGAAAATAAACATTATAAGTAGTTCCGGAATTATTTAGCTTGATAAATGCAGGCTCTTGCTTGTCCTGATTGCCTGCATAAAATATTGATAAATTCAAAGGTGAAATTATTCACAGTAGTTTATGCAGTATCTTGATAATTTCTCTGTTTTATCAAGGACTGCTCTATTTTGTTGTCAAGGGCTGCTCTGTTTTGTGTGTTGAACGTCCCTGTTGGTCAGAAACAGTTGGTTGCTTTAATTACCGAATTCTTATACTAACATACTGAAAGTAATAATAGTCTTTAAGGCCCTCCTTTCTTCACTCGCAGAGAAGGGAGTATCTCTAAGTTTGAATCTACTGAAGTATATTGGGAATGTATATCAAGAACTGTGTGAGTCTAGTACAGTTAAATTCCGTGTTAAGTTTTGGCAGTAAGCGACATGCCTTTCGTCCTACCTCTCCCTCTTACCATATACTTTGCCAGTTTTGTGGTAAGCTTATGAAAGTTTCCCTTTTAATGTGAGAGCAAGAAAGTTTATTAGGTTGTTCTAGCAATTCCGTGTCCTTAGCTGCCTGCTTGGTCAGAAGATTCGCGGTTTAATTACCTTGAGTACCTGCATAAGCAGGAATCCAGTTTTAGAGTGGATCTTTGTAGACATGCATACCCCGAAGCTGTTGTTGAATTCAGTTATAGCAGCAAACTCCTACTGTTTTGTCTTACGATTGCTGCCAGACCTGACGCTGAGTTGCTGAATATGGAGGATTTCTGCTGCTGAAATGTGGAAGTGTGTCTGAGTACAGCGCTGATAGCTAGCAGCTAAGCTTGGTATACCGAGTTGTTCAATCCTAATTTCTTTTTCCATCATATTATAGTCCCATTATTCAGTCTACAGAAGGCTACATGTAACATATTACTATAGAAAAACTGATCATGTCGTCAACAAAACAATACGCTTTTCATGCTGTCACACCTATATAAAAACATTATTTTAAAGGAATTCGAAGTTGTGAAATTCTAACCTAACCTCTTTCTCAAATTCATTTTCAGTTTTGTGGATAAAATATGCCTTGCAACACTACATTTTATTTTGAATATTATATACAGCCCAAGGTTACTTAGGTACTGTATTTTCAATAACCCTTTGAAAGAGTATAAAAACCTGAGCCTTGGTTTCTATCAGAAATATAAATCTGCTCTACTCGTTAAGTTGCTCTAATCTTAATGAGCCAGCAGATCTTAAAATCTTAATGAGCTACGGAAGCCAGCAGATGACTGTGAGTTTTCCTACCTAAAGTTCTGGGGGCTGCGACATATATACCCCATGCATTGAGTACTTTAAATAAGGCTTAAGGTCTTTAAGATCACTTAGAGACTTAAAATTAGCTGAATAAAGTGGAGTTAGATGTGGAAGAATTTATCACATCGTTTTTGGTTAATGCTTAGAAAGAAAGGTCCAAACTTCTACTTCGATGACCCGACTTGGTGATATATACCTTTTCCCGTGGGCTATAGACATTAATTTTTCATTCATTTTGGCCACTTAAGCAAGTATTCAGGCAGGAAAGTAAGAAAAACGATGTGATAAATTCTTCCACATCTAACTCCACTTTATTCAGCAAATTTTAAGTCTCTAAGTAGTCTTAAAGACCTTGAGCCTTATTTAAAGTACTCAATGCATGGGGCATATATGTCGTAGCCCCCAGGAAACGGTTAATTATAATTTAAGGTTATATGCTATCTTTAAATCTCTCACTCTATATATAATCGAAATACCACTGACTCATCACAAGATCTCCGAAACTATACACCCGATTGACTTGAAATTTTACATCGGATTTTACGCAAGTCCTGTCCAAAATAGAGTTTTGTTATACAATAGAAGTTTCTCATACATTTGGTTTTCAAATCCAAGTTCACAATTATCTTTTATTGTTGCCAAAACTAGATAAGAAATACAATGTTGCCAATGAATGCATTTTCCTTTAAAATTATTTAATGGGTAAAGCCGTAGCTAGGGTTTTCAGCGCCCAGGGATAACTGAAGATTTCGCGCCCCCTACTGCTTGCCAAGGATGGAAAACATTTAATTCTAAAATGTCGTAACATCAGTTTGGCGCCCCTTCGATTCTGCGCCCGGGGACAGATGCCCCCCTTGGCCCCCTCTACGCCCTTGATAACTTGCATCTATCCAATTAATACAAACAACATTTAAATGATAAGGTTAATAATAACGTTTATATTTAAATGTTATCATGAGTTTCATGAAAATAAATGTTATTATTAAGAGAAATAAATTATTGTGATAAAAAATAAAAATGTTGTTGCTATTTATAAAAATTGCCATACATAAAAAATCAAGGACAAATAATTATAATTGATTAAAAAATTTGATGACAAACTACTAACATTTATTTTCATGAAACTTATGATAACAGTTAAATATGCATAAACCTTAGTTTTATGTTGGCCAATTTTTCGAGATGTAGACCAACTGGGGATCCCGCCACGTTAAATACTGGAAACGCTTCCCAATACAAAGTACTTCATGGGGGATGTGGAAATCTGTGTAAGACAAATTCACTGACTCAGCTAGTGGTAGATTCACTGACTCAGCTAGTAGTAATATAAATAGTATTTTTGTATTATTGTATGAATCCTTTGTATGTACCAAAGATTTTTCATAAAAGAGGACTTTTCAACAATTTCGCATTATGATTAAGTACCGCAAGATAAACTGTATAAGGTATTTCTCCCGCCTTCTTAGCGTGCTTTCGTGGTGTGGTAGTCTGCAGGCTGGGCGCGTATTCCAGAGGTCCGTGATTCGGTTCCCGGCGAAGGCGTTGCTCATTTTTCATCACTCCTGTTAACTAAACGAAAAATATCTAATGTCTCTACAACTGTAAAAATGCTTAAACTAACTCAGCAAAATCCTAATTTAGAAATTGTACAGGAAGCACTGAGGATTAAATTAGGAGCTTCACAGGAGAAGACTGGGAGCTTCACATAAGTAAAGTTGAGCATATTATCAGTAATTTCAGTATTTCGTTAAACAAACTGTACAAACATAGGCAATTTTACAAAAGCTAAAAAATTACTTTATTTGTTTTAAGGATTTAAATGAATTTTTCAAATTATTTAGATGAATCATTTTACAGTATTTCAAAACTTTCAAATGAATAATTCTGAAATATTTCAATTCAAAATTTAGTTCAGTAATTTCAGTTATTCAAATGAATAATTTTGAAGTATTGCAAAAGTAAAAGTTTGTTCAAACGAATAGCTCTGAAGTAATTTCTTCAAAGTATTCAAATGAATTCTTCATATGTAAAAAGCATTCTTTTTATTTTTCTGTCTGCCAGCAGGCGAGCTTGGAAAAGAAAAAGAATTAAAATATTAGCTCATCAAAGAATTAAAATATTAAAACAGTTACAGAAGATAAAAGTCCTTTTAATATTTTAATGAAAATTCATTTTTAAAACTATTTTTTACGTATGCATCGATTAGCATTTTCAAATATAGCTTTCTGCAAGAAATGCTTAAAATTTTCGTGGTAAATTTTATACCGAATATTTTCACAATCAGATTTTATTAAGCAAATGCTGTTATTGGTAGAGACAAGTGTTTATATAAAATCTGAGATCAGATACACGGAATGGAACACAAATTTATCTGAAAATTGTTCCTTAGTTTTTAATATGATTTAACTTATGTAATTGACGCCACTAATGTAATTGACGGAATATTGTTACACTGTTTTCTTTCACTGCATATTTATTAATAGATTGTTGGATAAGTATACGATGAAGCAGTAAATTTTAAAATGAACAACTTCCGGCTAAAATAACAACTTATAAAATCTGTCGGATCACAATGGAAGTTTAAAATTAAACATTCTCCGAACCCATAAAAATAATCACGGTATTATAGAACATCATTAAAATCCTATTTCTTTAATAATTTGTATATCCAACTTCATTATACCAGATCTTGAAAATTCAATCATTATTTCGCGAACAATTGAAATCGAAACTTCCGATTGCTAGATGAAATTCTGGTCACTGTACCACTAGGAAAATAATAACTGTACCACTAGGATAAAAATGCTTTTTCTGAACAACGTTGCCATTGCTCGTTTGAAATCCTTGAGTTTGTTACTCAAAAATTCGTTAAAGTTTTACAAAATATGAAATCGATAATAAAACAAATTCCAAATTTCAAATTTGGTCTTCCACATACCGATATTCGTAGGAGGATAACGTCATTCGAAATTCGATGGCTCTATGTAACCGTTGTTTTATCACAAGGCGAGAAATACACATACATTTATGCAGATTTTTCATTATTTAATTTCTTCAAATATAATGCAGGGCTCTAACATTCGGTGGCAACAGTTTAAAAAGTGATTCGACGTTTATAGTGACCCAGCGCAAAATCGCACAATAGTCCTTCAGTGACAAAGCCCCTTTGGACTAAAAAAAAAAAAAAAAACAGAAAATAAATATTGTTGTTGTTGTTGCTGGTAATGCTCACTTGTCTGAACTATAGTTAGCCTAAGCCCACGAAATTCCTCGTGGCAAGGAGCGAAAGTTTACTCCTGTCGTTGGCAACCATGGAGGTAGGAAGTAAGATGGAGTCGCCCTAAACAAGTTTCTCCGTACCCTGCTCTGAAGCACCGGCGATCCCTACGTGCTGACCAAAACATTGGGTCATTTACCATTGAGTTCTATGAGATTTGACGCGTTCGGGTGTAAATATTTTGTAATTACGTCGGAAATATACATATAAATGTATATATTTTCTTTTTCTACAACACTTCAGAGTCCTATGTATGTGAAAACAACACATTTTTAAACAACATTTCATTCTGAACGGAATTAAATGCTATACTTTTCACAGGACAGTTTTCTCAGAATAGTTTAATTTGAATGAAATATTTTCACAAGTTTTCGTTAATTACATTAGAAAAAAAAATTAAGGTAATTCGATTTTATTCGGTTAAGGTACAAAAATTAAGATCAAAGTTTATTGTATTATTAATATTAAAATTATGCATTATTTCTTTTCTATTTATAGAGCTTCTTCCTAAAATACTTTCTTAAATATGACATGATTTTTTGGCTTCTTTTAAATCGAAAAATGTAAGTCAATTTATAATTAATGCTCTATTCGGTTCATTTTAAATTAGAGAATTATTAGGAATTATCGAAAATTAAATAGGTATTAAATAGTATTTGACTTTCTCTGAACATTTCTGAAAGGAAATAAAATAAGTTTTTTTTTTTTTTTTTTTTTTTTTTTTTTTTTTAAGTATTATTTAAAACTTGTAACTGAGTTATAAAATGTAAAGGGAATACTTCTTTTAATTATACTTATCAGATTTTTTTTTTACCCTTCATTTCAACAATACATATTCCAAAACTCTTTATTACGTTCTTAAGTGCGCATCTCATAGCATTTGCGTTACAATACCTTTTAACAGATTGCTTTCCAATACGAACAATTCTTGCTTAAATAGTTTTATAACGTATTTGTCAACAGGATTTCAATTTATGTTTACAATTCAATATTAAGGTTATTATATATTTAGATAACATTTATAATTATTATAAATTAGATACATTTAATCATTAGATTTCTTCACAGTACTTTCACAGTTGTTTATAAGTGAATAAATTCTTCATTTCAAATACATTTATAAATAATTTAATGGATACTTAAGTATTTTGTCAAAGGCAGATACATGCTTTTTGCAAGCACATGCATAAATACCCATACATATTTCCTATTTATCATTTCCGGCATGTGCAAATCTTTAATTTCTGTGCATTCACTGTATTTTTCGTGTAAAGTAATTTACACTAATTTAGCATACACCCGAAAGTTTTACATAAAAAATATATATGAATATAATTTGAATGAAAATTATAAGTATTATTTTTAATACCCACTCAAAGGTCAGTTTTCTTCAAAATTCCTCCACGATGGCATCTCTCTCTTTAGGCAGATAGCCCTTGCATGCGTTACTCTATTTAATAAAAACTTAATCTGACCTATGAGCCTAATTACAAATATTTTAACATACATAATTTTATATTTACATTTAGCCATCAAGTTTCAAACTTTTCAAATCTTCTAGAAAATAAATTTTGGCAGATCTCTTTTAGCAATTTTCTTAAAATCTATATTTTTGTAGTGCAACAGCTTAGAATTTTATAAAACAAATTCATAATCAAAATCGCTGTTGTTAGTTATCGAAAAATAACCAAGATGTGATTTTTGCGTAAATCTCAGTAAACTATACAAATTGCTATTATCCATTACACTATGAATGTTTCTTTCATGCGAGAGTAATTTTTCGATTTCCTTTTTCGATTTCTATGGAACTGTCGTGCGTCGAAATACTATCAGAATCTTGTCAAGCGAGCTTCTGAATGTAAACAAAGAACACCCCGTCTGGTGACCCAAGCTTCAAAACGTTGCTTCACTTCTAGCGCGGAATGGCCCCTCCTCCCTTTCCTACCTCCATGTTGGCAACAGCCTTGAGCACCTTACAGGTGACAGTGCTATTTAGCTCAGTTCCGCCCTTAATGTAGATAGAGAGCGCCCCGTGGGGTCAGATCGGAGGTTCTCCTACCCCCTCTTCCCTTACCAACAGCCTTTTGAGGCCGGTTGGGCGGCATAAAATAAATAAAATATAATAATTAATTAAAATTTATTAGAGATGTGAGACTGGTTTAAAACTATTATGTAATAATGAGTATAACAATCTGACTTATAACTTGGTGTTTTTTTCCTTCGTCAGGCTGTTTTAATAAATTTTCGTCTCATTTCTGGGGATAAAAGTTAAAAAAGATTTCATCATGTCTTTTTTCTTGTTCCCCTCTCCAATTTTCAAGCAAATAAGCATCAAAGAAAATTGAGCGTATTAACGAAAAATATATTAATGAACTTACTAAGAGTTTTCTAAAAGACATAAGTATTCGTATCGATCGAAAAATCTTTGGACGAATAATTTGAGAAAAGGCATTCAGTAGCATTGTCTAGAAGAAGACTAATTGCTTTGTTTGTGTCAAAGAATCAATAAGTCGTTACTGCTCATGAGATTAATTGAATATCGTGCATATTGATTTGGAAAATTGCATTGATTTTTTTCCTGGACTCTGAAGATGAAATAATAATATTAGATGACTCAAAATTGGCGCTGCGATTTAAAAAAGAAATAAAAATTTTCTTGCATTATATTTTTAATATTTTTAGGACTGTACAGCTAGCATTTACAGATTTTATGATGGAAAGTTTCGTCACCAAGAAAGATGAATATTTTTAAATTTTACTTTAAAAAATCAGTACTGTATTATTTGAACGCAGCTAGATTGCTTCAATTTCTTTAAATTAGAGTACGTGCCTAGTGTTCCAACAATTTAAACGCTTGCAAGCAGACGTAGATGTAATAATGTTGAATTAGACGTAATGATGTAGAGAGGGTTACTAGTTTATGCGAAAGTTGATTGCGCAGATACTAAAACTTGGCAATCGAGGCTGATATTCACCTTTATTTCAATTAGCATTTTGCAACCACAAACAAATTGGCACAGTAACTGTGGCTATTCAAGAACACATATTTTGGATATTGTTACGATGCAACAAAAGCAGCACGCAACGTCCTAGCAAGAATGGAGGTAGAAGCAAAGTGTCTTGGGTTCGGAATGAAATCTTAATATTTGATTGGATACATTTACGTGATTTTCGTGAAAGTCATATGATATGCATCAGTCTCGAAACGGGTTAGTGCAGAAAAGTTTATTACTATTTTTAGAATACAGAGGGGAAATGCCCAAATTAAAATTAAACATTTAGGTACTATTGCTAATTTAAATTATAATTTATATTTACATATATTTTTAACTTACTATATATAAGAAATATATATAAAACAAACTTCAAATTTTAATGGGAAATAACTCCTTTATTTTAGTATTTCCCCTTTATCTCCTAAAAATCGGAAGTAGCTATTTGTAATATATCAATCTAAACAGCGTTAACGGTCTTACATGATGCTGCAATGCAGATACCTTTCAGCCAACAGTTGAATAAGGTTTCAGTTGAAAGCAAAACCTTTTGACATTCTTCTACTCTTTTGACTACTTCTACTTCTTTTGAATGCATCGGCACTTTTGCTTGCTTGCTTAGCTGCAGCTAATATTTTTTTTTAAATGAATGGCGGTAACTTGACTTTTCTCAGCATTGACCACTCCTAAGGCCACAAGTGGTAGTCATGTTATTGTGGAGGCATCTAAGAGGAGGCCACAGTTACCTCCTATGAGGGGACAGACTATTTACATGCATGCCTTCTCCGGGATCCGAACACGGGCTCTTCAGTATTGCAGTCGGCTTCCCTAACAACTATACCATCTGGGCGGCATTGTAGCTAACACGTAGCAGCGTACTCCTCTCTGTAACTGATTATCTGTTAAGATGTATTAAACTTCCAAAAAAGTGTGGGATGCAGATTGCTCCCATGATGATCTGAGAATCAGAATATATGTCTCAAGTATTTTGTTGAGAAATAAGTTATGGTGTATCTTCCATCTTGATACTACGCAATCACGCATTCCGTATTCCAGCACTATCTACAATCATCGGCCATGTATAAAAGTATTTGCGTTTTCTAACCCGCATCCTAAATTATTGCACATATATATATAATGGCTTTAATGAGATGAGCGAGAGTAATTTCATAGAAGTATCTAATATTTCTAATTAGATTAAAAGGAAGAAATAACAGTCGTGAAAACTAAAATTAAACAGTGGTTATTGCCTAGAACTTAAACTACGTTTATTTCTTTCATATCGCTTGGTTTGTTACTCAGTAACAGACAGATTAAATCTGATAGTTAAACATCTTACGCTTTACTGAATGGCAACAAGCTGAATCGTGAAAGATAAAAGTATTTTATTGCAGACAGTGGGCAACATATTTCTTTTAAATAGCCGATTTTATTGATTAAAATTGAAACATCTTAAATTTTCCAAATTGATCTTACATTTTTTTTTCGAATGGCAACAGCCTAGCGCCCTGGAGGTAATTTTTTTTTCAGGCAGTGTTGCCACTGCTCGCTTTTAAATCTTTGAGTTTGTTAATGAGATACATTCCGCAAGAGAAGAGGAAGAATGACCTTGCTTGTTTGCATTAGCTGTACATAAGTCACGTGATCTCTGAGGTCATCTGCATTGTTTGTTTACAAAAAGGTATACATAAGTCACATGATCTACGAGGTCAGAGGAATGTATCTCATTAAAAAATCATTCAATTTGTACTATTTTTCATAAAAAATTATTATGTTAGTTAAATAAATGAAAAACAATAAATATATGAAAATAAATGAAATATTGAAATAAAAATTGAATAAATACTGAAATAAATGAAAAACAATGTCAAAATTCAAAATTCGAGCTTCGACTTGCATATGTTCGGGTAGAGGACTATATATGTTTATAAATTTGGTGGGTCTAGGTGCTGTCATTTTTACACAATGCGAGGAACATATACACATACAGATTCTTTATTATTTAATAACAGATATTAATGTTCTTATTTGTGGTCAGCATAAACATTTTTTTTCAAAGTAAAATTATACGACTCCAAAATAATTTTAAAATGAGCATATCTTTAGAATTTCCGATACAGAGTCTCGAGCGCTGAAGATTCTCCTGCGGACGATACGAAAAATTCATGGTAGGAAATAACTTTTCCACAAGTTGCAAAATTGACTTTTTTTATGTTCATAAAAACCCTGCAGTATCTCCCCGATTTGTTTTCTATCGCCGCCATTTCTTGCTCATAGGATTTCTTCAAAACTGCTTCAGCTAATAATCATCATTTAATAGGTAAACAGAACTTGTTAAATTAATGGATCAGTTATTTCCTCCGAACTAAGCTATGCACATTTACACTTTGTTTTCATATCATTTGCATCCTTTTTTTAAGATTTCTTCTTTTTTAATTCCTTTTATGCTTCCTTCTGTTTTAACTGCAGTTTCGGAGTTAATTATTATTATTATTATTATTATTAGCTATTCGAATGTTGGCTTCACTAGAAGGCTTCACTAGAAGGCTCCACTAGTAGGCTTCACTAGAAGAATTCTTCCCACATCATCAGTTTCATTTTCAATTGTAATATTGATTTCATCTGTATCTTCTTTTCCACTTTCAGCTGGAATCGCGTTCATAATCTGTTGTTTTATTATCATCTAAACTTTTCTTCAGTTTCAGTTTCTTTTCAGTTTCAGTTTGAAACGGCATATTCATTCTCTCCGATGAATGAATATGCCATTTTCAAGGTCTAATTATCTATCTTCTTTAGTTTCAGTTTCATTATCTGTTTCCTCTTTAATAAATTTCTCTTGTATTACCGTTTCTGCTCTATTCTGTTTTTATGGTTGAGAATTAATAAAAATTTTGGTTCATTCGTGAACATTCTTTTCAGTGTTTTGACCATACAAATTTGGAAATCATCTTATATTTTGCAAGTTTATTTTTTTAAAGAGCTAATCCATGAGTTAAGGATGTCGCTATGCGGTTTCTTATAACTGATCCCGGGATATTGTTGATACGCTTATGGATATAAAGATTCAAATGCAATATACTCTTCAGATTGCAAGGTGTTTTCTTCCTCCTTACCGCTAGCCTTCCTGGTGCAACTGCAAGTTAATCTCTCAAACATTCAGAACAGTGAGGCACTGTTTCACTTTTATGATCTGAATGTATTGTTATCGCATATAAAGAGGACTTTGAAGACACATTATATCAGATATTTCAAGGTTTTAAACTTAGTTTTCGCAGTGCAATTGTTAAAAAAAAAAATAGGAAAACTAGCTAAAATTAGAGATATTAATTAATAAAAAGAATGGTTTCAGATTTTAAATTACTTAGAAAGGCGTGTTTTTTTAACATATTGACCTTTATTTATTAAATATCATGTTCTTCGTACTTAAACCATAAAATTCAGTTCAACAGCAATATCGCAAAATAATTTTAAAATGAGCATATCTTTAGAATTTCCGATACAGAGTCTCGAGCGCTGAAGATAATTTTTTTTTTTCGTTCAGTGTTGCTATGGCTCGCTTTAAAGTCGTTTAGTTTGTTGTTAAAAAATTCGTTGAAGTGTTACAAAATATGAAATTGATAATAAAACAAATTTCAAATTCAAATTAGGGCTTCCACATGCCCATATTCTACGGAAGATTACGTTATTCAAATTCTGATAGCTCTAGGTACCGTTGTTTTATCACAATGCGCGAAACATACATACATTCATGCAGATTATCCATTATTTAATTTCTTTAAATATAATACAGGGCGATAATATTTGGTGGCAAAAATTTGAAAAGTGAAACAACGCTTATCGTGAATCGACGCAAAATCCCAAAACGAAATTGATAGTCCTTCTGAGTAAATTGCCTCTTTGGTAAAAAAAAAAAAAAAAAAAAAAAAAAAAAAAAAAAAAAAGAAATTAAAGCTTTCAGATTTTAACGGTCACCCAAAAGAGTTCCTTAAGGTAGTTTTATGCCCTTTCTGAGCTCTCAGTCTACTAGTTTACTGTTGCACTCCCTTCTACTAATCTCCCCCCCTTTTAGTCCAAAGGGGCTTTGGCCCTGAAGGACTGCTGTTTTTGTGGCGATTTTGCGTCAATTCCCTACAAACGGCGAATCACTTTTCAATTGTTGTCAAAGTATTATCGCCCTGTGTTAGATTTAAAGAAATTAAATAATGTAAAATCTGTATAAATGTATATATATTTCTCGCATTGTGATAAAACAACGGTACATAGAGTCATCGAATTTTGAATAACGTAATCCTCCTATGAACATGAGCATGTGAAAGACCAAATTTGAAATTTGGAATTTGTTTTATTATCGATTTCCTATTTTGTAAAATTTTAGCGAATTCTTGATTAACAATCTCGAGGATTTCAAAGCGAGCAATGGCAACTTTGTACAGAAAAAGCATTTTTATCTCCTGCGAGCGAGTCTCTGTATCGGAAATTCTAAAGATATTTTGTGATATTGCTGTTGAACTGAATAAGGTGTTGAAGGTTCTTCGCACATACGTACATTTGTGCATATTCTTCATTATTTAATTTTTTTAATGTAATACGGGGAGATAATATTTAATAACGTTAATTTGTGAGTTATAGTGATAACTCACCATTAATGATACATACATACCATTAATCACTATTAATAGTGATACCATTAATAGTGATTCAACGAAAAATCCCGTTTCGAAATCAATAGCTCGTTTGGGGTAACGCCTCTTTTGGGCTAATAAATTTGTATTTTGACATATATCAGCTAAAGGAATTAGATGCAGCTGCCGTTGGATACCGATCTTAAATATCAGTCGTGACAGGATGACTTTGTCCAGCATTTATTAATTTTCACAAGTAGTACCCGGTTATGATGTCCGAGGCTCTCGGGTCTTTCCTCCGCGATCACTCTGTAGAGTCATTAAGTTTTCTCGAAGCAAGAAACATAAAAGAATTATCTACGTCGTTTCCGGGATTCGAACTTCGGACCTGTTTCCATTTACATCACAAATGCATGCAATAAGGAAATAGAAATTATTTTTATGAATTTTTTAAGTGTCCCCATTTCCTAAAACATTCATTTCTCGGTCGAAAAATCTGGGATTCGAGCCCGAGATAGTATTGCGGTAGTCAAACATCGCTATCCATCATACGGACTGAAAGAGCAAATTTGCTTTATTCACTGATAAGATCCGTTATCCGAGGTCGGTTTTAGCGATGAAACATCTGCATTATGACTCTGTCTTGTTTCATGTGACACATTTCGGGAATGTGTAAATAACTAAAACATTTTGATAATACATATGACCTTTCATCTCATCGTAAGAAATAAGTGTGATCATTCACACGAGATAATTATTTATTTAAGATACGGATGTTACGGAACAAGAGTTTTGTAAAATAGTCGATTTGATCGAAAGCAAAATCTAAATTTATATTGTAAAAGTATAAAATTATGGCAATCTACAACAAAATATCACGACTTAATCTCTCCCTTTCTCATTTTTTTAAAATGATAATATATTAACTTACGTAACAAGTCTATTTTTTTTTATCTTTTTTGGGGTTGCCTAAAACATACATAATAGGTTCTGTGCTTGATCATTCCGTAACCTTGGATTTTTCTGACGTTTCTGTATGTCACAACATTGCAACTGTTTGCGTGGGTGAATACAATCAAGATGAAGACTGATAATATTGCACGTACACAATGATAATAAATAATCTTCTTTAAACTTTCGTCTCAGACATTCCAGATCATTTTTGAAATTCAGAAAGTTAGAAAGAAAGTTAAAAAGTGAGTAAATCTGTATTCTAATAGCACAAAATACACTGCCCTAGTAGAGTTAAGGAACAGAATGTTTTTTTAAAGCTCACCATTACAAAAGTGTCAATAACATTTAAACATTTAAATTCACAGTTTATGTGCATAATAATGAAGTTTAAGAAAATACATACAAAAGCGCCATCACTTTTATTTTATAAAAATGAATACTTATATAGAAGCCAGAGAAAAAAAAAACGGAAAAACTGTGAATTTTGTCCACAAGTATTGACCTTCAATTGTTATTAGCAGATTCGTTGACAATATCCAGGAGAGTTTATCAGTGTCCAAGCGAAGTCGCTTGTCCGATTCATTGACGTGGCGGGCGATTGCATGGATGGAACTGGGAATGTTACAAGCTGATGCTGTTAGACTTCTCAATGCCTCTCGTAGTGGGATCCACCGACAATAGAATCAGTTTGACTCTGTGTCTAGAAGGATTCTGTGTCTAGAAGACATGTTCTAGGCAGATCAAGAGTTACAACACCTACAGGAGACCGTTATTTAGCTCTTTCGGCCCTAAGTAGAAGGAACATTACTGTGCCTCAGCTCATGGCAGATCATTTAGCGGCAACAGTAACAAGAATATCAGCTACTACAGTGTGCAGACGCCTGCACAATACAGGTCTGTATGACTAGTAAAATGACTAGTTTCCTCTTGACCCAAGGATACACCGGTGTCTGTTTATGATGGGCAAGAGAACTGGTCTCTTGGACCAACCAGGGAACAATGGATGTCTGTTCCCTTCACAGACTCGTTTAGGTTCACATTGGAGAGCGATTCAGGTCTTTAGCTGATCTGAAGAGAACAACGCACCAGGCACAACCAATCCTACATTGTGGAATGACACAGTTGCAGAGGATGTGGAATAATAGTTTGGGCTGGGATCTCTTCGGTAATCACACTGATCTGCATGTGTTCCATGGAGGAACTTTGACCAATGCGAGATATCGAGTCAAGATTCTTGATTAATATGTAAGCACATATGCCGCTGTTATTGATCCTGGAATTCTTCTGTTGGATGACAATGCGTACGGTACCGAGCTCGGATTGCTAACGAATATCTTGGAGCGCATGGAAAGGCTAGCTCAATCCTCAGACCTGAATCCCATGGAACATCTTTGGGATTACCTTAGGAGACAAGTTGCTACTTTTCCTCCAAGATCGCCAACGAGCTTGAACAAGAATTACTCCGTGTCCGGTCTTTGCTTCCGATTTTATTGACCGACAACTTAATTGACAGCATGGAACGTTGCTGCCGCCAATGTATTGCAGCTTCGGATGGAGACTTTCCTTATTATACCTCATTTTTGTAATGTTACCACCATATTTTTTCTCAAATAACTGTGATGTCCTGTTTCTCCAAGACTGGATTTCTCTGCTAAGAATGCAACTTTTTTGCTGTAATTCCTGTTTGTGTTGAACTTGAGAAACATTCTATGTCGCATTCATTAAAGAGTTGTAGTAGTGAACATGTCCTAAATTCTTGTTTCTACTTTGCTTCATTCTCATATTGGGCACAAAAAATATGCCGCTCCTTAACTTTTGGAGGGCAATATATTGTTTCTTAATTCTGGAACAAAATCCACTGAATGTTAAGTGTTTTAAAAACGTCACTTTAACTAATGTCCATGATAATAATGTCCATATTCAACCTTCATCATCAAGCTCAAGCCACCTTTAAGCTCAGGTTTCCCCATTGGCTGTTTATTACGCGTTCATAAAATGGGCGATCGAGATTAAAAAATATTCTAATGTTTTTAAAGATCTTCACTTTTTGACGTCAGAAACATCTTATGCTGAGTCCTTCTAAATTTTTATGCCTTCGCATGGCATTGCTTTTATGCTATCACATAGTCTAATAAGTGCTGCCATTGCACAGAGCACAACATATGTAATTTATTTTTCCCGCGGCCTTTAGAATAGATATTTTTCAAATATTGCGTTATACGTAACATTAAATATTTAAGTTATATTTCCAATTATAACTGCTTAAAATATTGATAAATTTAAAAGCTATAAATGCAATTCTTAATCATTTGAATCTTTATTTATTTTTAGTAATACATATATATATTATCAAAAACGGTTTTTCGTATATCATCTCCAAAGAATAGAAATTTAATTGAAGCGATAAATTATTGGAATAAAGTAAGTTTAGTTTTTGTAGTAAAACCTTTTTAACTTAAAAGTATCCTAGATAATAATATATTTAAAATAGGCTGTTACTAAAATAGCCCTCAAAGCTACTATTAATTTAGAATGAAAATTCTAATTAAACAATTATTAATAATTTAAAAGGTCTAAGACTTGCGTTAAAGCTGTCAAAAATCAATAATGTATTATTAGAAAAGGTTTTTCATATATCATCTCCAAGGAATAGAAATTTAGTTAAAACAATGAATTATTGCATTTAAAAAGTTTTACTCCAAAAACAAATTTATTCGAATAATTCATCGCTTTAATTGAATTTCGAGTCTGGGCCCTTCGGTATCGCAATCAGGCGACCCTAATCACTATACCATCTGGGCGGCTCTGTCAATGATGTTAAAATAAGCATTTTGTTTTCTACTTTGTACTTTCTATAGACATTTTACTTTACCCTGACGGCGAGTGAGAATAATTTTATTCATTGCTTTAAAACAAACAATTTTGTTTTTATACAGGCCTTATAACAACTACCTTCAGATAGTTTAACGTTGACTGTCCTGTGAATTTTTAGAAAATTAATTGAGGAAATGAAAAAAGGACGCGTGCCGAAATAGCTCCGTTGGGAGAGCGTTAGACTGAAGATCTGAAGGTCCTTGGTTCGATTCCGGGTTTCGGCAGGTGCTCTTTTTTTTTTTTTTTGGTGTGTGTGTGTGGCAGTCAATAGATCTGTATTGTCATCCATCACGCTTGAGACTGGTAATCAAGTCTTAGCCCGAGAGGATATTTCTCTTTGTACGTTAATTACTGTTCTGTAATTAATGTGGATTGATGTAATAAATATTTTTGCTTTTATCAAATAAAAATCTTGTTTTACGAACAGGCCATATACTCTCGTACAATTTTTATCCTTTTCCATAACAATAAAAGTGAAAGGAAAGCAGCATTTAGTATTTTTGACAGAACTTCTTAAAAATTGTCTTTACAGTACTGTTCGCATTAGATAATTCGTACTTATCTGCAATTTACATGTAACATGTACTGTTTTACTATAAGCAGGACAGTTTTAAGTAGGTTCCAAATTATGAACTAGTTTCTGTGTACGTTTTTTGATATTTCTTTCAAAAATACTTTTATTACAAAGTAGACGTTTTATCACCTGTAAACATGTTATATGTATTGTGCACATTTGTATCAAATGCAAAAGGCTCAAATCAGAGTCCTAGCTAGGGTTTTCGGCGCCCAGGGACAACTGAAGATTTCGCGCCCCCTATTGCTTGTCAAGGATTGAAAACATTTAATTCTAAAATGTCGTAACATCAGTTCGGCGCCCGGGGACAAATGCCCCCCTTGCCCCCCTCTAGCTACGCCCCTGGCTCAAATGTAACTAAAAATTATGTTTTGTCTTTCTTTGTTTAGAAAGAAAGAATTTTAATTTTAACCGCTACCTCACCAGACTTTCTGAATCGACAGCAGGTAAATAGCTTTGCTGTTAATAAACACCTACAGTTCTAAAACACTTCACTCAAACGCTAAAAAATTAGGATTGTAATAATTTAATTAAGGTAAAACACATGAAGGTTATCTATTTAAATTCTGTTCCAATTTTCACCCGAAGCACACCGCGTGGAAGTTAAAAAATATTTTTAAGGTTTCAAGTTCACTTGAAAGAATCCTGTTTTCTGCACAGTGAAAAAGAGCTGGAATCCTAGGACAGGATTAATATTATTAATCTCGTATCCACGTTACACCTGACGAAAATCACGAAAGCGCCAGTGCAATCAGCCCGTTCGCCATAATTCGAACCCCAGACCGAACTACCAGGGTTCAGTGACTTTAACACTCAGTCGCTGGTAGCCCCTGTAGTGTTATATACATGCTCTTAAATTTTGGATTTATATTTCCTGTACACTCCTTCTGTTTACAGAGAAATACAGACCGATTCTGTAATGAAATGTTCGCAGCTGTTGTTCGTTAGTGTTGCTCCAAATATGTTATTATTTCTAATCATTCTGGTTTCAGCATTTCATTTGGAGTATGATTTTTGAATCTCATACATTCAGTTAATTAGAATAAACAAGACAAGACTGATTTTAGAAATAAGAAATAGAAGATTTAAAATAATTTAAAACTACACACTAGAGAAAAAGAAAAATCTTAAGTACATATGACAACAAAAAACTCTAAATGAGAGTTAATATTTTCGCATTCACGCTTAATGAAAAGCCAGAAAGATTTCATTTCGCATTCTACTCGAAATTCACAAGAAAAAAAATTCGTCGTCATTAACTATAACACAGAGGCTGTTCAACATATTTTAAACGATTTTGCTTTGCTGTAAAAAAACTTCTGCTTAGAATTTCTTTTTTAACCGCAACTATATTTTTGAAAGTATAAGTTAGCGTCTGCTATTTTACAGTTTTGTTTCATTTAAAATGTCGCTCTTAAAGAAACAATGAATGGAAGGCTATGGTTTTGTTTTTTTTCGAAGAAAATTATTCGTATTTATTTGTTAAAAAATGTTGTGAAAGTCGGGGTTTTTCGATTCTAAAGCTAGATGGATAATGTTGTCAACAACAAAGTCAAAAAAAAAGTCAAAATTTAGTTTCAAGTGGAAAGATTGTTCCATATAACATATCCAAGAAAAAAACGAAAGGTTTCGAATGCAGCAAAAGTAAGATCTTTAATGTTAACAGAAAATCCGCCAAGTTAAAGGACAGTTGCAAAATCATTAAAATGCTCAGTGTCAACTGTAAACAAAGAGATTAATGCCGATTTGGATCTAAGCAATGTCTAGTGTGTGCATCGTCTTTCTCTACGACATATCGCAGAACGCGCTGCAGAATCCTTTATGAGAAACATTTATCCGGATAAAAATGGAAAAATGTCATTACAAATCAATACTGGGTGCATTTAAATGACTGCAATAAAAAGAGATCCATTTATTATCATCAAATAGTTCAAAAAATCTAAAGACCGTTTTCAAAGGAATTTATGATTGTTGCGGGTTTTTCATAAAACGGCAAATTAAAAAAGCGATTGTAGAAAAGTGTTAAGATTAACTCAACATATTATCAAAAACCTATTTTATAACCAATTTTCAAATACGAAATACCTTCTGTTTACACACAGTGTAATCAATCAGTAGAGCTGCATCAAGACAAAGCAAGCAGCGACGCGTCAAAATCTACTTTTAATTTTCTGGAAAAATTGAGAATAAGAAACGGGTATCAAGGCCATAACCTTTATTCATATTCCTACTAAATCTTCTGATCTATCATCAATGTATTTTTGCCCTTTTGGACTTTTAAAAAGCGGGTTGTCCAAACGTCGACCTACAACTTCCTTAGACTCCTCCTTAGAAAGCTGTTCAAGAACAATGGTATAAATACCTCTTCGAGTACTACAAAAGGCTTTAGTGTCTTGGAAATTACGGTGTCTAATGATAGTGAAGAATAAAGGTTATCAAACAGAACATTTAAAACATAAAAAATTCAGGTAAACTATTACTGTAATTACAATGAAAATTGTCTAAAAAATGACTTTGCAGTTTAACAGAAGGTTTCAGATAAAAAGACTTGAAGGCCTTCAATTTTCTCCTGCCTGCGATTCCCGAAGTGGTAGTGAATTGCAGTGAAAATTTCATAATTATTTCGCATGTGTTAAAAAATAATTAATTAACTCTTTATTTTCATTTGAATTAAGCTCAGCAAAATGTTTTATTTTTAAATATGTAATTTTATTTAAAATATTTTTTATTTTAAATGTGCAATTTTATTTTTAATACTTTTTATATTTAAATGCTTACTTTTTTACCTTTAAATTTCACAAACATTTAATTTGGGGCTAAGTATTGAAAAGTTTTTTATTCTTTTCAATACATAGCCCCTAATAAACATTTATGAAATTTCGTTAAGCTAATCAACAATTTATTTTGTAAAATAATTATTTTCAGTTACAAAGAATTAGAATATGTACTCTTACGATAAATGCTTTTCAAGTCTGTGAAACAGAACATAATTTTTAAGCCCTTTATCCAAATAAAACAGGTATTAAATTTAATATTTATTAGCACGCAGGTTAGACAAAATTGCACAGTATAATCATATTAAGAGTTTTAATTTTAGTAACATTTTGTTATTAGAGCAATTATGTTATTTCTGCTATGATCTGCAACAAAAACATATTATTATTAGAAGTATTTAAATCCGCAGTTTAAATTTAGTATTTGCTATACAGAAAATGAGACATAGTTGAAAACATTACAAGAATTCGGGAGTTCGCTTGCATTTAAAGTCCCGGATTATTTGATTAGGGCAAAACATACGGAGATTATCTTCCAGTTCATTTTCAAAGCATCCAGTGATACGCAGCGAAAAGGGAATTTACCGTTTTAGGAACCATTATCAACTAACGAAGGAAGTTCGAGTGCATCACTTCGCTTTCGTTTGTGCGCTAGCCATATCCGCCCATTTTGTGTTTTAAAAAATAAGTCGTGAAACGGGAATCTGCTACTCGTTTAGAAAATCTGACAAAGGGCAAGCAACCTTTGCTTTTTGCAATTACGTATACCGGAAGGGAATTTAAATTTCAAGGTAATATGCATTGGGTGCTTTTTCTGTCTGCACTGAATTTCAGATGCTACTAATAAAACTTATTCATAACATTTAAATATGATATCTATTAGTGACTCATAGTTATTACTACACAGCGATAGATTTATCTTAAAAAATAGACAATGCGTATTTTTAAATTGAACATTACGAGCAACTCACTCAGTTCTAAAATTGGCAAATGTCCTAGGGAATTTTTACATTTTTTCTATAATCTGCTGACAGGGGTCTAAGGTATTACCTGTTGGCCCCGATATTGTCTACTAAATTGTGAAACAGTGTCTATTATTGTCCATTCTTCCCGTCTGTCGAGCAAGGTAGGCCCTTCGGTACCGCAGTAGGCTCTCCTTATCACTATACCGTCTGGGCGGCAAATAATCTTCTTAATAATAAATGCTGACAGACAGTCTCAGTTTTACACAAATACTTTCATTTCTCTTTGATATAAGAGAGATTATTTGAACATCCTGTATTTTAATAATTCAGTGCATTTTATACGAAAACCCAGTATTTTAACAATCCTAGATCATTTAGGTTAAAATAAAACGCTGAAGAACATTTGCACTTTGGCAGCTGAGGCAGATGGTTCGGTAGTCAAACCATCGAAACTAGTCATGGAAACTTCGCAAATGTAACGCTTATTTTTTTTTTTTTTTTTTAATTTGACTTCTAAAATAATCCTAGATCACGTTCTTATTACATACATTTTTCGAACTTCAATTCCTTTCCGATAAGGGTAGGAACCGGCAGATGACGCTTAATTAATTTAAGTTAATTAATTAAGTTCATTGTTTTCCCTCAGTTACTAATGCAAGACCAAAAATGTTTCTGTCTACAAAGAAATTACAGGACATCTTGCAAGCAAATGACATCATGGCAAAGGGTAACTCATGTGCCATAGGCTTCAGATTATAATGTTACACTGTAGGGTCTTATTTGTGTAGCAGCTGAAATCAATAACCATCCGACCTTACTTGACTGACAAAAGAGCTGCTGCTCGAATCTGATTTAAAATGACAGAGTCCTGAAAAGGTTAAAATGTTTTTTTTTTTTTTTTTTTTTTTTATTAAATCTTTAAATTAGATACAAGGCTCATTAATGATTACAATTGATCTCCGCTACATGCAGGTATTTATAATATAATATGAGGGACGCAGCCGGCTTTGCGGGCTGTGCCAGAGTAGGTATTTAAAATAACAAACTTTGAAATTCAAATTCAAGTAACATAGTCGGAGACTCGCAAAATGTTCTACTTAAATATTTTAACGGCGCGTTTTTTTCGTCGACTAGCAAAATGGCTAAATTGGGAATAATTCCTAGGAGAGCTAGCGATAGGAAGTAACTTGCAGGTGAGGCTGCAAAATCTCTAAGACATTCAGTACTGTCAACTTAAGTACCCAAACAACTAATTTGTATTCTGGTGAGGACTACAGAAAGGTGTAGTTAAGCTTTAAATCCTAATAATTGTTTAATTGACATAAAATGCCTCATAACATGATATAGCATAACAGTCCCTCACACGCCTTAATACGGACTGAGGGATTTTGATTACGACTTCTGGCGCTTTCAAGGGCAACTAACTGAATACGTTTTCTTGGGAGGAGGGAGCCTCAGATCTAAAAAACCTAATTTTCACAGGTCTCTGTAAAATGAGGGAGCATGTGGTAGAGGAAAAGTTTGGAAACAGAGTAATGTTCCCAAATCCAGAATACATGAGAAGGAAGGCCATGTAGACATCTCACTACATGGTCTAGAAAGGTGCCTCCGCCATCCATTGCTAACAGGAAAAGCTCAGATAAGGTGGAATTGCTAAAACGGGAATCTGCATATATGAGCTTGAGTAAGTGAAACAACAAAACAAAGCATATAAATTCTTGCTAAAACTAGATGCGCTTATAGCACTTAAGTTAAAGGAAGAGCACATTGCAGTAATATTAAACTTAAGAACGTGAAAAACGCAAACTTAAGTCGTAGAACACATGCTTGCATAAAAGAATCACTAATTTAAAGTGTTAAACTTGCATAATAGAGCATAACTGCAGAATTAATTCACGTTATGCGAGAAAGACAAAAGTTGAAATATATACACAATTATATACAAAAATGAAGATACTAAGTCTGATTAATTCTTAGGAGGTCTATAGTATAGCAAGTAAGGCCCTGCGGTAAATTAGGTGGAGAAAATTGTTCTGAACTCTGAAGTATTTCAGTATTTACCTCAGTTGCATTTACTCGTGGTGATGAGGTACATAACACTGAAATGTGTTTGAACGAAAAAATTTTAGTTGTTTGGGTACTTAAGTTGAGAGTACATTTTGACCTTTCCTGTGATTTGATTTTTACACGTCGGCCAAATGAAATTTTTGCTGAGAGTGACAACTAAGCAGCTAACATTATAGACTTTGGGGACTTGTTTTCCAAAGCGGATAATTTCTCTATGCATTGGTTTCTTTCTACGATGCTTCATGAAGACCAGACTTTCGATTGCTATGCGTTTATATTCATTTTACAAACTTGCACCATGTTTTAATCATGTGCATCTTTCCTTACATTCTCTCAGCGGGCATAGTTGATCATTCGAGATTTGGACAGAAGCGTTGAATCATCAGCCTAACAGGTATATATACAGTTATTGTTCTCATTGAAGTCAGAAAATCGTATAAGACTGGAATAATGGTAATTAATAATAGTTCTAGTAGCAAGCCTTTTAAGTATGTCTAGTAGCAGTGCATGTTAGCCAAGAAGACCAGATCTTACATGTTTAACCTGATTTCGGTTAGGAGCTTCCCGTACATATACTATCTGAACGCCTTCAAAAGAATATTCAGACTGTCAGTAGAGGTTTCAAATAGGCTTAAGATTAACAATAGACAGGGGATATATGTTAAGTATATTAGTGGAATAGTCTCTCTTTAAGTTTCTTTATAAGCTGGTCATCTGGCTTAAGGCATTCATGATACCTGTAACAGAAGTGTAATCCGACCCAACTATAGCATGGCCATGTGTAATCCCCCTACAGTTACTATATTTAGTTGGTGTAGGTGTATCATTTATATTCACCTGAGTTCTGGTCCTAGAGGACAGAGAGAGATTCATGTGAGTGATTTCTAAAAGAACGGAACGTCCAGTATATCAGGTCTGAAGCCTTAATTTCTTGGACTGTAAATTAGCTCATTTAGGTTATGCTCTAAATAAAGCAATTAATAATGATATAATGTACTACACCACCGAAATTCGTGATGTTACAACCACAGTCATAATGTTTCGGGTTAACTCCTCTTCAAGGAAAGTGGGATTTGATTATCAAACAACTCTTTAAGGTAAGCACCTGTAATCTTGTTATCTGAGGTATATAAACACAACAGGATATGGTATTTACCTTGTTCAATGAATTCATCGAAATCTTCGAAGCTTCAAAATCTTGCATTATGTAACAGCTAATGAAACAATACGACAGCATGCGCGTAATAAATATAGCTAAATTATCTCCTATGTATCTTAATCTGTAGCAGCTGTAGAAGTAGTAATTTATAATACTAAGACTGGCAAGACTAATATCGATATCGTTGGTTGATCATAAATCGTGAAATTTTGATTTTTATTAGCGAAGTTCTGCACATTCTATATCAACACTTTAATTGGAAAGCTGCTGTTTCTAGAGAAACTAGCCATGTTCCACAATCCTGTTGTTTACTGTTGTACCTTCTGAAAAGAATTTCAAACGTAGCTTAGTTTCTGTGTCTATTAGCATAGTACAAATGCCAGACAGAACATTTAAAACTTGTTTAGCATCTACACATTTTGCAGTAAGCTGTTGTTTGTAAACGATTTGGTTACATCAACGAAAGATCTGTTAGTGACAATCCAATTGAATTAGAAGGAATCTTCATCGAATATATTATGTTATGTTTACTGGAAAAGGAACAACTATAGAATGGCCATGTGTAATCTCCCTACAGTTACTATATTTATTTGGTGTAGGTGTATCATTAATATTCTCTTGACTCATGTACTTTCTCATGACTTTTATATCTTTCATACCGCTAAGAAGACTTCTGATCCACGGGTGAATGCCGCACGAAATTTGAGCCTCATCCTAGCAAACAGAATCATAATATCTATCCAAATCATATACCAAAGCCTAGACTCGAGATGGCGGGCCAGACAGTATCTGATGCTATGTTGAACCGATGCATTTTACAAAAAAGTATTACAATCCTTAACTTTACGTGTGTTACAAAGAAGTACGTCCATTGCATTAGTACAGTACTACATATCACATGCAAGCATATAATAAATACATTAAGCATTCACATCTATAAAAGTGTATTTAAAATTCACATGAATCAAGAACATAATGAGAGTGCACACAGACACATACTTTAGTATACAGAGTTGAACTCAAGTCAGCGAACGAGTAATACATTTCACTGCAACTTATTCCATCCAAACATACCTAAGGACACCCACGTATGTGAATTTAATTTATTAGACATACTTACTTTAAAAGTATATAATACATACTTATGAATATACTATGTACATACATTCTAAATTACTGTAAAAATAAATAAATACACATAAATATAGCAGACCCACACATTCTACATTGCAGTAAAAAATACATACATATAACATAATTATACTGCACATGCACATTATGTATAGTAAGAAAAAGAATAGAATAAAAGTGGAAATCATCTGAATTGAAATGACATACTTATAATCGTATAATGAAGTTATATAAAGGAAAGATAATGACTACCAAGTGCTGAAACATATGTGAGTAATAGAAAATAGTGGAGCAGCAAAACCGTTCGCAGCATAGCAATGACAGTACTATTCATGAAAGGGTTCCATGGTCAGTTGCATAAGCCCTTGGTAAAATTGGAAAACCCAAACAAACTGGAAAAAGTACTGATGGACTGTGCTATTTTCATCTGAGCTTTGAAACTGTTTTCGTCCCCATGCCCAAACGTGAGTGTCTGTGGTTTTCTTGAAGTGAACAGAGCTTGTGTAAGGACAGTCAGAGATAAAGTAATGAGGGCTGCCGATGGCTGCGCAACGACACTGGTCACTATGTCCCCGCAGCATATGTAGCGGAGGATGTCATCAAGTATGTCCAAACGGGATGGAAGGCCTAACACCGTCCATCACCTTCGAATTTTGTGTCATCATATTGACCTTCATCTGCCTTTGTAATATTAAACTTTGTAGGATCACCAACATCAGGTTGATCCCCATCTGCCTTAGTAGGAATCAACCTTAATAGGCAAATGAAATAAGTATTAGATGTTGAATATAGATCCGAAGTGGTCATTTTCCCCCCTTGCCGACCTTAAGGTTTATGTTTTCTAGAAGTTGTTTCCTATTACTCTCATATCTAGAAACTTCTTGACAATTCTATGTTTGTCAGATCTGAATGCTTTAATATCTTATTCGTTATATGATTTCATCTTGGCCTTGTAGTCTCGGGACTGACGCTAGAACATGTGCATCAGATATTTAGAATTAAGGAAGATACTGATCAGTAAGAATTTAAAAGTCACAGAAAATGCACTAGCGGAGGATCTGTGTGATCTTTAAAGTTTCCATCATCCAGTACCTTGAGAAGTGACTACTACTGTGTTTGATAACTACTGCAAGTAATTTTGAGTAGCGCTTCGAAAACTGTAATTATCCTTGTGAAACAATCATTTCTGCATCATCATTTATTATCATAGGATTCTTTTATAGCGGAGTTAAGGGATTGGTCATCTTAATAGCAGCGTTTTGGACTGCAATTGGAATTTCCGAAACTTGAGCACAAGTTTATGGCTTCAGAAATTTCCTTTGCTTTTTGGCAGGTTTTCCTGTGTCGGATTTTCTTCTTATTTTTCTTGTTCTTGACAGAAACAGAATTCTCTGACTTATTAAATGTATCAGCAAGGTTACTATTTCCATATAGAATTGTATCAGCTGTATTTCTATATATAATTGAGATTTTGGCGTAGTGTTGCGAGGCTGTTTCCCTTTGACTTGCATATTATTATAAGTTTGAAAATTGTATCATTCGATGTTTTTACGTGAATGAATTCAACCGACTTTCAGCGTTACTGCTTCGAGCAGTTTTTTTCGTTGAATAAGTTTAAAGCTGAATTCAAGTTCTGAACTCAATGCTTGCACCAAAACGTTTTTCCATTTCCGGTCGTACTATGGAATCGGATGTACTATGGTCGTACTATGGAACTATGAAGCTAGCCTAAGACTGAGCGAAAAGGAATAAGGAAAAAAAAAACGGGCGTAGGTATATATGAGGGTACCAACATCTTCGAAGTGGTCTCCAAAACTTCATGCCCACCTTCATATTCGTTTACCAGAGTCAATTACACTCGTTAGAAAAATTTTAACGGACAAAGACACAATAAATGAGTTAATAATAAATAACGACATACAAATGTATAATTTACATAAGCATTTGTCGTTTCTTTTTAATGCAGGAGTTTTTCGAATATTCTACAAATTATTATTTGAGAAATCATATTTTTATTAGTTTTAATAAAAATAAAATCAGTACATAGTTAGAACTGATTGAAGATGAAGCTTATATTTTGAAAGTTCCTAAAGATCTAGCAGAAATTATTCTTGTATGAGAAGTCATTCGTCACTCTCATGTTTTGCGTGAGCATTCATCATCACAATGATGTCTACAGCCTCAAAAGGAAATGATTTCAATTTAATTTTAAAGCATTTTAATGAACCTTTGTTAGTTTAACCTTATATAATTTTCCATAAGTAATTTTTAAAGGATTTTTTTACGTATTTACTTCAAAACGCATAAGAATAATATGTTTCGGATAGGATTAAGGCTATAAAAATTTAAACATCAACATAAATTTTTGATTAGGCGTTTTATTTTGTGAAAAAAATTTAATTTTTCCTTTATTTTATGAAATACTTGAATCTTGGAGAATCAAAGATTGCAGAATCTTGAAAAATCCCCATTTTAGCATTGTAAAAAAAAATAGACATTTGGAAGCTAACTATATTTTAAATTCTCGTTAAGTAATTAAACTTTGATGCAAATACAAATTGAATGATCAACTATAATCTAATCATACTAAGTAGTTCATAATAGTTCAGAAATGAGAATGAATTCCTGAATTTTAATTACAAAACTATCTACCATACATTCATCACTGTAGATATAGCTATAGACTTTTATCAGGTTTCACAATAATCTTTCAAATACCACATTTGATAACGGAACTTTCAACGTGAAAGCTTATAAAAGCCGTTGCTTAGATAAAGTTTTCAATTCGCGAATAGATACTAAAAGCACTTGAAGACTTTTTTGTGACAAGCCCATATACAAGGTCTCATCAAATCTGTGTAAATTTGCCCCATTTAGGTAAGATACAAATTTTGGAAAATTAAACGTAGATTCAAACGGATATTATTAATTATTCTAGAATTGAGAATGGATTACTCTTTTACCATTAAATTATTGCTGCATTTTCTGCAAGATACTCTCATATGGAACATTGCGCGAAAAAAGCAAACCGCTATCTCTAGGAGACGTTTAGGCAAGACTTTCATTTAACGAGGACGGATCCATTTTATTGCTACTTTGTTTTGGTAATTACTGTAAAACAGCTAAAACTAAATTTGGGTATTCTTCATTGTTTAATTTTTTAGAGGAAATGAAAACTACATGTACTGCAACTTCTTCAAAATCTTTCGGAATTATTAGAGCTCGAGTTATTGTGCACGTTCTTCTTCAAGAGTAAAACATCAATACATTCTATGGTAAAGGGAAACAAAGATAGAAGGATTGCCATTAGAAACAGTCTTCTGAATTTGAACAAGAAAATTATTTTTTTGTTAAACCTTTTACTTTAAAACTAACGTAGGCTTTTAAAATAGAGGATAAATACGCCAAATTGAAACATAAACTCAGCAAAGGATTTTATGTGACGCCTGCTTTGCGTTACAAAATCATTAAGGAGTGGTGAAACTAGCATATTTAACGTTGTGAGTATAAAAGAGCCTTTTATATCAACACAGTTGAATATGCTTTCTCTGTAGACTTATTCTCGGAAATGCACATCAGGAAATTTTTATAAATCAAATCATTCTTTTACTTCCACCAAAATAAGTTTCCGTTAAATTTCAGGTCTATAGGTAATTAGAAAATTTTTCTATGATACATAGCAAAATAGAACATTTTTTGAGGGGAAAAAATTGCCAAGTAAGTTATTCACTTAAAAAAAGAGCTAGTTTTAGGTACGAGATGAGTAGAGAATATGCATGTGTTTCATTAGATATGAGAACAGCAGTTTGAGATAAAATTTATCAAACCATTTATAAAAGCGTATTGTGCGAAACAGCCATTTCTGCCCTTTTTAATGGGCGGATCCCTGTGTTGATGCTTATATGAAGCTGCAGTTTATATATTTCTGATTTCAAGAAAGACGAAAGTAGAGTAATTTTCTAAAAATAATGAATTATAGAATTTAAAAATATAATAATCTTTAAAACGTTTTCAAAAGATTTTCGGGTTCAAATTCTCCTTTTAGTGGAATTAATATATTTGATTTTATAACTGTCATTAAAATCCACATTTAGTGTACACTTAAATATTTTGCGACTTTTAAAAACGATTGTGATAAAATGTTACTTTTTAATTTACTAGAAATAAAACAAATATCCATTAATATTTCGCTAAGTTTGAGAACTAAAATTCTGTTATTATAAGAATTTATGCTTAAAATGTTTCAGAAAAATTTGAATAAATATTATTAAAGATCCGGTACACCAGGCTTTACCTCAGTATATTTATAGAAAATTGGTTTGGCAGTTTAATTCATAAACAGTCTTCATAAAATTACAGCCTTTCTAAACAATAATTATAAAGAACCTAATATGAATAAAATTCTATTTCAAATAATCTTTACACTTTACTGTATTTATTTCTGAATTTAATACTTCAAAAAGCCTCCTGAATTTGATTCCAATGGAATTAATGAATAGTTTTCTAGTATTAAATTTTACATGATTAAAGACAACATAAATTAAGAATATATTAAATATTATACTGCTCTTAGTTTTAACATTTTTGGAATCCTCTTCCCAATTTAAAAGCAATTTTCACAAGGTGAATTTCGTAAATGTTTTGGTAAAAGGAAAGATGATAGCTAAAGATTGGAGTAACATTACCGGCCATTTTTTTTTCCAAAGTATCATATAAACTATGGCTGTTGAATTGAGATAAATAAATAGTGCTAATTTAGAAAAGCGGCATTAGTGCCCTCAAAATGAAAGCTATCTGTTAAAAGTTATCTAAGCGTTCGCTTTTATAACTGAAATTGAATTTCTTGCACAAATTTTATTCTAATATAATATAGTGTTTCACTGTTGTGGAGTTTCCATAATTTTGCCGATTAAAAGTTTCACAACTTTTCAAGTTCTGCTTCCTTAAGTAGTTATTCAAAATTTCATTGTTGCTTGAAATAATAGTAAATTCTATAGCCAATCTCTTCATAAATTAAAGATAATATGTTCTGCTCTTTGTTCTGTGCTTAATCACAGAAAAATAAGATCAGAAATTATGTATATTTTTAAAATTTATTTTTATTGTCCTATGATGTTGTTTTAATGCTATTGTTAATGCTGTTGTTAGGTTTAAAAAATCGGTACGCATTAATGCATTAAACTTTCATATAAAATTTTAAGGAATTTTATATGAAAAATTAAGAGTTCAACTTGTAAAAAATTCCTGTAACAAAAAATATCATTCCTTTAATCAAATTAAATCAAATTTTATTTAATCAAATTAAGCTAGAAAAAATATTAAATATATATCTATAGATAGATAGATATTTTAAATAATCTTTGTATTCGTGTTTTGATTTAACTTTTATGAAAAGAAATTGCCACATAACTGAATGCAAAAAGTAAAATTATTGAACCATAAAAAACCTTAATAAATTTTTTCAGATGTTATTCGATGATAAATTTTCCAATTTAATAGTCAGAAAACTAAAGTTATCAGCTAAATTTCTTAGAATAATTGAAATGTTGAAGAATTTTAAGCCATTTAACATTAAACAATTTCTCAACTGATTATAAGTAAATAAATACGTTTACAGTTAAATAAATCAAATGGTAAATTTCAATTTGTAAACTAAACGAAAATTTTAATTTATCAACTAAACGAAAATTTTGAAGAAATACAAATCCTGACTACCTGAAAAAATAACAAAAATTAGTTTTTAAACTTCGAATTCAAAATTTCCTTTTGAAAACAAGAGAAAACAGTATTCAACAAAAAAAATTTAATATTTGTTATTAAATAAAATAGTACTGCTTTTAAAAACTAGGAAAAGGCGTTCTAAGATCCTTTCTAAGAAACTTTAAGAAACACTGAGAGAAAGATGTTCCCCAAAACTAAAATGTTTGTAACTTAAAAAAGCAGCAAAAGTTGTTTCAGAAATCACGAACCAGGAAAACTCGTTCTTACTGTATAAGTTCGAGCTTACTGTTTAACAAACCTAAGTATATATATATATATATATATATATATATATATATTTTTGACAATTAGAAAAAAATGTACTAATTTTTAGGTAAAAGTTGCAAGAGTATCGAAATTTTATACAGTTGTTCAGCAAAACAAAAAAAAAAAAAAAAAAAAAAAAGAATTCTTTTTTCAGTTCTTTCTTTAACAAAAAAAAAAAAAAAAAGGGGGAAGAAAATTTTTATATTTATAGGCCTTCTATTTTACTTCATTAAGGTATTATTAAGCTACGTGTTAATAATTTTATACAAAAATATCTTTTTTGAAAAGTTTTGAGAAAATATGAAGAAAATAATATGTTTAAAAAGCGAATAATTAAAATTTACCTTAAAATATTTGAAATGTGTTTAGCGCTGTAAAATGAAAAGTGTTTCGCATCTAATGTATATTTTTTTGCATTTTGACCAGTAGATTTGACATTGACCCTCCCCCCCTCCCAGCGTATCTTTTTGTGACAGATATTACTGTATTATAATCGCTTCATATTTAGATTGCTACAAACTTGAATTGCTTGTATTATTTGAGATTCATAAAATAAAGCATTTAAAAAATAAAACAGTGTTGAAAGTAATAAAATACCAAATTCATGGTATTTTATTACTTTCAGCAACACATAAATGGATTCATTCTCTTTCGATAGATTTTTTAAAGCTTTGATCTACAGTAAAATCTAGTATATTGCGAGAGAAATGCAGCAGAAATATGAATGAAAAAGGAGAACTCGTTTTCAAAGAAAGTACAGTTTTCGGCTTTCTGCGTTTCCATTTATAAGACGGTGCACTAGGATAGCATGAGGAAATTTCCTTGTTAACATAGCACAGGGAACATAACTTATTAGCATAACAATGGCCCAAAAAAAAAAAAAAATCTGAAAGGTTTCAGATTTTAAATTACGTCCAAAGGGACGTTTTTTTAATATTTTATCTATTACTTTTATTTATTAAATATCATATTCTTCGTACTTAAACCACAAAATTCATTTCAAGAGCAATATCGCAAAATAATTTTAAATTGAGCATATCTTTAGAATTTCCGATACAGAGTCTCGCGCGTTGGAGATAAAAATGTTTTTTCTGTACAACGATGCCGTTGCTGTGTTTGAAATCCTTGAGTTTGTTAATCAAAAATTCGTTAAAGTTTTTCAAAATATGAAATCGATAATAAAGCAAATTCCAAATTTCAAATATGGGCTTCCAAATGCCCATATTCGCAGTAGGATTACGTCATTCAAAATTAGATGGCTCTATCATTTTATCACAATGCGAGAAATGTACATACAGTTATGCAGATTTTTCATTATTTAATTTCTTCAAATATAATGCAGGACTCTAATCTCTGGCATCAGTTTGAAAAGTGAAACGGATATTTATAGTGAATCAACGCAAAATCGCAAAACGAAAACAATAGTTCTTCATGGACAAAATCCCTTTGGACTAATGAATGAGTAACTTGACTAACAAATAAAAATAAAGTGATTAACTTGACATGAATCAAACGATTAAATGTTTGAAATACTTCCTGGAAAATTCATTTTTTCATAAACAAAAATAATCTGTTCAATAAAAATAAGCATTGTAAAAATGCAAAAAAGTAAAGACTTTGGTTAACTGAAATTTCTTAGTTAAAAAAATTCGAATTTAACTATGCATGGCTAATTTTAAATCCGTTAGGAAGAAAAATAAGTTGAAAATAGGCCTATCTCTTATCTTGCATATTAAGTTGTATCTCAAACCCAACCAATCAAATGTAGAAATATAAAACTGTGTAATAGCATCATAGATTTCAGCATCTTTTTTTCTTTTTGCGTCATGATCACTATTTGTTCGCAGACCAATAAAACTAAGACTTTTTATACAATTTGTTCGCAGTTTATCTTTAAAAACCACAAAAAGCGCTTTGTGCGTGAAAATTACCGGATGACGCTCGTACCCGATATTTTGTTATCAGATATCTGGTATTGTATTCGGATGATATGATTCTCACGGTTACAGCTGGTGTACGTAGAACAAATATTTCGCCATATGATATTTTTTTCCTCCATACAGTGACAGTTCAAACTCTGTAAAAAATGTTTCGCAATCCTAGCTGCCCGAGAGAAATGGACAAAAAGATTAGAGATGGTTTTTCATTTACTTGCTATAAAGTTAAAACCGAAACTATAATTGCAGCCAGTTCTTATGCGTGGTCTATAAATCATCAGTTGCGAAAACGAATAACTTTTCATATTGCGTTTTCATTGCATAAGATAATTCAGCATTATGAGTAATTGAAATTCCTGTAAGCAAAAAGTTTTAAGATTGGAAATGTTCAAGCAAACGTGGAGTGTGGCTTCAAAATATTTTGTTTAATAAGAAGTAAAACTTACGAAAAGAATGCGGACTAATTTCCAGTCTCACTTAGAAATAATGAATTTATCTAAGCAAATTTCACGTACTCCTGAACATTCTGGTTTTTTATAACAGACTTAAGTGACCTAAGTGATGGCTACGTGTTGCAATTTTACATCCGGAATTTCCTTCTTTCTTCATTTCCAGACTCTGCATCGCATTGCCAACGTCTCAGATTGCATATCAAACTTTAAATATTATACATATGTTGTAGAGATATTAGGTATCTTTGAAGCTGACAGACGTGAAAAATAAGCAATGCCTTCGCCGGGACTCGAATCTAGACCTCTCGAATACTCCGTAAGTGTGCTGACTATTACACCACAAAGGCATGCTAAGAAGGCTGGAGAAATACTTTATATACTCCCCCCTTTTAAAGGGCGACTAAGTATTAGGGGACCCAATCGCCTAATCCTCGTGATGGAAAATCATCCACCACCTTTTCCAGTTCGGGCGCCACTGTAGAGACATTAGGTATTTTTGAAACTGAGCGACGTGAAAAATGAGCAATACCCTGGCCGGGACTCGAACCTGGACCTCTCGAATACGCGCCAAGTGTGCCGACCATTACACCACGAAGGCATGCTAAGAAGAAGGGAGAAATACTTTATAATGTTACATATACATTTTAAGATATATATGACATTATACATTATATGTCTATTATAAGTATCTACATGGAGATTTCCTCTGCATCAAGCAATATTTTATACCAGCAGCAGCATCTAATCCCATTGGCACATAGCATTAGCCCTGATCAAAGCAAGGAAATTCTACAAATACACTTGAAGCCCTTTAAAAAAAATAAAAATGTACATTTTCTTGAATTCCTAAATAAGTAATCTGTAATTTGTTTTTGTTTTTGTTATGATATAAATCATGTGAAGGCCATCAATAAATAATTTATGTATGTGCGTAGGTAATTAAGAAATGATTAGAACAACCAGTGAGAAACTCTTCCCTAATTTCATAGTCTTGGGAAGGCGGAATAATTCGACCTCAGACTGGTACACTCAAATTTTAACAAAAAGTGGTCTCGAGAAAGACAGCTAAGGCATAGTGGAAATCATGTGACTCAAAAAAGTTGAAAAGAAACAATAAATTTAGGCATTATACTATTAAAACGAAATTAACAGAAATGTTCCTTTAATAATATTTTTAGATATAATAATTTGTACATGATTGGACTTATAAATAACCCATATTTATCAAATCGAGTACTTCCCCAAGTCCTTCCCAAATTTAAATTTGCTATAATTTTAAATGTACTAGAGATATTTAATTGAAAGAAAACTGGCACTGCACAGTAATTTTTGAAATTTTATCTGGCAGCTCTGCGCGCTCCCGTGTGAGGATCTTGTGATTGCTAACGACCACATGATTTCAAGATGGCGTCCTTTCAGAAGAAAGCACTATGGCACGCAGAGTTGAAATCGTGTGTCCTGATGTGCCGAAATTCTTAGATACAGGAACTGGCACTGTTTGCTCTCGAAGTCATCGATTTAAATAACAAAGAGACGAGCGCAAAGAGCAAAGATTAAGCAAACAGACGGTTAATCGAATGGAGGATGACATTACGAGAAACTCCAGGAAAGTAATTTCGAAAGGTCCATGAGGTTGTGTGGGCCGTAATCTATGTTTCATAGGATCATCTGGAACAGCATTCACGTAGAGCTATATAAATTAATGACTGTATCTGGATAAAATGGAATAAAAAATGAGATGAAATTCTGGAGATGATTTTTAGTCGACGGTTAGATGATGATGCACTGCTGGTGAATTTCGAACAACGCGCATTTCCAGCGAAGCGGATCCCTTCTCATTTAGCTATCTCAGTCAGAAATCTCCTAGATCAGGAATTCCGCAGTAAGTGAATTAGACGCTAATGGCCCCTTTATGACCTTCAAGGTACCGAAATCGACTCTATGCCACTTTGTGCTATAGGGATGTATCTTTAGAAGAAATTTTAAATAGAAGTTCTGCAAAAGAAACCAATTTAACCTAGAACGAACAAAATTGTCTCAGTAATTCTTAGAAGTGATACTCTTCCTTCAGAAAAATGATCGATCTAAATCGAATCGAATTTTAGAAATTAGTATTCTTAAAATAGTAATCATTCCTTTTGATTTCTAAGAACTAAATCCTAGAAATGATTTTCTGTTTAGCAAATTTCTGTTGCGTTCGGGGGGGGGGTAATGCAGTCTGAAACTTCGTATTATAATTTAATACCTCAAAGAAGAGGCCGTTATCAAAATAACAATATTTTGTTTAATTTACTTTTAAAAAATATGGAAACTGACAACATTTAAAGAAACATTACGACCTAATCTTAGTATTAAAATTCCAGTTAGCATTTGAAACAATTTTAAGTTAAACATTTACGATAAGTTTGCTAATTTAAGTAGAAACATTCCTTTGCAGCAGTCACATTGGCCATCGGGAAAACTTCATACTTCTGTAATTTTCTTTAATAAATTTCCCCACCGGTTAGCAACAGCTTTTAGTTTAATATGCAGAAATTACTATCATTAAATACGGCCTTAAAATTCAATTCATATAAAGCACTCATCACTGCATCATGTTGGCTTATAATAACTTTTTCAGGAACCTTTCTGTTGTTTCTTGCGGATTTTAATATCAATTCATGCTGCTTATTTTCTTTCCAGAGCATTCTGGCAATAGAGAGGGCTGTCACCATATCACATCCAATCTGTTTGAAGAATAAGGTAAATATGGCATTCTGTTAACTAAGTATAACAGTTGTCCTGATTTTCTGCCGTACTGATGGAAGTGGGTAAAAAGTGTTCCACAGAAAAATATTCGATATTTGATAGAAATTATTTCTACGTTTCATGAAATTCATGATTCATAGAAATGAAAAAAATTAAGTTCTTGAGAAAACTTATAAACTTTAGCACATAGATTTATAGAGTGAGTATTTTCACAATTAGAAGTAATTTTTTGAAATTTTATTTCACTTTTTAAAATTTAATATTAAATTATTTTTGAGTAGTTTTTGTATATCTTCGCTTAACTATCGAAGTATTCATCACCTGGTTTCATTGAGAAGATCCGAAATTTCTTCTAAATTGGTATTTAAAATTGAGATAATTCTCACTTTTGATCAATAATTTCGAGAACTGATTTTGATAAATGATGATGAACTGATGAACAGATTTTAATGAAATTTAGTATTAATATAGTTCGATATAATATAAAAAATATACTGTACAACACTCATGATATACATATATGATCGTGTGTAAGACTCGTCGGCGCAGGAAGGTCTGAAAGAAGGGAACCGCAGGAAGGCGCAGGAAGGTTTTAGTATCGAACAAACAGGAGGCTATTAGGGATGTTGTCTTAACAGCCATACGACTTAACTGTTAATTAACATACGACTGTTAAGTCATATGGTTCTGACATAACTTCATTCTGAAAACGGAGCAGCTTATGAGTCGCGGTGGCAATCGATCCCAGTTCAGCTACAGTACTATTATCAGGTCCTGAGGAGGTTCTAGGAGGGAAAGGCGAGTTGCATTTTCCCTATCCAAAAGCGACCCAGAAAGGTAGTTCGGTAGGGCTGGATTTGGAGAGACAGGGACAGACAATTCATCCGGGTAATGTCCTCACATTCCAGAAAATCATCTACCAAATTAACCTTATGTGGACAACTATTTTCGTTCCTAAAATGAACTGCGGGCTAACTGCACTCCTACGTATATTGAATATTCTCTTCATGTTTCAGGTCAGGTAAATCTCCACACCGTCTGAAAAGGAAAATTTGCGTTACGTATCGGAACGTATCAAGGATATTTCTAAACTGAATGTGTTCCTCTAGCGGCAAGATGGTATCTCTTCACATTGGGTAAGATTGTGCAAAAAATTTCATATTAAGAATTTTCAAATAAATGGACTGAACGGAATGATCCTGTTCGTTTGCTTTCTCGATGTCCGAAACCACGCTACTTGATTGTTTCTTTGAGGTTACGTTAAAGACCAAGTTTATTTAACGAAATTCCAAAGTTTTCATGGACGGAAAACTCACATAACTATTGTTGTTGCATATATGAGAGTCCATTTCGAAGCTTATGGAATTAAAGATCTTCACAAGGAATATCGGCAGAGACAGATCCAAAAATGTGCTCCCTATAGGCTCAACCGAATCGCCGCCTTTGTTACATTTCATAGAAAGCTAAACATAAGCAATAAAATAAGGTATAAGAAAGTTGTACAAACGTTTATTAGAATCACATAAGATGCAATAAAAATGTCATTCTAACAGAATATATAAACTCACAAATTATAGTATATTTACGTAATATAAATCTTCAACTAAGTAAAAATCACCCTTCCTTTGGCTCGCATTACACTTTTCGTCTAAATTTATTCTCAACGAAATTTTCAATCACGTCTTCAAATGAAATCGAATTCGCAGTGTCAGATTCAATTGATAAAACTGCTAGATCGTTCAATCTGCTTACGGACGCACTTAAGCGTAAGTATGTTTCAAACCGTTTCAAGCATGAAAATGAGCATTCTGAAAAGCAATTGATTACTGTCATTTATTTGTGAATTTTTAAAACTATATCGATATAAGGCAAAAATATCAAGCAGCTTCTGATCTCTAGTACAGTTTCACACATTGTTGATATTTATATGCTTTTTTCCTCTAGTGCCAAATACTGGATGTGCAAGATATCTTCAACTAGATCGTCCGAAATATCCTGTGAATAAAATTCGCGTAATTTTAACTCTGCACTCTTTATTTCTCCAGCACATAGTTGTGAAATTTAAAGAGAAGGTAGAAATTTTCGACCACTGTCGCACGCACGTTTTTGGAGTCGAATTCCGAATCCACAATTATGACGAATATGTTTATTTTGAAATCCTCCTTAGCACCGAACAGAATATTTTCATTATTCTCGTCTTCTCTTTCTTTTACGCTTTTCGCTTTCAGCATAGTTCTGCTTACCAATCAGAGTCTTAGTCTTCTCTTTACATATTATGAAGTCCTTGGGGAATATGAAATAAATGAAATCAAGGATTAGTACAAATCGACGACCAGCCCAATATTTGGGTCTTCCTGTTGTCGTTTTTCACTGACTACATTGATGCGATTATGAATACTACTCCAGAATACAATGATAAATGCAGTTTCAAAACTGATCATTCTCTTGATTAAATCTGCTGCTTCTGCCTTCGTAATTTTTTTTCTCTGAGTTGTTATTTGAGACTGATTTAAGAGAATCGTGAAAATCTTTCCAAGAATTCAATAAACCTTTGAAGGCATTATCTCTGCATGACCATCTCGTGGACACCAGACTCTTTAGTGCTATTTGTACATCGTTCTTCTTCAGTTTCTTTGAACGCATTATGGATACCGAAAAAAAGTTATAGAGTTCATGCAAAAATGTAAACTTATTACATTTTTGCATGAATTTTAACTCTGCTCTCTTATGAATTTTAACTCTGCAAGCCACCGAAGTTCCAACTAGATTAAAAAAAATGGGCTGGACGGGGTAAAAATTCCCCAAATTTCTTTACATTCTCAATTCCTGCTTGAAGGCCGGTATAGACCGCTGGCATGTTCACAGCATTATCGTATGACTGGCCTCTACAGTCGTCTAAATTAATTTCAAGGGATGCCAAGGTGTTAGTTATAACAGTGTAAAATTCCTCACATTTAAGTCCAGTATTTGGTACAAATGTAGTAATATCTCTGTTGGTGTTCCACATTAGTGGACATACCTCAGTCAATAAGTGATAATCGATAACTGATAACAACAGACAATCGATCATTGTCGATAATCGATAGTATGCGAGAATCCACAGCTATGAAGAAATATTTAGCTGCCCCTCATAAGCAGACATATTTGCTGTGCATCTAAGGCATTATATGTGCTACTTCTTTGTATGCAGTAGGCGAAAGATAATTTGTTTTATAACTACCCAGTCTTCCATAATTCTTTAGATGCTCCTTCAAGAATGAATCAATTTCGGCCAGTAGTTCCATGCCATTAAAAAGTTTCCATTATGACATGATCTCCACGAACTTCCTCAGAAATTCTCAACGGAAGACAATCGTAACTTTCTTACGATGACGATAGCGTGTTGCAAAACTTCCGTTCAATTATGTTTTTCTTGATCAGTCTCTGCATTTAGTACATTGCTTAACTTCCTATTGGAAAGCCTTGCCCTGGAAGCAACCGCAGAATTTTTATGATTTATAGATCGGTCGTGCTGTTCCACGCATTATTTCAGGTTTTTCCAATCATTTAATCCTTTATCTGTGTAAAAGCATGTACCTGCGTTGGATAATAAACGACAAGGCCCACAATAAATAATACTATTTATTTCAGAATAAATTATCCATTGTCGGTTTGAAACTTCACCATTACGAAGCTTTGAAGACTGTTGAACTCAAAAGACGTGCTTTGATCTTCACAGACTCGTCTTGAAGTCTGAAAATCAGCAACTGCATTTTGCGAGTAGCCATTTCGCGAAAAAAAAAAAAAAAAAAAAAAAAAAAAACTATGAATTCATCATTAATAATCCGCTTTGCAGGGTCTTTGTCAAATTTGAAAGATAGAAATGATAATAACTGTAACATTGGTTGATCTTTCATCTCCTCTTATTCATCACAGTTTTCTGTAATATATTAATCTTCTCACAAGGCCGAACGAACACTAGTCTCCTTTTGTATACTGGGTACATTACCTTTGAATTCTTCAATCGGACATTGCGTAATACCTTAGGTGACGAAAGAATCACTTTTTTAGTTCTCTCTAAGATTTCCTTTTTAGTTCTCTAAGATTTTTCTTCGTTTCTCCTCTGACTTTTTTTGTGTTCCCATTCTCCTACATGCTTTTTACTATCTGCCATTTATACGTATTAAGTCTGTAAGATAGGAAAGAAAGAAAACAAATCATATGTAATAAAATTGTAGGCTGTTTTGAATATATTTTAACATTTCTATGATTCCAGTTGAACTCTGAATTACGAACACAGGCTGATAATCATATAAAACTGTGTAAATAAGAAGAAAAACCTATCAACTTTCAACGTCGAAAGAATTGCCCCTAATGAAGCAGTTTTCCAGAAGAAAATACGCTCTTACAATACTTGAGATAAATGAAAGAAGTTGATAATAAAAAATAATCCAAAAACCTGCGGCAAAACATTACTTCTAATCATTATAATATAATTTTGCAGGGCAATAATTTAATAATCGTACACTGTAGAATGAGGCGGCCTGCGCTGCCTTTTACCGCCGTGTGTGCTCCTGTTCTGCGGTGAATTTTGAAACAAAGAGAGAAAATATTATATCATGTGATGTGTAGAGAGGGACGATTGGTCGGCGCTGAGTAATGGGGCACCGTATGACCCGTTACTCAGAATCGAGTAGAGAGGTAAGAAATTTTGCTGATATTCCCTTTTTAGAGCTGCAGTAAAGGTAAAAGTTTACAATTGGGTCCCCTTGTTTTTTTTGGCGATTCTTTTTTGAAGCCAAAATCGGCGCCAGGAAGGCACAATTTCAAGACGGCTGCTACACAAAACTAAAATAACAAGTCAAAGAATTGCACAAACTTTGTATTCATGTACACATCGATCTATTTTGACTTAAAAAAACATCAGAGAACTGCGCAAGCTAGGCATTGCGCACTGCCTTAACTTTCTCCATGTACACATCAATCTATTTTCATTAAAAAAAATCAGGAAGCTAAAACAAGGTTCATGGTAACCAGAAATGAGGTTTCATCGCCAAAATTTAACAAAATTTGTCGCTAGTCGAAGAGGCACCCAATTCTACACTAGAGCTTCAGTAAATTTCCGCCTTCGAAAATTCGTTACCGTAGGCGGACTACCTATCCTATTTAAGAATCCTCAACTGAATATTGGCTGCTTTTTCCGTAAGATTCGAAAGAAATTATCAGTTAGTCAAGTCGTACATTGAAATGCACTGGCTATGGGGTTAACGTCCAAGGTCACTTCTGAATTCTGACATCGATACGGGCCCATTGGTTGTATAGCTTTAGTTCAAGGACTTTTTTTTGAGAATAATGAATTTTTCGGTATGATTTCTGGAAAGAGATAAGCACGAATGACTTTTACTGAGTTAATTTTTTGTAAAGTAGCAAGAAATGACTGTTGAATGAACTGACTGACAACAAGACATAAGCTTTACTTGCAGCACTGAATGTTCGAGAATTACTGTATAAATATAAATTGTTAAACCTAGTATCAATTATTTCCCAAACACGCAAAAGTCAAAATACTATCAGAAATGGAATTACGATATGTTTAAGCCCTGCTGCCAAGCCGTGCTAGTTAAATACTAGTCTGAAAGGAGGTGTGGCTTATCAATAGCCAACAATAACTGCAGTTTTGCTACACTGGTTTCCAAAAATTAAGAAAAAGTCACAAAAATAGCGATACTCATTCAAAAATAAACAATTCCATATAAAATTTGAATACTTGTATGTTTGTCAAATAAGAATTGTTGAGTAAAACTGCAGTATTCAAATTAGTGGCACAGCAATCTAAATGCGCCATTTGCAAGGAGCATAAATTGCAAGTTTGAGACCAAGCCCGCAAATTTCGATGTGATACTGAGATAAGAAACTAGTATAGCTAATTCGTAACAATGACCTCCAGGCATCATTTGGTCGAAGGACTGCGATGGAGAGTTATTGGAAGAATAGAGGCAGGACAACGTCAGATAGAAGTGGTCAGATGTCTAAATACAAGTCCTTCTGTGGTTCATAGACTTAAAAAACAAATTCTAACCACACATATGGCTCCCAGGAGGTTCAGCCAAGGATGGCCAGCCACTACGACGACCGCTGATGGCCGATATTGGTTGTTATGCGCCCTAAGGAATAGAACCTCATCTCCGACTCTCCTCCCTTGCTGCAGCCACTGGAAGGTTGGTGTTAATGTCAACCGTGCATAGGAGGCTTAACGAAACGGGTTTGTACGCGAAGCGACAAGCCACTTACGGGCCACTCGCATCACGTTGTAGAAGGGAACGTTTGAGGTGGGCATGTCAACATTTCAACTGGACAGTTGATCAATGAAGGGCTGTTTTCTTTACAGATGTGTCCAGGTTTAGCCTTCAAAGCGATAGTACGCATTATTTGATTTGGAGAGAACGTGGAACCCGTTATCATCCATCAAACATCCGTGAAAGAGATGCCTACGGAGGAGGTAGTTTCTGTATTTGTGGTGGTATCTCTTTGGGCGAAAGCACAGAACACTATTTTTTTCCACGTGGAACCATGAATGTTCAGACCTATAGATATAATATCCTTGTTGCGTATGTGCGGTCTGATGCCGGGTCAATAGGTGATTATTTCTTGCTACAGGACGCGACAACACTAGACCGCTCAAGGTTCCCATCGTGGATGATTATTTCCAGCAGCAAATAATTCAGAGCATGGAGTGGCCAGCTCGATCATCGGGCCTGATTCCTATCGATCTTATTTGGGATGCTTTAAGAACATGTATAGCTTCTCTCATTCTTCTTCTTCAGACCCTTGCCACGTTTGCAACTGCTTTGCAAGAGCAATGGCTCTCACTTTCTACAGAACTGATAGACTGCATAATTGACAGCATCGCACATCGCTGTATGTGTTGTATTGCTTTTAGGGGAGATCATGCTCCATATTGAAGGTAATTTTCCTATACCTAACTGACACGTCTGATTTTTTGCATTTTATACGTATGTTAATTTCTATAACACTATAATTATCTGGTAATTTATTTTCATGTCATTTTATACCTTGCTATGAGTTGTATAGTGCAGGTCAGTTTCATCAAATTCTACACGTAACTTTTTGAGTAATAGTCATCTTTGTGATTTTTCCTTAAGTAATGATAGCCAGGGTATCATGCTCTATGTTGCAATTCAAAATTATCATTTTGTATATATATATATGTCTCATGAAACAGGAATCTTAATTTTTTTCCAGAAGAGAATCAAAGGAGGAGTTCAAAGGCTAAGGTCTAAAACTATTCTTAAATTACTCATTAATGATTTATCCCAAGCATCTTGTAGCATCATGATTAATTGATCATGATGCTACAAGTTCAAATGTTTCATTATTTTGTAATTCACTTTTACTGCATGTGACATCCGTTCATCGTATGAATATACGCGATAAGACTATCCAGTGGTGCAGATATTAGCTAATTAAAATTAACTCATGTAAAAGCAATGTTGCGTTTGCTTTCGGAAACACAATCTAAACACCAACTCAGATCTCCATTGTATATAAGCTATAAAGAAATTCTAAGTACAGGCTTGGTCAAATATTTTGCAATGATTTGGAACCCCTTCAAACCGGTTTCCTTCAGCGCATGACCAAAAATCGTTTCGACAAGCTAATATAGTTTTCTAAATTATGAAGAAATTTGATGCTTTATCGAAAACAAGAGGTATTATTTATCACTAATAATAAAATCATTTTTTTCTCTGTGCTGCACATTTCTGTGTCAAACTCACCCCAAAAAATCACCAGTATTGGCAAAAGGATCAAATTATTCCCGTATGTTCATGCCCCGTCGTATCTCTTGTAATACCATTGTCCACAATGCTATCGATGCAACCATCTTTAAAGCGTACTTATAAAATGATAAGCGTTCTTAGCGTACTTATAAAATGATAAGAACTTCGCAAGAAGAAATGGAATTCTGTAAATATGACCTGAAATTTGATGAATCAATCAAACATTTAAGAAAAGACATTCAGAACATGCAGTTGTAATTACAGCTTTCCCCCACTTAGCGCATTTAATTTTCTACTGTTCGATGTCATTATTATTTATGTATAATAAGAATCACAGGCTTAAGATATAGTGTACTAGAAGCTATCTTCTAGTACTTAGAAGATAGCTTCTAGTACTACTAGATTACTAGAAGATAGCTTCTAGTACACTACACCTCAGGTTAGTAACCGTTGCACATAGTTCCACATCTGATGGTTGTCTGACGTTTGAGCATCCAGATTGTTATCAGAAGCCGAGTAAAAAGATGTTTCTATATCTTGACACTCGAGAATTTAAAAAAAAAAAAAAAAAAAAAAAATACAATCTGTGTGTTTCAACTACATTTTGCAGCCTGCTAACACTAGTTTAATTGGAAATTTTGCATGTTGTTTGTAACTTTTTTCCCATGCTAAACTATGCATAATATATTTATATGCACTGAATCTACATGTTTTCTAATAAATATTAAACGTGCGCATATTATTACATTGAGAATTTTCTTTTTGGCATTGAATCACGTGAGAATTTAACCACTCTGTTGTGAACGGATATTTTTTTTTTGCGTTTCTTTTATAAAGTTTGCTCGCAATAGTTATATGTAAAAAATTAACAGAAATTCTGCGAAAAACGTTATTGTATTTTGAAATTATTTGTGGGTACGTTAGTAATTGTGCGATAATTTTTATTAAACATGTTTAATTGCGTGTGAACGTCACGATGTAGATGTTTCGCTGTCTGCCAATGAAAACAGGTCTTTAGAATTCTGTTATACATCTACGGGGTTTCCCTAAATTATTTTTCAATGGGAGCAGCTGCGTAGTAGGTAGAGTTTTTAGGAGTTATTTTAGTTGTGATATAAAATTTTAATTACTAAGTAAAATTATTTAATGTAAGTTATATTGTGTTTTCATCAAAACACAGTCTTAAGTAGAGTTTTAATTTTTGTTTACGGAATTTTAAATATGTATTTAAGTAACTGTAGATTTTTATAATTACTATATTTGATATAGATTTGTGAATAAGTATGTGCATTATTTATAGCTCATCAGTGTATGCATTATTATTTACAGAATGCTCGTTATTTTTTAGAAATTGATGTACCCATTCTAATCAGATGAGGAAGGTGTAATTTTTTTTTGTTTGTTTGTTAAAGGATGAATGAAATTTCGTCCTTACGGACGAATAAAATTTCGTAATGGTGACAGATGATTTTAGTAGTGATGTTTTGTAATGAAAATTGCTGTTAAAAATTATGTCGTGTTCTTTGTCATTGTGGGTACCCTGTATAGGTAAGTGAATAGTTAAGCGTGTTCCCGAAATGATCGACGTGGTGTGGTAGCCATCTTACCCAAATACGAAATGTTTAGTATATCTGAATCATTGGTATTCCATTGTGAAATGAGACAACAAAGGGGTGGGTTACAAGTATTTTGAAATTTTTCAGGTTGTTAAAGAAATAGGAAGAAGGGGGAAAAAATAGGTATCGGGAAGTACCGAATTAAAATTCGGTTTTGATTATGCTTCGTAATGTCTAACCTTTAATTTGAGGGCAGATGGAATATAATAATTGCCGAGTTTCATTTATCGAAAGGAATTTGTTGATCCTAAAGCAAGACGCTTTTTTTAACTGTTCAAGAATTGCATGATTTTGATAAAATTTCTGGTAAAAATCTATTTTTTAATGAAAAAAAATTAGCAGAATTAAATTTTTAAATGAACAGCCCACTCACTGCACTGCAGTTATCAAATAATTGAAATTTATGTACAAAATCATGTAATCTGTTGCTGAGTTTTAATAATGAAATTCAGATGATAGGAAAGTTTCCTGACTATAGTTTTGCTGACAAGCTGAGTTTTGTTTCTTAAGTATATAAGAGTAACTTTTTTCATCATGTACAGAGAATAATTTATAAAACAGTTTAAAAAACTTCGTGTGTAATGAATTTAATATGGAGAATTAAAGCTGAACTTTTTATTCTAACGTAAGAGATAAGTATCCTATTCTGTTATGATTAGGAAAATATATTCACTGTTAGAAAGTACTGTTTTGGTAGTGAATTAAAGGCAAGGTTTCAAATAATTTAAATTTTGACTACTAAGATTTTACATAAATTAACTTTATTCCCGCTTGAAATTTCATATATAATCATAACTATTTGTAAAAATTATCAGGAAGTTTTTTAACTATTCTAGATTTCCTAAAAATGTGCTCTCTTTTTAAGTGGGCATTTGTCCTGTGGGCTTCTGTCATAGTTTTCTAACATGCTGCTGCCTATTCAGGCAGGGAACCATTTGCATTCCTTTTGTATTGTCCCCAGCTGAGGAGAAAAGGCATTGAAGTTCTTAAAAATGTCATGAATAAGTGGTATTTTCTTGATTTTAATTAAAGATTCTCTCAATTTGTACCTTGACTCCTTTTTTTCCAATATACCTCCAAACCAAAATCAGATATATTAAAAACTAGTATGTATAATGAATATAGAAGCCAGCCTTGTATGCGGAATTTTCCGGCCGTAACGCTGAGAGGGTTAAAGAGAGGATAGCCTTGCTTAATCCCCTTTCTAACCTAGGATACCAAAGAACGGCCTTGGATGGGAAGGGAAGATGGGAGAGAGCCAGGTTGTTGAAAAATAAAGAGAGTTTTGGACATTTTTGATATTTACTAGAAAATAATGTAAAATTACGTGTGCAGGTTTTTAAAAAAAAAGTCTTATTTCTTGAAATATTTTTATCTAAACATTTAATTTCAAATATTTTAAAAATTTTCAATAACTAGAAAATGAAACTTTGCTGAAGATGATTTGAAAATATTTTTTAAACCATTTTGAAGGGATAATTGACTATTTTCCTGGTAGAATTGCGGAGTAGAAAAATAAGCTACTTCTTGGTTGGATAGTGTTTTACAGATTTTTAATGAACTAATTAAACATGTCGAAGCCTGATGGCGCACTGCGCAGCAACACTACAAGTCATGCATACGATCCCTGGGGTGTGCCAAATCAGCCTTTCATTCCTTGAGTGGGTTGATAAAATGAGTATCAAGTTCGCTTGGGGATTAAATACCAGGATTCCTGCAACAAACTGACTGCTTATGCAGGTCATATGTTCATGCACCCTGGAGCCTATGGTCAAGAAATCAGATATGGAGGCATTGCAGGCTATGACCCATTAGGGCTGTTGTGCCACTGAGTTTTTAATTAAACATGTCTTATATCGAAGCAAAACCATTGATCATATGTAACACTATTGAATTACGCTCATGTAATGTCCACACTTTTTTTACTAAAAAGTGTTTTATCATTAAAATGGTTCGGTCATTCAAATGTTGCCTCTTTTTCTCGTGAGTAATTTTGAGTGTACATTTAATTTCAAACACCCAAGTTAGAGTGGAAAAAAATGGCATAAGTAATAAAAATATCAAATTTGAAGCTGTCTAATAGCTATCTAAAATTTAGAAATTCACTTTTTCCCATTCGCATATATGTAATATAAATTGCCCCATATACGTTATCAACACTCGGTGCATGTTAGTTTGCACAGGAGCACAATATAGAGGAGTAAAATTAACCAACATGATGCAATCAAAACTGTAAAAAACAACCTTATATTTAGCGTAGGTAAATATAAGGTTTTTCTTTATGCTTGATCAGACAGCCTGGCTCAGTAAAAGTAGGCGGCCAGTGCAACTCTGATTAAAAATCTAGTTATAACCACATGCAGTGCTGATAAGCACCACGTGTTTCTGTGATTCCTATTTTCTTCTTTCTATGTATTTCTTTCTCCTGATGAGGAGGGACCTTTAGCTGCCCTCGAAATCGATTAAAAAAATTAAAAAAAAAATTTTTTTAATACCTACGCTAAATATAAGGTTGTTTTTTACGGTTTTGATTGTCACATTAGCGTGTTTCTCTTCTTGTCAACATGATGCAATTTTAATATTTACTTTTACACAAATAAACGTTGGTTCTTGCACACATTATTTTTTTTAAAATCTTTTGATGCATTGTATGAAAATCATTTTATGTCGTCATTCGCCATAACCAGCCTTCACTCGCCTTGAATTGCAATGAAGGAATGTCTTTTCGTGCCCCACCAAGCACTCTTATTTGGCACATTTCGCGTGTTACTACGTACCCTTGAGCACACATATTACGAATGGAAGCAACAAATTTTTTTTAAAAGTTTGAAAGTATTTCGATCATGCTATTTGCTCCAATTGTGCCTACGCTTTTCGTCCCCTTCTCCTACTCTTGCTGCTCTGTGAATTTCAGTTTAAAAGCAGTTGTATAGCTTCGGTATTTTCCCATTTCAAGCACACTAATTGCTAACTACCACAAATTCCAAATGATACTCTGAATGAAAAGAGAAAGCTTGAATTATGTGAATGCTCCAAGGACGAAGGAGGGGAAAGGAATTTCATTAAAAAAACAGTATTTCCTGAAAGCCAATGTAGTGAAAACCTGTTTGGTGTGTCTGCGGAGTGTATTGCTGGGCTGATGTTGTAACTGAATAACGGTTGCACCAGAATGCAAGGAAAGTCTTTCCTTGTTCTAAATGTTCTAAAGTAAATTCTTTTGTTTTGGGGGTGTGAGTCACTTTTTTTTTTTCTTACATAAATTTTATCTGTAAAGTTGGGGTGCGAACATTACACGAGAGTGTATGGTATTTCTAATAAATTGAATTATATATTAAAATTTACGCAGTAGTATGTCTGTGTGCTTTAAATTGGATTTAAACAGTGAAAGATTTAGAATTCAAGAAACGAGGATTTAAGATCAAAGCTTTCAAATTATAAGCCCAGTGTTGTAAGAAAAGTAATCATTCATATTGAAAATTTTAATTCAATAAAAAAAGTTAACTGTAAATCCATTTTACAAAATATATATTTCCATGTTTATTTATGTATGAAAACTTTTAGTCACAAACTAATTTCACTGGAATTTAGTTTCTAAAAATTATTATGGCTGCAACCAAGAGGTCATTGAGAAGGAAAATTGTATTAAATGCTTTAAAATATACAATAAAAATGGAAAAGAACTCATTTTCGCTTTATTCTAAAGAGGAAAATTGAGATTGTACAGCGGAAGTCCAGAAATCGTGATGCTTGGGATCAGAGGTTATGCTGATTTCAGGAGAGTAAAGATAAACTAAAAGTTCTTAAGTTATTCTAAAACTAAGTAAAATAATAGTCAGATAGATATATTAGAAACTAAATAAATAAACTAAAAGTGTAAAATAAGGCATGTTAGACACGTTATACATTGTTGCAGTAATATACATATATATTTTTACATTAATTTATTATATGCATTAAATTACTATAATATATTGATATTTATTATATTATTTTGTGATTACAGGGTTATTTAAAAGCATTAAAGACATACAAAAATAAGGGATATTAATAAAGCATGAAATATTTCATTTTGTTCACATTTTTCTGGCAGAGGATTTTTTTTAAACGTTAGGGTGCTTCAGAGTAAGTTTTTTATTTTTTAAAAATGTCTATAGAGTCATAATCTCTTACTCTGTGACACAACTCTGTTCTAAACGTTTTAGGTATTTTCACCATATTCAAACCCTCATTAAGATATTTTCTCACTCTTATCAAATTTACTATCCTGTCTGTGTCGGAATTGTTTTCTTTCTGTGGTAAGTTCAACGATTTCTTCATTGGTTGTCTGAAATGCCAGTGTTGACTCATTCTGAACACATCATCCATTCAATGATATCTACTAGCAAAGCCTCCTCATTTATTCTTTCTTTCGAATATAAAAGCAGTCCTCTTGCTTTAACCCTTAATTTGCTGTTGTCAATCTCGGTTTCAGTGAATGGCGAAGACTGCGATGCATTATGCCAGGCATTTGTTAATGTTTGGGAAACAGAATTCCGTGATCCAGCTAGCAAATAAATGCAGTCTTTGATAGTGAATTTTTATAATCACAAAGTGAAATATAATGGTCGCTTGAAAGAATTTTTTCTGATATATAATAGCATTTAAGACTGTATTATGTCCTGGTCTATAGATTTGGTCAATGATGTAGTATTTGGAGACAAAAAGGGGCCGCAACATTATCGCATGTTAAAATGGTTGCGTGTGGATGTGCGGAGCAGTTATCTAATAATACACTACAAAATCCAAAATTCGGACTCGTCGGCACTTTGGTGATTCTGGATTTGAGATTTATCCGGGTGTTAGATCATCAGTTTAAATCTAGTAAGATGGCATATAGAAATTATAAAATTAAAAATGTGAAATCATGGTTTATGAAGTAACGAAATAATGATTTAAAGGGTATCAAAATTTACAAAAAAAAGGGCTTAATATTTGTTTACCTTATTCCTTTCAATGCAAGTTGCTTTGTTTTTTTGTGCTAATACTTTCTCTTTAATTCTGTGAACAGACATAATATCTTGTTCCTGTAAGTGCTGTGTTGAGATTTCCAACTAACTTGTCAATCTCTTGAACCATACTACAGATTGTGCCATTCGTTGATTGATTGAAAAGCATTGTCATCACAATAAAAAACTATCTTCATTTATTACCGCTTCACCACATATCTTTACAAAATCCTTTAATTAGAAAATTTCACCTTTTGTATTGTGATGTCCGAAAACCTTTAAAATGCATGGCTATCATCGTCAAATTTAGCTATCGTTCACTATACATATTTGGCTATGCATCATTAGCTTGCCGGCTAACGACAAGTTGTTCCGCTAAATTTTATTTTGTTTCTATCATGCACTGGGACAGTTAGGCTTGAATTGTATTTATTATACTTATGTCTATTTCTTGCACATGTTTAAGAGTTCTGAATAAATAAATTCCCACATATATAGAGGGCCGGCGTTAGATATCTCATCACCTGATGCAGTCTCTGTGGGTCCTAAATTCTGCGACCTGGTGCCGCCTTGCGAGCGCTGGTTCTAGGTTTATGTGAATAACAGATCAGTTATTTTAAATTCAAATAACCTAAATGTAATTTTTGAGTCTGAGAGTATTATCAACAAAAGCTAATTTTAGCAAATGGAAAGAAATTTTTGTTAAAATTGTTCCTCATCAACATGTTGTACCGCATTTAACTTAAATCTGTAATCATCGCCAAGCGTAATGTCCATTTAAAATGTTACCATACTCTTTTGTTATTCAATTACTAGCATAAAAAAATTGTTTTGGCATTGCTACATGAGTCATTATTCAAGTTGACATGTGTTGATAAACATGCTGTGATGAAAAGGAAAGTATAATAAACAGTGATTTGCTAGATTACTGTCAAATTAATGATACATCTATGTGGAATGTTTCTGTTTTGAGATGTGTGCCAAGCAGATACGCAGCAATGCTAAAAGGATTTTTTCTTCAATAACTACAAATTTATGCTAAAATGATTTTTTCTTCAATAACGAGGTATTTTATTTAGTGTCGGAAGTGAAATTAAGAATCTGGACTCTCCAGATGTTTTATCATGCGTGGTGGAGAGGGGGAATCGCATGCGTAAAGCCTACCAGTTGGTGTTTTGAGGTCCGGATTTTAGATCATTTCGAATAATGGATATTAGGACTTTAGTAAAATCTTGCAGTTTGATGGTAACCTAACACTGTTACGATGCCTTCTAGCCTCTTTAACAAAATGCTCCATGACCACAAGTTGTTTCGTGAACCAGAAATTTTTTTCCTGTAAAATTGCAGGTAAGGATTTTATTCCTTTCAGATCTCTGGAATTGGTGCACTTTCTTTGCTTGTCACAAATGTCTTTCTTGGCAGACATCTCCAAAAAGTCCAGTCTTCTTTATATTAAAAACCTGTTCTGAGTTAACATTTTCTTCCTCTGCAGCATCTTATCTACTGAAAGGTTTTTCTTGCATACTTTCAGATAACATGTATTGTGTGTGCCTAAATCTGTTCAGGCAATCACTGCTGAAATTGCATGGCTCTTCTATTTTTACGTAAGCATGAATCTGGTTTCCCTTTTCTTGGAAGCGATTCTGAAATCGGTATCCCATCACTCCGCCCTTGCTGGAACCACACGTGCATGTAGATTTCACCTCATGCAAAGATTTCTGGTGTTGTAATTAATGTTGGTGTAAAATTTCAACAGCTTTTCTTTATTTTTCCATATATGATACATGGTCCGTGTTGCAATTCCATACGATTCTATTATAAACCGAGAAGTAGTACTACTTGCCTCCGTGTTTTGCAGAATTTCCACATCATTGCAAGCAGTAAAATCAGGAATACGTTTTCTTATCTGTCGTATTAAAATGCGCTGAAATTGAAAATATTTTTAATTTATCCGCAAAATATTTGGATAAAAAAACAAAACAGCAGCATTTAACAATCTCGTGAAATAACAAAGCTTGGAAAATAACATGAATCGTGAACTTGAATGAATCATCTGCTTTTTTACCTGTATGCAGATTGGAGGGGAAAAACATTTTACCATGAAGTCAATAATTTTGTATTTTCGTTATGACTAATTATTGGATAATTGTGACATCGTTATTTGACAAGTATTTTTTCTTCAGCAATTTGTTCTCCACAATGCAGTTTCCGGACCCTTATATATTTCCGAACCCTGTATATTTTGAGAGGCAATGCAGATTTCAGGTTGGCGGATTTTTGGTATTTGGCTGTATTTATAGAACGAATTTCTTTTTTAATCACGACAAGAAAGCACACATTTTCTGCAAGATCATCCAGAAGGTCATGAATGAACAAATAGTTTCATAATTTCACAAAGGTCATTAAGAGCATAGGGTAAGGATATTGTCTGATTTCAATTTCTTAATAAAAGAAGTTAATGAAAATAATTTTAAAATGCTCCGAGAAAAGACTATCTTTAAAAATCTTAAGAGTTCAAGAAAATTGATTTTCGAGAAAGATGAATATCGGTTTGTGATATATTTGTAGTATATATTTTAAATGCAAACATCTCAAATGTTCAGGTAATTGATTCCGAAAAAAACCACTTGAAAATTATCATGGATATTTCGAAAGTAACTGCCCCTATCATGAAAGTCTCACTTGTGATGAAGTGACAAACAATTAAACACTTGTAGCTAGGCAAATGTTTTGTTACTGCTCAAAAGACTAGTTGTATACTTGTCCTCTATGAAGGCATTCCTCAATTTAAAAAGGTAGCTTTCTTGCACTTTTGACTAACAATATAACTTTTTGAATAACTGCAAAGTTTGAACATAAATGAATAGAACTTTTTTAACAGATTAGTGCATAATATTTTGCTGGTTAGTATTTTTTTGTGTGGGAACTAGTAAAATTTTATTTTATCAAAACTATCCCATACATATACTTTCAAATTATTCTGAAAAACTAACTGGAGGAATGCATCGCAGATGAGCATTCAAGTCGATAAATCAGTTTTAGTGTGAAGATATTACAGTCAAAAGTCTTTAACTCGCGAAGACGCTCGCTACTTTTAGCTACGCGAGGAAGCACGTCGGGCTTTGTAGGCTCAAAGCGTTTTTCTCAACAAAACAAGAATAAAATTGCTTGCGTAATTGAAGAAAAAGATCTAAATAATAAAAACAGTGTATAAAATATAAAAATATACTTTTAATTTATTAAGTCTAATAAAATTGTATTTTAAAACAATTTTAAGACTGAAATTATTTATCATTAACAACAAAAATTAAACTGATTTCTTTTTGAGCGCAGATGAAATTTAGTACTAATTTATGCAATATTAAATTTTTACAGCAATAATTTCAAAATAAAACTTTCATTTCACTTTTTTTTTTTTTTTTTTGCAAATAATCGTGCTGTGTTTACCGCAAATATTTTTCTCACCCATGGTGCAGCAAATTTGTGATTTTCGGTCTGTTACGCCAAGACTGTAAACTCTTTTGCAGTTTTCAACGAACTTTTCGGAGGCATATGTTATTGGAGCCAGTTTATTTATTTCCCTTCTAGAAAAGCGATCTCTTATGTCATCAAATCTTGAACATCTCATCTCTACATATAATAAAACAAAGAGTCTTGTCTCTCTCTCTTTCGTTCGCACTGCGCGTAAGCTAATAGACCCACGGCTACGAAATTTGGTACATAGGTGCATTTAGACGAGAGCCAGTGCACCTCAAAGCGATTTTTTTCAAAATTTGGATTAAAATTTTTTTTTTATTTTATGTTTTGTGACGAAATCATGTCATTTTGAGACATAATGGGCTATAGGAAGGTGAGATTTTACTCTACACACTTTGATTTCACATCGTCATGAAACGCTAGTTACTCTTAAAACAGCAACAAACTAACTAAGTACAATAATAATTGAGAGGTTTTCCTCTTTTTTAAAAGATTTTAAATTGTGCTCGAAAATTTTCTCGAAATCAAAAAGATATTTATTTTATTAAATGTTAAATGCACGTGCACTTGTATTTTTAATTTTCTGTATTTTTTCCTGTAAAATTAACCACGCGCTACTCTGCATGGGGGAATAAAACAATTTAATTTATAATTTAACTAACATTAGCTATTTAAATATGAAATCCGTAACACTGCCTCCTTCCCGAGGACTGCACGTTCCGAGGGCAGTACAATCCCTGGACAGGAAGCAAAACCTATAACTATGGCATAAATGCAATAATAAGCATTGCATTACAATAACAACCAACATGAACAATAAATGCAATAACTAAAACAAATCAAATGTTATCATATAAATACAAATCAAATACAAAATACACATTTAGAAACAAAAAGGACCATGTTCTTACATTATTTACAATTATTTACACTACGTACTATGACCATAGTAATGAGCTAACCTGTTGTAATGAACGACTTTAGGTTTAGAGTTCGAACCATGAAGTCATTCAACCCGTTTAGGACTGTGTATGGACAATCCCAAGGTGACTGTAATTTAGGCCTGAGTCTTTTTCGTCGAATCGCGTTCCACAACCACACCTTGTCTCTTTCCTACAATTGATGTCCAATAGCTGTCGTGTCATATCTCGTCCTCACCTTCTCCGTTGCAGAGTTGACTCACTTTCGTGAGGAATGGTGCATCACTTTAAATCGGGACTGGACATCTTGGATATGTTCTTTAGGCGATGAAGGCGCATCCGTATGGCGACCAAACAGACAGTCACAAGGCAGTCGAAGGTCTCGACCCAAGAACATCTGAGATGGAGAATAGCCTTTAGTCTGGTGTTTCTTTCCGACCGTAGTATGATTTTGGCAGCTTACTGAATAGGGTCTTTCACATGAGACGTCAGTGTTTCCAGGCGATGACTCCTTTTGAAGATGGATCGTCATGTCCTCAGATGCTGAGAACAGCTTATTATTTTTGAAGTCTAAGGAAAAATTGTATTTCCTTAAAAAGCCCAGTCCGAGTATGCATGGATCTGTAATATCCGCCACATATGCCGTGTGATGGTAGGCATCATTTCCAAACATACGTTCACGTTTAACTTCCCAGCTATGTCGATCTTATGACCAGATGCAGTCTGAAGGGTAACACAGGATGGCGTCCAAATAAGTTTATCTTTAAACTGTTCAGTTAAATCTTTCCAAATGATGGTAACATTAGCTCCTGTGTCAATGATCATATTGCAAGGAACTCCATCGACATGCCCTTTGATGAACAGTCCGTTACTGTTGCCACTCAATGTAGAAATCTTGAGTGCTTTAAAACAAGGTTTTTCCTTATCTGGCAACCTCCGTTCCTTGATATGGTCATTAATTTGTTTCTTGCGTCGTTGCTGAGAAATGGTCTCAATTTTCGTACCCTGAGGTGTTCTGCAGTTCTTTTGTACGTGGCCTTCAGCTCAACAGTTCCAGCACTTTAGTTTCTTGTCAATCCTTTTCCTTCCCATGGCATTTAATTGTCTGTTTAACTCGCCTCTTTTATTTTTCGTACTTTGGGGTGTTCTGCAGTTCTTTCGCATGTGGCCTTCAACACCGCAGTTCCAGCACTTTAGGGTTGGTTTCTTCTCACCAGTATTCCGTGCCCTGGGGTGTTCTGCAGTGCCGTTGTATGTGCCTTTCAATACCACATTTCCAACACATTAGAGCCAGTTACTTCTACTCTGTATCAAAGCATTGATTTCTCTGGCTAAATCATCTAAACGAGCCATCAGTTGATCCACTGGCGTGTGGACTCGCACAGCTCTGACTGCGTAGCGATCTCTAAGAGTTGCTTGCTGGGCTGTGTCGAACTCGTGTACAACAGAGTGCTTTTTATGTCCTTCACATCCGCCATTAGCAGTGCTTTCTGTATTTCAGAATCTTGGGTGCCATCAATGAAGTGTTGCAGGGACAAAATTTCCTTTGTTTCTGTCGGGTACTCCGAAAAGGCATGATGTGACAACCTTTTAACATCCGTGGCGAGCTCCTGAAGTGTTTCGGTGGGCTTCTGTTGGCGGGATTTTAGTTGAAGCCTGCTGTAGTCTTTTAAACACTTTTCCCCAAAGCGGCGGATAGAGCTTCAAAATTTAGTCTTTGATTTTCGGAAAGCGTCTGCTCTCAGAGAAGCGGCGAGATGACAGGCCTTAGCTTGGGAATGCCATCCATTCGCTTCTGCCACTATAGAAAATTGTATTTTATACACTTGCCAAGAGGTCTTGCCATCATATTTAGATAACTTCAAAGAGGAACAAGCAGGCATGGGTAAAATTTTAAACTATCAGAATTGCTCCCTGCCATCGCTACGATCTTCTTTAAAGTATCGATTTCTTTGGCAACCACAAAAATCTTGTCAGCAGTTTCTTGTTGGACGGTAGAAACCCTTTCTTCAATTTCTCCAACTCTGTTTTCAACCGTGTCAATTCTGTCTTCTATAGCTTCGAATTTGTTTTCTATTATGCATGTGATTTCTCTTTTAATTTCCTCTTGGCCTACTTTCATTTCTGCTTTAACAGCTTTCATCTTTTCTTGATTCGCTTTCATTTCTGCATTAACAGATTCTTGGCCCAATTTCATCTCTTCCTGGCCAGCATCTATCTTTTCTTTCATTTCTTCTTTAAACGAGGCAAAGGCTGATATCAACTGCCTTAATTGCTCTTCCATCGCTCTTGTTGTTCAAAAATTGTTCTGTGCGTACGGGTTTGTTTGGAATTTGAATGCACAAGTCCGATGAAAAATGAATAAGATTTATTATTATCACAAATAAATAAAACACACAATACTTCAATTTCCTTAGGTATTCGTACAGTATCTCACAGTACAGTCAAAAGTCGTTAATCCGGACTCGTCGGGACTTCGGCGATAGATCATTCCGGATTATGGGTGTCCGAATTAACGACTTTTGACTGTCATTATCTTTTACTACTCAAACGTTCAACAGAACTTAATTAAAAACAGCTAGAGAAAGGTAATCCGCAAATTCGCTACAGTCAAGAGCAGTTTTCTAAACAAACTCTTAAAACTACAACAAACTAACTACAATAATAATTGAGAGGTTTTTCTCCTTTTTTTATAAGATTTTAAATCACGAGAATTTTCAATTAATGCTAACATTTGTATCGTATTTGAAGGCTATGTTCACTTTTAATTTGTATATTTGTTCTAATCATATTTTGAAATTTTTCACAATTTTAAGCCATTAAATATGTAAAATTTTATTATTAATAAGAACTTTCTTTTACAGGTGTAATTGCATTTCTTGGGGGAAAAAGAAAATGAGCATGGCTTTAGCTTTAAGTTCACCATCTGTCAATTTTCCCAAGCCTTCTTTAGAGCCAGATTGTGTTAAATTGAGCAGTATTTCCCAGTCTTTTGATGTTCCCGATGAACCAAAGAGCGTACAAAATAAGGCTGACCCATCTGAACAGAAGATATTTGAATCCATGAAGTATGAAATTAACCGCTTAAATTCCTTCAGAGGTAAATGGCCAAAGGATTTCATAAAACCAGAAGATTTGGCAGAAGCTGGCTTTTTTTATTTGCAATCAGAAGACAGAGTACAGTGTCCGTTTTGCTACGTCATAGTTTTTAACTGGGGACGAGGTGACAGACCTTTGAAAGAACATTTAAGACAGTCTCCAGCATGCCCTTTTCTTTTGAGTAGCAGTGTTGGAAATGTGCCACTTAGTCGTCATGTGTCAGCTCCTCTTACACTTTCATCAGAGAAATCAGGCTATTCTTCTCGAACTACATCTGCTGCTTATAAGCCCAAGCATCCAGCAATGGCAGATATAAAAAGGCGTCTCCTCACTTATAAAGGTTGGCCTTTAACGATGTTAACTCCTCAACAGCTTTCAGAGTGTGGTCTTTTTTATACAGGTATATAATATTAAAATTTAATTTATTGGAGAAAATAAATATTTGTGTCCTGTGAGCATTGTAATGTTTTAATTTTCTAAAATATCCATAATCTGCAAGTAGAAATATTGTTGCTAGAGTTACAAAAGCCTATAGGTTAAATTTTTCATTTTTGATATCTTTCTCAAGGTTCCATCATTTTTTTCTAGAAAAGTTCATCGACATTTCTCAATCATTTTTTATTAGAAGTCTAAATTGCAGTTTGGTGGCAGTATAAATGTGATATAACGAATTTGGTTTTATATAATGCGAATCTTTAATAAGCCAGTTCAATTTTTGGTACTACGTAAATACAACTATTTATGTATATCTATGTAGTTAAAATATAACTATTTATATGTAATACTACTTTTTATAAAAGACAAGTTTGATACCCGTTTTCTGCAGAAAAAAAAAGTGTATTTTTTAATGTTATATGCATCATTGGACTGATTTCTAAGCTTTGAGCAAGAACAGCAGTGTGCACAATAAATGCATCACCACTTTAGATACGTATTTTAACAAATTGATATAGCATCAACTTTGCAAAGGTGATTGTTTTATTTCAGATGCTATTGGAGATATTGGCCACTGAAATGATTCACAAGTTTTAATAAATTTGTTGATTATTTTGAAGATCATATTAAATTTTTTATGTGCTATATCTGTAACATGTATCTATTTATCTAAAGAATTATCTGTTCCTTCTACTGGCATTTAGATTATCTTGAAGGTCATATGTGCTGTATCCGGAACTTGTATTTATCAGTAGAGAATTAATTGATCTGTTGGCACAGGTTTGGTGAGATTTTGGACACCTTTCGTGATGGGAAAAAATTCTGGATGTATCTTAAAAGAATTGGGATTAAACTTCTGTCTCTCTGTATTCAGTTTAAGCTTGTGAAGTAGAAAGAAGAGGCTTTTCTTGGAAATTTTAGAGGAGGTAGGAATGCAAAGCTTTTGTTTGTGGTGATCTATGCACCACTTCCAGATCTGTCACATAAGACAAAAAGAAGTGATACGAGTCTATGTGTTGATTGAGCCATGTCTCTTTCATCACTATTTGCCTCCATAGATGCTGCATTCATGCTTGCTTAACTCTGCTTATTATTTTCAGTATGAAATTTATGTGCTCTCTTTTGGGGAGGAGATTCCTGAAAAGAGACCTGTATATTGATTGCCCTTGAAGTTGAAAATTACATTCAAAATCTATGCGAGACTTTGGGTTTCTTTTTTAACCAATACTATTACGTTGGCATATTTCTGTTCATGTAATCTCATATGTGAGAAGGTGAAGAAAATGAAATGTATGTTGCATTGGTGCACTCATTTGATCAGTGTTTGTTAATGTTTAACAGTGTTTTTACTTAAAACATCGTGGAAGTTTTAATTGATTTTTATGAGTTAATTTTCTATGTCAAGTTTACTGTTCAGTGTTGTATAAAGTTTAAGTTTTGTTGTAAAATGAATATAACCTTCATTTAAATTTAATATTTATGTATTAATTTCATTTAATGTGTAACTTATTTTCAACTTCTTATTTTTTCCCAGTTTTATTCCCATGGAATTCATAACTTGGGGGCTTGCTAGTATTTGTCTAAAAATGAATCTCCTAAAATACTATAAGCCAATACTCCTAAATACTCCTAAAATACTATAATGTATTACAAAAACAGCAATACGTTTATTAAGGGATAATAAGAATACTTTTAATGAGAAATTTGAGTTTGATGTTTTTGATAATTTCATTTGGTCATAAAAATGACAATGCTACTCTTCATAACTTTTTTGTTGTTGTTGTTGTTTTATGTTGGTTAATACTGAATATGCGAATTCACACAAATATGATGTAAAAAACTGTAATAATATTTTTAAAGCGTTTTTGGCCGTCATGGGTCTGTTGAGAGAGCATCAGTGTCACTTTGCAGTTTGTTCGCATATCTTGCAATGACTTCCAAGCTGATGAACTAATTTTGAATGAATATTAGGTTTTTATACTGTTTCTTTGAAAGAAAAATTTTGAGTATTTTTGAGGGCCAGACCATTTGGCACGTGAAAAAGAGCGAGTCCTAAACTTAGGTGGCTTGACTGTTTGGGAAACAGACTTAAGAATTTTAAAAATTGGCATGTCCATGGCCTGGGATAGAAGAGCTTGGAATTCGATGTTGAGGAATGCAAGTGCCCATTCTGGGCTGTCTGGCCATTAAAAAGAAGATACTGTTTCACTTTGTATGCTTTGCATTTATTTAAAAATTTAATACAAATTTAAAAGAAAATAAACCTCTGGGAAACATCTAAGCCAGTTATTCTTAACCTTTTTTTGTCGTGGCACACTTTTAACGTATTTCAAAATTTGGTGGCACAAAGAAAAAGATAATTAAAATTTGTTAACTTACCTAATAATACACTGTGTAAAATAGCTAATGATAATAATTTTAAATGTAAAATAAAATAATAATGTATTACAAAAACAGCAGTACGTTTATTAAGGGATAATAAGAATACTTTTAATGAGAAATTTGAGTTTGATGTTTTTGATAATTTCATTTGGTCATAAAAATGACAATGCTACTCTTCATAATCTTTTTTTTTTTTTTTTTGTTTTTGTTTTGTTGTTGTTTTATGTTGGTTAATACTGAATATCCGAATTCACACAAATATGATGTAGAAAACTGTAATAATATTTTTAAAGCGTTTTTGGCCGTCATGGGTAATTACATCTAATGTTAATCCAAAATGAATTGATTCTTCCGAATATTTTAAAATTAGTTCTTCCTCTTCGTTCAAAGTTAATTCAAACACGGAAATATTCAGCACCAAAATTGGTGCACTTCTTAATCTCTAAAAAATTTAATTTGCCAGTTCTCATGTGTACCGTATACTAGAATAAAACCCGTTGTAATTTTTACTACATACATTTTTAAAATTTGGTGGCACACTTTTAAGAATTTGGCAGTGCAGAAAAGTGTCGCGGCGCAATGGTTGAGAATCGCTGATCTAAGTTGTAAAATTAGACAAAAAAGCAATTTTATATTGGCATAGATTTTACATGTATGTTATTTAAAAGAAATTATTATTTAGACATGTTGCATAGAATTTCCTAAATATTGCAATTTTTAAACAGGAGTTTCAGATCTTGTAACATGTTATTTCTGTGGAGGATCTTTGGGAAACTGGGATTTGGAAGATGATCCTTGGGTTGAGCATACCAAATTCTTTCCTGACTGTGCATTCCTTGCTCTTTCCAAGAATCAATCTCGAAGGCCTGAAAAAGTAAATCAGAGGTCATGCAATTTGCAGGTAAGTTTGAAATGTTTGTTTTTATTTTATTTATTTTTTATCAGATTAGCTTTTGTTATTTATTTGAAGTAAAAAAATTTCATTTTAGAAATTGAGTATGCCTGTGCCAAAAAATCCTGTTGTAAGACATCTGCCCAGAGGTCTTTTAAATAATGAAGTTGTCTGTGAAGCTATGAAGATTTTTCCCGAATCTTTGGTTCAGAAAGTTGTCTTTGAACACTTCAGTACAGAAGGACAAAACTTTACTTCTTTACATGAGTTATGTGAAGCTATTCTAGCATATGATGAAAATAAAAAGTAAGTGTGTTTACATCGATAGGGCTATATTGAATGCTTTAAAGAATGTGAATACGTAATGCACTTTTTAATATAAAATCTAAATATTTAAAATGCTGTAGTAGAGAATTAATTTTGTTATGTAATTGTATTAATGATGTATAATTTTATAAATGTACAGTAAAAGTCTGATTACCCAGTATTCAACCAACTAGGAATATTGCCCACTTGAAAAATTAAGTAAATGAGTTTTGTAATGTCTTAATAGAACTTGTTTTATTGTTAGCACATATATGCCAAAGTATGATTTAGTACCAGTAATGGATAAGCATGTTATTGCAGCACAGCAGTAAGAATTTCACCTCAATTTCGCACCAGTAATAGATAAGCATGTTATTGCATTTGCCTTGATTTTATCTGAACCAAATTAATTCTTGATAAACTTGTAAAGACAACTTGGGTGAAGTGCAGAATGGTCCAGTGCTTTTTACAAGAGTAAGAAGAATAGGATTTTGACTTTTTAAGTGAAAATACATCGATGTGTACATGGAAAAAGTCAAGGGAGTGCCAGGGTTCGTAGCTGTCCTTACAAGTCTTTATATTTGAAAATAAAATATAAAGGCTCATATAGGTTGCTTACTTTTTCTCTAAAGCACTTAGTTTTTTGTTTTTAGTGCTATTTTTTTTAACGCACACACATTTTTCCCCCGTAACAAAGCCGAAACTAAATAAACAACTTCCTTTTATGGAACATCAGATGGTGAATCATACTCCCAGAAATAGCTTTTCGCTCCTTCTTTGCATTAATGTAACCTTTGGTACCTGTGAGTACAGACAGGTCAAATTCTGTTGGTCAAAGAATTGCGAAAGCAGTAAAAAATTCCCGTACATTACGTATTCTTTTCCTTCCATCCAATACTACACATGTTTGAAATTCTATCAAGATTTTAATAATTTACATTCTCGTTCCGTGTGATCAGTTCATATTCTCATTTATTATGATTGCTATGCTTATATTATGAGCATATGTATGAATATTTATAACAATATATTTGCAGTAACTGCTGAAGTATAGATAAACTTAAAAAGTGGGTGTGTTTTAACACATTATTTTTCAAAGGTGTAATATTCGGAATGCCATAAATAAAGTGAATGTAATTGAATAGTCAAAGTAATTTAATTTTTTTTTGCCAGTGCATGATACAGTACAGAAGTTGGGGGGGGGGTCTCCCCTTTTTCCGCAAAATCTCGAATATTGAAACAATTACAGTTTGCAGCAAAGCAAGCAACAAACATTTATTGTCCTTTTCAAAATCTGTATTGAATAAGACTGGAAGTTCTGCGGTCTGCCAACTCAAGCGAAGAATTGATTCCTTGTGGAAATTTAACACAATCTTTTCAAAATTATAATGGAAAAACACCCCAAATTGGTAAGTCTTTCTCAATCAGTCAGAGTATTGCAGTGTGATGGCCTTCTCAATGATAAATATGCCACATGGATGCATGATGGTGAAAACAGGATGAAGCAAAGGGATGTTTTCCTTTATTTAGTTATTTATTATGCGAATACCGGCAACTGTTGATTCCTATTGCATAATGTCATGTGCAATAACGTTATTTTTCAGTTTCATGGGACTGTTTTTATATGATGCACATGTCAAAATCATTATTTATCTGAAAAATCTGAAGAACGGCTACAATGAATAGAAAAATGTTAAACGTGATGTATAAGCTTATTAAAATTTTGAAATTAACATAAAGTATTTGATTTAGCACAATTATTTAAAGACAAATTGATGAATTTCACATGCATGCTGTTTTGGAACTAAGAGCAAATGCAGTATATCGGCTCTTAGTTTCAAAGCAAGCATTTAGCGTTTTAGTTAATTTTGTGATCTTTGCAAGGTAATCCTCATATCAATCAGTAAGCTAATATAGTCAAAAGTGGACTCTTCGGGACTTCAGCGATTCCGGATTATAGATCATCAGTTTAAATCTGGTAAGATGGCATGCAGAAATTATAAAATAAAAAATATGAAACCGTAATTTATACCGTCCGTTATACATTAAACGTGCATGCGTAAAGGTGTTATGCGCATGCGCAGAAAGTTTGTACCTTTGAGATCCGGATTAAAGACTTTTGACTGCACTTATTTTTTATAACATTTCCATTTATTTATAATATCTGTAAATTTACTGTTTTATATTTAATGCATGGTTATTATGTAACTTCTAGAATTATGTATTAAAGAGCATAGTATGCCAATTTAGAATTTGTCAGTAAAATTTAACCATAGATTGATGTTGGTTTCACAGAATAATCTGACCCAAGTCTTTTTTCTATTTTATATAGAACTGTCCCGGCAATATCTTGTTCTTCACAAGCAATTTGTTCTGACAGCAAGATTTTAGAGAATGGTAATTGATTTCATTTAAATGTATTCTTGTAGTGCAGTTTTTAAAAATTTTCTGTTTGAAGTAAGGTTGGAATTTTTTATATTCAATTAACTAGTTGTTATCATATATTAAATTCTTTTAAACTTTCCTGAATTTCTTATGAAAACCTTAAAATTTTAATTGCATAGTATTTAGGTTAGAAATTTAGAAAACAACCATGATTCTTAATTAAAAAATACTTAAATTTAAAAAATTCTCAGTTTTTCTCTAGTTTTTTATATTCTTTACGAAACCTTAAAAAAATCATTGCTCATATATTATAATCAATGAATTCTTTTATTCTTTTCTAGGGGTAAATGAAGTAAAGGATGTGTTGTTATGTAAAATTTGCATGGACTCTGAAAAACAAGTAGTATTCATTCCTTGTGGGCATTTGATCTCCTGTGAAAAATGTGCTCAAGCACTTGACAACTGTGCAGTTTGTCGGAAGCCCATAACAAATAGAGTGCGAACTTATTTGAGCTGATTTCTTTTGAATATAATTACAAAACAAAAATTGCTACATGTACTGTGATATTATGAACTTTAATTTAAATCATCCAGAGTAGTTGATTTCAAGGTAAGAGCTATTCTAGGAAATAAATTGGTTTAAAAAAATGGGATGAACCTTAAAAGTAACAGCAGTTACTACTTTACAAAGCGGTCTATGCTTATAGTGCTGCTTGTTTAAAGTTTTGGACTTGAGCTTGTAATGCATTGCCGTATTCTTGTGTGTATAAGCTGGAACCGTAGTTTTTTTTTAACCTCCAGTTGAAAAGAAGAGAAGGGGTGTAGTGTAGCAGGCCTCCCCGTGGCACACCCCGGGTAATGCTAAATCTGCTACAGTATTCAGAATTTAGTGTTTTTTAATCGTAGGCAGAATCTCTTATTCTTTTATGTGCTTCCCAGTAATGCTCGTTTCTGCACTCTTTTCGAAGATCTATTCATTCAGTGCCACGTGTGGTGTGTGCCCGAAATGGGCACACCCACAGAATTAAAATGAAAGAAATTTTGTGCTATCATCACAAAATGTTCCCTGTGTACTCATCTGGGCCTGATTAGACTGCCTACTTTTTTTTTTTTTTTTTTTTTTTTTTTTTTTTGTCAAAATTCCAATTTTAAAAGGTAGCATGCTGGAAAGGGTTAAAGCAATTTGTGAACCTATTGACTAGGTGTATTTGCTATATATTCAGAAAATATAAGCACAGTTTTTTTTTTGGGGGGGAAGAGGGTTACGTTTGAATGCGTTGTCGAGAAACAGATGGTAACTCATCTGTGCATACATAAGAAACAAGCTGTTTAATGATCTGATTTTTCATAACTGCAATCTATATCTAATCTAGTATGGGGGTTTTCATAGTAAAATACTCATTATGCCTACTATTTTCAGTCTTGTCATTTGGATGTTGAATGGAGCTATGGTTGTCCCTCAAAATCTAGACATCTCTATTAAGATCAGTAGTCTCATTAAATTCAAGGGCTTTATTGACAGCTTTCAACTCTGACTTAAAAACCAAGCTAGGTCCTGGTTCTCCCCAAAGTGTTTCTGCGGTGCCTGATTTTGCGAGATGTTATTGGAAAGCATGGGGAACCTAGCACTTTGTAGGGCCCCCAAGGCCTGAATGCATAATTTAAATATGCTCAGCTAAAGTATAGGAGACAGACAGTTATATTTTATACTTTGCAGCCTCAATGTTCTTGGTTCTGCTGCATTTATTTTTCGTTACCACCTTTTGTAAATAGTTTGCGTTGTATAGATAATGAATAATTGCTGATTTCGTATTCTGTGTTATTTTCGTGGCTGTTCATATCTTTTGGAAGCAGATTCTTTCCTCGAGCCTGAACTGTGCCAACGTATATTCATTCGCCCAGACTATTAAAGAACTTTTTACATATGTAGATATTTTAATATTCTTCTAATGTTCATCTGTATATTCTTCTAATGTATACAAATATTGAAAAAAATTTATATTGAATGAAAACAAAATATTGTTATAAAAGTTTAATAAATGCTACAGAATAATTGAATAGCTGTGAAAGACCCTGTCATTTAGGAGGTATTACATTAAATCAAAGTTATTTAAACATTTTGCATTTCATGCGTGCTCTTAACATTTTTGAATTACAAAAGATTGTATCAACTTTATTGTATTATTAATGTATAGTTTTATTTCAATTTTTATAAGTTTAAATAAAAAATATATCAGAATTTGTAGTTTTTGAAATCTTATGTTTTGTGTATGGTGTGCATTTCACATTTAAATACTTTTTCTAACAAAAAGTATATTATGTGACATAATTCATCGTCTGATTAAAAATACTAGGCGGGATTTCAAAAATGTAAACTGCATGGTCAAATTTTTGTTTCTAATTTATCACATTCAGAAATCTTGAAAAGCTTGATTGCCAACTGATGAAATCCTGCTTTATTTTATAGTTTATAATTTCAAATTGTAGATATTAGTTAATTATTTTCCAAATGGATTGGAGAGGGCTGACCATTTCTGAAGCACTGAAAGTTCCACACGAATTGCTTTCAGATGGTGAATCTGATACAGATCTTGGTACATGTGCAAAACATGCAATATTGGGTTGTGTTTTTTTAAAGGTGGTGTTGCTTTCTTTGAAAAGTACCACCATGAAAAAAATAGATGAAAGTGTAAATATGAAAATCATATACTGAAATTACTTTTTTCCATTCATACACATGTAATCATCATATATCATACGCTTGTGCTCATCATGTAACCAAGAAGGGGTGTAGTGTAGCAGGTGTGTAGTAGTGTAGCTCCCCGTGGCACACCCCGGGTAATGCTAAATCTGCTACGGTATTCAGAATTTAGTGTTTTTTAATCGTTTAAGAGATACATAGTACTTTTAACAAAAATCGTAACATTGGGGAAGATCATGAACATTCATTTATCATGAAATACAAAGCTTGAGCAAGTAATGATTTGGTAATAGATGCAGAAAGGATATATAGGTCAGGTTTCGCATGTGATGTCACTTTGTGAATTTTGTAGTTGCATTATATTCTATAGTTTCATGTTAAATCCTGTTTTACTTGTGGCAAGGTGGATGAGACGTTAAAGCTCTGGTTCAGTGTAGCCAAATCATCAGTATCGAATTAGTTAGGGCCCGAGTCTTGAGGCTAAATGTGTCAACTAGGAAACCAATCTGTGTGCGATTCCCGTACAAGTTTCTTAAGACTCATCATTTTTCTAAATCAGCACAATGATAATGGCACTTCATCAATTTAACTTGAAAATATTTTAGAAAAAAAAAACTACATAATAATTTGATTTTTTTTTAAATGCAATTTCCTTCGATGACATTAATGCTTCAAGGTTCGGGGGGGGGAGTATACCTCTAAAATTAAATCCTTTTAGTAGAAGTAATTTTCTAACATTAAATTTGTGATGCTGAAGAAAAGTTTTACCTCCATTTTTGAAAAGGTGACTTCTTTTCTGCAGATTGTTTTTCTTGGGAATTTTTCTGGTCCATTGGAGATTTCGGTGCAATATTTGTTAAAAGTGTACAATTCAGTATTCTAAAATAGATTGAGGTTTTAATAAAATTTATTATAGCACTACTAAATTGCAGAACATGAAATAAACAGCTTCGAGTTTCAGAGGAATACAATAAAGTGTAGTAGCTTAATTTTAAAATGAAACATAATTTACATTACTATTAGCTCTATATTTAAAGCTAATCTTTTTCTCTATATCATTTTAATACTTATCATTAACAATACACATGTCGTGAAATTAATACATTGTTTATCTGGCTGTATATTTATACATTGGCTGTATAGAACTGATCACATGGCTGTATAGAACTGAGACTAGTTAAAATTCAAAAGATTATCGCAAAGTATTAAATTGTCTTATAAAATCTAGATTTATCAAAAATTTGATTTGATATCAATTATTTGTTTTGAAGGGGAGAAATATATGAACAACCAAATAAAATTTCATTTACAGCATTTATTTGTCAAGACGATTTAGATGAATTAATTAAAAATGATATTTTGGGGACATTATGCATTATATCCATGAAATCATAAACATTGCTTTTAATGTAAAAAAAAACTTGCTAATATCCATATCAGCAGACTATAAGCTACATTACAACATAAGACTAAAAAATTTACCAGCATTTTCTATTTATTATCTTAACTAGCCTCTAAACGTCCAGCCTTCGCCTGGCTTTTAAATGTACCGGGAAAAATGTCTAAAGAGAACATTAAATTAAAAAACTGCACAGAATCATTGTCCTTATTTTTCCGAGTGGCAACAGTGCTGATATCAGCAACAATTCAACATTTATAAAGTATCTGGTGCAAAAGAGAAACACAGCTTACAGAAATACTGTTAAATGGCAGTAATTTTTTTTTTTTTTTTTCTTTTAAACCAATATGCATGTGTAACTTAAATATGGTATTCAAACTCAATTTTTTTGTTGTTTGCATGTTTTGATGTGTTTGTCAGCAAAGCTTATATTTTCTTTTAAAAAATTCACGATGCTCGAAATATTTTACAATGTGCAGTACAAATTAGTACGATTAGCTTTATCAAAAACATGCTTACCTGTAATAATAATAACACCTGGATTCTTTTCTTTTTTGAAGTTTTGAATTCAGGGGAAAAAAATTTGATATGAAATTTTGTTAATACATTAAAAGTAATAAAATAATTGAGGCACTTTGAACATTTCACTAAACCAAAAACTGCTTAGTATTAAATGCAGCTGCCAACTCTTCTGGTTTTACCTACAGACTCCCAGTTTTTGGACATATCTCAATGTTGAGCTTTTAATAAAAGTGTTTTAAGCTATAAAATTAAATTGTGCTAACAAAATTTATATGGTTTAAGGTTTATTTTTGAACTAGTGAAATTGAAACATCAATCATTGTCAGTCTGAATTGTCATAATCTATTGTAGACATTTATGCTTTTATTCACCATAGGTTTGGCACATAAATCATTAGGTTTCGCATGAAGAAAATTTGCCAGCTTCAGTTATAGAAATTTGCATGAAGATTCAATAACTATTTGTATAATATTTTTTTAATCAGCATACTGTACAGTTAAGTGTACCCAGTCAATAGTATGTACGTTAATTAATAATTTAATGTTTACCATTTTTAAAAGTATTTTTCTTAAGCTTTCTATCTCCATTAAGAATTTTCTCTTCTAAAAATGTAAGGAATTTACAAAATGAAATTAGACAAAGATCATAAAACTTAGAATATGAAATTAAATCTTAATATTTATTACATCAAACATTATGAATAATTCAACAAAGTGAATAGCTCACCAGTGGCTGAATGATACAGATGCTATACACTTGTAGTTCGGTCTGAAGTTTGAACCCATGAACGGGCTGTCTGCATGGGCGTTTGTGTTTTTTCCTTATGTGTATACAAGCCAGTTTTCCTTTAAACGTCCTTCCATGAAGGCATTCCTTCCCTTAGACAGATAGCCTTTGTGGTAATTAGATAATAACCAAATCATCAATAAAATGAATCCTTTTGAAAAGTGAATTTAAATCAAATTTTATTCCTTAGGATTGCTGCACAACTCCCGCAATATATTTCATGTTTCAAGGTTGACAGTTATGAATAAACATAAAGGCAGTTGTTTAAAATTTATGTAGTTTAAATAAATCTTTGATATGGTGAAAAAAATTTGTGTATGGGATTTTAATAAGAGTATATATAAACTAGAAATTTTTTACTTGGATTGTAAAATTGATTCTGATAAAATTAAACTTCTAGTCTTATTTTTAAGCTACTTGATTAAGCTTTCACATATCTCCTTAATTGCATAGCAGCACTACAAACATGAATAAATTTTAAAGGGTAATGCTAGAAAAGAAATTTTAAAACTAGTTGTACGTAACAAATACAGTGTTCCAACTTCTTTAACCGTTTAACTGCTATGCGGCACAAAAGCGTTGGGTTCATTTGTCTCGAAAACTGCGAGTTTCAGTGTATCTTTGTTGCTCTGTCATCAAGTCAAAATATAAGTCAATAGACAACATCAAGTCAAAATATGTTCTGCAGTTTTCGTGCATTCTTGCGAGAATTGCTTGGCAGTCAAACGGTTAAATAACTCAAAAAAATTATTCAAAATAAAACTGACAAAACTGGATATGTTACTCTTGTATTTAACGAAATAGGAATGCTTATATGATAAACATCAAACAAATAACTTTTAAAATTTAGTCAACATAGTAATCATGTAATTAAGTACATAGTACAGTACAAAGTCGGTAATCCGGACGTCCATTATCTGGAATGATCTATAATCGAAACCTCAAAGCCAGAAACTTTTTTTTCCCCATGCTTTACGCATGCGCGTAATGTGTTTAATATATAATCGACAGTATAAGCTAGACTAAAATTAATTCAGATTGCGCTCTTCCTTAATCTAATTGGATCCAGCTTTTTTTTTTTTTTTTTTTTTTGCAGACTCTTGGAGCAATTTTATAAAAATTAAGCTTGAACTTAATGTCAAAAAGAGTTGCCAATTCTGGAGCTGTCAAAGTATCTACAAAGTGAAAGCATGTTTCGATGTCCATCAAACAAAAAGTGAAATTGCTGCATAAAATTGGTAAAGGCATATCTGTCTCAAAATTATGCAAGGAGTATGACATTGGAAGGTCAACTGTACATGACATAAGCAAAATGAAAAAGAAACTTTTTGAATTTATTGTGGATTCGAACACTCGACTTGCAATGAATAACAGAAAAAGGGTTCGTTATGCTAAAGGGGTGATCATGACAGAGTGATGATTGAATGGGTCAGACAGCATTGCAGTGATGGTGTGCCATTGACGGGTTTAATGCTAATGGTTCCAGCCAAAATATTTCATGAAGAAATGAACTTGGAACACTGAATGCACATATTCGGCAAGTTGGTTAATCAAATTAAAAAATTGCCATGGTATAAGACAGTTAAAAATTTCAGGTGAAAAAGCTTCAGCTGAAACTGAAGCTGCTGAACAATTTGCAGATGAATTCATCGAACTCGTTACTAGTGAACAATTATCTCTAAGACAAATTTACAATGCTGATGAAACTGGTCTTTTCTGGCAATATGCACCACAAAATACCTTGGCAACCTCTACAGAAAAGGCTCCAACTGGTGTCAAAGATTCCAAAGCAAGACTAACAATTTTAATGTGTGCAAATGCTGCAGGAATGCACAAGTGCAAACTTTTCGTAATCGGAAAACATGTATGACCTCGAGCATTTAGAGAAGTAACGATTTTCCTCGTTATATATTGTGCAAATAAAAAAGCATGGATGATGACAAGCGTTGATGAATGATTGGTTTGAAAATCATTTTATACCCAAGGCTCGGCCCAAGGCGATATTTTCCGGAGTACCTTTGCAACTTAATGCAATTACCTCCACAACTTCGTTAAGGAAAACTGAGGTGATTAAGACAAAGCACTGGCTGAAGGGTAATGAAGGAGACCATTATGGGCTTACGGGGAAGGAAGTGAATAAGGAGTCCATTCTATGGACGATAAATTCTTTCTGCTTTCAACCTATTTTACTAGGTTGAAAGAGAGAGAGGTGGCGGATTCCTGAATGCATTGCATTAATGGAATCGCAAAGATTGAAAGACAATTAGCCGGGAATCATAATTTTCCAGGGCTCGGGAAAGGTGTATTAGGTAATACGGAAAACCGCAGTAATCGCTAATGCCTTGGGGATGGGCTGGGGGGGAGAGAGTCTTACGACTAAAGCAGAGCAAGGGAAGGTGGAACGAAAAGAAGGGGGGAAAGGATTCAAGAGTACCCAAGGCTCGGTGACATTTGAATTCGGTTGGTTTACCCGATAACTCAAAAATAGTCCTGATTGTTGACTACTGTTCGGCACATATTTCACTTTTAGTGAAAGATAATGTATCCATATTATTCTTCCCTCCAAATTCTGAGTCTATCATTCAGCCTATGTATATGGGAATAGTGTACACGCTGAAATGCAAATATGAAGTAGCATTTTTAAAATCTGTGTTAAATTACTTGAACAATGGCAAGACTTTTTGAAATTTTTTATCATAAAATCTGCTGTGTGGAGCATCGCAAGATCGTGGGAACATGTGTCTCCAGATATGTTAAAAAATGCTTGCATAATTTATGGCCAGTTACCATATTTCATGGTGAGAATGATGAAGATGATAGCTGCGAATTTGAAGGTTTTTGGACATCGCAAACTAAAGGTGAAATTTTCCAGTTATTGGATTTTGTAAAGAAAATTAGAGAAGCGGTAATAAATGAAGATTATATAACAGAAGTTTTTTGTTGCAACGACAGTGCCCCAATCATCAATCAATTAATGGACGGCGAAATCTGTAGTATGGTTCTAGATCCAGAAAATCCCGCTTCCGATAGTGAAGAAAGTGACAGAGAAGTTATTGAAAATGAAAAAAAATTTCGATTAACAAGTTAGTCGGTATTCTCGACACAGCAATTACAGAACTTGAACAGTGGAACTTAAATTAAATAACCTTACATATATGTAATTGAACAAGAAATGTCTGTTTATAGAATTAAAGAGAAATTATTAGCACAAAAAATGAAGCAACTTAAAAAACATACATTGAAAGAAATGTTTAATAAAGTAAACAAATAAATCTTAAGCTTTTTTTTTTTTTTTTTTTGTAAATTTTTATATCAATAGATCGTAATTGCTCTTTATTTCATAAATTACGGTTTCATATTTTTAATTGTATAATTTCTGCATGTCTTCTTACCAGATTTAAATTGACCTATAATCCGGAATCGCCGAAGTCCTGACGAGTCCGGATTGCAGACTTTGTACTGTAGTAACTTTAGAAAATTAAGTTTCAGTTCTAAATTACATAATTGTTATTCATTTTTTTTCTTTTATACATATATTTTTTCAATTATATGCAATGCAGTTTAAAAAGGCAGGTGTGATTACTTTAAAATTACTGTCAAAGGTAACTAGAGTAAATATTTTTATGAAAATCAACCTATAAACAAATGTTGATAAGTTTCAAATATACTACTCAGGGCAGGGAAAGGTAACATTTACTGAAATTTCACTCTGTAAAATTGTTAGAGGGAAACTGCAAACCACCACCCTTATTTCTCTTCCATTCAGAAAGATAAATATCATGCAAGTATTGCTAATAAAATATAAGATCTATAAACACCAACACAACAGATGTACATAACAGTATGACAAATCCTGATCTCCAGATTTCAAGGGATGGTATTCAAAGTTTGCTTAACTGAGATGTTACAAACCTGTTTTGTTTAACTGCTTGGGCTTCATCTGTTTCGATGGTTTTGGCATAACTACCAAGCGTTGGTCTAGCTTCAAATCACTGAAAATTTTGAATATGAAGAATGAATGAATTTGAGATCACTCTTTGTAATAAGTATGCATTTATCATCGAGAAATTAATTTTTTTATTGAACTTTTGTTACATGTTAACCCTTACCAGTGGCTTGAGTTGTCAAGACCACTGATTATGGTTGGACGATCTGTGTTCAAATCCAGGCAAATGGGCTAGCTACAACCATGGTTTTTGTGGTTTTCCCCATGCAGACTAAAATCTCTCTTGGAAAGTTTTTTTCGAAAACATTTCTTCCCATAGACAGCAGAAATGTGCTTTGCCATATTTAAGTAACCTTGCATATATTGTTTTAATTATGATTTTTCAGTGTGTATTCCAGATTTTAATAAATCTTTTTTTTGGGGGGGGAGACATTTTGACGCCACTGTTATATCTTATGTTGTCGGGAAAGGCAGCAGTTTTCATGGACTTTTTTTATTTTACCATATGACTTAATGCTGAAATAGATGAGATTTAAAAGTCTGCTGCGATATTGATTCTTTATGTCCTGAGATTATTTTAATTTTATCCAGTTACAAGAATGTTAAGTGACGAAATATTCAAGGCCTGTAATATTGATTCGTGAGCATTGAAAAGTCGATGAAACAAGATAATCATATTATATTTTTTAGCAATTTTAATCAATGTTTACAAGCATTGAAGGCTGTAAGGATACTATTTCCATTAAAAGAGACATTTTTTCTTATTTTAAGACCAAGAAGTAGACTAGGCAGCGTATGTATTAATCATTTAATAGACCTGTTTCAGAATAAAGTGCTTTAAAGGCATATTACCAAATCTACAGAAGAGTTTTAAATATGGTAGACTAAACATTCTTGCACAAAATTAATTTGCAGTCTTTTTGAATGGCATTAACAAGTACTATGTAGTGGCCAAATTGCTGGGAACCACCTTGGAGAACATAGAGCTTTTTTTTTTTTTCTGTTCTCGGTTCAGAACATTAAAGTACTGGACAAGACCATTAACATTGGGAATTCATAAAAACTGAATTTAATAAAAAGTGCACAAGTTAATATGTATGAAAGTACTGATCAGAACATTTTTTTATAATTTAGCGTTACAACGTGAATGGAAATTGAAAACAGTACGGTCTTGCACTTTTTGTATGTTACGTCTCCAATTTTAATTTATATATAATACTATTTTAATCAAACATGCTAAAGGATGGCAAGTGTATGCATTTTTATTGTGTGCTGGAGTTGTAAATGTATTTGGTGTATTCATCCTAGATGTGAAATGTTCAACAACAGCTGGTGTTTGAGAATAATTAAGATTGTGGCAAAGTCTTGAGGGCCATTTGTCTTTGTTGAAGATTTTTGGAGGAACTAGCTGATACTTGCATTACATATGATTAAAGCTTGCAGTCAGCTCTTTTCCCAGAATTCAAATACATGCATGCCATAATCAAATAATTCAATCAAAGCATTATACATTAAGTAAGGTATATATTACGACACTGATCTCAAACTCAAATTCTGCACACGACAAATATATTATCTGAAAGGAATTGATGGATTTAATTTTTATAATAAAATGCTTTAAATTTTATTTACAGCATATTTATATTTATAAAATGTCAAACAGTAAAAATAATAATGAAGTAAAGAAAAAATTAAAACTCTTTTCTTATTTGTCTGAAATCTAAACAGTGGTATTTGTAAAAATTTTCTATTAGTTAACATTTTGTAATTTGAACACGTTGACAGCTAAATATTGAAATTTCAGGTTGATATTTATTTCAAGTAACAATATATAAATTATACATTAACCTCTTGATGGCCATCAATGAGTTTGGTTCGCATTCCAGTGACACCTTGCAGTGGGCACAAATGAAATGGCTCACATTACAAATTTGACTGGCAGGTATCGCATGTATTTGCGAAGAAAGAGTTGCTTGATTTCGCAAACACCGAAGGGTTGAACTTATTTATTTCCTAGTCCTACCAGCTTCAACACTTCATGGCATTTCAATTTGATAAAATTTGTAATTTTTGGGAAATATTTCTAGAAATAATCTTTGGAAAAACTGCTCATGTAAATAAATGCACTCTCGAACAAAGCACTTATTCTTATTGCAAAAATTTGTAACCGAGGTTATTTATCTTTTGATAAGTACCAGTAAAATTAATCAAATATATGTTCAGATCTTTGAATAATATTTATACAGTATAAATTAATCGAATCCATTTGTAGATTTACTGGGCTGTTGCTCATATTTGTTTTTTTGCTAATGGAAATAGTGTGACTTGGACTCCAAATCATTGATCTCTTTAATTTTTTTAATTCTTTGTATATTAATGCTAATTAATTTACAGAAAACGTATTTGTGGGCCTTGTAAAATATTGCTTGGGATCTGCATGCAAGCCACCAGTTTGAAACCAGCATCTGACACCTTTGCCAGACACATTTATATGGTCTTTTCAATCTTGCTTCATATTTTGAATGTATTTATTTGAATTATGCTCTTTTCATATCAGATGTATAGATTTATGTTTTTCATCATTAATTATACAGCCAAAAGTCGTTAATCCGGAATGATCTATAATCCGGACCTCAAAGCTACAAACTTTCTGCGCATGCGTCAACGCTTCACGCCGCGGCGCGCAATTAATAATATTTATACAGTATTATTCATTGCGCGCATGCAGTATTATTCATTATAAATATCACTAATACACATCAAATAGTTTTCTGGTTGCAATTTCCTAATTTCGACTATGCATTATATATGCTTTATGCATGCGCGCTTTGAAAGAAATGTTTAATAAAGTAAACAAATAAATATTAAGCTTTTTTTTGTAAATTTTGATACCCTTTAGATCATAATTGCTCATTATTTCATAAATTACGGTTTCATATTTTTAATTTTATAATTTTTGCATGCCATCTTACCAGATTTAAACTGATGATCTATAATCCGGAATCGCCGAAGTCCCGACAAGTCCGGATTAGAGACTTTTTATTGTAATATGTTTTAAGAAGAATTTGCCTTTTGGCCTCTTGAACTTTTTTCATTAAACATTTTTGGCACACTTTCAGAAGTGACATGCTGCAAGCCTAAATGATGTTTCAAAATACTTAATGAGATCTGAATGATACAGGAATGTGTGCAAAAATATCTCCGATTGTTAAACAACAGTCGCTAAGCTCCATTTTTTTTATCTGAATCCCATGTTGATCTAAAGAGATGCTAAAGTGGGTTTATGTGCATGTGGTTGACCGACACATTTTCTGTCTTTCATAATAATTTTATACCACTCAAAAACGTGTTTTTGATAAAGTGTAACTCTCAATGGCATTTTGAATGTTTTGTTCTAGAAATTCCAATGCAGAAATAAAATTTTATGCATATTTAGCTCTGCTATATTTGCTATTCCGGAAAATAACAAAAATAACATTTCGTAAAAGTCATTAAAAATTTATTTATTTATGAATGATAAAAAGGAAATACCAGTTATTGCCAGATGTTGATGAAAGTCATAAATTTTGGAGATACTTTACAATGCCTTTTTAGAGAACTTCAAAGGGACAGTGGTCTGTTTCCATTTTACGCATAGGGAAAACCATGAAGCAGTCAGCTTGTTAGCCAGGATTCAAACCTTTGTCAACTATGATTGGAGGCCCCTTGATAATGTGGAATGTATATGACTTAAACTTAACTTTTGACTTACTTAAACTTTTGGAACACCGTAACTCTGCTTCTGCATCATCTTATGCTATTCTAGAACTAAAAGCATTTAACTTAAAGATTAATATCTCTTTTGATCAAAAACTGATCACTTAATGTTCTAACAACAACAAAAAGTCACATAAACATTTTATTTCAGGACCAATTTTCTTTTCCTCAGCTTGCTTAACTAATTTCAATCATTGCTTAAAGAAATATGTTTTGTTTCCACATTTTATGTTTCTTTTTTTTTTTTTTTTTTTTTCCCAAATATGTTCAATAGATTTAAATCTAAACACAGGAATTATTCTGAGTACTTCAGAACAGAAAAAAATCGAACATTCAACGGCAATATGCTTAGTATCATTAGTTTGGCAAAATTTGTTGTGCCACCTGTTCAATCTGAATGTGATTAAAATTAGTCGCTTTTTCCATTATAATACCTTGGCTTAGTGGAGTATTGCATTCAATTTCTTCATCAATCCACGTAGAAAATCATTTTTCCATCTCTGTATTGTATTATTTCTGGAACAGGTTATTCTTTAGTTGCAAAGTTTTTTGTAGTTGTAGTTGCTGATAACACTATTTTTTCTTTATTAAGAATTGTCCTTATTGTTGAAGTTGACAAGTTCAATGCAACACCTATTTGACATTCACCATTATCTAATCTTCTAAGCACTTTCATTTTAGTTTCTAGCAAAATGCTTTTTCTTATCACTTTCTTTTTGTGTTTCTTATTATCATCCATATTAAAAACTAAAAATTATAATATTTATCACTATATCAGTCATTACATTACATAAATTTATACTGCAATGAGAGCAAAAATGCACATGTGTAAGAACTACAGAGAAGTAATTCAGATAAATTACTTTCCATTTCGGAAAGCCCACTATGCCAATAAAAAATACGTTAAACCGAAACAGTGCTAAATGAACCAGCATCAAGCTTACGTGTATTTTATTGCTTACTGTATTTTATTTATTGCATGTGGTTTTTTTCAAATTTCAGTATTATTTATGCCCGACTTGGATTGAAATCTGGTTACGTCAGTATAAATTATGCTATAAAAATTGCAGTTTTTCTACATTTTTTATTTTAAGTCTGTTCACCTTCTTATAAAGCATACGGTTTTCTGAAAACACCCTATGACTATATATATATAATGATAGCTGGTAGAAAAAGTTATTTAACTATTTTTTAGGCAAATTAGGATAAATAGCTGCATATATTTTCCACCAGATAAATGCTTTTCTTTTTCAAACTGATTGAAAAATTTAAATAATTCTTGAATAAAAATGTTTGTTCTTTCAACATATTTGAAGAATTAGATATATCTTAAAAATGATCCGATACCAATAAGTGTGACCTTATACCGTTTGGGGGGGGGAAAGAAAATTTTTAAATCTTGGGTTCAAAACAAATGCTAAAAAAAGGTGCATACATTTACTTGAATCATTAAAAAATGTTTGTTACCTTAATATGCTTTCACAGGCTCTAACACCAAATAATTCATAGCACTGTTATGTAACTACATGTTAAAGATTATACAGTTCTACATGCATTAAAGGGCTGAACCTGTTTGAATGATAACTATCCTTAGGTCACTTATCTTCATGTAAACTTAAAAGCACAACTTTATTATCACATTATTATTAATACTTGAATCTGACAATTACACAAAACTTAATAATGTAACAGAAATGACTGCCTTAGCTTGCGGATAATTCAAAATAATGTTCAAGTCAGATTGAATGTGTAATACAAATTACTGTCATGATGCATAAGACATACTTTTTCTTTATTATTATTTATTCTAAAAATTAGGTGCATCTTATAAAATGGTGGAAAAGCACCAACAGTGGCATTTGGGCGAATGAAACCTAGGGTGAAAGATTGTCGACGACACACATTGGAGGGGGGGGGTGCCAGAGAGCCCAAAGACTGCTCATTTCATGTCTTTAAAAAACCAAAACATCAGATTTCACAACAATTTCTCTTTCCAGTGTTCTTAATGAACAAAATATTGTGAATGTTTAAAATGATATTGTTTCTAGTTCCTAACAAGAGAGCTTCCTGAGTGTATATTAAGTCACCTTTAAGGGATCACAGAAGAATCCTTTTAGGACAAGACTGACTACTATTAACTGATGCAATGCATTTGTTGGGGGGGGGATGTACCTTAGACTGTAGTACGTACCGCTTAATATGATAACATTTGTTCCGATCTTATTTGATTTTGTAAAGCGACTGAATTTTATATGTGATGCTGGGATGAATACAGGATTTCGTTTTGGTTAGGGTTACAAAGTTGGATATTTTTTTTTGGGATCTAAAATTAAAATTAAAAAAAATAGACTTATTTTATAAAATATGCACATACCTGAATCTCTCTCTCCTTGCATATAGCTATGTTGTTAAGATTAATACTCTTTTTTTTCGATATGCTGTTTAACACATAAGTTACATGCACTTTTTTTAAATAAAACTTTTATTATTTCTTTTTGCGGATGGCATTTTTCGTGACATCGTGGTGTTTTCGCTCCTGGCATTTTGAAACCAATCTAAAAGGGCAGTTTATACGTCGGTAGACTTTCCATTTTGCTTCTGCTTACATGAGACATTTGTACTTCCCATCAGTTCATCCAAAATTACCTTCCTTGTTTTCAACATACATAATGCAGGTTGTGAAATTCCAAGTTGTATGGAAGCTTCACGTTGGCTGCATTTTGGTAAAGCATCATATTTCTTCAACTATTCTTTATCTTTTAAGCTTAAGTCCTTAAATTTCGACATTTTGAGGTGCAACCAAACACACACACACACACACACACAAAAAAAAAAAAAAAAAAAAAAAAAAAAGACATGGTTGGTAAAACTGATTGAATTGAGTGAACGGGAATTTTTTTTTTTTTTTTTTTGTAAAGGTTTTCCTTGTCTTTTTTAATTTCTCCTTCCCTCCTTCCAACTGGTCTGAGCCTGTTCTGACAAACCTCTTGTGGCCCACCCCCACCCAAGATTGGTCCAGATAAGAAAATTCTAGGATTTGCAGCTCCACCTGTAAAAGAGAATCGACCTCGAATGAAATCACTGACCATGAAATGCAGATTTAAAGGTTTTGAGGAAATTCTAGCATTTGCGACCTCCATCTGGGAAATTGAATTGACTTTGAACAAAATCACTAAACTTGAAACACAAATTTGGTGTTTTTGAGTTTACAATTTGAAAAGCGATTTGATTTTTTTAAGCGGTAGCGTCAATTTGATTAAGTAGTTATTTTATTATGATACTGTACTTATTTGAATTTGTTCCTTGGGTTTTGATTTTAATATACAGTTAATTTTATTAAGCGGTATCCAATGTATTTTGTATTTTAGGGAGTACACAGTTGAAGTCCAGCTTATGGATGGGAGTTTTGACTGGGATGATGAGTTTTATACTGAATAAATGTTGACTTCAATAATTTTAATATTTTTTGCTATTAAATTGTAATCTAGCATACTAATAAAAGCTTGCCTGTCAACCGAAGAATTCTTTGTTTTTCAATTTTCGGTTCTCCAAGTCGGGAAGTGTCTCATACAAGGGTCAGTACGATAACACAGTCTAATAAACCTTGACTCAGTCTTAAGGTATTCTTTGAAGCAAAAGTAGCTTGCTGAAGCTAAAGCCAATTAATTTAAGTTCACATGAAAAAGTATAGCAGATACTGCCAAAAACTTTTTCTTTTAAACTCAAGAACTCGGTCCTTATTTTTGATTTAGCCAATATTTGCATTTTGGTGGATGTACAGGCAACCTAATAAGATAACCGGTTTGATCAGCAGAAAACTTTATACAGTTTTCAGAATGACTTTTGAAATTACATATTTTGATGATCAGAAGTAACTTTTGCAAGAGGTCAGAGTAAATATAAAACATTTTCAGTCGTTATTTTAATATTCTGAACAGCTTAAAATTTCATTATATGCAGTTAAATGTGTAACACTTTTTAATTCAAGTATGTTACGACTTACGATATTCCAGCTGCTAGTACTGAAATAATTTTTCATCTTTAGGCCTGATATCAACTGCTGAAATAGCATAATGTAGTTTTGTTTTAGGATGATTAACATTTCTTTTTTTACATATATTTTTTACTAAGACATATTTTTGTTGTAGAACAAGATAATATAATGCAAAATTAAAGATTAATTTTCTCAAGAACCACCTCTTTTAGAACATTTCATACTTTTCCAAAGGTTTGTTTTGTGCTGCTATTTATAAATAGTAAATGAAATTCTAATTTCTGAGGCATTTAGTATTTTGCGTACTCATAAATTTCTACACATATTTTAAAACAATTTCTGTATCAAGATATAAACATTAAAAAAAGCAGTCGAATATTCTGCATTTGTTACTTGTAATAATACGGAAACTTCTTATAGATTCAACTGTTTTATTGTGTGAATTAACTAATTGGAATTTTTATATCAAATGATATAATTATTAGTTATGTTTAATTAAATTAAATTTGTTTTCTTGAATCATCTTTTCTAGAAAATTTTACACATTTCTGTTTACTTCTACTGCTGTTTACAAAAGTTCAGTGACTATTAGTACATCTGATGTGTTTATAAAGGCATTTTTCATTAATTTCAATATTATTTTATGTAACATTTCATTGAAATAAACTGCAAACCTTGTAGCCTGAGAGCTAAGTATTTAAAATCTTATTAACTAATTTGATATCCATTGCATCTGTAGTGGGTAGTTGTAATTGTGCAAGTAATATTAAATTTATTTCACAAAAATTACTTGAAGTTATTCTACAATTTAAAAAAGTGTAAAAATAAAACAATCATTTATTAAATGTTCATTTTCCTAGCTTCAAGAAATTCATTTTCCTAGATTCAAGAAAAATTACATTATGCCCATTTCTTGCTCTTTATCAAAACAAGTGACATTAACCTAAGGACACAATTTATAATTATGGATCATTCAGTTCTATTTTATTATGCTAAAGTAATTTTACCAATGGAGCACACCACAAATAGGCATGTTTCCCTCTATGTAAATGATGCATTCGTGTCAGATTCATAAAATGCTGAAATTAAATGTGCAGTTTATGAAGTAGAATCTGCTGCTCAGCTCTCTTAATTAGCATTATTTTTGTTTTTCAGAAAAGAAAGGCATCCGAAAGAAAATTTTACTTCCGAAAAGTAGAATCATAAATTTAACAAACTGTGATGGCTTTCGATGAGTTTGTTAGATCATTTCCAAGGAGACATAGTTTATTGGAATCTTATCAGAGTGTGTTACCCTATGTGGTTTAGTGCTTCCGGAAAATAATCCAGGACAAGAAAACCTAAGCTCCAGCAAGCTGGGGAGCAGCCACTGTCATCATGTTGAAGGTAAATGAATATTCTTTCTAATATATTATTAGAAGGCACACATCAATGCAATTGCTAGCAGTTTTAATTCAGGAATAATATATATTATGCTTATTTTTAAATATGTGTGACAGTGTGTAATAAATACTCTGAAACTGCTGTATGTGCTAATGCTAATGTCTGTTTCACCTCTGAAAGTTCTTTATGATGGTAATGCACATATTAGAAGTGGACTAAGATGTTTATCAGGTCCAGTGAATCTTGTTTTCCTGTTGCATCATATAGATAGTTATGTCTCATTTTCCCCATATGAAGCATTTTGAAAATCTGTTAGTATGGGTAGATAAGAAGTTTTCCTTTTTTTGCCCTTCTGATTAGGGTCTATGCTGAAACAAAAACACGATAACATGCATAATATAAACATGACTGTTATATATGTATAAAGTGATGTCAAAACAATGCTCATCCCTTTAACCCTTTGAGGGGCGGTATATAAAATAATTTAAATTGTGGTAAAATTTTGAATGAACTATAACTTATGGACTCTAAGGACACAAAATTGAGACTTGCAATTTGAGGATGCAACCCAGCTGAACATTCTTATGTAAAATATGGGTAAAAAGCTTTTCAACTGGATTTAAATTCAATATTATTATTTTATAAAAAAAATAGCAAATATATTACTACATTCGTAAATCGTATCATGCTGTAACTGAATTAGTATAATATTACAAGCAGATACCTCAGCCGAAAATTTAAAAAAATTAAAAATGAAGCACTACGACTCAGCTGAGACAGTATGTTGCATTTTTGAAGTTGTATTATATGCTTTAGATAATATGTGAAAAAAACCATGCTTCATACTATGTATGATACGAAGAATCGCCTCCCTCTCTACGCACACACTTTAGATCATCGAGGATCCCTTTTTTATTTTTTGTAAATATAGATTTTACTATATCTGTTTGTACAAGAAGAAAAGCCATTAAACAATTTTATTATTTGATATACCTCAAAGTTTTTATTCTGATTTTCAACCTCTTTGGCTTCCTAGGGGCTCCTTTGCAACTTTTGGATAAATTTTAGTTTGCATCTAAAACAAGCCTTAGAAATATTTTCCCTCCTTTCACCAACTGTAAAAAATTATTTCGGAAACAAGTATCAATCAGAGGGCAAATTTTTCTTGTGTTCTCTAGTCTTTCATCTGAAATTAACAAAGAATTACAAAGAATTTCCCTAAAAAATAAAAGCATGCTTTCAAACTAGTAGTTTTTGTGAATACACTATGAGATGGACCTTAAGTACATTTCCATTAAGTGAGCTTTCCCTTTGTGTGATCTTATCACACCTCACAAAGAGAAGAAGGCGTGACTCCTGAATGACATTATTAGTTGTCAAACACCTCTTTTCATTTTCCTTGCATTCTAGGATTTTGGAAAACAGGAAGCAACGGGTATCTTTTGGGGGCTAACATGCCACATTTAACCCCCACAATTGTGTACAGTTTTGACCCCAGATGGCAATTTTGAAATCGATAAGTCTTTCTCTTAGGAAAGGGATAAGTGCTGGAGAGAAAAAAAAAAAAAAGCTAAACACAGACGAATGAAACTCCAGCTGAGTATACAAAGAATAAATGAAACTAAAGGCCTCATTCAATTGAAACATTTAGTGATCGTTAGTCATCATACGTCATCAGTTGCGATTGATTTTGCTGTTTTGGTATTCAGTTGAAACACAATGATCACTCTGAGCTCGCGTTCATTCGTTCTCATAGTGATCATTTCGAACCTATCATTCCGCGGCGAAAAACGATCGAATCAATATGGCGGCTGTGTTGTTTGTGCTTTCACGAGAACAGAAATCAAGTGTGCTAAAGAAAATGCTTTAGATCTACTGAGTGAGCAGCAACTTATATCAAAGTATAGGGTGTATAAGGATCCTAGCAAGGGGAGTGGATATTGATTTAGCGTTGTGTTGTTTACATTTATGTTGATGGATTGTTACCTAATTCTGAGAAATATGCGTGGATGCACTGCACCAAATTATTCATATCGTTTCATAAATAGCTTTTTTTTTATGTTTCCCGAGAAATGAAGAAAATGGGTAATTAATTCTTGTCCATTGGAATAGATTCCGAGCGCAAGACCGTGCGCTTTTGAAGTAAGTTCAGCTTCGTATGTTTTCATAATTGTTAAAAAAATAAGTGTTCATGTTTTAGCGAAATGTGTATTATCATTTAAGTATTGCTAATTAATGACAAACTGATTTATATGTACAAAATGAATATCAGAATGTGTATAATCAATACAGAGATATCGACGGTGATAAGTAGATGCTGATGTGATTTGTTTTTATTGTTATTATCGCGAAATACTCAGCTCGAGTTTCATTCGTATGTGTTTAGCTATGTTTTTTTTTTTTTTTTTTTTTTTTTTTTTTTCAGCACTTATCCTTTACCCAAGAGAAAGTTTAAATAATTATATTTTACATTTGATTTAAATTTTGTGCGGGATTATAACTATGAAGTACACTTTTTATTTAAATTTTAATGCGGGATTCATGGTTTAAAATCGTATGTTATTTTTTGACCCTATTATATTGTCGCCAAATCTGTCAGTCGGCCTCTAATAATATATGCATTTCATAATCAGATGATGGTGGTTCAGTGAGTTCATTAATTTTAACACTTTTACATTTTTAACAATATTTTAATTACTATATACAGAGCGTATTCTTAGGCCGCCGCCTTCAACATGAACAAACTTTATTCTCAACTATGCGAGCAACAGTGCCCTCTAGTGGTCCTTCAAATTACACAACACTCCCCACCTGAACTCGGTTGAGAGTTCATCTTTCAATAATATATTCTAGAATATTCAATTAATATTTCGACAAGCAATCCTAGACAAATGGTTAAATATAACAAACATGCATACATAATTATAAGTACATAAATTTTACAAACATTAAATGATACCTATCAGCAAGGTCAGGAGAATCAAACCTAAAAATACAAAATACAAACATTAGTTAAGTTCCATATTATATAACAATTGTATAGGCCTTTTTAAGGTACCAGTAGGTGTTTTAATTATGCAAGATCTTATTTTACCATCTCTGCCTGGCATTAATTCCAAAATTTTACCTACTGTCCAGAGATTCCTGGGATGTTTATCGTCATGAATCAAAACAGTATCGTTGATTTTAAACTGAGATGCGTTAGAGTGTGGAGGACAAATATTGGCAGATCTCAGATTAAAAAGATACTCTGATCCCCAACGCTTCCAAAAAATGATTTAAAATATCTTGATGGTATTTATATCGTTTAATAATTGAATTTCTTGATCCAATCAAATTATTTGATGTTATTTTATTTGCAGGCAGAGATAGTAATCGTCTACCAACCAGAAAATGAGAAGGTGTTAGTGGAGAAGGTTCATTGGGATCGGTAAACACGTAGGTAATTGGTCTACAATTAATCATTGCCTCGATTTCAATGAGCACTGTTTCAAGCTCTTTCACAGTAAGGGATGATCGACCAATAATTTTTCATAAGCTGGATTTTATGGTTCGTACTATACGCTTCCAAAACCCTCCCCCACCATGGACCCCTCTCAATAATAAATTTCAAATTTATGCCTCTGGCAGAAAATAATTCTTTCACATATGAGTCACTCAAAGTTTTGAAAATATGTTTTAGTTCTTTGTCAGCTCTTTTAAAAGTCTTGGAATTATCGGAGTACATGATGGTACACAGTCCTTGGCGAGCTAAAAATCTTCGGAAAGCTAGCAAAACACTTTCAGTGCTGAGATCAGTTACTATCTCTATATGTAAGGCATGAGTGACCGTACACGTTAACAACAGCATGTAAACTTTACCTTGCCTGTCTTTCGTAAAAAATGGACCAGCGAAGTCCAACCCGGTTACAGCAAATGGAGGCGATTCTTGGATTTTGTCTGGAGGAAGTGGAGCGATTTCCTGTACCCCAGGACGAGCACTATATCGTCTGCATATCATGCATTTGCTGATGATAGTCTTAACACGCTGTCTTCCCTTAATGATCCAATATTTGTCTCTGATCTGAGTAAGTGTCGAATTAACTCCAGAATGGAATACCTTTTCATGCGAGTCCATGATGATCAACTCGGTAAATTTGCACTTAGAGGATAATAGAATAGGATGTTTTAAATTCTCGTGACAGTCTGCAAATTGAATGCGACCTTTCAACCGAAGAATTCCCTCCTCATCAAGCCTTGGATTAAGGGAGTAGATGGAAGAATCGAGAATTGATTTTTATTTGATAACTTAATTATTTCCGCTTGATACGATTCTCGTTGCGTAATTTTTACCCAATAATGTTCAGCTGCTTTAATCTCAAAAGCACTTAAAGGTCCATTCCCTGTAGACCTTTTCCGAAGCCTCCCAATAAATCTAAATACATAGGCAGTAATTCGAAGTAATTTTCCTAAAGAACTGAATTTTTCTATATGCAAAATTGGGGATTCATTGTTAATCACAGGTACAGTCAGAATAATACTTTTCCTTAACTCCAACGATTCTGAATTTGGTTGTAATTTCTTTTGTTTCGGAAAGTTTTCAGTAGAAAAACGTAACCAGTGTGGCCCATGCCACCACAGATCATTCTTAACTAGTGACTGAGCACTAATTCCTCGAGTCAGTAAATCGGAAGGATTTTGTTTTCCTTCGCAGTGGTTCCACAATTTTTTGTTGCATATATTCTGTATTTCTGTAACACGATTGGCGATGAATGGTTTCCAATTACTTGGCGAACCTTTAATCCAAGTAATGGCGATTTCGGAATCACTCCAAAAATAAACATCCTCAATTAAATCACCAAACAATTTTTTCAAATATTTATACATTTGAGCAGCCACGAGTGCTCCCATTAACTCTAAACAAGAAAGAGTGATTGCTCTTAAAGGTGCAACCCTGCATTTTGACATGATAAAGGAAGTTTTAATTTCAGAATCACTCGTACAATATCTGAAATATGCGATGGCCCTATATGCTTTAGGACTAGCGTCCAAAATAGGTGAAGGCTTATATTCATCGGATCGTCATCAAAGAAATTTCGCTGTATCGATATTTCAGTTAAATTATTAAGTTGCTCCCGCCAAATGTTGAATTTGTCCTTAATCTCTGCAGAAATGACCTCATCCCAGTCAAAACCGGAACACCAGATTTCATGCATAATAATTTTTGCCCGAATAACAAAGGGTGCAATGAATCCAAATGGATCGTATATTTGGGCGATACTTTGCAAAAGTTTCCTTTTTGTAGCAAATCGTTTTTTAATTTAACTTTATATTGTCTTCAATGGTATTCCAAATCATGCCTAAGAAATTCGATTCACTAGTTAATTTGTTATCTGATTCCTTAATCCCATTTGAGACCCATAAATCGTTTAATGCTTTAGAATTAGTTCTTAATTTTCTGAAATTCATCCCAGCATCCTTAAATATGTTAATCGCATCTACAGATAACCGATATGCATCTTCAACCGTTCCTGCTCCAAAATATAGGTTATCGACATAGACAGAAGAATTTAACATTTGGAAACTGTCCAGCATTTTATCTTTATATTTTCAAATGTGATATTTTATAGTGGCAGCCAAAATGAAAGGAGATATAGTCAAACCGAAAGCTACGCGACACATTTGCATAATCTTAAAGCAGTCATTATTTTCATTAAACCAAAGAAATTTTAGAAATTGTCTATCACCTTCAGCAATTCCTATCATCAAAAAGGCTTTTTCAACGTCTCCACAAAACGCTATCTTAAACTTATGAAAATTTAACATAGTGTCTAGTATATTTGGATTTAGATTAGGTCCCGATTCAAGGCAGTCATTTAACGAATTCGTGTCCTCTGTCCTTGAGCTAGCATCGTACACAACTCTTACCTTAGTAGTTTCACTAGGTCGTATCACTGCTCGGTGAGGCATAAAATATCCCAAATTTGTATCATTATTCGGACATTCCTCCACAATTCCTTCTAATATCTGGTTCTCAATTATATTTTTATATTCCTGAAAAATCTCCGGAGTTTTACTTAGTTTATTGTGAAGGTTTGCGAATCGTTTCTTAGCTACCTTAAAATTATTTCCTAGATTATTCGGACTGTATTTCCAGATTAAATTTGCCTCATATCTACCGTTTTTAAACTGCAAATTTCTTTCAAACTGGTCTACTATTTCGCAGTCAATATCGGAATAATCATCAGAATCATTTATTCCCATCCATATGTTCTAATTCCCAAAAACCTCTTAAATCTTTCAACACAACAGTGTTTGTCATTACCGCTAAATTTTCAGAACAATTTTTATTTGTTTTATTTTTCTTGATTCTTGCAGCAACCCAACCAAACACAGAACTGCGTATAACCCTTCAGATACTTTAATTCTTTCTGAATAAACTACATTCCAGAATTCATCCCCGCCAATTAATATCTCAACATCTATGTTATTTTTTCTTGAGCAATCGGCGATCTGCAACCCCATATGCTCCATGAAGTCTGCAATTTGTTTACTAGGCACACTGATGGGCGCCGAGGAAATAACATCGGAGATCAAACATTCAATTTTTATTTTATTATTTTGTTTCCAATTCTGAATTTTGATTTCAACAACCGGATAGGAATGATTCATTGCCTTCGTCACACCAAATGAATAAACAGAAAGTCTTTCATAACGGATTGGAGTAAGTTTTAAATAGTCGGCCAATTTTTTCATTATAAAGGATCTGTGACTGCCTTGATCAAGAATTAATCTAGTTAATTTTGATTTATACTTAGAACAAGCATAAACTGTACAAGTTTGTAATAATATTTCCCTGGCATTACAGTCATTATTATTATCACCTTGAGGAACAGAAGCAATCAATTTTAAGTTTTGAACTTTATTTCTTTCCTCAGAATTCAAAGTCAGAGATTCAGTTGCATTTTCGGAATAACCTTGTTCTGACTTTTTTGTTAACAGGGGATTTATTAGTACAAATCGATTCATTGTGATACATACCGCCACATTGATTACATTTAGTTTTATTTCTGCACTTTTTTTATGTATGAAATTTTTTAAAACAAGAATAGCTGCGATTTTCGGATCTTAGTTTCTTTATCAGAAACATTCACTTCGCATTTAAATGACTCATGCAAATTATCACAAAAGATGCATTTTCAGTTAACTGCAGTCTGAAATGCAGCCGTGGGTGTATTTTTTACATACTTTCTAGTTTCATATTTTGATTGATCGACTTGCGGAGGCACAGGATTTTTCCTTTCATTTAATACTAGATTTGAAACTTCCCTGCATTCTATTTCTGTTTTAATAAATTGTGTTAATTCCGAAACTTCAACTTTATCTTTCGATCCTCTTTACCGATTAAATTCCAAAACTAAATCGTCCGGAATTAATTATAATAATATTGGAATTAATAAATGTCCATATGAGCCAGAAGTTACTTCTAAAGTTTCCAAATTACGAATCGAAACTTCTAATTCGTCATACAATTTACGTAAAGCCTTTTACGTTAGCAGAATTTATAATGGCTTCCAAATTGAGAATTTTATTCATGAATGAATTAATGATCAGGTCTTTTCGACCATATCTGTCCTTTAGTGATCCTACACAACTATCATAATTACTTTCTGTTAACTCAAAGCCTGAAACAACATTCAGAGCTTGTCCCGTTAAGAATGTTTTTAAGTATGCAAATTTTTGTATTTTTGAAAGCGTTTCGTTTTTATGTATCGAATTTTCAAAACTATTCCAAAATTTATTCCATTGTTTGGGGTCTCCCCAAAATTTATCAATTATTAATTTTGGTATTCAGCGTACTATTCCCACTAGAACTGGAACTTACATGCAAAATTCCATTACCACTAGACTGGTTTAAATCAGAACTTTGGGGATTCCTCGCTGGCGGTACTGCGGTAGCCGCACCTAGAAACTGCTTAATTTGACTACAAGCAGTTATACATTTGTCATTGTATTCTTCGCTTATACTACAATCTTCTTCAATTAAGTTAACATCAATTAACTCTTGTATTTCATCATCAAGCGTTCTCAAATTATTTTTCTTTTCGGTTAATAATTCAAACAATTCCCGTAATTCTTTAATCGAATTTTCCTCCCCTTCAATTTTTAATTTATCTTCAATCACTTTAATTAACCTAGTAACAGACGATCTCGGTGTGGAACGTTTACGTTTCAACCTATCCAACTTCTCATCCATTTTATTTAATTTAAATACACCCACGACAGCAATAATAAATACTTAATAATTTACTACAAATAATCACTAAATAATTCATTTAAGATTTCCCTACCTTTATTTGGAATTCCGTTGTCCCTTGAATATGAAATATCCTAAATCGAAACACTTAGATCGAACACCTAAAATCTTCACAAAGCCTTAATTTACGCCGATGCACCATCTAATAATATGTGCATTTCGTAATCAGATGATGGTGGTTCAGTGAGTTCATTAATTTTAACACTTTTACATTTTTAACAATATTTTAAGGCCTCATTCAATTGAAACATTTAGTGATCATTAGTCGTCATACGTCATCAGTTGCGATTGATTTTGCTGTTTTGGTATTCAATTGAAACGCAAATATCATTCTGAGCTCGCGATCGCTCGTTCTCATAGCGATCACTTGGAACCCATCATTCCGCGGCGAAAAAGGATCGAATCAATATGGCGGCTGTGTTGTTCGTGCTTTCACGAGAACAGAAATCAAGTGTGCTAAAGAAAATGCTTTAGATCTGCTGAGTGAGCAGCAACTTGGTATAAGGATCCTAGCAAAGGCAGCCGACACATCATCTGTGTTGTATCCAAATTAGACATTGATTTAGCGTTGTGTTGTTTGCATTTGTGTTGATGGATTGCTACCTAATTCAGAGAAATATGCGTGGATGCACTGCATCAAATTATTCATATCGTTCCAGAAATAACTTTAGTATGTTCTATTTCCCGAGAAATGAAGAAATACGAAGAAAATGGGTAATTAATTCTTGTCCATTGGAATAGATTCCGATCGCAAGACCATGCGCTTTTGAAGTAAGTTCAGCTTCGTATGTTTTCATAATTGTTAAAAAAATAAGTGTTCATGTTTCAGCGAAATGTGTATTATCATTTGAGTATTGCTAATTAATGACAAACTGATTTATATGTTCAAAATGAATATCAGAATGTGTTTAGTCAATACACAGATACCGACGGCGATAAGTAGATGCTGATGTGATTTTCTTTATTGTTATTATCGCGAAAGGACAAAGTTTAAATAATTATATTATACATTTGATTTCAACTTTGTGCGTGATCATAACTATGAAGTGCGCTTTTTATTTAAATTTTAATGCGGGATTCATGGTTTAAAATCGTATGTTATTTTTTTACCTTATTATATTGTCGCCAAATCTGTCAGTCGGCCTCCAATGTAAAAAAAAAAAATGTAAACATTGGATAATATGATTGAAATTATGCATTATATAATGTTTCCCTTAAAGTAACATTAATGTATCGTATTTATATTCATTTTGAAGAAGGTAAGCATCAATTTAGGTATTTAACGAATAATTTTGACTGTATTTATACATCATGTAGACTGTATTTCCAGCTCTTTCATTTAACTGCGATTGCTGTCAATTTATTTCCAATGTATCAACATAAAATATGTTTTAAAATGCTGTACAAGCTTAGTCAGTGATTCTTAATTTAATTCAGACAATTTTTTATGTGTAATTAAAATAATTTAATAATATATGTTACTGTAATTTACTATTTTTGATTTTAATGTTTTAGAAATTTGCTAAATCAAGTTTATTTTTGTGTGACCTTGCATCAGAGGCGCCAATAATAAATTTGTTTTGGCTTTCACTGCTAAAGTTTTTAATTAAAAAAGTATTACTGATGTGAAAAGACTGGAAAAATGATATTTACTTCCTAGTCAGTGCTTTATGATATTGCAATAACTTAAAAGGCTCCTTACTGTTTCTTAAGTTGCATAACGTATTTTCATAACTTCTTGTCATCTTTATATTTTATTCGTCTATACTATAAAATAAATATAAAAGGTATGTTTCTAATTAAAAATTCTTCCTTTCATAGCAGTGTTATGTACCATGATGTGATATGTGTTGGCGTTTATTATATAGTTACGAACATTAGAGTCACTATAGAGTTTTATGTATTTATTAAATATATGTAATCTACATCATTGTGTATTACATAATTTTCCTTTTAGAATATATTACATTGTATTTTTTGAGTTGTTAATAGAACTAGGTACATTTTTCTTTTCTTTTGCTTTAAAAGGTCTTTTGAATCTTTTTTTTTTTTTTTTTTTTCAGTATGCTAAACTTACTTGACCTATATTTTTCACATGTATATGATTTATGTGAATGGAATGTGTCTTTTAGGTTAGCTGTTTTCATAAAGGAATTAAAATAAAATAATACCTTTGAAGAATTTTCATAGATAAAACTTTGAAACAATAGCGCTGAAAAGCTGGCACACCAAAGGTGAACTGCAACTCTAAAGAACGGTTACGAGGAGTCAACCTGCACATCTGGTAGCTCTTTCATTGGTTATTTCGAAACCAAAGCAACTTCCGACCACGTGACAAACAGCATCGCGCATCAAGTAACCTCTGGCAACCCCTACGAGTTCGACTGGTAGGGAAGTGTTTCAAATGAATACGAAAAATCACTCGTTTTCAAAAGTTATCGCTAATGCTGGATACAACGATCGCTGTTTCAAAAGGCCTCATTCAATCCTGTTCTAATTCTCCAATTCTAATCTTGTATTCAGTCCTCGCGCAGGGTCAGTAAACTCCCCATCCCTCCCTGAACGTAATATAAACGACTTATAAATTAATCATGAAAAATTATTACATCATAAACTGTTATTATAATAAAGAAATTCTGTCATGTCACAAAGTAGAAAAAGAGGAGACTGGTGCTGCCATCTATTACCCTCAGTGTGGGCGCCGGTATATATTATATACCGGTTTTAAAATCGTATAAATAATCTTCTGTTAATTATCACTTCTGACTGAAATGAAGTAAATACCGGGTGGCCATAATTAAACTGACAGTGCTCACAGTGAGAGCAAAAGTCAATCGCTTATCATGGTTGGGATACAGTAACTCCTTCCTGTACACGGCTGATCTTGTAAGGATAGAAGTTGATAAACTTTACTGTAAGGCATATCCATATTCCGAGCTACTCCACGAGCACTAGAGGTGGCAGCAATATTATCTGGTCCTCTGTCGACAATCGCCGTGGCAACTGCTTCGATTGTATCCTGTGGTACAGGTTTTCGTCCTCTGCCTGACTGAGCCTTCAGAGAACCTGTTTTCTCAAACGTCGCCACCATTACTTTTAGCGCATTAACTGACACAGGTCCGTTACCTTTACGCATTTTTTTTTTTTTTTTTTTGTGTGTGTGCGTTCTAAAAGCACGAAGAGCGGCTGACGCGTTGCACTGGTTGAGGTAAAAGAATTTGACCAGTAACGCACGCTCGACTAAAGAAGGAGACTTCAATCCGATTGATTCGAAACGTAACACATTGCCTTTTAAAACCCAAGCAGCTGGCACTGTGCGATTGGATGTAACGTGAAATTTGAATAAAGAACTTCTTCTGCTCAGCGTACGTGATATTGCAGATCACGAGACTTTTTTATCGGTGTTCATGTAGATTTTACGCCTTTTTAAAAGTGTTGCCATATTGCACTTGAACTAAATCAGAAAATGTGCATAATAAAAGGTAATTTTATTCCGTATTAATTTGCATTTGTTAACACTCTATTTTCTATTACACAGCGCCAAATATTCGCCTAGCGGTGACTTTTGAAACTAATTTGTTTTTTCGCGGAATCCTTCATCCCCCGTCTTGTTTAATCTTCTTACAAAATGTGGCGTTATTCTCGCAAATAGATCAAGGAGGTTAGAATAGAAGGAGGGAAGGTTCAACTCAAACAGTGAGGCTTGGCGGCCATGTTCTTGTTATCGCTGTGACTTGTGCAAGGAAGTCTTGTAATCGCAATACTTTTTTTTCTTTTCTTTTTGAAGCATGTCAGCTTGTGTTGTATATGGATGCACAAACAGATTTTTGGAAAAGATTCCTGGGATTACTTTTCATGCGTAAGTATTGATTTTCTTTTTTTATGTAATTTGATAACTATGGTAAAAAATATCACAATGTCATGTTGTTTTCTTTCCAGATGTAAAACAAAGGACTTAATAATAATCAAAATATGTTAAATACATTTTAATGTTTCTGTTTATAGCTGGTATCTTTGTTCCTTAACATATAATGATGTATGCTAGAATTTAAACTGTATAATTTGGACGTTTTAGGTAATTCGTTTGATAATTTTCATGAAAAGTAAGACACCAATTGTTACTATTTTTATAGTTTTTAAAGGTTTTAAATAAAGTAATGCTTTTCCTTATGTATTAATTATTATTCAATTTAAAGTTTTTGAACTGTTAAGAATATAATTTGTGCATTTGATCGAGATAAACTAACTTTTCTGTTGTTAAAATGTCTTTGCACAAATTTACAAATTTGCGGGCAGAATAGCGATAAAAGTAAGTAAAATATTTACACAACTGAACATGTGGAAAGATGTATCCAAAAATATAGGTATATTTCTCTAATTTAGCTTAATTCAAGGCAATTTCTTTGAGATTCGTAAATATGAAACGCGCATAAACTCAAATCACTGAATTCACATAAATCTGTTTTATTTTATTAATATTTATTTTCTTGTTGTTATAAGGTTGTTAATTGTGAAAAGAGTCTAAAACTTTCATTTAAAAAAATGCAACCTGTGAATATTTTTTTAGATAATTATCTGCTATTAATTTCAGGTTAAATATACGTATTTTAAATGATTCTTTAATAAATTACAATATTGTGAATAAATCAGAAATATCACTTAAAGTGATATTTCTGATTGGAAAGTACAGGAAAAACTGGAAAGTACACCCAACAGGTTGCTAATAAAACCTAAACAAATTCTATTTTTAAAGGCTTTAATGTTATGCACATGCATTTAGATTTCGAACTATTTCTTAATGATTTTCTGTACGTAGTAAAGTACGGGTATCATCTTTATAACTTTGAAACAAAAAAATAACAATAGCGAAGTTTTTCATTATAAATTTTACATATTTTTAGTGGAAAATACATGCACGGAACAGCTTAAAAACACGTACGTTTCACTGCCGTAATGCAAGGTTTTTAAGTTACAAACATGGACGCCGCTTGTTCGGTGGCGTTTCATTCCCCGATAGTGGAGGAAACTGCGAACCCTCCCTCCTTATATTCTAACCTCCTTGAAATAGATCTCGCTACAGAACACTGTGAGCACTGTCAGTTTAATTATGGCCCCCCGGTATATAAGATTCAGTATGTTATACGTCATATATTTGCAGATTTTTAATTTTTTCTTTCTCTCCAATAGAATTTATCAATTTTCCAACATGATACCTTGGAACGAGGTATATTAATATCATAACTGCAAAATATTGAGCATTCATACGATGATGCTGCAATTTAGATTCGAAAGGAAGCACTAGACACTTACGATTATAGCTTTTGGTGTAGAAAAATTAGCATTTTTTCGGATGATTAAAATTAATGTTAAATGTATTTGTTTCTGTAGAAAGACATTTTTAGAATTTGTTATGCATTTTCACATCAAATGTCAGTACATTTACTTGATTTTTTTTTTATTATATGCATTATAGTTCTATTTATCATATGAATAATGATTACAATAATTATAACCATTACGAAAATTACTTTTTGGATAGGAGATGTGGATTAGCTGTTAAACTATATCGATGTTATGATCCTAAAACTTGTGTATTTGACTTCAATGGAGCATTACCAAGGAGGTTAGAATAGAAGGAGGGAGGGTTCGCAATTTCCTCCACTATCGGGGAATGAAACTTCACCGAACAAGTGGCGTCCATGTTTGTAACTTCAAAATATTTGGCGAGTAAAAATGCAACGGCGCCAAAGGGTTCTCTGCGGATGAAAACCCTAATCATCTATTTATGTTACACCTGCCATCCTCTGAAAGGTTATTGTTAGAAAAGCATTAACAATATATTGTTAAAATTTTACGCCATAAAAATTTATTTACTTTCATAATTTTAGATGACAATAACCAATAATAGAGGTTGGAAACCTCATGGTTCTTAGAGCTGTTAATAATTAAGAACACTACGTGAACAGCCGTGTTACAAATTAGCATTCACCCCTCTCGCCGTATTTTCTTCCTTTCATCCCGAGCCGTGAAACGGCATCTATCTACGAAAATATTTCTATCTGTTCGTTGTTAAAAAATTCAGAAAAAATAATTATAAATAAGAGAAGAATAATACAAATCTGCAAATGCGAACAACGACAATGACAATTCAACAAAATGAACGCAAGAGGAATGGTTGCAAACTTCGAACAAGCGAACACGGTAAATCCGCTGGGTTACCAGGTTTGAACTATTATCGCCAAAGTTGGCGATGTTTACATTTACCGGGTTCTCTGCGGAAGTGCTTCCCAATATAGAAATGCAAAAATAAATGCAGATCAAACAAAATATGATTATGTTATAAGTTCCATTGATGGTGTTGGTGTGTGTGGTGTATTTAATTATGGCAAAGCACACTAGGGCTATCTGCCTAAGGGGAGGTATGCCTTCGTGGAAGACTTTCTAAGGGAAACTGGCTCGTATACACATTACACATGGGGAAAACCACGAAAACACCCATGCAGCCAGCCCGTTCGCGGGATTCGAACCTCGGACCAAACTACCAGTGTTCAGCGACTTTACCGCTCGGCCGCTGGTGGGCTAAGTTTCATTGAACCCGATATTTTGTCTTAGGTATCTGATATTTTGCTAAGTCCACCACAAGATAATAAATATGAGGCAATTAAAAATAGACTAATTTCATTATATGCTGATTCAGAGACTCAAAAACCCCAAAAATTACTGAGTGAATTAGAACTGGGTGGCAAAAAGCCATCTCAATTGCTATGTGAGATGCGTAATTTGGCGGGCGATAAAGTAACAGATACTTTCCTAAAAACATTGTGGCTACAACGTTTACCCGTTAATATGCGTAGCATTATATCTGTTAGTAGTAAAGATTTGTCAAAAGTGCCTACAATGGCCGATAAGATTTGAGAATTAAACCCTGTTACTCCCCAAATAGCTGCTGCATCATCCATAACGGTAAAAACGGAAGTGATTGAAAGTTTACAAAAATAGGTTAGTGAACTTAGCTTACAAGTTTTTGCTTTAAACAAGCAACGCCACAGTCGTCCCTATTGTCGTAACCGATCCAAATCACGAGATAGGAGTTACAGTGATAACAGATCTAGTGATATTTGTTACTATCATAAAAAATTCGGTGATAAGTCATTTAAGTGTAAACAACCCTGCAACTACTCATCAACATCACAGACAAATAGTCCGGAAAACCAGCTCCCTGTCTCTCATTGACGACGGAGGGACAAGGGGTGCAGCTGAGTCGTCTTTTCATCAGCGACAAAGAATCGGCTACCCAATTTTTAATAGATACCGGGGCAGAAATTTCTGTCATTCCTCCCTTACCTGCAGATAAAAAAAAAACATCTCAAAATTAGAACTCTTTGCTGCAAATGGTACAAAAATTAAAGCATATGGCCAAAAATTACTCAAGCTTGATCTTGGACTCAGACGATCATTCACATGGCCTTTTGTAATTGCGGAGGTAAACAAACCGATAATAGGCATGGATTTTCTTGCAAATTTTAACCTTTTGGTAGATTCTAAAAATCGCAAGTTGATTGATGGTACTACATTCTTAACAACCAATGGAACTCCTTGTTTTCAAAATAACAATAATAATATTCCGATTTTAAATGCCGTAAATGATCCATATAAACGTATCATTAACGATTTTCCGGTTTTGTTAAAACTGAATGTAGTTAATAATAAAGTTAAAAATCATAACATCGAACATTATATCGAAACCAAAGGTCCACCAGTTTTCGCTAAAGCCAGGAGACTATCAGCTGAGAAACTTACAGCGGCTAAAAAGGAGTTTGAATTTATGCTCCAAATGGGTTTATGCAGGCCATCCAAAAGTAACTGGTCGAGCCCACTACATCTCGCTATGAAGAAATCAGGTGATTGGAGACCTTGTGGAGACTATCGAGCGTTAAACAACGTCACGATTCCTGATAGATACCCTCTCCCATTTTTAACAGATTGCAGTTCCATTTTAGCTGGAAAAAAAGTTTTCTCATCCATAGAGCGTACCAACAAATTCCAGTTCGCGAAGATGATATACCGAAAACGGCCATTCTCACTCCCTTTGGCTTATTCGAGTTCCCATTCATGACGTTCGGCCTACGAAATGCGGCCCAAACGTTCCAACGTTTCATAAACAGTGTGTTGAATGGACTAGCATTCGTGTTTTGCTATTTGGATGACATTCTAATAGCCTCTCCAGATGAAAAAACTCACCGAAAACATCTACGAGCAGTCCTCGAGAGACTAAACGAATATGGCCTGTGTATTAATGCGGCAAAGTGTAAATTTGGTCAAACAAAACTTGCATTCCTGGGATACGAAGTGTCAGCCGAAGGAACCTCTTTCAACGAAAGTTGATGCCATCAAAAATTTCCCAGAACCAAAGTCATTTACTAGTTTAAGACGATTTTTAGGTATGGTGAATTTTTATCACAGATTCATACCAAATTGTGCGAAACTGCAACAACCTTTAACAACAATGCTCAGTGGTATTAAAAAGAACTGCAGAAAAGAAATAACCTGGACGGCAGAAACAAGAAACGCCTTCCAGATCTTAAAAGATGCACTTATTCATGCCACAAACTTAACTCACCCATCCGAAAAGGCTGAAATATCGCTAACAACTGATGCTTCCGATACTGCCATTGGAGCCGTTTTACATCAGATTGTGAATAATGAAAAGCAACCCTTAAGTTTCTTTTCCCGAAATTTGACATCAGCACAACAAAAATATAGTGCCTACGACAGAGAACTCTTAGCCATCTATACAGCAGTAAAACATTTCAAATACATCTTAGAAGGGCGAACTTTTGCAATATACACGGATCACAAACCACTAACATTTGCCTTCCAACAAAATTTGGAAAAAGCTTCGCCACGACAAGTAGACAACTGTCATATATTGGCCAGTTCTCAACCGATATCCGATTCATACAAGGGCATGAAAATACCGTCGCTGACGCTCTCTCTCGCATAGACACGGTTTCTGTACCATCTGCAATAGACTTACAAACCATAGTAGACTGTCAAGATGATGACGACTTGGAGATACTTAAAAACAACTCAAACTTAAAAATCCTGCAGATCCCTATACCGGACAGTGACAAGAAAATTTACTGTGATACTTCTACAAATTATAATCGACCATACATCCCTGCAAAGTTTCGGCAGAAAATATTTTCTTCAATCCATAATTTAGATCTGGTGGGTCCGCTACCTCCTCGCAAAGGATTCAAATATCTTCTAACCATCATCAATCATTATGCACGATGGATCGAAGCGGTACCGTTAGAAGATCAATCAGCAGAATCTATTGCTAAAGCTTTGATTTATACTTGGTTTTCACGCTTTGGAATTCCGAATCGCATAACATCTGACCAAGGTCGGCAATTTGATAGCCAACTTTTTCAAGCTTTAGGAAAATATCTTGGTTTTCATACAAACACTACAACTGCGTACCATCCACAGGCAAATGGCCTGATCGAAAGACAATACCGAACTTTAAAAGCAAGTCTCAAATGTCATCTACTCGAATCAAAATTATGGCTGGAAGCATTGCCTTTCGTTCTTTTAGGCATAAGATCTGCCATCAAGGGAGACCTAGGTTGCTCATCCGCAGAACTTGTATACGGAACCCCTTTAGCATTACCTGGTGAATTCTTTTCAACAGTACCTCAGTATGAAACAGTCTGAATTTTCTCAAAACCTTCAGAAAATAATAAGAGCTATGAAGCCAAGTTCTACCACCACCCATGGAAATAGAACAGTCTTTGTTTCTAAACATCTTTCCAACTGTTTTCACGTATTCCTATACAACAACATTAATAATTCGTCGCTACAGCCTGTCTATCTTGGACCGTATCCTGTAAGAGCTAGAAAGGATAAGTACTTCGATATTGAAATCCAAGGAAAAGTTAAAAGAGTTTCAATAGACAGACTAAAGCCATGTTTCCTAGTGCAAGATTCTGATATTCCTTTTCAAAACTCCCATTCCAAGAAAGCGGAACTTAGGGAAACACCTACACTCAAGAACACTGAAGAAAATTCAGAAAATCATCATAAAACCAAGACTACTAGAACCGGCAGACATGTGAAGTTTCCCAGTCACTTTAAAGATTATCTCCCATAATCGCTGTCACTAGGAAGGGGGTGTGTAGTGTCGCTTCAGTTTCGTCAAGTTTCTAATTAAATAATTAAATTTAGTTAAAGCGGAATGGCAAGAGCGAAGTAAACAAACTTCGGTTTTCTGTCACGCGATTGAACGTGCATGTAAAATGTAAATAAATCTTATGAATAAGAATCTACAACTTCGTAAGGAATAAAATATTGGTTCCATTGGAGTCAGAGAAGTGTTATTTTTCTATATTTGCACACCAGACACTTCAGATGTGTTAAATATATTTTAGTATTAATTACAAAAATTATTAGAACAAAAGCATTTTATATTGTTTTTTCGATTTTTAAAATGTATAGATAATAAAGTTTCCGTGTTATGAATTTAAAATTTTATTTTCATATTTATACATGAATGAAATTTTATTTTCAATTTTGATACATCTTCCACTTAATATATGTGAGTAATGCTGTAAAAGATTTCAGTTAAACACAAATGTCTATTCATGTATAGCTTATAATATTTATAAATTTGACAGAGGGGATTAGTTCATGTATTAAAACTGATATCTTCATCTGTTTACAATAGCTTGCTTTTCTTGCTGCAAATAAATTATTTAATTCTTCCATTTTGGCTAATGGAGAATAAAATCTGGGTACATATGTGTTAATGGAGAAAATGTCAAAATCCTCCCCCCCCCAAAAAAAAGAGCTGATAGTTGCAACTTTGGGACCATAACATATAAATTAATCCAGTGACATTACTGTTGAATCTTAAGTGTCTATACATAAAGTTTAAGCCTTTGAAGGGCACCGGTATACAATACAGTCAAAAGTCTTTAATCCGGACTTTGTCGGGACTTCAGCGATTCCGGATTATAGACCATCAGTTTAAATCTGGTAAAATGGCATGCAGAAATTATAAAATTAAAAATATGAAACCGTAATTTATGAAATAAAGAGCAATTATGATCTAAAGGCTATCAAAATTTACAAAAAAAAAGCTTAATATTTATTTGTTAGCTTTAAAGTCCGGATTAAAGACTTTTGACTGTAATAGTAAACTAACAAATTCATTCTAATACTATTATTATACGAGGGCAATCCCCCCCAAAAAAGGTCTCCTATTTTTGGGGGACGTAGAGAAAGTTTTAATACAGTTGTTGGCAACACTTTTGTGAGTGGTGCCTTCTCCGCTACCACATAAGCACGCAGGCGCTTCACTCGGATGCTCAGTCTTGGCTTGGCAGCCATTCGAAATGGAGCTCTCGATAAACGTTACCGCCAAGTGCGAAGTGCGCGCAGTTATTCAATTTTTGAATGCAAAAGGCGTTAAACCGTTTAAAATTCACCGCCTATTGACAGAAGTGTATGGACAGTCGTGCATGGATGTCAAAAACGATCGCAAGTGGTGTAGAGAGTTTACAGCCGGTCGTACTGAAATTCATGACGAAGAAAGGAGCGGGAGGCCGGCAATTGCCGACGAGACAATTGCAAAAGTTGAGTTCCTCAAAAGTTTCGCGATTGTTGAGTTCATATTCGTTGAGTTCGTAAAATGCGTAAAGATCGGAGGATCATCTGGATGCTCCTGAAGCTCCTCAACACTTCCTGAAGGGCATGGCGGCAAGCTGGTACGACATGGGCATTGTAAAACTGCCACAGCATCTACAAAAATGCATCGACCGAAATGGCGATTATGTTGAAAAATAAAGCATTCTGCAATCTTTAAAGTGATGTAGCAATTACTAATTTCTAAAGCTTATAAGAACGGACAGATCATTGTTATGGACAAAGATACATACATTGATGGAGTCAAAACCGATTTCTGATCTCACGAAAGTAAAAACAGCTGTTCAGTCTTCTCATATAATCACAACTCAGTTAAAAAAAATCACTTATTCTACCTATTGCTAACTGTGCTCTTTCCAAAGTCCGCAAAATTGGAATTCTGTTTTGACCTATAGTTTCCAACTTAGGAAAGACATCATATCCTTTGGCCAAATATTTAGTTTCCAGATCTTCTTTATTTTCTAACAATATTCACCCTACAAAAAATTCTTTTGATGTCATCAATAAACTTTAACATTTTTCTCCCCTACATTCCATAATGTTTTTTTTTTTTTTTTTTTAATGTTAAACTACAGTTTACTAATGTTCCAGTCAAAGGAGCACTGAATTTTCTTGAATCTAGGCTTTGAGAATTCCATTTCACACATACTGAAGCTGAAGAGTTGATTTCTTTTCTGAGTCAAACACACTTTGTTTGCTAAAATGAATATTATCACCAAATTAAAGGATTAGTTAAGGATAATCCCCTGTCTTGTACTTGCTGACATTTACTACTTTGAGGTCAAATTATTTGAGAAACTATCTTGTCGCCTATGGATTTGCTACAGAGACCATACTTTTTTGCTTTTTGATGGCAATAAAGATGATTTATCCTAGATTTTATCTATTACAAGTTCGATTCATCCAGTTCACTTTTGAAATTGGATCTGACAATACCCTTCTCTTCCTTAATATTCTTATAATTAACAATGAATCTGATTTCAGCACTACTGTTTACTGCCCATGCTAAATCATGTCACCCGACTAAAAAAAAATATCATTATTATTATTATTATTATTATGTATTTTGTGCTCTCAAAATTTGTTCCTCGAACCTTTCCTTGCTAATGAACTCAGTTGTCAGTGACTGAGGATTTTCTCCCACGATCGTTAATACAGCATTTAAAAAATCTGCAGTTTACCATAAGATGAAAATTTTTTTAAATGCTGTATTAACGATCATGGAAGAAAATCCTCAGTCATTGACAACTGATTATTATAAAATAAGACATTTTGCTATTAAAAATAGCATTAATAACTTGTCATGCTTCCATTTTATCTTTCTGTCAGTTATATAATTTCGCAGAGTTTATATTTTGTCATTTTCTCGCCTACCAATAAAATACATGGTTAGATTCGTAAAGATTCTATTTATGACTTATGCTGTGAATTCTCAGGGAATTTAAAGCATTTAATGTCAGTGTAGTTTGAAGTACAGCAGCCAAACTAAAAGAGCATGAAAGTTTTGTATTAAGGAATCTTCAATTCGAAAAGGTGAAATTAACAAGTCTTTGACAGCTAATCATAGTTTGAAATTTTAATATAATTTTGACTTGGGTCTGCAAAAATTATTCAAACACTTCAGTTGGTGAATTGGATTTTCTCGATCACATTTCTTTTCCCATTCACAAAGATTTATATTGTTTAGGTAATGATGGAGTCCAATCTAGTCCTTCCTAATGGTTTTAAAATTCCATTAACTTAATTTTGCTAACAGATGGCACTATCTTCTGGTTCACTTCATACTCTAGGATATAAATATGACCATTGCACCCACTTCTTTGCTCCTGATGAAGAGGGACCTATACCTGTTTGCTCTTGAAATCAACTGAGTTGAATAAATCTACGATCACCATAATTTTTGTTTCACTTTGATGTGTTTTCTCTCATACTTATCTTTTGTGCTTGATATGAAAATTTGGAAAATAAAATTAATTATACATAATATTTGCTTAAAATTTATTTATTACTGATGAACATAAAACAGAACAAAAAACAAAATATCACAAATTATCTGTTCTTTTTCCAAACTGGACTTGCTACTTCACTAGGTAGAACACGTGACACAGTTATCTTCTCTTTGTGATTACCTGCAGCATTATACAAAGCCAGTAATTCTTCTATAGCTTGGTCTTCAATCTGAAAATAAATCACATTTAACTCAGGTTTTTAAATATGCCACCAGACACTGAAAATGCAAATTTCATGGCAGATGCACGTCACCAAGTTATTCTCGTTTCTCAGACAACACATGCCATAGCAGAAAATGCCAGGCCATCATCAAGAAAGGCAGTGCCAGCTGACACACACCTGGACGCATCGACAGTGCACTGGCTTTCGTGACAATGGTTAGAACAAGAAAATGTGGCAAATTCGAAGGTGCCCGTGCAGCCAGAGCAACGTTAGCAAGCGTGAATCGACACATCTGCCGACAAGCCGTCGTGCACCTGCAAGCCCCATCTATGTCCATACTGCAGCATCTTCCAGACACCTTGGATGTTCTTATATCGACTGCAAGTATTTGTCTTAGATTGGTGGCCCACACTCATGGGTGTCCCTTAGGAAGACTGCCTTTGACCTTACGTCATAGACCCCCAATATCATCAATGGTGCCGGGCTCAAGTGATGTGTATGACGGAATGCCGCAGAGTTGTGTTCTCAGATAAGTCATTCTTCTGTTTTTCCAATGATTGTTGCTGCATACGAGTGTGGCAGTGATGTGGAGAACAGGTCCATTCAGGCAGCAATTGTAGAACGCCCCACCGTGTGACAATGCTACATCATGGTTTGGGGTGCAATTGCATACGATTCCTGATCACCTCTAGTTTGCATGCGGGGCATTATGATGACCCAACGATACGTGGATGATGTGCTGCTGCCGGTGACTGCACCTTCAGGAATTGCTTAGTACACTTAATCAGCAGAATAATGCCCCCAACCACACCCTGCTCGCATCAGCCAACATACTCTGTAAGGTGTACAGATGCTTCCATGGCTACCATTCTCTCACCAGCTGAACACATTTGGGATGTGATTGGATGCCATTTGCAGACCTTGCCATGTTCAGAAGATGAACTGTGGCAAATGGTTGACAGGTGGACAGACAGTCTATTGGATGGTGTCCTGAGAAATGGCTCTCCATACCCTGTCAACCATTTGTCACAGTTTGTTTACTGAACACGGCAAGGTCTGCAAAAGCTATCCAATCACATTCCAAATGTGTTCGACTAGTGAGAGAATGGTGGCCATGGAAGCATCTGTACACTTTGCAGAGTACGTTGGCTGATGCGAGTAGTGTTTGGTTGGGCGTTATCCTGCTGATTAAGTATACTGGGCAATCTTTGAAGGTAGAGTCACCAGTTGCAGCAAATCAACCACGTATTATTGGGTCGTCATAATGCCTCGCATGCAAACTAGAGGTAATCAGGAATCGAATGCAATTGCACCCAAAAACCATGATGCTGCACTGTCGCATGGTGGGGTGTTTCACCATTGTTGCCTGAATGGATCTGTCTCCATATCAATGCCACACTTGTACGCAGCAACCATCATTAGAGAAACAGAAGCATGACTTATCTGAGAACAAGACTCTGTGCCATTCCGTTGTACACATCGCTCGAGTCCGGCACTATTGAAGACATTGAGGAGTCTATGATGTGGGGGTCAAGGGCACTCTTCTTAATGGACGGCCATGAGTGCAGGCCACCAATCGACGGTAAATGGTCCTGGTCAATATGTCCATGGTATCTTAACATGCTGCAGAATAGAGATAGAAGTGTCTTGCAGTTGTGTCGAACCACACTTGCTGAAGTTGTTCTGGCTGCATCAGCACCCCTTGAACTTGCCATATTTCCTTGTTCCAACCATCGTCGGCACAGCCAGTGCACTGTCGATGCATCCAGGTATGTGTCAGCTGAGATTTGCCATATGTACCAACCTGCTCATCTCAGCCCGGTCACCATGCCCCTCACAAAACATCACTGGAACTACATTTATGACGGCCTGGCATTCTTTGCTTTTACAAGTGTCCTCTGAGACAAGAACAAATTTTCTACGATTACTTCCCTAGCAGAAATAATGGCAAGAGAATTGAACATGCTGCAGGTTCTTTCCCTTGTATCTTATTCAAAGTGCGCTGGAGAGCTGCACATTTCACATCATTCACATAACTCGGTGACGTGCGTCTACCCTGAAATTTGCATTACTTTTGGGCCAGTCCATGGTGTTGGATTTTCAATGTTGGGTAGTGTATATTACATCCAGAAAAGTCCTTATTCAGCCTTTATTTTCACAATCATTAGTCACAGACATATGCCTTCAGTTACAAAAATGTTTTAAGTAATACGAGTATTCATGTTTTGGCATTTTTAAATTTAACAAAGATTTTACTTTTCACACATTTATATTTAGAAATTTATATTTCTCTACACTAATATTTAGAAAGAATTTGTACTCATTATAAAAAGGCAACACATCATTAATATATGGCAAAAACTGACCAAGATATTGATTTCAAAATTTGCAATTTTGATGTAACTTTCCATTTCTGGGTCAATTAATAAATGAACTAGAAAATTTTAATTATTTGTGGATGATTTTTCCCCCTTTAACATATACTACTCAACGAATGGTATTTTAATCAATCCATACGATAATAAGAGCTGGCCAATACTGAAGCTTCGGGACTAATGTTTTATGGAACACAAATCTGTATGGAACTCCTAAGAATATGATCTCAAATCTCCTTTTTGAAAAGAAAATTATATTGATCAATATTTTTCACAATAATCAGAATAGGAATATTTCTCACTTAATCTTCTAAGTATAAGGTGTCAGAAAAAACAACTAACTCATAAGCACAAAATTAAATACTACTTACACGAAATATAATACATTTACTAACATGTTTCCCTTCTAGTTTTTTCCATATATGATTTATAAATCTTTTCTAAACTCATATTTTGTTTTTAGTTACATACAAATTCAAATGTTTCACTACTCAATTTGTGTAGAAGTCCTAAATTTGTACTTCAGTTTTAATATAAAAACAATTTGGTCAGTTTTTGTCATACGGGAGTTATACTTTCTGTGTTTTCTTTTTTATAACAAATACAAAAACTATAGCAACATGCCAGTTCAAAACTTTATGATTTTATATTTTACACAAAGAAAATTATACTAGCACTACGTAGCTTCTTTCCTGGAAACCATACTCATTTCACAGTTACCATAGCTCTCACCTGATTTTAAGGGTATGGGCTGCAATTTAAGTATTCTGCCCATCGTTCAGCAAGATGTATAAGGTGTCAGAAAAAACAACTAACTCATAAGCACAAAATTAAATACTACTTACACGAAATATAATACATTTACTAACATGTTTCCCTTCTGCTTTTTTCCATATATGATTTATAAACTTCTGATTTATGATAAAGATGTAAAACGTGTACATAAATAAGACAATATTTAGTATAAGTAAAAAGAATATTACTGAAATTTATAAGTCCTTTGAAATTAATATAATAATAATAATCATGTGCATTTATGTGTGTTTTTTAATGTGCTGTGCTTATTAAGCAGTAAAATTGGTAAGGAAAGGGGAACAAATATGAGAGTAATATACAATGATTAAATATTTTGAGTACAGTAAACAAAATTACTTTGCATGCCCTGAATCTGCCTTTGTTCACCATGCATACAACTTAAATGTAGTAAGGAAAGATTGTTAAAAATGACCAAAATAACTGTGGGTATGTCTTTACATTAAATTAATCCTAAAGAGAAAAGAGTACTTTTACTAAGTTAAAAACAGAAACCACTAGTTGATAAAAAGATTTTGAGAAAGTGGCAATTGATTGTGGGTACTTTATATGTTTTGGATGACAAGTAGCTTCACAGCTGACAAGTTACTTGAAAGATTTGTGACTTTTCAGTTTGTGACTATACAAAAATATCATTATACAGTATAAAAATTGTTAGCTTTTTGAAAACTCAGCATCCATAAAATAATTAATTATCAGTATTTTCCTGTTTAATTAAATTACAAGGTTGATATTCCTGAATTTCCAATTTATGCAAAAAAGTCTGCTAATCTGCTATTTCTCATGAACATTATCACAACATTTATTTACGTGTTCTCACTAGAAAAATGGTACTCTGTGATTACTGACGATGTCACTACATATACATATTTATAGCATAATATTTTATGAAAACTATTTTGTTAAATGAAATTTTAAATGTACCTTTTATTCATTTTGAAGTAAATGAAGATAATTCTTAAACATTTTACTTTAGCCTATGGCATAAACAAGAATATAGTAGTTTATCATGTTTAAGTAGTCGCTTAGTTCATTCATTAATAAGTTTGCAGCGGTAGTCATCAAATGTATCTAATACTAATGAATTCAAATAAAATAAAATCATGATCTGTTACAGCAGAATCTAATTTTTAACAAGAAATATTCAAATGTAACTGCAGAGTTTCTTTTCAGTATAGTACTGTGTAAGAAATGAGTCAGTGAAATCCTATTTTTCACCGCTAAGTATATATTATTCAGAAATAAATAAAGGAGATTTTGAAATCTGAAATCATGCTTTCTATATTTATTGAAGTATGCAATGCCACATTTTTTCTGATCAAATATGGAACATATCTTAATACCTAAACTTTATGAGCTTTCTTGAAAAACAAGGTATGTACACCTTGCACACACACACACAAATATATATATATATATATATATATATATAAAAAGAGGACAGTTCTATATTTCCCGTTATACTGGGCCGATTATAATGTAGGTATTTTGACATAAAATCAGTCAGACTTTTTCTGAAATAACATGCAAAATTTTTTCCCATATTTTGATTCTACGATTCAAATCATGCCAAACTGAAAAGTTTTGTAAAAATCGTACAAGTAGTTTTTTAAAAAAATTAGCTCTCAAATTTTTAGGTCCTCCATGTTAACTGAATTTGGTATATATTTATTAATTTCCCTTTTTTTATTAAACTTATTTGAGTCTTCCTTTCACATTTCAAAATTTAGGTTCATTCCAAATAAAATTTGCTCATTTTTTATGATTTAATTTAAAATGTTTACCATCATCTTAAAGTAAATGTTCGGTCCAGTAAAATGGGAGATACAGAACTGTCCCATATTTTTTGTGCAAGGTGTACCTTTCCATATTATAGACATGCCATACCTTTTGGCACCTGTGAAAGAAAAGCCCAAGACATGCCGATACTGAACAACGATGCCATCTTAGGACCAAACAATTAGTCATTCACACACACATGCATAACAAAATAGAGCACATACACATAAATGAGTGGCAGGTGCATGGTGATAAAGTATCCCAGATTATAATGTATTTAGAGGGAATAAATTGCCAAAATATATGTTATCCTGCAAAATTTGAGAAAATTAAATACATTTGAACCATATAAAACCTTAAAATGACTGCAGATTCAAATTGATAAAACTATTTCTGATAAACTGATCACTTTGGTAGCTCAGAATAATTTGACTGCTTTTAGAAATATTAAAATTTTGTATAAGTACAATTAGAAAAATTACATTTATAAGACTTAAACATTATTAATATTTATGAGACTAACATTAACATTTATGAGACTTAATTAGAAAACTTACGTTTATGAGACTTAGTGGCTTGATTTTTGGATTGGCAGCTCTTTGCAATTTTTGCTCTTCAGCTTTTTGTATGTCACTTAAGCTAATAACTATATCTTTCACACTTTCCTCAAAAGGACAGTCATCTTTATGAGCTCTAGCAGAAGTAGGACTCTGCAGTTCTCTGTTTTAAGAGCAAAAAACACTTTAAGATCTCTCATTCATTGAAACACTAAGGAAACATAACACACTGTCTTCAAACATGATTTACATATGAAGTAAATATAATTATCAGTTTTTATTAAAATAAAAAGACATTAAGTAATATCTTTATAAGTATTTAAAAAGATGCCCCTCAATAAACTTGTATTATTAATTGTATATATTTAATTGCAATTATATATACATTATTTATTATAGTGATATGAAAAAAATCAAATATCTGGAAACTTCGCACTTAAAAAATACAAATATTTAACCAATAAGACTGCTATTAGATTCAAGCAAAAGGAGCTCAAACATCAAGTCAATTGTTACATTTCTTGAAATTTTGCTTACCTAATCGGGTTACCATTTTTAATAAGTAACTTCAGTCAGGTACAAGTTCTTTGTTATTCACATTAGATGGAAGTGATCACTGTCTACCTTCCTTCTGATTGGCTAAACAATTAGCAAGTATTGAGCAATATTTTGGTCTCAGAGTAAACTGTTGCAGCTGAATCAGCAACAACCACATGTGTTAAGGAATGAGTGATGGTTGCTTCCAGTATATTTATCATATATCATATATATTTAGTTATCTTGTATTTTCTTTATTGTCACTAGTCAGATTATTTAACCCTCTGAACGATGTGGGCTTTTCGATCTATCATGAAGATCTGTGAAGGTAAACAGCCTGTATTAGCTAAATTTGTGTATTTACTTATTTAATTTGCATTTTGATAAACTTACATTCATTAAGATGACATCTGTATTATTAAAGAAAGTAAGAAAGCAAAATATCTTAAATTGTAAGCTAATGCTATATACTAAGTGATCAAAAATCTCGTAACCAGATAAAGCCAGTCATGATGTTCAGAGGGCTAAAGGGCTCAGAGGAGCCCTATTCTTGGCATAAGAAGCATACATACCTTAACTTCCGAGCCACAGATTTTGCATATTATTATTTAACAATGATATCATTGTTTAATGTATCTTAAGAGGCTGCGCAAGGCTACACAAAGAGAATTTTTGATGCACATCAACAAATTAATATACCAAAATGGTTTATTGATCTTAATAAACAGAAAAAAATTGAATAAGTTAACTAGTATCTTAATGTGGCAGATGCATAGGATGTTGCTTTTATACTTATATATACTGAGATGCTATTTGTCTGCTCATAAACATACCATTTCAATTAGATATGAAATCTTTACTTATTAATTAATAGACATGGGATGACAGTTGGCACATGGTACCCACCATTGAAGGCAATGGCCACAGATTTTCTACTTGTATCGAGCCACACCTACGATGAGTGCACTTGTCCACTATTCCTCAGAGCAGTTCAAGTGCTCTGAGGTGTTATATTTAACTGCTTTCCTTGGTCAAAAGTATTGTGCACTCTACAGAAGGTATCAGAATCAACTATTGTATTGCATTTGACAAACAGTGGCCTGCTTGAACCAGCAAAGGATGTGATATTTGTGTAAGCAGAAGATGCCCATAATTTCTCTTCCTTAATGAATAATTTAGATCTATCAACACCTAAAATATGAAAAGCTATGAAATCCAAAATACCTGTTTTATGCTGCTATCTGATTATGTAAATCAACAAGATTAAAATTCATTTTCAAAAATCCTAGTTCAGCTTTTACTTTTCTCTTGGACAAAATTTGATGAAAATCTTCCCCCTTAGTTTATGTAAACCAGTACATTTCTATACAATTTTAAATCATAATTAAAGAGCTGTAGCTTTGTTTGGAAACATTTTTGAAGACTACAATAAACTAGAGAATTTATTAGTTGATTTCAAACTAGGCTATTCTTCTGGTACAGGTATGTATGATGAGACAGAAAACTCTTGAGTATTTTCAAACCAATACATTAGGGAGATGCTTATTTTAGAGAAAAGATGCTATGTATTTTGAGAGAGAATGCATCAAATTTTCTCAAAATGAGTAACCTCTCTAAAATAAATTGTTTATCAACCAAAAGTTTTACATAATAATGAAATTAAAAATTTTACTTAGAGGGGAAAGAAAAGTAATAGCATTAAAATATAGGAACTTATCTAACCTTTTTATAGCAGATGCCTGAAATTCCTTTTTCTCAAATGCATCCCAAAATGAAGGAGACGGAGGTGACTGTTCAGGCAGCTTTGCCCTGAAAACATATTATTATATTACAAATATAATTTAAAGATAAGCATATACCAAATTTCAAAAACTATACTGATAAATATGAATTGTTTAATATGCATAAACCTGTAAAAATCAAATTGTAGATTATCTATGAATGTTTTCCATACTCAACAGAAAATTTCATTCCATTTATAAAATTTCCTCACATTTTCACTAGAATTTTAACTGTTTACATATATTAGCTATCATTAGATAAATATGATAAAAACAGGCAAAGAATTTTTAGTTTTACTTTGTATGCATTCATAGATTTTTAATTATATAAATTTTCATAAACAATCTTACCAGGGACAAGATGGTGGACTATTTGGCACAATGCTTTCAATATGGCTTTTTGATGTTTCTAGCAATTTTTTCTGTTTTTGTGATATATGTGGAATTGGTTTCATATCTACAGCACTGTAAAACAATCTTAATTGTATTATTTAAATAAATAAAACCAGATTTAGAACTTAATACATCACTTTACAAAAACAGTAAGAAAAGTTAGTGATTTCTATTCTGAAAACAAAATGCAAGTAAAATAACACCAGAATACAAATATTTATATTTTTTTAAATCAAAAGAAATATTTGATAAGTTTTTGGAATTGAATAATAGAATAAAAAGATACTGTATAATAAAATATGGAATTATAATAATTAGCTTTAAAATCAAGGATGTTTCAAATAAAAGCAGCAGATTTTAAATGTTTGCAAATTTATTGGCCTTGAAATACAAAAACATGTCATCATATCATCAGAAAAAATAAAGATGAAAGGTATCAGTCTGCACACACCACAGCAAAAGTCAGTTTGATAAAGCACTTGTTATTGATAGTATTCGTATATAGTAAAAGTTGTACCTAGAGTAAGTTAACATCATCGAAGTAAACAGTCAGTTTTATTCTGCATATGATTTAGCTGCATACAGTTATGGCACAGAATGATGAAATAATTTCATCATTTTGGTGGCATAGTAAGTGGGGTTTGCTTATATGCTCATAAGAGTTACAAAAGTTAAGTCTGACTAATGGCTCAAAAGCACATTGCTTCCCTCCTTTAAAAAAACACCACTTTGCATATGCAATGTTGTATTTAGTAGTCAGAAGGTTCAGTTTTGAAAACACAATTTATCTATGACACTTGATATGTTTATCCATTCTAGTTTTTACCTAATTTGATTAGTTAAAAGAACATACTTTAATAATTACAACACACAAGAAACACATTGCGTTATTTTTAAACCGCCATTAGTAATTTGAAATAACTTTAATCAATTGCTTTTCTCTGTTTAGGAAAAGCCTTTCAATATAAAAAAAGAATTTTGAGAGATTTTATTTTAAGTTTAAGATTTCGGGTGGGAAAAATTTATGCCTGAATTTTATTAATTCATTTAATTAATTCCCAATTTTAAAATTGTTTATTGAGAATAATGTAATTGAGATGAAATCTATAATCAAATGTGAATTTAACAGGATATATTGCTTTTACACTGAACACCCACAATTTAGAATATTGAAGCATCAAAGAAAATACCAAGCAACATATTGAGGTATTAAAGAAAATTATATTCCAGGATCAGTTTTTGCATGAAACAAAGCTAATGAAGCCTCTACAACTTTTGGTATATTTAGGAACTTATAACTTTTCCTTCATCATTGTACTTCTGAATTTGCCACCTCCTCAATTTTGAAAATTAGAGGCATCAACACATTTCTATGATACGTATAAAAACAAGTGAAACATTTACTGGATCTTTTGGAAGTATTAACTAAACATCATTTGCACATTTTTATTCACTGAAATCACTTTTAAAGCACTTGTTATTCAAAAGCAACTTGATCGTTATTCATAAACAACTACAGCTTCATCTAAGTGAAAACTGGATTTCTTTCAGTTTATGCATAAAAAAAAAGTTTTAAGGTGTCAAATCAAATGAATATCATCAATATGGCAGAACACTACCTTGCTGCTGAATAAATTACAAAGTTTTTAACAAATCTGTCAGCAAACTACATTGTCCCAATGCAGTTCTGGGTTACTTTCCTGCCCAGTTTGTTACTTAAAGACAAATTTACAACAGGAAAGTAAATACCTATATATCAATATGAATGTATTTTGTACATACAGCTTCAGATATTAAAGATGGCACTTTTAGAAAAGATGTGATTATCTATGCTCAGAATTCAAAATTCTTCAAATCAGACAAAAGTCGAATACCTCTTAAAACGATAAAAAAAGTTATTCGCCTTTTTGGACCAGACAAAAAATTATTTTGGAAGAACAGAATTTGAGCATCTGCGGTCAAATGTATATGATCATTCCTTCATCTTACATACTGATAAATGAATTGTGATGCAACACTGTTCAAATTGGATAGAATACAGAACTACAGACAAGATGAGGTATACTTAGTGTGTCAGTACAAGTAGTCTATAGCAGGATTCCCAACCCTATGCCTGTGAGCACCATGACACCCTTCAATCGTTTAACGTGTGCCCGCCGCTGTGCGATCACAATAAAAATGTTTTAGTTTTCAATAAAATTATATTGAAAAGTTTTCTCATTTTTAATGAAATAGAAATTACATCCAACACAGATACCAGCACAAAGCAAAATGCGACCAATCTCTTTTTTTATGCAAATGTATTTTTAACTCTATCCAACTATAAATTCACCTTGAAAAAGTAAATGATGCTTGCCATCCAACAGATATTCTATAATTTGCTCTTAGGGATAAAAAGGTTGGGAACCCATGGTCTATAGGAAAAATTCTTTATTGGATGAAAGGTACTAACTACCCTGTGAATAAATAACAATATCACAAAAAACTTAGGCAATGTGCTAAAGAATAAGGTTAACAATTTAAGAAGAAAATGTAATTTCGTGATAAAATAACTATTGATTTTTATAAAGAAAACAATTACATACATCACAGTTGTGTTCAACCCAATAATAAAGCACAAATTGGCAATGATTTCTTGCTATTAAACCCTTCTATTGCAAAGTTCATCACAGTATGCTTTCAGATATGCTTCATGGTGCATATGAATTGTACTGAGCTGTAATTTGTCATTTTGTTGCTGTGAAGAGCTGATGTCAGCCACCTCCCATCTCTTGCATATACCAGAATTGTCCTTACCTCCCCTTAAAGTTTTTTTTTTTAAATCTCAATTACCACTTTTTATACATTCAAGACTCTCAAGAGGTTATCACACATGGCTACAGTCCCTGCTAGATGGGACTTTTCTGAGAAACGAGATTCTGGTAGCACTGGTTTAAATGGGAAGATTCCTAGAAAAAAAGAGCCCTGCCTAGCTAAGGAAACAATGTTGCAGCTACGTGGGATTTTTTCAAACCTTACCGAAAATATCTCGGCTGGACCTCAGTCCCGGGTAGAGATAACCAATCAGAAGAAAGTTCTGCTTCTGAAGCCTCACGTGATACCAATCTGAGCGATAATCGATTAGTGTTTGGCGTTCAAGTCTTTGTAGTATGTGAAAATGGTAACCTAGCTACATGGGTTTCCTGGAATTGTCCCTTTCGACGTCAAGTCCTGCATAGCCGAAACATAATGTGATTGTGACTTTAGAGACAAGCCCAAAACATAGCCATTCAGAGATGTTCGAAGTCTTCTTGGAGTCACAATCATTTCTTATTCAAAGTTATTCAAATTTTTCATCTTATCTATTTTCACAATAACCACAGGGACAACTATTTCTTTCAAAAATGAATATGTCATAAAATAAGAAATTTCCTAAATCTTATGTCACTGTAGTTAGTGTACTCCATGTCAAAAACAATGGGTGGTGTCTAATAATAATCATGATATGGAAACAAATACCTTGACTTTTTCTGCACAGGAATTAATTTCTGCTTTTCTTCCAACATGATTTTATCCAATGCAATAGTCTGTTCTGCTGTAGGTGGTTTCATTACCCATTGGCCTCTTTTATTACTTATTTCACTTGGAATCACTGGACTTTTCTTGATGTTTTCCTGCACTACACTTTTCTCTTCAAACTAGAAAAATTATAATTACACAATCAATATTACTGTATAAAAATAAACAATCATAATTGCATAATCAAGCATTACAGCAATAAACTATCATAATTTGCATAATAGATTTCTGGTCTGTGATATTTAGTTTCAGAGAAAAATCTGATTATACAATTATTAATTGGACTGACATTTAGTTACAGACAAAACAAGATCAGTATACAAATTTATTCTTATAATAAGCAAACATCATGATAAAAATATAACTAAAGAGGGAAAGACTTAATAATAATAATATTGCAATTATAAATATAAAACATAAAATATTATATGCAGGAAATTATACTGGCTGAAACAAATACTGATCCAGAATTACTAATAGTAAATAAAAAATTAAACTTTCTCTACTAGAATTTCAGTTTCTCTCAATGTCTCAGAAAAGTGAACTCATTCTGTAGCTTTGCATACAGAAAACTTCTTAAAACACTGTATATTTCATATGTATGAAATGTGATCAGAAAATCCTTATCAAAATGAAGGGAATTAATATTAGAAATATATTTTAATATATTAATTATTTTAAACATATTTAAATTATTTATATTATACATTTAATATTTTTATTTTTAGCTTGCTATGAACACTAAAACTAGCACCAAACATTCTGCAGACAAAAAATCCTTAATGGTATTTAAAATAATAACTAAACTAACACCTTTTTGATGGGCAATGGTGCCATATAAATCCATTTAAATACAAATCTAACAAGAAATGTCTTCCAACCTTAGACTTGATTTTTCTGGGATGGAGGGTGGGGGGAAAGCACAAAAATCTGCTCATCTGGATATACATAAAAGTAATAAAATTAGCTGTCAGTATTCTATAGATAGCTGGTTAAAAAATTGTAAAAAATAACGAGATTTGACAATTCAATGCTATTAGACAACATTCAAAATTTTCAAAATCGAGTTTCGAAAATTTGGGAAGTTGCTCAGCTGAATGATTCTTGCAATGAAAATGTAAAAAGCAAATTTTAATTGTCAATACACAGTAATTGAAAACAAAAGCTTAAATAAAAAATCAGATCATAATACAAAAAATTCTGGATATTATTTTATCGCTCAAATGTCTCATATCGTAGCAACTTTTATCTTTGTACAAACAGTACACATTTTACAGGGTAATAAATATGATGACTGTGAATTGAAGAAACAGCACAGATAAGGTTGAAGGTGCAGGTTGAAGCAAAGTTGGCGCCATATATGCATATTAGGTATCACTGGGCCTTGCTAACTACTGAGCTTCTGCCCTATGCCAAATCACTTGAATTCCAATATCCTGGGAAAGGGGTCCGAGAGTCTTAAGTGACCCCTTGACGCACAGACACTATATACATTTACAAACAACCATGCCTTCTACCAAATTTGAACCCAGTCTTTTCAATATGATAGTCAGCATCAGTAATCACTATCCTATTGCAAGTTTCACAATACAAGGTCACTGGTAGCTGAACAGTAGAACTGCTGAAGACAATTTGTCAGAAGTTAAAATCACGAATAGACTGGGACAAAAGTTTAAGTCACAATAAAGCAACTGCATTGAAATTTTCACCCTTTTCCCACAGTTACATGACATTTCCTTAATTTTTCTTCCATCATTAGACCTTTATAGACTGTTTCTAAAAAAAAAAAAAAAATGTACTACAAATTTTTCCCCTCCCTGTAATTACTTTAGACACATTGTAAAATAATTTCTGTGTGAGTACAACTGCATACCTTATTCTGTAGCAGAATTTTACTCTTTTTTCATTATAATATCACAATACATGAGTTTATTAAAAAAAAAAAAAAAAAAAAACTCCTGTGAATTCATTTTTCAATGTGGTTATTCGATTCATTTTCATAGTCAGTCTCTTCACCTGATGATGCAAGGATTTCTTTTAGTCATAGTAGTAGCTAAGTTTCCAGCACTTGGGGACAAACTGGGAAACATTTCACTGTCAGTGGGTGTAACATCCCCGAGTTTGACACTCCCTGGATGTTACACCCACTGACAGATACTCCCCTCTTGCTCCCTTTGCTAAACCACAGCTTCCAGTACTTCATCAACCATATTTTCTTTGGTCTTTCATATTTTTTTTTAAATCTCGAAATTCTAATTTTTAATTTAATATCATCTTCTGTAAAGTCTGGTAACTTGTCCAGCTGTATAATCTAGAAATGACATCCAGATTACACTATATATATATTTATACCCTGAGTTAGATGCCTAGTTTAGAATTACAAGCCTAATTCAATGTTTCTTTAATTTTAGACTTTGGCACTCAGCTTGACTAAAAGCTAAAATAAAGAGTTATTTCCCACTTGTAAAGAAAAGGGATTCTTGGGGGGGGGAGACAGCAATTTGCATTTATGTAAATATAAATAACAGAACATAAATAAAACACAAAGAAGTTGATTATAAATAATTAACCTCACAGGACAGATTCTTACAATACAAGAAATCATAAAAGAAAGTTTGTTTCATAGCGATTAAACATGTTTTGTTTGTCTATTAGTAAGAATTTAGCAGTTAACCTGAAGTTTTCTTTTAATTGGTGTAAATTCCCTTGTATATATATCCCCAAAATCATTTAAAAATCAAATAAGTGCAAACAGTACTATTGAAAGACTGATAAAGTGTTTTTCACAAAACACTGAAATTATTGGAAATAAATAAAAAAAATGAAATAAGAAATGCACAAAAAACTGCAAATGCTTTTACTAATTTAGAAGTACATAATGCTTTAAAAAAATTAAGTGTTAGGTCAGAGGGAATAGGAAATTGAAAATATATAATTCTATTCAATTATGCAGTTCTGTTTTGGGAAATTCAGAAATTTTAAAATTTGGTCGTAAGTGAAAGTGATCGTGAAGTGATTGTAAAAATTTAAAATTTAATCATTATTGGACATCAAATTTTTCAGAAAGTTTGCCACTGATGGTAAAAAATTCTACATTTAATAATTTTTGTATGGATTATCTTTAGAATATTATCATTTAACTTTTTTTATTATATATTTCTAAAATATATTCTTATGTATTTTTTGAAAAAAACTGAGACTTCAAGGTTGGAAGACCCTCCGCATAAGTGACTTCGTATGGTTTGCTATACCTTTTAATGTGCACTTAACAAAACTTGAGTCTTTTAATGTTTTGAATATATGCACCAGTATAATTACTACCATCACAGTAAGCAGTGACCCGTCTTCTACAGAGTTTGAAACCTGTCTTCTACAGAACAGTAATCAGTAAAGGATACTCAACTGTTTATTCTTCTGTAGAAAGTAGGTTCCAAATTTTAACATTTTTTTTCCCTTTCAAAATTTTAGAGAAAAAACAGAAATAGCAGATAATTTATATCCCTCCTTTTTTTAACAAAAACTAAACAGGCATACTGAGAATTACATAAAACTAGAACGAATGTATTACGAGTGTGTTGTGACATCATTGTTCAAAATGGTCAGTGGGAAACTATGTAAACACCAGATTTTCTAGCTCTGAAAGTCTGTCAAACCAGAAATAATAAAAATGCAGCTTTGACAGTTTTTGAATTCTCAAGTTGCTTTAAATAAGCATGGAAATTCAGCAAATGATATTAAACAAAGAATGTTTTTATAGACTCTGTGCAACATTGGACAATAATATCTTATGCAGCAGTTAATGTGTGCTCATTTTTGCTGCTTCAATGAACAATGACATTTTTGTCAAGCAATAATTTATAATATTTACTATAAAAAGAAACAAATTACTGCTAGTAATAATATTTAAGTACTTTTGACAGCTTAAATCTTTCAACATTCAACAACACACAAGGTAAGGAGGACAAATAAATTTTACATGTCCAAGGGCATAGAAAAAGTACTTAACAGAATACAGAGACCACATATTTAGTATCACTTTTCAAAAATAAAGTACTAATTACAAACCTTTAAGTCATCAATGTCTGGAATTAGTATATCCAAAACAATATCTTTTTCAACAGTTTTCAAATTAATTTCATTTTTGATAGCTGACGAATTTTCCTTTGACTCGGAACGCAGAGAGGAGCAACGTCGTCTGCTTTTAGTTCTGTTGTCATGTGCATCTAGTTTAGCTTTTTCAAAAGTAAATATGCTGGTGACAGGAAAATTTTTTTCTATGAACTGCAGTTCCTCTTCAGATGGGTGATTATAAAATGAAACTTTCCTTCTGGTCATAGAAGGGACCTATCAATGAAGAAATCAAAGTTTTCCTATCAAGGAATCGAATTCCATCAAATTCATGTAACATTCAAAACAGAACTCTTACATATATCAATAAATTAAAATTTTTAACGAACATTTAATTTTAATAAATTGAATAGTTAAACTCCAAACAGAAATAACTTCTTTTAAAAACAAATGAACTAAGGAAAATTACAGAAAGACAGAGGAAGAAAAGCTAATGATGCTACAGATCACTATAATGTAAAAAATAATATATATAAAGTACAAATCAAAACTGATAAATATGACATAATTCTACCCAATGGATATCCACTACCCCATAATTAGTATAAATGTTTCAAAGAATTTGAATAAAAGCTAATCTGAGATATGGATTACAATGAACTCCATGAAGCCACTGAATAATTTATCAGAAAGCTTTAGGTTGTTTGCTTTGGATATATTTCAAAGAAAGATTTTTTTGGTGAAAATATATGAAAATATATTGCACTGATCAATAAAATATGTCTACATATTACATTGCAAATCTGAGAATGAAAAAAAAAATAGTTCAACATAAATCAGTAAAATTTTCAGAATTATTATAGAAGACTATTAAATACAGAAGTACGATAATGAAGTATGCAAATAACATTTAATAAGTTGTTTGCTTTCAAAATAAAAAAGCATATTAACACGGTTTTGTGAAATGTATAATTATCTGGAGTTTTTTTTTAAAAAAAAGACTGTTTAAAATTTTCCTTCTTCTAAATTCAAATCTCCCCCCCCCACAAATATATGCATCTGAACAAGTGCAGGACACATACATGAAGGTATAGACATACAGCTGGAACATGCTTTAGAATTTAGAAAATTTCAACATGTTAACAAAAGCTGAGATATCCTTCCCATTTAAAGATTTGACACAACGGCAGGATTAAAAACTTTATGGCATATTTTTCTGCATGAATAAATGAATAAGACAGATTGCCTAATAAATATATTACAATTCAATTTTAGCAAAAGTTTACAGAACTAAAAATATTTTAAAATGCAGTTTTACCAAACTGATGCGAATCAGATGAATCCCAGAGGTTGTTTGCCATCAGAAGAAAAAAACCAAATACAGTACAAAGTCCATAATCCGGACCCATTAGGACTTTGGCGATTCCGGAGTATAGATCCTCAATTTAAATCTGGTAAGATGGCATGCAGAAATTATACAATTAAAAATATGAAACCGTAATTTATAAAATAAAGAGCAATTATGATCTAAACGGTATCAAATTTTACAAAAGAAAAGCTTAATATTTATTTGTTTACTTTATTATGCATTTCTTTCAATGCACATTCTCTACGTGCATGCGTAAAGTTTGTGGCTTTGAGGTGCGGATTATAGATCATTCCAGATAATGGACGTCCGGATTACAGACTTTGTACTGTAGTGAATTTTGCTGCAATAATTCTTTAATACACATATCAGAAAATTCACAGCTGACTTTTCTGGGATAATGTAAAACTCTTAAAAAAAAAAAAAAAAAAAAAAAAAAAAAAAAAAAAAAAAAAACTGAAAAGTTCCAGATTTTAAATTATGTCCAAAGAGGCCTTTTTTCCCTTAACATTTTGTGTGTTATCTTTATATATTAAATATCATGTTCTTCACACTTAGACCATAAAATTCAGTTCAAGAGCAATATCACAAAATAATTTTAAATTGAGCATATTTTTAGAACTTCTGATACACAGTCTTGCACACTGGAGATAAAAATGTTTCTTCTGTGCAGCATTGCGACTGCTCACTTTGAAATCCTTGAGTTTGCATTAAAGTTGCAAAAATGCATTAAAGTTTTACAAAATATTAAATCAATAATAAAACAAATTCCAAACTTCAAATTTGGGTCTCCAGATGCCCATATTCACAGTAGGATTACGTATCTGTATAAATGTATGTCTATATAAATGAATCTGTATAAATGTATATATATTTCTTGCATTGTTTTATCACAATGCAAGAAATATACATGCATTTATACAGATTCTTCATTATTTAATTTTTTCAAACATAATATAGGGCAATAATATTTGGTGGCAACAGTTTGAAAAGTGAAACGGACATTCAGAATAAATCGCAAAACGAAAACAACAGTCCCTCAGGAACAGGAACAAAGCTCCTTTGGACCTTTAAGAAAAAAAAAAAAAAAAAAAAAAAAAAAAAAAGTCTACTTAGATGAAAACAGGAAACAAAATGCTGATTTGTGGTTTTGGTAATACATAAGGAAATCTGAATAAGATAACATAATATTTTAAACTGTTATTAAAATTTAAGATACAATACGTATATACCATATATAATACAAGAATTATAATTCATCAGTTAAAAGAATTTACATGCACAGAATTATAATCACTGGTTATAATTTCCCATTTGAAGCCAGCAAATATTTATAACTTCTGTTAAGTGCAAAAATTCTATCATGAGATGACTTTCAAAACAACCACTAATGCTTCTGATTGACAGAAAATGGGGGAAAAATAGTGTAATGTAAACATTCTCTAAAAGGATGATAATTAAATAAAAGTTTCTGTTTACATTAAAACACACATATACTTAAAAAATGCAGTTAAAATATTTACATACTAAATCTCTGTAATAGTCAGTTAAATCCTGAATAACATCATGACTCAAAAGGTCAAGGCCCCTGAAAAGATAAATATTTAAACAAACAAAACTAATAATTCATAAACATGCAATGAAATTCTAAATAATCATTTTTACTTCCTTGTACGAAGCAAAGTAAGTAATGTGGTTATGAAAAATTTCAGGTATCATATTTCAATGAAAATATACATTCTGACTACTTTTGAATCCATTTGAATTATTTTTTTCTGAGATATATGTATATGCAGCAAAACAAAGGACTCTTGTTTTCTAAAACAAATTGTCAAATGGATTTAAAATGGTTATACATACATCCACTCTGTTACCCAGCTCTGCGGGCTCAGTTTTTTTAGTCTTATATGTTGGTAAATTAAGAATTTTTTGCTTTAAAAGTGGTTGAATTATGTTGCCCTTATGTTCCGGTTAGGGTTTTTATACCTTTAGTTAATCTGTATATAATAGTTGTAGCATTATCAGCAATTTAAGAGTTAAGTTTAATGAGGCCACCATTTATTTAAATTCGAAACTATTAGTAGGATAACGAACTCAGCTTCTGCACCATCTTCTGTGTATTTTTACAGAGTGGGAAAAAAATGTAAACTTTCAGCACTGTGCACTGAAAAATCGGCCTTCTTACCACTGGCCAGATTGCTTGTTTTTATGTAGAAACTCGTACCGGGACATGAGAACTGAATTAATTGAATGAAAAAAAAATCTCTAATGAAATTAGAGGAAATAAGTTTAAATGGAAAGCAGCAGAAAATGTGTATAATTTAATAGGCCATACAAGGAAGTCATGTGATGTGTCCACATTAGATATTTAACTTAAGAGCTAGAGAAGTACACCGACATTATGACCATCCCTACAGTTTTCAACGAACTCATCTGGATGATGAGGAGGGCACACTATCAAGTAAGAATGGTATTTAACTGCTGCTGTAGAAGATAAGGAATCATTCCTGCACTTACTTTTGTGATTGATGGGAAAGGCTGCTTATCTAAGCAAGTTTGATAGAGAGCAGAATTCTAATGGTGGAAGACTAAGAATGAGTATCTCTGAAATTGCATGACTGGTAGGTTGTTCATGATCTACTGTTGTTAGCATTTATGAAAAGTGGATAAATGATTGTGAAACTAGCACTAGACGCCAAGGTTTTCGATATCCACGCATCATCAAAAAAAAAAAAAAAAAAAAAAAAAAGGAGGTTGGAGACTGTCCTGCTTAGTACAGCAAAATTGCTGACAGGTCCAAATGCAAGTGTTTCAGAACACATAGTTCAGCAGACATTGTTGGATATGGAACAACATATTAGACATCCCATTTGTGTGCCTCTGTTGACCAAGTATCATTGTCAACTTCATTGGGTCCAGGAACACTCAGACTGGACCACGGATAAGTGGAAGACAGTTGTGTGGTTGGATGAATCATGATTTCTCATTCACCACGTTGATGATGACCATCATCAGGTATGTCATCTTCAAGATGAACGGTTTCTTCCTCCTGTAAAGCAGGTAATATACAAGCTGGTAGTGGGGGTATTGTGCTTTGAGGGATGTTCTCAAGCGTGGCTCTGGAACTTTTAAATGTAATTGAACAGATCTAAATAGCTGCAGATTCTCTGAACATAACTGCTGATCAGTTGCACCCTTACATGGCATCTGTGTTCCGAACTGGAAATAGAACCTTCCAGCAGGACAAAGCCCCACGTCACAAGGCTCAAATTGTGTTAGAGTGGGTCAAGAGGCATGAGGATGAATTCCAATTAATATCCTAGCCACCTAACCTGCCGGATCTTAACTCAATAGAGCACATTTGGGATGTCATGGAGCAGCAGCTCAGAGCTCAAATACCATCATGTTGGAATATCTTGACTTTGCATAACTGCTGCTTAAAGAATTTGTGGCATTTAGGTCAAGGTGAGGTGTAACTGTTTTGCATGTCAAAGGTCATGCAATGCAACATTGAGTAGGCGATCATAATGTTTTGGTGCTTCAGTGCACACTTCTGTTACATTGTACACATGTGGTCAACCAGTCCACTCAGTCTGTCAGCCTAATTCTGTTACTAATTGCAATTTTTACAGACCTTCTTATATGTGACAGAAATACAAGCGAGTTTCCCTTAGAAAGATAACCACAGACATAACCCTTCTAGAAGCCTACGCTTCAAATACCTTGCTATAACAAATAACATTTATTTTACTGAATATATGATTTCTGTAGAACCATGGACACATTTTATGAAAAGCATTAAATGTGATAATACAGCTTCATAACGATATAATAATTTTACATGAATATTTATTTTATTAAATATCAGATATATACACCACACATCAAACTAATGGAAATATTTTGAAAAAGTGTATCTTTGAGATTTGATAGCTCATACTACAATTCTATTTCTGAGCAATACAATAAAATTATATATTTATGAAAAGATCATTTAAACAAGAATATGACAAAGAATATCAATTCATCTGTATGCTAAACAATGAGGGGGAAAGCACAACTTGCTTAGGTACTGTAAAATAAATTTCCTTCCTTTCAACGTAGCCGATGAGTATAAGTGTTTGAGAGCCCTGCAGGCATCATCTAGTTTTGATAATGAGCCAATCTGGTCATGATAATATTCAGCTGATAATGTCACAGATTGGAATTCAGAGAAAGACGTTATGAGTATGCTACAAGATTGCTATCAAAACGTTTTTTTTTTGGTATTCTTTAATATTGAGTTTTTAAAATGTAATAGAATTAAAGAAATAAAGCAAAGAGTGCCTAGTTACATGAAAAGCAATGTAAAATAGCACTATTAAATAAATAAAGCTACAATTGTGAAGAAATTGCAAGGAAATGTTGAAACTTAATCAAAGATGGCATTTCTACATTTTTGAAGAGGTGTAAGGAGAGTTAGTCCCCACAAAACCAGACTGGTAAAAGTAGAAAAGAATGTACAATACCAAGTGGCAACTGAAGAATGAAATGATTATGCCTAAGGAAATCAACTTGGTCAGCACAACAAAATGTTATCCAGTAATGAAATCCAACATGAAATTGAGTGCAAGGACTGCTCACCACAAACTGCAGGAATTTGATCTAAATGCTGGAATTCTATGCCATTTTTATCTTCCAAAAAACATGGCAGAAAGATTAAAATGGGTTAAAAATCTATGTAATTGGACAATAAAACAACAGAACAGCATTATTTACAATGATGATACCAAAAGATCAGTATTAAGCAGCAATGACATGAAATACATAAAAACAAGAATTGAAGAAGATATGCATCTTGATTACATTACCCTCACCATGAAACATCTTGTTCGCATCATGATGCGAGATTTTGTGACATCAAACAGTATGGACAGAATTTGTGTGATTAATGGGTATATAAAAGCCAAAAAATATGTAAAAGGCAAAACTGAAGCCTTCTGCAAATGAACCTTTCCAGAATAATGAAGCATTTATATTTCAAGAGAATTTAGCTTGAAATCACTTTGCTGCTGTGCACAAAAAACGATTTAAAAGTACAGTTGAACCTCGGATGACAAAGAAATTTTGTGAACAAATAACACATCAGATGATAAATGGTGTATCAACTTACGAACATTCAAGTTGGCAACATAAGATTTTTGAAGGTGTTTTGAAGTACCTCTGGCATAGAATTAACATTTCTTTATTTTTTAAAAAATCATTTTAATATTTCCCATTGCTTAACTCTCATTAGCAAAGCTTAGCAACAAGTAATTTAGAATACCATGAATTATGACCAGATGGGTTGCAGACAGAGACTGAGCATCTCGATACTTAGTACTTTCTTTTGTTATCTATAATATTCTGTCTCTAGGCAAAATCATAGGCTAGGAAGTTAACTATGCGGAAGTTACCAGAGGACTATAAAAGTATGTTTGACTTAAAAGAGTAACAACAGCTTCAGAAGCAGCAACAAAAGGTGACAGTGAAATAAATGTCTTCAGAAGAAAAGTGATCCTAGTTCTCTGACCCATGAAATTTGTATAAAATGGGTTAAGATGGAAAGTTTTTGTGAAATAATATCTCTGAGTAGCTGCAAGCTACAGTAGCTGGCTGTTAGTTACATAAACATTTTTATTGATAATGTTATGTCTCATTTCACACACATTTTGAAACATAAGCAATAACAAATCATACTGGAAAAATTTTGAGGGAAACAGAAGCTCAGTAAGTCTCAAGCAGAATTCAGTGGCACTCAAAGACAAATATAAAATAAGAGAAGTTAGACAGTTAGCTGACATTTTTGGTAGGGAATTTTACATCCAAATAACGACATCTTCCTTGACACTTTTCATTTATGCCATTCACACTGCTTTATATAGGTACAGTAAAATTAAGTTATGTTTCCATCTATTTCACCACTTTAATATTGTGTTTACCTTTTTTGCATTATATTTAATGGTTTCCATTAGTTATAAAACCTGTGCACAAAGTACTACTAAATAAGCAATAATTTGTGGTCCAGGAACAGATTAATTTTTTTTATCCAATGGGTAAAATCATTTTGGTTTATGCATATTTAGGTTGATGAATGGCCTTCAGGAATCAAATCATGAACTGAGGTTTCATTGCAAGGGTTTGGGGAAAGGCAAGATCTTAAGCTATAATACCAACTAAAGAACTTATTTATTTAGCAGAAATAAGTTATCAATAAAACCCAATTTACAGAAGTAATAACTCAGTCTTGGTTTCACATTATAACAACTGCAGAAGTAAAACCATTGGTTCACTCCATGGGAATGTGTTGTAAAGTTGTGATTAAAAAGTCACCCAATTCAGTATTAACTGAATGAAAACTTTTGTATATTTTGTTTTCTCTAAGTGTTTCACTTTTCTATAAAACTGCTGCTTTCATAAATACTCCCTCATAAATGCTACTGCATTACATTCTTGATTACTTTTCCAACAATATATAATTCATCAACATTATTTTGGGAGGGGGAATGTAATATTATGGACCATCAAACCTCAAAAATACACCTTTTCCACAATTTTGGCCAATAATATAATATAATTAATCCAGCAAATAAATTTTTTTTGGTTAATTTGTTTTTTCTTTTAGAAGGGCAGAGAACAGAAAACAAATATTTAGAAAGACAAAATCATTCTCATTGGCCTAGTTTTAGCATTGAAATACACTGTTAACAAATATAAGGAAGCACAGACCTATAGCTTAGGGGGTGGGTAACTGAAAGGTTTTAGATTTTAACAGTTGCCTAAAAGGGTTTGTTAAGGTTTTTTATGCTCTCGTTGAGCTCGCAGTCTACTAGTGTGCTGTTACACTCACTTCTGCTAACCCTTTTACGTCTTTTTAGCTTTAATATTAAGCATCATTTCCTTCACACTTATGACATATACAATTCAACAGGAAAACCACAAAAAAATTAAAAGCAGCATATGTTCAAAATTCCCAATGTTAAGTGTTGGCATACATTTTTTCTATTTTTTTTCAGTCTTTTCTTAGTTTATTATATTAATGTTTTTTTTAGTAAGAGAGCTTACAAAACTTTTTGCCTTTTTATTATTAGCATTTTGTGTGCTAATTTCACTTATTAAATATCTCATTTATTGCACTTGCACCACATAAAATTCAATTAAACAGCTAAATGACAAAATATTTAAAAACATATTTTTAGAATTTCCGAAAGATTTCACACACAGGAGATAAAAATGTTTTATTCAGTATAATACTGCCACTGCTTGTATTCAAATTGTTGAGTTTGTTAATCAAAGATTCATTAAAAATTTACAAAAGATGACAAATTTAAAAATCAGGCTTCTAGGTGCACATGCTCAGGTGGAGGATGGCCATTATCCAAAATTTTATAGCTCTATGTACCATCGTGTTTTTCACAATGTGAGGAAAATACACACATGCAGATGCTTCGTTTAAAAAAAGAAATTTCAATTTGAAAAAGGTTCACCACTTATAGTGAACCAACATAAGATCCCATTTCAAGATTAATATCCTCTTTGGGTTAAAAAAAAGGGAGAACAAACATTTATAAGATTATACCAACAGACAATATTTCAAAATAATGCTTTCTTACACTGTTACAGTTTCATCGATAGAAACATACATTAGCATAATTTACAGTCTAGTCATTCAAATTTAAAGTTTAACATAATCACTTTTTTTCTTTTCTACTTTCTAACAGATCAACATTAAACCAAACTACTTTCAGATACTGTATAATGCATATTAATAATACTGTATAATGCACTAACTTGCTATGCCACAGAGATATCAATCCCACAACGCAGAATTAAAAAAATACTCCGGAACTCCAGACACTCATCTCACCTCCAATCTTGGAGACCACACCAAGGGAAAGCAAACTACAGGTACTGTTGTTGACCTGGTGATTTGACTTGTCATCAAAGTGCCCCCGCCAGTACTATGTGCACAGCCTGTCACCAAGAACATTACCAGAATACTCAGACCAGCTGAGCTACTAGTACCATCTAGGACTTACGCCAAAGCCTCCCTCTATACGATCATACAGATGATCTTCCCTCAGGTTCTGGAACTGGCAGGCTGTTTTTAATCCCCCAAAGGTGTTACTGCCATAGTAAAATACTAAGTTAGTGTTTACACCCCAGAGTATTTATATTATCTGAAAAACATGTTAGATTGAAATTAAAATTTAGAAAAATTTTTGCTGTTTGAAAACAGATAGATCTGAATCAAAATGACCTCTCAAAATGCACTGAGCTTTTCTAACCTTTAAACCAATCTAAGGATAAATTTAGATATGAGTTTTGCCCAGGGTAAACATTTATTTCTTAAGATTGAAACTGCAACACAAAGAATTAAAATTTTATTGATTTCCATAACCTTCTGCTCAGTTTTCAGTGATGGGGAAATTCAGTAATTTGCTGTGCTAAATATTACAATCTCTGGAATATAATTTCTGTTTTTTTTTTTTTCAATAAAGGACTCTTCTTTCAATGAATCAGCTCATAAACCAAAATATACTCTAAAAAGAACTTAATAAAACATTAACTCATACAAATCAAAGATGACTCTCTCGTGCGATACACTGCTGTTGCCGCAAAAAATCTTTAACTTGAAAAATAATTATTTCTCATTAAAGATACAGGTGCTAGCATAGAACATTAATATTTATCACTGCTATTCAAGCATTTCATGCAATTCGCATCACTCTATTTCACTACTCCTCAGGTGGCTATTTTGAGTATTCAGTAGAAGATTTTTTTCAATTTTACAGGAAATTTGAAATTAATTTGCTACTCATTTTTAATATTGGACATGGTCCTAGCAAAATGGTATTACATTTATCCCTTTTGCTGCTATCATAAACCAAGTCCAATTGACAGCAACAATGGCTTTTACAATTACATGTAGTAGTTTTAAAGACCTTTTGCATATGCACAGTTCATTACTGCAAGAAGCTGTCTAACCAGTATAGTGGTTAGCATCACTGACTGCTGTGCTGAAGGGCCCGAATTCAAAGATATTTAAGGCATAGATATTTGTAAATGTATAGTGTCGATACGACACTCTAAATATTGAGCAAGCCGAAAGTCCTCTCGTGTGGAGTCTCGAATTTATCTTGGCGGGTTTTTCTCAGTTTGCACCAGGAATAATTTACTTGGTGAATGCCTTACCTTGTAGCAACCTATTTTTTATTACTTTTTTTTTCATTGCAGGCAAGTGGGAGGAAAAAGTCCTCATTTATATTTTCAATTAATATTAACAAAGTAAACCACATCTGGCATTATGATTGCTTAAAAAAAAGATGCCAAATTTCAAAATGCTCCAATATGCAATTTCATGTACATCTTAGAATATTTTGAATAAAAAACTAATTTTTTGCAGATGTGTCTAATAATACATCTACTTTAAGATGATGTTAAAAATTTTATATGTTATAATACAAAAAATTAATAAAAATATTTAAAAATACAAATTTTAAAAATAAATCATAAAACTGTGCAAATTAATTACATTTGGATTAAGCCTAAATTTTGAATTATGGAAGAAGGAATAGAGTAAGTTTAATAAAAAAAGAGAAATATTAATAAATATATAGATTCAATTAACAATAAGGAGCTAAAAATTTTGAGCTTATTTAGAAACTACTTGTGGGATTTTTACAAAACTTGGCAGTTTGGCATAATATGAGTCGTAGAATCAAAATACGGAAAAATGTGGCAAGTCATTTCAGAAAAAGTCTGATTTTACGTCAAAATACCTATATTAGAACAATGATATATATATATCTAATACATATTATAATTCGTGCTTTCAAGACATGAAAAACGCAAGTTGAATTTTGTCAATTGACCCAGTAGAATGGGATATATAGAACCGTCTCCCCCTTTTTTTTGCAGAATGTACAATAAAACTCTATCAGAAAGAAATCCTAACTAATCACGATGTGAATGTTCTCTTTTCATTCTAAAGCTGCTATTCTACAAATGTGAAACTTATATTCTACAATTCAAAACAACAGGCTAATACTGGAAGATCCAATAGCATGACTGGTTTCAAAATTTAGCAAAGAAACATTTCTATTATAGAACAAAGGACTTATGTGCATTTTACGGTTGTGCAAGCTTTAAAATATCACTAGTATTATATAAATAGCAAATGAAACCCATTTATTTCTACTGCTTTCAGGACAAGAAAAAAAAAAAAAAAAAATCTCAGGGGATGCTGAAAATTTAAATGTTATCTTACATGCACATGAACAAGACCCAAATTTCATAGCATTTTAAAGTTAGAATCTCACCTTGCTTCAATAATAGCTGCTAAATTTATGCAAATAAATTGCATGCAAGACCTCTTTAACTGGAAAGAGTTATAAATGCAAGATAATTCCAGAAGTTCCACAGAATTCTTGAGAGTAACTAAAAAGTTAAAATATTTATTTATTAAAAATCTGACATAATTATTATGCAAGCATAAAGAAAATTCCAGCATCAATTTTTCATAAAGGTCAAAAGTGAATATAATAAATTTAAATTTTCCTCTCTGCAACTTTGATTTAAAAAAAAATCATCAATACTGTGATAATAAAAAATATTCATAAATTAAAGGAAAACAATTCATTTAGCTACAAACATATAAAATAAAGCTGAAAGAAATTTGGAAAAAATGACATTAGAATTATTAACATGAAAGTTATCTCTGTATTTAAAAGTTTGATATTGAAAAGAAAAAAAGAACCATACAGAATACATTTTTTTTGTAGCCAGACATTCAAATGGAATAAAAATTTATATATGAATGAATGCACATGAATTATTTGCATATGAACTTCAATAAAATCTAAAAATTTCATAAAAAGGTAACCATGATTTATTATTTACTATCAGGAAACAATACAAATTAAATCAAACTTACTTAATTCCACCAATGCCATTTCACATATTTCCTTCAATCTTGGTATTAAAAGTTGGTCAGAGATCATTAGAACCTGACATACAAACTCAGCATCTTCAGATGCTGCAAAAAAAAAAAAAAAAAAAAAAATAATAATAATAATAATAATAAAATAAAATTAAAAAAAGGGCAACATTTAAAATTACATTCAAAAAGTGATATTTTTATTACCTAATACAACTTCTTTGTTGCAGCCAACAGATCAAAGAACTACAGTATTTTTAAAGCTTAAATAGGTTTACAAATCAGAAATCAAGCACTGTCTGGTGATAATGGAAATCCATTAACGTAGTTTCTAGAAAATGCATAGCCATCAAAGACAGGAATTTGAAAGCAGTCTAGAAACTTCTATCAAAATGTGGAAAGTCACTGTCTTGGTCACGAGAAACAAACTGCATAATTTTTCAATAAATATAATTCAGAAAGTCAATTAAGACGGTACCTTTGAAAAATGCATTAAGTGTGTCAGTCTACGAATTACTAAATTTTTAAAAATACATGGAAATTTTTCCCCATATTAATTCTCTATATTTTAAAATGCATGCAATACTTAGCTAATTGGAAAAGACATTATCTAATGTCTTTCGAAATCATTTGAAACACATTCTAGCAACTGTGTAACACAAGCCATGACAATACTTTATTACTTCGAATTTTAGCTGCAACAGGATTTCAAAATACGAAAAAATATAAAAAAAGATGCCACCCTCAAATTTAAGTCTAGAAGGATTTTAAAATTGGAAAAATAGTACTGTTTTTCTAACAGATATAAAGGAAAATCAGAAAAAAAGTTATTGACTTAAGTAAATCCTAATATAAATATCATAAGCTACTTAATTTTTCGAAATTCTGCTTTAGATGCAAGATGTTAAAATATTCACTCTGAATTTAAGTCACACACTTTTTTTACATCATAAAAATTTAATTGAAAGTGTGACTTAAATTTACAGTAATATGGTAATTATTATTACTGAATTAGCAAATTGAAGAAAATCAAAGAGGAGGAAACAATTAATGAAAAGTAGCTCTTAGAATGTAAACTACAGTACATTTTCACACAGTTTTAAAAACTACACATCCTTACACTCTTGATGTCCTCTGAAAACGAAAGAAAGATCACAAGAATAATAAAGAATGAAAATAATTATGCTGAGGAAAACTGACATTATAATAGCTGTGGAAAATACCAAGGGAAGGGAGCATTAATGCAAGGTAAGCCTTTAAAAATGTGAAGTACAAAATATTTTCATATTTTAAAACTACACATTATTAAAATTTTTACATAATTTTTATGTCACAATTAATAAAAATAAAAACAGAAATTTAGAAATTTTTAAATAAATACAGATGAGAAGCTTTTAAATTTTATTACTCACTTTCCCAGTTTATTACAGAAGGAAAGCATATCTTGAAATTGTTTTGTATCATCAGTAAACTTAAAGGCAGTATAAAATAACGTGCTTTACATCATTTGACTATATAGACTGCATTGCCATAAAACAGCATTTAATAGCAACAGCAATACTTAATACTCATCATACTAAGAGAATTTAATGATGATATCAATAACCAAAACACCTAAACCGAATTTTTGGATGAATATAAGGTAAATGGTGGTTTAGTTGCATGTTGCTTGCTAAAGAATAAATGCAATATGGAATTCAAACACAATTAATAATCTATGAAAAGTTGAATATCGTAATAATGCTACTAACAGTACTAACAGCAAATTAACAATTGACTATTAAAACCATAGAAGCAGTATTTTAATTACTATTAAAAAATAAGCATAGCTAATTATCTTCATTATATACACACTGGCCAATGAATTAAGTTCAATATTTTATTGGACCACCTTACCTCATGGATAACTGCTCTGAATCGCTTCGGCATCGAGTCTACATGCTTCTCGAGTGCAATTACGTCCAAAGAATACATACATTGGCTATGCAGCTTGCAGCTTTAGATAGAAGAGGTGAGTGCTGCTAGATGTGTCTTTCCACCATATCCAATACATTTTCTATGGGGTTAATGGATCCGGGCTATGCGATGGCCAGGGAAGGTGCTGGAAGTCAGACTGATGTTCAGCGAACCAAGTTTGAACACTTCTGCCATGATGTATAGTTGCATTAATGTCCATGAAGTAACCGTTGCCATCAGGATAAAAATATATCATTGCAGGGTGCACTTGATCTGCCAGTACATTTAGGTATCTCATGGCTGTTTGTTTACTCTCGAGGAACACCAGTGCACCACTTCCATGGCAGCAGAACATGCCCCATATCATGTTATTCCCACCAGACCCTTGCACAATGTGATTAAGGCAAGATGGCTTCATGGGGTTCTCACCAAATTCGACGTCTTCCATCAGTGTACAATAAGGTGTAGCGAGATTCATCCGACCACATTACCTGTTTCCAATCCTCAGATGCCCACACCACTGCAAAAGACTTCTTGCATGTTGGGCAGAAATGAGTGGTTTTTCTCACAGGCACCCGACTATGCATTCCTATCCTCTGCAATTCTCTGTGCACAGTTTGAGTTGAAATATGTTGGGAAGAGCATTGGTTGACGATCTGTGTCAGTTGAAGCACAGTAGACTCTCTGTTCTGCTATACAATTCATTGGAGACGCCGCCGATCACTATCTTGAAAAACTGTGCTCTAACTGTAGTCCTTCTAGAGAAGAACAATGGGTTCTAACTTTTGAAAATTGATATGGCTGCTTTTGAAAACTCAGTGAGATTTTCTGTCTTCAAAGTTGAGGCCCCCTGCTAAATGGGCACCAACAATATGCCCTTTTTCAAATGGTGAAAGATCTGTCGTTTTTCCCATTTTACTTCATTAATCGTGAAAAGCACTCTTACACCTTACTCGTATTAGAATTCTAACCATGTGCAACCATCATAAAAAAAATTGCATACGTCATCCCTAGCATGCATTCAAATGAAAATCTCAAAGGTCTCTAATTCATTGGCCAGCTGTGTATGAAGATATCAGTTCCTGCTAGCAGCAAGAGTCTCTTCATTTAAGAGTTTCAGAGCATTCTGTTGTACTTGCTCATCTGGCAAATTTCACAAATTGAATTAGTCATGCTCTTAATTTTTCTGTTGTATTTTCAGCCCTATAATTCAATATAATTGAAGATGATAGAGCTGCAGATCATTGGTTGTAGAAGCCATTTGAAATCAAGGGTATTTAATGATAGACACAGTGCAGATGAACAATATCCTCTGACACTAGCTGTGAAATTATGACTTTTGTAAGAGAGATATTATTGAACACATTATTGCTTCTATAATATCATGCTGCATGACTGTCTGGGTTTAGCTTGTAGATCACAAGTTAATGAGAGAACCACACATGAATTTCTCATCTTTTGTGTGCTCTGCCAGAAGTACATATATCTGATATTTACCTGTGTAGTAGTAATAATTAAACTTTATCATTACTAAATAATTTTTTGAAAAACTTGTATTTCAGTGTTGTACAATACAAATTTAACATTTCATTATAATGCCAATTTACAGAAAACACTATAAAATTGTAATAATAGTAATATATATCTCATAATGATAAAATAAAGTACAAACCTGACACTTTATTAGTATTATCAGTATAAAGGAATTCCAAGACAGCCTCCATTACTTGAGATGATATTGGAAGAGTTAAATGCTCCAGACGAGAATTCTGAAAAAGTAAATAATAATATTTGCATAACACACAAAGTGGACATTTATTTGTTTATTTATATATTTTTTTAATACAAGCTCTATTGCCTTAACATGCTCACACTATTGCTCAATGCTTTTGACAGAATGAATCAGTATAAATTGCTTTTGGAATGGCTGCTTGGAAAGGAAAGAAAGTTACACATTCTGATTTCACAAATTGTAGTACATAAAATGTTTTGTGGTCTACTGGTACTGTCAGGTGACAGAAGCACAGCTAGAACAACTGAAGCCAATTGTCAAGAACCTTTTTTGCATGATGCCCCCCCCCAGTACGATATATACTTCTATACAAACATTCAAGGGCACACAGATTGAGAGAAACACCGATTATCATTTTATACATACTGCATATATTCAATGAAGTTTTTTTATTTTCAAACTTGTTTATTTAGGCTTCGATAATGTATACAAGGGCTGCAGAATGCCTTTATGGATGACATTTGCCAACCTGTATTCATATTACAAATGAGGAAAACCACGAAAGCTTGAAGCAACAGCCTGTTTTGCAGCTAAGAACAGAATTGGAATGCTTTCATTTTAGTCATACGTACATTAGTTAACTGCCTCATTTGTAACAGCCACAAAATTTTAAATGCATAAAACACACAAAAGCTTATTATTTTCACTGAACACAAATTAAAAAATATTCCATTGCACATTAATTTACTCAGCAACAAATCAAAGCAACACATACTAATAAAATTTTTCTGCAGTAGCATTTCAGATTACTTTGAATATATATATATAATTTATTTCCTAAACAATATTGATTAAATGATTATATTATCTCCTAAGTTTAATTAAAGTAGAATTATTTTAAAAGAGTGAATCCATACTGGTAAGTTATATTTTGAAAGATGTTTTGAAGTAACTTGAAAGTAAAATGTTAATAATGTTTTAACGGGGACTGGAATTAAATCATCATGAAGAACAAAATTTCAATTGTAAAAGGAAAAATTAAATTAAAAACATGTAATGTTTTGCAATAAATGAATTTAAGATCATACAACATTATATATATATATATATATAAAAGCAGCCAAGGACCACCTGGCTAGGTGTAGAAATGCCCTATTGGAAGACTTTGCAAGGAAAATAGTAGTATTTGCATTCCATATGAGAACCACATAAATTTGATGTAGTCATTCAATTACCAGAAACAAAATTCAGGAATAACTTGCATAATTTAAACACTCCACTACTGGCAGACCAGCTAACACAGTATTCCACAGCATATATATATATATATTATTTACTAATGGATTATTTAGTATATTGCCTTCTTTGATAAAGGTAGTAGAATTTTAGTGGAATGAAGTAACATATAAGGATAATTAAAAATGAATTTTGAAATTTTTTTAAAATGAAACATCAAATATGAATCATGAATAAATTGAAAATGGAAACTTTCAAAAACATGAAAATGCAATCAACAAAACAAGTAATTATCGTCATTGACAGGCTGACTTTTCAAAGGGAACAAACGAACTCCCAATCAATTAAAATTAATTAATAAATGTGAAGGTGTTTCATCTTTTACTCAAGTAAGAATTATGCCAAACAGGTATTTAGTAAGATGAGTTTAAGTTAATAAAGTAGATTTTAAATGAGATGAATTTAAGTATAGAATTCATTATATATATATATATAAGTATAAATAAAGAGTAACAATTAAATTAAATTTAAATACTCTCTTGCGCCATTGCTGCAAGGAATGAAATTTGAATTTAACAAATCTTCTCAATTCATATAAAGCTAATTTAAAGATGAAAACCTTTAAATAAATAAGCTAACTTCAAATTAGCTTTATACAAATAGAGAATATTTGTTATATATATTTATAATTTATTTTCTAAATAATATTGATTAATTGATTATATTATCTCCTACGCGTTTAGCACAAAAAATGAAGCAACTTAAACAACTTACATTCAAAGAAATGTTTAATAAAGTAAACAAAAAAATATTAAGCTTTTTTTTTTTTTTTTTTTTTTTTTTGTAAATTTTGATACCCTTTAGATCATAATTGCTCTTTATTTTGTAAATTATGATTTCATATTTTTAACCTGTATAATTTCCTGTATTATTAATAAACCTGTATAATTTCTGCATGCCATCTTACCAGATTTAAATTGATTATCTATAATCCAGAAAAACCCTTAATTCAGAATCGCTGAAGTCCCGACAAGTCCGGATTACGGACTTTGTACTCTATTAACAAATAATCAAATGTAAGTAAGGATTATTATCATTGCTAGTAAAACAATTTTTTCATGCCAATTTACTACATTTTTTTATAACTTTTACTACTTGTAAATGTTACTTTTAATAATTGTAAAAATTTTTATTAAACATTTAAAAATTTTTTAATATTACTTAAAATTTACAAATTGGAAATTTTAGACTTCAAATCGTAATTCTTTTACTTTATTAGCTTTCTTAATTTAATTTGAAATATAAGAATTTTAATAGGAATATCCCCCTTTAATTATATATATGTGCTCTAAAATGCATGTTTTATATATTCTGGAAGGTAAGAGGATATATGTTTTGCTGCTTTCACATCACGTTCACTTTTCCGCTTTATTTTTCTAATGACAATAATGCAACAAATTTTGCAGTACTCAAGGAAATTTCTTTTTCATTTCATTACAGCCTATGCATTGCATTACATAACTAGAAATGATATATTTTGAATATTAAAAAAAACAAGTAGTAATTTTAAAAGTACAATTTCTCAATAAATGATGCTTTTAAAGTACTTGTGTATTATCCCATTGACTGTATCAGTTGGCTACCATAGAAACATGAAAGTTGGTGGAGATCCCACCAAACTGGCACCAATAATTCCTGTGAAAACTCTGAAGAACTAGTACTCCTTTATTTAATAAACAATCAGTATTTAACCTTTTTTTTTTTGCACTTCATGAAAAAGGCTTTCATCGATTTCTACTATTTTGTTATGCTTTCTGATTTTACCAGAAGCTCTGGTTAGAATACAAACTATCAGTACAGAGGAACCTCAAGATACGAGGAAAGTACGAGTGAAAAATTTGCCTCTAAATACGAGCACTGACTCGAGTAATAAGCCAGGGTGTTAGTATGCATGACATGATTTCCTGATCTGGCTCTACTCAGGAATCCCCTTGTCGGATCACTGGGTGTTCTTTGATCTACGTGTTTGCATGCTTGCGAGTTAATTGCTTATTACATTTAACGTGAAAATAATTATTTCTCGATGCCTCCCAAGAAGATTGCTGCCTCAGATTGTGCTGCAAAGTAAAATAAGGAAGCTATGGCCATTGAAATTAAGAAGGAAATCATAGATAAACAAGCGTGGTGTAAGAGTGACGGAATTGGTGAAGACTTAAGACCTTTTGCCATCGACGATTTGCACTATTCTGAAGAAGCAGGAAGAAATTAAGAAACTTGATGCAGCCAAAGGAGTTACTGTTACTTCCAAGCACTATCCAAAACTCCTAGATGTTGAAAAGCTGTTGTTGGTGTGGATTAATGAGAAGCAATACAAAGGTCGGTGTTGGAAGCTATCATAAAGGTAAACTATGGTTATATTATTAACCAGTGTTATTTACTAGAAATATTTATTTTTATGTTGATAATTTTAGCGGCACGAAACAGAATAACTGGATTTTCATTTTTTCAATGGGGAAGTTTGTTTTTAGATACGGGAAATTTGCCATACGAGCTCAACGCTGGCATGAATTAAATTTGTATCTTGAGGTTCTACTGTACAAACTTTAGACGGATTCCAATTTATTGCTGTTTTGTTGACCATGTCATGTTTATTAACATACTTTTTTTATAGTGGGATCCCTTAATTTTGAAAACAATCCACTGTTTGCTGCTCTGTAGAAGGCAGTTTTTTTTTCAAAAATGTATAAAAAATACAGCAATAATAGTTAATTTATATCCTTATTCATAAAAAAAAAAAAAGAGGTGGCTTATCGAGAATTGGGGTTGCATGAAACAAAAGCGCAAATGTTACGAATGACTTTTTACATCATGCTTATCCATACATGGAACCAAATTGTGCTGCTCAGAAACAGTTTCATGGTCAAAGGGATAATATATAAGTACCTTTTTTATATATTCAAAGACATGAAATGAATTACTTCAGCCCAGCATGAACTAAGCATACTGTGAAAATAATCTAGCCTAGCAGCAAGTATACATTTGTGGCAATGGAACACACAACCATCACATGATAGAAGATTCACATCAGATAAAAATGATCTAAGCATAAAAGAAAAAAAGGATCATTATTAAAAGTTTGTTATTAAACAATATTTTTCTGTACTGTTGCAGTGATAATTTCCAATACAAATGAAGTTCACATACATATTAAAATAAATACAGAAACTAAATATCTATACTTAACAGTGAAAATCTGTCGAAATTAAGTTTTGATGAAAACATTTCTTCTACAACAGTTATTTTTCCATCAACTATTCTCACACCATCTAATCTGGGAAAAAAAAAAAAAAAAGTTTATGCAATATTATTTTGAGATGTTTGAACTATAAAAGTAATCGCATAAAAAGTAAAAATAAATGTAACACTAACAAATAGAAAATAATGCAGAAATGGTGACATACTTCTTTGTTAAAATTCCAACATTCAACCTTCTACTTGCTTCTTGGACTAGAATTATAGGATTCACTTTTTTCACACTTTTTGTATTCGACTTTTTTTTCTTCCCAGCCTTAAAAATACACAGAAAGTAAAATGAGAAAAGATAAAACTTCTATCTGCAAACTCCATTGATCAGTTTCCATAATTTCAACTCTTATAATTTAAAGTTAAAATGTATGCAAATCGTACAATCTGGAAATGTCTTAAAAAAAAAAAAAAAAAAATAAACAAACCTCTGGTTCTGAGGACCACTTCACTTCATAACCTAGAGTTAAGAAATCACAATAATTGCAATAAAGAAATTTGAGCACTTGTTCAAATGCTTCAGGCTTCATATTTTCTATTATCATCTCACCATTTTTGTAACTATCATTACTGAATTGCTTTTTGAAGTAATCACAGCGTGAAGCCAGTATGTATCGATGAGCAGCAAACTGTTTTTTGCCAACCTAAAAATTAAAACATGTATATAAACAAAATTTGCTAACCTGAAAATGATAAATACAGCATGCAAATACTAATACATTGCAGTTCTAAAAATGTATTCATAAAATATATATAATATATTTTACCTTTATAATTATATCATGAAAATCATCTTTAATATCTGTTTCTGAAAGCAATTTGCAAATATTTTGCTGTAACCCCGATTCTGAGACTATGGGAATTTCCACAAGGCTATATGACGGAAGGAAAAATAATAAAATAACATTCAAACTATAGTATTTTTCAAAGACAATAAAAGTACATTACATCTGATTTATACACACTAAATTTCTTTTACAACATCAATTTAATACTTGCATTAATTTGTGAAAATTACAAATAAATGCTTTTATATGAGTTAAATGCATATTCACAATATAATTTTGTATAAAATCTGGAAGGTTTCATCAATACTATAAATATCTAATATGTCATCTACAATTCATTTAGATTTAAGATTTCCATATAATATTCTGGTTTTTATGACAGTCAAATTCTTTATCGTTATACAGTTTCAATGAAAACTATCACAAATAATGTGATTTACCACAATACTGGGTAAGCATAACATTAGAAAACACTAATAAGATCTTAGTTTCATGAATTCCTATGATAAGTCACTTTGGTTTTTGCAAAGAACATGCTATATTTCCTAGCATATCTCCCCATATTTTATTAATTTTTTTATCATCTGAAAATCGATAGACGAAAATTACACGAATAATTAAATTTCCAAAGGACCTAGTCACATTAAAAGAACATAAAAAATGAGTAGTAGTCATGGATAAAGTATAGGTAACTAACTATCACAATATTATTTCTTTAAAAGAAACCTTCATTCCAATAATACACAGCAATATTAACATAACAATGATCTTCATTTCTTCTTCTTTAGAACTTGAACTTCGCCTAATTTTATTGTTGTCTCTGCTACACATTAGGTTTAAATTGTCTATAAATAATTAAGAGAGAAGGTGAACATGCAGCTGACTCAACAAAATCATAGACCGAATATCAGTTCATATTTGCTTTGCTGTGATTAGTCAATTCTTGTATTAGGCTGGCATAAAGTTCAACCTGACCTTTACAAGTAATTTGTGACAGTTTGTTAATGAAACAAAATCATTCACTATATGGACAAATCAATTTAAAATTTAGGATAACTTGAAAGGAGAATTGAGAAAATATGCAAATACTTTTAAAATTTACAGAACTTGGTCTAAAATGTTAGAGGAGAAATACATAAGGAATTATGAAACTGCTATTTTCTGTTCTTCCCTCATATTTTAAAATATAATAAAATTTTGGATCTGCGGAATGGTATATAGTAGAGATTTTGTTTCTCCAAATTTATGGGATCCTGGCATAAAAAAAAAAAGGAAGCATGGGTTAATGGGCACAATTCATCACTAATTTTCTAACTAAATAAAGACCAATATATTCCTCCCAAACTCTAGGCAAAATGATTGGCAAATATTTGACAAAATTTTTGCCGACTTTCATAGTTAGAGGGAAAATATATAAGTAACATATTATTCTGTGAATATTAAGATGATCAGAAGGAAAATAATGCCAAACAAATTTTGAAAACTTACCTGAACTAAATTTGATCTTAATACACCCCCTCCCCCTACACAGACATTATAATATCCCTTTCTACATTTATGCACCAAATCTGATGCATGCACTAAAGTATTAACCACAAGACTTTTAACTGAAGCGTTTCCAATAACTTGGGTAGATTGTTTTCTGCAATGTTAAAATAGCAATCCTTCATTTTGGATTGCAGTCTTGAAAATTAAAAAGTATCACAAAGTTGTAAAATCTGCAATTAGAGAGTAAGAGTTTACTTTTTGTCAAAAACTGTTGCATCTCCAACACACTGTAATTCGGTGCATTGTCATAATGAAGTAACTACTTCCTGTCTCTTCACAATACTTTTCTGTGATGAATATCATATTTCAGTTGCCTTAAAACATAGCAATATAACACCATATCAACTGCCTGACCCGATGGGATGAATTCTCTTTCTACAATGGCCTTCATGTCATAAATAATTAATGACACATTCTCTTTACTAACTTCTAGCTTTAAAATGTTCTCTTTGGTGTTCGAAATTTTAAAATTCTCCCAAACAAGGCCTTTCTCACTTTTTTATTTCTTTTCTCTTTCTTTTTAAAATATTTCCAAACCTGAAATTCCACTACGACTACCTACCATTCAGATGCCAAAGAGAACATTCATACCAAACAGCAAAAGGTACAAGACACATTTCATTTAAAGGAGTTCTAAAAAGCATTTTATTTATGGTACAAAAGCTTCTGGGAGTGACGCAAAAATACAGAATGCAGCTATTTTGAAGCAAAGACCTTGTTTAATTCAGAGAATCTTTTTTATCAGCATGGTTTGCTACAGAAATGAATGAAAAAAAATACCTTACTTTAAAATAAATTACAATATATGCCTATTACATTTAACACACAAAAATTAAAAGAATCTTCACCTATATTAAACTTTACACTTAAATTTCAACTAAATTCATTGAACAATATAATAAGAATACCAAAAATGGGAAGGGGGATTCTGCTAATTATTGAAGTTAAGGGTAAATTGAAGAGTTATCCCATCTAAAAGTAATATATTAACGAAATATTTTTAATAATACAATACTCAGGTTGAATTAAAACCAAGCTAGAAATTACCCCATTTTAGGACTGGATTGCAAAATGGCAAAATTCCTCCCCTTTGAATCACTGGTAATAGAGGTCCCCCGGTAAATATGAGGCAGTCTTTTAACTTTTATAAAATTACAGTCATCTCTGTCCAGCAATACAGTCAATCCAGATGATCCTTCTCGACTGAAAATTGATGGAACATGCACAGTAGCAGGAGGCGGGGCAGATCGCTGACCTTTGAAAGGAAGAATCTGGCCCATGTATCCTTCATTATCAAAAGTTATCATTCCTACTGAATAATGATTGATGTGAATATCTGATATAAGAAGCTGCTTCTGGGAGGTGAAAAGGCACCTTCTCAAATATGGATCTGTTTGTCGCCAAAGATAAACCTAAAAATAATAATAATTACAAAGTATATAGTATTTTTTACTTTAACAGTGATTTCAAGAATTTAAAAGTTTACTGTAACTCAAGATTTATTGTATAAATTTTCAACTATCTACAAAACTATGAATGCCTAGGGTTTGAAAATTTTCTTAAACTTCATGTTACAATATCAAATACTTCTGCACGAGGCTTTTTCACAAAACATAAAAACACTTTATGAGCAAAAGTAATTATGATAAAAGATATTAAATATAAGAATTTATTCTAAATTTAAAAAAGAAACCATTTAGTCAAAGAGGAAAAGGAACATTTAACTTCCTTTTTTTTTCTATGTAGAAAATTTATTAAATGAAATAAAATAAATTAATAGTTCACCTCTTATTTTTAGGCAAAAAATTTATGATGACAAAATATATAAAGATTATCTGACTCAGAAGAAAATCCTTCTAGAGAACTTTTTACGAGGCCTATTTCAGTCTAACAGTTAGTTATCTTCCAAAGTTTAAACAGTTTGTTTAAACAATGTTTAAAGTCCTAATGTTGGTATGTAATCTCCATTCAGTTTCTTACAAAGTTAAAAATCATAGTAATACCAGTATTGGATAAAATAAATTATTCAGTTACACATTATGACTTATATCCAATTTAAAGATAAAAATAAGATACAAAACTGTTTGCGCAGAAATAATAATTTATTATAAAACTACTGAAAATATGACACTGATAGTACTTCAAACATTACATCAGAAGCATCATATACATTGATCAATTATTTGGAACAGTAGTTCCCAACCTATGGTATGCACAAGACGTATGTGGGAAAATAATTAGTAATGGTGATTAATTTAGGTTATTTGAATATGTCAAAACCATAAGAGCTATCTGCCTAAAAGAATGGCCAGCTTTTGAGTTCTCCTTGATGGAGAATTTTTGAGGAAAACTGATTAACATTTACATTATGCATGGGAAAATAAAAAAAAAAAATAAATAAATAAAAAAAAAATGCAAGCAGCTCCTTTGCCTGGGTTGAAGCCCAAAGCAGGTCGAATTAACGGTACTAATGATGGAAAATAAATGTGCTTTAATAATTATAGATAAAAGGCAAAATATTCAAAAAGGCTTTAATTTGTCACTGAATGAAAGAAAAAACAATCATGAAGATTTCTATTATGATCATTGCTGAAAGTATTTAGCCATATCTGGCCACACCCACTTTTATCGTATTAGTTGATTCCTTACACATTCAACATAATCCTTCCCTTTCTGGGTCTGTTACTCCATGTCCTACAAAATGATTGATTCTCAGGTCTACTTTCAGTACTGAGTGAATAATCAAGTCAGTTATACATTGTCTTTCCTTGCAAATGTTGCATTCAAACCAATTTGAGTGTAGATGTTAACATAGTAAAAAAGTAAATCTTTGCACAAAACCGAAACCATCATGAACAGAATAATCCAAGCTCAGCATTTTTTTTAATGCCACTCATTTTAGTTAAACTTTAAATTTCATAATAATAAATAGCTTTCAATGATTTAGCCAATACTTTTTCAAAAATAAACTCAATTTAGGATTACAAAACAAACCTAAAATTGCTTTCAAAGTGTCCTCCTGGAAATCATGTACAGGGGGAAAAATCAAACTTACGTATTTGAGACACTTAACAACTTCTTACTATAAAATGATCTTCATGTATAAACAGAATAAAAGGGAACATAAAATAATCTTCTTAAGAGGAATCCAAGGAATAATAATCTTCTTAAAAGGAATCTACAGACTTTTCTATCCAAAACAAATTGAGGAGTAAAACTGGATGTTAGTTTCTTTAAATGAATATTTCTTTAAAGCAGCCTCAAAATTATCATTATATGAAAAAGAATAAACTATCAATTATATTTCTTTGACTTTATTAATTACATGGAATTAAAATAGAACAATACTAAGATATACTGCAAAAATACTTGAGGGGTATGAGGAGGATGATAGGTTCTCTTTGCACCAAAAGGGGAGTATTTCCAAAGGGAAATATTAGGGGTACTTTATAATTTCAAAATCTTATTAAGAGGTATGCAGAAGAAGAAGTCTTAGAACCACTGATATGGAAACTTAAAATCACTGCACAGAAACAACAACTTATCCTCTTCATAAGAAAGGAAAATACTGATATCTGTATTCAAGTGTTTAACCCTTAGTTACACAGGTGGCGCACAGAGTGCTACAGTTCTTGAAAACCTTTTCACGAATTCCAAGAAAATCACCTACTCCTAACCTAACCTTTGTCCATTTATTTGTTTCAGAAAAGGAAGATGTAAAATGTTGAAGGTCCCAATTTCCCGCATTTAATTCCAGGATTGTTTTTGACAAGTCTCTCGTGGTGCACAAAGTGCTACATTTGTGTAACAATGTAAGTATTTGTTTTCACACTTCCTAGTTTGTTTCTTAACTTTTGCATGATTAGAATGTAACATTACTGTTCATAATAGTTTAGAATTATTTAATTTGTCAATCTTTCAAATTATTTACTAACATACAAAAAAAAAAAAAAATAATACTTTAGAATTATTTAATTTCTCTATCTTTCAAATTGTTTACTAATATACAAAAAATTAAGCTGACTTTCTCATATTTATTTCAGGTTTTCAAGGACAAAAGATATAGTTCACCCTGATGATTATGCGAGACTTCTTTAAGAGTTATCATATGAAGAATTAAACAAATATAATGACGAAGAATTCGAACAACTATAATCTGTTCACACTGTAAAAATTTCACTTGTAAAAATCACATGAAACAAATACACTAGTGTGCAAAAATTAAGGACGAAATCGAAAAATTAGCATATCAGCTGAATGAAGATGCAGAGCGGACAGAAAGACCAATCAGGAGATTAAGTAAGGTGATGTACGGTAGCACATGCGCAGATATGCAGGTAGACATAATGTGGGAGTGTCTGAGTAGTATAAAGCATGTTGTCGGTGTAAGATCAGTATTTCTGGCAAAGAGATTGCACGCCGTATAGCAGTTAAAATCACACCGAGTTGCTGCCTCAGCGAGAAATGGTGAATAATCAATCTGTTAGATGACATCTGGATGCTTTTACCCGAGGTCGAATCATTGGGAAGTTGGAGGAAGGCCGCAGTGTGATAAGTGTGGCTGCAGAGTTCGGAATTGCTCACAGCATCGTTTCACGACTTTGGAGACAATTTCAAACTACAGGAACAGCTATCCGGGGGTTTAGTAGTGGTCGTCCACGAGGAACCACACCCGCAGATGACCGGTATATTGCCTTACAGGCCAGAAGAAACAGGCGGCAGACAGCGGGAGAAATTGCCAGGCACGCGACACAGGCGACTGGACGACCGATATCGCGTTTTACCATGGCCAGAAGACTGCACGATGGTGGTCTGTTTGCACGATGCCCTGTACGGTGTGTACCTCTAACGCTTGCCCATCGGAGAAGGCGTTCTCTGTGGTGCCGGGAACACCGGAATTGGAGAGACAATGAATGGGGACGAGTACTCTTTACAGATGAGAGCAGATTCAGTCTGAGTAGCGATTCTCATCGCATACTCATCTGGAGAGAGCGGGAAAGCCGCAATCATCCCTCGAACATCATTGAAAGAGACAGGTATGGAGGTAGCGGTGTTCTCGTTTGGGGAGGCATCATGCTTGGTAGTCGTACAGACCTTCACATCTTCGACGCAGGTTCAGTCAACGGGACCCGTTATTGTAACGAGATTCTTCCATATGTGTGTCTTTTTAGAGGCGCTATGGGTCCGCAGTTCCTTTTCATGGACGACAATGCAGCATGTCATCGCACAGTAGCTGCCGAACAGCTCTTAGAGAGTGTGGATATTGAAGGTATGGATTGGCAGGCACGATCTCCGGATCTCAATCCCATCGAGCATGTATGGGATTTTTTAGGCAGACGCTTGGCAGCTCGTACCTTACCACCAGTAACGATTCCGGAGTTTCGATTGGCGCTGCAAGACGAATGGGCAGCAATGCCTCAACAACTCATTGACACCCTCATTCTCAGCATGGGCAGACACTGTGAAACCTGCCTAGCAGTCAGGGGAGATCATATCCCCTATTAAAGACCGGATGTTTCTTGCTGGACACCCATCATAGGGATGTTTCGGCCTTCAGTCTGTTGTGGTTTATCTTATTTGAAAAAGTCTAAAAATAATATCCTACCAATTTAACCCCAGAACAGCCGAGAGATGGCAGCACATGATTACAGACCACAAAATTCTATCCCAAGATTCTCGAGGAAAGAGCAGTCGTCGAACGCGCGCGATTGTGCACGTGTGTAGTTTGGAGGTGAAGATGAAATAAAAATTGTTAAGTTTGAAATGTTGAATCTAATTTGATCTTCCTAAATAATTATCACAGATTCTTAACAATGGTGACCCGGCCTTGCAGCAACCAAGCGTTATTGTTTTAAACTAATATTTGCATTGAAAAAAAAAAAAAAAAAAAAAAAACCTCTTTTTTTTTACGTATTCCTTGGGACTTAGCCACGTGACTGAAAATGACTGAAGGAACAGCAATAATCGGAGCAGTAAAGATACCTGTGTACAACTTCGCCGATCCTGCACTATGGTTCCCTATGTGCGAAGCAACATTTGAATTGGGAACACCGAAAGCGATATCGGAGTCTCGCATGAAGTATAATTACATTGTTTCGCACCTGACCGTCGAAGCCGCATCAATCGTGAGAGATGTGATCAAAGCCCCCAACTCCACGGATCCTTACAATCACATTAAAACTGAGCTAATCAAGCGGTGCGGAGAATCGACGCATCAAGAAATAAAAAAACTCCTCGGTGGCGAACAGTTGGGAGATCGCCGGCCAAGTGAACTCTTACGCATAATGCGACGACGCGCTGAGTCATACAGCGTTTCCGATGAACTAATGCTCGAACTGTTTTTACAGCATCTCCCGAGTTTTGTACAGTCGATACTCGCAGCGATCACGCCTTTAACCTTGGATAAAGCTGCGGAAGTTGCGGATCGTGTCATCGATGCATCACCATCTCCTGTAGCGGTAAGTGCCACAAATATTTGTTCTGCTAATACCTCAGACTCCATTGAAGAACGTTTACTCGCAGAGATAAAAAAATTGCACGTAAGAATCGATAATATCTCGCATTATCGTCGCCGCACTCATAGTCAGAATAAATATCACGGCCAAAGAGAATGCAGCCCCTCTCAAAATAAAAAAAATTTGATACCTGTTGGTACCACCTTAAATTTGGTGAGAGAGCTATAAAGTGTACCCCACCCTGTAAATTTTCAAAAAACAGCCCAGGCAAGGCATAGCGGCGACTACAGCCTTGCCCTCCAATTCTCGTCGCCTTTTTGTTAGAGATGCGCACACAAATGTCACCTTCCTCATAGACACGGGTTCTGACGTATCTATAATTCCAGCAACAGCATTGCAAAGGCGAAATCGCATCCAAATGACCCTTTCAGCAGCAAACACTACACCAATTTCCGTCTACACTAGCCAAAATCTCTCCTTAGACTTAGGTTTAAGACGCATATTCAGATGGACCTTTCTTGTCGGCAGTGTTTCAACCCCTATTATTGGTGCAGATTTTTTGTATAATTTCAACTTGATGCCTAACCTCCACACAAAAAGATTAATCGACGGTAACACTAATCTTGGCTCTAAATGCAGTTTACGAGTTAGTGCAATACATTCAATAAAGACAGTATCTGGCGACAGTATATACCATAAGTTATTATTAGAATTTCCAGAAATCACAAAACCACCCCGTGCTGACCAAGAAATTAAGCACACAGTAGTGCATCACATCCAAACCACAGGACCTCCCGTCACTGCTAAAGCACGACGTCTTGCCCCAGACCGCCTACGAATCGCCAAAGAAGAATTCCAAAATATGATAGAATTAGGCCACATTCGTCCTTCAAAAAGTAACTACGCATCACCTTTGCATATGGTCCCTAAAAAGGACAGCACGGAATGGCGTCCTGTAGGAGATTACAGAGCCCTTAATGCACAAACAATAAAAGATAATTATAACATTCCTAATATCTTAGATTTTACTTCTGAACTACATGGCTGCAAAATTTTCTCGCACATTGATTTAATTAAAGCCTATCATCAAATCCCTATACATCCTGATGATATCCACAAAAGTGCTATAATCACCCCCTTCGGCTTATTTGAAAGCTGTCGCTTGCAATTTGGCCTATGTAACGCTGCAGCCACATTCCAAAGATTCATCGATGAAGTTACTCGAGATTTAAAATTTGTTTATGCATTCGTAGACGATATATTAGTAGCATCTAAATCTGAGGAAGAGCATATCTCGCATCTAAGAATACTTTTTGAAAGATTGCAAAATTATGGTCTTAGCCTTAAACCTTCTAAGTGTGTTTTTGGTGTTTCCTCAATAAATTTCTTAGGTGTCAAAGTATCTGAAGAAGGAACAGAACCCCTGAAAGATAGAGTAGACTGTATTTTGAATTTTCCTAACCTACTACCATAACTCAATTAAGACGCTTCTTAAGTCTATTCAATTTCTATAGACGTTTCGTTCCTAGAGCTGCACACATATTAGCACCTTTAAATAAATTTTTAGAAGGTATCAAAAATAATAAAAAGAGCAGAAAACCTAAACGAAATGACCCCAAAGAAACACTTCAATGGTCTGAGGCTAGCGAACAGGCATTTACAGATGCCAAAAATGCACTAGCTACCGCAACTCTTCTTCGTCACCCAATTCCAGGAGCCAAACTTAGTGTTTGGGTTGATGCCAGTGACCTGGCAGTTGGTGGTTCCTTGATGCAACTCAACACAACCAACTGGGAACTGATTGCATTCTTCTCTGTTAAGCTCACCAACAGTCAACAAAAATTCTCCACCTATGATCGAGAACTATTGGCCATTTACATTGCGGTGAAGAGATTCCGGCACATGCTCGAAGGTCGGAACTTTATCATTTTAACTGATCAAAAGCCTCTTATCTACACCTTTAAGCAAAATCCAGAGAAGTGCAGTCCGCGCCAATGGCGTCAACTTGATTTCATTTCTCAGTTTAGCACTGACATTCGTCATACCAGTGGTGTTAATAATAGCGTTGCAGACGCATTATCCAGAATTGAGATAAACAACATCTCAAATTCCTCATTTCTTGATTTTGAAGCCTTTAGTCATGCTCAGAAAGCTGATGATTTACAAAATCTGCAAAACAGCAATCATTCACTAGAAATAAAGTCCATGCCCAGCCCAGTGTCAGCAACAGAACTCATCTGTGATGTATCAACCGGAATTCCAAGACCTATTGTGCCAGCATCTTTTCGTAAAATAGTGTTTGACCATTTTTACAACCTCTCGCATCCAGGAACAACAGGATCTTGCAAATTAATTTCTGCTCGCTATGTTTGGCCCAATATGAAAAAGAATATTAAAGACTGGGTAAAAAGTTGTGATGCATGCCAGCGATCCAAAGTTCACAAACACACAAAAACACCTCTGGGTACATTTTGCTACACCAGACGCACGGTTTTCTCATCTGCATGTGGATTTAATCGGACCCTTGCCTCCTTCAGAGGGCAAAATGTACTGCCTCACCATCATCGACAGGTTCACCAGATGGCCTGAAGTGATACCCATCGCTGATATGACAGCAGCAACAGCATGCAGAGCCTTGTTTGAAGGATGGATATCCCGCTTTGGATGCCCATCTACCATCACCACAGATCAGGGTCGCCAGTTTGAGTCATCTCTGTTCAGTGAGCTCACACAAATTATGGGAACAACAAGAATTCATACTACAGCCTTTCATCCCCAAGCAAATGGCTTAGTAGAACGTTTTCACAGAGTCTTGAAAAATTCTTTAAAAGCCCATGAAAACCCAAGATGGACTGAATCATTACCAACAGTTCTCCTTGGCATTCGAGCTGCTGCTAAAACAGACATACAAGCATCAAGTGCTGATCTTGTGTATGGAACTTCACTAAGACTTCCAGCAGATTTATTTTCCCAAAGTGCCCAAAATACAACTCCATCTTATGAGTATGTGCAGAAACTCCAGGCACAAATGCAGCAGTTAAAGCCATTTCCCAACCAAAATCACCAAACAAGAATCTTTGTGCACCCAGAATTGCAAAAGTGTACACATGTTTTCCTTCGTGTGGACAAAATAACACCACCGCTCACTCAACCATATACAGGTCCCCACAAAGTCATAAGTCGAAGTGACAAAGTTATAAAAATATCCATAAATGGCAGGCAAAGCAATGTTTCCCTAGACAGAGTGAAACCTGCATTCATATATAATGATGAAATACAACAAATTCCTCATGAGCATGAACCTAAAGTCCCAGGAAATACTACTGGAAACTCTGTCAACGATTCCAAAACCACAAAATCTGGACGAATTGTGAAATTTAGCAAGAGACTCATCACAGAAATTGGTTAACTTGCTCATAATTACTCTTGAGTAATTCGATTTTCAATGTTCATCATATCACAATTATTCTCTACAAATTTCAGAACTGAAAAACCTTTATTTTCATTTATTCATGTCAATTAGATTTAACCTGTATTACTTTATTTTGTTTTCTACTTTTATTTAATTTCATATATGTAAGTGATTTCAGCAACTGACAACCCAGCATTCCAATTCCCTCTTGTTTATGCTATGTATGTGTAAATACTGTCGTTCTCTCACTTCGCTTGTTCACTGGGGGGATACTCTTGTTGTGGTTTATCTTATTTGAAAAAGTCTAAGAAAAATATCCTACCAATTTAACCCACGGACAGCCAAGAGATGGCAGCACATGATTACAGACCACAAAATTCTATCCCAAGATTCTCAAGGAAAGAACAGTCGTCGAACGCGCGCGATTGTGCACGTGTGTAGTTTGGAGGTGAAGATGAAATAAAAATTGTTAAGTTTGAAATGTTGAATCTAATTTGATCTTCCTAAATAATTATCATAGATTCTTAACAAGTCGCATTGCACTCCATGCTACTTTTTCAATAAAGCTTCTTTTTATCCCTCTGATTTCTCTTTTAGTAAGTGTTGCTTACATTACTCAAGTCCTTACGTATTGGGGATCTTACGGGTATTAAATGTGTTGATTTGGAAAGCTTTTGTACAAAGTTATATTGAAAAAACTGTCTCGTCCTTAATTTTTGCACACCAGTGTAGATTATACGTGTATAAATTGTTATTACCAGAAAAATAATGAAGAATATGATATGTCCGAATAAAGAAATAGCCGTAACATAAGTTTAGTTTTCTTTTTGGTCAAATCTATTTTATTCCAGAATTTTCATCAAATTGCATATAAGATATTATTTTATACATTATGAAGATCAAATTGATACAATTAGATTTTTATTTCATTGCTTAGCATACCATGTTATTTATTTAAATATTTTATTTACTAAATAATATTAAAAAAGATGCCTTTATAACTGAAATATTAACTGGTGAACTACGTAATTTTCCCCACCTGTGTAACAAAGGGTTAACACTATTACTCCCTGTATTAGTATATTAAATACCTTAGTATCACACAAGACATCCCACCATTAATTTATAAATTTCAAATGCCTCAAGTTACACTAATCCGTTTATTGCTCCCCACAGCATTTTCTATCTTAAACATGCTATTCACTTAGGTGCACTACATTTTATAATCAGTTATACTAATCTTCCCTGGGCTAATGCTATTTGTACACAAAATTAAAAATTTAAAATACACACAAACACTTTGAATACTCTCTATTCCAGAAGACTGTTCAATTTTCAAGATGTTTGTTTATCAAATTAAATTTTCCTAAGTCTTTTTCATGGGGAAAAATTTATTATTATTTTTCTTATTAGTCTGTGATATATTTGTTGGACAAATACATAATAAATGTGTTTTTGTTAGATTAACTGCTGTGCTTGTGGTTAAAGACAATTAGCTTTGACTCATGTTACAGAAATTTAAAAAAAATATATATATTATGGTCAAAGGGGCAATTTTTTTTTTTTTCGTTTTGTGCGTTACCTTTATTTATTAAATATTATGTTCTTCGGACTTAAACCATAAAATTCAGTTCAACAGAAATATTACAAAATATTTAAAAGAGCATATCTTTAAATTTCTGATACACAGTCTCATGCGCTGGGGGGAAAAAAAAAAAAAAAAAAAAAAAAAAAAAACCCTGCCCCGTACAGTGTTGCAATTCCTCACTTTGAAATCGTTGAGTTTCTTTATCAAATAAATGCTTTATAAAATGCGAAATAGATAATAAAAGACATTCCAAATTTGGGCTTCCAGGTGCCCACATTCAGGTGTAGATGTAAGTTATTAAAAATTTGATGGTTCTAGAGATACTGCTGTTTTATCACAGTGCGAGAAATATATATGTTTATGCAGATTCTTCATTATTTAATTTCTTTAAATATAATATAGGGCTCTAATAATTGGTGGCAACAATTTAAAAAGTGATTTGCCACCTATAGTGAATCGACGCAAAATGCCAAAACAAAATTAATACCCTTCTGGGGTAATTGCCCCTTTGGGCTAAAAACTGAAACCACAAAACTTGGATTTTTGTCCAGGAAAAGAAAATTTAGCACATAAGATTATTTGAAGAGATATGGTTACACAATTTAACACCACACATAACAAATGGATTCTGTGATAACAGCAAAATACAGTAACTGCCTAAAGTATGGGAAGGAAGACTTTTTAAGGCCAACTGGCTTGTACTCACATTAGACAAGAAAATACAAATGTAACCAGACAGTTCACTGGGATTTAAACCTTAAGTCACTAGGATGTTTCATGAAACTGCTTTCATGTTTACAAGTCTTTAACTCTTAATTTCTTTGAAGACCAAAACAACCCAGAGGGCCTTTCATTCAGATGACCACAACCACCACAAACAGCCAAAATTCCCATATTATTTTCTTCCCTCCTCTAACGTATGCAGTAGCAGGTGCAGTTTCCCCAAATGCTTTATATCAGTTTATTGCAGACAGCTTGCCCTAAAAAGATTTATTTCTGGTTTCTTATTTTTATTTGTTAGAAGTATAAAGATTGTCATTTGAAATCTTCACTCTTCTTTGTGTGCTAATGGATGGGGCAGAGAGAGAAATGCTGTGACTCTTGAAAACCATTTTGGGAGGTTCGGTATTTTAACATACAGGTTAGTGACGGCTTTCGTTTTCAGAGTGTTAAATGCAAGAAAAGTCCTACATGTTTTAGGCTAAAAATGTATGTGTGCCAAAGTACAATTAAGCACAATTTGAACATTCAGTGATGTGTTAATACAAAACACATAAAAGAATTCTTTAAATAAGATTATTTTAAATCAGAACATATGGGCAGAAAAACTAAAAAATGAGAAAGTATTTCATAATTTCTAAACTATTAATTTAAATAAATTAGTGTAAACTGATAAGAATAGCAAAATCATATGAACATAAATTTAAACATAAAAAATATTTTTGAATATAATGAAAAATATCACATAAAGCTTAAAACTTTTGTGCTAGATTGATAATTACAATAGCATAATTGTTTTAAAATAAACTGCTAGGTCCCCAGAAGGGGTGAAAAAAACCTGCTTGAAAGCATTTCACTTTCAAGCATTTCACTCAAAAAACTTTATCATACTTCATATTTCACACCATACTTCAGAAATACAGAATCTTTAAAAAATAATACCTACAACATAAAAGACTGAAAAATATACTTACTTTACCAGATTTTGTGAGCAGCACAACTCTAAGCTCTAATCCTCTGCCTTCTCTAACACCAGCCACATCACATCGAGAGTCCAAATGCCCGCCAACAACTGATAACTTGACTATTTCCAGCTGCCTATTAAATAATTTATAAAATGGAAATTATTAATAGATACTAAAAAATAAATTCAGATTTATAACACAGTATCAAAAGAACTACTTACATAATGTTATTGAATTTTATTGATAAAAAATTGGAATAATCTAACAATGCTTCTACATAGGAGGTAATGCAAACACCGTATTCCAGGCACTGGCCAATGAATTAGAAATCTTTGAGATTTTCATGTAAATGTGTGCTAGCGATGAAGTATGCAAATTTTTTTTTATGACATGGGCTACACATGGTTAGAATGCTAGTATAAATAACTTTTGCAAATAATATAATTTATAATAAGTGCTTTTCACGATAAATGAAGTAAAATGGAAAAAACAACAGATCTTTCACCATTTGAAAAAGGGCTTATAGTTGCTGCCTGTTTAGCAGGGGATTCAGTTTCAAAGACAACAAATCTCACTGGGTTCTCAAAAGCAGCCATATCAAAGGTTTTCAAAAGTTGGAATCAGAACCCACAGTCTTTCTTTAGAAGACATAACAACAGTTTGAGCACAGTTTTCCAAGAAAGTGATTGATGAATCTCCGATGAATTGTACAGCAGTGTTTCAACTGATACAGATCATCAACCAAGGCCCTTCCCAACAGATTTCAGCTCGAAACATGCACAGAAAATTTCAGAGAATAGGAATGCACAGTTGAGTGTTTGTGAGAAAAACCACTCATTTCTGCCATACATGCAAACATTAGTTCGCAGTGGTGTCGGGAAAGAAGACACTGGACATCTGAGGATTGGAAACAAGTAATGTGGTCGGATGAATCATGTTACACCTTATTTTGAACTGATGGAAAACGTAGAATGAAGCCATGAAGCCACGAATCTATCCTGTGTTACTCATATTGTTCAAGGGTCTGGTGGGAGTACCATGATATAGGGCATGGTCTGCTGGCATGGAAGTGGTGCCCTGATGTTTCTCGAGAGTAAACAAACAGCCATGGATATATTGGCAGATCAAGTGCACCCTGCAATGCTGCATTTTTACCCTGATGGCAACAGATACTTCATGGATGATAATGCAACTATACATCATGCCAGAAGTGTTCAAAATTGGTTCACTGAATATTAGTCTGACTTCAAAACACCTTCCCTGGCCACTGCATAGCCTGGATCTTAACCCCATAGAAAATGTGTGGAATATAGTGGAAAGACACAACCTGCAGCACTCTCCTCTTCCTTTTAATTTATAAGATCTAAAAAACTGCATAGCCAATGCATGGTATTCTCTGGACATAAATGCACTCCAGAAGTATGCAGACTTGATGCCCAAATGAATAAGAGCAGTTATCCACACAAAAGTGGTCCAATAAAATATTGAGCTTGGGTTTCTAGTTCATTGGCCAGTGTGTGTATATGAAAGTAACATTTCCAACTGGGAAACTGCTAACAGCAACTTATCCATCGAACAACAACAACAAAAAAAAAAAAAAAAAAAAAAAAGACTCATATATGAAATATATGTACAAGTTAGTGTAGTTCACGGCAAAATTAAGCTTGAAATTAGTAATGACATAATAACCTGAATAATAAGAAAAATATCAACTGGATTTTTCCAAATCAGATAAGCTTAAACTATTCAAAAATCTAACTTGCATAATGCATTTGCAAGGATATTTTTTTACGGCAGATTAAAACTGAAAACTTTACCCCTTTTTTGCCTTTCTTTTGAGGTTTATTATGGCATATCGCTAACACATATCACTAAATTGAAAGCTATAACAGAAAGTTTTCAATGTTTATTACTTTTGAGTAAATTAGACCTCTAGTAAAATAATATTTATTGTCTCTTGTTGCTGCTTTTTCTTCAATGTTTATAAATTATACAAAATTAACTGTTCCTCTGAAATGACATTCTATTCTTTTTTGATCACTTGTTCATCGGTGGCACATGACTCTCCATTTTCTAAAACTAAGTGCCTGCTTCTTTTAATAGAACTTCTTATGATTATGTTTCATGAAGAACAATTCAACTCACAGAAACCAAATATGGGTGTTTGTGAATAGCGCTATGTTTCATCTTCATAGCAAATAAAGATTCTCCACATGAGAGTTTTCTTGTAGTAGACTTTTGCACAATGAAAACCAGTGGCTGAAGTTTATTTATACAATTAATAGGAGAAACAGCACTCCTGAACAACAATACAAAAAAGGGAAGGCAAGCCAGAACACTGTTCCTTAATTTAAAACTATCTACTGCTTCTATCTTTTCATTTTTCTGCCAAATATCATTAACACTGCATTTTTTAAAAAACACATAGTGGAGAGGTATACTAGGAAAAGGTAAAGTGAAAATTTCTGTGAGATATAAGGGAAAAATAACTTTCAAATCAAGAAGCACAAAGAAAAATCAATTTCATTACTCTGTCATATCTCAGGCTGGTAATACTGAAAATCGAAACATAACACATATATATTAAAATAAAATACATATCAATGAAAGATTGCAGTATTTACACAGAATGACAAAATTCTGTACTGATGCATTCAGCATTAAACTCCAGAAAACACTGTTACACATTTTGATTAACAAATTAAGTAAGTGGAAAGCAACAAACAAAATCAATCAAATAAAATACAAAATGTAATATGTACAATCAGATAGATAGATTCGCAAATAAAAACGACATTATGTACAATTGTTTATAAAATAATATTTCTTAAACTTTCAGCTGCTCAAATAATTTTCTAAAATTAAGTTCTGGTTGTAGTTACTTACATAATTTCAACTCAATTACACATTTTTCAGTTTTCAGTTATTGCACAATGAATTCTTATTCTTTGGAGTTAACCTATTTTTATACAAGTATGCTACCTTACTCTCTTAATCCTTGATTCTGATATTAGACTGCTGCACAGATTTTTTTCTTTTGACATACAGTACAAAGTCTGTAATCCGGATATCCATTAACCGGAATGATCTATTATTATCTGGATCTCAAAACCACAAACTTTTTTTTTTGTATGCTTTATGCATGTACGTTTAATGTTTACACATGTGCATTTAGCACAAAAAACAAAGCAACTTAAACACCTTACATTGAAAGAAATGTTTAATAAAGTAAATAAATAAATATTAAGCTTTTTTTTTTTTTTTTGTAAATTTTGATACCCTTTAGATCATCATTGTTCTTTATTTCATAAATTATGGTTTCATATTTTTAATTGTATAATTTCTGCATGCCATCTTACCAGATTTAAATTGATGATCTATAATCCAGAAAAACCCTTAATCCAGAATCGCCGAAGTCCCGACGAGTCCGGATTACGGACTTTGTACTGTATAACATTTCAGGTTGCTAGGTTCCATTATTTAATGTAGTTTTTAGCAATACCGTCAAACATCTAAAACTGCTGGATACTAAGCTACATTATAATGGGTAGCAAATTATATGCCATCCACTTCCAATAAGATTTGAATTAAAACATATGAAATCTGTTGTATTATGTCAGAAGGACCTAGATAATTATCTATGCAGAGAGGTCAAGTAGTTTCCATTCATGAAGAAAAGTTACTATGCTTAATGCATAAATTGTGATTGCTTTTGCCTATGGACAGAAATTTACTCATATTACCTCATGAAGAATTAAAAATGATCTATCAGCTTCTATATGCTACGTTTTTATGACTTAACTTCATATACAGCTACAGCATCAACTATAGAACCTACAGATGTACACAATATAGCAACTACATCATTGCTTAAAAGTTAGATTAATGTCTGTCTTTGAATAAATTAAAAAAATAATGAAGAATCATTGTACTTTCAAGGAGGACAATGAAAATCAAACATAACATTAATTTTATGATAAGCATCAAACTGATTCTTCGTTTGAACACCTTTAAACTGTTTGAAACAATCTTGCATTAAATGTCCATACATTAACAGCATATAATAAACAACATTCAACTGAGTGTTATAAAAGAGATTCAACCCATCCCAAATTTTCCAAAACTGTCATGATTTTGTTTTTTTCTTTTAAATGCCAAAATGATCCTTGTGTTTTATACCTGGATTTATGTATTTATAACATGTTGCTTTGGTTTTTTGGACATATTTAAAGATGCACATATTTTGTGTGAATATTTATGTATACAAAATATTCGGGCCATATATATGTAAGGTAAAAAATATAAAAGGAAACTTCTAAATTTAATTCACTATAACCTCTTTTATCTTTTATTTTATTTGGGAACTTCATCTATCTGTCCTAAAAATAGCTTTTAAGTCTAAACTGTGCCATTTAAATTAATCATGCAATCTCACGTAACCCTTAATGCAGATGCCTCTTAACCAATCACCAAATTGTAAACCGAAACTAAAAACTGAAACTTTTGACTCCCTCCCCCTTTTTTATGAACTGATGCGCCACTTTTGCTTGTGCTTTCCTCTTTGCCAGATGCCTGTCTGCAATCATGTATGTGCTGCTACTTTTGCTTCTATGGCAATAACATCAAAATTATAAATGTTTCTTTAATAGGCACAAGTGGAGTGCCAAGCGAAATGTGGCCACAAAATGAGAATTTAAATAAAAAAGGAATTTAATCCGGCTTGACTGCTTCTTCAAAAATGGATGGAAGTTCTAAGCATCAAGTATCTACGCAACTAGTATTTTTACGCATCTACGTCTCAGCGTTCGTATTTCTATGCCTCCAAAATTGTTCTGTCATTACATTCTTCGACCAGCTCTAATTCTGAAGAAATCTACACGGGTTTGTTATTCTATGTTCACAGTAAATTACGGGAAAAGTCCTGTTTCACCGAAAATTTTAATGCAAGTTTGTGCCGCATTCATAATTAAATCTTTCATGTTGTGTCATCGAACCACAGCTTCATTACAATAAAATGGTGCAGCCGATTTTTGACCCACAGGTGTGGAACTCCCATTGCAGTTTATTTCAACTAATCTCACATCGTTTAACCAATACATAAAATAAAATTAACTGTTCATCTAAATTCTCAATCAGGCCAAGGTCACTGTAACATTGCAATATGGTGTGTCAAGTATGAAAGTGATTTAACGGTGTCATCAAAAATTGAAGTGTGATTAGTTTCTTCGGTTTGGTAATTTATTCTTCAAGGTTGTTTCCATCAAAAAAATTACGTGCCCATATTCCGAAAATGTGTTTTGATGTTACATATGTTGGCGTCGGGAGTTTTCTCTTACATCCACTATGCATATTTTTTTGATATTGCATTATTATTTAACAGAACAGAAATTCACAACCAACATCATTGAAATATTCTGCTGCTCTTTTAAAAAATGCATGAATAATTAATATCATCTGCCGCCGTGGTTACATTTCTTACCTCTCTTTTTTTTTATTACAAATGCTTTGAATATCTTTTAATATCATGACGCCCTCTGGCGGTAGACTGTGGAAATTGCTAACACATGATAAAAAAAGTTTTGAGTTTTCCTCCAACTGCATCATTATAAATAACCTTGCTCAATACTGAAAGTGTGATATTTTCTTACAAAATGATTTTAATTCGATGAATATATATATGAAAAAAAATGTTTCACTGCTTTAGCAAAATATCAAAATGTATAAGTATTCTAAGATTTTAAAATTTATTGCTATTAGTAATTATACGTTTTGTCAAAAATTTTTGAATTAATGTTAAAAATTTTAATTTTAAGAATTTTATAATTATTTTTTAAATGATGTGTTTGTGAAATACAAATGAAATAATTATTAAATGGGAAAATATTAAATATTGTTAAAATTAATATGTAAATACCAAAGATTTAAAAAAATTGAATAATGGTAATAAAATTTATATGAGAATTTAATTAAGAGTAAATTGTATTAACATTTGTTTGGAATTATGGTAAATGAATGTTATAATTATCAATAATTGTATGTTAAATATGAAGTATGAGGGAGTACTGGTTCAAAAACAGATGCCTGTTTTACCTTTGCATAATTGTTCCTTTTACCCTCCTGGTATAAAATAAACTTCAAAGGCTCCCACTTTATTTAATTTATTATATAGAATTTTTATTTTTTCATATAATGAGTGTGATTTTTTTTAATACATTGGAATGTTGTAGCGCAGTTCACTAACCGCTCATGAAAACTTAATACATGAGTCTGCTTAAAGTGGATTAACCCAAATAACTGGATGTGTTTTAAGAGAAAGCTATGGGGTCTTCTAGTTTGTATAAAATAAGAAAATTGTAAAATGTAGTAATACAAGTAAAAACCATAATTTCAATCATGCTATTCCAAATGATAAGTATTACTTATAAATGTGAAAATTGGTGTAAATTTTAAGATTTATGATTATTCATAATAACTAATGGGTATACAAAATTTTTATAACTGTGATATTGTGTGTAAAAAGTTTTGGAAATCCTTCCCTGAAGTATCAAAATTGTGATGTGAAAGTTCCAGAAACAAGAAATTTCTACAGATTGGATGCAAATCTTCATAGGACTTTAAAAATTATTATTGAACTCAAAATTTTATGTACTATAGTTTTATTGTTCTAAAGCTAATATTATATTTTGTATGTTTCAAAATTATATATCTCATGTTTTGCTACTCTAATGCTTTTTCTTCAAAAAGGCTCCTCTATCGCTCTGCCTTTTCTCTTTTTTTGAAGGGGGGATATGCAAGAAAAATAAAGAATATGTAAAAGATTAAATTAGCAGCATAAATTAATTTTCCTTCTCTATTCTAAAAATAGCAACATCTATTTGCACTGTGTCATTTCGAGAAAAATCTATGTTTATACGACTCTTACTAATTCTGGTGATGTAAATTGAACTAAAACTCAAGCAGCCAATAATAATTTTACAGCAATATTAACTATCCAATCAAAATGCTTTGAGAACCACAACTAACTCAGTTTGACTTAAGATTTCATCCTGAACATAACGCACTTGCTTTCTACACTTTGGCCTAGCTAGACTGCTGTCTGTCTGCTGCTGCTTTCTTGCTACAAAGTTATCAAAAATGTAAGCCTTTTGGAACAGGCACATTTAATGTGCCGACATGTGCATAGCCACAACATGTTTCTGAAAATTTGTTGATGAAATTTGAAAGTTGCATGAAGTGAAGATTTAATCTGCCTTTGCCTCCAATTTCCTAGTCATTATGTATCAGCACTTCTACACCATCAAAATTCCTGCTCCTGAATTATATCTACATACAGCCTTGCTGGTCAGAGGGTTGATGTAGGCAGATAGCCCTTGAGGTTTTGCCATAATCACGTAAACAAAATAATTGAATAAAAATTGAAAACACATACAAGGCTAGAACGACTTTTTCATGGCTTTTCACCCTGTTCTTCAAGTTATCATTATGCATCAAACCGCATACGGAAATTCAATTCCTCCAATTCACTGCACATTTGCTGACTTCCTGCCAAATCCAGCATATTTTTAAGTAACAATCTTTTTATGTGAAGAAGCTGCAGCTGAAATTGTTAGTTCATTGTAGTGTAAAATGTAGGGCGTGTTATTGTCTTAATTTATATGAAATTTTTCACCCTTATCTAAATGTGACACATATGAATTTGATGGCATTTAAAACCCGAATCATTATTTAAAACTTGACACGGAAGAGCTAACAATGTATTCCTTGCAGTTTGGATTAATTCCCCTTCCCCAAGAGCATTCACTTAGTTAAAAGTAAAACATATAAACATGTAAACATCGGACAGTAAGTTATCTTCTTTTATTTTTTAAGAGTTTACGCAGTTTGATGCTTCCAAAACAGTGAACCAGGGGAAAATATGTCGATTTTTATTCTCTAAACTAAAGATGTTTATTTGAGATTATTTAAGAACTCTGACTATATTTTATAGCAGACATCATAAAAATGACACCATGTATTGTCTCCTAAGACACATACTCTTCCAGTCATGCCCAGATAATTACCCTCTTAGAGTACATCTTATCCTATCTTGTTTATTACTGTTTAAAATCAAAAATAAAATAAATAAAAATACTGGAAACTGAGATTTTCAGATTACAGTCTAACCACTAAAGAAATGACCATTAAAATTTTCAAGGTATCAGAAAAATATTAAAAACTTTAAAATAGTAAAACAAACAAAAATTAAGAAATAAATGATCTTATACCAATTAAGCCCATACCAATCAGTTAAAAATATAACACTAGAAATGTCTTTAGTTATAACAAAGAGCAGATGTTCATAAGAACTAAAAAATTATTAAAAAAATTAAACTGTAGTGACTGTAAACGAACTGCATGAAAGTATCTCTGTGTATTATATAAAAGAAGCCCTTTACCCTTATAAAGTCTCCATGAAGTCATCTCATCCTTTAGACATTTCCTTCTACCATAGTTAACTGATCAGCACTTCCATATTGAAGATACAATAACAGGCGAACAAACATTAATTTAGAAGTCAAACAACAAAAATCGGCGTTATATTTTCAAATTTTACAGGACTAGTTTCGATGGTTTTACTGAACCATCATCCTCAGCTGCAAAAGCCCTCTTCCACATGTTGCAATTAAGTGGCCACAAACATCCTTTTCTGTGACCTTCTGCTTACTTTGTCTTCCTTTCAGTATACGAAGATTAAATGCTAACTGTTATCAAGACTATCTTCTGCATCACCTACATGAAATGCTGGTCAGGGGTCAGCTTCTCTTCTCTTTGCTTAGCCAGAAAATGAAATACAACTAAGTTTTTATTTTCTTTTTCAAATCATCAAAGGTTAATATAGCTATAAGCTAACTTTTCTTTTTTCTTCTGGACTTCAATTTTGTTCAGAAATTTTCCAATACAACCCTCTGTAATTCTACCAAAACATACCATATTCATTGCCTGAAGCAAAATGGAAGTTGTGGCAGAAAAAAAAAATAACTTACTCTCATAATTGAATCAATAATAATAGTTAGGAGCACTAATCTGCTGATACATGTATATTAAAAAAAAGGGGGAAGCAGGCAAATTGAAGTATTAAAATGTAACTTTGCAAACCAATGTCCTTAATTTTGAAGCAGCTTTTCACTTCTGGAAGTTTTGTTATTCCAAATTTTTCTTTCTTCTTTCCTCTCCCCCACGTTTTGAATAATGTCACTGACTGTCAAATAACGAACATAATTTAAGCATTCATACTAGTATTCTTTTACATTGATTGCTTGCTTTGTGCAATTTGTCCCTCTCCAAACAGCTTATTCATTAGGATGATTGTTTATGCACTACACAATGCAATCTCTTGAAATTTCAGTTTGATTTGTTCTTGAAATATACATGGCAATTTATCACTAGATGACAATGTTTAATGAGATGCAAATACCAGGGCATAAAGTTGAACAGTAATGAAGGCCAGACAGCATAATAGTGTGTAATGTTGAAGTGTTTTTATCTCATAGCAAATGGCTGGACATACATATGTAAATAATATATTGCATCAATACGTTAAAATATACAAAACAATAAAATGCGGTCATGAATAGTCATGGAAGATAAACACAACAACATCTCAGAAATGGACTAACATCTTAGAATTTATGATTTCAATTCTAAATAATTTTTTAATTTTTTTTCTGTATAGGCAAAGTGCAATTTGAATGCTACTGTTAATTTTAAAAGACTAGCACTACTTTCTGTACCTATTAAACATTCAATTGATTCACAGTTGTAAATTATTCTTGCTTCAAATAAGCTGAAACATTAAAAAATTTACTATGAATCACTGTAATAATTTTTTTTTTTTTTTTTTTTTTTTTGTGTGTGTGTGTGTGTGTTTGGGCAAGGCTCAATTCATTGCATTTTTTACACAGAATAATTAGCAAAATTAAAGAAGTGTATCATACTCAGTTCAAATACTGGCTTATGCTGATGGCATTGGCATTATTACCCAAACCCTACTAGCTATTAAACAGGCATTTATGGCATTGAAACAAAGTGCTAAAAGAATTAATTTATTTGTAAATGAAAATAAAACTAAATATTTACCTTGCTTAAAGTCTGACTTACAACTTAGTCACTTAGAAATTGGCAATTATAAATTTGGAAAAGTTAACAGTTTTATTTATTTGGGAATGAATAAAAGCTTTCTTAAATTAAGAACTAAATTGCTTCTTTGCAAATATCTTATAAGATCTGTCTTGACTTATGTATTAGAGACTTGGCCATTTACTTTATGTGATGAGAAAGCTCTGGGAACTTTTGTGCTAAAGATCTTATGTTGCATTCATGTTGGGGTCCAAGTGAATGGATCATGGAGAAGAAGGTCTAATTTAGAACTCTAAAATTTACAAACAACCTGATGTTGTAAAATTCGTCAAGGGCTGGCCATCAGGCTAAAATGAATGAAGAATGTTGCTGGAAGAAAATCTGTCTGGCAAAGCTCATGGGAAATAGACCTCGAAGCAACTTTCTAGGGAAAATTGGCTCATATACATGTTACACATGGGGAAAACTACAAAAGCACCCATGCAGACAGCTCATACATGGGACTCAAACCTCGCACCGAACTACCAGTGCTCGGCAATTTTAATGCAAGGCTGCTCATGGGCTGATGAAAATCAAGAAGAGATTCAAAAGAAAGAGATGTGGCATAGTCATATTTGAGCAAGGAGAAACTGTTATGAGCAGATGTGCTTCGAAAGGGTGCTGATGTACTGAAACATCACAGACCATTTATAAGCACAGAAATATTCACCAGTGATACTTACAGTGATATACCTGGAAGAAAACAAGTGAGAATGCTATTTCACCACCACAGCTCATGTGAATTAGCTAAAACCATGACAGTGTGATCCAAATTCCACTGATGATAATGACAAAAACCAGGATACAGACAAGTAGTCACTGAAATCGATTTCACAAGAAAATCCCTAAGGTCTGTGTGCTAGGACTGATAATGATAATTTATACAAAGGCTAAGGAATGAACTTTGCTTTTTATGTCTGCATGTATGCGGTAAATGCCAAAGATTCATGAACACTTAAAGACACTTAGAACTGTGAAAGACTTATCATGCATGTTAATTAACTGAAAATCAAATATGTAATGATGTTTTATTGTGAACAGTTTAGGGCAGACTATGCAGGACTATTAAATTATGCGTAACTATGAGTAGATATGCGTAACTATGAGAAAATCAACTTGTACATGCAACAAACAAGCATGTTATAATCTGTCAATAGGTGGCACTCTCAAAAAAGATGCTAACATAGAGTACAGAATGGAGTAGTGTGCTCAAGAGGTTATAAGAATAAGTAATGGTAAAATGTTTAGATCTCCCAGCATGCAACTGAAAGTAATAATATGCAACTAATATATCCTACCAATAAATTAAAACATACAAAATAAAGTTCTCCCTCTTAAAAAAAACCAAGCCAGATAAACACAACTAATATATATAAAATTAAAATACTGTAATCCTTTATGAATAATATTTTAACTAAGCATAATAATCAAAACTGAAAATTTCCACATGCCAACACAATATAAATAAAATAAAAATACCTGGAGGCAATTTTTCGTATTTGGTATTCATGAAGAACAAACACATCACCACGACTTGTGGCACAAACTGTCGCACCATCACTAGCTTCAACATGTGTTATATTCCATCCTTCATTATACAAAGCAGATACTTGTCTTGGGTATATTTGAGTACGCTCTCCTTTAGGATGCCCTGAATAAAATAATTTATAATGTAATAATGTTTTTAATTGCATCAGCAATTTTTAAAATCAATTACTATATCATTTTAAATTACTATATCCTTTTAAACATGGCTAAAATGGAATCATGAGCAAGGCAAATTATACTAGCTTTAATATTCAGCACCATTGAAGATTTAGTCCTCACCTCTTACTAATTTAAGTGCTACATCCCAAGTAAGATGTAAAATTGAAAATATATTAATAGTTTGAATATATTTCAAATTTATTATATTTAATGTATGGTTAGTTTTCAGGCCTTTTAGCTGTGCAAGAGTTGTGATTTCACTTGCTCTACAAAGAATATTTAACATAACCTTTTTATCCATTAATTGTCATTTATTAATTTTTTCCAATACTTTTACACGTATTTGTATAGTACAGAGTCTGAGACCTGAAATTATTGGAAATTCAGTAATTCCTGATTTCATGTAGGCATGGTAACATTGAGGCCAACAGTTTAGGTCAGGTAGAAAATGCTATCCCCCTCCCAACCACTCAAAGGCCTGGCTATTATCAATAAAATGTCAATCAAGGTATTGTCACTGGCAATGAGGCCACTTCCTAGGCAGCAAGTGTTTCAAACGCATGGATCTCAGATAGCTGGAAGGAAAGGAAAGGAAAAAAAAAAAAAACACATTTACGGCACACCAGCTTTTTTTTTGTTGAATATTATATTCTCTATACCCAGACTTTATACAGGGAGAGAGGATTGTTTTATATTATTTTTCGCTGGCTAGCTAGTGGTTCAGAGGTTTGGATACTGGACGTCCAGATTTCGGACTTTGTACTATGATACTTTCCTCCAAATTTTGCTGAAATATAAAATTATCCATTTAACTCTTTTAGTTCAATGCAATAAGTGGTACACTTACCAAAGCAGTACTTTCTCCATATATCTCTTAAGAGGATTTTAAAAAACAAACAATGTTAAGATTAAATTATGTAAAATAAAGCATATTATTCTTAATCACTTGAACCTCAATTATTTAATTTATTTCCTGTCGCACTGAAAAAGTGATTCTTATTCTCAAACTGCCAAACAGTAATCAGCTCATTTTTTCATATCTCCTGCTTCCCTTCCCCCCCAAAAAATTTCAATATTAGGTATTAGAAATTAACTATGTTGTCACACTTACTTTAGCTATACTTTTGGGGGGAAAATGAAAAGCCCAAGACTAGAAAAATCAGCTATGCTTTGGCTGGAATTCAAACTTTCGGTTTTCCAACTGTTTACTGGATGTGCTTTCAATTACACCACAGAGGCACACAGTAAGTAGAGAGAAAATATCTTTCATTACTTCATGTGCACATTTTAACAATATCATACACATAGTTATGTAAACCTGCTACCCATCTATGACTTCCTACAATGACCAAAAATGAAATAATGGAATAATCACCTAGTTGTCCAGCATTCAATCCAAAAGTGTAAACGCAATCTTTAGTATACATTACAGAATGAAAACGTGCTGCCCGGACTCCAATAATTTCTTTCCCTTTTAAAAACTTAAGTGAAAGAGGCTTTGGTATAAGAAGTTTTTCCACAGGAGGTACATGTCCAAGCTGATGATATAAATTTAAGCCACAGCTCCATACCTGTTAATAACAGAAAAAACATATTTTTAATAGACATAAATGATTTAATTTTTTATATCCATTTAATAATTAATGAAGATTACCATAAACCAACCACAATTTTAATTACCTGTATGACTAAAATGAGTAGCATGTATACAGTGATTTCTGATACAGTAAAAAGTCTTTAATCCGCACTCGTCGGGACTTCGGCGATTCTGGATTAGAGGTTTTTCCGGATTATAGATCATAAATTTAAATCTGGTAAGATGGCATGCAGAAATTATAAAATTAAAAATATGAAACCATAAAACCATAATTTATGAAATAAGGAGCAATTATGATCTAAAGGGTATCAAAATTTACAAAAAAAAAAAAAAAAAAAAAAACCGAATATTTCTTTCAATGTAAGTTGTTTAAGTTGCTTCGTTTTATGTGCTAACACTTTCTCTTTTTCTATAAACAGACATAATTTCTTGTTCAGTTACAAAGTTCTGCTGTTCAAGTTCTGTAATTGCTGTGCCGAGAATACCGACTAACTTGTCAATCGAAATTTTTTCGTTTTCACTAACCTCTCTGTCACTTTCTTCATGCCTTTATAAATTTTTTGCAGCAATTCCACTTTTTGCTTGATAGACATCGAAACATGCTTTCGCTTTGTAGATCCTTTGGCAGCTCCAGAATCGGAAACTCTTTTTGACATAATCGAAAGTTCAAGCTTACTTTTCATAAAATTGCTGTAACAGTCTGCAAAAAATAATAAGCCGGATCCAATTAGAAGATTAAGGAACAACGCAATCTGCAACATTAACTGAAATAGATAATTAGAGCCTAGCTTATACCGTCCGTTATACATTAAATGTGTATGCGTAAACGTATTATGTGCTTACGCAAGCGCAGAAAGTTTGTAGCTTTGAGGTTCGGATTATAGATCATTCCGGATTAAAGACTTTGTACTTTAATACAAAAATGTAATAAAATTAATTACAAATGACTTTCATGAAATTTATTTTAATAACATATTAACCCTGAAAGCGGCAAGGCCGTATTTTTTGTGATATCTGTAAGAACGTATATATACGTGCATATAAAAATATGTCAAAGAAATTAAGGCAATATACCAGAAGACAACAAATCCAGGTATGAAATACCAGGAGAGTTTTTACATTAAAATAAAAAAAAATAATTTGTTCTAACAGTAGTTTGGGAAATTTGTGCTTTCTTAGCAAAAATCCTGGCCGCTCAGAGGGTTAAAAAAAAAAAAAAAAAAAACTTCCTGAGTTTTGAAGCAGAACTTAAAATGTGGTATTTATTCAATTTCTGTAATTAGAATATTAATACTGATTTCTGTACTTAAAGTAGCACAAATAAAAGAATATAAAGTATCCATATTAATATCAAACAAATTTTAGGCTTGGAAAATAAAATATTCTGGCTGAAGTTAAGAGAATTATAGAGTCAATGTCTGGGGGCGGATTCTAGTTTTATAAAAACATTCTGAAACTATAAACAAAGAGATGATTCTACTGTTAAAATGTACGAAGCTCATAGTAAAGCAATGCAAGATTTGCATTAAGTATGGTTGTGGATAGTTAAAATGTAGCATATAAATGTAAGATTGGAGTGATGTACAGGATTTAATCTACCTTGATGAGAAGCCCAGATACTACTATCATCCCTGAACACTATCAGAGCCTGCTTTATCACCACAGATTTAATTAGCAAGAACATACCAAGAACACTGCATATAATAAAAACAGTTTTAATAGCTCCAAAGACAACACATGTAACAGAAAAAAAAAAAAAATACAGCACCTATCAAAGAATCATAGCAGTCAATTCAACTATTTTAACTCGATTACAAAAAAGATTAGCACTATGTTTACAATTAAAGTAAGTACGTAAGCTGCTTTGAACTATGAAAAATCAGCAGACACTTCTTTTGTAACAGCTTTAATATCGTTATTAATCTCTCGTGAATTTGAAATAGTTGAATAATAAATAATGTACAGATTATTGGCAATATTGAAATGCAGGCTCGAGAGCTGCATGCATTTTCTCGCACGAAGCATGTAATTATTATTTTTTAAATAAGTTTATAGAATATGTTTTCTCTTCTTGTTTGTATGTCGCCATTTTTGAGTGTTAAATAAAAGTTATTGCTGTGTTTCATCATTGGAGTTGCTTCATTTCGCCAAAGAAGCATCACACTTTGCATTTTAAGATTTAAATAATTTCAGTATGTTCAATAACTTTTAGTTATGTTTTTATAATCTGAATGCTCTTTTCCCTATATTTAAATATCAGACCAAAGCTCTGCTAATGAAATAAGTACATAACAAGCCTAATATTAAATGGTAGGAATTACTACTTGAATATCACACTAAAAATTCTAAAATGGCAAAACAGAATGGTTTACATGACTACAATAAGTATCATCTACTATGAGTTAGTACTTGAATATCAGAGTAAAGGATAAAAAGAAACAGTGTTCTCTTATTTTAAACTAAGATAATTGTACAAATCCCAGATTCATAAAACACCGAACTACAAGTATAATAATATTTCAATACATCTAAATGCACTTATGTAATAGGAAATAAAAAAAACAATAACATCAGTGCTAGGGTTATATCCCACTCCAGGAATACATAATTTTGAAGAAAATTCAACAAGGAGAAGCATACTTTTACAAATGAATTGATTAGCAACAATTAGATCAGGTGAGTGCACATCATCAGACTCTATGAAATCAAATAATTTTAGTTAATCTTTCATAAGCTGGTAATAATTTTAATAGTTTATATAGTACATTATAAAGGTATTTAAAAGGTAAAATTTAACGTAAAATCGATAAAAGATTACCTTGTTCTTATAAAATATTGGTACTCTTCTGTTATTGAGATCGGATTCAGAAATGTATGCATGTTTGTGTACATGTATATATATATATATATATATATATATATATATATATACACACACACACATATATGAACATACGACATATGCTTACATTTCTGAATCACTTTCTGATAACAGAAGAGTACAAAAATATTTTACCTTAGTTTCCATTTTATTTGATTTTGAAAACTTATGAAGACAAATATGATGGCATGTGAAAATCCAACTTATATTTGCTTGAATGGACTAAAATAATAAGTTATAGCACTTTTCAGTTGGTATCATTTTATATTACCAATTATAATTACTGCAAAAATTAATGCTTTACTTTGAAATAAGGTGGAGAAAACTGGCAAAATGCTAGTTTGGAAAATATATGCACAGATCACTGACTCGCACAAACTGATGTTATATGTTTTTATATTTTTTTGATTTATTATTATGCCCCCCATTATTTAAATGGTGACAACGTTTGTTGCAAGCCATTACCAAATGACAAACAGCCTAAATCATGGTCACTAACAGAATACCTATCACAAGAAAAACTTTGAGTAGGGTTTTGCTTTGCTGCAGTTTACTAACAGGTTTATAGTTGTAAATTTCGGGGTTGCATGGTCCTGGGAGTCTGGGAGCGAGCAAATGCCTTTGATGCTACATAAAAGCAGTTGTGGCAATATGGCAGCTGCAAACTGCACACAAGAAGTAAACATACTTGGTATATAAGTTCTTAAATTTTTCTTTATTAAAACTGCATGATAATCTTGATATCATTTAAACAATGGAAACCATAACAATAGGAAATATACTCATTTTTAAGTGCAATAAAGAAAGAAATTTTTTTTTAAATTAATTAAAAAACAAATCCCACCTGTCCACCTTCCAACAATAGCAGCAAATGGTCTTGGCCAGCAGCTACCTGCACACAAGGATGTGAGCCAATTCCTTTCACAAGAGAAGGAACAAGGGATATATCTTCATTGTCCTGACCTAATCGTCCTCCATGACCATACCCACAAGTATACACATTACCATTCACAGATAAGAACACGCTATGAAATTTACATATCTGAACCTGAAAATTTTTATGCAAAGTGAAAAATAAAAACATTAAATATACTACATGCTAAACTTTTGCATATTGGCACCTTATTGAAATGTGAGATAATAACATTTTATAATTACCTGTTTAATAGATATGAAATCTTTACGAAAAACCTCCAATACTTCTGGAATTTCTCGGCTCTGTAAATTTCCAAGCCCAAGGTTATAGTTAAAATTTGAACCCCAGACATAGACTTCAGATGGATCTAGAATTTTTTAAATATTTGTACATTGAATATTTTCATAAATGATCATTTCAAATACCCATTATCCCCAGAAAAAAAAAAAAAAAAAAAAAACAGAAATTTTTCTTTTGTGTGAAAAATTATTTAGAATCAAATTTATTAAATTATTATAAAATAAATTAAAAATTCTAAAAAGTAATACAGCACAAAGACTCAGATCCAAAATCATTGGGACTTCATTAGGCATTCTAGCGATTCTGGAAATTTCTAGATCTTAGATCATTAATTTAAATCTAGCAAGACCTAGAAAGTCTTATACTCATAGAATTATAAAATTAAGAATACGAAATGGTTGTTTTTAAAATAATGAAATACTTTTATGACTACAAGGAAACCAAAATTTTTTTAAAAAGGCTCAATTTAATGTTTATTGTGTTTTATTAAATATTTCTTTCAACATACTTGTTTAACCAATTTCATTTTTTGCTTACACTTTCTCTTTAATTTTAAAGAGACATAAATCCTTGTTCAATTACAAAATTCGCAAGTTCCGTAATTGATGTGTCAATAATTCCCCCTAAACAGTCAGCTGATATTGTTTCATTCTCAACAGCTACTTTTTCCCTTCCTTCAATATTGATGTAAATATTTTCTGAGTTTAAAATCATACCACAGATTTTGCTGTCTATTAACAGATTGACAATTCTGATTTTGCCATTGCAATGAAGACTTCATTTATTTATATTCCTTCAAATACTCTATTAATTGGAAAATTTACTACTCCTTTTCTGTTAAAGGCATACTTGGTAAACTTTTTGTGTTCCAGCATATTTCCTTGCCAACAGGAATCCCCAGTTTGGTTTGGCTTCTTTCCTGATACAACTTTTTTAAAAATTTAATCATATTTTTTTAATTTATTTTATTTTTTTTAAGTGTAAAAGGGCTATCAGTCTTGATTTTGTGTCATCCACTTAAATTTGTTTCACTTTTTACTCAAGTTTCTTGCCAAGGAAAAAAAAAAAAAAAAAAAAAAAGAAAGGTATTTATCTTTCAAACTGAATTTTTTATTGATTAAAAATAAGCTATTTAAAAGCAACACATGCAGTTCTTAAGAATATTAATTTTTAATCCTTTTGAGATGGCATGCTTTCGTTTAAGATGATCCCTCAAGACTGAGGGTAACTGAAAGGAATTGTCCCACAGGACAGTGGTTTTGAGCCAAATCTAACTTAACCCCCCCAAAAAAAACATCTTATTATTTAAGCTGTTATATACATTAAAATTAGTATTTAATAATCTTTTCCCTTTACTTTACATGAAAATATATGTAAAAAAAAAAAAAGAGCTTACTATGAGAAATAATTTTCGAAGTGCTATTCAAATTATTCCAAAACTTTAATTGACAATATTAAAAAACTTAAAAAAAATAATAAAAAAGCACAAGAAGGACTATTTACGAGAAGTAAAAAAATCTCTCTCGAGAAGTGGAAGGCAGTGAGCTTCATCTCAACATGCGATGGAGGACGTGAGCACCAACCCTCTACCAATACAGTTAATCAGTATAGCGCCATGCCCACCTTTATCTATTGCCTAGATACATGATGCATACGAACATACGGTGGCTACAGATAGATTGTGCAGAAGATACATATATATTCAGATGCCTAAATACATGCTACATAGGAACATGAGATGTAAAAGGAGACATCCATAAGAATATCTAAGTTGACACACATTGGGTGACATACACATACTTATGAATATACGATATATAGGTGCAGAATAAGTTACAAGTTACAGGACGTTGTGAGATATATGATACAAGAAGCTGTGGATACAGATATATGCAGATGCCAAGATACATGATACGCGGTGCAGAGTGATATAAGTGCCAGGATACATGGTAGAAAGTGCGAAATAAGATGCATGATACAGGATTATGAGGAATATATGTTATAATATGCAGCAGATACAAATATTGGCAGATGCCAGGATGCATGATACGTAGAACATAAGGTGCAGTAGATAGGTAAGGTGACAAACATAAGGAGATGCATAAGGTGACATACACATACTTAAGAACAGAAGGTAATTAAATTACTACTCTTAAGCATTCAAATTTTAGAATAAGTTATGGAATAATATTCCAATAGTGCACTTAAATACTTTTGCCAAAACAGTAATTTCATGAACATATTTTTTTATGTGAATAAATATTTATTTTATTCTAAAGTTTCCATAGTTTTGTATTGTCATAAACATGTGGCAGTATGAAGCTATAACAGAGGAAAAAAACAAAACAAAACATATAACTATATTAATTAATATGATAAAAATCTAACTGCAAATCTGTTTCAAATATATTATCAAAAATATTCATTCATATTTAAAAATACATGATCATGTAAATTATAGGGAAGGTCTAATATACAGAGCATGTTTGGTTTGTGTGGTTTATGTAATTATGGCAAAGCCTCGAGGACTATCTGCCTAAGGGGATGGATGCCTTTGTGAAGGACTTTCTAAAGGACACTGACTTGTATAGACATTACGCATGGGAAACCACAAAAACGACCATGCAGCCAACCCATTCACAAGATTCGAGCCTCAGACCAAACTACCAGTGATCAGTGATTTTACCTCTTGGCTGCTGGTGGGCATGACAGGGTCTGTATGTTTATTACAGAGTGAATACTTTGCTTCTTATTGTACATTTATTAGTATTTCAAATAAAATTACTTTTAGAAATTATCTTTTAAAATGTCAGAGAAAAAACAAACTAAACTGAAATAAATAAACATTTTCTCACAATACAGTACGACTTCCAACTATCTGCAATAAAAAAAAATTAATAAAAAATTTCAGAAAAATATGCAGTTATGATGATTACCTTCCATCATACACACTTTCAGATATTTTAAGAATGACTAGAGTAAAAAAGTAAATATTTTCACACAATAAAATGCACTTTAACATCAAGAAATATAAATAATTTTAAGAAGCATGTTGCTGATTTCTAAAAAAATAATAATAAAAATACAAACATACTTGAAGGATGGTATTCCAGATATGGCAAACGGTCTTTGAGGGCAATATCTAGTGGAGACAAACCTTCATGATCATATAACTTCAGACTGGCTCCATGCTACAACAAAAGAAACCCATTCTTAATTTTTTTCAATATTGCAGTAATGAAACATTTTTGTTTATATTTTTTGGGAAAAAGATATTTACATATTTCATACATTTTATATTGTTATTCAATTATTTTCTGCGACTTTGGCTTATAGTTAGGGCAACTATTCTATGTCTCCACATAAAACCAAAAAATCATTTCCATTGTAATTAAAAAAATTACACAATCACTTAACATGAATGCTTCAAAGCTTTTGAAGGTAATATCTCATAATGATATGGGACTGGGTAAAATGGATATTATAAATTAAGTTCTACTTCTCTATCCAATAAAGCAAAAATATATCATTAAAATCATTTATTCCAGGTTTTATTATAATAAAAAAAATATATTTATTTGTATTATATTCTTTGAACATAAATTTATCACATTCACAACTCATAGAATGTTCAATTATCTTTGGATCTGGAGCATAATTTGCACTGACCACCGAAAGGTGCTTTCAATCTAAGCAAAGACACCAGCCAACTGAAGCCTATCCTTTTTCTTATGTTTTAGGATATATAATTACTGTATTTGCTTTGATGCTTATAGTCTTTCACCTCCACTGCAGCAAATGGTTTTAGCAGTTTGTCTTTCACTGTTTTGCTACTATAAACATTAAAATTTATTTCATTAATAGAAGCTTCATTTTTGTTCATCAGCTTTGTTCTCCACACCCAACATTATAATTCACATTCAATTAACAACTTGCACCAATCCCATCTCTGTTTAGATGACAGAACAATTAACTCTAGCATCTGAGCTTCAAGTGGTAGCAAAGTGGACAGTATAAAGCCACTTTGACCAAATTTCGACATACAGATGTCAAATCCAGATATATTATTATGATGCAAGATCATTGTTTTTATGATATAAAGAAGACAATGAATTTTAAGAAAGCAACTAGTAAGAAAGAAAGAACAACAAAAGGACACTTAAGCATCAGTATAGCCATAGCCTAAAATTTTTTATACGTAGCGTATTTGGAAACTAAGTACCGTTTCATTCTAGCGCCGTCGCAGCACTGTGGTAGGCGTCCCGCGTATGCGCACTAGTCTTTCTTGTTCACTGACTTTCAATTGTCGCCATTTTGGCTGCTCTATGTTGTGTTTTCAGTTTGCTGTGCACATTCAAAATGTTTAAGACAATTAGTTCTCCCGCTGACTGTGAGATTCGTGCCGATTACATTTTTGAACGCGAGGAATGTTAAACCGGCCGAAATTTATCGTCAAGTGACAGAAGTTTACGGTGAATACGCGATAAGTGATGGAATGGTGAGAAAGTGGGTAAGAATGTTTAATGCAGGTCGAACAAATGTCCACGCCGAGGCTCGGAGTGGTCGGCCTTCTGTTGTCACCAATGATTTGGTAAGGAAAGTTGATGAAGCAATTCATGAGAACAGACGCTTCACAATGACAACTCTTTCAGAGGCATTTCCACAAATTTCACGTACTGTTTTTTTGAAATTGTGTCTGAATCGCAAACTGTGTTCCCGATGGGTTCCAAAAATGCTCACTGATGTTCACAAAACAAAGCGACTTGGTAGTGCCTTGACATTTCTCACGCGGTACGGTGATGAGGGAGAAAACTTTTTAAACTAAATTGTGACAGGTGATGAAACTTAGGTGTGTCATTTCACACCAGAATCGAAACAATAATCGATGGAGTGGAGACACACTCATTCTCCGAAAAAACAAAAGTTCAAAGTGACAATGTCATCACAAAAAATCATGTGCACTGTCTTCTGGGATAGGAAAGGCGTTTTGCTTACTGAATTTCTTCCCACAGGTGAAGCCATTAATGCGGCACGATATTGTGACGCTTTAACAAAACTAAGGCATGCCATTCAAAACAAACGAAGAGGAATGCTCAGTAAAGGAATTGTGTTGCTCCATGACAATGCTCGGCCCCATACTGCTGGTGTAACTCAATCGTTAATTCGACAGTTTCATTGGGAGCAGTTCGATCACCCGCCGTACAGCCCGAACTTGGCGCCGTCCGACTATCACTTGTTCCTGCACATGAAGCGCGAGCTTGGTGGCAAGCACCTTTGGATCTGACGATGACACGAAAAATGCTGTGGAGTTGTGGTTATCGAAACTGGCGGGAAGTTTCTTTGACGATGGTATACAAAAACTGGTCACCCGCTATGACAAGCGTTTGATCATTCGCGGAAACTATGTTGAAAAATAATTTAAGACATGTATTTTCATGTAAAAATAAAATTGGATTCGAAAAAATTGTTTTACTACTTTTTTTTTTCAAAACGGTACTTAGTTTCCGAATACGCCTCGTACAAGAAAAAAAGTGATGACTTCTAATTGTAAAACATTTATTACATGCACACATATTATTACATACCTAGTCTATATTTTAATTATGTATTTATCAATCCATAAACTTACTTATAAGTAAGCTTTTACTTTCTTCTAGTGGAAATTTCAAAGTAACTGTTGTTACCTTTGGTATAAACTTTTACCACTTTCTCTTATTAACCTTCCAGCACTCGCATATGCTCAAAATTTACGACAAATTCAGTTTTGCATTGCATTTCCATCCCACTAACATAAGAACTTTTACTTATATTTGAATGCCATATCATTTGTATTTTGCAATAATAAGATTAATATTTTATTTCTTAACAAATTTATTATCAATATTCACTCATTTCTGTCGTTTTTCGTGCCCAAAATGGTAAAATAACAGATGTCATAAAAAATATGACGTGTGCATGCTCTTGTAAAATTGCCAAACGGAAGGTTAAAAAAAAAAAAAATTTAAATTGAGTCCAAAACAAAAAATTTCACAATCGTCACACAACAACTATTGAAAATGAGAATACAACAAAAAGAAACATTTGAAAAATCACAACACTGCTTGTTAAAAATCAAAGAATGCCTAAGCATAAGGTTGCTACAGTTTGGTGCATTCTGATAACCTGGCAATTTTAACTAAAGTGGTTATAACCCCCCCCCCCAAATGCAAGTAACCCTGCCAAAAAAGTCAAAATTTCAAAAAATAAATTACAAATAGATTAATCTGAAGCAGAATAATATTAAAGTAATGCAAAATACACTTAAAAACTTAAAGTGAGAAAATTTGCAGGAAAAACACAAACAAAATTTCAATTTGAAAGAAAGGCTGCATATGCAGTAAAGAACATGAAGAAACTTGAAAAGAGAAACTAATAATAACAGTAAATCAGGAATGCAATCTATGCTGTGCTATCTCAGAACATGAAAAAATTCAAATAGGCCAAAAAAAAAAGTTAAAAAGCAACCACAAAGGCATGCAATAAGAGATAATTTGTAATCATAAAGAACGCACCCAAGAAATTAATGGCTCATTATTTACAAATAAACACAGCAAATCAAATTTTAATTTGGTTTTCAAATAAACATAATTAGTGTAAAATCTCTTTGATTTAAGTGTTAAAATTCTAATAGCTTGATTTAAAAATTTAATAATATTTACGTGCACATAAATTCCAGTTTTAGATTCATGACATTAAGTACATTTAATAGGAAACTTCATTCTAACTAAAATTATACGTCTAAATTGTAAAAAGATTACAAATAAGTAAAGCATAATATAATAGTTAAAACTGTAATATTTATCAGCATACCATGCATAGGATTCTAAGAGAAGCAAGTTGTCCATAAAAAATGCTTCGATGAAGAGCAGTCCATCCAGATTCATAATCTTTAGCATCAATTTCCACATGGCAATATTTCAGCAACCATTCCACAATCTCCCACTTCCCACATGCTGCAGCAATATGCAAAAGATTTCTACCCAGATCATCTGTGATCACTGGAAAATTATGACAAAGCCATCTAGAAATTAAACACATTTAAATTAATTTTCTGCATGATATTCATAACTCGTTTTAGATGTTACACTAACAAACATGCAAACAAATACAGTATAAAGTCAGAGATCAGGACTCTTTGGGACTTCAGCAATTCCGGATATTGGATCATCAGTTTAAATCTAGTAAGATGGTATGTAGAAGTTATAAAATTAAAAATATGAAATTATGGTTTATGAAATAATGAAACATTTATGATTTAAAGGATAACAAATTAAAAAAAAAAGTTTAATATTTATTTATTTACTTTAATAAACGTTACTTTTCATGTAAGTTGTTTAAGTTGCTTCATCTTTTTGTGCTAATACTTTCTCTTTAATTCTGTAGACAGACATAATTTCTTGTTGAGTTACATTGTTGAAGCCCTGTAATTGCTGCGTCGAGAATTCTGACTAACTTGTCAATCGAAATTTTTTGTTTTCAGTAGCCTCTGTGTCACTTTCTTCACTGACAGTAGTCGTATTTTCTTGATCTAGAACCATACTACAGATTTTGCCCTCCATTAATTGATTGATCATTGAGGAGCATTGCCATCACAATGAAAAACTTCTTTTATATCATCTTCATTTACTACCGCTTCTTCACATTTCTTTACAAAATCCATTAATTGGAAAACTTCACCTTTGGTTTGCGATATCCAAAAACCTTTAAAATTCGCTGCTATGATCATAAAATTGAGCTAGGTATCATGAGATTGGTGACTACCGACAAGTTGCTCTGCTAAATTTTATCTTGCTTTTATCATATACTGAGAAAATTAAGCCTGAATTTTATTCGTTTAGTTATTTATCATACTTATGTCTATTTCTTGCACATGTTACCTGAATCCTGAATAAATACCCACATATACTTATTGAGGGTCAGTGCTAGATATCTTATATGCATTCTCTGCGAGTCCTAAATTATGCTACAAAGTACCTTCCCTAAATTCTGCCGCCTGGTGTGGCCATATGAGCCCTGGCTCTGGTTCTGGGTTTAAGTGAATAACAAATAAGTTATTCTTAATTCAAATAGCACTAAATGTAATCTTTTGGCCTACGAGTATCATTAACAAAATCTATTTTTAGCATATGGAAAGAAATTTTTGTTAAATTTTTCCTTGTCAGCATTTCTTAGAGCATTTAACTTAAATCATAATAGCAAGCATAATGTCAACATAAAAGGTTACCATACTCTTTATAATTCAATTACTAACATAAAAAAATTGTTTAGACATTGCTACATAAGTCATTACTCAAGTTGCCATGTGTTGATAAACATGCGGTGATAAAAGTAAAATATAATAAATAATGATTCGCCAGGTTGGCATCAGGGATATAAAATAGTAATAGGTGTAAAATCTATGTTATACGTATGCAGAATGTTTCGATTTGAGATGTATGCCAAGCAGATATGCAGCAATGGAGCCGAATTATTGATCATACAAATTTATGCTAAAGTGACTTTCTCAAAAACGAGATATTTTATTTAGTGCTGAAGTGAAATTAAGAATCGGGACTCTCCACATTTTGTTATGGGTGGAGGGGGGGGGGAGATCAAATGCCCAAAGTATACCATGCATTAATCAAACATGTAAAGCATACCAAAAAAATTTTAAAAAGTTGGTGGTGGCTTTGAGGTCATTCCGGATATTGGATGACCGGATCTCAGACTTTGTACTTTATTGTGCTTATGCTCAGCCTGGCAATGTAATTCACAGAATGAAGTATTTTTAAAATACATCTTGATATTAATTAACATGAAATTAAACAATGAAGTATACATACATAATAATTAAAATTGAGCAAATTTAATTTTAAATGATTTACAGTAAATACATTTTCAAAAAAATTAAATTCAAAAATCAATATTGTGTATTTAATGAGGAGAAACATTCTCACAAAAATAATCACATGCTTTTAGGAACAGCCCAAAATGACAAATACTTCATTATTTTTGCTCCTTAATACTTTGTGGGATTAGCTTTATACTTGATCACTTCATTTAACCCTTTAGGCTTTGGCTTTAAAAGTTTTTTTTTTTTTTATTTCTGGACTTATTTTATGCAACTTCCTTTGATTCACTGCTTTCAGTTGTTGCCACGAAGATATGCTCTGTTTTCAAATTTTTTATTCTAGTCCCTGCCAAATATGTTCAATATGATTAAGATTAGGAAATTGGGGTAGTGCTTTAATTACTTCAAGACACTTATATAACAGCCAGAGTCTAATATTGGGTGCAGTATGCTTTGGATCATTGTCCTGGTAGAATTTAAAACTATTTTGTATATTAAATTTTTGTTTGACAATGCCAAATTTTGCTTCAAGATGTCAAGGTACTTATACTGACCCATGATACCACGTATAAACTCTATATTATCAACTCCAGAATATGCCATAGATCACTATACCATAGCTCCTATTCGGTGTTATCTAACGCTTGTTATTAAGTTTTGCTTGCGAAATTCTTCATTGGGTTTTCTCCACAACAGCACTCGACCATATGAGCCGAAGATGTTAAATTTGCTATCATAAACAAACAACACATTTTCCCAGTAATCGAGTATCTTTTGATTCATTGATTTTGTGAAAGAGAGTTTTCGATTGTTTCTACCAACATAAATTTTTTTTTCTTGCAACTCGCCTATGATATCCTGCAGATCACATTACTCTTCTTACAATTTCTGGATTTACAAATGTTCCGTGTAAGTCACATAAGTCCACAACAAGTTTAGAAGCATTCAGTCTTGGATTCCTTTTAATATACCTTAGAATAAAATGTTTCATTCCATTAGATAACTTAGATGGTATTCCAGTTCTTTTATTTTGAATATAATTATGTTTCTTATAATGCTTAATAAAATCAAAAACTGTATAATTACTTAAATTAAGTAAATTAGCAATTTTTCCAATAGATTTGTTTTGATGCAAATCAATAACTAATCCCTGGGTTTCTAACGATGTTTCCCTTCATGAGGGAGCCAGAGTAAGAAAGGATTAAAATAACGGAATATTCTCTGATAAGAAGATTGAAATTACAACAGCAAACAATCTTTAAATTGCTGCCTAGCTTCTTTACTCAAATTAATTCCATAAAAATTCGTTTTCTTTTTACTGAAGACAATTTTTAATTAGACATTCTGAAAATGTCTGATTAATTTTGTGATATATATATATATTTTCCTCATTTCAGCCTGAAACGTTACTTTTTAAATTTACTATTTCATTTTTTCAAATTTATTTAGTGCAAAAAGGGAGCTAAGATAACGCGTATTCAAAGGAAAAATATTAAAGACTATTTTATTTCAAAGCTCTTCTCCGATTACTTCAAAAAAATTATAATGTCCAGTCATTTTTGTGAGACACTGTATTATGATATAAAGGTTTGTAGACACATAATATGATGCAAATAATTTTTTACATGTTTATACACAACAAATGTTTTAATGCAAAAATAAAAATTAATACTGAAAACTATAATCAGAATTTCACTTACACTGAATATGCTCTAATCTGAGATGCTGTGGATGTTGGAATACAGCTGAAAATCTGTTTGGCATGCGTAGATGATCGGCATTTTGATGTACAATCCTTTTCAGGAAAGTTTTCCATTATTCATTTTCCACTGCACAACACCTCTTTTTAACAAACCATTATTTTGTATTTAAACACAACTCTTATTTTGTACGTTTATGTACAAAAATAAACATATAATATAACGTAACTAAACTAATATAATTCTTTAAACAAAAAATAAAAAAATCATTTAAAAATTTATTTCAGCACCCCATAGCGGGGATGCTGTACCTAACAGCAGTTTAGATAGCCATAATGGTGGAAACAGCCCTGCAAAATAAAATAAAATAATAAGTACTATATATACACAATAAATACATAAGATATTTAGGAAAATCCACTAAAACAATCATTAAAAACATATAACCATTTTAGTTGCAGAAATAAAGGGTTAACTTGCATATATACTATTTTTTTCCTTGAGAGATAATTTTTAAAAACATTATAAATATGCCATTCGTCCTAGCTAGTTCATATAACCACTATTCTAAAAAGATTTTTTTTTTAAAGAAATGAATTTTATTCTTTCAGAATGAAAATTTATTTTCATTCATGTTGATTACTTCTTACATAACCCTCATTAATATTTCTACACCTTCAGAAACTTCCTTGCAACATACGGTCTTTAGTACAGCTACTCATGTTGCAAAGATTAATTAAATCCCAAGCTAAAACTTTTTAGGCCTTCCTAGACCAAACTAAAGTTATGATTATACATGGATATATTTAAGACATGTGCAAGAAACATTGCAAAGTTTCTGAATACAGTTGCTCACAAGTTTTGCATATTGTAGTACTGATGAGCATATGCACCGTAAAATATGCTTTTGGCAAATAAAATTACATATTTATTTCTACACTTAAATTTTTAAAATAGGCCCAAAGATTGTACAAAAATACTTGCTGTTCAAAATGACTCCATTAGCCCAGATAAACATCAATTATGATGTACTATTGATTATTAAATTTGTATAAAAGCTTTGAATGATTCTATGACTTGATTAAATGGTATGAGATAGCTGCTTACAAAATTTCCAAAACAACAACAACAAAAAAAAAAAAAAAAAAAAAAAAAAAACAAAGGGAAAAAGAAAAACATTATTTTAAATTATATAGCTATCTAAATATACCATAATACTGATATACAACAGTACTGTAAAATTGTTTATTTGCTTAAGCTACAAGAATGAGCATCAGTTTAAACAGACACAAAAATTTCAAAAGTAAATGGAATTCCTTTTTGTAATGAAAATGTTCCAGCTTAACAAGTACAGGTTGAAGCAAGGCCACCACCTTTGCATCCAAGAATGCATATTATTATCACCTGAGACTTGCTAACTGCTAAGTTTCCTGTCTGGATGGATTTCTGAGGAAGAACATCCCGGGGGTCTCCCACTCCTTTCTCTACCCCATCCTCTCAAGAGGATTTTTGCTTGTTGTGAATTTCAAGTGTCCACTTGCTACACAGACACTCACTGGTATAACATCTGTCCCTGAGCACACACCAGAAAGTGACAAACTGATGTTCCCATCACAGTTTGACAAAAAAAAAAAAAAAAAAAGGAACATGAAAGTTTCACCCACTGTGTCTCCAGGTGCTAAGCATTCTATTTCTGCACCTGATAAACATCTCTCTCCAGCATTTGAACCTAGGCACTTCAATATAGCAGTGAGCATCACTAACCACCAAACCATCACGACAGCTGAACCTCACAACAGCTGCAATTAAAAGAAATTGTATACTAGAGAGAGATTGCATGATTGTTTCTGGTATTGCATAAATATTACATGGTTAGCCATTGCCAGCTCTAACAGTTGTAATTGTTCGGCTCTGCAGTCTCTTGCTAAAAACACTCATGTCAGTAAAGTATTTGAGCCATTGATGGCAGTGAAAAACATAATTTTCAATCTGCATTAAAAATGAATATCTAGCAATGAAAACAAAAGTTACAGCATATATTATGCAAATGTTTATAAGAGTTTTTAATAGTTTCATGACAGTATTATTGCTTAATAAACAGTCTCTCTAATAATACACATAAAAATAGAAAATTTCAATGAAAAAAGACTATATTATTTTACTTCAAATTTACAGTTAAATAATAATCCCAAAATATCTTCTCCCAAAATATATGTAATATTTTTTGACAACCAGCATTTTAAATTTCTAACTCAAAATCAGAAGGAAAGAATTTAACCTCAGAATATGAAATCAAGTTTGAAAATAATAAATTTTCAAGATCATAAATGAAAATATAAATATGCACAATTCATGAAAATTATTTTCAAAGCCATACTTATAATAAAACTAAGTTACAGTATTTTAACTTTGGTAATGCTAATATGTCAATACTGTGTGCAGAATAAAAGTAAGCAAAGAAATAAATAATCTGGAAGCCAATTCATAAGCAGTTAATGCACTACCTTAAATTAATCTAAAACATAATTTAAGTAAAATTAAAGCTTTTAAATAACATTTTAGAAGTCTATTATTCTATATTTTGTAATTATTGTTCTTAGGTGTCATCACGAGGAACAGGGTAGACACTCCATGAGGAAAGCCCTCACTCTGCAGGCACTCATTAACAATGCTGGTACAATGGGGACAGGTACCATACATAAAAAAGAAATCAGGACCAATAATCAGTTGATCCTGATTTCTCACATTAGGGTGTTGAATTTCATCCTGATATCCTGCATCCATCACAGAAACATGTGTAGCTAGGTACAATATTTCACTGAAATTCCAGCCCACACCATGATGCTGTCACTTTTGAATATATAATGTTTGATGATGTTCTGATCCTGACTTCAAGTATCTTGTTATTATGAATGAGGGGAAGAAAAAAAAAAAAAAAAAAAAAAAAAAAAAGAGGCCCCATTACAGAAGTCTGATAGAGATATTTCTGAAACAGCAACTAATCAAGTTTGAATTATAGAGGGGCAAATTAACTTGTTTATTGTGGAATGATGGGGAAATTTTTGCAAACCAATAGCATAAAACAATGCTGCCAAAAAATACAGAAATGAGAAAAAAATACATAGGCTATAGTAGTGAGAATATGTTTTGCAATATTTGGAAGTTTATCTGCAGCACTATGTAATTTAATTGGACACATCTGGAATATACAAAACATATTAAAACATCATTACTCAATCTTAAAAAATAACATGCCATTAATATTTAATTTCACACTGATTACTTTGAAAATATAAGAGTAATACAAGCATAATTAAACAAAAACAAACAGAATATACAAAAACAACAGAATATTATGACGAAGTTGCTGTTTGATTTATCGTGGCTGATCTTTGGAATATGGTAACAGGTAGTTTGGCAACATTTTGGAGGCGATAAAGGTTACTACCTAGGACTTTGGTAATAATGTGAGAAGTACTCAGTTCCGATTCCGCATTATTTTGTGTGAGGGAAATGAGAGATCATGAGATATATCATGTGACATAAATGGACGAATTATAGTTCTTTAATCGGAAAAGGGGGTAAATTTGGAAAAATTATTTTGTATTAAGCTTCATTGTGTGTTGTGTGAAATAGTGTTGATTAATTTTTGGATTGCATGGCGCTATGTAAAGTGAATTCTAAATTTTTAATGCGTTTATCTGATAATAATAATAAGTTGAGATTGTGTGAAAGGAAGGATATTACAGATGAGTTTGAATGGCGGTGCAAGAAATCTAGTGAAAATGGACATTTTGTGAAACGGAGTGTAAGGAAGGGTACGTGGTTTGCTGAAAGTAGTTTGAGTATGTATGAAATTTTATTAATTTCTTATTACTTGGTGAATAGACTGCCAGTTGACTACTGGATTTCGGATTTAGAAATTAGCAGTAGTACTGCAGCCGATTGGAACTCTTTCTGTAGGGAAGTGTGCGAGCCACGTAATGAAGATTCTGAAGAAGATTAGGTAAGTTAGTATTTTTAATCATTTGAGGATATTATTTTTATGCACTATTCTAAATGTAAGGAGTAAATAAATTAATATGGTATTATTGGAAAATTGTTATTAGCAATGATTTAGTTTAAAGTAATTAGGATTGTAATGTAATTTTTATTAATTTAATGTATATGCTTATTTATATTTTAAGTAGTTTTTTTTAATTTAATTATATTTTAATTTAATGATCGTGATTTTGTGAGTTATATGTTTGTAGTATTTTGGAATACGTTTGAGTAGTATATGTTGAGTATTTTCATGCATTTTAGTGAAATTTTTCTAATTTATGAGAAAAAAGCATTGTACATGGATATAGTGAAGAGTGTGCGCAAAGCCATTTTTGTGCAATTCTGGGATGCTTTTTTAAGTAAAAATAAGTCGACGTGTACATGGTTTAGTTATATTTTAATTAAATGATAGTTATTTTGTGAATTTTATGTTTGTAGGAATTTGGTATACCTTTCAGTTGAAGTAAACGTGTATGGAAATAATTTAAATATTTGATACTAAGTATTTGTAACTATTTTTAATGTTTGCGTATAAATTCATTGGTGACGTTTATAATATAATAGATAATTTAGAGGTAAAAGCTTTTGGATATTTTATTTATTTTATACGTGGAAATGTTCATCCTTGGAAAGGGTATATACTTTTTCGTGATCAGGTAATTTCATATATGTGCTTTTTACCGAGTTTAAAGATTAAGAAAATTTTCCTGTATTTTTGTGCAAATTTTTGTAATTTATGAGAAAATAGCAGTGTAGATGGATAAAGTTAAGAGTGTGTGCAATGCCATTTTTGTGCATTTCTGGGATGTTTTTTTAAGTAAAAATAAGTTGACATGTAAATGGTTTATGTGTATGCGCTATTCTGAAAAACGTGCAAGGAGTTTGCGATTGTGCACTTTTCCCAATTTTGCAGTTAATATTTGTCATGATTAAGCAGTTTTATTACATAAAATTTCTAGCATAAGTGTAATTCGGCTAGTAGATTGTTGGAAAAAGTGTTGAGTAAATATAAAGAAAAGAAACATGTCTTTGTGATGTAATCGGGTGCATGATTCTGGGAAATTTTGAATCACGGGGTGTTTTGTAAGCATTTTTGTGGTCTGTGCTGGTTTGATTCTTTAGACGGTAGAATGGCCGAATGTAGTAAGATTAATTTGAGGTTTCTGTACGATTTGGAGGGAAAAGAGCTTTAATTGACTGGTGTGTAAATGAAGGTTTACTTAGTAGCCATTATAAGTGTCCTGTATGTAGGAAGGATATGCGTCTAGTCGAACGTAAAAACCATTTAGATGGATTTGTAGGAAGAAAGGTTCAGATGGTCACTACGTGAAGCGTTCGATCAGAAAGAGTACCTGATTTGAAAAAAGTCATTTGAGTATGATTGATATTTTGATTTTTATGTGGGCTCTGGGTGTACGAAGTGAACTCGAAAATCATTGTAAGTGAATATTTGCTTTTGGTAGTGCTTAAATGTATAACATGTTTTTCCTTTTTCTATGTTATTTTATTGTTTGGTTTAAAATGTATATTATTGAGATTATGTATTTTTTGTTTGCCTATATTTTAGAATTTGGTGCTCCTTTGATTTTGTAAGTGAAAATATATCGATGTGTACATTGATAAAATAAAGAGAGTGTGCAAAGCAAGTTTGTGCAATTCTGGGATTTTTTTTAAAGTGAAAATAAGTCGACGTGTACATGTATAAAGTTAAAAGAGTGCACAATGCCATTTTTGTGCAATTCGGGGATTTTTTTTAAAGTGAAAATAGGTCGACGTGTACATGGATAAAGTCAAAGGAGTGCGCAACGCCATTTTTGTGCAATTCAGTTTTTTTTTTTTTTTTTTTTTAAAGTAAAAATAAGTAAATGTGCACATGGATACTGAGTTTGTGCAATTGTTTGTCTCGTTATTTTGGCTTTGTGTAGCGGCGATTTTTGGGGCAAAAATTGGCAAGTTTTGCCAAGGGGTACCCTAAACCTACATATTATTTGTATCTATTATTTCTGTAAAAAATAAAACAATTCATTATAATTTGACATTTTATTTTTATAACATACAGCGAGCGTAAGCAGTTCGTTAAAATTATCATAGCTCACCAACAATTATTTTATAGTTAGTGACATCTCCAGAAAGGCTTTCGGTTGATCTTTACATTATGGTAACTTGGCGTTTTTTTGGCGAAAATTTGGCGACCAACTCTCCTACAGCAACCCTCTATTTTTTTTTCCCGCCGCCATTTTGTCTTCACGAAGTAAAGACATGTTTCTTTTATTTTTATCTACTGAACACTTCTTCCAACAATCTACTAGCCGAATTACACTTATGCTAGAAATTTTATCTAACAAAACTGCTTAATCATGACAAATATTCACTGCAAAATTGGGAAAAAGTGCACAATACCATACTCCTTACGCGTTTTTCAAAATAACACATACACATAAACCGTGTACACGCCGACTTATTTTTACATAAAAAAACATCCCAGAATTGCACAAAAATGGCATTGCGCACACTCTTCACTATATCCATGTACACTGCTTTTTTCTCATAAATTAGAAAAATTTCACGAAAATACATGACAATTTTCTCAATCTTTAAACCCGGTAAAAAGAACATATATGAAATTACCTGATCGCGAAAAAGTATTTACCCTTTCCAAATATGAACATTTCCACATATAAAATAAATAAAATATCCAAAAACTTTTACCTCTAAATCATCTATTACATTATACACGTCACCAACGAATTCATACTGCAACCATTACAAATACTTAGTATCAAATATTTAAATTATTTCCATGCACGTTTACTTCAACTTAAACATGTACCAAATTCCTTAAACATAAAATTCACAAAATAACTATCATTTAATTAAAATATAACTAAACCATGTACACGCCGACTTATTTTTACTTAAAAAAACATCCCAGAATTGCACAAAAATGGCATTGTGCACACTCTTCACTATATCCATGTACACTGCTTTTTTCTCATAAATTAGAAAAATTTTACGAAAATACGTGACAATTTTCTCAATCTTTAAACCCGGTAAAAAGAACACATATGAAATTACCTGATCGCGAAAAAGTATTTACCCTTTCCAAATATGAACATTTCCACATATAAAATAAATAAAATATCCAAAAACTTTTACCTCTAAATCATCTATTACATTATACACGTCACCAACAAATTCATACCGCAAGCATTACAAATACTTAGTATCAAATATTTAAATTATTTCCATGCACGTTTACTTCAACTTAAATGTATACCAAATTCCTACAAACATAAAATTCACAAAATAACTATCATTTAATTAAAATATAACTAAACCATGTACACGCCGACTTATTTTTACTTAAAAAAACATCCCAGAATTGCACAAAAATGGCATTGTGCACACTCTTCACTATATCCATGTACACTGCTTTTTTCTCATAAATTAGAAAAATTTTACGAAAATACATGACAATTTTCTCAATCTTTAAACCCGGTAAAAAGAACACATATGAAATTACCTGATCGCGAAAAAGTATTTACCCTTTCCAAATATGAACATTTCCACATATAAAATAAATAAAATATCCAAAAACTTTTACCTCTAAATCATCTATTACATTATACACGTCACCAACAAATTCATACCACAACCATTACAAATACTTAGTGTCAGATATTTAAATTATTTCCATGCACATTTACTTCAACTAAAACGTATACCAAATTCCTACAAACATAAAATTCACAAAATAACTATCATTTAATTAAAATATAATTAAATTCAAAAACACTACTTAAAATATAAATGAGCACATACATAAATACCCATTTCGAATTCACTTTAGTTACGGGCATGGGATCTAAAAATTCACGAACACTGTTTCACACAACACAGAATAAAGCGAAATACAAAATTTCCAGATTTTTTCTTGATTTCCCCTCTTTTCCGATTAGAGAACCGTAATTCGTCCATTAATATCACATGACATATCCCATGATCTCTCATTTCCCTCACACAAAATAATGCGTAATCGGAACTGAGTACTGCTCACATTATTACCAAAGTCCCAGGTAGTAACCTTTATCGCCTCCAAAATGTCGCCAAACTACCAGTTACCATATTGTAAAGATCAACCAGGCTTTCAAAGGTAAAGATTTCACAAATGTGGCAAACATCAATACATGAATAATGAACAGCTATGTTTGTAAATGGAAGATTGTTTATAATTAAATTGCTTCTTTTTTCAAAAAGCTACAATTTGATCCAAGCTGGTGTCCAATATATTTATTTTCCATGAAACTCCCACTATTTTACAACTATTACCAATGGAGGGGAATTCACTAATTACTAAGCACACTAATAATTCAAAAATGAATATGTGGGCTAAAAACATATCAAGTTTAGAAATGGCAATAAAAAGTGAAAATCATACGGACACCTGCAAGCAGTTAATGGTGATATATCACTAGTTTTAATATAAAACGTTATGTCAAAGTCTTATAATTTGAGGAATGTTCACAGATAAATTAATTGTTATTTTCATGAATTTCATTTTCATGAATATTTCATGATTTTCATGAATTTCATAATAAACAATAATTGGTGCATACATATGGCAGATTAAAGATGACCACATAGATGAAATGCTTTATTTTCCCCATAATTTTATGCACTGAGGTAGCAATAACTAAGAAAAATCCACATCAGCATTTCTTGGGCAAGACATTATAACTAAATTGAGAAAAAATTGACTGAACCTGAATCAAAAAGGTGAACGGACAAATAATAAGAAAGGGATATACTGAAGCAAATACTTACAATTCAAGAAGAAAAGTAAAAGATGTCATAAGCAGCAGAGGCAGAAGAATTTTCGTAACACATTTTTATAAACTACAAAAGTATTGACACAGCTTTTCTCAGCAGCGATAGTACGTATGAAAAACGTACAAGTTTTCTGCACGAATCAGTCAGTATATTACAGTGCAAACACTATGAATGCAAATTCTGCAGCTGCTCGCTAATTTGCAATGAAAAGTGTTAAAGAGAGTTGAAATATGATTATATTTTGGAGAAAAAAATGTTTTCAATTTGTCAACGATAAATGTCTCCTATTGCATCACAAAAACACGTTAGAGTTGAAGTACTTTTAATCCTTATACATTCCCTATTAAATTATTAAATACGCAAATGATATTAGCAAATCCCTACAAAATCCCTATTTACGAAGAGGCTAATGAAAATGACTTTTAGAAAAGTTGTATATGGAATTAAATCCACTGCAATAGTCTGAACAGCTATGATATATCAAGTCAGAGATTAGGAATGGCTTCTGCTACAAAGCTACAAAACTTCTATACGCGATGGATTTGTATTAAAAAAAAAGTTACGAACTTTTTTTTTTTTTTTTTTTTTTTTTGGGTGTATGCGCATTAAGATACGTATCGGATGGATAAAGGTATGAATCAAAGAAAATTAAAAATATTGAATAATTAAATTGTGCTGGAGTTTACCTGAGCTCGGCTAGTTCTCAGTTTATAAGAAAACCTTAATTCTAACCGAAACGCCAATGAGCCCTAAATAAAAGGGCTTTGACACGCTATCAGCTGAAATTATGGCTGCAGCCATAATTTCAGCTGATAAATTTTATTTTAATAAATAAGCCTTAGCAATCGCTTCTAACTTCTGAATGCACGACTGACTTTCCTTGGGGAACAAACACTTTGATGGAAGTCGAAACTTTTTAAGGAACGAAAAAGCCCACACCAACATGTTAAACGCTTATTCTGTAAGAAGTAAGGCTCCTATATACCAGGCTGAATCATCAGGCATTCGCGCTCCCAAGTGGGAGATTTAATGGCGGCTGTGTTGTTACGGTGCAACAATTTTTTGTGTTTTTTTTTTTTTTTTTGTGTAAAATGGGCGGATGTACAGCTATTAATTGTTCAAATCATTCACGGAAAGGTCATACATTGGTAAAATTTCCTAAAAATGAAGAAAGAAGAAAAATATGGGTAAATAATTGCCGAAGAGACAATTGGAAACCTGGTCCAGGCGCTGAACTTTGCTTAGTAAGTATAATGTTAATTACTCCTTCATTTAGAGTTTATATCTTCTCTGATGTTTATAATGTGCAAGTAAAGTGAAATTCTTGTGTACAATAACCTGAGTATCTGCTAATTTCTGTAATAATAGCTATAATTAAATTAGTCTAGGGTTAATGTACCCGTCGCCAAACATCGCCAATGTAGATGTTTTGAATGTGGAAAAGAAATTTCTCTTCTAATATAAAGCGCGGATTTTGTTTTCCTGTGCTAATTGTGGAATTTATACTAATGTAACATGAAAATCATTAGCATATTGAAATTTATTAAAAAATAAATAATAATTTGGAAAGTCAAGATAAAATCTGAATGTTGCATCAGGTTCTTCTATTTACAATAAAATTAATGTAAAATTCCTTACCTGCTGCATCTTCAGTGTTCTCGACGCCAGGCTTCTAATAATCACGTTTTCCAGTAAGAGTTTCTATTACAATTAGCAGGCCATCTTGTCTTTTAATTATTTATTGAAATAAAAAGCTAATATACACTATTTACAAGGTACGTGATTATTATTTTAAAACAGTACATTTTTAGTTCTGAGTCTTTACGCTCCTCAGAGCGGTTCCAATCTCGACTGCTTCTCGGAACTTAATTACAGCAAAAGTAAAGGAAGAGATGCCCGCCACCTAGTGGCAAGAATGTGACATCCTCCCACCTTTTGATTTCACCTCGATAAGATGGGAAAATCAAAACAAAATTTATCAATAATCAAACAAAAATTCAAGTACAACTTTCACAAATATGAAAAGTAACTAATGCTCTAAAATTAATACTTACAAAGAAGGATTACACATCTAAACATTTTCTGCATTACATTCATACCATATCCAGATAACATGTTCCAATTGACAACTGTTAGGACAATTAAATTTCTAAAATACTGAAAAGAAACAAAAATTAATATAGCAATTTAAAAATATGTAAGAGGTTTTACAGTTTTACGTCCATATCTAGTTTGATAGTTCATATCACTGTAACACTTATCCGCAGAGTTTTTTATGTTCATGGTGAAGTCACTAAACAAGTTAGGTCTATCAAGTTCGAGAGGATAAATACGTTTCACAGGTCTTAGGAGTTCACCCGTTGCAGTTTTCACTTTGACAACACGTACTTCGTTGTCTTTCCCAGGATATAGTTCTACAACACGACCTATTGGCCAATCTATTCTCTTCTTGTTGTCGCTGCCGACAAACACCAAGTCATTTTTGTTGATAGTCCGAGTAGATCGTTTAGATGGTTTTTGCACTAGGATAGCTAAATATTCATCACGAAATCTTTTGCGGAAATGTTCTCTTAAGTTCTGCAAGAACTTGTATCTTTTTGTCAGGTTAATGGTATCCAGGTAGTCTAAGTCAGGCACTCCGACGTCGTGCACATCTTGTAGAAACATTGAAGGAGTTAGTGCCGTAAGATCATTTGGATCTTCTGAAAGGTACGTAAGGGGTCTTGAGTTGATTACTGATTCGATATCACAAAGTATAGTCAACATTTCCTCATAAGAGACACAGGACTTGCCGAGAACATTTCTCAACATCTTCTTCACTGTTTGTACCAACCTCTCCCACCAACCGCCCCACCATGAAGCAGTTGGGGGATTAAACTTCCACTGTATTCTCATACTAGTTGAATTACATTCTATTTCTTTCCAATCTATCGATCTTAAAAGATTTTCAGTTCCAACGAAATTAGTGCCATTGTCGCTGTAAATAATACTTGGACGACCTCTTCTGGCAATAAATCTCCTTAATCCCAAGATGAACGCATTTGTTGATAAACTTTCTATCAGTTCAAGATGTATCGCGCGATAGACCGCGCAAGTAAAGAGCAAGATCCATGCCTTTTTTTCTTTTCGTAAATAAAGAGGACCGGCTACATCGACTCCGGTCACTTCAAACACCAGAGCATCTCGAACTCGATCTTCAGGAAGAGGTGCTGGAACAGTCTCTATATTCTTTGCGCTATATCTTCTACAGCGAACACACTTCATAAGAACTTTACGTACTGTTTTTCTTCCTCTCAGGACCCAGAATTTCTGTCGAATATTGGCTAGTACGAATTGCACACCAGCGTGGGATAGTCGCAAATGGTAATCTAAAATTAACCTATGAACTAAGTCATGATTTGAGGGCAATACAATTGGACAGAGAAAATTTTCTTCTTCCTCTCTTCTAGTAATCTTGGTCTTTAACCGAATAAGGCCATCTGAGTCAAAAAAGGTACAAAAGTTGCTAACTTTAAGTTCTTTGCCAAATGCTTCTATTTGTATTATCTTGCATATTTTCTTTTCTACAGTTTCTATTTCAGGGACCGTGAGTTCTCCTGATTGTTTAGAATCTGGTCTTCTGCAGTTGTTGATAAATCTGCATATCCAAGCAGTTATTCTTAACATTTTATGGTAAGATGAATATTTCTCAAAAAAATGTTCTACCCTTTGCGTATTTAGTGCAGAAATGACTGATTTCCTTTTTTCTGAATTCACTATTTCCATGTCCGGTATTTCCCTTTGTCTAGGCCATTCTTCCTGATTTTTCTTCAGCCAGTCGGGGCCCTCCCACCATCTAACTACTAAAAGTTGTTTAGCGGTGCAACCTCTTGATGGGAGGTCAGCTGGATTTTTTGTTCCAGCAATATGTTTCCACGTTTTTGGATCCGTCAGTTTCCTAATCTCCCTGACTCTGTTTTCCACAAAGACAGCCCAGACAATCTCTTCCCTTTGAATCCATGTCAAAACTGTTGTAGAATCCGTCCAAAAATGCGTTTCCATATTTTGCCATTGCAAACCATTTAAAACAGAAGAGCATAGTCTGGCACCTATCGTGGCAGCTATCAATTCCAGACGAGGGATCGTAATAGATTTTACGGGAGCTACTCTAGACTTCGATGCCAACAGATGAATTTCAACTCCAGAATTCGTCACAGTTCTCAAGAAAACTGCAGCAGCATACGCATTACTACTGGCATCACAGAATGTGTGAATGCTGCAGAACTTCCTATTGTCCTTGCTGGAATGTATCCAACGTAGGAGGGATATTTCTTTTAAGAGAAAAAGGCTTTTATACCAATTCACAAAATTTTGTTTTGTACTCTCGTCAACTTCAGTATCCCAAGAAATTCCTGTTTTCCATAGGTTCTGCAACAATATTTTAGAATACAAGAGAACAGGACTCACAATACCAATAGGATCAAATATTTTGTGTGTTACAGCGAGAATTGTTCTCTTCGTTATTATACCCATTTCAAAATCTTCTAGCCAATTCAGATTCAAAGTTAAATTATCTTTCTGACAGTTCCATAACAGACCCAATACGGGTGAAATAGTTTCCTGTTTCAGGTTATCTCCATTATGTAACCAACCTCGAAGATTAAACTTTCCTTCATTCATTATTTCTCGAGATTTTTCGATGAACTGAATCATCTCGGATTCTTTGTCAAAACTGGCAACAACGTTATCTACGTAGAAGCTACGCAAGAGTTTAGCTATTATTTCCGTATCATATGAAGAATTTTTCATGTACTTTTGTAGATGGAATTCTATAACAGCTGCCAAAAGGAAAGGACTACTCTTAACCCCAAATACTACCCTAGTATGACGAAATATTTTCGTTTTCCTTTCTTCCACATCATTCCACCAGAAAAACCGAAGCCAGTCTCTATCTTGAGGCCTTACACTGATCTGTAAGAAAGCCTTTTCAATGTCTGCTATAGCAGCAAACTTGCCTTCCCGAAATCTCAACAAAAGAGATGGAATTAGTTCTATCAAATTTGGTCCACACTCCAAACACTGATTTAGAGAAGGAGACGATTGTTTCCTCGCAGACGCATCAAACACCGGTCGAATTGGTGTTGAGCTATTTTCTTTGATCACCGGTCTATGCGGTAAATAATGTCCATAGTCAACCGCAATATTTTCTTTAACTTCTTCGATCACTCCTAAGTTACACCAGTCATTAAAAACTGCATTGTATGAAGAAAATAAATTTTGAGATAAAAGTTTCTGGGTGGTAGATTGTAGACGTTTCAACGCTAAATCCTTGTGGGTGGAGAGTGGTACATGATTCTCCGCCCACGGAAGTGCGACTTCATAACGCCCTTCTTCGTTTAGAGATACAGAATTTTCGAATTGCAATTTTGCTTGCAAATCCCTTTCCTATCTAGCCTTTTTTGTAACTGGATCTGTTATTCCGATAACATCAAGCCTCCACAGTTCTGACAACGTGGCATCAGAAATATGTAAAGATAACGAAAGCGTGGAAAAGGAATTTTCTATTTCATAATTGTCAGTGTTCGCTTTCCCCATGACTGTCCACCCAAGTCTTGTACTTACAGCAACTAATCTTCCCCAAGGAAGAACTTCGATTTTACCTGTAAATAAATTTGCAGCAACATCTGCCCCTAACAACAAATTAATCTCTTGGGGGTTCTCCTGGAATAATCTGCAATTTCCATTTTCAAAAACATCACTGACGTAAATTCCTCTTCTTCTAAGTTCCCCAATCCAGTGTATATTTTTGATTTTAGGGACCGAAGAACATATTTTTCTTTCATCCAATACATTGATTTCGCAATTATACCGTTTATCTACGCTACCCAATTTTATTCTATAACGTTTATGTTTTTCCGAAACTTCTATGCCGCCGAAAAGTCCGTGGGTTACACTTTGTTCACCTAAGCTTCTTAATTGTAACCTTTCTGCTGCATACCTGCTTATGTATGAGTTTTGACTTCCGGTGTCAATTATCGCTCGAACAAATTGGTTATTCCCTCTTCCATATATGCGAACAATTAAAGTTTGCAAATATACTTCTGAACATCCTGCTTGATTTGAAAGTACTTTATTTTCTATCTGTTCGTCTTTTTTAATTTCCGAAACCTCGACAGAAGGATTTTGTTTATTACACATAATAGTTGCATGTTGTTTTTTACAAATAGAACAAGTTATTTTTGTTCTGCAGTTTTGAGCCAAATGGTGTAATTTTAGGCATTTATAGCAAGCACATTTTCTTTTTAAAATGTCCCTTTTTTCTTGTAATGATAAGCCGGAAACGAAACTACAGTCATAAGTCTTGTGAAATTGATTACAGAAGACGCAGTTCATATTTTCCTCTCTGCATTCGGATTTTGTAAACAAATCTGTAGCGGTCGGAATCTTTGGTTTATTATGTCTATTTGAGAGAGCATATGCGCTTTTCGTTGCAGGGGGGGAAGAAGACTGTCGCCGATCGGATACTTTTTGCTGTTGCGAAACCGTTGACCTTGTGCGTTCACGGGATGAAAGTTCTGTGTGTAAAAATGACATTAAATCTTTTATGTTATAATCTGTGCCAACATTTTGTGTTCTATGAAATTCAAGCGTTAATTCTGAAGGCAATAACTTCAAAATCATCGGACACAGCAAAGCACTGTAAGATTCCGATACAACATCTAACGCTTCGAGACATCTAATCTGTGTTTGTACTTTATGATACAAGTTACGAAATGTTTTTATGTCATTCGCATTTTTTAATGATTCAATATTCAGCAAATTATTCATGTGCGCATTAATAAGAATGTCTCTCCTTCCAAAACGGTCGTGTAAGATTTGAATTGCTGAATCATAATGTTTCGGCGATAACGGAAGTCCTTGAACGCAATTAGCAGCTGTTCCTCCTAAATACGCTTTCAGGTAATTAAATTTGTCTACTTTGTTCAATAATTCGTTATTATGTATTGAGGACTCAAAACTATTCCAAAAAGTAAGCCATTGACTACTGTTCCCATAAAATACGGGAATCGAAAGTTTTGGTAATTTAACATTAGGTGTGTCTTTTATATTTTGCTGTGTGTTCGGTGCATTTAAGTCATGATTAAGTTCCTTAATCCGTTTCTTAAGCCTAAATTTCCATAACGTTACCTTCTCACGATATTGTTCTGTAATTTCGAATTCATTTTCGAATTCATCTACACTCAGAATTGGTTCAACTTCTACATCGGCATTAGCTAGTGTTTCGGCTTTAGCATTAAGCTGTTCTAACAATTCTTCGAGCTCATTAATACTACCTTCAGATTTATTTAATTCACTTTCGATTTTCTTAAATAATTTTGTAACGGCAGTTCTTAAGATACTTCTTTTCTTTTTTAATTTATCTACTTCAGCCATTATCTTTCTTAGATTCAAACATTTACACAAAAAATATACGTCTCATGAAAAACAAATATTTAACTCTTACTTAGAAAACAAAATTATTCTTTTGCTGAATACTTCAAGAACAAGTATTAAAATCTTCAATTTTAATATTCAGCTTTTGAATTCACTTTATTAGAACTTTTCAAAAAACCTGGCGTCCCTGTTCGGGCGCCATAAAAATGTTGCATCAGGTTCTTCTATTTACAATAAAATTAATGTAAAATTCCTTACCTGCTGCATCTTCAGTGTTCTCGACGCCAGGCTTCTAATAATCACGTTTTCCAGTAAGAGTTTCTATTACAATTAGCAGGCCATCTTATCTTTTAATTATTTATTGAAATAAAAAGCTAATATACACTATTTACAAGGTAGGTGATAATTATTTTAAAACAGTACATTTTTAGTTCTGAGTCTTTACGCTCCTCAGAGCGGTTCCAATCTCGACTGCTTCTCGGAACTTAATTACAGCAAAAGTAAAGGAAGAGATGCCCGCCACCTAGTGGCAAGAATGTGACACTGAATGTTTGCTAAAGATATATGTAACATTATACTATAGTTGCAATATCGTTGGAATGATATATAATTTTTTTCTTTATTTTATAATCACTATTGTTAAAAAGTTAGATGAGTTGTTTATGCACGGTGCCCACTACTGTTTCTTGGCTAAAATAACTTCCAGAATTTTGACATTGACATCTGAAGTCAATGGAATAAATTGAATAGTGCGAGACAAAATATATATAATCTGACTTCAATAATTGCAAGGATTGTGCAAGTTCATTTATAGTCACAGTATTATACAATTTGGCAATGGAGTAAAGATTTAGAAATGAATGCAGAACATTTAAATTAGTATTTTCTTGTTTCTAATATCTAGAAATATAGTCTATTTTCCAGTATAAAAGTTTTACTTAAAAGTATGGGAAAGCAGATTTGTTTCATACATGATCTTTATAATACTGGTATGAAATGAATGAATTTTAATCTGTAAACAATTTTTTGTTAATATTGAAATGCGTTTCTTTGGGTACATTTTTAGGCACTTGTGGATCATGTCAGATAACATGCAATAGAAAAAAGATGTCCGTGTGCATAAATTTTCCCATTGTGTTACTTCATTTTATCTAAATTTCAAGGATAATTCTTTTCATTTTTATATGGCATGTTATCAGTACAAAGGCTAATGAAAATAAATTGGTATGTGTATCTGTTTTTGAAGTGTAATGCTTAAATGAAAAGATGGTGTGTGTTTCTTCATTTAAACAAAATTTCAATGATAGTATTTTTCAGTGTTGTACTGTTTGTTATTTCTCAATGTAAAGGGTAACAAGGGGAAAAAAACTGGTATGGTATATCTGTTTTTTAAGCATGATAATTTTATTTATTTCTTTAGTGATGCATATATACAGAGAGAAGGTGTTTGGTCCAACTGAAGTTATAATAAATCTAATTTTACTAGATCTCTCCCTCCCCTCAGGTGTAGAAAATTTTCAAGTGCAGAAAGTTATGCAGAATTAATTCATTTCTGATAAACTTATTATCATTAATTTTTTATATAACATGTTATTAAGTTACACATTTGACTACTGTGTAATAAAATTGTATTTAGGGCAAAAAATTAACTATAATTTTGCATCTGGTGACTAATATCATATGCTTCTAAGAATATTACTTTAACTTTTTCCATAATTTTTGTATTTCAGGAACATGAAACTGTTATTTTGATATACTTAAATAATAAAAGTGTGTATCTGAATCAATTAATGGATACAAATATTTTACAGTTATTTTTAGAAGATATTTGCCATATCGCTTCTAATAATTCATAAAGTATGTTAAAATATAGGTAAATAATTTGGTGAAGAATTCAAATTTAGGGTTTAAAATATAGTGAATCATAAGACTAAATGATTTTTATTGTCATGATTTGCCTGGGCTTAAGAATGTACTTTTCGCCCGGTGGAAATTGTCATCAAACTGTCCTGAACAGGCCTTTTGTTGATAATAACTTCCAGGCTTATCAGTACCTCCTTTTGAGTGGAGGGTATGCAAATATAGTACCCAATTTAAATTACATTGTGATTGTAATAATATTGTGGTATTAAATAAGTGATTATAATTACAATTTAGGTAATTGCATTGTAATTACATTACATTGCAATTACAATTTAGGTAATTGCATTGTAATTATATTACATTGTATCTGTGAACTCTTAATTTCATTACTTTATGCAATTATGTTGTAAGTGCATAATCTAATTGCAGTAATATAATCTTTTCGCAATTACAAAATAATTATAAATGCAGTTACATCTTAATAAGAGGCCATTTTAATACTTTTAAATTTTCGCAAGATAACTTCCCATTAAGGTTCATTTGGAGGAAACTATGCAAATACTAAAAAAGAAGTTATGCTAAATTTACATATTTTGTACAGTACTTTCTTGTTATAATGCTGTTCAATATATCTTCAATACTTTTATAAATTTAACGACATTCTTTGCAATCACTGTGGTGCTTTAAAAAGAAGTTTCTTAGTTATGCTTTCTAATAAGAATGGGTTTAAAATTAAGTATTATGTATAATAACTAGCAGTTAAAAAACTTGACTGCATGAAAATGCTGTTGCTGTGTAAAATAAAAAATAAGCTTTCTTTTATGCTTTGAAATGAATTACATGTGGTTAAGTCGTCCTTTTACAATTTAAGAATGTGGTTAACACACATTCTTAAATTGGACAGGTTTTATCTAAATTATTAGTATAAAATATATAAACTATGAATTATTTTGTAACATAACTCAAATTACAAAATTCATTCTATATACATTCAAAGTTATTATCTTTTATGGAATAACTGTTTTTTAATTTAGGTAAAAATTGGATTTTTAGAAGTATTACAAATACAATGCAACACAAAGGTGATCTGATTGAAGAGGAAGGACTTTTTATTACGGTTTCTAGTTCGTATTTATATTACATTTGATGAAAAGCATCCAAAACACAGAATGCTGTACTTTCTTCTTCCATATATGTTATGAAATATTTCACACATTTAAAAGAAAGTGTTTCTTCAGAATCTTGCACAATTATTTCCATATACCTCAGACTTAAATGACAACATATTCTTAAGTTATTTTTTTAGTATGAATTTACAGTGTTTTTATGGAAATTTTTGTTAAAATGTCATTAAGATAAATTTATTTGCACACTCTGCGTTTTAACTATTTCCCCATTTGACACTATTGAAAGTTTTTATTCATATCTTATTTATTTTAGTCTGCTAACGAAACTGAAACATCTAAAGAATGAGTTATTTTGAATATGTTTACAAAATATACGTGAAATTTTTATTTAAGTGAAAACGTCTATATACTATTCGAGAATTAATAAATTATCCGAAAAGTTTATATGCGCTGAATGCCGCGCGTCTATAAAATAAATCTTTAAAAAAACAGCAGACATTCAGCCAGCGTGTGCGATAAACGGGCCAAAATTGGCAGCGCGTTCACTCCCTCGCCAAGAGAGAAAAGTTGGTGATTCAGCCTGGTTTAGAGCAGCCTTAGCAAGAAGTGCAACCAGTTTCTGACAGTGGATAAATTTTTCGATTCTGAAAGTACTAAAAGTCGATATCTTGGTAGTGAACGTCCAACGCTAGTGGCTTCCTACTGCAAACTTTTCGAAGGATGTAACCAAGTACGAGGGACGAAAATTGTCACTTGTACAGAGTCCTATGTTCGTTCTCATGTTGTTATCAGATGAGATGAGGGAGACATTTTTTCCCTTGTCGCATTCTGTTTGACTAAGGCTCCTCCTCAGCCTTATGTTTAACAGATAGAATTATATCGACAGGGTATCAAAGTCAGAAAGTGCCGGACTCTTCTCTTTTTGTTTTCGAAGCAACGTATCTCCACATCCGTTAAAATTTTCTTCCATACTCTCATACTGTTTCTAGCATTCTGTCTATTCTGATTAGTGATACTTTAATACTGCAGCAACCATGCAACGAACTTTTAAATAAAATGTTAACTGTTAGTTTTCCTCGTGCCTGTGCTGTTATCGCTAGCGTGCAGAAACGCGGCGTGCTATGTTTTGGTAGCATGCTCTATTCCTTCGCTATGTAATTCAAAATAATAAATGTAATTGACTAAGTTTAGTTTATTTACGAATATGCAGAACCAACGTTCCGTAATTGGTGACCTCTTGACGAAAATAAGTTAAGTTAATTGATCACGTGCTTTGCTAAGCCTGCTGTATTAAATTAAGCCTATCCAACTGTGGCGACTTCGGTTTCTGGATAATTATGATTATTTTCTTTCTGCTCCAGAACTATTTCTACATACTTGGGATGCATCCTCCCGATCAGCAGAGACAAGTCGCGAAAGTTGCACTTCGCATTCCACCTTTCTGGAAGGCTAACGTGCAGTTATAAATCGCACAGTGTGACAATTCTTTCATTTACAGCGGAATTACAAGTGATGAAACGGAATTTTCTGCTCTGACAGCGAATATAGATGCGGAAACTCTGTCACACATCTCAGATATCGTGCTAAATCCACCGGACTTCTGAAAATATAAAAAACTGTCTGAGAGGCTCGTCAGTGCATTTGAAGAGTCTGAACACCAGAAAATTAAAAAACTCCTCACTGAATTTCAGCTGGGGGATGAACGGCCTCGTCATTTCCTACGGAAAATGAAAGAGCTATCTGGGAAACAGCTAAATGATGATTTTTTTGCAAAATTTATGGATGCATCGGATGCCAGCCCATACCCAAACAGTTTTGTCTACTTCTCAAACACTTGATCAGCGAGCAATTATAACTGATAAAATCGCTGAGGTTGTTACACCTAGCGCAATCTGTGCTACTTCTGGAGCTGGAATGTTCTTGGATACCAATGGCATCACAACTGAAACCCTAGCCAGGCAGATCGAAGAACTTACATGCCAAGTTTCTGAACTTTCTCGTGCACGGACGACAACTAGGTTCCGAATTCGCTCAACCTCTCATTCCACGAAAGGTAATACTCTCAGTAATGCGTTTTTCTGTCATAACCGTTCTGATGATAAGGCACGAAAATGTGCTAAGCCTTGCGCTTATCAACAGCAGAAAACACCTCTAACTCCCGTCATAGCTGGGATGACGGAAATATCCAAAAAACCCAGTCGGTTATTTCTTCACGACAGGAAGACTGGCCAAAAAGTTTTGATTGATTCTGGTAGTGAGATCTCAATGTTACCTCCTTTCCCTAAATGATGAAATAACTGCTATGAAACATTTGCCCTTTTTGCTGCCAACAACTCTAAAATTCCTGCATATGGATTTGTACACAGACAGTACAGGTATTTTTGATAGATAGATAGTATTTTTGAGGTTTGCAGGGCACTGTGGTACATAATTTGCCAATTAACCCAAATACTTCATGAAATGATTATCCATCTGATATCACAACTTCAGTACAGCCAACACAGTACAAACAAAGTACAGTACAAAGGTGCAGTACAAAACTACACGTTCTGGGCGTCATGTTCATTTCCTTGTAAGATGTTGGCACTGGGAGAGTAGTATGCAGAAATCACGCAATGTACTTTTAAACTAAATTTTAACTGTTAGTTTTCCTCGTGACTGTGCTGTGATCGCTAGCGTGGAGAAACGCGGCGTGATATGTTTTGGTAGCATGCTCTGTTCTTTCGCTATGTAATGAGATACATTCCGATGACATCAGAGATCACGTGACTTATCCATAGCTAATGTAAACAAACAATGCAGATGACGTCAGAGATCACATGACTTATGTATAGCTAATGTAATCCAACAAGGTCATTCTTCCTCTTCTTCTCTTGCAGAATGTATCTCATTCAAAATAATAAATGTGATTGATTGACTAAGTTTAGCTTCTTTATGAATATGCAGAACCAATCTGCCGTAATACTTTTATCTTTTTTTCATTGGTGTACTGGAAAAAGTTTAGTTTTCGTTTCTGTTATCCCTTGAATATGTTAAACGGTATATCTGGGCTTTAAATTCAGCTGGATGAGCTATTTCTCAGTTTATGAGTGAAATTGTAATTCCAACCTAAGCGCATGAAAAAACGAGGTTTAATGTTTTATTTTTATTTAAGTACAAGCATTTATCATTAATTTAATAATTCATTAAATTTTTATTCATCTATTCAGATTTTACCGAAAATTAATTTTAATTTAATTAATAGTTACTTTATTATTTAAATTATTAGATATGTTATTAATTTGTTAGTTATTTTATTTAACTACCTTTCTTATCCTCTTTCCTAACCGCCTTGCTATAGTGCTCCCGCACTTCTAGTTTTAGAAATTAAGCCCAACTATGGCACAGTCAGATCAATCTGTATGCTTTATGCAGGCTAACATAACACGAAACGAACAAAACCGACTTGTACACTCTTTTTTAGGAGCTTCTTAGCTAATACCTGGGGTTCTAAGAGCCTATATTCGTTTATTTTCGAGTTCAGACGACATGTCAACCTCGTCTCTGTAATCGAATACAAACACAGTAGACGCCGCTTAATATGATCATGTTTGTCTCTGGCTACTTTAAAAACATTGATCAAATTATGACATGAAAAGCCGAAAAAAGATATTCCTTAAAGTATCAATGGAATGCATTTAATTTAATATAGAAAGATAAAAAAAATATAAAAAGGTATTTCCATAGCATCTTAATTAGGAATATGCAATAGTTTCTTCATGAACTCTTCATAATATCTTTCATGCAAAAGCTTATTTATTAACTGTTCGTAATGTTTCTGAAAATTATTTCACTGATGACCTCATAGTATTCGAAAAACATCCTTCATGGGAAGAGAACATGCTAAAACAAGATTTTAAATCAAGTAAAAAAGGAACATTTATTTATCGTTAGACGTTTCAGGTGATGAAATGTCGTCAAACGGTCCCCAAATTTGGCGACTTTTGGTTCGGTCCTGTATCGTCGTAATATGTAGTGAAATTGGATAAATGTAATTGACCGCTATGTTAGCTGTAATCGTTATTCCACCCTCTTATTGCTTTCCAGTAATTTCGAGAAGCAGAAAGTACTAGAAATATCTCACGGTCGGTTGAAAATTATTAAAGCATCTGCTCTCAATTGTTTGGTTAGCTGCTGTTGTTATTATTGCGAGTTCAGCCTGAGATCGGATTAGCTTTCTCTTTAGATGCGTTTTGCATTGCTTTGGGTTTAACGTTCTTAGCAGTTTGTAGTGTAACAATTGACTGTACTGTGTGATATTGTGAACACTTGTACGAATATTTCTGTGGAAAATTCCAGTGTTCATATATTTCTTTTGATAAAAATATATTTTGTTAACCTATTATTGGACTTATGCATTGAATCTATTACGAACCCGTATTCATACAACAACATGACAAAAATTGATCAGGTAAAGTTACCTTTGCCAATACAAAAATAACAATATTTTTATCTCTCTATCTGAATATTTGAATACATTTTCATAATCTGGTCCCAACTCATGTTGCCAAATTACCGAAATACCCATTTAATTTCCCGGCACAGCTTTCTCTTAAAATTTGTCTCGCGCTATATTACATAGAAAAATACAACACTTTTCTTATAAATCTACTAATTTTTCTTATAATTCTTACCTATCTAAATACAAAGTTCGTAACAATATTTTAGTTGATTCGAAAGTTAGAATATTTAGTTGATTCAATAGTTAAAGTTGATTCGAAAGTTGAAAAATTCAAAGCGTTATGCTAGTGAACAAGCAGCGGTATGAAAATGCGTTCGAATCAGGAGAATATGTTTCAGTTTTTAGTCTCAGGATGCTCTCCGATTTATTGTAAAATCCCCAAAATAGAGGCTTTAAAAAAACTTTTGCATTATCGCTTAATGAATTTGCAGTTTCAATTGCTGTGAAAATATTTTATTAATTCTTTTAGTTTATTAAGAAATTTGTTACTTTTGATCTTTAAACTTCGGCAGTGATAAAATTTAAGAATGATTAGTTAAAAGAAATATTTTGTATGACTGACAGCGACTGGTGATGAAACTGCTAAGGAATCCAAAGGTTCAGTCAAAAATCGCCGAGAATGTCGCATTGGAAAGTGTCCTGTCCTCAGAATGACCACATTGCAAGAATATTTCACAGCAATTTATGAAATTAAAAATATTCTAGATCTTGGGAGGGGAAGCCTGTATGTTACTGAAGGAAAAAAAAATTTTTTTTATTTTCATTACGGTATTTTAAGGCATCACTGCATGATCACCATATATGAATTCAATCTAAAACTTTAATATTAATACGTTTGACAAACATGTCAAAATTAACCTTACCTTAGCCATTTGTCAATCTAAGAACTGAAGTTTTGAAAAGTCCTTAAATGGTTGGGATCTTCATAATTTTAACCTTTCATTTAATAACAAATTTAAACTTTCTAAACACTTACTTTCAGCCATTACAGATAAATCTTTTCGTATAGCTTGAATTAAGACATCGCGTACTAGAACGTACTAGAACACAAATTAAACATACCACAGATTCAGAAACGTACTAGAACACAAAAACTTTATAAAAAGTATCTAGTATGAATGTATTAATGGTGGTCACTCAGTCCCATTGACGGATTGAAAAGAGTCTGCTGCGAATTACCCTTTTGCTTGAAATTGCTGTTAATTCTATTTAATTAATTTTATCTGAATCGTTATGTCTACTTTTGTTTCGATTAAGAATATCAATTAACACCACGAATGAAGAATTTTTATGAGTATTATCAACAGACATTGTTAACCTGAATCTCTGTAATTTATAATTTATGTTGTAAGCATCGTGAGATTATCCTTTGAGATGGTCACCGTTTTAAATACAAAATTCTGTCAGTTTCATAATGTAATTAATTCAAGTAAAACACTGTTGTTGAACGAAGATGATTTAGAATAAGTACCAGAATTATTTTAGGAATATATAGAACTGGTCGAAAGCATTCATGTATGTTATAAGCATGCATTAAAAAGAGAATGTATTGAGAAGTTCATTGATAATCTGAAATGTAAACATTTTTCATTAACACTTTCACTTAAAATCTGAAATGTAAACATTTCGTTGTTGAACGAAGATGGAGTAGAAGAAATACCAGAACTATTTTAGAAATATATAGAATGTTCAATGATCGAAAGCATTCATGTATGTTATCAGGATGCATTAAAAAGAGAATGTATTCAGAAGTCCTAACTCTTTCATTGATAATCTAAAATGTAGACATTTTTCACTGATAATCTGAAATGTAGACATTTTTCATTAGCTCTTTCACTGATAGTATAAAATGTAAACATTTCGTTGTTGAACGAAGGTGGAGTAGAATAAATACAAGAATTATTTTAGGAATGTATAGAATGTTCAAGGATTGAAAGCATTCATGCATGTTATCAGCGTGCATTAAAAAGAGAATGTATTCAGAAGTCATAACTCTTTCATTGATAATATGAAATGTAAACATTTTTCATTAATTCTTTCACTGATAATCTGAAATGTAAACATTTCATTGTTGAACGAAGATGGAGTAGAATAAATACCAGAATTGTTTTAGGAATTCATGTATGCTATCAGCATGCATTAAAAAGGAAATGTATTTAGAAGTCATAACTTTTTCATTGATAATCTGAAATGTAAACAACTTTCATTAACTGCAAACATTGCTAATCATATTACAAAGAGTGTTCGGAGAGTATTCAGTTAATCTTGAATAGCAGTTATTACATTTACATATGTTTGAAAAGGAATTCTTCGAAGTTTTTTTCATACATACCGTATATACCCGCGTATAACTCGACCCCCCACTTCCGAAATCGATCGAGAAACTTCGAAAAAAATTTTTTAAGTGCTACATTTATTCAAAATCATCTGAGGAAAAAAAGTAAATATATGATAAAAAATACCTTGGTAAATAAACAAAATCAAAATCCTTCAACATCCGATTCATGGTCAGATTCGCCAAACATTTCATAGAACTCTTCTGTCGTCATTGGCTCGTCATCATACATATTTTCAGTCTCGAACTATGTATTGTTACAATCACTACTAGAGCCTTCGTCGTCATTTTCACTTTCAAAAACAGCATTATATTCCTTGCCGTCTAGTTCGTTGCTAATACAACATTTTTTAAATGATTTTATAATCATTTCAGAGGGTATTTCGTTCCAAGCATCTTTAACCCACTGAGCAATTAATGTAATATCGGGCTTTTTATTGTTCGGGGGCCGAAAATTCTTTGGTTTAATCGAAACTTACTCTAGTTAAAGTATGAAACTCTGTGATTAGTTCGCCACATAATTTAAGTCATGAAATTACTTCAAGTAAGTGACTTATTTGATAAGTCGTCCAATTTGAGTGCGGGAAGAAAACAACTGCATTATATAAAGAAATTTTTGTACTTTCGATTCTTTTAATTTTTTATGGCCCCGCGTATAAATCGACCCCCCACTTTGAAGTCTTTTTTTTTGTACAAAATATCTCGACTTATACGCGGGTATATACGGTATGTTCTAAATTTAAACGGTTTCCATTCATGTGCGTAATGTCAGCTAATAACCATACATGACTCATACATGGACCTTATAAGAAATAGACTAACCCAAACGGGTTTTCTCCCTCGTCTGAGGCGTTGCCGGCTGTCACCTTGATCACATCCGGAGGAGTAGGGACGACTTTCAGAAATTTAGCATTGGTTGCCTATTGTAGCGTGTATAATTGTCAAGAAAAAGCTGGTTGTAGTGCCTCATTTCATAAATTAGAATTTCTACATATTTTTATTTTTGAAATTGAGATTGATTTTTAAAAATTTTACATATTTATCAAGCATAATTAACGTTCCAAATAATTATGAAGCTATTGCATGCTTTCAGGGCTGGGCATTTTTTTAGCTTTTCATATTCTGTAAGGAAATTTGTTACTTCTTTTAGAAAATAATATTGTAAATCTGAAGTAATAGAAAATTTCAAACAAGCAGTTTTCTTTTGCAATTTGTATGCTTTTTATTGGTGTAAATAAGTAAAAAATACTAAAATATTTAAAAACGAATTTTTGAAACTTTTGTTTAAAATTCTAAATTGTGCTTCTTTTTTAAAATTATAGATGAGTATTATAGCACAATTTCTATAAAGGAATTTTATTTCAATTATATTTTATAATACATTATAGTGATAAACACTTTTGACTCCTTAAAAATGTTTGTATATTTAATTCTAATATTAAAATTGTATTTAACCGTAATAATTAATTTTGCTTGTATTTTATAGCGATTATTTTTTAAAATTTATTTTTAGTTCTGCATAAGATTTTTTTATTTACTGTTAATTGAATTTATTAGCGCAAAGGGGCGGTGGCCTAGAAAGGCTGTTAGATTCGAAGCGGCATTTTGAGCTGTTTTACTATAAATGCCCGTGTCTCCTTGCAAGTTGTTGTTACCAAATACTATCGCCCTGAATTATATGTAAACAAATTAAATAATGAAGAAACTGCTTGAATACACGTATGTTTCTCGCACTGTGACAAATACGACAGCATCTAGAGCCATCAAATTTTGAATAATGTAATCCTCCACCCGAACATGGGCATCTGGACGGCCGAATTTCGAATTTGTTTTAATCTATTTCATATTTTGTAAAACTTTAACGAATTTTTGATTAACAAACTCAACAAGTTCAGAGCGAGTGCTCTACAGAAAAAATCAGATTTATCTCCAGTGCGGAAATTCTAAAGGTATGTTGTTTTCAAATGTATGTGGTTTACGGGCGGGGAACATGATATTCAATAAATATTGGTAACACACAAAACTTTAAAAAAAGAGTGCTTTTAGATTTTATTTTATCTTTTCTTTTCCTTCATTACGCTCAGAAAATTTTATGCTCCGAATTTTATGAATTATTAAAATAACTAATACACTTTAATGATTATATAATCAAATAAATATGATTGTTTTGTAATGTTATTATAGTTTGGAAAATCACTGCCTGAAAATGTTCATTAAATTAAAAAAAATTAACAGATCTTGTTTAATTTTACTTTATTTATTTCAAAGCATCGCGTACTATCAATCTTATTTCATTTTACTTTATTTTTACGCAAAATTAAATTCATAAATTTTGTGCTTAGAGTTTTTACCGTTTTACCAAAGTAAAGATGTTTGTACAAGAATTACGCGTGAAAAAAATGCGCGAAATGCAGTAAAAAGTGCTTTAATAGACATAATAAATCTTATTTGGAAATAACTGTGGCTTTCATAATCTCATCACTATACAACGTATCACATTTAATAATTAAAAAGAGTTATGTGATACAAACGCCGTAGATTTCAGTGTTAAAGTAAACCAAATCGTCCCTACTCTTTCTTGCCGACATGTCGGTGACGCGCGCCCCGCCCACTGGGTTAGTCTATCTCTTATAAGGTCCATGGACTCATAGTGCTGACATAGGCAAAGGAGGTCGCATATTTTTATGGCTGCTCAATTGGAGCACTTCACAACTATTAGATGGCAGTATGGAAGACACAATTTACACAATCCTTTTTTATAGAAAACTATTCCAGTTCCAGGATAACAAACGGGAGGCTACAGGAAGTACTATAAATCTGTTTGATCCTTTTCTGTAAGATTACAAACATTGTCCGTAACATAAGGATTAATGATATACAAACAACCAGTGAACCACAGAACGGAAGCAATAGTTACAGAAATACGTACAAGTAGCACCCCCCCCAAAAAAATTGTAAGTTTTGTATAATATGAAATAAAAAACTAAAATCTGAAAGCTTTCAGATTTTACATTACGCCCAAAGGGGCGGTTTTTTAACCTTTTGTGTATTACTTTTATTTACTAAATATCACGGTCTTCGTACTTAAACCATAAAATTCAATTCAACAGCAATATGACAAAATAATGTTAAAATGAGCATATCTGTAGGATTTCCGATGCACAGTCTCGAGCTCTGGAGATAATTTTCCCCCTCTCCGTACAGTGTTGCCATTGCTGGCTTTGAAATCGTTGAGTTTGTTATTCAAAAATTCGTTAGTGTTGCAAAATATGAAATAGATAATAAAATAAATTCCAAATTTGGGCTTCCAGATGCCCATATTCGGTGGAGGATTACGTTATTCAAAATTGGATGGGTCTATAGGTACTGTCGTTTTATCACAATGCGGGAAACATACATGCATTTATGCAGCTTCTTCATTATTTAATTTCTTTAAATATAAGACAGGGCGATAATGTTTGGTGGCAACAATTTGAAAAGTGAAACGCACATTTGAAGTTTTCAATGCAAAATGCCAAAAGGAAATTAATAGCCCTTTGCCTAAAAAAAGTTCTATATCTGTCGTTCTACAGGGCCGATTGATGAAATTGAACTTCTGTTTTCCATGTCTCAAACCGCGATTTAGGATATACACTCTTTTGCAAAAAATCGGAGCACCAAGAACTTTTGCGATCGTGACAAAATTTAAGGAATTGCGATCATAGCGCGCATTTCTAGCGCGGAATTCGCAAAATTAGTAACAAAGGCGAAAAATTTATCATTTTTTGTTGCTGCCATTGTAATTCCGTAAAAAAGCAACTAAAGATGCCATTACGACGATATTGAAGACCTTACAGACGACTAAACGACTTCACGTACCGAACGTCATAGCATTGTATGGTTGCCTGAAGCTGGGTGGTCATACCGAGCAATAAGCTGCCACCTGCAGCGTACAGACACTGCTGTGCAAAGATGTTGGCAGCAATGGTTGCCGACAAAATGAAGGGGACAAGGAGCACAAATGCGAGGCAAGATAGGATGACTCATTGCCAGGCCCGAACCGCCCCAACTGTATCATTTTCGACTATTAAACGCACTACAGCCACGTCTATACCCCCCGTGGTACCATCTACCATCTCACGGCGCTTGTCTGAGGCAGGGGTTACGCTCACAGAGGCTTTTAAGACGTTTACCTTTGACCCCACAACATCGGTGGAGTCGTTTGGAATGGTATCGCAGCCGATCATCATGGCTGCTATCAGACTGGAATTGTATAGTGTTCAGCGATGAATTCCCGTTTCACTCTTGAAGCAGATGACCACCGTGTTCCTGCCTGGAGAGGACGGGACCAGCGGTCCCAATCAGCCTTTGTTTTACAAAGGAATACAGCCATACCCCCCCGGTGTGATGGTTTGGTTTGGTTTATTTAATTACGGCAAAGCACACTAGGGCTATCTGACTAGGGGCAAGGGATACCTTCGTGGAGGGCTTTCTAAGGGAAACTGACTCATATACACGTTACACATGGGCAAACCACAAAAACATCCATGCAGCCAGTTCGTTCGCGGGATTCGAACCTCGGATCGAGCTACCAGTGTTCAGCTACTTTACCGTTCGGCCGTGATGGTGTGGGCGCTATTTCTTAAGACAGCAGGTCATCTTTAGTCATCCTCCATAGATCTTTAACAGCTCAAAGATATGTTGATACCATCCTGCGGCCGGTTGCCTTACCCTTCAAGGCACGTCATCCTAAGGCCTTTTTCCAACAAGATATTGCCAGCCCACATATCGTTCGCATACCTCTAGACTGTCTCTGTGCAGTTGATACTATTCCTTAGCCAGCAAGGACACCAGACCTTTCACCAATCGAGCATGTCTGGGACATGGTAGGCCGCCAGATTCGGGTACCACCAAATATCGCAGATCTGGAGCGACAACTTATGAATGCCTGGCAGAATGTGTCGCAGGATGACATTAGGAACCTCTACCACTGATGGTAACGATGATACTGATGGTTTGATGGCAACGATGTTACAACAGTTAATAGTGCAACGGCTTTTTTTTTTTTTTTTTTTTACTTTCCGATAAATGTTTCGTAAAAGCGGATAGATTGCTTCAACTGTCCTTAAAGCTGTATCTTCTAAAAAGTCTTCTTAAGACGAACATGATATTCTAATTTTAAAATTCATAAGTCCAGCCGCCTGTGAGCTAGAAGGATAAACATGGATTGCACTTCAAGTATGATATCAAGTACAATCGGTGAACGGTTGGCCATTAAATAAGCAATATTTTCGGAGATTTTGCGTCAAATTGCAATATAATTATATTGGTTTTAAAGAGAAGGTTTTTCTCTTTCTAGAAATTTAGGTTTCCTGTTCCTTAACTTATTCAAATTAATATAATGCTTCAATATTTTATATATTTATAATTCAATATTTTATATATTTATATATACTAACATTGTTATAATTGTTAGAATAGCAATAACTGTAAAGATTTTACAATATTTTCAATGCTTTCATAAATGTTTTGATTGGAATATCTTAATTTTCTAATGGCTATGTAGAGTAAAATTTCTCCTACTTTTCTATATAATTTTGATCCAAATTTAATTGTCATATTTGGATTTATAGCGTATTTACTGACTTTTTGGCATTTTTTCTTAATTTTTGAAATCCAAAGAATTTCAATGGTAACAATGCACATGGATAAAATGTTATAGCTTGTGCAATAAATATTTCAAATAAATAATTTCTACTGAAATAATATTGAGCATTTAATAAATATTTTATTTTATTATATTATACCACTAGGATTTGTCTGCGCAAAAATATTGATCTTATTTATATTAATATTATACTTATATCTTTACTATAAAAGCATTTTCTCCTTAATTGTATTGTTTATATGGGAATACTATAAAGGCTTTGGAAACTGTGTTTTCTCAGGATTGTTTATCGGACTCTAGTTCAGAACTTGACGGTTCTGATTACGACTTTGGTCTGGTGGCTAATAGCATTTTTGGTGATTTTCATGACTGGCCGTAGAGACTGCATTAATAAACGGTGTGATAATGGTGTCAGAATCGTCAATCTTCGAAAGGGTGGAAAGGGCGTTATGCCACGGGGATTGCAAAGAAAATTAGTTACAGTTCTCGATGGCCTGAAAAATGCAGATCTACATAATACGGAAATTACAGATAAAGTGGATAAATTTGAACAAGCCAAAGCTTCAACTACCAATTCCTATACACAAGCTTTGGACTATAAAAACCAATAAGACGATGTTTGTTTGTTTTATAGGTTGATTTACTATTGTCTTTTTTTTGTTTTTTTTTGTTTTTGTGTGTTATGTACTATGGGCGCAGCTCCTTCGTGTCATAAGTGTCAGGCGGGCCTTCGTGTCAGGCGGGCGGGCCGGACTGCGTCCTAAATAAACTAAACTAAAACTCTACCACTCCTTGCCTCGACGAATTGAAGCATGCATTGCCACCAGGGGCGGTTCGACCAACTACTAATTTGATCACTCAATGGGTGACTGTCAGCCGTGAACAGGTACTATGACCCTGCTTTTTTAATCATTTTATTATGTGTGTATGAGCTATACACATATTCAATTTCATCAAAAACAACCACTTCATTCATGGTGCACTTCAATTTTTTTTGCAAAAGAGAGTATATTCAATTTATATATAACACTCTTCTAACATAGTTATTTTAGCACAAAATCGAACTTTTTCTGAAATAACACACCCCTTTTTCTCCCATCTTTCGATTCTACGCCTCAAATTATGTCTAAATATTAAATTTTGTAAAATTCGTGAGAAACTTACCAAGAAATTTTAAAACTTGTCTTGGGGCACCTTTTTTTAATTTGCCCCTAGAAAGACGCAAGTAGATAGAATATGAGAGTTCAGCCACACTCGGGGTGTGAGGTGTGGGCGTGGCCAGTAACGTTCCCGGAAGAGAGGCTACGTCATGCATGATATCACCGGAATATTCATCTTTCATTGATTTTCAAGAGGTTCTTTATTAATCAATTTTTAGCTTTTGTATTTTTCTTAGTATTCCAGCTATTTTACTTATGTATATGATAGTTATTTCCTTGAAACCTTAACGGTGCTTATTTTCAAATTTAATGATTGATTCAGGAGGTCTTAATTTTAGATGTAAATTAAAAATTTTTCCGTATATTTTAAGCCTTATTATTTCCTATATACTGAGAATATTACCTTATTTCTTAAATCTTTTCACAACATCAGATTTACTTTCCATAATCCTTAACCAATACTCTTAACTTACTTGTTATATTTTACGAGCATAATTATTCAGATTTCTGTTTCTATTTATTATATATTTTAATGTTAGATGTAACTTTTAACTTTTTTCGCTCATTTTAACGTTAGTGATCTTCAACATATTCTGTATGTTAACTTATTTCATGAATTTTCTGATCATATAGACAAACTCTACGTAAGTTTAGGTGTAACATTTTTCTCATGTTTTGTACATTTTAACCTTTATAATATTCACTATACCCTCATTTTTTAACCAATTTATATTTATATTTAAAGTACTCTAATTTTAAACATGTTTATTACATTTTCCTACCATATATCTAACTTTTATTTAATTTTAGATGTAAATTTTAACTTCTTTTCTACTTTTAAAAGTTTTTTAGTTTTCAATATACTCTGAATTTTAACTAATTTACTATATTTTCACACTATGTACATGACTTACAGTTAATTTGTAGCTACTTTCATACGTTTTAACCTTCGTAATTTTTAAACAGGCTCTTAATTTTAGCTTAATTTCTCTATTTTCTGACCTTATATGAGCTGTATTGAATTTTAGATGTTATTTTTAACTTGTCTCGTACACTTCAAACCTTCGTAATTTTTAAAGTACTCTAATTTTGAACTTGTTTATTACATTTTTCCACAATACACATCAACGTTATTTAATTTTAAATGTAAGTTTCCAACGAACTCTAAATTTTAACTCTTTTTTTTATAATTTTTCGATTGTAATCAAGCTTTTTATTTTACTATTTCAGCTAAATTTACATACTTAAATTTCTTAAGCGTACAGATAGTTTTCAATTAAACATTTCATTTTATAAACTATAACCATTATTTACATCCAATTCGTTGAATAGCCCTTACTTAGTCTATATTTTATAGTGCTATTCTAATTTGAAAAATTCTACAATTTATCATTGTGCAGTAGTCGTAACATGAATAATGCTGCTATTTTACTTCATTATTAACCTCATTTTAATTTTCAAACTTTAATATTTCTTGCATATTCTGGTATTTCCTTATAATTTTACATCATTTATATCTGAATCCATGCATTTAAGCGCTTCAATGTTACCAATGTTCAGTTTTGAATCTCGATTTCATTAAACTAGTTTGATAGAATTCGAATTTTTAGAATGAAATCTCAACTTTCATTTATAATTTTAGAGCCATCTTCACTGTTTCATGTACTCATAAATAAATCTTTCTTATTACTTTGAACGCTTAATACCTTTTAATTCAGTATTTTTTGCTAATTGACTACATTGCATACCATGAATTTTAAACTTTAAATGTCCCAACTATGCAAATTTTTACTTATTACCTTTTTCCTACACTAAGTACGGATATTTCTGACTTAATGGACAACTTTCATGAGAAATTAACGATTATTTACGTTACATATACCAAAGAAATTCCCAATATAAACGTTTCCGGTATCGAATTAGATGTAAATTACCATCGATTTTACCTATTGATTATCACTTCATTCCTTGAAATTTTGTTTTATTGATATAATTTTATTTCTAGTGCATAATTTTAACACATTTTTCGAACTTAATTCAGTTCCAACTAAATTTTCCTAGACAATTGCATGTATAGACTATTTTTTTAAAATTTCTTAGTTTAGGATATTCTTTCGCAAATGTCAGTGGTATATATAAATCTAATATATATCCTAACTCACGCTTTAGATACATGAAAAACGCATGTTAAATTTCGTCAATCTGCTCAGTAGAACGGGTGACATAGAACTGTCTTTTTTTTTTTTTTTTTTTTTTTTTTTAGTCCAAAGGGGCAATTTGCCCAAAAGGACTATTAATTTATTTCGTTTTGGCATTTTGCATCGCGTTTGCATTTATTTCACGTTAAGCGTTGCTTCACTTTCAAAAATTTTTGCTACCAAATATTAGAGCTCTGTATTATAGTTAAAGAAATTAAATAATGAAGAATCTGCATGAATGAATGTATGTTTCTCGCACTGTGATAAAACAACGATAGCTAGAGCCATCTGAATTTGAATAACGTAATCTTCCATAGAATATGGACATGTGGAAGTCCTAATTTCAATTTGAAATTTGTTTTATTATCGATTTCATATTTTGTAACAGTTCGACGAATTTTTGATTAACAAACTAGACGATTTCAAACCGAGTCATGGCAACACCGTACGGGGGGGGGAACTCCTGCGCGCGAGACCCTGTATCGGAAATTCTGAAGATATGCTCATTTTAAAATTATTTTGCGATATTGCTGTTGAAATGAATTTTATGGTTTTATTGCGTAGAACATATTTAATAAATAAAGGTAACACATAAAACGTTAAAAAAAAACGCGTCTTTGGAAATAATTTAAAATTTGAAACTTTTTAGATTTTATTTTATTTATTTATTTATTATTATTATTATTTTTGGTGCAAGTCGTACATGTTTCAGGTAACGTTAAATGAAATAGATTGCCTACTGAAGGTTTCATGCCACATCTAATTGCAACTAATTAAGAATATAATATAGGGGAGAAGAGGAGGCTTTAATTATCTTCTTTATAACAGAACAAATTGGAAATGCTCCTAATAAGTATTTTCCAAGATTCTAATTCTGAAACCTATTTTCAAAGACTCTGTATTTACAAAATTAATTTTTTTTTGTCCTTAGGCTGTTTTCTGAGTCCTTTGTGTACCCATGAAAGTAAGAAAGTTGAACAAGCGACCTTCCAAGTGACAGTTCCAAAATTCATTACTTTTTCATACATAAATTTATATATTTGCATATTAAACATTTACGCATTGAATAATTGGAGAACTTTCCAAATGTTCATTGTGTTATTTATTGAATAAGCTTTAATTGATACATCGCGTCTCTGAATTTGTTCTCGTTTAAAATATAGGGATTGTTAGAGAAACAATATTTCGACAAGTTTACTGCTATTCTTGACAGGGTATATGAGAGAAATTAGCCTGGGGACTCCAGACTTTCTTGACGGTTATGTACAGTGTGATTTTTTATGAAAGGAATAACAACATATATTTAAAATAAAGAAAAGTTTATTACACTAAAAGTTGAAATCTGTAGCTAACTTTAAAAAGCAAAAAATACTGTTTACACAATATAAAACAAATCAGCATGCTTCAGCACAGCACAACGGCGAATTTTTGTTAATATTTAAAAGAAATGTGAAGCTTCATCCAAATCACTTCTGTTGCGAACCATTTCTTATGGCTTTTCCAAAAACTCCAACAATTGTTTAGAAATGTTTTACGATGCAACTGCAGCTACATAATAGTTGTATGAAAGTGACTTTCTAATATCAGTTCGACATTTATTTAAAACATACTACTGCAAAAGTTTCATGTAATTTCAATACAAAAAATAATGAAGTTATACATACATCAAGATTCCATCAACATATATTATATCTCATACAATTTTTATAATTTATCAACTTTAGATATATGCACATTACAGCAACCATGAATTAGACGGAAAAAAAAGCTTTCCCACCTCTAATTCAGTTACGCGCATAAGCTCAAATTTTATATTTTAGTTATACTTAATGGTCTTTACTGTATAACAAAAAAAAAAAAAAAAAAAAAAAAGGTTTGTGTGTGTAAGGATTAGTAATTCCAAATCACTTAACATCAAATATTCGGTTACTAATCTTATGTTTTGTACACTGAGAGAAAAACAAAAGACAGTTCTATATCTCCTGTTCCACTGAGCCATCTGACAAAATTCAACGTGCGTTTTTCATATATTGAAAGCGCGACTTAGGACATGTATTACACTTGTATCTAGCATTGTTCTAATATAGGTATTTTGACCTAAAAATCGGACTTTTTCTGAAATGACATGCCAACTTTTTTCCATATTACGATTCTAAGGCTCAAATTATTCCAAACTGCCAAGTTTTGTAAAAATCGCACGAGTAGTTTTTAAAAAAATAGCTCTAAAAAATTCAGCTCCTCCATGTTAATTGGATTTGATATATATTCCTTAATATCTCTTTTTTTATTAAACTTATTTAGTTTTTCCTTTCATATTTCAGAATTTAGTTTCACTCCAAATTGGGCTATTTTTTATGATTTATTTTAAAAATTTGTATTTTTAAATAATTTTTATAAATTTTTCGGAAACAGTTGGAATTATAACGTATAAAAGTTTTGACATCATCTTAATGTAGATGTTTTTCTAAGCATACCTGCAAAAAATTAAGAGTTTTTTTATTCAAAACTTCCTGAGATATACATGAATTTACATTTTAGCGCGTTTTGAAATTTGGCGTACTTATCATAAGCAATAATAACGAAAATGTGGTTTGCGCATTTTGTTAAAAGTATTTGAAAGAATGGACGATGAACCTTTTTTTCCTCTCGTGCATCAATTAAAAAAAAAAAAATAAAAATAAAAAATAATAAAAAATAAAAAAAAAAAACGTAAAGTGAGTAGGTTACTATAAATTAAGAAGTTCGCCAAGTGAATTATTTTTGCGCAAACTAAAAGAAATTCGCCAAGATAAATTTTTAAATTTTTCCATAAATTTCTCACCAAAAATTACAAAATTTAATATCTAGGCATTATTTGAGTCTTAGAATCGAAATATGGAAAAAATTATATGTTACTTCAGAAGAAGGTCTGATTTTTGTAATAATACATATATTAGAATAATACTATATATAAATCCAATATATATATCCTAAGTCACGCTTTAGAGACACGAAAAACGAAATTTGAATTTCGTCAGTCGGCTCAGTAGAAAGGGAGATGCAGAACTGTCCCATTTTTTTTAGCAGTGTACAAAGGTGATATGCATTACGTGTAAAATCAGTGCTGTTAAAAAGTAGTAGTTTTTAAGGCATCAGAATCCAGTTCCAAATTCAATATTACTGGTGGGAAAATGAATTATCAATTTATTGCAAGAAATTTTCTGAAAAAAATTCAGTTAAATTATAAGTAATTTTCTGAATATATGCTCTTCCAACGAAGTCGATTTCTGTACTTTTGAGTAAACAAAGTCCACAATCTCGTTTATTCTATCATGAACTTATAACATCACAAATTAACGCAACGCTTTTGGCAACGCTTTCGTCGTCCAGAAAGAAAGCAATGGCAAAATAGCCAGTTTGCGTTATGTGTACAGCTAGCTCTGCCTACAAGAAGCGTCAAGATTTAGATCAGTGCGCAAATTTGATAAAAATGATCGAATCGAGACGAGGGACATAACATATATAACGGACAAGTAAACACGAGTCAAAGCCTCGATTGAGTTTCACGCAATTGTAGACTTTTTTCTTCAATGATTTCAGACCTACAATTACAGAATTCCTTTGCTAATTTATGCCACATCCACTCGCCTATGCGAGTGAAGTTGACCGCAGAGTGTAAGTACCTATAAGGGAAAAGACCGAAGCGTCGTCAAAAGCTATTCTTTTTTATCAGCTTTTATAATAATATATTGCGCATGCATGCATTTGACGGTGTCTACTACTCAGTATGCTTGTACATGTGAAATGACTTTGGATTTATACAGAGATTTACACTATTCAGATATGAGTTTAAAGGTACAGACGACGAAGAAACAAATGGATATGGAGGTAGGGTAGATCGAAAAAAACTGCTCCAAATGGTTATCTAACATACAAATCTATGATTATAAACTGCTTTTTGAATCGTTACGGCAAAATCTATGCCATTCTCCAAAACGTATTTTATTTAAACCTTCATATATTTTATACCTTTATCAGCGAAATTATAAAATTAGTACTAACAGAAGGATCGAATTCAAGATATCAGATAGAAAACGAATTCAATTTCGGCTGAGCGTGGTAAAAAAACTTCTTGAAAAGAAATTAGAATCCCAATTTTGCTGGATATTCCGGAACTTATACATATTATGCATTGCTGTTCCTTTCAGAGAGGATATCGCAGTGTTGTGATAATTTAACATAATAATTTTGCTTCTGTTATACTTTAATGCTAAGCATAGCACGTAAAATACAAAAACACAGTAATACAGAACTAATGCTGTATTATCTATGTAAGGACGAATTATTTTAGCAATAATTTAGGAATTAAAAAAGTATTTAGCAACTTCTTCATATAGTTATATTCACAAAATATTAAAGGTTAAGTCTATTTTCAGATTTATAATTTCCTTGAATTATGCAAGAAATTTTGCAACAATATCGTTAACATAGGCAAATAAAACGCCGCTATCCTTTTTGATGCAACAACAAAAAAATAAACGCGGCGATGAAAATTCAGATTTTCTTTGGTACTGTTCTGTTACTGGGACCGGATTCAGATACCGGCAAAATCTGACGATATGGCGAAAAATTCGAAGCATAAAAATAATCGCCAAAATATTTAAATTGCGATAAATAAAATACGATACGGTTAAGTTCAAGAAGAAATCCAAGGCAAAAAAAGAACAACAGGTATTCGTAAAAATAGAAATTTTTAATGTAAATTAAATAACTTCCCAAAGAAATCATCAAAAAAATCGTTTTATGGTTTTTCGTGCACTTTCTTTCAGACTAAATAATTCCTCGTTACTGATTATATTGTATGGAAGATATTTCGGCTAATCTTTGGAATATGATAACAGGTAGTTTGGCGACATTCTGGTAAGGCGATAAAGGTTACTAGCTAGGACTTTAGCAGTGTACATGGATAAAGTCAAGTGTGCGCAATGCCATTTTTGTACAATTCTGGGATGTTTTTTTAAGTGAAAATAGGTCGACGTGTACATGGATACCGTGTATGTGGAATTCTTAAAAACGCGGCAAGCAGTTTGCGATTCTGTACTTTTTCCCAATTTCGCACCTAATCTTCATCATGATTCAACACTTTTGTTCCATAAAAGTTGTAGCATAAGAGTAATTCGGCTAGCAGATTGTTGGAAAAAAATGTTGATTAAAAAAAAAAACATGCCTTGCCATTTGTGAAAACAAATGGCGTCCAAACAAAAAGTAGCAAGTTGCTGTAGCAGGGTTGGTCGCCAAATTTTCGCCAAAAAACAGACAAGTTACCATAATCCAAAGATTAACCGATATTTCATCATTAGGCAAGTCCAAATTTTCAAATCCGTGGTAAGTACAAAAATAATAAAAGATTAAGTGATCGTTACATCTTCGGAATTTGCATTCATTGCCAGTTTTGAAAGCACTTTCTTAAAAAGATTAACATCGTAACGAATTTAGGAATAAACATTGGAGTCTTCATATTGGCGAGTTTAGCAAAACATTTGACGACAACTCCAGTAACGATAACAGAACAGTACCTTTTCCGGTATTTAAGGATAATATAATAAACAGTAACATTTTTTTCAAAACTTGAAAACACAGAAATTGTTTTTAGTGAAAATCCTTTGAAACATTAAGTTATCCAGTATCTTTTTGTACAAATGCTCATTTGAGCCACTAATTAAACAGGTTTAGGAAATCCAATATTTGTAGTTTCGCATATTTGTCACCCTAAACAATAATAACCTACTGTTGATTTAGACCGCTACCATAAGTAATCTATTATAACGTATTTTAAGTATTGTATGCTGATCTTTATAATCAAGTAAGCTGTAAAAAACCTTATATTAATTAACCAGATATTTCGTTTTACGTGTTTACTATAATTTCTTCTTTCCGTATTCCTTACAAGAATGTAAGGACTTTAGCTTCCAGATACAATAGCAATCTTGCAAAGCTAAACGAGAAATATGTTTGAAACATCACAACCTTATTCATGGGATTTATTGTAATATTTTATTCTTGCAGCATTGTATTAAACTTGACAAAAAGAATAGTCGAAAACCATTTTATCGCATATTTAGTTTATTGGATTTAGTAAATAAAACTTAACTAGCACATATACGTATTTTATGCATTCATAAAACTTAAGCATTTAAGTAACGTTGTTTGTCAGCTAAGTTTTTCAAATTGCCGCTTATTTCTAAAAAGGTTTTGAATATGTTTATTAAAAAAATCATAAGAGGACTCGTGAAGCTCAAATCCACATTCTTCAAAAGTTAAGTGCACATAGTATGAAATATTTGATTCTCGAAACAGTTGATCTAATACTTTGACTGCTGTCCATAAATCATTTTCGCCGGGACACATTAAATAGTACTTACGCAACCACCTTGGTGCAATTTGGCGATTTTTTATAGATGGAAAGGTAAAAGTTACTTATCAAGAGAATGAAAGGTAAAAGTTAGTGGTTTTCACGCACTTTGTTTAGAAATATTCCAAAACTATTGATATTTATCGCAAATCGGTAAATATTATGAACATATGAAAAGAAAACATACTTTAGCAATTTAAAATACAAATTTGAATTATTAAATAAGGCTTATGGGTGCTATTCCGTTTTGAGAACCGTAAAAAAATTGCAGCGAAAATGTATGCGCAAAAGCGCCCATTTAAACAGCGCACCAAATCTAGCTTACGCGTTGATTTCAGATTGCGTAAGTTTATATAGTTTTATATTTCTTAAGACGCCATTGAAATACTAGTTTAATTTTTAAATCCTTTTTTGATATCCTATGGATTTAACAATTTGGGAATTGCCCATGACGAAAAGTCTGCAATAGAATTTAGGGTAAAGTGCAGACAAGAATTCAAAGAGATTCTTTGGTGCAGAATCACCCACTGCTTCACGCGTTTTTAAGAATTGCACATACTCGGTATCCATGTACACACTGACCTATTTTCACTTCCACAAAAACAAAATCCTAGAATTGCGCAAAAATGGCACTGCGCACACCCTTGCCTTTATCTATGTACACATCGACCTATTTTCACTTGAAAAGTAAAAGAAAATGGACAAAACTCCAATTGTTTTTACTCTTGTAAAAAGCGGCAAACAAATAAGTGGGCGATTCTGCACTTTACCGAGAATTGTTTCAAAGGAAAGGCATCATTCATTATAGAAAATTTTGTTTGAACAACCAACGAGATGAAATAATGCTTTAGCGATAACTCAGTAGCGAAATAGCGATGCAGGCATCCATTCAATTATGTCTAGCAATTTTTATATAAATTATAATAATGATCTGAAATAGTTATTTACTCTTATGCTTCCATTCAGTCATGTTTAACGCTTTTTATATAAATTATAATAATAAAAAAGGATTATATAAATTAATCTTTCATCTAAATTAAAACATCCATCGTAGTTATTTACTGTTATACTTCCTTTCTTGCGTTAGGGTTGCCGCAATTATTTTTGGCAGCACTGGCTCAACAATAGTTTGGCGATTTTTTACGACCCTCAAAACCGAATAGTACCGGATTATGTGATACATTAAAAAATAAAACACTTAAATTCTTCTTCAAGTATTTCTGTAATTTTTTTTTTTTTTTTTTTTTTTTTGCGCTCTTTTTCTCCAAAAGTGCATAGCGATCTGTTTAGGCTTAAAAAGCGTCAGAAAATTGAGGAGACTCTGCTTCGCGAAATCCTCTGCAATAGCGGCTATCGAGGAACGCATTCCTCGTTAGAAAATTTTCACCAAAATTCTGCATTCTTGCAGAAATTTTACCGCATTTTCTCCCATTGCTGGAAAATTCCACAAGCTCATATTTTAACAACTAAGGCAAAAAATAACACGATTCGTTTAGGAAAAAAAGCTGGAAGTTGGTATACATGAAAAGAAAACGCATACGAAAATGGCGTCGTTGCTTGACTGAAGAATTGCTGTGGGTATGGTTGTCAGAAGAATGGTTATTCGCATGGTTGCCAGACTGTGGCATATTCTGAAGATTTGGCGACTTCTGCTAAGGTGGTTGCGTTAATACGCAAGTGCCAGAAAAATTTTTTAAACAAACTCATTAACACACAAAAAAAGTACCAATTTGTTTCTTAAAATAAGCAGAAACAAAATATTTTGTGGTGAAGAAAAATGAAAGAAAAAGAATAATTTTTACCATCATTTGTTTTTTAAAGATTTAGTTCTACGTGATACACATAGTTCTCGAACACGTTTTTTGAATTATGTCGATTTTCATACAATGAATGGTATTAACAATTGTTGCCAAATTTGAATAACTAAATGGGCAAATAAATTTCACAAGAGATAGAAAACAATTATTGATATAATATGCATACTATAAAAACTATTATCGTGCTTGCATATGTTTAATAGTATTTTTCACTTATTTTAATAATATTTAGGGTAGAAGGAGCAGTTTTAATTCGAGTCCCCCTTAACATACATCACAGCATTCAACCCGACATCGAAGAAGAAAGCACAATATTTATATATGTATGTATATAATATATACAGCAGTATATAATTATGTATATAAGTTATGACATCCATGCGCCGTTTGTAAATGGTTTAAACAAAATTGTACATATCTCTACGCACTATCACACGGGACAGCAAAACTTGTAGAGTCAAAATCTTATTGTACATAGAGATGTAGATAAATTCCTGCATTCTCAAAAGAATCTTCAGTTAGAAAAAGTTTCGTAAGGCTTCAATATTCTACAAAACTCTAACAAACTTAATAAAGAGGGAAAATTTAGGCAATTTTATTGACCTGCGACGTATTCACACAGTGTGTCTAAGCTTCTCGGAAAGGTTTCCATAGAAACTTGCATGTTACCAAAGTGGCGCAAAAGTCTTTCTGGGGAAAAAAAAAAAAAAAAAAAAAAAAAAAAAAAAAAAAAAACTCCACAGCAAAATTTTTAAAACTTTGCTGTACCAGTGCACACATACCAGTAATTTTCTTTACTCTGATGAGAAAATTCAACAGGCCTTCTTCAAATAATATGTTTACAAGTAACGTATTAACGTTTAACGGCAACATCAATACCCAAAAGAAAACATTAAAATTTCCTACAATATTTGCTCAGGGATATTACATAGTTTTTCTGGCACATTCTGTACGGAAATTACTGTTTTACCTTTAAATCTCGGAAAGAAAAGCTGGAATTGAAAGAAACAAACAAGATCTGCGTTTTGTTTTTATGTGTTCCAAAGCTAAGGATCTAAAATAAACTGATATGTCCTGCAATTCTTTTAATTATTATTAATTTACTTCGAACTCAAATTTGCGTTCAAAATACATCTACCATCGCTTCTTTTCTAGGCTTACCGTTTAAACAACGATTTCTAACAATCAGCTCTGATAATTTAACGTAGCATTAATCCACAAAACAAATTAAAATAAAATTATTTTTTACGTATTATATGAATATAGTAAAACTGCAATTTATTCTCAAAACAGAACTATCAATAGCATTCTCTAAACGTTCTTTCAGGAAATATGTAAAAAGCTAAATAATTAGAAAGCTATAAAAATCTTGCTACATGTAAGAGACAAATATTTTTCTTTATGTGCATAGAAAGATATATATTTGCTTTTCTAACAAATGATACAAAGGTTAGTCATTGAAATTTTTCCAAAATACGTTTCTATTCTTTGCTCGTGTAGCTTGAAGTCACACTTGTAAAAATTAATTACAAAGTTAAACGCTATTTTCGCATTATCATAGATGTAAGAGTTGTTCCCCAGTACGAAGTTCAAATCACTGCTTAAATAAGCTATGTGCTGAAACTAACTGTTTAAGAATACGCCGAAATCTTAAAATAGTGCAATTCATGTGAATATTCACACATATTAAACAGGACGATGAACAGGTGAACAATAAGCACTTGACCGTACACAATTGTTCAGGTTTAATCGTCAGTAAACGTTATTTACTAATTTTGTTCCTTTTAAGATGAATGCTTGTTTCAATTATTTCTGTTCATGTCATCTTTTTATGCACATTTTAAATTAAATAAATACTTTTTTTATATAAAACTTTACTAAATGTATTATAATAAAATTTTAGAGGATGTTCCTCGCTTATACATATGTAAAAATTTATATTAGCTCGGAGCTATGCGATAAGCCTATTCTCGAAACATAATATAAATAATTCTTTAAAAATGGCCACGAATGGGTTTGTTCTATGAAAAAATATTTAGGCAACTTCGATTCTAGTGAACTATCTCGAAGCATTAAAAAAAACGTATATTTTACAACGCGAGATCTATAATTATGCTAAAAGTATTGATTGTGGAAACTTTGCCTGCCATCAATACGTAGTTAATACATAAATAAAGTTGTGTCGCTAAAAATAATATTAGCATATCGCTTTCGCTACATCTTTTAAATAAAATGTCTCTTCAGAAACATTCGTCGTAAGTTACCTAAATTTTCCCGAAAAACGGAAACTACAAAAGCTAAATACTACACATTACTCCAGTAATACTTTGGGCTTGCTTTACTGGCCAAAACTGCAATTTTCCGCGAAGGAAAATTAAATGCTTTGGCTTTCTGGGCTCTAGAACGGCAATGAACGGTTTTTCTAAAAAGGACGGTATTCTTATTTTTACTTTTACATTTTGTTTTTGCATTTCCTGCAATGTCTAGAGAAGTGTTTGTTTTCCATGATCAGAGCTGAAAATGTGTTATCAGAAAGCGGTTACTCTATTATTATTGGAATTCCTGAGAATACTAAAAACGAAAACAGCACATACCGGTAAATGTTGGTTGCACAAATGAAGAGAAATATACGAATAATAATACGAATCCCTATCTCGATTTTAGACTCAAATTATGCCAAGTTTTGTAAAAATCGCACGCGTAGTTTTTAAAAAAGTAGCTCTAAAAGTTTTAGCTCCTCCATGTTAATTCATTATGGTATATATTTATTAATCTCTCTTTTTTTTAACTAAACTTTATTCTTCATTTTACATTTCGAAATTTAGGTTCATTCCAAATAAAATTCAGCCATTTTTTATGATTTATTTTTAAAATTTGTATTTTTAAATAATTTTTTATAAATTTTTCGAAAAAAATTTTGAATTATATCCTCTAACATTTTTACCATCATATTACAATACATGTACTTCTAAGAATACCTGAAAAAATTAAAGTTTTTTATTCAAAATTTCTAAACATATACGTGAATTTACATATTGGCACATTTTGAAATTTGGCATATTTTTTAAAAGCGATAATGACGCCAAATGTGGTTAACTACTTTATTAAAATTATTTGAAAGTAAGAACGATGACCTTTTTTCCTCTCGTATACAGTGAGAAAAAGGACAGGAAAATAGGTTGCTATAAATGAAGAAGTTCGCCAAGTGAATTATTCTTGGCGCAAACTCAAAAAAAAAAAAAAAAAAAAAAAAAAAAAGCGCGCCAAGTTAGGTTTGTAAATTTCTCGAGCCATAATTTGAGCCGTAGAATCGAAATATGAAAAAAAATCGTATGTTAATTATGTAAATTCAGAATCGTATGTTCGAATTAAAGTCCGATTTTGTGTCAAAATACCTATGTTAGATATAAATCTAATATACATCCTAAATCGTGCTTTCGAGACATGGAAAACGCAAGTTAAATTTCTACAATTGGTCCAGTAGAACGGGAAATTTGGAACTGTTCCTTTTTTTTTTTTTTTTTTTTTTTTTTTTTTATGCGAGGTACCAGCAGTAATATTTATATATAAAGCAGGTACATTTTCAATTAATGGTAATTTTAAATTTATTAAAATTTATTAGATTTAACAACCATTGTAAAAATCCGGTATGTTTTGTTGAAAGATCTGAGAGCCAACTTTACGAACAAACATAGATAATTTGTTTAGATAAAAAAATAAACATTCTGACCTATACAGAAATTTTTTAAAGAACAGAATGATATTCTGATTGATAAAGTTACTTCCATTAAACAGGATTTCTTGTGACTAACTTTTCTTAATATGAAAGTGGTATTATATCATGATCGGCATAGGACGGTAATTATTAAAATAATGCAAAAATAATTTTACTTATCTTCGAAAACTTAATATCGTCCAGCACAAGAAAAATACAGGATTAGATTACAATGCAAAAGAAAAATATTGGAAGTGGAAAAGTGCTAGATTCAGATGGAAATAATTAGAAGCCTGCTTATGCTAAAAGCATCGATCACGTATTCTAAGTTTATGACAGCCGGTTCTAACTTCTTTTCATGTCATCCGGAATAACATTAAGAGGCACGGAATAAGGCCTAGTAAGAATGCAGAAATACAAAACTGATATATATAATAAGACCCGTGAAGAGGTTGAGAAAGCCATAATCACTTATCATGTTAAGGGTTTCAGCTGTGAAATCTGTGCTTGTTATTTTATCTCTTACATTTGAGCTACACAGTATGGCAAGCATACTGTAGAAGTTTTCTTTAAGTGATGTATAACCATTTCGTAAGTGCAAACCGCCGATGAAAGCTATTCCATTTGGGAATGTTCTATAGTGTAATAAAACAATTTTCATTAAGTAAATTATACTATGTAGGAACTTGTCTTACTTTTAATATGCCGTTTTGTTTTGTTGTTGTTTTGTTTTGTATTTGCATAATCGCACAAATGCATTTGTGCAGTTTAAATATACACTTAAAAATTTTTCTGTATTTCCTCCTGCTGATGTTTTTTTTATTTCCTATTTTTATTTACATTCGGTAACTTAGTAGCCTTTTTAAAAAGAATTATTGGTTATTTCTAAAAGAAATTTTAACGTCCCTTCCTTATATGATTTTTATAAGAAACCAAATCAGGATAATACCAGTATCATTCTTTGGACAAGAAATGCTACGAAACTAAATGTTAAATCGTTTGGGTACACTTCAATGTATATTTTTAAGCTGAGTGTTAAAGAAAGCCGTTTCCTTGGAGTAAATTTTATCTTTTTCATTTTTAAATCATTGTACACCTTTTCCTGCAAAAATTGCTTCGAACCGCATTCGAAATACATTTCGAATGCCGCTATTAGCCGTTATTTATGTGTTCTAAAATTAGTTTACTTGCAACAATAACGAAAGATTTGAAATTTAATTAATTTATCAATTAGTAAACATCATTTAAGCTATTTAAACTCATATTTTATTATAGTTTGTGAAGGGAAGAACTGTTTTATAAGACCATAATTACTTGATTGACTAAGACATATATTATTAATAGGAAAATACATTAAACTAAAAACAAATGGTATGCATTAGCACATTATATTTAAGTGAATCAATTCCATGCGAGATTGGAAGTACATTTAGGTTTAATAAAAAAACATTCAAAGTGATAATAAACAAATATACCAGAAATGCGGTTCTACTTAGATTTTCACAACTGAATACCCTTTAATAAAAGAGAGAATTGGTAAAAGCTCGATATTGATTTCAATCATTTTCTGATAACACATTTCAGCCTTTTTTTTTACTTTTTCTAATATGTGAGAAGTACTAAGCCTTCAAAGGGTGCGGTGATCAACCAAACGATTATTTACAAAATAAACACAAATGTGTGTGTGTGCGCCCAAACTCAAGACTACTTTTACAAAGTTATGAATTACGTTTTTACCTAAATCAACTCAATCTAATTTAAGCTAGTCTAGAAATATCAACACTAAGACTAGTTTTACAGTACAGATTTTCTAAGTTTTGTTCCATTTGTTCCCATGCGATTTCATTCCGAAATCATCATCACACGATGCATATGCAACGAAGTCACAAATTCTGAAAAGTTGAATCGGTTCTTTGAAACAATTCTGCTGCTCATATAATGTAATTTTTTGGGGGATATGAAAAGTGTTGAAAAATTATTTTTTATTAGACCAGAGGAACTGTTTCTAAAATCTTTTGGTACAGTACAGCACTATTTTTTTAAAATTAATAATTTTTTTTTTAAATTTCTAGTCCATTGAAAATCGATTTGATATAAAATAGAATTATTTTTCTAGTAAAATAATATATTACATTTGAAAACTAAATAAATTATTTTTAAAAATAGAATAAATTAAATACGAAATACGTGTAGTAGTCTTAAATAACTACTCATAACGTTTCTCTAAATAAAATAATCTTTTAAGTTTCTATAAATTTTTAGAACTAATTCTTTTAATATTAAATATAAACAGTTGTTATATATATCAAAATAAATTGTGTTATATGGCAATAACCAACGTAATTTATTTTGATTAAATTATATCGACTGTTACGCAACAAATTAAATCGTTTGGAATTTTATTAAAATAAATCATGTTATTTAGTAACAATAATGAAAGGGCGGAGACTTTTATATTATGTGGTTCTGTGTTTAGTTATTTAAAAAAAGAACAATTTTTTAAAGATAATCACGCTTTTGTTACCTAAAAGTAAGTTTCACAGTAAATTGTGAGTTCTAGTTTAGTTAGAAGTTTCAACAGCAAATTTAATTCTATTTCAAGAAATAGAATTAAGTATTTAAAAAACCAAATTTCTATTATTCTTAAACATTTAAAAGGTTTAAATTGTATTAAAAAGTACAAATACATATAGAAACCTAATATAGAGTTTAAAATAATTTCCTGGATTCATAAACCTAATATCTCAATTACGAAAAGGCTAAATTAGCACCAAACGAATCAGCGGTAGATTACTTACGATATCATAGAAGTTTGCCTAAATGTATGCTTAGCATTTGTGCATTTAGAATAATTTCTTTGTAATGCAATTAAAAGACAGTAGTTATGATGATATTTTCGCATCTTATGAAATATATGAAATAATTTAATTAGAAGCAAGAAAGAGTTTGCTTCAGCGAAAATATTTTAGTTCTTTATTTAGAACGCAACAGTTATTATTTGAATCTTCGTACATTTAGAGGTAACAAAAGGAAAGTATTCAAATCATTAGTTACGGTTCTCGTATGCGAAGTTTAAAAACAAAATTCTCAATACAAATTTTGAGTAATTTTCATTTAGCTATATTTAGTTAATTTTAAAATCGATATTCAATGGAAATTTTAAAAATGACTAATTGTTCTAGAATTATAATAAATGTAACTTCGAAACAGTTCTGCTAAATATCAGTTCAAAGTACTTTAAGAAATATTCCATGAAAATATTTCAAATTATGCACATTTTTACAATTATCAATTTTAAATTAATTTTTGTGCATCTTTTTACAGAAAATACTACATTTTTTTTACAGTCATCACAGAGCATGATTACATTGTCATGACATAGCCATATTAACCAGTGTCAGATAACTAGTGAATTTTACTAATATTTGATATGAGAGATAAGATTTCCGAACAAATTCAGATGGCATATTTTAAGAATTAAGTGCCTTCGAAATTCGAGTAATCAGTTGAGTGCGAAACTTATCAAAATTTCTATACACGGAGCAAGGAGATATATGATGAAATAAAAATATAACACGCAAAATATTTAGAGACACAGATAAAAATTTACATCACATTCGGGTACCTCGAATATCTTTGGAAACGAGGGACAATCAAATAATGTACAGAGAACAAGAAGCGAATGAATAAGTTATCTACGAATAGCTGTACAGAACACATCGACCATGATAAGTTGAATATGGTAAAAGGAGAAACAAAATTCCTGTGTTGACTGGAGATTCACATAAAGATTATACAAAGGGATGTTATGTGGTGAGGAGTCCATTTTCTTCTGGAACGCTGAAAGCCGAGCCATTGGCCACCTGCAAAAAAGCAAACACGAATTAAATACTTTGTAAAAACGCTTACACGATGCACTCTACTTATAATGTGAAAAAACTTCATTACCTAATCCGAGATAAGAAAGGAAGAAATCATATACTGAAGCAGTACATAGTAAATTTAAAAATCATTTGCATTACACTCATCAAACTTCGCACACATAATGCCACAAATAAAGTAGAAAAATACGAAATGCCGCAAATACTTATGAAGCTCTGCTACAACGATCCGTCACATTCTAGAGAAAAAGGCGCTATGACGAATATCGATATAATTAGCGGTCATTATGTAGGGTTTCCCTTAGTTATTTAACCTACTATTCAAATTTTTGTTACCCTTCTTGAACGCCTCAACTTCCCTTGCATTTCGTCGCCAGAATGAAAATTTTTTAAGTGAATATTTAAACATTTATTCAGAGCGTGTCTTCGCTAGCCAGTGCAAGTTTCGCTTCTGACCTTGCTGTTACGCTGATACGGCGTTTGGCCATTTGAATAATTATCACGCCTGTTAGATTTGTCGAGTCAAGCTAGATTATCCGCAACTTAGAGTGCTAGACCAGCACTATTCTTTTTAGATTTGAATTTATTGTGTTGAAAATTCTTAGTTTCCATCGCAAGTTGTCGTTGTTATTGTAAAGTACGTGCCTTTCTGATCATTGTAAAGCACGAAGTACGTGCTTTTCTATTCATAATTGAAATTAATAAAGGGTTATTTTCACTCTTCTGTGCTCGTACAATTTCATGCCTGTGAGAGAAGTCGCCAGGTTCATTAGTAGGATTTAGATTAGTTTATGAGGACAAGGAGAGTTACATCCTATAATTATAGCAAACATCGACTTGTACACAGCCTAAGACAGCATGTAAAAGATTCATTGAAAAACATCCAATTTTATTCCCATTCTCGTCCGAACTTTATCAGACCAACAGACGCAAAACCGAATAACAAACTTTTCCAAGAAACGCATTTCACTCAGAACTAGTTTGAACAACAGATTTCTACCCCATATTTAGGGAAAATATTATGTTCAGCCATCTGTTTCATGTACGCTCTTGCAATATTTTGCGATGCTGGTGGTAAAATTACGCTGGAAATTCAGTTTTGCGTAAGCCGCCAGTCAGAAGAAGGTTCTGCTTCTGGAAAGTATACTTCTGAAAGGAAAACGTTTCTCTAAAAACTTTCGTTTATAAACTTAAATATTTAGTTAAAAATAAATAGATAAACCACACAAATTCAAAACAGTTTCATTAAAAATTGTAAAATACAGAAAAACATAAAACACTAAATACATTTAAAAACAAACAGTTAAAAAACATTTCTTAAAATTAAAATTAGAGTTTGTACTCCAAACAAGCAAGTCAGCCAGCAGGCAGAAACACCAAAGTTTCGGTGCAAAAAACTGAAATTTAACTTTCAATCGCACTGGACACCGAAGTTGCTGTACAAACAGACTTAATTCACTATCCTTCTAAGAGTTTCAGATGTGAATAAATGGCGGCCTCTTTAAGTCTAGCGCCACATAAACTTTCAAATTTTTCATAATTTAACAACTATTGCATGCGTATTAGGCATAAAACCTTTACTAGAACATAATAATAAGATAATATCCAAACACTTTTAGAGCAAAAATGCACAACTTACCATCATACAAGAATAAGAAAATTGAGCTCATCGAGTTGCGTAACAGAGTGATATATATTTATATACGTTTGGTGCGGTCGATTGCACCCAAAAAGGGAGGTGTTCTGAGTCTACTCGTTTCTGAGTTATGCGAGATACATACATACATACGTACGTACAGACGTCACGAAAAAAAATCTCTTCTGAATCCATTTTAAATCCATTTTACAATCCGTCATCAGGGCAAAATCACTTATTCTGTCCATATGCACAGAAGTCACGCAAAAAAAAAAAAAAAAAAAAAAAAAAAAAATCACTCAAATAGATTCGAAAACTATCAAAATGGCTGTTTTCGTTGAACTATAGTACCCGAAATGTTTTTCGATTACAATATTTCTTTTACTTCGTACAAGGAAGTAAAAATAGTTAATTTAGGAAGGTAAAACATAAAAATGCAAAAAATTTTTAAAAAAAATTCTTTTCATCTGATTAGAATTTCCTTTTTTGGAGCGGGGTTTACAAAAACTTTATTTTAGGAGATGATAATTGCATTATGTCTGTGGATCTTGTAAAATAATTTCTTGATATTTAAAGCGTGAAAGCATAAGTTGATCAGCATCTATTTATCCTGATAGTTCACAAGAATTTCATATTTATTAAGATTTTCACTAGCAGTTTTATTCCTTCAGATCATGGAACAGACTAGTTTATTTCAAAATTTTGTATAATTAGTGATGAACTTAATAAAAGCAACTATCTTTATATTTAAAAAAATGTGAAACGTTTCACTTGTTTCAATAATTGTAACCTACTTGAGAGAAGCCTAATGCTACAAGAAAATCAGAACAATATAAGTTCTCAGTTCATAATGGTACTATATTAAACTACCTTCTTTTCTTCGTTCACCACGTGGAGCTACGCAACTGCTACATTAATTCTCCACACAAACTAGCAAATTAGCATTTCTGAAAGGTGACGCCATGCGACGTCACGTAAGACCTTTAATATTTTTCAAAGCGATCTGGCTAATTGCTAGTCCTGAAAGCCTTGTCTTCCAAATTCATGCAGCATAAGATTTTGTTTTTATTACTCCAAAGGGCCTTAGCCCAGAAGGGCTATTAGTCTCGAAATGGCATTTTGTGTCGGTTCACCATAAACGGCTTAATGGCATGTTGCCACCAAATATTATCCCTGTATTATATTTAAAGAAATTAAATAATGCAGAATCTGCATGTACGTATGTATGTATGTTTCTCGCATTGTGAAAAAAAAAGGTACTTATAAACATCAAATTCTGAATAACGTAGTCCTCCACTTGAATATGGCATCTGGAAGCCCATATTCGAAGAACATTGCGGTTAAATACCGCTCTTCCTCATTACGTATTCAGACGTGATTCTAAAACTACTTTCTGGCCGGAAGTAGTAAGTTAAAGTTAAGAATCCACAGGAAAGGAAATTAAAATTTAACTGTCAATAAAATTAACATATAATCCTTAAAATCTATTTTATATTTTGTAAAATTTAACGAATTTTTGGTTAACAAATTCAACGATTTATGCTGGTAGAGTAGCAACGTAAAGACGTCACGATGTCTAACAGTATTTTGTGTTGAATGACTTTGAACGACTATATCACATTTCAAATCACTTTCTGAATTCTCAGTGGCAATATAAATATATTTATAATAATAATATAAAATCTGAAACCTTTTAGAATTTCCTTTTTTTTTTTAGTCCAAAGGATCGATTTGCTCAGAAGGGCTAATTTCGTTTTGGCATTTTGCGTCAATTCACTATAACGGCGAATCACTTTTCAAATGGTTGCCACTAAATATTATAGCCCTTTAAAGAAATTAAATAATGAAGAATCTGCATAAATGTACGTATGTTTCTCGTACAGTGATAAAACAACGGCACCTAGAGCCATCCAATTTTGAATAACGTTCGTTTACACCCGAATATGGGCACCTGGAAACCCTAATTTGGAATTTGTTTTATTATCCATTTCATATTCTGTAAAGTATTTATGAGTTTTTGATTAACAAACTCAACGATTTCAAAGCGAGCAATGGCAACACTGTAAGGAAAAATAAAAATTTTATCTCCAGCGCGCGAGACTGTGTATCGGAAATTCTAAAGATATGCTCTTTTAAATATTTCTGGATATTGCTGTTGAATTAAATTTTATGGTTTAAGTGCGAAGAACATGGTATTTAATAAATAAAGGTAACACACAAAACGTTAAAAAATCGCCCGTTGGGCGTAGTATAAAATCTGAAATCTGATTTCAGATATTTTTGAATTATTTTTTTTAAATATCAGTATAAATGCAAATAAAGTTGTTTTGATGAATGTACGTAGACTTTCGGGGCTCCGTGTACATATATTGATCGAGCGGGAAGTTGGAACTCTTGAACAGAACTGTATTTAAATCCATGGTAATTTCATGGTTTCTTTACCATGAAATCCATGATAAAGAAACCATGAACCATGAAGAAAAACAAGGAATATATTTCCGATCAGCAAAATCCATGGTAAAGAAAGATTTATCACATTTACGTAAGTTAGTATTCGCCGATGATTCAAAATTTAATATATTTTGATCGCATGGACGGATATTACTGTGTGACGGAAGGCCATTACAGAACTAAATTTGAAAATCCTGTTTTCTACTTCTAAACACCAAGGTGGGGATGTTCACTTCATATGCAAAATTAAGTTTTTATAGGACTTTTGAAATACCGTGAGTCAGTACTAAAATAAAAAAGTTTTTGGAATGAAAAATCTTGGAACGCAAACGCATTGAACTACTATTAGGACAATGACTCCTAATTTTACATATTTTTCTATATATCTATTGAACAGATGCTCATGAGTTACAGAACATATTCCACATTCTCCGGACTTTATTGAGCTTATATGAAATGAATTGGACAGGAGAAAAAAGAAAAATGTATCTTTTCAAAAGCACAAGTGAAAGTAATTTTTGACGGGTATTTGCAAAAATATCGAACACTGCTCTGTGAAAACTTTAATTGAAGAAAGTGAATAAAAATATAATTTGAATTTAAAGGCATCAAACTAAGGATTCAATGTTCTGTTATTAGACTAAAGGGGGACTTTGTTCCTGACGGACAATTGTTTTTGTTTTGTGACGAATGAATCCATCTGAATGTCCGTTTCAATTTTAAAATTGTTGACATCAAATATTATCGCCCTGTTTAAAACTGAAAAAATTAAATAATGAAGAATCTGCATAAATGTATGCATGTTTCTCGCACTATGATAAAACAATGGTACCTAGACCATCCAATTTTGAATAACGTAATCTTCCATAGAATATGGACATGTAGAAGCACTAACTTTAATTTGAAATTTGTTTATTATCGATTTCATATTTTGTAAAACTTTAACGAATTTTGGTTAACAAATTCAAGAATTTCAATGCGAGCAATGGAAACGTTGTACAGAAAAAACATTTTTATCTCCAGCGCGTGAGACTGTATCGGAAGTTCTAAAGATATCCTCATTTTAAAATTATTTTGCGATATTGCTCTTGAACAGAATTTTATTTACATGCGAAGAACATGATATTTAATAAATAAAGGTAACACACAAAACGTTAAAAAAAGTGTAAAATAAAAAATTTATTTCATTAAATATAATTTTGTTAAATATTAACTACGTGTTCTAAGTTTTGTGACAGTTCATTTCGAGTATATTTTGAATAAACTATTTGGTTTTAAGAATATTTTGAAGATATTTTTTTCTTTCAACCTGCAGATTTTGAAAGAAATGAACAGCGGCACACGTGAACAAAATCCTCAGGTCAATTCTTTATGTATAATAAATATTTTTTGTAAATAAGTTTCGAAAAGTGGCCCCAAAAAAATTTGAGCCACTGTAATTTGTATAATGTTTTACTCTGAGGAAAAAAATAATTTCTTGTTTTTAAAATTAAAAGTGCTCTTTTAATTGAAATATACCAAGTAGTTTTCATTTTTATTTCATATTTCAGTTTTATTTACATTTTTAACGGAAGTAAACAAATTAATCTAGTTTAGAGACACGAATTTGTACAAGTAAGAAAGAAAATAGCACTCTGCTTAAATTAGGTACCATTAGAATCGTAGACATTTAATTAGAAAAAATGCTTTGATCTCCTTTGGGAGGGGAAAGGAAACGCACATAAACTTTTTATGCTTTAAAAACAACCTTTCCTGAAAATAGTTTTCGGTTATATTTTACACAAATCTTCATGTTGAAAAAAAGCTGCAATCTGAATTTTAAGGTCCACGTAATAAACGAAAAAGCTCTCTGATAATATTCGCTAATTTTCTTTCTAAGCTACAGAGGATAAATTACGTTGTCTGACATTTGTCTTGCGCTATCAACAGAGGAAAGGATTGCTTCTTGAAAAGACTGATAAAGTGAGGTTTAAAATCTAGACAGCGCACGCCGAAAGAAAAAAAAAATTAATTAAAATACTTAATTAAGATCACTTGAAAACAGAAAGAAACAAAAGAGAATTAAAGTCTTCAAAGGCTAATAATTAGCAAGGCTTTTGCAAGGAAAACAAAAGTGGGAGGAAAAAGGCGTTTGAAATCACAAAAGGAATGCATAAAAGCAATGGAATAAACAATATAAGGAGACAGACTGCCAGATAAAATTCAAACATCAATATTCAATTTTAGTGGGTTTTTTTTTTTTTATTTTATTTTTTTGTGTGTGAATATCTATAAAAAATTCAGTTTTAATTCGTTCGTCCAACTGTCAGAAACAGCTCATCTGAACAAAGAAGCTGATACTACTTTAATAATATTGTGGAGCGATTACATTTTATTTCGGAGTAGCAAACACGGTAAACGAGGAATGGCTTCGCCGGAACGCGAATTCTTGACCTTCCGCTGTCCACTGGACGGGATTTCAATTATACCGCAAAGGTATGCAGTAAGGAAAGACAAAAATCCCTTACATTCTTCCCCATTTAAAGGGCTATTGTGAAAGCGGAGAATCAATCACTATCCAGATGGCGACGAATTATTGTCCACCACATTTGAATTCAGGCGTCCATTACAATGCCATTAGATTTACGTCGGAGCAGAAAACATGAAAAATCAGCAATTTCCTAGTAGGAACTCAAACTCTAGACCATCTGATTGCCAGAAGAACATGCTTCCAATTACACCATGAAGGCACATAGTAAAAAAGAAAATCCATTACGATATAATAATGAAAAGCGTTTCTTTTCTATTTCTTTTTACTTCTTTGTACGAAGTAAAGGAAACATTGTAATCCTAAAAAATTTAGGGTATCATATTTCAAGGAAAATATCCGTTTTAACCGCTCTCGAATGTTTTTGCGCGACATCTGTACGTATGGACGGAAGAAAGGACACTTTTTCCCAAAAAGGATCGTAAAATAGATTTAAAACGGATTCAGAAGATATTTTTTGTGACTTCTGTATGTACGTATGTATGTATGTATCTGGCATAACTCAAAAACGAGTAATCTCAGAACATTGACATTTTGTATATGGGATTTCTGTAACATGTAGTTATGCACTGTCCTTTTTGGTTGCAATCGGCTACATCAAAAGTATATGAATATTCATATATATTACCATTCTGTTAATCGGCTCGGTGAGCTCAGTTTTTAATACCTATAAACTAATAAATTGTGAATTTGTTTTGCTTTAAAATTGAATTATGGTGTTCTGTTAAGGTTTTTATGCCTTTAGTTAATACGCATGCAATAGTAGTAGAATTATCAACAATTTAAAAGTTGTTTAAGTGGTACTAACGAGGCCGTCATTTGTTTACACTTGAAACTTAGTAGAATATTAAATTAAGTTGGTTTCTGCACCAACTTCAGAGTCTTTTTTAAGAGTGGCAGCAAAAGTAAACTTTCAGTTTTGGGCACCGAAAAATGTCTTCTTGCCCGTTGGCCGAAATGCTTGTTTTTGCTTAAAAACTCTAATTCTAATTGCAAAAATTAGTTTTTTAAACTGTATTTGGTGTTTTATGTTTGTCTCTGAAGTTTTACATTTTTTAATACAGATATATTGAGTTTATATGTCGTTTTGCCTTACCGCAAAGTGAGAACGAAATGGATTGGATGAGAAATATATGTCTAATGAAATTTGGAAAAGTAAGCTTAAGCGAAATGCAGCAAAAAATGTATATAATTTAATAGGCCGTACAAGAAAGTCATGTGGTGTCCACATCCTTTTTTTTTCCCGTTTTTTGTGATGCTTAAAGCTTTTACAGTAGGCCGTTGTTCAGCATTTTCTATAAAATGTGACCAAGCTATTCCCTTGACTACGAATTTCTGTACCTTTAATTACTTGCACTTTTTTGACATACCAATAGCGGAATCAGTTTCCGATCCTGAATCGATGTTCTCTTCCTTTATGTCGTGTTAAACTGTTATTCAAGTTTGTAACAGTTTTAATGCTATACGAACAGGGCCCATATAAGATAACGTAGAACCCTAAAGCATTCTTTCAGGAACTCCAATACTTGTTTTTATTAAGGAAAAACAGTCTTAGGAGAAATTACAGGCTGATTTTAAACACAATACCTTTAAAAATTTAGTAGTATAGGTATAGATTTGAAATCATACTGTTAATAGGATTGTCTTTTTAACCTCCATTCTCCTTTGATATATTTGTTTCTTTATTTTACATACGAGCACCAGAATAGCTGCTTTTTCTGAAGGTGACGTTCACTCTAAAAGAAACGACAAGTAACTATACTTACATGATGCGATCAGTTGGCACATTTACTTCTTTCTCTTGAAGAAAAAGAAAGGGAACTTTGATCTTCGTGTGGCAGGTGGCGCCATCAGCATCGGCATTTGGTTTTTTTGGCTGATGTGGATCTATTGGTAAAGAAATTAAAATTATCATGCATATTCTGCGGTACTGAAATAAAACCAATAAAAAGATATAGATATAGGTCCCAATAACATTTGCTAAGCGTTAGAAATGTAAACTTTATTTGAATTCTTAAAGTTCTTAAAGAGTAGAATTACCTTAGTTGATATACGCTGGTGCGCGCAGTATCGGCAATAAGGCATTTGTCTCCGTATATGTATTTACGTATTGATTCAATACTGTATTTTATAATCTACTAATCAGTTCCCCCCGAATTAAATAACTGAGTAAAAATTTATTGATGTAATTATTTGGCTCAAGTCTTTATAGGAGGTTTCTGTGCATGTTTGGATTTATATACACCTACCGCCAAAAGTCTATGCACGGGCAATCATCTTCCATGTTCACTATTGAAACTCGCGTTTGGAAATCTCGTTTGGAAAAATCATAACACCTTTTAATAATTCTTCAAGCTTACTTGATATAAACAAAAATACACAAACCACCTTTACATAAAAAATAAGAATCACCTCCAAACTATTAAAAGGTCCCTCCCCACCAGAAATCAACATATATATAGAAAAGAGGGTGTTTAAAGCCACATAATTGCACCAAAGAGTGTTAAGTTATTGTATCTACGGTTTAAATAGAATCTGAGTTTTTGAATGCTTGTATGATTTCATGGCAGGTAACAGAAAAGAGATCAACGTTCTTGAAAGAAAGATTATCGTATATCTTTAAACAGGGGAAATCTCTTAGAACAATTGCTAAAACTCTTAACAGGAGACATTCACCAATTTTAAAAGCGATCAGAACTACAAATCAGCTGCCCGTTTGACGTCAAAATTAAGTCGCTTGTCTAACACTGTTGTTTCGGAAATCCTGCTTTGTAAATCCGTTCTGTAAAAATAAATCCAAGAATTTAAACTTCAAATTAGCTAAGAGTACTGCTGAGAGATTCCAAGACCCTGAGTTTAAGCAGAATTGGAAGAGAACTGAAAAATCATGACTTTTCACGAATGCACACGTGTTGCACGGGAGATGCAATTTAACTCTCGAGTGAACAGAGCTAAGAAAATGACCTTTACCAATAGAATACCTAAGTTTTCGTTTGGTTTGGTTTTATTAGATTACGGCAAAGCACTCGAGGGCTATCTGCCTTAAGGGAGGGATGCCTTCGTGGAGGACCTTTCTAAGGGAAACTGGCTCGTATATAGACATGGGGAAAACCACAAAAACGCCCATGCAGCCATGATTCTCGGGATTCGAACCTCGGACCGAACTACCAGTGTTTAGCGACGTTACCGCTCGGCCGCTGGTGGGCTCGAATACCTAAGGAATGAAATAAATGATTTTAGAAAGAGTAATGTTTTCGGATGAAAGGAAGTTTTGTATATTTGGCATCTAAGGACGAAAATATAAGCCCTGTACAGAGCTAATGAAAGAGAAATTTGTCTCGACCATGGAAGATAATGCGTTATGATTCGGGGTTAGTAATCGAGAGTTGACTCAATAATGAATAAACTGATTACTTGAACATACTGAAGAAAAATCTGGGGCAAGTGCCGAAAAACTTGGAGTGAGTAAAGATTTTATCTTTCATCAGAACTCCAAGCACATGGTGTATATTACGAGGCTATGGTTGCTATGCAATGTGGCAAACCAATTCTATCCACTATCCCAGTTCACAGAACTAGCTATAACAGAGCTTTTGTGGGATTTACTCCAACGGAAAATCAGGGAGCCCGACATAGCATTCAAAGAAATGCTCAAATCTGTCACTGTAGAAGAATGAAACAAAACCACAAAAGAGAAATCTAAGCTAGTTGAATCCATGCCATATAGATTGAGAAAGGTTATATAAAGTAAAGGATACGCTCATGGAAGAGAGATGGTGTATTGGTGTATTTTTAATTATGGCAAAGCACACTAGGGCTATCTGCCTAAGAGGAGGGATGCCTTTCGTGGAGGACTTTCCAAGGGAAACTGGCTCGTATACACGTTACACATGGGGAAAACCACGAAAACACCCATGCAGCCAGCCCGTTCGCGGGATTCGAACCTCGGACCGAACTACCAGTGTTCAGCGACTTTACCGCTCGGCCGCTGGTGGGCCGGAAGAGAGATGGAAGACCCTCGGATCAGCCCCCCTCCGAGTTCTCTTCTATAAAATTGGGAGAGGAATTTATTAGCTGCCTGCTAATTAATTTCCTAATTGCTGTATCATGCTGGAATAAACGGCAATCTTCATCATCTATCTTCAGAAGCAGAAGTTTCAAATTTTGGTCGTGATCGGCCCACTGGTTCCAAAGATATAATTTTTTCGACATTTATTAACTTAGAATTTTCAAGCTGCAAAATTGCGTAGTTTGACTTCCTATTACAGTGCAGTGTTGTGTTTCAGTGTCTATGTGCCTTTGGATTACTATGGAATACCTTTATACAGATGAAGGACAGATGAAATACTGCTGCCAAGGTAAGAAAATTTGACTTTTTCCTGTATTCCAGATAGAAATATAAAAATTCAGCACCAAACGCAGTACTGTCGAGAAAAACTTAGATCCTTTCCCATACGATGAGTGACATAGATTCCTCCACTTACTCGAGAGAATTTGCTTTGCAAACATTCATTACCTCGGACATAAGCTATACTGAGAAGATTGATAAATTCACTGACGAAATTAAAAAGATCGCAACTTCCTTTCGAGGTGGCAAAAATATTCTACCCCTAGGCTTGCGAAAGCAACTGATAGACACGGTTGAAGCCTTCCGAATTCTGGCTTTGGGAGTATCTGAGTATATCCCACCTCCGGATACCGTCGATAAAGCAGTCAACACATCCAGTATTTTCGCGTGTGAACTAGCAAATCAACAGCAACACATCACAGCTGCACCTAATCTAGCGCAAAAGGCAACAGACAATCGAAAGTCCTACGCAAGTGTAACGGCGCAAAAGCCTAAACACACCTTGCTGATCTACCCTAAAGACCCGTCCACAACATCCAGGAAAGTGTTAAAAGAAAAATTGACTGCTGAATTTCCGTTACCCACATTGGGAGTTCAAGTAGCAGCATTAAGATACATCCCGCAGGAAGGACTTGCAGTGGATTGCCATACAAAGGAGGACATTCACGCACTCTCGGAAAAACTGCAGACTGAAAAGGCTAAAGAATTCTTGCAAACCAAGATCCCAACAACAAGGCTTCCCAGGGTTGCTATACACAATATCCCATTAAGCGTTACACAGGAGGAACTTGGACGAGTCATCAGTTTAGAACTCCATATTAACAAGAATAATGCCAAAATCCTGTACAGGCTCAAAGAAAGGAGTAACACAGTCAAGTGGATTGTCGAATGTAATCCCGATGCCTTCCAACAACTCATGCGCTCCAGAAAACTACTCATCGGCTGGCGGGCACATCGAATCTCAGAGTACTTCAACACTAAGAGGTGCTACCGCTGTCAAGCATTTGGCCATACCCAGCAGGGATGCCAAAATAAAATCTATTGTGCATACTGCTCGGGGAATCATGCAATCAAAGACTGTCAAGCCAGACGAGCCACATGCATCAACTGTGCAGACAGTAACTACCGCAACCGAGACAATAAAGCTTGCGACCATCCAGCCTATGATGTTGCCTGTCCAACATACACGAGATACGTCGAACGGATCAAACGCAGCACTATCTATGAATAGTCTATCTGCTACTAATGCTAACAACAACACGCCTGTAATCCAATCTAATAATAACAATAATCATATGCAGATTCTCTCTCCACATACTATACCTCCATCAAGCAGGAACATAGGTACACTAAGCACAAGTATCATCAAATGCCTGCAAATCAATCTTCAAAGGGCTGAGGCAGCAACATCTCATGTCCTCACGCAAGTTATTTCCAACGACATAGACCTCGTAATCATGCAGGAACCATACTGTAGAGAAGGTCACGTCGCTAGCTTACCTATTGCATGGAAAATATACCAAAAGGAGTCCCCGACGGCAGATCTTGCTCCTAGAGTAGCAATTGCCTGCTGCAACCCCGCATGGACACCACAAGTCATCAAGCTGCATAGGGATTATGTCGCCATTCTAATCATTTTTGAAAATATGCAATTTATCCTTACTTCGGTGTATTCACCACCAACAGATGCAATTGGCAGCACTGTCGCCCACATAAGCGAAACAAGTAGAAAATTTCCAAACACAGCTCAAGTCATAGGAGGCGACTTTAATGCCCATCATATTATATGGGGGTATAGTACCACAAATCCAAAAGGGCAGGAGCTTGAAGATTATATTGCGGCAAACAATTTACAATTGCACAATACAACGAATGCACCACCTACATTCGATAATTCGTACAATCAAGGATGGCCAGACTTAACGATCTCAACTTATGATATTGCTAACAACATACATTCATGGCATGTCTCAGACTCTGAAAGTTGTTCAGATCATAAATACGTAGAATTTACTATACAAACAGATACCACCATTTCTATAATTAAACGCTATAGGCTGCCAGGTAACAAGGTTAGACAATTGACACAGGCCTTTACTCGTCTCCTGCAAGCAAAAGAATTGCAGCTAGAATCTTGCAACAACTCAGAACACCTTGATTCCCTTGCACAAGGACTTCTAGAGGAACTTAATGAAATATGTCAACAAATTTTACCCCTCCGTACAACCAAGAAATTACAAGGAATCTCTTGGTGGACCGGCGAACTAAGGCAACAAAGACAAAAATGCAGAGCTTTGCGCCGCAGACTAAGAGGCAACGTGGACGGAGAGACCAAAGCACAGATTCTGACTACATACCGGCAAGAGCGGGCTAAATATAAGAAGAATATTCTCGCTGCAAAAGTGACAAGCTGGCGTACCTTCTGTAACAACAATACGAATCCCTACGGGATCTTACATAAGATTGCAACACAGAAGGTATTCAAACCAGCACAAATTCATGCACAGGTTCCAACAGCTAGTCTTTCAACAAACCCAGCGGGGTTTACAGCTGCCACCCTTCTTGACGAAATTTTTGCAAAGGACAATCCGCATGAAGATACACTGGAACAACGTGCAGTGCGAAACAATACAACTATCCCAGATACGCCAGATGATTATGCTTTCTCAGCGAAAGAAATCGCTCATGTATTTCGCTACCTACCCCTGAAAAAAGCCCCAGGAACGGATGGCCTGGACTATTCAATAATTAAAGTTGCATATAAAGCCAATCCAGATTTCTTCACTAAATTTTTCAATAAATTACTTCAGGCAAAGCTCTTCCCAACCGTATTTAAGAAGGGACAGGTAGTCTTGTTCTTGAAAAAATTCAAAAATCCAGCTGAACCGCGGTCTTACAGGCCAATCTGCTTGTTGTCTGCACTGGGCAAAGTGTATGAAAAGCTGATTGTCAATCGACTTCGTCATCATTTGCACAAGACCAAATATCTAAGTGTCGGACAATTCGGTTTCCGCATAGGATCTTCCACCGTTCAAGCCCTTTCAACAATCAAGGATTGCATCCAGAAGAATAGAAATGATAATATGCATACGGCTTTCATTTCGATTGACCTGGCCAGCGCATTTGATACTCTGTGGTGGCCAGCAATCAAACAAGCTTTACGCAATGCAAAATGCCCGACCAACCTTTATCTAACAATCACAAGCTACTTACAAGATCGTATGTTAATAATGTCCCACGATGCAGGTGTTTCATCCAAAGCCCAAGTGAGAGGTTGCCCGCAAGGCTCTTGCGCGGGGCCCCTCCTATGGAACATCACATTTAACGAAGTGCTCGCTGCAGACTGGCCCGCACACACGCGAGTTGTCGCCTACGCAGATGATGCTGCACTCCTGGTGCGAGGACGCACACGCAACGAACTGGAGAAAAACGGCACAGAAGTCTGCACACTTTTTGCTGACTACTGCACTCGACTTAAGCTTCAAATATCAACAGAAAAGTCAACAGCGTTGATCATTCCAAGGCCAGGAACAAATCCAACACGACGGCCCTGTATTAAATTAAACGGGAGAAATATTAAGTTCGTTAAAAATCTTAAATATCTAGGAGTAACATGGGACTCCGGTCTAACCTTTATTCCTCATATACAAGACCTTCGTGTTAAAACATCTCGAATAGCGAGAACAGCGCGCCAATTTCAGGGCAAGAATTGGGGTCAGAGCCCCCATTTTCAGAAACTATTATATCTCACAGTTGCAGAGAAAATCGCATTATATGCAGCCCCAATCTGGGCAAACCCAATGGGAGCCAGGAAAATCCGTCAACTATCAGCCTTGCAAAGACCTTTTGCGATAAACCTATGCAAAGCATATCGAACTACAGCCACAAATGCAGCACAGGTACTAGCTGGTATCATACCACTGCATATCAAAGCCTTAATGGAATCTGCATATGCCCAACTGATCCACTTGCGCCGAGATGCGACATTTGGAAACACTACCTATAGCCCAGTCCAATATGAGCATCGGGGCGACGTATTGCGTACACATCCCTCAATAAAAGGGACAGGCATACGCACAGTTAAATCCAACTGCCTTCATCGAGACACCCTCACGAAGATATACACGGATGGCTCGAAGCATGAACATGGAGTAGGTAGTGCCTTTATACACTATGATGGTTCCAACACCGAATACACATGGAAAGGACATTTGAAACCGGAAAACAGCGTCTTTCAGGCGGAAGTTACTGCTCTCACAGCAGCGGTACAGCATATACTCAACAACAATATACAGGCATCTACCATATACACGGACAGCCTTTCAGCAATAAATGCAATAGAAAATCAACACCATGTATCGCCGAGCATCATTAACTTGCAAGACATCCTGCAGCATAATCGTCACACTAAAATTACCATGGTCTGGGTCAAAGCCCACGATGGCAACCAGGGAAATGAAGCAGCTGACCGTTTGGCTAAGGATGCTGCAAGCAATCTCGAAGCACAAGAAATAAATATTCCTGCCCCACCATCCTATCTAAAGCGTCATTTGCAGGGACAAGCAATACGACAATGGCAAGAAGAATGGACTAATGCGGAAACAGGGAGGCGCACCTATGAGCGTATTTCAAAGGTATCAACTGACCGCCTTATCGCCATTGCTCCTTTGGTAAACTACATAACAGGTCACGGGCCGTTCCCGTCTTATTTTCATCGACATGGGATATCAAATACAGACATCTGTGCCTGTGGAGAAGACGGAACGCCAGACCACTACCTATTCAGGTGCCCTCTGACAAATACCATGCATCTTTTCATGCCCACGAGCAACATAACTGCCTACCACCGACTGATAATAAAGCACAAGGGAAGCATTAATGCAATATGTAAAATTATAAAATTTATCGCGGCACTAGGTCAGGATATCTGCCAGCCCATTTAATCAACATAAGGTTTTCCACTGCATTTATCCAGGAAACTACAATTTGCACACGCATACCTTATATCTTATACCTAAACAGAACTTAAACTGGTTTGAGAACTCTTGCACAATAGCAAATATTTAATGAACTTTAACGCTGTCATGTGTCCTTATTAGTTCTATACAAGCACAGTATTATGTGCTTTTGTCAGTATTATAACGACTCTGTAGCATGCCTTCCTATAAGCATCATATCAGCTCTCCGTATCATATGTTTCTATTAGCACTTATTACTCATATACTATCATATGTATCTTTGTCTACCTTAATATTTATTTGCACAATGTGTTTTATTCGTATTATATCTGCTTTGCTATTAGTATCATATCAGCTCTGCACCATGTATATTTATTGGCATCATATTTACTTTGTACCAAGTGTATTTACTCGTTCTTCACCTGTACTGCATCTACTCAGCACCATGTCATTTAATTAGCTCTATATTTGTTCTGCATCATGTATATACATTAATATCATATTTGCACTGCATTATGTGTTTCAATCGTATGACAGCCTAAGTTCGTGCACTATGAGTTGTCTAATCATAAGTTTTTTTTTTTTTTTTTTTTTTTTTTTTTTTTTTTTTTACACATATACTATCATATGCATTATATGAAACACCAACTGTTTACCCCAAATATTTATCTGCATTAAATATTTTCATTTGTATTACATCTACTTTACATCATGCGTTTCTATTAGTACAACATATGCTCTGTACCATATGAGCCTATAAGCTATTTATCTGTTCTGCATCATGTATATTCATTAGTATCATATCTGTCCTGCATCAAATGATTTTAATCGTACTATACCTGCTCAGCGGCATGTGGCCCTTTTTTTTTTTTCTCATATCTGATTTGCATCATACGTGTTCATTAGAACATAAACTGCACTGCATAATGTATTTTCATGTATTTCTATTAGTATCATATCTGCCCTATGTCACGTTTTTAATTAGCTCTAGATTTGCTCTGCATCATGTGTATATACCAGCATCATACCTGCTCTGCATAAAGTACCCTAATATTTATTTGTATCATATGCTCCTATTTGTATTATATCTGCTTTGCATCATGAGTTTCTATTAGTATAACATATGCCCTGTACCATGTGTATCATATTTATGCTTGCATCATGTGTTTCTCATTACTATTATCTCTGTCCTGCATCATGTGCTTTTAAATAGCATCATCTCTGCCCAAAGTCATGTGTTTTTAACAGTATTATAGTTGTCCTGAATCATGTCTTTTATTTAGCTCTATATTTGCTCTGCATCATGTACTCCTATCATGTGTTAGCCTAGGTTCATGCACTATGAATTGTCTCCCCATAAGTATTATTACTCATATACCACCATCTGTTTCATATGTAAACCAAAAGTTCATGACTAATAATTATTTGCAACTTATGTTATTATCTGTCTTAAAACTGCCCTGCATCATGTGTTTTAATTAGTATACGCGCGTGCTTTATATCTGGCAATGTTACACGCGTGCTTTATATCTGGCATGCACCATGTGTTTTCACTAGTATCGCAGCTTTATCTCTGCTCTGCATCCTGTGATCTTACCAGTTTTATTACACGTTTTTATATGTCACATAGTATTACATCTGCCCAGCATTATATGTTCTAACAGCATCACATGAATGCATTATTAGTACTCTACTTAGCAGTCTGTGAGTATGTTCTGTGTATTTTAAGTGTGTTGTTATGTGTATTATGTCTTACATTTTTATGCCACCTCCACCCCTTTTTTTTTTTTTTTAGATTTCCTGTAACAACCACTGTAAACCTAAAACTTTCAAATGTCATACACATCACTTGTAATGTAGACTATGTCAACCGCCCTTGTATGGCCATGTAACTTTCTCATTAAGATTCAAATATACTCCCGAGGCAGCCTGATGAGGCTCCAGGGAGTTGTTGCCACTAGATAGTGGAGGACGCGGGGCATATGCCTGTTTACCTATGTTAAACATCAGGCGCCCTCGTCCTCCGTCACCTGTCACCTGTCACTCGCATGGGTCCCAAGGCTCCTGCCAACGGCATGCACAATCTTGCATCCTTGCTACGATGAATTTCGTGGGCTTGCTCTGATATCACAGAAGGAAGATTATTTGCAATAACAACATACAGAAGATGATCTACAAGCTATTAACGTTTAGTTACAATCAATAATCGCAAACGATTTTGTAACTGTCAGTAGACTTTCGACGCACACAGTTTGTATCTAAATATTTGTATTATTTTATGCGACGAACAGGGGATTGTTGCTTATACCATTTAAATTTAAAACGTTTGAAAAATCAATAAAAGTTGTACTGATTCAGAAAGTCTGCATTTACTTACTGATCGTTACATAAACGCGGAAGATAGGTCGCCTCTATCACACTTTTGGCACTATGTGTACACTACGAAAAAAAAAAAGCTACTTCTATATCTCCAGTTCTACTGGGCCGATTGATGAAATTCACTTTGCGTTTTCATGTCTCGAAAGCGCGACTAAGGATATGAATCAGATTTATATATAACATTGTTCTAATATAGATAGTTCGACACAAAATCGGACGTTTTCTTAAATCACATGCCAGGTTTTTTCCATATTTCCATTCTACGACTCAAATTATTCCTAAATATTAAATTTTGTAAAATTTGATGCCAAATTTACGGAGAAATTCAGAAATTTATCTTAAAGAAATTTTTTCAAGTTGAGCCAATAATAATTCACTTAGCGAACTTTTAAATTTATAGCAACATATTTTGCTTTCCTCTTTTTTCATTGTAAACGAGATGAAAAACGTCATCGTTCATTATATCAAATAATTTTAACAAAGTACGTAAGCCACATCTGGTGTTATTACAGCTTATAACATATATCTCAAATTTCAAAACGTGCCAATATGTAAATTCATGTATATCTTAGAAAACTTTTAATAAGAAACTCTAATATTTTGTAGATGTGCCTAGAAATACATCTACTTCAAGATGATGTTCAAAATTTTATAGGTTATAATAAAAAATATTCGAAAAATTTATAAAAAGTACTTAAAATACATATTTAAAAAAAATCTGCGAATTATACTTTGATTAAGCCTAAAATTTGAATTCTAGAAGAGGTAATCAAGTAAGTTTCATAAAAAAAAGAGATTAATAAATATATATCAAATTCAATTAACATTGAGGAGTTAAATTTTGAGAGCGAATTTTTAAAAACTACTCGTGCGATTTTTATAAAATTTGGCAGCTTTTTATAATTTGAGTCGTAGAATTGAAATAGGGAAAAAATATTCAAAAGTTAGCTGCCTTGAGGCAGTGCTGTTATGGAATATTTCAGAAAACATGGCTCATATTTATGTTCAACACAAGAAAAATACACTTGCAGCCAATGCATTCAAATGACTGGAATCGCACTCAAGATGAGTTATCAGTAATTAGACTTCTTATTGACTTGACCTTTCTAATCGAACGCGACTACAGTATTTTACAAGTTATTAGAGTAAGCATTGCAAGCATTTCCCAGGTATTAAGTAAGCATAAAATACACATCATTGTTTATTTTTCACACATCAAAAGCAGGACTTAAGTCCTATCAAATTTACCGTGCAAGGCGGCTGTATCCAAGGCTCACCGTCTATTTGCATTGGAAATCGCTTTTTTGTCCTGAAAAGTGAAAAACATATTTAAATGTCTAAAATTAAAATGTTATATTACAAAATCACATTGTATAATTTTGTTATAAGTTATTCATGTTAAGATTAAGTTAAATGACTTGTTAACATAAAGCACTCAATCGGTTATAAGAGGACAATTTGAGGAGGGCTTCAGGGAACTATATATATATATATATACTCGTATATCTCAGAAAAATATCACATATGTTATACCTGAGAAAATTAATAAAAGTCTTAACGTTTGCAGCTCGTTTCGCAGCTCTTAATCAAACTTCAAAGGACTCAACAGCCTTGTTTGCATCGTTCGATATATCGTGTTACAGGATATTTGTTTTTGCAACTTTCGCGCTAACACTTTTAAAACATTAGAGGCACCAGATTCTTCCCTGGTCCCATACAGACTGACATCATTAACCACTTGCGTTACGACTACGCCGCTCCGCGTCTGCGAGTGCAATCCAGAGCTGTAACTCGAGAAATAAACAATCTCGTTGTTAGGCGACGTATGCACCACGTTATTTTCATTTTTGCGATAAATGCCTATCGACGTGGTGTTCACGTCGCTCACGGTTTGAGACAAAAGCATCTGGACGTGCGTGGCACGTCTTTTTAGCGCAAGTGGTTAATAGGCTATAAGGCGACAATTCTGCAAGAGAAAATTTACTGTCTCGCTGAGCAACTTTGCCTCCTCGTGTAGATGGGCATTTAGGTACAAGAAGAAACTAGTAAATATAAATTGAATAAAAATGATAGCAGAATATTAGCCGGAAAAGCAATAAAGCAACACATTACTCAAACTTACTCTCGTAACAAAATTCACAAATATTTATAAGCAATAAAATTATAAATCTTCATAACAATGTACTAATTCATCGCTAGGAAAGGAAATAAAACAGATGTATGCATAGTTCTTTCAATAAAAATATTTTAATAATAGATGGAGAGTTCTAGTACATGTTGAGAACATACCAGATACATGTTATGAGAAGAATTAGATAGCTGAAAAATGTTTTTACAACAATAAATAAACAAAAATAAAAAAAGAAGCTTTGACATTAATCGATGGTTAGTATAATTAAAGGTTTTTAGTAGCAGTTGATATTGGAATACTACAGTCCAATAAATATTAAAATCACAAAAAAATTAGCAAGAATCACTAAAATCATAAAATGCAAGCATTAAAAATGAATGTTTTCTTGGGCGGGGAGGGAAAAATTCCAATGCTTATAAAACAATTTACATATAATTAAAATTGCATTTTGTGAATAAGGCAAACATGAATACCAAATAGAAAGAATGTATTTACGAAAATTTTCAGATAATTATTTCAGAATAAATTTCTACTTAAGGATAGAAGGCAAACTAATGAATATAATCTAACTTCTATAGCTCAGAGATGTTTCCAAGTACTTTTATCACAGCAGCAAAACATTTCCAACAATATCAGAAAAAAAAAATAGCTGGACTGGTCTTTGGTCTTAACTAGACAGCCCACTCACATGAGTACCGTTATTGATTCATTACTACATATATATTTCAACTCAAGAATTCTTTTGAGAAAGTAGAAAACCATTCTTTTCCTTATCAAAAACATTTACGATATATTCATCCGATTATAAATAGCTGCAAGCATTGCACAATACTCATTAACATCCGGTAAAGTATGGGCTACCACTTGGCTTTCATCTATTACGTATCACTTCCGTCAGTGCACCACAGAGCTTCACCAAGAGCACAGATAAGTTGTTCAGAAATTTACAGTGTATGACATATTGTGTCTTCACATAACAGTTTAAACAATTGAACATATTTCGCATTTTGTGTGCATACTTAATTCTGCAAAGCAAGACCAATTGTTTCTTTACCTGATGACAACGGAGGAACACTGGGCCAGCCGGCGTCCCGAGGCTCGGAGTCCTGCTTTTACTTGACCTACGTGCATGCAGTTCTCCAGGCCAATTACTTCGATCATGCGATCTCCGATGTCTAGAAAGAATGTAAAGATTGTTACGTGAGCCTCATATTAAAAACAATATCATCATTTTTTCTAAAGCTATTAGAGAGAAATTGATTAAAAAAAGACTAATCAATCCTACTTTATACTCATTACCTTCAATGGGTTATTGCGTTAGACAAATACTAAAATTACACAAGTTTCTGTTTGCATAATTTTTTCCAATTTTATAAAATTTATAACAATAGTATGGAGAAGAAGGAATCTGGAGAGGAAGGAGCGGCTGAAAATAGACAATGCCCTTTCCAGGAATCGAAAACGAGGTCTTAAAATAACTAGCTCCAAGTGTTGACCAGTACGCAAGAACTCGAGGAAGGAATGTTTTAATTTCTCAAAATGATACTGGGCCTACCAATGGCCGAGCGGTAAAGTCGCTGCACACTGGTAGTTCGGCTGTCCGAGGTTCCTGCAAACGGGCTGGCTGCAGGGGGTTTTCGTGGTCTTCCCCATGTGTAATGTGTATATGAGCCAGTTTCCTTTAGAAAGTCCTCTTTTTCCGTTGTCTTACTTGAAGTCCTGTTTTAGATATTTTTGCATGTTTACAGGTTATTTAGATATTTTTGCATGTTTACATGATCATGTATGTTTTTTGCATGTTTACATGTTTACAATGTAACATTTTTGTAAATGTAAACATGATTGCATGTTTACATTTTTGCATGTTTACATTTTTACATGTTTACAAAATTAATTCAAATTCGCAATCATCTAATATAGCGATATGATGAGTTAGGGATTTTCTAAAACGCGCGAAAACAACCGATTTGGCGACTTGGCAATTTTTTGAAAATGCGCCAAACTGGATCGTAATATCCAGTTTTACATGTCAATGTTATCTTAGAGAATACGATTATCCTCTTTAAATTATTACAGCAAAGTAGCGAGAACTATCTAGGATTTTGTCTTAAATAAGAATTTTCTAAGAGCCTGATATTTTTGATGTAAAATATCAGGATATCTAATATCCAATGAATACATTAAACACAGCAGCCACACAGCCAATTCTTTAAGACAGAAGCTTCAAATTTATCTGCATAAGTATTGGCAGGTCCGGCGACGGGCCTTTTGACATCTGGTGTAATCTCTGCGGTTCCTAAATTCTTCTGCCAGATGCACTCCTAAATTTTAAACATCTTGCCACCCTGTACGGGCACCGAACCTGGATCCAGGATGAAATTTACTCATACTAAATGATTTTATCAACTCTTGTAATAGAGATCTACAGTTACATTTAGACAAGCGTTATTAAAATAAACGTTTCTTTCCCTTGCAGCTTTATGATATACTTGGAAAAAGATACAAAGATGAAAATTACTGAAATTCTTATATTTATAAAAAAATGTAACAAGACACGAGTTTATGCAAGAATGATTTTTAAATGTTAAATAAAAAGATTTGCACACGCCTGTCATAGAACGTTACATTCAAGCATTAATTAAAAGCATTGTATTAAGTGCAGATTTTGTATTTTTTTTATTTCTTTTTTGGTTGTTTGTTGAGAGTAAAATGTGAAGTACAAAAAGTGTCAAATCTTAAACTAATCACCTTATTTATTTTAAGTTTAAAGTCCAATAGAAAATCCGCATAAACTATTACCGAAATAAATGTAATGCCCTGATGATATAATAAAAGCAAAGAATTTCGTACGAATGGACGGATGCCAAATTTGGCGAATCACCACATTTGGCATACGTCCATCAGTACAAAGTTTTGGAAAAAAATGAACTTATTTTCGAGCACCTTAGCTATTAAAATCATAGATGCTGTAAACATCGTTTATCTTAGAAAAGCTGAAGAAATCTTCTGCTCTAACAATTCCAATAACTTTTAGGCAATGTAAACAATTACCTCAATGCCACTGCTGGTTACGTGTAAGTAAGAAAGCATTTTCAGTTGCAAATACTTTGAAGTATTTTCGAAAAAATACGACACAAAAATATTCTTTTATTAAGCGCAGAAAAGATATATATAATAGAAAGAAGCATTTTATTTTTCTAGTAAAGCATATATCCGATGATTGTATTTGTTGTGAAGGATTTCGAACATCATAACAAATAAATAAATAAAAAAGAAAAATTCTAAAATGTTTCAGATTTTAAATTACCTCCAAAGGGGCTTTTTTTTAACATTTTGCGTGTTACCTTTATTTATATCATTGCCTTCGCACTTAAACCATAAAATTCAGTTCTAGAGCAATGTCATAAACTAATTTTAAAATGAGCATATCTTTAGAATTTCCGATACACAGTCCTACGTGCTGGGGATAAACAAATGTTTTGTTGCAATGTTGCCATGGCTAGCCTCGAAATCCTTGAGTTTGTTAATCAGAAATTCTTTAGAGTTATACAAAATATGAAATCGGTAATAAAACAAATTCCAAATTTGGGCTTCCAGATGCCCATATTCGCAGTAGGATTACGTTATTCAAAATTGGATGGCTCTAGGTACCTTTGTTTTATCACAATGCGAGAAACATACATACATTTATGCAGATTCTTCATTATTTAACTTCTTCAAATATAATACAGGGCGATAATATTTGGTGGCACACAATTTTAAAAGTGATACGCCGATTATAGCGTTTCAACGCAAAATCGTAAAAGGAAAAAAAAAAATAGTCCCTTAGGGGACAAAGTCTCTTTGAACTAATAAATACTGGTGTATAAAAATTGATTTTCATAAAACTGATACATAATGCTTTAAGCAAAATTAAACATCAAAAACACTTACATCGAGGATCATTCTTAAGTTTGCAATTTAAAGGAAACAGTGAAAGAATATTTTTCTATCTCGGGTGGGAGAGAGGAAGTTAGCAGTACAAGCAAAATATATGTCATGTCAATATTAAATATGCTAAATTAAGAAAGCTAAAGTCATTAGTTATAAAGATTATCTAATTCAGAAAAAGTTAAAAATCAGGTACATGTAATGTTTAAAATTTGTATAATATATTAAGTATGCAGTTATAGAACTGAGGTTGTATTTCAAAAGCGAACTTCTTAAATTTAAAAGATTTGTACAAATTTGACATCCCTTTCTGACTGCGAGATCTAAATCTGAAAAAATGTAGGTAAATCAATTGAGCTGATTTTGTTACTTTTCTTTTATTATACTAAGAAATTCAAATTAATTTTATTCAGACTAAAAATTAAACAAAAATTAATTATGCTGTCGATAGTAAAAGTCTTTTCACAAAAAAATCCGTAAGACACACATTAAAAACAGAAACCTTCTAGCATCAAGCTTAATCTTGTGTTCTGTCAACTACGCCTCTTAAAATTGTAACCTGTGCTTTCAAAGGTGTGTTCCTAAGCACTTCCGTGATTTGCGTTCTTCTCTTATCTCATACACAATATTTTCCTTCCATTTCCAGTTCTTTAACGAAAAGTTTCGTACTTGATTATCAGAAAGGCTCGTAACATCTCTCTTTATTCTGTTGCGGATAGCATTTCCTGACGATAATAGAAGCCATTAGGCATTGTAGTCGAAATGGGTTTAGTTTGATTTATTTAATTATTGCAAAGCACTCGAGGGCTATCTGCCTAGTGGAAAAATTTACTTGTGCACGTGTTACACACGGCGAAAACCATATAAACACCCAGCCGGCCAATTCACAGGGATTCGAACACCGGGATCGAACTACCAGTGTTCAGCGACTTTACCACTCGGCCGCTGGTGGGCCAGGAGAAAATAAGTTTCGCAATATTTCATTACTAGCATATAATGCACAAATAAATTAAAGGAACACAGGAAAATTAGGGATATTTTTCTTCATACATGGCAAAGAGTTTCCCTTACCGATGAAACCTAGCGGTGCAAATTAGAGGAGGTTCTTATTAGCAGTACATTTTGCCATGAAATAGAATTTTCAGCAATGGAAAGTGAAAAAAAGTATTGCAGCGAAGTAAATCATCAATCAATTAAACCATTCAATTTTCAGAGAATGGTGCAATTATACAAATTTCGACAAAACTTTTGTTAATTTAAAATCATGTCTATAAATTAAGGATAATGCAAAATCAGCAAAGGAAGAATTAGAAGCAAAACAAATTTGACTTATTTGTAAAGCTTATTTATTAAACAAAAGGTAAAGAGCAAAAAAAGATGCTATATGTTTGATATTATTAAAAGAATTAGCAATTTTTTCTCCCTGCAGCAAATTACAAAAAACACCTATTTACAAAAAAAAAAAAAAAAAAAAAAAAAAAAAAAAAAAAACAATATTAGATGGTTGGTATGATTGTTAATACATTTTATGTCTCCCAGACGATGCAATACAGTCCGTACAACGCCTAGGCATGCTGAGTATCAAATTATCGATCGGATCTTGGGGGATATTACACCACTCAAAAAGCAATGCTCTCCGAAGTTCCGGTAGACATGTAGGAGGAGGTTGACGGGCAGCAACTCGTCGGCCAAGCATATCCCACACGTGCTCTACTGGATTCAAGTCCGGTGAGAATGCTGGCCAGGCTATACGGGTGATATCCTCCGATTGAAGGCATTCGCTTACGATGTTTGCACGGTGAGGACGGGCGTTGTCATCTATAAACACAAATTGTGCGCCCATGGCGCCCCGAAACAAACGTGAATGTTGTTCCAGAATGATGTCCCGATAGGTTTGCCTTGTCATGGTTCCAATTTGAACATGCAGGTCAGTTCTGGAACCCAGAATAATTCCACCCCAAACGAGCACTCCTGCACCACCGTAACGGTGTCGTTCAATGATGTTTTCTTGGTGGTAACGGGTACCTGGAGCTCTCCATATGAAAGTCCGGCAAGAATCAGACTGCAAGCTAAACCTGGACTCGTCGGAAAACACAAGCCCACTGTTGTGGTGTCCACAATGCATGCTTTCTACTCCAGGCTAAACGCAGGCGACAGTGAGTTGCAGTAAGTGGAACGCATCTGACAGGTCTACGAGCATATAGATCAATCTGCCCTAAGCGTCTGTACACGGTCTGCCTTGAAATTGCCGTACCAGTTGCTGAAGAGAGCTGACGAGACAGGTCTGAGGCTGTGCTCCGCCTGTTTCTTTTGGCAGTAACTGACAAATACCGGTCCTCATTCGGCGTTGTAACTCTGGGGCAACCTGCGCTGTAACGTCTACTTACATTTACATCATCTTGGAATCGTTGCCAAAGCCTGGAGATGACACTCTGGGCAATTCCAAGTTCGTCTGATACTTCCAGTTGGGTACGCCCACATTCCAGACGGCCGATAACTCTACCACGTAAAAAATCATCAAATGCGTCCTTTGTGTCATAACTATTCGGTTATTGCACTGAAATGCTTATAAAGCGCCTGCGAACAATTTTACTTCTTTGCCTGTATTCCTTATATATCACTCTCTTACACTCCCGTCATTGCGACGTATCATCGGTGTCATCTGGTTATTTCCTGAAATTTGCATATGATTCTTGAAGATGTGTGTAGGATTTTACAGGTCATATATTTATTTTAGAGTTCGATTTCCGCGTGACTCCGAATTATCCTTAATTTATGGATATGAGTGTATTTAGAGCATTGGAATTACAAAAGGAATGAAAGGCTATAAATATTACCTTGTATAGCCGCACTGAGATCAATCGAATTAAAGCTACTGGATGAATTTTCTCGATCCTTTTTCCGCCGAGATTTGGTCCTCTTTTTCTGTGCGCTATCACCCCAAAGATTGGAACCCCCGTATATGCTGGGGATATTCAGCACCGCGATACCTTGAAGGGAAGGACCGTTTGACAGTTCCAGGGACACGTTGTCACACTAAAAGAAACATATTATATCTAAGTACAGTAAGAATTATAAATAAAATAAAATAGTCATATAATAGTTTCACATATTTTTTCTGGAACATAACAAAGTTCATAAGAATCAAATTTCTAGTAAATACAAAATATGCATCGCAAGAAATCTACAAATGAAAATTCAAGATTCAAACAACATTATGAAAGCAACCTCAAAAATTTAAAGTTTAAAACATCTGCATTTCCACTTTTCGGAAAGTAGTCTATAAACTCTAAATTCATAGGCAAGATACCTCATTTCATCCTCCTCCATAAATGTTTTCGTGGTTACAGCCGAAAACATCACGCGGCGAAAACATTACGCGGCGAAAACATTACGCGGCGAAAACGTTATGGTAAAAAACATCGTGGGAGAAAATAAAGCAAAGAAAACATCCCACTTCTAAATCATCGTGGTACGAAATGTTGTCGTCGAAAATAAAGCTGTTCAAAAACTTCGCAGTTTAAAAATATCGTTATTGAAAACATCGTAGTAAAAAATAAAGTATCTACAAATCATCGCATGACGATACAATCGCTGACGTGCGCTTTTCAGGTTTTAAAAGTTGTAAATGCATATTTGCATAAAGATTTGGAAGCTCAAGAAACGTTAACGACACTTTAAGAATAAACGGAAACAAAGGAAGATATAACTTTAACCAAAACAATACCAGATTAACAAATGTGAAAGAAAATAATTTGATAATTAACTAAGCAATTTTTATAGAGGTAACCTCATGCATTTTTTTATCTTCCTTTTTCTAAGAATTTTCAGCTGGTATTTTTCATAAAATTCTTCTTATGAGTAAAACTTTATAAAAAAGTCCAATTTATTAATGACCACTGTTAATTAACCACGCAAATTAAAAATTCTATTAAGTGCTATAAGTTGCATTAATTTTCTACTCATTTTCAACGTCTAAATGCTTAAGCTTCCTTCGTACTTTTTCAGCACAAATTTATTAGTTCATTTAAAAATAAGAAATATAAAAGTAAAAATTTCCCCCTTTCCTTCTTGCGCTCCCAAATCATTATGCGAAAATGGATTTACAGCTTTTAAAACCTGAAAAACGCATGTGTGCGATGTTATCATCACGCGATGATTTGCAGGACTTTATTTTTTACCACCGATATTTCCGACGACGATATTTTTAAACTGCGAAGTTTTTGAACCGCTTTATTTCGACCACGATAATTTGTACCACGACGTTTTAGAACTGCGAAGTTTTCTCTTTGCTTCCTTTTCTTCCACGACGTTTTGTACCGCGACGTTTTCGTCCGCGATGTTTTCGGCGGACACCGTTTTCATCAATGATCTGTTAGTTCTCATCTCGTTTTCAATAATGCGACCAAGCCTCTTCTCCAGCTAAGTTAACATTTCTGCGCAATACTACATGAATTAAAAAAGTTAACACCCATTTTAAAAAGGGTGTTAACAGTTCCATATTTCTCATGTCTACTGGGCCGGTTGACGAAATTCAGCTTGCGTTTTCCATGTCCCGATAACACGACTCAGGAACTATATCAGATTTATATATAGTAATGTTCTAAAATACTATTTTGATAAAAAACGGGCCTTTTTCTGAAATGACATACCGAGTTTTTCCAAACTTTGACTCGAATCGAATTCTGCCAAAGTGCCAAGTTTTGTAAAAAATCGGCCGGGTGGTTTTTTTAAAAAAAGGTCTCAAAATTTGATCTCCTCACTGTCAAGTGAATTTGGCATATATTTATTAACATCTGTTAGTTAAACTAACTTGACCCCTTCTCAGAGAATTCGAAAATTAGGTTTAATTCAAATAAAACTGCACATTTTTTACGACTTATTTTTAAAATTTGTGTTTTTAAATAATTTTTTATGAATTTTTCAAAAAATTTCTGAATTATAACCCATAAAAGGTTTACTACCATCTTAAAGTAGACGTATTTGTAGCCATATCTGCAAAAAATTACCGGCTTTTTACTCAAAAATTTCGCAAGATATACGTGAATTTACACATTGCAGCGTTTTGAAATTTGAAGTATTTGTTATAAGCGATAATAATGCCAAAAAATGTTATGATGCACTTTGTTACAATCTTCAATGAGTTGCAACACTTATTTTGAACTTTAAGTGCTCAACCTTTACTCGAATATTTATGAGGAATTTCTTCATTTTTATTAATAATGCCTGATAAATATTTATTAATAATACACCAAAAGCTACTTTTTAAACTTATAAAGAATATTAATAAAAATTTAAAGATTTGGTTTTCTTTCAGAAGAGTAAATTTTTCATTCGCCATTTTATTCAACTTCAATTTATAACTAAATTTATTTTGCTGATTTCACAATTGCGCGTCCTATACGCATTCAATACTTCTGAGGATGCCAAACAATACGTCAAATGTATATAAATAAAATATGCTGTCGTCTAGTACAGAAATGCTTGAAAACAGCGTAATTTGCTAGAATATAAGATTTTTATTTTCTTCCCTGTGTGTAGCAAAATCAACAAATAAAAATAATTATGAAGATATTTATGTCCAAAGATATTTCGTGCCATTTACCGCATAATAAGTTTTTTTAAACAAACTGTTGTTTACGTTTTATAGGACCGCTAATTATCATAAAAAGACTTTTTTTTTCAAAGTAAAATATATTTTTATGCAAACATAGATTTAGAATAGAAATGTTTTATAAAGTCAAATTGTGCTTTGTTAAGACCTGAATTTTAATCATTAGTAATATAACAAACAGTGAATATATTTACATTTATTATAATATAACAGAAATAATAATAAGACGAAAACATTAATATTTTGCAAGTAAATTGAGATATCGCGAAGTGAATTATTCTTGGCACAAAGTAAAAATGGTTCGCCAAGTTAATTCTAATTAAATTTCACACAAAACTTTACATAACTTTTACTTTGGTTTCTCAGACAATACTAGCGGTCGTACAAACGAAATATGGAAAATGAATATGAGTCGTAGAATTGAAATATGTGAAAATATTTGGCATGTCATTTCAGAAAACATCCGATTTTGTGTCAACAGATGTAAGTTAAACAAAGCTACATATAAATCTACATGTAAATATCTATATCCAAAGTCGCACTTTCGAGACATGAAAAAAAGAAAGTTGAATTTTGTCAATCAGCCGAATAAATACGGAAGATAAAGAACTGTTTCTTACCCCCTTTCACGAGTGTCATATCACTGTTTTCTTCCTAAGATCGCCCATCAGAAATATGGATTTTGTAAGTGTTTTTTTTTCTCCTTTTAAAGAAATTCTCTTCTCACTGAAGGTCTCAAATGCTTCAACTCAAACTTTGCCTCACGTATGTAAACGTTCCACACGATTTATTGCGATTTAACGAAATAACTGTAACCAGAGACAAAAATATATTGCAAGTCCTCAATATGTATTTTAAAACTAAAGAATGCAATATTGCCCGGTGACAGAACATGCGTATTTATCAATAAAAATGTATTCTGCCCATAAAAAGTGAAATGACCTTGTAATAATTTTTGCTGCATTTCATTTAAACTTATTTCCTCGAATTCCTTTTCCTCGAATTTAATGAGAAGTATATTTCTCATTCAATTAATTCACTTCGTGGAAAGGCATACATACATAAAAAGTCAAAACATCTTCATTAAAATTTGAAACTACTGAAAAACATACAAAGCCAAATACAGTTAAAACAACTTAAAAAAACAAAATTTACAACTAATATTGTAGCTTCTGTGCAAAAACAAATAATTCGGCCAGCAGACAAAAGGCATATTTTTTATTGCACAAAACTGAAAGTTTACTTTTGGTTCCACTCGGCAAAAAAACACTGAAGATGCAGAAACTGACTCACTATTCTGCAATATTTCAAATGTAAACAAATATGGGTGTTCCGTTATGCTTAGCCGCATTTAAATACCTTTAAAATTGTTGATAATTCTACAACTATTGCATGCAGATTATCTAAAGGCATAAAAACCTTAACCAGAACATAAGAAAAGCATATTTCAATCATTTTTAAAGCAAAAAATGCACAATTTACCAACATATGAGAATAAAAAGAACTGAGCTCACGGAGCATTATTTTTTAGATTCTCCAAGATTGCATATCCGATAGTAATTTAAACTAAATAGGATTAACTTTAAATTTACTGCGTCATACTATTCAAACAAAATGAGACAGATGGGAAGAGCGGCAGCAAAGCTCTTATAGCAGCAGAAGGAGAAAGCAGTCTGACAAAATATGGAGCGAACATTTATAATAGCAGTTATATAACATGCTAGAATGTTCTTGAAAGTACTGGGGAAAGTTAATTAAAGGTTGTCTGTTCGCGTAGAGCAAATTTATATTTTACATATATATACATGATTGGTGCCAACCTACCCCGTTTGGTGTGGCCGATTATAACCAAAATGGGAGGTGCACAACTACATGTTAAAGCAGTCCTAAATACAAAAATTTCAACGTTTTGAGGCTAGGTGTTTTTACGCTATATGCGATACATACGTACGCACAGACGACACGAAAAAATGCATTCAGAATCCATTTTAAATCCATTTAACGATCCGTTTTGGGAAAAAGAGTTCTTTATTCTGTCCTTATGTACATATGTCACTCAAAAAACATCGTTAAATTGCATTCGGTAGCGGTCAAAATGGATATTTTTCGTTTAAATATTCGAAATTTTTCGCGATTACAATACTTCTTTTACTTCGTACAAGAAAGTAAAAAAAAAAAAAAAAAAAAAAAATGAAAACGGAATTACATTTTTAGAATTCTTTTCGCTCTCGTTAAAATGTGTGTTTCGTTCCATCTGCACAAAACGTGAAAGCGTTTATGGTGTTTCATCCAAACTTTCTGATGTCTGCCAAAGCACACATTACCAAGCATTACGGCCTTTCCAGGAATTCTTGCAGTTTACGCAAAAGGAAATGAACCGACGCCAAATATTCAAGTAACATGACTCTTCGCCCTTTGCAGATTGTCCATTTGGATTACTTTCCACCTTTCTGTGAGGCTTTCTCTTGGGAATGTGACCACAGGCATGTCCTTCTTTTCTGCATTTTTTCTACCGGAAATTTGGATTCGATTTACATCTGCGCAGTATTGAAAAGTTGACGTAATAAACGTGTACCTAAACTCAATGGAGTCCCGGTTACTTGTAAAGGCAAGAAAGCTCATTCATTGCGGTGGAAGCTGATTGAGTGAAGTAGATACTAAGCCCAGTAGTGGTCAATGTCTACTATGAATCAACGCATTAGCTTTATAGATCTCAAGTGTCTGCTGATGGAGATTATTAATTCGTTCATCTGCCTGAAATGGCTCACCAGTGGCGGAGGAGTAAAGTCTCTGAAAGTGGTAGTTCGGTCCAAGGTTTCTAACGTTGCGAACGGGCTGGCTGCATTGGCATTTTGGATGTTTTTCTCATGTGTAACGTGTATACGAGCCAGTTTCTCTTAAAACGTCCTCCGGGAAGACATCCATTCCCTTAGGCAGATAGCCCTAGATGCTTTGCCGTAATCACATAAACCATCTGTCTGACTTTCTAGATCTGTTTGTTGCTCATGACGTAGCAAAGTCCAAGTCCTCATCATCAGTGTTACCTCCCCTTTCTCTGTAGCATAAGGAAGTCTATCTAAACGTTTTTCATGTTCATATATGTATACTTATGTGTGTTCATCCACCACATTTATTTTTAAGGAAGTCCATTTTATGTCTAAAGTTAATTAAATGTTACTTTTTTCATTTATCATGTGGATTCCATGTACATATTCTCCACATTTATATATGCAATGTAAATGCTATATAATTTCATAAGAAAAGTCTTCCATGAAGTTCTTTCAAAAGTAAAAAAAATTCGGATGCTTTAAAATAAGTAGATTTTCACTTTCATTAAAACATTCTGATGAAGTGTATAAATAATTGTTTCCGAATTGTATCTTAATTTATTGCCTCTAATTATTTTTTTAATATGAAACATAATTTTTAAATTATCTAAATTTTGGTCATTATTTTGGATAGGGAATATTGATCACAAGTTGAGCTAAGCATTTTTTAAGTTAAACCCGTGATTTTTTATCCGTAGCATTTTTAATTCATAGAATACCCCATATCGTTAGCGTAAGCTTTCTTACGAACGTCGTCAGTTCTAATATTATACATGATGACATAAAATTGTAGGAGTCTGAAAACTACTTTTGATAATTAAAAAATTATATCCATTTTGAAAACTAACGACATAAAATTGTAGGAATTTGAAAACTACTTTTGATAATTAAAAAATTATATCCATTTTGAAATTCGGTACTTTTTATTTTTTGGTACATACACTCTTTGTAGTTTTATTCTTCATTTATTAGCTTCAAAAAGTTATCTTTCACATTAAACAAAATAACGTTAGATTGAGGTTCAGATGCTTACCATTATGTCAACATCTTCGTGCAGATTTTTACAAGTGGCAAAAAATGTTTCCGACGTAGCAAACTCGAAGTACCACATTTTATTTTTCATCCTGAAATAGAAAACACATTCAACATTTTGTTAATAATAAAACTTCTTCAACGTGCAACAGTAAAAGATTTTCACTCGTAGTTTAAAAAGTACAGAAAAACATTGCGCTTGGAAAAGTAGAAACTAGTCGAGACGTTACTGAAGTTACAAAAGTGTCAGCAAATATCTGAAAACTATAAATGCAAGTAATTTTATGCGACTAATTGTCGATTAATAAATCGAAATTACTATAATAACCAACGACTTACCGGCTGTTGAACTTCTCAGGATGCTTCTCTCTTTCCAAATGAAATTTGATAGCTATCGAGGCATCCTTGGAAAAAATAATGATGTTATTAATCCAGGAAGCAAAAGGATATAATACAAATAATAGTGTCAAGATTAACCGCTACAAATATAACTATACCTAATATATAATGTAAAAACTATAATATAATTAATGTATAATGTAAAAACAAAATATAACTAAAAATAATATATATCCTATTTTCTTATTATAGATTTTAAATTCAAATCCGCCGCCCAACCGGGATAGTGGTTAGCGACGCTGACTGCTCCGTATCAAAGGCTCCGGGCTCGAATCAAGGAGAAGGGATGGATGTTTGTAAGTGTATAGTGTCTGTGCGGCATGGGAGAACTCTAAATATGTCCTCTCGAGAGGTTTGTGGTAGGTAAAGAGGTGTGAGGAGACCCTCGGACCCGTCCCCCGGGTTGTTCTCCATCAAAACTGGGGGCGGAACTGAGCAAAGTCGTATTGTCACCTGTATGGTGCTCAAGGCTCATACCAATGACAGGCGCGATACTTGCCTTCCTTGCCACGATGAATTTCGTGGGTTTGTTCTAATGTTACTGTCAGACAGGTGAGATAAGTCACAACAACAACAATAACACAACAAATTCAAATGATAACGTTTTAAACATAAAACAATTTTCAAAGCTGAAAAACTGTCAAAAGACAAAATTTCTCAAATATGTGCTCAAGATTTCTTATCTTAGTTTCCACGGAAATAAGGTCCGAAAATTAAAAAAATATGAACATAGATAAAAAAACTATATTATTGTTTAAAAAATCTTTTGTCAAAAGGAACTAAAATAGCAATAAAATGCTATATATCCGGTGCTAAAATTTTTTCTTGCCGAAAAAGATTAATAACGGGATTTACGATATAGTATCTGTATCTTCTATACTCTACATATACAGATGTGCTTGTTTTCATAAATTAAAAAAAAAAAATCATGTTAAATAAAACTGCAGTTGGTATATCGATATGGCAGATTTTCATAAAAGTAAGTTAGTTGAAATATTAATTACATAATGAATTTAAAATGCCCTACAATTTCACATAAGCATATTTTACAAGACACAAATTTTTCGCGGAAAATCAGAATACAGGAACTTATTCAATGACATGTCAGAATGCAATGCGCCAAGTACTTCATTATGGAATGTGACTATTCTATTTTGGATTTGAGAGAAAGTAACATTTGTTACTTTCTCTTAAATAGAAATTGAGAGAATTCTCTCAAAATTTCTCCAGAGTACCCAACATATATTCAACCCGGTTCGCTCAGGATATCTAGTTAATCAATTCATACATAAAATGAATTTGTTTCAAATCATTTATTTCTCTTTTTGAGATAGATAGGGACAAACTTTACCTTCTCTTAACATGAATAACTATCATACTGTACTCTTTATAATTACTCGACTTCGCAAGTTTCGAGTAAAATAATCTAAAAACATTCATTTCGATACATTCGTCGTGTATTCTGCACATACTGTACTTTCTACCCTGCAATATTTTTATATATTCATTAATTAAGGTCATGAAACAGGGCAGTTTATTTCATATGAAGTCTTACAATTTCTGTGTAAGAAGAGGGAAACCTTTTTCGTACCCAATTAAATATTTTGTAAAAGCAGACACTGTAATCACGCTACAGATTTGATTTATTTAGCTATGGCAAAGCACTCGAGGCCTATGTACCTAAGGACAGGATGCCTTCGTGGAGAACTTTCTGAAAGAAACTAGCTCATATACACGTTACACATGCGGAAAACCACGAAAACGTCCATGCAGCCAGCCCGTTTGACGACATTTGAACCCCGGATCGAACTACCAATGTTCAGCAAATTTGCCGCTCGCCTGCCCTGATAGGATACAGTTCGAATCGTAGTGTATCGCATAATGCAACTCGGAGGGCTCAACTATTTGAGTACACTCGCGCAAAATATTTTAACATGTGTTTAATATCCCGTTATGAAAAATTTAAAACAACTTATTTGCTTATTGGGCTCGAGAAAAAAATTGCGGTCATAACCTAATCATGAGATTATTTAACATAATTCTTAGAATGTTTAAATCAGGATTGTAAAGTGAAATTAAGTTATATTAAAGTATATATATATCTGCATCAATGCTTCAGTTGTAAAATATCTGCTTAATTATTTGATTTAAAGTCATAAAAAGATTTTTGAATGAGTTAAAAGCGTAGTAATATAACTTTTTAATAATTCTAAAACCGTATTTCACAATTTAGTTTAAATGAATAATTACGTAATGTAAACAGAAGTGGAAATTATTATTTCTTTTGATTCCAATTCTGGATGACCTGTTCGGAGAAGCCAAGAAAGAACAAACTAACGTTTATTTTAAACATGGATATAATTTATGTTTGATAATAATGCACATTTTAAAGAAATCTTTCAAACATTTCTCTGATATCTATAGTTTTATAGGTTCTTGTGTAATATGAATATAAGTCCTCCATGAGGGCATCTCTCCTTTTACGCAGGCATCCCGTCTGTATTTTGCCACATTTAATAAAACAGAATAAATAATAATAATAAGCAGAAAAAAATAATAGTTACCATTTTTCTGAAGCACATTTCTGTTATTACTATTGCGAGGCATTAGTCAAAAATATTTAATAGCTCAATATTGATCTGCTAATAAAGAAGGCCGCATTATACTCTGAGAGACTTAAAATATAAATAAAGCTCTTCAAGAGTTTTCTTTCCCATTTTTTAAGTGATTCATTTAAATAGCTTATGTCAAATTATACTGTTTCTTTTTAAACATTTAATTACTTAAGCACTGTTTAAAAATATCTTTAATTTTTAACATATTTTCTATGAATCTTAATTCTAATAATGAATTAGTGAAAATTTTTATTTAGGAACATATTTCCCTCCCTATATTATATAAAAAATACCAACAAGAACATAATCCTAGAGAAGTAATAAATATTTCGGCAATCGTAGTCGCATTATTCATATTTTATCAGCTTATCTGTCATTGCCAATTACGATACGATCATCATTCATGTATATTCATTCATTTTTATTCTCTTCAAACACAGTCTCGTAACTGTAATCTTTTTCCCTCAGTACATATTGAAATGTTTTTCCGACACACGGCTGGTCTTAACCAAGAGCACTTTCTACAGCAGATACTTAGGAAGTCAAATAAATGAAAAAAGAAAGACAGGTTTCTCAGATAACTTCATTTTTGCGTGATTAAACGAGAATAACGTTCTAGAATATGCGACGTTTACCTGCTATGATGTTTTCTAAAAGTGACACTTTTTGGTCATATCCTTGACAGAGATTTTTTTCCATGAGTTACGATCCTGACGTATCTCTACTCTGTTGCGATAAAATTTTGTTTCTGAGCACAGGAATGAAGCTATACTTTCTTACATGGAGTCTGTTATAAGTATAAGCAATGTATTGTTATGTGAATTTTCAATCATTTAAATAGAATGAATAATAAGTATACAGGGTGGTCATAAAAACTATCCCCGATATATGAAACCCTAAGCGGCTCACCCGCTCAACCAATTGAAATGAAATTTCAGATAAGAAGATATATGTAATGATTTAAAAACAAAGCAGCTCTCACGATTACTGTTACAGAGAAAACATTTCGAAATTTTTGAATGGCAATACGCACTTTTTTCTGACCAAAATGATCAGTTCATGGGAAAACCACAAGCAGCGTTGGAATGATACACGTAATGACGAAAACAGCCGGCGTAAAACGCTTGCAAAAGAAAACACTGTTTCCACTATGGCGAGGGAAAAATAAACTTTTGTTCGAATTACAAGTTTTCAAAGTTCCCACCTTCGCAGACGGTACCGCATTGGAAGCGGGAGATAGTTGACAAGAATAGCGAACGTAACGTCGCCGGAGGAATCTGTCACAAGTTTTCAACGTGTACAACGTTACAAGATACAGTCATTCCCGTAACTTTGCGGTTTTCTGGCCATTGCCATTCCCCAACTGACTCCGATTCTGGGGTTACCGGAAGTCTAAGGTATACATATCAAATGCACCAAGTTTGTCAGAATTGAAAGATGCCATAAAACGAGAAGTTATACAGATTCTTCTTGCGATGTTACTTTCGTCATTGTTGTCAACAATGTCGTCTGCAAAGGTGGGCTTGCTGAAAACTTGTACTTCAAAAAAAAGTGTTTTTCCTTCTCTTCTCGCTTGTGTTGTCACGGGTCCTCTACAACGTTCTTTGCAAATTTTTTTTCGTCATACGGGTAATGTTCCAACGTTACTTACGGTTTTTCAATGCGCTAATCATTTTGCGCAGGTAGAAAAAAGGATGTTGCCATTTGAAAACTTCGAAATTTTTCTACTGTAACCGTCAGCGTAAAAGCTTTATCGTCTTAAAACAGAGTTTTTTAAATTGTGGGTCACCAAAAGTTTTAGCAATTTTGATATTTCTTTAACTTATTATAAAAATTTTACAATTGCTAAATATTTTTACATAATGTATTTGAAAATAAATAAAGATAAGACAATATAGACAAAGAAAAAACGAAAACGTTTCGACGCATTTTTTTATAGTAGAAACGTGCATTTTACTTTAAAAATTAAAGATAATGAATTAAAACTGCAAATAGTATGTTTCAGTACAAGGTGAAGAAACTGATAGTTTCACTCACGCGTGTGTCGGATTTTCGCAATGCTAATGAGGTAATTTTCGCAAATATTATGGAGTCCCCCACCTCAAAAAGCTTAAGAAATCCTGCTTTAAATCATCCCATTCTCGAGCGCATGCCTTCAAAAATAGCAGCATCTGAAATTTCATTTCGATTGTTTGAGTGGATAGATTGCTAGGGATTCATATATCGGAAAAGTTTCTTTATGACCACCGTGTACAAAGAGAAACAAGCACGAACTTTTGAATACCACTTCCTCTCAAAAAGGGGAATTTCGCTTCTATGCAAAGCGGGTCGATTGCGTAAAAAGAGGGTCGGATGTATGTAAGAGCCTGAAGTACGTTAGGAAAGGAAAATCCTTTTAGCGATCGAAAAGGAAATGTAAAAGAAGAGTTCGATCACTTACCACCCCGATGGAGAAATAATTGTTGAAAATGGTGCAGGGTATAGGATCTCCCTTTTCGTCGCTGTTAGAGGTACTGATTTCAATTTTCCACCGATCCATCGGCATTGGCATAGACTTCTCTAACTTCTTAAGAATTTTAGGAAGACTTTCATTTTCGTATCCTGAAAGGGAGAGATTGGTAAACCATACAATCAAAATCTTTCGTGTACTAAATTTTGTAAAATTACGCGGAAAAGATTATAAGCGCTTAACTTCAAAAATACTACTGAAACTAGTAAACTGAAACGCGTTTAAAAAAAATTAAGATGCCTTCCCCATTCTTTCTATGGATATGAATTTAATTCTGGGAAAGAAAAAAGGTACAGTAAATCTTATTCTTACATTTTTAATTGCTGAATTACATACTGCGCTATTCAACAAATAATGTAACTTATCAATAATGCAATTTAACAATAATGCAACTTATTCGATCTATTGATGCAACTTAGCTACAATTTTAAAATATTATACAGGCAACAGAAAAAGAACTATGCCATGCTACGGATTATCGATGAAAAGACTACTTCATTTATTAACTGAAGAAATGCCGCTGAAAAAATGTAAAGTTTTCTACTCTTTTATTGTAAAACCTAATGACTATAATAGGATATGTTGTTGTTGTCTTGTCCATATTTCATGGAACAATGGCTGCCACAACCTACTCCGAAAATAGGTTGGACTTCTATTTTCCGCCCCAATTTTGAGGAAGAGCATCCTGGAGGGAATCAGGGGTCTTCCACCCCTCTCCTCACCCACCAATCCACACGAGAGGACTTTCGGTTCGCCGCATATTTAGAGTGTCGCCGTGCCGCACCGACACTATACATTTACAAACATCCATGTCTTACACGGGATTCGAACCCGGGCCCTTAGGCACCGAAGAAGGCTCCCATAACCAATATACCGTTTTATTTGAGTTCATAACTTTAATCGAGGGAAAACGAAACATTTCTGTTACATTAATTCTACCCTACCTAATAAATCTTTTAATGAGGAGTTGATCTTAGTGACAATCTTTTTTATAATGGAAGATAATGCAGAATTTATCTGCAACTCAGAAAGTATGATTCCTACATAGGATATGATGTTCTTCATTCTATTTAATTTTGTACGCAATTTTATTTAGTAAAAAAATAAAAACGTTTATTGTAAGTACTTAATTCGCAAAAGTATTCTACCGAGACGTACGCGATTATTTTAAATCAAATATTTCTATTATTTTCGTTAGATTAATTGCAATCACTTCGAAATGCAAATAGCTTCATTTTAAACGGATGGTTCTGCAGTTTCGAAGGGCGAATTTTCTTCATAATGCATGGAAAAGTTTCTACGATAACTTGTTACGATGCTTGTACATATGTAAATAATTTTATTGAAGTTAAATGGGAAAATATAGTATTTTTTTGCGTAAAAGAACATGAAATGCTTGAAAGAGACGAAGCTCAGCCGGAAAAGTAAGATTACAGGGGCAAGTCTATTTAACATTGAGTAAATAACTATTTCGATAAATTGGCGAGATATCGCCAAACTAAACATGGTGACTGGCTTTTGCCGACAATTTTGGCGAGAAATCGCCAAGCCTCTTCAAACTTGGCATCCATTTGGCGATATTTTGGTTCAGTCACTGGATAACTCTAATTGGTATCGTAATTGAATAACTGTAATTGATCCTTATATGTAACTGTAACCATATCCGGCCGTCACATTTCGAGAAGTGGAAGATTCTAGAGATTTCTCGGCGGCCGACGGAAAACTATATAAGACCGGACAGAGTATCAATTTCTCAGTTCAGTATTGGAGTACTGAGAGAATTCTATTCGAGCTTCGCTCTTTAGATGCGCTTTGCATTGCGTAGTGTTTAACGTTCTTAATAATTTGAAGTGTAACTACCGATTGTGCTCTGTGATACTGAGAAGAGCTGTACTTTTGTGAAAATTTTCTGAAGTGTAAAGTGTTTCTTTTGTAAAATAAATTTTATAAAAGCTATTATCGGTTTTGCGCGCATTCGTTCTATAGCGATCCCGTACGGAAGCAATAATATCATATGTCTGATAATAAAATACCACTGATAACGCTATTGGTGATACCAAAATTGCCTCATATATAAACAATTCTTTCTCCTCGAGGAAACTTAACTTCTACTGTCATATAGGTATATAACTAGGAGGCTAAAGTATGATGGAACTACATGAAGATACTACATCTGACGATGGCATAACTAAGCAGTGGTTCATACACTATATCACTATGCAGAATTAAATAAATACTGTTTCTCATATTAATAATTCCAGACGCTATTTTGAAAACATGCAAAATTATGCTCATGCAGTAATTGTATTCTGCTAACGATTTTGATCTTTAATCCCATTTGACACCTGATCTTAGAATCACATCATGCAGCTTTTTCCATGAAAGAATTATATTTGCTTGGGATAAGTAGTTATCGTTATTTTTTGCGAAATCAAAGCCAACCGTGTCGATTGCAACATAATGGAGCACAAACCAAAATATAAAATCAGATTTTCTTTTGGCTTAATACTCAGTTACATCACCATGTCCTCTGAGCACAGCTTGGACCTAATGGGGCATACTGTGTCGGAGAACATTTACAGTGGTTTCCGTCGATTCTTCTATCAGTCTGCATGTCAATTTCGCTAATTATAGCCGACGTACAACACGCTTCTTCAATTTAAAATACAAAGCAACCTATATTTCCTCTTTGATGTTAAAAGTCAGTCGAACTCGCCGGCCAAGTAAAATATGAGACATCATGTTCTGCGAAGCAGTGCTGAACACTTTTGGTACGATGCACGGCACTCGTCTTGGTATGATGGTAATGTTTGGTAAAAACGCACTGCATCTTTCACGTATTTAAAACGTATTTTGAAGACTGCATGGTAAATTTCATATTGCACTGTATAATATTTTCCATCCGTAAACGTGCGTAACAATCAGATCTTACATACCTATGTGTTTTATGTTTTCTCTTCTCACGTCATAATAGTACTATCATATGGTTGCGAGACACTGTATGCATTACTATACGTAAATGCTAGGTATAATAAAACAAAAACAAAAAAAAAAAAAAAAAAAAAAAAAAAAAAAAAATCTGAAATGTTTTAGATTTTAAATTACGTCCAAAGGGGCGTTTTTTAACATTTTGTGTTACCTTTCTTTATTAAATATCATCTTCCTCGCACTTAAACCATAAGATCCAGTGCAACAGCAATATCGCAAAATAGTTTTAAAACGAGCATATCTTTAGAATTTTCGATACAGAGACTCACGCGCTGGAGATAAAAATGTTTTTTCTGCACAACGTTGCCATTGCTCGCTTTGAAATCCTTGAGTTTGTTAATCAAAAATTTGTCAAAGTTTTAAAAAATAGGAAATCGATCATAAAACAAATTTCAAATTTCAAATTTGGTCTTCCACATGCTCATATTCGTTGGAGGATTACGTTATTCAAAATTCGATGACTCTATGTACCGTTATTTTATGACAATGTGAGAAATATACATACATTTACGCAGATTTTCATTATTTAATTTCTTCAAATATAATGCAGGACTCTAACATTTTATGGCAACAGTTTGAAAAGTGAACCGACATTTATGAGTCCGACGCAAAATGCCAAAACGAAACCAATAGTCCTTCGGGATTCAAATCCCTTTGGACTAATAAAAAAAATTAAAAAAACGAAAGCCTGTTGTCTCTTAACTATCAACAGGATAAATGATAATTACTTAAAATGCACTGTTCTTTAAAGCCATAATATGCACACTTAGAATAAATAACGTGCGGGGATTTATTTAAGTTACATAACAGTTAATTTTATTTCCAAGCAACTTTCCTATTACTCTTGCTTTCAACCAATGCTTTCTTACCAGAATGTTAATGAGTTAGCGCGCGTGTATTCAAATGAGGTGGAAAGAAGTTATTATTTAAAAGTAGGTTTTGTAAAAGGGATTTAGAGAAAGGAGTTCTGCCTGCGTGAAGGCTACATTGTTATCTTTAATTTACTAGCGATTAGATTTCTGTCGCGCTGAGCACCTCTAGCCATTAAGCTTGTTTACGCCGACGTTTACGAGTCAGAGCCTACTTAATACTAACAATATGCATTGCATACAGCTATCGTATGTTATGAGTATCACTTGCAATTATTTAAACTATGTACGTTATGTGAAATTAAGTTATTCTGAGGCCTACAAAAAAAAAAAAAAAAAAAAAAAAAAGTTTGACACATGCAGTTATGTGTCATAAAATGTACTATCACATTTTATGTAAAGTTATTTTTGCATTATTACATTTTTGAACTCTACGCTAATTTAAAGTACGTCATGGTATTTTAAAATCTCATATGAAAAATTCATAAAATTATTTTTGTTATAATATGATAGATAGAAAAATTATGAAGCAATCCAATATTCAGTAGCACTGTGGACTTGTCAAATAACCTGTCAAATAACGATGTAAAACTAAGATAAAAGTGTTTTGAACCTTTTATGCAAATTTTTTATTATTTTATGTATGTTTTATTTTATGTATGCTTTATTATTTTTGGAAGTTCTGCCGTACTCTCAAACACAACCTGATACATTCCATTAATATTGCAAATCTGAGCATTAAACAGCATATTGTTATTAAAGAGCAAAAATTCAAATGACATTAAATGCTGAAAATATGTTTGGTTCTTACTGTTTCCGACATCTCTCTATTTCCCTGAAAGCTTATTCACGCTTTTATTTCTAACTCATTTAGCCCGGGAATTAACTTTAAGCAATTTTCGAAAACAACGTCAACAAGATACTTACCTACTACAATTTATGCTTATAATCAAATAAGTGTATTTGCATTTATTAGCTACCGTAGCCAATATTTTAACGCCATATTTATGTTGTCATCGCTACCGAATGTATAAAGTGTTTTTAGGAAATTTAGATATGGAGTGCAAGATTTAAACTTCAAGTTATATTTTGGCCACCGAAAGAGAAGACATCTTTGATTTATACTAGACGGGTGAAAATATTCGCATCAGTTTGTAATTTAAGTCTTACATTCGAAGCTGCTATTTTTCGAAAAAAATAGTTTGTTTCCCATTAGATACACTGAGGAAACATGAAAATACATTTTACTCCGTTATTTCAAAGAAGACAACTATTTTTAATATACTTTAAGCTTCGGATTCGCCTGTTCGTATTTAAGTACAAAATTTACGGTTCTAAAAGTTAGTACTTAATTAAATATTCTGAAATAATATGATAAATTGAAAAGTACTTCCTAATTTTATAATCTCAGACATATTTAAATGCCTCTCGAAAAAAAAAAGGGTTAGTAAATTTAATTTTAACTAGCGTCAAAATGCCTGTCACAATGCTTGTTATCTACTATTTCGATACGAAAGCTGTGATATACGATAAATGTCTTGTGAGGATTTAAGTATGTACAGGTTACTCTCGATTATCCGGATTAAGGCCGGAGAGCAGGTCACGGATAATTGAAAAAGCGGTTTATCCAAACTATCCGTTTCCATGATTAATGTATGAAAACTAATAGTTTGGATTTTATTTTTTATAAAACAGACATGCAGAACGAACTGTACGAGATAGTCATTAAAACTAAATCTAAGAGACGAAATGCAGCGGTTTTTACAGCATGTTCGAACTTGCGCATGTTTGTGTCTTACACGCGCTGGCGAACAGCGTTGATCGTGCACGCGCGAATAATCATCAAACTGGATAATCCGCATCCGGATAATCGAGAGTACACCGTACTTCGCAAAAAAGTAACTGCATTTTTAGCTGTAGAATAACAAATGGTGACAATGTTTTGTACAACACTGAGAAATTATCAGTGCATACCTTAAGAAAATCAGATACTTTCAAAACAAAATGCTTAATTTTCTATCAGTCTGACTTTCAGTTTACGAGCTGTTTTTCTCTACAGTGTTATTTCTTGCCGTTTTGCATTCATTTTAAGTACAATGGGTTCCTAAAAAACTATCTGCAATATTTGTAATGCGATACGTTTAATATTATGATTCTCGAATATAAAGGATACAATGCAGAGATTCAAGAAAAAAACATGTTATGCACGAGAGATATATTTTCATGACAGTACTTTCAGTAGTAGAGTACAATTAGATGACGCTTTATGTAATTAATATCAGCTGTTAACGTATTATGTATTAAATATTAGACAACAGAAAAAATGAAGAAATTTACCTGGACCCCAGCCGAGACACCTGGCTAAATCATTGCCCGTACCAAGAGGCAAGATAGCCACTGGGGGAGGATTCGTGAAATTCATCTTATCTGTAAATAAAAATGAAATTTAATTTAGCAGTACAAACATTTACGCGGCGTCATATTTACGAAAACTAAAATGAGTGGAAAATTCCTAGTAGTTTGAGGTATCTACATGAAGAAAGGAAGAAAACTCTAAATAAAAATCAAAGTTTTTGTGTTATCGAAAAAGTGAAAAAACAAACAAACATACGTTCTCTCTTCATTTTGGATTTAATTCTCTACTTAAAATGATATATTACGCAAAATGCTTCACACTAAACTATGAAAATCTACAGTTAAATACACGTAAACTTATTTGGTAGAGTAACTGAATCAATCATTTAGAGATAACCAACTTAGTGATTGAGCCAACTTAGTGGAAGGCGTTATCTTTGTTGTTGCGAAGCTTTGTTTCTCTAGATTGGCAACAAATCCGCTATTTTGATAAGTTTAAAATGTAAACAAACATGTCCGCCATCGCAAAATTCATTAGGCTTAGCTGCACTTAAACAACTTTTAAATTGTTGATAACTGCACAAATATTCCATGCAGATTTACTAAAGGCATAAAAACATTAACCGGAAGATAAGAACAACATAATTCAATCATTTTTAAAGCAAAAAATTCACAATTTACAAAAATATAAGAATAAAGAAACTGAGCTCACTGAGCCGAGTAACAGAGTGGATATATATATATATTTATATACTTTTGGTGCGGCGGATTGCAACCAAAATACGAGGTGCACATCTACATGCTATAGCAGTCCTGTATACAAAATTTCAACGTTCTGAGGCTACTCGTTTTTGAGTGTTCGGAGATACGTTCTGTCCTTGCGGATGTCACGCAAAAACATCATTAAATTGCATTGGATAGCGGTCAAAATCGATATTTTCTTTGAAATATGATACCCGAAATTTTTCGCGTTTACAATACTTCCTTTTTACTTCGCACAAGGAAGTAAAAATACGAGTAATATTTGCTAAAGGACGCACAACTTTAAAATGGGTCTTAAACATGTGATACTTATCTCGAAATTCTCTGTTCCCTGTGGTGTGTTCCACCCAAGGTTCTTGGTAAATGGCACAGCGAAAATGTCGTAGGCCATTCTCCAATGAATAACAAAACCTGCAAGTTTCAGGCTAATGCGTCAAGAATGTAATCGACTAATCCAGAAAAACAGCATATTAAACTAAAGATAATATGTGAAATCCGATGTGGAGAAATCGGAGCGCTGAAGAAGAGAGAGCCGCTGTCTATTTCTTGGTTACTTTTAGAAGCAATATTCCTGATTTATCACGGAATTCAGTAGTTCGCTGAAACATCGTGATCCGGAATGAGCACAAAGTGACAATTTAGGGACAAAATGCCACACTTAGACACCACCAAAGAAGCGGATATGTTCTGAGTTTTGCCAAAAAATGTGTTCAGCAAAAAATCGTTACAGCGTCAAACTCATAATATTTATTCCTATTATTTTATGGAATTCGCTTAACAAAATTTAAGATCCCTTTTTCTATTTATTGCATACATTGGTGCTCTAATTCTGGCGAGACTTCTGAAAGCTTGGGTGCAATTAAGAGTTCGATTGCGTATAATCAATTTCTAATTCAGAATATTGAGAAAGAAGAGACTGATGACGAATATAAAGTGAGAACACAAACAAAATACATACCTATTGTATCTAGCACCCAACCGACGGTCCCATCGCCACCGCAACACAAGACCCTGAAATTTGGTACGTCTTTGTACATCTGTAACCTGAAGAGAGAACAACGGTTTGCCATTTCTGACAAGAAACACACATCAAGTAATACTTATGGAGACAAAACGTATTTTTATTGTTACAGTTAACAAAAAGATATGACGATCAAAAGTGGTGACCTTGACATTTCCAAAATTTTCATGCAGTTAAAAATTTAGTAAATTATTCGCATTTTATCACATATATTAAAATGCGTTACAATGGGAATATTTTGAAAAAGTATCAGTAAGCGTCATCAGTAGCATTTTCGTTAAATATTAATAAATTGTGAAAGTTTATCTTTTTCACGGTGCTATATTTAAGATATATTATTTAAGGATTATATAAAAGTCATAGTTTTGTTTGGCGTGATATAGACAGCATAAAAATCAGTAAAACTGATTGATAAAATGAAAAATTTTATATCAGCACAATGGTTTCATGGTACAAATACGCTAATAATATTTGCTGCTAATGAACAGTATCAAGCTATCATTAACCTGTTCAGTGCCGAGTTTTAACTTGGTAAGCCAGAGTTAACTCGGGAGCGGCACTGAATGACTTAAGATTTTCATACCATTTTGAGAGGACTTACACTGATAAAAAATGTAATAGCTATAGTTGAAAGATAAATAAAAGATACGTACGGTCAACGTCACTGTTGCATTGGAATATGCAGTAACCTCCTATTTTTCTTAAATGTTATTTTCTTTGCAGAGTGAAAACAACAATTCTTTATTTTAAACATTAATTACGAAACTATTGTTCAATTCAACTTTTAAAAATTTTATCAGTTTAATGGTTATTACTCCTGGTCCAGTCAGAAGTGTTTAAAACAAATTTTAGTGTATTAACAATAGCATTTTATAAAAAAATCTGATGTGTACACCATATGACTTCCGTGCACGGAATATTAAATAATACGCATTTATTCTTACATTTCATTTAAACTTATTGGATTGAATTAAATCTACATCGTCGATAGCGCATAAACCAGAATACAATAAATGCACTTTTTAAAATTCACTATATTTGTTTACCACAGAGACACTCTGGCGCTAGGTTCACTTAACAGCGTTACATTTCGTCCATATTATAACTCAGAATGCATATAAATTTATATCATTTGAAGAATTATTTAATCGTTGTCACATGTTCTATTCAAATACTATAATAAATCTAAAACGATGTATAAAAGAAATTAAGCAAACGAAACAAAAAAAGAAACAGTTTTTCACAGACGATTTAGTATTTCTGATTAAATTAATTCAGTTCTCACTTCCCGACAAGGCTAAAATGCATAAAAACTCAAAATATATATATTAAAAATTACGAAGTAAATCTGAAACACTTATTTAATAAATTCTATTTAACCTCGAATAAATTCTAGAATGGATTAAACATGATTTAATTGGCAATAATAAAGGAAGGCGTTATCTTTGTTGTTGCGAAGCTTTGTTTCTCTAGATTGGCAACAAATCCACTATTTTGATAAGTTTAAAATGTAAACAAACATGTCCGCCATCGCAAAATTCATTAGGCTTAGCTGCACTTAAACAACTTTTAAATTGTTGATAACTGCTCAAATATTGCATGCAGATTTACTAAAGGCATAAAAACATTAACCGGAAGATAAGAACAACATAATTCAATCATTTTTAAAGCAAAAAATTCACAATTTACAAAAATATAAGAATAAAGAAATTGAGCTCACTGAGCCGAGTAACAGAGTGGATATATATATATATTTATATACTTTTGGTGCGGCGGATTGCAACCAAAATACGAGGTGCACATCTACATGCTATAGCAGTCCTGTATACAAAATTTCAACGTTCTGAGGCTACTCGTTTTTGAGTTATCGGAGATACGTTCTGTCCTTGCGGATGTCACGCAAAAACATCATTAAATTGCATTGGATAGCGGTCAAAATCGATATTTTCTTTGAAATATAATAACCGAAATTTTTCGCGTTTACAATACTTCCTTTTTACTTCGCACAAGGAAGTAAAAATAATATTTGCTAAAGGACGCACAACTTTAAAATGGGTCTTAAACATGTGATACTTATCTCGAAATTCTCTGTTTTAAACTGTCACATCTTAATCGTAATTTATACAGGTGTTTATAACATACATAGGTTAATAATATTTCTAAATCTAAAATTTTTGAAGAAATTTAAAGCAAAATTTTATGCTATTCCGATAGAGAAGACGGATTAAATGAAACGTACTTCGAAATAATCTCTAGTAAAGTAAACGAAACCCTCAAAATTAATTTAAAAAAAAAAAAAAAAAAAAAAAAAAAAAAAAAAAAAGAGAGAGAGAGAGATAGAGAAGGGAAAATAAATTGTTGCTTTCTGATGTGACAGAACTGCCTCTTGAGTATTGTTTAATGCTTATTAAAACAATGGACAACATTAAAATTTCAAATAAACAGAACTGTATAATGTTTTTTTAAAGCAATAATTTTTAAACATATGTGTCTGTTTCAAATGCAAAATACCTATATAATTAGCAAAGCTTTATTTTTTGTCGTGCGTATCAGATTCACTCAAATGCATTCTGGATATAATGGTACGATGTTTTTACAGTCCATTGACAATCACTAAATCATAATTTAACTGTATAATGAAAAATGCCATACTATGTGAAGATTTTTATCTCAAAGCTTGTAAGGATTTGTTTATTTTTAACTAACCAGCTATTTTTTGTTCAATAACTTTACTCTCTTTCTCGCTTTCCTGCCAGAATGCAAATTTTAGTTCGCAAATATTTTGTTGAATCAGAACGTGTTCTGTTTGCTGAAGGCCACTTTACTAATTGAATCTCTTAGATAGGAGTCTATCTGCAGCGTTGCTTATTCTCGCCGTTAGACTTGTCCTGCCGCTAGTACGTTTGAGCCAACTTAGGCATTATTTATTCTGTGTAGAATTTGTCTACTTACGGCTTTAATTTTAAGTTACGCCATAAATTCTGGCTGGTTTATAAGCACAAGAAGTGCATTCTGCTGAATTATTCCGAGTTTAATAAAACAAGTCTTTTACACCTTTCTTACGTTAGCTGTCTGTATGCTGGACGTAGCGATAAGTCGTCTACATTTAGAGTGAGTCCCAAATTAGTTTATGCTTGAAAGAAGGTGTGACTCTGTAAGCTTTTAAAAGAAGAAGAGGTTTCCAGAATCAATAACATAACTAACAACGTAAACGAATATAAATTTTCAGAGTAAGTTTAAAAGATATAGCATCTTTAATAAACCTATCTGAAATTCGATATTAACGCAATTTGATGTCTGAATGCAAAAACAGAGAAAGCTTCGTCCACGACACTGTGCATGGAGACTTAAAAAAATCACTCATAAACATGCTTCCTTGACATATCTTAATTACAAAACCTATAGAGATTACATGCTTTGAATGACATAACGCTTAAAACATTAAAAAAATTTGTTATAATTACCCAGCCATGGGTCCACCTTTTGCTAAGTTGTACACTTGTCTAGGATTAAGTAAATATTGGAACTTTCTCAATATCCTGAAACGAACATTGAAAAATCAGTTATTAGTAATATTCATGTTGAAATCTGGCACGAGAAAGGTTTTTAAAAGTTACTTCAGACTGAAATTTCTGTTCTTGCGTACGACATGAAAAAACAAATATTCGATGTTATTATAGACGTCCATTTCGGCATTAGTTAGGTATTGCAAAGAATTAAAGGCAACTATTTTTATGTGTTCTGTGGTACAATATGATTAACAAGAAACCATTGCATAATGTTTCCAGTATATTTATGCAAATTGGCGCAACTGTGCGCAAAGAGAAAAAATATCCCGATATAAAGGTACCCTCACTCTTATGACGATCAGTTTTTAAGTGACGAAAGCATCCTTCATAAAGGTACTAGTAAGTTTATGCTTTATGTAGGAAAGAAATTAATCACTGTTGTTAAAAAATTTGGTTTATAATGCTTTCTTATTAAGTTCATAGATAAGCGCAAACGCGGACGATGAATATTTACGTATTCAATCTAACAAATCAAATAGAGGACAATATTAATAAGTACAATAATTAGTAAAGTTTTATGAAGTAAAAGTTTAATTCTCATCTCAGACATAGACACATTTACGATACTGATTCCGAACAGGTTTATAAGGGTATGTATATATTTTGTTAATAATAATCTGAGTTATGATCAATCGACATAATGAATACCCTTCTCCCCTTAAATATTTAATGGCAATACTACTTCATACGATGATTTAAAGGTATATATAATTAATTAATAATAATAATAATTCATAATTTAAAGATATATATATCTTTACTTAAAGTCTTATTCTTCTTCCGTATATAAGCTAATTATTAGGATATAACACTGAATGCAGATTTGTCTTAAGTGATGATAATTAAATCAAGGAAACTAAAGAAGGAATCTCAGATTGTTAGGATATAAAACTCTAACTACTTATATTACGGAGCTTTAATAAATAATATACATTTTATAATGCTATATTATTATGTTATGACAAAGTTTTCGGGAAATGTTACACAATTATTCAATGCGATGTTTTAGATTCACGTTTTTTAAAGGAGTTTCCAAGGAAATAACGATTAAAAAAAAAAAAAAAAAAAAAAAAAAAAAAAAAAAAAAAAAAAAAAAAACAGTTTTTTCCCCTTCCCGCTATTTGCGAATTACATTCCATATATGAATATGATATTTGCCATTAATCTTTGAAGAGATGAACAAAGGTTCATTAAATAAATTTTCGAGTTTGTAAAAGTGTTTTTAATTCAACAGCTGCACTGACTTGGCTGAATTTCCTGTCAGTGTTCACATCATTACGTATGTTCCTAGTATTTAAGATCAAGGTTTGTTTTTTTCGATTACAGAAAAAGAGGGCTACCTGCCCAAAGCAGGATTTCTTAAACTGTGTGTCGCGATCCCCTTGGGGGTCACGGGACCAGCAGCAGGGGGTCGCCAAAGTTTTTAGCAGTTTTGATATTTCTTATTATAATAATTTTACAATTACCAAACATTTTTACACAATGTATCTGAAAATAGATAAAGATAAGACAATACAGACAAAGAAAAAAATCGACGCCTTCTTTTAATAATACAAAAGTTCATTTTACTACTTGCTTGGCACTTGAAGCTGTCATTTCGTCTGTTACTCATTTAAAATTTTCACAATATTCAATGTCTTCAAATTAGAAATTAAAGTGAATGACCTAAAACTGAAATAGTATATTACAGTACAAGTGAAAAAATTGACAGTTTCACTCACGCGTGTGTCGGACTTGCGCAATACTTATGGAGGCCCACAATTTTTTTTGTGAATATTATGGGCTCCTGGGGGTCGCGAAAAAATCTCAGTGATAAAAGGGGTTCGCGACTGAAAAAAGTTTAAGAAACCCTGGCCTAAAGAAAGGAATGTCTTTATGGAGAACTTTCTTGGGAAACGGGCGCTCGTATTCAAGCTGATCATGGGGAAACGCTCATGCAGAAAGCCCATTTGAACCCTCGTCGAACTTGGTATTCAGCGACGTTTTTTTCCTTTCGGCCGCTGGTGAGTCTAAAGATGAAGAAACCACAACACAAGGTAGATGAGATATAAACTATTTCGAAAAAGGCACTTGGCGGCAGTCTTATGCGGAACGCATGGCTTCATAAAAGACGTAAGCTTCGTTTAAGTTATAAACGTAAGAGTTTCTGATAATACCCAAGTAGACCACTCGCTCATGTACTGAGAAACACATTTTTTGCTGAAATAAATTCGCTTACTGCTTAGATAAATAGTTTAGCGTTAAATAGCTTAACGCTAAGAAAGAATGTGCTCTTAAATTCGCTTAACGCTTGGAAATAAAGTGCTCTTAAACAGCTTAACGCTTAGATAAATAGCTAATGTTTAATAGTTTAACAGTTAAAAAGTATCCTTAAATTCGCTTAGAAAGAGAGTGGTTTTTTATAGCTTAAAATTTACGTAACTAGCTTAACGCTTAGAAAGAAAGTGTTCTTAAATAGCTGCTAAAGTGATTGTAAAATTTGTTTTTAACAGCTATATTAAAAATCTCTTTAATATCTCTTGGAAAGAAAGTATTTTTCTATAGGAAGTGAAATTTTCGATAAACTTAAGCTTAATTCATACTATTTTCCCGTACATATTTTAACAGCTGTTCAGTTAAACATTACCAATAAAAAGGCCATGCTTCGATGACATTGAATAAACTTTACATATGCATTACATTATAATACATATTTACATATGTATTATGTGTTTGTATGAAAGAAAAAAGCTGTGCCTTTGTTTAGATAAATTAGTAAGTTCTCTTTTTGGGTTCATCAGTTATATTTTGTGCTTAACGGTTGCACATTTGCATCCATGCTTAGTTAGTGACTACACACTACGTAAGTAACCATTGAATAAGCAAAAAAGAAATACCTCAAGCCCTGCCTTCCCCCGCTCTTCGGGTTGATGAGGACTAGGAGCGGGTGCGTTCCGGGAAGTGATGTGATCTGGAATGACATGGCAGAACCCTGAAAGGAGAGAAGTCCACATTGGAAAAGATCATTTCATAATATGAAAATGATATCATTTAATCATACTTACATCTAGTAGAAAGCATATATTTGAACAAGGTTTCAACTGAAGATTAATAAAATATGTCTTAGAAACTACATTTAGAAGATATTTATGATCTGAATAGCTTGCTTTCAGTTATGAATCGCGCTTCAGTTATCAGGATAATGCTACGGTCGAGGAGTTCTCCAGCTTATTTGTTCATTATTTGATTCCAAGGCCTAATACTACATCATTTGATGAGGAGATTGAAACCATCTAATTAAACACTCAGATATAATTGATTCTTAGAAATCAGAGTTCTGAATATGCATTTATTAGTTTATCGAAATACATATCTGTTATTTTAACCATCACTATACATAATTATCCAAAATTAAAAAAAGGAATACGATAAGAATTCAATTCCTTATTCTTTTGTCGTTAAAATTATCTATAGCACATTTACCGGCAAATTTTCAATCTAGACAGGCAACAGATATTAGAGAAAAATATTCGATAGTTGCGCAGTCCCAGTTGTCTCCTATAACGCTGCTGTAGCCTAATATTGAAACACTGGCCTCTTCTGCCAGATATTTGCATAGATCATAAAGTCACCGTAATCCAAACGGAATTATACGCAGAGAATTATTTATAGAGTTAATGGAATGAATGCCTTCAGCCTCAGGGATTGCAACATGATGATAGGGAACATAAACGAAAGTTATTAATCGCAAAGTGAAAACTATCCTCTGGTCATATGAATCCATAATTACTGATTTTTTATTACTTTTATTATTTCATTTTTGGCTCACATCTTTCTGTGAAATGAGTATTGTATACTCACAGCAGAAAAACTGAAGGAATTTGTTTTTATACTTTTAGATTTATACATCGAGAAATAAAAAAAAGTAATGAAGCTCTTCTTACAGGTCAAGAATGAATAAAGATGGTTAAAATCTTTGGGTTGTAAGAAATTGTTCTAGCCACGTTTTTCAACCAAGCTGCGTTAAAAAAACTCTCTTCTCGACTCTATAGACGAATGTCCTGAACACATATGTTTTGAATTCCTATTCTTTTAAGGCTCTTGAGACATCTCGCTTTTCAGCTAAAAACAAAGTTTTCAAATATTCGCGACTAAGCAAGTATTGGTTTATTGTATCCAAGCATCTTCCGGTGACTGGATGTCTTTACGAACATATGCAAAAAGTTTTTGAATAAAACGCGAAAGAAATTTCAGTATGAAACGAAATCTACGGATTACACGGCTCATAAAATGCGCAATACACACGAAAAAATAACGAAATAAAATTACCGACAGTACAATCAAAACTAGCGCAATACAATGAGAAGCTACTTAGGATACGCTTAAGCACGCGGAAGAAAAGAAAACTAAAAATTTTAAAACTGCGATTTTTTGACGCATCAGGATATAAATGAATGCTTCGACTATAAGATAAAAGTATGGTAAATTTTGGAAACATTTGGATCTCGACTGATCTTTACAGAAACAAAAGAAGAAATACTTGTATATAATTGAATGAGAATTTTTTGTATTATTTTAGAATAATTTATTGAAAAGAAAAGTAAATACTATGTGCATTATGACCAAATGTTAGCTTATTATTATGAACACTATTAACTTAAATAGAAGCAACAGATTAAATGTTATAGCTTAAATGCAGGCATGGTAATTTCTGATCAGTTTAAATGCTTATCAGTTAAATGATCAGTTAAATTAATGATCAGTTTAATGATCAGTTAAATGCAATACAGCTTAGCTGAAATATCCTTTGCATTACGTTAAGCAATTAAAGTTTTCTAAAATACCTCTGCAAGACAAAAAAAAAAAAAAAAAAAAAAAAAAAAGATAAAAAAATTAATTTTTAGTCTCTTAAGTTCAGGCCCAAGTGTCGACTTTCATTGTACACTCCAAGACGGAGTTTTGTTAAATCTTATTGAAATAATAAAGGGTTAGTTACCCTTCCATCTTGCTGTTTCTTGTCACACGAACTTAAGCGATTATTCGTTAACTAATTCTTAAGATTCGTCACTTTCTACAGTAACTGAGAATTACACTAGTGAAAATCTTACATATGTACTCAAACCATAAAATTCAATTCAACAGCAATATCGCAAAATAATTTTAAAATGAGCTTATCTTTAGAATTTCCGATACAGTCTCGCACGCTGGAGATAAAAATGTTTTTTTTTTTTTTTTTTTTTTTTTTTTTCGTACAGTGTTGCCATAGCTTGCTTTGAAATCGTTGAAATTCTTAACCAAAAATTCGTGAAAGTTTTACAAGTTTATGAAATAGATAATAAAACGAATTCGAAATTCGGGCTTCCAGATGCTCATATTCTAGTGGAAGACAACTTATTGAAAATTTGATGTCTCTAGGTAGCATTGTTTTTTCGCAGTGCGAGAAACATACGTACATTCATGCAGATTATTCATTATTTAATTTTTTCAAATATAATGCAGTACTCTAATACTTGGTGGTAACAATTTCAAAAGTGAACCGACATTTATATTGAAATAATGGAAAATGCCAAAACGAAATTTAGCCCTTTTGTACAAATTGCCTCTTTCGGCTAATAAAAACGCAAAAAACTTCAAAATTCTGTAGCATGGTTAGACAGAAAGTAGGGAGAATATAATACAGTGAAAAAACTACGGAAATTAATTCATAGAAAGTGATGTGATTTGTATTTATGTAAAATGTGCGTTGTTGTTCTGTTGCTTGTTTTGGAAATCAACAAAATAAGAATAAGGACTCATTGAACGTTAAGAATTATAGTTTTAAAGAATTAATTTACAATTCTGCTTACGAATTTCGTTTATTTCATTGCAACTAACTAGAGAGTATAAAGTGCACTGGCTCTTGTCTAGATGCAACTATATACGAAATTTCGTAGCCCTGGGTCTATTAGCTTACGCGCAGCACGAACGAAACAGACGCACAGATTCTTTCTTTTGATATATGTAGAGATAACAGAAAATAATTTAGCAAACGAATTTAAGCTACAGTAAGACTACAGTAGTATCGTTTTTAACAGCACTTTGGAGTTTCATGCAAAATATAACGTATTCTCGCTGGTTATACGTTCAGTGAATCATATGATATGTGCATTATCTCTTTAAAATTCAACAAATACACGTCAGACGGACTAAAGATTCACCTTTTACGGGAAAATGAGTTAAAACCAACTGGAGTTTCACTATTTAGCTGTTTCTACCATTTCGATAAAAGACGGCATTTGCAATAATTGACAAGCAATACATGACAAGCTTTTAATAGTTCTCGAAAATATTGAATTTAAATTCAATACATTGGAATTGTCAATGTGACTTCACAGAAAAGAAAAGAAAGTTATCTGACAACTTTCGTGGAGCCATTTATTTGACTACTTTAGGGTTAACGTGGTAGTAGGGCAGCTGATTATCACAACCTTGGAATCATATTCAATTCTAGGAGAAAGCAAGGATGGATGCTTGTAAGCATGGATGGATGTATTTTTTTTTGTGTCTTTATGCGCATGGAAACACTTAAAATACTGGCAAAACAATTTTTTTAGAGGCTTTTTGGTATGGAAACAGAAATGGGAGATCCTCAGATACTTCCGGGAGTTCTGGTTCGGACTTCAGAGATTCGGGAAGTTCCGGTTCGGACTTGAGATGGAGTCGGTATATTTCTTACTGTTACCTATAATGTGTAAAAGACCTAAGCCAACGATAGACATTACCCCTTAGCCACGATAAGATTTGTGGACTTGATTTGATGTTACTGTCAAACAAGTGAGAGGAGACAGACTACTCTGATATATCTTCTTGATTCAGTGTTAATTATAAAGAACAATTTTTGTTTCGGAAAATTTATTAAAAATTGCATACACAAGACAAGCACAGTTAAGACAGTTAGACAGACATTGAAGACAAGCACAGTTAAGCAACAAGGAAAGTCTCCATCTAGGACAAAAGCATGAAACGAATAAAAGCTTCCATGGAATTCTATTATTATATCGAATTTTATTATCTTCTTTGTATAGAATACAACTAAACAGTAAACCATCTTTTTCAGAGAAACGGTTGACAAGAAAATTTATTTTATTATGAAACGAATAAGCCGTCTGCCGACACAGATAAAATTGTCAAACAAGGGTAATATAATTGTTTTTATTCTTCGAAAGATTAGTTATATTTATTTCAGCACACATCCTAGAAAACTGGTTGAAAGGCTACAGGATTTCAAAATTTAATAAGATGTTTTAATTTAAAATTCTTCTTCCATTTGTAGAGTAAACAATTTACAATGAAAAAACATTTGATAAGTTGAAAACAGCTCGATGATATGAAAAATACAGATGTTTGAAAATGTTCCCATAGGTGTTCAGTATATTTTATAACGCATTTTCAAACTTTTAACTCATCTTAGAATGATAATTTTCCATTTTACAGCAAAGCAAATGTCACAGCAGGAAGGATTTTTTATTAAAATAAAATTCCTCCGATATCGCCGGAAATAGGCGCCAAGCAATTAACTCTCTCGTATAATTATCGAGCACGGTATTCGAAAATCCAATAATCCCCTTGTCATGCAAGTCCACTCTAGCAATCCTCCGGATTTAATAAGGAAAAGTAACAAAGATTCGAGAAGAAAATTAAGAAAAACGCTGTCAGCTACACAGCCTCAAGGTTGGAAAATTAATTAAATCGCCAGTAAACGCTTTTAAATTCTCTCGAGTACTACTGGAAATAAATGTTCTGCACTTGGAAATTTCTATTTTGACAGCCTTTTTCAGTATAGAAAAAGCTATAACATGGCCTGACACGCTATCAGTATATAATTTCAGTAATTTACATTGCATCTAAATGAACCTGTAAGAACTTATGCTTAAAATAAAAGTTGAAAGATTCGTATATTGACAAAAACATGGCCATATGTTACAAAAAGCTTCAGAATGAGAAGGAAAATAACAAAACTAATGTATGAGACGAAATCATATTTTTAACAGAGGATATTAGAATAAATTACTTTCATCTAACTTCTTTTCCTCGACGAAATTAAACAATTAGGAGAGTTTGTTAAAATGAAAGGAAAATTTTCTTAGTAAAAAAGAAAATGCAAGGAAGATCTCAGCAAATATAATTCCGATTTTTCTTTAGTAACGCAATTAAATAGTCTGTCTAAGTTAAAATATGTAATATAGAACAATTTGAACTTAACGTCTTCATATAAGTGACACTATTAATGTAGTACGATTAAATTTATTCTTAATTATATTTACTGTTTCATGTTCTAATACATTCATTTACTTTCTAATGTACACGTTGCACAAAAAATAATGGAACAGTTTTCTGTATCTCCTGTTCTACTGGACTCATTGTAGAAGTTTAACTTTTATTTTCCATGTCTCGAAAGCGCGACTTAGGATATATATTAGATATATATAACATAGATAGTTCTAATATAGATATTTTGACGCAGAATCAGATTTTTTCTGAAATAACATACCAAGTGTTTTCCATATTTCAATTCTACTATATTTTACAAAAATTGGTACTTTGGCATACATACAAATTATGCCAAAGTACCAATTTTTGTAAAAGTCGTATGAGTAACTTAATTAATTGAATTTGGTATATATTTATTAATATCGCTTTTTTATTAAACTTTTGATTCTACCTTTGACATTTCGAAATTTAGGTTTATTCCAAATAAAATTCGCCCCTTTTTTATGATTTATTTTCAAAATTTGTATTTTAAAATAATTTTTATAAACTTTTCGAAAAAAAAAATTGTATTATAACCTATAAATGTTTTAACATCCTCTTAAAGTAGATACATTTCTAAGCATACCTGCAAAAATTAAAGTTTTTTATTCAAAATTTCCTAAGATAAAAGTGAATTCACATATTGGCGTGTTTTGAAATTTGGCATATTTGTTATAAGCGATAATAACGCCAAATGTGGTTTACGCACTTTGTTAAAATTATTTGAAAGTATGAATGATGATCTTTTGTCCGCTAGTGTACAACGAAAGGAAAATAAGTTGCTATAAATTAAGATGCTAGCCAAGTAAATTATTCTTGTCGCAAACTGAAAAAAATGCGCAAAGATAAATTTTTGTAATTTCTCACCAAAAATTACAAAATTTAATATCTATAATTTGAGTCTTAGAAACGAAATATGAAAAAACATTATATGTTATTTCAGAAAAAGTTCGATTTTGTGTCAAAATACCCATGTTAGAACAATGCCATATATAAATCTAATATACAATATATCGTAAGTCGCTCTTTCGAGAAATAGAACCGCAAGTTAAATTTCGACAATCGGTCCAGTAGAACGGGGATACATAGAACTGCGTCCTCTTTTTTTTTTTTTGAAAGGTGTACCTATTGTAACTACGTCTATAGAAGTATCCTTTATAAATTGTATTATATGTTTTAAATGAATATAAAACAACAGCAATGAAAAAGTGTTTAATTTTCAGAACATGATGTGCTAAATATATTTTTAGATACGATGTACGCTCATCAACAGATATCGACAACTAAATTCAATCTAACATAACACAATCAATATAATATTCAATACATCAGTCTTAACATAATCAACATCATCACCAGAGATGCCCCGTGACTCCTCTCGATAATATGTGTCAAAATTAAAAAACACGCTTGTTTAATAGCTATTCAAATTTGCGTATTCAAACAAAAAGATGCAGAAAAAAATCATTTGAAAATTTTTAAATCTTACAAATGAAACATTCTTGCTCACCGAAATTAAAACACCCCGAAAGAGGCGTTGCATTGGCTGAAGGTTTGCAAGAGAGAGATCTTATCTCAAATTGACGCAAAACGAGATTCTAATCTGAGAGCAAACGACCAATGCAATGCATTCGAAACATTGTCAAAAACGTTAATTAACATACACATGAACAATATTCATGACTGTATTCGATTATTTAATCTGTACGAAGCAGCAGCCAAAGGTCCATCCTAATTTTGCCCAGGACCACACACTATGAACCGTCGCGTTGATATATGTGTCATCTGACAGTAATCAGCTTGATTGAAAACCATCAGAGGATGAATTCCAAGGGTCTTCCACCCACTATTACCCCATCTCAACTGCTAAATAGGATTTTTGGATCAACAGATTTTAAATGTTCCCTTTCTGCAAAAACGCTACAATTAGAAAATTTATGTCTTTCTAAGGATTCGAGATCAGCCGCAATAGAGTGAGCAATCAGTCATTGCTATTTATTGCTTCGTTTGCAACAATCTTGAAGATGCAATAAAAGAAGTTTCCAAGAATATGAATTGACTGCTGGTATGTAAATATTCAAATATGCTTCATCGTGGATGCATTATTGTACGCAGAGTAATAATGCGTAGAAAAAGTTTCTAAACTTAGCTCTGAGGGATAATAAAACCTGATATAAAATGGTATACATCTAGACTACAAAGAAACAATGAAGTACGCAGTAATATCCAGAAAAATAACTAATGGAGATGCAAGCATATCAGAAGGTGTCTCCAAGCACTGTTTGATATAGATTACAGAACGACGGCTCGCAACTCGTCGAAAATTGTTACAAAATGCATCATAATATGGAAGTATGGAAGTGGTGTTAACAATTCAGTGCAGAATGGAAACAAATTGCGCTGGCCATTAAAAATGCAACATCATGATGAAAGAGCATTAAATTAGCTTTTAAATTAGCGCAGACCTCTCTAGAATGAGTAGATATCGGTAGAACACGCAAATGATAGAATTTGCAGAGTATAATGAGCACTGGTAATGTAATTTAGAAGTACTAAAGAAGGGCAGAACAGTACGAAATATGCAGTATTTTTTCCCTGTCTCTTTGCATAGTAAGCTTAATTATGCCTCGTCGGAAAAAGTAGCAATCGTTCAAGGAAGATTCTGAATTTGACAGAGTAAGAACTGGAGCTTGTGGAGACTGCGGACTATCCTTTCTGATTCGCATTGAATAAAATCAAGCCATAGTGATGAGGATATGGAATCATAGTTGCAAGGCAGAAATGTAACGATTGACAATAAGGATTGCACCAGCCTCGTTACACCGCCGAATAAGAGGACAGGCACGTTGTGAACATGGCAAAGACGGATTGGACGGAAACATCAAGAAACTTAGCCTTAATTCTTGTGCTAGGTTTGCACAAGAATTAAGGCTGTTGCGCAACAACCTGTGTTAGCACATATACCATTCGAGTTACTTGCAGAGGACTGGATTTTAGCAAAGCGTTTATTGTTTAAATAAGCACACACCTTAGACTGCAGACATATGCTGTTGCAATAACGCGTTGAACACCGACTATGGATAAATGAATGACATGACCATGTCTTTTCAGACGAATCATGTTTCAGCATAAACCACTACAATGATCGTGTACGAGTTTAGTTGCTCCGAAGATATCATGTCTTTAGCATTATAGCATTATGGATTATTATATTAGTCCGTCACCAAGAGTTGAGTTTTCACATGCTATTGATTTTGACTCTTGAAAACGCCTATTTGGTATAGCTGGCACATGAAACAACCCTTGCTAAACAACTGACGTTTGGACATTGTTGTATTTCCTTTAACCCTTTGCGGCACAGTGTGTCCGGACACACCTAAAATTTTCCTTCTGTACGCACAGAAAAATTGAATGAAAAAGGATTTATAGGTTACTATAGGTTACTCTAAACCTATAGTAACCTATTCTTTATTTAAAGTAGATGGCAGCTCAACACAAACCAGTCCATATATTTTAGCCATGTTTAGTTTTTTAAGACCCTCATTTTTCAAAGAAATCTTCTAGAGTTTTTCTAGGGTATAAAGGAATTGCTTGAAAAAAATTTCTATATTATTTATTGTGGAATTCTGTAATCTCCTTATTCTATATTAGTTTTAAATTTTTACCTTGAAATCTTGCCTAAAATCAAACGGCGAACCCTAGGTGTGCCCAGATCGGGCTCACTGATCATCTAGGACAACTGAGATTCTGTATTCTTTGTTTCTCCGCATCTCATCGGTCAGTTCATTGACAAAAATGCTCGTTTCAGCACTCTTTTCGAAGCTCTATTCAATCAGTGTGCCCACTTTGGGCACACACCCACAGAATTAAAACGATAAGTGCTATTTTCACAAAATTTTACTTGTGTACTCCTCTAGGCCTAATTAGACTGCCTACGTTTTTTTTTTTTTTTTTTTTTTTTTTTTTTTTTTTTTCTTAAATCGAAACTCCGACTTTAAAAGGTAGCGTGCCGGAAAGGGTTAACCTTAAGACTTCAAGGCTTATTTGTGGGTAAGTTGCGGTAAGACAATGCGTGATCGCATGTGGGACTTAACATTCAAAACATTTTCCTTGTGTACCATGTTGCACCGCTGTCTTGTCCCGTCCATTCTCCAGATATATCGCCCATCATATAAATTTGGTCAATGATTGGCAAAAAGAGGGGGGGACGCAGTTCCGTCAAATAAATTTAGCAACATGAGCAAAGCGAATGAGCTGTCATACCTCTACATCCAAATCTTATTTCTTTCATGTCTCAGCAATTATTGCCACTCATGGTAGGTAAGCAGAATGTTAACTGATGTTACACAGGGTACGGCCAGCAAATGCGATACTTGCTATACTGGGAAGGATGATATCTGGAAATGGGCACTACACATCATCATATCGTTTTATTCCACGCTTATAAAGCTACTACATTTCATTCACAATCTATCGCTTTATGTACCGCAAACACCATCAATAATCATCGGTATACGTATTACGTATATATTGGAAACCGAATAATATAATCGAAATTGATACTTATGCTTTATTAACTTCCTGTTTCAGTGAAATGCTTATCGCTTTGAAATTCTGCTCTGTGATTTTTTGACCATGTAATTGCAGCAATTCAGCGAAAGTTTAAATTAAGTTTCTGGAATTAAAATTACAATTTACATGTATCTAGTAGATTAGACAGTTTAATTTAAACGACGTTACGCCTGCTGTTTTAATTCTACGTAAACTATAGAGTTTCAGCTCGTGTAGAAATATATTTCAAATTTTTACCCTAACTTGTTATCAAAAATAAAATTTTAATTATTACTAACAGAAGTTTTTCTTTTAATGCTCACGATAAGTCGCCTTGATAACTGACAACTGCGTAGCTTAAATTATGCTATTATTCTGCATCAAGTTGGTACCAAGGGTTTAGTTCTGAGCTACAGTAAGAAAAATAAATGAAATTTCAGTATACTCAGACAGAAAAATAATATTCTCGATTTATGGCTTAAAAGACGCAATAAAGCACCTTACAAAACATTTTGTTTCTTAATTGCTGTTTTGAAATACGAAAGAAGTCTAATCCAAGACATACTTCTGAGTTGAAGTTTAGGCAAAGAATCAATATCTGTGAAGCCTTCTCCCAGCACAGCATATATTTTACAGATTTTCCATTAAGTTAATTAAATTCCCATAAAAGCAAGGATCTTCCCTGCCCCAAATGTGTCCCTTGAACGTGTTTGCGCTTTTCAGAAAATTACGTTCTCTACATTTACTTATGAGTTAAAATAATTTAGTTACGCTTGAAGAATAAAACTCGGTGCTGCTGCCTGTCGTGAGGTATGGTGGCAGCATAAAAAAAGACGTATTTAAATTGAACGACCAAGCATGTGTAATTAGATTCCCCGTTGCGGAGGACCATAAATGCTAAATAAAACATCTCTCGCTCCTCTCATTCTTAAGATAGAAAGAAAAAAGTGCATATTTAACTTATCTCTAGACGAAAGTTATAATGTCGTACATTTGTTAAAAAGAATATAAATATTTTCAGGCTTTATTTTTGTTCAGAAAGAAAATACTCACATCGGTAAAATAACTTATTGCAACAGCTTTATTCGCTTAAAATATGAGTTGTAAAATGAGACCAGGCACGAAATGAAAAGATTAAGAGGATAATGTGGTTTATGAATTTGTTTTTCATCTGAAAGAATGAGAATGAAAATCCCAGCGTCTGATTTTGTATGCATGACAGTCAATTACTTAAACCAATTGTCTGACAAAAATTTCAGTTTTGACATTATAAAATTGAATAGACACATTTATTTATTTCGAAAAACAATTTAGTGTGTTATCTTACAGATGTTAGAAAACAATTACATCAAAGCATTAATAAAATTATATGCTTATACATAGTGTTGCGTGCGGACGGATTCGTAATAGATTGAATGCACAATTCCGATAATAATTTTTTTTCTTATCAAAAGAAATATATCAGAACTCTGGAATTTTCCTCAGAGATATTCGTACAAATGTTCAAGAAACCATGCAATGTAATCAATAGTTATACCTAAAACTACTAAAAATGCTAAATACTACGCAATGCAAAGCGCATCCAAAGAGAAAGCTAACTCAGATTTCTCAATTCACACGGAAATAACACCTCGCAACAAACAGAAACTAAGCAACTGACTAAAACGCTCTCTCTGCGACCTTTTATAGTTTTCAACCGCCGAGATATTTCTAGTACTTTTTATTTCTCGAGTTCTAGAAAACAGAGTGTGGAATTACGGTTACAGATAACATAACGGTCAATTACATTTATTCAATTTCAATACAAATAACCGAGATACCCATTTATTCAATGTTAGATGCACGTGCCCCTGTATTTTTACTTTTCCGGTGTAGGTTTCTCTTAAAAATTTTTTTGCGCGGGGAAATACTACGATTTTAATCATAATACTACCAAAATTATCTATCTAAATACAAAATTCGTAATAATAGTATTTCCTTGCATAGTCTTTCTACACAACAAAATGATTTTACATACAAATTCTTTGAAACTATTCAAGTTGAAAACGCGTTTGTTTGTGATTTCCGTAAACTACTTTCAGGCACTCTGAAACCAATTATGGCAGAAAAATCCTAAAATGTCACGCCTTTCATATACATATTATTGTAAAATATAAATACATACTTTTATATAAAGCATATAAACAAATATTATTTTCTGAAGATATATATATTCTACTTTAGAAGATGTTAAAAAAATAATGTTACGTGCTTTATCCTTTAAATATTTAGCCGAAAGGCGAATTACAAAGTTGTTTGAAATAACGTAGATAATTTTATTAAAAACATTTCTAGCATTTAGCGGCGATGTTAGTAAATATAAAACCTTAGTTTTCGATAGGGATCCCGTAAATCAGAATGTCTAATTTGTAATACATTATCCACAAAATGTTCCGCACTTGTAATGAAAAAATCGTGCAAATATTTGAGAACAAACACACTGACTTAAGTCAAGCTTCATACAGAACTGACATAGGTTCTGTGAAATACAGATTAGACATAAGTTTGTCGATTAAATGATTCCGAACTAGGTAAAAGAGAACCCGTTGTTAACTTGGTAACTGGTTTCGAGAAACTACTAATTACTTAATAGGTATGCGAAGTTTTCCCATAAAGGTACGGAGAGTTCTGCACTCATGTTATTAAAGTGTAATAAATATTTAGTAATCTGATATTTGTTATGTGCGAAATTGCATAAATAAGTAGTTTTTTTTATTTTTATTCACAGTGCAATTTTCTTCACCATTGTTATTTTGAGAAAATTTGTGGTTGGAAATACATGTTTGTGAAAAATATATAAAGAAATATAGTCTGTAGCCATGATTTTGGAACATCCTGGTGTGAAAGTGATATACTTATTTGAGCTAAATTAACTAAATTTAATTGCAGTATGTTTCTTTCTATGACCAATGATGATTTTTGGAACCACACACATTCTGCTGTTTAAGAAATCTATTTTTAGACCGAAGGGCCAATTTGTTCATAAGGGTTATTACTTTCGTTTTGGCATTTTGCGTTTATTCACTGTAAACGCCGAATCACTTTTTTAAATATTAGAGCCCTATATTATATTTAAAGAAATTAAATAATGAAGAATCTGCATAAATGTACGAATGTTTCTCGCTTTGTGATAAAATTACGGTACCCAGTGCCATCCAATTTTGAATAACGTACGTCTGCACCCGAATATGGGCATCTGGAAGCCCAAATTTTGAATTTGTTTTATTATCTATTTAAAATTTTGTAAAACATTTATGAGTTTTTGATTAAGAAGCTTGTCGATTTCAAAGCGAGCAATGGGCAACACTGCACTGTACGAAAAAAACGAGCATTTGTATCTCCAACGCGCAAGACTGTGTAGCTTATTTTAAAATTATTTCGCGATACTGCTGTTGAATTGAATTTTATGGTTTAAGTGCGAAGAACATGATATTTAATAAATAAAGATAACACACAAAACGTCAAAAAAGTGCCCCTCTGGGCAAAATATGAAACCTGAAAGCTTTCACATCTTTTTTTATTTATTCGAATTTCTTTTTAAGGCCGTGGTAGTTCACATAACTGCACGTACTGGTTGAAGAGAATTCAAATATCATTCGCAAAGAGCTTTTCTCCAGAAACGAGCAGGCACTTAGTGCGTGTTGTACGTATATTACTGGTCCTAAATAGTTTTACTAAGCTAACACATAGCATATGATATCAATGAGATCTTCGAAAGATGCTGCATAAAATTGACTTCTAAAAGAATAGCCTGTGCATGAAGTCAGCTTGCGCATTATATCACAGAACTAGGTACCGGAGAAGAGATTGCTAGCTAAAGCATTACGGCTGCTTTCGATGTGCAACTTAATTCTTTCTGAGAGTTTTGTTCATGGACATATGTCAAACAGAAAGCAGCTATACATGAGCCTCGCGCTTTGAATCATCATAAATGCAGCTTTACAAAATATATCAGCTTATAAATTAGGTTTCCCTCTTAAAAGTATCAGAACGCGGAGGTCGTGATTTGTGGATGTTGGAAGACTAACATTCTAACAACAGGACAAATACAACTGATATAACATACACTACTAATTTTATTTCGTATGTAATACATACAGCATAGTATGTGTCTATGTATGGACTACAAAGAGTATAGGGTTTTATGTTATATATCTTTTGCCTAAATGGATGGAAGCAACGTACTCTCTAGGAGCTACAGATGTGATAATGGCAAATACTACAGGATAAGCATGCGCACCGATGAAATTTTTTGTCATGCAGTCAGCACTAGTTTTAGTCTTGCACTCTTGGAAACTTCTACACTTTTAAAATGGAAGTTAATTAAATAAAAGGGAAATACGAATTTTCTATCTATAACTACATATTTCGGTTTTAATATCATGCACATGAGCTGAACTGTCTCAGAAAGATGAAGCGCTCTGTCTCGCTGTTCAAGTTTAATGCTAAAACCAAATGAGGTTATATGTTTCATTGTGCAGTTCCTTTCGATATAAATTTTGGAACAAAAGAAAAGCACAGCACTATGTTCAATTTAGTTTGATATTTTAAAACCATATTGTGTACACGAGACAATTATAAAATTATTATAGCTTAAAATAAATCCCTTACTATTTAAACTTCTGAAAACAAATAATTTATTTCACAAATTATAGCTTGTTACTCAAGGGCTATATGAAAGCGTTTCTCGTAGTGAGATTTATGATGAGCATATGAACATTAAAAAGGATTCATTTCGTTTGAACTAACGTGATCACTGCATATTTGATAGGAAATACTGCGAGTTACTCATTTCGAAAACCATCACTTTAACAAGCAGACGTACACTGAAGTGCTAAATGTACTGGTATATCAGCCTAAAACTTTGTAGACTCGTTGCGAAATACAAAAACATAGAATTACAGAAACACGGGCTCTATGAGTATGACAGAGCATTCTGTAGGCGATCTTCCTGGGAAGTAGTTCATAATTTTGTTGCATTTGAAGGCCCAGGATTTCTCTGTTTCACAGTGCGTTGTATGAAACCCTTGATGTGTTTGATAATATTAAAATATTTCGACTTATGTTCGATGATTCAAAAACTTTCGACGATTCAAAGACTTCAAAAGTAGAGAGGTGCTTCTCTAATCGTAATATAACGTCTCCAGGCATGTGTGGTACTACCTTATCCTGCTTGAAGAAGCCAAACTCATCAAAATTAACGCCGGGCATTAAAAATGTAACTCAGTAGGAAAAATGCGCACATAGTGAACAACAGATATAATTGATATAACATACACTACTAATACCTCTTAAAACGTTTGTAGACGTACGAAGAATCCCACTGAATGCTAATTAAACAAACACTACACCATTACGGAGCTTTCACAGACTGCATAGTTTTCTGTTGACCTGTGAAATCCATAGATTTATCGGATTTTGTCAACTCGGATCTATCTGTTTGTCTAAATAGGCTTTCCCTAGTGTAGAAAAGGCAGCGCTTTGATATGGCGCTAAATACAGACACTGTTATCAGTTATCTGATAATCCAGAATAAAGTATGTTTCTCAAATGTTATGGCAGTCATTTTTTATATTACGTGTCAATTTCTTTCGTAAGATTAATCTAATTGTAACTTCTAATTTAATGACTGAGGGTTACGTAGTTACACGTACTATAAAGAAAGTATTTTGAATTTTGGCAGCATTTTGAAATATTAGAATTTTACTTGTTGTTAATTGACCTTTAGTTTTCATTAGCTGGCTGGTTCTACTTAATCATTTCCCCCCGTCATTTTCACAAAGAAGTATGTTTGGTAAAATAAATATACGTTTTTTAATTGATTTAGAGCGAAAGGGTAAGAAAGCCACAACTGATTGGTGTATGTATGAAGATTTAATTAGTTTTCGTTATGAATGTCAAGTTTGTGCCAAATATATGCGTCCGGTCGAGCTTAAGGACCAACAGGATGGTTATGACAGGATCTGTCGCGAGAAAGGCACTCGAACTTGGCGCTCAAGCCAGCACCATTGAAGACATATGGAGCCAGATTAAATGCTAATTTTCGCAAGCGGGTTCTTCGGCAGTCGTCGGATGCCATTTTATTTACTTTGCGGAGTTCATGTGGCGTCGCTAATACCGGGATCAGGAGAAGGAGGATCTGTTCCGAGACTACATGATTTCCACTATGTAGTATGTGCAGCAGTCATCCGACGCTGACAATCAGACGTAGCCAAGAATACACGAGGTGAGTACTTTCGTTGCCTTTGTAAAATACGTTTTCGGAGGTGTTTTAGATGACAGCCATCTTGGAAACATTGCTTCTTGGCGTCACAAAATCGCCAAAAATATCAAGGAGCATCTTACTGTAAATTTTTACCCAAAATACTTGTGAACGCAGTTGGCTAAATCACGATGCAGCCATTACTATCAGTTTCTAGTCATCAAGGCTGAAGTGTCGGAAAGCTCCTTAGCTGTGTCATATGTTCATCAGCAGTACTTCGGCTGGGTGTCAGATCGGCTCCTAAAGCCTGTGTCATGAAATCACCATTTCACAGTCTCAGGCTGGTATTTGTTGAGGCATCCGATTGTTGCATTCTTCTCGCCTGAAATGATTATTACTAGATGATGCAAGTCATGCTCATACCACGTCTTTTTTTTCAGCCGCACTGTTTTTAACATAAATCAACGATTTGCCGAAGTTCTTACGATCACATTACACTCTTAAATTAGCCATGAGGGAAAATCCAATATTTGAAGTTCAACTCATTTCAATAGCTCCAGTTATAAGACCGCATTAAGAAACGCTTAATTCTTGGAAACCGCTTTAATGACAGATGCCTATTGTTTTATAGTATAGGCAATAGTGAATGCAACAAGTGGAGAGTATAAGTGGCATTAAAATACATTTCGCATATTTTCATATGCAGCAATTTATTTGGCACGGAATTTAGTTTTAACGTGTAATTTCACTATTTTGCTGTTGTTCTAGCCCTTTTACTGAGTTTTCACTATAATAAAGTATCCCGCTTACGAAGAAAAGGAGAAATCATCAAAAACGTGTGTGTTTGGCACCAAAGATAAAAAACTGTTTTGAAGTTCGCATCCAACAGTGAAGAAAGAGAGTAATGGGTATGAAATATTTGCAAAAGGTGAGTCCATATTAATAATTTGCCAGTTATTTTCAGTATAAATTATTCTAAGTTTCTCCTAGAAATTTACTTTTATTCTATTCGGAGTTGGTACATTCCAGTTACATACTCTTAAGATCGGTATTAATTTATAGAACTTATGTCAGGCACGCTTGCAGAATAGGTGGTTTGGTTTATTTGATTACAGCAAAGCACTCGAGGTATATCTGTCTAAGAATAGGAAGCCTTTCGTGGAGGAATTCCTGAGGGAAACTGGATCGTATACAGGTTATATATGAAGAAAATCACGAAAACACCCATGCAGCCAATCCGTTGTTCGGCATTTCGAGAAGGAATATTTTTTTAGAGTTTGAATTCGTTAAGTGAGAAAGGTCATAGTAGACTAAACTATTTTTTGAAGTAAGAATGATTATTTTGTATGACCTATGTAGTACTAAATTATTATGATTCGTTTACAGAAAATCATCTTTTGTGACAACAGCAGTGTTTTTTTTTTTATTTCTCTGAAAATATAATTTTATCCGGTAGGAAAAACTCCTTAAATGAATCTAACAAATGATCATGCCTCGATTCACATATTATTTATTACTTAACTTTAAAGGAGATAAAAAGATGCAGTTATTTAGCGTATAAGCCTCTTTCGCATGCGTTCTAATGCGAGTTTAGGGCATCTGAAATTCTTCTTTTGGAGTTAAAATTTTTCACTTGCTTTTGAATCACATACTGTGCAAATCGATGAAAGGAACAGGCAGAGGAATAAGCCATTAGAAGCAACTACCGTGCGGTTAGCGAGGCCAGGAATCTCTACCGGCTGAGCTAGGAAGAAAAAATACATAATCTTACTTCAGGGGTTTCGGGTAAACTTACAGCTCCCTGGTTGTTATCTCCCACCAAGTTTGAATCCGTTCTGCTCAGATTCTTTTTGTGGCCGGCGGACACACTGCGTTGCCGCTCCTGAAAGGAATCACACATTAGAGACCGATGCCTTCTGATAGAAGTAAGAAACATTGAACAAGATTATTTCTGTATTCATAGTGTAACTTGAATGAGGCAGCGAACATTTGGGCAATGCATTAATGCCAATAAGTATAGGCAAAAAAACCTCTGCGAGAAAAAAGCTATCATTAGAAAAGCCCATAAAATCACGATTCTTTCGATATCGCAAGGAATTGGAAAATATTTCAAGTAATCGATGGTGAATTATACAGAAAAACAGCTTAAACTTTTATGTTGTAGGAATCCTAAATATTACTCAGAATGCTAGAAGTAACTGCTATTGAAATTAAAATAAAACTTCGGTAGCATGATTAAATGATTATATAATCAAATAAGAGCATCGGACCAATTATAAGATATTTCGCAATTAAAATACCCACCCCAAAATCATATTAAGTTATACGCACAAGCTAATATTTAAAATTATAATAAAATAATTTTACAAAATTATAATAAAATAATTCTATTATAATAAAATAATTCTATTATAATAAAATAATTATACTGCTAGACAAATATGTTTTTTTTAATGTAAAAGATAATATTACAAATTATCTTTTACATTAAAAGTAAACATATTTATCTAGCAGTTAAATCAATTTTATCATATCTTTCTTACATAATATTTTAGAGATATTAGGCATTATAGGCAGCATTACAATAATTTTTTTTTTGTTAAAATCCTTCAAAAGTTCTAGTTTATTTTGCATTCAATGTAACATGATATTCATTTCTCAGGTTTAAATTTTTCTTCTAGAGCAAAGTCATTAATTTTATTTAATATACGTGGGCTGATTCAATAAAAAAGGGTAATAAAAATACAAGAGGGAATTAAAAGGCATACTTGGCTATCCTTTTTCCACATAACTACCAAATTTATTTAATCATTTATCTGAACGCATGATCAACTTGTTTACCGGGGTTGGTAGAAATCGTCATAAGAAAGCCTCATAGTAGCTAAATGTTCTTTCAATTTTGGAAAAAGGAAATAGTAACTAACTGTGTGCTAAATCTAGGATATATGGGGGGGGTGACTCCAGACTTCCTACTTAAAACTTTTGCAGCAGTTCTTGAGTTTGGCAAGCAATAAGAGGTCGGGTAATGCCACGCAGCAAGATGACACCATCTCTCGACATGCCAGGGCGCTCGTGTCGTAACAATAGTCACGCTCCAGATATTCGATCAAGATAAGACCACAAAAATCCAGAATATGGTTGCCATAACTACACCGGCAGACGTTGTACTCTTAGAACTTCTTTTCATTAGTGATCCACCGTGTTTCCACTCCAGAGTAGCTCTTTTGGTTGTGAGGACGAAAACGATAAAGCCAGGTTTCGTTCCCAATAACGATGTATTCGATGAAGTGCTGTCTGTCAGAACTATAACGCTGAAGAAACATGACTGCACATCATTTCTGGGGTTTCCTGTTCCTCGGATAACGCCTGCTGATCACGACTGCACATAATTCGTGGGATTTCCTGTTCCTCGGATAACGTACGTGGTATCCAGCGGGTACAAACCTTGGAATATTGCAACACATCAGAAACGATACGCTGCTCGATACCACAGCTCAATGTCCCACAGCCCGATCCTTTCTTCAACTCACGCCGTGTTGATTTCTGTCGTTGATGAACTTGGACAGTAGGGCTCAGGACCCTATTGCGATTTTCCGAATACTCTCTGCCCGACTGAAAAGAGCGACACCATTTCGCTACATGCTGTAAGCTTATTGCTTCTTCCCCGTAAAATTTCACGACTTGATTGTGAATTTCAGATGCGGATACATTCTTTACCCATGAGAAACGAATTACGGCTCGCACGTCGAAGCAAGACCACTTTTCTAAACTTCTTGACATTTCGGTCGCTCTGACACGTCTCCAAAATTACTCTACCCACCAGAGTTGCTAGAAAATTAGTGCCATCTGTCTACACTTTGGGGAAAAAGTATTTCATTTACAGTAATTACTTTTAAAATTCCAAATGCTTGTAACATTTTTTTGGATCTATCTACCTATAAAGTACTTTGACTGTCATATTTTCACAATACTGTTTTAAAACTTTTCTCTGACTTAAGGATAATTTTTCTTTCTTATACTAAAACCTATTTCAATTTCAAATATTAAAGAAATTTTTAAAACAACTGAAACTGAGCTTCCTATTAGAATTATTTTTCTTCACAAGTAAAGCGGAAAATACACAAATTAATCAGCAACCCAAGTATCATGTTCAGAAATATATAATTAACGCAAACCATAAGCGACTAATAAACTTATATCTGCCCTAGTCACTGCTACTGTTAATTTTGAAAGTTTCGCGAACTTGTGATCTTAGACTAAGAATTTCTTATATGATCCCTATGATTCTTTGCATTATGAATGCAAAGAAAGTAAAATACAGTTTGCCGATAGTAAAGTTTTCTTCATTCACATTAAAAGCAGTAGTGAATAGTTTTAAAAGTTTAATTGAACTACAGAAGAATTCAAAATATTTAATATTTTTGGGATGGTTATTGGTTTTTGATTGTGGTACCTAACATAAATTTTGACATAAATGGAAATCTAAGATAATGAAATCCAGATATCGTAGGCCCCATGCCAAAGTCGCGAATCTGTCACACACAACTACAATCTATGTTATTTTTCGATATTTTACTCCACGTTAAAAGAACGAAATGTATATTATATGTGAACAGCATATCAGAGTTATTGTGTAGATGGTATTTGTTTTCAGATTCAACGCAGTGCCAAATGTCTAAAAGCATTCTTTTCGAAGCAGTGACTTTGAAAATTCATGGCGGTATCAACCGCGATATCCCATAACCTTGGTTTGTTGAAGTCCATTAACAAGAAGATAGTTAAATAGTATAAATACCACATCTCTGTGTTAAATTAAATAAACGTATTTTTGTTTAACGGAAAAAATAAGAAATAAATTATCTTTATAATTATAAAGCTAGAATTATAAAGCTAGAAAATAAATTATAAAGCTAGAAATTCATTTTCTATAAACTCAGCGATTGTAACAGGATTATGTACTTCTAAAAGAGCTTCCAACCAATAAACTCCTAGCATACACAATAAATACTGGCTTTGCTACAGTTGCCCGAACGTGAATGACTGATAAGCTCCAGACAGATAGTATTTGCATAAGGCTGTCCAGATTGGAAAGTGGTTAGTGACTCTGACTGCTGTATCGAAGGGCCCAGGTTCGAATCCCGGAGAAGGTATGGGTGTAAATTGTCTGTCCTTACACAGGAGATAACGATGGCCGCCTATTAGGTGCCTCCACAATAAAATGACCATAGCTTCTGGCCTTAGTAGTGGACAAAGCCTAAACTGGCTAGTACCCACTATAAAAAAGTATTCATATGAGTGGGTGAGTTCACAGCAAATAAAAGTGAATGGACGACGATTTTCATTTTTATATAATTATTTAGATATGACATCGGATACTGTGGCTCTCAAAATATTTAAACACCTAATACTTTGGTAACAGATACACTAGGAAGATAAGCACCAACAATTCTTTGAAACTCTGAGTGTGACATATTTTCCTTTATATTCTCTGATTCTCAGTGTTTGAAGTTAGTACCACCGGAAATTCAAGTTTCATACTTCATAACTCTAGGTAAAAGTTAAAAGTCATTCAAAGTTTCCAAATCAGAAGTACATATAAAATCTTGAGTGAATATTTCGAAATTTAAAATGCCATACTTTCCAAGTGCTTCACTTTTTATCGTCCAACTTTTGTAGGTGAGTCTATTCTACTTAATTACCCTTCTAGTTTTCGATATCCTAAAACTTAGAAATGCACCATCTCCTAAAAACATTTATTTTCTTTGTAACATTCAGTTCACAATAAAAACTTTTACGACACTACATAAAGATAATCGTATGGTCCTGTACTGTTACTTATTTCACATTTTGTATGATTCAATCGTTGATACACTAAAACCAAAAAGGTCTCGGCAGATCTCCTGTATTCAGATATACAGCTTTTTATTGAAACAAATGGGCCACAAATGATATTAAAGTGTATTTATGTACTTTACCCCAGCCATTAAATTTAGCCAGTTTGAAGAAGAATGGAGTAAGCTGGCTTTCAATTCCAATAAGAAATGTGTAAGTCAACCAAACTTTTTATTATCTGTACTGTCTTTTAAGTGTTTAATATTTTCATAAGTAATAAACTGGATTGCTGGGTTTTACTAATTTTATAATATTTAGTAATATCAAGAAAAGCAGAGGCAAGTGCACCATTTTCTTGCATATCATATACTTAGATACATACGTTAAAGAATATGATATTGCATTATGCAGCTACTGAGTTTATGTTTAACAACACAAGATTAACAGCTAATATAATATTATGTATATGCAATCTTCCGTAACAGCTCTGCTGCGCGAGATATACGAAGTTATGAAAATATCCATAATAAAACTTATTAACAATTTGTTTTGGAGAGATATCACTTTTGAGATGGAAAATTACAGAACACTGACAATCAATATAAATGATATATTTATTCGTCTAAGACAGAAATATTTAAGAATTAATGAAGACTAAAATCTGTTTCTGGGAATTAAAACTCGTATATGCCGCCCAGTCGGTATAGTGGTCAGCAAAGCTGACTGCGATAACGAAGGGCCTGGGTTCGAATCCCGGAGAAGGCATTTTTCTAAACTGTTCGTCCCTTCATAGGAAAGGCGATGATGGCCAAACTATTGAGTGCCTCCATAATAAAGAGACCACCACATCTGGCCTTGTATAGATTAATGGATTGGGTTACATTTGTAATTGTTCACAATCTGCCATTGGAAAAGAGAAACTTGTATATTATTTTTGGTTTGGTTTATGTGCTTATGGCAAAGCCTCGAATGCTATCTGCCTAAGGGTAGGGATGCCTTGGTGGACGAATTTCTAAGGGAAACTGGCTCGTATGCACGTTACACATGGGGAAAACGCCTATGCAGCTGGCCTGTTCGCACGATTCGAACTTCGAACCGAACTACCAGCGTTCAGCGACATTTTTTCCGTAAAATTAAATTAATGTATCATGTAATAACCTCTACCTTCCGGTAGTCTCAGAAAAGAAATAATATTTATCGCTGTGAAACACTTTTTTTTTGTATAAACTGAAAATGTAATTTAATATAGGAAACCTGATTGAAAAATTTTGAGACTGAAATTTTATATTATTAAAATTATAAGATTTACACGAAACCAAATTATTCTACAGCCTATTATGTGTTTTCTTTCCCCCTTCCGAATTTATGTTGCACATTTCACAGTGTATCACAAAGGATTCAAATACACGATCTTATTTCAGCATGCAGTTTCTTCCTTCCTTATCCGAAGAGAATTTCCGTCTGCATTACTGCCTTTCTAAAGTTAAGAAGGCTACCAAAATAGTACGGCATTACCTATAATCTACAAGTAAGATTATTTTAATGCTCAAACAGTAGTTTCGGAGAGTGCTGTAAATGCCATAGCGGCAACAAGTAACTGAATGTACCTTATCGAAACCACTGTTTCTTGACTACATCTGGAACTATCTTCATGATGACTTCTCGTAGATATTTTTCATAACAATGACTATTCATTCCGTGTTGATTGCTGTCCAATAATGGCAACTTCAATCGCAGGGGTATTATTAAAATATAAAATACTAAAGCACGGTCAAATATTTCATCATAATATGCTTAGTGTAGCATTTCAAATATTTCGCTATGGCTGTTCTTAAGTTTAATACAAGATTCTGTCATATCTATGTGGTATAATTATGGAGACGCTGCCTTTACTAACCAGTAAAAAAACTAGATATTTCCATATGCTTTGACCGCGTACTAAAAGTTGTGGTTAATCAATTCAAAGCAAGGTCACATCGATGTAGCCATAAAATCCAATACAGTGTTACCATGTATAATGTCAGAAAAGTGAAAGAGGTAATCTTAGAACACTTCCTGAGTTCTTCTATACGGAACCAATCAATATACAAGTATGAAATTTAATTTTATATCCGTCAGAAAAACTATATGATAGTTAATATCAGACATATTTTCGAATAGATGCAACAATTGTGGACGAGCAGAGTTTGATTATATACGTCGCAATGTGTCAATATGTATCAGCACAGTAAACAAAGTAATTGTGTAGCCTCAGAAGGCAAATTTTGTATTATTATTGTGGAATCAGAACGTCTAACATATGCGCTATAAAAATATAGCAGACATCATTTCTCAATAAAAGAGATGTATATAGATCTTCAGATTTTCCAAATATAGAGGGTGTTTACACATTTTTGTAACGATTTTGATTTTTTCCAGGAATTTAAATATTAATTTTAAAATACAAATGTGACTGGCATCCAATTGGAGAAAGGTTTAATTATTGTCTGCAGCATTAAAAATATTCTTTTCTTTATAATGTCATTGAAAAATAAACAAGGGATCGAAGGCTATATATTTGAGCTGTCGGAAGAGAAATACTCTTCTTCAATTATTAAAAAGTTATGAAAAGAATGGTTTTAATGTTTCTACGCGTAAAATAAGTGAGATAATTAATATGAAAGGAAAGAAACGTCAAAGTTTACATCTGACGGGGAAAAAGGGGCAAAAAATGCATACCCAACAAGCTACGTATACAGCTCTTATTAAATCTAAAGTCGCATCTCATGTTTTAAAGGCAAATCTGGCCCTTCTCCCAAGGAGCTATTGCAAAATCTTTAAATATCTCTGTACAAAATGTGAAAAAATTATAAAATCTGATTTAAAGCTAATGAAAATAAAAGCACACGATGTTCATCCTTAACGTCCTAAGACTATGTGCAGATTGCTGTATGAAAATTATTTGGCTGGTGAAAAATGGAAATATATAGTTGCAAACGATGAGGCTTGGATATCTGATTGCAGTAGAAAAAGATCGATTTACTATCGAAAAAGAGGTGAAAAAGGTTTTTGGTTCAGAGAAAACAAAGAAAGTTTTTCCAAAGATTTTTATGGTTATTACTGGATTCTCTTTTATAACGGAAAACTTAAAATAAAGAAAATAAATTCGGATTACTATCAGAAATATGTTTTAATATTTACTTTTAAAGAAGAAATTTCATCTCTTTATCCAAACAATCTTCTCTGTGTTAAGTTCCATTAGGATAAGGCACCAAGCAATACCTCTAAATCTACTGCTCTATATTTTTGAAAAAATGAGAAATAAAACCGGAATTGAAACTATTCCCTTTGTATCCCACCCAAGTCTCCTGATGTGTCTCCTATGGATTACTGCACATTTGGACTTTTGAAACAAGCTCTTTATAAGCGCATCCCAAAACATTGGATGGATTCTGGAAGATTGTGAAGGAGGAGTGGAATAAAATCAACTTTGTTGTTTTAAAAAAAAGGACTTCCATCTTGGAAATCAAGATGTAATATGGTAGTTCAACAAAAGAGCTATAAGACTGAACATGTTAGAAAATAAAATTCTAAAGTTTGTTTATATATAAATCTTTGCAAAATCGTTGCAAAAATGTGTGAACACCCTCTGTATATACGTATTATCGAATCCAAATGTATATTATCGTAGTATCGAAACCAAGATTTCTCACAAACTAAGACTAAAGAGGAAATCCAAAAAGAACAGGTGCATTGGGTGATTTCTTTCTTAAATAACTAATCTCAAGAAACAAAGACGAAAGAAACTTAGAAGAAAGAAAGGAAAGCATAAGAAACAAAGACGACATCTCTCAATGAGCTGGAAAAATGCATTACTATCTTCTGTATAAACCTGACATTCAAAAGCATACATGCTTGGAAATGCACTATTGGATAAACATTTTATAAGCAACAAATACAGAAAATATTGCTATATGATATCTGTATACTAAATATATTAAAAAATCGTTACTATTACACCATCTTTTCAAAAGCAAATCTCTATTAATACCATTTCAAATTTTTTTGTGAATATTTTGTTTTCAATTTGTTTCATTCAAATTTTTTAGTGGACTACTTCTTTTATGAATACGCTACATTTACCAAAGTAATATTAAAAATTTACACTTTCCTATTTAACAGGCATTATTTCATATTAACATTTTGGATGATGTTATATGGAAGCAAAAGCACATATGTGTTATTACGAAGAAATGTAATTTGAAAATGCATAAATGTATGTTGTACTTACAAGAACGATTGGGCAGATGCATGTGGGAGGTAAGATGTGATCCCTGTGTTCGCCGAGTGTACATTCGGGTTTGACCTGAGAGGCACAATGGTTATGAAGCTGAAAAAGGAAAAAAATGTTCTAAGATAACTTCCATTCACAATAATAATGCATATAAAGTTAATGTCATGTATTCTTAGGCGGTAAAAATCAACAAATATAAAAGGTCATGGAATCTGCATTTGAAAGTTAGCTATTAAGCTGCCTAGATTTACGAAAAACACCATAAGATTTATAAAATGATAAATAGTCTTCTGTAGCCTTTCAGTTCGATGCGTCCGACTTGAGCAAAAAAAAAAAAAAAAAAAAAAAAAAAAAAATCCAGACTTAAAATTGCAACACATTTCGCGTTCTTGATAGTCATAAAATGATGAAACAAAATTTTATCAGTGTCGGTTTTCTTTAGAATTCGAAATCACAAATTTCAGAAAAAAATTTTCTAAAAAGAGTTTTATTTGGTGTCTCAAAATCCACTCTGATTATATTTAATTGCAAAACAATAATTGTATTTCTAATTAAAATTAAGGATAAATCTGGAAACTAACATTTTTGCATGTGTCTTTAACAAGTTCTGCTAGACATCGATACAATTCAGTTTAAAGAAAATGAAGTCTTCTGGCAATATAACTTGTAAATAACGTCATGTATTTCCAAATTTTTGAGTTTGGGGAACATAACTAAAGAGCAAATGTTCCCCTTTCTAGTCGGACGCAACAAACGAAGTTTCGAGAATTTTCATTTAAGAACATTCCATTTCATGGCAAAAAGACATCGTCGAAAATTCTCGAATTTCTGTGAAGCCATCTTTCGACTTAACGGAAAACATTCCATATACAAAGACAACATTAAAAACAATACAGAACTGCTTAAAAAAGATTACTAAACAACAATTCAAAACACGAAAGAACAAAAGCAAGATTGTAGTTACACAGAGACAAGTCTATGCTTAAATGAGTGGAGAAGATTTCGGTTGCCGAACTCACTTTACATCAAGACATTTATACATTTATCTTTGCCATAGCCTTAACTTTCTATTACAATTTCACTAATATCGTTCCCTAAAGATAAATTCAAGTTACATATAAAAAAGCCAGAGAGCGAAATTATATAGTAAAGTTTAAAGCTTTTTTCTTGTAATCCGTTAGGATAGGACGACTCTCAAAGTTAACAGTATCAACTAGTGCACAAAAGTTCTCTTCTAGTTTTAAAAATTCGCGTACAAAACTGATATTATAAGCAGAGTCTTATGTCCTGGGGAATTGGCATATGGTATTTCGCTTCTATACGTTTCTTTTGCTTTAGGGTTTTGTATAAAATATTGAGCAGGTATTCATGATTAACAAAGTTAGCCTATCACTGGTAGCTAATAAACGTTTGGCTTCTTTTTAATAGAAGTCATAAATGAATGTTATTATTTACCTAACAACAGATTATATGCGAATGCTGCCCAATTCAAAAATATGTTTAGGAAAGAAGTATGCGGATAAAAAACGATTATGATGTAGGTGTTATATAACACAATCAACCTCATCTTATTAGCAGTAGCTTTCGGTCTTTGGTGAATCGTAATGGTAATATTTGTTCTGGGATAGTAGCTGTGAGATAGAATGTACACTTACAGTTGAAATGACGCTTCCTTTTTTACAAAAAATGTAAAGCCTACTCGGACAAATTTATTTTTCGAATAACTATAAATAAGTGGGGTATCAGAAAATATGTTTTAGGCCTCTTAGGCCCTTGACAGGCCTAGAAAGAGCTTTTTCTTAGCAACAAAGCAAGCAAAAATATTCAAAATGCTGAGGAAATAATATGATTTACCGACAATACATTTCAAATGGAACTTCTGGCGACGTAGGGGTTTTCTTCTATAGCTTGTGAATAGGTTTTCTTATTTCCAAATGACCAATAATTTATCTTGACAGTTTTTTAAATTAAAATGTTCTGATTAGAAAAATGCTTAGAGAAATGTTCCTAAAATATTTCAGTAAAACACTGGAATATATTTTACAGGTATTTTGTATTTATCGAGTAGTATTTTCAGTTTTATTATACGATTATACCACTAAATCATTTATTAAATACCATATTTTAGAAATTAAAATCGCCAGTCAATAAATATATATTTACAATGCAATTTACTGAAAAGAAATTAGAACCCAAAAAATCACAAATTTCATTATTTCACGTATTAGTTCTCATTCCTAGTCATAAACTAAGCATTATATCTGTCAACCCATTTCATGCAAATAATAAAATTCCCTTGCTCCATTTTAAATGCGCACCTACTTTTATCAGGCATTAATTTGTTCAGTAGTAGATCCAATTATTCTGCTGCAAAAATCTGGATTTCAGAGCTCACGTGTTTTTCACGTATGATCTACAGTTCCTAACTGACTTCATAGTCTTTTAGAGTTTCCATGTATTTGAAATTACCAATAATTTATAATCATCAAAAATAACAGTTATGTGTTAGCATTGATAACTTGTATATGATTCATTTTATGGCATTTATAGACACCAGATTCGGCAACCGAAACAATTCTCTCTTCGCAACTAAGACAGAAAACGTAATATCTTGCTCACCAGTAAGAATACAGCATTCAAATATGTGTTTCATTTAAAATGCACACACTGAAGTTCGATGAAAACATGCATTTAGTCGAGAAGCAACATACATGCGACAAATTACTCACGACAAACAAATTTAACAAAATGCATAAAAATTTTAATAGCGAATCGTTTAAACTTGCTTTATGATAGAGGGAAATTTAAAAATGACGAAACTAAAATTGAAAATTAAATTTTAATGCCCTTGAAGCCATTAAAATGATAGAAAGCCTAAAAGCTTACTAAAACCTCTAGTTAGGGGTGAATCCCTGTATCTGACAACAAGTTAAAAATTCGTATTTGCAGTATGTTTTCGCCAATGCTTAATCTTGCAGTAAGCAAAGAGTTAAAGTAAAAGGAAGAAAGAAATAAAATAAAAATAAAAAAATTGATCACAAGTTGCACAACCTATTTAGGAAGAAGCAAAACACTTCATGCTATTCCAAAACAGATATCAGACTTGTAACATACTCAACTTCCGTCAACTTATATCTGGCGTTTGAGTTTCAGACGCAGTCCATGGACACCAAAACCAACTTTGACGAGGTGGCTTGAAGAACGCATAAACTATACGACTTATTCGACAACTTTTGCGTTATCAACCAAGTTGTTGAAAAGTCGTATAGCATATGGGCTCGCTGTCGGTCCATGGTACTTCATTGCTTTCACGAGATATGCTCTTGAAAAATACGCAGCCAGAGCAATCTTGTGGTTCGCTCACTGTCATATCAAACAATTGCTGCATTCCACATTATCTACACAAGATTCCTATGTCGACACATTCATTTATTTCCATTATCAGTACGAGAATGTTAGCAAAAATCTCTTACATGAGTAAAGGTTGTGCTGTGAACAATTCTTCAGTTTGATAATAATGTCTCGAGCAACAAGATAAAACAAAAACGATTCTGTTTTGCGTTGAAAACTTTTAATTCAATATTTGCACCATGCTGAGAAATTTAAACTACACCTGTTTGAACAAAATTAATTTTCTTCCCATAACATTTTAATTTTACTTATAGTTGATTATTTATTCAGTTTTGATAACTCAGCTTTCTTGTTAATTAATTATAGAATGAGAATTTACATAATTAAAAATACAAGTAAACCTCAGTATAAAAGCTGAATGTATGCGTTTGGAAGATACTAAAAATGTAAAATTTAATGCCTTAATATTTTATATAATAAATAGAATTAAGTGAAATTTTCTGAAACATGTTGTTAATAGTTATTGAAGTACTATAATAATTAGTAAAATGCGTGACACAAAATTATATATACAACGAGTACCATAAATGTTGTGACAAACTTCTATGTGAGGTAGGACACATCATAAGGTTTGAGAATTGCCTAGAAACCCATGCCCAGAAATGTCAGGGGTAAATGGTAGCAGAGGTAGAAGATGGGAAAAGAAACAAGAGTGATTAATTTTAAGCATTTATTGGACATGAATACAAATGGTGTACGACAGCTTGAATCTTACAACAGATGGTCGAAGTTTGCACCATCAGACGCCAAACATGCCTGACACGGACGGATCATTTATTGCCGGACATGTTCAAACACACTCGGAGTTTCTTTGATTGTAGCAGCTGCGCAGGCAAGTCTTGCCACGAGATCCATTCAGACACAACAGGATCGTGATACACGACACTTTTGATGGCTTCTCACAAAACGAAATCAAGGCTCGATAAATCCGGTGAGTGTGGAGGCCAGGGAACGAGTCCACCACGCCCTATCCATCGATGCGGAAATAATCTGTTCAAACGGCTACGAACATCCAGTCCAAAATGAGCAGCAGTCCCCATCATGTTGGAACCACATGTTGCGCCTCACATTTGGTGGAACATCGTCAAGCAAATCGGGAAGAACTTGCTCCAGAAGGATCAAATAATTCGCGCCATTCAAATGGTCCTTCGGTGTCAAGCATGTTTGGCGTCTGATGGTGCAAGCATTTGTTGTAACATTCAAGCTGTCGTACGCCATTTGTATTCATGTCCAATAGTTTAAAATTAATTACTCTTGTTTCTTTTCCCATCTTCTACCTCTGCTACCACTTATCCCTGACATTTCCGGGTATAGGTTCTTATGCAATTCTTAATCCTTATGATGTGCCCTACCTCCCCTAGAAGTTTGTCGCAACGTTTACGGTACACCGTGCATATATCTATATCTATTCATAATTATAATCGTTTTTATAATTTTGAACTACACAACCTAAAAGATTAGTATTTACACTAGAAGTAGTGTGGAAAAGGTAACATAGGTAAAACAAAGCAGAATTAAAAAGTATAATTTGCTTATAAAACTTCCTCTTCAGATAGTAATTTTAAATTTTTCGTTTTCGGCGAGGGGTTAAAAGTTGGCCAGAAATAAAACTTGATTAGAAAGTTAAGCGCAGAATAATTATTTCACGAAAGAGAGTCACATATTCGCAAAAAAGTTTAATAATAATTTTGAAGAGCATTCTTTAGTAAGCCCATTTATAACATTAAGAATACGGAATAACGAGCTGTAAGGTAGAATATATATAGTATTTTCTATTAACCAAAATGCGGCAATAATATAGTTTAGTAAATCATATGTTTTATACAACTACTACTATGCAAAACACTAAAATTTTAAAACTGTGAATGGTAGCATTTTTATTAAAAGAACAAGGTACATAAAACAGAATACGACCTACAGTCATGTGGCACCAGCGACAGTGAAGACCAGTGATGCCGTTATATGATTTAATAGGTTTCTTGCATTTGCTACATTTTCCTGTACAGTTGCCTTCCGTCCAGTGGTGAGTTAACGTCTGAAAGATTAAATATTTTTTTAACCATATCTACGCATTCTCGCAATTCAGCAACACAGAAATTATTATACTCTAAAGAAAGGAAATTTACTCACATGGGATGTTTTTTTGGACTTGACATAGGTGCTTATACAGGATGCTGGGGCTCTTTGGACACACCTTTCATGAACAGTATACTTGCAAACTAATTGTCAAGAAAACAAAGATCCAATGTCGCATATAAGAAAAACATACTATAAAAGTAATGACCTTTTCGCATATAATATTCTTTAATTAGTGTAGAAGGCAGAGATTAAGGTTTACTTGATATCCGAATAGAAACGAATAAAGGAAAAATTAACAAATACTTTCAAAAGCAAATAGTTTGAAAAAGATAATGTACTTTTTACACAATCGTTCAGATCTTCGGAACACGTTTGAAGAACTTTGAAAAAAATACAGGGTGTCCACAAATAGCGCTCAAACTCTGCACAGCCAGATTCTTCGTTGTAATGACATAAAAAGTGCCCAAAGAACTGTATCTGTACGATCCATAGTTTACGAGAAAAATATGTCACAGCCGGTACAACGGAAAAAAAAAAAAAAAAAAAACACCTTATTAGACATATCAACAGCAGTATTTGCATATCTTTCCAGACGATAACGTTCAAAACGTTCGCTGCGCATTTCGGCAGCAAAACGATGGTCAGGAACGCTAATCTGGAAATGTGTAGACTAGCATACTCAGGAACCGCCTGCTGGAACCATATCTGTTGTCTGAACGGCTCACGGGACAGTCCTACTTGACATTTCTCTGCGATGTCTTAACCGAGTTCTTTGATGACATAACCTTAGCTGCAATACACGGCTTTTGGTTCCAACATGTTGGGGCTCCGGCGTATTTCTGTGCTCCCGTACGTGATTGGCTATATATATATATATATATATATATATATATGGCATAGCCCGGCCGCTGGATCAGACGCGGAGGTTCAGTTCTATGCGCGTCCCGATCACCAGATCTCACACGGTTGGATATTTTCCTATGAGGCCATCTCAAGAAATTGGTGGTTTAGACCCGAATAGTCTTAGTAAGCCGCACGGGTGTCCAGATTCTGCTCTCAACTCAACTCAACTCAACTCAAGAAATTGGTGTATCAAGACGTAGTGATTACACAAACGGAAATAGTTGTTCGTCTGGATTCTTCTTGTACTTCGGTGGACACCGCGCTGCTGCGACGTGTGCACGCATCCATTCCACAGTGGGAGATGCACTACTCTTCCTCTTTCCAGATCCCTGAATGAGTCCTCTTAGAGTCCTGACGTGTGTAAAAGTCCAAAAATGAAACTTCTTCATTTGAGATATTTGAGATAAACTTGTAAAAGAGAAGCCTTGGGTTTCGGAGATCAGCAAGCCATTTCTGGGTCATCTGCAGAAGGACAGAGAAGTGGGAAAAGCTGTACGGAACACATGAAGAGGTTTGTAAAAGTCGAAATGTGGTGAGCTTACAAACCACTGAGTGAGTAAGCTGAGCTCTCTTTGGTCGGTTTAGATAGACTGTAACAAGTGAACGGCGGATGGGCGAAGAAGTCTGAGCTTTCTTTGGTCGGCTTAGGTAGACTGTAACAAGTGAACGGCGGATGGGCGGAGAAGTCTATCTTCGTCAAGTATTTCGTAACTTCAGATTTTAGCGAAATTAGGCTGGCCGTAGCTGATCGCTCTGTAGAAGAATTTTTCATCGATGCGATTCAGAAATTCTTGAATTTGTTCCAAGTTTAGATCCGAGTGCAGACTAAGATTTCTGACGAAGTAGGGAGCTCCGGTGATTATTCTTAAAATATTGTTTTGAAGGACTTGGAGTTTTTTGTACTCCTTGTCTTTTGCGTTTGCCCAGGCAGGGAAAGCGTATGTGAGAATCGGTCGAATGGCCGTAAAATAGTCTGTTTTCAGATGCAGAGATACCTGTTCACATTTTAACAGCGGGTCTGAACATAATTTTGTAGGCCGTTCCAGATACTTGGATCACGTGATCGTTCCATGAGAAATTACTATTGAAGATAACTCCGAGGTAGCTTGCTTTGTTGACCCTTGGGACTAGGGAGCCAAAAAGGGTGACTTGAGTTTTAATTTGGTCGAATATACGATACTTCCTGATAAGAAGAATTTTAGATTTTGAGGGCTGAATGCTGGTTTTGCAAAAACCACACCATTTTTCTATGGCTGGAATTTTCTCTTGCAGCCTGGCCAGAGCATGGTCCGATCGACGTGATTTGGAAACAATTGCGGTGTCATCGGCGTAGCTGGCTAGGAGAATGTTAACGTCATCTGGAAAGCTGGGGAAATCGTTAATGTAAAGTATGTAAGATAAAGGGCCAGGGATGCTACCTTGTGGAATACCAGCTAGGATATTCTTTACTGTAGAAATCGCCTTTCCATGTTTCACAGTAAAAGTGCGCTTTTCGAGGAAAGAGTTTATGAGCAAAACCAGTTCACGAGGCAGGTCGAATCTGATAAGCTTGTAGAACAGATCTGGATGTCAGACGCGTTCGAAAGCTTTTGCCACGTCTAGCATCAGGATTGCAACACTCATTTTATTGTGGATCGCCGAGCCTATGAATTCACTGAGGCGAACGAGTTGTCCCGAAGTAGAGATTTTTTTCCTAAATTAATAATGATGATCCGCTAAGCATTGAAGGTTGTTGATCAATCTATTATATATAAGCCTTTCGAAAATTTTGCTGATAGATGACAGCAGGCTAATGGGCCTGTAGTTTGCCGAATTTTCATTCTCCTTTCCTGGTTTCGGAATGAGAAAGATATTTTCATGTTTCCAGGCCTGTGGGAAGTACTGATTGTAGAAGCAGGGGTTAAAAGTACACATAAGTTTGTAGAAAGGTTTGAACGGCATGTCCTTGAGCATCAGATTGTTGACTGCATCGCAACCTGGAGCTTTTTGGGGTTTGAGAGATCTGATGATTTTATTTACTTCATGAGGAGTGACTAGATTTGCGACGCTCACAGCACTAGGCGCGTTAATCCATTTATATGCATGGCGGACACTTTGAACAGCTGCCTTTAATACTGCTGTTGATGAGCCAAATAAAATGTCTTTTCGTTGCACCGACTGTGACGTATTTTTATCGTAAAGTATAGATCGTATAGATACAGTTCTCTGGCCACTTTCTATGTACTCCCAACGAGAAATCTGGCTGTTCAGAGTTTAGGCGCTATTTTTGGGACACCCTGTATTTAAGAATTCCAAAACTGAAGACTTGAACATCCAAAGTGTGTTTCAGTAAGGTTGAGATAAGATGGTTTCCGACAGGGTTATTAATCCATTTTTCTAATGATTTCTAGCTGTGATTTTAATGCCAATTATGTTGATTTAAGATGCTATTAAGGGGTATCAGCAACCCCTACACCGACAATGTTAAACTGGCCATTTTCGATATGTCTTTTCTCAACATCTGCTGTAGATACACGCTTGAAATGTTTTGTGTAATTAAAGTATACCTATGTAATTATACTGAAATGAGCTTTTGAAACATTTTGAATTTTAGAGTAATTTACAGAATATTTTGTTAGGCATAGTAAAATTTAGCACTTTTCTCACACACAAAAAAAAAAAAAAAAAAAAAAAAATAATAATAATTTTTTTTCTTAGATTATCACAAAAAGCTCATTTCAGTAAATATTAGGAAACCGAATAAATAAGCCATAAAAATTTTAGATACCTGTGAGCAGTAGTTCTTGAGAAAAGGTCCATCGAGTATAAAAAAATCACGTTTGGAGAAAAACGCGTTTTTATGTAAAAAGCCTCATTTATCAAAGCACTCAATGAGAAATTAAAACTAGATTTTTTACAGTTCTAATTTTCATTGAGATTAAAGAATGGTATTTTTAGAAAGATAAAAGTGTAGAGAATTTGAAAATGCATAAATCCGAAATCACCATTTTTTGAAGGTTTTTGAAGAAACCCTTAAACTTGTTTATTCAGCAGCATCTCATGTTCTAAGTCAGCTATTTTACAATATTCCTGCATTAAAAGTTAGGGTTACTTTAATATTCCTGCATTAAAGTTAGGAAAGTTAAAGAAGTATTCAATATGGCTATTTAAAGACTATTAACTGACTTTCTATAAGAAAAATGAACAGGATATCATCCACTGAGATAGGGTAGCTCACGTTGTAGCGCAGCCGAAATGGATGATTTTTTAACGATTTGGAGCGATGCCACATTTTGAGGAAAAGAGTCTGGGCTTTTCTGATCAAAACTCTTTGTCATGACACAACCATTTTATTTTTCAGATTTCTCACCCTATCTCCCCTTCTCTTTTATCAAAAGTGTTCTATGGATTTTCAGACAATTCAAGCTATCCAAATCGACACGACGGGCAGTCTATAACAGATAATTGAAGAGCCATTATACCAATCTTTCAAGGAATGTCAAGAACGCTGCAGCAAAAGCATGTGTTTGGTGTTCCGATCGGTGATACTTCCAAGATGGCTGGGAAATAATGTTTTTACATATCAAACCGAGCCATCCTCGAACTTGAACACAGAAAGATATAGAAATGCTTTCCTTAGAAATTTCGTCGAAAACAGACGGGAACATACAGAACAGGAAATATACATCATGAATATATAAAGGGATGAATAATTTTCGTAGTCAAATAACATTTAGCACAGAAAATGTATGCAATTTCGTCATCATACACGATAATCACGTTCCAATAATCTTTGGTTCTGAAAGAATCTAATTTCGAATTTCCTAGCCCTACGATGCTTTCTTATAAGCATTTAATTTTGCAAACATTTAATTCCATATATTGCACAATTAATATTATTGAAATAAGTTCCGTTAAAAAAATTCTTTTCTAAACCATTTTACAGGTAAACTAAGTTACGTTTACGGTTTCGCTTCATTTTTGAAATTCTTTATCCTGTTACCAACCATGCAGACGAAAGATATTATAAACAAAAATGTTATTTAATCTTGGTTCATAGTTTTTTCAGTTGTAAACATCTACATGTAGTTCCCATGGACAATTTCCCAAGCGAGTTTATTAAAACAGCTCATTCTTAAATCCAGTTTCAGCAAGGGATACCTTTTTTCGTGATTTAGGCAAGGCATAAGAGATCTATATACCTAAGGGGGTATGCCTTCTTGGAAGAACTTCTAAAAGAAACTGGCTCATCCATGTTAATTTTTTTCCAATGGTGGGCACAATTCATCATATAGACGTTGACCACTAATAAGACCAAAAGCGGTAGTCACTTTATTATGGAAGCACCTAATAGGTGGGCTTCCTTTGCCTCCTATGAAGGGGCGGACAGTTACAGCCGTGCCTTCTCAGGCATTCGAACCCGGGCCCTTTGGTATCGCAGTCGGCTGCTCTAACCACTATACCGTTTAGGCGGCTCATCCAATGTTATCTAAGAGGAGGAAAATGGAAACACTCTACAGCTAGCACATTTACAGGGATTTAAATACGGGTCGAACTACCAATGTTTAGCGACTTTACCGTCCGGCCTCTGATGAGACAATCTTCGCAGTAGAATTGAATAACGAGCGATTAATTTGATATGTAAGTAATATAAATTTACTTTTGTTAACGTTTTAAATTTACTTTTGTTAAGTTTTGTTAACGTTTACTTTTGTTAACACTTCGGAATGTACACAGCTAAACTTAAAATCCAAAACTATTGGAAAAATATTAACTCGTATAATACGTAATTCAGAAGTCAAACAACAAATAAATCGTATAATACGTTTTAATTCATGCTGAAACTGAACCTCTACATCTTTGACAGTGGAATATAAGTGATATCAAATAACTCAAGTGATTATTTGTGACTTTATTTGCAATAATGTTACCTTTGCGCCAAAAATGAAATAACTCAGAAATTATTCACGGATAAAATAAACAGATTTCGTAATTTAGATGTTTAACGTGAATTGATTACTTTAAATTTTGATTATAATTGCTCTGAAAGCAAGCTTTACAGTATTAAAGAATTTATATTTAAATTCTAAGGAATTTATATTTAAATTCCTGTTAAACTGTGAAGCAATAATTTCTGAACGACGTTATATTTTAAGCAACGAGAGACTGAGAAAGAAATAATTTTATGTAAGCCATAGACTTTAAAATTCATCGGATATTCACGCAGCGTATTTTGATTATGTAAAATGGAGGATTATAAAAATACCTTTCATGTCAAATGCTATTTCATGAAAACCACTTATCAGACATGTAAGATTAGTGAATGCTCAAATTTAATTAAAGTGCGACAGCCAAAGAGTTTTACTTCATCACTGATACTCAGCAGACAGTTAAACACACTTCATTATTTTACGAGCTACACGAAATTTAATCAACATTTACAGCTGTTCCGCAGCTTTCCAAACCTATGATTTATTGACGGAAACTTCTCAAAGGAAGTTGTCATTTATGAAAATCACCTTTCAATTAAAGTCATTGATGACGAAACTATTCATTGAATGATACATAGCATAACATTTGCAGAACCAACCTTTGTATACCAATCTATTCAAAATGGAAATAGTAATTCTAGCTTGAAAATATCTGTGTTTTAAGTTACACAAGGCTAATTTCCTGAATACATAAGATTAAATATTAGCTAATTTACGCTTTTAAGAAATTCCCGCATAGTCTTGTTGAGCGAAAAGAAGAAATGTCGTTTCTTACAAAACAGTGAAGAAATAACATTATATTCATTATACAAATCGTTTTACCTTAACTAACATACATTTTGTGTTGAGCAACGATCACCTTATTTCACATATTTAGCACCTGAACACGTAAAACGTTCAAAGGATTAAACTTCATTACGCTACAGAGATAGAATTGTGTTAACTATAAAACATGATCAAACAGACCTTTTTTTATAGGAACAATCTCATAGAATTACACTGAAAAATTTTACGAGACAGTAAAATACAACAGTGAACTAACTCACAGTTAAGAAGGAAGGCATCTGAGAATTTTTTTCATCCTACACTTGGCAGTTTTCCTAAAAAACAAAAACTAATTCCTGCCCTAGTGATAAAGTGCCAGAACAACAATTGATATTAGGTCAGGTCTAAGGATTGAGACCATTATTATTACTCCAATGTTTATTGAAACGTGCGAACGGTTGACTCAAGTTTGATTCATGATTTTAAGGTATATAGTTATCCTCTGACCGCCATAGCATTCGACATAACGTAATATATTTTTCAAACTTTAACACTAAACGACACAAATTTCAATTTGATTTAAAAAAATGGAGATCTTTGGAAAAAAAACACATATATTTCACTTTTGCATAAAGTAGTACTATATCTAAAAAACGTTTGTTTTTGTTTTGCTTGAACTGAACTTATCATATAAAAGAACTGAATGAAATTCCAGAATGTCTCTAGTTCTCTTCTCCGATATTATTTCCGGATGTGCGCAGAGGTTCTGCCGGTTCCTTTTGGTAAAAAAGAAAAATTGTTTGATTTGGTTTGGTCTATATAATTATGGCAAAGCATTCGAGAGTTAGCTGCCTAAGAAGAGGGATGCCTTCGTGGAGAAGCTTCTAAGAAAAGTGGAATGAAAGTAAACATGAAGAAAATCACAGAAACGCCCACGAAGCCAATCCTTTCGTCTGGTAAGTCTATCCCAGGTCGAACTACCTGTGTTCAGCTAAACATATCCGGGAAAATGCTAAAAAAGCAACGAGAGACTGAGAAAGAAATAATTTCACGTAAGCCATAGAATTCAGTATTAAAGAATTTATATTTAAATTCTAAGGAATTTATATTTAAATTCCTGTTAAACTGTGAAGCAATAATTTCTGAACGACGTTATATTTTAAGCAACGAGAGACTGAGAAAGAAATAATTTTATGTAAGCCATAGACTTTAAAATTCATCGGATATTCACGCAGCGTATTTTGATTATGTAAAATGGAGGATTATAAAAATACCTTTCATGTCAAATGCTATTTCATGAAAACCACTTACCAGACATGTGAGATGATAAGTAAATGCTCAAATTTAATTAAAGTGCGACAGCCAAAGAGTTTTACTTCATCACTGATACTCAGCAGACAGTTAAGCACACTTCATTATTTTACGAACTACACGAAATTTAATCAACATTTACAGCTGTTCCGCTGCTTTCCAAACCTATGATTTATTGACGGAAGTTGAGAAGCGAGTTATATTCATTCTCGGTTTTCTTTTGTTAGCTTTTTCATTCGAACGTATTCAGGTTATTGCCATTATATATCTTTTCCCATCCACCTTTGAAGAGGCTAATCTTTCTTCTATAAATATCCCCTGGTTTAGAATTTAAAAAAATTTTCTAACACGTTTTTCACATCTTGCGCGTGATCAAAGATTTGAATGGACAAAGATTCTTGGAACGATCGAAAAGAACAATAGTTCGAAGAAGTAAGGCTTAGGTAATATACTGGGGGAAGGTAAAACTTCCCAAGACAAAGGTTTGGCATTAACATGATTAAATATAACGTCTTTGTTCCTGACAAGTGCTCGCTGGTTACTTAACAGTTTTTCTTCGATCTGTCTAATTGCGGACAGTACATTAATGGTTTAGTCACCGTGAGAGCGATTCCCAGTGGTTTATTACGTTTATACTTGATTGTATAGTCACTAATTTATTTTCAGCAGGAGATATGAAATTCATGGGAACATACAAGCGAGCATTAGCAACAACAACAAGAATTTCAGTATTAACATTTTGGGAACATTACGTTATATATGTTAGAGAATACGTATTTTTTTTTTCTTTTAATAACGTCTCCGATTTCTGTTCACATTATATATTATGAAATAAAAATTACCTTCGATGTCAACATTGATGCACATTCTTGCAAACCTCACAGAAATATACAGTAAACAATATTTTGAGAGTACTTAAGCTGAGGTATTCGGATTGTGAGACAGAGCGTGTTCCTCCCTCTCGAAGCCACGTTATAGGCTTCTCTAGCTCTAATAAGACAGTTTGCGTTATTACTGCCTACATTTAAATCATAACGACGGATGGAAGAAACAAGAACATCAAGCTCTACATGGCAAAGAATTGTTTTACTTACAGATACAACAAAGGCCTTTTTTTCCCAATCCAACCAGCATGTTGAGGCACAGATTGCAGTAAGCAGGTCTGTTAAAGTGCTTTAGTCTCCATACGTGGTTACCATCATCTTTAACATTCTGTAAATAAAATGAAATCAGTCAGCAGATAATGTAGGTAATTAATAATGCCTCACAAATTACATTATTAAAAATATTTATGAAAACCTTTTACGAAATCAAATCATGTGTATAAAACAAAACGAAAATACCACTCTAAAATTTTAGAAAGTAGATTTGAAAATAGAAAAACATTAATGGAGTTTAACGGATGGTCTGTTACAGTTAATATTTGCACAGAAATTCAAGAAGCGTCAGATAGACACATTATACTAGAAAGTAAGTGACTGCATATCACTGTAAGATGTTGCAGTGTATATGGAGGGTTATATTTATGAACATTTAATTTTACCAATCGTATCAATTATGATTACTGATGTATTTGCCCTATAATCATAACAGGTGAGACTGTCTTTAAGGTTGTACAGACTACTCAGTTTTTCGATGAAGGAAAAGTGAAAAAAAAAAGCAATTAAACTCTTCCTGAAAATTAAATCAACAATCTTTCAGCTGCTTACCTTGGATAAGCTAACAACTTGCACCAGAAACGCACGCATGAGGAATGCGAAAATTCCTCACATTTTTTTTTTCAACTTAAAGAGTGACTTAGGAAAGAAAGAGGAAAACGTACCGTTTAAACGTTTTTAGTTCAAGCTTTAATACAGAAACCATCAGATTTAAAAACGTGAAAAATCAGAAATTTGATCACGGATCATCTAAATACTGTAGCCTGTCACTTTAAAATAGGCAATTCAAAGTCGTAGCAACTCTTCCCTATTTACGATCGTAAGCTGTGTCTTCATCATCGTACAGAGAAAATTAAGGAATTTTAGCTAATAAGACGACCCAAACATTTTTTCGCAGCAGTTGTTGATATGGTTTGGGCAGGGGAGAAATGGCTTTGATGTCCCTATTCTAAAGTAGCGTACTATAATTAGTGCTGTTTCTCTTTATAAAAAGAACAAACATAGAGAAAGGTGAAAATTCTTTTAAAAGTCACCACTCGATATTTTTTGAGCATAATACTCGTATTTCTGATTTTTTTTCTAAGAGATATTCAGCCGTATTACATCAAGAATTTTCAGCTTTGAAAATTGTTCTGATGGCTACCGAAATTTTCTTGTTTATAAACAGATTGTGAAATCAATTGAAAAATACAAGAAGGATAAGGAGTAAGATCCCAGATGAATATCTACACCAAGAACGGATTGTTATTTGCCACAAACTGTTGGCTACATGGTCGACGTAAACGTAACTGAACTAACTATAGTAGACATTCTCAGTGAGAGAGAGAGAGAGAACTCAGCCAGGATTGTATGTCCCATCTTCACAAATGTACATCTGACAGCTTGACGTTATTGAAAAACAGAGTAGAGCTGGATGTAAATACATGCGAAGATCTTGAGCAATGGCGATTCGATATTTTTACAAATAAATCGTGATTCAGTGCAAAGCCTAATAATCGAGGAGTTCTCATCTGGCATAAGAAACAGGAACTCTCGTGTAATGGTGGGCGGTTTAATATTTGGCGATCGTCCACATCTCTTCGAAACTGGAAATATTTAACTGACACTGGAATATATACAGAATAATACCTAACACTTTTAAATAAAATTTTTACTACTGTAGCCCCAAATTCTTCCCTTTAACCCTTTGCGGCACAGTGTGTCCAGTAAGGACACGGATTTATAGGTTACTCTGAACCTTCTTTATTTATAGTAGATGGCAGTTCAACACAAACCAGTCCATATATTTCAGCCATGTTTAGTTTTTTAAGACCCTCATTTTTCAAAGAAATCTTCCAGACTTTTTTAGGGTATAAAAGGAATTGTTTGAAGAGAAATTTCTATGTTATTTGTTGGCTGTATGCTAATCTCCTTATTCTATATTAGTTTTAAATTTTTACCTTGAAATCTTGCCTAAAATCAAACGGCGAACCCTAGGTGTGCCCAGACCGGGCTCACCGATAATCTAGGACAACTGAGAGTCTGTATTCTTTGTTTCTCTGCATCTCATCGGTCGGTTCATTGACAACAATGCTCGTTTCAGCTCTCTTTTCGAAGCTCTATTCAATCAGTGTGCCACTTTAGGCACACCCACAGAATCAAAACGATAAGTGCTATCTTCACAAAATTTTACTTGTGTGCTCCCTCGCTCTTGTAAGATATAATTAATTTCAGATAAATTAGAAGATGAGAACAGTTTGAAATGTATGGCTGATCTGTATGCCTTTTGCTCCTGAATTTAATCTGATTGAACATGATAAGAAGTAGCATTGCTGGTTGCCGACTGTCTATACGCAGTCTTTTTATTCGCTCGAGTCTTTCACCAAGGGTAAATATCAGATTTTCTTGTAAACCTCATTTTTTGATATAAGGTTCCAACCTCTTCTCTTAAGCTATGTGTATGGAACCTCGAGCACTGGTAAGCGGAGTTGGCCCCTAAATGTTAAGTAAACGGCGAAGCTATCAAGGGCCCAAAATATGGTCGAGCGTAGTAATAGCTTAGAGAGAGTGTAGCCAAAAGGCAAACGCGCGCTAGTCAGAATCTCTGGCTCTCTAACGAAGTGAGTGGAACTTCGACTTAAGTACCGCATTTCGTCATCTGCATTAACCGCGATTCTAAAAATACAGTCTGGCAGGAAATTGTAAGCTGATTAGAAGAGACAGGAAAGTAGCTTTAACTAAAAATTGTTAAAAACTTAGGATAAACCTTACAATGATAACACATAAATGTGCTATGATCGTAAAAAATATTCTGTAATGAGTTGAATTTCTTGTAAACGGAAATTAACATGACCAAGGATTTATGTCTATTAACAAAGAATAATAAATGGCGGAAATGCTTCTAAGATCCGTCCTCATTCCTCACTTGCTTCTACGATCTGGATTCAAGAGCTGTTCATCAATAGGAATGCGCGCCTAAGTGCCGCGGTCGTTAACGAAGGTTCGATTGCAGTATTTTTCCCTTTATTTGTAAATGGTTTTCGCTATGAGAGATTTCGCCTTTCGAAAATTTGCAAAAAGTTATAGAAAAGTAGAATTTTTAAGATATTTGTTCCTTTGTTTTGTTGTACTTCATATAACAGGGTCCTGCTTAATATAATTTTGATGCGGAATATAAATCGATCATATGACTGCGTTTGTTATAGAGTGTATTAACTAACTTAGTTGAGAAGTGTATTAGGAAAGTATTGCATCAAAGAAAAGTTAAGTATAATTTCAAATGAAATCAAGATTCTAAGGACTCTAATCTTAAAACTTCCGATTAGCTGATCATGGTGTTTAACTGAGCAAGCTACTAAAGCAGTGTCATACCAAATATATTTGAAATTTTATTTGATATAGCGTTAATATACAGTTTATTTGTATATTTACTGACGGTTCGGGTTATGACAATGAAATTGGTGCAGCGTACGTAGTTTACTTGTTTGGTAACAGACCATGGCAAAATTAGACGTGAACCTTACAATTCGGTTTTTCAAGCTGAATTGGCTGCTATCATATTTGCTCTTAAATTGATTGATGAAAACCTGTCTGTAAAAGATATATTAATATGTATACATATATATATAAAGACTCATTATCTGGAAGCACTAGAATATGCTAATAACACTAATATTTTGGTCTCACGTATAAAAGATCTCTTTACATACATGAAGTAAAATTTAACTGGTCGAAAGTTCATATTGGTGTTATAGGCAATAAGAGGACCGACATATTGGCCAAACAGGCTGCTATGGGTAATGCCGGGGATGCGTTCGATATTTAGGCATAAAAAAATATTGTTACTGGTAAAATCGAGGATAAAATCAAGGATTTCTATCATGACTGCTGGAAAGAGAAATGGAACATTTCGGGAAAAAAGAAAGATTATTTGTTGAACTTTGAAGTGTCTAAAAATATGAGAATGATACGTAATTTTGATTATCATAAAATAATTACTGGACACGAGCGCTTCCCGGCATACCTGAAAAGATTTAATTTGTAAATTAATAGTGTTTGTAATTTTTGTAATAATGAAGGCAATGCACGACATTTCGTCGAAGACTGCGCATTATTGAGACATGTTAAGGAAAAACATGGTAACATAAAGGAATTCTATTGTTGCAGGAAAGAGTTTAGATTCGCAAAGGATTTGATGAACTTTATAAATGGCAATAGAGCAATAACGAGAATTTTGAATTTAAAGTTTTTAACTGCATTTTTGTTTTGATCTGTGCTGGGTGTGCCGCATTAACCACAAGCCCGATTATTATCGCTCAGGTTGCAGCACACTCCCATATTACAATATATTACAGTGTTTTAATGGCCTTAAATTATATAGAAAGATTCTGAGAATTTCAATAAATGAATAGGCGTACTAGGTTATACATGTATTATAGCAGCGACGGATAAATTTTCAAGTAAAACATTGATTTGATTTCACGGCAGCTGGCTAAGAACTAACAAAATAGGAATAATACGTTTAACTACACCAAATCGCGTTCTTTACACAATGCAATTAGGTATCAACAATGTAATAGTTTAGAGGAATGGTCAAAAATAATTCGAAAGTTCACAGTTCGTACAGTGAAATTAAAAAACTTAAAGAACTGAGTAATATGTGGGATCAGAGATTGCACATTATTCATAAAATGGGAAATACAAGAAAAATTTCGCAGCTGTAAAGACAATAGTCAGTACGCAAAGGATGATAAATCAGGAGAAAACCTGGAAATCAGCTTCGAAAATCTGTAAGTTTAATGAGTCTTTCATAAAACTTGATCGAAATGGTGGTTTGAAAGCAAATGATATTAATTTGAGGAATCAATACCAAACTGCCATATTATATTATTCCTTCCTCTAGTATTGTAGAAAACATTTTGCCTCAAATTTTCAAATGTATCTGGAAGATTCACTTAACCTTTATTCTAAAATTTAGCCGGGAAGAAAATTCCTTTCGAATTTCGATACCTCATGAAAGGTCGGAGCAATTGGGTACCGCCTTCTCTAAACTAGAACATCGTATTGTCTAATCCCACCTCATTAATGTCAAACAATCGTTCTTCAAAAGAGAAAGAGGAACTCAAGTTTTATAATGAGAACCACTTCTAATACAAGGAAAGATTGTTTATCTTGTGAGAATATGAGCTACATTGTGTCATGGTTGAAGTAGAAAAAGATTCTAAAACCTCTCTTGAAAGGAAAAAGCCCTTTACTCAATAATTACCGAATTCTACAGATGGCTAATATTAAAGTTCACGTTTCGCCGGAGTATTTGACTAGAATGCGAAACAATTTCTTCATTTCAAAATGGCTATTTTATACCATCATACACTTTCGAAGAATTTTTTGAGCAATTTGGTTTTGAAATACTTACTTTCTTTGTTACTCTGTAAAGGCTTTTAAATTTTCTTTTTCCGAGTAGGACCTTGAGTAAAAATCGTTTGGTATTTTGTATTCCGTGTGGAAAAGTGAAAGTAGTTTTTTTAACGGTTAAATGGCACAAACATCATTTCATCGGAAAAAAGAAGATTACATTTTTACATGTAATTTAACAATTTCTCGAAAACAGCTGAAATAAATGACTAGTTTTGGAAATTTACATGGAGAAAACTGCTATCATTATTTGATCATTTGGGAGTTTAACGTGGTTATTATTTGAGTACAGATCATTGTTAAAGTTTTGGAATTTAACTGTAAATGTTTATAATGTAACACATTTCCATCTTTGAGGAAGGATAAAATGCCAGAGCTTGTTTTGGCATTAAAAAGACAAAACGGAAAACTTTTTTATTTAGCTCCAATTGTATACCTACAAAGCAGGTCCACTGCGTATGTATTGTACTCTGAGAATGAAATCCATCATTAGAAGACAGGTTGAGAATTTTTTCATTTAAAATTAGCAAATTTTAAATTTGCGTCTGCAAAAATTATTCAGAAAGCTTCTTCAATTGGTGAATTGGATTTATTTAAAGCTATTCACATTTGCAAAGATTTATCTTGTTTAGTTAACGATTTTAAGTCTAATGCAGTCTTTCCTAAAGCTTTTAAAATTCTGTTAGCTTAATTTTTCAATTTCGTTACTATTTTTGCCGACAGGTGGCTGTACCTTCTTTTTCGCTTTACTGCCGTAGGGTATAAATATGACCGCAGCGACCACTGCTTTCCACCTCTTCTGATGATCTCCTGCTACAGGACCTACCTGATTTTCCTTTAAAGCTATGTTCCTTCGAGATATCTCTCCTGTTACTGGGAAGTACTGCCACAGTGCAGTAGAAACTCAGTATATTACAACTAAGTATCTAAGTATCTTCTTTCCAATCTTGCAGATTACTTTAATTCTGATAAACAGGGATCTGTTTCTGTTTACCTTAAGGACGATGTCTGACATGTGAAGTCCCCCTGGGTTGGCCGATGGGAGTGGCGCCCTGTCAGGCTTGGACACTTAATCTGTGTAAGGTGGTTACGAACTACCAGGGAATGGAGCCCTTGTGCTCTGGTTTGCCTGTAGCTGTTTGTCCTTTGAAATCGATTGAAATCGTGACTAAATTTACGCCAAACACAAGGTTGTTACTTTGCTAATTTTAAATAACTTGAAATTAATGATAAAAAGATCAATAAGAATCTAAAATAAACAATAAATACGTCACAAATTAAATGAAACAACAAAGCATAACGGACATAACGATAAGCTTAGCATAAAATAGTCAGAACAAACTTAGCATAACACAGTCAGCAAACTGAAGAGCAATAAGGCATGAATAATATCAAGACAAAACTATATCCACCATGTCAATAAGCAGCCTTTATTTTCGTCACAATTGGTCGTTAACATATGCTTCCAGATGCAAAAATATTTCAAACAACGCAAATATTTATGCTATAAATTCCCAAAGTCCCTATAGTTAGGTTTAAGAAACATTTATATGCATTATAAAAAATAAAAGGTTAAGTAAGACAGAAACTGAGCAAGATACTTAATTTCAAAATTTGGGATTTTTGTCATCTTTGTCGGCTTTTGCTGAGGGATCGGTTAGGAAATAAATTAGAATAATTCGAGGTGGATGCTCCCCCTGTTTAACGATGAATCCCGTATAAATGAAATTCAAATGTTGGACGAATTAAATGGAAATATTAATTAATATAACGCTTATATGCGGAATAGAATTCAGTAAATCCGCGTTCGACAAGGTTTTACTGTATTAGCAACATACTCTTAACATTTGACAAATAATAAATTACTTGTGAGAATATTTTAGTTGCACTCACTATCAAGGCGAGTTAACTTTAACTTCTTTTGTGATTCATTAATGTGTATACCATTCTTTAGCTTATAATTCTCTTACATATGATACGCCGAAAAAATATTCAACCAAGTAATACGTAAGTTGTCAGACGCTAAAAGTATTTTACTAATAAGTATACTCTTGACGAACGGGTATATAACTATAATATCTTATAAGACCAGCAGACAGTAAAAGAAGTGATAATAAAGTAGATAAAAGAGCCTTTAATTTAAAAGAAATTAAAAAAATTATTAAAAAATGGCGTAGGAACTGTCTGATTTTGCAATAAATACTGAGCCAAACGAAAAAAGCACAGAATACTGTATAAGAGGCAATGAAAAATTCTACTGTCCTTAACGCAAAATTTTGAAAAGTTGCATTTGGCATTGTCTCAGGCAATATCATCAGCTTTTATGAAAAAATAATTTTATCGCGCACTTATTAACAGTTATAAAATATTGTCAGTTAACATTTATTTTTTTCCTCATTAAACACAAATACAATTAGATTTGTTTAAATTATGCATACTTTCCTAATCTGAATTATACAACACATTTTTTCTATATAAAGTTAAGTTTGAAGAAAGCAATTTTCCGTATGCAGAATGTATTAATGGGCTAAGATTTACAGCACACAGTTTTATTAATATATAGAATCACAGTACAGTAAACATACACAAAATTCATAAAATTAGAAATATTTTTCATGTTTAACGTATAAGAGTAATGTTGCACGTTTGCTTGAGTCAGTACTGGAGTCTGCTCCCCTCCCCGCCGTATGATCCTGGAAATATCTACTGGTTTGCTAAACTGATATACAAATGCAAAAATTGAGCCTTTAGTTTGTGTACGAATCTTAATTATAATTAATAGTGAGTATGGAATATGTGTAAGAACCCTAAACATAGTCTAAAATTTTAAAATTAATTATCTCGGCCAAATGTTTTTCGGTATGAGAGTTTAATGTTTTACACATATTTTTAAAAGAGCACAAAATCTTACAAAACATAGGTACAAGGACCGGGGATTATGTAAAAAATTAGACCTCCTAATTTTTGTAAAATTTGTAAGAAGAAAAATTTTCTTTTGATAACCTGAAAAAGCCCAAAACATGAAAATGTTTTTTTATTTAGAACAATCCGACTGGATTGTTCTAAATAAAAAAACATGTCTACAGCCAACGGTTACGTAAATAAAGGTATAGTGTATATATAAAGCATGGTTTCATGGACACGGTGTTATAATATTTTACGAATATGTCTACGGACATAATCTATATTTTGAATTTGGGAAAGGGTGAAGTATATTTTTTTTAACTGAAACATTTCTCGAAAACATATGCTTCAGTATCTATAAATGAAACCAAATATAAATCAACTTAAAAATTTTTTTACAAAAAGTAACATCACACTCTGTAAACATTAAATACAAATATAAGGATGTTGATCATCTATCTGTCAAGCATCGTGTCGGCTTTATCTTGAATACCAAATGCATTCCAATTTCCTTTCTTAAATTTGGATCTCCTCTGATGATACTACACTCATGTCCATAAATTAAGGATAATTCGGAGTCACGCGGAAATCGAACTCTAAAATAAATATATCACCTGTAGAATCACTACACACATCTTCAAGAATCATATGCAAATTTCAGGAAGTAACCAGATGACACCGATGATACGTCACAATGACGAGAGTGTAAGAGGGTGATATATAAGGAATACAGGCAAAGAAGTAAAATTGTTCGCAGGCGCTTTATAAGCATTTCAGTGCAATAACCGAATAGTTATGACACAAGGACGCATTTGGATGATTTTTTACGTGGTAGAATTATCGGCCGTCTGGAATGTGGGCGTACCCAACTGGAAGTATCAGACGAACTTGGAATTGCCCAGAGTGTCATCTCCAGGCTTTGGCAACGATTCGAAGATGATGGTAATGTGAGTAGACGTTACAGCACAGGTCGCCCCAGAGTTACAACGCCGAATGAGGACCGGTATTTGGCAGTTGCTGCCAAAGGAAACAGGCGGAGCACAGCCTCAGATCTGTCTCGTCAGCTCTCTTTAGCCACTGGTACGACAATTTCAAGGCAGACCGTGTACAGACGCTTAGGGCAGATTGGTCTATATGCTCGTAGACCTGTCGGATGCGTTCCACTTACTGCAACTCACTGTCGCCTGCGGTTAGCCTGGGGTAGAGAGCATGCACTGTGGACACCGCAACAGTGGGCTTGTGTCATGTTTTCCGACGAGTCCAGGTTTAGCTTGCAGTCTGATTCTCGCCGGACTTTCATATGGAGAGCTCCAGGTACCCGTTACCACCAAGGAAACATCACTGAACGACACCGTTACGGTGGTGCAGGAGTGCTCGTTTGGCGTGGAATCATTCTGGGATCTAGAACTGACCTGCATGTTCAAATTGGAACCCTGACAAGCCAAATCTATCGAGACATCATTCTGGAACAACATGTATGCTTGTTTCCGGGCGCCATGGGCGCACAATTTGCGTTTATGGATGACAACGCCAGTCCTCACCGTGCAAACATCGTAAGCGAATGCCTTCAATCGGAGGATATCACCCGTATGGACTAGCCAGCATTCTCACCGGACTTGAATCCAGTAGAGCACGTGTGGGACATGCTTGGCCGACGAGTTGCAGCCCGTCAACCTCCTCCTACATGTCTACCGGAACTTCGGAGAGCATTACGTTTTGAGTGGTGTAATATCCTCCAACATCGGATCGATAATTTGATACTCAGCATGAACTGTATTGCATCGTCTGGGAGACATACAATGTATTAACAATCATAACAACCATGTAATATTGTTTTTTTGTAAAAAGGTTTTTTTGTAATTTGCTCCAGTGAGAAAAAATCGCTAATTTTTTAATAATATCAAACATATAGCATCTTTTTTTGCTTTTCACCTTTTGTTTAATAAATAAGCTTTACAAATAAGTCAAATATATTTTGCTTCTAACTTTTCCTTTGCCTGATTTTGCATTATCCTTAATTTATGGACATGAGTGTATTTGTAAACAATGGTACAATTATGACTAAATCTTGCTATTCAATTACGAAACAAAGGGAAAAAGTATATTTTTCTACCAAAGATTTATATAATCTGCATTGGATAGAAAATAAAATTATTTTAGGTATTACCAAAAGACAAATGTATCTAAATTACGTACGGATTCTAACAAAAATTACTTTGGCAAATAAATCTCTCCAAAACTCCAATCGAAAAAATTTAGCATTTCAATGAACTTCAGCAGATGAATTTATTTAATGCGAAGCTCGTGGTGTGTATTTAATTGGTCGGAAATGAAATTTTCCGCATTCATAACTTACAGTGATTGAATATTTCATATTAAATAGAAATGTCTTCTCTTATACACATTTTCTCTCTTGAACACATTTTCTTGAACACATTGGTTTTAGGTGATTTTAAAATCCAATACCTTTCTCTTAAATGTGACATTAACTATGTAGTACCTCCATGTAATCTCATATTTTGAACGATGAATTTGAAATTCTGATGCGCTCTGGCCAGAACTGCAGATTCCTATAAAAATTGCAAAGACCGAAGCAAATCAACAGCAAGGGCAGTATTGTTCACACTTGTGGGATTTGCACTCACAGATCCTTACACATCAGCAAATATACATGGAATGAAGCAATTCGTTTTATTGTAAGCTCCATCTTCGAAGCATATGCCACAGCTCCAGTGGACAACTGAGCTACATTGAATAGAAGGAAGAAATATTTAATACAATAGAATACTGCTACCGAAAAAATTAATGATTAAATACTTACAGAGTCCAGGCCTAAGAGAACGAGAAGCGGTATGGTGGTTAAACCACCCCTTTTCCATTCTTCTAAGGACACTGTGCCATCGGCATCGTAATCGATCTCCACCATCATGTCCTTCAGAATCTGCACACAAACACACATGACATTTTTAATGACATTCTTAACAACCGCGTTTTCACACTGTACTATTTATTACAAAACACAGACTTCATAAAACAAGCATATCACATTGATGTCAGTTCCATAATTGAATTGCAAGCAATTAAGAAATATATATTCTCTTTATTTAAAGCGACATTCAACAAAAAAACATTTTATAAGTCAAAAAAAGACGACATATACGACATTTTTTTATTCCAGACTATACACAATTCTATCCAATTCCACAATAATTTTTTATTCATCTTATTTTAGCTATTTACACGTTAAGCAAAATGCGTACGTTTCCCTTCCCTTTCATTTTATCTGACGTAAACCTCTAGCTGTGGAAAAGCTGGCATTAACTAGTAAGCAGAAATAATCCCAAGCGAAATGAAATGGGTTTATAAGTAAGAACACTTTCAGAAAAAGTGCGCATCATTTTCCGCACGTCATACTAATATTCTTTTCTGATTCCCTCTGTCCGAGGTAGGCAAGTCATTAAAAAACTCTCGAAAGATATAGAAAATATTATCATACAGAAAATATTAAGTTCTGAAAGAATCATGTAGAAAATATTAAGTTAAATATAAGTTAAATAAAAGTTCATATAGAAAGTATTAAGTTCTGGAAACTTCTGATAGAATCCGTCGAAGGGCTTCGAAAATATATTTTCGCGAATCTTCCAAAAAGTCTCCAAGTTGATGAGAAATCGCAAAATATCGCCTACTTGCACACACAAATTTTCGGCAAGATTCCTTAGATCCCGAGTTCTAATAAAGAAATTAATGCACTTGGAATTTAAAGGTATACAACTATAGGCAACCAATAAACACTTAAATACATGTGGCCACAAACCCCATTAAACCAAAACAAAATTATAGTTTTAGAAACAATAAGTAAAAAAAAATCTGAAAGCTTTCAGATTTTATAATACTCCCAAAGGGACATATTTTAACGTTTTGTGTGTTGCCTTTACTTATTAAATATCATGTTCTTCACAGTTAAACCATAAAAGTAAATTCAACAACAATATCCCAAAATATTTAAAGGGCATATCTTTAGAATTTTCGATACGCAGTCCCTCGCGCCTCTTTTTTTGTATAGTGTTGCCATTCCTCCACCTAAAATCGTAAAGTTTGTTAATCAAAAATTCTTTAATGTTTGACAAAATATGAAATAGATAATATGAAACAAATTCCAAATTCGAGATTCCAGATGCACATGTTCGTATGAAGGGTTACATTATTCAAGATTTGATGGCTTTAGGTACGGTTGTTGTTTTACAGTACGAGGAACATACATACATACATGCAAATTCATCATCATATAATTCATCATTATATTATTAGATACGGGGTTTATAGCAAATAGATGTAAAACCCCATTTCGGATTAAGAAGAGATACAGCATGACTGCTTGTAACCACTCCTGAAGGAAAATGGGAAATGTATGTTTGTGTATAATTAACGAAAAAAATTGTTTTATTGAAAGGATTATTTTTCTTTTAAAGTATTTTATCCCCCGTAAATTATTCTTTTATGCTTTATAGTAAATAAGTATTATATGTTTTTAGTTTTTATCAAAAGTGTGGGGGGGGAGGTGAATGTTAAACGTCTTAGTAATAAAATAACACAAATCATTATTAAAACATTTTTATTTATGCCTCAAAGTATTATAAATTTGCTTACAATCTCACAAAAACTTTCGACGATGATTTTCTTTTAAGTCTAGCGTTCATAGTTTTTACCTTCATTAAATGTTTGTTTTTTTAGAAGTTCTCAGAAAATTTATTAATATTTAGATTTTCTTCAAACTGTTCGAAGGTTTGAATTCTATTTCTCAACAAAATGTTTACGAGTCGAACAATATCGGAGTTCTGTAAAGAGGTTACTATCCAATATCAGTTAATTTTTGCATTTCTTGGAAAACTGATTTTGCTTTGAAGTATCTATTATTTTCTTTCTAGTTCATTTCTATTTCATGGGAATTGTTTGCGTAATTTCCTTTTTTTATATCAAAGAATTTTTCAGAAAGTTGTTCGGTAGTCTTTTCGCTAGAAATTTTACCGGCGTAGGATTTTCTTGAGAAATTTTAACTGCGTAGGCGTTTCTTGAGAAATTTTAACTGCGTAGGCGTTTCTTGAGAAATAGCATTAGTAAAAGCAAAACATTTTCATAAAACTTGGATATATAATTCAGATTTTCCTACACCATTCATTTTCGTTTTTTTCTGTGTATGAATGTGTGCCTCTTTGAGTCATTCAAAAGCTTATTTTCAACTTATCACATATAATCAAAGTGTAATTCCAGGATGAGGAATGAGCAAACACGTACTGCCGTAGGATTCAGGAGAAGGTAAGAAATAGGCATCTTTCTGAAACGAAAGATGTCTCTTTTTAAAAAGAAGTACTTTAATAATGAGTTAGTTTCCTTTCAATTCTTAAATTCTCTTATTAACACGTTTTCAATGAAATTTGAATAAATGAATGCTTTATTGTTTTGTGAACTTCTAACCATATTGCGCTTAAAATAAACACTTTTAAGAATTACAGTGAAGGTATTCTATTACGTATTACTGTAGCTTCGGTCATTTCCGGCCTACTTTGTTTTCATTCAAATGATTTTTAGCCCAAACGGTATTAGGCAAGATTGGCTATTAGTCTCAAAACGGGATTCCGCGTTGAATCACTTTAAAAATCTAAATCACTTCCAAATTGTTGCCACATAATATTATAAGCCTGTATTATATTTAAAGAAATTAAATAATAAGGAATCTGCATGAACGTTTGTATGTTTCTCAAATTGTGAAAAAACGACGGTACCTACAGCCGTAAAATGTTTAAATAACGCAGACCTCCACCGAATATGAGAACATGGGAGCACAAATTTGTTTTATTACCTATTTCATGCTTTGTAACTTGAACTTGAACGTATTTTTAATTAAAAAATTCAATGATTTCAAAGCGAGCAGTGGCAACACTGTGGGGCATAAAACACTTTCATCTCCAGCACGTTAGGCTATTTATTCGAAAATTCTAAAGATATGCTGTTTTTAAATGTTCAGCCCAAAGTGACGTTTGTATCTTACATATATTCATTGTAAGAAATTTCGAAAACTCAGCAAAAACTTACTAGGAAATCCGAGAAAATTTAAATGAATATTCGCATGAAATCCTTTAATGTTAAATTTCGAGCGCAAAGCTTAAAAATGTTTCAGTTCCATGAATATATTTGCAAATAACTGTGATATTATCATGTTTCATAAAACAGATTTTGGGGAAATTTCCTTATAGATAACGTTTTGGACACTTATAGATGTACATGTAAAATATAAAATTCGGAATAAAATTACTAAACTTGAATCAATTGGCAACAGATCTTCATATTGATAAATTTTAATGAAACGCATCATCCGCTTCAAAATTTCGCTTTGCACAGTTCTGCGTCACTCTGCCGCATACTGTTTCACTCTTTCCGCGCAATTTCTCTGTACTGTGACATTTTTAGCCCAATCGCTGCCCTGGCTTGTTGCGTATATGGACATTCTGGGGAGTGTTTAGGCTGGTATTGTACCAGTTTTAAACAAAAATGTATTTCTGTATAATTGTTTCTGTGCAAAATAAAATGATGTTTATCCATCAGGCCATTCGTAATTTTAGCACTAGTCCTCATCTAGAGACTTCTCGGCCATGATTCAAGCGTGAATTAGTTTTAAGTTTTCGCAAAAACCGCAACATCATTATATGTATATTTGATTCATTTTACTGCAAATCATACAATTTTCAGGTATTTTTCTATAACTCTGTAGAATTATGAGGTTTATTTTAGGTAGGAAACATGAAAAATAAGAATTGCCCTCGCCGGGATTCGAACTTCGGACATCCCCATTGCTAGCGGGACGTGCTTGAAGTTACATCAAATGCCGCGTGTTAAGGAAGAGGAAACTTCCTTTAAACTCCTTATTTTTTACCTCCAATGCCTTCTAAAGTATCGATAATACGGCAGTTTTACCAGGTGATTATATTGATTAATTTTTTAGGTGTTTGAAAGGTTCAACTTTAAACGTGAAAGTTTTAATTTACCTCAGTATTCTATCCTCACAGATTAATCTTCTCTTACAGAATGTATTTGCTATTAAAAGATATTTAACCCACTTCAAAATATACGTCATAAGTTATTACGATCACCCGTATTCATTGTAAAATTAATTGATTTCATTGACTGTAAAACAATTTGGTACTAAATTATTGGAATTTCCTAAGAAACATTTTCACAGTTTTATACCATATTTTAAAGAACTAGAAGAAGAAATATCATTGTTTTGGAAAGTGTTTCTCCTTAACTTGCATATTAATTCTTTACCACATTTGAAAAAGCTAAGTTTTAATAATTAAGATAGAATAACACGCCGAACAAGTATCAATTTAGAAGTCAAACAAGAGAAAACATCTTCCATTGGTGAATTAGATTTTCTAGAGGCGTTTAACATTCAAAAAAATCTTTTTGTTCTATTTACGACCCCATTTCAGTCTCTCTTTGCTTTCAGCCTTTAAGGAAATTATGTTTTAATTCTCATTTCATCAACAGATGGCGCCAGTAACTTGACTGTTGTCCAGTCATTCTTATCTTATCTAATTACTATACCTTATCTCGTTCATTTGTACTTTGGCAGCTGAGGATGTTGGTTCCGTAAAACCATCGAAACTAATCCTGTGAAAATTTGAAAATATAACGCTGATTTCTGTTGTTTGACTTTTAAATTAAGTTTTAATATTTTTATTACATACTATACGAATATTTGAATAAAATGTTTCTTCTTACTGTTTTACTAGCACACAAAGCTGCTTACTGAGTTTTATAAAGATTCAATTGAATGTTTAATTCCTAATTTAAGATATTCTAGCACATTCCTACTCAGCTTCTCACAAAAACTCAAACGCTGTAATAATTTTAATCTCCAAACCATTTACATATCTATAAAATTTGATTTTTAGTCAAATACTGAAGAGATCACTAACTTTTACTTTTTCAATGCATTTCATAATCTTAAATGCTCAGCACAGAAAAATCACTTTACTTAGCAATACGGCAGCCAAATTAGAAAATTGTTTATTCGCAAAATCTTCAACAAAATCTTCGAAAGCAAAATTTTAATTATTTTTGTATTCCACAAACTTTACGAATTTGTGATGTCATCACGTTTGCACAAACGTTTTGAAAAGTCCGCTATCGGTAACCTTTTAGATAACTTCGAAATATCTTTCTCTTTGCTATCTGTGTATGTCGATGAACTTTCCCACACTTTTTCTGTTTTCAGTTTACGATATCTTGAAAACACTTAAAAATATATTTATCGATCCTGTATGTTGGCTGCTGTGATAGAATTCATATGTTTGAAAGAATAAGTATTCCACAAACGAATGAATGACGGAATGAGATGGAGAATTGTCGGCAGATTAGAGGCAAATCAATCACAAGTGCAGATGGCTAGAGAGCTCAATATAATGCCAAGTATTGTGTGCTTATTTGTAGAAACAGATTCAGGATATAGGATCCATGTTGAGAAAGCAGGGACAAGGTCCATCAAGATCCTCAACAATGAATGAGGATCGTTATTTGGCACTTTCAACGCCACGGCACAAGACAGCTACAGGTTTATTGCTCTCACGTGAGTTGTATACTGTCATTGGAACTCGAGTTTCACAGTCTACAATTGCCCGAAGGCTTCACGAAACAGGGATGTATGCCAGAAAAACCCGCTGTTTGTTTCCCGTTCACAAGAGAGCGTGTTTAGCATGGTGCAGACAACATGAACTTTGGACCAGACTTCAGGAAGCACCGTACATTTTACAGATGAGTCGAGATTAAGGCTGGACACTGATTGTCGACGTACCTGTAACTGGAGACATCCTGGAACATACTACAATCCCTCTGTCATCAGGGAACAGGATCATTACGGTGGAGGTGAAATAGTTTCGGCAGACATTATGTTCGACGACCGCACACTCCTCCATGCGTTTGACAAAGCTTCTCTAACTGTTATAAAAAAAGAGATGTTAGGGCCCTATGTTCGACTTTTTAAGGGTGCAGTTGGTCCTGAGTTTCTAAACAACGCATGTCCACACAGGGCTCAGCTGGTGAAAGATTACCTGGAAAGTGACGTCGCCAGATGTCTTGATCTTAAACCTATAAAGAATATATGGGACGTTGTTGAGAGGGAAATGTCATCTCGTCAATTTCTTCTGACAAGAATTGTATGTGACACAGTTATACTACGCAGACAATCAGATGTAGACAAAAATGCACAAGTGTAATACTTTTGTTATTTTTGTAACACACGTTTCGGTGTTGTTTTGGGTAATAGAAATCTCGGAAACGTGGCGCCATTCTTGGCACCAAAACAATTTGCCAAACACATCTAGGGGCCTCCAAGAGTAACCTTTTATGATAAAAACAAAACGTATTCTTTTTGATTGCTATTTTCTACAGCAAAACGATGGTTAGAGTAGATTGAAGGGTGCCCCTTGTATCATCGCGAAGTTTTGTTTCGTTTATTGCCAAGTTGTTGCTCCATTTATCGACAGGTTGTTGTTTCATTTATGATAATCTGAGTAGTTAAATGTTATGGAAACCCTGTTATGACGTAATCGGTTGCGTGGTTGCGGTAAATTTTGAATGATGGGAAAGAATTGTAAGGGCTTGTAGCGTGTGTTGGTTAGGAAATACATTGCTTGTTTTGTGGTTTAGACGGTAGAATGGCTGAATATAGTACGATTAATTTGAAGTTTCTATACGATTTGGAACGAATGGGGAAAACAGCATTAATTGACTGGTATGTAAATGAAGCTTTACTTAGTAGCCATTATAAGCGTCCTGTTTGTAGGAAAGAAAATGTGTATGGTTGAACGTCGGTTACTACGGAGGATATTTCTGATTCTTATTTTTGTGAATTTATGTGGCGACGCCGATAGACGATACGATAATTTTAGCAAGGTTTTGGATGCTGTTAAGGAATTTTGTGTGCCAGACTGAAGACGTAGAAATTTCGAAATAAGGCAGGTGGATATTTGCTTTGTGTAGTGCTTAGATGCATAAGATGAATTTCCTTTTTTATGTTATTTTATTGTTGGATTTAAAATGTAGTTTATTAAAATAATGTATTTTTTGTTTGGCTCTAGTGTAGAATTGGGTGCTGCTTTGACTTTTCAAGTGAAAATTGATTGATGTGAACATGGACAAAGGGAGTGCGCAATGCCAAGTTTGTGCAATGCTCTGATTCTTTTTTAAGTGAAAAATAGGTTGATGTGTACATGGATACTAAGTTTGTGCAATTCTTTGACTTATTATTTTGGATTAGTGTAGCGGCAATTTTTGCGTGCACAAAGCCAAAATAACAAGTCAAAGAATTGCACAAACTCGGTATAAATGCACCGCCAAAAATCACCAACTTTGGCCAAGGGGCACCCGTAAATATATTTTTACCCAAAACGATTAATCATTAAATAATAAGTAACACACATGTTATCGAAATTCGAAATAAATTAATTTTTCATTTCGTCAGTCTGTAAAAAAAAAAATCTAGTTTTGAAATAAAATCTGAAAGCACTTAACTTATTAACTCAACTACTTTGGCGCAATTTGGCAATTTTTTACAGATGGAAATTTCAAAGTAACTCATCAAATGGAAATCGGTAGTTTTCGAGTCCCCCCCTTTTTTAAAAAAAGATTCCGAAACTATCGATATTTATAACCATTATCAATATATGAAAAGAAAGCATACTTTAAAATACAAATTAATATTACTGATTTTTAACTAATTAAATCGAATAATTAAATAACAGTTACGTAATAGTTTGAAAAACAAAACACTTACATTCTTATTCAAATCTTGGCTAATCTTTGGAATATGGTAACAGGTAGTTTGGCGACATTTTGGTAAGACGATAAAGGTTACTAGCTAGGACTTCAGCAGTGTACATGGATAGAGTCAAGAGTGTGCGCAATGCCATTTTTGTGCAATTCTGAGATGTTTTTTTTTAAGTGAAAATAGATCGACGGGTACATGGATAGAGTTTATGTGCAGTTCTTAAAAACGCGGCAAGCAGTGGGCGATTATGCACTTTCTCCCAATTTCGCACCTAATCTTCGTTATGTTTAAGCACTTTTGTTTCAGCATATGCAAAGTTCTAGCGTAATTCGGCTAGCAGATTGTTGGAAAAAAATTTTGAAAAAAAAAAAAAAAAAAACTAGCAGGATTCTGTAGCAGGGTTGGTCGCCAAAAAAATCGCCAATTTACCATAATCCGAAGATTAACCCAAATCTTTCTGCAATTTTTTATGCTGTTCTTATCCCGAGGTACACAGCGATCTGTTTTCGCTTAAAAAGCAGAATTGCGGAGACTCGGCTTCGCCCAACCCTCAGCAACAGCGGCTGTCTAGGAAACGCATTTCTTCGTCGTAGAAAATTTTCTAAAAACAATTTTGCTTTTCTCCCGAAATTTTACCACAGTTTCTTCTAATTGATGGTCAGCTTATGTTTTAAAAATAAGTTTAAGGCAAAAAATATCATGATTTGTATATAAAAACTGTTGGAACTTGGATAACAACAAAAAAAAAAAAAAAAAAAAAAAAAAAGAAGGCATACAAAAATGGCGGCGTTGCTTGACTGAAGGATTATGATGAACACGGTTGCTGGATGAATAGTTATGCGCTTTATTGCCAGAGGCTGAGACTTTTTAAAATTTGGCGGCTTTTACTAAGGTGGTTGCGTTAATACGTAAGCATCAATTTGAACTATTTGTGGCAACAATACACCCCAAACCTTGCTGGTCAGTTATGTGCATTAAGTAAGATTCTAATAGTCTTAATTCTTACGATGAGCGCTTTCTTGAAGGATATTTCGAAAGAAACTATGGAAAGATTGATTAAAATTTGAGATAAAGAACGAAACACCTACCCAGTGAGATTATTTCATCATTCGGACATAATTTCTTGTATCCAATCAGCTTTGGTGAATCTTACTATACAATTCATAACAGGATCACATACTAAGCTACTGACCAGACTATTGTTGACTTTTAATGTAATCTACGATTTTCCCTCATTACGCTAAAATATGTATTAATGTAAATAAAACAACTTCGCTTTTCAAACGAACATATGTATTGCATGTTTTTATAGCAAGTGTTAAAAAATCATTTAAAAGAACTTTAACAATTGTAAGACTTAAAAACTTTTAAATGTAATAAAAATAACCAGAAACTGCCACCAAATACATAACAATAAGAGAGGAATTCCTGAAGAAAATATACCAATAAAATTATAACTAAGCTTGATAAAATTCTGAGCACACATGCATTGTACATGCCTAATACTCATTAAAAATCAATTAGAATAAATGTTTATACGAGGAGACATATGGGCATGATATCATCCAAAATAAGGTTTAAAAGAGAAACATTTGTATCATTTACCGGCTTTAGTTCCGTGACATCCCATCCTAAGTATTCGGCTACAGTCATCATTTGGTTGATAATGCAGTCCATCTCCTGAAATAGAAAAGGAAAATGTGTAAAATACATCACAACCTAGTGAATTACTCAAGCAATAAAAATTTATATGATTTAACAAATGGCAAACAGTTTGAATTAATGCTCTGTATTTTATAAATACGTACTCAAAGCATGGCATATAATAGTAACCAGTGGCAATAGCAGAGTGCTACGCAACTAAATACTAAATGCCAATAAACTAAAAGTAAATATATTTGTTGCTAGGCAACAACACTTAGTTAAATAAGACTAAATTAAGGATAACTGTAGCGTTGAAAAAGTACGAAAAATATGAAATTTAGGCCAAAAATAACATATAAGTAAGAACAATCCCCTAATCTCAAACGAGAGAAACAAGATGTCACTTTCAGTCGAAGCTACAGAGCCTAAATTAGATTTGATTCCACTTAAGTCGCTTTTAAAAGAAAATTTATACTTAATTTTTTCCCTTATACTTACAATAAATAAAATGTAAAACCATTAATCTGTTTACTGTTAAATGATTGCCGAACTAAGATTTGATCAAAACCAGTAGGGGGTGGGAAGGAAAGGTCACCCTTCATCAGGTTTAAATATAAAATCAAAATTGTTAATTAAAAGCAGTAAAAAATATTCCCCATTAAAAGCAGCCACTGCATGAGCTTTTTGACAATAATTGAAATTTGCACGCTACAGATTGGGAAATTAAAGTTGCCAGTTTCGGCAAATAAGCGCCATGATCGTTTTAATGCGGTTGATTTGGTTTGGTTTATAGATAACGGCCAAGCATGCAAAGCCTAAGGAACAGGATGCCTTCGTGGAGAACTTACCGGAAAACCACGAGGATTTCCGGAAAACCACGTAATTCACGAAAACGTCCATTCAGTCAGCCCGTTTGCTTAGAATCGAATTCAAGTCGATGTACCAGTGTTTAATACATTTACCACTCTGATGCAATTAAGCGTGCTTTAAGTAGGAAGAGTCAAATATTTTTAGCTTAGCTTCTTTTCTGTGACAAGAATACACTAAAATCAAATATTTCTGTAAAATGTGTAAACGTTCATGACAAATATAGAATATTATGTTTGTTTCAGGACTGTAAAAAGCATTAAAATATTTTTCAGTTACGAAAGCTATATAATGAATTAAAAGTATACTGAAATTCTTTATAAAAATTCTTTAAAATTATTAAGAAAGTCTTTAAAATTATAAATGCCGAACGTTTTGTCAAAAACTCGGTAGAATGCCTTAAATGTTTTAGAAAAAGATTTTAAAATTTCATGGAAGCAAGTGTATGGAATTTTCAATTGACTGAGATTCTCCTATATTTAAGTCATACATTTTGCATTGCGTAATAAGAATTAATACATAAAAAAATAAAATAACGTAGAAGGATTACACAGAATACAATATAAAATCCAATTAATTTTCTTTAAATTATCCAATAGTAACAACAAAATCGAAATATATGAAAATTTTTAATTATTTTTAAAGTCATCTAGGAAATGAATAATGATAAAATAAAAAGAAACTAGCCTTGTTATAAAAAAATAAAACATCTCTTATCTCAGGAATTTATGAAAAATTCACATATTTATTCATCTTCATTTAACAGTAGATATGTTACGGTGAAACACCGAAATCTGGAGAACGTCGACTTTTCACCGGTGAATGTCAACATTCACATAGTCTCTTGGTGTATGTCCGAAATATTTTCCAAATACTCTTATTTCTTGACTTACACCGGTTAATGTCGACATTCACCATGTACTAATGGTGAATGTTGAACATATAACAATATTATATTTTCTTCTCCGTAATTCAGTCGCGAATAAACGCACTTTAAATAAGAACTTAAGAACATGAAAACCTAAAACACAGAATACATTTAAAATGAGAAAGGAAAATAATAGAAGTTAAAAATTTATTTAATTATACAGTACGTTCTAAATCAGAAAATAAAATAACAGTAATAAAAAACTTACTAATTTAATGTGATTCAAATCTTACTTATCGCAATAACTTAAACTATTATGGCACTTTATGACCTCTCTTTTCGACTTTCACCAGAGCATACCTGTGATTGTTGACATACACCGGTGAGGGTCCGAATATACAAGAATGTAGTGAAATATTCGGTCTTTCACTGACGTATTTGGTGAATATTGATATTCTCCGGTGAAAGTCGACATTCTCCAATTGCGGTTCAAATGCATTTAAAAATAGCCAAGTTTTAAATTAATTAAAAATTCTTAGAAAATTCTGCCGAGTTGAGTTAACATTCAGAAAAACTAAACTTCTTTTAGAAAATAATATTTTATATCTGAACTAATAGAAAATTTCAAACAAGCAATTTTCTCTTGATATTTTTATGATTTTTATTGGTGTAAATAAGTAAAAAATACTAAAATATTTAAAACGAATTTTTGAAAGTTTTGTTTAAAATTCTAAATTGTGCTGCTTTTTTAAAATTATAAATGAGTATTATAGTACAATTTCTATAAAGAAATTTTATTTCAATCATATTTCATAATACATCATAGTGATAAACACTTTTGACTCCTTAATATTTAGACACTTAATTCTAATATTAAAACTGTATTTAACCGTAATAATTAATTTTGCTTGTATTTTATAGTGATTATTTTTTAAATTTATTTTTAGTTCTGCGTAAGATTTTTTTTTATTTACTGTTAATTTATTTTATTAGCTCGAAATGGCATTTTGCGCTGTTTCGCTATAAATAAATGTCCGTGTCCCCTTGCAAATTGTTGTTACCAAATATTAGCACCTTGTATTATATTTAAAGAAATTAAATAATGAAGAATCTGCATGAATAGATATATGTTTCTCGCACTGTGACAAAAACGACGGAATCTAGAGCCATCAAATTTTGAATAATGTAATACTCACCCGAACATGGGCATCTGGACGGTCGAATTTCGAATTTGCTTTAATCTATTTCATATTTTGTAAAACTTTAACGAATGTTTTATTAACAAACTCAACGAGTTCAAAGCGAGCAATGGCAACACTGTACGGAAAATAACATTTTTATCTCCAGTGCGGAAATTCTAAAGATATGCTGTTTTCAAATGTATGTGGTTTATGGGCGAAGAACATGATATTCAATAATTATAGGTACCACACAAAACGTTAAAAAAAAAAAAAAAAAGGTTTCTTTTGGGCATAATATAAAATCTGAGTGCATCTAGATTTTATTTTATCTTTTTATTTCCTGCATTACACTGAGAAAATTTTATGCTCTGAATTTTATAAATTACTAAAATAAATAATCCACTTTAATGTTAATAATTTAATGATCATATAATCAACTAAATAATCGTTTTGTAATGTTATTATAATTTTGAAAATCACTGTCTGAAAATGTTCATTAAATTTCTTAAAAAAATATATCAGATCTTGTTTAATTTTACCTTATTTATTTCAAAGCATCCCGTACTATCAATATTATTTAATTTTATTTTATTTTTACGCAAAATGAAGTTCATAAATTTTGTGCTTAGAGTTTTTACCGTTTTACCAAAGTAAAAATGTTTGTACAAGAATTACGCGTGAAAAAAATGAGCGAAATGCAGTAAAAAGTGCTTTAATGAGATATATTGAATCCTATTTGGAAAAAACTGTGTCTTTCATAATCTCATCACTATACAACGTATCACATTTAATACCTTATACAATAATATATTTAATGTTTAGCTACGATATGTTTATTTCATATTTGGTAAAACGTATGAATGTTTTATTAACAAACTCTGCGATATGAAAGCAAGCAGTGGCAACACTTTTCAAAATAAAGCAGATTTTTATCTGCGTATGATACTATTGCCACTTGGAAAAATAAGGGCGAAAATTAGCGTTTTCGGAGTTTTTAATTAATATCTCAGCTAATTAAACTCGTACGAAGATGAGAATGATGGAAATGGCTTCTCACGAATTTTTGGAGTCCGAAACTCAACTCCCCGCCTTTCCAGGGGAGATGATGCCACAAACAAACAAACAGACCGACGCGCACAGATTTTAAAAGAATAGATACCATAACACAGGAATTAACCGTAAAGACAAACAAACTTAATTATATTTTCCAACCTTCTATCGCAAGAAAAGCACCAGATTCAAGTTATAATTGTCATACCTACTGAAATGAAGGAATTCATGTCAAAAACCCTGTTCTAAAGAATAAAAAAAATATTTTTATGACGATATAAGAAAATATTTGTAACATTTGCTCCAAAGCAATAATTCTGTTTGCCTTCTAAATACAGGATAAAGAAATTCAGTTGGTGTCTGCTTATTACTTGCGTTTTAACTGAAGTTGTAAAGAAGAATTTTTTTTTTTTTTAGATTACAGCATTGCTAGCTGGGAATCTTAGACAAGCAAAGGGAAACGTAAAGAAAAGTACATTTCATTATCGATTAAGCAAAAGCATATGAAGTCTATTTTGAAAGCTGTGAAAAACTGTACGGCGAATCTTAACTTTGTTATCATTAACTGAAAGACGAAATTAAAATTTAATATTAGGATTAACGTTCCGTCTAGTGATACAGAATTGTAGCAGCGTTAGTTCTCAGATTCAATTATTTTCACATACACGCAGGAGTAAATCGGAAAATCATAAAAATAAAATTAAATTCAAATATGTAATTTTCGCATAAATAATTTCGGTAAGTAAAATTTTCAAGGGAGAAATAAGTGAAATGAATCATCTTATTTGAAAACCAACAACCTTGTGTTTGGCGTAGATTTAGTCAAGAACTCAATCGATTTCGAGGGCAAAAAGATACAGGACCTCTTTGACAGAAGCAAAGAAATCTGCAAGACTGGAAAGTAACAGATGTGTTTATACGTAGGGAACTAGGGAACTGCACCTGTTTGATTCAGATGTTAATTTACAAATCTTTTGTTGAAATGAATACTTAGGAGGATTTAGTCATTATGATGCTTCAAGCCGTAATATGAAAGCAACATTGAGTATATCATTTTGATTTTGGTTTTAAAAAATATAAAATGTTATTAAAAGCTTCCATTTCAAGACTCTGCAATCAGATAAGCTCAGTCTATTGCAAAATGCTAACGTTAGTTAATGTAACGTTGTTGCATACCGAATCCGATTTGCCGATTGTAGTTTCTATTTAGTTGCAGCGAGCGAGCACGGGGAAGAACGAACAGGGCTATTTTGTTTCACCTTCTTATTTGTCTTTCGGACTGAGACAATAGTGTAGTCAATTCACACCTACACGAACGACAAAAAGGCGACCTCCTGGAGACGATTGGTTAGAAAAAAACCCACGTCCGTGCAGAGACAATTTGACAGCAGAAAATTATTTGTTTTTTAAATTATTTATTGCTCATAAAACTGAAAATGTTCCGAACAGAAGGAAGTAGTGATACGTATAGTGAATCATTTTTATCATCCAGATGTTGATAGCCCACCAGCGGCCGAGCGCTAAAATCGCTGAACAGTGGTAATTCGGTCCGAGGTTTAAATCCCGCGAACGGGCTGGCTGCATGGGCATTTTCGTGGTTTTCCCCATCTGTAACGTGTATACGAGCCAGTTTCCCTTAGAATGTCTTCCGCGAAAGCATTCCTACCCTTAGCCACCCCCGGGGTGCAGTGCTGGCTTGATTACATATCATGACAGTGTACTCTAGGGGAAAAGCATTTAGAGCTTGGCGGTTCAAGAACCCGACGAAGGGTCGTTTATACGGCTGGACCGAGGGGAATTGCACAAGTCCTAGAACCAGGAACCCTGGTAGCGTAGGCAGTCTGAGTATTCCGGGTAATGTCTCTCGGTGATAGGCAGCCGCGTAGGGGCGGGGGCATTATCAGCGACCTCTCAGATTGCCAAGTGGACACTATGTCCGTCGTGAGACTTCTTCCGGGTGGTCTCTGAGAACCGTGGTGTATAAGTGCCCGATGCCCCAGTTCAGCCTTGGGAATGAGAGTTTAAATCAAAGTCTGCCCAGGGATTAGAGGCATCCTAGCGTAGCAAGGCGAGGTAGATATTTCCCTCTCAAAGAGGTATAGAGGATTACGATTGGCTCTCCCGTGTAATACGGAGTGGTTCACGGGTAAGCTCCCAGTTGCATTAAGTTCGCAGGAGGGGTCCGTTTCGGAACACAAAATTGAGAGCTTATATTTGGTTCCAATCAACAAAAAGACACTGAAGTTGCTGCAGAAACTGACTTAATTCACTATTCTAATAACAATTTCTAGTGTAAACAAATGGCGGCCTCGTTAGGCCTAATTTAAACTTTCTAAATTAACTGCTGTTAAATCTACAATTATTACATGCGGATTAACTACATGCACAAAAGCTTTAACCGCAACGTTAAAGCAAAAAATGCGCAATTTACCAACATATAAGAATAAAGAAAAACTTCGCGTTTGGTGTCATAGCAGTTCTATATACAAAATTTCAACATTCTCAGGCTACTCTTCCTACGGACGTATGTACCTGCGAATGTCACGAAAAATATCTCTTCTGAATACATTTTACAATATCTTTTGGTAAAAAGAGTCTGCGGCGGAAATCCTCATCTCAGACAGTGGCAACATTCATTTTTGAAGCATAATATGCATACATGCTTGCCATAGCGCGAGTATAAAAAAACTTAAACGTTTTCGCCGAGACTTACTCACAACTGCAATTTCACCCATTTGTGGTATCTCTTGAGGTTTTCCCTACTCGGGGTCACCTGAGGTGCTCGTGATAGCGTGATAAAATTCAGGCTGACACCAACCCAAAGCTCAGTATTTTTGAGGTTTCTACTTACTATTTATTATTACTACTACTTCTCCCATCATTTTACCTCTTTATTGCCGATGTTTGTCTTCGGCTCATGTGTATTAATTTTAAATATTTAACGTCTTGCAAAATGTGTTTTTCTCTTTTTTAAATGCCAAATAAAGATGGTTTTAACTTTTAGCTGAAGTTTGTGCCTTTTTGCTGACGTCTGAAGGAGTCTAAAATAGCGATAAACCATCGCCTTTAAGTCCTTTATCCTGTCCATACGTACAGATCCAAGCAAAAACATTGTTCAAATGGATTCAAGAGTGGTCATAATGGATATTTTCGTTGAAATACGACGCCCGAAAGATTTCGTATTTACAATACTTCTTTTACTTTCTACACGGAATTAAAAAGCGATTATTACGAAATTAAAAAATACGAAATTTTAAAACGGCAGCAAAATGTATTTAAACCAATTACTTTGAATACCATAAAAAAGTAAAATATTTATTAATACACGCATTCAATTCTTCATAAAGTGGTCTTTTATTCGAAATTTTATACATATTAGGTTGTCCGGAAAATAATGCAAGATTTTAACCTATATCTTTAAAGTATCATAACTCAACTCAAAAACAATTTTATTAATCAAAATAAGCAGCAGCCGAATCAATGCATTTTTGCCAATGAGATATAAGTTTATTTATGCCGGTAGAATAAAATTCTGGAATTCTGTACTCGATAAATTTGTCAAAGGCGTTTTTGACCTCGTCTTGGTTTCTGAAGCATTTCCTCTGCAGAATGTTATCCAGATGTTTGAAAAAGTGGTAGTCGGTCGGCGAGAGGTCGAGCGAATATAGGGGAAGAGGGAAAGTCTCGTATCCCAATTCGTCCAATTTCTGTAGGGTCAGTTGCACGACGTGCGGCCGAGCATCGTCATGGAGAAGAACTGGCCGCTTTCTGTTGACAAATGGCGAGCACATGCGTTGCAATTTGTGGTGCATTTCGTCGATTTGCTGACAGTACTTATCTGCCATAATCGCTTCGCCCAGATTTAGGAAGCTGTGGTGGATGAGAACGGCCTCAGACCACCAAACAGTCACCATAATTTTCTTTTGGCGCAAATTTGGCTTTGGTAAGTGTTGTGGTGTCCAACCACTGAACCGAATGTCGCCAGTTGTTGGAGAGAATTCACTTTTCATCACGCGTAACAATTCGATCAAGCAAAGGATCGTTTTTGTTGCAGAGAAGAACAGCAGACGACACTTCAAAACGGCGATTATTTTTATTTTCGCTGAATTCGTGAGGCACCCACTTTGATGATTCAAGCGATCAGAAATCGTTGTTTTGCTTACGCCAAGCTCTCGAGCAGTTATTCACGTGTTTGTTTCAACTAAAGTCTTCAAATCATCGTCATCAACAGCTGAAGAACGTCCACGAGGCTCTTAATCTTCCAGGTCAAATTTTCCCCGACGAAATTTATGGCATCACCGTTGAACTGTAGATTCATTAACGTTTTTCTCACCCCATACTTCGTTGACATTTCGAGCCGTTTGTGCTGCGCTGTGGCCTAGCTTGTACTCATGAAAGTAAATTTGCACAAAATCCCCTTTTGACGTCAAAACAGAAACACCTAATAAATATTTTTGAAAATAACTTTGGAACAAAATGATTATTATAGAAATATAGAGCAAAAAGAGAGCTTCAAAATGATATATAAACCAATGTAATTCAAAATATTTTTGTTGCTAAAGATGTACAGGATAGATAAACAATTGCAAAACCCTGCATTATTTTCCGGATAACCTGATACAATAAAAATATATAGTTGTGAGCACTTCGCAACGCTAAAAAAAGACTTTGCCGGTTTGTGTTATGGCGTTCTGTGAAGTAGTTAAAATTTCTATTTTTTCCCAGAAGTGAAAACAGTTTAATTGATACTACTTTGTACTTTGCAATTTAGACAAAATTCAAACATATATTACCATTAATTTTAGAGATATGCTATACACGGTGACCGAAAAATGCTCACAGGAAAAAGCCCACAGAAAAAATGCTCACAAGTATAAATGCTCAAGGAAAAAAGCTCACTCAGAAATATGCCCACATAGAAAAAAGCTCACGTGGAAAAATGCTTAAATTTTTCTAAGAAAAATTATTTAAATTACCAAAATATCTATGGTATATATATATCAAAAACTGTATAACTTATGTGTAGATTCAGTCGCTATATAAGATTAACAAATGAACCGTTTTGGATTATAAAAAGGAGAAAAGGAAGGAAGAAAAATCAAACGGTGATATATAGTAAAAAATTATTACAATTTTAATTGTTAAAAAAATAAAATAATAGTAAATATCAGTTACGCATTTTATAATATAAACATTTAGAAGAATAAGCAAATATAAATAATTATTTTATTTAAATTACGTAAAATACCTTATTATATATAAATCATAAATATATATTTCAAAAAGTTATAAATACATAAAATTACTGAATATTAGCTAAGATATGTAAATATCTAATTTTATCATCGATTTCATTATAGTCTCTTATATGAAAGTTATAAATACATAAAATTACTGAATATTAGCTAAGATATGTAAATATCTAATTTTATCATCGATTTCATTATAGTCTCTTATATGATTCGCGATTACCAAATGTAAGTTTTCATATTTTGTTTTTAACTTCAGCACAACCTGTATTTACGATAGTTAATAATAAACGTTGACAGGCTATAAATCTTTTTCAGTCCGTCAAATAAAAACCACATACTGGGATGGCTACAATTAAATAATGAATTTAGTATACCTTATGAAAGCTTTCGTAACGATTTGTGGTTTTAGGAGATTTTTCGAAAGCTGCTTCATAATGATTCTTCACTTCGATTGGAAACTGTGGTCTTCTACGACGTTTCTGGCTTCAAAGTTAAATAACTACATTCAATCATTCAAACAAAATTCAAACATCAATTCATACACATCAAAAGTATGCAAAAATAAAGTAAAAAATTAACTATTGGCAGTTACAAGAATAAAAATGTCGTACAAGGGCCAGTGGTATAAAATATTATAGTACGTGCAAAATTTTACAATAGTTTTCATTCTTTTATATACCGCCTCTGAGCATTTGCTCAATAATTTTTTCAAATGATTAAATAATTTTTCTTTGAAAAATTCAAGTAGGTGTACGACGTTCAAATCGATTAATTATTGATTAATTAATGTAAGGATATTTCTACGTATTTTATTTATCAGTGGGCTTATTTCCATGTGAGCATATATCTAGGTGAGCCTTTTTCCGTATGAGCATATTTCTAAGCGAGCATTTTGCCACGTGAGCTTTTTTCTGTGTGGGCTTTTATACCTGTGAGCATTATTCCTGTGGGCGGTTTTCCTAGAACCGCTATACACATTTCAAAAAAACGTGGTAAAGTTTCCAATACTTTCAAAAAGCAAAATTATTTCAAATTTTTATAATTATTTCGTATTTTTACAAGATTGCTCTAAATTCAAGTACCGATACTGACTTCCTGTTATAGCCAAATGAAATAATCTGATGTATACACCACATGACTTCCTTGAACGCAGTAATAAATTATACGCATTTTTTCTACATTTCATTGAAACTTATTTCCTCGAATTTCACTAGAGTTTTAGTTCTCATTCAATTAATTCAGTTCTCACTTCACGGCAAAGTAAAAATACATGGAACCTCAAAATATCTTTGTTAAAAATTGAAAAATACAGAAAAGTATAAAACATAAATGCAGTTAAAACAATTTAAAGAGCAAATTTTGCAATTAAAATTAGAGTTTCTACGCAAAAACAATCAATTCGGCCAACGGACAAGAAGGCAGATATTTCGATGCACAGAACTGAAAGTTTACTTTCTGTCTCATTCAGCGAAAGGACACTGAAAGCCTAGAAACATTAATTTGTTGCGTACGCTATGCTGAGTCAATATATGGAATAATGCAATGACTTAAATGATAATTCCACAATGGATTAAGCATGATTTAATTCGAAATAATAAAAGAAAGCATTATCTTTGTTGTTAGCTTAGTTTTTATAGATTATGAATTATTTTGAAGCTTAGTTTTTATAGATTGGCAAGAAATCCACTATAGTGCGAAAATTCAGATGTAAAAATAATACTTTTATATTTCTGTGTTCTTTTATATTTCTGTGTAAACATGGCCGCCATGGCAAATAATTCTTTTATATTTCTGTGTAAACATGGCCGCCATGGCAAATAATTCTTTTATATTTCTGTGTAAACATGGCCGCCATGGCAAAAATAATTAGGCTTAGCCGCACTTAAAAAAATTTAAATTGTTGATAATTCTACGAATATTGCATACAGATTTACTAAAGACATAAAAACCTTAACCGGAAGATAAAAACAACACAATTCAATCATTTTAAAGCAAAAAATGTACAATTTAAAAAAAAATAAGAATAAAGAAACTGAGATCACTGAGTGGTGTAACAGAGTGGGTGTGTATGTACTTTTGGTGCGGCCGATTGTAACCAAAATATGAGGTGCACATCTACAAGTAATAGCAGTCCCATATATAAGATTTCAACGTTCTGAGGGTACTAGTTTTTGAATATGGGAGATACGTACGAACGCACAGACGCCAAGAAAAATTCTCTTCAGAATTCATTTTAAATCAGTTTTACAATTTATTGGGGAAAAAACGTCTTTTATTCTGCTCTTGCGAGCAGATGTCACGCAAAAACATCGTTAAATTGCATTCGATAACGGTCAAAATGGATATTTTCGTTGAAATATGATACCTGAAATTTTTCGGGCTTACAATTCTTACTTTTTACTTCGTACAAGGAAGTAAAAATTAACTAATGCAAAGATATGCGAAGAAACAAAATCACATGTCAAGCATAAAAGAGTGAAAGTTTTAGATTTTTGAGTTATTCAATTCGGAAAGAGAAAATACTTTTTTAAAAAACTTAACGTGGTACAACTGTTTTAAGTTTTTTAATGCAGTAAACCATTAGTTTTCGTAACAGGACAGACTCACATCCCGTAAATTCAAGATCCTCCAGTCCTTGAACGAATGACAAAACGAAACCAGTATTCTAAGAAAAAGAAGAACAAACGCATGTATCGTCCACTCTGCACTCCGTATTCTCAGAGGATGTAACCGGGGAATATATTCTTTAAAAAAATTCCTACCGGAGCGAAAAAAAAGGAAAAAAAAAAAAAAAAAAAAAAAAAAAAAGCCAAATAAAGCTCTATAACAATAATGAAGGAGACCGTAAGCTGAAGGACGCATAAGTCTCAATCAGCGAACGTGTAATCCTTCCACTTGGTCTGATGTAAGCCCGCCATTGATCTGCTGGGAATCGCATGAATGAAAGCTCCCACGCACGCTGGTAAGTCGCGAGGGGGCCATGCCTGAAATAAACTTAGGTTTACGAATGCGACAGCAGTGAGTTGTAGTTTCCACTTGGTTTATTAATATTCCCGTATATTTATGTCTGCCTCCGGGGCTTAGTACAAAAAGAAATAAGGTCGAATTAGATACCTCGCATGTGGGTTGCGATATGTTAAGCTTCAATTTGTTAAGATGCTTCCTTCTAAAATATAAATTTGGTACGCCTTTTTTTGTACATACATAGATGATTTTGGTGCAATTATATATGAAATTCTTTTATATTTCTGTGTAATGTAACGCGAAACAAATTTTGAAAAGCAAGCTACGACGGAAAAATAAGAATACAGGAACAAATGCATTTAACATTCAGTAAATGGGCTTCTCGGTAATTAGGAGAGATATTGCTAAGCTGAAAACGGTTCTAGCGTCTTATTCTGTCGCCAAATTTGGCGAGAAATCTTCAGTCAAAAGCCGCCAAGTTTGGCGACATTTGGGTCCGGTCCATGTATCACCGTAATATGTATTGAAATTGAATAAATGTAATCGACCACTGTGTTAGCTGTAACATTCATTCCAGACTCTTATTGCTTTTGAGTAATTTTTAGAAGCAGAAAGTACTAGAAATATCTCAGCGGCCGATTGAAACCTATAAAAGGCCGGAGAGAGAGCATCTGAGTTCAGTTGGTTAGTCATTGTTGTTGCGAGTTGTAGTTCCACGTGGTCTGCGATAAATCCGCGTTAGCTTTCTCTTTGGATCCGCTTTGTATTGATTTGTGTTTAACGATCTTAGGAGTGTAACTACTGATTACAATTTAGAATCCCATTTTATTACATATCTGTTACTAATACATATTACTTTTGTTTAAATTATCAAAGTATTTTTCAATTGAACAGTCAAATTTCCTTAATTTGTTCCCATTCATCTAAGTCATGTAATGATTAGTAAATTACTCTTTAAGAACGATGCACATCGTATGAAAGAAGACCAGTGCTATCGTAACGAATTAAATAAATTCTCTTGAGTGGGCTGTTCTGGTGCAACGGTAGCTATAAGATCCGTATTTCGATTCAGCCCATCCAGCTGGTAACTAGAAGACTCCTGCAAAAGTGAAGTTTTTTTCCCCGTTTTTCGCTTTGAAAAAATATATTAATTTATACGATAAGGTATTTTTTCCCTCTTTTCTGCATGCCTTCGTGGTGTAACGTTTAGAACACTCGGCACGTATTCGAGAAGTCTAGGTTGGTGTCGCGACGAGCATTGTTCATTTTTCATTTCTCCAGCATCAAAAACCCTAATGACTCTACAAAACAATGACATCCAAATTACAGTTTGTTGGAAAATAACTGGTCATCACACAGATTTGTTCGACTGAGAACTCTTCACGAGCTTGTTCTTGTGGTGTAGGTTTATTTTATATGATTACTAGCGAAAGTACCCTATGCCAATTAAGTTAGACTGAGAGTAATGCATCTAACAACAGATAGAACGATATCGTTGTAATCCTTCTCTAAAAACGATGCAAAAATACGATTGATAGTCATACAGTTTTCAGTCTGATGCGATATGGAACTCAGATAAAAAATTTCGATAGAAAAATAAGTTAATTCTCTTTTATTATATCAGCAACAATGGCACGAAGTTTTTAATGATTTTCGTCTTTCGAATCAAATGGTCGTAAAAGCTCACATGCTATCCAATATTTACCTGTATTAGATTTTAGTCGATTAAATATGGTAAAGCATGGATCATAATTGATCAGAAATCAATAACGCGAATAAACAAACACAGAAACCGACAGTCTTCTTTATATGTAGAGATTTTGTTAAACGTAAAACGTTTTTAAGAAAAAGTCTACGATTTGAAAGCGAGCAGTAGCAACATGTTACGAAATAAAACACTTTTATCTCCAACGCGGCCACTCGGAAAAATGTGAGCGAAAATGAGTCTTTTCAGAGTTTTTAATTAATATCTCGGCTGATTAAAGTCGTAAAAAGATGGAAACAGTCGAATAGGCTTCGCAAGAATTTTTGGAATAGGGAATAATGTATTTAAGGTTTGGCAATGCTATTTTTATTTCATTATAAAAGATAGAAATATTTTATTAACAAACTTCACGATTTAAAAGCGAGCATTGGAAACAGTTCTCGAAATAAAGCAAAATTTTATCTCCAGCGTGCAGGATTGTTGCCACTCGGAAAAAATGAGGGCGAAAATTAGCGTCTTCAGAGTTTTTAATTAATATCTCTGATTTAACAAATTTTTTTTTCAAAAAATTGGACGTCGTCGACCTTTCCCATGACCCAGAAAAGAATCGTAGAAAGTTTGGTGACGATGGCTACAGTAGTGACTGAGTTAATCGCGAACAAACAAACAGACAGACAAGAAGTCCATGCATGATAGGTCCGGTAATCTGACAAGCAATGACCAGGCCACCACGACCTATTCACCGCTGTGCAAAGTTACTTTGAGGGCTCAATCGTGTTATGTAGAGGATCCCCGTCATGCTGGTACCACATGGACCTACACCGGACCTATCATTTATGAACTCCTTCTGGAGTCACATGAAGAGTTTGGTGTACAAGACGCCCGTTCCTTCAGCTGAAGACCTCGTCGCTCGAATATCTGTAGCTGCAGGGAGGACGTGACATGCCAGGAATCTTCCAGAATCTAAGGAATTCCATGCAGCGCCACTTTCAGGCCTGCCAGACAACTTCTGGTCGTAATTTCGAACACCTGTTGTAGTACAAACTTTCAATAAAATGTTTTATGTCCCATTAATCTGTTGCTGTTTCTGTTTTTTTCTCTGTTTTTTTGCACCATTGCTCGCAACAAGAGCATTTGCGATCCTGCATTCCTATGTGATTCCGAATCGCCTCTGTAAGTTTGTCGGTCTAGTAGCGAATCACCCTGTATATATATATATATATATATATATATATATATATATATATAGTAAGTCATGTAAACGTACTAAGTAAATGATATAAATATTTCGCATTTTAAAATGAAATGATATATATCTATTGCCACGAACTGATAAAAATGAAAGCTTTACCCTGGCATAAAATTAATAAGTCAACTCAAAAAGAATGTCAGTTTGAAATAATCCAAAGCTAGTTTTTGTATTTCACTTAAAAAGAAAAAAAAAGTTTTCAGATTTTATAATTACGAGCAAAGGGGCATTATTTAACGTTTTGTGTGTTACCTTTATTGATTAAATATCATGTTCTTCGCACTTAAACTATGAAACTCAAATCGACAGCAATGTCACAAAATATTCAAAAAGAGCATATCTTTAGAATTTCCAATACACAGTCTCGCGGCTGAAGATAAGAAAAAATTTTTTTTCATACAGTGTTGTCAGTGTTCGCTTTGAAATTGTAGAGTTTGTTAGTCAAAAATTCGTTAAAGTTTTATAAAATATGAAATAGATAATAAATAAAATTTCAGATTTTAAATTTGGGCTTCTAGATGTCCATATACAAGTGGAGAACTACGTTATTCAAAATTCGATGCATCTAGGTACTATTGTTTTAATTTGAACTAACCTGATTTTATTGTTTAGATATTGCTTGAAGAGTTTGCTTTCACCGAATATCAATCTAGATAGGAATGCTCTAAGCACCTTCTATCGAAGTCATTGATTATTGCTTTTTCTAAAATTTTTTCTTAATTGTGATGAAAGCGAGTGTCATTTGAACGTTATTTGATATGCCACATGTGTAATGAGAGGGAAAAATCAGCGAATGCTTTCGTTGCATTTGATAGTAACACACCAGCATATCAAACGTTACTATTGTGTCAAGTGGGCAATTCAATTATGCCCAAACATGGTGAGTTTAATGCCTTGGAAGGTTGACTTCCTCTAAGCTTCCATCAGCTCATATTCACGTAATATTCCGATTCGGAAGCACAAATCATTTTAATCGGTTTCCATTACGCACGCTTAAAATTACGTAAACTTCATGAAATTTGCCATTCCGGCTGCCGTACACACTACTCTACCTGGGGAATAGTAGATCAGCATTTTCGACAAATTATTACTAAATACAATTGCAGTAGCTCTTACCAGTCCAACCGCAATCTCGACATTTCATTTAAACACGTAATACATAAGTTGCTTAGTCGAGGTTATAATGGATCTGATTATAACCAAGCAGGCTGTCACGTGATTATTTTATTGAGCCACGTAATACTTAAGTTTCTACAGACGTCTGATTACTAAGAGAGGTTAACATCACGTAGTGATCCTCGTTAAACTAGATTCATTCTTAATATGAAGTATATGATGCATTACTGAAGCAACTCCTAGAACTACGAATAACAAAAAAGTAACATTTCTAAATAAAGTAATGTTACAAATTCTGCACTCGAATAAGTAATTTTAGTAGAATTATAAGTAAAATTGCCTTATTTTTCTGTGTAATGTAGCGCGAGAGAAATGTTAAGAGAAAGCTATGCCGATAAAGTAAGAATACACACGTAAGTGCATTTAACATTGAGTTAATGGGTATCTCGGTAATTTGCCGAGATATCGCCAAGCTAACAATGGTTTTGGCGACTTATTTTTGTCGCCAAACTTAGCGACCGTTTGGTCGGGTCCTTGTATCATCGCAATATGTATTGAAATTGAATAAATATAATTGACCACTATGTTAGCTCTAACCGTAATTCCACACTCTTATTTTTTCCAGAAATTTCGGAAGCGGAAAGTACTAGAAATATCTAGGCCGGCCGGTTGAAAATTACAAAAGCGCGGAGAAAGAGCATCAGAGTTGAGACCCTCAGATTTCAAAAATTCGTGCGAAGCCATTTCGACTATTCTCAATTTAGCATGACTTTAATTAGCCGAGATGTTAAATAAAACTGTGAAAACGCTAATTTTTATCCTCATTTTTCCGAATGGCAACATTCTCATACACTGGCCATAAAATTCTGCTTTATTTCGAGAAGTGTTGTCACTGCTCGCTTTCAAATCGTATAGTTTGTTAACACAAAATTTCTAAGATTTACAAAATATGAAATAAAAATAGCATTGCCAAACATTAAATAAATTATTCCCGATTTGAAAAATTCTTGAAAAGCCATTTCGATAGTACTCATCTTCGTAGAACTTAAATCAACCGATATAGCAATTAAAAACTCTGAAAACACTAATTTTTGCTCTCATTTTTCGGAGTGGCAACAGTCTCGCGCGTTGGAGATAAAAATGCCTTATTTCGAAATGTGTTGCTACTGCTCGCTTTCAAATCGTAGAGTTTGTTACTCAAAAATTTTTAAGTTTTACAAAAGACAAAATAAAATAATATTTTACATTACACCCAAAGGGGCGATTTTTTTTAACGTTTCACACGTTACCTTTATTTATTAAATATCATGTTCTTCACCCTTAAACCATAAAATTCAGTTCAACAGCAATATTGCAAAATAATTTTAAAATGAGCATATCTTCAGAATTTCCGATACGAGTCTCGCTCGCTGGAGATAAAAATGTTCCCCCCTCCCGTACAGTGATGCCATTGCTTGCTCTGAAATCGTTTAGTTTTTTAATCAAAAATTCGTTGAAGTGTTACAAAATATGAAATCGATAATAAAACAAATTTCAAATTCAAATTAGGGCTTCCACATGCCCATATTCTATGGAAGATTACGTTATTCAAATTTTGATGGCTCTAGGTACCGTTGTTTTATCACAATGCGAGAAACATACATACATTTATGCAGATTCTTAATTCTTTAATTTCTTTAAATATAAGACAGGGCGATAATATTTGGTGGTAACAATTTGAAATGTGATTCGCCATTTATAGGTTTCAACGCAAAATGCCAAAACGAAATTTAATAGTCCTTCAGAGCAAATTGCCCCTTTGGACTAATAATTTTCTTTATGCATATTCTAAGTTTCTATATTTTTTCTTAATACATTTAATCCTACTAATAATCTGATTCTTCTTTAACTATCGAAGCAATGATAACACCAAAGGAATTTAATTTGACACATTTGGCAAAGCACATTATCTGACCTATGCTTTAAGATTAGTGCTGTTTTAGTACACCCAGTACATCTGATGAAGTTTGAAATTGTAAGATTAGGTTTGAGCTAGGTTATTCGAGAGCACGCGAAGGCTACCTGTCTAAGGGGAAGGAAACCGTAGAGGAACTTCTTAGGAAAACTGGCACAAATCCACGTCCCACTGTAGAGTCATTAGAATTTTTTTGGAAGCATGTGTCGTGAAAAATGAGCAAGGCCCTCGCCGGGACTCGAACCACGGACCCCCAAATAAACTCCCGAACCTGCAGGTATTAGATCATCACTATATGACCCGTCTGTATAAACATGCACACAGTTATGATTAAGGAGTAGAGATATCATTTCGAAGCATGAGACGTGAAATATGAGCAATGCCCTCGTCGGGACTCAAACCTGGACCTCTCGAATACACGCCGAGTGTGCTGACTATTACACCACGAAGGCATTCTAAAAAGGTGGGAGATATACCTTAGGCAGCCCATTCGCCAGGGTGTGAACTGAATTGAAGCTATTCGGAAAATTATAACAATATTATGCAGTTTTTATTTAAATGCAAAAGCCCCCATTAAACAGCCCTTAAACATGTGATACAGATTACATAAAGATGAAGGAGATTTTGGTCGTGTTATTTCATTCTAGATAATAATTTCTCTTAGATCGAATGAAATAATATCTTACCAGGCTCGGGGACAGTCTTTCCTTGAAATACACGAGGATAGGTATAAATATTGTTTCCCGCCATCCGGAAAAGAATGATCCAGATTGCGAGGAGACATAGGAGTAGGCAGACACCGATGTCTTCTCCTTGTCTTTCAAGGAATTGTTTCTCGTTCATTCTTAAGCGGACCATAATCTGAGGAAGTTATCGATCGTCCGAAATAAGGATTAGGATGTCGTCTTTTTGTTATTTATTAAAGGAGAAAACCGAGATTTCGGGAATCAGATGGACGATTGGGGGATGTGTTGTTAGGGTAATGATGGCATAGATCACGAGGCAAGAGGAGAAGAGGATAACGCTGAATGACCAACACAGCTGCCCATTTTAATTTTCTGAGACGGACAGGAGAAAAAGAGTAAGTCTGATAATGACAATAACAAAAAACACATCCTTAGAAGAAGAAAATAACTTAAAATAATATTTGAAAAGTGGTTTTTGTCCTTTAAGTGTTTCAGAACACTTCAACAATTTACCTCCACGATGCTCACAGAAAGTGCCGAATCTCTTTCATGAATACACAGATACAAATCATACATGCAGATGGTGTTCACATATATTTATAACAATTTTGCAAAGATTTATATATAAAGAAACTTAAAATTTTATTTTCTAATATCTTCGATCTGATAGCCCTTTCGTTGAGTTATCATATTACATCTTGATTCCCAAGATAAAAGTACTTTTATCAAAACATCATGGTTGATTTTACTCCACTCTTCCTTCACAATCGTCTAGAGTCCATCCAATGTTTTGGAATGCAGCTTATAAAGAGCTTGTTTAAAAAGTCCAGATGCACAGTAATCCAAAGGAGACACATTACAGAACTTGAGTGGGATGCATTTAAAAGGAATAGCTTCAATGCCGGTTTCATTTCTCATTTTTTACAAAAAATAGAGTAGATAGAGCAGTAGATACAAAGGTATGGCTTGGAGCTATATCCTGATGGAGCTTAGCAAAGTGTATTTCTCCCGCCTTCTTAACATGCCTTCGTGGTGTAGTGGCCAGCACGCTCGACGCGTATTCGAGAAGTCTGTGGTTCGAGTCCTGGCGGAGGTGTTGCTCATTTTTCATCACTCTTACTTTAAAAATAACCGAATTACTCTACAGTTACGCCCGAACTAAAAGGGTGGTGAATGATGATTCGCTACATCCAGGATTTGGCGAATGGGTTCCCTAGTCGTTCTATAAAAGGAGGAGTATATAAGGTATTTCTCCCGCCTTCTTAGCATTCCTTCATAGTGTGGTGGTCTGCGCGCTGGGCTCCGTGGTTCGATTCACGGCGTAGGCGTTGCTACTTTTTCATGCTTCCAAAAAATCCTAATGTTTCTTCAAGCGAACGGCCTAAAATTACCTACAGATATGAGCAGAAATTTCAGTTACTTCGAAGCGATGATTTCCTGCGCAGAAGACATTATGAAATATTTTTTTAAACTGTAAGTTTAAAAAAATATCTTCAAAATACCAGCACAACAAATTTACTGTACTTCAGTTTCGAACTGGTAACCAACAAAGACAACAATAACAATAAAAATAGTTAGTTCAGCTGGCAAATGGAAGAAAGAGCTGATTAATCAAAATTCAAGGGCAATTTGTGGTTATCTTTAAGGCCAACTGAAAATAATGCTTCTGATTATCTCTAACATTTTATAAAAAAGGTCTCATTAAAAAAGGTAACATTTGATAAAAACGACCTGCAACAAACATCAGTTACTAAACTAAAATCAAATGTAGTTAGATTAGCCTAACGGCTCACAGGATAAAGTAACGCGCAGGAAGGCTCTGGTTTGTAGAAAACCGGCGAGACAAACCTAATGGCTAGAAGCAATCAAAGCCACAGAATCAAATAACTATTTAGCCACGGTAACAACGTGGTCTCAAGTAGGCACAACACGCTGTAAAATCAACTTGCAAAACCTTCGCTCAAATACAACTTCTTTCTCCCTCAATCTGAATAAACACTCGCTGTCTCATTTACAACTGGAGTGTAAAGGACAGCGACCGAAAAGAACTTTAACTGAAAATTAACTATTAGTCAAAAATAGATAGATAAATCCTCCCACATTATTTAAGTATAAACAGAATTCTTCAATAAAGTACATTAACAGGAACATTTTTACCTGCCGCCCAACCGGTATAGTGGTTAGCGTCTCGTGTGGTTTGGTGGAAAAGGAGAGGGTGGGAGACCCTCGGACCCGTCCCTCCTCGGGGTGCTTTCCAACAAAATTGGGGGCGGAATTGAACCAAATTGCGCTGTTGCCAACGACAGGCGTAATATTACGCTTCTTGCCACGAGGAATTTCGTGATTTTGGGCTGACTACGTCAAACAAGTGAGCATAAACAACAATAACACATTTTTGCTTTTTGAAGAACGAAAATTTGGTTCAGACTCCTTTTGAATGGATTTCATCTATTTAAGCCAAGTTGAATTTGCTTATCTTTATTGTTTTTACGCTTATTATCAGAATCTGAGCCAGTCAGTCGACGCACAGTGTTCTTTTATTTACAAAATATCCATTTCCTTTCCTTTAGTGTGTGAGTGGACTATGAGAACTAACAGGATAATATGGAACCTGTAACGATCTGGGGTCTTAGATTTGGGTTTCCTGGATTAGGTATAAATACGAACGATATACTACGAAATGCTACTACGATAATACTACGAAAATATTACTGTGTCCTACTAATACTCCGATACTAATAATACTACGAAAATATTACTGTGTCCTACTAAATACTACTACGATAATACTACGAAAATATTACGATAATACTACGAAAATATTACTGTGTCCTCCTAAATATGCAAAAACATAAGCTTTTCCAGTATTGTTCGAATTCAGAAATTTGTAAAGCGCCAGTTGAATGAGATGAGAAATGTGGTATTCAAATTTTCTTAAGAAAACTTTGTTTCCATTGTTTGTAAGCAAGTATTGACTTTATAAAAAACGTGTTACGCTGCAAGTAAATATTTTTTTGTAAGAAAAAAACTTTTGTTCCACAGTTACGAGATTTCAATTCCATGTCGGTCACGTTCTTTTCAGATGAGCGCTCCCGGGAAATGTGATCAAGGTAATTTCATTTTCTCTTGGTTCTGTAGCAGGTTGCTGCCGCATTCACAGATGATCATGCCATATAAATAGTAACCGAATTCGATTGCCAATCAAAGGCGAGATTCCTTTTGCTCATACAAATGACTGTTGTACGGGTTTTAGGAAAGCACTGACCTAAACTTAGTATACCTTTATACATGGGGGCAATTCGGTTTGAATGCTCAAGATTTGCTGAAGTCCTCATATAAGCTGACGTATGTTTACTATACATCGATCCAATATTATAGCATGTTTATGCGTAAGAAGTAAGTTGAGAATACTAAATACTAACTGATAAAGGTGCGCCCAAATATGCTATATACATAGTAAAGGAAAATAAAAGCTCTGAAAGAATGATGCCAGACAAAACAAACCTAATAAGGTGGTAATAAAAAGGAAGCTAATGACTACACAAAACACAAATGAAATGATCAAAACAGTTTCATTATTACTATATACTGCTGTCTATTGTACCTAAAATTGACTGAAGAGATGTGAAACAGAATCTTAAAAAATGCACGCTTATACTTCCTTTGATATTGCTACGAATTTTGTACTTAGATAATTTTAATACAATTATAAGTAAAATTGGTGTATTTTTCTGTGTATGTAAGCGCGAGACAAATTTTAAGAGAAAGCTAAGGGGGAAAAGTAAGAACACGGGGCAAGTGCATTTAACATTGAGTTAATGGGTATCTCGGTTTACCGCAACATGTATTGAAATTGAATAAATGTAATTGACCAGTATGTTAGCCGGAACCGTAATTCCACCCTCGTATTGCTTTCCAGTAACTTCGAGAAGCAGAAAGTACTAGAAATATCCCGCGGCCGGTTGAAAACTATTTAAGGTCGAAGAGAGAGCATCTGTGTCAGTTGCCTAGATATTGTTGCTGCGAGTTGCTATAGTTTCGCATGAACTGAGATATATCCGATTAGCTTTCTCTTTAGATGCGCTTTGCATTGCGTTGTGTTTAACGTTGTTAGTAGTTTGAAGTGTAAGTACTGATTGCACTGTACGATACTGTGAGCACTTGTGCGAATAATTCTATGGAAAATTTTAGAGTTCTGAAGTATTTCTTTTGATAAAAATAAATTTTTATTGACCTATAATCAGACCTGTGTGCATTCAAACTATTACTAACCCGTACGCACGCAACAATATGCAGGTCAGTAACGAAGAATATTTAATTGATGAGGTTAAGCTAAGAAGTATTATAAGGTATTTCTTCCGTCTTCTTAGCATGCCTTCTTGGTGTTGTGGTTCTGCACCCTGGGCCAGTATTCCAGAAGTCGGTGGTTCGATTCTGGGAAAAGGCGTTCGCTATTTTTCATCTCTCTTACTTCCAAAAAATCCTAATGTCTCTACAGTGGCGTCGGAACTAAAAGGGTTGTGGATGATGATTCTCCACACCCAGGATTTGGCGATTCGGTCCCCTAAAAACCCCAGTCGCCCTTTAAAAGGGGGAGTATATAAGGTAATCAAAATCGTAAAAACAACCTTGTATTTAGCGTAAGTATATTGAAACAATCGATTTTGAGGGCAGCTAAAGGTCCCTCCTCATCAGGAGAAAGAAATATCTAGAAAGAAGAAAAATAAAGGGGGAAGGAGTCTCAGAAACACGCGGTCTTTATCAGCACTGCACGTGGTTATAACCGGATTTTAATCAGAGTTACACTGGCCGCCTACTTTTACTGAGCCAGGCTATCTGATCAAACATGTAACACAAAGGACAAGAAAAATTAGCGAAGTTAAAAATAGGGAGCGAGGGGCAAATGTACCTTCACGCTCAAAATCTGAACTTCGAATAATGGAAAGCAACCACTGAACGGATTTTTATACCCTCTGGTAGTACAAAACGCGAGGAGGTAACGCCATCTATCGGCAAAAATAACTGAATTAAGAGAGTAGAATTTTAAAGGCATTAGGAAGGACTGGATTGGACTTCAAATCATTAACTATACCTGCTAAATCTTTGTGAATATGAAAAGCCTCAAGAAAATCCAATTCACCTATGGAAGAAGCCTTTTGGATAATTTTTGCAGACCCAAAGTCAAAATTATGGCTAAATGTCCAACTATGATACGCTATTGAAGACTTGTTAATTTCGCCTTTTCTGACATAAGATTCATGTTCCTTGATACGAAACTTCAACGCTCTTTTTGTTTGGCCAATATATCTTAAACCACACTGACACGATATACTATAAATTCCCCAAGAATTCAAGACAGAAACGCAATCTTTTAGAATCGAAGGGTGAATTTTATTAATAGGGAGAAACCGACTTGAAAATTGAATTTCTGGAGAATCCGTGCAATTTTATAGCTAACAGAAGGATAAAATGGAAGCACGACAAGGTCATTAATATTAAATCCACTGTTAGAAATTCCTTCTGTCAGCAGACCGCCAGAACAGCCTGCTGGTACCAGTCAGAGCGCGATTACTAAAACGAAACCTTCGCAGATGGATAACACATGTCGGGTCGAATGGGAACCAGCTAACAGTTACCGAATTCCATCGTACTTTAAATAGTTCTACATTCTCACTGAGGTCGTATTTAAGTTTGAAACACATCGTAGTTTTAAAGTGCGCCACTTGCCATAAAATTTATATACACCTTTAGCGAGTATCGTGACGAGACAAAGCACATGGGAAAAATTAACATAAAACTAAATTCTATTAAAATTTAAATCACAAATGTCACAAGATGTACAATGGTTTGGTTTTGCTTATACAATTACGATAAAGCCTCAAGGGGGCTACCTGCCGAAGGTGAGGGATGCCATTGTGGAGGACTTTCTAAAGGAAATTCGTATACATGCTACGCAAAAGTAAAACACGAAAACGTCCATGCAGTCCAATCCGTTCGAGGGATTCGAATCTCGGATCGAACTACCAGTATTCAGCGACTTTACCGCTTCGCAGCTTGTGGGCTTAAGATACACAATGAATCGAATAGCATCAAATCAATGAATAACATAAGCAAGACCTTTTTTTGTGACTGTTTGCATTTCGGAGCAAAAAGACACTAACAGATTTTTATTTGAATTTATTTTTTGCAGTACATTATTCATAACTAACGCAGTTTCGAGGAAACGGCTTCAACAAAAATGGCGGAAAGAGAGACGATTAGATTTCTTATCAATTAAACCATGATTTTTTTCATATAAACAAAGGCTCGCTTACGAAAAAATTTGGATTGATTTGATCATTTAAATATGGCAAAGCATATGAGAAGCCATCTTCCTATGGGAAGGGATGCCTTCGAGGAGACTTTCTAAGGAAAACTGGCTCGTATACAAGCTACACATGGGGTTAGGTTAGGTAAGCTATTTGAATACGGCAAAGCCACGAGGGCTGTCTGCCTAAGAGATGGGACACGTTCGTAGAAGATGATTTCCTGAGAGAAACTGGCTCACGTATTCGCGTTACACATGGGGAAACCTACGAAACCAATCGCGCAGTTAGTCCATTGTCCCATTTGGGATGGAACACAAATTACCAGTATTCAGAGATCTTAACCACTCGGCTACTGTAGGCACCCTTTCAGATAAAGATAACCACGAGAAGGCCCATGCAGCCAGTTCCGCAGGTATTTGAACTCGGACCGAATCAACGGTGTTCAGTTACTTTATCACTCGCCCAGCCCACTGGTGAGTAGTAACTTTATAAGGGAAATTACGGAATTCAATTATGCAACCAGCCCGTTCACCTGGGATTGAAAACAAATTAAAATTCTAATGTTCAGCAATCTTGAACACTCGGCCACTGTCGGAACTAAAAGAAAAAAATATGAAATACAATCTGATAATCTAATAAAGAAGAATTTTAAGGATAACTATTCACTACAAAGAAATCATTACATGTCTGTTATGTTTGATAGCCGATTTAAAGAGTTCTTTTAGCTTCAGATTTCATTTTTTCAAAACGCAAAATCAACTCATCATTATTTGCAAACATTCCTTTTATCGTTATATCAGCTCTGGGATACTGAAATCTATGATGAGAATATAAATTAGAAGAACCCATTTTAAAAAATACAAAACGTACAGAAAGTCTTTCACTTTGGAAAACGGTCGGTCATTCCTGAAGAAATTAAAACAAAAAGATGAAAATCTTGATTGCTATTATCAGTATTATATGTGAAGCAAATTTTATAGATCAAGAAAAAAAAGAAAACTTTAAGTTTCAACATTTATCTTAAGAAAAGGTTCAAGAAAGTTTTTAATAAACTATAGCAACAACAAAAAGTTACAGCTAGTAACAGGTTTTAATTCAACTCTTAGATGGGATGCTTTGAGCAATTATGAATTGAAAGAATTCTTTTTTCCCTCTCAAATTCATCAATAATGATAACACCTCTAATTTTAATAATGTTATTCTTCCTACACGTGCTGATGTCTCAAAAGATTATCAATCTTAAAAAGCACTCAATTTCTTTTTACATGGATTTTTTAATACGCAATCGATTTTAAATGGTTTCGAGGGGGGGGAACCCATATCTTCACACTTGGTCTCTTTTGATCAAACATGGTTTAAATCCCACATTTTAAGAATCGCCATTGTATTTCATTTTGAAAAAAAAATGTTTCTGCTCAAGAAAAAATTCCTATAATTGCCATTTATAAAAAAAGTGACCATTTATGGGTCAACGCTCTCAAAGCGGTTTTAATTATAAACAATAAAGTATTCCGAAACTGTTCAGAAGGAGATAAATTTACTCCGTATTCCGTACTTCACAATTAAATTTACAGGTTGTTAGCAGATGTATAAGGTATTTCTCCCGCCTTCTTAGCATGCCTTCGTAGTGTGGTGGTCAGCACGCTCGATGCGTATTCGAAAGGTATGTGGTTCTAGTCCCGGGGAGGGCATAGCTCATTTTTCACGACTCTTGCTTCGAACAGATGTCTCTACAGATGAACATAAATTTTTTCCTTCCAACATCATCAGCGCTAGTATCGAAAAAACACGTTTATAATTTTTTTTTCCTTTTTGCTTATTATGTGCTCTCCGCCCTTAGGCACTACACGGAAAGGGAGGGATGCCCAGTGGAAATGTTTTTAGGGAAAACTGGCTCGTATCCACGTTAAACATGGGGAAAACCACGAAAACACCCGCGCCGGGACTCGAACCTAGGGCGGAACTACCAGTGTTCAGTGGCTTTTACCTCTCGACCGCTGGTTGGCCCTTGTCAGTGAAAAACTTTTCAATACAGTCTGGCCGCCCAGACGGTATAGTGGTTAGGGAAGCCTGACCCGCAGCACTGAAGGTCACGGGCTCGAATACCGGAGAAGGTATGAAGGTAAAATTGTCTGTCCTTTAACGGGAGATAACAGTGGCCGCCTATTAGGCGCCTGCGCAATAAAACGGCCACTACTTCTGGCCTTAGGAGTGGCTAATGCCGTTATAGGCCACTGGAAAAAAAAAGAGGAAGTCTGAAATTTCCATCGGAACAGAAAACTCGTTATTCATGGCGCCAGTTTCGAAGTGAATGACCAAGAATAAGCATCAAAAGGATCCCGAAAAGTTAGCAGTACCAATGGTAGTAGTTATCAACTTCGTGAGCTAATTCCTGAAACTAATCTACCCAACTTATTGGTTTTTGAGTCTTTCCTTGCAAAGGCGGTTTATAGGAGTATAAAACTTTGAAGAAGGAATACCGAAAAACAAATTTATAAAGAATTTTTCTCCTTCTGAAGTAATGATAAGTCATTCCAACAATTTTTTCGGATAAAAATGACGAATTCTTCAGGCAAACCAATATGAAACCCCTTTGGACTTTTAAAAAGTAAGATAAATAAAGTTAAGCAAGAAAATGACATAGTAATAATAATAATACTATCAAAATATCATCAGCCTGAAGGAAAATATATTAAATATATGTTCCATGAAAATGTCTAAAAGAAAACGATATTCTAGAAAACAATTTTCAGTTTTATGTATCATATAAGACTAAAACATTGACAGCTGTGTTACCTGAATCAAATTAATATTTCGTTCAAAATTTTCAGTTTTGTTTATTTAAATCAAAATTCGCACATTTTACAGTTTTTAGACCAAAAGGCACTAGCCCAGAAGGGCTATTAATTTTGTTTTGGCATTTCGTGGCGTTTCACTATAAACGGGGTTTCACTTTTCAAATTGTTGCTAATAAATATTAGCACCCTGCAGTCGCAAGGATGAAAGTTTAACGTGTCCAGAAATCAAAGAACAGTAAACTTTACATTTTTAAACATAAACCTTTTTAGAAAAAATCCCGTTGAAAAGGTGTTAAGCTCACTTTGTTAAATAAATTCGTATTTAATCGATTTATTGAAACACGAAATTTATTTTAAGTTCGTAAAATAGCTAAGTGCCTACGTTTCATGATTTTAGGGTGGTTAGTTATTGCAGAAGCGAAGAGGACAATAAAAGTGTTTCGAGACTAATTGCATTTCTGGTTTAATAATTTTAGAAAAAAGAGCTTAAAGAGAAATATTACATCAAGGATTGTTTTCGTTTTCGTTTTAAGAAGTTACACGCGATTGTGAACATAACACCCATTTTGCATCATTCTTTTCAATACGATCGATGTCTTCCCTTTGTTACCAATGTTTGGAGTAACAGAAAGATAAATGTAATTTATCGCCGATTTTCTGCAGTGGTAACATCAGATTACATAAACTTTTCTATACAAAAGTCATCCCCAATATATCCGACTGCAGCAAAAATAAATAAATTATTTCTACATTGATTCTAATTGATTTCATGCTTCTGGAATTTGATTTATACCTGAACAATGAGAATTTATTTTATAAATAGAAGCATATTTGCTTCTATCTTTCTAGTAAAACCTATGATCATAAACGGTCCTTTGTATTATATTTTGATTAATTGGAACACCGTAATAAAGATTATTTTACGAAAAAATAATTACCTGAAGCTCAGTAGAAACTTTCAAACCAATAGTAAAAAAAAAAAAAAAAAAAAAAAAAAAAAAAAAAAAAAAACTTTTTAAAAAATTTATGCAGCCAGCAAAAGTTATTATAATAAAAATTCTGCTATGAAAGCCACATGATTTCCTTGTACGGCCTATTAAATTATACACTTTTTTGCTGCACTTCATTTAAACGTACTTCCTAGAATTGTTCTTAGCTTACCGATTCTCCAAGGAAAATTGAAAATGACATAAAAAACTGCAGATTTTGAAATTAAATATCGCGGCCAATTTTCATCTTACGAAAGTCAAACTCCTTACAATTTTATTTTTTCATTAAAGATTATAAAATTAATTATTAAGTTAGGATTTGCAATTTTCTCATTGAGCTGAAGTTTCGATATTTATTGTTTGGGGTTGAAAACTATCTGCGCCATCAACGTTATGTAGCGCTATGGTCTCAAACTGGTGGCAACATAAGCAATTTTAAGTGGTTCGCTGATACATTCTCTAATACATTTCTCTTATGTTTATTAGAATTATTATGACATTAATTACGTTGGGAATAATTCGAAGAAAGTCCAATTTTCCACTATTTTCATTGCTATTAAAACACGCAAAGAATTCTGCGAATGGAGAATTAATTAATTTAGACCTGTGATATAAATCTTACTCAAAGATCAGAAGATACAAATTTGATTAACCTTTTTACTTCCTTGTACGAAGCAAAGGATGTATTATAATCGCGAAAAATTTTAAGCATCAGATTGCAACGAAAATATCCATTTTGACCACTATCGAATGCAATTTAACGACGTATTTTAATGACGTTTAATAAAATCTGTATGTAAAGGACTCTCTTTCCCAACACAGACTGTAAAATGCATTTAAAATGGATTCATATAAAATTGAAATTTATTCGTGACGTCTCTGCGTACGTATCTATGTATGTATCTCGCATAAATCAAAAACTAATCGCCTCAGAAAGTTGAAATTTTGTATGTGGGACTGTTTTAATAGGCAGTTAGCAGTGCATTATATTTCTCATTTGTACATCGTACCCTTTTGGTTGCAATCGGGCGCACCAAAAGTATATAAATACTATTCATATATATATTCATATATATATAAAATTCATATATAAATATTCATATGTATTAAATTCATATATATATATATATGCCTTAAAATTTTGTAAATTTTGGATTAATAGCTTTTTTAGTTATTTATTTTAATTGCACATTTGCCTAACTAAGCTTTCTTGTAAAGATTTTTCTTGTTAATTAATAATCTTTACATTTACAATTTAAATTACTGCGCGTCGGGAAAAGAAGCGATATGAATGAGACTTACTAAAATTTTTTAGATTATTAAGTTGGATTATTCTATTAGTGGAAATTACGTTTATAGTCTCAATTATTATCGTTTGACGAAATGCGCTATAGGTATTAATTTAGTTCGAGTTTTGAGCTGCTTTTCCCTTGATAAATCCGGCTCAAACCTCGAGTTGAGCTTTTTACCATATATTGCAATTTTCTGTGCGTATTTATTGTGTATTTGAAATTAATTTAATTTTTACAAGAAGTCTTTTCAAAATTGTTTGTGCGTTAAAATCTCTTAATTTTTTCTCAACCTTTTTGATTTTGAAGTCATCTCGATTTGGAATTTTTGCATTTAGTTTTTACGAGATAGCTTTTACTACTTTAATATTGTTTCTAGTTGTTACATGATTTTACATTTTTGCTAATAAACTATGGTGTCAAATGTATTTTTTAGCATTAGCTCTTTAACATTCCTCTTACTTATAAAATTATAAAAATTTTGCTGCTCAATGAGCAAAATTCTTGACTACTAAGGTTTCTCTAATTCATGTTGTTTTGCTACTTTCGTATTCATATATATTCATATATTCAAATATATACACCCACTTTGTAACTCGGCTCGGTGAGGTCAGTTTTTTATTCTTCTATGTTGGTAAATTGTGAATTTTTGCTTTAAAAGTAATTGAATTATGTTGTTCTTATGTAGCGGTTAATTTAATTAAGGGTTTTATGCCTTTAGTTAACCTGCACGAAATAGTTGTTACATTATTACCAATTTAAAAGTTGTTTAATTCGGATAAAGCCTGACAGAACAGCCATTTGTTTACATTTGAAACTTAGTAGAATAGTACATTAAGTCAATTTCTGTACCTTCAGTATTTTTTTTTGCCGAGTGGGACCAAAAGTAAGCGTCCAGTTTTGTGCACCAAAAAATCTGCCTTCTCGCGCGCTGGCCAAATTGCGGGGTTTTGGATAGAAACTGTAAGTTTTATCGCAAAAAGAGCTTTTTTAACTGTTTTAATTGTTATCTGGCGTTTTCTGTGTTTTTATATTTTTGAATTTTTAACTATGTTTTGAGTTTTATGTATTTTTGCCTTGCTGCGAAGTGAAAATTTAATTAATTGAATGAAAAATATATTTCTGATGAAATTTTGAGGAAATAAATTTAATTGAAATTCAGCAAAAATATGTATAATTTAGTAGGCCGGACAAGGAAGTCCTATGGTGCCCACATCAGATTACTTTTCTTTCGTCAGGAAAATTTTAAATTAGAATTTTTGAATAAGAAAATCACTTTGTTTAAACAACAGTTTTTCCGCAGTTAAAAATAAAACTGACAGAAACTGACTTAAATCACTATTATACCAAGTTTCAAATGTAAACAAATGGCTGCTCCGCCAGGCTTACTCCCCCATTAATCAACTTTTAAACTGTTGGTAATTCTACAACTACTGCATGCAGATTAACTAAGTGCATAAAAACCTTAACCGGAATATAAGAACAACATAATTCAATAATGTTTAGCAATAAGCAAAAAATGCAGAATTTACCGACATAGAAGAATGAAAAACTGAAATCACCGACCCGAGTTACAGAGTGAGTGTGTATATATATATATTATATATATATAAACATATATTACGGTTAAACATCGAAATCTGGAGAATGTCGACTTTCACAGGTGAATGTCAACTTTCACATCGTCGCTTGGTGTATGTCCGAGATGTTTTCCAAATACTCTTATTTCTGACTTACACCGGTCAATGTCGACATTCACCATGTACCAATGGTGAATGTTGAACATATAAGAATATTATATTTTCTTCTCCGTAATTCAGTCGCGAAAAAACGCACTTGAGATTTAAAATAAGAACTTAATACACACAGTATATTCAAAATGAGAAAGGAAAATAATAGAAGTTAAGAAGTTACTTAATTATACAGTACGTTCTAAATGAGAAAATAAAATAATAGTGATAAAAAAACTTACTAAATTCTGTGATTCAAATCTTATTTAGTGCAACAACCTAAACTATTATGACACTTTATGACCTCTCTTTTCGACCTACAGCAGAGCATATATGTGATTGTCGACATACACCGGTGAGGGTCCGGATGTACAAGAATGTAATGCCATATTCGATCTTTCACCGACGTATTTGGTGAATGTTGACATTCTCCAGTCGATATTCTCCGATTTCGGTCTTTCATGGTAACATATGTATATAGTATTTATATACTTTTGGTGCGGCCGATTGTAACCAAAAGGGTATGATGCACAAATGCGAAATATGATGCACAGCTACACATTAAATCAGTCTGACATACAAAATTTCAACGTTCTGAAGCTACTCGTTTTTTGAATTATGCGAGATACATATATACATACATATGTACAGACGCCACAAAAAATTTAAAGTTTAAAAAAGACCATCTACAGGTACAGGGCATCTGCCATTTGTGATAAACACAGTTCCCAACCATTTTCTCCAAGAATACAAACTTTATTGAAATCGAAAAGCCATGATGTGCTATAGCTGAAATTTCTAGTATAATAAATTTCTAGTATATACAAATAAAGAAGTAAAGCAGTTTATAATTATTTGCATACAGGTATATACTTTTTTCTGCGTGCATAAAAGAAAAATTAACAATTAAAAGAATAAGAATAGGTTATCATTATTTATTCTCAAATTCTGTTTCTTTTGGAAAGTTTTCATAATTTTTTAATTTTTAGCAAGATAAAGATTCTACTTACGTTGTTGTCTAGGTAACCATTTCCATCTGTATCATACAGGCGAAAAGTAACTGAAAAATAAAGCGAAAATAAATAAGGTGAATTTAACAATGAAATATCAAGCAATAGAAGATTCGCCCTCAATACATTTTCATTACAGTTAAATTAACATAGCACACCAGTAATGACCAGAAGTTATGTAGTAATTATTTTCTAGATCGATGATGGAAGTCGAAACGAGTATTTATAGAGACATAATGTTAACCCTCTGAGCGGCACAGGATTTTAGATTCGTCATGAAGACCGGTATTTAAACAGTTATTAATTGAGCTCGTATAATTACTTATTTTAGTCTGTATTTTCATAAACGTACATTCATTAAGATGATATTTACATTCATAAAGAAAGTAAGAAAGGCAACGTTTGTGCTTCAGGTTAGGATAACTGACAGGGTATGTTATTGTTTTATCACGTTAATTCTTGTACTGATAGAGAGAAAAAGTTGTTACATTACATTAAATTTAAGTCACGACGTCATACGTATACGCATAAACCGGAAGTGTCCAAAGTTTGTGTATTCCGGTTTGGAAACAAAAAAACTTTTTTCGAATTGGTTGTCGCTTTTTAAAGAATGAACTGACTTCATTGATACTGAAATGTTTTTAAACATATTTTTTTTTTCAGGTGTACATAGAACTCATAAATTTTGCTTTGGTCGCAGCTAGCAACTTTATATACAGCACAGTAATTTGATATTTCATTTTATTTTCCCTTTTCCAGTACACTTATAAGGTATTTCTCCCGCCTTCTTGGCATGACATCGTGGTGTGGTGGTCTGCACGCTGGGCGCGTATCCAGAGGTCCGCGGTGCGATTCCCGGCGAAGGCGTTGCTAATTTTTCATCTTGTCTGCTTCTCCCCCCCAAAAATTCTAATATCTCTACACACTGACCATATAAATATTGCTTTCGACGTAGACCGCTCATCTGGAGGGCTTGCCTGCTAGTTACAACTAAATATTGTGCGTAATTTACATCAATATTGCAAAAAAGATATGTTCTTTTTCCGATCAAAGAATGTATGAAGGCTGTAAAAAATTCAGTGCTAAAGTCTGGACTAACTGCATGGGTTTGCCTACCCTTAGAGGTACTTCAGTCTTTACAGGTGACAGGTGAAAGCGGGCCGGACACCCGGACGGCCTTTTTGGCTACTCGGGAAATGCCCGGACTCGCAACTATCTAGAGCAATACACGCTGACTTCCCACGAGGGCCATAGAAGGCCTATAGCTTAATTACTTTTATTCAATGGCGGACACCTGTCTATTCTGATTGGCCACTCCTAAGGTCAAAGGTGGTGGCCAATTGTTGTGAAGCATCTAATAGGCGGCCACTGTTGCCTCCTAAAACGGATAGCTACAACGATTCTTTCTCCGGGATTCGAACAGGGCTAAATAGAACTTATCTCTCTTCTAAGTCCTGGATTCGAATCCCGGCCCTTCGGTGCCGTGGTAGGCTCCACTTACCACTATACCGTCTGGGTAGCCTTTAACTGAATTTTTACGGGGTCATTGAAATATTTTACTTATTTATTTCGTGGTTGTTCCCATCGGCTGATGTTGACCTTAGCTTCGAAGCCACTAATTATGTAAGTTAGACTCTGATTATCATTCAGGCCCATAAAGATCTAGGCTTTAGAAATATTTTATTGTTACTCATAATTCAGTTTTTCTTCAGAAAAGCCCGGACAGAAATTCGATAATCAGAATTCCAGCCGTGATCTAATTTAAAATATTAAGAAATAAATCATCATGGTTACATTGAGGAAAAGGTGAATTTTTCTTGTCTCCATACGACATTTTTAACTTTCGTTACAAAATAAACGAAGCACAGATTAAATCTCCGAAGAATTTCTCCTTGAACTCAAAGAATGGCGAACCACCGGCAAGTTAAATGCTTGCCAGGAAATTCAATTATCAGCGGAGGCCAGTGAATTGGCCAAGATCCTGTCAGTTCATTTAATTACTTTGTTTAATTGACTTTCGCTGAGATAGCTCGTGAGGGTAGGGGGAAAAAGAAATTCTAAATTTCGTTTCTAGCGGAAAATTTTTCTCTTAATAAAACTACTTGCAATATGCATGGCAGGCAAGGAACCAAATTGAAAACTGAAATTAAGCTTCTCGTTTTGATAGCTTTGTAAGAAATCTGATGTCGATACTACATGACTTCCTTGTACGGCCTATAATTACGGCCTTGTTCGGACTTAAATTATACACTTTTTTTGCTGCATTTCCTTCAAACTTATTTCCGGAGTTTCATTAGAGATATATTTCTCATACGATTAATTCAATTCTCCCTTCGCGGCAAGGCAAAAATACAGAAAAGCATAAAACACCAAATACAGTTAAACACAATTTAAAAAAATATTTCTACATTAAAATTAAGAGTTTTTATGCGAAAAACAAGCACTTGGGCCAGCTGGCAAGAAGACATTTTTCGGTGCACAAAACTGAAAGTTTACTTTTGGTCTACTACTCGGCCAGAAGACGCTAAAGTTGGTGCAAAAACTGACGTAATTCACTACTCTACTAAAAGTTTCATATGTAAGCAAATGGCTGCTTCGTTACGCTTAGTAGCACTTAAACAACTTTTAAATTGTTGTTAATTCACAACAATTGCATGTAGAATAACTAAAGGCGCAAAACCTTAACCGAAACTTAAGAACAATATACTCCAATCACTTCTAGAGCGAAAAATGCGCAATATACCAACATATAAGAATAAAAAAAAATGAGCTTACCCAGCTGGGTAACAGAGTGGATATACATACATATATATTTATATACACTTTTGTTGCGGTCGATTGCAGCCAAAAAGGGAGGTGCACAACTACATGTCATAACAGACCAAAATATAAAATTTCAACGCTCTGAGGCTACTCATGTTTGAGTGTATTTAATTATGGCAAAGCACACTAGGGCTATCTGCCTACGGGAAGGGATGCCTTCGTGGAGGACTTTCTAAGGGAAACTGGCTCGTATACACGTTACACATGGGGAAAACCACGAAAACGCCCATGCAGCCAGCCCGTTCGCGGGATTTGAACCTCGGACCGAACTACCAGTGTTCAGCGACTTTCCCGCTCGGCCGCTGGTGGGCTACAGACGTCACGAAAAATTCTTTTCTGAATCCATTTTAAATCCATTTTACAATCCGTTTTGGAAAAAAAGAGTCTTTTATTCTGTCCGTACGTACAAATGTCGCGCAAGAACATCGTTGTAATGGTTTCGAGAGTGTCTGAAATGGATATTTTTGTGGAAATATGATACCCGAAAATTTTTCACGATTAAAAAACTTCCTTTACTTAGTGCACGTAAGTAAAAAAGATTTAGCTCTGCGAATAATGTTTCGTAAGATTAAGAAATAATTTTTATTTCCTTTACTAAGAGCTGAACATGATTTCAACAAAATATCTAAATAAATAAATAATAAAAAAAATATGAAAGCTTTCAGATTTTACATTACGCCCAAAAGGGCAGATTTTTTAAGTTTTTGTGTGTTACTTTTATTTATTAAATATCACGCTCTTCGCATTTAAACCATAAACTTCAGTTCAACAGCAATATCGCAAAATAGTTTTAAAATGAGCATACCTTTAAAATTTCCGATACACAGTTTTGCGCGCTGGTGATATTTTTTTGTTCCGTACAGTTTTGCTCTTCCTCGCTTTGAAATCGTTGAGTTTCTTTAATCAAAAATTCTTTAATGTCTGCAAAATCTGAAATCGATAATAAAACAAATTCCAAATCCCAAATTGGGCTTCCAGATGCCCATACTCGCTAGAAGATTACGTTATTCAAAAATGGATGGCTCTAGGTACCGTTGTTTTATCACAGTGTGAGAAACATACATACATTTATGTAGATTCTTCATTTTTTAATTTCTTTAAATATAACACAGGACGATAATATTTGGTGGCAACAATTTGAAAAGTGAATTGACGCAAAATGCCAAAACGAAATTAATAGCCCTTTTGAGCTAACGCTCTTCGGGCTAAAAGATAAGAAAATGCAATTAAAAGAAAACAAAAGATATTTTTTAATGATTCCCTAAAATACGAAATTATTAAAAGAATTTAGTTTAAAAATTGATCAAAAATCCTTTCTCCAGATATCCTATATATTTATACGATTACAATACTTTAATACCTAGTATCATGATGACATTTCAGGTATCAAAGTTTCATTTATTAAAGTTAGCACTTAATCAAGTTAAGCTTATGTAAGTTAGTTTAGTATAGTACATAAAAAAAACTTAAAAAAGAGCGCGCAAACAAATTATTCTCATTTAAGCTAAAATCCTTTCAGGACAACAGACTTTCAAGATGGAAAGCATTCATTTTCACAAACTGAGTAGCATTATTTTAACATAAAAACATTAAAAAAATTATTTTTTTAAATTCCGCAGTGAATTTTTGTTTGCTTAAAACTGCAAGAAGCAGAAAACAGATAGTTTTGTTTTCGTCAAGTTTGATGATGAGATTTTCAACTTTTGCTTCGCACTAAATTCGATACTTAAAAATGGTTTCTTAACAAATTTTTAACTCTGCTTGAATGAACTGGTTTGCACCTTGGAGATTAAACTCCAGCTTTATGTAACCTATATGTCCCTTTGACGAGTTTTCATCTTCGAAGGTAAATTCAACCGAACTTAAATTATCATTTTAAAATACATAGTAATAAAAGAAAATCTGAAAGGTTTCACATTTTAAATTATGTCTAAAGGGGCGTTTTTTAAACCATGAAATTCAGTTCAAGAGCAATATCGAAAAAAAATTTTAAAATAAGCATATCTTTAGAATTTCCGAAATACAGTCTCGCGCGCTGGAGATAAAAATGTTTTTTTCTGTACAACGTTGCTATTGCTCGTTTTGAAATTTAATAAATAAAGGTAACATACAGAACTTTAAAAGAACACCCCTTTGGGCGTAATGTAAAATCTCAAAGCTTTCAGATTTTTGTAAATTACTGAAATATTTTTGTTATGCCTTTTTTTTTTTTTTTTTTTTTTTTTTTTTTTTTACTCGAAAGAGGCAATTTGCGCAGAAGGACTATTAATTTCGTTTTGGCCTTTTGCGTTGAAATGTCGATTCACTTTTCAAATTGTTGTCAAGAAATATAATCGCCCTGTGTTATGTTTAAAAAATTAAATAATGAAGAATCTGCATAAATGTATTTCTGTTTCTCGCATTGTGATAAAACAAGTTACTTACAGCCATCAACTATTGAATAACTTAATCTTCCACCGAATATGGGTATCTGGAAGGCCTAATTTGGAGCTTGAAATTTGCTTTATTATCGATTTCATATTTTGTAACACTTCAAAGAATTTTTGATTAACAAACTAAACGATTTCAAAGTGAACAATGGCAAAACTGTACAAGGGGGGGGACTTTTTGTCTTCAGCGCGCTAGACTGTGTATCGGAAATTTTTAAGTTATGCTGATTTTAAAATGATTTTGCGATATTGTCGTCGAATTGAATTTTATGGTTTAAGCGTAAAGAATATTTAATAAATAATAGTAAAACAGAAAAAGTTTAAAAAAAGTCCCTTTGGGCGTAATGTAAAATCTGAAAGCTTTATTCGTTTTTTAGTATTATTATTTTAGGACTAGTTTAACCACATAAATGTGGATGTACTAGTTTTCGACCTCAAACTAGACTTCAAAACCTTCCACTTAAAGAAATAAACAAAAAATTGTGGACAGGGGATTCATTCCCATCGTCACTGAATTGTTCGCTGTAAGAAAGCGAATTAATTTGGCAATAACTCAAATATTATGTCCTCTCTATTGCTGTTTGAATTGCCATCCCTAAGTGTAAAGTACAAGAAGTTCGTAACAGGCTATAGGCTGCCACCTTAAAATAGAAGCTTCAACATCATCACCCCTCCAGATTTGACTCGGACAGTGGGAACAACAGCTGCGGAAAAAAGGTCGAGTCGCTAATTTTTCTTCCCGTACTTAATTTCCATTTAGAGCGTTTCGCTTCATGAAAAGCACGTAAATGAAAGCTGACTTGAAATACAGTCTCATATTGTAGAGTCATTAGATTATTTTGAAGCTGTAGACTTGAAAAAAATGAGCAATGCCCTCGCCGGGACTCGAACCTAGACCTTTCGAATACACGCCGAGTGTGTTATCGTTACACCGCAAAGGCATGCAGAAAGGAGGGAAAAAATACCTTATAATATGGCATAGAAAAAAAATGCTGTGGGATGATAACGACACGAGTTACGATCGCAGATGGAGAAACGTGTGTTGGCTTGAAGTCCCAATTTTACATTTTAAGTTCATTCTTATTGCAGATTTAACTATAATATTGTTGCGTGCGTACGGGTTCGTTACGAAATGAATGCACAAGTCCGATGAAAAATGGACAAAATTTTATTATTATCACAATAAAAATGATTAAATGTCCTCAAATAATCGTGCGGCATCACAACCACAGTAGTTATCTTCTAACTACTCAAACGTTCAATAGAACTTAATTTAAAACAGCTAAAGAAAGCTAATCCGCGAATTCGCTACAATCAACAAGAGCAGTTTTCTAAACAAAAACAAACTAAGCAACTACTACGAACTGAGATGTTTTCCTCCTTTTATAAGATTTTAAAATCACGCGCTAGAATTTTCCAGTACTTTCTCGAAATCAAAAAGAGATATTTATTCATGTAATGCACGCGCTCTTGTATTTTCAATTTTCCGGCTTAGCTTTCTTTTAATATTCGTCACGCGCTGCACTGCGCGAGAAATAAAACCATTTAATTTATAATTGAACTAACATTAGCTTTTTAAATACCAAATTCGTAACACTGCCCCCTTCCCAAGGACTGCACGTCCCGGGCAGTACAATCCCTGGACAGGAAGCTAAACTTACAACTGTGGCATAAATGCATTAATAAGCATTACATTACAATAATAAGCAACATGAACAATAAATGCAATAAATTAAAAAAAATCAAATGCTATCAAATACAAATCAAATCTAAATGCAAATGAAATACTAAGTACAAATCAAATCAAATACACATTTAAAAACAAAATGGACCATGGTCTTATACTATTTACAATTATTTACATTATGTACTATGGCCATAGTAATGAGCTAACCTGTCTTAATGAACGACTTTAGGTTTAGAGTTCGAAGACTTACGGATCCGAACCACGACGTCATTCAGCCTGTTTAGGACCGTGTACGGACCATCCTAAGGTGACTGTAATTACGGACAAAGTCCTTTCCGTCGAGTCGGATTCCACAACCACACCTTGCCTCCTTCGTGGAATTGATGTTCAGTAGCTCTTGTATCGTATCGGGTCTTCATCTTCTCCGTCGCCAAGTTGACTCGCTCTCGTGCAAAGTTGTGCATCACTTCAAACCGGGCCCTGGAGATCTTGAATATATTCCTCAGACGAAGAAGGAGCATCCGGAGGGCGGCCAAACAGTAGATCACAAGGCAGACGAAGTTCACGACCGAAGAGCATCTGTGATGGAGAATAGCCGGTAGTCTCGTGGATAGCACTGCGGTAAGCCAGTAAAAAGAGTGGTAATTTATTGTCCCAGTCCTGTTGGTTTCTGGAAACCACTAATGCGAGGTCTTTAAGGATGGTTCGATTGAACCTCTCTACCATGCCGTCCGACTGGGGATGCAATGGCGTCGTTTGAGTTTTGTCAATGCCGAGTAGTTTGCATAGTTCTTTGATTACTGCCGAGGCAAAATTCCTTCCCTGATCGGAATGTAACTGAAGAGGCACTCCAAACCTGGAAATCCAGTGCTGTATCATTACCTCAGCTACTGTGACAGCCTCTTGATCAGGAACAGGGTACGCTTCAGGCCACTTGGGGAAGTAATCAATGACAACGAGTATGCATTTGTTGCCATCAGCAGTTCGTGTCAAAGGCGATACGTTCAAAAGGCGCCTCTACGTTGTAACGTTGCAGCTGGCCTCGGCTGCGTCTCTTCGGTCCTTTGCGACCTGCACAGGCATCGCAGGATCGGCACCACTTTTGGACGTCATCCTTTGCATCATTCCAGTAAAAGCGCTCACGAACTCTCTGTAAGGTCTTCATTATTCCAAAGTGACCTCCCGTAGGGCTGTTATGTAGTTCTTTAAGGACATCAAGAATGCGGGATCTTGGAAGTATCAGCTGCCATCGAAACGTCTTCCCATGATCCGATTCGAATTTCCGGTATAAGACGCCGTTTCGAATGTGAAGTGACCAATACTGTCTGGTTGTAGGACTACAGATAGAAATGTCCTGCCAGGTAGGTTTTCTGGTTGATGACTCCATTAAATCAATTATGGGTTTAATGTCGCGATCTTCCGGCTGGTCTTTCCTGACTTCATCATCACTCCACGGTTCTCAATCAGCCGATGTTGATGCTGTAATTTGTCTTGCGACCGGAGTCAGCAGCTCGTATTTCGCTTCCACCCTGGAACAATATCGGCAGCTTTCTTGGCAAGGTCTTCTAGACAGGGCGTCGGCGTTTCCGTGTGATGATCCCTTACGATGACGGATAGTGATGTCATATTCTTGGAGTCTCCGTATCCACCTGGCTATTTGACCCTTAGGATTCTTGAAATTTAAAAGCCAGGTCAATGATGCATGATCGGTGTGGAGGAGGAATTTTCTGCCGTATAAACAGTGATGGAACTGTTCTACAGCTTTAATTGGCGAGCAACTCTTTCCTGGTTACACAATAATTCCTCTCCGGTTCAGACAGGCACTTGCTCCAGTACGCCACTACACGTTCTTGGCCGTCTATTTCTTGGGACAAAACAACACCGACACTTTCATTGCTCGCGTCGGTGTCGAGAATAAATGGTCGGTCGAGCTGAGGATACGTCAGGATTGGAGCAGATGTTAAAGCCTCCTTTAAGTTGTTAAATACATCCTCGCATTCTTTTGTCCACAAGAACTTTTGGTTGCTCTCTGTCAGCTTGTGAAGGGGTCTTGCGATGGAAGAGAAGTCCTTCACAAATCTCCTATAGTAGGTGCAAAGCCCTAGGAAGCTTCTCAGCTGATGGACATTTTCGGGACGTTTCCAGGATTTAACCGCTGATATATTTTCAGGATCCGTGCGCACACCTTCTGCAGAGATGACATCTCCCAGGTAAGTCACTTCCTTTCGGAACAATTTGCATTTAGCGGGACTCAGCTTTAGATTGGCTTCTTTCAGTTTCTGAAGCACCTTCCTAAGATTTTCTAAATGTTCTTCAAAACTCTTTCCGACGATGATGATGTCGTCCAGGTATATCAGGCAGGCTTCGTAGGAAAGGCCTTTCAAAACAGTCTCCATAAGACGTTCGAATGTTGCCGGCGCATTACACAGTCCAAACGGCATCACCTTGAATTGCTAAAGCCCTTGCCCCGTAGTAAATGCCGTCTTTTCTCGGTCTTCAGGCTGTATTTCTACCTGCCAATACCCACTCTTTAAATCAAGTGTTGAGAACCACTTGCTTCCAGAAAGAGTGTCTAGAATGTCGTCAATTCTAGGAAGAGGGTAACTGTCTTTCTTCGTAACCTCATTCAACCGGCGATAGTCGACGCAAAATCTTGTTGAGCCGTCTTTCTTTCTGACTAGGACGATGGGAGATGCCCATGGACTTACTGAAGGCTCGATGACATCGCCTTCTTCCATATCTTTTAACAGTGTTCGCACCTCTTCCTGTTTAGCAAACGGTAGACGTCTTGGATGTTGCTTGATCGAGGGATGATCGCCGGTATCTATTCTATGTTGTGTCAAACTAGTTCGACCCACGTCAGAAGACGAGCGGGAGAAAACAACTTGAAGATCTTTAATGACGCGATCGGCAGCATTCCTCTCTTTATCGTTTAATTGTGCAGCATTCTGCAATAACTCCGATGTAATGCTCTCTGAGGACACGGATTCTTGGATGTTACTCTTTCTTACAACGCTGGTTACTGGAGTACATGCTGCAACCACTTCACCATTCTTAATAATTCTCCCCTTCTCAGTTACATTGGCGACTCTCACCGGGATAACCGTTCTGAATAGATCGACGAGTGTTGAGGCTACTAGTACTCTTTTTGGGCTATTACAGTTATTGGGATATTCTATGATGCCGTAGCGGAAATTTCTGTTTTCGGCTATGGATCCAGGAAGTAAAATTTCTGTTCTTGCCGGTATTGTGATATTGTCTTGTGCTTTGATATTATGAACAGATTTAACTTCTTAATCATTAACTCCAAATAACGCTATGTCCTCAAATGTAGAATGCAATTCGTTATTTTTAAAGTCCAAGGAAAAATTGTATTTCTTTAGAAAGTCTAATCCGAGTATGCAAGAATCAGTGATCTCTGCTACATATGCCGTGTGATGGTAAGCGGCACTTCCAAACGTGATGTTAACATTTACTTTTCCATCGATGTCGATCTTCTCACCGGACACAGTCTATAGGGTAACGCAGGGCGGCGTCCAGATAAGTTTGCTTCCCAGTTGTTCAGCCAAATCTTTTCGGATGATGGTAACGTTGGCTCCTGTATCTATTGTCATATTGCAGGGAACTCTATTAATATGTCCTATTATGAAAAGTCCATTACCGCCGCCTCTCACTGCAGAAATCTGAAGCGCTTTAAACTGGGGCTTTTCATTATCTGGCAACCTCCGCCCCGCGAGATGGCCACTAATTAGTTTCCCTGCTGTTTGTTGGGAGCGGTTTTAACATCCGTGCCCTGGGGTGTTCTGCAGTTTCGTCGTATGTGTCCTACAGCACCGCAGTTCCAGCACTTTACGGTCGGTTTCTTGTCACCAATATTCCATCTCAAGGCGTTCAGTTATCTAGTTAAATCGTCTAGACGAGCAGTGACTTGATCCCCTGGCTCCTGGACCTGAGCAGCTCTGACTGGATGGCGGTCTCGACGAGTGGCTTGCTGGGCTGCCTCGAATTTCCTGGCGTACACTAAAGCGCTTTTTCAGATCTTTAACATCCGCCATTCGTGGTAATTTCTCTTTTCATTTCCACTTGACCTGCTTTCATCTCGTCTTTAATAGATTTCATCTCGTCTTTAACGGATTCCTGTCCCGCTTTTATTTCTTCCTGTCCCGCTTCAATCTTTTCCTGATTAGATTTCATCTCCTCTTTCATTTCTTCTTGCCCAGTGCTTTCTGTATTTCAGGGTCCCGGATGCCATCGATGAAATATTGCAGGGACAGGAATTCCCTTGTTTCTGTCGGGCACTCCGAAAAGGCGTGATGTGACAGCTTTTCAACATCCGTGGCGAGCTCCTGAAGTGTTTCGGTGAGCTTCTGTTGACGGGATTTTAAATGGAGCCTGCTGTAGTCTTTTAAACATTTCTCCCCGAAGCGCAGCTCCAAGGCGCCGGACAGAGCTTCGAAATCTAACCTTTTGTTTTCGGGAAGAGTCTGAAGGATATCCGCTGCGTCGGCTCTTAAAGAAGCGGCGAGATGACAGGCCTTAGCTTGGGAATCCCATCCATTCGCATCCGCAACGATAGAAAATTGTGTTTTATAAACCTGCCAGGAGGTCTTCCCATCATATGTAGATAACTTCAGAGAGGGACGAGCAAGCATGCGTAGAAATTTAAAGCCATCACTATTGTTCCCTGCCGTCGCTACGAATTTCTTTAAAATATCCACTTCTTTGGCTACTGCAGAAACCAATCATCAATTTGTTGTTCGATTTGATGTTGGACGGCACAAACTCTTCCTTCAATTCGCTCCTCCACAGCAGAAACTCTCCCTTCTATTTGTTCTTTAACGGAGGAGACTCTTTCTTCAATTTATCCAACCTTACTTTCGACAGAGTCTATTCTACCTTCTATAGCCTCGAATTTGTTTTCTATTACGCAGGTAATTTCTCTTTTCATTTCCACTTGACCTACTTTCATCTCGTCTTTAATAGATTTCATCTCGTCTTTAACGGATTCCTGTCCCGCTTTTATTTCTTCCTGTCCCGCTTCAATCTTTTCCTCATTAGATTTCATCTCCTCTTTCATTTCTTCTTGACCTGTTTTCATTTCCTCTTAAAATGCAGCAAAGGCTGATATCAGCTGTCTTAACTGCTCTTCCCTCGCTCTTGTGATTGGCTTTCAAATTCCACTTCTGACACCAAAAATTGTTGCGTGCGTACGGGTTCGTTACGAAATGAATGCACAAGTCCGATGAAAAATGGACAAAATTTTATTATTATCACAATAAAAATGATTAAATGTCCTCAAATAATCGTGCGGTATCACAATCTGCCACAGTAGTTATCTTCTAACTACTCAAACGTTCAATAGAACTTAATTTAAAACAGCTAAAGAAAGCTAATCCGCGAATTCGCTACAATCAACAAGAGCAGTTTTCTAAACAACAACAAACTAAGCAACTACTACGAACTGAGATGTTTTCCTCCTTTTATAAGATTTTAAAATCACGCGCTAGAATTTTCCAGTACTTTCTCGAAATCAAAAGGAGATATTTATTTATGTAATGCACGCGCTCTTGTATTTTCAATTTTCCAGCTTAGCTTTCTTTTAATATTCGTCACGCGCTGCACTGCGCGAGAAATAAAACCATTTAATTTATAATTGAACTAACATTAGCTTTTTAAATACCAAATTCGTAACAATATTTTACTATATATAAATTTTTAACTATGATATTGAACATTTAGGTAACTTGTAAATGTACTGTAAACCAATGATAACAAGCTATCGACAGGAAATGGTGGTAAAAATGTCGAAACTTATTAATATTGATGTGACAAAATTTGCCAGCTTTTGTATAGAAGTAGAGAAGACGATGTGCAGAGAATTGAGGCTTTACATTTCTACCTCTGTGCCTTTGCCCATCGAAATGAATTTTGAAAGCGCAGAATTTAGGACTTTCTTTTGCAAAAATGATTTGGAAAGATGTAAAAATTCTATTATTATGAGAGTCTCAGGTGCGCTACGGTTCCTGAAAGAGTTGGAAAAGATGCGATAGAATAGGCAGAAACTGAAGAATAGTAGTCAAGAGCAACTGTATGTATAAATGCGTGAGCATACCGATTCTTTGAAGACTCTTTTTTTCCCTCACCGATTTCCAGAAGTTAGCATTCCTGCCAATAATATTTGTTTGAAACTAAATGGCGATAACTACGTCTATTTTGAATGCTGAATATAATTGCATGTTTTCTGTTCAAAGTGCAAATGAAGTTGCAAATACTCAACAACGAATTTAAAAAATTGTTGAGGTTTAATCACAGCTGCAAACTCACTTAACGTAAATTTGCAAATCAATAAAAATATCATTCATCTACCGGGATTTAGCAGAGAGTTTGAAAGAATTATCATTATCATTTATTTTTTGGTTGAAAATGCACCATTTTATCAAATTCGCTTTAATCCTTTATCTCCCTACGGAACATTAAACAGCCATTAATAAAATCGCTCAGCAGAACGTAAAGTTTCGATAAGATACCATTGCAGCATTAAAGTCCTTGTTATTTTAAGTTTTTATTTGCCAAAATTAGATGGCAACTGGAGCTCGGTTTGTGCGGTAGAGATTTACAGGGCTTTTTTTTAGCTGCTAACACATTGTCTGAAACGGCCAGTTTGGAAAAAATATTGTTTAATTTTTAAGCTTTAGATCTCTGATTAAATACAGATTATTCATGTTTAATATATTTCACTAATATTATGATTCAGTTTTAAGAGTCAAATTTTCATTTTTTCTTGAGTAAGGAAAGATTTTTCTTGCGGGACTGCAGAATCCCCTGGGACTCTGAGGCCTTGCTTTGTATACAGCGTGTTTAAAAACGAATATACGTATTTCGAAAGCATATATTTTTTAAACTGTATGACATACGAATATGAAACTTTACACACATATGTACGAACCTCTCAAGTTCAGATTACAGATGTTCAATATGTCCTCCATCAGCGACACGAACAATATCAAATCGATAATCAAATTCTTCCCATACTCGGGCAAGCATGTCCAGTTCTTCAACTCTTCCAGGTTCTGTGGGAGTGGTGGTACATACACGTTGTCTTTAATCAAACCCCACAGGAAGAAGTCACAGGGTGTCAAACTTGAGAACACAAAATGATTTCTGCTGCGGAGTAGCCATTTTAAACACGTGGCAGTTACCACGCAAAACAGAAGACAACTGACCTCTAGCGGCTATTAATATAAATTAGACTATGTATTCGTTTCACCAATAGCCGAGCCGAGGCGCAGTGATCGATAGTTTGGATAAAATAACACTTTGTAATGCGTATATTCTTTTTGAAACACGATGTATTTTAGGTTTATTGATTCTTACATTTTTTTCCTTTAAAATGTCAAGTTTAATATTTACATTAAATTCTTATACTTTTCATTTAATTTAGATATTTAAATTTCCAGTTATAAACATTTTATTTACATTTTCACTCATATTTTTACTTTATTTAACCATTTTTTTCATCAATTAAAATTTTCGAGTATCTATAATTTGTTGGAATAAGTGCATGTGACACAGTAAGAAGCAAACGTAAACGTAAACAATTCTGACCCAACATAAAACTTTAAAAAGAGAATAAATTTTGCCTTCCATATTATGAAAAATGGACTTCCTATTGCAGATGAGGAGACAATCGTTCCTTATTCTTTCTGTCAAATTGCCATGGAACCGAAATATGTACTGTTCAAAGAACCTAAAAGGACGGTTCCAAACTCGATGCTGTAGTCCCCGCAGTAGTGAGGGCTAAAATAGCTATATGGGTGGTGTTGACTACAATGATATACACGGTCAATCCGAACAAGGGAGCAAAACTTTACGGAGTGAGAGAAAACAGCTATATGAGCAATATTCGTCATAGAATGTATGATCGAAAGGTAAACGGTGAGAAGTTAAAAGGTACTTTTTCACCCAAACATTTAAAGAATTAACACAAGAATAAGAGAAAATATTTCAGAAAATATTTTATTAACAGAAACGCAACTGATGCACATGTTCAAAGAAATTGCTCAAAAGACTTTCCGCTAACTGTAATGCAGTCATCACATTCGCGCGATAGGAAATGACGCACATTTGCGAAGACATCAAGCATTTCCCGAGTATCGCCGGCAACAACGGCGAACCTGACCATGTTCCTTTCAAAGAAGCATTCGTAGATTAGGCATTTTATATGGACCCACAGGAAAAAATCCAAATACGAGAGATCCGGTGATCTTGGTGGCCAAGTTACGGGACCACCTCGACCAATCCATCTCCCTCGAAATTTGATCGTTCGTATAACTAGACATCGTTTCGGCAATCTACGGTAGATAAAGCCGTTGGGTGGGAGGATCGACCCATTTATACCATTTACAATGTCATCTAGTGGCTCGCCGTTTGCGTTCCGCCCAGACTTTATATGACGAATAATGCTTGCATGGCTTCGGTCTATCCCCCCGTAAAGATTAGGCCCCTTTTTCAGATTCACCCTGTTTATTGAAATCTTTGTATGACAGAAGTCGAAAATAAATAAAAAAAGAAAATCTGAAAGCTTTCAGATTCTATATTACGCCTAAAAGGGCGTTTTTTTTTAACATTCTGTGTGTTACCTTTATTGATTAAATATCATGTTCTTTGCACTTAAAAGCACATAAAATTCAATTCAATAGCAATATCGCAAAGTAATTTAAAAAGAGCACATCTTTAGAACTTCCAATACATAGCCTCGCGCGCTAGAGATAATTTTTTCCCCTCTTTTCTGCACAGTGGGACTGTTGCTCGCTTCGAAATCGTTGGGTTTGTTAATCAAAATTACGTTAATGGTTTACAAAATTTGAAATAGATAGTAAAACAAATTCAAAATTCGAGCTTCCAAGTGCGCATGTTCGATTGGAAGACTACGTTATTCAAAACTGGATGGCTCTATGTACCGTTGTTTTTCCACAATACCAGAAACATTCATGGATTCATGCAGACTTTTCATTATTTAGTTTCTTTAAATAAAATACATGGCGATAATATTTGGTGGTAAGATTTTGAAAAGTGAATCGACGCAAAATGCCGTTTTGAAATTAACAGTCCTTTAAAAAAAATGGTGGCACTTTTTTTTAAATTTTGAAGATTATTCTTAATTATAATAATTATTATTAAGCCGCGAAGCCCCGTTATATGCAGGAAATGGAGACAGTACTGCGAAGAAGGGGTGGAAATAACACATCGCGGTCAATGCTTCGCGAAATTCGGCACACTGCTCTAACGAGAGAAGGGGCAATTAAACACCCCGACACATTCCCGAAGTTCGCGGCTGCACTTCGGTAAATAATTCCGAGGAATTAAATTTAACTGAACTGCGTAAGACTTAAGTTGAAGGGTTGAGAGTTAGATAGCTGATACGTTTTAATTAGTTCTCTGTAGGGAGTTACGGAGTACACTTCCCAGCATTAATCAACTGCGCAGAGAATAGGCTATCACTTTTCGACACAACAAAGTCGTTATTATTTGTTGTAAAAGCGTGTTCTGATTAATGAAGATGTTTACGTTTATGCACATGCAAAATGTACGTAATTTAGTACGCTCTTTGTTTGCTTCTTTGTTCTTTTCTTTGTATTTTGCAATGATCAGTGTTCTAAAACTGGAGCTGACAATCTTTACAAAGAAAGTGTTAATTTATTTCAATAATGTACCTAAAAAATTAAAGGTAGTATACCAATGTAAAATAGCATATTTTACTCAAATTAGCAGGCATAGATATTGCTGATTAATAAAAAACTTAGCGTGAATAATACTTTAAATTCCCTTTTATATTCTGCATAAATATCTAATCATTTTGAGTTAAAATTGGAATTTTATGTTAAAATAACACGCCATCTCCTTCAGCATTTGCCCTTTTGCAGCTGAAGCAGAGGTTATATATATTTCTTGGAAACTAGTCCTGCAAATTTATGAATATTACGCACAATTCAAATTCATAAATTTAAATCTAAATTTATGAAGTTTCATATTTTTATTTTTTTTTTCATATTTTTACTTTCTTGTACGAAGTAAAGGATGTATTGTAATCGCGAAAATTTTCGGATATCCTATTTCAACGGAAATATCCACTTTGATCGTTATCGAATCAAATCTAACAATGTTTATGAGTGATTATATGTACGTAAGGACACAATAAAGGACACATTTTCCCGAAACAGGTTGCAGAAAGGATTTAAAATGGATTCAGAACAGATTTTTTCGTGACGTTTATACGTACATAGGCATATATATATCTCGCATACCTTAAAAACGAGTAGCCTCAGAACGTTGAAATTTTGTATACAGGACTTCTATAACATGTAGTTGTACACCTCCCTTTTTGGTTGCAATCGGCTGCACCAAAAGTATATAAATGTGTATATATGTATACTCACTCTATTACTCGGTTCTGTGAGCTTTTTATTTAGTCTCGTATTTTGGTAAATTGCGCATTTTTTGCTTTAAAACTGATTGAATTATGCTGCTCTATCTTCCGGTTAAGGGTTTTTAAATATGCCTTTAGTAAATCTGCATGCAATTATTATAGAATTGTCAACAATTTTAAAAGTTGTTTAAGTGAGGCTAAGCCTAAATTTTTTACTATAGCAGTCATATTTGATTACATTTAAAACGTAACAGAATATTGAATTCAGTTTCTGCACCTTCAGTGTCTTTTTGCCAAATGGGATCAAAAGTAACTTTGTTTTGTGCACCGAAAAACCTGCCTTCTTGCCTGATGGAAGTATTGTAATAGTGAAAATTTTCAAATATCATGCTTGTTTTTGCGTAGAAACGCTAATTTTAATTGTAAATTTTTTTAAAAAAATTTTAACTGTATTTGGTGCTTTACATTTTTCTATATTTTTCAATTTTTAATAAAGATATTTTGAGATTTTAATTTTTTTTTCTTGCCTTACCGCGAAGTAAGAACAAATTAATTGAATGAGAAATATATCTCAAATAAAATTCGAGGAAATAAGTTTAAATGAAATGTAGCAAAAAGTGCATATAATTTAATATTCCGTATAAGGAAGTGTACACATCAGATTTTTTTACTTTTTATTTCATTACATTTTATTGCTTTTAATCAGATTTATTTTATATCATTATATTCATGACATTTCATTATACGTTTTTCGTACTTCAATTTTTTAACTTCTGATTTTTTTAATATTTATGACACTTTATTTTATATGATTTTTCATTTACGACAATTTATGACTTACTTTATTTTAATTTATGAATTCTCATTTCATCCAGAAAACGAAAATCAGAAAATGTATTCAAGAGACTGCAGAAGAGTTAGATATAAATTATATTGCAGTTAATGATGGGATACCCCTATGAAACTGCTTAAATGGAGCTAAGAATGATTGTAATTTACTATATAGTTTTCTACTGCTGTACGGAGACAAAGCATTCCTAGCCTCACATAGCACAAAAACATCCTTGGGATATCCCCCGAACCTCTTAAACACATACTGCCGAGTGCAATAATGTCACATTCCAGTATATCCTCAGGGCAACCTTAAGTCCTATTGACAGCGTACGGGACATTATCAGGATCTGAAGTCCTACTTACTACATTCTCAGGACATCCCGGAATGTTCCATTAACCTCCTAAACTCATCCTCCCGAGTGCTTAACCTCTCGGACCTCTCGAATACGCGCCGAGTGTGCGGCCATTACACCACGAAGGTATGCTAATATGCGACTGGGGATTAGAGGACCCATCTCCAAATCCTGGTAGCGGAGAATCATCGTCCGCCACCTTTTTAGTTCGGGCGCCACTATAGAGACTTTAGGATTTTTGGTGCTAAAATACGTAAAAAATGAGCAATGTCCTCGCCGGGACTCGAACTTCGGACCTCTCGAATACACGCCGAGCGTGCTGACCATTAACCACAAAGACATGTTAAGAGGGCGGGAGAAATACATTATAACTGCTTCTACTTCCATTTCGAAATACAGTGTTATCTCAATAAGTTTTTGTTAACAGAACATTAAAATTGATTTTTGCTCGTTAGCATCTCTTTGGAATGCATATCAACGATTCCAGCCCGTTAAAATTCTTTTACAATATTTATTTATTGCCAGTTTCTTTTTTTTTTTTTACATTTTTTTTTTTTTTTTTTTTTTTTTTTTGTTAAATTTTTTCAGTCGATTTATTTAGTCTGCACTTTTTTCACAGTCTAGCAAAAATTATGTTTAATTTTTTTTGGTTAAATTTTTTTGAGAAATTCTTCAGTTCCTTTTTTAAATCTTTTACAAAAATGTCACGTTTTTTTCTCTCTCTCGAGAAACTTTAAGACAATGAAAAAAGTGAAAGAAAAAATAAGATGTGTGAAAAAGAGGTGCAATGGAAAGGTTCTTTAGAAGCATCTGATGAAGTTTAGAACCAGAAAACGGTTTACGGCAGTTTAAAGTAATGACAAGCTAAATCAAAGAGGGAGATTTAAACAAAGAAAATTCCTAGCACTTTACATGTATGAATAATTTTAAGCCACCCGTTTTTGAAATTAAAAATTTTTTAATACATATGAATGTACCACTTTTTTGTATTGAGACAAGTCACATAAGAAAAGATTATTTTAAATCCACGGCTTATATGAAAGTAAAACTGATGATAAAATGCTCTGAGAAATTAATTACATGCCATGCTATGTGATATGGGTGTTAAGGCTTGCTTCAAAGCATTCAAATTCTGATTGTAAAATTTCTGTGTACTGACAAGTCACGTAAATGGAGACATCAAGTATGAAAGAAATTCAAGTGCATCTATAATAATAAAAGCAAGTGTAATGTGTCTGTCTGTCTGTCTGACCGAGCTCTCCAGCCAAATCTATCGCACGCAGGGACCTGGAATTTTTTATACGGAAGCACAAAGGGGCTGGCCACCAGACCTCGAAGCCCGATTTTCGATTTTTGAATTAGAAAAATTTAAAAAAAATTATTTATAATTAATTAATCACGGTTTTTTTGACTCACTGATATTATTATTTGTTTTCAAATAACGTTCGATTGTAACAATTGATTTCTTTATTCTAGCGTTAGTTTGCTGTTTCGACGATACATTAAATCGATTAATTACAATTCATTTCTTTTTTGTAGCTTGTGGGGGGGGGAAGAGAGAGAGACAGTCTACATGTCCTACACTACTATTCCTGCGCTATTCACTTATCTGCATTTTCTAAATGCACGGGCAACGCCGGGCGGGTACACCTAGTAGGAAATAAAGATAGGGGTAAAAATCTACTTTATATTATTGCTCAAAGGAGGGAATTTTGACGTTTTCTGTATTACCTTTATTTATTAAATATCACGTTCTTCGCACTTAAACCATAAAATTGAGCTCAACAGCAATATCGCAAAATAATTTTAAAATGAGCATATCCTTGGAATTTCCGATACACAGTCTCGCGCGCTGGAGATAATTTTTTTTTTCTCTTTTTTCGTACAGTGTTGCCTTTGCTGTCTTCGAAATCGTTGAATTTGTTAACCGAAACTTCGTTAAAGTTTTACAAAATATGAAAACGATAATAAAACAAATTCCAAATTTGGGCTTCCAGATGCCCATATTCGGGTGGAAACGTAGTTTATTCAAAATTCGATGGCTCTAGGTACCGTTGTTTTATCACAATGCGAGAAACATACATACATTTATGCAGATTTTTCATTATTTAATTTCTTGAAATATAATACAGGGCTCTAATATTTAAAAAGCGATTCGCCGCTTGTAGTGAATAAACGCAAAATGCCAAAAAGAAATTAATAACCCTTATGAATAAATTGGCCCTTTGGGCTAAAAATAAATTTCTTAAACAGCAGGATGTGTGTGGTTCAAAACAAAATTTTTCTCTTGCGTACCACCGGTTCAGAATCGCTGGTCTAGAAGGACGTCGTATATCGTTAGAAATCGGTTACGCTGGAAGTTCTTCGCCAAACTCCACGCGGATACTTTGAGCAATGTTGTTCAAGCAATTGCTCGCTGTTGTGCTAAGTGGACGCTGGACGTTGACACTTTGTGTACTCTGACTGTACAGACAGAAGAATAGAAAGATTGTTCTAAACCTATGATATTGTTACATTTTTCTTCCTTTACGTATGTACGGGGCTCGTGGATTTGGAGCGAATAGATGAAACAATCAGCGATACAGCCTCCGGGCTATAACGGTGGGGACAACTTCACTGCAAAGCACCAGAGTACAGCTTCCGACTCTGCTCGGTCGTTTTCGGAATTCCACGTACTCTCGTGACTCTTCACGCTACAACTTGCGATGCACTCGAAGATACACTAGAGTACAGCTCCCGACTCCACGGTTCAGTCGTTCCCGGAGCTCAACATAATCTAAGATCAAACTCGACGATGCACTAACTCGCGATACACTGAGAGACTATTCAGTGCACTCGACGACCAACTCGGCACTCACTATCAACTCGATGGACTCTCGCTAACTAACTCTCCGCGCGCCAGCAGGGTTTATAAAGCTTTTGGCTTGTGTTCGAGAACATTCTGGGCTAAGCCAGTCAGAATTCGTTCCAGAACGTTCTCCATCTGTCTATGGCATGTCGCCAAATGGGAGATTTCTCGCCAAATGTGGCAACTTACCATTTTCTGGAAACCTTATACCTGCTTTGCGGGGAAGCTATCTTACCGCGTCTGGACATTTCGTAACAATATGTATGATTATATTAACCTAAAATTAAGTCCCGCACTAACAACAAAAGGATTGTTTTTCATTAAAGACTTTATATTGTTTTTTGTAGACCGTGCAGGTATCAATGCGACGAAAGCTGGCATGTCAACCGAAACCGTGGTGGCGAATCACGGTTGACTGGCATTTTATGCTTATTCCCGCATACCTGTGTTAAAGCGAGCAATACGTTTACAATGGACAAAACTGTAAACGATTCACATTTACGCTAGACGAATAACTCACGTGCATGTAGTCGGTTCCTGCTGCCAAACCCCTAAATAAGTGGGTTTAATGATTTGATTCTCTGGACAGCGAGCTACAAAGAGTCTTGCAGGCAGACAAAAATTGTTTTCAGCTTTCCTTTTTTTCCCTTTAAGATTTCCCAAACATATAAAATTTTCAAAGAGATTAAACTTACTGTGACAATGAATTTTCATCTTACAAACAAGCAGTGAGATGAACTGCAAAGACATTGTAGGGTTGTAGAGACCACTTGTCTAGCTGCTGTGTGAGAACTGTGAGAGTAGTAACTGCAAAGGAGAAGGCTTAAAAGTACCCTTTATTAACTCTATAAAATTTACAATGCGTCAACTGGACACTAACAAGCTACGTCTCTGCTTGGGCGGTAACTAAAATCAAAGAACTAACTAAAGATTTGAAGATATGTACAAGTAGTGGAACTAAGCTACAGAGCTTAGATAATTTCCGTCGAGAACTAATGGAAGCAAGCAAATGCAGTTAAGCCGCGCGAACCAGCAATAACTCTATTAGCAGACGCTTACTCAACAAAGGTGACGGCAATAGCTTAACTCTCTCTCTTTCCTATTGAACTTACCGAGTTCTATAAACTATTTCTTCAAGGTAGAATATGAATTCCTTCACGCGCGGAACCAAATTTAAATATTCTGGCATTGAAAATTACGGGAATGAAGGCTTATGGAAAAGAATAACAAATTAAATAAAATTGGTTATTTAAAATAAATATAGATCTCTAAAGGTTCATTAGACTAAGGTCTAGGTTATACTTAGATGTGAAAAATGTCCAATACCTTCGCCAGGACTCGAACCCTGGACTCCTAGAATACGCGTCGAATGTAATTCCAGTTAGACCACAAAGGCATGTGGAAAGGACGGAGAAAATACCTTATATACCTTCCCTCTGAAAGGGTGACTGGGGACTAGGCGACCCACTCGGTAAATCCTGGTGAAGACGAATTATCGTAAACTACCTTTTAGTTAGGGCGCTACTTCTATAGTCATTAGGTTATTTTGGAGCAGGAGATGTAAAAATTGTGCAGTGCCTTTGCCAGAATTCGAACCCTAGACCTTTCGAAGACACGTCGAGTGTGCTTCCCTTTACGCCACGAAGGCATTCGGAAAGGAGCGTGAAAATACCTTATAATATCATGATAATTGAAAATGGCAAACGTAATAAGCAAAGCTGCAACAGTGACGTCTGATATTTTAAATTTTAACATAATGCTTCAAGTTTTCTACAAAAATAACGATGATGGAGAATATTTAATATCATCATAAGAGATCAAATGTATTTTCTTCATGGTAAAATATATTGTTACGTATTACGTATTTAGTTAGTTATTTTTAGTAGAATTGTAATTAAAATTGTTTTATTTCCCCCTGCAATGCACCGCGTGACGAGCTTTAGGAGAAAGATACCGAAAAAATAAAAATACAAGAGCACGTGAATTTAACATTGAATAAAAACTTATATCCGTAATTTATATTTAATTTGAATAAATGTAATTGAATACTGTGTTATTTGTAATCGCATTTCTAAGCTTTTTGCTTTCCAGAAATTGCTAGAATTGTCTCGAGCGGCCGATTTAAATAGCTTCAAAAGTCGGAGAGAAACATCTCAGCTCAGCTGTTTTCTTAGTTGTTGCTATTTATTATACCGAATTCGCGGTCAGATCGGATTAGCTTTCTATGCGCTTTGGATTGCGTTCTATTTAACGTTTTAGTAGTTTAGAATATAACTACTTTGTGATATTTTACGAATGTCATTAAGGAAAAATCAGCGTTTTAGTTCTTCTGATAAGAATAAATTTCATTAACTTTTTATCGGACTTAGCATTCAATCTATTACGAACCCCTACGCACGTGACAATATGAATTTCCACGTGTTAACAGGTATTCCTGAATTTTTTTCAGTTTGGTTTATGATTTTCCATATATAAATCTAAATCTGTTAGAATACGCACCTCTGTTTTTTTAGTATATTGTGAAACAAAGAAAGACTATAATTAGATATGTGCATGAAATAAATTAAAAAAAAAAAAAAAAAAAGCACGCATTTTCAACCATATGTTTACTCTTTTAAAACCATCCTAATTTTGGAAGTAAATTATTTATGTAAAAGGCTTCAAAAATAATTTCAAAAATATATATACAATATAAATTATTTAAATAAGCTGAAATATATCTAAAAATGTGTTAATGAAAAGAAATAACACATGGAATATTTGATTCTTTGATTAGACTTAAGTAAATGTAAAAGTTTATAATAAATCTTCAGAAAAGCAAGAGGTTAGAAAAGCGATCAATGCGCAAAATCCCCAACAAAGGCATTAGAATTTTACTAATGAGCACATTTTTAAAGGAAGTCCCGTGAAAGTTTAAAACACATGCATTTCTTTATAACTTACCACGAAGACGATAAATCTCGTGCGAAAAACTCCAATCCTCACTAATTAAACTATTTTGAGGAGTAGAAAAGGAAATAAATGGTGTCTGAAAAGTTTCCTAAAGAAAAAGATATTTCTAAAGTTCTTTGTATTGGAAATGCTGCAGAAAATTAAAATGACTTCGTGCTCCGCTTGACCGACTCTTACTCAAATACTTCTGTTCCATTCTAAGTTCAAAGAAATGTTAAGAAATGAAATCAGTACTTCGATTCAGGATTTATCTGTATGTGGTATGACTAACATAGTAATAATGAAGCGATTTTAAAAAAGTTTAAAGCTCAAACATTTGGAGTTAACTAGCTATTATTAGTTTCTGAGAGACTACAGACGTCTTAAGCGTTTCTTTCGAACTAAACCAAGCCAGAAGAAAAGTTTTCAAACGCAATATTTCGAATAGAAATCTTTTGATATATGTTGCACAAATGAAACCGTATTTGGAGTCTTGAAAGTAAACACGAATAAAAATAATTCAGTCCTTGAAACTAAAATTTAATCAGAGAATTTAAAAAAGAAATCTTTGTTGAATATTATTTTAAATATTAACTACCGAACCCAGCGTAATCATTAGAAACAGAAAATTCCGGGTTAAATTAACAAATCTTTCGGCTAAGGTGTATTTTAATTTTACAACAGTTATTTTTAATTAATCTAAGGTGTATTTTAATTTTACAACAGTTATTTTTAATTTTGAAACACTTTCCTTTCAATTCTTGTTTCCTAGTTACAACTCCCTACCAGAACGAGTTTTTAGAATCGCGTTGAATGCAAATGAGTTAGAAGTAGTATTTAAAGTAAGTTCAATTTATTTCGAGAGAGAGCGCTTAGAATTCCTTAGTGGCGCGTATTGCCTTCTGGCTACTTCGTTCTTGAATCTATTACGCTCAGCCGTATTGTACGTGCCTGTTGAGAATCGCCGGCTAGTTTAAATTAAGGGCCAACTACGTTAGGTATTTGTGTTTAGCTTCGGCTAAGTCTAATTCGATTCGTATTAGATTAGTTTCTTATTTTCTTATCCTGATTCAAAAGCCCAAGTGGAAGCTTTTCCGTAAGTCCGAAAAGGGGGCATCCGTTATTATTGAGTGAATAAAAGGGTATTTTAACCTTTCTTAAGTCTTTGTAAGTACTATTTAAACTCAGCGATAATTCCGCTACTTAGTTTACTAGATTCCTCGACATTAGATCTCAAACTCAGCGATAATTCGCTACTTAGTTCACTGAAACTCATCGATAATTCGCTACTTAGTTCACTAGGTTCGTCGACATTTGATCTAGACAATGTTAGATCTCAAATTCAGCGATAATTCGCTGCTTAGTTTGCTAGGTTCCTCGACATTAGATCTAGACAATATTAGATCTCAAACTCAGCGATAATTCGCTACTCAGTTCACTAGGTTCGTCGACATTAGATCCAGACAATGTTAGAGGAACATTACGTATTGATTATGCACATTCTCTGTACGCTTCCGAAAAACTCGCCTATATCAGCAATTTATTTTAAATTCTTACTATTTTCGATTTTTAACCCAAATGATATAAAATGAGCACACTTTTCTTCTTTTGAAGAAAGGGCAAAAAACTTGGCTCATGCGAAAAGTAATTTCGGACTTAATTTTTAGACCAATATTAGCTTATTAGCTTCCTGTTTGATGAATGGCTAGTATGATTAAAAGAAGAGACAAATAAGTAAGCAAAGATTAATCTTTTTTTAGAGTGAAAATAGAAGCCTAAAATGTATGCTATAATTTGTATCGAGCTCTGTTTATCGAGAAGATTCTTTAAACTGTGCTTAAGGGGAGGTGAGTAATAGGATACTTAATATATGACACAACAGCAGCATCATCAAAAATGTCGATACTCGTTTACAAACTGAACTTTTGTCCTGTTGACTGATCTCTCAGAAGTTTGCACTAAGATAAAGTACAGAATATTTAAGCTGGATTAAATTATTTAGATTACGACAAAAGTCTTGACTCTAACCGCTTAACATGTTGACTGCCATACGAGTTTGTAAGAAAATCTTGTTTAGGCCACGAATACTGCTATAGCATGCGTCAATTGTTTCAGTTCACAGGAGTTTAAGGACGTCTAGAATGAAACATTTTGGAACTTGCATTCAGTTTAAAATCTTCATTACCTAATAAAGGATGTGAGATTAAAAAATTATTTCTTCTTTTCCAAATATTTTTTCTGTAGTGACAATTGGTTGGAATTTTTTTTTGTGTGTGTTAGAATTGTTGCCCCAACTTTTTGCATTGTCTAAAAGAAAAATGAAAGAGTAATTTTTAAGTAAATCATACAGCAGTGAAGAAGAAACCCGTTTCAAGGCTTACAGAAATTCGAGTACCAGGGATAATGAACAGTCGAGCTTTTTTAGAAACAAACAAAAGATAAACAAAATAACAACACAACAAGTAACAAGATAAACAAAATTACATCTCCAGATTCTGATTCGAACACTGTTAAATGCAGTGATAATAAATGTGGCGCAGATACCAATGATCATATATTTTACAAGACTTGGTTGTTTAGTCCGAAGAAAGCACAGTTGATACCGAAGAAAGGACAATTCAGGTTTAGTGAACGGAATGAATTTCCTTCGGCAACAATCATTTTCATTTCTATCTTTCAACAATATTTTTTTTCAAATACATACTTTACCACGTAAGTACTCAAAGAAATGTCCCCGAATACGGATGACGTGGCCTAATCACAATGTTTTCCGTCACCCAAATACTGGTGAAGCGGCTTAAACAGAATTTTTGCCGTCACCGGCTTGAACAGAATTTTTGCCATCATCCCAAACAGCAGGAAGAAAGCCTTTCTTGAGGGACTTTTTAGGGAAACCTGGTTGAAACTGACGTTAGATTTGGGGGGAACTTATGAAAACTATAATGCAGCTAGCCCGTTCGCTAGGATTCGAGCCTGAGACGACCTACAAATGCTCAGCGATGCCAATGGCCTTCCCAAATTAAAACTCAGTTGAATTCCCAAATTAAAATCGTTGACAGTAAAATGATTTTAAAGTAATTAAATTATGCATAAAGACACAAGAAGTTCTATTTTTTGATTTATTTGAACGACTTCCAGTGATCATCAGAATGAGCTTTCAAAAATTTTATCCGATGAAAAAAAAATGTAACTTTTTAATTTAATATATAACTAATTTTCAATCACCTGATTGTAATCAACATGGCCGGCGATTTAATTAATGATTTCAAAGCACATGACGCCAAGCATTAAGTGCCCTGGAAATTATTCATAAAGAACTTAATATCTCGTAATTGACCAACTTTCACGATAATTTGGATGGAAGATTTTTCTGTGTAGTTTCATTTGACAGTCTGCTGCTACTACTACTTTAAAAGAATATTTCAATCTTCGTTTTGATCTTAGTACTTTCAGAAAATAATATTTTATTGTACATTGTGAAAAAAAAAATCTGAAAGGTTTCAGATTTTAAATTACGTCCAAAGGGGCCTTTTTCTTAACGTTTTATGTGTAACCTTTATTTATTAAATAGCATGTTATACGTACTCAAAGTATAAAAATTCAGTTCAACAGCACTATCGCAAATTAATTTTAAAATGAGCATATCTTTAGAATTTCCGATACAGAGTCTCCCGCGATGGACATAAAAATGTTTCTTCTTCGTACAGTGTCGTCATTGCTCGCTTTGAAATCGTTTAGGTTTTCAATCAAAAATTCGTTGAACAGTTACAAAATATGAAATCGATAATAAAACAAATTTCAAATTCAAATTAGTGCTTCCACGTGCCAATACTCTATGGAAGATTACGTCATTCAAAACTGGATGGCTCTAGGTATCGTTGTTTTATCACAATGCTAGAAACATACATACATTTATGCAAATTCTACATTAGTTAATTTCTTTAAATATAAAACAAGGCGATAATATATGGTGGCAACCGTTTGAAAAGTGATACAGCCTTTTAAAGTTTTCGGCGCAAAATCGGAAAGCGAAATTAATAGTCCTTATGTGCAAATTGCCCTTTTGGACTAAAAACAAAATCTGATGTGTACACCACATGACTTCCTTGTACGGAATACAAATATATAAGAATAAAGAAACCGAGATTACTGAGCCAAGTAACAGAGTGGGTGTATCTATCTCTCGCTATATATATATATATCCACTTATGTACATATACATACGACTCTCCCTATATATATACTTTTGGTGCAGCCCATTGCAACCAAAATACGAGGTGCATATCTACAAGTTATAGCAGTCTTATATATAAAATTTCAAAGTTCTGATGCTATTAGTTTTTGAGTATGGGAGATACGTATGTACACACAGACGTCACGAAAAATTCTCTTCAGAATTCATTTTAAATCAGTTTTATAATTTTTTTCGGGGAAAAGAGTCCTTCATTCTGTCCTTACGTACGGATGTAATGCAAAAATATCGTTAAATTGCATTCGATAGCAGTCAAAATGATATTTTGATTGAATTATGATGCCTGAAGTTTTTCGCGATTATAATACTTCCTTTTTACTTCGTACAAGGAAGTAAAAAGGAGGAGCAGTTCTATATGTCTCGCTCTAACCGACAGTGTGACGAAATTCAACTTGCGTTTTTCATGTCTCGAAAGTGCGACTTATGATATGTATTAGATTTATATATAGCATGTTCTAATATAGGTATTTTGATACAAACTCGGACTTTTTCTGAAATGACTTGCCAATTTCTTTCTTAGTTCGATTATACTACTCAAATTATGCCATAATGCCAAGTTTTGTAAAAATCGCACGAGAAGTCCCCCCGCAAAAAAATAGCTCTCAAAATTTTAGCTCCTCAAGTGTTAATTTAATTACTTTTTATGATTTAGTTTTAAAATTTGTATTTTTGAATTATTTTTATAAATTTTTCGAAAAACAATTTGAATCATAACCTATAAAATTTTTAACATCAACTTTAAGTAGATGTATTTCTAGGTACACCTGCAAAAATTAGTGATTTTTTTTTAAAACGTTCTAAGATATACATGAATTTACATGTTGGTGCGTTTTGAAATTTGGCACATTTGTTATAAGCAATAACAAATGTGCCAAATAATGTGGTTCACGCACTTAGTTAAAATTATTTGAAAATATGAACGATGACTTTTTTCCCTGGTCGTTTACAATGGTGGTGTTGGTGTTGGTGTGTTGAGTTATGGAAAAGCACACGAGGGCTATCTGCCTAAGGGGAGGAATGCCTTCGTGGAGGACTTTCTAAGGGAAACTGGCTCGTATACACGTTACACATGGGGAAAACCAAGAAAACGCCCATGCAGCCAGCCCGTTCGCGGGATTTGAACCTCGAACCGAACTACCAAAGGAAAATAGGTTGCTATAAATTAAGAATTCGCCAAGTGAATTACTCTTGGCGCGCACTGAAAAAAATGAGCCAATATAAATTTTTGAATTTCTCCCTAAATTTCGCACCAAATTTTATAAAATTTAATATTTAGCCATAATTTGAGTCGTAGAATCGAAATAGGGGAAAGCATTGGCATATAATTTCAGAAAAATCCGATTTTGTGTCGAAATACCTATGCTAGAACAACGCTATATATAAATCTAATATATATCCGAAGTAGGTCTTTCGAGACATGAAAAATGCAATTTGAATTTCTCCAATCGGCCCAGTAGAACGGGAGCTATAGAATTGTTCCATTTTTTTTTTAGCAGTGTACAATGTAGTCAATTATAAATAATGATTTTTTATAATGGATTAAATATGTCCATGGGGCAGTCTCAGCGATCGACGGGTAATAGAAATTGACTGCTAAAAAATGCGACAGTTAACAGAATTTCACTGCAGCTGCTCTAAAAATGTGATGTCCAAGTGAACTATCTAAGGAATAAAAGGTGCGTTAATTAATCATTAACGATAATGTAAATAACAAACTATATGCCACTGGTGACGTACGTTAACATACGATGAAACTTTTAAAGAGAATGGCTGGTTACGATACACATCGGATAAATTTTTAAAGAGAATGGCTGGTTACGTTACGCATCGGATAAATTTTTAAAGAGAATGGCTGGTTACGTTACGCATCGGAGGAATTTTTAAAGAGAATAGATGGTTACGTTACGCATCGGAGAAATACCTCCATAATTCCTCGTAAAGTACCTATTCCGCCGCGGGAACATGAATCTCGTACGAGCAAAGAATATGAATTCTAATCGTTTGTGAGTTATACGAGATACGTACGAACGTCAGAAAAAAATTCATTTTTAATTTTTTTACTATCCGTTTTAGAATAAAAAGTAACTTTACTCTCTGTACAAATTCGATATTTCCCCTGAAATATGATAACGGAAATTTTTCGCGGCTACAATACAATACTTCCTTTACAACGTACACAAAAGTAAAAAACTGCACATGAAAACTTATACTTTAGACTACTTATTTATTACATAGATATTTCTTTGTATAGAGAATTTAGTCTTGTTTTCAAGTAGTTTGAATTAAGATTGGCATTAAGATTTCATGTTTTAAAACCTATATTTTAAAGAATTATATATATATGGTACGGTATTGATTTTCATTTATATGAATGCAATTAATTAAGGAGCTTACATTCTAACTTGTCTTCTGGTCTTCCTCCTTCAAGCAAGGACAGGTAGCACACGATATCTTTAAGAGGCACCCGCAAGGAATAGACATCGACGTGGCTGCTTGCTTTTCGTAGAGGCTTCAGGTCCACTAAAAAGAAAACACATTAAAAAATTACAAATAGACTTAAAACAAAACTTCAAGTTTTATAATTAAGAATTTAATCAGAAACTCACTACAAGGAGAACGTTTCTGAACAAATTTGAAAAAATTTTAAAAAAATCTGAAAGGTTTGAGATTTTAAATTACGTATAAATTAACTTTAAGATTTTGTGTGTTACCTTTATTTACCAAATATCATGCTCTTTGCAATTAAACCATAAAATTCAGTTCAACAGCAAAGTCGCAAAATAATTTTAAAATGAGCATCTTTAGAATTTCCGTTACACAATTCTGCGCGCTGGAAATAAAAATGTTTCTTTCTCCCCTCGTAGAGTGTTGCCATTGCTCGTTTTTAAATCGTTGAGTTTGTTAATCCAAAATTCATTAAAGTTTTACAAAATATGAAATCGATAATAAAACAAATTCCAAATTTCAAATTTGGGCTTCCACATGCTCATAATCGCAGTAGGATTACGTCATTCAAAATTGGATGGCTCTAGGTACCGTTGTTTTATCACAATGCGAGAAACATACATACATTTATGCAGATTCTTCATTATTTAATTTCCTCAAATATAATACAGGGCGATAGTATTTGGTGGCAACGATTTAAAAAGTCGTTTCGAAACTAATGTCAAAGTCGTTTCGAAACTAATAGCCCTTCAGGGCTACCGTCCCGTTGGGCTAAAAGAGGAAGGACCGACAATATTTTGAGAAATTAACTTACATGTTTCTAAAAATATGCGTGAGCTGTTTGATTACAGTTTTTCTTCTATTTTTACCATCATAAATTATTTTCATACATTTCCTTCTACAATGTTATAAATTGGTAAGTGTATGTATTTGGGTAATGCTACAATTTCTTTAGACCCATTTTTTTAGTCTGTATTTATGTACTGTAAAGAATTTCTGCATACGGTATTACTCTCCACACGTATTATTTAGTTTTACATTTTGCAAATTAGTGAACAGATGTTTGTGTACTTTTTGTTTTATAAATTATTGCTGTAATTTGTTTGGCTATATTTTAATTGGGATTGGATTGGATTGGATTATGTAGCTATGGCAAAACATATTAGGGCTGTCTGCTTATAGATAGGGATGTCTTCGTGGAGGAATTCTAAGGGAAAATGGTTCTAATTAATTTTATGCACAGAGGAAATGACCGTAAATCCTGTTCGTTTGTAGAGATCTGAAGCCATATTTCATCTGAAAAATGTTGTGTGTATTTGTATGTATTTGGAAAACATTTTATGTACAGTAATCTCAAATGAATTATACGGTATTTCTCCCGCTTTTCTAGCGTGTCTTCAGGGTGTAGTGGTTCTGCACGCTGGGCCGGTATTCCAGAGGTCCGTGGTTCGATTCCCGGCGAAGGCATTGCTAAATTTTCATCTCTCCGGCCTCGAAAAATTATAATGTCTCTACAGAATATTTATAACGAAGGTTTTAAATATGAATTTTACAGATATGTGCTTCGTATGAAGGCTTAGTTGGGCAAATTTTATTTATATGTATATTTCTGCAAATAAGGGATTTTGAAACCTTTTGGAAGTGGGGATAGATTGGATCACAAGTTTTGAGACTGACAAAATATCATTAAATATAACGTCCAAGTGTCTCAAACCTTTGAAATAGTATCATCGGAATCAATAAAAATGGAATGAGCTCATCTGTAATCTATATAAAAACGGACGGAGCGAGCTATCTGCTACTCCTCTTCATTGAATACATTGAACGTAACACTTCCTTTAATGTTTCATCAAAACATCTGCTTCTCCAATGATCTGACTTTTATTAAAAGTATCAAGAAACAAATGTTCACTTATAATGTAATAAAACATATCTTTAATATAAATATTACAAATATGTTTATAATAAAACATATTTGTAATAAAATATATCTTTAATTCTAATCTTCTTCTAACCTTACATTTTATGAGATTGGATTTAAGTTTGATTATGATCTACAAATAAACGATATAAAAAAATTCTGAAAGGTTTCAGATTTTAAATTACGTCCGAAGGGGCGTTTTTTTTTTAACGTTTTGTGTGTTACCTATATTTATTAAATATCATGTTCTTCGCAATTAAACCATAAAATTCAGTTCAACAGCAATGTCAAAAAATAGTTTTAAAATGCGCGTATCTTTAGATTTTCCGATACAGAGTCTCGCGCGCTGGAAATTTTTTGCCCCCGCACAGTGTTGGTATTGCTAGTTTGGAAATCATTAATTTTTTTATTCAAAAATTCTTTTAAGTGTTCCAAAATCTGTAATCGATAATAAAACAAATTTCAAATTTAAATTAGGGCTTCCACATGCCCATATTCTATGGAAGATTATGTTATTCAAATTTTGATGGCTCTATAATACCGTTGTTTTATCAGCATGCGAGAAACATATATATATTTATGCAGATTCTTCATTATTTAATTTCTTTAAATATAAGACAGAGCGAAAATATATGGTGGCAACGATTTGAAAAGTGATACAGCCTTTTAAAGCTTTCGACGCAAAATGCCAAGATGAAATTAATAGTCCTTCAGGGCAAATTTCTCATTTGGACTAAAAATGATATATGTCTGAAGCACCTCGTCATAAAAATGATATATGTCTGAAGCGTCGAATCCGCTAAATGCAACTATCATTGGGCTATAACAATTAATACGTCTGCACATTTATTGTCCTGCTCACTAATAGTCATTATCACATCCTTGCGGGAGCTAGGGTTTGAATTACAATCACTAATGAAGGAAGTACTAGGTTAGTGCTATGATACAGCACTGCAATACGATATGCAATATGGTATTTGCAATATTGTACTGCAGTGCACTAGGTTGGATTATAGCGCTAACCTAGTGCATTGCAATACCATAATGCAGCACTGCAATGTACTAGGCTAGTGCCATAATGCAGCATTACAATGCTTCAATAAATCCGCTGCAATGTATTTAAAACCGAAATGCTCCTAGATGATACAACATCAAAATTCAGTTTTTAGTTGTGTAGTTGCTCTCTGATATCTTGCTAAATGTATTTGGATGGCTTTTAAATAATATACACTGAAGTGACAAAAGTCATGGGATAGCAATATGCAAATATACAGATGGCAGTAGTATCGCGTAGAAAATGTATAAATGCGAAGTGCTTTGGCAGGGCTTTCATTTGTGTTCAAGTTATTCATGTGAAGAGGCTTTGAGGTGATTATGGCCGCACGACGAGAATTAACAGACTTTGAACGCGGAATGGTAGTTGGAGCTAGACGCATTTCATTCCTATTTCGAAATGAAATTATTAATCCAATAAAAATCATCAAAGTCCTTAAAAGAAATCCGTTATCTATTGGCATTGATATTCATACTTCAAACGTGTAGCGTACATTTCTCGCTGCTGGTCGGAAAGCACTAAAGCCTATTAAAAAGCAAATTTTGACGCATGACACGAAGCAAGGCGATTATTGAGGGCCAAAACAGTACTGTTGGGTTCTACGGGTCGGTGGATTTGGAGTGATTAACGACAACGCTTGATGAAGAATTAAAACACAATTTATTTGTCAGTATTACATAGGAGAATTCCAAAGACGCGTTACAGTGGTCGAAAAACTACAACAAACACGGTGAAACAATCAGCAACACAGCCTTCAGGCTATAATGGTGAAGACAGCTTCACGGCAACGCACCGTTAATGGTACATTATGGAATTAACGGTACAGATCCCGACTTGGTTCCGTAGCTCTCAGGGTAGCCTCTGAACTCTACTATCTGCTACTGAAATCAAGGTAAACTACAGACCCGCGTACGAGCAGAGTATATATAGCTTTTGACTTGCCTTCGAGGACATTCTCGGGAAAATCGGTAAGAATTCGTTCTATAAAGTTCTCGCTCTGTCTATGTCATACCGCCAATTTTTTCGCCATACGGGCGATTTCGCAGCAAATATGGCACCTCTGCATTTCTTTGCCATTTTCTGGCAACCCTAAATTCGCTTTTTGGAAAAGCTATCTTACCGCAGCTGGGCATTTCGTAACCATACAATTCATGGACTGCAGTGATGAAAACAAGAAAAAACGTTATTTTCAACGATGAGAATCATTTACGTTATCCTATTTACACGTCTAACATTGTTAGACGAAGCGAGGGTGAATGATTAAGACCTCAACATTTCCAACAAACCGAAAAATACCTCTAAAATGTTTTGGAGTTTGTTCACTGCAGATGGCACTGGAAAACTAGTTACTGTTTGAAGGAATGATGATACCATCAAAGCACATAGAAGTTTTAAAACATATGATTGTACCATTCTCGAAAACCTCTGCAGGGACTTTTCAGTCTGACTTTACTCCATGTCACAATTCAAAATCTGTCAGAAGGTTTATGTTGGAAAATAAAATTTTTATGCTAGATTGGCCTAGAAATTCACTAGACTTGAATCCGATCGATCACTTCTAGCACATTCTCAAACAAAATCTGAGCAAAATGGTTTGTACGGCAAAAGAGTGCATGATTATGTATGCTTTAGAAGCTTTGTTCTATGACAAGAAGTAGACATTATATGCACAAAACCAGTAGAATCAAGGCTTAAGCGCATTATAGAAGCCAGCATCATAGTGTCCAGATTACTTAAAAGGCATACAGAATAAAATACAATAGAAGGTGGTTTTCTAATAAATTTTAAAAGTACCAATTATTGTTGAAAATACATGGAATTTGGAAAGAAAAGTAACATACAGTATTAAATGTAATGGAAATTGGAAATAAATATTGTCTGGTTGAGGCTTATGTTTCTCAAAAAGAAAAATAGAAAGAACAGGAGGGAAGACTCACCATTGTGAACGAGTATGGAGCTATTAGACTTCCTGGAGGAGTTCCTAGAGACTTGGCTGTGGTTAGGGGAGGAATCTGAGGACTTCTGATCTGCGTAGTTGGGAGTTACTGTTACCATCGGATGTACGGAAGCACTCCCTGCGAAAAAGCAGAAATTCAGGAGAAAAAAAAATTACTATCTTAATAAAAGAGAGAATCAGAAAAGAAACATTCCAAAGTGAAACTTAAAATTAGTAAAGGAGCTGTAGAGACATTAGGTTATTTCAGAGCAGGAGAAGTGAAAAATGTGCAATGCTCTCGCCGGGATTCGAACCTCGGACCTCTAGAGTACGGGCCAAATGTCCTGACCATTACACCACGAAGGCATGCTAAGAAAGCGGGAGAAATACCTTATAAAACAACCTTGCATTTGGCGTAGATTCAGATAAAAATGTCAATCGATAACTTCTGAGTCTTGCAAATTTCTTTGCTCCTGATGAAGAGGAATCCATTTGCTCTTGAAATCGATTCAGTTTTTTGTCTAAATCCACGCCAAACACAAGGTTGTTTCTTTCGTAATTTTAAGATAAATACTTTTTTAAGAATCTATCGCCTTTTTCCCTCTGAAATCTACATATTCAGCTTGTGTAGTCTTTAGGACTTCTTGAAGCGCACCGAATGTGCTACCGTTATACCACAAAGGCATGCAGAAAGAAGGGAGAAAATTCCTTATATACTCCCCCGTTTTAAACGACTGGGGATTAGGGGATTCTCAAGATGGTTAGTGTGAAGGAGCGACACCAGTTCTGCCAATGGCGATGTGTTGGTGCTTCCGACACTTAGTCATGCCCTGTCCTGTGGATTAGAGGACCCCGTCGCCAAATCCTGGTGGCGAAGAAACATTATCCACCACCATTTAGTTCGGACGCCATTGTGGGGTCATTAGATTTTCTGAAGCTGGAGACCTGAAAAATGAGCAATGCCTTCGCCTGGACTCGAACGTGGACCCCTAGAATACGCGCCAAGCGTGCTACCGTTACACCACGAAGGCTTGCAGAAAGGAGGGAGAAAATAACTTATAAGCTTACTTCTTTTTTAAATGTTTCATATTAACATAGTATAACATTTGAAGTAATTCTACCTAAATCTATAAAATCTGAAACAGCACTACTTTAATATATAAACTCTGAAATATGAGTATGTAAAAGGTTTAAAATTCAGGCAAAAAAGCATTTTAGTTGGAGTATACTTTGAATAAAACTTTAACACAATTTTGATGGTGTTCAGACACAGGTCCCTTCTCTTCAAGAGTTAAAAAAAAGTTTTCTATTTTATTTCTCTTTATTTGATGTAAAAAGTGCTTAGTACATTAGTGGTAATGAATATGGCACAGAGCAATAACTGCGTGGAATACTAAGATTTTCTTCTACGTTTTTACAATGCAGATTTTAGGCAATTTTACTGAAAGACAGGTTTATGAAAACACATGTTAATGACCGGATGAATTTTGATCCATATATCTTTAAAATCCTGCTGCTTAAGGAGTTTGTACCTTCTTCATTGTATGCCTTTGAGGTGTAACTAATAGAACATCCGGCTGGTAATCAGAAGATCCAATGTTCGAATCCGGTGAGAGCATAGCTGAATTTTTGTGTTTTCTGGTTCGAAAAGCCTAATAGCTTCTAGAGGTCACACGAGAGGGATTAGGTACTTATCAAATAAAAAAGAAACAAAAGCCTCATCAAAATTCGAACTCCGGATCTTCCGATTTCTAGACGGATATGCTACCAGTTACCCCTGGAAGGCACGCAGTGAGAAAGAAAAATTTCTTATAACTCTAGATAACATGACTACATTGTTTACAATCCTAGAGATCTCCATGGGAAATCCTGCAATATGGCCAAATGAGAAACCACGATGCGTTAATTACACACCTCAAAAACATTCCATATGGGGACAAAATTTTTACGGAATTAATAGATTTTTATGAAATGTTCAATACGTAAATATCAAAAACTCTTTCTTATGCATTTTTATTTTCATATACATCAATGTATTCTTATGATGTAAATGTGTATATGTATGCGTTTACATCTTGCCTCTTGCAGCAGCGTGACAGGACTTAATTTTCACAACTAAAAGTTATATACTGCTTCAGGTGCCTTACACTTGCGGGCGACTGTGAGTTATCATTGTGTTGAGTAGCGCATTTGACTCCTTGTAATGATCGGTACATTTGTGAGTTGCGTTGCACTTACTGCATTTTAAACTCAAAACATATTTATTACAAATACGAGAAGCTTTTTACAATCCATGTATATAAAGTATGTGTGTTTCTTCGATAATAACTCAGTCACTACTATAGCTATCGTCACCAACCTTTCCACAATTCTTTCTGGGTCCTGGAAAAGGTCCACGTCCACGTGTTTCCAAAATAAATAGCTAAATTCAGAGATATTAATTAAAAACTCTGAAAACGCTAACTTTCGCCCTCGTTTTTCCTAGTGGCAACAGTCTCGCACACCGGAGATAAAAATCTGTTTTATTTCGAGAAGTGTTGCCACTGCTCGCTTTCAAATCGTAGAGTTTGTCAATCAAAAATTTGTAAGTTTTACAGAATCTATACATATAAAGAAGAATGTCTGTTTGAGTGTTTGTTTGTTCGCGTTATTGATTTCTGATCAATTATGATTAATGTTTTGTCTCATTTAATCGACTAAAATTGCATATAGGTGAAATATTGGATGAATCTTGAGCTTTTATGACCACTGGATTAGAAATTAGAAAATCATTAAAAACTGCGTGCCATTGTTGCTGATGTAATGAAAGAAAATTAGCTTATTTTTCTATCGAAATTTTTTATGTGGATTCCATATCGCATCAGACTGAAAAACGTATGACTATCAATCATATTTTTTGCATAGTTATTAAAGGATTACAGCGATGACGCTCTCTATGTTGTTAGATACATTACTCTATCTAACCTAACTGGTATCGGGTACTTTCGCTAGTTATATATAATTCATGAATTGCATAGAACAATTAGGGAAGTGAATTACAGCCCTGTTGACGTGAGGAGCCCGCTAGCGAGGGTCTCTCTTGTCGGGAGTATTCTAGGTCTTTCTAGTTGAGAGTTAAGAAGCCTTCTCTCGTGTTGTTCCGATGGAAAAAATCTTCAGACTGAATTAGGCACGCCTCCTTCGTTTTTCAGTAGTATTTTACATTCTCTGATTCGTTTTAGCTGGAACGATATCAAAGGTAAAGCAAGATCATTGATTCGTCAACCTTCCTGAAATCAAGAGGATTTCACGACTGACACAGCGCAGAACGCTAAAATCTAGTGACACTAGTCGTGAAGTTATGTCTCTTGCACTGTCAACTGGAACGAATTATTCCATCTGAGATGTCAGAAATATGTCGTATGACGCATCAAAAAAGTTTGAAAACAGTGACTTGCGGGGACCACACACACGATTTTCTTCCCTCTATGTAATCCGCCGGACACTCTTGACCCTCCAATTGTGTTTAAACGATACCTCACAGTATCTTCATTATAGTACAGATGTACAGAGGACTACACAGAGTATAGTACAGAGGACTGCACCTATATCGCTAAAGGCAAACTTCAGACGTAATGTCCGGTCTTTTCTTGGCTATTATCCTATAAAATGAAAACGATGATTCAGAACTCAAAATAAATCATGTAGGATTTTTTTTTAGGTTCTGTAAATCAAGTGGAAGATAGCAGATGGGTTTCAAAAGTATCCACGTCTGTGGAGAAGAAGATTCTAGATTCTAGTTTGCACTGCTCAAGCCGTTCGTCTGTAACAGACGATCAACAGGAAGCAATACTGGGAAACGTTCGAGTACGCACTGCTGAAGCCCGTTCGTCTGAAACAGACGAGCAACGGAAAGCAAGACTGAAAAATGCTCGAGTACGCAATCCTCGATCCAGACGAACACTGCAAGCTGATTTAATGATTCTTGGTATATTCCATTGTGATGCGAATTATGATTACAGGCTTCATCCAAGTGTGGTCGTTGGAAAGATGGATAAATAATGCATGTATTGCAGAGCCTTCAGATTTAAGAATAAAGCACCAGGAGCTGCGCAGGTGGAAAAATGAAACTCGCAGAAATAAATTCACCACCCGAACCATTATTAGCCTTGGTATCAAGTCAGGCAAGCCAATCGAAACATGCAAAATACGCACAAAGAAAAAAATTTCACAACAGAATTCAAATACAAACACTTTTCTTCCTTTAAGTAGCATTGTAACGCATGCCGGGTAACAGCTAGTAACACAAAAGGAAGAAAGCAAAAAGACGACATGAATTAACATTTAAGTTAATACTGAATCTCAGTTTTTTTTTTTTTTTTTTTTTTTTTTTTTTTTGTGTATTTATTTTTATCTTAAAGGATAGATCGAATTAGATTAGTTCATTATGAGGAAGCATACTGCGGCTATTTGCTTAAGGAAATTCTTGCCTTGAGAGAATAAGAACAATTACTCATTTTAAATTCTCATTACAAATAAAACTGTAGTGGGCACAACCAGCAAAATGCTAATCGGAAAACATATAAAAAAGAGAAAATTTTGTTATATGCACGAAACCAAAGACATTTAAGAAATAATGATAACCAAAATAATCATTACTTATTAATTTAAGTGCAAGACTAGTTTATGACTAAATAGCAGCGCACTTTTCACTTGCAACCTACTTCGTAAACTAATTGTTTATCTGAGACAAAATTAAATTGCAACCTATTTAAAATATGCCTTTTTTATAAACAAATTCACTCATACTCGGAGAACGTGAATTCAGCTTAAGAAAAAAAAATAAATAAAAACCTTTGGCTTACCGTTAATGGAACACTCATTAAAAAATACATTCCTAACGACTTTCATTTTTTACTTCCCACAAAAATGTTACGCATTTTTAAAATTATTAATGAATGCTATATGATTTTTTTTTTCATTCGACGAAGAACATTTTCTAAGATGTTGGATATCCTAGCTGACTACGGGACATATGGTATAATTAACCGAAGGAATCTTTAAAGTCATGAGATATGATAAAAAAATAGGCAGTTACTTAAAAAATAATGAGGAGGTCATTATTTCCCGTGTTGTGAATTATTACTAAAATGCAAATGGGGCTTATTTTCTTAAGGAAATATTGCACGAGTAATATTTCTTGTGATTGCCCCAAGGCTAGAATACCACCAAAAAATACTAATCTTGCATCCTTTTTTGAGACAATTATCCCATTATTTCACGCATTTCACAAAAGGAAGACAGTTATTACTACTATAATTATAAAACAGTATTTCTTTTGTCAATGAAGATAAATTTACATCATATGCCTTTAAGTTACCTAATCACGTATAACGACGTTTTCTGCAATTTTAGCCCTCTGGCACTGAATCCCTTTTCTACTAAAGACAGTACAGAAGCGGCAAATCAGTTATCCTGCGATTTCGCCTAGCGTTAGGTTTTAAAAATGCCTTATTTATCTCCGTTCCCTTTCTTTCTTGTCTAGGCACGGATAAAGTATTAAATGCACTATAAATAAATCATTTTAAATATTATTTTGATTTTATATATTCTCCTCCAGTAACACCGTTTCTTAACACTTAACGGACGGGTGACGTAAATTTACGTTTTTTTCGTTGTGACTTCCTAGGATGGGACACGTAGATTTACGTTTTTGCTTGAATTTTCAAACGCTGTGTTAGTTTTTCATTTTATGCAAATTTCATTTAATTTGTTTTTCTTGGTATACTGGGGGAAAAAAAAGTTCTGTATCTCTCGTTTTACTCGGACGATTGACGAAATTAAAATTGCGTTTTACATTTCTTGAAAGCGCGGCTTAGGATATATACTTGATTTACACATAGCATTATTCTAACATTTCGATTCTACGACTCAAACTAAACCTAAATATTCAATTTTGCAAAATTTGGCGCGAAATTTACGAAGAAATGCAAAATTTTATCTTGGCGCATTCTATTCAGTTTGCGCCAAGAATAATTCAAGTGGCGAACTTCTTAACTCATAGCAACCTATTTTCCTTTCCTTTTTTCCATCGCAAACGACCGGAAAAAAAGTCATAGTGTAACCCCACGGCTCAACGAGCGCCACCTAGCGGCCGCCGGAAGAAACACCAGCCAAAAAAAGACTATAGCCTTTAGTCAATGTACTGGAGTCATGGACTAAGCATGTTATTCCCCGAGATTTACTTTATAACTTAAATGTGTAATTATAACACCCCTAATTGTAATGCTTTATTTTTATTGTGTTTTGTTAATTAAAGCTAATTAAAAAGCCCAGGCGAGTATTTTGTTTATGTTAGTTTTGGTTATAATAGTTAATTATTTCAAATAATTTTAATATAGTGCGGAAATCACATTTGGCGCTATTATAGCTTATAACAAATACGTCAAGTTTCAAAATGCGTCAGATTCACGTATATCCTAGGAAATTTTGAGTAAATATTTCTAATTTTTTGCAGGTATGCTTGGAAATTGATCTACTTTAAGATGATGGTAAAAATTTACAGCTTATAATTCAAAATGTTTTTCGAAAAACTTATAAAAATTATTTAAAAATACAAATTTTAAAAATAAATCATAAATAAAAAAAAAATCTGAAATGTTTCAGATTTTAAATTACGTCCAAAGGGGCGTTTTTTAACATTTTGTGTGTTACCTTTCTTTATTAAATATCATGTTCCTCGCACTTAAACCATAAGATCCAGTGCAACAGCAATATCGCAAAATAGTTTTAAAACGAGCATATCTTTAGAATTTCCGATACAGAGACTCACGCGCTGGAGATAAAAATGCTTTTTTCTGCATTTGGTCTTCCACATGCTCATATTCGTTGGAGGATTACGTTATTCAAAATTCGATGACTCTATGTACCGTTATTTTATGACAATGTGAGAAATATACACTCACGTTTGTGAAAATTGCAACACCATGAAGTACTTACGCGAGTGAGCTGAAATTTTCAGGAAATGCAAAGTAGCGCATGATATGCAAATGATTAGAATTGCAAATCCGTAGCGCATGTGTATGCTGAGCAGCGCCCTCTGAACGGCTGATGGATCCGAATAAATAGACGGCTGTAGCGAGGCGTGTATGGTTATCGGTGGTTATCTGCTAGTGGTAAACGTTAACTCAATCTGTACTTATGCCTCGTCGACGAAAGAGAGCGAGATTTGAACAACTTAGAGTTTGAACGAGGGAGAATCATCGGCCTTCGTGAAGCTGGATTGTCGTATCGTGCAGTAGCCTCTCGTGTGCAGCGTAACAGCAGCACAGTGATGCGCGTTTGGAAGCAGTGGACGTACGAGTGTCGGACAACTCGGAAATCCGGGAGTGGACCCCGAAATGTGACGTCAGCTCGCGATGATAGACACCTGGTCCGCATGGCGCGGACGGACCGTACAGCTTCCTCTAGACAATTGGCAGTACTGTGGTCAATAGCTACAGGTGTTTCATTGTGTGCTTCATCAATTCGTAGACGTCTGCTGCAGTGTGGACTGCGCGCACGGACTCCTTTATACAGGATCCCCCTAACGCACGACCATCGCCGCCTGCGGCTACAATGGGCCAATCAGCATAGAGACTGGCGTGCTGATTGGCAGCATGTCGTGTTTTCTGACGAATCCCGCTTTAATTTGTGGTACCATGATGGCCGCATTCGTGTCAGACGCTATGCCGGTGAACGCCACCTTCCGGAGTGCATTATCGAACGCCACAGTGGACGAACACCCGGAGTTATGGTCTGGGGAGCCATAGCATATCATAGACGATCTCAATTGCTACGAATTGTGGGCAATCTGAACAGCAACCGGTATATCCGTGAAGTTCTACAGCCCGAAGCTGTTCCCTTCCTTCAAAGCTTGCCAGGCGCTATATTTCAACAGGACAATGCCCGCCCTCATACTGCTCGGATTGTTAAATCCTTCTTTGCAGCGCAGTAGGTACAGCTTCTTCCTTGGCCTGCGTGTTCCCCGGATATGTCGCCAATTGAACATGTGTGGGATATCATTGGTCGGCGTCTTGCTCGTGATCCTCGTCCTGTTGCGTCTGCAGACGAACTTTGGGTACGCGTACAAACGATATGGAATGCTCTTCCTCAGTCAGACATTCAAACTTTGTTTGACTCCATGCCACGTCGTGTAGCAGCACTTATTGCGGCGCGTGGTGGCCACACAAAATACTGATTCTGATCTCTTGTTCTTGTTTGTTTGCTTTGAACATTTAATCATTTATTTGTACCACTACCACTCAACTGTGTATTAAATTGCATTCAATTATGACGATTCCTTCTTGGTGTTGCAATTTTCACAAACGTGAGTGTACATACATTTACGCAGATTTTCATTATTTAATTTCTTCAAATATAATGCAGGACTCTAACATTTTATGGCAACAGTTTGAAAAGTGAACCGACCGACGCAAAATGCCAAAACGAAACTAATAGTCCTTCGGGATTCAAATCCCTTTGGACTAAAAATGGGCGAATTTTATTTGGAAGGAACTTAAATTTCGAATTCTAGAAGGAGGAATCAAGTAAGTTTAGTAAACAAAAGAGATATAAATAAATATATACCGAATTCAATTACCATTGAGGAGCTAGAGTTTTGAGAGCTAACTTTTTAAAAACTGCTCGTGTGATTTTTACAAAACTTGGCAGTTTGTCATAATTTGAGTCGTAGAAGAGAAATATGAAAACAAAAAAATGGCATGTTATTTCCGAAAAGAGTCCGATTTTGTGTCAAAATACATATATTAGAATAATGCTATATATAGTAAGTTTAATACATATCCTAAGTCGTGCTTTCGAGGCATGAGGAACGCTTTGATTTTTGTCAAATGGCCCATTACAACGGGAGATATAGAACTGTCCCCCCCTTTTTTTTGCGTACTGTACTATTAATTACAGTACTCCCTATCTACTGATTCTACTGCGTAGTTTTGCATTTTACATAGCATCTTTAAGTTATTTTGTGACCTTTAAAATGGCAAGCACGAAAGTGTTTTTTGAAATGAGGAAATTCAGCAGATAAATTAATCGATGTAGGAAGTGATAATAAGTCCGAAAATTGTAAGCGAAACAAGATTGTGTAAATTCTGTCAGGTAACACTTCACGAGGGTGAATGTTTTACAAAATATCATACTTGTAAAAAACACTATATATGCTAATATATAACGTCATAAAATATTATAAGAAATGTTATTGATTTAATAAAACAACGACACTTTCACACATACATGTTTATTTGATTCTTCTAAAAAGTGCCCAGAAACCGAGAAAAGTATAGAAGCTTTCTCCCGTCCGTCAGCTGTTAAAATTAGGCTGAGAAATTTAAGAAATTATTTTCAAGACTCAGAGAAGACTGGTTTCGAAAATGCAAAATTGAACCTATTACAAGGTCTCGTCGGTGTTGCAAAGAAACTATTCATTATACTTTCATAAGTTAACAAAATCTCGTTTTTTCCTTGTACGGAATATTAAATTATATGCAATATTCCTGCATTTCATTTAAACATACTGAATTAATAGTAAACGAGTTTTGAATTAAATCTACTTCGTGGATAGCGCATAAGCAACAATAGAATAAATGTCTTTAAAGTTCACTACATTTATTTACCAAAGCGACACTTCGGCGCTAGGTTCACTTAACAGCGTTACATCTCATTCATTTTATAACTCAGAGTGCACAAAAATTATATCATCTGAAGAATTACTACATGTTCTATTCAAATACTATAATAAATCTAAAACGACATATAAAAGAAATTAAACAAACAAAAAAAAAAAAAAAAAAAAAAAGGATCAGTTTTTCCCAAATGATTCAGCGCTGCTTACCTAATGCGCATGCGCTACTCATTTGTTCAGTTCTCACTTCGCAGCAAGGCAGAAATACAAAAAAATTTAAAAAAAATATTTTCATTAAAAATTTAAAGATATAGAAAAGTTGCGAAGTTTAGTTTCTCTAGATTGGCAACAAATCTCCTATTCTGCTCGTTTCAAATGTACACAAATATGGCTGTCATGCAAAAGAAAAATTAGGCTCAGCCGCACTTAAAAAAACTTTTTAAATGGTTGATAATTCCACACTTATTGCATGCAGGTTAAATAAAAGCATAAAAATCTTAACCGGAAGATAAGAACAACATAATTCAATTGTTTGTAAAGCAAAAAATGCACAATTTACAAACATATAAGAATAAAAAATCTGAGCCCACAGAGATGAGTAACAGATACATATCTGCATATATTTAGACACTTTTGGTGCGGCCGATTGGCGCAACGAAAATGGGAGGTGCACATCTATATGTTATAGCAGTCCTATATACAAATTTTCAAGGTTCTGAGGCTAACTGTTTTTGAGTTATGCGAGATACGTACGCACAGACGCCACGAAAAATTCTCTTCAGAATTCATTTTAAATAAATTTTATAATTTTTTTTGTGAAAAAGAGTCCTTTATTTTGTCCTTACGTACAGATGTCACGCAAAAATATCGTTAAATTGCGTTCGATAGCGGTCGAAACGGATATTTTCGTTGAAATATGATACCCGAAATTTTTCGCGATTACAATACATCCTTTTTACTTCGTACATAGAAGTAAAAAAATTCTTAGTTTAAAATGCAAAATTCACGAAAATTGAAAAGATCGAATTTTCCGGCTGGTAATTTTTTCCAGTCTCTATTGGTAGTGGAATTTTGATATTATTCAATCAAATTCAGGAATTTACTAGAAAATATAAGGTTTTTCTTTATTTGCTAGTAATAGTTACACATTTAGATAACTGAGACGGCGAAATCAACATTCAGATAGTCGCTTGGTATATGTCCGAAATATTTCCTAAATATACTTACTTCTCACTTACATTGGCAAATGTAGATATACACGATGCCTTGATGATCAGTATCGAATAAAAATATTTTCGCTACGTTTATAAAATACACTTTGTTATTAGAATACTTGCAGCTACGCTGTCAGCCTTCGTCTGGCTTTTAAATGTATCTGAAAACTGTCTAAAGGGAACACCAAATGTTAAATTAAAACACTGCGCAGAATTTTACTCTGCAGAACAACTTTATCAAAAAAATCTACAAGTTTAAAAAAAATGTATAACATATAACAAAATAACAATGAAATAAGCAATATCCCTTAATACAAATATTAACCATCCTAATAAATAAATTAACCAACTTCCCGTTGAAAAATCTTAAGAATTTAAGTGGTATAAAGGAAGTTAAAAACTTTTGTTTCCTAAAAAAATCATGCAAAACGTTTTATATAATTAAAACATAATATAAAAAATTACAATGAAATAAGCAATGAATCTCATATTTTCAAGAGAAAACAGTCAGCAGTTCGGTATCCAAAGCAATGAATGAAAAACTGTTACCAAACCAAATATTTAAAGGAATGAAACTGTCGTCAAAAAGCAATAACCAATTAAAATTGTGGTTTGTGGATGACATAATTCAAAATATTCAAACCTCTTTGCCATTAGCTAAGAGAGAGAGGGGGGAGGAAATGTTTTGTGTTGTGTTTCGCGAGACACATGCGCATCAGAATAAGAAGAATGCGATGTGCGTGTCCAAAAATCAAAAGAAGTAAAAGCAGCATTTTGTCTCATATTTTCAACAGTCGGCAGTCCAGTATGCAAAGGGGTCCACCAGCGGCTGAGAGGTAAAGTCCCTGAACACTGGTAGTTCGGTCCGAAGTTCGAATCCCGCAAACGGGCTGGCTGCATGGGCGTTTTCGTGGTTTTTCACATGTGTTCATGTTTAACGTGTATACGAATCAATTTTCCTTAGAAAGTCCTCTACGAAGGCATCCCTTCCCTTAGGCAGATAGCCCTAGTGTGCTTTGGCATAATTAACTAAACAAAAAAAAAAAAAAAAAAAAAACAGTATACAAAGCATAGAATAAAAAATTGTTGCCAAAACCAAATTTCTAAAAGAATGAAAATATTCATAATGATGCAATAAAAGCGAAAAGTTAAAATAAAAAAGAAAAAAAAAATCTGATTCGAATTTTCGAAAAATAGCTTCGAGGTGCACTGGCTCTTTTCTAGACCTATATACCAAATTTCGTAGCCGTGTGTTTATTAGCTTATGCGCAGCACGAACGACAGACACACAGACAGACTCTTTCTTTTATTGTATGTAAAATATATTATGATATTTGTCTAAACAGGAGAAAGCTTACTTAACAACAAATAAAAATAAAATTATTAACGAACAGTACATTCTAAATGAGAAAAGAAAATAACACCGATAACTAACTTATACAGTCTTAGTTTTTTCAACAACTTAAACTCTAACAGTAACTCTAACTTTGAGTTGCACATAAGTCTCTTGCTTTTACAACTACATTTAGTTGTGGAACACGTCTTTTTTCTCAGCTTTTAGTTTCGACCTCTACCAGAGCATATCTATGCTTGTCGACATACACCAGTAATGGTCTGAATGTATACGAATATAGCCAAATGTTTGGACTTTCAACGACGTATTTGGTATGTGTTGACATTCACTCGAGAATGTCGACATTTTTTAACTCTCCAATTTTGGTCTTTCATGGTAACAAATATAAAATACCGAAGGACCGAAATTTCTGACTCTTTGATCAGTTTATAAATTTCCATAAATACAGTAGAACTCCCGTTATCCGAATCAATCCCGTTATCCGAATCAATTGGGACCGGACCCCATTCGGATAATCAAAAATTCAGATAATTAGATTTTTTCCGAAGAAAAGGTCGAAGTACACTTTAATTAATTACTGTATATTGAAAATGGGAGAAAGGAGCTATTTCTAAAGAAAAGGAAGTTTCAAGGCAACACTTTTACGTACATGTTATATAGCGTACTTTTCGGGCAGCCAAGTCGTGCACTTTAACGCAGTTTCAAAGCAAACGTTTCACTAGTTGATGTTCTCGTGTCTGCTTCAACTTCGACATCAAGGTCATCTTCTTCCTCGACACTTTCTTCTCCACACTTTCAATAAGTTCATCATCATTCAGAACTTAAAACCCAGGGTCTGACGAATCACAAACCACCCATTCTACTGTATCCTCAGCACTAACTTCTGAACATCCAGGAATTTTCAAAAGAATGTTTATTAATTCCTCAAGTGACACGTCATCCTCATCTTTTCCTGTCTATTCCCTCTCTCTTTTTCTTAAATTCTGAAAGCGATTCGGATAGTCGGAGTTCGGATAATTAGAGTTGTACTGTATAGCGGATAGCGTTCCCGATGAGGCATTCTATCAGCGAAGAGTCGGAATACACCAAGACTTGGCAAGCTTGGCTGCATGGGCATTTTCGTGGTTTTCTCCATGTGTAACGTGTATACGAGCCAGTTTCCATTAGAAAGTCCTCCACGAAGGCATCTCTCTCCTTAGGCAGATAGCTCTTGAGGCCTTAATAACATGAACCAATTAATTTACATAACAGTTATTTTATGACTGGTTTCTTTACTCTCACTTCTTCGTTTTCCAGCCAGAATGCAAATTGCTTCGCGTGCATTTAAATAAGGGTTTGAGATTGTTACGTCAGAGCGTCTGCTGTTTGAAGACCACGTTACTAGCCTTGCTATTCTAGATTAGAGTTCCTATCTTCGGCGTTACATTACTTTTTGTCGATAGTTAAAATTCACACCAGTGAATTGAGCCAACTTCGCGATTAAATTGCTCTGCTTAGCCTTTGGCTATTAGATATATAGATTTAATCCTATATTTGAATTTCCACTTTGAGTTTCTGGCCGTAAGCGCTGGCGGACTTTGTAAGCACCAGGCCAGCCTTTTGTTCATATAGTTTAAAATAAAAGGGTTTTTTAGCACCCTTCTCAAGTTTCTGTACTTTAAATTTAGACATAGCGATAAGTCGCTTTTAAATCTACCAAAAGGTTAGTCAAATTTTACAGTAGAGAAACACATTAAACCTTATAAAAATATAAACCTTATGAAACTATAAACTAAAGTTAATAATAAGATAAGAATCTATTTTACTTAATTAAAATTTGGTTTAAATAAAGATATAAATGCGGAACAAAACAAGCTATTATCAGATTGGAGTGCAACTCGATAGAAATAAGCGTAGAAAATTAGCGTAATGACAAAGGAGACGAAGCAAATACTTTCAAATCTGCAACTATCAACATTTTAAATGCAAGGTATGCAGTATGATGAAAGAAAAAAAGAATAAAACTTTACCACGTAATCTGCTGATTAATACAAACGTTTCCATTTTGTAAGATTCGCCGAGTTCTTGTAATGTTCTGGCAGCTTGATGAAAATTGTTAAAACGTTCGAGTTTTAACCGAAAGAAAAGAAAATTCAGCGAGAAAGGAATTAAAGATAAACTTAAATCAGGTTTACAAACATTAAAATGCGTAATAGAGAAAGCATTCAAAATTTAAATGTAATATGTAAACATAAAAAGAATGTCATTAATCATCAATGCAGATATAAAACTCAAACTAAACTCAAAACAGGATATACAAGAGATAGATCTTTTGCCGTATGTGATAAGGACAAGGCAACCTGAAGTACATACGTGATAACAAATCGTGACGTACATTGTTGAGAAATAAGACACAAATTGATCATAACATCCGGCAAGAAAAATATTTGAAAAATCGAAAACAAAGTGATGGTAGGCTTTCTCTTTTAATTTAAGGAGCCGCTAGTGTTTGCGTAAGATTAATAACAGAAGTGTGAGGATATTACTGAACAAATAAACAAAAAAGAAAACTAAATGGTTTCAGAAGAAGTGTTTTTAATATTTTGTTGGTCACCTTTATTTATTCAATATCATGTTCTTCGCACTTAAACCCTATTGTTGTTTAAAGTTGTTTAAGTGAGGCTAAGCCTATATATATTTTTACTCTAGCAGCCATATTTGCTTGCATTTGAAACTTAGCAGAATAGCGGATTTGTGGCCAATCTAGAGAAACTGAGCACCGCAACAAAAAAGATAACGCTTTCTTTTGTTATTGCGAATTAAATCGTGCATAATCCATTCTATAATTTATTCGGAGAAATAAGTGCTTAAGATTTGTTTCCTAATTTTTAATATAGATATTTTGAGTTTTTATATATTGTTGCCTTGTCGCGAAGTGAGAACTCAATTAATTGAATGAGAAATACTGAATCGTCTGTGAAAACTTGTTTCTTTTTTGTTTGTTTGTTTAATTTCTTTTATATATCGTCTTAGATTTAGTATAGTATTTGAATAGAACATGTGGCAACGATTCGATAATTCTTCAGATGATATAAATTTTGTGCATTCAGGGTTACAAATATTAAAGGTGGTAATAAAATGAATGAAATGCAACGATGTTAAGTGAATCTATCTCCAGAGTGTCGCTATGGTAAACAAATATAGCGAATTTTAAAGAGTGCATTTATTCGTTTGGTGGTTTATGCGCTATCGACGAAGTAGATTTAATTCAATCTAATAAGTTTAAATGAAATGCAAGAAAAAATATGTATAACTTAATATTCCGTACAAGGAAGTCACGAGGTGTACTTATCATATTTTTAAAATTTGTTTTGTGTTTGCTAACGTGCTCTTTTATCTATCAAATGATGCATTTAGATTGATAGTAACGATTGTATTTTTGAAGATGCAAGCATTGGTGCACACGCTAAACAGAGTCTTAATTTTTGCTATCCCATCAGACCATTATGGAGGAAAGTAGTTCTACGTTAAAGGTGTACTTGCTTCTCAAAAGTAACATAAATAGTGAACTGAATTAATTGAATGAGAAATACTATCTCTCTAACGAACGTCGAGGAAGTAAGTTTAAATGAATTGCAAAAATGCGTATAATTTAATATTCCGCACAGGGATGTGGTATCTGCATCAGTTTTTTTTATGTTAAGTATTCCTAACACCGAACTAATCTAAAATAATACCTAACATAACATCAAATATTCGATTCTTAAGAGCTGCAAACCATCGATTTCGAAATGTGCACTGTAATTTTAGTTAAAATGATTATTTTAAGTTCATTTTAGATTTATCTATCCAACAAATGCAATCGTTCCTCATTAATAATTGCTGCGATCCACCATTCTAAGTTTACATCTGTAAGCTAATAAGGCTTCTATTAGTAACACTATAGCTTGGAAGCACTTAGAATTTTCATATTTTCCAAATCCTAAAAATGGCAATTTTTCAGAACCGACATAGTGTCATACGTGAAAACGTTTACCCGTTGGACTTTCTTTGCTCCACTTTTAGTTTTAGTATCGTCCGTAACAACTTGAGACATCTCAAATGTCATCTTAGAAAGAGTCTAGTCCTGTCGGCATTAAGTTAGCCTTCTGTATCGTATTTGTCAGTTATGCTCTTCGTTTAGTTATTTTCTCATGCATGTTTGACAAAGCAGCTTTCTCCACGAAGTTTCGACAAGCATAATATATCGTTTTAAATTTATGAAGAATCTTGCCATCTGAATCTTGCTTCATCAAGGTTCTTTTTTTTTTCCTGCAAACATCCTGGGTATTTCTTAGCAGATTTTCATCTGTTGAAGTACTTTTCTATCACATTAGCTTAAATCCTTCATACAGTGCTTCCTTTAATCGTTAAAAGTTTTCATCTCGCAGTTGATTGGGCAAGAAATGGACTCTTAATGCTTCATCCATCAAAATCCTAATGCACATTTTGGGACAGTGCGTGTTTTTATAAATTTGTGATTTACACATCGATTTTCGGACGACCCTTGTAAAATGTTTAATTTTGTACCCACAGCAGTGGGCACATGTAAAACTGTTGGAGAGAAAATGGTGCCCGCGGGTATAGCGTTGGGAATTCCTGCTCTAGATGAAAATGATGACACGCAGGAAAGGAAAATATTACCTTATTCATCGGTTTCAAATACTTCAGGATTGTGCTTCTTCTAATTGGCCTTGACGCAGATAACCTTCGCATGCTTTGCCACATTCAAATAATCCAACTTATCTAATTGGTCTTGAAACTTAAAATACAACGAATGAATCTAACCTAACCTATTATTTCAGTGTGTTTAGTAACGATGTAATCTTTCGTGATTCAGAGTTTGAATTTGGTTCGAACTGCTACTGTTCAGCGTTCTTAAAAATTCTAGGTTGTTCACCTTAGAGCAAAGCCTTTTCCGATTCTTAATTAAGATGCTTCAGTATTCTTAACCTTCCAGCACGAGCGAATGCTCCAAATTTACGACAAATTCAGTTTTTAATGCATTTTTTTTCGCATATCGAAGCTGAGACGTCTGAAGGTCATTTCTATTCCTCCTTTCTACCCTTCCCCACATCATGAATGTGCCAATAGGAAGTCATTTGACTCTTTTTCTAACTGGGGTTTTGTGCTACGTGGCAGCTTTTTCATAAAAGTTACGATACGCGTGTGGTCGTGTTTTAAAACTCAGAAAATATTTTTTTCTCAAATATTTTGTAATTTTGTGTTATTAATTGCCGTGTATTATTTTAATTTAAATACATTTGGTTCTGTAAATTTTATATCGGTTTTCACGGCAAAAAAATATGTGCAACCAGCTGATTTTGCTCGGTTTCTTCAAGAATTATCTGCTGAAGAAAAGGAAGGCAAGGAAACCTTTCGATGGGAGAACAATAGCTATTTCCATTCCTTATTTCCATTCCTTATTTTCTTTTATTTCTATTTTTTAGAAATAAATAAAAACATTAAAGTTAGTTTAAAGTGCGTTTTTTTTAATCAGTAAGAAGTAAATTTCCTTGCAGAAGTAAGTAATGCTAAACTTACTTTTTTTTTTCTACCAAGGTGTTTTCCTTTTTTATTGTCTATACTTGTCTTTGATGGAAATTAAAATTAGCTTCGATTTTAAAATATAACTAATAAATAATAAATTAAAAATTTTCTGTAATGAAATACATCATTGCATTTTCATCTCACTAACAAAAGAACTTGAAAATAATTTATTTATATTTGAATGTAATATCATTTGCATTTTTCATTTGCATTTCTTAACAAATTTATTATCAATATTCACTCATTTCTGTCGTTTTTCGTACCAAAAACGGTAAAATAACGGATGTCGTAAAAAATACGACGCGCGCGTGCTCATGTAAAATTGCCAAGCGTGCGTGCTGGAAGGTTAATTAAAAACTTTTGCGGAAGTCCCATTCTGATAAATTTCATTGCTTACATATGCAATGAACAGGAAGTTATGATGCCACCTACTCAGCAAAGTTAGAAGTGAACGAAAGGAGAATAACATTTAAATAATTTCCAAATAACAGGTATAGTTAATACACTTTGATGAGGGTGGAAATTTTGAGAAAATCTATTGCACTACACGAAGAATTTTACACAGTTGTAGCAAAAGAAAAATTAAAACAATGATCAAGAAACTAGCAATGGTAAATAATAGAAATTTTTAAACGTCGTAATTTTTAGTGCAGACATTACTTGAAACAAATTTTCGAATTGTACACTGTGAAGACAGAACCGGAAACAGAGGTGGATGGACTTCTAGAGATCTCGAGAATTCGAATGAAAACGTGTCATAATTTGCAATTAGTCCACTTTAACAGTTTTTTGGAGTAAAAAAAAAAGATATCTATACGCGTCCCCTTAATGTTCTGTGCATGAGAATAACAAAAATTAAATGTGAAATACATAATTGCTTTCAACAATCGGAATGCTTTCATCTAAAGTCGACAGAATAATGCTACTTTTAATATCTCGTGGGTAATATAGATAGATATATATTCACAATGAAATGAGGACACCCTTATGTTGTTTATAAAACTAAGTTAGAGAGTTAGAATATTTAATTTTTTTTAGAATATTTATTATTTTAATAATTTTAATGGGCTCGCTAATCACATAGGTAAATCTTACGTTTAAAACTGCTATTCAGTGAGCTAAAGATTTAAACCTCCTTTATAACGAACGAATTTGGTTAAAACGAATTTAATGTACCACAACATTTACCTTAAAACCACCGCTAAATTTATTTTCAATCGCAAAATATTTTCAAAGACAGCGACTGCAGTAACGAACCTTTTGTTCTATACGGCTCAAAACTTAATCGCCAGGGTGCACTGCTGAATGTGTTAAAAGCAAAAGAGACTTTTGTGATGCAAATCAGAGCCACAGTTCAAGCTTTTGTAAACAAACCCTCTTTTATTAAAGAAAAAAAAATTCTCATTCGTCTTAATATCGTGTCGCGAGATCTAGTAAAAACACTTGTTTTGGAATTTCAGAGTTCTCACTATTTATGGAGATTAAGAGATCCAGCATCTGAATTTAGAAAAAAAATTGGAAATAGTAAAATAAGTTTTTACTCTTTTTATTATTCATAACTATTCGTTTTGAAATATTCACTGCACAGGCCAGAAAACGTGGCTACTATTTCAATTGATTGTTTTATATTACTGTACGCCTGTAGTGATGGAGCCAGCATAAACCAGCCTTCCACCATTTTTGATCTGCTTGTTGCAGCACAACATGGCAATTACATTTTTTTAAAGCCTGCACAAACAATTTACACTGGAGTTCCTTCACATGTAGAGTTATAAGTATTCGTCCTTAATTCTAGCCAAAACATAAATTTAAGAACTTAATTAATTTAATGTTTTGAAGAATACTCTGATCCACATAAAAGATACCGGTACTTTCCTTTTACGCCGGCGCAAATCTCACCAAGCAGACTTTATTCGGCGACAACGCACAGTACACACATAAAAAATATTAATAACGCTGCAGATTTCCCCAAGCAAGCTTTATTGACGACAATGCACAGTATACCCATAAAAATATTTAATAAATGTTGTTCTAAGAAATTTTTACTTTGGAGGCATAAACATTTTAATACTGTTTAAAATTTTTTCAAATGGGTCTTTCGTTTCCATCCTTTAAATTCCGCGAGATAACGTTCCAGATGATAACGTGTCGTTTCTCTGTGTTTATTATTTCGCCAGTTGGCGCTACCTCTCAATCTTTCTATTTTTTTGTTTGGGCGTTCCAGTTTCCGGATCTACAAAATTATATTTATGGTTCACTTTGAAATGCTCGAAACGATCCTCTTCCAGTTTTTCAGTGCAGGATGATTTAGACGAATCGGAATATATTACAGTTCCTTTTTCAATATTTTCCTTAATTGCTTCTAATATAATTCTCATGGATCGGGTTGGCACCTACACAAGGAAACATTCGTTTGCTTCACGGCAAACTTCACCAAAAAAAGATCCATTGTTGTGGTATATACCAATCATACCAGGTCCTCCTATTTTCCGCTGTTGACGTTTAAAAGCAAAGAATCCATACAAACCTTGCACATATAATTATTCTAGTCCTCAACTGCTCCGTGACTGACTTTTAACTGCTTTTCACACCATTTAATGGAAGTTCAACTATAAACAAACTTCAAGAAACTCACTTTTCATGACTCAAACCATGTGTCTTTCCAGGTAACTTCTTTTACTGCGACAAGCTGAAAAGTTGCAGCGCCATTCAATTTCGTCTCCATGGCCCACCAGCGGCCGAGCTGTAAAGTCGCTGAATACTGGTAGTTCGGTCCGAGGTTCGAATCCCGCGAACGGGCTGGCTGCATGGGCGTTTTCGTGGTTTTCCCCATGTGTAACGTGTATACGAGCCATTTTCCCTTAGAAAGTCCTCCCCGAAGGCATCCCTCCTCTTAGGCAGATAGCCCTCGAGGCTTTGCCATAATCACACACACACACAATTTCGTCTCCGAAATACAATTTCATTTCATGATTATTAACACAAGTAGAAATTTTAGGCAAAACGCCTTCTTGAAAGAAAATGATAGATTCTTTCTCTGTTCTGGGCAATCCCAAATTTTCATTGGCTTTTTTCATCTATTTTTAACATATCAGGAAAAAGACGTGACTGATAAGAAATGGCCGCGACTTGTTTTGGAAATGTGGAGGTAAAAAAATGCCAGCGGGGATATTCCATTTGGCGTCGGTTGTATCATTTCCGGCAGACTATCGTCTGCGCCGGTGAAATGGAAAAGTACCTAATCTTATAAGAAAATGTCATTTTAGTGTAAGTTTACTAATTAATAGGCATTTAAACACTGCAAAAGCCTCTGGTTTTCTTAAAATGCTCTATTTTCATATCGTGCAACAATGAGATTCAAAATTTAGCCGTTGTTGCTAAAACAAGATGAATCACAGAAGTCCTATTATACGAAATCCATGACTACCACTGATTGAATTAAAGATTTCATAATTCGAACGCAATTTCGGAGAATTTGGAAAAGTCTGATGCTTATGGTTTAATTGATAAAGGCAAAGCACACTAGGTCTATCAGCCTAAGAGAAGGAATGCCTTCGTGGAGGGCTTTTTAAGGAAAACTGACTCGTATACAAGTTGCACATGAGGGGAAAATCACGAAAAGCAGCTATTTAGTTCGCCTGGAATCGAACCCAGGTCGAAACTACCATCGTTCGGCGACTTAACCGCTCGGCCGCTGGTGGGCACTGTCATGAGGCGTAACGAAGTTCTGAAGGATTTCTTGAATGCATTTCTGAATTACTTTTATTCATTATATTTAAATGATACTCATCAACGCGTCAGAAAGATCCCCATCATGGGAATGAGTTTTACGAAACAACACTGACTTTTATGAATACTATTGTGCCTAAGCTGCAAATGATATTTTGGATTGCTCCTTTTATAATACACTAAAATTGTTATTCAAAAAAGAAAAGTATACTAAAAACTAGCAGGTTATTTTTAATTAAATGAGTTTTAAGGTACACAAAATTCGACACACATTTCCTTAAGGTACACACTCTGCAATTCAACCGATTTGCTTATTGACATATGGCTTCATAGACAAAACAGTTGGGAATCAATGGACAAATCGATAGTTTTCATGAACCACGCGTGCCTGAATTTTGTGAATATCGAAGAATGTTTTCAAAAGTAAAGAGCTGCTATTTGAGTAGCAGACATTATACAGAAATTTCGAGAAGAAGAAAGCTTACCAGCTCTGCCTCTTGGATTGGTCTCGCTGTCGCAACGGTGATGCCCCAAGGAGTGAAGCTTTTCCGTAAGCCCGTGAATTTTCTCAGCAAGACTGAGGTGCTTTTCCTCCTTCGGGGGATGATCTTTGGCGAGTTCAGGGAGGGAGCCCCCACCTCCCCCCGCAGTCGTGTGGGACGTGATGGGGGCGCACGCCGTCGTCGACGTCACGGCGGCCATCTGTAAAACAGAGAATAACCTTTAACATTACAGTCTATCGCAATAAATTCCATAATGATTTTGCATACTACCTATGTAACCAGATTCATCATAATCAGATTACGTAATGCCGTGCTCGTACGCAACTAATGCTAGATTCTCTACATTGCAGTAGGTATCCGACATTCCATAAATGCATTCGACGTTTTTACTTAGTGAAAGTGAAAACTTTGCAACATAAGTCCTAAATTCGCAGCTCAAATTTATGTTAACTCAGAATCTAAAGCGGCATAACTCAGAGCCTGCACCTGGGTGGGTGACCACCCACGTGACTTCGGACTCAACCTTAAAGAAGGATTCTCCTGCAATTAAATTACGAATGTGCATAATGTAAATATCTATATAGCATCATTTGCAAGTTGTTGCATTTATTTTATATATCATTACTTTTTTTTATCTTTAAATTTGTGTAAAAATATATTTCTGGATATTTCATGGTGAAGTCTTTGATCCAACCAGATGCTCCTCCTGGCACAAGTGACAAAGGGTCACGCCCCACTCTTCCAATTCCTATGCTGTCCTCCGGGTCACACTGTCAAGCAACATTTCTACCTGAAGCGTCCTTACAGACGATTACTTTATGACAGCTGGATAACAACATGCATATGGCATGATATTCGCGGCATATAGCAGATCATGGTTAGTGTTAGAGCGTATCTGCTTAGTCCAGGCGCCAGGCCACATTGTGTCGTGATTTTTAGCGATTTGATTATGTGGCGTTGAGCGCTTTTAGCCATTTAGCTTGTTTCGCCGGTTTTTCTACAAACCAAAGCCTTTCTTGCGCTTTAAATTATTCTGCGAGCCAATCTACCACACTTAAATTAGTTCAACGTTACGCATTTCTGTTAAGCCAGAAATGCTCGGCTTGTGTAAAGCCAAGTTGAGTAATTGTTTATTTTGTATTCGAAATAAAGGGCTATATACAGCCTTCTTCTGACTTTTTCTGTCTGCAGTTTACGACAAGAGGATTATTCCTCTGCAGTCTTTCTAGAGTGCATCATCTTATGTTACCAAATAAGGTGAGACTCTACAATACTTTAATCTACATAAAACATCATCTGATTTCAGCTCTTTTTTTACGCTTCCTGGCAATCATCTAAGTATTTTTCGCTTATGTGTTTAAATATGATCAGTTAGTAAATTAATTACGTTAAAACAAAATTGGCTAACAGCCTGATGAAATGTGGAAGGATGTCTAAATTCGTATTTAGAGAAGGCTCGTATGCACGCTACACATGGAGAAAATCAACAATCAACAAATCCTGTGCTGTCAGTCAGCTAGTTTTGCTTTTTGACACAAAATATTTTTTGTTGTTTTATCCAGAAGCTAAATCGCTGTTCTGATAAAACTAATGGCTTATAAAGTACTAAAGCCTAGAATAAATAGTTAAGTGAATTAATTAACTCATAAAGTGAAGGTCATATGTAACACTGAACAGAAAACTAAGTTTGATCTTATATATGACACCTGAAAGAATTTTATTTTTTGGAACTTGTACACTTTTTGATTTAAACATATTTATTTACTTTTATTTATTTTATGTATCGTTATGCAAATTGTTTAATAATGTCTAGTACTCGTATATTCCAATCATTTTTTTAAATTGACAAATTCCATTAGGCTCGTTGTTGTATGGGCACTTTTGGAAAAACAAATCTCACTATGGGCCAATGATGTTTACAAAGTTGGTTGAAAAAGACTATTCACATCTCTCGAGTTGGAACTGTTGCATCGAGAATGCTTACTGTAAATGCTGAGGATCACATTCGATGACAAGTAACTTACAGAAATCAGTGCGACATCATAGCTTTTAGACAATGAGTAGTACTTGCCATCTCTCAGCCCATCACCCTGCAAATGATTTCCAATTTTTTTTAGCATAAAGGAGCACTTTGCCTAGAAGGTCTATTAATTTCATTTTGTCATCTTGCGTCGTCCACTATGAAACGAAGTTTCACTATTCAAATCGTTGTCACCAAATATTAGAGCCCTGTATTATATTAAAAAAATAATGAAGAATCCGCATAAATGTATGTGTGTTTCTCACAGTGTGATAAAACAACGGTACCTTGAGACATCCAATTCTGAAAAACGTACGTTTCTACCCGAATATGGGCATCTGGAAGATGGAATTTGGAATTTGTTTTATAATCTATTTCATATTTTGTAAAGCATTTAGAAGTTTTAGATTAAGAAACTGAACGACTTCCAAGCAAGGGGGAAAATTATCTCCAGCACGCGAGACTGTGTAATGGAAGTTCTAAAGATATGCTCTTTTTAAGATTATTTTGCGATATTGCTGTTGAACTGAATTCTATGGTTTAAATGCGAAGAATATGATATTTAATAAATAATGGTAACACACAAAATGTTTAAAAAAGGTCTCTTTGGACGCAATGTTAAATCTGAAAGCTTTCAGTTTTTTTTAATAATTTCATTTTATTTATTTATTTTTGTATTCTCTGCTCAGAATTTCAGAATGCAATTTAATGTATGACACGTACATGAATATCTCTTATTCTATTATATTAAATAATCAATGAAAAATTCTATAGAACAATAGATGTTTCGAAAAGACTTGTCAAAACTCATTGTTACCTAGTTTTACCAGTAAATATGCATTTGTTTTCAAACAAAATTTACAGAGCATGGCAATGTAAAGGCCATATTTGAACTCGACATATCTTCGTGCATCTACCCGAAATTCCTTAATGCCATGACGCTTATTACAGCTTGAGGAAGCACATCCAGTTATTTGATACTGAAACCATTTTTGAAAAGATTTATAATCTTTCAAAATAAAACGACAGTCAACCCGAGAACGAAATGAACCAATCGGAGCAACGGAAGAGAATTTTGTTCAGATTAATATCGAAGCGCTATTGAAAAAAGAGTTTATTTGCTATAAACAAGCAATTTCTGCCATTAGATAAACCTTTTTACCTCACTGAATTAATTTAAATGTTCTTTCAATTTAATGAATAGCTAAATCGCATTTAATGAATATAATCCCAAGAAATAATTAGAGACCTTTCTTTTCCCAACATATAAAAATGGCTTTAGGGATGCTGAAGTCCTTTCGAGCAAATGACAGCTTCAACGGAAAAAAAAAAAAAAAAAAAGAAAAAAGAAAAGAAAAGTAAATTCTTACCATATACAAATAAGCATAATGGAAGCATTTATTTGATAGATTTAAATCTCTTTTTAGCAGAAAAAAGAAAAATCGATGCTTATTTATTTTTTGATCTGCTTTAGCTGATGCTTATGTATTTATTTTTCTAAAAATTAAAGTGGCTTTTGGGAAAACATTTTTATACTAAATAAAGCTCTCGAATTAATACACTGCTTATTCTTTATCTGTTTGAGGGAATCAGGGAAGATGCAGCAGAAGATAATTATTGTTATACGTATTTAGCTATGTGTATTCAGTTCACAAAAATCACAAAAAAAGACAAATCTACGAAATGTTTTTCATTTCCTACACAGTTAACAATAGCGGTGCAACTACAGGGAACATGCGCAGTTGTTGTTGTTGCTAATGCTCATTTGCCTGACTTATAGTCAGCCTAAACCCGAGAAATTCCTCGTGGCAAGGAGCGCATGTTTACGCCTGTCGTTTGGCAACATCCTGGAGCACCATACAGGTGACAGTGCGATTCAGCTCAGTTCCGCCTACAATTTTGATGGAGAGCATCTCGGGGAGTCGGGTCCGACCCCTCTTCCCCTACCATCAACCTCTGGAGAGAACTTTCGGCTCGACGTATATTTAGAGGGCCACCCCTACCTCACGGATATTATACATTTACAAACATCTACGGAAGTCGCTGGACACTGGTAGTTGGGTCCGAGGTTCGAATCCCGCGAACTGGCTGGCTACATGGGCGTTTCCGTAGTTTTGCCCCATGTGTAACGTGTATACGAATCAGTTTCTCTTAGAAAGTCCTCCCCGAAGGCATCCCTTCCCTTAGACAGATATCCCTAAGGTTTTGCTAATGTCCTAAGGTTTAGTCACATAAACCAAAACCAAATCTCCATACTCTCCTGATCGTATGATTTCTTTCGTTTTCAAACTTAAAATAAAAGGAAACGAAGCGAGAATATTGAGGCATCTTTCAGTCCAAAACAGAAGAGAAGCACACCAACGTGAAACATATAATCGGCAAAGCCAAAACCTTGTGTTTAGCGTAGATTTTAATCAAGAACTCAATCAATGCAACAGGTGCACGTCTGTCTTCATCAGGAGCAAAAATCCATCTTCCACTTGTTTCCAAGATTTTCAGAAATGCTGGAAAGTGTATATTGAATACGAAGAAAACGATTTGGTAGAAGACAGGGATTATCAAGTTGAATTTTATATCTTTTACGTAGTCGGCCAGACGGGAAAGGGGTAAGTGACTTTGACTGCCGTACCGAAGAGCCCGGTTCGAATCCCGGAGAAGGCGTGGATGTAAATTGTCTGTCCCGTCACAGGAGGTAACGGTGGACGCCTAATAGGTGCCTTAATAATGAAATATCCACCGTTTCTGGCCTTAGTAGTTTAAAATGCTAATGCCCCCTACCCCCTTGAAAAAAGAAAAAAATATATTACAGACTCATTTTAAAACTTTTGGGAGATGGGTTATAAATAGTTAATTTGTTGTTGTTGTAATCTTCCCATGAATATCACGGAAGAACGGTTGCCAGAGCCTCAAGAAGGTTGGACTTCTACTTCCACCCCAATTTTGAAGTAGAACATCCGGGGGGATGAGGGTCTCCTACCCCTCTCCTCTTAACCAAACCACACGATAGACCTTTCGGCTCGCCATATATTTAGAAAGCCCCCATGCCGTAAAGACGCTGTACATTTACAAACATCCATTTCTTCTCCGAAATTCAAACCCGGGCCCTATGGTACTGTAGTGGGCTCTTCTACCCACTATACCATCTGGGCGGCTTAATACTAATAGTTAATTTCTGAAAAAATATTAAACTATAATTCAAATTGTTTTGAAATATTCGTACATCAGATTAATATTCAATTATAAATACTAGCTATAGGCCTCGTACGTTTTAAAAGTTCTTAAGAACTAACACGCATGCGTCTGAGAGATTTTTAAAACTTCAAGATTTAATTATCATTGATATCATTAAGATCACTTTTACCATGAGAAAGTACCATTCATTTACCTAAATCAACGAACTCACTTTACGCACATTACCTTAACTATTAGCGCGTTATTAAAGGACATGTTCAAACGTGCTTACGGCATTCTCAGCAGTTCGTTTAATGGATGTTCCTTAATCAAATCCCATTATTTTAATATTAAGCAGGCCGGTCGCATAAGCTTTTAAAATAATCACATTTTTCCTCTCTTTGGTAGTAAAAAACAGTATTTCACTTACGAAATGGTTCCAGCGTAATATTTGGTAGGGTTTAGATTATTAAATGGAGTTAATATTTTAATCTTTCCTAAGTTTTGGAGAAAGAGATTTTAGCACCAACTCTGCCTTTAACTACTCTTTGCATCTGCAATTAACGAAAAAGGGCTTTATAATACATAAAAGTAGTTACATAGCTCTTAAGTAATTACGGTTTTCCAATTATTTTTAAATCAATTACACACAAAAATTATAAAGAAAAGTAAGGAACCTTATGTAATTTTATAAAAACATATAAAAGCAAATTTTTAATAGATCCTTATTAAAAAAATTCGAATTCCACTAAATCCAAATGAGAGAACAAATTTGATGTAAAAATCTTTCTTTATTTTCTGTACTATAAAATTATTTGTGATATAAGTAAAATATTCACAGTTCGTCATAAGAAGTAATTTCATGACCATGAACAAAAAATACTTAGATTAGCACTTAGCTATTTAAAGCCCTGTTTAATATAATTTATGATGAAAGTCCATTGAACGAAAATTGTGAAGCAAACAGTATAGAGTCTCTGGGCTCTCTTTGGTAGCATATACTGTAGACTGTCTGTAGAAGACAAGTAGCGAATTTGCGCTATGTCTTGATGAATAAATACTGCAGAAGAAGGTTTTAAATAAACTTTTTATTTAAACTAAATCAAAACAGATGCATGCATTTGCTGTTCACAAATCACCACCACTTGTGGCACCCGTAAATTTAACAGAAAATAAGAATGTAACAAATCACTAATAAATTAAGATATCTAACGACTGCCTCCTTCGTGCCTAGAAATATCAATATAGTATAAACGGAAAGGTTTCTAACACCGATTAGAGAGATAATTTCAAATACGCAGCATAAACTCGTATTTAAGTCAACTACTACTCTTTACGAACTCTTAAAACGCAGCTTAAATACTACTACTGAAACACGTTCAGATTAGCATCTACGTAATAATACATTTACATTCCAGCAGGAAACTGAAATCAAGAGGAAAAGGAAAGGAAAACTAAAAATAATTGGTTAGAATAAAGTAAAGACCTTACAGTAAGCCCCAAAATTACTGACTTTTAGTTTTTGAGATGAACTTTTTTAAAGTACTAAAAATTAGTATATATTTTGCAAAGTTGAATTCTAAATGCATTTTAAACTTTTAAAATAATATTTTTGTCGAAATCGATCTGTGCAAAAATTTTGCCATTTATTTCTGATTTATAAACAAGCCTTTCTCTGGTTTATCTAAAACTGTTCTTTCACAGTAATTTCAGATACAATTCTTTTGTATCGAATTCCTCATCTAATGGTATTTTCAACTGCTAGAGTATCTGCTTGGCAATTTACTGTCAGTGCAGTCACTGCTTTCAGTTACAAAATAAAGCATCAAACGTAAAATGACACGTCATTCATTTAAACCTACTACTTATTATTGACAATCCAAAATTATATAATCAGAGTATTTGTTCCCAACAAGGCAGCAACTAAATGCTGTCAAACTTCTTTCTGGAAAATAGAATACTGAATAACGCTGAATATATTCACCAGACGAAAAACTGCACTTCCTAATTTCTGATCAAGAGCTTTACAAAATATAATCAACAATTTAACTGTACAGATATAAGATAAAATTATTTTACAGTAAAGTAAAACTAACTCCGATTAGTTCACTCTCTTCATCAACAGTTCAACTGAGCTATGCGGATGTACTATCATAGTAGGATACAGAAATACCAGACTCAGTCTCTTCATCAACAGTTCAACGAAGCTATGCCGATGTACTATCATAGTAGGATACAGAAATACCAGACTCAGTCTCTTCATCAACAGTTCAACGAAGCTATGCGGATGTACTATTATAGTAGGATACAGAAATAGCAGGCTACCACAACAAAACCTCAAGGCAATACCCCTATTCCTATCTCAATTACTTTTACGTTTCTCTGCTCAACTATGGAGTAAGTTAGGTTAGGTATACGTACAGGGTACCTATTATTTACCCTGAAAGTCACCTATTATTACCCTGAAAGTAGGTATAGGTAAGTAGTAGTACCTAAGCAGGTGTATGCCCGTTACACTACCTTTTCAGATTAGCAACGCTTTCATGCGGCTTAAGTAATCATTCTGCTGCCGAGGAGCTGTTGGTGTCTGGTGCAATCGAAATCGCAAGCTCTGTCACCGCTGACGGTGTCATGGGTTGTCCTGTCATATGCCCAGAGTCATATACTTTGGCTGGTAGAGTATTTAACTGCATGTTCATCATACTTAGCAATTCATCGTTTATAGATACAATTCATGTATTTAGTTCCTTTACATACTTTGGTTATTGTTCAGAATTTTGATTTTTATAGCATTTGTGATTTACTCATATTGATTCGTTGACTTGCTGGTGCGCTTAGGTGTTTCGTACCAATTATATGAAGACTGTACGTGATTTGAAATGCTTTCATTACTCATAACCGCTTTCAGGTAGAAACTCAAAAATAATCATAGGGAGCTCTTCTTTGCATATTCATTCGGGTGGAATCACTCTATCTTGCAAAGTTCTAAAACCCTAGATGCCAGAAAATCCATTATTTGGGTTCTAGTCATGGTCTTCTCAGGTGTAGACTAGTTGTTACGATGCGTGTAAACAGGTAGTGCTCTAAATCTCCCTTCTCCCACACATACGCATAGATTATGATAAGATAAGACAGCCTAAAAGTAGTAGTTCGATTTTTCCTAACCTGGCTTAAGAAATGAATGCCCTTGGGGAGAACGTTTTGGGGGAAACTGAGTTGCTTTCATGTTCTACATTGAGAAAATTATGAGAAACTTATGCAGCAAGCACAGCCTTTGCTTCGGCATTCGAAATATCATTGTTCAGTAGTCTTACTGGTAGGACCGTTTATTATTTACGCTACTAAATAACTGTTTTAATCTCACGGGAACATGGCAAACTTAGCTTAATATTCAATATAGGGATCATTTCGTAGAAATTTTAGCATAAATCGGGAGATTATTTCGAGATCTGAATTAGAAGCATAATTCTGTGCTTGTAAGTAATTTAGCTCTGCTGGGTCTGATTAGACAATCGATCCACAAATACTTTAATATTAAATTTGAATTGTTTTACCCTAAGTATACATTCATAAACATATAATTCATGTCAATATTACCCGTACTTACACATAGAATATTTCTTTTTCTATAAAATAAGATCCCACTACTGCCTCTTTCAATATGAATAATATGTTTAAAAGAAAACTAATGGTGCAACGTTGAACAATACCTAATTTAAATTTTCAAATATTTAGTTTAGTCTGTATTGATTTTAGTTTCAACGAACAAATTTAAATCGTTGATTTGCAAATGAATAACCGTGGTATCTCAAATGAAACTAATAAGATTCAAGAAGAATCCTTAGACAATGCGTGCCACGTGTGGTCGCGCATTATCCTGTTGAAATATGGCTGTGGGCAAGTTTTGATGGTAAGGAAGGACAACTGACTCCAACACCTCGGAGATGTAGCGCTGGCTGTTTAAAGTACCGGCAATGCGTACTAGAGGAGTGCGAAAGTGATATCCAATACCGCCCCATACCATAATACGCAGTGCAGGAGCAGTGTGGGGGTGCATAACGCAGCTGTTCAGCATCCTCTCTCCACGGTGTCTCGAGACTCGAATCCGACCATCGTGGTGTTGCAGACAGAAGCGTGACTCGTCAGTAAAGACAATTTCATTCCATTCTGCCGTCCACATCCTTCTTTCATCGCACCGGCGGAGACGTCTGTGGACGCAACAAGGGTAGACGAAGTAATGGACGTCTTGCGAACAGACCACTCAGCTGTAAACGGCGTCGAATGGTACGCGCAGACACTGGATGATGCGTTACAGACTGAATGTGCTGTGCTATGGTTCGTGATGTGACTGAGCGATCCGTCACTGCCATGCGCACAATGTTCCTGTCATCACGTGAAGTGGTGCACTGAGGTGGATGCGATCGAACACGTCGGTCCGTCGTACCCTCCTGCATCTCCAGTCACATATCCGCACTATAGTTGTTTGGTTTTGTCCGACACGACTACCGATTCCATTGAAAAGATAATCCACATTCTCGGTAGGCCACTATCTTTCTTCTGTCGAACTCGGATACTTGATCAAACGATGATCGCTGTTTACTACGAGGCATAATTGATCGTTTTTTGAAAAAAACCACAAGAAAAACACAATTGCCGAACTTGAAATCGTCGAAACTCCAAACCTTAAATAGCGCTTTGAAGTGGCGCCACAGGCGCGTGTGATGTGCGTCTGCGCTGAAATTCTAATCATTTGCATATCTCACCTCCGCTAGTGCATGTTGTAAATTTCATGTTATTTGCATGCTTCCTTCAGGGTATTGCATTTACGGTGGACAGCAGTGTATATGCAATATTTCACTGTTAATTGTTTTCTTAGTTATTGTTAAATTTGATTAAAAAATTTACATTTCGAGAATCCCGTAACAAAGAGGAGAAAAGATGAACTAGTGATAGACAATAACGGTAAGAAATTAAGAGTAAATTAATTCCAAGTGACGTAAAAGCAGCACAGATAGATTTTGAATCTACTGGGATTACAAAAATACTAGGTTTATATTTAATACCCTGAAAACCAATGGAAGAAACTAATACATTGTTACATGTTTTAATTACCTACTCATGCGAGCATTATTTTTAGCACTAACAAACATAAAAGATAATGAACTCGAAATATTTCTCTCGGATAGGTGTGTGTGTGTCTTTCTGTGTGTTTGTATTTATGTGTGTATTGGTTTTCAATCTGAACTTTTACGTAAGATAGGCCAAGCTCAACTCCCTCTGTATGCCATAAATACCCCGCGGAATAAATATATTTAATCTCTTCACTTTTATTTCTTTTTCAAAATTAATATTGAATGAAATTATTTTGATTATTTTCATCAGCAGAATCAAGTCTTAGAAATGTTACAGCACATGTGTTGAATCTCGTGGTCCAGTAGTTGGGAATCCTCGGAATAAGCGTTAATTTAACTTCTTCGATTCACATGCTAATAAATTCATAACAAGACTATTCTATTCTAACATGGGTTATCCATGCTTTTGTGCAATCGGAATTCGATACTATGGGTTTCCAACTAATAAATTATTCTATTAGTTGTAGTTAATAAAAAATTCAAAGAGATCTCTTGTTTCTGAAAGCACATCATTATTCCAACTATGCAAGTACGATCTATAAAATTCTTCATAAATACGACGGTTGCTATTTATATTTCTGGCTTAATAATTAAAAAACAAATGTTTATGATCGAATTTAGTTTCATTATTTTTCACAGTATTCTCAATGGAGATGAATACACTTTTGCATGAGTTTGAACCAATTTTCGAAGCAGTTTCTCTACTCAAATTGAGGAAACTTGCAATCATTTGCTTCGATGCAGCATCAAAGCAACCATTTGCTTCGATGTGCTTCTACCGCGAACAACTTTGATGGATTTGGCTCGTCTTGGAAGATCCATACAGTCGACTGCTGTTTTGGTTCGGGATCATACGCACATATCCACGATTGACTCGTGGACCCGTGTAGATGTAATGCAGTCATCACCTGTGCAGACGTTATACAGAGCCTTTAATGCACCTTGAACGTATTTTCAACATTTCCTTGCACCAATTGACACGAGCCTTCTTTTGAGCGTTTGTCAAATTATACAAGATCCAAAGAGAACAAATCTTTTTTTTTTTACTGCCAAATGTGTCTGTAATATCTTATTGATGCTTGTCATACCAATGCGCAAAGATGCCTCAATCTCATGTTATGTCACATGACGATTTCGTTTTATCAGTTCATGCACAGCATCAATATTTTCTGGCACAACAACCGATTTTGGACGCTCTTCACAGAATTCGTCCTGGAGCGACCGTCGACCACGATTGAATTCGTTATACCAGTTTTTTACAGTGCTCTAGGATGGTGCTTTATCGCTGTATAAAACATTAAGCTCCTCGAAGCACTCTTGTCTTGATTATCCTCGACGAAAGTAATGAAAAATAATCGCACGAAAATATTCATGAGTCATTTCCAATTTTTGGAGATGAATTTTTCAGTTTACTGTATACAACCCAAATGAAGCTAAATGGCAAAACGTTCCGAAGAAGTTATGGCTTAAAATACCAAACTTTCGATTGGAATCGTCTGCGGTTGCCTAGCAACACTTACTGTTGCCAAAGCCAGAAATATAAATGGCAAACATAATAATATTCCAAACTGAATAAAATGAGGAGCTTCATGGAGGTAATGAATAAACGAGACAATTGTAAGACATTACACTTAAATGCACATAGCATTCCCCTTAAATTTTCAGAAGAATATTAAAAAAATCAAATTTTCTTGCAATGATGACGAGACCGATTTGTAAGAAATTCTGCAGTATCTTTACACTCAGCAAACATTTCCTTATTGTCGGTCTCTTTTCATTACAATAATTCACAAAAATTGTTGCAGACAAATTCATGCCGGATATTGACTCTCTTCTAATGATTAATTTAGAGGAGGTTTGGATAATAGTTTAGGCAATTATCATTATCATAAGAGAAATTAATAACAGAGGATTTGAAACTGAGCCCATTTATGTTAGTTATAGTAGAGGCGTTAAATATTTGCGTACATCTCGTTAAAATAGACGTGAAATTTCTTATGAATAGCTGCTATGATTTCAATACGTAGAGTTGATTATGCAGGGGAAAAAAGCGCAGGAAATGGAATGTCTAGCATATATGTGGTTTTACTGAATGAGAGTATATTACATATTTTAAGATATACAAGGTGTGTTCGAAAAGTTTGGTGAATTTTACCATAAAAAAAAAAAAGGAAACAAGAGAGGCAAGCAAAATAGCTTTACTGGCCTTCAAAGCTTACTGGCCTTCAAAAATTCGCCATTAGCAACAATACACTTTTGACATCGGGTGTACAATTGTTGGAAACTGTCTGCAAACGCTTCTTTCGGTATGGGTCGAAGCACCGTTGTCACACGTTGTTGGAGCTCAGTAATGCCGGACAAGTTTTGGCGTTTCAGAACTCCTTTGAGGTGGGGAAACAGGAGGAAGTCCGCGGGAGCCAGATCTGGAGGATATGGAGGGTGATCCAAAACTGGAACCTGGTGCCTGTCTTTGACATCCTCCTTTCCGTCTGTAAAGCGTTTAAACCACTCATAAACACACTTTTTACTCCCTGCTTCCTGACCGTAAACTTTCACTAAAGTGTCATATGTCTCCGTCGCCGTGTTGCCTAACTTGAAGCAAAACTTTATGTTTGTGCGTTGCTCCATGTCACACTGACAATCTTTCTCACACTGACTGAGTTAAACTGCTCATAGCGTGCGTTTCATCTTATCTGTCGTAAAATGGCCGTTAGATGGCTCTAGATGACATTTCTCTCACTGCGTCTGCGTGAGTGCAAGATCCTAACCGGCGCGGTTTTTTAATTATGAGACCAATCACCGAACATTTCGAACACACCTTGTAGATTTAAACAAATGGTTTGATTTGGTGTAGTGTTTAACTATGGCAAAGCACGCGAAGGCTATCTGCCAAAAGGAACATGCGTACTTGGGAGACTTTCTAAGGGAAACTGGCTCGTATACAAGTGACACATGGGGAAAATCACGAAAACGCTCAAGCAGCCAGCTTTTTCGCCTGAAATGGAAACCAGGTTGGAACTACCAGTGTTCAGCGATCAGTGCCGCTGGAGGGCAGAATTAAACAAATGATTTGACTATTCTTGACATATGATTTATTCTATTCTTGACAATGATAAACTAGATAACTTATAGCTATAAACAGCTCGGCAGACTGAGTTGAAAGCTACGAGTATGTGTTGTTGTGTTGTGACTTATCTCACTTGTCTGACAGCAACATTAGAACAAGCCCACGGAATTCATCGTGGCACGAAGTGCAAGGTTGCGCCTGTCGTTGACAAGAGCGTTGAGCTCCATACAGACGACTTCGCTCAGGTCCGCCCCCAATTTTGAAGGTGAAAATTCCAGGAGGGGCTGACGGGACCGAAGGTATCCCACCCCTGTTTCCCCTACCTTTCGAGAGTATTTTCGGCTAACCACATATTTAGAGTGCCCTCATGCCTCACATAAACTGCATATTTACAAACACCCATGCCTTCTCTAGGATTCGAACCCAGGACCTTCGGTACGACAGTTAGAGTCACTAACCACCATACGAGTATTATCGTTGTAATCAGGGAAGACGTCTTTTATTATATTTATTATTCTAATTTAGCTGTTCGTTTCGCAGGCAGCATTTTTGAAATTTCACAAAGAAATCTAATTTATGTAAATGGATAAACACAAATACTGTATTAAGTACTTGAAGCTTTAATGAAATAAAGATTCCGTAAAAACAGTACTTCAGAATTTTTTACAAAAGTATTAGCATCATAGTTTACGTAACTTCTTAGCCAGAAATCCAGTTCAGTAAATTTCAAATTAAGCGCAATTCAATTTTAGCTATCCCCCCCCTTGGTTCATTTCAAAAACTGCATGCATTTCAAGGAAGATTGTCATGGAGTTTGTCTCCTTTAAGAAGTATATATAATCTGCGACATGGTAGGAAACACTACCTTAAAATAGATAAAATAATATAAATAAATAGTACCGGAAGTAAATATCATAGTGAAAGTTGACGAACAAAATATAATTCAAATGAATAAAATATTATAAGATAAGGATGTGAAAATCTTCCGGGAAAACAAGGATTTGAAATAAAATCATCAACTTGCAGGGTTTTTAAAATTTTCTTATAGTTATCTTTATTTTGAAACAAGCCTTTCCATCACTTTCTCGTTTCCTTACCAGAGTGTGTTTTCAGGATTACGTTTTATGAAAAATGAGATAGAAACCAGTATTTAAGCTAAAGTCTAGGCCACTTCACTTGCCTTCCGACCAAGTAGTTGCTAACAATCTAATCTTACTGTTATTTGGCTGTATTGTTACATACCCGCTAGTATCCGACTGTGATCTTAAATAAAGACCAACTCTGTTAGTTTATTCTGTGCAGCTGGTTTTATTTTAGTTAGTATTAGATTAATTTCTTATTTTCTATCTTGAGTTAAAAGCCCAAGTGCAGGCTTACTGAAAGCCCAAGTGCAGGCTTACTGTAAGCCCAAGAAGGAGCCATTTGTTCCTCTATTTTGAGTTGGAATAAAGGGTAAATTAACTCTTCCTTGGACTTGTCATTTGCTTATAGATCTCTGGAATAAGTCGCTACACATTTGTTCGAAATTCTAGCCCTCAAGGACTTAAAAATTAGTTAATATGTTTCAAACTTACAAGGCATTCCTTGTCGATTGCCTTCGTGGTGTAATTGAAAGCATCCTCGACGCGTATTCCAGAGGTCCAGGATTCGAGTCCCGACGAACTCGCTTCACATTTTCCACTTCCCCTGCTTCAAAATAACCAAATGAATCTTAAATGGAGCACGAACCAAAAGGTAGTGGACGATAATTCGCTCCCAACAGGGTTTGGCGATTGGCCCCCCTAATCCCCAGTCGCCCTGTAAAAGAGGGTTTATATATGGTATTTTCTCCTTCCTTTCCCTGTGTCTCTGCGGTATAATTGGGAGCACACTCGACGCGTATTCGAGAGGTTGTAGTTTCGAGTCCCGGCGAGGGAATCGCACATTTTTCCTGTCTCCTGCTTAAAAATAAATAAATAAAAATAAATATATAAATAAATAAAATAAATAAATAAAATCTGAAAGCTTTAAGGTTTTTTTATTACGCCCTAAGGGGCATTTTTTTAACGTGTTAACCTTGATTTGCTAAATATGGTTTAAGTTTAAAATTCAATCCAACAGCAATATCCCAAATAATTAAAAAAGCATATCTTTACAGTTTCCGATACACAATCTCGCGCGCTGGAGATAATTTTTTTTTTCTTATACAGTGTTGTTAATGTTCGCTTTGAAATCGTTGACTTTCTTAATCAAAAACTCATAAATGCTTTACAAAATATGAAATAAATAATAAAACAATTTCTAAATTTCAAATTGGGGCTTCCAGATACCCATACTCGGGCGGAGACGTACGTTATTTAAAATTTGATGGCTTTAGGTACATTGTTTTATAACAGTGCGAGAAACATACATACATTTATGCAGATTCTTCATTATTTAATTTTTTTAAATAAAATACAGGGTGATAGTATTTGGTGGCAACAATTTCAAAAGTGATTCGCCTTTTATAGTACGCAAAATGCCGAAACGAAATGTATTTCGAATACTTTTCCTCATTGAGAAGAGACTGTCAGTCTACCTCGAATTTTATAAATTTTCATCGATCTTTGGGTAAGCTTTGCCTACTATCAATTCCTGGGTAAGGTTTGCCTATTTTCAAATAGGAATTGGCGTGCGTTTGTTTGATTTACGTATTCTTTTCCAATTACTAATATGAAATATCTTATCGAATAAAATGGCTGTCCATGAAGGTTTACCCTTTTTACGTCCCGATATCTTATAAAAAGCGAGCTCGATCTTTCTTCCTTTCACGTCTTCGGCCATTTTCTGGTGCTTCTTAATGGAATCACGAAACGGCACGTGCAAGTAACAACAACAACCAGAAAAAAAAAAAACTTATCAGATTACTACTTTTTCTGGCAACAAAGACACTATGGCGTCTAATCGAAAAACCCGGCACTATTTCAACGGTCTCCCTTTTTCCAAAGAATTATCTTTCGACACTTTTTTTTTTGGTCTTCTCCTTTGCTATATTTTTTTTTTCTTTTGCGAGTCTAGGCAATAAAGTTGGACTAAGATTGTTCCTCGAACTTTTAAAGCACGATCGAGAAGCGAGTTTATTGGCGGGAAAAGTAACATTAAATAAGAGTTTTGTTCTTTATGGAGCGTGTCTTTTGACTTGATTACCACAGTCGAGAAGATGAGACCAGTTCACTCTTCCTTTTAACCACGCGTAATGAAAAAAGATTCCGCTTTGTAAGGGACAGCATTAATGATTCATCGATTCATTCTTGTTTCCTTTCAAAGTCAACCGGAATCGGATTGAATTTTATGTAATTTCTTTCCCACACTGATATGTTTTCAAATTCGATTAAGCTGAAGTTTTGAAATAAAAAATGTCTTTTTGGTCATTCTGGCCGTAAATACAGACGAACTAAAGTTAGTGTTACGCGAAAAAAATATGTCTTCTTTTATACTTGCACTCTATTCTTCACTACTCTGGATTAGATGAACTTTGTTATAGTTAATTTAAGCATTTGTTACAGTGCAGATTTCGCAACAAACTTTTTCTGCTTATTTTTCAAGTCACGCTATCACTTCCTGTTATGTGCTGTATACTTGCGATAAGTCAATATGAATAACTCATCGATGGACTTCTCTAGGCTGTAAATGAAGAAATAAAAAAGTTGAACAGTCTTTCCTTGAAAAGGAAATAAAAAAAAATAAAAAATAAAAAAAGAATAGGTATTACATGGGCTAGTCGCAGTTGTACATGAAATATAACAGAGTAAAAAAAATTAATGATGTTAACTAGATGTTGCAAACATTAAAATTAGACTGTTTCCGTAATTTTTAATTTGTCAATACCTGAGCAACTTAGAAATTTAGTAGAACAAGAACTTTAGAATGGAGGAACTTATTTAGTGCAAACTTATGTAGGATTCTTCTTAGTTCAGTTAGCCAATTATTCAAATTTTTGTTAGCTTTCCTGAGCTCCTCAACTTCCCCTTGCATTTCCTCCCCAGGATGCTAATTTAAAGTTAAGAGAGGTGAGTATTTAAACGGGTGAATCTTGAAGTCTAATTCAGAGAGTGTTTTCGCTAGCCAGCGCATGTTACGGTTCTGTCCTTACTGTTACGTGGAGTTGCCTTTTGGTCATTTAAATAACTATCACGCCGGGTAGGTTGTCGAGTCAACCTAGTTAGCCTTAACTCAAGGTGTTAGTCCAACATTACTCTTTAGGCTTGAAGATATTGTGTAATAATTCTTAAGTTCCACCGCAAGTGGTCGGTGTTATTATAAAGCGCGAAGTGCGTGCCTTTTTGTTCATAGTTGAAAATAATAAAGGGTTCTTTTCACCCTTCTTCCATGCAGGTATTATTTCACGCCTGTGCGAGAAGTCGCCAGGTTCCTTAGTAGGATCTAGTACAGTTTATGTGGCCAAAGAAAGTAAGATCCTATAAAATGGTAAGAATCGAGCTTAGGCCAACAATTCTGGACCAGTATCACAGGAAACTTATTTAATTTTGAACTTCTAAGTATCTAGTAACTCAAAATTGTGAAATGTTACTTGAAACCGATAAACAGTATTGCTGACCAAAATGAAATAACAAAGCGACAGTACCAACTCTGTGAGTAATTGCTGCCACGAGGAAAGCCAAGACCCACATGTTATATCAAACACATATACTAAATATCTCTGGACATAAGTGCGAAAGGTATTTGTCCATTGCACACCCAGCCAAAAGAATTCGAAAAGAATTCGATTAAACTGACGTTAGCTGCATCAGTTACGAATTAAGTAAAATGGCCCACATTCACAGACGATTAAATTTTTCTATAGAATGGGACAATACAAATTTAATAAGACATGAACGAACAAGGATCACACAAACGGTTCAGTAACACTCTTAAATAACACTCCTGTAGTCCTAGTAGTGTGAACATATAGATTGTTTTACACTGAACTGTCGCAGTGAAGTAACCGATATAGTGATGGAAGAATCATTAGAAATAAGTACAGGAAGTAAGCTCTTTGTTTGGTTTGGTTTGTTTTACTTGAAAGCTATCTACTTAAGGAGAGGTATGCCTTCAGGGAGGACTTTCTAAGGGAAACTGGCTCGTATACACGTTACACAAGGAGAAAACAACGAAAATGCCCATGCAGCCAGCCCTTTAGTGGGATTCGAACCTCGAACCGACTTCCAGTGTTCAGCTACTTTACCGCTCAGCCGCTGCTGAGCCAAAGTAAGTCCTTGAAAAATATGTAAGGAATTATGCTGCAGCAATTATTCCACATTATATTCTGACAGATGATTAGACCTATCAACATAAAGCAAAGCTTGTGGTGTTTTTTTAACCCATCTTTTCAGATCCAAGACTTTTGTAATGTCCTTACATTCACTTCCAGTCACCCTCCATGAACAGAAAAACTTATCTTTTACATAAAACTTTTGTTACCGTCGACCCCCTTCAAGAATTTCTCAACTTGAGAAACAACCAGAATTTAATCCACCGCTTCAATTTTACTTTATGTAATTACTATAAGATAAAAACAAATTCTCGCTAATGATATCTATAAGTTATTTAATTTTACAATGTTTATCATTTATCAGGTTATGCATGTCTAATATATTTCTAGTTAATAAGATACATTATAATAGGTCTTTTATAAAATTTGTAGAACTGAAAGACACCCTTAATCTTTTCGCGCCGATCCTTACGCATACGTGTCAGCAAGAAACGCATTCATCTCCCGGTCGGTACGCTTGAGTGCCAGAGTGTTTTCTCCTTCACTCCCGGCCGTCACACATTTGTCACAGTGTCTTCGAAAGTTTTAAAAACTATATCTTTGCCACAAGATGGCACTGCATGTCCATAGGATTTGAGATACATGGAAGATTACTTCAACACGAAACGGGTGGAGGGAAGTATTATGTGAACAAACAAGGCTTGTTGCTTTAACTCGTCATATAAATATTCGCATTGCTGATTTTCCTCAAAATCCTTTTCTTATTCTTTTTTTTTCTCTACTTTTTGGATCTTTTAAGATCACTATGCGAAATTATGTTACGCTTTGCGTTCGGAAATGCGTTCTTCCCTTTTTAGCCTTGAGTTCAGTTTATTATGGCAAGAAAGTGTTATTTAAGTTATTTATTAGAAGAAACATATACTCACATAGTAAATGAGCCAATTAATGAAATGGATGAGAGTGATGATTCATTTTTTTAACGTGATATTTCTGATACGGGCATTTGTCAGATATTGAGCTCCATGAGAGTTTGCCTTCCATTTCCCGTGAAAGATTTTGTTACTTCTTGTTTTCTTGTACTTTTATTAATTAATTTTGAAGATTATTAATGTGTTTTGTCAATTAAAACTTCGGAATAATTTGAACAGCCCACCCGAAAGTTATTTTTTAAAATAAGCTTTTTTTTAAATATTTTTTCATGTAAAGTAAACACTAATTTTACCGCGCATGAGAGCTTAAGAATAATCTAAAATGGTACCAAAAATTATTATCTTACGAGTTAAACATTTGTTGAAGGAGCATTCGTTTCGACTCTCCTGCATCCAGGGTGGCCGTCTTAAATAAACGCGCGAAGTCTCGAAAGGGTTAATGTGAATTAGGCATTTTTTGGAAGATTAATGAGTTTCAGTCTTAAATCTTCACGAAATTCTATCTTACTTATTTCCCAGTTTTAGTAAAATGGAATTAACATGACTTGAATATGTAAAGTAAATATTTAAGAGCTTGGGAAATGCAAGTAAAAGTGGAAGTATCACTTTAGTAAGTTTAAGATAATTTTGTACCAGGATGTTTGTTCATCTTAAAGAACCTTTAGTAAATGTCACATTTTTAAAAGACATCTTAGCTTTTGTATCAAACGACATTTAATAAATTTATCTTCTAAGTTACATTCAATGGTTACAATGTCTGCTAAAATTACGGCTATAATACAATCTGGATATTTTATAAATCCTCGAGGCGAAGTTTACGTTCATCGTTCAGTTTTTGACGATACTTTGTATATATTTTCAAATTTTCTTCTTTTATTTCCACCCGCTATAATTTAAAATTAAATCTCCAGAATTTAGTTATATTTTAATTTTACCTTTTCCACGAGCATCCGAATCCGACTCGATCCTTCTAAATGTCTTGCCAACTTCTGGTGCTTATATAGACCACTTTCCACACAGATTTTTACGAACTAAATGCGAATCATACTAAATACGAAGTAAGGTACATTAAGTTACAATTAAAAGCTAGAGAAGCATTTAAATGAATGTATGATTTATTTGTATTATTACTATTGTTTTTAATATATAATTACCTATTTTTACTTCCTTAAAAAAGTAGGAAAGTATTGTAATCACAAAAAATTCCGGGTATCATAGTTCAACGAAAATATCCATTTTGACCGCTATCGAATGCAATTTAACGTTGTTTTTGACTGACATCTATACGTAAGGAGAGAATAAAGGACTCTTTTCCCCAAAACGAATCATAAAACTGATTTAAAATGGATTCAGAAGAGATTTTTTTCGTGGCGTCTGTACGTACATATGTATGTATGTATCTCGCATAACTCAAGCCTCAGAACTGAGAAGCCTCAGAACGTCGAAATTTTGTATATAGGACTGCTATAACATGTAGTTGTGCCCTTTCTATTTTTGTTGCAATCGGCATAAGTATATAAAAGTACATATACGTTCGCACCAAAAGTACATACACACCCACTCTGTTACACGACTCAATGAGCTCAGTTCGTTTATTTTTAAATGTTGGTAAATTGTGGAGTTTTTGCCTGTAAATCTTCTTTCTTACCTGCTGGTCGAATTGCTTGTTTTTGCGCAGAAACTCTAATTTTAATTGCAAAAATCGTTTTTGCAATTGTTTTAACTGTATTTGGTGTTTTATGTTTTTCTATATCTTTTAATTTTTGATGAAGATATTTCGAACATTATGTATTTTTGCCTTGTCGCGAAGTGAGAACTGAATTAATTGAATGAGAAATATATCTCTAATGAAATTCGAGGAAATAAGTGTTGCGCATTAGAAGCAAATATTGTCGCCAGTCTGTCTCGAACAGACGAGTACCGCATGCGCATTAGGTAAGCGGCGCCGAATCGTCTGTGAAAAACTGTTTGTTTCTTATTTGTTTAATTTATTTTATATATCATTTTAGATTTAATAGAACATATGGCAATGATTAGATAATTCTTCAGATGATATAATTTTTGTGCATTCTGAGTTATAAAATGAATGTGACGGACGCTGTTAAGTGAACCTCGCACCAGAGTGTCGCTATGGTAAATAAATATAGGCAATTTTTAGCGCATTTATTTCTATCGTGGTTTATGCGCTGTTGACGAAGTACATATAATTCAATTTGATATATTTAAATGAAATGCACGAAGAAATGCGTATAATTTAATATTCCGTACAAGGAAGGCTTGTAATGTACAAACCGGATTTTTTTTAGAAGTATGCAGCCCGATTAAGGCATAATATTATCTAATTATGTACAAATTTACTACTTCGTGGTAAACACTTGTAAGTTAATAAAAGCAATATGGAGCATTGCAATGCAGCCCGGTGTAAGAACAAGTTTGTAGGTCAGCAACTATGTTAGGAAGTTAATTTTCTAGGATGCATCTTATAATGAAGTGTTTAGCTATTTCAATATTGCATTTGGCTTTCTACAAAGGATCCAAAACAGAAAATTTCCGATGGGAAAAAGGACATATTCAATACTTTTGATAATTTTTCAGCAACAGAGCTCTTTACAACTTACACTTCTTGCTGGTTTAAGTACAAAATATCTGTTTCTCAATGTTTTTATGTGTTAAATTTCAGTTACCTTGAGCAGCCTTCCGTCAACTGTCGGCGTCGGTTGCGCAGCGGTTGGTCTTTTGACGAAGGATAGGAAAAGTCGTGTGACCAGGTCTCTGGGCGTCGTGATCTCCAGGTAAGAGTCCATAAATAGTTGGAAGCCTTCATAGTCAATATCCTGTAACCAAACAGCAAACAGAATCATTATTCAGCATAAGAGATACCGCGGTTGTGTATATTATTCTTACTGAATAAGTCATTATAATACAAAACGCAAAAGACAATTAACATACACATTTCTAATAATGCTTGTTTAACTAGCAGAAGCCTCAGTAAAATTTCTAAAAACAGTAAACTTCAGTAAAGCTTCTAAAACATACACCTTATATAAACTTTCATTAAACAACTTAATGTAGGTATAATAGAGGGTGTTTACACAATTTTATAACGATTTTGATTTTCTCCGTGAATACAAACGTGACCGGCATCGGATTGGAAGAAGCCTTAATTATCGTCTGCAGCATTAAAAGTATTCTTTTCTTTAAAATTTCGCTAAAAAGTAAACAATGGATCTAAGGCTCTATTTTTGCGCTGTCCGAAGAGAAATACTCTTATTCAATTATTAAGAAAAGAAGTGAAAAGCATGGTTTTAATATTTTTAACGCGTAAAATAAGTGACATAATTAATATGAAAGGAAAGAAATGTCAAAGTTTACAACTGACTGGGATAAGGGCAAAAAATGCATACCCAGCAAAGGTAGGTACAGCTCTTATTAAATCTAAAGTCGCATCTCGTGTTTTAAAGGAAAATCCAGCCCCCGAAAGCGCTATTGCAAAATCTTTAAATATCTCTGTAGGAACTGGGAACAAAATTATAAAACCTGATTTAAAACTAATAAAAAAAGTAAAACAAGATGTTCGTGGCCTAAACGCCGAAACATGTTTCTCAGCGTGAGACTCTGTGCAGACTGCTGTCTGAAAATTATTTGGCAGGTGAAAAATGGAAATATATAGTTACACTTGATGAGGCCTATATATACTTATCTGATTGCAATATCAAAAGGTCGATTTACTACCAAGAAAGAGGAGAAACAGTCTTAATATGTTGGTTCAGAGATAACAAGGAAAGTTTTTCTAAAGGTTTTTATGGTTATTACTGGATTTTATTACAACGAATAATGAATGTAGAAAAAAATGTCAAAATTAATTGTCAAAATTAATTAAATTGCTATCAAAAATATGTTTCGAACCTATTTTTAAAGAAGGAATTCCATTCCTTTATCCAAAGAATCTTCATTGTGCTAAGCTCCATCAGGATAAAGCTCCAAGCCATATACTTCTATATTTATTGCTCTATTTTTTGAAAAAAATGAGAAATGAAACCGGAATTGAAAGGTATTCTCTTTAAATGTATCCCATCTTAATCTCCTGACGTGTCTCCTATGGATTACTGTGCATTTGCACTGTATAATGTGTTTATAAGCGGCATTCCAAAAGCACTGGATGGGTTCTGGAAGATTGTGAAAGAGGAGTGGAATAAAATCAACTTATTCCACTCCAACAGATTTAGGAAAAGGACTTTTATCTTGGAAATCAAGCAGTAATATGATAGTTCAACAAAAGGGTGATCAGAGTGAACATATTACAAAATAAAATTCTACTGTTTATTTACATATACTAGTAACAATAAGTGTCATTTTACTAAGGAATTGTAAGATGAAGCTACAAGAGATAGGAAAGGTAAACTAACTAAATTAAAATAATTGTTATAAAATTAGAGTATAATTTACAAATTAAAGCACAGAGTCAAACTATAGATTATCTTTTTCACATCTCTGTATGTGTGCATGAGTTTCACTGTCCTTAAAATGATAATCTTCTCCCTTCAACATGTGCCTGAACAACTCCATAACGTGTTCAGTTTTCCATCGAAGAATTACTCTTTGGAATGCAGAATGCCAGTTGTTTAGAAAATGTCGGTTTAAGACAATGTTAAGCATATTTTTGTATACTAGATGATACGTTTTTAAGTTTGGTCATTTTATATACTTCAGACATAAACGAAGCCATATATGTTGCGTTAATCAGAGCTAAATTTTTCTTGACGTAAAGTTTTCTACATTTACTGTTTTATTCAATGTAAATAAGTATAGCAGTTTTCAGGTTCAGCAGTTTTTAGATTATCTCCGCTTGCGTTCCCAAGAGAGAGGTTTAATATTATGTGCATGACAGAAATATTTAAACTACCTTTAAATGCAATTACAACTATCTCAAATGATACTGTTGCGAAATACCTAGCTGCGGTGAGATAGCTTCCCCATAAAGCAGGCTTGTAAGAAAGTGGCAGAAAACAGCAGGGTTGTCAGATTTGGCGCGAAATCGCCCATTTGGCGACAAAATCGGCGATATGTCATAGACGGAGACAGAACATTCTAGAACACAATTTCAGCGGTTTTTCTTGATAATGTTCTCGAAAGTAAATTAAAGCTATATATGTCCTGCCTGTCCTGGGAGAGAGTAGTGTGAGAGCTTGATTTAATATATTAACTTAAGAGCGATCGACCGAGTCGGCAGATGTACTTTAGCTGATCGATTAATCATCGATTAACATTTTCCGTATGACAGACACAATATCCGATATTACACCCGACAACAGACTTCCTGTGTGTTCTTCATTCCGAATAGAGTTGCGACCTCTGTGCAATTCTGTAAACCATCTGAATATAGTAGCACGGGATGAACCATCATTTATAAATGCTAACTGTAGACGTCGAAAACGCAAGTTAAGTTTCGACAATCGGTCCAGTAGAAAGGGAGATATAAATCTGTCTCAATTTTTTGTGCAAGATAAATGTATAACATAACATTAGCACAATTGATGTTTATAAAAATATTCCTGGAAACAATTTTAAAAAATGTTTGCTATTTTTACAGACATTCGGTAATCTAGAGCAAAATTGAAGACATACACATTCTACCACGCCTTCTTTTGTCGCTTTTAATTTGCCGTTATACATGCCAGAATGAAATGAGCTGTAAAACATTCTCGCATTAGAAATATTCTTAAGGCTACACTTGAATGAATTTATTTCAAATATTATTAAAATTATTTATTTAAATTTTATATTAATTATAACAGTTTGTTTCTTTTTCTTTTGACAAAACAGCTATGTCTGTTGTGCTTCCTTTTGTAAGCTACTTCCGAACCTTCATACGACGCAGCATCCTATAATAATCTTCTACCAACCATGAGCCTAAGTTCCTCTCCCCTCCCCTCCTCTCTAAGTTTACTTAGATGAGGAAAAATGCTTTTCCTCTTCCTTATTTTATTTACCTCTTGCTCATCCCATTCTGACTCTTCGAAAATTCCACTTCCTTACTTTTTGGAATTTCTAGGGAAACGCGAGTGCGCATTTAAGAAATAAATTTTAATATTCTCTGAGCCCTGACAATTTCCAGTATATTTCATCCATGACTGCCCACCAAGTGCACTTGTTATTCCAATGTAACATAGAAACCACATTTTTGAAGAAACATCAGATCTTTTTTTTTTTTTTTTTTTGATTTAATCTTCGCACACAAAACGTCTTTGAGAGGAAAAGAATTCTTTTAAGGTTTGTGGCAACAAATGTAGTACTCTTTCTCAGTTTTGTTCCTCATATGTTAGGAAAATTCTTGCAAACTGTCTAAACGAATTGTCTTTCAAGGCCCAGGTTTGCATGAAAAGCTAGTGAAAAGATTTTATTTTGCTCTAAAATATTTCTTTGTCAAGAATTCTTATGTTGAGGTTCCATAGGATTTTTATTCTGACCAGAACGTTTGTTCTGTGTTTACTCCTCGCTCTTATAACCCTCACTCGAAGGAAATATGGTAACTGAGTAATATTTTCTGAGATGTTCAAGAAGTACACACTGTACCATAAGAATTCCACAGATTCTCGAACCATGATATTACGTACTTTCTTTGGGAAATTCAATTCCAGACTACTATAAAAGCCTTTGAGGTAAACTGAGCAAGAAATACATATAGAGACATACCTTTACGCACTGAGGAAAAGAAGAGCTTTCAAACTTCTTGTTTATTAAATTTTTATAACAAGCATTTGATACCTTAATATGAATTTTTATAATAGATGTACTGCCCAACTGCTATAGTGGTTAGCGTCGCTGAATGCTGTACCGAAGGGCCCAGATTAAAATCCCGGAGAAGGCATGGATGTTTGTAAATGTAGAGTGTCTGTGCGGCATGGGGGTAGTCTAAACTTGTGGCGAGCCGAAATCCCTCTCGAGAGGTTAGTGGTAGGGAAAGAGAAGTGGCAGACCCTCGGTCCCGTAACCCCGGGGTGCTCTCCATCAAAATTGGGGAGGGGGGAACTGTGCTAAATCGCACTGTCACATGTAAGGTGCTCAAAGCTGTTGCCAACGACAGACGTAAACTTGCGCCTCTTGCCACAAGGAATTTCGTTGTCTTGGGATGATTATAAATCAGACAAGTTGTAGAGAAATTAGGATATTTTTATAGCAGGAGTGATGAAAATTGAGCAACACCCGCGCCGGGAATCGACTCACGGACCTCTGGAATATGCACCCAGCGTGCAGACCACTATACTTCGAAGGCATGCTAAGAAGGCGGGAAAAATACCTTATATACTACCCCTTTTAAAGGGCGACTGGGGTTTTTAGGGCATCCAGTCGCCAAATCCTGGATGTACAGAATCATCATCCACCACACGTTTAGTTAGGACGCTTCTGTAGAGACATTAAGTTATTCTGATAGCAGGAGTGATGAAAAATGTGCAACGCAATCGACGGGAATCGAACCACGGACCTAAGGACTACGCGTCCAGTGTGCAGACCACTACCTACGAAGGCATGCAAAGAATGCGGGAGAAATACACTATAAAGTGAGCTAAAATGACAACAAGAATAACAAATGTAATTGCTTTTATCTTCTTTGCACTGGTAGATGCATACATGCCAGTTGTTAATGTTTCTATTTCTTTTAAGCTATCACAATTTTATTAGCCGAAATGTTTACTTAGATGTAGTTCCGAAAGTTGGGCTATTAGTCTCGAAACTGGATTTTGCGTCAAATCACTGTAAACGACTGTATAACTTTTCAGATTGTTGCCAGCAAATATTATCAAACGCCAATTTATTTAAAGAAACTAAATAATAAAAAATATGCAAGAATTTATGTATGTTCTTCGCACCTAGAGCCATCAAATTTTGAAGAATGTAGTTCTCCATTCGAATATGACACATGGAAGCCCAAAGCTTGAATTTAGAATTTGTTTTATTATCCAATTCATATTTTGTAAACTTTAACGAATTTTTGACTAAAAAAGCTCAGCGAATTCAAAGCGAGCAGCGACAACATACTACGCGGAAAAAATATTTTTATTGTCAGCGCGCGAGTCTGTCTATTGGAAATTCTCAAAATATGCTGTTTCTATATATTTTTTGCCGAAAGAGGTGTTAAACCAAATGCTCTCAAAACGTGTATGAATGTATAAATGAAACAAAATGCACCTTTGGGCGTAATAAAAAATCTTAAAGATTTAAATTTTTTTAAAGTAATTTTTATATTATGACAAATTTCTGGTATTTTCGGATAAAAATTTTCTAAATTGTTTATTATAAAATTTTATTTCCGGCATTCTAAATGCATCCAGTTATTAACATGTGGGTAAGTGGTGAACAGTTTTCCACCTAAAGCTCACTATGTGTGTTTAACTTTGGAAAAAAAAAAAAAAAAAAAACTGATGTGATCTCCACATGATTTCCTTATACGGCCTATTAAATTATACACATTTTTTGCTGCATTTCTTTTAAACTTATTTCCTCGAATTTCATTAGAGATATATTTCTCATTCGATTAATTCAGTTGTCACTTCGTGGCAAGGCATATAGAAAAACATTAAAAAAAAAAAAAATTAAAATAGTTAAAAAAATTCTTTTTAAATTAAAATTAGACTTTTTGCGCAAAAAAAGGGGCAATTCGGCCACCGGGCGAGAAGGCAGAGTTTTCGGTGCAAAAAAACCCGAAAGTTTACCTTCGGTCCCACTCGGCAACAATACAATGAAGGTGCAGAAATTGAGTAAATTCACCGTTCTGCTGTTTCAAATGTAAAACAAATATGGCTGCTCTGTTAGGCTTAGTGGCACTTAAACAACATTTAAATTTTTGATAATTCTACAACTATTGCATGCAGATTACCTAAACGCATAAAAAACTTAAATGGAACATAAGAACAACTGAGTTCAATCTTTTTTAAAGCTAAAAATGCCAAGTTTACCAACATATAAGAATAAAAATGCTGAGTACACGGAGCCGAGTAACAAAGTGGTAGTGTATGTATATATATGTACTTTTGGGGGGGGGTGCGGCCGATTTGAACCAAAAACGGAGGTTCAGAATTGTATGCTATAGCAGTCCTATATATAAAATTTGAACGTTCTGAGGCTACTCTTTTTTGAGTTATGCGAGATACACACATACTTAGGTACGTACAGATGTCACACACACACACAAAAAAAAAAAACTCTTCTGAATTCATTTTAAATCCATTTCTAATACCTTTTGGAAAAACGATTTCTTTATTCTGTCCTTACGTACAGATATCACGAGAAAACATCGTTAAATTTCATTCGATAGCAGCAAAAATGGATATTTTCGTTGAAATATGATATCCGAAATTTTTTTGTGATTACAATACTTCCTTTACTTCAGACCAGGAAGTAAAAATGTAGTTTGAAATGAAAAATTTTAAATAAAAAGTTTCTATTTCGTGAAACCAACTCCGTCCTTCTGAACACAAAGATAACACGTTAGTTGTAAAACGCTATTTGTATAATTCACGCTTCATTTTTTAAAGATTTTTTCTCACAGAAATAATTTTAAAATTTTAACCACGCATCGCTTAATTTGCTTTAAAGTCAACTCTCGGGTTAGCGTAATTTGTTTACAGCAATTCTCTTGGAGGAAACCGGCCTTTAATATCCTAGCTCATATTATGTAACTCATTTATAAAATTTACACGCGTAATTTCGTGAGAGAGATTTTATCCTCAGTCGCAGCATTTCGCTGTCGAGATGCGTAGGAGCTGCCATTAAATGCGGCGAAAGTCTCGACGAAAAAACGGCGCCTTTTTAATCTTCGTCCCTAATCTCTTAAAAACCTTGATCGTAATTTTAAGTTTCAAATTCGCAACTCAGTTTTCTTGCGCAGCGCTTCCCTCAAGGTAAAACGGCATCGTAAGAGACTCGACTTATATGCTAACAGCCAGCTCGACCATATTTATTTCTTCGATATTTAACTGTCTAATGTTTTTTAAATAAGGAAGAGAGAAAAAAAAAAGTAAACCCTTTCAAAACCCTCTTTTATGGATAGATAGCAAAGGGGTTGAAAGTTGCATGAGATGTGTATACCTCGGGGTGTAGAATTTACTGTAGGCTATAAATAATTCTTCTGATCCTAGGTTGGGTATTTTGATAATATATTGCAGATAAATCGGAGACGAGTTTATGGTGCGATATATCGCTTCCGGTAAATGCTGTTTATACGCGAAATTGCATTTGGGCCTTTTTAAAAAGAATCTTGTTTCAGGTCACCGTTACAGAGTTTATGACACATTTACATTTTATAGTGGGATTTTTAAAGAAGCCTTATAATATCGAATTTTAGCAACAGAGCTTTGGTGCTTCCGTTTGTATGAATTTTGATTAAGTATCGGAAGCGCAGGAAGACATACAGTTTAAGCTAGGTTTCGCTGGAATACATCAAACTTAAACAACAGGGCGATGTTTCAGGATTATGTTCTTTTCCAGTGTAAACAAGTCATAAATTATACAGTATATGATTTAAAAAATCGCATTTACTGTTATGTTGGCATAAAATAAATGTATCGAGAAGTGAACACCTGAGTTTCTAAAAAAATGAGGTATGTTTTTACAAATTTGTATGCCTTGAAACTCTCATTAACAAGTTCTTTAAATGCCCAAGTTAGTTTTTTTCCCTTTTAAATCGTTATTACTACTATTCTTCGAAAATGAGTCCAGAAGTTTTAAATTAATATATGTGTCAAAGAGAAATCCAAAGTATTTTTTACACATGAGTATTTAAGCGCAGAGCATTCATTTAACTAGACCAGAGCTTCTTAAATTTTTTTCAATCGTGACCCCTTTTTACCACTGAGATGTTTTTCGTCACAAAAGATCTTAAATATAAAATAAAGATATTAAAAATAAATATCTTCCCGTAAATAATTTATTTCTTTGGTAAACAATTTATATATATAAAGAAAAATAACTATTTGTGTATTTGTTCGCGATTAAATAAGTCACTACTATAGCTATCGTTACCAAACTTTCTATAGTTCTTTTCTGGGGTCTTGGGAAAGGTCGACGTCCACTTTAAAAAATAAATTTTCTAAAATCAGAGATATTAATTAAAAATTCTGAAAGCGCTAATTTTCGTTTTAATATTTCCGAGTAGCTGGAGATAAAAATCTGCTTTATTTCGAGAAGTGTTGCCACTGCTCGCTTTCAAAATGTAGAGTTTGTTAATTTAAAATTTCGAAGTTTTACAATGAAATAAAAATAGCATTGCCAAACTTCATTAAATACATTATTTACGATTCCAAAACATCGCGGGAAGCCATTTCGATTGTTCTCATCTTCGTACGACTTTAATCAGCCGAGATATTAATTAAAGACCCTCAAAACATTAATTTTCGCACTCATTTTCCCGAGTGGCAACAGTCTCGAGCGTTGGAGATAAAAATGGTTTATTTTTAAAAGCGTTGCTACTGCTCGCTTTCAAATCGTACAGTTTGTTGATCAGAAATTTGTAAGTTTTACAAAAATCTATACACATAAAGAAAAATGTCTGTTTGTGTGTTTGTTTGTTTCCGTTATTGATTTCTGATCAATTATGATACATTTTTTTGTCACGTTTGATCGACTAAAATTGAATGAAATAATGGATGGAACTTGAGCTTTTACGACCGTTTGATTAGAAAGACCGAAATCATTAAAAACTGCGCGCCATTGTTGCTGATATAATGAGAGAGATTTAGTTTATTTTTCTATCGAAATGTTTTATGTATGTTTCATATCTCATCCGACTGAAAAGGGTCTGGGTCATAATCCCGACAGCCGAAATCCCGACAAGCCAGAATCCCTGTCCAAAACCCCGACAGGGCCGAAATCCCGACAACCCAAAGTCCCGACACGGTCAAAATCCCGACAGGGTCAAAATCCCGACAAGCCAGAATCCCGACAGGGTCAGAATCCCGAGTGTCCAGAATCCCGACAGGGTCGAAATCCCGACTGTCCAAAATCCCGACAAGTTAATATCTAAATACAAACACTCAATTTAGCTTTATAAAATACAATTTTTAACTAACTATTACATATTACTAATTAAAAGTTTAAATCAAAAAATCATAAAAATTATGTCATTACTTAAATAATTTTTAACAAATTGAAATGACAGTTAAAATTTGAAATGACGATTTATAAAATTCTTTTTATTCAGAAAAAGAAAACATCACTTAGACATGCAAACGACATATTTACAGTGACACATTGTGAGCGATAGCACGAAGATATTCCATCACAGGTCGATTATCACGATCGTCCGCAACAGTCATAATTCTCCTTTCTCTGTCATCATCTACCTTCCTAGGTTTTGGTTGTTGTTCTCCGCGAAGAATGCATTCAACTTGGTATTCCACATGCTCCTGTTCTTTTTGAAATCCTTCTATGATGTTATAAACGCCAACATAGCCCGTCCAATTAAGGTCTCCTATCTTCTGTGCCAATCCTCGACAGCATTTTGAGTGCGCGGAGCATTTATAGCTGCCTTTTCTAGATCACTAATGATTCTAGATGGCCTCAGTTCAATATTATTTTCTTCAGCGAAATCAATTAAATCTTGGAATAATCTTTTGTAATTTTCTTCAGATTTGCTAGTCATCAAAGCATATACTAGTTGCAGCTGTGGAAGTATGTTAAGGGGTCATTAGGCCTTATTGGGATTTCGCCCGTGTCGGTATTTTGACCCTGTCGGGATGGATATTGGACAATCGGGATTTCGACCCTGTCGGGATTTTGGTTTGTCGGGATTTCAACCCTGTCGGGATTCTGGCTTGTCGGGATTTCGGCTGTCTGGATTATGTCCGGATACCGACTGAAAAATGCATGACTATGAATCGTAGTTTTTGCTTCGTTATTACAGAAGGAATCGTTCTCTGCGTTATTAGACAATACATTACTCTCAATTTAACTTTACTGGGATCGGGTATTTCCGCTAGTATACATATAAAAAGAATTTTAGTATTTACCCCTTTAAGCAAACAAAAAATTTTAAAAAATTCTAATGAGATAGATGAGCTCGTTTTCTGTTGAATAATAAATTAAAGGTTGGTGCGATATTGACACTGGTGGACATAAAGCATCTTCAACATGTTTTAACGTTGAACGACATTTGATTTTAATTAGCGTTAAAGCTGAAAAAGTAGTTTTATAATAATATATGGTCTATTACGTTATTATAATAAATCTAATACGTTAATTAGTAATTGATTTTAAGTATAAATATTTTTAGTTAGATGCCTCGGCTTCAAAAATATTAGTGTATTCTCTATTAGTTCGGATCTATATGAAATTATTCTAACAGATAATTGTAATTATAACTATACTAACGAACAATTTTAGATTTCCTTGACAAACGTTTGGTGCCAGTTGTCAATTTGGGCCTAGAATAATTAAACCTTTGTGCTAATAATGTGCCTTTATTCTTGTCAACAAGGTACACAGCAAAATTTCAGACCTGATTTATTATTTTTGTCAGAAAGTACCTTTTAGAAAAAGAAATGTTACGCAAAGGCTCTCTTCTAAATGAAAGAATGTCGTGTGCGATTTTTGCAAACAAACTGGTTCGTATTCACACTTAAAATAGCATTTTTAGAAAAATCTTATTTTTATACTTGAAATCACCTGGGAGACTGCCATTAGTTGCGGTCCTTTTTTCCTCAGTATTTCATATATATACATACAAAATATTATCGTCCTGTATTATATATAAAGTTTCTGGAGTTCCCGTACCATGCCACTACTATTCGCTTTGAAATCGTTGAATTTGTTAATCAAAATGTTTTTTAAGTTTTAAAAAATATGACATAGACAATAACACAAATTCCAAGTTCCAAATTCGGGCATCCAAGTACTCTTATATGGCTCGAGGGCTAGCATATTCAAAATTTATTGGCTCTAGGTAGCGTTGTTTTTTTCACAATACGAGAAAGATACATACGTTTATGCAGATTCTTCATTATTTAATTTCTTTAAATATAATACAAAACGATGATATTCGGTGGGAACAATTTGAAAAGTATACAACGATTTAGTGATTCGAATCAAAATGACATTTGAGACTAACCTTTCTGGCTTTGTGTTAAAACACGGCATTTAAATGTATCCATATCAGAAAATATAACACAATTGTAACAGCACACATTAATAAGCAGTTTATTTAGGAAGTATTAATTTTGATAAAACTTAAACAAGTAGGAAAACTAAATATTCTCAGTGCTGTATTATAGCAAACTCACAATCATTTTATAGAACTTTCCAGAAACTTAGCATTACAAAAACGTGTTTCCGTTTAGTAAATTCGCTTTATTTATGGGTGAAAAGATAAAAACTCTCCGCACAAATAAATCCTTTTCCATTAGGTGTGTTCCTTAGATGAATTACTACAACGAGCATCGCTTAATGGGATCCAGTTAATGCCAGCATTCGAGTTATATTATTGAACCATAGAAATGTTCTTTATTTCTCTATAAATGCGCTGCTAAACTAGCATTTATTGTTATCATTAATTCACCGTTTTTATAGGTTTGAAGTAAGGATCTTAAAGGGAAACATACCTGAAAGGATGAAGAAGCTGAATTGCTTTAAAACTCTGCTTCACTAATGACCACGATAACGATACATGTGCCGATGTCAGAATACGATGTGTAAAAGAAAAAGGTTTCCATGAAAAGGGTAAAAAGAACTTTTTTCATTCGCTAGGCAAATATCGTTTTACAAAAGAAACCGAGGTGAAGAAAAAATATAAAGATTTTCCTTCAGCACTAGTTACAAAAAGTACTTCCAATTATATGTAAGAATTTACTTTCAAGCATGCAGACCATTGACTAATACTCTGCTTTACCAAAACACAAATATTTCTTAAAGAATGGATTTGTTGGTAAAAATACTGCTAACAAGCATGTTTGCAAGTTTTTTGCTGTTGCTCTGTGCGTACCACTGGTAATATAAAAGTCTGATGTGGATACTACATGACTTCCACATTGTAGGGACTTCCTTGTAGGGAATATTAAATTATAGACATTTTAGCTGCCTATCATTCAAACTTATTTCCTCGAATTTCTTCAAAATAATGAAGAATTTGCATGAATGTATGCATGCGAAAAACAGCGTTACCTAGAGACATCAAATTCTGAATAACGGAGTTCACTAGAAAATGGGCATCTGGAAGCCCAAATTTGGTTAGATTAGGTTAGGTTAGGTTAGGTTATTTAATTACGGCAAAGCCTCGAGGGCTATCTGCCTGAGAGGAGGGATGCCTTCGTGGAGGACTTTCTAAGGGAAACTGGCTCGTATACACGTTATACATTGGGAAAACCACGAAAACACCCATGCAGCCAGCCCGTTCGCGGGATTCGAACCTCAGACCGAACTACCAGTGTTCAGCGACTTTAGCGCTCGGCCGCTGGTGGGCGCCCAAATTTGGAATTTCTTTTATTATCTGTTTAATATTTTGTAAATGTTTAACGAATTGTTGATTAAAAAAAATAACTCAACGATTTCAAAGCGATCAATGGCAACACTGTACGGGGAAAAAACTCCACTTTTATCTCCAGCGCGAGAGACTGTGTATCGGGAATTCTAAAAATAGGCTCTTTTTGAATTATTTTGTGATACAACTGCTGAATTGAATTTTATGGTTTAAGTGCGAAGAACACGATATTTTTCGTCCAGAAGGGCTATTAATTTCGTGTTAGCATTTTGCGTTGGTTGTCTACAAGCGTTGTTTCCCTTTTCAAATTGTTGCCACCGAATATTAAAGCCCTGTATTATATTTAAAGAAATTAAACAATGAATCTATTTTTGCTCCTTCTTTTCAGTATTGTCTTCATTTCCTACAAGTAATGGGGCTTCGCGGCTCTTGTCAGGTGGTATAGCGGTTGTAGCTACAATTTAAAATATTTTTGAAAATGAGGATTATAATATAATTCATTATCTTTGTTAAAAACAACTAATAATTTATACATGTACACTGCGGAAAAAAATTAGGATAGTTCCTATATCTCCCGTTCTACTGACGTCGCTGAACACTGGTAGTTCGGTCCGAAGTTCGAATCCCGCGAACGGGCTGGCTGCATGGGTGTTTTCGTGGTTTTCCCCATGTGTAACGTGTATACGAGCCAGTTTCCCTTAAAAAGTCCTCCACGAAGGCATTCCTCCCTTAAGGCAGATAAGATAGCCCTCGAGTGCTTTGCCGTAACCTAATAAACCTAACCAACCCGTTCTACTGAGCCGATTAAGAAATTCAGCTTGTGTTTTTCATTTCTCGAAAGCGCGACTTAGGATACGCATTAGATTTATATATAGCATTGTTCTAATATAGGTATTTCGACACAAAATAGGACTTTCTCTGAAATGACATGCAATTTTTTCCCCATATTTCCATTCTACGACTCAAATTATGCCAAACTACGTTTTGTAAAAATAGCACGAGTAGTTTTTAAAAAACATTAGCTCTCAAAATTTTAGCTCCTCCATGTTAATTGAATTTGATATATATTTATTAATATATCTTTTGCTATTAAACTTACTTTATTTATTTTTCTAGAATTCGAAATTTAGGCTTAAGTAAAATTCGCCCATATTTTATGATTAATTTTTAAAAAATTAGTATTTTTAAATAATTTTTATAAATTTTTCGAAAAATATTTTGAATTATAACCCATAAAATTTTTACTATCGTCTTAAAGTAGATGTATTTCTAAGCACATTTGCAAAAAATTAGAGTTTTTTTATTCAAAATTTTTGAATAATTTACATTTTGGCGCGTTTTGAAGTTTGGCATATTCGGTAGAAGCGATAATAACGGTCAATGTGGTTTACGCGATTTGTTAAAATTATTTGAAAGTATGAACATGACCATTTTCCCGCTCGTGTACGGTGAAAAAAAGGAAAGAAAATAGGTTGCTATAAATTAAGACGTCTCCCAAGTGAATTATACTTGGCGCAAAGATAAAATTTTAAATTTCTCCATAAATTTCTCACCAAAAATTACAAAATTTAATATCTAGGCTTCATTTCAGTCGTAGAATCGAAATTTAGAAAACGATTGGAATGTTATTTCAGAAAAAGTGCGATTTTGTGTGCAGATGCCTGTGTTAGAAAATAATTGCTATATATAAATCTCATATATATCGTTAGCTGCGCTTTGAGACATGAAAAACGCAATTTGAATTTTGTCAATCTGCCCAGCAAAACGAGAGATACGGAGCTGTCCCTTTTTTTTTTGGAGGGGGGACAGTATACTTCCTTACGCTACATAACCGTAGCGCAATGCTATGCATAAAAACTGAATCACGTGACGTGCGACGAAGCACTGCTTCGTATGCTGATTGATACCATCAAAGCAAATTACAACAAATAGAAATCATACAGCACTGAAAAAAGAAAGCTTTTTCAAGAAGAATACGTTATTCATCTTAGGCTGTTAAGTTTAAACTCTCTCACAAGAGGCCAAGACCTCTACTAGAATCCTCTCTGGAATCTACTACCCTTCTACTGGAATCGGTTTGTTCCGCTTAAGCTGTGCAACAGGTGGAGTTCCAACCTTCTATCTAACAGCTAAGTGTGTAGAGACTTCGTGAACGGGTAAGCGAATATTCAAGTTCAGAAACAGATACGTAATGTTCAAAAAGGGTTAATTACCCTTTATTTCTCAAAATAAGAAGTTCATAGACGGTGGTCTCTTTCCCCCCCCTCAGGGCGCACAGGAAAGCCTCCACTTCGGTTTGAACTCAAAGCAATAAGAAATAAATCTTAACTACAAAGATACAGCCGAAGCTATCAAGATTTCTAAGTAGTTGTCCCCTAAATATCAATTAAGCAGGCGAAACTATCAAGGGCCTGAATGGCCGAGCGTAATAATAGCTTAGAGAGAGTGTAGCCAAAAAGGCAAACGTGCGCTACTCAGAATCTCTGGCTCTCTAACAAATTCGATGGAACTTCGACTTAAATACCACTCTTATTCATTTGCATTAACCGCGATTCTAAAAACACATTCTGGTAGGAAATTGTAAGCTGAAATTAGGAGGGATAGGAAAGTAGCTTTAACTAAAAACATAGCTGTTAAAAACTTTGGATAAACCTTACAAACTTATATGCTAAGTACAATAGAAAGTGTTTTGATATAATAGAAATAACAGTTTTATGCTTCCAAAAGAATGACCACGCTACTTGAATTTTGTTTTTACATTACTTCTTATGCAGTTATTAAAAAAAAGATAAAGCAAACACAAATTCTGAAACTTTTAAAACGCTCTAGAAAATACCCCACGAAAACGTTGAGCAGACTTATCGTTTATCTTGCTTTCGCGTAAAATTTATGATGTTAAAGGTGGTGATATCGAAAAATTCCATGTAAACCTATTTATTGGACAAAGAATAATATCACTTTAAACTCAGACATACATATTATAAATTAACGTATATATATATATATATATATATATATATATATTAGAGAAAACAATAAATGAAGAATGGGTACCTGAGCAAATACTTAAAGGCTTTCAAGCGTTATTTAGTGTGGGTAAGTCGAGATGAGAAATGTGCGTCCAGCATCTAATATATAACAGAAGGTGCGGATTTTTTTTCCTTTTCAGCCTTGCTGCACAAATAGGCCTTCTGCCGGTAAACTGCGCGGAAAGTAGGACACGTCGAAATGCTATTCAGAAGAGAGAACCCCCTTAGCATTAAACTCTTGATTTACAGAGCAATAAATAAGATGGGAGAGCCAGGAGATGGCGGGAGGACCGGCTTAGGGTGCGAACGTTTAACACCTGCGTTCCAGAGGAGCGCGTGTGGGTGGGTGGAAATTCATTCGATATTCCAGTGTCGCTGAAACAGGAAGACATACTCCGCCTGGTTTAATCTGCTTTGGTTATTTCAATTTCTGTGCTTACAGGAAGCTACATAATTGCTAAAAGTAGCGATAGCACTGGAAAATGACGAAATTAAAACTTTTTACATAGAGTCATTATTGTAATTCGATATGACAAATTTAAAGACAATACTCTTTAAATTTTAATCAGCATGACGATATCTGAAAATAGAATTTCATAAAGAATAAAATTTAGAATTTTTGCAAGGAAATCGACAGTTTGATCGATGCTGTAAAGGGATGAGCATTGACGCACTTTCAGTTAGTTTATGTTTCGAAGGAATGTTCAGATCAATAGACACAACGGAGTAGCTAAAGTCGTACTGTCACCTGTATGGTGGCCAAGGCTCTTGCCAAGGACAGGCGCAATCTTGCTCTTCTTGCCACGATGAATTTCAGGGGCTTGTTCTGATGTTACTGTTAGACAAGTGAGATAAATCACAACACAGTAACACAGCCTCGCTGTTGAGTTTAGGCTCGAATTCCAGATCAGCGTGCACATTGATTACATATTATCATTTTAGGTTGGGCAGAAAAGGGTAATTACCCTCTGACTATGCAAGTGAAAGACTCTTGGATTCCTTCCCTCAGATCGCTGTTGCTCAAAAGCTAGGATAGAGCTACAGCAAATTGTTTTCTTACCAAGGCCTTTGGCTCATAGGAGACACATGCCTTGATACCATCTACTATTCGTGGGCCACCAGCACCAAAGTAAATTTAATATTGGTACTCCCCTTCGGGTTCATATTCGGCGAATGAGATGGCTGCGAAAGAGATCCCACTTGTGTGGCGAGAATATAAGCCAGTTTTCCTCATAAAGGTCCCAAAAGAGACATCCCTTATGCAGATAGCTCTCGTATGATCTGTGGTATTTAATAAACAAACAAATGTTCACAGAGTTAACATTGAGACAAGCGAAGAAGAAACGAAAAGAATATTAGCAAGAACTAAATTTCAGAATAGAATTTAAATAGCCTGTGACCAGTTAAGATGTTAAGTTACGTCTCTGAAACATAAAATATTGGTAACTGATTCTGATTCTGAAAGAGGGGATTCCAATGATATATTCGTTGTTTAAAAGGTCTATGAGCTACGCTTCACCTTCATACCCATTCTTGCACATCTGAAACACTGAATCCCCACTGATAATGTATAGCCTATTGCAGTGAGTACAGCCTGACTGAGATTATAACCGATATGTTTGAAAAATGTCAGTCTATCTAAATTAAAAGTGGAATGATTTGCAAATCACAGTTCCTGGAAGGTTTCGACGAGAAGGACGTAAACTTTTAAGCTTTAATTTAAAAAGTAAAACAATTAGATCGTAACATAGGAAAAATAAAATGGTTGATTTGTTTAAGAATTTCAAACTTTTTTAAAAATTAAATGATTAACCAGAGGAGAAATTCAAAGTAGGCAACATTTATTGAATAAACAGTGAATATTTTTGAAATTACGATGCAACGTTTACAATATGCGTTTCTAGGAGATGAGGTAAACATATAAGGTATGTTTTCCTCATATTAAAATATTATTCATTTAATTGCATTTGAGAAAAATTAAGATAAGTCATTCTACGAAATTTTGTTTACTCGCATTATTCTTCGTGATTAATTTGTAATACGGACGATACGCAGTTGTTAATAAATTAATATACCGAAATTTTACTACCGAATTTTTCTTTAACAGACTGCAAGAGCTTTCAATAGAATAAATTCAAGTTAACAATAATAATAAAATAAAATCTGAAAGTTTTCGGATTTTATATTACGCCCAAACGTGGATTTGGTCATTTACAGACACATATACGTTTCTAGAGCATGTCGGCGAACGCCACTTTGGGCTGAGAATATTTAAAAAATATTTAAAAACATCACATCTTTAGAATTTCCGATAGACAGTTTCCCGTGTTTGTGTTAAAAAAGATTTAATCCTTAAAGTGTGCCTACCGCTCTCTTTGGAATTGTTGAGTTTTTTTTTTTTTTTTTTTTTTTTTTTTTTTTTTAAGTCGTTAAAGTTTTACAAAATATGAAATAGACAATAAAACAAATTCCAAATTAGGGCTTACAGATGATAATACGAGTATTCGAGTAGATATTTAAAATTTAATAGTTTAAGCACCGTTGTGTTTTCACAATTCGAGAGCACATATATATGTTCATGCAGATTCTTTATTAACCCAAAGGGGCGTTACACCCAAAGGGCTTTTAGTCTCAAACCGGCATGTTGCGTCGTTTCAATTTCTGAGTTAATTCACTTTTCAAACTATTTCCACCAAGTATTATCACCGTGTATTCTATTTAAAGAAAATAATGAAAAATCTGCATGAATGCATGAATGTTTCTCGCACTGTGAAAAAAGAACGGTAACAAGAGCCATTCAATTTTGAATAATGTAGTCCTCCAACCGAACATGGGCATTTAGAAGCCCGAATTTTGAATTTTGAATTTGTTTTATTATCTATTTCAAATTTTGTAAAACTTTAACGAATTTTTGATTAGCAAAGTCGACGATTTCGTAGTGAGCGAGGACAACACTGTACAGAAAAATATATTTTTATCTCCAGCACGCGAGATTGTGTATTGGAAATTTTAAAGATACGCAGTTTTTAAATATTTTGGGACACTGATGTTGAAATGAATTTTATGTAGTTTAAGTGAGAAGAACATTATATTTAATCAATAAAAGTAACACGCAAAAATTAAGAAAACGTCCTTTTTGGTGTAATATAAAATGTGAAATTTTGAACCGTTAATAAAATACTTTATATTCATCCACTTAAGCTCGAATACATTTTTTAAACCTTGTAGTGAATGACACTTGATGTTAATACAGTTTTTTCACACATTAAAAATATAAAAAAATTTTAATTTAAAATTCTGTTTTTGTATTTTAAAAATTTTTCTTCTTGACCTAAGTAGGAATTGACTTAATTTTTTTTATATTACTTGTTGTTTAATTTTTTTAAATATAATATAGGGAGATAATATTTGGTGGCAACAATTTGAAAAGTGACTCAGATTTTTTATAGTGATTCGACGCAAATCCTGCTTTGGAGACTAAAAGGCCCTTCTTGGCTAACGCCATTTTTGAGATAATAATGTAAATCCATAATCATGCAGGCGGTTGTCTTACAGATGGCTTTCGGTATTTTCTTTTACATTTTGATCTCTGAAACAGCTTTCGACACAAAAAATCCACAGAAAAAGCATTTAGATTAGAAAAAAAGAAGCTCTACCGCTTTTGTGCTTCATATAAAGTTTTATTTTCAGATTAATAATTTTAGCACCAATCACGAAAATACTGACATATTATTCTTCCTTTGTACTCTTTCCTATTTTGTCAAGTAAAAAAAAAATCTGATGTGTACACCACATGACTTCCTTGTACAGAATATTAAATTTTACGCATTTTTATTGCATTTCATTTAAACTTATTGGACTGAATTGAAGCTACTTCGTCGATAGCGCATAAACCACAACAGAATAAATGCACTCTTTAAAATTCACTACATTTATTTACCATAGCGACACTAGGACGCTAAGTTCACTTAACAGCGATATATTTCGTTCATATTATAACTCAGAAAGCATAAAATTTATATCGTTTTTTGAAGAATTATCTAATCGTTGCCACATATTCTATTCAAATACTATAATAAATCTAGAACGATGTATAAAATAAATTAAGCAAACAAAACAAAAAAGGAACAGTTTTTCACAGACGATTCAGCATTTCTCATTCAATTAATTCAGTTCTCACATCGCGACAAGGCAAAAATACATAAAAACTCAAAATATCTATATTAAAAATTACGAAGTAAATCTTAAACACTTATTTCCCCGAATAAATTCCAGAAAGGTTTAAGCATGATTTAATTCACGATAATAAATGACTGCGTTATCTTTGTTGTTGCGAAACTTAATCTCTCTAGATTGGAAACAAATCTACTGTTCCGCTGTTTCAAATGCAAACGAATATGTCCGCCATGTTATTTAAAAATTAAGCTTAACCGCACTTAAACAGCTTTTAAATTGTTGATAATTGTACAAATATTGCTTGCAGATTTACTAAAGGCATAAAAACCTTAACCGAAAGATAAGAACAACATAATTCAATCATTTTTAAAGCAAAAAGTGCACAATTTATAAACATATATGAGTAAAGAAATTGAGATCACTGAGCTAGGAAACAATGTATACAGGATTTCAACGGTCTGAGGCTACTCGTTTTTGAGTTATGCGAGATACGTACATACGCACAGACGCCACGAAAAATTCTCTTCAGAAGTCATTTTAAAGCAGTTTTATAATTTTTTTGGAGGAAAAGAGTCTTTTATTCTGTCCTTACGTTCAGATGTCACGCAAAACATCGTTAAATTGCATTCGATAGCGGTCAAAATGGATATTTTCTTTGAAATATGCTGCCTGAAACTTTTGGCGATTACGATACTTCCTTTTTACTTCGTACAAGGAAGTAAAAAGTGAGGTATTGTTAATATGTTTGATAAATTAGAAATTCGATTGTATTATCTCCTCATCAGAAAATTGACTGTAACAGTAAAAAAGGATAAATACGCTGGTTACAGAATATAACCTGCTATACTTCACCCTAACCCAATAAGCCAAAAATCGTATTCTCCCTTTATTCCTGCATGCAACCCATTCATCTCTTGGACTGATGCTTCACCATCTTGGTTCCAGTTACACGTTTATCAAAAATTCGCGTTCCCCTTCCATCTTTCAATGTCGTCTCCGCTAAAGTTATTTTCTTATCTTTTCGAGTACTACTTCCGAAGTTATTATCTTACAAGATTTATTTAGTTGCGTTGAGAGCGCTGCACTTGCTTGTTAAGGACTATCATCCGTCGTACATAAAGTTTGATTTTTGGAGGAACACTCATTTCCTGTAAGCCTGAGATACAAGATTAAAAAAAATACTTCATTTGAAAAAGTTACACTTTTAATTCCTATATAATTCGCTTTTACTAAAGCTCTTGCTTAACATTTTCAAATATGAGGTATAAAAATTATAATTAAATTTAAAATAAAATGAGAAATACAATATTCACTTCAGTAAACTTATAGAATACCGTTATGTTTGTAAGGTATACGAATATATTAATTTTATAACATTTTAATTTCAATGTATTTTCCTATCGATTCTTGTTTCCACCTATAACTTCCTACCAGATGAGGTTTTAGAATCGCGTTGAATGCAAATGAGTTAGAAGTAGTATTTAAGGAAAGTTCAACTTACTTCGTGAGAGTCAGCTAGAGATCCTGAGTAGCGCACCTTTACCTTCGGACCAAGTCCCCACCCCCTCTGTAGCCTATATTACGTGCCTATTGATATTCGCGGCTAGTTTAAATTAGACGGCCAACTATGTTATATACTTGTATTTAGCTTAGGCTAAGTCTCTTTTAGTTAGTTCTAACTTAAGTTTTATTTTCAGTTCAAGTTTTAAGCCCGATAAAGGGGCCAACTGTTCGTCTTATTTTTAGTGATATAAAGGGTAGTTAACCCTTCTCGAGTCTACGACTTAAGTTATTTGAACTCAGCGATAAGTCGCGTAGCTGTTCACTAGGTTCCTCAACGTTTCTTTATTAGACTAAGAATGAGGAACTCTACATACTTTATGAAAGAAATTACAGCTGAAATACTGGAAGTTTCCGATTTTTGCAATACGTTAAGGGGGCTCATACACCTTAAACCCCTTATAATCTTCGAATTATGTGACTGTTGCAAGAATTGGGATATTTTATTTATTTTAAAAGCAATTACTTCCAACGTTTTACAGCTGACTGCATAGTATAGCTGCTTTAAAAACTAGTAATCAGAAAGTTTGTGTTGCCACAAATACTTTTGTAATTTAATCCGCTTTGTGACAAAATTTTTCGTCCTGTTTCCACTTTGCGCGCATGATATTTTTAAAATGGCTAATGGCACGTACTTGAAATTTGACGGAGTTCTTTATATAGGCACTATTTTCTAACTGAACCGAAAATCTGACGAATATTTTAATATTAAAAAATTTTATGCACGAAAACATTACATATTTTTGTTAATAAAATACATTTTTAAAACTAAACTCGAAATAAAATAAAAATTTAAGATGAAATTCTTAGAATTTTTGGTTTACAATAGTTTCCATATGTTATAAAAGCTATATATTAAATAAGGAATTAAATTTTGCAATAGAATGTTTTTAACTGGGCGCGCAAGGTGGAAACATGACGAAAAATGTTGTCACAAAGCGGATTAAATTATAAAAATATTTATGTCAACACAAACTTTCTGATTACTATTTCAGAAAGCAGCTATATTATGTAGTCATCCGCAAAAAGTTGGAAGTAATTGCTTTAAAAATAAATAAGTTACAAAATTCTTGCAACAGTCGCATATTGAAAGATCTTACGGGTTTTAAAGAGTATGAGTCCTCTTAAAGACATTTCTGAGGAGCTTTCGCCTTTTCCAAAGTGGCGCTTTTTCATTTGCAGACACACACAACTTTCGAGAGCATTGGGGCTAAAAATATTTAAAAACTGCCTATCTTTAGAATTTCCCATAGACAGTATCGCGCGCTGGAAATAAAAATGTTTTATTTCCTACAGTGTTGCCATTACTTTCTTTGAAATTATTGAATATTATAATCAAAAATGTGTTAAAGGTTTACAAAATATGAAATAGACAATAAAAAAATTTCCAAATTCACTCTTCCAAGTGCCTGTGTTCGGTTAGAGAACTATATTATTCAAAATTGGATGACTCTAGTTACCGCTGTTATTACACAATACGAGAAGCATACATACATTCATGCAAATTCTACGTTATTTAGTTTCTTTAAATATAATACAGGGCGATAATATTGGGTGTCAACAATATGAAAGTTTTTAATTGCATTTAAGTGATTATGCTGTTTCGAGACTAATAGGCCTTCTGAGCTAACGCCTCTTTGGACTAATAATCTTGTACATAATTATGCGAAGGAAAACTATTTTACTTTTGCTAAGTAAAGGAAAGTTATTGTTAAGCTAATTAGTTAAATTATCAAGGTGATATTTTGAAAGATCTAAAATTTGATTAAAAGACAAAAAATATTGCCTGCGCAGCTTACAGTTTTACTTGAAAAAAGAATTAAACTTCCAGAAAATAAGCATATCATTATATTTACTACATTATCTTAAAATATATCATTTGAACTGTAGTTTGCATCGCAGAATAACCTTAAGAGCCAATACAGTCGGGAACACGGATCCATCCTTCCGCCAGCGAAGTTGTGTTATCGAGATAAAATTTTAATAATTGCATCCTTGGAACTCTAAATTGTTGAATAAATGCTTGCGTGCATACACGAGCGAAGCGCCTATGAAATTAAATTTTTTCCCAGCACTTCATCATTTTCTTTGCAGCAAAGAATTTGGAGATAACATTCATAGATGGCGCTGCGTGCATTTCGCATTTTATTCGTACAGCGGTAAACTCGATTTGGATTTTTAGAATTTTGACTTTTTTAGCTAAAATATATGCGCATTTAGAGCTCCTTCCATTTGAATATCTGCTTTATTATATGGTTAAAGAATATACACATAAATTCATGCTTTTTTTTTAAAGTTTTAGACGCCTTTTTACTTTCCAGACGCGTTTTAAAATTATATTCGTTCAAACGATAGCTAAAGCAATTGCATTTCATGAAACATTTTAGTACTTTATTTTCAACGCTTAATAAAAATATGACATAAAAGCCCCTACTTAAAATTTACTATTAAAAGCGCATAAAGTTCAAAACTAGGAAAAATTCAATTTCAGATCGAGGCTGATTTTGTAGGAAAACTCAATAAATTTTGTACGAGACTGGAAGACTCGGTAGAAATGCGTATAAATTTCCCGCAAAACTGAGGTAAAAACTTTCACATAATTTTGCATATTCATTGAAGAACTTTGTTCCTGATGTGAAGCCCACCAGTAGTCAGGCATGTTAATCCGAGGCTAACTGGCAACTGAACGGGCTAAGAGATTTGTAGCTTTCCTCGTATGTAGCTCTGGAAAGGCATAAGCTTGCCGTAACTAAACGACGAGATTTTTAAAGCAATAGCTGTCCAATATAAAATTGCAGATGATATGCGTCATACAGGTAACGGCACATAATATAATTAGTCCAAAGGGGCAATTTGCCCTGAAGGATTATAAATTTCGTTTTGGCATTTTGCGTTGGTACATTATAAATGTCGGTTCACTTTTCAAATTGTTGTCACCAAATATTAGAGGCTTGTGTTATATTTAAAGAAATTAAATAATGAAGAATCTGCATAAATGTATGCATATTTTTTGCATTGTCATAAAACAACGGTACCTAGAGCCATCCAATTTTGAATAACGCAATCTTCCACCGAATATGGGCATCTGGAGGCCCTAATTTGGAATTTGAAATTTATTTCATTATCGATTTCATATTTTCTAAAACTTTGACGAATTTTTCGTTAAGAAACTGAACGATTTCAAAGCGAGCTATGGCAACACTGTACGGGAAAAAAAAAAAAAAAAAAAACATTTTCCTTTCCAGCGCGCGAGACTGTATTTGGGAAATTGTAAAGATAGGCTGATTTAAAAATTATTTTACGATATTGCTGTTGAATTGAATCTTATGGTTTAAGTGCGAAGAACATGATATTTAATAAATAAAGGTAACACACAAAATATTTAAAAAACGCCGCTTTGGCCATAGTGTAAATTCTTAAAGTTTTCAGTTTTTTTTTTTTTGTATATTATTTAACTTTTATTTGATGCAATTTTTATGAGATAAAAAGGGAACTTAAGCACTAAAAATCTAGAATTTAGCATAAAGTAATGCTACGCAAAGCACTTAATATAATTTTAAACTTATGTATCTTTCTCATGCTACATGGTTTTCCCTGGAAATTTACTATTACAAAATAATGACTTTTAATCGTTAAAAAGATAAGTTTAAAATTGTATTAATAAACAGCCCGGTTTGTGCATAAAACATTCGATAGGTTTATTTCTTCTTTAATTGTCGGTTTAACTTTAATAGTTTCACACACACGTTAGCAAACACTTCATAACTCATAATGTCCTCAGTTTTTGGTTCACCTCATTGCCACGCCAAGTAAATCCCAACTCCTAATAACTCTTATCATATTTAAGAACGCATTTTTCTTTAAACAGCTACGATATTGCTGTTGAATTGAATTTTATGGTTTAAGTGTGAAGTACATGATATTTAATAAATAAAAGCAAAAGACAAAACGTTAAGAAAAGCCTCTTTGGGCGTAATGTAAAATCTTAAAGCTTTCAGATTTCTCCCCCTTTTTTTGGAAATCTAGGAAGACCACTAGGACAAGGCTCCGGAGAAGACTCGTGGCCATCAAACGATGGTTTGAAAAATGCTGAATTAGAGGGTTCGATCATCTGCCTCAACGATCATTATCACGTGTCCAGAACACACCAAACGGGGAAAATCCTCGTAAGTGACTATTTTAAAGCAAATGTCTAGCTTTCCGTGAGGAATTTCGTCTACAGGAAAATTTCTTATTACCTTTAGGTCTGATAGGGCCATTAAATGACTCATCGGTTTCGCCATTTGGAATGGCTGCTTTCGAACATGTAGCCGATCATTTGAAAGGGGAGGAAAGACGAACATTCATAATTTTATGAACGAATATCCGTTCACGAATAAACTGCCGGCCACCTGAGCTCATCGTCGAAAATCATGTGTGATGGGGGTGTATGACCAGTATATACTGCAGTTTGTACGTTAAACATTGATGAAGGATATCGGTACGAAACGCCCAGCTGCAGTACAATAGCTTCCCTGTAAACGAGGTTTAGGGATGCTAGAAAGTGGCAAGGAAAGGAAGGGTTGCCAGATTTCGGAGAAATCGCCCATTTGGCGACATCTGGTTACAAAATTGGCGATATGCCACAGATGGAGCGAGAATATTCTGGAACGAGTTCCTACCGGTTTTTCCCAGAATGTTCTCGAAGGTAGCTCAAAAGTTATATAAACCCTGCCTTTACGCGGATTAGCAGTTTATCGTGAAGAGTGTGTTCAGTAGTAGTGCTTTGAGTTCAGAGACTAGCTCGAGAGCGATCAACCGAGTTGGAAGCTGTACTTTAGTGCTTTGCCGTAAAGCTGTATTCACCGTTATAGCCTGAAGGCTGTGCTGCTGATTGTTTCAGCGTCTTTGTCGTAGTTTTTCCACGACAGTAACGCGCCTTTGCAGCTGTCGTGGGGAATACAAACGACTAAATTGTGTTTTGCTTCTTCATCAAGTGTTGCCATCAAATACACCAAATCCATGGGCCCATAGAATGCAACAATATGTAGATTCTTCATTGAAAGATCAACGCGCCTAGCCAGGTTCGCAAGAGCGAAAGGTTAGTGTGAAAATCATGGAAACCTGAACACAACAGAAAAGCTAACGATATAAAAGTTTGTTCATAAATTATTTGAATAGGGTATGTTCAAATTTTACCTCATTTCAGGCAATTAAACTCCTGAAATTTGCGGGAATATCAGACTCTCGTAAAATTTCACTGATTTGTGATTCACTTGATTTGTGAATTCCTTTGGGATACTCATTGCTCTTTACCTAGTTTTATTTGATTTTTGAGACATATAAGAATGTTCAAAATGTAAACTAATTCACTGCCGGGAAAAAAAGTTACTCGTGAATAAAGTAAATTTAAGCGTTTCTGCAAATAAAGAGGTAATAGCTTGGACATCGTTAAAATCAGTTCCGGGTTTCAATAAAGAAAGTGAATAAAATAAAAAGACTAGGCACAGAAACAAACGAGCCGATAAAGGCTATAAAATTTATATCCCACAAAGCCATTCCAATATCGTAACACAGTAGGAGCCAGCAGAAAAGCAAGAACAAGAAAGTGAAGCTGAAGGTTAAACAGCAAGGGTGGGCCATGATGAGGCGATGTAATAGAGAGACAAGCTTTGCAGAAGCAAGGCAATATGGGTCAATAAACTGAATTCGGATTTCACGATACTGCAGCTCTGCGCAGCATTTATAGGATTATCGGAAGGAATGTCAGCATAGCTCGATAGGAAATGTATATTATAACAGATTTTGTTTTTCCTCAAATGAAAAAGTGGAGCTAACGTAATACATTTTATTACCAATTTAATTAGACCTTACTTTGAAAAATATGTTATACTTTAATAGTAAAAAAATAACCTCTGAAAAATTCATTTTTTTCGCTACGTTTTGGCTCCTTTATACGAAGTAAAGGAAATATTGCAATCGCGAAAAATTTCGAGTATCATATTTCAACGAAAATATACATTTCAAACGCTCTCGAAACCATTTGAAAGGTGTTATGCGTGACATCTGCACGTACGAACAGGATAAAAGACTTTATGTTTTTCCAAAAATGATTGTAAAATGGATTTAACTCTCCGAGCGTTACGGATTTAGCCCTGAAATTTCAAAGTTCCTGAAAATGTCATGAATAAATGGTATTTTCTTGGACTACTCTCTCACATTGTACCTTGATACCTTTTCTTCCAATATACATCCAAGCCAAAATCGAATACATTAAAAGCCAGAAAAAATTTTCATGTGTAATGAATAAGGACGGCAACCTTCTATACGGAATTTTCCTTCCGTAAAGTTGAGAGGGAAATGGATTCAAAAGAGAATTTTTCCTGTATCTCGCATAACTCAAGAACGAGTAGTTGTAGAACGTTCAAATTTTGCATATGGAACTGCAATAACATGTAGTTGAGCACCTCCCTTTTTTATTGCAATTGGCTGCACCAATCATATATATATATATATATTTATATATTCCAACTCTATTACCTGGCTCGGTGTGCATAGATTTTCCCCCTTATATCTTGGTAAATTGTGAATATTTTGCTTTAAAAGTGATTGAATAATGAGGTTTTTATGTCTTTAGTGAATCTGCATGCAATAGTTGTAGAATTATCAACAGGCGAGTTAAGCCTAACAAACTGCCCTTTGTTTACATTAAAACTCTTAGTAGAATAGTGAATTAAGCCAGTTTCTGCACTTTCAATGCCTTTTTGTCAAGTGGAGCCACAAGTAAACGTTCAGTTTTGCGCACCGAAGAATCTGCCTTCCTGCACGCTGCTGAATTGCTTGTTTTTTCGTAAAAACTGATTTTAATTGTAATTTTTTTTTAACTGTATTTGGTGTCTTATGTCTTTCTGTAGTTTGCAGTTTTTAAGAAGATGTTTTCAGTTTTTATGTACTTTTGCTTTGCCGTGAAGTGAGAACTGAATTAATTGAATGAGAAATATGTCTCAAATGGAATTCGAGGAAATAAGTTAAAACGCCGGAAACAATGTGTATAATTTAACAGGCCATACAAGGAACTTATGCGGTGTCCACATCAGATTTCTTAACTATCCATGTTGTTAGAGCACTTAAATGACATGATTAATCGAAAGATCCGGGTATATTCTCAACACCAGTATTTTTCAATGTGAATCCAGTCTTCTACCACAATTTGCATTTTTTAAGATGAAAAGTTCATTTTCCAGGAATTTCGTACATATTCTTTTTAAATTTTTATTTATTTATTTATTTATTTGTATCCATGCAACAACATGCAGAAGTATTCATTTCTGTCTGTGGTAGCTTGATAAAACACTGCTTTAGCGTATCTGGTGTGATGCACTGGTAAGGTATTTCAGTCGTTCATTTGTATTATCATGAATCTAGCATAAATGATCAATATCTGACGGATCTAGCATAAATTTCTTTTTGATCTTATTATGCCGTCATGTTAGAGCAATTTTTACAAAGTTCGTGTATTTCGTTCCAGTCATAGATGAACCCTTTGTGAAATTTAATTTGCTAAGATAATTTACAGAAGGGAGAAGTTTTGTAAGCTCTAACCATAACCGAAACTTAAATACTTAAATTAACGTATTAACGTAAAAAATACATATAAGGCTGCTAAAAATTAATTTTATTAATTATTAGCGGAAGTACCCGATGCCAGTTAAGTTAGATTGGGAGTAATGTACCTATCAACAGAGAGAACGATACCGCTGTAATCCTTCTGTATTAACGATGCAAAAATTACGATTCAAATTCGTACATTTTCAGGCTGATACGATATGGAACCCACATAAAAATTTTCGATAGACGAATAAGCTAATTCTCTCTCATTATACCAGCAACAACGGCACGCTATTTGTAATGATCTCAGTCCATCCAATATCACCTATATTTGATTTTAGTCGATTAAATGTGGTAAAAAATTTATCGTAATTGACAGAATAACGCGAACAAAGAAACAAACGCACAAACAGGCGTTCATCTTTATATGCATAGATTTTGAAAAACTTAACAAATTGTTGATTAATTAAATTTCCCAAATCCTAGACTTTCTACGATTTGGAAGCGAGCAGTAGCAACAGTTTTTGAAATAAAGTATTTTTATCTCCATCGCGCGGGACTGTTGCCACTAGCAAAAATAAATGTAAAAATGAGCGCTTTCAGAGTTTTTAATTAATATCTCGGCTCATTAAAGCCGTAAGAAGTTGGGAATAGTTGAAATGGCTTTGAAAGACTTTTTGGAATCTGGAATAATGTATTTAGTGTTTGGCAATGCTGTTTTTATTTCATTGTAAAACTTAGAAATTTTTATTAAAGAACTCTACGATTTGAAAGGGAGCAGTGGCAACAATTCTCGAAATAAAGCACATTTTTATCTCCAGAGCGCGAGACAGTTGCCACTCGGAAAAATGAGGGCGAAAATTAGCGTTTTCAACTTTTTAATCAATATCTCTGATTTTAGCTTTTTTTTTTTTTTTTTTTTTGGAAAAAAGTGGACGTGGACCTTTCCCGGAACCCAGAAAAGAATTATAGAAAGTATTTGACGATAGTAGTGACTGAGTTAATCGTGAACAAACACACAGACATTCTTCTTTATATATATATATAGATAAAACTACGAGACACTAACAAGAATATGCTCTCGTGAAAATGTTTTGTCAAATTTCTAAATTAATTTCTACATTTCTATTCATAAGCTGTCAAATGTAAAGACGCATTGCGAATAATGATATAAAAGTGTTATGACTGCGCATAATACGTTTCCAACTAGTATGTGACAGTGAAGTTCTTTTTCATTCCATACTGAGATAGAATTCATCTTCACGCGCTTACTGAAATAAAGAAAGAAATATGATATGGACACCACATGACTTCCTTGCACGGCCTTTCAAATTATACACATTTTTTGCTGCATTTCATTTAAATTTATTTCCCCGAATTTCATTAGAGAATATTTCTTATTCAATTTATTCAGTTCTCAGTCCGCGGTAAGGCAAAAATTCATAAAAACTTAAAAACACCTTCGGTAATTAAAAATTAAATAATAAAAAAAAAAAATCTGAAATGTTTCAGATTTTAAATTACGTCCAAAGGGGCGTTTTTTAACATTTTGTGTGTTACCTTTCTTTATTAAATATCATGTTCCTCGCACTTAAACCATAAAATCCAGTGCAACAGCAATATCGCAAAATAGTTTTAAAACGAGCATATCTTTAGAATTTCCGATACAGAGACTCACGCGCTGGAGATAAAAATGTTTTTTCTGCACAACGTTGCCATTGCTCGCTTTGAAATCCTTGAGTTTGTTAATCAAAAATTCGTCAAAGTTTTAAAAAATAGGAAATCGATCATAAAACAAATTTCAAATTTCAAATTTGGTCTTCCACATGCTCATATTCGTTGGAGGATTACGTTATTCAAAATTCGATGACTCTATGTACCGTTATTTTATGACAATGTGAGAAATATACATACATTTACGCAGATTTTCATTATTTAATTTCTTCAAATATAATGGAGGACTCTAACATTTTATGGCAACAGTTTGAAAAGTGAACCGACATTTATCCGTCCGACGCAAAATGCCAAAACGAAACTAATAGTCCTTCGGGATTCAAATCCCTTTGGACTAAAAATATAGAAAAACAAAAACCACCAAATACAGTTAAAACAGTTTAAAAAACAATTTTTACAATTAAAATTACTGTTTCTACGCAAAAGCAAGCAATTCGGCCAGCGGCTAAGAAGGCAGACTTTTCGCAGCAAAAATCTGAAAGACTGCTTTTGGTCCCACCCGGTAGAAAGACACTAAAGATACAGAAACGGACTTAATTCACTATTCTGCTAAGTTTCAAATGCAAAGAAATGGCTGTTCCACTAGGTTTGGATAATCCTACAAGTATTGCATGCATATTAACTAAAGTCATAAAAACCGCAACCGGAAGATAACAACAACCTAATTCAGTTTAAAATACACAGTTTACCAACATATAAGAATAAAAAAACTGAGCTCACTAAGCCAAATAACACAGCGAACATAATATTGTGCGGTCGATTGTAACCAAAACGAGAGTTGCATAGCTACATCTTGTAGCAGTCTCTAATACAAAATTTCAACGTTCTTAGGCTACGTGTTTTTGAGTTATGCGAAATACATACGTACAGACGACACGAATAATCTCTTTTGAATCCATTTTAAAATCCGTTTTGTGAAAAAGCGATCTTTATTCTGTCCATAGTAACAGATGTCGCGCATAAATATCGTTCATATGGATTCGAGAGCGGTCAAAATGTAGATTTTCGTTGAAATATGATCACAAAAATTTTCGAAATTACAATACTTCCTTTATTTCGTACAAGGAAGTAACTAGGTTCTTTCTAAGAAAAATCCATCTTCGACAACATTAATACTGTTGCGTGCGTACGGGTTCGTAATGAAATGAATGCACAAGTCCGATGAAAAATGAACAAAATTTATTATTATTACAACAAAATGCTTAAATTTCCTCAGATATTGGTACTGTATTACAATATCTCACAGTAGTTATCTTTTACTAACGTTCAAACTTACTCAAACGTTCAAGAAAACTTAATTCAAAACAGCTAAAGGAAGCTAATCCGCGAATTCGCTACAGTCAACAAGAGCAGTTTTCTAAACAAACTCTTAAAACAACAACAACTACGAATTTTAGAGATTTTAAATTGCGCGCGAAAATTTTCTGGAACTTTCTCGAAATCAAAAAGATATATTTATTTATTTATTAAATATTAAATGCACGTGCTCTTGTATTTTTAATTTTTTTCATAATATTCGTCATGCGCTGCATTGCACAGGGAATAAAACAATTTAATTTGTAATTCTACGAGTACAAAAATTAACTATTTAAATGACAAATTCGTAACAATACATTTTCTTTAGATTTTTGAAAGCCGAAACTTATCTTAAGTAAAGACTGGAAGTACAAATTTTATGTCAAATCCCTAGAATATTCTTCTGAATTTCCAATTCCGGCAAAGAAGAATTTTTACCTTTATTTGAGGTTTGCTATCTTTATTTTCTTTTATCGTCTGCAAAAGTCATTTTAATTTTACAAGTCACAGAACCGCAGAGTGACATTTTTCAAATTCACCGGAATGAAATATTAACAATCATTAATAATTAGATTGAGTACTTTCTCACATATCTTAATTAATTGAAAACCGCCTTAAGCATTTTAAGCAAACAATGATTCTCTTGATTCAAATTACATTTAGAAAATCAACTTTTAATCCATTTAATGTAAATGAATAACAAAAGGTAAAATAAGATGGCACGAATACCCATACCATTTAATCCAAGTTTTTACTTCGTCACAAGCACAACCGATCGCTAACTTTATTAATTAATAGATAATTTAATTCTTCATCCTTTATAAGTAAAAATATTTGGAAGCGAAGAAAAAAGCTGTATTTCTTTGTTAGCCATTATGTAACTATTTTCCTTTGTGATCTGAGCTAAAAGCCTGATTAATGTTTCGTTTCTTTAATCTTGCCTTTTTTTTTTTTTTTTTTTTTGTTTGTTTGGTTGGTTGCTTGATGCTATCACTCTTTCTAGCCAGTGTGTTTTCTTCTCGAATTTTCGTTACTTTCTTCCTCAAACTTCTGCTTTTTCTCCATCACGCTACACAAGGTATTGACAGGATATGTCCAGATAAACAAAAGTTGCATTTTCTGCCTTCTCGTGGAGAGAGTTACGCAGGTGAAATAAAAAAAAAAAGAGCTGATGTGGTAGTAAGCAATTACTTAGATTTGCTATCATGGAAGCTTACGAAGCACTTCTCAAAGGACTATATCTTGTATTTCATGTATATGCCTACGGTTAAATTATGATTCCATACTACGCAACAATTACAGATAAATACTCTTTAAAACGATCGAATATTAAGTGCCCTTTATAAAATATTCAAGTCCGTAATACAATTTCTTTGCAACATAGTTTGGACACCTGGATTTGTCTATATATATAAGGAAGAATGTGTGTCTGTGTGTTTGTTTGTTCGTGAGTAACTCAGTCACTATTACAGCTATCGTCACCAAATCATCTACAATTCTTTTCCGAGTCCTAGGAAAGCTCGACGTCCACATTTTTCCAAAAAACAAAAAATATATAGCTAAAATCAGAGATATTAATTAAAAACTCTGAAAACGCTTAATTTTCGCTCTCATTTTTCCTAGTGGCAACAGTCTCAAACGCTGGAGACAAAAATCTGCATTATTTCGAGAAGTGTTGCCACTAATCGCTTTCAAATCATAGAGTTTGCTAATAAAAAATTTCTAAGCTTTACGACGAAATAAAAACAGCTTTGCGAAACATTAAATACATTATTTCGGATTTCAAAAATCCATGACGAGATATTTCGACTGTTCCCATCTTTGTACGACTTTAATTCGGTGAGATATTAATTAACAACTCTCAAAACACTGATTTTCGCACTCATTTTTCCGAGTGGCAACAGTCTCGCCCGTTTGAGATGAAGATGCTCTATTTCGAAAAGTACTGCTACGCTTTCAAATCGTAGAGTTAGTTAATAAAAAATTCCTAAGTTTTGCAAAATCTATATATACGGGTACTTCCGCTAGTAATACAATATTCATTAATGCATTTTAGTTACCTCGAACCCAAATAAAATATACGAGGGCTGTAAATTAAGTAATGGCAAAGTATAAATCAATTTTTAATGAATTTACAAGTACAATTGCATTACATTTCTTCTATGTAATCACCAGCAAAGCTTATAACCTTTTGCCAGATGTCGGGAAGCCGTTGTAGACCAGTGGCCAGGTGTTTGTTGTTGATGTGAGCACCGAGCGCCTTACTGCGTGGAGTACAGATGAAACGCCATGAAATTGGTAACCTCGGAGGGGTTCCTTCAACTTCGGAAACAGATCGAAGTCACAAGGACTCATGTCGGGTGAGTAGGGAGGGTGTTCCAGGATTTCCCACTGCCACCGCCGCAAAAGGAGAGTGACATTGATTGCGACATGGCAACAAGCGGTTTTATGCAATACGATAAGGAGATTGTTGTGCAATAAACGTGGACGTTTGCGCCGCAGAGCTGGACGCAGATGGTGCAGTAGAAATCGGCAATAGTAATCTGCGTTGACAGTTTGTCCTTCAGGTACAGCATGTGTAAGAATCACACCGTTCCAGTCGTATGCCATAATCAGCATAACCTTCACCGACTGGGTTCCTGTCGAAATTTCTGTGGCCGTGGCGAACCTTGGTGACGCCATTCATTTGATTGACGTTTTAATTCAGGCTCATAGGCTCATGCTCATGTCTCATCAAAGGCGACAATACGCTGCAGTAATGCGTATCCTTCATTCCGGTATCTCTCAAGTGGGTGCCAGCCAGTTCCATTTCTGTACTTCGGTTAGTCGGCGTGGAATCCAGCGAGAAGAAATTTTCCTCATGTTGAGAGATTTCTTCATTATGCGCCAGACCGTTTGATGACTCAGACCAACCTATAAGGATAATTCTCGGACAGTCCATCGGCGGTCTATGGTAAGGAAACCGCTCAGGATGTCAATCTTCTCTTGAGGAATGGAGGGCCGACCTGTGCGTTGCAAATCCTCAGTCTCATTCCGACCCGAACGAAATGCTTGAACCTGATGTACGTGTGAGTAACACGTGCATACGAAAATATCCCTAACATTAACTAGGAAAGCCGAAATCTTAGTTAAGATAGACATGTTACAATTAATAATCAAATTTAATAAGGAAGAGTAACAGTTGCCGGGTACATTATAACGGCTTAAGAAATTCAGAGCACAGTACAGATGCGAGTACACAAGTTTACATATCTCGGCGAAAGCAGAGACGCACACATTTGTTGAAGTAGTTCCACTTGACTGCTGGGGAAAAATCTTCTCTCTCCGTCAGCCTGTAGGTTTGCCAAACGGGTTTACTGTTTCGCCAATTGGCGCTTTTCTGTACAGTTTTTAAGTCCGTATCGCCTGTTTGGCGCTGCCGCTGCATACTCCCTCCGCAGTGTCAACGAAATGTGACATACCGATGCGGGGGTCGGATTAATTGTCCAGAACGGGTGATACAATTGTCAGAAGTTTTTTTCACACTCTTGGAAGCAACTTGAGAAGAGTCCATGGTTACAAAAGCGGGTTTCAGTCTATCTATGGAGATCGTTTGCTTAGTCCCTTTTATTTCGAGATCAAACGTTTTATCTCGTCTTTCTAGCACCTTAAATGGTCCATCATAAGGAGTTTGAAGTGGTTTTCTAACTCCGTCGTGTCGAACAAACACATATGTGGACTTGGGAAGGCGTGGATGAATGAAACATGTTCGCTGGCCGTGGCTAGAAGTCGTGGTCGGGCGGACACTGGCAAAGTGAGATTTTAAATCCTCCACAAACTGTTTGGGGGACGCATCCGGAGGTGTCGGATTGAAAAATTCTCCTGGGAGACGGATAGTCTTCCCATACACCAGTTCAGAAGTGGTTGCTCCTATGTCCTCTTTGAGAGCGGCGCGGAAACCCATCAGCAGCGTTGGAAGGGCAGCCACCCAGTCACTGGTATCGTGCGCTTTTAAGGCAGCTTTCAAAGGACGGTGGAATTCCTCGATCAGTCCATTCGCCTGTGGGTGGTACGGAGACGTCCTGATCCTCTTGATTCCCAATAATTGGGAAAGGGCTCGAAATAAGCCGCTTTCAAACTGTCGCCCTTGGTCGGTAGTAATAACAGTCGGACAACCAAATCGAGTAATCCAGTGGTCATAGAAAGCCTGTGCTACTGTGCATGCTGTTATGTCTGGTATGGGTACTGCTTCGGGCCATCTAGTAAATCTATCTATCATAGTTAGACAGTAATAATTATTTTGAGAAGGAGGTACCCAGGCAGCACGTCTCCAAAAATATACGTATAATTTTGGTGAAATAAGGGTATGGTATTTTTTGCACGTTACTTTTACGAAATTTATACGAATGAAAAAGGCTGAAGTTACTGTTAACTCTTGATCGTTATTTTCCACACGTTATTTTTACGAAAATTATACGAATCCGAATGTACTGATAAAACTACCGCCAAGATGGTATATTTTATTCGTCACTTTTACGCATATTATACGAATCCTAATGTTCTGAAAGAAACTACTGCCTTTATGGTATATTTCATTCGTCACTTTTACGGATATTATACGAAGTCTAAAAAGATTGAAAATGAAGTTTATTAATTCAAAATATTTAGTGTATTTCTGGCATTTCACTTTGTTTTCCTCGTCCACGAACATGAAAAAAGGGGCATTCATATATGAGGCTAAAATTTTTCTATAAATTTTAACATGTGAGCTAAATCTTTACGTGCATTTTTGCAAAAAATTATATTTTCTTAATTCAAACATCTTCAAAATAACTTATTTATTTTCTTATATCAAATTTGTTATTTTTATTCATATCAACACTTACATTAATTTACACAATTTAATTTCTTTTATGAAAATCCTATTACCCATTTAACTGGAATAAGCTGTATATTAAATTTGTGTACTTACTGAGTTTGGTACAATACTCTCCTTATTTTATTTAGCAAATGTGGGCAATTGAATTGGAATAAGACTAGCAAATCTTTCATGTCGAGGAATAGAATAATAAATACAGCAGAAGATGCTCGAAAACGTTTAACTTCTTGAACAATAGTTTAATGTAGACCAAAGGATCATTAATTATAATCAAAGATATACTAATATTTTTATTTAATAATAATAATAATAACTTTACGAAATTGCAAGCTGAATCCTGATATTTTACATATATTTCAGTTCCTTTAATCTTTGTTATAAAAATCATATGAGGCTAATTTTTTAAAATTTTGTTTAATGTACGGAAAAAATGATATAGCGATTTTAATAATTTTTATATGAGGAAAAAATTAATAAATAATGTAAATAAATAATTATATTATATTTTATATTTTTCCTGAAACAGTTAAAGACATTCTTAATATGGAGATCTACAGAATAAGTACAAGGGTCCAGTTAAATGAACTCAAAATTTGCATAGTTAATTTTATGCTATAAAAATTAACCGGATTTACGATTATACACTGAACATGCGCATATACAGACATTTCTATTTTTCGTAGAAAAATTTAATTATTACCTTAATACAGAGATGCTGTGAATATAAATTTATATAATGCAAAAGTAAGTTTATTTCATATGCTTATTTAGAGGCTTTCTTAATATGTTTAATTATAAAGAAAAAAAAGCGTTGCAATTCTTGTTCACTGACCAATGGCAAAGCAGACACTTTCTACTTCCGGTTGTGGCGGGATATTTGTGAAGTCAGCACTCAGCAATGGCGGTCGAAAAGAATGGTAAAGTCGCAAAGAATACTGTTTGTTCGTGGATTGGCGTTTGTGACTGAATCCATCGAAGTTACTAATTATTTGAAGAAAGTAAGTGAATATTTTATATTTTCAGTGTTTAATACTCGTACTTTTTTTCACCTATATAAAATTTTATAAATAGCGTATGTGTAGGAAATGTGATTTTCCAAGTGTTGTTCTTTTGTGTACGTGCCTAATGATTCATTTTCAGGATTTGGTACTGTTAAATTTTGCACTAGTCTGTTTCTTACTGTTTGTGTCACTCCTTTTTGTATGTGTCTCACCTTTTTATAGTTATATTATTTTTACTCAAACGTTTTAATATTTACTACTTACTAATTAAGCAGGAAATAGCTTTTAATGGAAAAAGAAAGACAATATTAACATGACTAATTGTTCAGAAATCTGTTATGGAAATGTTATCTACCTTATGCCAAAAAATAAAGCATGTAACTTTCATTTATTTATGAAATTCAAAATTTTTTATTTGCTTAGTGTTTTCCCTAAAAATAATTTAATTTCTTATTTTTGAATTTAGTTTTATAAATTTGCTTTAATATATAATCTTTAACTCAAAGATATTGTGCTATTAAAAAAGGAAACTTTATGCCATAGAAACACAGATACTTTGTTCCAAATCTGTGTTCATTTTTTTTATATATATACTGAATTTTTATGCACTTGTAATTACTGAAATATATCCTTTCATGAATAATAAGTAAGTCCTAAGTCCTTTCATGAATGCATTTCTTTTTTGTTTGTTTGATTTTGTTGTTTTAAAAGATCTGCCATAGTTAAAGAAAGAAAATAAAGTAAGAATGCTTTACTTTCAGTTTTGAATAAATTTATTACTATTTACTGCAGCTTCAAGTTTCTCTAAACATAATTTTCGAAGTCAAAACTTGATAGTTATGTTGATTATTAGACTTGCATGAAAAAATTTATTGAAAAATTAGTATTTGATCTAAAATACTTTTTAAATTATTTGAATTATATTTTACTAAATCATGTATTTTGATATAACTAGATAGTTAAAAAAATTTAAATTGTAAATGTGCAGAAATGCTTATATAAAACCAAGAAATTGTTTATATTTTTGTTGCTTTTTCCCTTGTAAATTAATTATATATATATATATATTACAGTCTGGGGAGTCGGCACCCTGCTGAATTGTAGTAAACGAGACGTCCAATCTACTAGACCATCAAAGATGCAGATTTGGATTTTCTATTTCATAGTTATTGAAATCATAATGGTATGTTTGTTTAAATTAGTACTGTTTACGAATGTGATAAAAATAAATTCTGATAAGATAAGAAATGATTTATTTTCTATTAATTATGAACTATAAATAATGTAACCAATTTTCTTCATAGTATTTACTAAACATTTTTTTTTTATAAAAGGGAGGTAGTCTTATTTATACAATTCTTGCAGAGATACCAAGAAATAAAACATTTCAGGAATTTTCACTCAGTATATCTTGATGTGTAAAATCGTGTTGTTCAATGCCATATTACTTTTTCACAGGAAAGTAATTTTATTGATCGAACATCTGCATAAATCAAACTTTTTTAAGAATGATTACAGTTTCTAAGCTAACTTAAAATTTTCAGATTTAGAAAATGTATGTTTAATGTAGCATTAGTTTTCCATGAAATATAAAAGGTTTTCAAAATGTTAAGTTGTTAGAGGGAAATAATATAAATGAGATTGTCATGATACAGTTTCAGCTGGAAATGAAACTGAATTTTCGGATAGTGAAGATTTCATTTAAGAATTCTAATAAAACTGATTAATGTAAATCCTCTGCATTTAAGAATTCTAATAAAACTGATTAATGTAAATCCTCTGCATTTAAGAATTCTAATGAAACTGAATAATGTAAATCCTATGATTCATGTAGGTATTTTTCTGCTATCAGGAGATTCAGAAATGTGTGTTTATATGCATGCATTTTTAAATGTAGGTGCTCGTGTGTGCATGTGTATATTCTTTATGTATGTATGTGTATACTTATACACATATATGCGCATACATGCATATACACATGCTTGCATATCTACAGTGGAACCCCGAGATGCAAGTTTAATTCATTCCAGCATTCAACTGGTATAGTGAATTTCTCGTATCTAGAAACAAGCTTCCCCATTGAAAATAATGGAAATTCAGTTAACCTGTTCTACCCCCCAAAAAATATCAACATTTTAATATCAAGTCAATTTTTCCTAATAAATAACACTGGTAAATAATATAACAATAGTTTAACTTTGTTACCAACATTTTAACTCATTCTCATTAATCCACACCAACAACAGCTTCTCAGCATCTAGGAGTACTTTTATGGTGCTTGGAAGCAACGATAATTCCTTGGCTACATCAGCTTTCTTAATTTCTTCCTTCTTCAGAATAGTATAGATTTTCGATGTTGAAAGGCCGCAAGTCTTCGCCAATTCCGTCACCATGCTTATGTTTATCTACGATTTCTTTCTTGATATCAACTTCCATGGCCTTCTTATTTTTCTTTGCAGCACTATCTGAGGCAACAATCTTCTTGCGAGACATCTTGAAATAATTATTTTCATGTTAAATGTCAAAACAATTAACTTGCAAGTGCACAAACACGTATATAAAAGAACACTGAGTGATCTGATGAGGGGATTCCCCGAGTTGAGCCGGATAGGGAAATGGCACCACTCATACCAACAGCCTGGCTCATTGCTCGTTACTCAAATTAATGCTCGTATTTTGCTCATACTTTCCTCATATCTCGAGGTTTCATTGTACATTTCTGAATCCCATCCTAAATAACGGAGGAGTACCTTTGCCAGTATTGCAACAGAGCTAGAATGAATTATTGTGTTAAATATGTGGAAAATGCATGCTTAAAGTACTGTTATTTTCTAAAAATATTATGTATGTCTATTTTTTACAAGAAGAAAAAATAGCTAAAAGCTTTTAATTTACTCGTATTTATTAGTCCAAAGGGGCTTTGTCCCTAAAGAACTAATGTTTTTGTTTTGCATTGGTTCACTATAAATATCTGTTTCACTTTTCAAACTGTTCCCACCAAATGTTAAGAGTCCCTAGTGTGGGATTAATACTCTCTATCTTAGTGCCCTCTATAACCTATGTTAGGGTTAACCTGTATAACCTACAAGGATTGCCAGTTTAGGCGAGATATCTAGGTAGTCATCATAATACGTACTTTATTTTTTATTATTTTAAAATTAAATTGAAAGTAATAAACTAGTTTTCAAGAATGGAGTTAAACTAGATTTACATTCAACTCTGGTTTATTGTGTTAATGATATTTTGCTGTAACAAATATGAATTTTTTGTTTAAGTATAATAATTTAAAATGTTTTTTCTAGAGAATGAAGTACTGCCACTAAGGTAAAGGTGCTAACTTGCAAGGTAATTTTCTATTCTACATTAACTCAATCTTTATGTCCTGTTACAGATATATTGGCAGAAATAATGAAAACCTGACATTCAAAAAGAAAAATAATAATGTTGAATGTAGTATATTAGATGGTTAACTGAGGTTTGGCAACTCATTAATAATCTTACACATATTGAGTATGAATAACTTTGACAATTACCGGTATTTTCAGTAGTATAAAATTAGGCAAGAAAGCAGTTTTAGCTTAGCACCGAGCTTAAATACAACTCTCTTACCAATATTGGTTTGACGAAGGTAAAATATAATTGAATTTAATAAGTTGGAAATACTGTCTGTCTTTCCATGAGTTAAAAAATAATTTCAAATAAAATTTCTTTTTTCAGTTTTTCATGTTATTTGTTTAATGTTATTGTAATCTGATTTATCATATTTAGTCACATATTCCATCCCTCTTTGCACTATAGTATATAATTCAAAGGACTTATCAGTTTCAGCAATATTTTTTTTACCAGTATACATTTTTACCAAAACTGTTTCTAAATCATATCCTGAAAAATTAAGGAGTAAAGTACACAAAGAAGGAAAATATGCAAGTAAATAATGGCATTTAGTGTTGTTTATGTGTCTAATATTTGTACTAGATTGTAAAAGTTATAAAATTCTATTAGCTTTTTTAAATTATTCTTTTTTAAATTGAGGTGCTTCTTTGCACCCAAATGGTTAAAGCCCTAGTGTGACTTTGGTACTTTGATCTTCTATTCCTAATAAATAATCCAGCTGCATTCAATTTACTCAATTTCTGCCATGTGTAAGGTAAACAATATTAGCTTTTTTTAAACATATCTTTTACAACTATTCCATCAGGTAGATTTCTTTCATATTTTGCCTTAATTGAGTTATCCTGCTAATTAAGAATTTATTAAAGTTAAGATGTTAAGTTTTTGTGTGTATAATTCATTTTAAGTATGTGCAAGCAAATGCATACATTAACAGTTACATAGAATTATGTTTTGGGTATCAAATTCAGAAATTTTGGGGCTGTTTTTAGAAGATTTATTAATGATTTATACTACATTAATATTGGTAAAAAAATTCTGTGGCTTTTATATGAGAGTATATATTTTAAAATAGCTGCATGATATGGTAGAAGTAAAAAGCTTCATGTGGATCATAAATTAATATTATGTGGCAATTTTTCATTTATTTAATAAAGAAAATATTCAAGCCACAACTGAAATTTTTTCACTGGATTATTTGCATACAAAGTTTGCAGCAAATATTTCCTGCAACAGAAGTGACAATTTTTATTTTGCCAAGACAGGAAATTTAGTTAGTGAAAGCAGTAACCATATTTTGAGATGTTAAACAGGAAGGCAAATTTTTGAATTTAAATTGATTTTTGAAGGAAGACTTCATTTAGTCTTGCTATCATTCTACGTGGCTCTTAACTTTTTTATGGTATTTATAATTTTATTGTTATTCAGCATTCTGTTTGCTTAGAATGCACATGAATGTAGACTTGAAATATTTTATATTGCAAACTGATATGCCATTGTTATCATAATTAAAGATTTTTGCTCTGATTTTGGAGGAATTTACTGATAATACTTTTGATTGTGCATTGGTTTCTGGTTTATTGAAATGTGTAAAATAGCCTGTTAATGCATATACGTATGTTAATGACATGTATATGTTTATGGAGTATTCTGTTATATGTATATAGTGTTGTGATTAGTTTTCTGCTTACTCTTTATTTAAGAAAAAGTTATCAGTAAGAAAGCGAATATTCTTTACTATATGTAGGAGTAAAATTGAAAAGGCTAATGCAATATAATTAATACAAATTTAAGTTTTTTTCTCATGTACTTAAATACAAACATAGCCATTAAAGACTTTCTCAACCTTGCAGTTCTAAACAAATCTTAAGTATTTTTTACTTGAAATTATAGGCATTGTGTAAGGTATATAATTGAAGCTTACTGTGATAGTATAAAATTAAATTTTTAATTACTAAAATGTAAATTTTTAAATATGAAATACTCAGTGCATTTTATATGCATCTTTTAATACTTCAACTATATTTAAAAACTGAAAACATCTGAAGTGTGAAATTATTACAAATTTTTCTTTCTTGTTTAGGAGCTGTTCTCAAAACATTGGGTGACAAAGAATTCACTTTTACAAAAATCGAGCAGGATATTAAAGACAGCGAACTATAGAACAAATATGGCGAAGCTGAAGTCTATGTTGAATTTTATTATTGAAAAAAATATACTCTTCAGATTTAATGTTAGTTTTTATTGTTTAACAGTAATTGCAGTTTTTGAATACCTGTAAAATAAACCTAATTCTTAAATTAATTTCATGTGTATTTCTTTTGCAAGTATTACAGTTCATAATACTTCAAACAACTTGAAATTTTATACTTGTTAATTTATGTGGGATATGTTCATAATAATTTTATAATTTAAATAACTCATTGTCATCATATGAGCATAATCTAAAATGCACAGCATTTGACAACAAATTAATAAAAAAATTAGCCAACTTCTAATTGCTTTCTTTTGTCCAGTTGCCTCTTTTTAAATCATTTAATACCATAAAGCTATTTGATAAAAAAAAAATAATTGGTATGTCCACATCAACATGCACATTTATAATGATGTTATAGAAAAAGTCACATGAGATAAATATTAAAAAATTCAATATTCCTAAACAAATTAACTTTTTGAAATTTTATCTGGTATATATAAGATAAAATAAAGAACATATTTAGGTAATTTTGAATTTGCATAATTTTATGAAATTAACAGTTACATTGTAAAAGGGAACTTTTTAAAAATACCTCAATAAAGCATTTCTTTTGTAGAGGTTAACTTTAGAGTACTGATCTAATATAAGATTTTAAACTGAGAAAGACAACAATAATAGATTACAATACATTACATACATTGCAAGATTGACTGATAAATGTAAAATTTTTACATATCATAATTATGTGTGTAATTAAAACAGAAGCTACTCGATTAACTTGCATGCAAATTAATATTTTCTTTAACATGTTTGGGATAAACTGAATTTTAATAAATAAATATGTATATATTTGTGTATTATCTGAAGATATGAATGAAATATTTGTGACATTAAACATTCATCTTCAAGGAAAATAAAGTCAACTTGGTAAACTATTGGAAAAGGTAAGTTTTATACAATTTCCTGGTCTATATTTAACAATTTTAAAATTTAGCACACTCATTCAAATAATCTAAACGTATGATGTTTTCTTTTGTGCTACATTCGTTTACTGAATTTGTTAATTAACTATATTGTACTTTAGATAGAAATTAACGTAGATATTCCTTGTATTTTACGGTATAAAAACTTATATATTTGATAATAATTGACCTAAATCTTCCCTATGTTTTCTTTGCATATACAAATGACTTTGGTAAAAATTTAGTCTGATGTCTTCTCCTCTTTACTGTGTATAAGTGCACATTTTTGGTAAAAAATTTGCATAAATCTCCAATTACCTATTTACTGCATTTTTCGTAAAATGTGCTTATTTTAATCTTATTTTTTATATAAATCTATGCAAAAATGTTCTGCATATTATGATTAAAAGATAAAATTAATTTAATATCAAATTTTTACATATCCACCTTTTAGGTATGTACAGCAATATGGAATATATATAACTGGAAAATTTAAATGCAAAAAAATTAATTTCTATTCAAAAATTACATAACACTAAAAGGCTGAAAATCACTTTTAATATTTCATTTAAAAGTGACTACAAAATATGCAATAAATTTTGTAAACCTGAGTTCTATGTTTTAAATCAATTAATGCTATCGTTCATTTACATGGCATAAGAAAATGTCCTTCGGAAAAGCAAATAATTTATTTAAAGTGTTATTTAGTAAACAACTGTTTGCTACAGTTTTTTACTAAATTTAAATTTATGAAATGAATTTAGTAAACAAAAATGCAAATGAACGATAGCATTAATTGATTTAAAACACAGAATTGATGTTTACGAAATTTATTGCATATTTTGTAGTCACTTTGAAATGAAATATTAAAAGTCATTTTCAGCCTTTAAGTGTTACGTAATTTTTTAATAGAATTTTTTTTTTTTTTTTTTCTTTTCATTTACTAGTGCATTTAAATTTTCCAGTTATATATATTCCATATTGCTGTACATAACTAAAAGGCAGATATGTAAGAATTTGATATAAAAATTATTTTACCTTTTAATCATAGCATACAGAAAGTTTTTGCTTAGATTTATATAAAAAATATGAGATTAAAATAAGTACATTTTATGAAAAATGCAGTGAAAAGGTAATTGGAGATTTATTTATTAAAATTTTACGTCATTCGCATATGCAAAGAAAACATAGGGAAGATTTAGGTCAATTACTATCAAATATATACGTTTTTGTACCGTAAATTACGGGAAATATATACGTTAATTCCTATCAAATATATACGTTTTTGTACCGTAAAATACGGGGAATATCTACCTTAATTTTACCTAATATATACGTTTATATACAGTAAAAAATCGGGAAAATTTACGTAATTTTTTACTAAATATATACGCATACGTGAAGCAAAAAATTGAGATTTACGTATATGCGATAAATATACGTAAATTTTTACTAAAAATATACGTAAATCCCTGAAATTTACGTATATTATACGTAAAAGTAGCGAATGAACAGTAGTCTCTCGCGTAAATATACCTAAATTTTACGTAAAAGTTACGTATAGTATAACGTAAAAATATGCGTAAATATTTAGTAATTGCCACTGGACACTTTTTATGATATTTTTACGTTCAACTTGAACGTTTTTTATACGAAAGGCCATTCGTAAATTGCACGAGAAAAATACGTGCAATTTACGAATGCATGCTGCCTGGGTAGGGGACCGACAAGGTCAAGGTGGACGTGATCAAACCTCTGTGATTGGTCTGGAAACTTCATTAACGGGGTTCTAGTATGCCTGCTTACTTTTGCTTTCTGGCACGGAATGCACTGCCGTGCCCATTTCGCGCAATCTTTGCGGATGGAAGACCAAACAAACCGTGAACATACTAACTTTGTTGATGCGCGAATGCCGGGGTGAGACAAATTGTGCAAGGTGGCAAAAACTTTCTCACGGAATGCCGGAGGAATGTAAGGACGGGCGTTACTTGTTGACACATCGCAATATATCGGTAAGCTACAATTCGGTAAGGTAACTTTTTTGAGATGTAGAACTTTTGACTCTTTAAGCAATGTTTGTATTTCTGGGTCGATTTCTTGCATTTTAGCGATTTCCTCATAGTCGATAGGGTTAGGCATGCTTATTGCTTCTATACGCGAAAGTACGTCGGCAGCGATATTCTCCGAACCTTTTATATGGCGAATTTCAGTGGTGAATTGTGAGATAAAGTCTAACTGCCTAGCCTGACGAGGTGAACACTTATCCAAACGCTGTCGGAATGCATACATGAGCGGTTTGTGATCGGTGATTAAAGAAAAGTTCCGTGCTTCCAACATATGCTTAAAATGCCTAATAGCAGCATAAGCTGCCAATAGCTCTCGATCATACGCACTATAGTTCCTTTCCGCCTGCGAAAGCTTTCGTGAGAAAAATGCGAGAGGCTGTAAATTTCTATCAACTATTTGTGATAGCGTTCCACCGATCGCGAAGTCTGACGCATCAACTTGTAAAACCAACTGGGCATCTTTCTTCGGGTGTGCCAAAAGAACAGCATTAGCGATTAGCTGTTTGCACTTTTGAAATTCACTCCGCGCTTCCTCGGACAAATTCAGGATTGTCTTATCATTTTTCTTAGCCCCTTTTAAATACGAAGTTAAATGTATTTGATTCTGGGCTACGTTGGGTAAAAATCGACGGTAAAAATTTAAAAATCCTAAAAATCTCTGCAAATCTTTTACCGTTTTAGGAAGTGGGTAGTTAAGTATCGGTTCCACTTTGTTCGTCAGAGGCTTGGTACCATCTTTATTGATTATATGGCCTAAAAAAGATATTTCCGGAACGCCGAAAACACATTTCGAAGCGTTAATTGTCAATCCATATGAAGTTAATCTTTCAAAAACAGTACGTAGGTGAGATTTATGCTCATCTTCCGTATCACTAAATATCAAAATATCATCTAAGTAGACGTAGGCGAATTTTAGATCTCCAAGAATTTCGTTCATAAACCTTTGAAAGGTTTGAGCTGCTCCGCACAGTCCGAAATTTAAAAACGGAAATTCGAAAAGACCAAATGGGGTGCAAACTGCAGTTTTCGGTATATGATCTGGATGGACTGGTATATGATGATATGCCCGAACGATATCAATTTTTGAAAAAATTGTCTTTCCGCTAAGCGTATTATTAAAGTCTTGTAAATGCGGGATAGGGTATCTGTCGGGTTCGGTGCACGCGTTTAGTTTTCGGTAGTCTCCTACTGGCCGTATGTCGCCCGAACTTTTAGAAACTACATGAAGAGGTGATGACCATGCTGATTTTGATGGTCTACAAATACCTTGATCTATCATAAATTGAAATTCTTTTTTTCTGCTTCGTATAACTTAGGGTTTAACCTACGCGGTTTACTGTGCACAGGAGGACCGTTTGTTTCGATGTAATGAACCGTACTATGCTTTACTCTACCCGAATCGGATTTTAACTTCAGTACTTCCGGAAAATCTTTCAAGATTCTGTGATATGGTGAATCACCAGATATTAACTTTACCGAAAAATAATTTTTAGAATCGGAAAGAGAACCAATACGAGTTAATTTCGTAGTATTATCGATAAGCCTACCTCGTTTTAAATCGATTAAAAGATCAAAATGCCTTAAAAAGTCGGCTCCTATTATAGGCACTGGTACATCGGCGATTAAAAACTTCCAAGAAAAGTTTCGTCTGAGTCCTAAATTCACAGTTAACAATTTTGTTCCATACGTAGAAATTCTGGAATTATTCGCGGCAAATAATTGAAGCGAATCAGGATGCATTTTCTTAAACTTAGAAGTCGGTGTCACACATGAAACATCCGAGCCCGAATCAATCAAAAAGTTTAAATTTAATCTGTTATCGTAAACATGTAAACGACATGAATGCGCGACTGCCGATGAATTTCGATCGACAGCCGCTACTGCTAGTTTTCCTGGGCCGTAGTGTTCTGAGAAAAGGAACAAGGTGCTCGACATTTTCGTGCATTATTACCGAATCGCGAATGAAAATAACAATAATTGTTAACACGCTCTCGGGAATGCCCACGCGAAAAACTACGTGCTGTGTTATGTTGATCCCGGGGGAAATTATTCCTCGTTTTTCCGCGGGAGAGTCGCTCGACTTGTTTACTTAGGGCAGAGATTTCACTCCTTAAGGCCTTAAGCTCCTCGAGGGGGGCACCAGAATCGTTAGGGTTTCTGGGGGAACTCGCCGAAGCTGCCTGGACCGCGAACACGCTGTTGTTCGTTGGCGTGCGCACTTCAGCTATCTTATCAGCCATTTTTGCTAAATTGTCTAAGGATTCCGAACTTATTGATAAAATGGCATGCACCTCGGAAGGTAATCTTTGCAGCCATAATGATTTTAAAAATTCGTCAGTTATACAGTTTCCACCTAATTCTCTCATTTTTCTCAATAAGTGAGATGGTTTGTCGTCCCCTAAATGCAATTCAGAAATAAGTCTGCGTATTTGCTCGCTTTCTGAATCTGAGAATTCTACTATTAACCTAGCTTTAAGGGAATCATATTTAGCCGTCGCTGGGGGATTAAATAAAATATCTGATACTGCGGAAAGAGTTTCAGGGTCTATCGAAGAAACCACGTGGTTGTATTTTGTACTATCGCTACTAATCTTCGCTAAAGCAAAGTTACTTTCAACTTGAATAAACCAAAGTTTAACATTTTTTTTCCATAAAGGGGGAATTTTAACTGCCACGTGTGAGATTTGTGGCTCCTGAACCGCCATATTCGATTCCTCGTTGGTTTGGCCTTCCGATCCTGGCATGGTTGCCAATTATAAATATATCGTAAATCGTAAACTTAATGTTTTGCACTATACCTTATCAAAACAGTATCAATTTAGAATAAAATAATGAAGACATTCAATATCTCAATAAAAGTGTGAGCACGAATATTACCCAAAGATCAATTTTAAACAATCAATAATTAAATTAAAACTATAATTTTAGAGCAAAACATATCACAAAAACATAATTAAGACCAATCACAGATAATTAAAAAAAATTGACCACATACCTGCAAATTCTCCTTAAGTGTGATAAACCACGTGTAATCCGTACGATAAAATGAGGAGGAAATAAATAGGGTGGAGCCTTTATCAGTCATAAGGAAGAGCATTGGCATCAAAATAAGGCATATTTTTAGTTTTTTAACAAAGATTGAGACAGATAGTCATTAGGGATCGAAACAGAAGGAGCGAGGGGCAGGGTCACCAATGATGTACGTGTGAGTAACACGTGCATACGAAAATATCCCTAACATTAACTAGGAAAGCCGAAATCTTAGTTAAGATAGACATGTTACAATTAATAATCAAATTTAATAAGGAAGAGTAACAGTTGCCGGGTACATTATAACGGCTTAAGAAATTCAGAGCACAGTACAGATGCGAGTACACAAGTTTACATATCTCGGCGAAAACAGAGACGCACACATTTGTTGAAGTAGTTCCACTTGACTGCCGGGGAAAAATCTTCTCTCTCCGTCAGCCTGTAGGTTTGCCAAACGGGTTTACTGTTTCGCCAATTGGCGCTTTTCTGTACAGTTTTTAAGTCCGTATCGCCTGTTTGGCGCTGCCGCTGCAAACCCATCGTGCTACTGTCCTATACGGTAAAGCATTTGTGCCACAGGCTTCCACTAACCCTCGATAGCATTCTGTTGCATTTTTGCCACGGGCAACCTCGATTTTAAGCCACGACCGCTGATCACCTTTTGAAAACATGCTTTAGAGCGATGGAAACGAAACTCCTCACTTTAACGCCTCACAACAACTACCCTTCTAAGCAGATCTGTTTTTTGCACTCTACACATCGACAACAACGCCACCTCACCGCTCCCATATCTTATTTGCGCATGCCCGCCCTTCTGCGAGTTTCAAGGTTAAGTTGCCACTATTTAATTTACAACATCCGTACATTCCCTTCATGTCTTATGCAAAAGGTAGAAACTCAGTTTAATGTTTAAATTTATAACCTATTCACAGCAATATATTACAGTCTCTAACAGAGTGAACTTTAACTGAATGTTATTCTAGAAGACAGTACATTTACCGGGAAAGGATCGATCCGAAAAAGATAATGTCTTTTCTTTGAAAAGTCATTTTTATGATGAAATCAATAGGAATTGTTATTTGACGAACTATAAATACAACATCATTATAAATAATCAACGGAATTTCAGAATGCTACATAAAAATTAGAAAAACTACTTGAGATAAAGTTAAAAACAAATTTAAGAAATTTTAAAGATAACAAAAAAGTGTTCAACGTACACTCATTTGTTACAATGATGCATACCCAAACAGTATTCTAGACTGTCTAACTCTTAGCAGCTCAACAAGCAGCTAACTATAGAATAGAACTGCTAGTAAGTACCCGTTTGATTTAAATATTATTTGGCTTAGTTCTACTCCTCACAAAGAAGGGTGGCTAATGTTTCGTTAATTTTGAGTTAGGAATTCTACAAAATGTACGAGTTTCGGCAATAAGAATGTTTTTAAAAAAATCAATTATTTACAAATAGCGTCACCAGAGGGCATCATTTTAGTAAATTCAGCATTTAGCCACACCTTTACAATAGTATTAAAATTTTTACAAATTTTGTCGCAAAAAATCACGTTTCACATGAGGGCAATCATTTTCAACAGCTATCTGATATCGCAAGATGACATGTTTCGCAGTTGACCGAAGTGTGTGCTGGGAAATGTTCAGCATATGGCACGAAATGCTGGCTTTAAGATCTGATAAAACTCTTGAACAGTCACGACTTACCAGATGTTTCAAATGTCCCCAGAGCCAAAAATCGAATGGATTAAGGTCTGGAGATCGCGGAGGCAACACATTACGAAAGTGCCTGGTGTGTTGGTAACACAATTTTATTAACAAAGCGCGATCTCGTAAACTTATCGTCATTGTGAACAAACAACAGGCACGTTGAAAACAAAGTCTCCTTTGATACTACTGTTATTATTCTGGCATGCAGCGGGGAATTCCTCTCCCTGCTCTTTTTAGATTCCTAAGTGAATCCCAAATTGGGCCTGACGTCTCAGGAAGCCGTACATAGATGCGGTGTAAGCTGAGGTAGGAAAAACTTGGAAGCCCTTTAGTCCTGCTAGAAAATGCCAAGACTGGATGTAGCTGTAGAAGGGGCTGTGGTCAGGCACTGTTTAGCTGGTCACGTGGCCTAAAGCAGCGATTCTCATGCAATGGGGGCCTGGCTTGTCAAGTACAGCACTAATTGAAAAGATATATGCACATAATTCAAAATAATTACATGAAATATTCAGAAATTGCTATGTACACTATTTACATTGTGAAGAAATGTTTTTTTAAGAACAACAAGGAAATGGCTGTTACTTTTTCGGGCCAGAGATTGCCTGGCTGTGGGGTCGCATGTAAAGTCCAGTATGTCAAAAATCAGAATAAAGGAATAAACAGTGTTAAAATTACTTGGTATGTCCGACGTCGAGAGAATGACCCACTTAAAATGCTCGTATAAATATGAACAGTTCATCTAAAACAGTTGTCATATAAAACTGGGTCAGTTGCGGTGCATTAATTAACGAAAAAAAGGGCTTAATTATATCAGACGACCATTTCCAGCTTTTAATAACATGACGTAGGCAAAGATTTACTTTTTTACTACAGGTTTTCGAAGTAAAATGCCCTCTAGTGATGCTACTTGTAACTAATTTGTTTTACACTGAAAGATATTCTCATTCCTTCATTAAGTTCATCACAGAATTTCACAATTTTCCAATCACTGGTTTCGCTTGTAGGCAGCTTTGAAATAGAGCTCTTTAATTATAGATACACTGTATTTCATTGAATTATTTTTTGGTGAGTATTTACTGAATTTCCACTACAGACTCAGTTTAGCTGTGTTGGCGATACTTAGCCTATAAGAGATAATGTTTAGAATGCTCAACTGGGAGTAAATTAAAGACAGCCTTACAAAACAAACACGAAAGTTTTGACATATATCTCATTTACCTGATATATTCCTATTTAATTAGTCTGCTGACCAACTAGGTCAGTAGACTTGATCCCATGTGATATTTTTAATTACCAGTAAGTCATGAATGCAGTGCAAGTGCGAGTGCCACAGCCCGGTTTGTGCATAAAATAATTCCAAAGCAACCATAATAATTTACTTTTATCTTTCTAAAGTATAGCTTGTCATTCATTGTAAATTCTTTTAAGGCTTAGAATAGCAAAACATTAACATCTTTCATTTATTTGCCTGGCATAAAGAAAGTGAGTCAAAAATGCGCAAAATAGGTGACTGTGAAATTGCTGCAGCTATGTGTGCATAATATAAGATAAATAAACCTTACACTTGAACTGCACTCGTCCACTAACAGATCATGAAACATATTGACGAAGACTTGGATTATACCTTCCATTGTACTCCTCAAGTGCTGAAAAACGAATAATGTCACATCTACAAAAAAGGTAACACATTTAGAAACAGAAAAAAGATAGTTTAAGTAAAGCTTGATTAGAACTTTCAAAAGCCCTCCATCTCATTCTTTTCTTACGTAAAAGATATGAAAAAAAAAAAAAAAAAAAAAAAAAAAAAAGACTTCTGAATACGTTTATAACGTTGATATATGTCCTTCAAATTGAATTTCGAATGAAAGAAACCAGCGGTTTTGACTTTCATCTACTATTAAACTGGCGATAGTCCCAAATTAGAATTTATCCGAATCGGTAGCAAAAACCTTTTTTTATCCGCTATTTACTTTTTTATATCTGTAAATTACCAACAATATTTAATTTAGCGCCACTACCTGAATATTAGAATTTATTAGCTGTATCCATTTACCATTTAACATCTCAAACTCCACGAAGTAATTGTGAGCTTCATTCAATTCATCGTTAATATTTCTGCTCTTTAATTAAAAAACTACTTTTTTCGGCAATTAAATCGATTTAAATAGAATGTTTAAAGGCATTTAGAATTATAATTTTCTACATAGTAATTTCAAAAATAATTTTCATACTGACTCTCGACTACCATACGCTGGAATGTGTCTGATTGAGCATTTAATTTAATATATGAAACTAGGTAGATTATTTTACTTTCCTCCATCACAGCGACTTCAAGACATCTACAAACAAAACATCCATTTATACTGTTTATACTTTATCTCCTTTCATTACTTTCATCTGTTGTATTTCTGTACTGCGAAACTACTGGAAAATTTAAAAGAAACATTCACTATTCCGAATCCATAATTTTGTTAAGAAAGCGATAATTTTACTTGAAGCATACGCACAAATTCTTATTGAAGTAGTTCTTTTTCTAGTACAAAAATTATTTTTTTATCTATATTTCTTGATATATAAAAACAAAATACCTGCAGTTCGCACATTTTTATGATTTATTTTTAAATATATTGTATAAATGTTTCGAAAAACATGGTGTCTTGTGACCTATAAAATTTTTAACATATTCTTAAAGTAGATGCACGCCTGCAAAAAATTAGAGTTTATTCAAAATTTTCTAAGATACATATGAATTTGCATATTGGAGCGTTTTGAAATTTGGCATCTTGTTTTGAGCTATAATAACGCCAAATGTGGTTTGTTAAAATCATTTGGATATATGAACGATGACTTTTTTCCGTTTGTCTGCGATGAAAAATGAAAAGGAAAATAGGTTTCTATGAGATTGCAAGTGAATTATTCTTGGCGAAAACTGAAAAAAATACGCCAAGATACTTTTTTTTTTTAATTTCTCCGTAAATGTCGCACCAAATTTTACAAAATTTAATATGTCGGCATAATTTGAGTCGTAAATCGAAATATGTGAAAAAAATGGCTTGTCATTTCTGAAAAAGTCCGTTTTTGTGTCAAAATACGTATATTACAACAATGCTGTGTATAAATCTAATACGTATCCTAGGTCGCGCTTTCGAGACATGAAAAACGCAAGTTGAATTTCGTCAATCGGCCCAGTAGGGCGGCCGATTGACTGCACTGTCCTTTTTGTTGTTGTTATTGTTGTGCAGTGTAGCATTCTTATCACGGGCCCTCCAGGATATGTGATATCGCCACAATAATTCCAGATACGTTGAATGAGGTACGGGCCAAAGGGAGCTGCAAAGTAGGCGTGTAGTGGGAGGCCAAAGGTGAACATTGAATATGGGAAAATACAGCCCGCTATGAAAATATGATCATTTATGATATTTCACTGACATGGCAATAAGCTATATATTACATATGTTGTGGACTTAACCCAAAGTCCGATTTATTCGCAGACTGCCTACCCACTCCTAGCACTGCCTAACTGTCACACTCAAAGCCCAAAATGTTCAAAAATGTTCAATTATTTGGGTTATAACAACTATTCAATTAACGCCGTTCGGACCTTATCACTTTCTGAAGGGTTCATTATGAGCTTTTATCAATTTAAATTAAATTTACAATTCAAATGCTGTTAATTTTCTTTGTAATTAACTGTTCCGTAAAAATATATGTTTAAAATTTATGGCTGGGATATTGAGTGTCACAATTCCATACGAGTCTTCATATGAATGCTGTCTGGGACATTCGGATAGATTCCCGTTTCTGTTATAATCTTCTACACCTCCTTTCCATATCATGATGATTCCATACAATATGATCGCCACACCACGTTGAAGAGAATCACGGTTTCTGGCTATGTCGATACCCAGACAATAACCAGGCGTCGATAACCAGGCGTCGCTAAGGAGAATGCAAATTTCCAAACAGGAATAAAAATGACTTATGACTTACTTTTTCTGGTCATTAACTACTAAAGAGTTTTTGCCAGTAGATCGCATTAAAGTGCACTAGGCAAAGATATTTTCAAATAAATGGTACTAGGGAAGTACCAACACCCGTGGGCGAAGAAAATTCAGCTGCGTGAGCAGGCATATCTTAATACTTACGAAAGTAGGCGTTCATCATAAAAATTGTGCAGTGATAAGCAATGGTATTAAATTGAAGCATGTAGGCAGGTTCAGTGAGTTGTATGGCAAATGCAGGTGGTGAGCTCAATATAGCTAGTAAGAGTGATAAGCAATAGTGAGACATCATGAAAATGGCGCGAAGACAGTTTGAAGCTGTGAATGGCATAAGAGTTCAAAGTCCTTCAGAAGTATGCAGGAATAAAAATGGAATCTTTCTCAAAAGTGAAAAATCACAAAAAGGAAATAAACTAGTGAGTACCTTATTGCACCTGCTTTCTTCATTTTTCTTATCTTTTTACAGGTTTGCAGTGGAAGAGAGGATTATTTATTATTTCCTGGTTTGCCGTTAAAATTTACATTTTATTATTAACAGTATAATTACTTATCATTAGAATTAGATTAGCAGTTTCTATGAAAAGTAGCTTGCTCCTGGAAAAGGATATATATTGCAATATCACGTATTTTCTCAAAGCTATAAATATCACATAAAACAAAGCAAGCCATAATCTTCACATTACAGTTTTTTTTTTTTTTTAACTTTTATTTGTTAGCCCAATTTGAGGAGAGTTTTATAACATGTAACTTTGACAGGTGAATAATGTGGCTTTTGCACGTTTGGGAAAATATTTATAATTACATGTGTCATTTATTAATTTTTATGTTTCCCTTTTCGTGTGGCGCAGGTAAATCTCCCCAGACATTTATAACTTCGTGTAATGATAACTAATGATGGTGCTAATGATAAAATAGAGCCTTTATCAGTTATATTATAAAACAGTAAATATTCTTTTCTTCTTTGATAGGTTAGTAAATATAAAAAAGAAAAAAATGATTGTACTAAAAGCATTATCTATTTGGCTTTTAACGGGATTTTCTCACCTCTTAGAAACTCACTTTTATTTATTTACTTTTACACCTTTATTTTAACGACGCCGAGAAATCTTCATAGATATTATAGCAATAGTGATGGTAATAATAATGAAATACAGCTTTTAACAATTATGTTATAAAGTTCAAAAGCCGAAAAGAACATAAATTTCACGAGAAAATATTAAAAGCGAAGCAATGATTTTTAATTTGAAATACTTCATCTTAACGTTAACCTGCAACTAACTGGCCAAAGCCACTGTCTTGCATAATTTACGCTTCAGCTTGTTCATACTAGAATTATTTGAGCCGCCTAACCGGAAAAATGGTTAGTGACACTGACTGCCGTACCGAAGGGTCCGGGTTCGAATCCCGCAGAATCCACGGATGTTTTCAAATGTATATTGTTTGTGCGGCGTGGGGCCACTCTAAATATGCGGCGAAACGAAAGTCCTCTGGAGAAGTTGGTGATAGGGAAAGAGTAGGGGGCCCTCTTTCAATTTTGATGAAGAACCCCGGGATGTTCTTCATCAAAATTGGGGGGGGGGCGGAACCGAGAAAAGTCGTTATGGTGCTCAACTCTTTTGTCAACAACAGGCGCAAAAACAACACAATCAACAACAGGCCAACTCCTTGTCACAATAAATTTCGTGGGCTTGCACTAATGTTACTGTCAAAGAAGTGAGATAAGTTATAACAACACAGAATTAGTCAGTTACTCAGTAAAGTCCCCAGAATTTGGGCTTTAATCATACCATATATAATGAAAAGAGACAATACAAAGAAAATTCTACAGAAGAAGTATTAAGTTTACCTAATAATTTTATCTTGATATAATATTTTTATAATTACGGTAGTTTTTTTATTTGAATGCGCGGAAAAGTTCATGCGAGGGGTGCATTCAACGGAAGACTTTCTAAGGAAATTGACATTTGTTCATGCTACAAGTAGGATAAAGCGAGAAAATAGGCAGATTTTTGTAAGAAAAATCTTGAATTCAATATAAAAACTGCAGAGAATGCAAAAACGCAGGAAATTATTTCTAATGGAAACAAATAAATAATATCAAAAAGCACCAGGAACGTAAACAAATATTTAAGCATTGTTAAACAAATGAATATTATATCTTAAAGGAAAATGCAATAATATTTATATAATATTAGAAAATTGTAGCGATGTTAAAAATAGTTTGGTATAATAAAAGACTGTTTTAAGAGTAATATAGTAATAACAGTTGTACCTGTACTAATAGTGGCAATAATTATACAATAAAATGATTTCTATAGTAACAGATTATTATAATAAAAAATACTGATAAAAAGAAGAATTGAAAAATATTTATAAGTATTATATATTTTCGAAAATATGCTTGCAAAGAATTTGAAGTTTTTTCTGAAATCTAAAAAGTGTCGTTTAAAGAATGTAATATCAGACATGTAAAACTATAAAACAGTCAGTCATGTCGCCCTACTCAATGAAGGCAATAGACACAAAGAACCGACAACAACAATTATTACTCTGTGAAAACTGAGCACCTTCGACGACTCAATCGCACAAGGTAGCCAGCCATTCAGTCGTCAAAGAAGCCAACAGTGAATCTCTCAACAAATCCATCAGACAGAATGCATATTTATATGTAAATAGTTGATATATACTGTATATTGCTTCCTGTCTCTAGTTAGCACGGGAGCCCGTGCATACGCAAGCAAACACATCGTATTTACTCGCAGATTATTCCCTTTCATGTATTCCTCCACCAGCCTTTTAGCGCAAGGTTCCGAAATTTTTTTAAATTTTCATGGCAATTTTATCGATTCTCTAGACGTTAAGGAAGCGAGCTCCTCTTATAAGGTATTTGCTCTCTCCCTCCTTTTTGCATGCTTTCATTGTGTAACCGTTACCACACACGGCGCGCATTCGAGAGATCCAGGTTCGAGTCACGAAAAAGGCATTGTAGATTTTTCATGTCTCCTGCTTCAAAATAATCAAATGTCCGTACAGTGGCGCGCAACTAAAAAGCAGTGGATGATGATTCTTCACCACCAGGATTTGGCGATTGGGTCCTGTAATCCCCAGTCGCTATTTAAAAGTGGGGTATATAAGGTAGCAGATGTGTGAGCAGTCCGACCCACCTAAAGGAATATATAAATTATACTCTCCCTCCTCTCTGCATGGCTTCGTGGGGTATCGGTAGCACACTCGGCGTGAATTCGAGAGGTCCAGGTTCGAGTCCCGGCGAGAGCATTGCTCATTTTTCATGTCTCCTGCCTCAAAATAACATAGTGTCTCTACACCCTGAATTTTGAAATTAATTCGTCCATGCAATGGTTGTCTTCGTTTTACTAATTGATTTGGTCATGGATTTTGAGTGCATGGGCTCTGAGAAAACAGGTGCATCTAACCAATCAACCTTGATGGCTATTAAAATCGTTGCAAGAGGAAATATAAACTGAATGATAACGAACACGACGACAGTGGTTGTGATGTGTATGACGTGCAAACTGTAGCAGATGATACAGCACTGAATGGTTTAAAATCAGATGATTAGCTCTGGACAACAATAACGGCGGCAGAGATTCAAGATATAGGCAAGAAGAACAGTTTATCCATGAATACTTTCCATTTTTACTTCCTTGTAAAGTAAAAAGGAAGTATTGTAATCGCGAAAAGTTTCAGGCAGCATATTTCAACGAAAATATCCATTTTGACCGCTATCGAATGCAATTTAAGGATGTTTTTGCGTGATCTGTAAGTAAGGACAGAATAAAAGACTATTTTCCTCCAAAAAAATTAAAAACTGCTTTAAAATGAATTCTGAAGAGAATTTTTCGTGGCGTCTGTACGAAAGTATGTACGTACGTACGTATCTCGCATTACTCAAAAACGAGTAGCCTCAGAACGTTGAAATTTTGTATATAGGATTGCTATAACATGTAGATATGCACCTCGTATTTTGGTTGCAATCGTCCGCACCAAACGTATATAAATATATTTATATATATATCCAGTCTGTTACCCGACTCAGAGATCTCAGTTTCTTTACTATTATATGTTTGTAAATTGTACATTTTTTGCTTTAAAATGATTGAATGATGTTGTTCTTATCATCCGGTTAAGGTTTGTATGCCTTAAGTAAATCTGTATGCAATATGTTTAGAATTATCAACAATTTTAAAGCTGTTTAAATGCCGCTAAGCCTAATAATTTTTTTGATGGCCGCCAATGCTTGTTTACATTTGAAACAGCAGGGTAGTGGATTTGTTGCCAATTTAGAGAAACTTAGCTTCGCAACAACAGAGATAACGCCTTCATTTATTATTGTCAATTAAATCATGCTTAATCCTTTCTGGAATGTTTTCGAGGAAATAAGTGTTTAAGATTTACTTCGTAATTTTTAATATAGATATTTTGAGTTTTTATGTATTTTTGCCTTCTCGCGAAGTGAGAACTGAATTAATTGAATGAGAAATACTCAATCGTCTGTGAAAAACTGTTTCTTTTTTGTTTTGTTTGCTTAATTTCTTTTACACATCTTTCTAGCTTGACTATAGTATTTGAATAGAACATGTGGCAACTATTAGATAATTCTTTAAATGATATAAATTTTGTGCATTCTGAATTATAATATGAACGAAATATAATACTGGTAAGTGAACCTAGCGCCAGATTGTCGCTATGGTAAACAAAGAGAGTGAATTTTAAAGAATGGATTTATTTTATTGTGGTTTATGTGCTGTCGGCGAAGTGGATTTAATTCAATCCAATAAGTGTAAATGAAATGAAAGAAAAAGTGCGTATAATTTAATATTCCGTGCAAGGAAGTCATGTGGTGTGCACATCAGATTTTTTTGTTCCTATTATATAACAGCGTCTTTTGAAAGTTGAATTATTCGCATAATTGTTCCCTTTCGATTTTCATATAATTAAAATGAATAAAATTGGGCAAAAATACGTGAATAAATACAGGATTAAAAATTTTTAAAACAAAGCACTAATTTTTATTTCTAAAAACCCTTAATTCTCAACTTTAATTTGGCTAGTTTCCCTTTCTCTCCGTAAAAAAACAAATTGCTTATAATAAATATCTATAAACTGTGTCATTTCAAAACTAATAGCTATCTTATGATTCTTACATAACGATTTGTCTCATATAATGTACTTCAGGCCTCAGCCAATAATAATTTTTATAATTGAAATATCATCCCCTGCAGATAAAGCAAACCAAAAGTAATTGATTGCAGACCTCAACTTTTTTTTTCTTCTGTCCGAAGCTTTCATTTTTAACACATCGCATTTTGCTTTCAGCTTCTCGGTGCAGCTAGGCAGAAAAGAAAACGCAAAATTTCTGAATTTATTACCCACACATAATGGGTGTGTAGGATTTCTTTTCCCGACAGATATATTTTAACACCTTTGTTACAAAAGGTATTTCCCGCGATTTTATTTTATTACACTCGATTACATTTTGATTATACTGACGTCCAAATTGACATTACAATGCTTTCGCATTTGTCAATTCGTAAACAATGCCCAATTTGTAATCTGACGAAACAACTTTAGTCGTTTAACTTTGGAAAACCAGAAATTGTGAAAACAATATAAAAACGCAGTTGGCTGTCATAATCCGCAAAACACAATGCGCAACACAGAGGGTAATATATTTAACAGTGTCCGTTATTTAGTGTTGTTTCACGGTCTTTTGTTTTGAATGTGAGCATTTATGAATGGTGCATATTAGTGAACGTTTATTTCTGAAATGATTGTTCGACTGAATAGTAAAATCGGTTTATATTTCAGTTTATTTCGGTGGAGGTGTTTTCGGTGTATTATGGTTTATTTCGGTGGTTACAATGTACCATTTTATACTTCGGTGGAGGTAATAGTATTCCTTGACCTGCCAGATTTTTTTAAAGCATGTTGGTGCATTTAAGAGAAATCTGTTTTCTTTCCATTGTTTCAAAAAAAAAAAAAAAAAAAAAAAAAAAACATTTCGGATGACGATTATTGTTGTCTAATATAGTACCTTGATCTAGTACAATTCAGTGCGACTGGAGTTACATATATTTCTTCAGTTATTCAATAATTTTACGATCCATTTCATTAAAAAAATCCATCTTATCATATTATGTAAAAGAAATTGCTATTTTTCGGTCGTAGTTTGAACATTACGAAGGAGCACCTAATAAACTGCTGCCGCTATTACGAAGTAAAGGAAGTGTTGTAATCGCGAAAAATTTCGGGTATCACATTTGAACGAAAATACCCATTTTGACTGTTCTCGAATCCATCTGAACCATGGTTTTGTGCGATATCTGTATTGTAGTATTGTAAGGACAGAATAAAGTTTTTTCTTTGTTGCCAAACGAATTAAAAAATATATTTAAAATGGATTCAGTAGAGGGGTTTTCCCCCTCCCCCCGTGACGCTTGTAAGTATGTACGTACGAATATCTGTATCTCGCAAAACGAGTAGCCTCAAAACATTGAAATTTTGTATATGGGACTGCTATAACATGTAATTGTGCGAGATGACGATGGACTGCATGCTTCTTATAACATTTCTTTATTGACTGCAAAGGAAAAAAGCCGCACACCATTGGTGAACAATTTATTCTACCAGCTGGTAAATGAGATAATATGCACCGTATTGCATAAACGAGCTTTCTATATTGTAAGAATTCCACTGAGTAATAATACAATACACAGAAGGTTTGACAAAATGGCGCGGTGCATAGATAATTCTTTATATGAGTTTTTAAAAAATCCGAATTCTCTATTCAGCATGACAAGTCAATTTTCCCATGAAACGAAGCTTTATTCACAGCTCATGCGAGATTTGTGGAAAAAAAAAAAAAAAAAAAAAAAGAATAAATTTCCACAGAATTATTATTTGTCATATGTTTGGAAACTGATACGAAAGTTAAAACTATGCTTAATGGAATAAAAAGATTTTTGGATGTTAAAGCTGTATACACTTGAGTAATACCCTCTCAGTTGCTATTTGACGGCGCTCTGACAATGAAAGGAATACACAGAGGCTTTCTAGCACGCTTGAAACAAGTTAAACAGAATGTGCAATCTATGCATTGTATCGTTTATTGAAAATATTTAGTTGCGAGAAATATTAGTGAATACTTGCATGGCTCACTCGATTATGCCATTAAAGCAGTTAACAAAATTAAAAAGAACGCTCTGAATGAGAAATTATTTGTACAACAAAAAAATGAATAGTTTAAAAATTGAAGATTATACTCGTTTACCATTTAAAATGGCAGTTTGTTGGTTATCTAAAAGTTTGGATAGATTTTATGCGCTGTTTGTTCAGTGTTGGAATTCTTGTAATTTTTTTTCAATGGTGGGCACTTGCCTATAACGTCGTTGGCCACTCCTAAGACCAGAAGTGGTGGTCATTGTATTCCGTAAGCACCTAATAGGTGGCCACGGTTACCTCCTATGAAGGGACAGACAATTTTACATGCATACCTTCTCCGGGATTCGAACCCGGGTCCTTCGGTATCGCAGTCAGGCTCCCCTAAACACTACACCATCTGGGCGGCACTCTTGTAAATTAAGCACAATGATCTGCATCTCATTTGAGTTAATTCAACAAATGACAAACGTGGTTCTCAACCTTTTGATTAACGCGGAGCATCTAAACAAAAATTGAAAAACTTAAAGTACCTCCACTACATTTTACAATGATTATTTTTCAATTTCTCAATAGAAATACTAAAAAATATATATTTTGCTATTTGCACAACCTGTTGGCTATTTCTATTAAATAGGCACACATAAAAATATTAGATTAAAAATTGGGTACCATTTTAATCATCAAAATTGAAGTTATAATTCTTTAATTCTAAAATTTATTGTGAAATTTGGGCCTGTTTAAGAGAGATCAATTTCTTTATTCCTGGGCATAATTCACTTACCTTTTACCGTAAATTAGGATCCTTTTAAAATTTTGTTATGCCTTTTTTTACATAGAAGAAAATCCTTGTTCACACAAATAGGTTATGGTAAAAGGAAATGAAAATTTAATAGCTTTATTTGAAATGTCTTTAAATGTCTTTTTCCAGTTCAGCCTAAACTTAAGAAGTCTGCCATTTTTGAATTGTTCAGTTTAAGTTCAATTCAGAAAATTTCTATCAATTGTTTTTTTTTCTTTACGAGATTTTTAAATTTAATAGTTGAAAATACTTTGTTTCTTTTGCGTACCACAGGTTTAGAATCGCTGACTTAGCTTATATGATGAAATTATTTGCCAAATTTAGAGAAACCAATTCGAAGCTGCAAGCCGATCAATTAAATTTAACCAATTTAAAAAATCACTATATCTGCGGTTATTGCAAAATGTTTTCTATACAAACAAAACTATGGGAGAGGAGGGTCTTCTCAGTTTCCTAATCCTTCAAAATCTCAAAAATGAGATGAAGATTTGCTTGCTTATTGCCATCATTTGACGGGCCTTAATTCTGATCTCAGCCAAAGATTTGAAGACGTTCTTCGTTCAATGTTTCCGATTGGATGTTGGATCCTTTTGCAAGAAGATCCACAAGGTCATATACAGGAACAATTTGTAAAATTATCTATACATGAGGAGCTGACACAAAATTCGGATACGGATACTACAATTTCTTGTAACAAAAACTAATACGAATTTCATATCCTGCATTGTGTGTCATTGTAGCGAAGATGTTGATGGGTTTCTAGTAACTTCCTATTAAATAAAGTATGGATTTAGTGCATTTATGAATCTCCTCACAAAAATAAGAAAGCGGTTTACGAATGTAACTCAGAAACATACAACCGAAGATAGATAACCTCATTATCATTATCATTTAAAGGGCACGCCCCCCCTGATCCTCCTGAAAATGGGATTGGCCAGAAAAAACACATAAAGTCCAAAATCTGAGTTTCAGTGCCGATTTCCAATTCAATCTTTGTTCGTATTTATAATCTTCATTATTGTCTCTGCCAAATCTTTCAAATTTGAATATTTCCTTGTAGAGACATTAGGTATTTTGGAAGCAGACAAGATGAAAATTAGTAAAGCTTTCGCCGGGAATCGAACCACGGACCTCTGATAAACCGGCTCAGTGTGCTGACCACTACACCACGAAGGCACGCTACGAAAGTGGGAGAAATACCTTATATGTTACCCTTTTTATAGGGCTACTGGGATTTTCAGAGGAACCAATCGCCAAATCCTGAGTGTGCAGAAAGCTCATCCAACACCCGTTTAGTTTGAGCATCACTGTAGAGACATTAGGTATTTTTGGAAGCAGGCAAGATGAAAAATGAGAAACGCCTTCGCCGGGAATCGAACGACGGACCTCTGAAATACCGGCTCAGTGTGCTGACCACTACACCACGAAGGCACGCTAGAAAAAAGTGGGAGAAATACATTATGTCCTTTTACATTCTTCCTTAAAATTATTTCTGTTCAAGACATCCGAGGTGTATGTGTGATTTTTTTGTTCTTATTATATAGAGTTATTTCACTAAAAGGTTCATGGTCGAGGTTTTGCTATAAGTTTGGGAATCATTGGTTTAAACCTTTTCCTGTATAATAGCAGAGTATTTTAAAGTGACAAGAAGCAACGCCCTCTAGTCCATTGCAGATCACAAGAGTCAGGTGTTAATAATCAACAGTAGGGTATCCCACAAAAACATTAAAATTTTTCTTTACATGAAGTAGCAAGCTGACACCTTAAAATGATATTAACTATTACAAAAGAAGAGTGTTATTTGGGTCCGTTATTTTGAGTCTTGGTTCATGGTTTTGAACGGACATTACAGTCCTTTAATGATGTGTAATACTGCAGTAAAAACCTGTGAGCAGTTTTGAAAATGTACTTTTTGAAGATTTTGATTTTTAAATCAGTATGTAATGTGTATTCCTTATAAAACAAGGAACATTAGCTATTTCCCTAAAAGCTTTATTTTGCAGAATTTGGATTTTGTACAGATTTGGTTTTGCAGCATATTTCCAAACTGGGGGCGGCGTCGAATAAGACTGGACGTATTACCATTTTACGTAATATCATTTTATTGTGAAGAGAAAGACCGTGTTTTTCGATAAGAGTTCTCAAGTTAGCTATGGAAATATTAAATTCAGTTTTGAGTTGGGCAAAGTGAGGTGTAAAAATGAGTTTTATTGTCAAATGTGATGACTAGGTACGTGGCTTCGTGTTTCCAATGTATTTCTTAAATTGCATCGGAGTAGATAGTAAGAATGACTGGCCTCTGGGAAAAAGAACCGCATTTGAGTTACAAAAATTCTAAATTTGAAGTTGCTTTACTAATTCCCACTCGGAACCAAGTTAAGTTAAATAAGTGATTGGTTCTCTAAAATGTTACCTGTTTTATTAATAAACTCTACGATTTGAAAGCGAGCAGTGGCAACACGTCTCGAAATAAAGCAGATTTTTATCTCCAGCGTGCGAGACGTTTGCCACTCGAAAAAATGAGGGCGAAAATTAGCGTTTTCAGAGTTTTTAATTAATATCTCTGATTTTAGATTTTTTTTGGACAAAAGTGGATGTCGACCTTTTTCAGGACCTGGAGAAGAATTGTAGAAAGTTTGGTGACGATAGCTATAGCAGTGACTGAGTTAATCACAAACACACAAAATACACACTTCATATACACAGTTAATTTATCACTTAAACTTTATCGTTAAAATTGACGATATTTATGTAAATTTAGTACAAGATGTAGGTATATATGCTGTAAAATTACCATTCTTCCTAACGGCCTCGTCAAAATGAAGCCAATTCAAATTCGACATGACTTCAAAAAGTCATGGTCCGTCTGTATATAGGAGCCATCTTACATTCGTGTTACCTACATTCTGCATATTATAAACCATCTTACATTCGTACGTGCACAGGTGCATCATCTAACGTGCATAGGATTTGAAACGAAGTTTCGAAACCCGTCAATCGCTGATTGAGTTTGAAAGAAAGAAAATCTAGTTTACGTAGTTCTGTCCAAAACCTTCTAACTAATCCCAAATAGTTGTGCGCTTGGCGAAAGAAGGAAGTAGTTACCAAATACAGCAATTCAGAAAATTGGTATCAAAAGTAAGAAGAAATATGGAGATCAAATCTGCGTCAGGAGAGAAACATGACGGTAAATAAGAAATCCTGCAAAAAAAAGTGCACGGGAAGCGAAATGTGAGGAGTCACTGCGAATTCAAACAATTTGTCCAGAAAGAAATATGGAACACAAAATTTTCAGGGGGAAGTATACAAAAGAATTTACTGTTTGTTTTTAAGGCAACTTAAATAACCTCGATTTAACAAGTAAACTATTTGAATAAGTCGTATCTATAATATTTCAACACCTAAGAATATCAGCGAAATATTATCGATTAATAGTGTCAGACAGAATTCTAAACTTCTAACTATTCTCGTAAATTATTATTACATTTTGCTTATTTTTTTATAAATTTACTGAAACGGGTCTTGAAATTCATCCCGACACAAAGACGCTGTTTACATATTTTTAGAATGATTTGGTAAAGAATTTAAAAAAAAAAAACTATCTTTTAGAATACAAATTCTGGCAGCAACTTATACCAAGCACCAAAGACAAAATCATGCAGCAGTTTATTACGTTCGTATTTTAAATCAAAATTCTCAAAAAGGAAAGTTAGTTTGAATGTAATGCTTCTTACTTGGGTCATGTCTAAATTATCACTTATAAAATTCTGTTTATTCTAATACAGTACGTAAATGATAATCCCATGATTTTATTTTAAAAAATATATGACTAGAAGTATTATCCTAGCTAAAAGTTAATTTGTGATCTTTAATACATTTTAAAATTATATAGATTAAAAACATATTTTTTAATATATTTTTTATTTCGTGCTTTTTAATCCGTAGAAATGCAGACAAAAAATTAAATGAAAAAAAGGATTCCCTGTGGAAGTATGGAAATTATTCTTTCCGATTTGGGTTAAAAGCATATTCAAATTTTTGTCTCATTTACATGTCATATCTCATTATCATTTAAACTCACTGGCCTGCTAAAAATAATAAAACATTTTTTTTTTTTTTTAAATTCAAATATCTTTAATCGCCAATAACTGCAAAACAACATGCCCTTCCACTCCTCCACAAGTCGATGGTTTTGACAAAGTGCCAAACTTTAGTAAATCGTATTACCAATTCGAAATAACATTTATTTTAAAAACGAGTTTCATTATGAAAAAGTGACACTAATTTATGTTAGAATTAATTAGTGTCACTTTTTCATAATGAAACTCGGAAACGTAAAAAACAAACGAAGGCAAAATGATGTATTGGCGAGAGTAGATTCTACCCATGTTTTTTCAAATGTAGAAGTCTTAAAAAGATTTTGTACTTCCATTATACTTGTACTTCATTCTTTTCAGTATGTTACCTTCTTTTATGGAATATATTCCTGATAATATTGCCTAACAGGTAAGACTGAACTATGTAAGACTTATAAATGAATCTCTTTTAAGTTCTTTATTTCAACACTTCGATTTAAATTTTTGTAAAGACGGTTAACTTTGATTAGTATTCTATCTGTGTTCCATTTGAGTTCACCAAACTCTCTTTAAACCTATTAAACAAAGTTTTCATAGTTATTCTAACTTAGGATTCTCTAATAAAACTATGCTAAATAGAGGACAGTGTACTCAAACGCCTTAAATGTGTTAAATGCACGACATGTTACTGGAATTCCATGCTATGAAATGATATATATGTACAATTCTAGTATAATTCATTTGACTGTTAACAAGGATTTGTGAGGAAAATTAACACTAAATAAACAACTTCATGCAAAATTTTGAAAAGCAGTTGTGGAGAATATTTTGTTGCCATCTATACATGTAAAGAAGAATGTCTGAGCGTTTGTTTGTTCGCGATTAACTCAGTCACTACTATAGCTATCGTCACCAAACGTTCTGCATTTCTTTTCTGGGTCCTGGGAAAAGTCGACGTCCAATTCCCCCCACCCCCAAAAAATATATAAAATCAGAGGTATAACTTAAAAACTCTGGAAACGTTAATTTCGCTCTCATTTTTTCTAGTGACAACAGTCTCGAACGCTAGAGATAAAAATCTGCTCTATTTCGAGAAGTGTTGCCACTGCTCCCTTTGAAAATGTAGAATTTATTTAAAAAAATTTCTACGTTTTTGCAATGAAATAAAAATAGCATTGCCAAACATTAAATACATTACTCCCGATTCCAAAAATTCGTGGGAAGTCATTTCGACTGTTCCCATCTTCGTACGACTTTAATCCGCTAAGATACTCATTAAAAACTCCGAGTTTCAGTTTGAGTTTGTGAGTTTCATGCCACATAACCTTTAAGGTTATAATGAGCCAGACGAATGGTGAAATTTTGAATATATGCAGATGAAAGTTAAAACCAGTATTAAAATATGTTTGGGATAATGACGAAGTGACTAATCAACAGAATGAAACTTCAAATACAAATGGAAGCATAAAGAGTAAAACACATAAGGTAAAAACACACACTAAAACATTTGGAACATTTATAAAAACTGAAAAAGAGATCAAATTAAATGATAAAATCCAATCTCTTTTTGATATGAAAACAGGTTAGCATTCACCTCTTTCCCGATCAAACGGTGAAGAGGTAACGTCATAGCTATTAAAGTATTTAAAACAAAGTTCCTGAAAACAGGGGCAATCTGCTAAAATATGGCGAACTAATAAAATAGCTTTGCACTTTGAGCAAGTAGATTCACTCTCGGCGATTAGGAGGTAAGCATGTGTAGCTTGACAGCGACCTATTCTAAGATGTGTTAAAAGAATCCCCTCCCTCCAGCTCCTAGTTTTATTCCAATATTCAATCAGAGGTTTTATAGTTTTTAGTTGTTGTTGGACTGTAGATTCCATAGCAGTTGCCACTTATCTAGCCCTTTCCTCTTGATGACCTTGCAAATGTCACTGAATGGAACAAGCTGGTTGCACGTATCAAGAGCGGATTTAGCTGAGATGTCGGCCAGCTCGTTTTCTTTTATCCCCACGTGTCCGGGTACCCAACAGTATAAAATATGATATCCTCGCCTCCACAAGTTTAGCTTAAAAACGTCCAAAGTTATTGGGTTGCGGATGTCTGAATATGATTCTAAGGCTTTTAGTGCACTATAAAAGTCAGTGTGGATAATGAACTTTGTTTGGCGCAAGGAACATTTTCTGGCGCAGGTAGATATATAAGATAGGGCATAATACAAGGCTGTTAATTCGGAGGTTAGCGCTGAGCAAGCCTTATGTAAGCATCTACCCTGCGTGTGATTTCCTATCACAAGAGAAGCCTACATGATTGGCTGCTTTCGACCCTTTATCGATATCGGGGTATAACAGTTGTATTTGTGCCTGTGTTCAAGGAAAAGCTGATTGTAGATGATGTCGTTAGTATTTACTTTTCTGAATTGGCGAAAAACATTAAGGAGCTGTATTTGTGCATTCTCCCAAGGCGGGATATAAAAGTGCTTTACAGACTGCGCATTTATATCGGATAACCCATACTCCTCAATGAGTGATCGGACTCTCATGGAGAAATAAGGCACGCAGGATGACCGTGCTTCAAATAGGCGATCAAACATGTAATTTTGAAAAGTGATCTCAACCGGATGCCTTGATTGTGATTGTATATTGAAATAATGGCAGGGAGACAACTGATCGCGCCTTAGACGGAGCGATGGTTCAAAATTGTCGACATGCAGACTTTCTGCAGGAGTTGTTCTAAATGCTCCAGAACATGTCCTTAAAACTTGGTGATGAATGGGATCTAGTTTCAATAACACAGAAAACCGTACTGAGCCGTAGTCCAATTTAGTTTGGATGAGACTCCTATAAATACGCAGCATAGCGCAACGATCCGCACTCCAAGAGGTATTTGCCAAGACTTTAAGAAGATTTAAAGTTTCAAAGTATTTCTTCCTCAAATATAGTGTAAGGATCTTAAGTTTTACTAACGTTTATTTTATTTTAAATCTTTACTATCACTTCTTATTTTCTACTTCCGGCCAGAATTATAAGCGTGAAGGAGTTTATGCAAAGTTGTCTGGCGAACGCCAAGTATTTAAGTGTGGCCTTTTTGCCAAGCAGAAGAGAGGAAGCCGTGAGTTCGAAGCAGGCCGCTTACCTTAGAAGTTACGCAGTTGCTACTTTGCCTTCCAGGCCAGAGGTTTTAATCCTCTTGATAAATTAAACGTATTGTAGTGTTCACAGTCTCTGTGCTACATACGCTTCCTGTTATTATAAGGCCAATCTTATTCTAAAGTTAAATTAGAGTTTAGTTTTATTTTGATATCTTTTAAGTTAGACCCCGAGTGGAGGGTCATTGTATTCCGAAGTACGGAAGTCATTGTATATAAAGAAAAAAAATAAAGGGTTTTGTATACACTTCGTCTGTATCCTGTCTACTTACTACAATTAGTGAACATAGCTTTAGTAAGCTCTCTGTTCTAGTCAGGTCATTGTATGTTTCCGAAGAAGGTTAGAAGAAACATTGAACCTGATAGTGGCGCCCGACGAAGAATAACCATGGCCGAGTTTCAAGAAGAACCTGTGCTGCCTGCAGAAACAGCTCAGAATCCAGAAATGCCAGCTGCCGCCCTGGAAGGATTTGGGTATATTGTCCAGACCATGCGCGCTTCGATGAAACCAGAAGCAACGTTTAATGGAAACTCACAGGTAACCAGTTTTTTGGAAAAATTGGATGACCACTTCATGCTCTACCCCGTGCACGAGTTTCAAAAAGTTACCTTAGCTACCAGCGCTTTGAGGGGCCAAGCGCTTAACTGGTTCAAATGTATCGGCAGAAGTCTCTTGGGTCAAGCAGGAAGTCCCACCTATACCTACGAAAATTTCAAGACTGCCCTACTAAAAGCCTTCCTGTTGTAAGGGATCGTGCAAAATTAGAAACAGAACTTTTCAGTATATATCAACAAAGAATGGAAAACCTCTCGAGTTTTATTTTAAGAAAAATTCACGTTTTCAAGCTCTTGTATGGAAACCGTCCGGATCCTGAAATAATTCAAGTGATTTTGCCGAGGCTACTACCCCAAGTGCAAGACTTTATTGAATTGAGAAATCCGACTACACTGGAAAAATTATTTGAGCTAGCAATCCAGTTTGAAAGTAGAAGAACGGCGGACGTCGAAAGAAGACGCCAATATCAACAGCGAAACCAATTTGGCCAAGACTACAGCAAACTCAAGCACATGGCTACGGAGAAAAAGCGAATCAGTGGGCAAGGAAACCCGAGCATTCAAAAACAGCCGGCGAACGTCGACAGTTCAATAGCAACCCAGGAAAAAAGTCTCAAGGCCAGGGGAAAAAGAAGGAAAGCACCGAAAGAAAAAATAATTTAAACTAAAACGGATTTCTGCTGACGAGAGGGTGCGGAAATCCGAAGGCCACGAAAACCCCTCTTCCTACAAGTTAAATACAGTAATGGTGAAAAATTTAACTCTTCCGAAGATTGAAGTCTTGGTAAATAATATCCCGGCCACCGCACTCCTGGATACCGGCGCGCAGTGTTCCTGTGTGGCAGAAGTCTTTTTTAGAAAGTATTTTCGCAAATACCGCATATATAATGCGGATAATACAACAGTATTAGCGGCGCAAGGAGAACAATGTAAGTGCGTAGGTAAAGTACCTTTGTACATCCGTATCAAGGACGAACAAGTAAAGGTGATGTTTTTTATAGTAAAGAATTTGCAAGCACACTTAATACTAGGAATAGACTTTCTTTCAGACGCACAAGCTACACTGGATTTTAATGAAGCGTCTCTTAAGCTGACGATGAAACCAGTGCGTGTAGAAAAGGTTGAACCGCCGAGGTTAAATCTTGACCACCTACCTAATGACGAGCAAGGTAGAATCCGACAAGTGGTAAGTGAATTTGCTTCCTTATTTAGTGATATTCCAGGATTTACCCAGGTTACTAACCATAGAATTGACACCGGAGATGCATTGCCGGTTCGTCAAAAACCATACCGGTATGATAAGAATAAGGAAAAAATTATAGAATGGCATATTACCGATATGCTACGTAAAAAGATCGTAACGCCTATCTCAAGTAGTTATGCTAGTCCGGTGGTTTTATGTAAGAAAAATAATGATTATCCTTTGGAGCATCCAAAAAGGTGGAGATTCGCTATTGATTACCGTAAATTAAATTCCATAACGAAATATCCGGTATATCCGTTACCGATTATAGAAGAAATTTTAAGGAACATAAAATCAACCAAATTTATGACAACTTTAGACTTAACGACTGGTTATTTTCAAATAGGGCTGAGGCCTGAGGACGTGCCTAAGACTGCTTTTATAACCAAGTCTGGCACTTATGCATTTTTGCGTATGCCGTTTGGCCTTTCAGGCGCCCCAGCAACATTTCAGCGATGCATGGACATTGTGTTAAGACCTGTTCTCGGAAAGTCCACATTTATCTATTTAGACGATATCATTATTACTAGTGATAATCTAGACCAACATGTACAGGATTTAAGACAGGTGTTTTCTTTATTAAATGAGGCCGGTCTAAAAGTTAATGTCGAAAAATGCAAATTTGCAGCCCCTGAATTAAAATATTTAGGTTACAAAATATCGCAAAATGGGATCGAGACAGATGAATCAAAAATAATCGCTGTACAAAAGTATCCGACTCCAAACACGGCAAAGAAGCTCTCTTCTTTTCTAGGACTTTGTTCATATTATAGGTCCTTTATAAAAGATTTTGCGGCTATCGCTGAGCCATTGTTAAAATTAAAAAGGAAAAAGGCAAGATTCTCGTGGACGGCCGAAGCCAATAGTGCTTTCAAAAAATTAAAACAAGCATTAACGCAAGCCCCTGTGTTGAAATTTCCTGAAAAGGATGAAAATTTAGAAATTTCAGCGGATGCTTCGGATTATGCGGTAGGAGCGGTACTTTCGCAAAATCAGCAGCCAGTGGCATTTTTTAGCCGAACTTTAAATCAAACACAAAGAAACTATTCCGCGACCGAGAGAGAGGCACTTGCAGTTCTGTTAGCAGTGCAAAAGTTCCGAGTCTATTTTGGAAAGGCGCCGATAACAGTATATTCTGATCATGCGGCGGTAACTAGATTGTACTCTGGAAAAAATTTATCCCCAAGGTTAATAAGATGGGCACTCAAGCTGCAAGAATATAATCTGGTAATCAAGCATACCCCCGGAAAGGAAAATATCGTAGCAGATGCCCTGTCACGAATTAAATTAGACGAACAGGGTAATACCGTAAAAGTTGCAATGCTGACAGCGTGTACAATAAATTCCCGAGAAACTGTAATAACCGAACTGGGTAAGGATCCTGAGTTTGGAAGTATTTATGAGTATTTGAAGGATCCTGAAAATTTTAGCCACCAAGATATTGTGGCGATAAGAAATAGGGCGGCCCATTACGAACTAATAGATGGTCTATTATTTTATACAAAAAATTCGAATTCCAACAACGAATTTCGACCTGTTATCCCAGCTAGTCTTAGATTAAATATCCTGCAAGAGCTCCATGACAGCCCTTTAGCTTCTCATGCTGGTATTCGAAAAACTACTCAACGCGTACGCGAGGCAGTCTACTTTCCTGAACTGCAAAAGTTAACAAGGGCGTATGTCCAGTCCTGCCCAACATGTCAAGCCGTTAATTATATTAATTTCCGCCCGGCCGGGTTTCTAAATAGTATTAAATCCGAATTTCCAAATGAAATAATCGGCATCGATTTATTGGGCCCTTTCCCAAAAAGTCAGTTAAACAAAAGTCGCTATCTCCTTGTTATAGTTGATCATTTTAGTAAATGGACCGAAATTGTTCCCTTAAAACGAGCCTCCGCGAAATTAGTTACCGATTCTATTTTAAATAAATATATTTTAAAATACGGGGCGCCCCTAAAAGTTATATCGGATAATGGTCCTCAATTTGTAAGTAATATATTTGAAGACATGTGCCAAAAACTGGGCATACGTCATTTAAAAATGGTCCCGTATCGGCCGCAATCAAATATAGCGGAACGGGTCAACAGAAATATAGTGAAAATTATCCGTAGTTATGTTAAAAATTTTCATAAAAGCTGGGATAACTATGTCAATGAATTTGCTTTCGCCCTTAGGACCGCAAAACATGATACAACGGGCAAAACTCCTGCTGAGTTATTTCTAGGCAGAAAGGTTATAACACCGTTAGATAAACTATTTTACGTGCAACAAAGAGCCCCAGAATTTAAAATGGGTGATATAGAAAAACTAATAAAAGAAGCAAAAAAGAATACGGAAGTAGCACAAAGAAAACAAAAATTGTATTATGACTTGAAACGACGGGGAGTAACTTATAAAGTAGGGGATGAAGTACTAAAAATTAAGCATTCACTTTCTTCAGCACCAGAAGATAAAACTGCCAAATTTTTTCCACGCTTTGAAGGACCATATGTTATAGAAAAAATAACTCACGCTGTTGTAGTGTTAAAGGCAAGAAATGGTGAAACCTGTTCCGCAAACATTGACCAGATAAAACCATTCTATGACCGTAATAAAATGCAAAACTTTTCAGATCTTTTGCAGGATCCGGTACGGCAGACACCGCAGGTACAAGTTCCAGAGGTGGGAAAACGACAAGTACAAGGGCAAGCCAATGAGAGACAGAAGCAAGTGAAAAGAAAATTGCCCAGCGGAAAAATTGAAGGTACAAAGAAAAAGAAGCCGTTCCACTGTCCAGAAAACAGAGTTCACGAACACCCCCAGAATGAAGAAGGGAGAAGGACGACGTATGTGGAAAAGACCGGGAGAAAGGACGGCAACTATAACCCGGCTGTGAAACGGAAGATTGACTCATCCGACAGAACTCTCCGCAGCAAAAGTCGCCGAACTGCGGAAGGGCCATCAGCGGCGGAGGAAAAAGTACAAGAAAAATTTGAACGGCCAACAACGAGGTCCAAGCAGGATCACGACAGAAGTTTCCCGGTTCCACCAAGACCAGCTGCCTTCAAACGGCCAAGACCACAAGCAGAGGACAGAAGGAAGATGTTCAAGGGTGGCCGTAGTGGTGAAAAACGGAAGCTTCCAGAGGAAAGCACTGAAGGGCGAGCCCGTACAAGAAGGAGGATCAACCAAGCTACGGTCTGCAGCACCTTTAAAGACTGGGCCCAGAAAAGGATGTCTGAATATTACAAAGATAAGTAAAATTTTATGTTACTTTACAAACTTAAGTTAATCTTTCATTCTTACTGCAAGTGGCAGATTTCAAGAAGTTTTACCTCATGCGAGGTCTACCTTTATTGCCAAAAGGGCGAGAAATGAGTTGTGACCGATTTTCTTATTATGTTTGTCAATTACTCGCGCGTAAAACTAAAGTTGATGTATAATAGCGTTGTATAAAGACTTAAATATTGTAAAAAGTTATTGTATAAATTTTATTTAAAACATTCTAACAAGAAAGAAGTTTTAGTCTGAAAGACTTTTTGAAATGTAGTATTATTTCAATGTAGAAAGAATTGGCACTTGCTTTGAAAAGAATAGAAGTTAACAATGTACTACTAATGTATGTTTTCAAATGCGTAAAATTAACGGCATCTTGATATGTTCTTGTATACATGTGAACTGTTATTTTGAATGTTTAGAAATACCGTGATATGGTAAAAGTGAAAGTAATGTTAAAAATTTGTTATTCGTGTGACTGTAAAGATTAAATCATGGTGAATATGTGTTAAAGGTTGAATGATGTAGTTAGGCTCTCTGACGCTACACTTTAGAGTTAGCCACTTTCAGAATAGTACCTCAGGGTCTAGAGTTGAAATTAGGGTGTGTTAAGAGGTCTCGTATGTTGAATTTTAACACGTTAGTGTTTTGATTGTAGGAGGAAGTGTTGAACACATAGACAGAAACACATTCGTGTTTGGTGTTTTTACAACACATGTCAGAGAGCACGGGGAGAGATAATTAAAATAGTCATGAATGAAATAAGAATGTTAAGAAAAGTATATTCTATATGTTATTTGCAATGTCATTCTGTAACATTTCATTAAACTAGTTTTCCTTCCAGATCTCTGGAAGGAACCAGAATTGAATAAAGCTCCTGTTTAGATGCACTACAGATGAAAAAGAAAAAAGATTGTTGTATATTCCGGGAGCTGCTATTGTAACAAATTTCTTTCTTTTAAAATTTTCTAGTTTCTAGCTAAGTTATGATTGTAAAAGGTTGGCCTCGCGTTAGTTTCTAGAGCTAAAAGTTTTCAACAAGGTCGTTTTAGACCTCAGTTTCAAACTAATTAACTCTGGCGGGAAGTATGTAAGGATCTTAAGTTTTACTAACGTTTATTTTATTTTAAATCTTTACTATCACTTCTTATTTTCTACTTCCGGCCAGAATTATAAGCGTGAAGGAGTTTATGCAAAGTTGTCTGGCGAACGCCAAGTATTTAAGTGTGGCCTTTTTGCCAAGTAGAAGAGAGGAAGCCGTGAGTTCGAAGCAGGCCGCTTACCTTAGAAGTTACGCAGTTGCTACTTTGCCTTCCAGGCCAGAGGTTTTAATCCTCTTGATAAATTAAACGTATTGTAGTGTTCACAGTCTCTGTGCTACATACGCTTCCTGTTATTATAAGGCCAATCTTATTCTAAAGTTAAATTAGAGTTTAGTTTTATTTTGATATCTTTTAAGTTAGACCCCGAGTGGAGGGTCATTGTATTCCGAAGTACGGAAGTCATTGTATATAAAGAAAAAAAATAAAGGGTTTTGTATACCCTTCGTCTGTATCCTGTCTACTTACTACAATTAGTGAACATAGCTTTAGTAAGCTCTCTGTTCTAGTCAGGTCATTGTATGTTTCCGAAGAAGGTTAGAAGAAACATTGAACCTGATAATAGTACATAGGAGAGAAAGCTCAGTTTACTATCGAATATCATTCCTAGCACTTCTGAATTCACAGGAATCAATAACCCATCAAGATACAGTTCAGGCTCAGGATGCAAATTTCGCTTTCTGCAGAAATGTACGCAAACGGTCTTCTGATTTGAGTTAATCCATAATAATTAATAGTTTAAGTTAATCCATGTTGATTTGACCAGTTCATGATTCTATTAATTGCAATCTGAAACTGTCTCTCTATATACCTCATGTCCGCTCCTTGACGACTTATTTGGAGGTCCTCGACATACAATGTACTAGAAATAGAAGGAGGAAGTTCTTTTAAAACAGAATTTATTTTTAAGCTAAATAATGTTACACTCAAAACACTACCTTCAGGCACACCTTCTTCCTGATAAAAGACCTTGGACAGCACAGAAAAGTCTCACTTGGAAAGTTCTAGCCTTCAAAAAATTAAATATGAAAATTGGCATGTTATCATGCAAGCCACAATCATAGATATTTCGGAGGATAACATATCTCCAGGTCCTATCATATGACTTCTCTATATCAAAAAATATTGAAACTAAGAGTTTTTTTTTACAAATGCTTGGCGAATAGATGTTTCTAAATGAAAAATATTGTCTACTGTTGACCTGCCCTTTCGGAAACCACTCTGATAGGTGAAGATTATACTATTTTTCTCCAGATAGTAGACAAGGCGGTAATTTACCATTTTCTCAAATAGTTTGCAAATGCAACTTGTAAGTGCGACTGGCCGGTAGTGTGAGGAATTTCTTGGACCAAACCTGGCTTAGCAATAGGTATAATGTTAGCTTTCTTCCATGAACTGGGGATGATGTTCTCTTTCCACACTCTATTGAACATACCAATAAGGACATTAAATGAATTACAGGAAAGATGCTTTATCATGTCATACGTAATTGCATCAGGACCTGGAGTAGACCTATATGCTTTCAAGAGGGCTATTTTAGCTCAAACATAGTAAAATCCACATTATATGACTTTGAGTTGGGAGAGTTTGAGTTGACATTATATGACTTTGAGTTGGGAGAGTTGAACACAATTGGAAGTTTCTCGGAGCATAGGTTGATAGAAAGAAATTCTCGTGGACAGCTGTTGCTGCCAAGAGACTCCCAAGAGACATTCCAGTTGCTTTCCTTACTCTTTCCCATACTCGCTTACTTGATGTAGAGGATGTAATTGTTGGCACGTAGGATATCCAAGAGTCCCTCTGGCATTGTCTTCTAACTCTTCGTGCATTTGCTTTGGCGTTTTTGAAAGCTATTAGATTGGACAATGTAGGATACCGGCGAAACTTTCCCCAAGCTCTTCTTTGCAGTCTTAGTGTCTCTTGGCAATGTCGGTTCCACCATGGTTTGGAATATTTTTGCAATCTCGTTGAAGAGAGAGGAATAGACCCTTTTGCTTCCTGAATAATGACCTCGGTAACAGGTTCCATTGCATTATCTATACGTAAGACCCTCACGATTTCTTCTGAGAGCTCTGCACAAAAGGAAAAGAGACCCCAATTTGCTTTCTCCAGAATGAAGCGTGCGGGTCTAAATATAGGGTTTATCTCTTTATCTGCAAAGGTTAGAAAGATAGGAAAATGGTCACTGTCATGTAGATCATTTCCGACATTAAACTTGCAAAATGGAAGCAGAGATGGTAAACAAATAGCGAAGTCAATGCTGTGAGAGGTCCTCGTAGGCTGGTGGAAGTAGGTATGCTCTCCGTTATTAAGGAGACAAAGAGAATGGTCATACATCATTTCTTCAATTTGCCTACTACGTAAGTGCTGGGAGGCAGGTATATCGATCACACTTGAAATTAACTTTCGTGTACTAACCTGCACAGCAACAGCTTGGAGGGAATTTGAAAGCTGGCGAATGCTTGAAGGATAATCAAGCGAGGTGAGTAAACCTACACCTTCGCTAACACATTTATTAACTGGGTGATCTTTTCTGACAAACAATATCTCCGAAGCTTCAGCTGTTGTTCAGGTTTCACAAAGGTTTCTTCAGCTGCAAAGCAGATAGGATGATGCGTGCTAATTAGTTCATATAAAAAGTATGAACAAGATTTTTGTTGAAACCACGACAGTTCCAAGAGATAATGGTAACCATTATAACTGCTTATTTCGTCTGTGCTGCTATTTTGTCAGACGTTGGAGAAGATGTCTTGGAATTTCCATTCTGCCCTCCACATCAGTCTCGGAATCTATGCCTTCAGAGCTTAGGTTCAGAACTTCACGGTAAACGCGTAGGCGCTTTTCTCTCTTTGAGAAACTAGAAACAAAGAAATGTATTAGAATTTAACTTTGAGCCCAAACCTCCGAAAAGGAAAACCACAAGGACAGGAGAAATGAAATTAGCACAGATAAGGAGAGATCAGAAAGAAAGGAGGAAATATCACTAGGGATCCAGAATCGTGACCCCCGTGTCACCAAGAGAAGATGCTCCGTTGAAGGACTAGAGTACCTCGGGATTGCCACACCCATACTCACAAAAGTGAGCGCCTGAGGGGTAAAAACTCCGAAAACACTAATTTTTAATTTCATTTTTCCGAGTGGTAACAATCTCGCGCGTTGGAGATAAAAATGGTTTATTTCGAAAACTCGAACTTCTGCTCGCTTTCAAATCGTACAGCTTGTTAGTCACAAATTTGTAAGTTCTACAAAAGCTCTCTATATGAAGAAGAATGTTTGTGCGTTTGTTTGTTTGATCGATTTACTGATTTTTGATCAAGTTTTTGCCACATTTAATCCACTAAATTTGAATACAGGTGAAATATCGGATGGAACTTGAAGTTTTACGACCATTTGAGTAGAAAGACGGAAATTACTAAAAACCGCGTGCCATTGTTGCCGTTATAATGAGAGAGAATTAGTTTATTAGTCCAAAGGGACTTGAGTCCCGAAGGACTATTACGTTCGTTTTGGCATTTTGCGTCGGACGGATAAATGTCGGTTCACTTTTCAAACTGTCGCCATAAAATATTAGAGTCCTGCATTATATTTGAAGAAATTAAAAAATGAAAATCTGCGTAAATGTATGTATATTTCTCACATTGTCATAAAATAACGGTACATAGAGTCATCGAATTTTGAATAACGTAATCCTCCAACGAATATGAGCATGTGGAAGACCAAATTTGAAATTTGAAATTTGTTTTATGATCGATTTCCTATTTTCTAAAACTTTGACGAATTTTTGATTAACAAACTCAAGGATTTCAAAGCGAGCAATGGCAACGTTGTGCAGAAAAAATATTTTTATCTCCAGCGCGTGCGTCTCTGTATCGGAAATTCTAAAGATATGCTCGTTTTAAAACTATTTTGCGATATTGCTGTTGCACTGGATCTTATGGTTTAAGTGCGAGGAACATGATATTTAATAAAGAAAGGTAACACACAAAATGTTAAAAAACGCCCCTTTGGACGTAATTTAAAATCTGAAACATTTCAGATTTTTTTTTTTTTTTTTTCTATCGAAATGTTTTACGTGGGTTCCATATCGCATCAGACTGAAAAATGTATGACTACGAGTCGTACATTTTGCATCGTTACTAGGGAAGGATTACAGCGGTATCTTTCCATCTAAGTTAACTGGCATCGGGTACTTCCGCTAGTCGAAAATTAATACGCGGGAAAAATATTTAAGGATTAAGGAAATCAGCTTTAAGGGAATTTAATATTCCTTTCAAATTTTTCCTTCCGAAACAAACAAACAGAGAAACTAAGTTAAATAAAATATTGTAAAAATTTTACACAAACAGAGTACTTGCATAAAATTCCATTCTGACTTGGAACTGTATGCATCTTTAACGAAATTTGTTCGAATCGCTCGAATTGTGCAGAATATCTCGATATTAATTATGGATGCTATTATTTTGCTTAGTCTCGGTCCCATGGCAGTTACGGATTACAGAAATAGATGGAAATGACAGTTGCTTTTCGGTATTATTTTCTAGTAATACAATAAACGAGTGTCTCTTACGTTAATGATTAATTTATTTTATTAATTCGAATTTCAGTTTTCCATTTCGAAGTTATCTATTATTAATAGGATCTTGTAATACTGCTGTTCTTCGTAATGTAACTGTATGGAAACGTAATCCCCAGAGCTCTTGATAATGCCAGAAACTAATTCGGAATATTCGTTTCATAATGCAAGAGGGATGTTGGATTAAAATGGCCGTATTATTTAACAAACGAATGGGGATTACGATCTTATGAAAATGAGCTTTACAAAATAGTTAATTCCTAGCTTTCAGTTAAACTGAAATGAAAAGAAAATCAATGAATATTTGACATAGTAATCTTTAGACACAGTAAATTCTAGACAAACTTGTATCACGGTAAAACTGATGATGTTCTTTCTCTCTCTCTCGCCTAAAATCTGTTTTCTCACATCCTCGACGCAATTTAATGCTCCATCATCAAGTGCTAACGAACTTCAAGTTCATCAAGTGCTAACTAACTTCAAGTGCATTTGCTATCTTCGAAAGTACAGAAAGAGAAATTTAAATATAATAATTATTTCTGTTTTTTTTTCTGGTTTACTTCTCTTCTTAAAAATTAATATAATTTTCAACAAAAACAACAATAAAAAAATATTAAAAAATCCGAAAGCTCTCAGCTTTTATACTGTGCCAGAGGGGCGTTTTTTAAACGTTTCGTGTGTTACATTTATTTATTAAATATCATGTTATTCGCACTTAAAGCACAAAATTCAGTTAAAACCATAAAATTCAGCACTTAAAACCAAGGAGCCATAAAACCATAAAATTCCGATTTTGTGTCAAAATACCTATGTTGGAATAATGGTACATATAAATCTAACATATATCCTAAGTCGTTCTTTCGAAACATGAAAAATTCAAGTTCAATATCGTCAATCGAACCAGTAGAACGGGAGATACAAAAATATCTCTTATTTTTTTAAGTTCGTACTATTAGCTCACATTCTCTCTATATCTTACTCAAATTTCCATTCGTTAAAAAATTCTTTTTATTCATCCACTCAAGTTCAAATACATTTTTTTAAACTTGTAGTGGATTCATGTTAATACAATTTTTTTCACATATTAAAGATAATTAAAATTTTAAATTTCACGTATTTAAAATTTCACATATTTCACATATCAAGACTTCACATATCATACAAATAATGACCTTTTATTAAGAATTCTCACGTGCTGTAAAAATTAATTTTATAACTACTTATAAATAATAGTACATAACTGTGATAAATGGGATTGTAATATTTAATAAAAATAAATGGCTACAGTTAGACAGAGTTCTAAAGATTTATAAAGTATATGGAACTAAAGAATTGTAGTTTTATAGAGTTGGATGAAGCGGATGCAATATCCCCTTATGTAGCGAAAATTCTCATTAGTGGGAATTAACTTTAAAAAAGTGTTTTTATATTACTTGTTTTAATTTTCTTTCTTTATTTAATTTTGTACAAGGTGCACATAATACTACATTTTAGACGTGGGATTCCTGCAGTCGTTGCTCTAATACTCGTCTACAATACTCGTATTCGTACATTAAAATATTTGTACATTCGTAATCTGTAATGACAAAAACATCTGCAAAAGCTCGTCCGTAAAATAGTCGCATTTGTACATTTTAATTTCAAATATTTGTGCATTTGTAATCTGCAACGGCAAAAGTATCTGTGAAGGCTCGCATCTGTAAAACACTCATATTCCTACACTAAAATATTTGTACACTCGTAATCTGTAACGACGAAAACACAAAAAATACAAATTCATACATAGAACAGAAGCACATTAAAAATTGTCGACGTCTTACATCTTTAGAATGCAATTTTCTTTGCAAACACTAGTCCGAATGGTTCAAAACATATTCATTATTCATCGATTCATTATTATAAAACGATTATTTGATTTGTGCCTATTCTCACATACAGACGAGGTATTTATCATATTACGTTTCCTTTTAGTGTTAAGTTTTTTGATTTTTGATTATTTAGTATGGTTGGGAAAGATCCATTTTTTTCGCATAAATTATGTAAGTTAAGTACTAGAATGCATTACACCAGTCAGACATAAAGTTTTAAATGCGTTATTTTCGCGAAATGGGGGAACTTTTAATTGTGTTTCACGTTTGTTATGGGTTACCTTTATTTATTAAATATCATGTTCTTCGTACTTAAACCATAAAATTCAGTTCAAAAGCAATATCGCAAATTGATTCTAAAATGAGCATATCTTTAGAATTTCCGATACACAGTCTCGTGCGCTGGAGATAAGAATGTTATTTTTTTTTTTTTTTTTTTTTTTGTACAGTGTTTTCCTTTCTCGCTTTGGAATCCTTGAGTTTCTTAATCTTAAATTCATAAATGCTTTTTCAAAATATGAAATAGATACTAAAACAAATTCCAAATTAAGGCTTCCAGATGCCCACATTCGCTGGAGGATTACATTATTCAAAATTTGATGACTCTAGGTAGCGTTTTTATCACAATGCGAGAAACATACATCCATTTATGTAGTTTTCATTATTTAATTTCTTTAACTAGAATACAGGGCTGTAATATTTAGTGGCAACAGTTTGAAAAGTATGCAAAACGCCAAAACGAAATTAATAGCCCTTCTGGGCTAACACCCTTTGGCCTAATAATTTGTTGGGTTAAAAGGGAATCTTGAAGAAAAGTTACGATTTACCACATTCCGTAGCCGGCCTATATGTATTCCTTTTGCAGCAGAAACCAATCCCTCGCATGATTTTTACGCCCAAAGAATATGTTGTACAATTTTATTTTCGGGTTTGACGTGAGGAAAATATTTGTTGCCTGTGACGTAGAATATTTTGATCAGATTTAATTCAACAATATATCTATTTTTTCCTTTCTCTTTCTAGCACGTTTTTTTCATTTAGGAATGAATAAAAATAAAGAAGATAGCGGAACATATGAGAATATACATAGTCTTAACTGCATACGTTAATTATGGTATCATTTTACACTGATTAAATAAATGACAGAATGTTATATAATGAATGTTGGACCAATACATTAAAGCCGATATTTTGCACTTAAGTAACGCAAAATCTTCACGCATTAACACAAATAAACCTCTCTCGCCGACAATACCTGAAAATAGTTAGCATTTCTGGGAACAACATTCAATAATTCAATATACTCTTAACAGTAAACAAAATGCACATTTTGTGTGATAGAAATACCGCTATAATCATGTGTAATCGGATAAGAGTGCATCAGGATTGAAACTAAAATGCAACTTCCAATCAAAAATTAGTAATGAGGGAATAATTAAATTAATATTTGTGCTTGATAATTACATGAAAAATACTGAAATTCATTACCAAATATGGAGACGTTTTTCTTCCTATTAAACTGCACTCAAAAAATACTACATGAATAGAAATATATCTTTTCAATTGCAATATGAAAAATATATATTTTTTATTCTGATCAAAATTCCATGTATCTGTTTATGATGGGGAAATACATTTTAGAGAAAACTGTCTAACAAAACGTGACACATATTTGCATAATTTTTAAGAAAGGTCATGAAAACTAATATACAGAGAATACAGTCTGCATATATTCGACTCTGGTGAAAAAATACTATTAGAAAAATTATTTAAACCATTAAGGTATCCGACCTCGTTCGGGTACCATTTTTTTAAAAATGGCTTTTATTTTAACTATAAACATATTAATTTGAAGATAAGCATATTAATGAGTAAAAACAATTTAAAACGTAATGCTAAGTAATTTTAATTTTGAAAAATAAGGAAAAAAAGGATAATTTTTGCTTAAATTTTGCCTTTACGGCAACAACCACGGTGAACAAACAATGTATATATAAATATGCAGTTTTTTTAATTTGTATTTATATTTACACTTGTTTTGTATGCAATAAAGCAAAATAATTAAGAAATATTCATATATTCTTGAGATATGTCAAAATGTATAGTATTTACTGTATATTTTACTATTATTGCATCCAAAATCTAAAAATAAAAAGTAACAATTCAACTTCTAATTAATATTTCTAAAATCTTTTGCTTCAGAGCATGCATCAGATTATATGAAACATGTATAGAAAGTATCATTAAATTTTATCCATAAAACTTTGAGTTATGGCTGTTACCATTGGCAATATTTACAGAAAAAACATTTTTCAGAAAACAAGTTTAAAGTTTTCATAAAACAATTTCTTAGTGAAAGAAGCCTCCCTGATAATTAAAATTTCCCTGCTTTTTAACTTAACACCTTGTTTTTTCTTCCCATACTTGGCACCTTTTCTTTCGAACAAAGCGTAATTTTTTCTTTGGGTTTTTGTAAAACTTGTGGAATGCCACCAAAAGTCATGATTTTGCATTTTATCAAGTTTTCGAATTCCCTGCTTAGTGTAAAATTCAGGGCACATACCTAACCTTGAAAATGCTTCAAGCAAACCTATAAATCCATCATTAAATAACATTAAATAACCCAACACTTACATTTGCTCCAAACATTAATATTCGCAAGTTTATGAATATTTCTTTCGGAACAATTTGCAATAAAATGCCATTAAAAAGTTCCTTGATATTTTGAGTTTTGCCATGTAGACACGTTTTAATAACTCTTGTTTATGTAGTCAACTAGGTTGAATTAAATTCAAAATATATATTGATATACCAGAGGTTTTTGCCTAATTTTATTTTCTGATTTTTTTCCTGATTTCTGCAATCACACATTCATAGTTGCACCAATTCATTGATTATTGAGGAGGGCATTGGTTTCGAAGAAGAGCTACAATGGAACAAGCAGTTAGTACAACCTGCTGCATCTCAATTAAGTTTCAAACATGACTTCTAATTGCAATCCCTAATTCTGCAGTTTATCAATAAAAGAATCAGTCAGTTTACCTTTTCCTTTCAATTCAGGAGCGGAGTTTTTTACTTTTCGTACTCCACTACCAACCCTTTTCTGTACATATTCAATGCATTCCACTTTCTTGACCGAATCTTTACCATATATATCTTTTACAATTAAAACCCCCTTAGAATCCCCATCCTCGTAATACTCCGTGCGCTTCAGCTTTCGTAATGTAATAGATCATTCAAACAGTGAATAAGCACCAACTGCTTCCATACCCGAAGTTGCTTCTTTATAATTTGCAGAACAATTATATTACGCTTTACATACGTCGTGCTGAAGATTGTATGCCATTCTGTTTATTTTGTTGCAAATGATGCAAAAATGTGACATAGCTTTCAAATCAAGCACTTTGTCAACGCTAATCGACAAAGCAGCAACATATACATTCAACGTCGAATACCCTCTGCGCCAAACTAAATACGAAATTAAGGGAAAAAAACTAACACCAGATTCTTAAAATGTATTACAAAATATCTAAACTTAGTACGCAGGTTTATAATTTACAAAATCTTGATGATAAATAAAGTTTCTAAATAGATATATCTATTTAAACGCTCACTTCCGGCCCAGAATATTGGAACTTCCGGTTTATTCGGTTACAGAAAAATGCTTATAACTTCAGTTCTAATTAACCTATCAACAGTCAAAAACTTGTATTTGATAGCTAAAGATGTATTCTTTAAGATAATGTAATAAAGTAAAAATCGAAATTTTGACCGAAAATCGTCTTTTGTACGAGGTCGGATACCTTAAGAATATAGAAAAGGATGCACGCAGAAATGTTTACCACATAAGGATAATGGGAAAAAGAGACCAATATTTACGTTAGATTCGGCTAGATTATTTAAACACATGACAGCTATCTGCTTAAGAGGAAGGTTGCCTTCGTGGAGGAGTTTCTAAGGAAAACTGGCTCGTGTATACGTTACACATTGGGAAAAACACGAAAACGCCCATGCAGCCAGCCCGTTCGGGGGATTCGAACCTCGGACAGAACTACCGGTGTTCAGCGACTTTACCGCTAGGCCGCTGGTGAGACCCACGAGAACGAGCATGTCTGTTTATTAAAAGACATTTTGGTGAAGTCCCATTTGTAACTTCACAAAATATATCGCTAAAAGCTATATAGAAAACATTTACCATCACATTATTTCGAAGCAGGAGATGTGAAAAATGAGCAGTGTGCCCTCGCCGGGACTCCAACCACGGACCTCCCAAAAACGCGTCTAGCATGCTTACCGCTACATCACGAAGGCATGCGAAGAAGGTGGGAGAAATACCTTATACACTCCCTTTTAAAGGGCGACTGGGAATTAGGAGATGGAATAGCCCAAATCCTGGTGGTGGAGAATCATCATCCACCACCTCTTTTAGTTCGGTCTCTTTTAGTTCGGTCTGTAGAGTCATTAGTTTTATTTATCAGGAGATGAAAAATGACCAATACCCTCGCCGGAATTCGAACCACGGACCTCTCGAATACGCGTCGAGCGTGCTGACCTCTGCACAAGGAAGGTATGCTAAGAGGGCGGGAGAAATACTTTATAACCACACTTGGCAACGTGAAAAGAAATGCCTTGAAGAGAATTTCTTCCGTGAAAGATTTGCCATGGGAAAGCATTTCGCGTTTACTTTGCACATAGAAGGGAACAGGAAAAAATAGAACTTTATTCGGCATTCCTTTTTTCTAGAATCAGAAACCAGAAAAAAATCATATGCTTAATTACCTCACCCTCCAAGCAAAGGTGACTATGAGTACAAATCTTCAGAGTTTCATCCGCCAAACTATATATACTACCTATTTCAAAGACTTTCCAGAATTACCAAACAATAAATCTCGACTAATGGATCTTAACATCCAGCAGCACTCAGAACACGTTTCGTTTGTTTCATCCATAACTGATGAGGTGAAACTGGAGATTACTAAAAAGCTAATATCTTGTATAAGTCGCCGGTAAATAACCACCGAAAACGCAAAGCAAAAAGATTCTGGGTTGCTTAAATAAGTAAGAGTCGCGAGTCAAAGAGACCCTCAGGAAACTGCCCTCTTCAAACATTTTCCCTTTCCTTGCCATAGGAGGAACATTTGCACAGCAGACATATCACCATCTATTCCGAGGCAGAAAGCCCTATTTACTTTTGCGCAATGAATAGATGCATCGCCATCTCTGGAGCGATAAAATTGAGAGCTTCTCAGAAAAACTCCTCGCAATGCATCTTGCCATTTTAAATATTTTATGAGACGTGGCCTCACACAAATATTTTAAGAGGATTTGTTTCTCCTAATGCCCGTTCTTGGCGAGTCGTTTGAATAGCTTAGATCTCTCTGAATTCTTGAAAAAGGTATATAAAGAAGAAAACTCCTTGAAGGGATCTCATCAAGCGAAGGACAGGAACCTCAGCCTTTTGGGAAAGATTATTAGATTTTATCTTAATACTAACGGAACTTAATGTATCTAACAGAATGAACGATACCGCTGTAATTCTTTTCTAATAACGATGCAAAAAATACGATTCAGAGTCATACATTTTTCAGTCTGATGCGATATGGAACCCACATAAAATGTTCGATAGAAAGATAAACTAATTCTCTCTCATTATACCAACAAAAATCGCACGCAAATTTTAATAATTTTCGTCTTTCTAATCAAATGATCGTAAAAGCTCAAGACCCATCCAATATTTCACCTATATTCGATTTTATTCGATTAAATGTGGCAAAAAGTTAATCACGATTGATCAAAAATTAATAATGCGAACAAACACACAAACATACATTCTTCTTCATATATACATAGATCTTGTAAAAACTATAAATTTTTGATTAACAACCTCTACGATTTGAAAGCGAGCATTAGCAACACTTTTCGAAAATAAAGCATTTTTATTTCCAACGCGCGAGACTGTTGCCACTCGGAAAAATGAGTGCAAAAATCAGTGTTTGCAGGGCTTGTAATTAATATCTCGGCTGATTAAAGTCATACGAAATGGAAACAGTCGAAATGGTTTCCCACGAGTCTTTGGAATCGGGAATGATGCTATTTTTATTTTATTGTAAAACTTAGATTTTTTTTTTTTAACAAACTCTACGGTTTGAAAGCAAGCAATGGAAACGCTTTTCGAAATAAAGCACATTTTTATCTTTAAAGTACGACACCGTTGCCACTAGGAAAATTAACGGCGAAAATGATCGTTTACAGAGTTTTTAATTAATATCTCTAATTTTAGTTTTTTTTCTGGGGGGCACGAAGTGGACGTCGACCTTTCCCAAAACCCAGAAAAGAATTGTAGAAAGCTTGATGAGCATAGCTATAGTAGTGACTGAGTTAATCGCGAACAAACACACACACAGCCATTCTTCGTTATATATATAGATAAATCGTATTCAGAAAATCCTTACCCAGACATTATGTTCGCAACAGTTGGCGTCGACATTACTTTCAACTAATCAAATGTTTGGAATAACATGCTTTGCCATATTTCATAACACACACAGTTAAGGACACCTAAGCTATATAAGCTAGGTCCATAAAAGTTTTACTTGGCCTTTACTGTCGTAACCGTTAATCGCAAATGTATACTTCCAATTACAAAGATTTTTTAAATGACGCGGAGATTTATGTTTTGGTATTTCTAAAGTTAGAAAATTTCATTTTGAAGAAAATACAAAATATAATCTTAGAATGCTACATAAAACATTCTGGAAAACATTATAATTAGAAATATGTGTCTAAGCCAATGATATAAATTCTATGTGAACCTGAAAAAAAAAGTGTATAAAAACATTTCAGTATGAACGGAATCACTTCATTCTTTCCAAGCAACAAACAATTCGCAAAGAATTTTTTGTTGCCAAACCAGGGAACAAAATCTTTGGACACTTCAGGTTAATACGTATAGGTATGACGTCATAATTTAAGTTTAATATAATATAACAAATCTTTCTCAATATCAATAAAAGAATTAGTGTGTCAGTAACATATCATGTCAATTATCCTAACCCGAAAGCCAACAGCAGAATTTAAAATGCAGACATTATTTTCTACATACAATGACGTCACATGCAGTCACGTGCTTTCTTCAACGTCAGAATACGACATTATATAATAACAAAATGTTTAATATTTGGCAATGCCATTTTTATTTCATATTTTATAAAACTTACAAATTTTTAATAAACAAACTCTACGAATTGAATGCGAGCAGTGGCAAATACTTTTCGAAAGAAAGGATTTTTATCTCCAGCGACTCCCGAGAATGTTGCCATTCGGAAAAATGAGTGCGAAAATTAGTGTTTTCAGATTTTGTAATTAATACCTCGGCTGATTAAAGTCGTACGAAGATGGGAACAATCGATGTGGCTTCCACGAATTTTTGGGTGTCGAGAATAATGTATTTATGGAATGTTTGGCAATGCCACTTTTATTTCAGATTTTGTAAAACTTGGAAATTTTTTATTAACAAACTGTACGATTTGAAAGCGAGCAGTGGCAACGCTTATCGAAATAAAGCAGATTTTTTCTCCAGCGTGCGAGCGTTGCCACTCCGAAAAATAAGTCCGAAAATTAGTCTATTCAGAGTTTTTAATTAATATCTCCGCTACTTAAAGTCGTACGAAGATGAGAATTGCTGAAATGGCTTCCCATGAATTTTTGCAATCCTGGAATACCTCTCTTGATAATCAACTCCCTGTCGGTCAGGAGGAAATGATGATAAAAACAGACTCGCACAGATTAAAATCAAATTATTTTGAGTGCAAGACAAGTGCAAGACAGACATTCGGAACTGCTTTAATTCCGCCATATATGATATACTCGAAAGTACATTGTAAGGTTCTTTTATGTTAATAAATTAGCTAGTTATTTTATGTTTTGGATCTTTACTGTCACTTCTCCCTGGTTTTGGATTGTAAAACAGAGCGTATTCAACCTCTCAATCCACGTTACTAGGTTTCTACATCAAATAAGATTGTAGTCTTCGGCCTTGCATTATAATTGCGAAGTTTGAATCTCTACGCCAGTTGAGACACCTTCGCTTTAAACTGATTTCTGTAGCGTTTAACTACTACCTCATTTAATTTAAATTTTACATTTTACTGATTGTTATTCTAAGTTGCATTGCCACAAGTAGTTGGCTGATTGATAAGCACCAGGTATGCCTTCCATTTCCTTTGTTTCAAATAAAAGGGTTTTTTACATCCTTCTCAAGGTCTTATTATTATTTTATACTTAGCGATAATTCGATTAACATCTACCAAGAGTTTGGTAACTACTTGAATGACTGCAAAATATACTAAACGGTATAACGAGACAGAGGGCATAGACGTGCGTAAATTTGTCCGTCAAACTGTAGAGGGTTTATAGAGTTCCTTTAGGCAATAAGATATATGAGTTCATTACACAACACAACAGTACCGCGCATAGTGCATGCATTAATATCTCTCTTAAATTTATGCTTTCGAATGCTTAAGGATGCCTAACGGTACCGGGATCTATTGTCGAGGTAAGCACATTTTCCCGCGTAGACTAATTAATTATAAACTCCCAATCTAGCTTCAGTTCTAAAATGATTGACTAAATGCCTAAGCATAAATTTCAGTTGTAATCTGAACCAATGAGGGCAGATTTAGTAGTGGAAAAACTGCGCGAGCTTTGAAAGAGATAAAGCTATGTAAACTTATACAGGATATCACAAAGGAAGTGCGCTGTTTAAAATTGTAAGGATCTTAAGTTTTACTAACGTTTATTTTATTTTAAATCTTTACTATCACTTCTTATTTTCTACTTCCGGCCAGAATTATAAGCGTGAGGGATTTTATGCAAAGTTTGTCTGGCGAACGCCAAGTATTTAAGTGTGGCCTTTTTGCCAAGCGAGAGAGAGGAAGCAGTAAGTCAACGCAGGCCGCTTACCTTAGAAGTTACACAGTTGTTGTTCGCCTTCCAGGCCAGAGGTTTTAATCCTCTTGATAAATTAAACGTATTGTAGTGTTCACAGTCTCTGTGCTACATACGCTTCCTGTTATTATAAGGCCAATCTTCCACGTGTATTATTCTAAAGTTAAATTAGAGTTTAGTTTTATTTTTATACTTTTTTACGTTAGACCCCGAGTGGCGGGTCAGTGTATTCCGAAGTACGGAAGTTATTGTATATAGCGAAAAATAAAGGGTTTTGTATACCCTTCGTCTGTATCCTGTCTACTTACCACAATTAGTGAACATAGCTTTAGTAAGCTCTCTGTTCCGAGTCAGGTCCTTGTATGTTCCCGAAGAAGGTTAGAAGGAACATTGAACCTGATAGTGGCGCCCAACGAAGAAGAATAACCATGGCCGAGTTTCAAGAAGAACCTGTGCTGCCTGCAGAAACGGCTCAAAAGCCAGAAATGCCAGCTGCCGCCCTGGAAGGATTTGGGTACATCGTCCAGACCATGCGCGCTTCGATGAAACCAGAAGCAACATTTAACGGAAACTCACCGGTAACCAGTTTTTTGGGAAAATTGGATGACCACTTCATGGTCTACCCCGTGCACGAGTTTCAAAAAGTTACCTTAGCTACCAGCGCTTTGAGGGGCCAAGCGCTTAACTGGTTCAAATGTATAGGCAGAAGTCTCTTGGGTCAAGCAGGAAGTCCCACCTATACTTACGAGAATTTCAAGACTGCCCTACTAAAAGCCCCCTCTGTTGTAAGGGATCGTGCGAAATTAGAAACGGAACTTTTTAGTATATATCAACAAAGAATCGAAAACCTCTCGAGCTTTATTTTAAGAAAAATTCACGTTTTCAAGCTCTTGTATGGAAACCGTACGGATCCTGAAATAATTCAAGTGATTTTGCCGAGGTTACTACCCCAAGTGCAAGACTTTATTGAATTAAGAAATCCGACTACACTGGAAAAGTTATTTGAGCTAGCAATCCAGTTTGAAAGTAGAAGAACGGCGGACGTCGAAAGAAGACGCCAGTATCAACAGCGAAACCAATTTGGTACGTCAAGACTACAGCAAACTCAAGCATACGGCTACGGAGAAAAAGCGAATCAGTGGGCAAGGAAACCCGAGCATTCAAAAACAGCCGGCGAACGTCGACAGTTCAATAGCAACCCAGGAAAAAAGTCTCAAGGCCAGGGGAAAAAGAAGGAAAGCACGGAAAGGAAAAATAATTTAAACTAAAACGGATTTCTGCTGACGAGAGGGTGCGGAAATCCGAAGGCCACGAAAACCCCTCTTCCTACAAGTTAAATACAGTAATGGTGAAAAATTTGACTCTTCCGAAGATTGAAGTCTTGGTGAATAATATCCCGGCCACCGCACTCCTGGATACCGGCGCGCAGTGTTCCTGTGTGGCAGAAATCTTTTTTAGAAAGTATTTTCGCAAATACCGCATATATAATGCGGATAATACGACAGTATTAGCGGCGCAAGGAGAACAATGTAAGTGCGTAGGTAAGGTACCTTTGTATATCCGTATCAAGGACGAACAAGTAAAGGTGATGTTTTTTATAGTAAAGAATTTGGAAGCACATTTAATTTTAGGAATAGACTTTCTTTCAGACGCACAAGCTACACTGGATTTTAATGAAGCGTCCCTTAAGCTGACAATGAAACCAGTGCGTGTAGAAAAGGTTGAACCGCCAAGGTTAAATCTTGACCACCTGCCTAATGACGAGCAAGATAGAATCCGACAAGTGGTAAGTGAATTTGCTTCGTTATTTAGGGATATTCCAGGATTTACTCAGGTTACTAACCATAGTATTGACACCGGAGATGCATTGCCAGTTCGTCAAAAACCATACCGGTATGATAAGAATAAGGAAAAAATTATAGAATGGCATATTAGCGATATGCTACGTAAAAAGATCATAACGCCCATCTCAAGTAGTTATGCTAGCCCGGTGGTTTTATGTAAGAAAAATAATGATTATCCTTTGGAGCATCCAAAAAGGTGGAGATTCGCTATTGATTACCGTAAATTAAATTCCATAACGAAATATCCGGTATATCCGTTGCCGATCATAGAAGAAATTTTAAGGAACATAAAATCAACCAAATTTATGACGACTTTAGACTTAACGACTGGTTATTTTCAAATAGGGGTGAGGCCTGAGGACGTGCCTAAGACTGCTTTTATAACCAAGTCTGGCACTTATGCATTTTTGCGTATGCCGTTTGGCCTTTCAGGCGCCCCGGCAACATTTCAGCGATGCATGGACATTGTGTTAAGACCTGTTCTTGGAAAGTCCACATTTATCTATTTAGACGATATCATTATTACTAGTGATAATCTCGACCAACATATACAGGATTTAAGACAGGTGTTTTCTTTATTAAATGAGGCCGGTCTAAAAGTTAATGTCGAAAAGTGCAAATTTGCAGCCCCTGAATTAAAATATTTAGGTTACAAAATATCGCAAAAAGGGATCCCAGACAGATGAATCAAAAATAATCGCTGTACAAAAGTATCCGACTCCAAACACGGCAAAGAAGCTCTCTTCTTTTCTAGGACTTTGTTCATATTATAGGTCCTTTATAAAAGATTTTGCGGCTATCGCTGAGCCATTGTTAAAATTAAAAAGGAAAAAGGCAAGATTCTCGTGGACGGCCGAAGCCAATAGTGCTTTCGAAAAATTAAAACAAGCATTAACGCAAGCCCCTGTGTTAAAATTTCCTGAAAAGGATGAAAATTTAGAAATTTCAGCGGATGCTTCGGATTATGCGGTAGGAGCGGTACTTTCGCAAAATCAGCAGCCCGTGGCATTTTTTAGCCGAACTTTAAATCAAACACAAAGAAACTATTCCGCGACCGAGAGAGAGGCACTTGCAGTTCTGTTAGCAGTGCAAAAGTTCCGAGTCTATTTTGGAAAGGCGCCGATAACAGTATACTCTGATCATGCGGCGGTAACTAGATTGTACTAAAAAAAAAAAATGGAAAATTTATCCCCAAGGTTAATAAGATGGGCACTCAAGCTGCAAGAATATAATCTGGTAATCAAGCATATCCCCGGAAAGGAAAATATCGTAGCAGATGCCCTATCACGAATTAAATTAGACGAACAGGGTAATACCGTAAAAGTTGCAATGCTTACAGCGTGTACAATAAATTCCCGAGAAACTGTAATAACAGAACTGGGTAAGGATCCTAGTTTGGAAGTATTTATGAGTATTTGAAGGATCCTGAAAATTTTAGCCACCAAGATATTGTGGCGATAAGAAATAGGGCGGCCCATTAGGAACTAATAGATGGTCTATTATTCTACACAAAACCTACGAATTCCAACAACGAATTTCGACCTGTTATCCCAGCTAGTCTTAGATTAAATATCCTGCATGAGCTCCATGACAGCCCTTTAGCTTCTCATGCTGGTATTCGAAAAACTATCCAACGCGTACGCGAGGCAGTCTACTTTCCTGAACTGCAAAAGTTAACAAGGGCGTATGTCCAGTCCTGCCCAACATGTCAAGCAGTTAATTATATTAATTTCCGCCCGGCCGGGTTTCTAAATAGTATTAAAACCGAATTTCCAAATGAAATAATTGGCATCGATTTATTGGGCCCTTTCCCAAAAAGTCAGTTAAATAAAAGTCGCTATCTCCTTGTTATGGTTGATCATTTTAGTAAATGGACCGAAATTGTTCCCTTAAAACGAGCCTCCGCGAAATTGGTTACCGATTCTATTTTAAATAAATATATTTTAAAATACGGGGCGCCCCTAAAAGTTATATCGGATAATGGTCCTCAATTTGTAAGTAATATATTTGAAGACATGTACCAAAAACTGGGCATACGTCATTTAAAAATGGTCCCGTATCGGCCGCAATCAAATATAGCGGAACGGGTCAACAGAAATATAGTGAAAATTATCCGTAGTTATGTTAAAAATTTTCATAAAAGCTGGGATAACTATGTCAATGAATTTGCTTTCGCCCTTAGGACCGCAAAACATGATACAACGGGCAAAACTCCTTCTGAGTTATTTCTAGGCAGAAAGATTATAACACCGTTAGATAAACTATTTTACGTGCAACAAAGAGCCCCAGAATTTAAAATGGGTGATACAGAAAAACTAATAAAAGAAGCAAAAAAGAATACGGAAGTAGCACAAAGAAAACAGAAATTATATTATGATTTGAAACGACGGGGAGTAACTTATAAAGTAGGGGATGAAGTTTTAAAAATTAAGCATTCTTTTTCTTCAGCACCAGAAGATAAAACTGCCAAATTTTTTCCACGATTTGAAGGACCATATGTTATAGAAAAAATAACTCACGCTGTTGTAGGGTTAAAAGCCAGAAATGGTGAAACCTGTTCCGCAAACATTGATCAAATCAAGCCCTACTTCAATCGTAATAAAATGCAAATCTTTTCAGATCTTTTGCAGAATCCGGCACGGCAGACACCGCAGGTACAAGTTCCAGAGGTGAAAAAACGACAAGTACAAGGGCAAGCCAATGAGAGACAGAAGCAAGTGAAAAGAAAATTGCCCCGCGGAAAAATGGAAGGTAACAAGAAAAAGAAGCCGTTCCACCGTCCAGAAAACAGAGTTCACGAACACCCCCAGAATGAAGAAGGGAGAAGGACGACGTATGTGAAGAGGACCAGGAGAAATGACGGCAACTATAACCCGGCTTTAAAACGGAAGATCTACTCATCCGACAGAACTCTCCGCAGCAAAAGTCGCCGAACTGCGGAAGAGCCATCAGCGGCGGAGGAAAAAGTACAAGAAAAATTTGAACGGCCAACAACGAGGTCCAAGCAGGATCACGACAGAAGTTTCCCGGTTCCGCCAAGACCAGCTGCCATCAAACGGCAAAGACCACAAGCAGAGGAGAAAAGGAAAGTATTCAAGGGTGGCCGTACTGGTAAAAAAAAGAAGCTTCCAGAGGAAAGCACTGAAGGGCGAGCCCGTACAAGAAGGAGGATAAACCAAGCTACTGTCTGCAGTACCTTTAAAGACTGGGCCCAGAAAAGGATGTCCGAATATTACAAAGATAAGTAAAATTTTATGTTACTTTGCAAACTTAAGTTAATCTTTCATTCTTACTGCAAGTGGCAGATTTCAAGAAGTTTTACCTCATGCGAGGTCTACCTTTATCGCCAAAAGGGCGAGAAATGAGTTGTGACCGATTTTCTTATTATGTTTTTCAATTACTCGCGCGTAAAACTAAAGTTGATGTATAATAGCGTTGTGTAAAGACTTAAATATTGTAAAAAGTTATTGTATAAATTTTATTTAAAACATTCTAGCAAGAAAGAAGTTTTAGTCTGAAAGACTTTTTGAAATGTAGTATTATTTCAATGTAGAAAGAATTGGCACTCGCTTTGAAAAGAATAGAAGTTAACAAGGTACTACTAATGTATGTTTTCAAATGTGTAAAATTAACGGCATGTTGATATGTTCTTATATACATGTGAACTGTTATTTTAAATGTTAAGAAATACCGTGATATGGTAAAAGTGAAAGTAATGTTAAAAATTTGTTATTCGTGTGACTGTAAAGATTAAATCATGGCGAATATGTGGTAAAGGTTGAATGATGTAGTTAGGCTCTCTGACGCTACACTTTAGAGTTAGCCACTTTTAGAATAGTACCTCAGGGTTTAGAGTTGAAAGTAGGGTGTGTTAAGAGGTCTCGTTATGTTGAATTTTAACACGTTAGTGTTTTGATTGTAGGAGGAAGTGTGGCACACCTAGACAGAAACACATTCGTGTTTGGTGTTCTTTTACAACACATGTCAGAGAGCACGGGGAGAGATAATTAAAATAGTCATGAATGAAATAAGAATGTTAAGAGAAGTATATTCTATATGTTATTTGCAATGTCATTCTGTAACATTTCATTAAACTAGTTTTCCTTCCAGATCTCTGGAAGGAACCAGAATTGAATAAAGCTCCTGTTTTAGATGCAGTACAGATGAAAAAAAGATTGTTGTATATCCTGGGAGCTGCTATTGTAACAAATTTCTTTCTTTAAATTTTCTAGTTTCTAGCGAAGTTGTGTTTGTAAAAGGTTGGCCTCGCGTTAGATTCTAGAGCTAAAAGTTCTCAACAAGGTCGTTTTAGACCTCAGTTTCAAACTAATTAACTCTGGCGGGAAGTATGTAAGGATCTTAAGTTTTACTAACGTTTATTTTATTTTAAATCTTTACTATCACTTCTTATTTTCTACTTCCGGCCAGAATTATAAGCGTGAGTGATTTTATGCAAAGTTTGTCTGGCGAACGCCAAGTATTTAAGTGTGGCCTTTTTGCCAAGCGAGAGAGAGGAAGCAGTAAGTCAACGCAGGCCGCTTACCTTAGAAGTTACACAGTTGTTGTTCGCCTTCCAGGCCAGAGGTTTTATTCCTCTTGATAAATTAAACGTATTGTAGTGTTCACAGTCTCTGTGCTACATACGCTTCCTGTTATTATAAGGCCAATCTTCCACGTTTATTATTCTAAAGTTAAATTAGAGTTTAGTTTTATTTTTATACTTTTACGTTAGACCCCAAGTAGCGGGTAAGTGTATTCCGAAGTAAGGAAGTTATTGTATATAGAGAAAAATAAAGGGTTTTGTATACCCTTAGTCTGTATCCTGTCTACTTACCACAATTAGTGAACATAGCTTTAGTAAGCTCTCTGTTTCGAGTCAGGTCCTTGTATGTTCCCGAAGAAGGTTAGAAGGAACATTGAACCTGATAAAATTACTAAAAAAAATTCAATGGGAAAAATTGAAGAAGCGGGCTGCTATGGAGTTTTTCTTCAGCATTCCGCGCGATGGCATAGGTAATCCATCTTGTCACGTGATTCAATTCCCAAAATAATCAATTCTGCAGTGGAAAGCGACGTTTTATAGCTTCAGAATTCAGCAAAACGGAAATCTGTTGATATTTGAATGAGTGCTAATTTCGATCGAACTTCACACAAAAAATCTCTAAGTAACTGGCATAAAACATTTTAAAGTAATAGTTGTTTTTGGATAAACAAAAATATGGCTCGACTTCAGCGTATAAAGAATAAAATAAACGTGTTTGCCACAAGAAACTCAACGATTAATTCTGAATTTCAGATTTCACAGCCTACAGTTTGGAACATTTTCCGAAACCTGCTAAAATTCATTCCATGAAAACTGCAGTTGTTGCGGCACCATTAAAACAAGCTTTCTCCACTGCAGACGCAGTCATTTAGATTACTGAGTCTCGGGACACAGCCTTCGTGACCACCTTCAAGACTGCACGGAATGTTGGAAGGAAAACCTCGCGCTTCTCTATGAAAGTGAATTAGTACAAGTTCCAAAGAGTGCAGAGACAGAGGATCAAACAAAGATTATCCGTCGTAAGTGGAAAAATCACTAACATTAAAATTTCTTAAATTTTTTATTAAAATATTTATTGGAAAAATTGCTAATAAAACTTTATAAAAGATACTAATTAATTAATAACATTTATTAGTTAACTAAAAAGAATAAAATTCTATTAACTGTTATAAAAACCTTAATTTTCTACTCATTTTTAGTTTTTGAATGGTTCAGTTTCCTTTTTTTTTCAGCAAATTTATTAATTAAATCTGAAATAAGAAATATAAAAGTTAAAATATTCCTCACTTCTTTTTTCGGGTATCATATTTCAACGAAAATATCCAGTTTGACCGCTCTCGAATGCATTTAAACGATGTTTTTGAGTGACATCTACATATACGGACAGAATAAAGCACTCATTTTCCCAAAACGGATTGAAAAATGGATTTAAAATGAATTCATAAGCGATTTATTCGTGACGTCTGTTCGTGACGTTCTGAAGATTCGCCAACATTTTCTAAGCAGTGATTTTGAAGCTGACATAAAAAATCGCTTGCTTGGGATGCCGCAAAAGAAACTGTTAAAATCCAATTCTGTGCCAAGAAAAATGAGTAATGCAGAGTGCCTTTGAAAGAATACACGAATAAAATTTTTCAGAAAAAAAAGAAAAAAATCTTAAATCTTTCAGATTTTATATTACGCAAAAGGGGACGATTTTTTAACTTTTGTGTGTTACCTTCATTAATTAAACATCACGTTCTTCGCATTTAAACCATAAAATTCAGTTCAAGAGCAATACCACAAAATAATTTTAAATTGAGCATAGCTTTAGAATTTCTGATACAAAGTCTCACGCGCTAGAGATAAAAATGTTTTTTCTGTACAACGTTGCCATTGCTCGCTTTGAAATCCTTGAGTTTGTTAATCATGAATTCGTTAAAATTTAGCAAAATTTTAAATCGATAATAAAACAAATTCCAAATTCGGGCTTTCAGATGCATATTCAAGTGGAGGACTATGCTATTCAAAATCTGATGTCTCTAGGTACCGTTGTTTTATCACAATATGAGAAATATACATACATTTATGCAGATTCTTCAGTATTTATGATCTTGATTTAATAATAATTGGAAAAATATTTGCAACTTTTAAGAAAACGTTGCGAATTTGATCTATTCTTCTAAATTCAATAGATAACTAATATTAAATTTTTAAACGTTATAAATGCTTACAATTATAAGGTATTTCTCCCACCTTCCTAGCGTGCCTTTCTGGTGTAGTGGTTCTGCACGCTGGGCCGGTATTCCAGAGGTCCGTGGTTCGATTCCCGGCGAAGGCGTTGCTAAATTTTCATCTCTTCGCTTTTCCAATTAACCTAATGTCTCTACACAGTAATGACATCTTCTCTTCTAAATGAAAATTAATGTTCACGCATAGTTTTTTTAAGGCTGTTTTTTTTTCCTCAAATTTAAAACGTTTATTTTTTTGTTTTGTGAACTGCGCGAATTCCATTCAGTGTCAGCATAACTACGTCATCGCTCGTCACATTCCTGTTTCGCACAAAAAATGTTCTATGAACTACCCCTTCTAAGTCCTGGGTTTCATGCCTATTTTATTAACTTATTTTCGGCAATCTCTTTCTCGTGCGTTCTTTTTATTTACATACACATCCACGTCCACAAAATATATAGCGGATATGATTGCTCAAAACTGGTAGTTCGATCTGAGTTTGAATTATGTCAAAACGTGGCTATGTGGGCGATTTTTTCGCTTTTACATATACGAGACAATTTCTCTTTAGAAGTTCTTCACGAATATATTCCTGTCCCTCGGCAGAGAGACATGAATGCTTGGCAGTAATCAACTAAAATAAACAAACAAATATGCATCATTCATAACCATCTTCGGTTGTTTAGTTTATAAGGTATTTCTGCCACCTTCTTAGCATGTCTTCGTGGTGCAGTGGTGAGCACGCTCGACGCGTATTCCAGAGGTCCATGGTTCGTGTTCCAACGAGGGCATAGCTCATTTTTCATCTCTCCTGTTCCGAAATAACCTAATGTCTCTACAGTGACGCCCGAACTAAAAAAGGTGGTGGACGATCATTCTCCAACACCAGGATTTGGCGATTGGGTTCCCTAAACCCCAGTCGCCCTTTAAAAGGGGAGTATTAAGGTATTTAAGGTATTTAAGGAGTATTTAAGGTACTTATTTCGTCTTCTTAGCATGCCTTTGTGGTGTAGTGGTAAGCACGTTCGGCGCATATTCGACAGGTCCGTGGTTCGAGTCCCGGCGATGGCATAGCTCATTTTTCATCTCTTCTGCTTCGAAATAGCCTAAAGTCTCTACAAGTTTGGTTTATATGATTATGGCAAAGTCTTGAGGCTATCTGCCTAAGGAAAGGGTTGCCTTCGTGGTGGGCTTCCAAAGGAGGGATGTAGACTCGTATACACGTTACACATGGGGAAAACCACGAAAACGCGCATGCAGCCAGCTCGTTCGCGGAATGCGAACCTCGGACCAAACTACCAGCGTTCAGCGACTTTACCGCTCGGGCACTGAAAACTATCTTCGGCAAATATTTTCAAGGAATTGCAATTTCGTACTAAAAGCTCGTCTTTGCTTATGACCCCACGACTCGCAAAAGCTTCAAAAAATTAATCAGAAATTGCTTTTGTGGAACTTGGGACGCATTTGTTGTACGTTTTCATTACACAAAGAAAGGGACTCCAGGCATTTTAGTGCACTATACGAGTTAAGAATTCACCGCTTAAAGCAATATAGAAATATGCGGGTATTATTAATTGATTTTCCTTTCATCTGGTTCCTTTATGTTTGTTCAAAAGGTTCCGACAGAAGAAAAAGTAATCTCTATAGAAAGCCCAATTGAATGGATTAAAAAAAAAAAAAATCTAATTTCTTCGAGGCCACATCAAAGGTTTCACACTCTGTAGGCTTGAAGAGTGAAATATAGGAATCACATAAAATACCCAAACAGAAATATTTTTATAGCAAAAAATATTTCCTTCGTCCTTCATATGACATGTTTAAATAGGAATTGCAAGGTTTCGGAATTTGGAGAATAGAACTTCGACGAACCGATATTGTGGCAACACTAGTCGTATCGCTCGGTTTTTATTTAGAAACCAAATACATTAGGATGAAAATGGCTGATCTATTGTAAATATTTTATTTGTAGATATATTTTTTACGAATATCTTACACTTCTTTTTTACTATAGACTGCAAATGTAATGGCACAAAGCGATTTTTTTTTTCACCGAATTTAAGTTACTGTTTATCAAAGCAGTTCTATTTGTCTTGATGTCTGCATTCGACTGCTTAACTGGTTTAGACAATAAATGAGGATTATGACACCATTTTTACTTCCTTGTACAAAGTAAAGGAAGTATTGTAATCGCGAAAATTTTCAGGATCATATTTCACCGAAAATATCCAATTTGACCGCTATCGAATGCAATTTAACAATGTTTTTGCATGACATCTGTACTAAGGACAGAATAAAAGAATCTTTTTCCTAAAACTGGTTTCAAAAAAAATTTTAAATGGATTCAGAAGAGAGTTTTTCGTGGCGTATGTACGTATTCGCATGTATCTCGCATAACTCAAAAACGAGTAGCCTCAGAACATTGTAATTTTGTATGTAGAATTGCTATAACATATAGTTGTGCACCTCCATTTTTGGTTGCAATCGGAAGCAGTATATATATACACGCACACCGTTACTCTTCTCGGTGAGTTAATTTTTTTTAAATTCTTATATGTTACTAAATTTTGCATTTTTTGCTTTAAAGATGATTATGTTTTTCTTACTTTCCGGTTAAGATTTTATGCCTTAACTTTACAGTAGTTATTCTGCATGCAATAGTTGTAGAGTTATGAATAATTTAAAAGTTGTTTAAGTGCGGCTAAGCGTAAATTTTTTTTTCCCATAGCAGTCATTTTTGTTTATATTTGGAACTTAACAGAATAGTGAATTAAATCTTTCTACACCTTCAGTGTCTTTTTACCCAGTAGGACCGAAAAATTTTGTGCACCGAAAAATCTGCCTTCTTGCCCGCTGTCCGAATTGCTTTTTTGCGTAGAAAATTATTTACTTAATATATATTTTTTAAAAATTTTTTAACTGTATTTGGTGTTTTATATTTTTCAATTTTTCATAAAGATATTTTGAAATTTTATGTATTTTTGCCTTGCTGCGAAGTGAGAACTGAATTCATTGAATGAGAAATATATCTCTAGTGAAATTCGAGGAAATAAGTTAAAATGAAATGTAGCAAAAAGTGCGTATAATTTAATATTCCTTGCAAGGAAGTCATGTGGTGTACACATCAGATTTTTAAACTTGTTTGTGTGAGAAGATTGAGATACTTTTGCATATCTTTTAAATACCCTTTGCATTCTTTTCGTTTTAATGTACTAACATTGGATATAACGTATAGAAAGAGAGCAAAGATTATCGCATTTCACAGTCACATGAAGCAGACAAAAAATTATCGCACATATCACTCACATTTCTGTCAGTCAGAAATATTGCTCCCGCGGTTGGTGTTCGAAATTCGAGCGCTTTTTACGAATTCTGATGAGACACAATGAAACTGGATTATTTTTTACAAAAAGAAATACAAATTTGGAAGGGAAAAGAAACTAACTCTAAAATATGCTTAATTCGCATTCCGAAATAGCATAATTAATCCAAGGTAAAGCCACCAGACGGTATAGTGGTTAGGAAAGCCTACTACGTTACCGAAGGGCCCGGGTCGAAATCCCGGAGAAGGCATGGATATCTGTAAATGTAATAGTGTGTTTTCGGCATGGGGCATTATAACTACATGGCGATGCTAAAGGTAGGGTTGTGGTAGGGGAGAAGAGTGGGAGACTCTTGAACCACTCCTTTGAGTGCTATCCCTCAAAATTGGAGTGGAAGTAGAAGTCCAACCTCCTTTACGCTCTGGCAGCCATTCTTCCATGAACTACATGGACAAAACAACAATAACACAATAAATAATAACATGATTAAATATAGGGTTACTATAATAATTACTTGAATACTTCCTTTTTCATCGGATCGGCAGTATGAAAAGTATATATATATATGATATATGGGTATAATAATAAAGATTTCTATTCTCGCCTGCAGCAACTGAGGGGACTGTTTCCTTCTGAAAAATCCCCATATTAGGCAGGGGGTAGTTCACAGCCAGGTGACTAAGCCACAAACGAACTCTCTTTCGGCTGGAGAACTGGGCGACAAACTCCAAATCTTAGCCACAGCCAATCGTAGAAATTACACTTAGGAGTCATGAAAAATCACATTATGTCTGGAGAACCGAGTCCCTCACCGGCTCTTAGTTACAGACTGAAAAACTCCACAAAACCAAACCACCCACTTACTTAGCCGGGAACACTCCCTCTTCTCGGCTGGACTGACTGATCGTTAATTATTCCCGTCAGTACTACGCGGGCAGCGCGTCACATCATGACATTACTTAACAAACTCGGTGCCATCCCACACCAAGCTACAGAACCATCTGTTCTACGGCTTACGCCAATCCCCCCCCCCCCGAGGTCAGATCGTACAGACGACCTAACCTGAGCTCTGGAACCGCAAAGTTCGTGATATTATACCCCCGTGGGCCGAGACTGCCTACGTACAGATCCTAACCAGTAGCTTCCCAGAGTTCTCTACGTCGACCCCCGAGGGATGTATGGGTATATATATCTAACTATATATATATTGTTTTGTATATTTTTATGTATCTGTGTTATTCCAACGGCCATGCACACCCACAAAGTAATTGTCACGTAACCATTGTCAAACAATAATCCTCAGCCCCTGTTTGGCTACGTATTGACATTTAGATCTGTATTATAAACTCCCGAGGCAGCCTCACGGCGCCCCAGGGAGTTGTTATTCCTAGATAGGGAAGGGCGAGGGACACACGCCTGTTTACCTATGTTAAACACCAGGGGTCCCCGTCTTCCGTCACCTATCACCTATCTCTCTCTCTCTCTCTTTATATATATATAATAGTAATAGTAGTAGTATACATATATATATAATACACACACATATATATAATAGTAGTAGGTAGAAACATTGTAGCGATCTTGCTAAAAAGTTAATATGTTACCGGCAAAGTATGAAATCCGGTATTCTATAGAATGCCTAGGCATTGTATATAATGCCTAAAACTAGCGGCAGTGTATGAAATGTCCTAATATGTAATGTGTGTCCTAGTATGGCAATGTATGAAATGTCCTAATATGTAATGTATGTCCTAGTATGGCAATGTATGAAATGTCCTAGGTATTCTATAGAATGCCGAATGACAAACCAGCAAAGTATGAAATACATTTCTGATTCGTTTCGAAGAACCGAAACTGCCTACCAGAAGTTAATCAGTGATGTAATAAAGCCAAAATGATTACTCAGAAGGAACCACGAGAGAACTGGCTGCCGAATCGCTAGGATATGATGTTTTCGGAAAACAAAAGTACATTCATTTATCCTGTTAAAGAAAGCGTCAGTTAACAGTACTATATAGTATTATGTCCTGGACGCCGAGTTATTTCCCGTACTTTGATGAAAACTCATTGGAGTACTGAATACGGACGACGCGACAGAATGTTGAAAGAGCTTTCAACCAAATACAAAACCGTTACACGTAATGCTATTGAACTGACCGACCATCTTTGTGAGCCGTGCCAGGGAGGAAAAAAAAAAAACCTGAAATTTTTTAGATTTTACGTCTAAAGGGGCGTTTTTTAAACATTTTGTCCGTTATTTTTATTTATTAAATATCACGTTCTACGCACTTAAACCATAAAATTCAGTTCAACCGCAATATCGCAAAATAGTTTTAAAATGTGCATATGTTTAGAATTTCCGATACAGAGACTCGCGCTCTGGAGATAAAAAGGTTTCTTCTGTACAACGTTGCCATGGCTCGCTTTGAAATCCTTGAGTTTATTATTTAAAAATTCGTTAAAGTTTTACAAAATATGAAATCGATAATAAAACAAATTTAAAATTTGGACTTCCACATGCCCATATTCGCAGTAGGATTATGTTATTCAAAATTCGATGGCTCTATGTACCGCTGTTTTACCCCAATGCGAGAAATATACATTTATGCAGATTTTTCATTATTTAATTTCTTTAAATATACACAGGGCGATAATACTTTGTGGCAACAGTTTGAAAAGTGATTAGCCGTTTGTAGTGAATCGATGCAAAATCGCAAAACGAAAACAATAGTCCCTCAGAGACAAAGCCCCTTTGGACTAAAAAGGTATTAAAAATGGCATTGCTATAAAACTTATGATTGTTTCTGAATTTAATTTCCGTTATCAAGTAGATCTTATTGATTCGCAATGTCAGCCAGATAGAAAATACAAATTTATTATGTTGTATCAAGATAATTCGAATAACAGCTTTTTAATGGCACTCTTTCATTAATTTTTCAAAATATCATTTGTATTTTTGAGGAACGAACGTCTTTTAAATAATAGCCTTATCATAACCTTTTTTTCATACTTTGTCTAAAGAGCATTTGTCATTCTATAGAATGCTTAGGCATTATATACAATGCCTAGGGAAAGTAGGTAATATTTCTCATATTTCATACTTTGCCTAAAATCGTCTGGCATTCTATAGAATACCTAGGTATTCTATAGAATGCCGGCTTTTCATATTTTGAAGGTAACATATACATCCATTTCCCTTCTTCGATTTAAAAGCAGCCTTTCCTTGCAATCGTTAATCGTAAGCATATTATACTTCCAATTACATAAGTGTTTCAAATGACAAAAATATTCATATTTTGGCAGTTTCAAATTTTAAAATTTAGTTTTGGATAAATAACTCAATTTAATTTTAATGCAGTCTTCCGGTTACTATACTTATAATTAGGAAAATTTTATAATCGTTATGATGAAAAAATATGTAATGCAAATCTATAAAATTATTTAATAATTTTAATTGGATGTTTCAAGAATGTAATGTAAATTAATCGATTAAAAAGTGAAAAAAAAGGTTCTTAAGAACTGCATCGAATTCTTTTAAATAATTTAATTTGATATTAAAAACAGACAGATTAAATATGGAAAAACAATATTTTACGTTTTTCTAAATGGCAACAAACTCGAATGAAAACTCAAACAATGCATAATCGTGTTTCGAGGCTAAAAGCCCTTTTGAGATAATAAAATTAAAAGATAATATTAAAAAAATCTGATTAAAAATATGTTTGTTCTAAGCATAACACATTTTTGAGCTTCAAAGCATAAAATGATGAATAAAAAATAAATATTTATGCAAAATATTTAAGAAAAAACTAAAAAACTTTTTTTTCGCTGAGTTATTGAGATAATAATAAACGCTGGAAATAATTCCTTTTGAATAAATCAAAAGAGAAAATGAAATATTTTTATGAATAACATTCTACATTAAACATGCAGCTTTCCGCTTTGTTAAGTCAATTTGTCAACGTCTTTTTTCGGTTTTCGAAGACGTTTGTAATTTTTCAATTTTGCTTTGAAGATTTCTAATATAATGCGGCCCACTACAGTCATAAAAACACTCAAGGACTGCTATTTTCTTTAAATAAATATTGTTATGAATTTTGTACTTAGACAGGTGATTTTAATAAGTAAAATTGTTGTATTTTTCTGTGTAATGTAGCGCGAGACAAACTTTAAAAGAAAACTATGCCGGAAAAGTAAGAAGCATGTGCATTTAATATTGAATAAATGGGTATCTCGTTAATTTGGTGAGAAATCGCCAAAGTCGCGAAATTTGGCGACCATATGGGTCGGGTCCCAGTATCACCATAATAAGTACTGAGATTGAATAAATGTAATTTATCACTATATTAACTGTAACCGTAATTCCCCTCTCGTAGTGCTTTCCAGTAATTTCCAAAAGCAAAAAGTACTAGAAGCGTCTCGGCGGCCGGTCGAAAGCTATAAAAGCCCGGATAGAGAGCATCTAAGTTCAGTTGCTTAGTTATTGTTGTTACGAGTTGTTTAGTTCCGCGCGGACTGAGATATCCCCTTATTAGCTTTATCTTTAGATGCGCTTTGCATTGCATTGTGTTTAACGTTCTTAGTAGTTTGAAGTGTAACTGATTATACTGTGTGACACTGCGAACGCTTGTACGAAGTTCTGAGAAAAATTCCAGAACTTTGAATTGTTTCCTTTGACGAAATAAATTTTTTTAACCTATTACGGGACTTGTGCATTCAATTTGTTACGAACCCGTACTCACGCAACAATATATATGTAAATATACATAAATAACCATAGCAAAAGCAAAAGTACGAAGTTATAACCAATACTAAATCCCATTCGGAGAAAGTAAAGAAGAGGACAGTGAAACTAGAACATTTTGTTTCATTGAAAAGATTGAAAGTGATTTTGCAGTGGAAAAAAATCAAAGCCTAAATGTAACATTTTTAGTGATAAATTAATTTTTTATTTGCATTTTAAGAATAATTAGTTCATTAAATTAAGGGAATGTTAAAAGAAATCTAAGAATCTGGTATATTCGTAGAACAAAATGAGTTAAAATGTTCTCAAATATTAGAAAAGAAGCATGAAGAATATGTAAGTTTGCAAATTTCTACTTTAATCAATGGAGAAGTTGTACTGTAAGGATTATATTACTATTATTTCCGCTAATCAGTAATTTGCATTATTATAATTACTTAAAAACCAGTCGTTTTGGACGAATTTTGACAATCAATTAGATATATCGTCAAAGTAAATTTTAAAATATAAAAACTTGCGTGAAATTACACAGTCAGTATTATACAGTTTCATAAGCAAACATTTATTAAGCTATTTTCAAATTTAAAAATCTTATATTAATATTAGTTTAATAGAAAAATTATGGGTTTTGATCATCTACATGATACGAACATAAAAAAGCTAATTATTGATGAAGGTAATATTCTATCGTTATAATATATGCAAAAATAAAGTTACGTCAGAATACATTTCTGGAAAATTAAAGCACACGTCATACATGGGATCAATAATATTTATCCTTAAATTAACATTCATTTCACAAAGAAACTATAAACTTCTCGAGCAAGCCAGGCTCTCCATCACTCTCCTTCTAGGTACAAGATTATTCTGGATCATAGGCCCATTATTTAGGAAAAATCGATAAAATATTAAACAAAAATAATAATGCCATATGAAGAATAAACTAGGAAACGGAGGGTTTAAAAGTTTCGGGAAAAACAGTACTGGGATTAAAACCACCAACTCGTCGATATGGAAGACTTTAATGGATATGGAAGGTTAAAAAAGAAACCTTTTTCACGAAATGAAGAAGCATACTGAAGAACTGCAACAAAATTAAAAATGAAAGAATGGTCAGACGAGCTATTACTAGCTATATAATTAGCTATAAAATTTATATATATATATATATATATATAGGGTGACTCAAGACTACGGCAAAAAACTTCTAGGAGGGGTAGGATAAACCTAGACGATTAGGGATTAATCCCATAGCAATAGAGGGTCGGAAATACAATCCTAACGAGATAACGGGGTTGTTAAGGGCTGTCCCAGGAAAACCATCGACAGCCACCCCCGAAGATATAAGATATTAGAATGCAAAATGTGAATACATCGTGATCGCAAAGTGGCATTCCTGATTTTTTATAGCTTTCTGATAATAAGGTTTAGCAAATTTTCGTAACATAAGCATGGAGTCTTGGATGTTCTGAAATACGCCGGGTACGCGTCGTACGTTCGAGAAGCCATGAAACAAGACTTCATCGTGTATGACCACTTTAAAACATGTAGAGATCTTCCTCTTTAAATACAATCAACATGAATTTAAGGCTAGATTTTACCTGATTCTAAAGGTCAAATTAGTTAGACCTCTAAATGACTTCTATGACTATTTTTAGTCTTTTGTAAAGGCTAACGAAAAGCATACTTTTGTTAATGTTATTACGAAGCGTATTTAAAAGGAAATTGAAAATGCATTTCAAATTCAAAATATATACGAAAATAACGAATAAATGATACAATGTTTTTCAAATGCGTAATAATTCAGAAATATACTCACTCCTTCGGGATTGTATTTCGAAAGTGGGCCATCTTCTTTGAATTCCTTGAGGACATCGGATAATTTCTTCGAGGAATCTGAAAAGAAAGTATTGCCGTTTATAAAATGATCATTCTCAGGGGTTTCGTAACATTATTTTCTATACGTTTCATCCTATTCCATAACGTAGCTTTCATTTCCTATATTTTGATGCCACATAGAATAGACCCCAGCCTAAAAAAAATGTTTTCTACGGTTTAAAGTATCATTGGCAGAATATCCTACGGAAGAACCGTTAAAAAGGTTTGTTTTCAGTCACTTTTCAGATACAGTACAATTCGCTTATAACGAGGCCTGATTGAACGACAACCTGGATTTAACGAAGAAATCAAAAATGCTTGGTTAGTACAATGGGCATAACTCGCTTTTAAAAAGCATAACCCGTTTATAGCGAGGAATAATTTTATGATTAATAAAATTTCTATTGACTTCCACCTCTCCTATTAAGCCAATCCTTTCTTGCAAAAATTTATTTAACATTCTAAGTCAACGGAAAGTTTGTGGTAAGTTATAAACCCTGCGTACACGTAAAGGTGGCCTTTTAACTTCCTTGTACGAAGTATTGTAATCACGAAAACTTCCAGGTACCGAATTTCAAAGAAAATATCCATTTTGACCGTTATCGAATGCAATTTAACGATGTTTTTAAGAGAAATCTGTAAGTAAGACCAGAATAAAGGACTTTTTTTCCAAAAACGAATTATAAAACTGATTTAAAATGGATTCAGAAGAGATTTTTTGGTGGCATTTGTATGTATGTACGTATGTATCTCGCATAACTCAAAACGACTAGACTTAGAAGGCTGAAATTTTGCATATAAGACTACTAAAACATGCAGATGTGCATCTTCTTTTTTAGCTGCAATCTGCGGCACCAAATATGTATATATATATATAACGACTCTGTTACTCGGCTCCGTGAGCTCAGTTCTTTTTTATTATTATTATTCTATGTTGGTAAATTGTGCATTTTTCGCTTTCAAAATTATTGAATTATATTGTTCTTATCTTACGGTTAAAGTTTTTATGCCTTTAGTTAATCTGCATGCAATAGTTGTAAAATTGTCAACAATTTAAAAGTTGTTCAAGTGCGGCTAAGTGTAATTTTTTTACTATAGCAGCCACATTTGTTTACATTTAAAACTTAGCAGAATAGCGAATTAACTCTTTCTGCACCTTCGGTGTCTTTTTGATGAGTGGAAACAAAAGGAAACTTTCAGGTTTGTGCACCTAAAAACTGGCTTCTCGCTTGCTGGCCGAATTGCTTCTTTGCGTAGAAACTGTAATTTTAATTGTTAAAATTGTTTTCTTATCTTTTTAACGGTATTTGGTGTAATTTTTAATGAAGATATTTTGAGTTTTCATGTATTTTTTCCTGGTCACGAAGTGAAAAGTGAATTGAGAGAATATGAAATATATCTCTAATGAAATTCTAGGAAATAATTTTAAATGAAGTGCAAGAAAAATGCGAATAATTTAATATTCCACACAAAGAAATCATGTGGTGTACACATCAGCTTTTTTTACCTTTAGGAGTGATAAGGATTGAAGTTTTACCACCGCATTCTACAACTGTTATCCAGCCTATGGACAATGTGATCATCAAACGTTTTAAGTCAAACATTCCTAAGCACTTCATCGTGATGCTTCTCGATAGAACAGAAAAAATACGCACAACGTTTAGATGCTAATGTAAGCGCACTGGAAGCGATACGTTTAATGGAGGATGCATGGGTAAAGGTTACATCAACAAAGCTCGATTGGATATTTCTCAAGAGGGGAACTTGACGAAGAAGAAGTAGATGTCTTGGAAAATTTGAAAATAAGTATAAAAGAATTTGAAATTATGTTTTTTTTTACGCCTATGTTATCACTACCGAGATACCTACGCCCGAGGATATTGGTATCTGAAATTCAAGCTAAAGATGATGAAAAAATAATGAAAGCGATTATAATGATGAATGTGAAGAATTTCGGAACCACCCCTAACGTACTCAGTGGCTTTTGAGTACGTTAGTTTTGAGTGCCCAGAGAAACTTCAAATTTTTTCGAAGCTGGGGGTGCAAATGACGATGTTTTTCGGGCCATGGGTCTTTTCCAAAGAACAGTAACACCAGAAAGAGATAATAAGGCAGTTCAAAGCAAATTAACAACCTTCTTTTCGATTGTACATAAATAAAAAAATAAATTAAGTAGTACAGTAAGTATGCATGGATTTTTATGATTTTTTGAAGAATTCGTTTTTAACAAGCAGTCGATTACAACAACCAAACATCGCGGTTTTTTCACACTCGTTATAACCGAGTTCGACTGTTAATTTCAATAGAAAAATTTTTACGATTAAATAATTGTAATTATCGCTTGATCGCTTGGTTGAATGAACAAAACAAAAGACATTTTGCACTTATAAAATCAAAATGAGAGATATCATTAATTAAAATTTTAACACACCATATGCAGGAATTTGAATAGAAGACTCTGTATTTTAAGTTTTCTAATGCAAATTCATAAAAATGCATCTTTTATGACAGAAAAACAATGATACAGAAAAGCGAGTTTCGAATTCTCATTTGTAGCAATGCAAATATTCGAAATGTAAAATTCGCTTTTAATATTACCACTAAAACCGATATTTTTAGCGTCAATTGGATATGTATTAAATTAGTGATTTCAAAGTTCTAATATTAGTGTTTTATCAATATACGTCTTCTCTATCTATATTATTAAATAATAAAAAATCTATGTATGTATGCACGTTCCTCACAATGAGGAAAGACGCTGGCATTAAAAGACACCAAATTTTGCACACACGTGCCGTCCGAAATATGTGCATTTCGAAGCTCAAATTTTGAATTCCCCATTCACTTTTTTTAATTATTTCATATTTTGTGCCAATTTGATATTTTGATTAACAAATTCGATAATTTAAAAGCAACGAGTTGCCACACGGTAAAGCGCGAAATGTTTGCTTTGCAAATTTAATCAGAAAACACCGAGATTTTAAGGTGTTGCCATTTCAAGAAATAAAATATTTTAATCTTCTGTATGCCTGTCTGCGGCAATTCGTCAAAGCACAAGATATCTAATTTTTCTTTTAACTTAATATGTCTCATATTAACAAACCAAATATTATAAAAATAATTTAGTAGATCTTCATCTATATTATTATTAATTACTATAATGAACTCGTAAAATGACATAAACTGATCGTTAAAATCATTAGACAGATTTTTTATTTTATAACAACTATTTTAGCCGGCATGGTCGCATTGACGGCTATTACAAATAATTTTCACAACCCGCATGCTTATTTATAGCTGCTCTGTGAGAGAAGGAGAAGGAACAGAGAAAAGATATGTAACCACATAATAATAATAAATATATGTGCTAATAAATATCTCCAATTAATTGATCATTTTAAATAAATTAATAATTATAAATGAATATATATACAGGGGTTTATAAAGTCCCGGATCCATTTTGATGTTTAATAACTCATAAAATAATGAAGATATAAACAAACTTATGGCATTTATTGATGGAATAACGTTTCCTTTTCAGGTTTGAATATTTTTACTTTTGTAAATATCGTCTGCGCGCTTGGTTAATTTCAGATAATTTCATTTTCCAGTCTAAATATCTGTACTTTTCTAAATATCGTCTGCTTATTAATTGAATTTTTCTCTCTTTTGTTTTTGGCAACTATTGCAATGTTATGGTAGTAAAGGGGATTTGTAAAGGACAACGTTTACAGGAGGAGTGTCGAACATAGATGACCTAAAAGCCAGAATTACAACCGCAATAGCCGACATGCTTGCCGGTACCTGGCGTGAAATTGAATATCGACTTGATATTCTCCGTGCTACGGAGGGGGCACACGTGAAAGTTCATGGACAAGGGTCATGAAACTTTTTGAGTATATCTAATCATTTATGTTATTAATATCTTTATTATTTTATGAGTTATTAAAAGTCAAAATGGGTCCGGGACTTTATAAACACCCTGTATATAACAGTATAATGCAACAGATAAAACTTCCCGACCTGCATGTTAGGAATCACTGGTTTGAGTTTTATAATATACTAGATGCGAACTTTGTATAATGTAACATGAAAAGTCCGAAGAAAGTGAATCTCTGCCTCAAAAATAATGCTGCAGAAGCAAGTCTATTTAACCTTGAGGTAAATGGCTATCTCGCTAAATTGGCAAGATATCGCCAACCTGATAATGGCTAAATGTGGCAAAAAATGGCCAAAAGTTGTCAAAATTGGCGACTATTTGACAATATTTTGGTCTCATTCCTGTATAACTGTAATTGGCACTGTAATTGAAAAACTGTAAGTGTTCTTTACGTTAACTGTGCCAATGCTCGCAATATACTGATGATTTTCAAATGATGCTCAGACCAATTTTCGTAATATTTCGGAATCTATCTATATTTTTCCCCTCTCACACAAGTCATTTACTTGGATAAGATGAAATACAATTGGAAGGGTTGTAAAAATAAATAAATAAATAAATAAATAAATAAATAAATATATAAATACTTCCTCATAATTTACTTAAATATATCCGTGGGAAAAATATTGTTAGAATCTGTAATTTCAACTTACACGGTCCTTTTTTTAGGAACAGATCTATTGTTAACCTTCCAAGATTATTAGTTCAGCAAACGCTTTGAAACTTGCTCCATATTATAAGACGTGAAAAAACATAGCATATTGTTGCGTTTTTTCCTTTCTCTTTTCTGACAACAGTTGTTACGCTATTTTCTTCCTTCACGTTCGTACGGGGTTCGTAGATTTGGTGTGAATAACGACGACACTTGATGAAGTATCGAAACAGACTTTATTTAGACAATACGCAATTAGACAGCTCCAAAACACGTTTTACGTGAGCTACTATAAAAACGCTGACACGATCAGCGACACAGCCTTCAGGTTATCGGGCTATCACGGTGGAAACAGCTTCCTGCAAAGCACCCGACTCTTGCTTTCCGGAGTACAGCTCCCGACTCTGCTTGGTCGTTCTCGGAACTCCACGTACTCTCGAGACTCACCACGCTACAACTCGCGATGCACTCGACGACACACAGAGCACAGCTCCTGACTCTCGGTTCATTCGTTTCCGGAGCTCAACACGCTCTCTCGACGTTGTACTAACCGCGATACTCTACGAGACTCTTTCGGTGCACTCGACGACCCACTCGGCACTCGCTGGCCGGCTGTCAAAGCGATCGTCTTCGCAGGGATTGACTCGCTAGACGAGACACACTCACTCGATGAGAGACGCCCACTCCCGATACTGCGGACCAGCAGGGTTTATATAGCTTTCGGCTTGTTTTCGAGAACATTCTGGGCTAAACCGGTAAGAACTCGTTCCAGAAGGTTCTCCATCCGTCCATGGCATATCGCCAATTTTGTCGTCAAATGGGCGATTTCTCGCCAAATGTGGCAACCCTGCCTTCCATTGCCATTTTATGGCAAAACTAAAACTGCTTTGCGGGGAAGCCATCTTACCGCGCCTGTACATTTCGTAACAATATTATAAGACGTGAAAAAACATAGCATTTTATATGGCGTGAAAAAACATAGCATATTGTTTGTACTTGGACAATTTTAGTAGAAATGTATGTGAAACTGTTGTATTCATCTATGTAATGTAACGCGAAATAAATTTTAAGTTATGCCGGAAAAGTAAGAATACAGAGTTAAGTCCATTTGAGTAAATGGGTAACTCGGTGATTTGGCGAGATATCGCCAAGCTGCCAACGCTTTTGGCCACTTATTACCAAATTTGGCGAGAAATTGCCAAGAGTTGCCAAATTTGGCGATTATTTAGCGACAATTGAGTTCGATCCCTGTATCACCGTAATATGTACTGAAATTGAATAAATGAAATTGGTCACTATGTTATAACTGTAACCGTAATTCCACCCTCGTATTGCTTTCCAGTAATTTCGAGTAGCAGAAAGTACTAGAAATTTCTCGGCGGTCGGTTGAAAACTATTTAAAGTCGAAGACACAGCATCTGCTCTCAGTTGCTTAGTTATTATTGTTGCGAGTTGTAGTTCGCGTGAACGATTTGTATTTGTTATGTACCCATGCCATTACTTTATCCTCCCTAATGTACTCTGGCCTATTTAATATATTTAATTTTGATTCAGATTTAGTATTATTGTGATGTCATTAACTAGTAATAGGCCTATTCTGTCTTATCGTGATGCCCTTAACTTATAACACGCCTTCTGTGTTCTGTACTCATTTTCCTGTAACTTGCTTTATCTTGTAATCTTGTAATCTTTACCTCTTATTGTTAAATTTGTACAATCCTTGATATATTATTAATGTACTTTACTCAATTGTATCTCTCTATGCCCTTGTTTGGCCATGTAAATATTTCTTTAATAAATCTGACGCCTGAGCGACGGGGTGTGGGTCCCCTATGGGCCTTTGGTTCGTTGAACTGCCCTGGGTGGATCCGGCGTTGGGCTTGGTCTCTCTGTGCGCGGCTCTCGTGTGGCCTCTTTGGCTGCTCTAGATCTTGGGGGGCGCGGTGCTGAACTGATTCACCCTATGGTAAAGGTACAGTGCTTGCGTCTTCCGTCAATGGAATGGAATGGAACTGAGATAAATCCGAGTTAGCTTTCTCTTTCGGTGCTCTTTGCATTGCTTTGTGTTTAACGCTCTAGTAGTTTGACGTGTAACTACTTATTATACTGTGTGATACTGTGAAAAGTTGTAGGAATATTTCTGTGAAGAATTCCAGAGTTCTCAATTATTTTTGATAAAAATAAATTTTTATTGACCTATTATCAGACTTGTGCGTTCAATGCATTACGAACCCTTACGCACGCAACAATATTTTGATTTGAAAATATAATTTTTTGCGCTAAATAAATTAAACATGCACACAAAAACATATAATTATTTTAACTAACTATAATAAAAATGATTTTTTTTTTCCCGAGAAAAGGCATTATTTAAGAAATGCGTTTAAAAACATTATCTTTAATAAATACATTTCGGTACGTCTCGAAATTAAAATACGATACCCAGAACTTTGTAGAAGATAATTGCTTTTAATTTAATTAGCCATATGTAGAAAGGCACTTTTAAGGGAGATCAGTTTACCCACAATTGTACATAAATAGAACATAATTAAAAATAGTCTCGCACAGAAATGATAATGATGTAGTCGCTTTTTACGTCATTAGACAAAAATTATATTATATCAAGAAGAGTACATTAATATCAGGAAAATAAATTAGAAAGCTTTAATAACCTAAATAATGTTATTCGGATACATTTAATTAAATTGTTCCGAAAGAAAACTGAATTTCAGAACTTCAGCTATGCGAGAAGAGCACACATAATTGCTTTCAATTTTCACTAGATGAAACTTCCTTTTGCATTAAATTTATGTTTTCAATTTGTTTTAAAATAAATTCAGCAGTTCTGGCTATTTAATTTTAGAATTAAAAACTTCAAATAAGCAGTTTTCATAAGAAACAAAATAAATCAACTCAGAGTTGGCAATTTGCCAAGCTGGGGAAAAATTACAGTAGAAATCAGACCAGTTTTTAAATTTTACGAAATGCTGCTCATGCATTCCCAAGGAATAAAATTTACACTTTGCACGCACACACATAAAAAAAGGCACTGTTCTATATTATCCTTTCCCTGTCAGGAAGTAGCGTGATTCGCCCTATTCCTCGCCGCCATGGAACTAATTTTTTTTTTTTCGAAATGTTATTTACACCCTCAGAATGCTATTTGGACGTTAGGCATCGTATATTTGTTAATCAGAGATAGGGCTTCGGTTATCTCTGATCATAGATAGGGCGACCACCTAACAGAAGTAGGTTGGGTTTTGTTTGGTTTATGTTATTACGCCAAAGTCAGAGGGTTATCTGCTTAAGGAAAGGATACCTTCGCGGAGGACCTTCTAAGGAACCTGGCTCGTATACCCGTTACACATGGGGAAAACCACGAAAACACATATGTGGACAGTCCGTTCGCTTGATTCGAAATTCCAACCGAACTACCAGTGCTCGGCGACTTTACCGCTCGGCCGCTGCTGGGCCTAACGGAGCCAATACTAATTATAATTGATGTATCGCACTAGCGCGACGTTATCAGTTCTGTTAAAATACAGCCGGAACACTCACATTATTATACGGCATATCGATAAAAGCTGGATTCCTAAAGACGGAAGCGATGCAGTGGTGACCGTGACATGAGTTGTTTATATTTATTTAAAGAATGGTGGCATTAACTTCCAATTAGACCGGTCACAAATAATTTAAAGCTTTGCTTGTCTTAAAAAATCTCTTTTTAATTGTTTTTGATGACAACAAAATATATATATAAAAAATATATATATATATTTGCTAAACTAATCCTTCACTCCCAATGTTTTTATTAAACGTATAATTTAAGAATAACAATAATTTTTATTGCATTATTCAGATTTTTCATGACAAGGAAAGGAAATTTCAGTAGTAGGAGGAGCGAAACGATTTATAAAGGAAGGAATGTAGCATGATGTGCTAAGTAAAATAGTAATGAAACGTAAAGATATTAGAAATTTGAAAGCATTAGGAAGAGCGGGATTGGAAAATTAATATCATTAAGTACGCAAGAAAATTATTAATGATATAATTTTCTATGTATTTTAATTGTTATGTATCAGTATTGTACAACTCACATGCTCATCCAGAAACTGTTTTTGGAAAATAAGGCATTTACTGCCAATAACTGCTATTCTGTCATTAATTGGTATGTAATCATAGATATGTTTTTGAGCACTTATTTTACTACTTCAACGGCTGACAGCTTCAGGTGTTTGCTCTCGATCGGACGCTTTATGTATTTTCGTTGTTTATCAGACTTCGCTACCCGCGCTTGCACATTTTATTATGAACTGTTATTTTATGTTCATTCTTCTAAAGAATTAATCGGAACTCACACAGAATCGAAAATCGACACCGCGTTTCTTCGGGTTAGTGATCACACGCAGGAGCCAGTCACAGCGAACCTACCATGTTTGCCTGTGCGGACAATTTTTGCAGATCCCATATTAAAATGTAACTAAGTGACCGTCGTACTTAGCACAAAAAATTCTTTTCTTCCTTTCGAAAATTAATTCATATTTCTGTGACGATAAATTTCAACGCCTTTTTCAATTTGGCCAATATGTATTAAACAGAACGATATATATCAAACTATGCTAAATTACATAAGATCTAAAAGCACATATGAGGTCTTTAAGAATCGAAAAATGAATTTTACCGATAGGTGAAAACATAAATATTGAACTTATAGAGAAGTCGAAAAATTTTATAATTGATAGTAAGTTTAAATACTTATTGGGTACGTGTCAGCTAAACATCACTGTTGTCAGCTAAAATGCCCTGTTGGCTAAATGTCTTGACATTTAAATGTCCCCTAACTAAAGTCCTGACGGCTAACTGTCCGTGTCGACTAAATGTCCTGTCGGCTAAGTGTCCGTGTCGGCTAAATGTCCTGTCGGCTAACTGTCCGTGTCGGTTAAATGACCTGTCGGCTAAGTGTCCGTGTCGGCTAAAAGGCGTCGGTTAAGTGTCTTGTCGGCTAAGTGTCACAGACCCGCCTGTAAAATGAAGCAGATATGGTGCATCTTCCAGTTATGTTTAACAATTAAATTTATGAACGTTTACTTATATAAACAGACTTCCTTAACCCAAAGTGACTATTTTCAAAGTTACAAACTACATGACACTGCCTTTCAATATAACTAGTCATGGTGCACTTTTGAAAAAAATAGCATCATAAAGCTAATGAACGAATTTTCAGCTGTGCTGATAATCCGCATCATAAGTACTAATTGCTCTCACTGTATAAAATTACTTGTAGATTCTGGACAAAGTAGGGCAGCGTATTAAAATGTAAAAGTTATTTTTCGATGTTTTGTAAAGTATACTTTACGTAGAGATTTTGCATGTAAATACATCGCAGGTAAATAATTCGGCACGATATCAAAATGTAACATTCTGTGTAACTTAATACTAAATGTGCTAAGCAAATGCCGACTGATCTGCAGACTACACCTTGGATGTGGTGGCTGTTAGGTAGTAGTTTTTTTTCCCCCCATGGGATGACATATTCTGTTTGTTGTCTTTTGTTATCTCAGAGGTCAGCCCATCGGCTTGTGTAGTCAGCGGACGTAAATGAAACGAAATCGCAGCAGAAATAACAACAAAATAACTCGCTGAAATAAATTGAAAAATAATTTTTTTACCTGTGTCGAAAAAGAAAGAAACAGAGCACAAAACACCCTTACGAGAAAATCACCCCAGTTAGAACGAATTAATTGACAAAAACGTGTGATTAATAAAATTAATTCAAATTTAAAACACGATCAAAATCCATTCTTTTCTTTGAATCAGACTACTATAGGAGAACCGAACTACACCAGCTTGGCATAAAAGTCCTTTCGAACAATCTTGTAAGTTATAAGATCTAAAAGTTTCAATGGCTAATGGATACATAATTCAACAACAACAAGCTTTCAAAAAGTTTGTTCGTGATACCTTCCTTGTATTGGTTAATGACAAAATTATCTTAAGTGTTTTTCTCGCAGAATAAGTAGTAAACGTTAGGTAAAGTTAGTAGGTTTGTGATTATTTCAAAGTATTAGTAAATGTTAGAATCTCGTAGTAAACGAAACTTTATTGTCGTTGAAATTCTATGGGTACTCTTCAATAAATCAACGGCATGCTCATCTACTTGTATATGCGTAGAAATATTTCAAGAGGAACACTGATTCTGAAAAATAAAAAAGGAGAATAATTAGACTTGAGCTTTGTCCGAACGGCATTTGATCTCAATGTGGCACCGATCCCTCATAAGTAATAGAAAAAAAAAAAATCGCGTGCTAGAAAGCGGTGAGAATAAACTAAGGTACTAAGGAGAAGAGGTAGTACCGTGCGTGTGGAGAAAGATCACAACTTTGTGTACCATTTTTCCAGCTTTGCGAAGGTAGACAGAGAGAAAGATGAGACCACGAAAACGGATGTGAGGGCGGAAACGATGAAAATGACGATTTTCAATTCGCTACTTACTCCGACAGAAAAAGCAAAGGAAGTGGAGGAAAGAAGCTGGCGGGGTTCGTCTGCAGAATACTTCTTAGTAAATGTAGGTGACGTTCGGTCAGCATCTATAAAGGGTATAGCGACTATGCGAAAAAGACCAAAAACCCGTCAATTTAGATACATTTGAATTATGCTTTACGTCTTCTTTGAGGAATAGCGGATATTTAGATACTCTTGAGAGAATGATTAGACAAGAAGATGAATGAGAAACTCTAGGATAGATTGATCTGGTGCGCATTCCATAAAATTAAGCGCTGCTCGCTGATAAGAAATAATTTACCTTAAATTGTTATGTTTTAAGTGCTCTGTTTGATAACCCATATTCTCACTAAACATCTTGTTGTTTCAGTATACAAGTAATGTTTGAGTTTTCCATTTACAGACAGATGGTATATTCTTTACAGAGTGAAATAAACGACATGACATCACTCAAGCACATTAGCCCTAAAAATGTAGATGGGATTGCCATGTGAATTAAAACAATGCACCTTTTTATATACGTCTGAGAAGTTTCCCGTCAGTTGTACAAATGCATCAAAACTCTTTTCCCAAACTGGAAACTTTTATAAAAAGCTAAGTAGCCTATTTCTCTTTTTTCACGAACAATATTGATGCGGGACACATAGCAAATGTTAATGAATATTCTGAAACCAAAGATAAATAATAATTTACTATCAATTACGGACATCCGTGGCCTTTAGTTTATTGATTAATTTGATAATACTTAATATTAACTACATTTTGAAGCTGGCTGAGTAGTTTGATGGGACTTCGTGTTCAATAAATAATTAAATATAATACCAATCGCGGAATGGGAATATTCGTCGCCGCCGTTTCGACGTAATGCCATTTCGCATCGGACCGATTCGCCATCAAGACATATTTTTCTTTAAATGCTTATATTATATCTTGTCATATTATAAGGTATTAGGTACAAAGGCATGCCTTCGTGGTGTGGTGGTCTGCACGCTGGGCGCGTATTCCAAAAGTCCGTGGTTTGATTCCCGGCGAAGCCGTTGCTCATTTTTCATCCTACCTGCTTCTAAGAAATCCTAATGTCTCTAAAATATCATATTAAGTCTATTTAGTTTAACAATTTTGTTTACCTGCTTTATAGACCACGCATATTTTTCTTTAAATGCTTTTATTATATCTTGCCATATCATATTAAGTTTATTTCGTTTAGTAATTTTGTTTGCGTCTTGTATACATCTGACTGTTTTAAATTTTAAAAGGAGAAAGCTTTTGCAACTAAACACATCTTCTTCTAGAATTACTACCTAGATTGTTACCTAGAACTGATTCCCCCAAATGAGGTGAAGAGTTTATTTGGAGGGGTTTAGCTCATAATTATGAAATGTGAGAATTTTGTTCCACTTGATACCGACTTTCTAAATAACTATATGTCATTTGTTTATATCCATATTTGTAAACAATTATATATACTATAAGCAACCCTTATAACGTATTTCATTTTGATTTTTTGTCTTCTCAATTCGTCATCATTGATCATTGAAGGAAAACAAGTTTTTCCTGTTCTCATTAAAAACTGTCAAGACTCGCACCTTGCACCCCCAGAAAAAAGGGACAGTTCTGCAGAATCGATTGTCGAAATTTAACTTGCGTTTTCCATGTCTCGAAAGCGCGACTTCGAATATACGAGGGTTGGAACTTTAATAGTGGCAACTATTTATTTACAAGTAATACAAAAGTGATTCATGTCACCATGTTTTACAGTCCTTCAATATAGTCGCCAGCATTGTGTACAATCCGTTTCCAACGATGTGGAAGTCGCAGAATACCTGTAGCAGCGCCTGTTTTGTTGATAGTTTGAATGGAACGGTCTACTGCGCAAGAATCTCGGGAACAGTTTGGAAGCAAGTGCAACGAAGTGGTTCCTTCATCTTATGAATTAAGTTATAGTCACAAGGGCTTAGATCTGGGGAGTATGGTGGATGGTAAAGCATTTCCCAGCGACCGAGCATTGTCATGCAAAATGAGAGGAGCGTTCTGCAGAAAGTGTCGCCGTTTTTTTCTCAAAGCTGGTCGGAGATTGTGCTCCAAAAATGAGAAGTAATACTGCGCAGTGACGGTCTGCTGTGGGAGAACGGTATGCGTTAGGATGACACTATCACAGTCGTACACGAGAATCACCATAACTTTCACATTGCTGGGGCTTTGACGAAATTTCGAATGTTGTGGTGACCCGTGATGACGCCATTCGTTTGATTGGTGTTTCAGTTCTGGCTGGTACGATCGGGCCCAAGTCTCATCCAGCCTAATGATACGGCGTAAAAAAGCATCTCCTTCGCCCTCATAACGCTCCAGGTGGGTTCGGGCAGCATCGTATCGTAGCCATTTCTGCATTTCCGTCAATTGATGTGGAACCCATCGTGAAGCAATTTTTCTCATGGACAGGCGTTCCTTCAGAATATGCAGCAGAGTCGTATGCGCTAATCCTGTTTGTCCGGCCAGCTGACGAATTATTTGGCGGCGATCACTGTGGCAAATTCAATTTTTATTAGTGCGGCAACAGCTGGCACGTCTGCATCGCTGACACTCGGACGACCTGGCCACAGCATGTCTGCCATGTTTTGCCGTCCTTCATTGAATGCTTTCACCCATCTTGGTACGGTTCTGTAAGGCAATGCAGATTCCCCGCAAGACTCATGAAGCCCTTGATGACACTGTCGTGCTGTACGACCTCTGGCACATTCAATTTTTATCCAACATCATTGTTCTTGTTTTGAAAACATCATGACAACGCTTACTTTAGACCGCGAGCTAATACAAGGATTCGTTCTTCGCGTCACTCCGCATGCGCGTGACGTAGGCAGGACGAGTCTTTTTGCTGAGAGGTAAGGTAGGTATGCAGTTTACGTGTGGTATACGCGATATTCTTTGGTTTTGTCGCGTAGCGTTTTTTCAGCTGTGTTGCCACTATTAAAGTTCCAACCCTCGTACATATTAGCATTATTCTGACATAGGTATTTTGACACAAAAATCGAACTTTTTCTGAAATAGCATACTAATTTTTTTTACCATATTTCGATTCAACAACTCAGATTATGCCTAGATATTAAATTTTGTAACTTTTGGTGAGAAATTGAAAAATTTATCTTGGCGTACATTTTTCAGTTTGGGCTAAGAATAATTCACTCGGCGAACTTCTTAATTTTATAGCAACCTAATTTTCTTTTTTTTTTCCAATGTACACGAGAGGAAAAAATGCAATCGTTCATATTTTCAAATAATTTTAACACAGTGCGTAAATCGCTTACTCTCGCTTTTCAAAACGTACCAACATGTAAATTCACGTATATTTTTAGAAATTTTGAATAAAGAACTTTAAGTTTTTGCAGGTATGCTTAAAAATACATTAAGATGATGAGAAAACTTTTACACGTTATAATTCAAAATAGTTTTCGAAAAATTTATGAAAATTATTTAAATATACAAATTTTAAAAATAAATCATAAAAAATAGGCGAACTTTATGTGGAATGAACCTAAATTTCGAATTGTGAAAGGAAGAATCAAATAAGCTTAATAAAAAAAGAAACACTAATAAACATATACCAAATTCAATTAACATGGAGAAGCTAAAATTTTGAGAGCTAATTTTTTTAAAAACTACTCGTGCGATTTTTACGAAACTTGGCACTCTGGCATCATCTGAGTCGTAGAATCGAAATATGGAAAAAATTGTGTATTATTTCCAACAAAATTCGATCTTGTGTCAAAAGAAGACCTATATTAGAACAATCCTGTATGTAAATCGAATATATATCCTAAGTCGCGCTTTCGAGACATGGAAAAGCACGTTAAATTTCGACATTCGGTCCAGTAGAACGGGAGATACAGAACTGACCCCCCCCCTTTCTTTTGGTGTAAGGTTTACCTAATGTTCTTTAAAAAGATGTTCTATATTTACAAAATAGGAAAAGAGAAAAATATTCTTACATTGAATGTAGTCCTGCAACTGCTGAAATTCGGCAGGAGACAGTTTTTCCCACTTGAGACTCATGGTCTGCGGAACTTGAGCAGGCATCTTTCAGCTCCACTCTATGGCGACGTTTACCACACCGCAGTCTTCAGCATTATTAGACGTGGCAGGAAAATCCGCAGTTCATTATTGTCTGAAGACCGGAAGAATTGGCGGATCACCATTTCCTGAATGAATAAAACAGAGCAGAAAACAATGATTTATCAGTATATCACAGATGAACGAAATCGCACAATAAAACGAATTTTCCTACATGCAAAGACATATTGCGAAACTATTGTTACGAATTTTGTATTTAGGTATATAATTTTAGTAGAAATAGGATATAATTTTGGTAGTTTAAGAGAAATATATGCCGGGAAAGTAAAAAATAAAGGAGCACGTGCATTTTAACATTCAATAATGGGTATCTCTTTAATTTGTGTTGAAATTGAATAAATGTAATTGAACACTACATTAGCTGTAACCGTAATTCCATCCTCTTATTGCTTTCCAGAAACCTCGAGAAGCAGAAATTGCTAGAAATTTCTCGCGACCGGTTGAAAATCATAAAATGTCGGAGAGAAAACGCATCGGTTCAGTCTTCAATTTAAATATGTCCTGTTTTCACAGGAATGAAATTTACTGTAAGTATTGTACATATTCTCAATTTTCTGTATTTAGCATATTTCACTAATAGAACTGGTAAGAGCAGGAGGATAACATCCTGTTGAATGCCAGTATGTAACAAAGTATCGAGATCTGAGTTCAGTTGATTAGTTACTGTTGTTGCGAGTTATTATTTCCGTGTGTGAATTGTGGAATCCGAGTTAGCTTTATCTTTAGATGCGCTTTATATTGCGTTGTATTTAAAGTTTTCAGTTTGAAATATAACTACTGATTATATTGCGTGATATTGTGAACACTACGAATATCTATGAGGAAGATTTCAAAATACTTTACGGCAGGTTGGTTCTGCATATTCACAAATAAATTACTTATTCAATCAATCACATTTATCTACAATTTACGTAGCGAAGAAAAAAGAACATTCTACGAAAACATATCACGCCGCGCTTATGCACGCTAGCCAAAGAATATGTATTTATAGACTTTCTTTGCGCTAGCGATAACAGCACAAGCACGAGGAAGACTAACTTACAACAAATCAGTTCACTTGAGAGAAAAGCACAGAGTTTAGTTGCAGCACTGCTATACATGAAAACACAAACAGTTAACATTTAATTTAAAAGTTAGTTGCAGGATTGCTGCAAATTTTTTTGTAAAAATAAACGTTTATTAAACCTAATATCGGACTTGTGCATTCTATCTATTACGAACCCGCACGCACATAAAACTATATTTCTAATAAGGACTTTCTATTATACGAGATCAGAATTATAGCATAAGCTTCTCCGCCTAATGTTGACAATTGCTGTAGGCAGACAATAAATTTGTGCAAGAGTTTTGTTTTGCAAAAGTAAATTATTGAAATCTATATATATAAAGAAGAAAGGTCTGTTTGTTTGTTCGCTAATAACTCAGTCACTACTGTAGCTATCGTCACCAAAATTTATACAATTCTTTTCTGGGTCCTGGGAAAGGTCGATGTCCACTTTTATTCCATAGCAATTTTTTGCTAAATATTAGTTATTATAATTAAAAAGATATTAATAAAATATATAAAATGCATATTTATTAATTAAAAAGATATTAATTAAAAATCTATTATTCTTAACATTAAGATATTAATTAAAAAATCTGAAAATGCTAATTTTCGCCCTCATTTTCTGCGAGTGGCAACAGTTTTGCATGCTGAAGATAGAAATCTGCTTTATTAAGTGTTGCCACTGCTCGCGTTCAAGTCATAGAGTTTGTTAATAAAAAATTCCTGAGTTAATAGCATTGCCAAACATTAAATACATTATTCCCGATTCCAAAAATTCGTGCGAAGCTATTTCGATTATTCCCATCTTCGTACGACTTTAATCAGCCGAAATATTTATTAAAAACTCTAAAAACACTAATTTTCGCACTCATTTTTCCGGGTGGCAATAGCCGTGCGCGTTTGGAGATAAAAATGTTTATTTCTAAAAGTGTTGCTGCTGTTCACTTCCAAATCGCAGAGTTTGTTAATCAAAAATTTGTAAGTTTTACAAAATCTATATATATACACATTCAATCGACTAAAATCTAATACAGGTAAAATATTGGATGAAACGTAAGCTTTTACGACCATTTGATTAGAAAGAAAGACGAAAATCAATCAAAACTGCGTGCCATTGTTGCTGTTGTAATGAGAGAGAATTAGCTTATTTTTCTATCGAAATTTTTTATGTGGGTTTCATAACGCATCATACTGAAAAATGTATGACGACTATGAAGCGTATTTTTTGCATCGTTATTACAGAAGGATTGCAGCGGTATCGTTCTCTGTGTTGTTAGATGCATTACTCTCAATCTAACTTAACTGGCATCGGGTACTTTCGCTAGTTTAAAATAAAACGATGATTTTATGGATGCAGAAAAGAAAACTTGAATAACAAGTTTAAATTTCGAGTCAGTTTCTTAATTATTTAGTAAACACTTTAAGTCTTTAAACTATATTTAAGTCGTCATACTTAAATATAACATGATAATAATAATTTACGCAAAATAAAGATACATTCGAATATACTATTTATTACATAAATTTTGCATTTTATTCAAAAGACGACATTTCTCTTTTATGTTTCTTATCTCTCTATTTTTTTACAGCTTTCAAGGCCAGATTCATCGTGTAACTGCTCATGCTTGGGCGGTTTGCCATGCGCATGCCCTTTGATTGGTAAGTTGCCAGTATTTCAAAGCCGTTCCCTAGTCCTTTTTACAAAATCTGTTTTCTAGAAAAGGATGTTAGTGATTCCTAAGTAAATGATCATATGTTTTACAAATGAGTGCTTTGATGTTAAGGCGTACAATCAAGTTGAAACTTTGCCAAAACAGATGAACGGAATCCTACAACTTGATAGACACGGTTTTATGCTGTTATGTTTTTATTAAATTCATGAATAAGATTTTGAAACAATAAAGATTCAAATTATTTTCATTTTATTTGCATTAATACTATTCTTTGGACAGTAATGTTTCCTCATCAGACTGTTCTTAAACGGTCAGACTTAATTATTAACTTACTGACAATTCAGAAGGTCTAACGATTCTTCTATGAGTGTTTCAAATATGTTTTATTAAGTCCTTAATGGGTTCTATTCTTGAAAAAAAATTTCTTTTATGGCTTACAGATTTTTTTTCAAACACAAAAGTTTTAAACTCAGAACAGAACAGAACGAACCAATTAAAAAACGTTGGAATGTTTTTTAACTGCAACTATATTTTTGATAGTGTAAAATATTGTCTGCTTTACAAAGACAATTATTCGTATTTAGTTATTAAAGATGCTGTGAAGCCATAATGTTTCGGTAGCTAAAGCAATGATACATAATATTGTCCATAAGTAAGCAAAAACAACGTCAGAGTTTGGCTTCGAGGAGAAAGACTGTTCAAAATTCATATCCAAGGGATAAAAAAAAAAAAGGAATGTTTCGAACGTTGCAAAGCTAAGAACTTAAATGTTAAAAGAAACCCTTCGAAGTCAAAACGAACAGTTGCATAATGCGTAAAATGCTCAGTGTGAACTGTGAACAAAGTGATTATTGCTTATTTCAATCTTAAATAGGCGAAAAAATGTAATGTGCATCGTCTTTATCCACGACATATCGCCGAAAGCAGAACGCGCTGCAGAATTCTCTATGAGAAACAATTATTCGGACAAAAATGGTTGTCACTATAGATGAATCTTGGTTATACTTAAATGACCGCAATAAAAAGAGATCCATTTATTGTCATCAAAGAGAAGAAAAAATTCTTAGAACATGGTTTAATAAATCTAAAGAACGTTTTTCAAAGGGATTTTATGATTGTAGTTGTCTTGATGCAGTTCTCCTGATACACTGTGACGACAAATCCAAATTTGGGCTTCCAGATTCCCATATTCGCAGTAGGATTACGTCATTCAGAATTTAATGGCTCTAGGTATTATTTAATTTCTTCAAATATAATATAGAACGATAATATTTGGTGGCAACAGTTAAGAAAGTGAAACGGACATTCAGAGTGATTCGACGCAAAATAGGAAAAAAAAAAAAAAAAAAAAAAAAAAAAAAAAGTCCCTCAGGGACAAAGCCCCTTTGGACTAAAAATAATAGTTTATTAAATCAAAATGCAAATAAATGTATTGAGATATTGTGTTTATGTAATTATTGTAACTACTAAAATTACTGCTAAAAATATAATTATCGGTCGAGGATTTTCAAGATAAAAACATCCACTAACGTTTAGCATCCAGTTCCACGATAGAACCTCATGAGACGATATCGATCTTGGCTGTCTTTATTGCTAGCACTCGAAAGGAATGCAGATACTTGCTTCTTTCCATGTACAAGACAGAAAAAAGAAAACACTTCCGGAAAACTGGTGGGAGGCGGATCTTATTTAAATCTTCCTACCCGATTCCAGAATATACTGCTGTTTGCTGTATCATGTCAACATAGTCCTCCTCCATTTTTTTTGACAAAAAATTAATACTTTTAAGATTTATAAAGAAACGACGTTATTATTAAGGCTGCTGAAAGAAAATGCTTTGAATATAATTACACAGATATGCATAATTTTCCTGCAAAAGATGTTAACGGAAAATTTTAATGTTGGCGAACGAAAAAGAATTTAAAAGCTCAGTTATTAGATAACTGCCTTTTTAGGAAGATTATCGTCCAGAAATTTTCAATTCTTTTTTCATCAACTTTACGTATTTCTTATGAAAATTGTCAATCTTCTATCGCCCTGTTCTTAATAAAATAGCCTAGCTCATATACGGAAAACAATTTAAATATTAATACTTTAATTGATTTTTGACTTAAATGCCGCTAATTTGTTTAATTATATTTACGTTTTAAACAGTGAAAAAGAGAGAGAAAATAAAATAAATAAGAAGATATGAAACAAAATAAGGACTGGATTCGCTAGAACAATAGAAAAAAGAATAAATCACACAGTCCGAACTTCGTGGTGTAATGGTCAGCAAGCTCGGCGCGTATTCGAGAGGTCCGAGGTTCGAGTCCCGGCGAGAGCATTGCACATCTCTCATCTCTCCTCCTTTCAAAAAATACCTAATGTCTCTATGAAGTTATGAAAGTTAAACATCTGAGTCAATGTAAAATATACATTTTATGAGAGCAAATTCCTCATCTTATCAGAGTAACTTACATCTACAGTCATTACAGGTACAAGTAAGCGGGGCACCAGAATTTCGCCATCGGCCATACGAGTAAAGGAATTTGCTCTCATAAGGATTAAAGGAATTTGCTCTCATAAGATTTGTGGTTTAAAACCAGTTCATGCTGAAATGTTCTAGCAAAAGTTTTCAAGAATGGCAAGTCTCAAGTTTTTCTACATGCTTTGATGAATTCATTATTCCATCAACAGAAACCACACTTTCAGTGCCATCTGCAGGATAAACACACCAAATCATTTGTTTTTGAGGGTAGTTTACGGTTGGTCGGATATGCTAAGGTTTTATTGATCCACTCTTGCTACGTCTAACATAGTGTAACCATGAACAAATAGATGAGTCTCATCGTTGAAAATAACGGTGTGTCTGTTCAGTCATTAATTGGTCCAAGATTTCTATTGTTTGATAACAAATAATTCTTTTTGCTTCATTTGACGTGTCAAAATAGGATTTTTATTGGCTTTATCGCTTCCAGACCAGCAGTGAGAGGTCTATGCTGCTCGTTTGAAGGATGAACCTCAATACCAATAGATAATAGAGCTCTTTTAAGATTTTGCTAGTTTTTATTGGATTAATAATGCCATTTTGTACTGAGAATCGATCAGAGTTTGGAGATGTTTTCCTTTTCCTTCCAAATTTGCCCTTCTGCTCTGGAGAAAAAGATCCAGTTTCATTTCATTTCCTGAAAAGAGCTCGATTTTCCAACATCAACAGATGAAGCAATATTTCGTACAGTCAAAGACGCGTGACTGTTAAGTGCCATAATCTGTGCCCTTTTTCTAGGCGCTATATCCATTTGTAGTACATTAGAATGAAAGAATGCAAAATGTATTTAAAAAAGAATGAAAAATTTGTAAGATTCATTTTAATTCTATAACAGTTATTTTTAGTTTTGAAACTCCTTCTTTTCAATTTTTGTTTCCCATTTGCAACTCCCTACCAGAATGAGGTTTTAGAATCGCGTTGAATGCAAATGAGTTCGAAGAAGGATTTAAGAGAAGTTCAATATTTACTTCGAAAGAGAGTGCATAGGAGCCCTTAATGGTGCGTGCTTGCCTTCTGTGATTCGCTCTGGCTTGATTTGCCTTAACGATGTAGCTTCTGGCTACTTCATTCTTGAATCTATTACGCTCGCCCGTATTATATGTGCCTGTTGATAAACGCCGGCTAGTTTAAATTAAAGGCCAACTACGTTACGTATTTGTGTCTAGCTTCGGCTAAGTTTAGTTTAGTATCAGATTAGTTCCTTACTTTCGCATCCTGATTTTAAAGCCCGAGTTGAGGCTTTCCTGTAAACCCGAGAAGTGCCATCTGTTGTTATTTGAGTGAATAGAAGCGTATTTTAACACATCTCACGTCTTTGTAGTAGCTATTGGAATTTAGCGATAATTCGCTACTTAGTGCACTAGGTTCCTCCACGTAATATCTAGACAAAGTTTCGAGGAACATTATAAAGTAACCCTTCACACAGAAATAAGCTTACGAATGGTGCAGGAATCACAAATTATTGCCTAACCAAGTTCTAAATAGTGGACAGAAGACATGCAGACAACATTAAGGCAGATAAAAATGCTTTGAGGGACCTGTTGGGACCAGCTGACAACCAACTTAAAATTCTGTGAAAAAATTGTTTTGTCCCAATTAATTTGCAAATTATAGTATCAATTAAATGTTCTCATAGTTATATATGTGACACAGATGTCGCATTTTAAGGCATTCAATATTATTCCTGATGTCATGCAACCATGGAAGTTCTTCGAACATAATCCGAGGATATTCTCTTTTACATCCTCCTTTAAATAATGAGATAGCCTCTCTACCTCAACTCTCTATTCCTAAATTGCAACTGCCTTCACTACATTTCGATCCTAGAGCATACCATATGCGTATTCACAATCAACAAAATAAAAAATACTAAGGATATTCTATATATAGAGAGAAGCATGTATGTTTGTTTGTTCGCGATTAACTCAGTTACTACTATATATATCGTCATCAAACTTTCTACAATTCTTTTCTGGGTCCTGGGAACGACGACGTCCACTATTGCTAAAATCAGAGATATAATTAAAAACTCTGAAAACGCTAATTTTCGCCCTCATTTTCTCCGAGTGGCAACAGTCTAGCAAGCTGGAGATAGAAGTCTGCTTTATTTCGAGATGTGTTGCCACTGCTCGCTTTCAAAAAGTAGAATTTGTTAATAAAAAATTTCTAAGTTTTACGATGAAATAAAAATAGCATTGCCAAACATTAAATACGTTATTCACGATTCCAAAAATTCATGAGAAGCCATTTTAACTATTTCCATCTTCGAACGACTTTAATCAGCCGAAATATTAATTAAAAACCCTGAAAGAGCAAATTTTCGGACTCATTTCCCCGAGTGGCAACAGCCTCGCACGTTGGATATAATGCTTTATTTCGAAAAGTGTTTCCACTGCTCGCTTTCAAATCGTAGTGTTTGTTAATCAAAAACTTGTAAGTTTTACAAAATCTACACTGCCGGTTTGTGTATGTGTTCATTTTTCGCGTTATTGATTTCTGATTCATTATGATCTATTTTTTGCCACATTTAATCGACAAAAATTGAATATAGGTGAAATATAGGATGGAACGTGAGCTTTTACGACCATTTGATTAGAAAGACGAGAATCATTAAACACTGCGTGCCATTGTTGCTGATGTAATGAGGGAGAATTAGCTTTTTTTGATATCGAAATTGTTTATGTGGGTTCCATATTTCATCAGACTGAAAATTGTGTGACTATGCATTGTATATTTCGCATTTGTATTAGAGATGGATTATAACGGTATTGTTATCTCTGTTGTTAGATACATAATTCTCAATATAACTTAACCCGCATCGGGTACTTTCGCTAGTTTATTATAAAATGAAATTACTTTTCGCGAGACAGCGGTGGATGAAAGAATAGCGCGAAAAGGGAAATAGTGTAAGCGACTACGAATAGTAAAACGTACCTAGATATTACTACAACGTAATCAAGTTTATTGTTTGTGAAAGTGTGCGCATGAATAATGTATAAAATGAGATAAATGAATTCTTTAAATGCATGTACATAAAAACTTAAAACAGTAAGTTCACTATAGGACTTTACTTGAACGAACCAAACAGGGAGGATATTTGAATAAGGGAAGAAAAATTAGTGATGAGTGATGCGAATTTTGATGTTTTTGAGAATATATTTACAAACGTATTTTTTAATTCACGAAATGCCAACAACAAGAACACGACTGGCTTACTTACAAATCAGGTATTTCTGTAGCAAATGTGCTGTTTCGTAACGGCAAATTAAATGAAAAAACACGGTAGATCTGGTTTAGTGGATTATGGGAAAGCACATGAAGGCTATCTGCCTACGGGAAGAGATGCCTTCGTGGAGGATGTTTTAAGAAAAATTGACTCGTATACACTTTACACACGAGGAAAACCAAGAAAACACCCATGTAGCCCGCCTGTTCACATGGAATCGAAACCAAGTCAGAATTGCCAGTGTTCAGCAATTTTACTGCTCGGGCGCTGGTGGGGCCACAATAACATCACGGAAAACTATTTGAACTTCAGAGCGTTTTGAAGCAATCTTTTCATTACACCAGACATTTCACGTATTTACAACATACATTTCCTGAATGCATTGTTAAAAATCTATGCAGACATTTAAGAAAATGAACATTTAATAAAAAATCTACGTACTCAATTGGATGAATGATAATTGCATCTTGTATTTCCCCTTTACCACAGCTTCTGCTTATCGGAGATGAATGAACTCGAGTTTCTAAAACGGTTGCAGACAGAACTCGAAACAGTTCTTCCTTTAGGGAAGCTTTAGTCAAGCTCTGAAGGAATAGGGTGCCATTTCCATCGTATCAACCGTTCTCATTTTTCCTACGATTGCTCATGTCAGAACCTTGTAATGGTCAATCACGTTTTTTCACGTCTACCTCATCGAATTATGCAGTTATGGTTCCTTACTTTTAAATACAGCTTTTTTCAATACTGACAAACATATCAACGTTTACCGAACAATTTTCAAAATGCAGGCAGCACAGAAATATACCCCCAACAAATCTAGGAACACTACAACAAATCTAGGAATCTGCCATATGGTTCATAAAAATTAATGGATCCAATTTATTCCAAGCAATATTGCTGCATAACTAAAATTCACAGCAGGCACAATACAGCCAAGCCTTGTAGCATTCGCGTCAATAAGGGAGTCAATATTGACATTTGGATTCTGACCGATAGATGGAGCTCTATATAGCTCTTGGCTGAGTTGTGGAAACATGGAGACAGAACTACCGTGAATATTGTCCAGCATTTGGGTTGCTTGTGTGCCCATAAAGGATACTTTTCATTGGATGCCTTTACATGTGGAGGTTTGTGGTAATGAGATAACAGATGGACTGGCCAGGAAGGGCAGCTTTAAGGATTCTTCTGATGGTCCATCTTTCGTTTTCGGAACTTGCTTCACGGGTTAAGTGAGAAATCAACTCCTCTTGGAAAAAAGCCCCCACACATGAGCTGTATGTTGGTAACCGCCCTGGCGCTGCCGTAACTGAGGCAAGCAATAGATGTGAACTACACAGAACTCTAGCTAGGCTGCGCACTGGTGGCCCTTCTACATTTTGTGTCGGGCATTAAAGTTTATCCCTTTAATGCCCAAAATGCAACTTAACTCAAGGCCACTCCTGCCCATAACTTATCTTGCATTGGTTTCCAAAAGAGCCAACTGCTCTTCTTCCCTGGAGTTGTTCTTCGGGGCTTTCAAGTCTATGGGTTCATGGATCTGATCTGATGTTACTTTCGATCGGGTGGATAAGCTCCACACACAAACAAAATTTAACTCTGAGGTCAAAAGTGTGATATGTACTTAAATATTATTATCTGTTTCCTTGACGTCATATTTTCAACAAAAAATAATCTCCCTTTTAATTTAAATAACTCTGTTGTTACATCTATTGGCACAAAGCTGCAAAGGCTGTGTTTTTTAACTTTTGATATCTGATTGTGTAATTTTTAGAGGTGAATCCAACAATGGTCGTCATTCTTTCTCATCATGTCCGAAAATTTTGCAAATCGTAAATTTCGAAGTTGTTAAAAAGTCGAAAAACTACGAAGACACGAGACATAAGACAGTTTTTTGATTCTTGTAATTTGTTCTACATTTGGCTTTTACTAGGCATTCTTATGGCAAAACAGTTGAATAAAAATTGCTAGCATCAATACCCATCGGACATTCTGTCCATTACTGTCTCAAAAAATCCAGAGCTGAAAGAGTTATAAGGTACCCCCCCGGCTTTCTTGGCATGCCTTCGTGGTGTGTAATGGTCAGCACACTCGGCGCGTATTCGAGAGGTCCGAGATTCGAGTCCCGGTGAGGGCATTGCTCACTCTTCATGCATTCCTGCTTCGAAAGAACCTAATGTCCCTACAGTGGGGCCCGAACTAACAGGTGGCGAATGATGATTCTTCATTAGCGACTGGATCCCCTAATACCCAGTTGCCCTTTAAAAGGGGGAGCATATAAGGTATTTCTCCCGCCTTCTTAGCATGCCTTCATGGTGTAATGGTCAGCACGTTCGGTGCGCATTCGAGAGGTTCGACCTTCGTCCCGGCGAGGGCATTGCTCATTTTTCACGCCTCCGAGCATCAAAAAATCTAATGTCTCTACAGAGGCGCCCGAACTAAAAAAAGTGGTGTATGATAATTCTCCACTACCAGGATTTGGAAATTGGTTTTCCTAATCCCCAGTTACCCTTTGAAAGGAGGAGTCTATAAGGTATTTCTACCGCCATTTTAGCATGCTTTTGTGGTGTAATGGTCAAGCACATTCGGCGCGTATTCGAGAGTTCCGAGGTTCGAGTCCCGGCGAGGGCATTGCTAAATTTTCAGGTACTCCTGCTTTGAAATAAGCTAATGTCTCTACAGAGTTATGCGGAGTCCACCGTAGTATGACGTAACGACAATATAGGCTTGAAACAGAACCAATACTTCACCTTGTGTTTCATACTGTAGTATATTAAAAAATGCAGAAAATAGCGCAATCGATACCTTTTTATTATAATTGTTTTAAAGAAAGGCAATGAAATTGTTTCATAATTTGTGAAAAATTTTAAAATTTTGTAATAGCTATAGCTTTAGATGCTAACATTAAAAAATAATGGACATCCAATAGTTGGAAAAAATTGAGCGATTTTTGAAATTTTTCAAAAAATAAGAAATTAAATTAAAGATTTCATATTAACTTAATTTAAAAGACGTTTTTCCACTCTATCCGATGGTGGAAAAAGTAAATTTCTGAGATATTTAGTTTGTTAATTAAAATAAAAAAATCTAAATTGAGCTTTGAAAATATCGTTTCACCACAGTGTACTGTTATTCATAAACTGTGCATGTACAAAATTTGTAGTTATAATATCTTATCTGTAAATAGTTAAAAAATCAGTGACAAACTTCTGACTTCAGGAATAAATACCACGAATGAACTAAATAAAAGCTTATAAAAAAAGGTTTTAGCACATGAAAAAAGCAGGCAGGAAGAAGTACCTGGTTTCCGGAAAAGCCCCCAGAGTTCCTACCCTAATCTAATTTATTCTGGGAACTTTAGCTATCCACGTCACCAAGAACTGAGATTTAATACTTGGTGTTTCCCAAAGGGAGTACTTTTAGCGTAAAATTGGGACATCTATTTTCTTTTCCATATTATCGGCGAAGGAAGATGGTTTCTACATCCAAGATTGGTCAGATAACCTGTTAAGAAGGTAATCTGAATAAAATTTTAACAAAATATTTGAGATTTTGAGAGGTTAATGGATGAGGTTTTAGAAATGAAAAATTTTAAACTACTTTTCGTCTTTATAAAATACGAAAACATTTCTAATACACGCATTATTAAAAATCTGATGTGGTCACCACAAGACTTCATTGTATGAAATTATACGTATTTTTTACCTATTAATTTTATTAACTATTAAATTATTTACCTATTAAATTATACGTATTTTTTGCTGCATTTTATTTAAACTTATTTCCTCGAATTCTCATTAGAGATATATTTCCAATTCAATTAATTTCAATTCTCTTTTCGAGGCAAAGCAAAAATACATAAGAATTCAAAAGATACTCATTGAAATTATAAAATACAGAAAAACATAAAACACCAAATGAAATTAAACAAACAATTTATACAACCAAAATTAGAGTTTATAAGCAAAAACAAGCAGCCACTGGGCAGGAAGGAAGATGTTTGGGCGCACAAAATTGAAAGTTTGGTTTTGGTCTTACTCGGCAAAACGACACTGAAGATGCAGAAACTGACTTAATTCACTATTCCGCTCAGTTTCAAATATAAAAAAATGACGACTCGTTAGGCTTAACTCACCACTTAAAGTTTTAAATTGTAGATAAGTCTACAACCATTTTATGCAGATTAACTAAATGTATAAAAACCTTAACTGGAACATAAATACTACATAATTTAACCACTTTTAAAGAAAAAAAATGCACAATTTACCAACATATAAAAAAACTAAGCTCACTGAGCTAGGTAACGGAGTGGGAAACCTTCTGAGTCTACTCGTTTTTGAGTTATGTGAGATACGTACGTATATACGAACGTACATACAAATGCCACAAAAAATCTCTTCTGAATCCATTTTAAATCAGTTTTATAATTCGTTTTTGGAAAAAGAGTCCTTTATTCTGTCCTTACTTACAGTCCTTACCTCACTTAAAAACATCGTTAAATTGCATTCGATAACAGTCAAAATGGATATTTTCTTTAAAATTTGGTACCTGGAATTTTTCGTGATTACAATACTTCCTTTATTTCGTACAAGGAAGTAAAAAGGCCACCTTCACGTGCTCGCAGGATTTATAACTTAAATGCGAATAAATTTATACTTGCGTTAAAGAAAATATTGATTATGCTACCTTAAGAACGGCTTCCTAATTTATCATGACAGGGGCAATTTTCAATGTCTCTGAGATTTAACAGAAATAAATGCGATAATGCTGTTATCAGAAACGCTCTTTTTTTATCCACATATATATCTTTACTTTTATTTATGTCTAATTGAGTTTTATTTACTTAAAACCTACTATTAATGTTATATATTTATAATAACTATTTTCATAATTACTCTCACTTAAGGGAAAAAAACGATGAAATCTTAAATAATCGTAACTTAGAATTTCAGTTATTTAAAAATAGAGTTTAAAGTACTGAAAATAATTAAGGCTATTATTAATTATGCATATTTAGTCTAAAGAGAAAAAATTGTATTATCTTCTGGTTTTCAGGAAATAATAAAATATTTAAGCTTTAGGAAAATACAAGGAATACAAAATTTTAAAAAAGAAGAATATGTTAATTATTAAGCTTATTTTTCTGCATAAATCAATATGTAACACAAGGATATAATAACGACATTTTCACAACTGTTGAAAAAAGGTGGAATTTTGCGAACATTTAGGCGCCGTTTGATACGATGCTTTCACAACCAAAATATCACCTGAGAAAGACGTTTATGCGATAAAATAATGACGTTTATGCGACAAAAACGTCATCTGCAAAGACGTAATAATTTGCAACGGTTGCAAAACAGTGGAGTTTCGCGTACATCTGGGCGTCTTAAAGACGAAATATTGCAACGTTTTTGCAACATGGCTCGCGACCAGTTTGCAACGTCGTTACGACCTTGTCGTGCTACTTAGTATAGTACTAAAGGCTTATGTACAGAGGTTCAACACTGTAAGTAATTGCTATCGACATTCGATTAGAAGGGTAAAAGTAAATTTAGACAATTTGTATTATCAAATAATTGAGAATATTTATATATATATATGAATTTATGTATGTATGTATCTACCAAATTTTAAACACATACAGTCCGAACATACTCACTTAGAAGCCCGAATTTTGAATTCTGATATTTTTTATTTATTTATTTCCTATCTTGTGCGAATTTAATGATATTTTAATTAACAAACTCGCCAGTTTAAAAACAATATATTGCCACTGTTTGAAATAATTCTTTGCTACGCCACTGTATTGCCATTCGGTTTAAGTGTAAGTGTTAGCTTTCAGATCAAACAAACTCGGCTATTTCCAAGCAATGTGTTTCCAATGCTAGAAATAAAACACTTTAAATTACTTACTATTCAGAAAAGCGTATATTAAATTAAAAACATGAAATAGTTTTGTGAAATTACGCTAGATGGACTCATTAAAATAATTAAATATTTTTCTTTCTTATAATAATAATTTTAGCTGGCTAGCTGTCAAAGTGGCTAATATTAAGAAAGAAGGCTCATGCACATTTGTTTCTTGCAGAGAGTCGTCATAGGTATAGCACTGACATAGTGTTTGATCGATAACATCGACACGTCATAGGATAAGCAGAGTAAAAATGGCCCTATTTAATCGACAGAAGCACACGATCGAAGCTGCCTAAGATCGACATAAGCCAAAGATCGATTCCTGCATTAGGCCGAGGCCGCATAGAAAGGCCTGTAGGATAAATGCGCGATTAGCATAGTGTGACTTACAAATAGCAATGACGCATAATCATGATGATAAGATTATAATTAAATTATCATTAAGTTACCTGCTTAGCATAGACAACAGATTTTGACAGCCCAGTTCGATGGTGGACTAGCAGAGAGGCCATCGATTTTCTGCCTCATCCCCATATCTAATTAATTTTCATAAATCGACTACCTTCTGTTACCAAGATTTGTAACTGAGAATACATGAAGAATGAATATTCGAACTAAAACAGGCTTTTGTCATTTTCTCGAACATCCTGTAAGACCCTGGAATTACATACTACACTTATTTATAATTTACTAGCCACCTAATCTAGTACTTATAGAAAAAAGAAAAATATGTAATGGTTTCAATGAGTGTAATTTCATAAAAAGAAATCAATATTTCTAATTTGATAACTCATGATTTAAATGCATTTTTATTGAAATCGATCAGATTAAAAAGTAAAAATTCTTTCTTAAGTTTATTGCTTGGTTTGTTAATCAATAACAGGAACATTAAATTCGAAAGTTAAATATCTTATGTTTTCACAAATGGCAGTAAGCTGGCACATGGAAGATCAAAGTACTTCATTTTAGGCGGTGGCAATACATTGCTTTTAAATATATGAATTTGTTGATTTAAAGTGAAAATTATTACATTTTGAAAATGGTAATAATCTAGTTGCCAGGGGATAAAAATGTTTTATTTAAAAATGGCAAAAGTCTAATTGCCTGGGAATAAAAATGTTTTAAATCTTGAAGTTCTTTTATACATAAAAATTCATTAAATTCGTACAAAATATGAGATAAATAAATTAAAAAAATATAATCTGAAACCTTTCGAATTTTATATTACGCCTAAACGGGCGTTTTTTTCATTTACATACACATACACATTTCTAGAACGTTTGGGCTGACGCCACTTTGGGTTAAAAAAATTTGAAAACAGTAGCTATACTATTAAAATACGTGCGCGTCTGTTTGTTTGTGCATCATTTCCTCTGAAACGGCGGCCCACCAGCAACCGAGCGGTAAAGACGCTGAACACTGGTAGTTCGGTCCGAGGTTCGAATCCCGCGAACGGGCTGGCTGCATGGGCATTTTCGTGGTTTTCCCCATGTGTAATGTGTATAAGAGCCAGTTTCCCTTAGAAAGTCCTCCACGAAGGCATCCCTCCCTTTAGGCAGATAGTACTCGTGTGCTTTGCCATAATTGAATAATCCCTAATCCCTCCAAAACGGCGGGGAGTTGAGTTTCCAGAGAGGTACCACCCTCAGGATTCCAAAAATTTTCGACCATTCTCATCTTCTAACGATTTTAATCAGTCGAGATGTTAATTAAAAACTCCGAAAATGCTAATTTTTGCACTCATTTCTTCCGAGTATCACCAATCGCGCACCCTGGAGATAAAAATCTGCCTTATTTCGAAAGGTGTTCCCACTGTTCACTTTTAAATTGTAGAGTTTGTTAATAGAAATTTTGTAAGTTTTACAAAATATGAAATAAAAATAGCACTGTCAAACATTAAATATATTATTATTACATAAGGTCATATTCTGACGCTGAAGAAAGCACACGAATGCATGTGACGTTATTGTGCGCCGAAAATGTTTCGTTAATGTCGGTATTTTATATAAACTGCCGCTGTTGTCATCTTCTTTGTTCCGGGTTAGTATAAATGACACGATATGTTTTTTCCACATTAATCAGCTTCTTTTATTGATAGTGAGAAAATGTTGTTATATTACATTGAATTTAAATCATGGCATCATACATATTAACCTGAAGTACCAGAAGTTTTTGTTTCCTGGTTTGACAAAAATTTTTTTTTACGAAGTCGTTGTTACTTAGAAAGAATGAACTGATTTCATGCATATTGAAATATTCTCATACATTTGCTTTTCGGCGGAACATAGAACTTATAAATTTCGCTTTGGCTGCTGCCCGCTCATCTGGCGGACCTATCCGATAGTATCTTTAGAATTTCTGAAATCGTTGAATGTTTAATCGAAAATTCGTGAAAGCTTTACAAAATATGAAATAGACAATAAAACAAATTCTAAATTCAGGCTTCCAAGTGCCCATCTTCGGGTGGAGGGTTATGTTATTCAGAATTTGATGACACCAGTTACTGTTATTTTTTTACACATACGTACTTTTATGCAGTAACATACGTACATTTATGCAGATTTTTCATCATTTAATTTATTTATATATAATACAGGGCGATAATATTTGTTGGCAACAATTTGAAAAGTGATACGTCGCAATTCCGAAATTCAAAATTTATGTTACAAAGTGCACATGCTCAAATGGAGAACTATGTGCGCTGAAAATTTGGAAGCTACAGATGACACCGTGTTTTCACACGTTAAGGAACATACATACATTCACACAGATTTTTATTCACTATTTAATAACGGAGATTACAGCACGAGATGGCAGCGGAAGCAACTGAAATAATATAAACACTGTTTGACATTTACAAGCGCCATCATCATAAAAAAGGATTAAGCTCGATCTCTACGAACAGTAGTGACACATATCTGTGTCGAAATCGAAGTCTCGGAAACAATTTTCTTCTAGATAAAAAGGAAATTTCGATCTTGGCGCTTGATGATTAAGGCGAGCTGAGATGTGGAGGAAATGCTTTCAATCAGCTCTCTTTCTTGGTCGCCTCCGGTGATGTTCGAATCGATTGGTTAGATGATTGTTCTCGTCAGTTTCCTTATTTCTTTCCTGTTGCGGTTTGACGCCTGAAGATGACGGAAATCAAATAACTACGCAACATGTGATAATTTTGATCCGATCCTCCCACATAAAAATTCGGTCACACCTTTCAATTTCGGAAATGAAAACATGGCAAAATATGACTTCCGACTATTTTAGTCTTGACTGGATCTTTGCACAATTTATCTGATATTCCCATTATGTGTGTCTAGGGAATCCACGACTTTGAGGAAAGTTTGTCTTTTGCCTTTGCATATTTCGGAACTAGCCTTCTGGGATGGTAAACGTCTCAGGGAGCGAATAATTTATGAAACAGTATTTGCCGAAGGGAACTCGAACGCGGTTATGCCATTGTTAGCGTACATTTAAGACTTCCTATTCTACTCTCATATTCTTGGTAAAGAAAGATTACAGAATTTTCAAGATTAGACCCCGCGCAAATAAGCTATTAAGAGACGGGAAGTTACATGAATTAACTCTTGGAGTTAATTCATGTAACTCTTAGATTTGCGGAAACAATTTTCATTTCTCAGGAAGAAAAAACTTAAAATTAGTTTGAGCCCTTACGGAAAGACGGAGATGTTACTGAAAATTTTGTACAAAGCATTAACGAAGGAAATTTGATTGAAGTAAGTCTAATTTTTTTAGTTTTTAATGTTATCTTCTCCCCCCTTCCAGCATGCATTCATGGTGTAACTGTAGCACACTCGGCGTATATTCCACAGAATGAGGTTGGAGTTCAGGCGAGGGCACTGCTCATTTTTCATGTCTTCTGCTTCAAAATAATCTAGTGACTCAACAGTGGCGCCCGAACTAAAAGGTGGTGAACAATAATTCGTCACCACCAGGATTTGGCTACTGGGTCCCCTAATCCCCAGCCGCTCTTTAAATTTTCCTCCTCCTTCCAGCATGCTTTCGTGACATAACGGTACCCTACTCGGAGCGTATTCGAGAGGTCCAAGTTCTAGTCCCGGCGAAGGCATTGTTCATTTTTTATGTCTCTTGCTTCAAAATAACCAAATGATTCAGCAGGTTCCAATTTAATTTTTTTTTTTTTTTTTTTGCATAAACATACATTTCCCCCCAAAATAAAATTACAAAAATTACAAAAAAAAAAAAAAAAAAAAAAAAAAAGGAAAAGAAAGAACGAAAGAAAGAGAGGTAATGAACAACCATTTTAAAATAAAAAATATAGCAAAGTTGTTCGTTCATCGGCTCGTAAATGACAGTTCATTTTCTAGGAAAGTAATATAGAACACGAAAAACTTATTTATTAACCAAATGTTTTTAAAAGATAATGAAGTAAGTTCTTATGAATGATTTCAACTAAAATACAAAATATATATTTTGCTGTACAAGATTACATACATATATATAATATAAATATATAATAAACATATACTATTGTTACGAAGTTTGTACATAGGTACATGATTTTAGTGCAATTTTATGCGAAATTGTATTTTTATTAAATTCCTACTATCAGCCCACACTCTCCCTATACCTTGTTCAAATTTTCGGTCGTTAATATGTCTTATCACTTAGAAAGAGGCCGTTGACCATTAACGGCCTTTACCAATATATTATATTTGACTTTTAAATGCGTGAAGAATCGAGTAAGTCGTATCCAATAATATGGAAGTACTTGTGCACATGCTGTGCTAGAACCCCGAGATTACTAGCGACGGAGGCTCCTGTGCCGCCGTCCGTAGTAAACTTTGAACAAATGAGGCGCTCGTGTGGCGCCATCTATTAGTAGGGATGAAAAGCATTTTAGTTGACTGGAGCTCTGGTGGCACCATCTCTCGCAGGATGTATTGTAAGGCATTTTTAAAATTTCATAAAAATTATTCGTCTGATAAGCAATAATTCGTAAGTAAAATGATGAAAAACACAATTTGCAGTACATTGAAACGTTTCACAAGAGTAAAAACTATTTACACATAAAGTCTACCTGCTTTTGGCAGGAAAAAAGTCCATAGCGCTTTGTAATTTGATAAGTAAAACTATAAGTAAAGAAAATGAAGTAAAATCTTGGCTAAATAAGAAGAAAACGAAAATATATTCTTTACCACCGACTATTATGATAAAATACTTTAGAAGTGCCTCTCAAGTTCAAATACCTTTTTTTTAAACTTGTAGTGGATGATACTTGATGTTAATACAGTGTTTTCACATATTAAATTTCACATGTTAAATTCCTACTTATTTATTCCTGTTTATCGGAACTAAAGCTATGTTAAGACTTACAAATAATGACCGTGTATTAGGAATTCTCACGTGCTGTAAATATTAATTTTATAAAGACTTATAAATAACAGTACATGACTGGGATTGTAATATTTAACAAAAATAAGTGGCAACAGTAAGATAGAGTTCTAAAGATTTTTAAACTGTACGGAATTAAAGAATTGTAGTTTTATAGAGTTGGATGAAGCGGATGTAATGCCCATTATGTAGCGAAAATTCTCCCCATATTTCTATGTTAACGTGATCTATGTTTAAAATATAACCCTTTAAAATGTCCCTTGCTTCACAAACGGAAAATGCGAAAAGAAACTACAACACGTCGCAAGCGAAGATTAGAGAAAGAAAAACATAAGTGCCAAGAAAAGCTTCCTACGAAAATTCTTCGCAGCAGATCAAGCATATGTCGCCTTGAGTCATGTGAAATTATTAGATGGAATATTAATTGAAGACTTGGACTGCCTTAAACTCACTGGAAAGGTTCCTTGCAATAACGAAGCATTAGAGATGGATAAAATGATAAATTAGACTACCATCAGCTTCATAAATCAGAAGAGAAAAAATTTTAATAAAGTTAATAAAAAGTAACTAAAATGAAATATTTCTTTGTTGACCTAAGTGGAAATTAAATTAATTTTTTTTATTTACTTGTTCTGTGTAATGTACCGTGAAAAATCTAAAGAGAGAAGCTATGCCGGAAAAGTAAGAATACAGGGGCAAGTCCATTTTGCATTGAGTAAATGGGTATCTCGATAAATTGGGCAAGAAATCCCCAAAGTCGCCAAACGTGGCGACCATTTGGCGACATGTAGGTTTAGACAATGTATCACCGCATTAGGTATTGTAATTGAATAAATGCAACTGATCATCGTACTAGCTGTAACCGTAATTCGACGCTCATACTGCTTTCCAGTAATTTTGAGAAGTACTAGAAATATCTCGGCGGCCGGTTAAAAACTATATAAAGCATCTGCTCTCATCTGCTTAGTTATTGTTGTCGCAAGGTATTAGTTCCGCGTGAACTGAGGTATATCCAAGTTAGCTTTCTCTTTAAATTGCATTGCGTTTCGTTTATCTTTTTTAGTAGTTTGAAGCTTAACTACTGATTGTACTGTGTGAAACTCTGAACACCTGTACGAGAATTTCCGTAGAAAATTCCAGAATTTTGAAATGTTTCCTTTGAAAAAATAAATTTTAATAACCTATTATAGGACCTGTGTGCATTCAGTTTATTACGAACCCGTACGCACGCAACAATATATAAATATAAATACACATATATTAATTTTTCTTATAAATTCCACGACATACAGATATTAGTCAGAGCAAAATAAAGATATAAACTATTTAGAAATAAGCATATATATTAAACTGATCGATTTATTAAGCGATGAACTATTTTAACGTACACAATAAATTAAAAATTTTGTGCAGCATAGCCTGCTATGCTAACAATTTACAACACAATTTACAAAGACGCGGGGGGGGAATGATAAATGCCTCGGTAGCACTGTATAACGTAACGCGGAAAATGGACAGGCTGAGCAACAGACTTTCACCGGCAAAAAACGAGGAATGTAAATTATTGACCATAAATTTAACCAAAAAGAGCTGGTTAGTAGACAGTTTGGAACAAGAATCAAATCAAACAAGAATCAACGCAATATTTGATAATTTTGCAGGACTACTTTCGATGGTTTAAATACAGAACCACCTTCCTCTGCTGCCTAAGTGCAAATGAATGATACTTTGATACTTTTGTATTATACTGGTCCACAGCAGGAGATTTCTTATTTATCCTGCTCTTACCAGTTCCTTAAGGAGTCCAGATCGGACCTGGTGGAGGTGAAAAACATCAGCGAAGTTTTCTCCAGGGAAGGGGTAGAAATAGATGGAGCAAAGAGTGCGAAACACTTTGCTTCTTTAGAGAAGATGCCTGACTGTAGTGCCGAGGAAGGAGAGGTCCAGAAAGCACGTCCTACTCACGTGAGGAGGAGTGATGAATCCGGAATATTTGTGGATGAAACTTGCCAACTACTTCTTTCATATGAAAGAAACAAAACCTGATTCGAGAAAACAGCAGTGATAGCAAAAATTTATACAAACATAAAATGTGCTGTGCAGAAACTACATTGAAAGATATCTTAAGGCTGTGCGTTCGCCAACCGCCGTCTTATAAGGCCATATTTTCTTAACTAAATATGCTATATACAAATCCCGCAGTGTGACCACTTAAATTAATAAAAAAATAATTCTCACGCGTTACGAATCTTAATGAGTCTAAATAATAAAAAAAATCATGAAAATTATGCTTCTGTCGAAGTTTCTGATGTTTCATCAATAGATGACTCCAGTAGCTTAACGTCTCTTTAGCCATTCTTATATTATCACCTTATCTTATCTCATTCATTTGCACTTAAGCAGCTGAAGAAGCTGGTTCTGTAGTTAATTCTTTGTAACTAATCCTGCCAAATTTACAAATATTACACTGATTCTTGTTTGACTTCTCCAATAATCATTATTCGAAATGTTATTTTAACCTATAATAGACAATTTATTAAGAAATTGTGTATAATTTACACCATTCTACCTTTACGAGTTGTGCGTGTTTAGAAGACGCGTTACGCTGTTGCATAATGCAGTTTAAGTTTAAGATTTAGTTACGACTCTTCTAATAGTTTATAGATTTTGACTTTCTTTGCTAACATACAAAGTCTTTAGCTCTATGTAGACTTTAAGCGTCTTATCGTTAAATGTAAAAGCAAAGTAAAACGTAAACTTGCGAAGGGTCTAAAAGCCCTTTTATTTTAAACTCATTAAGATGAACAGAAGGCATGCCTGGTGCTCACATGACCGCCAGCACTTATGGCAAGAAATTCAGAGTAGTAAATAAAATATTAAAGCTAAATATAAGCAGCTAATAGCCAAAAGCTACACAGAACAATTTAACGCGAAGATCACTCAGAACGTCACAGGCGTGAATTCAACTACCTGCGATTAAATGCAAGGATGAAGATAGAAACTCTTATCTAATGTAGCACATCTAGCAGCGAGGCTTTCAAGAGGCACAACATACTCTAACTTCAAAATATCGAAACTTCCCTTTACATACAAGCGGACTCATTTGCATTCTAGAGGGAAACTAGAAAGAGAAAAGTGACAGTACAGATTCCAAACATAAAACAAGTGGTTATTCAAATTAAAGGAAACCTGAGACGTTGCAAAAATACTGCTGCCCGAAACAAGAATTCATTCTAAAAATATTCTCCACAAATTACTATTTAAAAAAAATGAAAGCATAATTTTGGCCTTTTTTTAGTTAAGTACGAAAGCCTGGCGCCTAAGCCGTCATGGCAAATGAAATATGAAAATATTATACATTGAACCCTGTTGATTACATAAAGTTTGACATGAAAAATGAAATGTAATATGCAGCGGATTTGCAAAACAAAATGTTTCACTGGTTATATTTAAACTAAGGTTTCGAAAATGCCAAACTCATACGTTCAGTTCTTTCATGTGTTTTATTTTACTTGAATGAAAGGTAGCGCAATTTATTATACGCAGTTTGAATAGACGAATTGGAATAGAATAGAATTTATTATACGCAGTTTGAATAGACAAATTCGAATATTTATATTCAAAGATAAGTGGTTTGCGACTGGCACCTAAACGACGACAACTAATTTTATCTAGCATATTTTCGGTGATATTTAATTAGGGATATTTTTAAATTCCTACTATTGACTCACACTTTCCCTATATCTTCTTCAAATTTTCAATCGTTAATAAAATAATTTTTATTCATCCACTCAAGTTCAAATAAATTTTTTAAACTTGTAGTGGATGACATTTGACGTTTACATTTTTTTCACATATTACAGTCAATTCCTACTCATTTGTTCCTGTTTATCGTAAATAAAGATCGGCTGATTTTATTAAATCAATATATTATAAGACTTACAAATAATGACCGTTTATAATTAGGAATTCTCACGTGCTGTAAAAAATCAATTTTATAACAACTTTTAAATAATAGTATATGACTGTGATAAATGAGATTGTAATATTTAATAAAAATACGTGGCAACAGTGAGACAGAGTTCTAAAAATTTTTGAAGTGTATGAAATTAAAGAATTGTAGATTTATAGAGTTGGATGAAGCGGATGTAATGTCCCATTATGGAGCGAAAATTCTCCCTATATTTCTATGTTAACGTGATAATAATATGTGTTTAAAATATAACCCTTTAAAATGTGCCTTGTTTCACAAACGGAGAGTGCGAAAAGAAAGTGAAAAGAAACTACAACACAACGCAGGCGACGATTAAAGAAAGAAAAACATAAGCGCCAAGAAGAGCTTCCAACGAAAACTCTCCGCAGTAGGTCAAGCATATGTCGCCTCGAGTCGTGTGAAATTATTAGATAGAATATTAATTGAAGAACTGGACTGCCCGAAACTCACTGGAAAGGTTCCTTGCAATAATGAAGCATTACAAGAGATGGATAGAATGAGAAATTATAGACTACCATCAGCCTCATAAATTAAAAACGAAAAAATGTTAATAACAAGTAACTAAAATAAAATGTTTCTTTGTTGACCTAAGTAGGAATTGAGTTTAATTTTTTTATATCACTTGTTTTTAGGTAAATAAAATTGATAATTTTTGAAAATGAAATGAGAAAAAGATAAACATCGGATAAAATGATCCCGGGATGCATCTGATGAATTTTAATGAAATTGAATGTAAATTGTAGCATCTCTTGTGTAATGTAACATGAAAAGGGTACTTTTCCGTTTTGCCGGGGCAAGCGATAAAGTCGCCAATAATGGTACAACCGATGCCTAACGGAATATTCTCGCTGGTAACCTTTTACGCCTCTTTTTCAAAACAAGTCGCAGCTTTTTCTTATCAGATTGATTGTTTCTTTCAATACTGGCATATAATTACATAGAATTTTTATCAGATAGTTCAGTTTTATGTCTAAGGCCATTTTCGATAATTAAGTCAATTAGGATGCAATCACAGCGCTTACCCGAAAATATAGAAAAGGAAAGTCAAGGGTTAAATTCATCAATTCTAATAAGAATGCATTAGCGAAGTAAAGCACTGCAGTTTTACATAATTTCTGAGTAAGCTATTCGTACGCATTGAAATATTTCTTGCATTTAAACTTGTGTTCCAAATTAAGATTTAACTTGAAATTAATGTAGATAATTACTGAGAGCATTAGATTTTTGTAGAGTAGTTTACGTGAGATGAGATCGCTTGGAGTCACGTGATATGAACCGGCGAATCAAGATGTTGACCCATGAAAGCATAGTAAATTCTTAAATTAATGTCTTTTTACAAATTTATTGTCTTTATTTATTGGCTTTTTATAAAGTTTTAAGGGATATTAAAATGTTTATGCCTTCAAAAAAAGAATTCTTAGAACTAAAATTTTTTTAATATTTTTTATGTGTATACTGTATGTTGTCGCCAATAAAGTCAGCTCGGCGAGATTTGCGCCGGCGAAACGGAAAAGTACCCATGAAAAGCCTCAATATAGTCAAACTTCGTCGGAAAGATAAGGATACAGGAGCAAGTCCATTGAGGTTAATTGCTATTTGGAAAGATAGTGCGAAGCTGGCGTTGATTCTGGCGAGAAATAATGAAATGTCGCCAAATAAGGCTATTTTTGGCGACATTATGTTCCGACTCTTGTGTAACTACAACTATTCCTATCACTATGTAACTAAGTAATTTCCTATCCTATCCTAACTAAGTAATTTATCACTATGTGACTAAGTAATTAGTAACTATGTAACTAAGTAATTTTTATGCAATTTTAAGTAACTGCTTTCCAGTAATTTCGAGAAAACAGAGGTACCAGAAGTATCTCAGCGCCCAGGGAAACACCATCTACGCCATCTAAGACAGGCGAGAGCATCAGTTCTCAGTTTTTTAAGTTCTCAGTTACTCTGAAGAGAACAGATCTCGGATTATTGCGAGATCTCAGTGTGAGCTGCTTCGTTCTTTTCGGTGCGTTTTACATTGCGTTGTGTTTAACGTTCTTAGAAGTTTAAAGCGGTAACTATTGATTCTGCTGAGTGATACTGAGAAAAGCTGCACGAGTACTTTCCTGAAAAGTTCCAGATGTACTTCTTTTGGTAAAATAAATGTTATCAAGCTATCATCGCTTGCGTATGCTTCAGTGCATTACGAACCTGTACGCACGTAACAATAATTATTGTGGACTCGGATGGCGAGGAGAAACATGAGTTTTAAAGTAGATGGACATACTGAAAGTTGCGTTTTTTACCTCCTTGTGCGAAGTAAAAGAAGTATTGGTATAATATTTAAACGGAAATATCCATTTTGATTGCTATCGAATGCAATTCAACGATGTTTTGGCGTGACATCTCTATCTCTGGACAGATTGAAGGACTCCTTTTCCACAAATGAATTACAAAACTGATTTAAAATGGATTCAGATGAGAGTTTTTTCGTGGCTTCTGTACATACGTACGTAGGTATGTATGTATCTCGGATAACTCAAAAACGAGTGGCCTGTAAACGATGGAATTTTGCTTATAGGACTACTATAGCATATAGATGTGCACCTCCCATTTTGGTTGCAATCGGCTGCACTAAAAGTATATAAATATATGTATATACATATACCCACCCTGTTACTCTTCTCGGAGAGCTAAGTTATTCTTCTTCTATGTTAGTTAGGTTAGGTTGTAGAGTCATTGGGTTAATTGGAAGCAGGAAAGATGAAAAATATGCAACCACCTTCGCCGGGAAACGAACCACGGACCTCTGGAATACCGGCCCAGCGTGCTACCGTTACACCACGAAGGCACGCTAGGGAAGTGGGAGAAATACCTTATATACTCCCCTTTTTAAAGGACGACTAGGGTTTTAGGGGACCTAGTCGCCAAATCCTGGGTGCGGAGAATCATCATCCACAACCCTTTTAGCTCGGGCGCCACTTGTAGAGTCATTAGGTTAATTGGAAGCAGGAAAGATGAAAAATATGCAGCCACCTTCGCCGGGAATCGAACCACGGACCTCTGGAATACCGGCCCAGCGTGCTACCGTTACATCACGAAGGCACGCTAGGGAAGTGGGAGAAATACCTTATAAGGTTAGGTTATTTAATTACGGCAAAGCCTCGAGGCTTATCTGCCTAAGGGGAGGGATGCCTTCGTGGAGGGCGTTCTAAGGGAAACTGGCTCGTATAAACGTCTTCTATGTTAGTAAATTGTGCCTTATTTGCTTTAAAAGTGATTGAATTATATTGTTCTTATGTTCCAGTTAAGGTTTTTATTCGTTTAGTTCATCTGCATGCAATACTTACAGAATTATCAACAATTTCAAAGATGTTTAAGATCCACTAAGCTTAACAACGTCGCGATTTGTCTGCATTTGAAACATAGAAGCACAGTGAATTAAGTCAGTTTCTACACCAATCTTCAGTTTCTTTTTTTGCTGGATGGGGCCAAAAATTTTTGTCCATACAAAAATCTGTCTTTCTCCCTAATTTTAATTAGTTCAAGCTTTAGTTTTTATTGTAAACGTTGTTTTTAATGGATTTTAATTCTATTTATTCTTTTAGTTTTTCTGTATTTTACAAACTTTAATGAAGATGTTTTGAATTTATAATTTTTTCCTTCCCGCGAAATGAGAACTGAATTGATTGAATGAGACATATATCTCTAATGAATTTGAAGGAAATAAGTTTACACGAAATGCAGCAAAAAGTGTGCATAATTTAATAGGCCGTACACGAAAGTCATGTAGTATCCACACCAGATTTTGTTGTTTAACTTAATTAACTTTAAGCAGTGGTTTAAGTCAGCATTTATGCGATTTCATAGCTCTGTGGGTCAGATAAAAATGTAAATTTTTTATTTCTTTAAATTTAAGTCGTTGAAAATTTTGATTGATTTCATAAAATTCTGTACCTTTTTTAAGTAACTTTGTTATTTATATTACACGTCTATGATCATATTTAAGGAATTAAAAAAAACCGAGGTCAATGTTTTTGGGACAACCTATATACAAAAATAATAATTTCTATGCTTTTTAACTGCTTAAATGTAATGTAGCGACGTTTTATTTCGCTAATAAACACGGTTACTGTTAATAAGATTTGATAGATGGAACTGAACTCTAGCACTTCCAGCCAATCATAGAGAAACAGAACTAGAACAAGCGCACCTTCCAGCCAATCATAAGTTGACAGTCCTCGATTTGCTTTCCCTTAATTAATTAGCCTAACATTAATCTGCTAGTCACCTTGTCTTCAGTTCTGAAGGCATGTATCCGAATATGCAAATGTTTATGTCTTACTAACATTGTTGTTAGTTCCTAAATCATCTTAAATAAGCTTTCTCTGATTAAAAAAAAGTTTCGGTTTCGAGGGCCGTAAGAAATCGCCAAACTATTGTTAATGCCAGTGCTGCCAAAAGTAATTGCGGCAACCCTAACGCAAGAAAGGAAGTATAATAGCAAATAACTATCTAAATATTGATGTTTTCATTTAGATGAAAGGTTAATTTCATATAATATTTCGCTACCGAGTTATCGCTAAAGCATAATGTTATCTCGTTGGTTGTTCAAACATAATTTTCTATAATGAAGGATGCCTTTTCTTTGAAAACATTTTCGGTAAAGTGCTGAATAGGCCGCTTATTTCTTTGCCGCTTTTTACAAGGGTAAAAACAATTGGAATTTTGTCAATTTTCTTTTACATTTTAAGTGACAATAGGTCTATGTGTACATAGATAAAGTCAAGGGTGCACGCAGTACCATTTTTGTGCAATTCTGGGATTTTGTTTTAAGTGAAAATAAGTCGATGTGTACATGGATACCGTGCAATTCTTAAAACCCCGTGCATGTGCAATTCCTAAAAACGCGTCAAGCAGTGGGTGATTCTGCACTTTACCCAAAGACGTTTCATCATAGGCAATTCCCAAATTGTTAAATCCATAGGATATCAAAAAAGGAATTAAAAATTAAACTAGTATTTTAATGACGTCTTAAGAAATATAGAACTATATAAACTTACGCAATTTGAAATCAGCGCGTACACGAGATTTGGCACACTGTTAAATGGGCTTGTTTGCTAGATTTAGCGCTTTCGCGCATACATTTTCGCTGCAATTTTTTTACCGCCCTCGAAACCGAATAGTACCAAAAAAATAAATAAACAAACACAAACATATTTTATAAAACGGTTAAACACAAGTAACTGAATGAGCTCCAAATAGGGAAAAGAAATCTCTATCGAAATCCTCCTTATTGCTGTGTACGTTTTTTGTAATCTTCGTTCCAAAGTTTAGGAATTGTTATTTATTCAACTACATCGTATATAAAATAACATTAAAAAAGATTTAATGCATTCTTTAAGAACGGCTATAAATAGATTTTTGAAGATTCCAGAATCTATTTCTTTTAAAACAGGATTACACAAAAGGCAACATGCATATTTGTGCTTCTTTGACAATCCAATTTAAACGCACTTATCCTTTTCCGAAATCAGAAGAAAGATTGAAGGAATATTTAAGTTTAAATGTACCGCACATAAATGCAAATTGTTATCTTCAAAAGACTGAAGTATTTGAGAAGAGCTGCTATTTCGTATTACATTATTTGGATGTCCTCTTTCTGAAAAGTAAAAGATTTTCCGACAAGAGGAATGTTTACCTCGCTGTAATTAGGTACTAGAAGGAATAGAATTAGAATAACATACTTATATCGAACTAAAACATATATCTTTAGCCGAAACGTTTGGTTTTAGAAATAAATCGCGCTTGAGTTGCATTGTAAGCTGGGATCTGAGTTTCTTAAAGATATGAATTTTAAGTACGAGTATTACTTTGCAATGCTTATACAATTTTTAATGCATTTTTTTCCCTATTGTCATGGCCTCTTCGAAAATTCTATTTCCAATATTCGATATAATTTTCTTCTTATGAACACCCCCCCCGGAGGTCGATGTAGAGAACTCTGCGAGATTACTAGCTAGGATCTGTACCTAGGTAATTTCGGCCACAGGGGTATACAAATTACGAACTTAGTGGTTCTAAAGGCCCCGGTCCGCCTGGTGGCCCCGGTGTTGGTTCGCGCGGTGGTCTGGCACGTACTAGAGCTCAAGGGTCAGTAGCCCGGGGTAGCGTTACAGGTTTTCTGGGTAATATACTTGGGCGACGGGCAGCCCGTATGGCTAGTAAGTAGCAAATTAACGCGGGCCTGGTTCGGCGGCGAGATCAAACTCGTAGTGACTTTAAGTTGACGGAACGAAGAACGCCCCATATCTTATCTTCTCTATAAAAAGTGCCATAACGAGTTAAACGGCCATTTTGCCATAACACATTTTACATTTTCTAGGCTTCTGTTCTATCTCTTCAATTTTAGGCAATTGCGACCATAAAGGTCTTTATGCGGAATTTACCTTGGTCGTAGACGCACACTTTTAGTTACGAAATGAAGCCAGTAATCATGTTTAAAAATGAATTTTGTAAACATTAAGAAATTTAATTCTTTTTACAGTCCATGATCCCTTTAGATATATTTAAACTGTATACTCATTATAAAAAATTTGACTGTAGTACCTACAGAAGTTGACCCAGATATTAAAAGTTTGAGGTGATATCCATGGATTGTACACAAACTGAAGAGAAAAAAGTTTGTATTTGAAATATCATTCAAAATAAAATGCGTTTAGAAAACCGGTTTCTGGTGTCAGTAGTATTTAGTGAAGAATGCCATGAAAAATTCTGATCATTATAATTTCTTTTTCAAAATGGAGATCTTATTTACAGGATCTCGTTCGGGTTGTATAAAACAATGGCAGACTTAAGCATTGGCACACAATCAACACGTACATATTTTTAAAAGTTAAAAATGAAAAATATTTTAAGTAAAATAAGTTGTTTTGTCTGCCTGTGAAATTATGGTTCTATAGCAATGGTCTTCAAACTCTGTTCCACTGAGTCCCAGTGTTCTGTGAGTTGAAATAAAACTTTGAAAAGAAAATTATAAAGAGCTCACAGTAGAGGACTAGTGTTTATAAGCTATAAAAAAGACACATTTAATTATATGCAGTCATTATATTGTACGGACTGTTTTAATTTTATAACAGTTATTTTAATTTTAAAGCCCTTTGCTATCCATTCTTGTTTCCATATTGGCCATACTATGGAATGCGTTCAACATTCAGGCATAAAAAAGTGTTGTTATTGGTAAAATAGAGGATTTCTATTATGACCGCAGGAGAGAGAAATGGAACATTTTTGGGAATAAGGATAGATTATTTGTTGAACCTGGAAATTTCTAAAAATCTGAGAATGACATGTGATTTTGATTATCAAATAATTATTGGACACGGACACATCCCAGCGTACCTGAAAAGATTTTATTTGCAAAATAATAGTCTTTGAAATTTTTGTAGTGCTGAAGGCAATGCACATTTCGTTCAAGATTGCGTATTACTGCGACATGTTAGGAAAAAACATGGTAACATAAAGGAATTCTACTCCCCCAGTTAAGAGTTTAGATATGTAAAGGATTTGATGAACTTCATAAACGGCAACAGAACAATACAGGGAATTTCGGTTTGATGTTTTTGACTGTATTTCTGTTTTAATCCGTGCTTTAATCTTTTATTTTAATCTTTGAACTGTATTTTTGTTTGTGTGTGTTGGGTGTGCTGTGTTAACCACGAGGCCGATTATTATTGGCCAGGGGGTTGCAGCACACTCGTATATTACATTACATTTCGTGATGATATACAGTAAAATAAATTACATAAAAACATTAGAGCAAATAGCTATGGATGACTTAAAAATTCCCACTAGTATCGAAAACCTAGAAACACTCAAGTATGTACGGAGCCACAAAGTACTTACGATATTCAAACAGTGAAGCACTTTCTGATTTCTGTGTTATATAAATAACATCATGAAATTTCAGAACATACATTTAGTTTCATTAACCAGTTATTTTACGTTAATTAGCTTTTCTGTCTTTCTCGCTTTCCGTTTTCCTGCCACAATGCTAATTCCTCGTTTGCGCGTACTCAAATCAGGTAGAAAAGTATAGTATTTAAAGAAAGGTTTTCGATAGTAGACTCAAAGCGTCCAACTTGCGGGTCTCTGTCTCTGTAGCCTTTGAAGATAACTTACAATTAGTTTAATGCAATTTCAATTCTCTTACGCTTTGAGTTACGGCATAAATGCTGGCTGATTCTGTAAGCACAAGCAGTGCTTCTTTTAACTTTTATCGGAGTTAGATAAAATGGTCTTTTACATCTTTCATAGTCTCTGTCGTAAGATCCATATGTGATAAGAAATTTAAGTCCATTTAATCCAGAAGGGCTATTAGTCTCGAAACGGCATTTTGCGTTTAATCACTATAAACGGCTGCATCACTTTTCGTATGTATTTTCGACCTGTATTATATTTAAAGAAATTAAATAATGAGTCTACCTGAATGTATGCATGCTTCTGCGAGAAAAACCGGCACCTAGATTCATTAAATTCCGAATAACACAGTCCTCCACCCGGAAATGGGCATCTGGAGGCCCGAATCGTGAATTTCGAATTTGTCTTATGTCATACAAAAACATCATTAAATTGCACTGGCTAGAGGCCAAGAAGGATATTTTCGATGAAATATGATACCCGAAAATTTTCGCGATTATTATATACTACTTCCTTTACTTCCTTCTACTAAACGCGCAGTTGGGGGGATATATAAAATTAGACATTATGTTATAGAGTCTCGTCTTCTTAGGTAACATAAATTAGATGAGCACTCTAAACAAAAGTCTAAAAAAGCTTTCAAATTTTATATATCCCCCCCCCAACTGCGCGTTTAGTAGAAGGAAGTAAAGGAAGTAGTATATAATAATCGCGAAAATTTTCGGGTATCATATTTCAACGAAAATATCCTTCTTGGCCTCTAGCCAGTGCAATTTAACGATGTTTTTGTATGACATAAGACAAATTCGAAATCACGTTCTTATTTGGAATGGAAATTATAAAAGTTACTAGAAGATCAAAAATTCAGATTTTCGTGTACCATCTTAGTGAAAATCCTAGCCTTTCACACTATTCGATAGTTTGCTTATTTTAGCTATAAACTGAACATATGTTGCTTGTCTCTGGCACAAACTGAAAAGAAATAGTTACAATTTCGCAGATATCTCGGGCGGCGTCTTTGCATTTCAATAGATTAAAAATTTCGCTAACATTAGTTTAAGCTTATCTGCCTGCGATACTATTCTAAAAAGGGGCATGGAAGATTTAATGATGCAATTTAGACTTTAAGAGAATAAATTCTGCAGAGAGAGTTGAGAGTTTCCTGCCCATTAATTGCCAAATTAAATCGGAAATAAAATCTCTGCAACATTTTTAAGTTAAAAGTATCCAGCAAATTAAAAGAAAAACTTCACCAGACGTTTTCTTCTTGTTTACGAAGTCGAAAAGTTTATAACAAAGTAAATGGCTGAAGTATAAAAAGAACATTATTGTCTTGCGTAATAGAATAACACATAAAAAGTAAATTAATCTATGGAAGATAGCACCGATTACTAGATGGCTTTAACATAAATATTCTAGATCTTCTACAGATCTCCTCGCTTTCTCTTTTCTGATTTATTTATCAATACATTTGGCCTTTTCGGTAGGTCATAACTCTTCTGAGGAATTATTAATGATGCGGCTTTAAAAGTTTGCAAATTTGCAAGAAAAAAATGCTTGTATTCTTTTGCTCATCCAAAAGGCAGCCATGCGGAGGATAGAAAAAATTGATTGCTCTGAATATATTTTGCTGGTAAGAGAAAGTCATTAAGATGATAATGAGAAACACAACGGCTAAGAAAGGCCTGGAAAACATTCTAAGGGAGAAAAGTTTGCTTCTTTCTTCCTTTCTCTCTCTTTTTTATGTCCTAGCTAATAAACAAAGAATTACACAAAGTTCGAGAAGATTAAAATTGCACAAATACAAATTTCAGACTCCTTCCCAAGGTTTCATGTACAAAAATGAATACATTAAGCCACAATTTAATTTTATAATTTTTGTATGCAGTTTTTAACAATTGTTGAATTACGCCCAGATGGAATAGTGGTTAGGGCAGCCTACTGCGCTACCGAAGGACCAGGTTCGACTCCCGGAAAAGGCATGGATGTAAAATTCTCTGTCCCCTCATAGGACGTAACGTTGGCTGCCTATTAGTAGATGCTGCCTCCATAATAAAATGACCACCATTTCTGGGATTAGTAGTGGCTAGTGCTAAAAATTGCTATTGCCCGCGACTGAAAGAAAACAACCATTGCTGAATTTTGAATATAGGAATATATTGGATCACCCGGAAAGAACTGCAACTTTTTATGATAAATACAAAAACATGATAAACTTTCATTGAATCATATAAGCACAATATGAAATCTAGCTATGACATTTCACTCAGACAGCTGTAAAATTTCTCTTTTAAAAATTTTATTAGTTTCTTCCCTGAAGAAGTTATCAAGGCGCTGTTTGACAATTCCAAAAAAGTGAACTCCGCGCCATTCAGAGAATTTTGAAGGTACTGGAATAAAAATCTGAAGACAGGTGACAGGTGACGGAGGACGGGGACGCCTGGTGTTTAACATAGGTAAACAGGCGTGTGTCCCACGCCCTCCCCTATCTAGGAATAACAACTCCCTGGGGCCCCGTGAGGCTGCCTCGGGAGTTTATAATACAGATCTAAAGATCAATACATGGCCAAACAGGGACTGAGGATTATTGTTTGACAATGGTTGCGTGACAATAACTTTGTGGGTGTGCATGGCTGTTGGAATAACACAGATACATAAAAATATACAAAACAAATACAAGAATAGATACGTATACAGGCAAAAACAAACAAATACTAACAGATACGAACATAAGGATGCATTGGTATTAAGATAAATATAAAGAGAGACACATATATAAGATACAAGAGTAAAAACAAGAGTAATAAATACTTATAGAGTCATATGTGTATTGCTGGTATCCTTGGGGTTGCAAATGTGCTGTGAGCACTTAAACACAGAGATGAAGCTATTAGTACCGGATGTCGAGTTATGGTGCCAGGAGTTAGTGTTAGAGTTCGCTGAAAGTACAGTCTGCACTATAGTTCAAATTTGCAAGAGTTCAGGCTACACTAAAGTTTAGTGTACACTGTGGTACTAATAGCACTAAATTTGGAGTTTGGCACAGTCACTAAGTTTTAATGCAATTGCTATAGGTTGGTACAGTCACTACAGCGCAGACACTATGTTAGGCACAGTAATTTCAGTACACAGTCATAATGATTGCACAGTTACTATGACTGTGAACAAGTACGGTGTAGGTACTGATCTTCACTGATGTGTGCACTAGTGCTTAGGCATAGTCGGATTTGGTGCATGATGTATACGTGCGGTGTACCATTCATTGCAATAGGTTGGAAGGTGATGTAGGCATTCGAAGGCACTTTGAGTTGACACAGTTGGTACTCTGCTAGCACACCGGTAAGGTAAGTTCTAAAGAAGATTGACGTGTGCACATAAAGTTGAAGGCTTGGTGGTGAGGAGCTTTTGTTTAACAACTTGTGGAGGTGGCCCCTGAGTGAAAAGCTTTTGAAAAGGTTGGATAGTCGGTAGGGGGGACGAAAAGATGATCGTGTTTAATCTGGTCTATTGCGGTGAGCAGATATCTTGGCCCATTGCCCCGATTTGAGTGATAGCTTTGCAGATTTTGGTTATGGCTGGCTTGTGAGTGATGATAAAGCGGTGGTACGCATCTCTGTTCATGGTTGGACATGGGAGGTGATGGTCTTTTGTCAGCTGGCAGGTGAAAAGATAGTAGTCTGGGTTGCCTGGGGCTCCACAGACGCATATATCTGTTGATGAGATGTTGTGCCTTTGGAATTAGCTGGGGAATGGGCCGTGTCCCGTGATATATCGTGTCAGCGGAGCGATTGCGATGTGTCGATCCGTGCTGACTTTGGGGAAGAAATCGTAGGTGCGGCGGCCAGTTGTGCTATGGTTCCATTTCTCCTGCCATTGTTGGAGCCCTTTACTCCTGAGCTGTCCCTTTAGGTAGGAAGGTGGATCTGCTGTGCATTTGAGTCGGTTACTGCCTGATTGGCTAAACGATCTGCTGACTCATTGCCTTCGTTGTTGGCATGTGCTTTTATCCACATCAGCGTCGTGTGCATATGTGAATTTTGCTGCAAGAGGTGCTGAAGGGCGATGACTAGTGGGGATCTGTGCTGATGGTTCTGAAGGGCTTGAAGTGTTGAGTAGCTGTCTGTATGAAGTGTGGCATGATTTAGATCATTATGGACAATGTGCTGCACTGCTGCTGTGATGGCCAGGACCTCCGCTTGGAAGATGCTGTTGTGATTTTGCAAACGACCTTTCCATTCTTGTTCTATCAGGCCATCCTGGTAGTGGATGTAGGCACTGCCTACACCTTCCTCCTGTTTAGAACCATCTGTAAAGATGTGGGTACCTTGTGAAGGTACTTGCATTCCAGTGTTGGTAGGGTGCGTGGAATGATGACCGAAATTCCTTTGCCTTTAATTGCCGGGTGTGTGTGGAGAGGGTGTCCAGGTGTTTCAAACTGGACTGGGCTGTAGGTGCTATTGTAGAATGTGACGTCTTTTCTCAATTATACTAGAGTTGTATATGCCGCTTCCATTTCTACTTTGATGTGGAGAGGCAGCAACCCCGCAAGGACAGTCACCGCACTTGTTGCAGTTGTGCGAAAGGCTTTCGTGAGGTTGAGGGCGAAAGGGCGTTGGACGGTAGTCAGTAATTTGATTTTACGAGCGCCCATTGGGTGGGCCCAGGCAGCGGCAGCGTACGTGGCGATCTTCTCTGCCACAGTGTGATATAGGATCTTCTGTATATGATGGTTCTGCCCCCAATTTTGCCCTTGAAAGGTGCGTGCTTTCCTTGCAATGGTGATAGTCTTCTTTCTGATGTCTTGAATGTGCGGGAGCCACGTGAGTCCTTGATCCCAGAGAAGGCCTAGATGTTTAAGGGTTGAGACTATCTTGATGTTTTGATTGTGCAATTTGATACAAGGACGGCGTGATGGATTAGTACCTGCCCTAGGGATGACAAGGGCCATGGATTTCTCAGTGGAAATTTTGAGTTTTAATGCAGTGCACATGTTTTCGAATATGGTACATGTTGCAGTCCCATTTCTTTCTAATTCCTTCCGTGTGCGTCCCTTGACCAGCAGAGCGACGTCGTCTGCGTAAGCAACAACTGTAGTATGCTGTGGCCAGTCAGCTTCCAGCACAGAATTGAAAGTTAGGTTCCAGAGAACCGGTCCGGCGCAGGAGCCCTGGGGGCATACTCGCTCCTGGCTTTTGGTGGTTGTGCCGTTGTCGTTGGAAATTAAAAAGCTTCGGTTCTCCAAATAGCTATTAAAGGTGTTAAAGATATTTGCTGGGCAGCGTGCTATTCTGAGGGCTTGTTTTATAGCAGGCCACCAGAGGGTGTCGAACGCGCTCTGCAGGTCGATGGAGATGAAGGCCGTATGATATCCCGTAGCTCTGTTGCGTTGTATAGTGTCCCGGATAGTACAGAGAGCATGTGTGGTGAAGAGACGTGGTCGGAAACCGAACTGTCTTCAGCTGAGGAAATTGGTCACGTGCAGGTGATAGGACAGCCGTTGGACAAGTAGTTTTTCATAAATCTTACCCATTGCGGATAAAAGGCAGATGGGTCGATAAGAGCGCAAATCTTGTGCGCTTTTATTTTTCTTTAAGAAGAGAACTACTTGTCCTTGTTTGAAGGCCTGTGGAAAAATTTGTAGATGACTGACTGAAGACACAAGGTCTGAGCAGTAAATAATGGTCACAATAGACGTCTCAACCATGTTCAAAAAGTCTTTGTCGAACATTCCTCGAAATGCGTGGCCAAGTATTATTTTGATGGAAGACACTTTGGAGATTGGTGAAAGTGTGCTTTGCTTCGATTTCTTCTTTTAAAAAAATGGTGGTGACAATTCAAATTATACAGCTTCTTTGTAGTTTCACTATACAACAAAGCATCACTTTTCTAAGATGCCATTTCTTTCTGGATGATAGTAAAGGAGGTTCTTTTAGCTTGCCCTGTAATCTTTCTCTTGTATAGGATCCACTTCTCATCTTTAATACTAAGCCGTTTCAGAAAAGAAACTTCTTTATTTTTATTCGACAAAGAATCACATATGGAAACTCGAGGAAACCTATCTTGTGGTGTTAAATTATAAGATACCCATACATCATAGCGCTTACATACCCAAACTATAAATAATTATGTACTGTATCTTTTAGAATATTTATTCTATCTGATAGTTCCTAAACTACATAATTTGGATTATGAGCAATATTATCTTCTTTTAATAGTTTCTTCTTTGCAGAGGATGGTTCGACCAGAGCGAGCATCATCTTCGAGGTTGAAATTTCAACGTTTAAACTTGTCAAATCAGCTTCAAGCTGTGCCATCAGATGCAGCACTTTTTTCATAAATAGCATAAATATAACGAAAAATCTGACCAGCATTTTGTTTTCCTTCTTTCAAATAAAAGTTCTTAATATGATGAAAATGAACTTTTGGATTCTCTATTTTCAGCACTGTAGGGAAACAAAAGTTATATAACAACATAGAATTATGCAGCATGAGCAGTACGGTATTTAAACATACGTTTCAATTAAGGTCTGTCAGCAGCAACAAAATAATTAGAAGGAAACGCACTTCGATTTGACAAATAGAATTTTGACAAACGGGATTTTATAATTTCAGAAGGAGATAAGGCTCACCAGCGGTCACGCGATAAAGTCACTAAGTCCTGACAGTTTGAATCCCGGCGAATGGGCTGGCTGCATGGGCGTTTTCCTGTTTTTCCACATGTTCAACATGGATATGAGCCACTTTCACTTAGAAAGTCCTCCACGAAGGAATTCATCCCCTCTGGAAGATAGCTCTCGACTACTTTGCCATAATCAAATAAGCCGTGCTAAACCAAGCCAGATAATTTTGAAGATTTCAGATAATTTTGGAATAGCCGAATATATATATATATATATATATATACATCATACATCATACATAACATCCCCTTGATAAGTCTGCTTCCTGCCTACTGAACAATTATTCACTTATGCAATTTTTTGGAATAATATATTTTTTCATGGTTTCAGATACGTATAATTAATTTACATATGCTCTTAGAACTTAAATGATATTGTAAATTAGTTCGCAGCAATAATAATTATTTTTATTTTTATTTCTTTTAAAATTTCGTAATTAAATTTTATTTGCTTTTTACGAATAGAGAATATTTGTTAAATATCTATACATACAAGGTTATGCATAACTGTCAAACATTTTTAAAATTTAAAGGGCCCACCAGCGGCCGAGCGGTAAAGTCGCTGAACACTGCTAGTTCGGTCCGAGGTTCGAATCCCGCGAACGGGCTGGCTGCATGGGTGTTTTCGTGGTTTTCCCCATGTGTAACGTGTATACGAGCCAGTTTCCCTTAGAAAGTCCTCCACGAAGGCATCCCTCCCCTTAGGCAGATAGCCCTAGTGTGCTTTGCCATAATTAAATACTTTAAAATTTAAAGTAAAGAAATTGCTCAACCGATACCAACTCTTATTATATTGAAATGCATACAATCTTGTAAGGTTTGGTTTAATTAACCCAACTATTTTAACTTATCTTTAGCTTCAGGTTTTTGTAAATTTCCACCAGAATGCAAATTAATTTAATGCATGCATAAGCTTCTAGTTGGTATGCTTTTAAGTGAGTGTTTAGCAGCATAGGTTGGTCATCATTCTGGCTAAGAATTTTTTTTATTTTTTTTTATTTTGCTATTTATCTTGCCGGCACAAGTTTCTGTTAGTCTCGACTCGCCAGTGTTTAGCTAGGAGTGAGCCAAGGTTTATGCTGGACTGGTTAATTTAGCACTTTATTTTGTTTTAAATTTCTTCAAGCGCAAGTTAGCGGAGTTTGATACATTTTCAGTCTATGTAACCGTCCGTTCAATCGTCCTGCAGTTACTCAGAATTTACTCAGAATACTACGGTCATTCAGACTTTAACTGGCACTTACAATAGCTTATCGTAACTGTGCGAACATATTAAAATCTTTCTCCAAATTTCATGGATGCTAAATGCGCTTATTGTTGCTAATAAGTCAAATATATGTGCAATTATCTGTTTCGTGAATGACAGTACTACATCAACAGAACCGTAACACCGTTGATCACAGCCACAAGGTTGCAATGATCTTGGAGGAGAGCGAGAATAAAAAGCACACAATGAATGTTCTTAAAAAAGCATATCTCGAGAAAATATCACTTAAGGTTAAATCCGGAGACCAGGAAGGTCACACAATAAAAGTGTTATCTCATCATATTGTGAATCCTGTCTAACTTCGTGGTAAACTTTAATTGACGTACCCTCGCAAATGCTCACGATAATGATATCTGTGCAGGAAGTCGGATAACAGTCTTTCTAAAAGAGGCCAATTATTACCATTTTTATTCCACTGCGACATTAACTAGTGTAATACATCCCCATGAATCTTCCCATGCAGAGTTAAATAAGTTAAATGTTTGTGAAATACGTGAAAAGGGGAGGATAATTCATGCTCAGCGTAATAAAATTTGAAACAGGCTACACAGAATATTTGTTTTAAACTTTCTCATGAAATTATGAATAATTCTGCATAAGATATGAACTTTAATTTACTCGTAATCAATATTACGAAGCGTGTTTACAGACAAAGTGCATTATGTCTGCTAATTCCACGAGCACTCATAATTCAGAAAAATTTGTTTGAATTGAATACAGCTTAAAATCAAATATAGTCACATAAATGCATATCAGAAATATATCTATGCAATGAAAGTAAGTATAATTAGTGGCAATGGAATAAACATTTGACTGATGACTTGGTGGTAATGGTAAAACTGCGTAGGAGAAGTGTTAATGATTTGCAGACAATCATGCCTTCAGTTAAAACATAATTTACTTTTGAACATTGTTGAAAGATATTTTTCCCATATTACTACATAACGGCGAATAATCATCGCAGGGTGACCAGACGATGTTAAATTCTGCAAGCGAGAAGAGAGGTAGATGCAAAAGTACGCAGTTACCCAATATGGAAACTCACTAAGAGAAAGTTTAAGTTGCTTATTGAGAGGAGGTTTCGGTTTAAGTTCCGAACTAATTACGTCATCAGTGTTATCAAGTCATGCGTATGGACTCATCTAGAAATGTCGCAGTCAAGACAAATTTTCATGCAAATGCAAGGAGAGGAACATAGAAAAATCTAAAGAAAAAATTTAAAGAGCTATTGCCAGTTAAGTTAGTAATTTATTTTCTTATTTAATATCTTACATATCTATAGCATTGTATCGTTAGAAAGGAACACAAATGCAACGAAAGGGTACTGATAAATTTAGCAGAGTTATCAAGTTTTAAAATATTAAGAAATACTTCAGGTTTTAATGGCTATAAGGTAACGATGTGAATGGTTTAATTTGTTTTATTTCACTATGGCTAAGCAGGAAAGAGCTATTTGCCTATGAGAAGGGATGTCTTCGTGGAGTACTTTTTGAAAAAAACTAGATCGTATCCACATTGCACACACAGAAATCCACGTAAATGCTCATGCAGCCAGCCCGTACATACCTGCAATCAAAACGTCGAACTACCAAAGCTCAGTTACTTTATGGAATATTGATGGATGGGAATGAAAAGATTCAGCAATGCCTGGATTGATAGGAGTGGGCCAATTAGCTAGTCGAATTGAATATCGTCAAAATAATTGTTGTACAGAAGTTTATTCCCATACTTTTAGACCACTCTGCTTTGCTGTAAAAAAATTCTTCTACATGAAATTTTTTTTTAACCACAACTATATTTTTAAAAGTATAAACTGTCGTCTGCAACTTGTCAATTTTGTTTTCATGCAAGATGTCGCTCTTAAAGAAGCAATGAATGGAAGACTATGTTTGTGTATTTTACGAAGAAACTTATTCGTATTTAGTTTTTAAAAAACACTGTGAAAGCCATGGGTTTTCAATATCTAAAGCCACGATTGGTAATGCTGTCAACAACAGAGAGAAAAAATTCAAAATTTAGCTTGAAGTGGAAAAACTGTTACAAATATTTACACAAGGAAAAAACGGAATGTTTCGACTGCTGCACAAGTAAGATCTTTAATGTTAAAAGAAAATCCACCAAGTCAAAAGACAGTTGCAAAATCATTAAAATGCTCATTGTCAACTGCAAAGTGATTAATACTGATTTGAATCATAAAAAAGGCGAAAAATCAAAATGTTCATCGTCTTTCTCTACCACAGATCGTCTAAAGCAGAAAACGGTGCAGAATTCTTCACGAGAAACATTTATCCGGACGAAAATGGAAAAATGTTGTCTTAATAGACGAATCTTGTACTTAAATAACGGCAATAAAAAGAGATCCATGTATTATCATCAAAGAGAAGAAAAAAATCTTTAAAACATGGTTTAAGGATTCTAAAGGAAGTTTTTCAAAGGAATTTATGATTATTGCTAGTTTTCATATAATGCCAAATTATAAATAAAGAGAGTGAAGAAAATTTTTGAGATCAACTCCACATATTATCAAAACCATATTTTATACCCAATTTTTAAACATGAAATATATGAAAATGTCCTATATATAAAGCTGTGTGTAGGACTAAAGGTTTTTTTCCCTTTTAGTTTCAATAATGTCTAAAACATCCATATTGGTTAACATAAGATTTGAAAATAACAGCTAATATTGTAGCAGAATTGCAAATAGAATGAAACTAAAGAGGAGCCTAAACTAAGACATGTCTTCAATATAACGAAGACTAATTTTTTCACAAAGGAACTGCCCAGCTCTTCTTAATGTCTCATCGTGACATCTTCTGAGGAGCTGCGGGAGGGGGATTGTACTGCCTGATTTCGTGGAACAGGAAGAATTTTTAAAAACGCGGAAAGAGGAATCGCGGGAACAGAACTAATTCATAAAAGACTTCTTCCGATAATACAAAAGGCTTTATTGTCTGGGAAATTACAGTGTATAAAGGTAGCGAAGAATAAGTGTTATCAAATAGAACATTCAAAACATAAAAAATTTAGGTAAAATGTTTCTTTAATTACACTGAAAATTGTCTAAAATTGTGCGAGCAGACTCTGTATTATGCCTTTGCGCCTGTTCTCCAGGGTGCACTGGCTTATGTTGCATAGGGTGGGGAAAACATCCGTTTATAATCAACTTTGATTATCAGGATTAAGGATCAGAATTGTCATAGTTACACAAATCCCAGAGCTTGGATTGAAATTGAATAGAGTTCAGAAATATGCCAAGGAAATTGTTTTCAGGAAAATATAATTTTTCCTGAAAATTTGCCGATTGGTAGGTCGTGAAATAAATAAAGCAAACTGTGAGAACGTTTGAAATGAGACACAATTATAAGCATTTCAACATTCGAGTCATTTTAATATATTTAAGACGCTTTCGGTAAATACCCTTTAAAATTTCCGCAATGCTTTCTTTGATGATCCTGTATTAGTTTCCAGAGTATATTATTTGCTTGTGTGACAATAACCGCAGAGAAATCCTTAAGATAAAAATTCACTCCAGAAGATTACCGTAAAATGGATTTCGTTTGAATCTAATAGTATAATGCAAGCTATTGTTATGTCTACTCCTCGACGCATTGCAATTTGTGTTGCTTCCAGCCAATGTACTATTTTCTTCTTTAGATATTTTTGCATATAAAGTTACACAATCATTCTTATGCATATTTTATGAGAAAAATGCATTAGAATGATTGTGCAACTTTATATTCGCATTTTTCAGAACTTTTTTCAGCGTGTATTAAATATTTTAAAAGCGTATTTCCTGAAAACAATTTTGCTGATGGGTGAGTTTGCTGCTAAGCCGAAGACACATGTATAAAAATATTTATCTGCTTGCCAAATTGCAAATTAATCCAAAGACAATAATTCATTTATTACACATAAACAATAATGGATAAACAAGATGCAAGACGGTTTGGTTGGTTGGTTTGATAAAGACAAAGCACTCGAAGATTTATGTGCGTAAGAGGAGGCATGTCTTTGTGGAGGACTTTAAGTGAAACTGGCTTGTATCAGGTTGTCCGGAAAATAAAGCAGGATTTGCAATTGTTTATCTTTTCTGTACATTTCTAACAACAAAACTATTTTGAATTACACTGGTTTATATATTATTTTGAAGTTCTATTTTCGCTCAATATTTCTATAATAATCATTTTGTTGCAAAATTAATAAAAAAATATTTAATATGCGTTTTTGTTTAGACGTCAAAACGGGATTTTCTGCAAATTTACTTTTATGAGTACAAGCTAGGCCACAGCGCAGCACAAACGGCTCAAAATTTCAACGAAGTATGGGGTGAGAAAAGTGTTAATGAATCTACAGTTCAACGGTGGTATCAAAAGTTTCGTACTGGAGAATTCGACCTGGAAGAACAAGAGCGTCGTGGACGCTCTTCAGCTGTTGATGACGATGATTTGAAGTTGAAACAAAACCGTGCATAACTGTTCGAACGCTTGAGGACGAGCTTGGCGTAAGCAAAACAACGATTTCTGATCACTTGGAATCGTACAGGAAAGTCAAAGAAGCTCGATAAGTGGGTGCCTCACGAATTTAAGCGAAAATTTTTGAAGTGTCGTCTGCTCTTCTTCTCCGCAACAAAAACGATCCTTTGCTTGATCGAATTGTTACGCGCGATGAAAAGTGGATTCTCTCCAACAACTGGCGACATTCGGTTCAGTGGTTGGACCACGGTCAGACACCACAAAACTTTCCAAAGCCAAATTTGCACCAAAAGAAAATTATGGTGACTGTTTGGTGGTCTGAGGTCCTTCTCATCCACCACAGCTTCCTAAATCTGGGCGAAACGATTATGGCACATAAGTACTGTCAGCAAATCAACGAAATGCACCACAAATTGCAACGCATGTGCTCGGCATTGGTCAACAGAAAGCGGCCAGTTCTTCTCCATGACTATGCTCGGCCGCACGTCGTGCAACTGACCCTTCAGAAATTGCATGAATTGGGATACGAGACTCTCCTTCTTCCTCCATATTCGCCCGACCTCTCGCCGACCGATTACCACTTTTTCAAACATCTTGATAACGTTTTGCAAAAGAAATGCTTCAGAAACCAAGACAAGGTCAAAAAAGCCTTTGACAACTTTATCGCGTCCAGAACTCCAGAATTTTATTCTATTGGCATAAATAAACTTATATCTCTTTGACAAAAATGCATAGATTCGGCTGGTCCTTATTTGATTAATAAAATTGTTTTTGAGTTGAGTTATGATACTTTAAAGATATAGGTTAAAAAACCTGCATAATTTTGCGGACAACCTAATATCTATATTACACACGGGAAAAACCACAAAACAACCCATGCAACCAGCCCGTTCGCCGGGATTCGAATTCGCCGAGACGGAACTATTAGTGTTCAGCGAATTTACCGCTCGGCCCCTTGTAGGCCAAAATATGGAACATCGATTCACTGAAAGGAATAGACTAGAAGGAATTGATTTTTGGTTTTAAATACAAATTTACTAGCACGACTAAAATGGGTCTTTTTTCAGCCCAAAAGGGTGTTAGACAGAAAGGGTTATTTATCTGAAAGAGACATTTTGCGTCGTTTCACTTCCTGCGTTGATTTACTTTTCGAACTGTTGCCACCAAATATTATCCAAATTAATTATATTAAAAAAAACTAAATAATGAAGAATCTTCATGAAAGTTTTTCATACTGTGAAAAAACAACGGTACCTAGAGCCATCAAATTATGAATAACGTAATCCTCCAACCGAAAATGGGCACATGTAAGCCCGAATTTTGAATTAATTTTATTATCTGTTTCTTATTCTGTAAAGCAATTATTTGTTTTCGATTAACAAACTCAATGATTTCAAAGCGAGCAATGGCAACACTGTACGGAAAAAAATTATACCCAGCTGGGAGACTATGTATCGGAAATTCTAAAGATATGTTCTTTTTAAATTATTTTGCGATATTGCTGTTGAATTGAGTTTTATGGTTTTAGGCGAAGAACATGATATTTAATAAATAGAGGTAACACACAAAACGTTAAGAAGTAATAAAAATCTGACAGCTTTCAGATTTAAAAAAAAATAATCTGAAAGCTCTCAATTTTTTTTTCTGATTACAAAACTGTAACATTTCGGTTCGGGTGGGGTCGAAGGTTCAATGTTTTCATTCGAAACCAACGTTTCGGCAACTATTGCCAACCACTGCGACCATGCCTTTTTAATTGATTCGAACCTTACTGGATTAGGTACTTTTAGAATATTTCCAATATAAACTCTATTGGAATTCATCGTCTTTCTTGACATACGAATCCTCCGCGAGTTGAAATAATGAAATTCCGATTATCGTCAATTCTATTCGTATTTACAGCAGAGAACTCGCGAAATAAAACGAATTTATAGATGGAGCTTCCCATGAATTATAAAAGAACCTGCTTACTCGAAATTGCCCGTTGTCGTATGCATAAGCCGATTATAACAGGAAAAAGAAAAGAAACAAGTTACGATAAAAAAAGAAATAGCAAACGCAGTTTTTCAAAAGCGATAATCGTTTTGTTATTTTATCAATGTTTACTGTCCGATTTTCAAATGGCGCCGAAGATGAATGAGATGTTTGTTTTTGAAATAACTTTAATAAATTCAATTACTCTCCGTTTGTAGAAACGAAATTGTAAACGTATAATGATTACATATTCATACGTAAACACCTAAAAAAATCCGATAACACAATTAAGTAAAAAAGAAGTATCAAAACAGTAACAGTTTAGCAACATTTCTAGCAACCGAATTCTATGGACGACAGTTCGAAAGCGCGTTGCCAATGCAGGGCTATGAAGAGATGTAAATTAATTACGAGAGGCGTGAAGGTAGACAATGAGTTACTTTAAGAACATCTTTATGATGTGCTTTTCCTCCCATCTTATTTTATTATTATAATTTCTAGGCAGTATATTTTCTGCAAAAGAGAAAATGTCAAGAAGTTATAAAATAAAAGTCTAGAAGTGATCCTACTCCGTCGCTGTTTATTTTTGCGCAATCATTAAAATGTTTCACTGCGTGAAATGAAAGTTCTGATATATCATAATATATTTTTAGATCAAAGCGAATTGCTAGCATTGATTAGTTTTCATGATTACACGCTTATATCTTCATAATTAGCGTTGTTGCTATTTGGCAACATACTCATACTTAGTCATGTAAATCAAATCAAAACACAAATTTTAGCTTACTGCATAGTGTAACCAACTAGATACATACTTATAGTTTTGAAAGTTTCAGGGTGGTGGCAACACTAATGGTGTAACGGTCATTATTGTGAGTTGATGTGTAGGCTGTGAACATCATTTGTGTTTACGAATTTTTGATTTTGTGTTTGTTATTGTTTTGATGTATTCAAAGTCTTAAAATTGCTTGAACAAATTTATAAGGTATGCAATATCGCATAAAACTGTTATTACATATTTGCCTATCATATTCCTTTTGTAAAAGTTAATAATATGTTTCAAAAATTGGAATAAAAACTTAGTTCAGATTTTTTTAAATACTTTTATCCCAAAGGGGCAATTCGGCCAGAAGGACTATTAATTTCGTTTTGGTATTTTGCATTGATTTACTAAAAGCGTTGTTTCACTTTTCAAATTGTTACCATCAAATACTATCTCCCAGTATTATATTTAAAGAAATTAAATAATGAAGAAGCTGCATAAATATATGTAGTATGTTTCTCGCATTATGATAAGACAACGGTACCTAGAGCTATCGAATTTTGAACGACGTAATCCTACTGCGAATATGGGCATCTAGAAACCCAAATTTGAAATTTGGATTTTGTTTTAGTATCGATTTTATAGTTTGTAAAACTTTAACGAGTTTTTGATTAACAAACTCTTGGATTTCAAAGCGAGCAATGGCAACGTTGTACAGAAAAAACGATTTTATCTCCAGCGCTTGAGACTGTGTATCGGCAATTCTAAAGATATGCTCAATTTAAAATAATTTTGCGATATTACTCTTGAACTGAATTTTATGGTTTAAGTGGAAGAACATGATGTTTAATAAATAAATGTAACACACAAAATATTAAAAAAACGCCGTTTGGACATTTTTTAACATTTAAAATCTGAAACCTTTCAGACGGAATTTAAAATCTTTTTTTATTTTTTTTTCTATTTTATTTGATATCAATTCTAACGTATTTTTGACTTAAATAACATCGACGTGCCATTTTTACAGATGCCTCGCTTAGATCATCCATCGCTCTGGTTTAGAGTGAACTATATAAATAATTATTTATTGAATCGTTCACTTACTATCGTTTGCCCGTAATAAAAAATTGTAAATAATGTTTACAACAGTTTTCCTCAGATCAACAGCAAAGGTGATTAACAAATGTCGCTTTCGTGAAGCAACTGCCTCTAGAGAATACAGTTTTTGCAGATGAAATTTATCCATTCCTCAGTATGTAGTAAAAGAATAAGAAGATACAAAGGATATTTGAAAATCAAAGGCTCAGACAACTACAGTCAGTTGCCCATCTACATTTTGAATACCATGATAATAAAGAATATTTCAGCCATTGTTTAATACAGTGGTTCTCAGCCATTTTTGCCACTTGCACACGTTTCACCAATGCTAGAAGATCTCTCCTCCACCTTCATTCCCAAATTTAAAAAAAAAAAAAAAAAAAAAAAACTGATGTGTACACTACATGACTTCCTCATAAATTTCTCATTCAATTAATTCAGTTCTCATTTCGCGGCGAAAAAGTAATCTGTAAAAACTTCAAAATATCTTCGTTAAAAATTGAAAGATATAGAAAAATATAAATTACGGAGTACAGTTAAAACAATTAAAAAAAAAACAAATTTTACACTTAAAATTACAGTTTCTACATAAAAACAAGCTATTCGGGTAGCGGGCAAGAAGGCAGATTTTTCGGTGCACAAAACCAAAAATTTCGTTTCGGTCCCACTCGGCAAAAAGACACTGAAGACGTAGAAAAACTTAATTCACGATCCTGCTAAGTTTCAAATGCAAACAAATACGACTGCTCTGGTAAAAAAACGCATTTACAAATTTTAAATTGTTAATAATTCTACAACTATTGCATGCAGAATAACTAAAGGGATAAAAACCTTAACCGGAAGATAAGAATAAAATATTTTAATCCTTTGTAAAGCAAAAAATGCGCAATTTACCAACATATAAGAATAAAGAAAACTGAGCTCACTAAGCCAAGTGAGCCAAGAGAGTGGGTATGGAAGATAGCAACCAAAATAGGGGGTACACAACTGTATAGAAGTTATATATACAACGTTATGAGGCTACTCGTTTTGGAGTTTTGCGAGATTTATCCATACGTACGTACGTACAGACGCAACGAAAAAAATCTCTTACGAATCCATTTTAAATCGGTTTTATAATTCGTTTGGGGAAAAAGAATCCTTTATTTTGTTCTTAAATCTAAGGTAAAGATGTCACGCAAAAATCTTTAAATTGCAACCGATATCTGCCAAAACGGATATTTTTGTTGATGATATATATAAATGAATATTTTTGTTGATGATATATATAAATGAATATTTTTGTTGATGATATGATACCCGGAATTTTTCGCGATTACAATACTTTCTTTACTTCGTACAAAAATGGATGTAAAAACCTCAGTTGTGACAAAATAAGAAACGTGATGGGAAAAATATCATTCGGAGATGAATTTTCAAAGTAAGCAATTTCCCATTAAAATACACATGGAAAAAAATGGCTCGTTTTCATACTGCGCTATATAACATTCTTGAAAACATTTTTGAAACCCAAAGTATGCTATTTCACAATTATACACATGGAAAAAAAACTTGCGCATTTTCATGCTACACTAGTTGGCGTTCTTGAAAACCTTTTTGAAACAACCTTGCTATAGTTTCTTTCAGTAAAGATATTTAATGCAAAAAAAGCATGACTAAAACCTTTAAATTACTGTTTCTGAACTAAAGCCTTCTAGGCTACAAATCCACTTACCGAATTGCAAAACCAAAAGCCTAAATTTAACTGAAAGCAGAACTACTCAAAGCTTTAACATGAAGCTAATTTCCTTAAGCGAAACTGGAGATAACCCAAACAGTTCGATAAAAACTCGGGAGGAGATAGGGGGGAAGAGAGGACTGTGATATAAATATACCAGCTTTGGAATTGTTTAAATTACTTGTTTCTAAACTGTGGGCAACAAATTCAGGAAATCCAACTGATTCCTGCCGCTTTTTTATGTTCAGCGTGAGACTGAGAATCAGATGAAAACTGGTGTCGTAAAGCAGAAACGGATCCAAACATTTCAGTCGACTCGGCCATTCCGGGAGAGAACCACATCCGAAAGTAAATTTACGACTTCAAAAGGCAGAACATATTTTCAAATTAAATCTAAAGATATTTTAGCCCCTGGAATTTATAGTCCGCAACTTCCTCGGAGAGATAGATATACGTTAGAAATTCTTTCCTTTTTACTGAATTAGTTATTGGAGAAGAATATATATATATATATATAGAGAGAGAGAGAAGGGCAGACAGATAAGAGCTGAAAGGGTTTTTTCCTGACATTTTAAAATGAACTGAGGATGAAAATATTCTTCGTCTTATCATTTTACTTCCTCCACACAGAGTGGAAACAAATCTTTTAGTCGTAAACGGGGTGCCTCGTCATTCGGGGAAAAAAATCACAAATAAATGTTAGAGAATATTTTTAACGATTTTCATCATCCGTAAAACTGGTTTGAAAATATTTATTTTCGCTTTTATTGTAGAGGAGATACACACCCATATTGTAGGGGAAATACACCCAAGTTAAGAGAATTTGCAAATTATGTCCAATCTATAAGCCTAATGGACAGATTCTAATGAAATTCCGTCTGAATATACATTTATAACAAAGAAAGAGATGTACCATTCAAAAGCCATTTTATGTACGCATGATGATCAATAAAGCTCATAATTTAGGAATGTCGAAAATTTATTCGATGATATCGAACTGATAATGAGTCTATTATGAGGTATGGTCTCCCTTTACAGCCAGACAGGTGGCGTAGCGTGAGAGCAAACTGGACAGGAGGCAGCTGAGGAGTCCCTGTGGTAGTCACTTCCACTCCTGCAGTAGGGCAGATTTCAACTCCGGAATGGTTCTCGAAAGGAAATGGCTAAATGAAACTGCCCTGCTAAGAGGCTTCCTGACATGCTCTATAGAAGATCTGGGTGGTCAATGCATGCGGCGAATATTCTCACTTTCCAGGTAAAAGTCGACCATCTGAACTCTATGCGGATGAGCGTTGTCGTCTATTAACATGAACCTAGGTTCAGCTGTGTCCCAGGAAAGTCGAACATAGGGCTCTAAGATCTCTTTATATATCATAGCAGTTAAAGATCCTTTGTCTAAGACGTACAGGGCTTCGCGGCCGTCCAATATAATGCCTGCCCAAACCATTACATCTCCACCACCTTAATGATACTTTCTCCCCTAATGGGGAAGGGATGGTATCGTGTTACAGGCTCTCTCTCCAAATACAGGTCCGGCGAGAATCTGTTTTCACTCTGAATCTCAACTCACCTATAAAACGCACAGTGCTCGACCAAAGCTTGGCCTTAGACCTGTTGCCTGTACCATGCAAAACGAACTGTCTTGTATAGCATAAAAGTCTTGTGTGCCCTTCTATCATACAGGTATATCTTAAGAAGTCGTGGACTGTAGCAAGTGTAGACTGCCGGGGAAGTCGGGTTCCGGGGACAGCACATAACTCACGTAAGAGTTGTTAAGCTGTAGCAGATCTGTGTCGCCGCACGGAATGTGCCAAGTAGCGATGATCATTTGTTGTGGATTTTGAGCGACATCGTCCAAGTCTTCTTCAAAGGGATCCAGTGTCCAAAACTGTTTCTACAAAGCAGACGACACTGGGCGTCATACTGAGCGCTGTTTCTACTTACCCTTGTGATTGGCCTGCCCGCAATCTAGCGACAATTCTCCATCTCATTCCTTCATGCATATGATGGTGGCTTCTCATTTCGCATACGATCATGCGTATGATCGTGGCTGCACATTTTGCATATGATCGTGGCTACTCAAAGTCACGAAAGAGTTCTAGTGCACAAATTGCCGAAAACCGCTCGGGCTCTTATATCCTCTCCACAATCACATCTTAGATACGCATGTGTACGCTTGCATGTTTCAGTTTGAATTTTTGCATAACTCTTTGGCGGCCTTTCGTTCAATACATTTCGTAAAAATAGAGAGCATTTGCAAGTTCTTTTAATTTTGCACACGATTTATGTCATGTACACAGAAGTTCTTACCCAGCCTTTCTTTTCGCACCCGTTGATCGCAGGCATATACAAGGTGTCCGAGAAGTCTGTAAATGTAAAATAATAAAGAATGCAATCCCTCGTTAGGCCTATCTGCCTAAGGGGAGTTATGCCTTCGAGGAGGAATTTTTAAGGGAAATTGTGTTGTATACACATTACACATGGGGAAAACCAAGTAAACGCCCATGCAGCCAGTCCGTTCGTCGAGATTCGAACTCCGGGTTTAACTGGCAGCGAAATATTAAACGGCGGCAGACACCGAAAGCTCATAGTAATAGGAAAGTAAACTAAACGATTAACCACTTACAAAACTCAAATATAAAATATAATACTAAAATGAAGATACTCAGACACGTTTTTTTCTATTTTTCCTCCAAAGAAAAACTTTTTTTTTTTTTTTTTTTTTTTTTTGCGTTGCTCCTTCTTCCAGCTGTGGAGACCTACTCAGAAAACCGCCTACTTGTCACATTCAAGGATTATGAATACTGAAAAGTGCTGTGTGTTCTTTCAGCTCTTATCTGAAAATTAATAAAGAGATTAATAATTGAAGCATGCTTTCCAATGAGCAATATTTTCACTGCAATACCAGCTGAAAGGAGGATGAAAGTACATACCTGTTTTCTACCTTTTTAAGTGAACATTGTTGTAAAGAAAGCGCGACCAATTAAGTCATCAATCAGCTCTTTTCATTTTCACTGCATTCTGGGGGGTTAGGGGTTGGAAAACACGAAGCGACAAGTGCCACTGGGGGGGGGGGTAACGTTTCAGGTCACTTTTAACAGACAAGTGTGTGCCGTTTCTGACTTTTTCAAATTGACATTTTTCAAATTGACGGGTCTGCCTCGGGGAAAACGGTGAAATGGCTAAAATATCCGCGATAAAAATTGTCTGTGTTAATAACACTCGCTGCCTGGTATTAAGTACTAGCTAAAATTTTTAACTTTTATAGTCTTTTGAAAGAGAAAACGGTGAACAAAAGATAAAAATGTAAAAGAAGATTGATCCGTTTATCTTTAAAAACTTACAAGTTGATCGTACATTATAAATTGTAAATAGGTGCAACAGTTCCTTCCCATTTTTTATCTCATAAGTATTTGTCTTTACTAATGCTGCGTTAATCATTATCTTACGGCAATTCCATCACAGGAATTAAAGAAATCTTGCATTAAACAGTTGTTTCCAAGTTTACGAAACTTTATACCTGCTAACATTTGAGCAACGGGTGAGATAAGAGAATCAAAACTAGGTTAGAACAACATATAGTACATTTTATCTTTAAAATATGAAACATGGAGCCAAAAGTTAAAATTTAATATCCTTGTCCTCTGTTTGCTCTCGTCGGCATAGAGAATTAAAACAGCTTTCCACCACTTTAAAATCCACGTGCTCTCACACAACTAATTGTCGGAAAATCTTACGAAACCATGGCAGTAAGGAGTTCTGTTTTCTTAGCGGAAGACGGGAGAAATTTAATTAAAAGCAGTCTCGTCATCGCTCTGGATGGTGTTCACGTCCGAAAGTGAAGAACGCCTCAGAGTGTTTGCAGAACAGGAAATACTGTCAGTTTATATGATCCGGCAACGCAAACTGACCCACTCTTTGCCTCTTCCACACATTCTTTCGGTAGTTATCTCTTCATTGCAGTTCAGCTTATTATTTCTTGAATGGTTAAACGAAAGTCTCAAACACCGGAATGTATCAACTGTGGCGAAGCCAATAATCGTTACGGTGCCAGATATGACTTCGCCCATCCCGCCTACCACCCCGATTGTCCAGAGTATCAACTTCGCGTCCAGCTCATCAGGGAAAACACAGACTACTAACTTCAATCCTTATAGTCTAGCATCAGGTAACTTAGTATCTGATTCTTCATTGGATCATATACAAAAAGATCTTAATACCACTCTTCTGCAACGAACTTTACCGACGGAATGTCTACAAATAAACCTTCAACATGCTCGAGCTGCGACGGCACAGACTGTAGAATATGCTACTTCTGAGCATATTGACTTCATCTTAATCCAGGAGTCGTATTGTCTAAATGGTAAGGCGGTTGGCTTTCCACTGCACTGGACACTATATCAAAAGGAAGATCCTTTACTTCCACCCCGTGCAATTATTGTTATTGTCAATTGTAATTCTTCCTGGTCTCCTTTACTTGTCACTGCGCAGCGAGATATTGTTGCTGTTCTTCTGGAAGTTCATCATCTGACAGTCCTCCTGGTTTCCATTTATTCCTCACCGTCCTCAGAAATCGAACCTGTGCTCTCTGCGATGCAAGATTTACTGACCTCAATTCAAATTCCAAATTTGCTCTTTTCTGGTGATTTTAATGCTCATAATGTTTCGTGGGGATATGCTACTACGGACGTAAAGGGTAGACTTCTGGAAGATTTTATATCCAGTTTTAATCTCGTGAAACATAATTCACATGATGCTCCTCCGACTTTTGATCGTCAACATTCACATGGTTGGCCAGATTTGACTTTGTCTACTTTGCCTATGGCCTCTCTTCTTCAAGATTGGCGAGTAATTGAGGGTCTCAGTCTATCAGACCATAACTATATACGTTTTTCACTCGCGGGAACTACAGCCACCTCAATCATACGGCGTTATAATTTACCTGGCCGAAAGGTCAGACAGTTTACTGCAGCCATTCAAGCCAATTTGGCCTCTTATCATTCTCGTCTTCAATCTCTGCATTCTCGTGAAGATCTACAAAATTTTACTAGTGATCTTATGGCTACCATTCGAATAGTATGTGATAGTGTTTTGCCTATTCGTACCACTAAGAAGTTATGTACATTAAATTGGTGGAATGCTCAGCTTCGTACTCAACAACAAAAATGTAGAGCTCTTCGACGTCGGCTAAAGCAAGAGCGTCGAAATAATATCAGCTCCAATACTCTGCTTCTTTACCGACAGGAAAGAGCATGTTACAAACAAATGATTATACGTGCCAAATTAACTAGCTGGCGCAAATTTTGTTCTGAGACAACATCTGTTTATGGTATTCATCATAAGATTGCGACCGACAAGCTGTTTAAGCCAGCAACTTTCCATCTTTTACCTACAGTTAGTCCTAATAGTCACCTGACTGAATCAACTCTATCAGAAGTCCTTGATACGGTTTTTTCTACAGATGATAATTCAACTGATTCCTCCTTTCATCAGACTATTCGAAATCAAACTTCTAGTCTTCAAACACCAGACGATGTTATTTTTACTACTCAAGAAATTCGGCAAGTCTTACGCCAACTCCTAATAAGCGCGCACCGGGTCCAGATGGTGTTGACTATCGTATTGTCAAATTGATTATTAGCACCAATCTCAGTCTCTTCCAAAGCCTGTTTAATAAGCTATTCAATAGTGGAACTTTTCCTCAATGTTTTAAAATTGGCCAGGTGATCTTATTTTTAAAGAAACACCGTGATTCAGCCCGTGCCGATTCTTATCGCCCTATTTGTTTGTTGTCAGCTTTTGGCAAAACTTTTGAAAACTTCTTATGGGACGATTGAGATTTCATTTGCACTCAACAAATTATCTGTGTCCTTTTCAATACGGTTTTCGCACCAAAAGATCAACACTGCGCGCTTTAAAGGAAGTTCAAGATACCATCCTGCGCAATAAGTTCTCCGGCCACCACACAGCGTTTATCTCAGTGGATTTAAAGAGCGCCTTCGATAAGCTGTGGTGGCCGGCAGTTCTATATGCATTAAGAGATGCCAATTGCCCCGCAATTTATATAATACTCTTGCACATTATCTGTCCGATCGACATTTGATCATTTCCTATAATGGAGGCCTGGTACATAGATGTCAGACTCGAGGGTGCCCGCAGGGTTCATGTGCGAGCCCCTTTCTCTGGAATGTGACATACAATCTTATCCTTAAGCAGCCATGGCCTGAACATACAACTGTGGTTACTTATGCCGATGATACCGCATTCATAGTGCGAGGTAGGACTCGTGATCAACTTCAAGCAAACTCACAGGAGACCTGTTCTTTGTTTCAGACTAGATGTGAAGATTTTAAATTGCAAATCTCTGAAGAGAAATCGCAAATTCTGATCATTCCTAAGAAGGGTGGTTCTATGACTCGTCAGCCGAGAATAACCATAAATGGCAAGCGTCTTCGTATTAAACGTGAACTTAAATACCTTGGAATTATTTTCGACGACAAACTCAATTGGATTCCCCATGTGTTAGATCTCAAGAAGCGTACTGCTGTGGTTACTCAACGCCTTAAACTTATGAAGGGAATCCACTGGGGCTTAAATCCACATCTTCTTAAAGTTTTATATGCAACAGTAACTGAAAAGATTGTTTCATATGGTGCTGCAATTTGGGCAGCACCAATGCAAGGACGCAAAGTCCGACATTTAAATAGTATACAGAGACCATTTCTCTTAAATATCACTCGTGCCTTCCGGACATCACCAACTAACGCCCTCGCAGTTGCAGCTGGAGTCTTGCCTTTACCTATTGCGGTTGAAAAGGACGCAGCTTATCAGTTGATTAGACAACTTGGCTGTTCAGTTCAGTTTGGAGATCACTCTTTCTCCTCCCATGATTACGAAGCAGCAATAAACAGAGAAGATCAACACCCCTCCCTCTATGGTACGGGAGTTAAAGTTAATCTCAAACCGAGTCATTAAGCTTCTCATGCTGATCTGGTCTTTTATACTGATGGCTCTAAATTGGAAGATCAGGTTGGCTGTGCATATATAGCCATACTGCAAGATCAAACAACTCTTCACCAGTGGAAATGTCATCTGTCTTCTTTTAACAGCGTCTTCCAGAGTGAGGCTATTGCTATTCGACAAGCCATACAAACAATCATTAATCATCGATATTCACATTCCTATGTTCTTACCGATAGTCTCTCCACATTGTATGCCATTTTAAATCCTCTGCATTCATCCCCCATTATTGTGGACATTCAAACTAGCTTGTCTCGACATAAAAATCTACACATTTGTTTAGAATGGACAAAAGCTCATGTGGGGAACTATGGTAATGAAACTGTCGATAGGCTTGCTAAAGAAGCAGCACAGAATCACGAGATAACACAGACCTTGACGGTTTCACTCCCAGTATCTAATCTAAAGCGTCACTTACTTCTCACAGCCATCTCCTTGTGGCAAAATGCATGGAGTTCGGAGGAAACTGGTCGCCGAGCATTTGCCCATGTCCCTAAAGTAGATTAAGACCGATTAATGATGCCACCACAGCTGATCTTCTACATTACGGGCCACGGGCCTTTTCCCTTATATTTCGAGAGACATGGACTCTCTTCCTCAGCACTCTGTAGTTGTGGACAACTGGGCAATCCAGAACACTATCTAATCGATTGTCCACTTACTACTGAATTCCATATTCATTTTCCACCAACGGATAGGACTGCCTTTAGTCGTTTTTTGATTAAGCAACGGCATCAAGTCAAAAAGATAGTCCGTTTAATTGACAAACTGATGAATCTGGGACTTGATCTTTGTGCCTTATAATATCGACATATGATTCAACTTCTTCAACTGCTTGTATATATTATAATCCATCTACTTTTATGCTCTTAAGTGTTTGTAACCATTGTAATCTATTGTAATCCATCTGTTATAAGTCGCTGTGTATAGCAGCAGTCAAATATTTGTATATTCTCTCTCAGCATCTTTTTCTAAGTGCAACCAGGTAATATTGTCTATAACAGCTGTCCTTGTACCTATGGTACATTTAATACCAGGTGCTGTTTAGTATCTGTATATCTTGCATTTGCCTATTTACCGATGAATAATAATGTTATCTTTTGCATATGCACATTTATTATCAAGTGCTATTAAATATCTGTATATATTGAATTTGCATATTTATCTGTTGCATATGTATTGTCCTAATAGTCTCTTTGTTGTCCATAGCAGCTATCAATGTACTTATGGTACATTTATTACCAGGTGCTGTTAAATATCTGAATATATTGAATTCGCATATTTATCTGTTGCATATGTCCCGTCCTAATAATCTCTTTGCTGTTCATAGCAGCTATCAATGTACTTATGGTACATTTTTTTACCAGGTGCTGTTAAATATCTGAATATATTAAATCTGCATATTTACCTATGAATAATAATGTTATTGTCTTTATTTTTATCTTTTGCCCATGTATTATCAAACATATAACTGTCTGTATTCCCTCATAATGCACTATGATAATATCTACATTGAACGTATTTTGCGTTTTTCACTGTATAATAGTATATAATATCTTGGCATATCTAGTTGGGCGTATTAATGGTACATTGTTTGCCAGTTGCTGTTAAACATCGGTATACCATATACTTGCATATTTGGCTATACATTATACTGTTACTGTCTTTTTTTCATCAATTGCACATGTAATATCATACATTTAATTCTCTGTGTAATAATAACACTGAATGTATTGGGGTCGCTAGAGATTTTCATTGTATAATATATCCAACCATTATCCATTGTTTTAAATATATCCATTGTATTTATACCAACATTGAATGTATTTTATGTTTTTCACGGTATAATATATGTTCATAATTTGTAGCATACTTAAGTCTATATTTCATCCTTTGCAAATGTATAGTAACACATTTAACTGTCTGCATCAATTTATTTGCTGCATAAGGATCACAAGTGTCATGACAATTTTAAATGTATATTTGTGTTACCAACACTGAATGTATTTTATATTTTTATTGTATAGTATTGTATAGTATCTACTGTATCGTATCGTATTATGGTATTGTTTTGTATTGTATAGTATCTTATATCAGTTGGCTTTATACAGGTTAAATATGTTAATTTTTATTCATTATAACCGTTTAATTAGCTTTTGAATTGTATTGTATAGTATTGTATGGTATCTTATATAAGTTATCTTTTATGCAGGTAACTGCATCAATTTATTTGCTGCATTAGGATCACTGGTGTCATGACAATTTTAAATGTATTTTTGTGTCACCAACACTGAATGTATTTTGTATTTTCATCACTAGTGTCATGACAATTTTAAATGTATTTTTATGTCACCAACACTGAATGTATTTTGTATTTTCATTGTATAGTATTGTATAGCATCTACTGTATCTTATTATATTGTGGTATTGTATCTACTGTATCGTATTGTATTGTGGTATTGTATAGTATTGTATAGTATCTTATATCAGTTGGCTTTTAGTACAGGTTAAATATGTTATTTTTTGTATTGTATTGTATTGTATTGTAATATTGTATAGTATTGTATGGTATCTTATATTCGTTAACTTTTATGCAGGCTAAATATGTTATTTTTATTCCTCATAATCGTATAATTAGCCTTATTGCATGTTTTTCCCACAATACCACGTGATCAATTGTATTGTACCGCTATTGCATTCTGTTACATTGTATTCTTTTATTTTTATTTCTTTTGGTATATCCTCTGTGTATTGCTGTAATCATTTACATTCATTATTTCACTATGTTCTCTATTTTTATGTTATATTGTCATTAAGTCTAATTCTACTGTCTATATTTTACTCATTGTATATTATTGGGCTGCCCAACATCAGACTGTACTTTAGCTTATGTATATTCTATATTTGTGTGTATTACACCTTTGTAAAATTTTTGCTTATTGTCAAAACTCACCCTTTTTAGCCCTGCATGCTTTTGTTATTTTATTTAATAAATGTGGGGCCTGGGAGGTTGTTGGGACTGTCTTTCGTGGGCATTTGGTCTGTTGGACTGCCCCCGGGTTGAATTTGGCTCTGGGTTTGGGCGCCCGGTGCGTGGCGTCTTGTGATTCCTCTTTAGGCTCTAGATATAGGTGGACGTGGTGCTATACCGATTAACCTTTTGGTAAAGGGACAGTGCCAACGTCCTCCGTTGCTTATCGCTTATCGCTTTTAATCTTAGAAAGGCGGAAAAAACCTAACGTTCATCGTCTTTCTATAGATGAATCCTGTACATATTTAAATGACCGCAATAAAAACAGTTCCATTTATTATCATCAAAGAGAAGAGAAAAATCTTAGAACATGTTTCAAGGAAACTAAAGAAAGTTTCTAAAAGAGTTTTACGATTGTTGTTTGTTTTTGATATAACGAAAATAAAATTAAAGTCAGGGCAGAAAACTGTTAAGGTCAACTCACATATTATCAGGAATATATTTTATTTTATACCCAATTTTTAAATTGGATAAAAAATGGAACAAGAAAATGGAAAAAATGGAACAAAAAACGTGTATCAAGGCCTTACCCTTCACTCACATCACTACTAAATGTCCTGGTCTATCACAAATGTATTTTTGCGCTTTTTAAATGCCCAGACTTCGACCTACAACCCTCCATGGACTTGGAAGGCTGTTTAAGAGAAATGGGATAAAATAACTTTTCCTCAACTGAAAAAGCTTTATTGTCATGAAAATTGCAGTGTAGGGAGGTAGTGAAGAATAAGGGTTATTAAATAGAACATTTAAAACACAAAACTTTTATTTAAAATATTACTGTAAATACAATGGAAATCGTCTAGAAATTGTGCGAACAGCAGAAATTGTACGTCTAGAATTTTGCTGCCAGTTGTATTAGGTCATACAGAAGAAAGCTTTTTCAAATTGTTCGTCAAAATCATTTCTAGTGGTTTAAAAATCCTTTCGCGAAACTTGGTAAAAAACCATTATCTTGTGCTTGTGTTCCATTAAATGTTTCCAGTAGGTCACTGTTTCTATCTTTAACCAACCCATTGTCCACTTCATGAATTTATTTGTTGTTACCCTCTTTGCAATGTCAGGTTTTCTTGCGAAAATTACCATACATATTTCAGATGTTTCAGCACTTTGAAAGGGATAAGTGGTCTTGACATTTACAAAACAAAATTAGCAACAATATTGGATACAATATGCAAACAAAGCACTTTCTTACAATTTTTCGAAAACTGGTCGTGTAAGAAATTCTTCTTCGTGATGCAATTTAAATATTTCTTCTCAGATTCTTTTGACGGTCCCTTTAGTCCCCAATGACTTTCGTTACTGCCTATTTTCTTTTCCCAAATTGTCTGTCATCGAACATTTTGTTTTTATCTTTATGATTAACAAAAGCAAAAATGTTTAACAAAAAATCGTATTAAAAAGAGTCGAAGAGGCAGACAAAATATTTTTAAAGTACTAAATCTTTTATAGAAATTTAATCTTGTAGAAAGGCGCTTGTATTTACAACACCCATGCTTAAAATCATTCTAAAAATAATCTTCTGCAGCAAAAAGCATTCGAAATATGGTATTCAGCTGAAAAGCAAAATGTACAGAAAAGAGAAAAAATTCATTTTCCAGCATTTATTTAATTATATTCTGAACGCACATTTTTAAAAGATATTTTCTATGTGTTACATTTCTCCTTTTGCATGCTTTAAAATTCATGACAGCTCTTTCGAAGCTTCTTTGCTAAAGATACGTTGTCAAAGTGTGTCATCAAGGAATTTGCTATGTGTTTCATTTTCAGCAAAGCTACTTGTGCATTCATTATGTTACCGGTAATGCATAAAACTAAACAGCATTTGTCATTCTACAACATACCTAGGCATTTTATTGAATGTCTGACGTTTTTAGGCAACTTGGTTTGGTTTGGTTTGGTTTGGTTTGTGTGATTATGGCAAAGTCTCGAGGGATGTGCCTAAGGGAAGGAATGCCTTCGTGGAGGACTTTCTAAAGGAATATGGCTCGTATACACGTTACGATCGGTGAAAAATACAAAAATGCCCATTTGCGGCATTCGGATGTCGGACCGAACTACCAGTGTTCAGCGAATTTACCGTCGGCCACTGGTGGGCCCGTTTATAGGCAATGCATGAAATAAGAGAATTATTATATACTTTGTTTAGGCATTGTATATAATACCTAGAAGAATTGATAATGCATAGTTTAGTCATTGTATATACTAATACCTAGAACGAAAAATGCTATTTTGGTAAAGTATGAAAAAGTGTCATGATAAGGGCTTAAAAGAAGAGCACTTCTCAATATTAATGATATTTTGAAAAAATATGAAAAAGTGCCATTGAAAAACCTTAATTCAAAATACGTAAAGAAAAATGAAAGTTACAGAAATTTCGAGATCTAGAAGGCACTGGAAATTTCTCGGCGGACGTAAAAATGTTACATAAGACCGAGGACAGCATCCGTTCTCTGGTTTTCAAATGTCCCGGATGTAGCTGGTAAAAATTAAAAACTCAAATTGAACTTGTAGAACTGTTGGAAGAAATAGATTTGTGTAATAAAACTGTTTCGCACAACTTCCCATCCGGATCATTTTAGTTCTGCCGATATGCAAATCAAAATTTCAAATTTAATTAGCAATACTTCATTTTAAATTAGGTATTTCTAATTTCTGTTCTCAAAATAGTAACTTCTTATAATAAATTACTCTGCACTGCCTCATTTCTAGATTAATACATATCATATGATGTTTACATAACACTTTGAAGAAAACAACCTTCAGCCAATAATAAGTTATACTAATTATCCAATCAAATGGCATTGAAACCCAAACTAACCTGCTGCTGCGCTGTTCAATTCTTGTCGCAATGTCACATATGTTAATGTTACTTTCTGCCACATTAATGTGCCAAGTTATTTGCCAATGTGAATTAAAATAAAAATGAAATTTTAAACCTGCCACGACTGTCTCTTATTAAATCTGCCTCCATTGCAAGTTCACTTGATCTTCTAGGTGTGGTATGTCTGCCAAGTTTGCTTGATATTCTGTTTATATTTTGGTTTGTGTAACTTTGATGATATTAATTAATTCACAACCTGAAGTAAAAATTCGAGAAATAAAAGTGTCTCTGTATAAGCAAAGTAAACGAAAACCTTCTTTTGGTGAGCCTCCATACTCGATTTTTAACTGCTTCCTTTTGCTTCTGCTTTTCTTCCGTTAAACGTTCCGTTCCTTTCTTCCTATTTTGCTCTGCTCTTTTCCTGTTGCAACTTATGGCCAGAAATGTCAATTACAAAAATGAAGACTTAATCTGCCTCGGCTGCCAGTTTCCTATTCATTGTGGAATCAACATTCTTTGCTATGAAAATTCTCACTGTTCATCACGGATGACGAAATGCAACATTATTACATATACGTTTCGGTTTTCTTTCTCTCTCTCCGTCTATATATCAGTCATGATCAAGACAGCCCACTGATATATGGACACTGTAATAGAAACAAACTTAGAACTAAAAAACGGCAGGAATTTGGATGGCGTGGTAATGTAGATCCATACTGAAGAGAGACTGACAGTCGAGGAGATTTTAATTCCATTCTTATTTCCAACTGACATTTGTGGCCCTGTTCACTTGGCACTCTCGTGCGCATTCAAGAACATTTGCATTTTTGATATTATTGGGATAGGTAGCGAGCGCAACGAAACAGCGACCAAGCAGTACAGATGTTCAAGTTGAAAATTGAGCATTTATCCAATATGGCAGGCTGCTAAGAGAAATGTTTCCGTTTAAGTTCTAAAAGTTTAAATTCCCGATTTGTTACGTCATCGGCGTTATGCAAGCCATACCACGTAGATTGATTTAGAAATGATGTTATCTAGGGAAGTTATTCCGATTTTTAGAATAGAGAGGGAGAATGAAGGGGTTACCGTTAGTTTAATTTATAATTTTTATTTACATATTTTTTATTTTACGCACACACACACACATATATATATATATATATATATAACAAAATACAATGTTTGTTTTAAGAAATAATTGGTGACTTCAAAATTAACTATTTTAGATTTTATGTTCTCCCCCTAAATTCATATGTTCTCCCAAATTCGAAATCTTTCCATGTTACTTAACAAGCTAATATTAACCAATCACAGCTTCGTGAGCTTTCCGCATCTATTTAGTATGAATATTCATTGCAAAACAACTACGTCGCTCCTTTCCCTAGCTTCTACCGTGCTAACACCTCCGCGCTGCTTCGCTTCTCAGTCTGAGATGCCTACGTCTTACTTTTAAAACCAGTTTATATAAAAATTATTGCATTTATCTATGATTGGATAAACGCCTTGTCTACAAAAAATTGAGCTGATACAAATTATAATGGAGTAAAGTTTGTTTAGAAATGGCCACGTCTGGAAGTTTCTGGTTTCTGCATCTATCTCTCTAACTACGCACCTAATATATATATATATATATATATATAAACATCTAAACCATACACTGATAGTAGAAAATTAATTTTGTTTCAAAACTGGTCCCCCCCCCCAAAAAAAAAAAGAGGGAGAGAAATTCAGTCCAGTAAGGGTTTTTGTGGACACTGTTTATAGTAGGTCTGTAAACAAAAATGAATAAAATACTTTCGAATAAATATAAACGAATTTACCGTAGTATCTAGGCGTTTCCTTTCGAAGAACAAATGCGGAAATTCTGAAAATAAAGAAAATCACGTTACATATCTGCAAAATTATAACTCTATGCATACAAAATAACATACAGGTTGGCACAACTTTAAACTCAGGCATAAAAGTGCTCTGTTTAGTTATTTATAGCAATATATGTTTTATTTAATATGTGCTTATTATTTTTTTATCATGTGAGCTGTTTTAATTCATTCTAAAAGGATAGCTGAAGATGACAGCTGTTCCCTCAGATACCATTTCAGAATTTAACGAGGATCTAAATTACTAGGGCTTTAATAAGCATTTAAATCCATTCCCTTTTGTAGGCTTAAAGATGTAATTAGTTCTCTAAGAACATATTTTATTGCAAATGAATCACCATCAGTGCATTTAAAACTAAACTAGAATATGCACGTCTATAGTTTTGAATGCATAGATAATCCAGTGATCACGGAACAAACTACCTTTGAATTAAGGTCCATGCCCAATATTCAACAATTCCGGCATCAGGTGCGATGGCATAAACTATGCAATAGCCTCAATTAACTGTTTTCGATTGCGAGATCGAAATAGTCTTTGGCTCAGAATTTAGGTATTAGCATGTTCCAGCTAATTCGTTACTGTTTATAATATACATTTAACTACAGATATATCGGTCTTTTCGAAACAGATGACCTGTTTCCAAACTATAAAATAATATGTATACAACAGGTGACTTACTTTGCCTTTGGTTAGGAGTATGAATCACCTGACACATCCAACTGATGGTAAATCATCAGATTAACTCTTTTGGCCCTGCTATGGTATTTAAATTCCTACTATTAGCTCACCCTCTTCCTATATCTTGTACAAATTTTCAATCGTTAATAAAAAAACTTTTTATTCATCCACTCAAGTTCAAATACAATTTTTTAAACTTGAGTGGATGACACTTGACGTTAATACAATTTTTCACATATTGAAGTCAATTTCTACTTAATTATTCCTGTTTATCGGAACTAAAGATATGATTTTTTACTTCCTTTTACGAAGTAAAAAAAAGTATTGTAGTCGCGATAATTTTTCAGGCGTCATATTTTGAACGAAAATATCCATTTTGACCGCTATCGAATGCAATTTAACGATGTTTTTGCATGACATCTGTATGTAAGGACAGAATAAAAGACTCTTTTCCCCCCAAAAAAATATAAACCCGATTTAAAATGAATTCTGAAGAGAATTTTTCGTGGCGTCTGTACATACGTATGTACGTACGTACGTATCTCGCATAAATCAAAAACGAGTAGCCTCAGAACGTTGGAATTTAGTATATAGGACTGCTATAACATGTAAATGTGCACCTCGTATTTTAATTGCAATCGGCCGTACCAAAACTTATATAAATATATGTATATATATATCCACTCTGTTACCCGGATCAGTGATCTCAGTTTCTTTACTCTTATATGTTTGTAAGCTGTGCATTTTTTGCTTTAAAAATGATTGAATTATATTGATCTTATCTTCTTGTTAAGGTTTTTATGCCTTTAGTAAATCTGTATGCAATATTTGTGGAGTTATCAACAATTTAAAAGTTGTCCAAGGGAAGCTAAGCCTAATGAATTTTGCGATGGCGGACATTTTTGTTTACATTTTAAACTTGGCAAAATAGCGGATTTGTTGCCAATCTAGAGAAACTAAGCTTCGCAAGAACAAAGATAATGCCTTCTTTTATTACTGCGAATTAAATCATGCTTAATACATTCTGGAATTTATTCGAGGAAATAAGTGCTTCAGATTACTTCGTAATTGTTAATATAGATATTTTGAGTTGTTATGTATTTTTGCCTTGTCGGGAAGTGAGACCTGAATTAATTGAATGAGAAATACTGAATTGTCTATAAAAACTGTTTCTTTTTTATTTTGTTAGCTTAATTTCTTTTATACATCGTTTTAGATATATATTATAGTATTTGAATAGAACATGTGGCAACAATTAGACAATTCTTCAAATGATATAAATTTATATGCATCCTGATTTATAATAAACAGGAAGTGTAACACTATTAAGTGAATCTAGCGCCAGAGTGTCGCTGCGGTAAACAAATCTAGTGAATTTTAAAGAGTCCAATGACTCTATTGTGGTTTATGCATTATCGACGAAGTAGATTTAATTCAGTCCAACACGTTTAAATGAAATGCAAGAAAAAATGCGTATAATTTAATATTCCGTGGAAGGAAGTCACGTGGTGTACACATCAGAGTTTTTAAATATATTACAAGACTTACAAATAATGGCCGTTTATATTAGGAAATCCCACCTGCTGTAAAATTAATTCTATAACAACTGATAAATAATAGTACATGACTGTAATAAGTAGGATTGTAATATCTAACAAAAATAAGTGGCAATTGTAAGACAGACTTCGGAAGATTTTTAAAGTGATTGGAAATAAAGAATCGTAGGTTTATAGAGTTAGATGAAGCGGATGTAATGTTCCATTATGTAGCAAAAATTCTTCCCATATTTCTGTGTTAACGTGATAATAATATACGTTTAAAATACAACCCTTTAAAATGTCCCTAGCTTATTAAAATAAATAGCACTGTAGATTATGCAGTAATATATCTAGGACGAAAACTCTTCGCAGCAGGTCAAGCATATGTCGCCTGTTGTCGTGTGAAATTGTTAGATGGAATATGAATTGAAGAACTGGCCTGCTCGAAACTCACCGGAAAGGTTCCTTTCAATAATGAAGTATTACAAGAGATAGATAGAATGAGGAATTATAGACTACCACCAGCTTGATAATGTAGAAACGAAAAAATGTTAATAATGTTTAACTAAAATAAAATTTTTCTTTAAAGTAGGAATTGACTTGAATTTTTTTCTTTTATATTAACAGTTTCTTTTTACTAGGAGGAGTTTTGTTTTGCTTTAGACCAGCGGTTTTCAACCTTTTGACTAACGCAAACGATCTAAACAAAAATTTAAAAACATTTAATACCACCACTGCATTTTAAAATGATTATATATCAGTTTGTCAATAGAAATATAAAAAAGCTATATTTTGCCATTTGCGCTACCTTTTAGCTATTTGTATTAAATACGCACACATAAAAAATGTTAAGATTAAAAATGGGTTACCACTTTAATTATCAAAATTTAAGTTATAATACTTTAATTCTAAAATGTATTGTGAAATTTTGGCCTGTTTAAGAGAGATCAATTTCTTTACGTCTCGTCTTATTTCACTTAGTCTTAACCGTAAGTTAGGACCCTCTCTTAATTTTGTTCCGTATTTATTTCTTAAACACAACTTGAAAGAAAATCCTTATTCGCGCAAATAGGTTGTACAAAAAGACAATAAAAATTTAAAAGCTTTATTTAAAATGCCTTAAAATTCTTTTTTTTTTCCGATTCGATTTTTTTCGATTCTATCATTTTTTTTTCTTCACGATATTTTTGAATTGAATAGTTAAAAAACACTTTGCTTCTTTGCGTACCACCTATTTTTCTCTTGTGTACCACCGGTTGAGAATCGCTGCTTTAGACTGTTGAAAACCCCAGAGATGAAACGAAGAATCAAATGTAAATATCCTCTCAATGTTAAGTATAACTCTGAGTCATGGCTTTATTGTTATTCTCAAATACAGTATACTACTCGTTTTATTGTGGCCTGTTCATTCTGTGGATTAATTATATGGAAATATCTAATTCAACAAATCGGTGGTAAAGATTTTCACGGTATAGAAAAGGGGTTACAGATGAAAACATAGCTAACGAAAGCGTCGCGCAGAAAACAACTCAAGGCGGAAATGTCGTGGTACAAAACATCGTGGGAGAAAAGAAAGCAAAGAGAAAACGTCGCAGTGCTAAAAACATCGTGGTAAGTATCGGGGTCGAAAATAAAGCGGTTGAAAAATTTCGCAGTTTAAAAACATCATCGTTGAAAATATAGTGGTAAAATACAAAGTACCTACAAATCATCGCATGACGATAACATTGCACATATGCGTTTTTCAGGTTTTAAAAGTTGTAAGTGCATTTTTGGATAATGATTTTGTATTTGAGACGATGATTTTAAACTGCGAAGTGCTTGAACCCACTTTATTTTCAACCACGATATTTACCAGGATGTTTTAGAACTGCGGTATTTTCTCTTTGCTTTCTTTTCTCCCATAATATTTTGGACTACGATGTTCTCGCCTTGCGTTGTTTTCTCCGCGAAGTTTTCGTCCGCGATGTTTCTGCCGCGATGTTTTCGGCGGACATCTAGAAAAGGTACACTTAATATTGCTATTTCTATTAAACTTACGCACGTCTATTTTTTTAAGAATAAAGCATTAACGATTAAAACAAGGTAATTTTAACAGCGCTGACCCTCACACGATAGAATGTCTATAGAGTCATCTTAAACAAATAACTGCACGGGTATGTGAAAAACAACAACTGCAATGCTGCTAAGACGGCTTACTAAATTGTGAGGGTGATCTGTCAAAAACGGAGACAAATTTTTGGCCATGTTGAAAGATATCAGGATAGTGTTTGTGCGAATGAAAAAAAAGAAAAAGAGATAAGTACTCAGTGTCTATTTTATATTTGATTATAATAGTAAAATCGCGATAACTGACAAATGTGACGTAGGATTTCCTTCAGTTGCCAGATGCCAAACAGAATCGCTTGAGCTGCCTTTTAAATACCTTTAAAATACAGGGTGGTCTTGAAAAAGTTTCAAAGATATATAAATCCCTAGATGCCTATCCGTTCAATTAACAGAAATGGAATTTCAGATGTTCTTATTTGAACGTATGGGTTAGAAATTGTAATCATTTAAAACAGTAGAGCTCTCATGGTTACGGTTACAGTGAAAACATTTCAAAATTTTTGAGTGGCACCACCCACGTTTTTCCTGCGTAAATTGATCAAGGCATTGAAAAATCACAAATGGCGTTGAAATGATAACGGATAGGGGGGTCACACATTGGATAATTTTTTTATGATCACCCTATGCAATGAGGACAATAAAGAAATATCATAAAACCTTTTCAGGTCCACATCAATGTATTCTTTTGCTAAGGTTGTGTAATTTAATATAATAATCTGATAACGTAGTACACCTTCTGGTAATGTAATAAAAATACATACATATAACATCTTTGTATTTAATAATTTATCTCTTACCGATTTTAGTAAGTTTTAGTATGGTAATATTACTAGTTTTTTGTTTGTTTTTGACCTTGATTCAGAGGCGATAGTTCACAAGACGCGTGGTAGGGTATCTATTCCGAGCATACCAATTTTCTACTTATTAATGAGTTGAAAAACTATAAAATTGAAACATTTTGTTTTGTCACCAGTTATTTAATGAGTTAGTCTTTCAAGTCTGTAATCTTCCTATAAAACTCTTTCTATTAGAACATTATAATAATAGCATAAAAACTAGAATTATAATTAGAATAACAACATAAGAAAGGGGAACCAATCTTTTAGTTTTTAAATTTGTCTAATAGAAAGCAAAATCTGAGACCTGCGTTTAATGAAAAGTTAAAAAATACAATTTTTAAAAATACATCTCTGTTCATTAAGAGATCACAAATAAGATTTTGAAAAAAAAAAGGTATATAATTAAGATTCTCAAATACTCAGGATCAGTTTTTCAATAAAATTTGCAAAAGATATTTGAGTAAAAGTCCATATTTTTTATATTTCTATAAACCATTTTAAAAGCTTAAGTATAGGAAGAAGAAAGATTACTTATTTCGATAATTAACAAAAATCAAAGTCAAATATCAAAGAATGAATTTTTTTTCGGAATATTAGGACTGTGGTTCTTAGAAAAGCCAACAGATAATGACGAGGATTTTAAACCAACGAATTTCAACAATCGGTATCTTCTTTTTTTCCCTTCCCTCTTTTCTTTTCATTTTCTTTTTTAATGAATGTTTCAATTGATATTAGCAAATCCAATCTTTTGAAAGTTTGGGTTCAAATACTTTCAATGTTTTTACGTTACGAACTAGAAGATCCAAATAATCAGAAATTTGTAGATATTCAAATTTGCAGAGATATAATTGAGAATTCTAGGGTTAGTATTACTAGGGTTGCTATTTATATTTCTGGCCTAATAATAAAAAACAAATGTCTATGATCAAAATTTGTTTTATTGTTTTTCAAAATATTCTCCTTGAAGATTAATACACTTTTGCATGCGTTGAATCAATTTTTGAAACACTTTTTCCACTCCGATTGAGGTAACTCCAAAACATGCGTTTCGAATGAATCAAACGCTTCTTCGGGTGTCACATATCGCTGAACAAGGAATTTGTTTCTGATGTGGGGAAATAAAACGAAAATCATTAGGTGCCAAATCAGGGCTGTACGGCGGATGTCCCATCAATTCGATGTTTTGGTCCGTCAAAAATTCCTTTGAGCTGACGTGTGACAGCTCGCATTGTCATGATGAAGAATAATTCGTTCCTTCTGCTATTTTCGAATTTCTCCGATGACTTCTGGCAAACAAATGGTTGTGTACCATTCGGAATCGCCCATTCTGCGTTGCTGTAACGTAAGTGTAACCACATGGCAGGTAATGCCGAAGAAGGTAACGATTTGCTTGGATGCGTTTGCTTTTCTGGCACAATAACCGATTTTGGACGATCTTCACGGAATTCTTCCTCGAGCGAACGTCCATCTCGACTGAATTCGTTACAAGAGTTTTTTGCAGTGTTGTAAGATGCTGCTTTATCACCGTATGAAGAATTAAGTTCTTCGAAGCACTCTTGTTTCTTGAGAATCCACGTCGAAAGTTATGAAAAATAATGGCATAAAAATGTTCCAGAGTCAATTCCATTTTTTGTCCGAAATGAATTTGTCAATTTACTGTAAACATCACAAATCCTGCTAAAAAGGCTAAACGTTCTGAAGAAGTTGGTTTAAAGTATCAAATTTTCGATTGGAATCGTCTGCGGTCGCCTGGAAACACGTACTGTTGCCAAGGCCAGAAATATAAATAGCAGTCATCGTATAGACGCTATTAGGGTTTTCGAAACGTGAAACATCGACTGTATATGCTTGTTGGGATTCGAATCAGAAGTTTTCAAAAGCTAGATGGAAGTGCTAATCACTACAATGACTACAGCAAAAGCGAGGGAATGCATAAATTCCCTATGAAATCCCCCCTTTTTGCTTTTTTTTAAATTACGCATTTACATGAACAAATAATTCATTACTGGTGATTGAAAAACTGTATCAAGCGATCTTATGGTACGTGGGATATCAAATGGCTAGTGCTTTAGAAATTGGCAAATGGAAGGTATGCAGAAAATTAATGCTAATGTAGTGTAACATAACATGAGCTATTAAAAGGTAAAATAACATAGTTTGTAGAGCCATTAGGTTATTTTGAAGCACGAGACATGAAAAATGAGCAATGCCCTCTCTGGGACTCGAACCTGGACCTCTGGAATACGCGTCGAGTTTGCTACCGTTACGCTACGAAGGCATGCTGAAAGGAGAGAAAAAATATGTTACATATTTTCCCTTTCAAAGGGCGACTGGGGATTAGGGGACCCAATCGCCAAATCCTAGTGGTAAAGAATCATCATCCACCAACTTTTAGTTCGGGCGCCACTGTAGAGTCCTTAGGATTTTTGAAGCAGAATATGTTAAAAACGTGCAGTCCCTCGCCGGGAATCGAACTCGGACTTCTCACAAATGCGCCAAGTGTGCTTACACCACGAATGCATGTTGGAAAAAGGGAGAAAATACCTTTTAAGTTTATTTGATTTAATTTGTATTGTTCTACAAAATATTTCTGTAATCAAAAATACTTCGAGATTACAATACTCGTTAGAATTTCCTTGCATTTATATTTTCTATAATACAAAAGCCATCCGTTCTTTTTATTCGATAAAACGACGCGTGTTCCCACTCGAGTTCTCTCATAAAATACTATCACGCAGATCTCATAAGAAGCAAACTAAAACTGATCCTTTTCACGACATTCACGCCTGAATTTTTTTCATCTTTTGCTCGGAGCAGAATAATTAATCGCAGGAAATTGAATCTCACTTGCTTAATGACTCTGCCACCTTCTGAGACTGCCGATGCGAGGACTGCAATTCAGATGACAAGATTTGATGAGGGGAAACAGGAATAAAATACTTCGAGATTAGTCTAAGAATTTAACTGGCTGCTACATTGAAAACGCCTCCATTTAAGACTGTCAAATAGTAGTAATTTTATAGATGTGTTAAGTTTTGGGATTATAAATGTCCCGAATTTTAAGAGATTGAGTTTTTACACATTAAATTTTACAGTAAATGTCCAATATACCTCAATTTTTTATTTCCATCATAATTGTATGATTATTTTTTCATATCTAATTAATTTTAATCTTACCTTTTATCAAAATTCTTGTTGGAAACATATCCCAATATAACTCTATTCCAGAACTGAAACCAGAACATTGAACCATGACTTACTATTCAGTTTTAACTGATATAGAAGTATAAAGAAAATTTCGTTTTCCCAGTGTTAGATATGGTAACAAGAAAGTTTTATTATTGCATCTGTTTCATTTTTCCGGTGTTAGACGTGGCAGCACTCTGTTGTCTTTGTGAAGATTATACAAGGTGTTTCGTTACAGGCACAGCTAAGAGTATGGGGTACACTAGCGATGTAACATGGGTTACCAGGTAATGCCTTCTCATACTCTCTCTTAAAAAATGCAAGTTTTATAAGAATTTACAGAGAAAGAATGAGGAAATGGAAAATTGAACCTTTCCAAATGCTCTAAAGCAGGGCTTCTTAAACTTTTTTCCCTCGCGACCCGTTTTTATCACTGAGATTTTTTTTCGTGACGCCAGGAACCACACAATATTTACTAAAATTTTGTGGGACCTAATAAGCATTGCGCAAATCCGACTCAAAAGTGAGTGAAACTGCCAGTTTTTTCATTTGTACTGTAATACACTATTGCAGTTTTAGGTCCTTAACTTTCATTTCTAATTTTCTTTCATTTTGTCTAATTTAACACATAGAACAATGTGAAAATTCTAAATACGTAACAGAAGAAATGACAGCGTCACGTGCAAAGCAAGTAAAATAAACGTTATATTATAAAAAGAATACGTCGAAATGTTTTATTTTTTATTCACCGGTATTGTCTAATCTTTATGTATTTTCAGATACATTGTGTAAAAATATTTCGTAATTGTAATATTACTATAATAAGTTAAAGAAATTATCATTTTCGAACGACTTAAACCAGCCGAGATAATGATTAAAAACTCTGAAAACATTAATTTCTCTCATTTTTACGAGTGGCAACAGTCTTGCGCGTTGGAAGTAAAAAGCTTGGAAGCTATATTTTCGAAAATTGTTGCAACTGCTCGCTTTCGTTTGTTAAATCGTAGAATTTGTTAATGAAATATTTGTAAGTTTTACAAAATCTCTCTATATAAAGAATGATGTCTGTTTGTGTGTTTGTTCGCGTTATTGATTTCTGATCAATCATGATCCCTTTTTTGCCACATTTAATTGACTAAAATTGAATATAGGTGAAATATTGGATGGAAATTGAACTTTTAAGACCATTTCATTAGAAAGACGAAAGTCTTTAAAAACTGCGTGGCATTGTTGCTGATATAATGAGAAAGACTTAGTTTATATTTCTATCGAAATGTCTTATGTGATTCCATACCGCATCAGACTGAAAGTCAGACTATGAATCGTATTTTTTGCATTGTTATCAGAGAAGGATTACAGTGGTATCGTTCTCTCTGTTGTTTAGATGCATTACTCGCAATCTAACTTAACTGGCATGGAATACCTCTGCTGGCTTAATGAAGAAAACAAAGTAACCCATTATATAGGACTGAGATTGATAAACAGTATAATTGTTGAGTGCGTACGGGTTCGTAATAAATTGAATGCAGAAGTCCGATGAAAAGTGAATAAAATTTATTCTTATCATAACAAATAAAACAAAACTGCTGAAATTTCCTCAACGATATTCGTACAGTATCGCAATTTGAGATGTTTTTCTTCGGGTTTTATAAGCGTTTTAATCCTGCACCAGAACATTCTGGTATTTTCTCGATTTTTCTGGATAGCAAACGAGTACAATTACGAAATATCTATTTATTAAAATGTTAAATGCGCCTGTTCCTGTATTTTAATATTTTCGGCGTAGCTTTCTATTCAAATAAGTCTCGTGCTGCATTGCATGGGAATAAAAAACAGTTTTAATTATAAATTCTACTAAAAATATATAAATAAATACAGAATCCCTCACAATATTATTATATTTTGTGTGTGTGTGTGTGTATTTAATTATGGCAAAGCACGCTAGGGCTATCTGCCTAAGGGGAGGGATGCCTTTCGTGGAGGACTTTCTAAGGGAAACTGGCTCGTATACACGTTACACATGGTTACAACGCCCATGCAGCCAGCCCGTTCGCGGGATTCGAACCTCGGACCGAACTACCAGCGTTCAGCGACTTTACCGCTCTGCCGCTGGTGGGCTATTATATTTTGAAAGAAATATTAAAGGTGATTCAAGGTTGGTAATACTTAATGGATATCCGATAACCTGTTCCCCTCCAACCTTTAATATTGTGCGAAATCGTTAGGAAGAAGAATCTTGGTCGTATCTTACGTAAAACATTTAGACCAAATGAATAATTTTGGTCTTAATGTTTTACGTAAAATTTGAAAAATTAATTACATTTCTCATTCCATTTTCCATCCATATCTACATATTTTGATATATGTATTTCTTTTAATTCTACAGTGCTTCTTGTTTCATGAATACTGTACGGAAAAACCATTTTTATGTCCAACGCGCGAAACTGTTTATTCAAATTCAGAAGATATACTGTTTTTAAATATTTTGTGGTATTGCAGTTGAATAGAAATTTCTGCACGTTAAGATCGAAGAATATGCTATTTAATAATTAAGGATAACTCACAAAAGGTTAAAAAAGGTCCCTTGTTCCGTAATATAAAATTTGAAAGTTTTTAGATTTTTTTAGCCCAAAATTTCGTTTTGGCATTTTGCGTTGGTTCATTATAAAACGACCTTTCACGTTTAAAATCATTGCCACCAAATAATAGAATACTGCAGTATATTTAAAGAAATTAAATAATGAAGATTCTGCATGAATTTATGTGTTTCTCGCATTGTGAAAAAACAACGGTACCTAGAATCATCCAATTTTGGGCAGCGAAATCCCCAATTCTGAGTTTAGTTTAATATATATTTCATATTTCTAAAAACTTTAACGAATTGTTGATTAACGAAACTCCACTATTTCAAAGGGAGGAATGGCAGCACTGTAGGGAAAATAACACTTTTATCTCCAGCACGCAACTCAGTCTCTCGAAAATTCCAAGGATATGTTGTTAAATATTTTGTGATACTGCTGTGGTATTTTGTGATATTGCTGTGGTGTTTTGTGATATTGCTATTTTGTGAATTTATATTCAATTCAACAGCAAAGAGCATGCAAAAGATAAGACAAAAAACGTTAGAAAAATGTCCCTTGTGGTGTAATATAAAATCTGAAAGTTTCAGATTTTTTAGCCCAGAGATGCATTTTGTCCAGGAGAGTTATTAATTTCATTTTGGCATTGTGTTGGTTGACTATAAAACGTCGTTTCTCTTTTCCAGGTTGTTGCCACCAAATATAGCCCTTCCTTATATTTAAAGAAATTAAATAATGAATCTCCATAAATGTACGTATGTTTCTCGCATTGGGATAAAACAACGGTACCTGGAGATATCAGATTTTGAAACTGGAATTTGTTTTATTATCTATTTCATAGTTTGTAAAACTTTAACGAATTTTCGATTAACAGACTCAACGATTTCAAAGCGAGCAATGGAAACACTGTACAAAAAAAAAAAAATCTCCGGCGCGCAAGTCTGTATATTACAAATTCTAAACATATGCTCTTCTTAAACTATTTTGCGATACTGGTGTTGAATTGAATTTTATGTTTTAAGTGGGAAGAGCATGATATTTAATAAATACAGGTAACCACACAAAATGTTAAAAAACACCCCTTTGGGCGTAATATACTAAAATCTGAAAGCTATCAGACTTTTGTAATTGCACTTTTTTCACGTTAAATTTTCTTTATCAGATAAATGTTGATGCACAAATTGTTCCCAATGGTAACATATTCTTTACTTTTAATTCACTTTATTTTAATAAGCGACGCTCACGAAGCGTGGCCTATAAAATTTCCAAATTACCACTTAAAAAATCTACGACAGAAACATTAAATTAATATCCTACCAAAAGAATTCGCGGCATTCTCAGTCGCGACTAAAGTTCAGCTGTCGCTAAGGCATTTCGCAAAATACTCCTTAGCTAATGACAAGTATTTTTTAAAAATATACGTACTCAAAATATTTTGCAGAATCAAGCTGTGGAAACCTTTGAAATTTAAATTCTTCACTGTTTCCTCTGCGACTGTTTAACAGCAAAAAGATAAACGAGATAAAAACAAAAAGATAAAATAAAAAGATAAATATAAAAATAAAAAAGATTAAACGATTTTCCGCAATGAAGTTTATTCAAAAAATAGTAGTGATAAGTGACAATAGTAGCAAATTTAGACATCTATTCGCGTGCTTTTCTAAAATACTGTTTAACATGAAAATGCAATTACGAAAACCCGCAACAACGAGCAGCAGCCTTTCCAAAACTTCATATAATAAATTTCTCGGGAACAGATGTACATTCTAATTAAACTTCAAATTAATTACAAAAGTCCAAAAGCTCGCGTAATTAATTTCGCGCTACAAATTCGAGCATTCTTAAATTTTATTCGATACTTTCATCAAAGCTTTAATTGAATTTCTCGACCCTTAAAAGCCATCGACTTAAAATAGACTACAAGCATCTTGGTTTAGCTTGTAAGGAATATTCAGCTCCTTATTCAGCTTTCGAAGCTTACCAGGTGACAGCATTACCTGTTCGAAGAAAAATTGCTCTCATTTATTTATGGCACTTGATAATGATATCAATTTAATTAATTTTCCTCGCTAAAGTGACTTACTTAGAGAGCATCAGCATTTCCAAGACACCGATGCATACGCCTTTTTTCTTCGAATTTGGAAACTGATGCTATTCAACCAAGTTGAAATTCCGGAATACTATTCTTACATTTATGGGGACTTTTTAATAGAAACTGAAGAAATCATATATATATATATATATATATATAGACATGGGAAAACATACGAAACATATGTATAAAATTGACATATATATAAATTTCCTTTCGTTTGTTAAAAAGAAAATTGTCGTTTGCTCGTCACATTCATGGCAGTTACTAGTATTATTCACTTACTTATCGTTCGCTTACAATTCACTTATGTATAGTCCTGCCTGATAACTGAAGCTGACGCTGAGAAATACAAATCAGTGTATAGAGCTGAAAATGTGGTCATTAAAACACATGTACAGTTTACTTATATACACAGCATCATTTTATATCTGCTTGGAATTTTGTACCTATTACTGGTACAGAACACTTGAAGATGGACATGGAAATATTCAGTACTATTTACAACTAATTCTTCCAGTACTATCAACTTCTTATATCCAAGTTAGCACTGACTTCTAAAGCAAACACTCTCGGTAAACTCAGAATCACAATACATAAAACACTGCTAAAATCCTCATTCAGCACAGTCAATGTCTTGACAGGGTCTCTTTAATAACCGCAGGTCACAAATATCCATCTTCTGAAGTAAATTAATAAATTCCGCACCAAATTTTAATATTCTATAGAGAATTTTGGCTGGGCCTAGCGAAAACTGAATGCTCCACTAATTAGTCATATAAGAGGCGGTACAGCAACTCGCTGGTGGTTGGTAAGTAAGTACTATCAACTGCCAATGATCACAAAACATTTTCTCATACCATTTTGTTTTCTTAAAACCCCACACTCTATCTCTAACCATAGCATCAATAATAGACTTTGTACGCAGCTGAGTCAAATCTTCTCAGGTTCATTCTATTGCTACTGGACACAGATATTCTGATTTCATCAATTTGGCGCTATGATTTTTATCACTTCGATTCACTATGACACCGTGTGGTATTTAAGATGATAATTGGATAAGATGGTAATTGGTTTTACTAACACCTAGTTTTGTGTTAATTACTATCCTATGCCCCTTGTCTCATCACAATGTTCGTTCAGCAATTTTCTCCCCAGATTATAATTTCTTGCTATAGAGGCCTAAAAGGATTTCTCTAAAGATACTGAAGTTATGCGAAAACACTAAAATATTTAATCATCAAAGATTATTACTGCTTTGGTCTCAAGTGTAATGTGCGTCATTAGACACAACTTTGTTAAATACAATGATAATATAAATATTTATAAAGATAATTAGCAAGAAAAAGTGAAACGCCTTGTTAAGCTGTAGAGTCATTAGGTCTTTTTTTATGCTGGAAATGTGAAAAAATGAGCATAACTCGAACCCGAAACCTCTCAAATACGCATCGTCTTCCAGTTACGTCATAAAGACAGAACATACCTTGTACAATCTAACTTTCTTTGGTAGCATAAACTAGTGAACTCTAGAAAGTCTACAGAGGAATAATGCTCTTGTCTTAAACTAAAGACAGGCAAAGTCAGTAGAAGGTGTAAATAGCCCTTTTATTTGAACAAGGAAATAACAATCGCACACTTTGGGTTTACACAAGCCAACAGTTCTGTCTTAACTTGCACAAGTTATGTTGAATTAAAATCTAATGGAATTAGATTAGTCTAAAAGCTCACAGGATAAAGTAACACACAGAAAGGCTTTGGTTTGCAGAAAACCAGCGAGACAAGCTGAATGACTAGATTCAAATTTGATTCTGTGGCGTTGAGTGTCATTCGTATGACACTCAATGCCACAGAATCAAATCAATAATAGTTACAGTACAACGTGGCCCGAAGTAGGCAGAACACACTTTAAAAATACCTTGCGTAACTTTCGCTTAAATAGCAATTCTTTCTTCCTTAATCAGAATAAACGCTCGCTGTCTCATTTACGTTCTGATATCAAAAGCGTGGATGAAAAGACAGGAAAGCACTAAAAATTAACTATTAGTAAAAAATAAAAGATAATTGCTGGCCTTATATACCCCCTTCTAAAAGGCGATTTGGAATTAGAGTAATTATTAGCCAAATTCTGGTGATGAAGAATTTATAGTCTACCACTCTTTTAGCTCGGGCACCACTTGTAGAGACATTAAGTTTGTTGATGCTGGAGACTTGAAAAAAGAACAATGCCCTTGCCGGGACTCGGACCTTGGACCTCTCAAATATGCGTCAAATATCTTTCCAACTACATCATGAAGGCATGCGGAAAGAAGGAAGAAAATACCTTATAATGGGGTCCGCAAATGAGCTGCCCATATGGAGGTTTCGTAGGTTTTTCTTATGTATATAGGCCGGTTTTTCCTAAAAGCATCTCGCACCCACCAGCGGCCGAGCGGTAAAACAGCTGAACACTGGTATTTCTGACCTGGGTTCGATTCCAGGCGAACGGACTGGCTGCTTGGGCGTTTATGCGGTTTTCTCTAATGTGTAACGTGTATATAAGCCAGTTACTCTAGGAGCACCCTCCACGAAGGCATCATTCCCTTTAGGCAGATAGCCGTAGGGTGCTTTGCCTCAATCTACCAAAACCAAACCCCTAAACACAGCCTCCACGATACTCTGTCTCTTTTGATAGATAGCTCTCGCATGCTTTGCCTGAATGCAATCAACCAATCAAATAAAACAAATATTTATCACGAGAAAGCAATATTTTTAATATAATAAATACTTTATTTATTTTCTTAAATTCGAGAAGCAAATTTAAAAGAGGAAAGAAAATTTAGTTTTTTCTTTTTCAAATATTAAATCTAATTATTCCGGCGTTGAACTTCTTCGGAATAACCGTACCTTTCAAATTTATTTCCCGAAACAAATATAAAATATTTTTTTATTCAAGTATTAAAGCAATTACTTGCGCATTCATGCACGGTACAAAAATCTTTTACAAGATTATGTCAATTTTTATTTCTGAAATCTAAAAATAGGACTCGCAATTCATGCGAAATAAGATTATTCATCGAGTTTGAGTAAAATAAACAAAGCCTGAGAAGGCTAAAAACATAATTTTAACAAATGTTCCGGAAAATAATTAAAATTCCGTAAGGAGCTTTAGAAATCATATTCAAATTAAGAACAAAAAAATTACTTCGGTATCAATTATTTCTATGGAACGGGTTACTATGTTTAAGTTAAGTAAATATCCTTTGGCAATTATGTTGCTAAGGGCGCAAAATTATCTTTCCGAAGAGATTCTTTACAAATTATATTAAATTCAAATACCGTTACATATCTAAATAGCTGTTACTGCCGCATTTACCTACTTTTCTCTAAATACAGGGCTTTCTCCTGTACTAACAACAGAAAGCGAAAAGCAAAATAGAGAATGATTACAAGAGCTGTATAAACTTTCAATAATTTATGAAAAAATACATCATATCATGATAAAACTTCAAGAATTAAATGTGTTCGAATATGAATTCCCCCGTCTCCAGAATCTTGTCTTTTCGAATTCAGGGAAAAGAAATCTGAAAGGTTTCAGTACTTCGGTCGCGCAAGAGGTACCCAGTTTTCCTTCTAAAATAGCATTACAAAGCATTCTTTTTTTGTTTTTTAATTTTTATTATTATGTAGAGACATTAGGAGTTTTTTGGAACAAGAGAAATGGTGAGCAATGCTCTCGCCGGGATTTGAACCTCGGAACTCTCGAATACGCGTTGAGCGCGCTGACCACTACACCACGAAGGCGTGCTAAGAAGGCGAGAGAAATACTTTATACACTCCCCCCTTTTAAGGGAGGTCCGGCACCCAACGATTTCCACTTGTTCCCTAAGTTGAAGGAACATTTGTCTGGACGGCGGTTCTGCTCTGATGATGAGGTGAAAAATGAGGTTCAACGCTTCCTGAAGGTCATGGCGGCAAGCTGGTATGACATGGGCATTGCAAAACTGCCACAGCGTCTACAAAAATGCATCGACCGAAATGGCGATTATGTTGAAAAATAAAGCATTCTTCAATCTTTAAAGTCATGTAGCAATTATAGAAAATAAACGGTTCTTTGTATATCTAAAAATATAGGAGACCTTTTTTTGGGGAATAGACTCGTATATTGTTTGTTTGTATTGAAAATTCCTTTAAGTTTGTTATGTATGTTCATTTACTGAGTAATTGTTTTTAAACTATTTTTATGTGGTCTCGATGGATTTGCTGATAATTTTGAGGTATTCTTAGGCCAAGAAAATGTACCTCACAATCGCTTAGCAGATGCTGCAGAATTGGACACCAGTGTAAATGCTGTGATTAGACTTTGTAGGGAGATTCCTCGAAATCAAAATTTCAAATTGTATTTCGACAACTTTTATACTTCAATTGACATAATTGTTTAGCTGATGATGCATTCTTTGTTTGAGAACTGTGCACAGGAACGGAATTCCAGGTTTCAACTCCTTGAAGAAGAGCAACTGAAAAAGAGTCCAGGAGAACAAGCACTGAATACTGTGGTGGAAATGAAATATGTGATTTAGTGTGAAAAGACAATAAGAATGTTTTCCTATTGTCTACGTTTGCTAAGAAACACCCCATTGAATAGATATCTAGATTCGATAGGAAGAAAAAAAGAGACAGTTACTGTGGACTGTCCAAATGTTGTGAAACGATGCAACCAACATATGGGGGCGTAGATTTGCTGGATAGCCACATTAAAAGATACAAAATAACTCTCAGATAAAAAAAGTGGTATATGAGGTTTTTACTACTTTTACGACTTTGCGGTCATAAATGCGTGGCTGCTGTACAAAAGAATGTCTCTACAGATGGAGCAACCTCAAAGATTTGCTAAACCTGGGCGCCTTTGGGGTTGAGCTAACATTAGGACTGTGCAAAATGGGTGAAAGTTCAGTTCCTAAGCGTGGACGACCGAACGGTCTTTTACAAAATGAATACAATGGGAAAAGACAGGTCCTGCATCAAACATTCCTCCAACCTGCGTCACACAGGGTAAAATTCAACATGTTCCCATATGGAACGAAAATCGCATTCGTTGTAAAATGCCAAATTGCAAATTCCAAACATTTATGGGATGTGAAAAATGCCCTGTAGCATTATGTCTAAATAAGGATAGACATTGTTTCGAAATTTTCCATACAACACAAATTGCACAATAAGTACACATGTACAAAATATTTGATTCGTCATTTTTGTTTAAATTTTCATCACAATTTTAATTTTTATGAAGTCTGAATACGATTAATTAGAATTGAGTATTAATAATATATTAATTAAAATCAATATCTTCTAAAAACAATGAATAATTAAGTATTTTATGCCAATATTTATTAAATATATTATTGTAAATGATTTTTCATGTGGTTTACATTTTAGTGCTAAATGAATGACGATGCATATATGCATCAAACCTAAAAATTCAAAAATTACCAATAAAAATTTTTAAATAATTTTTTAAATATTTTTCCATATTTATTTAAGCCATGACCATAAAGAAAAAAAAATGTTTAATAAAAATATAAAAAATCATGCATTGAAGGGCTAATACCTAGTCATCCTTTAAACGGGGCAGTGCATAAGGTATTTTCTCTCTCCTTTCTTCATGCCTTCGAGGTGTAATGGTAGCACCCTCGGCGCGTATTTGAGACGTCCACGTTCGAATCCCGGTGATGGCACTGCTCATGTTTCACTTCTTCAGCATAATAAAAAAACCTAATGACTCTAAGCCCCCCAGCGGCCGAGCGGTAAATTCGCTGAATACCGGTAGTTCGGTCGGAGGTTTGAACACCGCGAACAGGCTGGCTGCATGGGCGTTTTCGTAGTTTTCCCTATGTGTAACGTGTATACTAGCCAATTTTCGTTAAAAAGTCCTGGACGAAGACGTCCCTCCCCTTAGGCAGATAGCCCTCGAGGCTTTGGCATAATCACATAAAACCAAAAAATCCTAATTACTGTACTAGCAATATAAATAAAAAAGCGGTCTTCTCTTCTACTGGTTTAATTTTTTACGTCTGTCTTTAAGTTATAAATAATTTAAATTCAAAATACAAAGATAACAGCCCTGGGTGTTCAAAAAGAATTTTGTTTTTAAAATTAATTTTATACACTTATGGTAAACTTTAAATATCCACATACCTTAACTGCTTCACAACAGTTTCACAGCACGATTTACAGTATTTTCTTTTACTCAATGAAGCAGCAGTGATGCAGAATTCAACCATTGATCAATAACATTACATTGAAACTTTATATGAAAACTCTAAAATAATTAATTAATATATTTGTAAAACTGGAATTTACATTTGTACTTAGTGATAATTATATTTCAGATTTCACACCACCATAAATCTTCAAAATCATTGAGTATCATGATTGGTAGAACTGATTCTATATCAAAGTCAACATAAGTATTGTTAACGCAGAAGCTAGCCATAGGCTATTTTCCATTACTGACAAAAAGGTTAAAGTATTTGGTAAGATCCTATAGAACTGAAAGTCTTTTAGTAGAAAAAGTAGAATGACAGGACGTCCATGTAATTAAAATAGTATTGAAATGATTTTTAGATTTGTGAAAAAAAAATTATTACTTTTGGGGAACGGGGTTCCACCCTTTTACCTAACAACTAAATGTGAAGTGCAAAGCAAAGCAAACAACAAAGCGAAGTGGACAGCAATACGATAATCGATTTAGTTCAGTACAGACGTAAACTCGAGAAGGGTTAATTACCCTTTATTGCTCAAGATAAGAGTTAACAGATGGCCGCTTTCTATATCAACACACAGGGCTATATCATTTCTTAGAATCAGCAAAGCCTCCACTTGGGCTTGAACTCAAAATAGTAAGAAATAAGTCTTAACCAATGCTTAACTAAAGAGATATAACCGAAGCTTTCAAAATTCTAAACAGTTGGCCCCTAAATATCGAATTAGCTGGCGAAGCTATCAAGAGCCCATAATATGGCCGAGCGTGGTAACAGCTTAGAGAGACGAAGCAAAATAGCAATTGCGCGCTAGTCAGAAACTCTGAGACTCTCTCTCGAAGTCAGTGAAACTTCGACTTAACTCATTTGCATTAAACACGATTCTAAGAACACTTTCCGGTAGGAAACTGTAAGCTGAAGTTAGGATGGACAGGAAAGTAGCTTAAAATAAATGTTAAAAACTTAGGATAAACCTTACAACTTATCAATCGCAAAGACGATCGGAACTGCCTTGCTAAAAAAGGTTACGATTTTTTGAAGTTAAAAAGAGGAATTCCTCTTTTCATTGACAATTTTAAGACGAGTTGAAGTAAAGATGCTTCAAAAATAGGAAAGATATATCTTTAAGCTCAGAGCCATTTCTACCTTCCAGCAAAAATTTCATATTCTTCACTTAGCTATATCTGTCTTCCAACTAAAAGAAAGATAAAATGCCTTTTCCTAAAAAATAGTTTTGGAAGAATGTCGTCCTTTCCATTCTCTTGAATATTGTAGGAAGAAGTTAAAATGAAAACAATCTTCAAGGTCGTTCATACAAATTCTAATGCAATCACTGTTAGTAATGCAATGAGAAGCAGAAGATATGATTCAAAAACTTTTGTTCTTTAAAAGCGCTACAATTTGTGAGACGTAAACATAAGATGCAATCAAAATAAAAATTATCATTAAATAAACACTTTCTTTTAAAGAAATATGATAAATTACTTTTTGTTTCAATTATATGCACACAAAAAGTCCTTGTTATGCGTATACCTTAAGAGTATTATGAAAACCTTCAACTAAAATTGAATCAAGTGGAAGATAACATCTCTTTTGATCAGTCGTTTAAGAGGAAACATAAATTTCATTGAGAACACATACGTCGTTCTCAATGAGTCTTGTAAATGCATGAATACCTTTGAATAAAAAAAGAAATTAAAATTTAAGAAACCAATCGTGTACCAATGCTTTTTTGAGTTGCGTTGTTTGAGGATACTTGTATTAGTAAACTTACTCGTTACAGATATGCGAAGTATGTTAGTAACTCGTTAGTAACATGCAATTATGAAGTTTGGGCTCGTCATTGTACACTGATGGCCGCACCATCTGACCGCATCATCCGACGGAAGACTGATCTATTCATTTGAGATTGTTTTAAGGGAAAGAAATTGAAGAAACCTTAACACAAAAAGAAAGAGCGCTAAATTTAATAGCTGCATAAAAACATTAAAAATGATTGAATTGTTTCTTTCATCCATGATCTTATCTAGTCAAAGAAAGGATCTTCTTTTAATCATTTTCTATCAATGCTTAACTAGTATTAACACATTAAAGGCGGAGGATCTTGACGAAAGTATGCTAGGTAACGCGGCGACCGCTTCGCCTCGTTTTTCGTCCGAGAGCGGGCGATATTTTGTATAATCATAAAAAAAAAATTTAGACTTGAAAAAGTTTATTTAAACTCTTAAAACTACAAGAAATATTAAAAAAGAACTAAACACTAATTACAAAAAATGTTTTGAAGCACATATTTATGAGAAGAATCTAGTATTTTTTATGAGTGTGATAATGTTGATAACACTCGCCACGGTGAAGAGGTGCATTGCAAAACTCGCATTTGAAGCAAGTCAACTTCTTTTTTTTAAGTGCCGCACAAACTACGGAGTTTCGTTTTGCATATAGCTTTTTGCCTTTATTTTCTATCCGAATTCATTTGTGCTTTTTGATGTTTAGCGAAAGATCTCCAGGCGGATCAATGTTATATCGTGGAGTCTGTGGTGCCGAGTTCGATGTACCAGGTTGTGCCTTTTCAATGTCCATCAAATCGTCTGCTTATATATCGTTATTTTCACGTGAAACCATATTGAAGGATTTCAAAATTTACTGTAAGTAGAGTTTGAACAACCGAACAGCTTCAAACCACAAAACATACTAAATACAAATGTAAAGTTCCGCATGCGAGATTTGAATGCGCAAACTACAGTCGAGATAAATCGTATTACTACGACTCCCGCCTTTAAGCTACAGTCGAGATAAATCGTAGTACTACGACTCTCGCCTTTAATGTGTTAAATGTCTTATCTAATACAAAGCAAAAAGAAAATTATTTTAAAGAAAATTCAGAAATACACTTTAATTCAATCGAATACAAATTCGGAATCTGATTGAATATGAATTGATCATTTTTCACGTCAATAGCAAACAAACAAACAAACAAAAAAAAAAAAAAAAAAAAAAAAAAAAAAAAAAAAAAACCTAATGACTCCATAAGTTAGATTTCGAAAGTCAGCGCAGACAAATCAACACTGTTTCAGTTATGGGCAAGAAATTTGTCAAAAAGAAGGAAGACGCAAAAGTTCAGAAGATATAAATTAAAATAAAGCCAAGTTCCAAAGAACTTTAAATCAAATTCTAAGAAATGACATAGACATTTAACTATTAAACACAGTAATTAAAATTTTACCTTAGGTTATAATAATTATTATAATATAGCGCATCAATTAAGAGCATCTGCAATACAATCAACACAGTTTCAACTATGGGGCAAGATATTTGTCAAACAGAAGGAAGACTGCTATAAAGTTCAAAAGTAATAATCCGAATAGAACAAGTTCCAAAGAACTTTAAATAAAACTCTAAGAAATAGCATAGACACTTAACTATTAAACACAGTAATTCAAAATTTACCTTAGGTTATAATAATTATAACATGTGCTTTTATTATAAGATGTGTGTACATAATTTTAAATATTTAGATATAATTTTATTAATAATTGTGTACGTGAAAGAACCTTTTCAACTGAAAACTTTAAATGGGTTGGTGTTTAATCTAAGCAATAAAGTTACTTTTCAGCTTAAGTGATCGAAGGTTTATAATTTGTGTATAATTTCAATGTTTAATTAAATTATTATTAGTAAGCGATTTAATTTAGTTATTAGCCCAAAGAGCTATTAATTTCGCATTGGAATTTTGTGTCGAAATATTTAAAAGTTTGAATCACGTTTCAAATTGTTGTCATGAAATATCAGAGTCAACATTATATTTAAAGAAATTAAATAATGAAGAATCTACATGAATGTATGTATGTTTCTCGCCCTGTGAAAAACAACGGTACCTAGAGACATCCAATTTTGAACAACGTAGTCCTCCATTCGAATATGGGCATTTGGAAGCCCAAATTTGGAATTTATTTTATTACCTGTTTCATACTTTGTAAAACTTTAACGAATTTTCGATTAACCGAACAATTTCAAAGCGAGCAATAACAACACTGTACGAAAATATATATATATATATATATATATATATATATATTCTCCAGTGTGTGATCTTGTGTATCGGAAATTCTTATGCTCTTTTTAAATTATTTTGCGACATTGCTGTTGAACTGAATTTTATGTTTAAGTGCGAAGAACTTTATACTTACTATCCCTTCCCCAATGGTAGGCACTTGCCTATAACGGCGTTGGGCACTACTAAAGCTAGAAAAAGTGGTCATTTTTATTGTGGAGGCACCTAATAGGCAGCCACCATTACCTCCTCTGAAGGGACAAACAATTTTAAATCCCTGCCTTTCCGGGATTCGAACCAGGGCCCTTCGGTGTCGCAGTTAGGCTCCCCTAACCACTTAACCCGTCTCGGAGGCTTATACTTAATATATAAAGGTAACACAGAAAACATTAAAAAAATGCCCCGTGATATAAAACTGAAAGCTTTCAGAATTTTGTTTTAAGTGCACTGTACATTTTTGTAGTATACATTGTATATAGATCATATAGTCATATATATAATATTAGACATTACTCTGTAAGCGCAAAAAGCTAATGTATATGAGCAGAACATCTTCAGTCTTTTAACTTATGTATGAATCTGTTTATACGAGTAATATACTCCCATTAGAGCGTATTTAGGCACATCACGGAAGGTGTTAATATCTCCATATAGCGGAAGACGTGGGATATATACCTTATTAAATCTGTTAGATATCAGATATCCTCGTCTTTCGTTACCTGTCCGCATGGCAATGATGTTAAGCGGAATAGTTTATGTGATGAACATTATCGGTCCAGTTTCCATTCTCCCAACTGCTGACCATTCATCACAACCCATTAAATGACATCTTTTCGTACCTTCGCCAAGAAAGGGTTTCATGCAAAAATTTGTATATTACTGCGTAGCGAAGGAAAACCCATTGGACTATAAGCGATAACGTTGACCCTGAGTTACCAACCAACTATTTTCTTTGGACTTCACACAATGAACATAAAATACCTTTTTAAGTTGTTCATTGAAATTTTTCTTCCCAGTGTGTTATTGTTACGGTAAATATAACTTCAGCAAACTTACAGTAACATTAAATAATGAAAATACATCAACCCAATATATTGTTTTAATGTTTTTTGCTATTTTATAAAATGATATCTTTCAAAATTTTCATTTAAAAAACACAAATCATTATATGTATTATTTTTTAAAAGCCCACACAGGAACTTTTAAAAATATTTATAAAAAGTATAATGACTTAAAACAGTTACCTTTGCTAAATATTTCAGTTACAAAACTTCATTAGCAATAAGATAATTTGAAAAATATGAGAAAAATAATTATTTCTGTGTATCTGCAACAGATGGTACTGCGATTACCAAACACAGAAGATATTCCAAAAGGTTTTCATTTAAACGAATGTTATTCTGCAAAAATTTTAATCACAGTTATATCAAAAATACAGCTCTGTACCCGAGAACGCGTCATATAAATGTCAACTACAAAATGAACTGCGAGGACAGCATTCGAATGATGTCACAGTGTAATGAAACACTCTTGAGGATACGTTACCGCAAAAAAACGACAGATGCAGCTTTGCGACCCTTTCATCTTAGTAAGAATATGCAACGTGGCATAAGGCAATTGAATATGGCAGAACAACCCAAAAGTTATGTGCTTAAATGGATTGCATTATTTAGACAGGGTAAACATATGAAGGCTTTTGTATAAAGAAAGGGATGTTTTCGTAGATAATTTATCAAAGAAATTGACTCATATTCATATTTTTCATGGGAAATATACGAAACTTCCTATTCAGTCAGCCCATTCAATTGCAATTTGAACCTGAATTGCACTACCAGTTTTCGACTATCGTATCCACTCCGCCACTGGGGAGGCTAAGGTAAAATGCCAATGAATGAAGCAGGCGATAAATAATTAGAGAAAATAATTCCCTTTGATGTAATTTTTACGACATGGAAGACCAGCGATTCTGGTTGCAGTTGCTGAACAGTTGAATGGACGGAATACTGGCATTCCATGGCAATCACTAAAGTTAGTCCTTTACGGATAGCTTTAAAACATTAGCATCTTCATGATGTGTGGCATCTTTTTATCATGTTTCAGATCGAGAGTCATGTGTTGTACGCATATCTAATTAAAAATTTGCGTAAAGTACTTATTAACAATCTCGCAATTTGATGCATTCCGTTGATCCGTTGATTGTGCTACTCTCAATTCCAAATCCATTGAATGTTTTTAAATACCATCTATATTTACATTATTTTTAAAGTTTCCTTAAAAAACATATTTAGAGATATAGGTATCCAGATTATAGCTCTAAAGACGAGAAAACTAGCATCGCTTCATTTACGAGTACACTACAGCCGAAACAACAAGACGGTCATTATACTAATAACACTATTCTTTCGTAAATTCATCAATATTAAGTAAAACCGCTGCAGTTTCGAGTTGTGGGAAGCGCTCATTATGGCAAGACATTATTGACAGCCCAGTTCCCTCTCTTTCCCTATTAAAGCAGTAATAAGGGCTAAAATTTTACATAGTTATTTAAAATATTTACGAATATTTCTAGTGCTCGTTAAACTGTCGATAAATGTATTTCGCCGAGGTTATTATGAGAGATAAAATGACACAACACGATGCGAATTTTATCTTAATGGCCAAATCTTAAATGTTACAATTATTTTGAAAATAAGATTTTGGGTTGCACAATATTTCTCAGCGCAGTCAGTAATGTAATGATTTTTTGCTTTAGTGTACATCTAGGATTAAATTATGTTCTAAATCTCGGCGTTGCTTTAAAGGAACAAATAGGTGGAAAATCACTGGATTAATAAATAATAAATTGCACTTAATTTTACCGGTTGAGAAAAATGGTCTGAAGTATTAGAAAATTGTAGCTTTATTTTGAGGCTATAAAACAAAGCAGAAATATTAAGAGTTACACCTGAAAAAGGTATGTATGAAAATGCCTAAAGTGAACTGTTTAAAACCACTACGTATTATATCACTTTTCCATTTTCCCAAATCTTATATACATAAGATGTCTTAAGTGTTTGTCGCCAATAGTTTATTGGTTGTTGAGTAACTGTAAATTGTTTTATTTCCCGTGCAGTGCAGCGCGCGACGAATATTATGAGAAAGCTAAGTCTGAAAAATTAAATATACAAGAGCAATTACATTTAACATTTAAAAAATAAATTTAACATCTATATATAATAGAATTCGGAAATATGCAACCGGCAGAAACCGGCAACGATGAAAAAACAAATAAAATGAAATAAATAAATATCTGTATTATATGCGGCTTAAGTGTCTGTTTCTCGCCGATAGTTTAATGGTTGCTTGCGTAACTGTACTAGCCAATGGAGTGAAGTTGCCACGGCACAGGGTTGCCGTTTCAATTGAGACGTAGACAATTTCCTATAAAACTTGCCTTTGCTATGACCATCCGTAAGTCTCAGGGCCAAACGCTTAAGCGAGTTGCAAGGCGAGCATAAAAATGATGGAAAGATCTACATAAGAAACGTTGTGTACAAAGAGATCTTTGACATGTGATATAACATTTTATTATTTAAATCACCTTTATTTATTAAACTAGCGGTGGCTCTTAAGAAATGTACTGCCAATGGTTTCCTTCATAGCACTCTACTTTAAGCAATTAAGCAAGTAGAAGGGGGAAACCCCGTGGGGCAGTAAGGAAAGGGGCGTCCTCGCCGCCTGCCCTGAGTAATTCAGTTTCAATTAGCAGACACTTTTGCACAAATCATTTTAATTACAATTTATAATATCTAGAACAGCGGTCATTTCGTATGACCGCCGGGCTTTCTAGTCATATCATAAACGTAGTACCTACCAATACGCATTTTAAAGTGTTGCGATGAACATTTTTACTTCTAAAGATTTCTCATAAGGCATTTTCTCACTCCTTTCAGCATGCCTTCGCGGTGTAAAAGTAGCACACTCGGCGCCTATTCGAGAGGTCTAAGTTTCAGTACCGACAAGGACACTGTTGAACCGAATGACTCCATAGTGGCGACCGAACTAAAAGGTGATTGACGATAATTCGTCACTACTTTGATTTGACGATTGGGTCCCCTTATCCTCAGTCGCTCTTTGAAAAAGGAGGAGTATATACAGTATTTTCTCCCTACTTCCAGCGTGCCTTTATGGTGTAACGATAGCACATTCCACTCGTATTTGAGAGGTCCAAGTTCGAGTCGAAGCATTACTTATTTTTCATCTCTCCTGCTTCAAAAAAATCTAATAACTCTGCATCCTTTACGAACTAAATGCATGAAAGGATATTATCCTCAAAAAGTTAAGAAACAACTACAGACTTAATTATAGACTAAATATAAAAATATGGGTCTTAGTGTGTAACTTACAATTTACTGAACTACGTTTAGGCATGCGATTAGCCGTTTAGGCATAGATTAGCTTTTCATAAAAATAAACAGAATCTGTATTTTGTTTTTGTTTATTGAATTTGTAATGTTCCATTATGTTAATCTAACCAGTTATGATTTAGATCTTTACCGTCACTTTTCTCCTCCGTTTCCCTATCAGAATGCAAATTCAGGCTCAGAGTATTTAAGCTGATGTTTCTGGACTGCAAGTAAGAGCATATTTATGCCTCTCAATGCCACATTTCGATGGCTCAGATAAGAGTGTAGTCTTCCGCTTTGTCACGTAATTGCCAACGTTTAAATTGTTAAGCCCGTAAGAGGTTTTGAGCCAACTTCGTTAAATAAATTGTGTAGTCTTTGAGTAATAGATATTAATTTGAATTTGACTGTTACTTTTAAGCTATGTTGCTACACGTGTTTGACTGACTTTGTCAACCACGAGATGTGCATTTTATGTTAAAGGTTTTGATTTAATAAAAAGGTTTGTTCGACCTTCTTAAGTTACTACTGTTCTTTTCAGACATAGCAACAGATAGTTCTATTTCTGCATATAGTTTGCACTTTATTTATGCTACAAAAGAGTAACACACTCTACAAATTCATCTAACAGTTAAACGAACTTCAGTTTCGTATGGATAAGAAGAAGAGTCAATGACATTATTTAGAGCTCATTTTAGCTGTTTCAAGAAGAGGTACCGTAAAGGTAATTTGGCTAATTTTATAAACTTTAGTTCGTTTCTTTTCATTATTTGGTTGCGGTTTATACAGAAACGTTTCTAAATTTTGCTTCCTTTTCCAATTCCTATGACACTTACAGAAAAATGTGTTTGTTTCGTATTCATTAAGCCAGTTTTCTGTCACTCCAAAAATGCTAATATTCTTGCTATTTGTTGGTTCTACCGGCAACCAAAGCGTCAAGAAAAAAACGTGACGCTAAAATTAGACGTCCCCTGCCCCTTCGTCAAAAAGCCGCTTTTGTATAATAGAATTTCTAAGAAAACAGAAAAAAAAAAAAAAAAAAGGAATTTATTCGATTTTCGAAGTTACAAATTCTTGTTTGACAAAACGTTGCATTCATGCCATTTTCGCATAAAATTCCTTCTTGGAATCCTTCTTGAAAGAATGCAATTACTTTATTTTCACCAGATAGCAACTTCAAAAAATTTCCTCGCTTTGGAATCCAAAAAATAACAATTTCTCGCAAATGGGAAAAAATAAAAAGGCAGAGAGAGATTCTACATAGCGTTTTATTTGTTTTTGGTTATGATTTGGGGCTTGCTACATCGTTTTCTGACAGAAGCCACGAAAAATTACAATTAATCGTTGGTCGTCGGTGAAACCCACAGGTATCACTTCTCTTTCTATAATAGTTTACAAGGAAAGTTTACAAAGAAAAAAACCCACAGGTATCATTTCTCTTTCTATAATAGTTTACAAAGAAAGTTTACAAAGAAAAAAAAACCACAGGTATCACTTCTCTTTCTATAATAGTTTACAACGAAAGTTTACAAAAAAAAAATCACATCAGGCACAGAGATGATTTAAAGTATTGCTACAAGCATATTGTATTTAATCATGTACGAGTCACCGCTGGAACCATTTTTGCATCGAAATGTGAGTTGAAATATATCAGGAGGACTGAAGTTCATTGATAGAGAATCTGTTTCAATCGCCATTCTTAAAATTCTTCCGCATAATCTGACAATCGTTCAAACGAAGGCTCGTGTCGATTGGTGCTAGGAAATGTTGGGAAAACACGTTTAAAGTGCACCAGAGGCTGCGTATAATATCTACACAGGTGACGAATCATGAATCTATGCATAGATGTCAAAAAAAAAAAAAAAAAAAAAAACAGAAGTCGACTGTATGGGTCTTCAGAGACAACCAAATCCAACAAAAGTTGTTCGCGGGAAAAGCACATCGAAGCAAATGGTTATCTGTTTCTTCAGTATTACTGGTCACGTGGCGAAAGTGGCGTTAGAGCAAAGCACGACGGTCAATTCCGAATGGTACACGACCATTTGTTTCCCAAAAGTCATTTGAGAAATTCGAAAAAAGAAGAAGGGGCGATTCATTCTTCATCACGACAATGTGAACTCTCACACATAGGCTCAAAGGAACTTTTGACAGGTCAAAACATCGGGTTGATGGTTCATTCGCCTTAGAGCCTGATTTGGTAGCCAACGATTTTTTTTAATCCCGAAAATCAAAAATGAATTACTTGGTCAGCGATTTGCGACACCCGAAGAAGCGGTTGATGCATTTGAACTGTATGTTTTGGAGTTACATCAACTGGAGTGGAAAAAGTGCTTCGAAAATTGGTTAAAACGCATGCAAAAAGTATATTGATCTTCATGCAGAATATTTCGAAGAACAATAAAATTAATTTCGATAATCAACATTTGATTTCATCATCATGTCAGACATATAAGTAACAACCTTCGTACATACAAGGGAATTTTACTTCTTCATTGATGCACTTTAAGGTATTTATACACAGAAGTTATATGTTCTTTTAACATCGGGTAATTCGAACTCTTTTCGTAGAACCTTTGAGTTCGATTTAACGAGCGTTTACATACGCTCTATGTATACATACCGTTAAAGCATTAGATATTTTGCAAGAAAATATATTCAGGGTAAGAATCAAAACTCCTTCGAATGAGAATGGTTTGAAGGATTAAGCTACATTAAAGCATGCTCGTTCGAGTTACGTCGTCGGGCAGTTTACTTTGATGTCTTTACACACAATATTAACGGGATGGTGGGGTAATGTATTTTCTTCGCATAATATGCGCGGGAAAGGTTTAGACGACATTGCTTCATTGATTCCTTCGCAGCTCGTCGAACTTTAGATTGACATATCATAATATCCCGAAACATTTTATGCATATCAATCAATAACAAAATTCCCTGAATGATTTCCCTGCAGAAGAAAAGCAATTTGATGACAGCACTTCTTGGGATCGCGATTTAAGGTTTCTCAAGGACTTCCGTTCTCGGAAATGGTTATTTTTTCTTTTGAGACTGGAAATGACAGAAAAGGATATAAATCTTCAGAGCTAAAAAGTTCCAGTTTCGCCCAGTTTATCAACGACTAGCGAAGGAGAACAAAGAATTCTATTCAAGTGGAAAATTTTTACGTAAAGAATCGAGTTGAAGGGAGGCAGACACAGACAATTTATGCAAAGAATACAATACTGCAAAGGAGAAAGAGTGCATGTGAAAACCAGAGAAAATGTGTTTAATGTGAAATGACTACAGTAGAACATACGTGCCTGTTTACGATACTAGTGAACTTTCCTTTGTTTCCTTTGTAAACATTCAATACTAAAAATGTATTGATGTTACATTTGGTACGTAGTCACGTTCAGAGATTATTTGCAAATTCTCCGGACAATTCCTTTCATAATAACATATACTTCAGATAAAAATATTAACATCTTAAGGGTTTTCTCTGCTAATCACGTCTGTGGACCCACCCCCAATACACTTACATATTGGGTTTCAGGATAATAAAACACGTCATACATAAAATTCAATAAAACGTCATGTAAAATTAGGCATAAAATTTTCTTCCACGCCTATGGCTCTACTTAATGTATACTAAACGTTTATTCATTCTGATAATGTATATTATGCGTTTTCCCATTGTTCTGATATTTCACACTATGCTTTTCATAATGTATGCGGGTTTATGATCGGAAAAGTTTCAAAACTTATTTCATGTGCTTTCCTAACATATCTAAAAGCCACAGTGTATTGCTGCAATATTAGAGGCCCTCTGCCTAAACATTCATAAAATATACAGATTTTACTACCTCTTTCTTTTTACTTCTTTGCACGAAGTAAAGGAAGTATTGTAATCGGGAAAAATTTCGGATATTTCAACGAAAATATCTATTTTGACCTCTCTCGAATCCATCAGAACGATGCTTTGGACTGACATCTGCATGTACGTACATTAAAAGGTCTCTTGCTCTCAAAACGAATGAAAAATGAATTTAAAATGGATTCAGAACAGACTTTTTTCCGTGACGTTTGTAGTACGTATGTATGTATTTCGCATAACTCAAAAACAAGTAGCCTAAAAACGTTGAAATTTTGTATTTGGGACCGCTATAACATGTAGTTGTGGATCTCCCTTTTTTGACTGCAATTGGCTGCACCAATATATATATATATATATATATATATATATATATACATATATCACGGCTCGGTGAGGTTAGATTTTTTTTCTTACATATTGGTAAATTGTGCATTCTTCGCTTTGAAAAAGCGATTAAATTATATAGTTCTTGTATTCCGTTTACGTTTTTATGCCTTTAGCTAATCTGCATAAAATAGTTGTAGACTCATCAACAATTTAAAAGTTATTTAAGTATGACTAAGATCAATATCGATGGAAGTTTTTCTAACCAAGCATTTGTTTACATTTGAAATTTTGTAGAATAATGAATTAAGTCAGTTTCTGCAGCTTCAGTGTCCCTTTGCAGAGTGGGGCCATTCGGCCGTTGTATGTAACTTTAATCGTATATGCCTTCCCGTAATTTCAAGAAATGGAAGATACTAGAGATTTCTCGGCGGCCGGGAGAAAGCATCACAGTTCTCAGTTTTTTAGTTTAAGTACCGAGTTCGGAATATTGAGAGATCTCCTTGGGAGCTTCCCCTTTGAGTTGCGTTTTGCATTGCGCTGTGTTTAACATTATCAACAGTTCGAGTTGTAATTACTGATTGCACTCCGCGATACTGAGAAGAGCTGTACGAAGGCTTTTGTAGAAAGTTCCGAACCGTAAAGTGTTTCTTTTGGTAAAATAAATATTCTCAAGCTGTCATGGGTTCTGTTTGCATTCGGTCCCTTACAAACCCGTATACAGGAAACAATATACAAACAGAAACTGAATTTAAACAGCTCTTGTACAAACCAAATGGCTAATTAATGCTGGATAATTTTAATGAATGTTAATTAGTAACGATGGACGAAGAAATCAATCCAAATGCTTACAGAGAAACATTAAATAACCACGTTCTTGTATTTTAAGCAATATTAGCAAAGTTTCTCAACATATCCAGTTATTCGTGATAAATTTCTAGAGTATATTAAAATAGAAATACGTACGAGTTACTCTGCAGAGAATTAAAAAAAAAAAAAAAAAAAAACCTTGAGTTTCATAGATTGGCTGCCTAAATCACCACATTTGAATAAACCATCAACAATGTACAATACCACCTTAAACACCTTAAACAACAAATGCCACAAATTGATTACAGCAAAGCATACTAGGGCTATCTGCGTAAGTGGAGGGAAGCCTTCGTGGAGGACTGTCTAGGGAAAACTTGCTCGTATACACGTTACACATGGGGGAAAACCACGAAAACGCCCATGCAGCCAGCCGGTTCGCCTGGAGTCGAACCCATGTCAGAAATACCAGTGTTCAGCGATTTTACCGCTTGGCCGCCGGTGGGTTGATTTAATACCGCAAAACACACGATGGCTTGCTGCCTAAGAGGAGGAACGCTTTCATAAAGGATTGTCGAAGGGAAAGAGGCTCACATTAGACACATAGAGGAAACCACGAGCATGCAGTCAGCCACCTGTATACGGTTCTGGGTGGAAATGTTCTAAGAAATATCGAGCTTCTTCAAAGTATATCTAAGGAGGAAAACATTTTACGTTCTTTGCTGCAAGACACTTACATATTTATCACTTAGAAACAAACAATTACGAAATCTCTGTTTCCTTGCTCTGCAGTTCTTTCAGCATGCGCTATTGAGAGCTTAAAAGTAAGTTTCAACTTTAATAAAACATTTATCTAGCTTTACTTTAATAAGGCTAGAGAAAAAGTTCCAAATTCTTAATTTTATAAGTATTTTACTGGTGGAAGGCACTGCATATTTTGCAAGAAGGAATTTCACGTCTGCGAAAATTATCGCTAATGAGACTTCGAGTGTATAATTACTAACTTAATTAAGTGCGTTTAACAAAGAACAAAAAAAAAAACCTTAATTTCCTATTGCCATTTACAAGGGAAATAAATTTTCATCCGAGTAATCAATGAAATAAAATCAACACCCAGCTCCCGAATTTAAATTAAGTTTAACTTGCGTTCTATTAATCCAGTGACGCATACATTTAGCGACTGAATTGCAGAAAGTTGATGGAAGTAATTAAATGTTACCCATTTTAATTGTACGTGATTACTTTTTTATTGTTTTCAATTTAAACGAATCGTACACGTTTAATGAAACGCAAAGGAAATATCTTTTTTCCTTCGACTGGAATTCAGAACTCAAACCAGTGTACAAAATACGCAATATTTGAATTATATAACTCTGACTGATTACAAATCCTTGCTCATACACAAATTACAAATGGATTTAATTTTGGAGTCTAAACACCAAAATTAAATTAAAAGCAACAATAAGTCGTGGATAAAGTTAGGAAGATACGTAGATATACTAGTAATTTCTAAAACCAATTTACCAGGAAATTACACCCGTTATTTATCGGGCTTGAAATGTAAAAAAATTATTTAGAAATATCTTCCAATCCATATGAGGTGCTTAAATTTCGGATAGCTAAATTTGGAATGATGAATACAGCATGGCGCTTTGTGGTGTTTGTGAGGGAAAAGACACTTCAGAACACGTCGTTAAATCCTCTCAAGAGACTTATGGTACAGAAACACACTCGAAGAAGGTGACCCGAGACCCCGACCTAGACCGAGACCCTCGAATTCCATCTCCTGCGTGCCCTCGTTCGAAAGTAAGCTGAGCAAAAGTCATACTGTCATTTAAAATCTGTGATCACCCAAAATATGAAATTAATGAAGCATCTTGACTACATTACTTTCGGTAGAATTATTTCTAAAATTAGTCCGGTTGATCTGGAGGGACCGGGCCACCACGACCTATCCACCTCTGTCCAAAGATTACGTCGAGGGGCTGGCGGACGTCAATCGAGTAATGTGGAGGAACGCAGTCATGCTGGTACCACATGGACCTACACCGGACTTATGATGCATGGATTTCTTCGTCTGGAGTTACATGAAGAGTTTGGTAAACGCAGACGCCCGTTTTTTACAGATAAACACCTCGTCGCTCGAATATCTGTAGCTACCGGAATGTAACGGGACATGCCAGGAAACTTCCAGAACGTAACGAATTCCATGCAGTGCCGCTGTCAGGCCTGCCAGACGACTTCTGGTCGTAATTTCGAACACCTGTTGTAGTACAACCTTTGAATAAAATGTTTTCAGTCCCATTAATGTGTTGTTGTTTTTGTTTTTTTCCGTTGCTACTTTGCACCATAATTCGCAAGTACGGCATTTGCGCCGCCCAACCGGTATAATGGGTAGTGTCGCTGACTCGTGCATGATTAAAAAGCCGGAGAAAAACATCTCATTTCAGTTGTTTAAGTAAGCTGTTTTTGTTTACTTAGCTGCAGTAAATTTTGTTGAACGGATTAGCTTTTTCTGCGCTTAGAATTGGGTTCTATTTAACGTTTTAGTAGTTTGAAATTATAACTATTTTGTGGTATTGTGATATTGTACGAATATCTGTGAGGAGGTTTCCATTTAACATTTTGTTTTATTTCTTTGATAAAACTAAATCTTATTAACTTTGTATGAGATTTGTGTATTCAATCTATTACGAACCCGTACGCACGCAACAATATTAATATTATATATACGGTCTTCATGGACCTTATAAGAGATAGACTAACCCAGTGGGCGGGGCGTGCCTCACCGACATGTCGGCAAGAAAGAGTAGGGACGATCTGGTTTACTTTAACACAGAAACCTATGGCGTTTGTATCACATAACTCTTTTTAATTATTAAATGTGATACGTTGCATAGTGATGAGATTATGAAAGCCACAGTTTTTTCCAAATAGGATTTAACGTATGTCATTAAAGCACTTTTTACTGCTTTTCGCGCATTTTTTTCAGGCGTAATTCGTGTACAAACATCTTTACTTTGGTAAAACGGTAAAAAAACTAAGCACAAAATTTATGAACTTAATTTTGCGTACGAATGACGTAAAATTAAATAAGATTGATAGTACATGAAGCTTTGAAACAAATAAAGCAAAATTAAACGAGATCTGATATAGATATTTTTAAATTTTATGAGAATTTTCAGGCAGTGGTTTATAAAATTATTATAACATAACAAGACGATCATTTATTTGATCATATGTTTATTACTTATTAACATCATATGATGATTATTTATTTTAATAATTCATAAAATTCGGAGCATAAACTTATCTCCGTATAATGAAAATAAATAAATAAATAAAATTTGGAAGCGCTCAGATTTTATGTTACGCTCAAAAGGACGTTTTTTAACGCTTTGTGTGTTACCTCTATTTATTGAATTTCATGTTCTTCCCACGTAAACAACACAAAATTCAATTCAACAGCAGTGTATCACAAAATATTTGAAAACAGCATATCTTTAGAATTTCCACGCTGGAGATAAAAATGTTATTTTCTGTACAGTGTTGCCATTGCTCGCTATGAACTCGTTGAGTTTCTTAATCAACAATTCATTAAAGTTTTACAAAATACAAATAGATTAAAACAAATTCGAAATTCGGCTGTTCGGGTGGAGGATTATGTTGTTCAAATTTTGATGGCTCTAAATACCGTCGTTTTTTCACAATGCAAGAAACATACATGTATTCATGTAGACTATTTATTATTAAATTTCTTTAAATATAATACAAGGCGATAATATTTGGTGGCAACAATTTGCAAAGTGAAACGGACGTTTGTAATGAAACAGAGCAAAATGCCGTTTCAAAACTAATAGCCTTTCTAGACTACCACCCCTTTGGGCTAATAAATTAAATTCACAGTAAATAAAAAAATCTTATGCAGAATTAGATTTAAATTAAAAAAAAAATCACTATAAAATGTTAGCACAATCAATTATTACGGTTACAATTTTGACATTAGAATAAATGTATAAAAATTATTAAGGTGTTAAAAGTGTTTATCACTATGATGTATTGTGAAATATATTTGAAATAATACTCCTTTATATAAAATATGCTATAATATTCGCCTGTAATCTTAAAAAGGCAGCACAACTTAAAATTTTAAGTAAAAACTTTAAAAAATTCATTTTTAGGTATTTTAGTATTTTTTGCTTATTTACACCAATAAAAAGCATAAAAATTATAAGAGAAAATTCTTTGTTTGAAATTTTCTATTAGTTCAGATTTAAAATATTATTTTCTAAAAGATTTCTAAAAGAGTTACAAATTTCCTTACAGCACAGGAAATGCTAAAAAAATAGCCAGGCCTGAAATCATGCAACAGCTTTAAAATTATTTGGAAAGTTAATTATGCTTAATAAATATGCTAAATTTTTAAAAATCTATCTCAGTTTCAAAAATAAAAATATCTAAAAATTCTAATTTGTGAAATGAGGCGCTACAACCAACTTTTTCTTGACAGTTATACCAACTGCAATAGCGAACCATAGTAAGTTTCTGCAAGTCGTCCCTACTCCTCCGGATGTAATCAAGGTGACAACCGGGAATGCGTCAGAAGAGGGAGAAAAGCCATTTGGGTTAGTCTATTTCTTATAAGGTCCATGACGGTCTTATTCTGACGTTGAAGAAATCACGCGATTGCATGTGACATCATTGTATGCCGAAAATCTTTCTTTAATATGAGCATTTTAAATAAATAGCTGCTGTTGGCAACTTTTTTGTGTCAGGTAATACACGGTAACTGGTACACGGTAATACGCATAATTGACACGATATGTTACTGCCACGTTAATTCTTTCATTGATATTGAGAAAAAGGAGTTATATTACATAAATATATATCATGACGTCGTACGAGTACGTAATAAAGCTGAAGTATAATTTTTTTTTTTTGTTACTTGGTTTGGCAACAAAATAAATTAATTACGAATTGTTTGTTGCTTGGAATGAATGAACTGATTTCATTCGTAGCGAAATGTTTTTAAACATTTTCTTTTTATGTGTATATAGAACTTATAAACTTTGCTTTGGCCACAGCCCGCTAATCATTATTGCGTCCTTATACAGAATCAAAATTGGACGCTTGCAATAATCATTATACTTTAACAGCCCATAGAGAATAATGTTTACTTACTTGCGATATCACTATTAATTAGTGAGAAAAAAACATTCAAGAAAGATAATGGTAACTAAGAAAAACGTTTTTATAATATTGAATAAATGGACAATTTTCAAATATTTGAAAAGGAATTCGAAAAGATCTCCATATTTGATGTGATCCCCTGCGAAATAAATTAAGCGTCACAAGAGGAAAAAAAAAGAACGAACGAAAAAAAGGAAGGATGAAAAACGCTTGGAGAGATATTGGAAGCGGAGTCCGTTTCTTGTCAAAATATTTCGATCGCATGTGGACAGGAAGAGTAACAATGACACCGGAAAACAATAAAAGGCTTCTTCTCAATGTTAGACTCGGTTCCATCAGACTGCGCGCAGTCCAATTTATTAGGTGCTCCATCTCTTCAGAGGAGTCCGAATCACCAAGAAAAAAATAAACGGAAGAGGGAAAACCCAGAAATAAAATGCTGTATCTGGAGGATAAAGTGCGTTTTGTCTCTGGGCTAGTCAGAACAGAAAAGCGAGTCGACTGAAAAATTCAAAAACAGAATGTCGTTAATTATACAGCAGGTTTATCCCTTTCATTAGTTTAGTGTCTTCCCCATTTTTTGTTTTTACATTACTGAGAACTGGAATTCTTCGGCTTTTCTTGAAATTCACACCAACGATAAAAACCTGAATGCAAGGACGTTGCCTATTGAAAACGGTGGTCAGCGTGCCCTGATATTCTGCTGACAGGCCAAGACTCAAAAGATAATTAAATATAAACATTAGTGTACTATTTAAGAGGAGTTCTGCCATTTAAAATCCTCCCAAAATTCAAAATTTCTCCCAAACAGTTATGGGTAAAACGCAAGGGGTAATTGTTGGAATAAATTAGTGCGTCTTTTGCATAATGAAACTGTCAAGCATAACTCGAACGAGCTCCAAGGTGTATATTGGCGAGAGAGTATTCACGTTGCATCTGTGCCTTGTGCGTGACCCCAGAATCTCACTAAATCAATTCTTTTCATTCAGCCATTTTACTTTCCGCCTTAGGATAACCTGGAGTGACTACCTAATACGTAAACCTTTCATTTTAACATTTAAGTTTTTAAATGTGTGACGATTGTTAAATTAATTTTTGATCTACTTATACGAGGGTTGCTATTCATATTTCCGGCCTAATAATAAGGAAAAAAACATTTTATGATCGAAATTCTTTTCATTATTTTAGAAAATAGTCTTCATGAAGATCAGTACACTTCTACATGCGTTTCAACCAATTATAGAAGACATTTTTCCACTCCGATTGAGGTAACTCCACAACATGCGTTTTGAATGCATCAACCGCATCTTCGGGTGTCGTAAATCGCTGACCAAGTAATTTATTTGTACGGATATAAAAAAAGTCATTGGGTGCTAAATTAGGGCTGTACTGCGGATGACCCATCAATTTTATGTTTTAACCCGTCAAAAATTTCTGCGTTTTAACCGATGTGTTAGAGCTCGCATTGTCATGATCAAGAATGAATCGCCTCTTCTTCTTTCGAATTCCTCCAATGATTTCTGGCAAACAAGTGGTCGTGTACCATTCGGAATTGAACGTCGTGCTTTGCTTTAACGCCACTGCCGCCACGTGATCGGTAATGCCGAAGAAACAGGCAACCATTTGCTTCAATGCGCTTCTTCCGCGAACAACTTTTGTTGGATTTGCCTCGATCCATACAGTCGATTGTTTCGGCTTATAAGCATAGATCCATGATTCATTACCTGTGTGGATATTTTATACACAACCTTTGATGCACCTTAACGTATTTTTTTCAACATTTCCTTGCACCAATCGATTTTTTTAGGACCAAATGTTCATGTAATATCTTACTGATGCTTGTCATACTAATGCCCAAAGATGCCTCAACCTCATAGTATGTCACACAACGATCTTGCTTTATCAGTTCATCGATTTTTTCCTGAAGCAAACGTCGACAGCGCTTGAATTCCTTATACCAGTTTTTTACGGTGCTGTTGGATGGTGCTTTATTGCTGTATAAAGAATTAGGTTCATCTAAGCACTCTTGTCTTGATAATCCACGTCGAAAATTATGACAAATACTCGTATGAAAATATTCAAGAGGAATTCCATTTTTTGCTCGAGAGGAATTTTTCAATTTACTTTAAACAACACAACCACGCTAAAATGTCAAAACGTTTTGAAGGCGTTATGGTTAACTATATCAATCTTTCGATTGGAATCGACTGCGGTCGCCTAGCAACACTTACTGTTGCCAAGGGGAGAAATAAAAATAGCAACCTTCGTATTAAGTAAAACGCTACTTATTTTATAGTTGTTTTGATTTATGAAACTTTATAACTTATTTGTTTAATGAAACTGTGCTACACCTCGAAACGCCTTTAACTACGTGTTCAAAGGTTTAATATACCACATATCAGTAAAAAACTCATGATCTTATCTCAGGACATATTCTAGACCAAAACAGGATCATTGCTAAGAAGAAATCATAGCATCCACATGAATATCCAATTAAAGTTAGGTACCCCAACAACACTGTGATTATTTATAAGCCTGGCCATTGAATAATTAGGAATCAGCAATAAAAGGAATCTCGAACTAATGTCTACCAGTTTCTGAAATATTAACATAAACTATTGTAAGCATTAAGAAATGTGTCATTAAGGCAGCTTCTCGCCATACTTACAGATATGCTGTACAGTGCTGTTTATAATATTGTCCCTCGACTACAGGTATCGTTGATGAATGAAGGCCGACATGCTGAGCATCTGAACATAGTCTTTGCTAAAAATAAAATCATATCACATGAAGCGCCATATGAAGGCCGTTTCAAGAACTTTTTTTCTTCTTTCAATAAAATCCCATGAAATTTCCAGCATATGTGCCATTTTTTACCTCATATTTACATTTAGTATATTACACGGACTAGGCAGTTCCTAGAGAATTGAACTCGGGCTGAAACTCAAGTTGTAAAATTGATCACTGCCTGATCCTTATTAATACCTAGGCTTAGAGACACTTGGAAGAATCTTGTGCTTACAGTTCCATATGATCTTAATCGGGTCTCGATCACTGGTGGATATAGGCAAAAGATGGTGCGTATGAAGACGTGTTTTTAGCTTGAATTAATTTTTGATAATATTTACACAAATATATCTTCTACCCATTCGCAGAATTTTGCAGTACTCCTCGGAAAGCTTTATAAATATGTCTATGACCTTTCATACACTTACATAACGACATCAGTGTGATTATACTGTTTAACTACTAGTTATGTGTGGTGTAAGTAACGAGAAATCAAAAGCCTTCAGTTTAAATGCTTCAGACTTAAAATCAGGGTTAAGAGTCTTTCCAGTAGCTAACGGATAGGGACAATAATTCATTTTAAAGTACAAAAAGCTCATATTAAAATTGAGAAACGCGTGATAACTGTATTGATTAACAATGTAGAGAAGAGTAAAATTGTTACAAAGACTCGATATCCAAGTCAACCTGATATTTCTTAAGTAGCTATCTTTTTGCGACGAATGCTCCGATAGATTTCTCGTGAAAAAGCGTTGATTGGAAAAGTTATTAAGTTTAACAAGGTTTTAATTTGCTTATGTTTCGACTACTGACGTGTGTACAGATCCCTGCTTTCAGCAAAGCGATTGTCTTTCGTGAGATGTATTATTGGGTCTTATAAAAAATCTCCACTTTTTTTTGCCGCTAGATGGTGTTGATACCTATAACCGGCAACACTCACCCGATTGTCTCAAACGAACTTGTGCTTAAAAGGTGACATTCAGCTTCCACTGTTTGTGAAAACAGTTTTTTAATTCGTTGATTGTATAAAACGTTATATTAATTCGAAAATTTGTGAAATATCTGAAGAAATATGTTATGTGATGCTGTTTTACTATAAAAAAGGTGAAAAGGCTGCCACAACATGCCAAAAAATTTGTGAAATATGTAGTGAGAATGCTGTGCGTGAACGAGGAACCCAGGGGTGGTCTGCTCGATTCCGTTCCGAAAATTTCGATATCAAAGGTGCACCTCGCTCTGGTCGGCCAGTCACTGAACAAGTCGCTGAAATTTAGCAACTGGTGGAGCAAGACCGGCACGCAAGTTGTCAGGAAATAGCAGAGGCACTAAACTTCAACTGCATGACAGTTTGGAATCATTTGAAAAGAGCAGGTTACAAAAAGAAACTCAATGTTTGGGTGCCACATAAATTGAAACCTGGCGAAGAAGTCATCAATTCGGCCCTGTACTGTCACAATTGGACCGTATAAACGAAGCCATACAGAAACAGCGACCAGAATTGGCCAAAAGAAAGGAAGTTGTGTTCCATCATGACGATGCGTGGACATACTCATCTTTGATGACTCGGAACAAATTGACGGAACTTAGTTGGGAAGTTTTGATGCATCCATCATGCATCCCGAACCTTTGCGCCGTCTGACTACCGTTTTCTTCGGTCACTGCAAAACTCTTTTGATGGTAAAAAATTGGCCGACCGAAGAGCCGCTGAAAATCACTCGCCCAAGTGTTTCGAAGAGAAACTACATAAGTTCTTCACCTATGGAATTATGAAGCTACCCGAAAAATGGCAAAAGATCATAGATAATAATCGTCACTATGTATTTGATTAAAATTAATTTTCAATAACGAAATTTTGTTCGAAAATGTACCAAAAATAAGCACGGAGATTTTTTATATGACCCAATATTTACTTACACTTCACCTGAGGCTTTCCCTGATTTAGGTTTTCTTTAGACATGTACCGGATGACCCAAAATCTGTTAACATTTGGAAATTCAATAATTCACGCAATTATGTACATAGACATGTACAAATTGACACACAAGCTTGAAATGACATGGGGTTTCATTGAAAGCAAAAAAAAAAAAAAAAAAAAAAAAAAAGGGGGGGGCAATATATGGCGTTCGGCAGCAAAATGTCAATTACGCCGCATAAGATTCGTGTATGAAATGAGTTGTACTGAAAGAGGGAAACAGTCCCTTCTTGACTTTATTACTTTTCCATCCTCTCCTCGGAGTGTTGTGTTGTCACGGTGTGATGTGGATTTATCACATCAATCGTGATTGGACCCTTTTTCTTCGAGGAAATGCGTGGTTCTGCTTTTCAAACTATCAGCGTGGGCGGGTGCTATGTACGCCGGCTATGTTACAGAATCGCATCATCCCTACTCTGGCTAATAAACATTTGTTGAAAGGCATGACTTTTATGCAGGATGGCGCTCCGCCTTATATTGCTACACGAATGAAAGGTCTCTGTCATACATCGTTACGTGAGGATCATGTGCCACATCCCGCATCCGTCATGCTAGGCCTCTCAGATACACAGATCCCAATCCGTACAATTATTGGTTGTAGGGTTACCTGAAATCGCAAGTCTCCCGCGAACGTCCGACCTCATTAGAGATGCTAAAATACAACATCCAATGGCAGTTTCTCACCATACCTACAGATATACTGTATAGTGCTGTTTATAATGTTGTCCCTCGACTAAAGGTGTCGTTGATGAGTGACGGCAGACATGCTGAACATCTGTTATAAAGAACATAATCATTGCTATAACTCATTTGTTATGCTAATGATTCCTTTTGTTATCACACGAAGCGTCATCCGTTGACCGTTGTAAGCACTTTTTTTTTTTTGCTTTCAATAAAACCCATGACATTTAAAGCATGTTTACTAGTTTTTACTTCTCTACCTACATTATTCAGTGAAAATTGAATTTTCAAATGTTAACGGACTTTTGGGTGACTCAGTAGATTGACTAAAACGCGATGTTTAATCAAATGATCTGAGAAAACTACTCTACAACAATTGTCCTCCTTTTCGTGGAGCTAAAGTATGTAGGGTAAAACTGCGTACAATCAGCTTCAAAACATTAGCAGTCTTTTAATTAAAGGAAGTCAAATTAACTCAGAATATTTAACTTCTATGACTGACTGAGATTTCGAAAAATTATGGTAATTATAAAGGACTTATTGAGAAATTTTAGGGTCGAAAATTTTACAGAATCTAATCGTTTCCCTTTTGCATATCTAGAATTATAAACCAGGTATCCTTAAAATGCCCTGATTCAGCTTAAACAGACGATTCTGAAGTACTTTGACGTAACAAATTAACCACTTACTTTCAAACGTTTTGCTAAACGATCTGTACAATATAAATGTAAAAATCAGACATTCCTCTTTAACTGCAGCTAATTGTGACGCACCAATCGATGACTCACTGAAATAAATAAAGAGCCTCTGCAGATAAGAAAAAACGTGAACCACAAATTATATTGGACCTTTTAGGAAAGGGGAAGTTCAAGAGGCGTCCGAAATAATTTTTATTTCATTTTGTATTACTTCAAATATATCGATTCCGGTTTCAGGCTAAAAGAGGTTAACGAGGTGTTAAGCAAAAGAGTTGAAAAAAGAGAAAGGAGGGCAAGGAAAAAACTTTACGTGTACTTACGATAGATTGGAGTACTATTAAAAGTTATGATTAAGAGCGCAATTACGGGACAGATTGAGAGATCCGCTTTAAAAAACTAGGAAGAGTAAATTAATTTTTTTTTTTGCAAAAGGTATGCTGCGGATTCTCGGATTTTTATATTTTTCCAATTTATTTGACTCCCGTTAAAGATAACATAATTTTTCACTTCTGTAGTCCTAAAATATATGAGGAAACATTTAATAGAAAGTAAAGACATTTATTTCAAAATAAGTGAAACATAATTTCTTAGCTTATAAATACTTATTTCTTTTAATTTATTAGCAATTAAGACTGAAAGATGAACGGGCTAGGACCTAAATAAATTTATACTTAAGAATTTATAATTATGTACCCCTGTGCAATATAATTATATACAATTAAAAGTTATAATTATATACACCTGAAAAATAATGCATAAAAACTATATAAAAAAGAATGAAGTCAGTTCATTATTTCCAAGCAACAACCAATTCGTAGACACTTTTTTGTTGCCAAACCAGGAAAATAAAACTTTTGATACTTCAGATTAATACATATACCGCAATCATTAAATTTAACGCAATATAACAATTTTTTCAACATGAATAAGAGAATCCAACGTGGCAATAAATTATCCTAACCTGAAAAAAAAATTCCAACAGCAGCTATTTATTTAAAATATTGACATTAACGAAAAATGTTCAGCACACAATGACGTTACATGCAATCGCATGCATTTTTTAACGTCAGAATATGACCTTATAAATGTTTGGCAATGTTATTTTTACATTGGGGGGGGGCTTTGTTCCTGAGGGACTATTACTTCCGTTTTGCGATTTTGCGTCGAATCACTTTGAACGTCCGTTTCACTTTTCAAATTGTTGCGACCAAATATTATCGCCCTGTATTATATTTGAAGAAATTAAATAATGAAGAATCTGCATAAATATATGTATGTTTCTCGCACTGTGATAAAAACAGCGGTACCTAGAGCCCTCCAATTTTGAATGACCTAATCCTACTGCGAATATGGGTATCTGGAAGCCCAAGTTCGAAATTTGGAATTTGTTTTATTATCGATTTCATATTTTGTAAAACTTTAACGAGTTTTTGATTAACAAACTCAAGGATTTCAAAACGAGCCATGGCAACGTTGTCCAGAAAAAACATTTTATCTCCAGCGCGTGAGACTGTGTATCGGAAGTTCTAAAGATAGGCTCAATTTTAAATTATTTTGCGATATTGCTCTTGAATTTAATTTTATGGTTCAGGTTCAAAAAAACACGATATTTAATAAATAAATATAACATACAGAATGTTAGAAAAACGTCCCTTTGGACGTAATTTAAAATCTGAAACCTTTCAGATTTTCCTTTTGTTTATTTTTTTAATTTGTGCTTTTGTTTTATATTTTGTAAAACTTACAAATTTTTCATTAACGAGTTCTACTATCTGAAATCAAGCAGTGGCAACACTTTTCGGAATAAAGCAGATTTGTGTCTGCAGCTCATGAGATTGTTGCCACTCGGGAAAGAAAAGTGCTGAAATAAACGTTTTCAGAGTTTTTAATTAATATCTCGGCTGATTTAAGTCGTACGAAGATGAGAATGGTCGAAATGCTTCCCACGAATTTTTTGGAATCGTCTCTCGAACTCAAATACCCGCCGTTACGAAGAAGATAATGCCACAAACAAACAGAAGTGCATATATCTTAACAGCATAGATGAGTCTTGTTGATGCGAAAAGAAATAATGCTGTAAATCCTCATTTGCTTTTAAATTAAAGAGGGTAAAATGTACGGTATATTTAATACGAAATTTCTTTTGAAAAACCTTAAACCTGTTTCCTTAGTTCATAATTTCTTAATTTTTAATTATATTCATTTTCATACATAAGAAATATAATATAACAAATTTAAATTTAATTTCACAATTTTTTTCGCAGAGCAGTAAGAGAGAGTAAACTTATTGCTTTCGCAGTTACAATCAATGGTTACTGCTTTCACCAAGTCAAAAGCAATCTATAACCACTAAACAGAAAGTGTAAAACAGACCAGCAATCTCAGTCCAAGTGACTTCAAGACATCTAACAGCCTCATATTTAAAATAGGATTTAAATATAGTTAAAGGGAATTCGCTGGAAACAGAGAAATCGGTCCCAAGTTCCAAAAACTTCCAAAACATCGCGCAGTTAGTGAAAAGTGCCAAATATTGCGACAAAAACTATCGATAGAGCCTAGAAGGAAAGGATTTGTCTAAATATTTGTTTCTATAGTTCTATAAGAGCTTTCCTAATAATTTCAGCACCAATCGACCCCAAATTACAAAAATCTATAAACAAATGCATTAATTATCTATTAACCAGCACAATACATGACAACAAATTAGAAATTGAATAAAATAAGTTGTTCTACAATAATATCAAATGAATAAATAAAAAAATTTGAAAGCTTTCAGATTTTATATTACGTCCAAAGGGCGCTTTTTTTAACGTTTTGTGTGTTAGGTTTATTTATTAAATATCAAGTTCTTTGCACTTAAACCACAAAATTGAATTGAACAGCAATATCACAATAATAATTAAAAAAGATCAGATCTTTAGAATTTCCGATACACAGTCTCACGCGTTGGAGATAAATTATTTGCTTTTTTTTCGTACAGTATTCCATTGCTCGCTTGGAAATCCTTCAGTTTGTTAATCAAAAATTTGTTAAAAGTTTACAAAATATGAAATAGAGAATAAAACAAATTCCAAATTTGGGCTTTCAGATGCCCATATTCGAATGGAGGACTACGTCATTCAAAATTGGATGTCCCTAGGTACCGTTGATTTTCACAGTGCGAGAAACATTCATACATTCATGCAGATTCGTCATCATTTAATTTCTTTAAATATAATGCAGGCTCTAATATTTGGTGGCAATAATTTGAAACGTGAAACTCAGTTTATAGCGAAACAACGAAAAATACAAAACGAAATTAATTGCTCTTCTGGTATAATAAAATTAATACATAACAAAACTAAACTGTGTAGAATCTAAATTATAAACGCATAACACAAATATTCACAAATATCTAAAGAATCGTCTATTATAATATAAGCAATTTATTACAATATATTACAATTGCAATACAATATACAATACATATATATATATTTATATGTACTGAGTTTCGAGAGAGGTATCCTCGGATTCCAAAATTTCGTGGAAAGCAATTTCGACCATTTTCACCTTCGTACGGCTTTAATCAGCCAAGCTATTGTTTTAAAACTGAAAATTCTAATTTTCGCACTCATTTTTCCGAGCGGCAACAGTCGCCCGCGCTGGAGCTTAAATTGCTTTATTTCGAAATGTGTTGCCACATTTTTCCTTCAAATCGCAGAGTTTGTTAATCAAAAATTTGTAAGCGCTACAAAATATCAAACAAAATTAGCACTGTCAAATATTAAAGATATTATTATTCTATATGATCTGTTCTGAAGTTGAAGAGAACCCGCGATGGCATGTGACGTCATTCTAAGTCAAAAGGTTTTCCTTAAAATCTGCATTTTAAATAAATAGCTGCTGTTGGCAACACTTTTGTTTCAGGTTAGGATAACTGAGACGATAAGTTATTGCCACGTTAATTCTTTTGATATTGAAAAACAGTTGTTATATTACATTAAATTTAAATCATGATGTCATAAGTATTAACCTTAAGTGTCAAAACGTTTTGCTTCCTAGTTTGGCAACAAAAAAATATTTACGAATTGCTTGTTGCTTGGAAAGGATGAATTGATTTTATTTAAATTGAAATGTTTCTATGGATTTTCCCCGCTAGTATGAAATATAAAATTCCAAATTCCGAATTCGAGGTTCTGACTGTGTTTACCTTATATATTTGGTTGCATGTCTAATACATAAACCTTAAAATTAAAATGATTTATTATTAAGACTTTTATATTTAATACATATTTAATTACTCATATTGTAAATTTTGATCTTGTCTTCAATATTTCTTCAAGGTGCAGCATTTTCTTTGTCAAGTAAAACCGTATTTCCTCACAATTTCAATATCCCCCTTTTGTTTACTTATTTTATTATTCCAAAATAAAGAGAAAAAATTATGCGAATAATTTAGTTTCCGAACACTCGGTTACAGTAACAACATAATAAAAGAAAAGTAGTCATGGATAAACTACAGGTAACTATCTCAATATTGATTCTTTAAGAGAAGCCTACATTCAAATAAGAATACGCAGTAATATTAACGTTACAGTAAATTACAAGATACTTTTATTTTTACTTCCCCGTAATTTGAATCTCGAAAATTTCTTTTATTGTTGTTTCTACTACTCCTTAGGCTTGAAATCATCTATAAATAGTTAGAGAAGATGAATGTTCAGCTGACTCAGCAAAATCGCAGACTGAATGTCAGTTTCTATTAGCTTTGCTGGCATGGGTTGGTTCTTGTACAAGGCTGGCATAACGTTCAACAGTTAAAAGGGAAAAGTTCGGCGTGACCTTCGCGGGTACTTTGCAAAGCTTTTATAATAAGACGAAAATAATCACTTCGTCGACAATTCCATTTTAAAATTTAGGGAAACTCGTTCTCTGACTGCGTAGAAAATCGTGCGAATATTTTACAAATTTTCTTTGGCGTTAATAAGTTAGGGAGAAAATACGCCAGGAAATACAGTATATGACAACATACAGTCTGAGTTAATAACAACAACAACCTCTAAATTCTTCAAGAATTGCTTAAAATGAACTGTCTTTCATGATGAATTACCTGAAATATAGTAAAAGGCTATAAGATTCACATAGTGCACCTAACGTTATAAAACAAAACAAAAAAAAAAAAAAGAAAAAGAAAAAAAAAAAAAGAGGCAAAGTACACCGAAATATGATTTTGTGATGCACCTTAAATGCAAAACTAAAAGAAGAGAAAGATTTCTTCAATAATGTGTAATAAATATCCTAAAAGGAGACATCGTCATCATAAACTGCATATATTTCGCATTATTTGGCCATTAAAATGCATGAAGGGAATTTAATAACTTCCCGAGAATTTTCTTCCTTATAATTTCACTTCAGGTTTCAGTAAGCCTTACAAAAGCTCTCGATATTTCTTTGAAACATTCCTTAGATTCAGTGGCATTTCAAAAGGGCTTTCAGTTTGCTAGAGAGATATTCATACGAATATTTTCATAATCCTTTTATTCTGTTTCTGGAATGTTCGCTCATTTTCCCATTTATTGAATATTTTTTATTTCTGAAAAATTGAATACTTCGTCGAACAGTAAATTGATTATTGTTCGACGAAGACAATTCTACCTACGAAATAAATTCCACGAAATTTCACGAAAAAGTACTATGGAAACATATCCTTCATTTATATAAATTCGTTTTGAATTACCTGTTGCTAAGTCCGATACGTGGTTGCTTTTTGAAATGCCATTAAATGGAAGAAAAAGAGTTCATATTCAAAAGAATATTTCCTAGAAAATTTCAGAATACATGGATGGAGTATTTCATCTAAAGAACTGAAATATATTTTATTTGCTTATTTATTTTTTGTTAAGTTTAAAGTTTAAGGAAACTAAAATAAAAAAAGAGGTTTCTAGAGTCATTTAAGACAATACGTTTGGAAAAACAAGAAAACTCTCAATTCGATAGTCAAGAAAGCATCGTTAGGGAATTCGATCCTTCCTAATGGTTTATAGATTACCAAAGCGGCTGGAAACCTTAAAATATGAACTAAATATAACTCACATTTTAAATGGAAGTTTTTCATTTTTCTTTTACCCGGACACCATTTCTTCGTATCTTCCAAAGTCGGCAATAAAATCTGTTCAACAACAATCAATATTTCTTAGTAGTTCGTTTATACTTTTCGTTGAATATTTTTAGCCCAAAGGGGCGTTATACCCAAAGGGCTTCTAATCTCAAAACAGCATTTTTCGTCGTTTCACTTTCTGCATTGATTCACTTTTAAAACTGTTGCCACCAAATACTATCGTCATGTACTATACTTAAAGAAACTAAATAATGAAGAATCTGCATGAATGTTTCTAGCATTGTGAAGAAAGAACGGTACCTATAGCCATCCAATTTTGAATAATGTAGTCCTCCAACTGAACATGGGCACTTGGAAGCTCGATTTTGAATTTTGAATTTGTTTTATTATATGTTTAAAATTTTGTAAAACTTTAACAAATTTTTGATTAACAAACTCAACGATTTCAAAGTGAGCAATGGCAACATTGTATGGAAGTAAAACATTTTTACCTCCAGCGCAGGAGAGTGTATTCATATTCAGATTGCACTATCCTTGGGTCTGATTATGTGTTTAGCTTCTCTTTCACAGGCATCAAAAAGCGTGCAAGATACACTTCGGGGAAACAAGAAACAGTTCTACACACACTGGCCAATGAATTAGAAACCCAAGATAAATATTTTGTTGGACCACCCTTTTCACGGATAAATTCTGTCATTCGTTTCTACATTGAGTCTACATGCTTCCGGAGTGCATATACGTTCACAGAATACCCTACATTGGGTATGCAGCTTTTTAGATCTTGCAAATTAGCTGGAAGAGGAGAGTGCTGTCGCATGCGTCTCTCCACTATATCCAACACATTTTCTAAGGAGTTAAGATACGGGCTATGCGGTGGCCAGAGAAGTTGTTGGAAGTCAGACTGTTGTTTAGTAAACCAATTTTGAACCCTCTGGGGCGATGTATAGTTGCATTATCGTCCATGAAGTATCCGTCGCCATCAGAGTATAAAAGCAGCACTTAAGTGGGAGCTTGATCTGCCAGTATATTTAGGCATCTCGTGGCTGTTTGTTCATCCTCGAGGAACACCAGGGCACCCTTTCCATTCCAGCAGAACATGCCCCATATCAAGCTACTCCCACCAGACATTTGTACAGTGCGAGTAAGGCAAAGATGTATTGATGGCTTCATGGGGTTCTTACCAAATTTGATTTCATCCATCAGTGCAAAATAAGGTGTAGCTCAATTCATTCGACCACATTACCAGTTTCCAATTCTTCAAATGCGCAGTGTCTTCTTTTCCTCTTCTTTTCCGACACCACTGCAAACGAATTCTTGCAATCTTGGGCAGAAATGAGTGGTTTTTCTCAAAGGCATCGAACTATGCATTCCTGTACTCTGTAATTCTCTTAGTATGGTTCGAGCTGAAATCTCTTGTAAACAGCCTTGGTTGACGATCTGTGTCAGTTGAAGCGCAGTAGAGTCCCTGTTGTGCCGTACAATTCGTCGGAGACGACGCCGATCCCTCTCTTGGAAAACTGCGCTCGAACTGTAATTACGTCTTCTAGAGAAAAAATGTAGGTTCTGATTCTAACTTTAAAAAAACTTTGATAAGGCTGCTTTTGAGAACCTAGTGAGATCTGTTGTATTCGAAGGCCTCTGCTAAACGGTCACCAACAATAAGCCCTTTTTTCAAATGTTAAAAGACCTGTAGCTTTTCCCATTATACTTCATTCATCGTAAAAAGCACTGGTACACCTTACTTATACTTGTGCTCTAACCATGACATAAAAAAACCCAAGACATAAAAAAATTTGCATATTTTATCCCTAGTCGCATTCAAATGAAAATCTCAGAGATTTCTAATTCATTTTCCAGTGTGAGTATATCTCCTGTTCTACTGGGCCTATTGACGAAATTCAAATCGCATTTTTCACGTCTCGAAAGCGTGATTTAGTATATAGATTTATATATATACTAAATCACGATCTAACATTGCTTTAACATTGGCATTTTGACAGAAAATCAAAGCTTTCTGAAATAACATATAATTGTTTTTTCCATGTTTCGATTCTACTATTCAAATTATGCCTAGATATTAAATTTTGTAATTTTTGTTGAGAAATTCATGAAAAATTTTAAAATGTATCTTGGCACATTTTTTTCAGTTTCCACCAAGAATATTTCACTTGGCGAACTTATTAATTTATGGCAACCTATTTTCTTTTCTTTTTATTCCATTGTACAGGAGAGAAAAGAAAAGACATCGTTCATTATTTTCGAATAAGGTTTAACAATGTGCGTAAAACACATTTGACGTTATTATCGCTTATAATGAATATGCCAAATTTCGAAACTTGCTAATATGTAAATTCACGTGTATATTAGGAAATTTTGAACAAAAAACTCTAATTTTTTGTAGGTATGTTTACAAAGTCATCTACTTTAAGATGATGGTAATAATTCAAAATTAACTTCGAAAAATGTATAAAATAATTTTAAGAATACATTATAAATAAATCATAAAAAATTATTAAAAATAAATCATAAAAAATGGGAGAATTTTATCTGTAATGAACTTAAATTTCGAAATGTGAAAGGCAGAAACAACCAAACAGTTTAATAAAAAAAAAGATATAAATAAATATATACCAAATTCAATTAACATGGATGAGCTAAAAGTTTGGGAACTAATTCTTTAAAAATTACTCGTAAGGTTTTTACAAAACTTGGCGCTTTGGCGTATTTGAGTCGTAGAATCGAAATATGAAAAACAAATGTATGTTATTTCAGAAAAAGTCCGATTTTGTGCTAAAATTCCTATATTAGAACAATGCTATACATAAATCTAATACATATCCTAAGTCGCGGTTTCGAGACATAAAAAACGCAAGTTAAATTTCGTCAATGGACCCAGTAAAACGGGAATTATAGAACTGTCCCATTTTTTTTAACAGTTTACATAATGGAAACGGACCTAAATTATATTATTTATACATCCCAAGCATAAACAGAATATTTAATTGTACACAAACTCTGAATAATTTTCCGATCTCTCATTATTGAGGACTAGCGAGACTGTGTAATGGAAAATTTAAAGATTTGCTGTTTTTAAATATTTTGCGATATAGCTGTTAAACAGAATTTTAAGGTTTTGAGTACGTAAAACATGATATTTAATTAATAAAGATAACACACAAAACGTTAAAAAAAGCGCCCCTTGAGATGTAATATAAAATCTGAAAGCTAAAATGATTGCTAAATAGTTTTCATACAATGTTCTATAAAATATTCTGCGTAAAGCTTCATGTCTCAGCAAAAGCTGGCGAACATTATGTTTTTTTTAGTCCATAGAGACTTTGCCTCTGAAGGACTATTGTTTTCGTTTTGCAATTTTACGTTTAATCACTAGTATTGGCGAATCACTTTTCAAACTGTTGCCACCCAATGTTAGAGTCCTACATTATATTTGAAGAAATTAAATAATGAAAAATCTGCATAAATGTATGTGTACTTCTCGCATTGTGATAAAACAACGGTAGATAGAGCCAGCGAATTTTTAATGACTTAATCCTCCTACCAATATGGGCATGTGGAAGCCCAAATTTGAAATTTGGAATATGTTTTATTATCGATTTCATATTTTGTAACACTTCAACGAATATTTCATTAACAAACTAAACGATTTAAAAGCGAGCAATGGCAACCCTCTACGGGGAAGAAAAACCTTTTTATCTCCAACGCGTGAGAGTGTGCATCGGAAATTCTAAATATATGCTCATTTTAAAATTATTTTGCGACATTGCTATTGAACTGAATTTTACGGTTTAAGTGCAAAGAATATGATATTTAACAAATAAAGGTAACACACAAAATGGTAAAAAAACGCCCATTTAGATGTAATTTAAAATCTAAAAGCTTTCAGATTTTCTTTGTACTTAACATGGCCCGGCGCTTTATTTAATAGCCATTGGACTTTGAAAACTACAAGTGCAGGAAGTGGTAGCCATTTTATTATGGAAGCACATAATAGGCGGCTACCGTTGCAACCATGCCTTCTCCGGGATTCGAACCTGGGCCCATCGCTACATCAGTCAGGGTCACTAAGCACTATACTGGCAAGGTGGCAATTTTCCGTCGATGATCAATACACCTATGAGGAGGAATACCTTGGTGATTAAGAAAAATTGGCTCGTAATCACACAAATAAACCATAAAACCAAATACGCAGCATAACCGATTCGAAGATATGATTCGTATCTCCCTCTTATCTACTCGAATACTGATCTGCCTTTGCAACTTGACAAATTAGCGTTCTTATCCAATAATATGACTCTCAGCGACCTTACCCATTATCTTCCATCAGGATACATAAGTCCCATGAGGCTGTAGATATGGCTATCAAGAGAACTGAAAAAGAAACTTGATCGGCATGACTTCAAATGAACGGAGTGATGACTTAATTCCTTTTTTCTTTAAAATATTTATGGTTGAGAAAGGGTTACTAACTCGAAATTCCTGCTTAGAGGATTTACGTAATATATATATATATATATTTGGGTATGATATTTTTTACTAATGATTCACATAATCAAAATATGATAGCTACAATAAAAATATGATAAGCATATCTTGTTTGATTTATTTCATAAATTCGAATTATGCGTTAACGAGAAACAGTTCAAAAGCGTGTTGTTGTTGACTAATGTTCACTTGTCTGACCTGAAGTCCCACGAAATTCCTTCATAGCAAGGAGCGCAAGATACGCCTGTCCTTGGCAGCAGCCTTACAGGTGACAGTGAGATTTAGCTGAGTTCCGCCCCCAGTTTTGATAGCGAGCACCCCGGGGGATGGGTGCGAGGGTCCCCCCTCCTCTTCCGCTACCACGAACTTCTCGAGAGGACTTTCGGCTCGTCACATATTTAGACTTTCCCCATGCCACACGTACAGTATACATTTACAAACATCCATGCCTTCTCCGAGATCTCTTTGGCACGCCAGTCAGCGACGCTAACCGCAATACTGGATGAACGGCGTTCAAACGATACTCGGTCCTACCCTATACTCAAAGAATTTATACAGAAAGGTGGTATAAGAACAACAGTGCTAATTATGTGATCAACTGGAAGCCAGTGACAGTTCTAGTTAGGACGTAGTAATTAAAGTTTTTTATCATTCAGACCCTTAACTGTAAATCCATGAATTTAAGTTTTATCGAACACAAAATTCAAACTTTACATACCTGTGTAGATTCAAGGGAGACAGGATGAGAGTTCAAATTATTCTTTATCCATTCAAAGTACTTTTATAGTCAGGAGGTGACACTAAAATAAGAGAAGAAATCGTATTTAACGTATTATATTAACGATGAATAACATAAGCACACATAAAAAACGAAAATTTACAGATTCACATCTTATGAAAAAATATATATTAACAAATCTGATAAAAATACGTAATTATATATGCATCTTTTATGTTTCTTATCAAAGGAATACATTAAAAAAGTATATTTATTTGATGCAGTTATTGAAAACAGGTGTCATAAGCTTCCTGTTTGCACGTCGTAAAACAATTATCTGCCCCTGAAAATGAAAATTCACTCTGAATATAATTTTAAATTGCATATAAGTTAAAAAAAATCTGATGTGCACACCACAATGACTTCCTTGTACGGCCTATTAAATTATACATATTTTTTGCTGCACCTCATTTAAACTTACTTCTTCGAATTTTTTTGAAGATATATTTCTCATTCAATCAACTAAGTTCTCACTTTGCAGCAAATACATAAAAACTCAAAGCATCTTCATTAAAATTTTAAAATACAGAAAAAAAACTAAAACACCAAATACAATTAAAAATAATTTTTACAATTAAAATTAGAATTTCTCCTAAAAATAAAACCTGCCAGCAGGCAGGAAGACTGTTTTTCGGTGCACAAAAACTGAAAGTTCACTTTTGGCCCCAGTCGGCAAAAAGACACTGAAGTTCGTTCACAAACTGACTTAATTCACTATTCTACTAAGAGTGTCAAATATAAACAAATAGCGGCCTCGTTAGGCTTAACTTAATTTTTTAAATTGTCGATAATTCTACAATAGTTTCATGCAGTTGCTAAACTCATTAAACTCTTAATCGGAATATAAGAACAGCATAATTCAATCTTTTTTTAAAGCAAAGTATGCACTGTTTACCAACATATAAGAATACAAAAACTGAGCTCACCAAGCTAGGTAACATAGTGAGTATATATTTTTATATACAGATTTAGTGCGGCCGATTGAAACCAAAAATGGAGGTGCACAACTACATGTTAAACTAGTCCCATATACAAAATTTCAAAGGTCTAAGGCTACTCGTTTTGGAGTTGTGTGAGATACACACGTACGTACAGACGTCACGAAAAAGAATTCTTCTGAATAAATTTCAAATCCATTTCACAGCCCGTTTTTAAACGAAGTTCTTTATTCTGTTCGTACGTTGAGAAATAACGCAAAATCATCTTTCAGACGGATTCGAGAGTGGTCGAAATGGGTGTTTTCTAAGAAATATGATAACCGGAATTTTTAGCGATTACAATACTTCCTTTCCTTCGTATGAAGAAGTAAAAACGATTAAAATTCGGATTTCAAAAAGATTCAGAACACAGAATCCGCTTCTGTTTATTGGAACTCCTAATTTTGATCATTTCTGAGATAAGAATATCATATTAACTACTGTTCTGTACCATACGAATATTCGAAATTGATTAATTTTATTAGAATGAAGTTTATTTAAATGCAAGTTATATTTTTTTTAGAGAATGTATTAAGTAGTATACGATCTCCTCATACTACTTATCACAAATTAATTTTTCTGTTAAAAAATTTATTTTGTAATTTACCTTGGAAGTAAGATAACATTTAGTTGACATATTCTATTTTAGATTATAGGCCGCAACGAATACTGAAAATATATTCCCATTTTAGATACTTTAAATGTTGATTTCTAGACCCGCAAACATAGTCTTGCGTCTTATCGCGCCCTTCTTATTTTCTTAATATAATACGAGGGTCACTCTGAAATTTTTGAGATACACATAGGTTTTATAGTTACACAATTTTAGGAATGTTCAAAGTATGCGGGTCTCCTCCAGCATCAATGCACTTTCGTCGGCGAATTTTACAAAGTTGAAATGTTTCAAGCCATTCATTTCTTGGAATCGATGAAAAAAATGCATTTATATCTCCTCTTCGGAAAGCAACCGACGTCCACGTAAGTCCGTCTTTAGATTGCTATCACTTTGATCTGTTTTTATTCAATAAATTCAACTGTTATTCTTGCTGAATTAGAAAATGCATTGTCATGGCTGAGTATAAATCCTCTAACATTCACTTCTTGAAGAATTTCTTGAAAACACTTAGTTGTGTACCAGTTAGTTGTGACAGTCTGTCCTTCCAGCTTGATGGCTTTGACCAATCCTGTATTTCTGAAGAAAATGGCATTCATTACGTTTTTCATGGAACGTTGTCTTTTCACCATTGGGGGCGTGGGATCACAATAAGGACCCCCGTATTTTCTTGACGTGTTGGAACGTCAAGAAATGATATGTACGTTTCATCAACAGTTACGATTTTAGAAATAACACGGTAGCTACCATCTTTAAATAATTTAAGAATTTCTTTACCGATTTTAACACGCTCCTCTTTTGGTGCTCTGTTGAATTATGGGGAATCCAAAGGCAAACTAGTTTTTCTATACGCAATTCTTCATGAACAGTTTTACGTATAGTAGCGGATCCAATGTTAAATTCCTTCTATATTATTTGTTAGGTGCAGGGATTATTATTGATTAATGTTTTCCGTATGACACATTATATGGGATTACTGCTGGCAATGGGTTTCCTGTGCGTTCTTCATCCTGAAGAGAGTTGTGACCTCTCTGAAATTCTGTAAACACTGCAGATGTTAAACGCATTCTTCTTGATTTAATTCCACATAAAAATCATAGAAAATCATAAAGCGATAATGTTCTCGCGTCATCTCCATTCTTACTACTGCCTAAAATTTATTCTACGCTCATGCAGCCAGCCCGTTCGCCGAAATTCGAACCCCGAACGAACTACCTGTGTTCAGAGATTTTAATGATGAGCCGCTCGTTTGCATAGGAAGGCGTAGGTATGAGATTTATTCTATGCCAGAGTCACCATTGTTACACCACAAACGAATGCTATTGCTATAACTTATTTCAGTCGCTCAGATGGTATGAGAGTTAGTGACGCTAATGAATGTTTGTAACTGTATAGCGTCTGCGCGTCATGAGGGCACTCAAGATATACGGCGAGCCTAAAGTCCTGTAGATTGGTTAATGGTAGGAAAAGAGGGGGTGAAAGACTACCGGACAGTCCCTCAGGATGTTCTCCCTCCATATTCGGATGGAACTGACAGTGAGTGCTGCGGTATTATACATGTACAACTTAAGGTTAAATTCGGGTGTACTTGTACCTGAACTGTATATAGCTGAAAAGAAATGGTTAGTAATGATGCAAAATATAAACGAACATGCTATTCAAGTTTGTTTACATTTTGCATCATTTTCGAAAGAATTGAATGAAATTTAAAAAAAGATTGTTAACCCAGCAGCTGAGTTAATCAAAAAAAAAAAAAAAATTATTCGAAAAACCATAGAATCAAATTCTTGCCGAAATGAGAATCTTTGTGTGCTCGCTGTGACGAATAAAACGCGGTACAATTTGATTAAAGCAAACAGTATTTGTAAATGAACCACGTATTGACGCCAAATTCAGAGTGACATACAGAAGTTATAATTTATTGTTTTTAATTATCACGTTGCTACAGATATTCAATGAAATAAATGACTTTGCAATCTGTTTCCGATTCCGAATTATTTCGATGCATTCGATATATTTCCCGTTTAAAATTTATATTTATTCAGCTCACTGAGCTCTCTGTCGAAATAAATGCGATAGTCCACAACACGCGCTAAGGTCAGACAACTCAGCACTGAAAGGTTTTAAATCTCCATTAGCTTGTTAAGTGAGCTCTTTGATCTCGACGCTTTTCGACGAGAACAGGAGAACGAAGGACATTTTACAAAGCATCAAATGAGCAGAGTTTTTTGGAGCAAATCACTAACAAAATGTCTCAATGGAATTGTTGCAGAAACTATTAATAAAAGGTACTAACTCCAGTGACAAATGAAACTTTTGAACCGTAGGGGTGTCTTCTCATTTCATACGAAGACACTAAACAGGAAGATAAAAAATGCTAAGCCAAAGAATAAATGAGTAAGAAGAGGAAAGAAAGAGAAAGATGAGTGTGGAGGGGGGGGGAAGAGAAGTAAAAAGAGAATTTAAAGAAAAAAAGAAAGAAATTCTAGTGCTAATGAGATTCTCGAGCAGTAGGTTTCGGGTTTCTAGAAAATGTCATTCAGATGCATTGCGTTTACACTGGAAGTTTAAACACACGTGGATGCCCTCTTGATTGGTGAGAGAAGTCAGAAATAATGTAGGTTATTTAACATACACACGATACGAACTTACATGCACGACAAAAGAAATTAATACGAGGTATCATTAGGAATTTCAAAAATTCTAAACTCTTAATAGCTAGTAATTTAAATGGAAAGCTAAACCGAATATTAATAAAGCGTTGGGTATTTTTAAGTGATAAAACATTCCAAACTACAATCTTTGATATTGAAGTAACACCATTTATTAAAGCTTACAAGAAAAAGGTCACCATGTTTTCTAGCTTTCAATATTTTAAGTATAAATCACAGTACATCATGAAGTAGCCTCTATTGAATTACACAAGTTGCTAAACAATATTAGCAAAATGTAAGCGAGGCTTGCTCATGAGCCAGAAAATATAAAGTAAAAATAAATAAATAAACATTAAAATAATTATTGTATAAAATATTGTATTTAATGTAAAATAATTAATTAACTCTTATCATCAAGGAGTTATTGGAGTTTGTCATTTTGTTCTGTAATGTATTATGTGTCTGTGTTGTGACGTATTAACAGTACAGGAGTTAAGGTAAATCATCACATATGGGGCAGCTTCAAAAAATCGAATTTTATTTTCTTGCATTTTTAAAAACTGCAGGCTTTTCCGAGACGGCTGAAAGAAACTACGTTATGTTATTCGAATTAGAACCATCAAAATTATGAAGGAAAGGAAGTGGTTACATTGCCAGATCTGGCATTTAAATCATTACCTGATGTTTGTTTACATTTCACCCGCAGCTGCTTATGAATGCTCGCTCTTGGATTACTTTCATTTTTACTGTTAACTCCATGATTATTTTTACAGATTTTTCTATGAATAGGATTCGCACAACTTAACTTTTAAAGCGTGGATTCGAGTATATTTTATTTAAAATTCACATGCTGAAATAGTGCTTGTGTCTTGACTTGCTTATCGAGCTTGTCCCTCATTTTGCTCATCTAAAACCGATCAGTTTTTGATACTTGATATTATAATTTATAGAAATGGATAATGAACAAAACAAGCGAAAGTCCAGAAATAAGACCTAAAATGTAGATTCCGTACTAAGGCTATTTATTAAGAAATTCTGTCCTATCAAACGTATCATTGTTTCCAGTACAAAATTGAGTAATTCGTTAGATGTGCAGAATGATATAAATTACAGATCTACTTATACTACTTATGCTTGTAAGATGTTGACCTTTGCAATGACTTCGCTGGCTTTTGACGATGAGGTCAGCAAACTTTCTTCAATTGCTTCAAGGATGTAATTAACCAACCTTGCACGATAAAGGGTCTTCAAAATTTTTATGACGCCCATGTCCATTGGCTAGATCAGAGCTATGGTCCTGGGAGGTAGAAATTCCAGTTGGACGTTCATCAAGCAATGTAAATGAGGATGTGATGCACAATTGTCAAGAAGAAGCAGCACTTTTCTCGACTGGCGTTGTAGCTCTCTGTCCCAATCCTTCAGCCATTCTTTAAAAAGTTCAGAGGTCATCCACGCATTTCTGTTGGCACTATACACAACTGGTAAACTCTTTATCCTAAGTCCTTTAAAGCAGCGAGGCTTAGTGCTTTTTCCTATAACCAACAGCTTCATCTTGCCCGTTCTTGACATGCTTGAGCAGCACAAAACAGTTACGCGATCCATCGCTTTTTTGAAGCCAGAGAATGCAACATGTTTGTAACTTAACGAGCCGTCCAGTGTAACACGATAATACAGCTCAGTCTCATGTAGATGTCATCTGCTGAAAAATTTTCAAGAAGTTCGGGCAGTTTTGTTGATTTCCATTCGTTAGCATTTGCACTATGAGCACTTTCTTTCTCGCCATGTACCTTCTTGAATTTTATGTCATGTCTAGATTTTCATCGAGAGAACCAACCGTCCGTAGCTTTGTCATCGTGGCTCAGCTTTTTAGCGAGTTCTTCTGCTTTGCATTTAAACATTGGGCTGCTTACTCGCCCAAATCATTCAGTAACAATGGCAAACCATTCATTAAGGGCATTATCGACATCTGGGTCTTTGCCTTCATGCTTCCGTTTTTTGGAAGTTCCTCTTCGTTCTTCACATTGTGCCCATTCTTCTCGCAGCTCATTCTCTTGTTTTATCAAGCGCGAAATGGTAGTCTTTGCTAATCCGGTTATTTCAACCAACCGACGCTGACTAGTGTTTCGTGGTTGTTGCTTGATTTTATCCAGGAAACCAATTTTTTCAGCTAACGTCTAGTCCCGTCGTGGCATTTTGGCAGGGAAGCCAAGACACGCGCGAAAATAAGTGTTTTCAGAGTTTTTAATTAATATCGCGCCTCATTAAAGTCTTACGAAGATGAGAATGGTCGAAATGGCTTCCCATGAATTTTTGAAATTCGAGATTACTTCTCTCGAAACTCAACTCTCCGCCATTCCAGATAAGATAATGCCCCAAACAAAAAAAGAGAGAGATAGACAGTTTTTATTAGTGTAGATGTTTTGGCAACAAGTAAAAATATTGTTAAAGACATCTAAATTTATTTCGTGTCAGTCATGTAGATTTTGACAGAAATACATTTAATCTCGAAAGGCATTAATTTAAAAATAATTATTTTAAATTAACAGTTGTACAAATGCTAAAATTCGAAATTTTATATTTAGTAATATCTATTTTTATATAATTAACAAATCTGATGTATTAGGCAAGAGAATTTTTAAACTTATTCTTTAGAGCTATTTCTGCTTGTAATTTCTTGCAAGAAGGATAAAGAAAAACACTTATAGACTTTCCTCTTAATAAATATTCAAAAACTTCAATTTTCAGATTTTTAGTAAAACAACCGAAATGTTTATAGTCTAAAATGGGTACCTAAATTGATTTTTTCATACTTTGATGCCTTATCTACAATAAACATTCAGCACATATTTATTCCTACAACCATGACCTGATTTATAGAACTGGAGGACCTAAGCAATTCCTTTAACGGAACATATTCCTTCTCCAGTCTTTTTCAATATAGCAGATATGAGTGATAAGCAATATACTTGTATAATACATTTCAAGAAATAACCAACAAGTTTTCTCTTTATCCATATCCAGTTTTCTCTCGCCGATCTCTGTGATCCCTACCCTACGAAATATTCGGGGTGCAATTAAATGATATATATATATATATATATATGCATAATTTCCAAATGGGGCAGAAAAAAAAAGCAGATGCAGAAAGCGAGAGTCGAATGGTAATTTGCGTGACGCTCACGTCAGGTCATACATGGAAACGGTTGGAGGTGGGTATTTCAACATTTAGATGGCTAATCAGTGGAGGGCTGTTCTCGTTGCCGATGAATCCATGTGTAGCCTCCAAAGCGACAGTAGGCGTTATTTGATTTGGGGAGCGCGGAGTACCCTTACCATCCATCAAACATCCATTAGAGAGATTCATACGGAGAAGGCATTATCTGTGTTTGGGATGGTATTTCTTTTGGTGGACGCAAAGACATCCATGCCTTTCCATGTGAAACCTTAAATACTCAGGCCTATGGAGATGACATCCTCGATGCGTATGTGCGCCCTTATGGCAGGACAACATGTGATGAGCCCACCAGCGCCCGAGCGGTAATGTCGCTGAACAATGGTAGTTCGGTCCGAGGTTCGAATCCCGCAAACGGGCTGGCTGCATGGGCGTTTTCGTGGTTTTCCCCCATGTGTATACGAGCCAGTTTTTCCTTAGAAAGTCCTCCACGAAGGCATCCTTTCCCTTAGGCAGATAGCCCTAGTGTGCTTTCCCATAATCTCAATAAACCAAACCAAACCAATATGTGATGATTTCGTACTACAGGATGACAACCCTAGACCGCACATGGCTCGCATCGTGGATGATTATCTTGAGCACCTAACAATTCAGCGCAAGGAATGGCCAGCACGATCACCAGCTCGACCACCTGAATCCTGTGAAGCACGTTTCGAATTCTTTAAGAAGATGTATAACTGCTTTCAATCCTCGTCTTCAGACCTTTGATACGCTTGCATATCCTCTGCAAGAGCAATAGCTCTCCCTTCGTAGGGAACAGATAGACCGCATAATTGACGTCATCACACATCGCTGTATATATTTTATTGCTTCTAGGGAAGATCATACTCTATATTAAAGGTAATTTTCCTATACCAAACTGACACATCGAATTTGTTCATTTTATACATATGTTGATTTGTACTTCAACATAAATATCTGGTAATTTCTTTTCATGGTATTTTATACTTTACTCTGCTTTCTATACAGTGAGTCCGTTTCATTAAATTGTTTATATAACATTTTGAGCAATCGTCATTTTTGTAACTTTTACTTCATTAATGATAACCAGTCTATTTGTCTTGAAGTTTTTGTTCTCAGCGCGGCGTTATCCTATCAGTTCGTGGTTGAACGACTCTTCCCCCAAGACCTCAAAGTCTCTGTATTCGAGCAAATTCTCTTATTTGAAATTTCTTGTATTATCTCAACATCACAAATGAGAAACTCGAATTACATTGTAGTCACTTCCTTTGGTTGAAAATGTCCGATTCCAAAGTAACACTGAGTGAATTGGATTCAATTTGCTCTCTTCTAAAATCATCACTTTTGCTCCTGCTTCAGACCACTTTTTCTCTTTCCTCTGATTAAATTTGCTGATGTATGGTTTTCTTCCAGCTACTTTTGGTTAACGGCTAGCATGGTGAAGGATTCTGCACACCATTTTGTTATGGAATTCCTCATTTAAAATCTCTTTTAACTTTGTTGCTAATTTTACTTGAAGCAAATTTTGGATTTGGGGGTGGGGTGAAATGCAAAAATTTCCAACATTCTTTGGGCATGACTTTTATGAAGAATTGCTTCTTTATTTACTGCTCAAACTAAAGTAGCGCTTAATTACATTGTGCATAATAAAACCATTTTTATTTATTGTCTTCCTATTTCCTGAATAGAATTTGTTCCGATTACGTATTTTGTTTCACACGTTGTTGTTTCAATGTTTTGTTCTCCATTTAGATAAAAGTTGATAAAAATATCCAAATTTTTGAGCTCGCTAAAGATAAAAGTAACTACAAATTTCTTTAACCTTTCTCTATTTGTCTAAGAAAATAACGAAGATTATTTGAATAAATAACATCACTATGCGAAAACATTTGTTTTTTTAAACCATGGCTGCGGATATTTCTACATTTTCAAATATTAAAAACAAAATGAATAATATTTTAATTTACTGTTATTACTTGAGGAGCAATGCTTAAATCTTATGCGGAAAATTCATCTGAGTAATAACGTTTCCATGTTCTACCTATAGAAAGAAGGTTACGAGTGTGGTGTCCGTCAAACTTTTAACTACAGCTACACTTTTGAGATTATCAAATATATCACTTGTAAGGTATACATTAATTTTATAACAGTTATTTTAATTTGGAAAGCCTTTCCTATCAATTCTTGTTTCCACTTAACACTCCCTACAACAATGAGTTTTTAGAGTCGCGCTGAATGCAAACGAGTTAGAAGAAATATTTAATATGAGAGTTCAACTTACTTCGCGAGAGAGAATTAGGAATCCTAAGTAGCACGTGTTTGTCTTCGGGCTAAGTTTCTCTTGAAGGTGTTAAGCTCAGCCGTATATTACGTGCCTCTTGATATTCGCGGCTGGTTTAAATTAGAGAGCCAACTACGTTAGATACTTGTGTTTAGCTTAGGCTACGTCTCATTTAGTTAGTTATAGTTTCTTATTTCTTATTCTGAGTTCAAGCCCGAGTGGAGGCTTTGTTATAAGCCCGAGAAGGGGGCCCAACTGTTAATCTTTTTTTTTTTTTTTTTTTTTAAAGAAATAAAGTGTTGTTTAATCCTTCTTGGGTCTACGCCTTTATTTATCTGAACTTAGCGATACATAGTTCACTCGAAGTCGATACATAGTTCACTAGGTTCCTAAAAGTTCACTTTAGACATAAGGAATGAGGAACTCTACACACTTAACAAGTAGATTTTTAGATACAAAATTAAAAGGTTATTAACCCTACTTATTATTGTTACATTGAAAATAATTCACTCCTTGAAGTTTTGTAAAAGAAAGGCCCCAAATATTGATCATTTGTTCCAAAGTGCAAGAAAAAATATTGTAATAACAAATAATTTATGGCTGTAATACATAGTAAGACCATATATAGAAGTCTTTAAAGAAAATTGTTTTTCAAATTCAAAAATAGAAATTTATTGCGACTACGTATGAACCAAAACTATATTTTAATAACTGCAGAAGGCATCTTCTCCTTCCTTTCCGCAAGCCTTTGGGGTGTAACTGAAGGCACAGTCGACGAAAGGTCCAGAGTTTGATTCCCGCTGAGGTTAAAGCACATTCTGTACGTCTCCTGTTTGAAAAATACCTTATGACTCTATAAGTGGTGCCCAAACTAAAAAAGATGGTACAATAATGATGAAAGATGGTGATGGCAATTCGTCACCAGCAGGATTTGACGATTGGCTCGCCTCATCCCCAGTCGCGCTTTAAAAGAGAGAGTATATAATGTATTTTTTAGCTGATTTCCGCGTGCCTTCGTGGTTTAATTTGAAGCATACTCGACGCGTATTCTCGAGGAGTCCAGGGTTTGAGTCTTGACTAGGACATTGCACATTTTTCACGTCTTCTGCGTGCACTTTTTTCACGTCTTCGTGAAAATAATCTAATGTCCTTACAACTGTAACTAAATTGATAAATTTAATATAGTAAAAAAGTATACAAAACTTAAAAACTTGCACCTTTTGACAAGATTTACGATTACAGCTGGTTTTACATACAAAAGAAAATTAAGTATATTATTCGAAATAAAAGGGTACTCTACATATTATTAATTGATAGTTTGACATCCAGATTTTAAAAAAAAACATCATTTTTACTTCGTTGTACGAAGTAAAGGAAGTATTGTAATCGCGAAAATTTTCGGGTATCATATTTCAATCCGAAACTGCTATCCAATGCAATTTCAAACGCTATCCAATGCAATTTAACGATATTTTCGGGCGACATCTGTACGTAAGGACAGAGTCCCTCCAAAAAATTGTAAAACAGATTTTTTCCCTCCAAAAAGTTATAAAACTGATTTAAAATGAATTCTGAAGAGAATTTCTCACAGTGTCTGTGCGTGCGAATATATATCGCATAAGTAAAAAAAGGGGAGCCTCAGAGCGTTGAAATTATGCATATAGGACTGCTATATAACATGCAGTTGTGGACCTCCCGTTTTGGTAGCAATCGGCCGCACCAAAAGTGTATAGAGCTCTGTGTTTTTAATTGTAAATTGTGCATTTTTGCTTTAAAATGATTGAAATATGTTGTCCTTATCTTCCGGTTACGTTCTTTATGCTTTAATCTGCATGCAATAGTTGTAGAACTACCAACAATTTGAAAGTTGTTTATGTGCTGTTAAGCCTATTTTTTTCCATAGAAGCCATATTTTTTTACATGCGAAACTTAGAAGAATAGTGAATCAAGACAGCTTCTGCACCTGCTGTGCCGAGTGGGACGAAAAGTAAACTTTTAGTTTTGCGCGATGAAAATTCTGCCTTCTTGTTCGTTAGCCGAATTACTAGATTTTGTGTAGAAACTGTAATTTCAACAGTAAAAATTGTTTTTTAATTGTTTTACATTTTTCTACATTTTAAAATTTTTAATAAAGATATTTCGAGGTTTTATAAGTTTTTGGTTTGTGGCGTAGTGCGAACCGAATTCATTGAATGAGAAATATATCTCTAATGTAATTCGAGGATATAATTTTAAAATGAAATGCAGCAAAAAATTGCGTATATTTTAACATTCCGTACAAGAAAGTCATGTGGTGTTACACATCAGATTTTTTTATCTACAGAATTCATAATTGTCTAAATTTCCAGAAAGAATGGAAAAGGAAACAAGCAAAAGTGAAATACCCTTTTAAGTATTTCTTCACCGTCTCACGATATAGCTGATTAAAAAGAAAAGTTTTGATATGCTTACCAAATGTATGGACTATGGAGAGAAACACGAGAAGAATAGGGAAAGACGCCTATACGGCAAAATTAAAAAGTAAACTTATCTCAGGAAATTGAATGTGCTGATTGATAGTCAGAGTAGGTAATCAATCTGACCGCTTAAAAATAGTACTTATATTGTAATTAATAGTTTTACTGTATTAAAGGTCACTCAAAAATGCCCAAGCACAACTATACTACATATCTTACACTTTTACACGTCACAGAAGAATGTTTACTTAATAGTGCAATGTTTTCTGCTACTATCAGTCCAGGCCACAATATCACACTAATGCTAGAAGTACTATGTACCTACATATTGTTTGAATAAAAGCAGTAGGCCACATAACATGAGGTAAGTTATACGCCGGAAGAATATGCACAAGGCTACATAGATTTCTAGTTCCTGCAAAATTTTCGGCTTATCTTTACACAGTCTCTCTATTAACAAAGCGTTGCAAAGAGGGGAAAAATTTCCAATATCTTATATCGGGAGATTCATGTGAGCATGTGAGCGTTCTCTGGTTTTAACTTTTGAATGAACATTCTTTAATAAGGCAATCTATGAGAATTATGGTAAGGCATTAACGTTTTCGTACGGCTCAAATAATTAAATTTTATGTGAATATTTTTAACTTATTGAAACATGTATGAATTTTCATACGCGTTGATTTGTTTTAATTTAAGAAGTTCGCAAAAAACTAATTCTAGTAACATCAGAACAAGCGCACGAATTCGTTGCGGCAAGGAGTGCAAGATTGCGCCTGTCTTTTCCCAAGAACCCTGAGTACCATTCAGGTAACACTACGACTTTTCTGAGTATTGCTCCCAAATTTGAAGAACAGCATCCCGGGGACGGGTCCGATGGTTTTCCAACCCTCTTACCAGCCAGAAAGCTCTCGAGAGGACTTTGGGATCTCCGGATATTTAAAGTGCTCCCATGCTGCACAGACACTATACATTTTCAAACACCCGTGCCTTCTCCGGAGTTCGAACCCGAGCACTTCGATACAGCAGCCAGCGTCGGTAACCACTATTCCGGTTGGGCGGCAGATATATTTAGCATATAAATGAGAATACTGACTGATATTATCTTTAGTAGAAATAAACAATACGACCTACGATTCACAAGCTGCCGCACTTTACATTATCCTCCAGAGGTTGACTCGAATTGGTTACAGTGTGTCTGACCTTTGTGAAAACAACAGCTAAGCTCTTCTCGAAAGTCACATTTATTTTATGTGTTTGTATATATATGTATAAATTAGTAAACCAACCTTACCTTCCATGCAGTTTATAAAACAGAAATCACGACACAGACTGATATGATTCTGTCAAATATTTTCAGAATTACAATATCATAAATAATAATATATTTTAAATTGCTAGTAAGAGCGATTTAAATCGCTCATAAGTACATATATTGAAAATAATCGTTGAAAAACTCCATGATTTGCTATGGATGACATTTTAAATCATTTTTAAAATAAAGTATTCTACTGCAAATTACAAAAAGATACATAAGCACTGAGATATAAACAAAGTTACAATTATTGATAACATTATGTAAATTTGAGGGTAGACGCACGTCACCGAGTTATTCGAATGATGTATAATGCGCAGCTCTCCAGTACGCGACCTCCACAATTCTCAATTTTCGTGCTGTTACTTCTGCTAGGGAAATCAACGTAGAACATTTGTTCTTGTCTCAGAGGACGCATGTAATAGCAGCCGAGAATGCCAAGCAGTCATCAACGGAAGCAGTTCCAGTAGAACGATCTCACGAGTGGCATGGTGATCGGACTGAAAAGAGCAGGTTGGTCCATACGGCAAATTTCAGCTGACACACACCTGGACGCGTCCGCAGTGCACCGGCTATAGCGACGAGGAAATGTGGCAAGTTCGGGGGTGCCGGTGCAGTCAGAGTGACGTCAGCACCCGTGGATCGACGCATCCTCCGACAAGAGGTGGCACACCAACAAGCCATTCTGTAGCATACCTCCATTCTGTAGCATGTTGAAGACACCCTGGATGTTCCCATATCACACAGAACCATTTGCCAACGATTCGTGGCTAGTGGCCTGCTCTCGTGGCTTCTGTTCAAAAGACTGCTATCGACCCCACGTCATAGACACCAACGTCTGCAGTGGTGCCAAGCTCGAGCGATGTGCACGACGCAATGGCACTGGATTGTGTTCTCAGATGAGTCACGCTTCTGATTCTCCAATGATAGTTGCCGCGTATGAGTGTAACGTCGAATGTGAAGACAGGCCCAACCCGGCAGCAATTGTAGAACGCCCCAACGCGCGCCAAAACGCCATCATGGTTTCGGGCGCAAATGCACACCATCCCTAGTCTCATTCACATTGTACCTAGAAGTGTTGCTTCGTGTATCGCCGCGGAATGCGGTCCTACAACGTACTGAGCCGACGCTGTTCTCACTCTGTTATACACATATCGTTTCGAAATTTATTGGCGGGCACTTGCCTATAACGGGATTGGCTACTACTGAGAGAAGCTGTAGCCATGTTATCTAATATTCGATCACTGTTACCTCCTACTAGAGACAGATAATTTTACATCCATGCTTTCTCCGAGATTCGAACCCGAGGGTTTCGATATCGCAGTCGGCTCCCTTAAATCATTTCCGAAATAACGATCACTTATTGTTCGTTGCTGTCTCTCTTTGTTTCCGGAGTTTCATCACTTTCTTAGTACTCCTTCCTAGTGTTGTAATTTTAGCGTCGGGTAGTGTATTACAAACCATCAACGTGAAACCAAACTGTCTACGGAGAACACAAAAAAGAAACGAAAAGGAAGTGCGTGTTATCACAGCAATGTTAGCAGATAATGTTAATGAAGTACGCACTTGTTTTTCTCCGTAGCATTACAAAACAAAAATTTCTAATTAACATTTCTACATACGTTCAGTGTAATTGCTCGATCTCTTTTGTAAATGATTTTCTATAATGCCACTTACAACTTAGTTTCTTCTTTACTTATTTTTATTCTTCCGTTATTTTTTTAGCACAGATTTGATTTATGTTACCGAAGGAAAATTTTTTCCAGAATAAACAGCTCAGGAGTTATTGTTAATGATAATGAGGAACATTCCTATTGTTTTAGTTTTTCTTAGTGTTTAACTAGCTTCAGAAGAAGAGTTATTTTTTAGTTAATTGTGAACGGCGTCGAAGGGATTATTATTTAGTTACTTGTGAAGCTGCCATTATTCGAGAGACAACTATATTTGTCAAAACTAAAGATTCGATTTTCTTACAAAAGTTTCCCAGTTCTTTTTAAACATGTCGTTTTGTGAAAACAAAACGTTTTGTTAGATTTTTTGAATTCCTGGCTTGGTGTAGTGTTTACAATAGGCAATAACTAACAAAATGTGCGTATTTAGATAATTACCAAATTACGCAATGTTACAAATACATAATTTAATGATAATTAGTAATTAATTATTATGATAAAGCTTTCAAATATTATCTTGTCATACGAGAGTTACTTCAGAGGAGGTTTTCTCGAAGATAGCTGATGAGTACTAACGCAACTTATTTGGATAGGAATGAAACCCGCATGCATAGCCTATTCACTCACCGGGAACGGAATCCGAAACCATGTAATATTTGAATTTGCTTACTTGGCGTATGATACACGTTTATAACAATAAGGATATACCCAGCTGGCAAAATTTTGCAGTTTTAAATTTTAGTTAATTTCTCCCGCCTTCTTAGCATGTCTTCATGGTGTAACGGTCAGCACACTCGGCGCGTATTCGAGACGTCCAAGGTTCAAGTCTGGCGAGGATATGGCACAGAGGCATTTCACTCACATCGGAGGTTTTCCGTGTCAAGCTGCGGTGAAATAAATACACTTCATTTCTTCTAATTCTACTTTATCACGGAAATTCTATATACAAATAATATTTACAGATTGGTTGGAGTAAACATGATAGCTGTTTGATACCACTCCTCTACATCACCACACCCATCCACTCTTTCCATTCTCTCTCTACTCTCTGCTGACACTCTTTAATTAACTATACATATGTGGCGCCTGCTATAACTTTATCTACAAAGGCATTGCTCATTTTTCATGTTTTCTTCTTCTAAAATATCCTAATAGCTGTACAATATATCAGACGTAATCTGCATATGGGCAAGATTTTATTACTATACTTATCAGGACCGCTGTTATTGTAGCTGCCATATTTCACGAACACCATGAAAAATAACGAATGGGAAGAACTGGTGCAACTCTTGCTGGTTATGGACCTTCGTCATTAGCGATGGCATATAATTTCTGTCTAAAACTATTCCACTTTAGTTCGTCCCTCTGAGATCACGATCTTCAAGAATTTTGTTCCTCTCTTTACCACTTACCTCACGAAAGAGCTTTCGCTGACTCATTTTCCGTTTCTCTGTTCTTCACAAGCAGGGTAGGTTAGATTAGAATAGTTGAATAAAGTAAAGAACAAGAATCTGCTTAAGCGGGGGGAATGACTTCGTAGAGACCGCTATAAAGAAAACTGACTCTTATTCACTTTACGCATGACAAAAGTATGGAAATTAACCGTTTAGCCTGCCCGTTGCCCTGAGATCGAAATCTTGCCGAACTCTGTGGATTCAGCGATCTTAAACATCGGTTACTTATGGGGCTCCACGGGCACTAGAAAAATTAAAATATTCATTAAAATTGAACGATCTGAGTCCTAGCTTAGCATGCTAACATTAATGATTACACCAAAACGTTATCAAATAATTTTGTAAATCATGGACAAGACACTATACTATATAATACTGTATCTGCTAATAAATACATATAATGTTGGCTTATATTACTCATCTGTTGAACACAAAGTTTGTTGTACGCAGCTTCATATACATTTATGCGTAATATACAAGCGGGTCTTTGCAATGTTTGGCGATTAGAATGCGTCTGTAAGCGAAAAAAAAAACTCATTTTGAATTTAGCTGATACCATGTCAGTTCAAAATGAGTGTTTTAGGTAACAAATGTCAGACTATTTTTAGCTCTTGAACGTCAGAGCATTGCTGGGAAGCAATGAGCCTTTATCGCCCCCTTAGGCAGGTAGCCTTCATGTGCTTTTGCAATATTAATATAACTTAACTTTTGAAATGGAAACTGGCTCGCATTTCCGTTACAGATGCGGGAAACCAGGAAAACGACAATTGCATAAGATTGAACAAAGCCCAAAATCCAGTGTTGATCGGTTTTAAAAAACTCGGGATGCACGTGTTCAGGAAAGATAACTATCATTTAGAAGTGAATCAGAAAGATCTGATCCTACGCGCAACATGCTCGCTGCCTACCCCAAATATTATAGCATTTGGGAGGCGACTTGTACGCTCTGGAACTTGACTATTTAGCAAGTCCGCTGCACGCAAACTTAACTGTAAAACCCGTAAAATGTTTCTTCAGTTTACTCTCCAGTTGAATAAGAATGTACCCGGGTAGCCTGACACGTATACATGAGTAATATGTAAAGACATGTTACACATGTATACGTGTAACATGTAAGGACAAAAAATGAATATAATCTTAAATATATAACTAATCAATTCGAAATAAATAGTGAAAAATAAACACGAATCGACTCTTAACAAATTCATGAAAAATAAATGTATGCTTGTGATAAAAGTACTTATATGGCGCTCGAGGAGATAAGAGATAAAAGTTAAGTATTTCCGATCACATTATATACAGACTTGATCCTTGCTTTCCCCCTGTACGAGGTCAATACGTTAGCTGTAGTAAAGATTTCGTGATTTAGCGGCCGAGCGGTAAAGTCGCTGAACACCGGTAGTTCGGTCCGAGGTTCGAATCCCGCGAACGGGCTGGCTGCATGGGTGTTTTCGTGGTTTTCCCCATGTGTAACGTGTATACGAGCCAGTTTCCCTTAGAAAGTCCTCCACGAAGGCATTCCTCCCCTTAGGCAGATAGTCCTAGTGTGCTTTGCCATAATTAAATACACCATAACACTCCCTGTACGAAATTTCGCCACAGATTGAGCCATAAGATTCTCATTTTCCCACCAATTTCGTAATACCTTATAAAACAAAATCTGTGATGTGAAGCGTGATTGATACGACAAATTACGTGCAAGGAAACCGTATTTTTGCATTTGCAAAGCTAGAAATTAATTATAATAAATCGGCTATTATTCATCTAAATGAAATGAATATAGAATTTGAAAACATACTGCCTGGGACATCCTCCAGCGGTATTTCAAGATTATCTGAAAACATATCATTCAAAAAGGCAGTGCGTTTATTTGCGAGCCAGAAATAAACTTCTTCATTAATCATAAATAAAGTCTTGATAAATAAACTTCCTCATTGTATTCAAGATTTTAAAACTGTTAACTGCTGCTTTGTGATAAATTTATGCATTTCCTTCCAATTTCTTTTTATTGATGCTGGTTCGACCTGTGGTTGATAAAGAATAAGTCTGTACGCCGTTTTTCTTCAGAACGCTTTGCCAGTTTTCATTCATCATGATAATTAGTATCTAATTATATTATTGTATATATTATCATCTGTAAGACATTTTAATTGTTTAAGAAATATTGATAAATTATTCTAAAAGTGAACATCTGAACTGCTTAGCTTCATATATGCATTTCAGTAAATATACTTTAAAATTTTCTCTGGGTTTGCAGCACTTTCAGAAACTTAGACAAATAAATCTGGTTATATATAAATTTAATTATATGAAAAAACAATGCATGAAATATGCATGAGATACTTGTCTTGATTTCTTCATTTACTACGATAATGCATACATAACTGTTATCACAAAAGCTTAATGCGTAGTATTAATAAAAATATATACAGTACTTTTATCACATAAACTATAGTTCTTAATCTTACTAAATCAACTGCCGGGACTAATAATGTATTTTGATGGCTTCTCACAGCAACATGAGATGAAAAATTTTATTTTATAGTTAAAATATATAACTTTTACCATAGAAATACATACATAATTAAATATATTCACACAATACATAGCTCTTATATAAATACATACATAACTCGTATCGTAAATAAATACTTACACATGCATAAATACAGACACAATATGATTAACTCTTATCATAACAAAAATATATATACAGTATTTTTTATCACATAAGACTATAAACTCTTAATCGTATTAAATCAACTGTCCAGACTAATAATTTATTTTGATGGCTTCTCACAGCAATGAGATGGAAAAGTTTATTATACTATTTATCATAAGTGTGGATCTTTCCTCAAATAAAAGATGATTGGAAATCCATATTCAAGTAAAATAATGCAGTACCTTATTAACACAGGTTGAAGCAAGACTGGTACTTTGCATCCAAGTAGGCATATTAGGTATTGCGGGGTCTTTCTAATTGCTGAGCTCCACCGTGAATGGAATTCTAAGGGTCTTCTGTTACTCATCCCCTACCACCAACTTTAGAGGATTTATCCTTTCTGTGTGTGTTGAGTGTCCCCTTACCACACAAGCCTATTATTTACAATCATCCATGCCTTCTTTCAGAATTACTGAATGCAACATACTATTGATACAGGTACAGGTTAAAGCAAAGTTGGCACCTGTGTATACAGTTAGGCAGTTGATAACTGCTAAGTTTCCGTCGCGGATGGAGTTCAGAGGGACAGCATCCTAGGTTGCGGTCCGAGGGTCTCCAACACCAACCTCGCGATAAGACTTCAGCTCACCATGTATTTTGAGTGTACCTTTGCTGTACAGGTGCACTCAAAATGATTACAAACATTCATACCTTTTCTAGGATTTGAAACTGAATCCTTTGTTACAGCAGTCAGCATCACTGTTTTACCATCTAGGTGGCATTTTGTTGACACAGTGAGATAGCCTGCTACCTAAATGATGGATTATTTTATTGTTGGATTGGTCGACATGGATATTTCTGTTGAAATATGATACTTGACATTTTTTGTGATTACAATACTTTCTTTACTTCATACAAAGAAGTAAAAATAATACATAAGAAAATTGACGCAACATACATTCCCTCAATCTACATCTGTTAACTTATTCAAATCTCTATCTAACACATTTCAATAAAGGAAATAAATAATAACAATTAGCTTTCTAAGGCAGCCTAGGAAGTAAGTAATATCTGACAACATACAACATTTGTCAATTGAAAGAAATTCTGTAACTGCAACAGGTCTCTGCTCATACTAGAACTGAAGGTAAGATTGAAGATTCAAAGAAAATTTCCTCTTCTGTATATGCATAATACAGAACCGCAGGCTTGTGAATTTTCCTTGCCAGAGGTCAATTAGTAATTATAGGATTAAGAATTAGACATGATTCAGGAATGAAAATCAAACCAGAAGGCACAAATTTTAATTCTAGGAATTGCCCAAACTGAATTCAGTCCTTATCTAAGTGTGCCATGCAATATTGATATTGCCTCAGAACATTGATGGATATCCCATAGAAAAATGTATTCTTTAGATATAATTAAAATATACGTATATAAGCATTAATTAGTATTGTTGTATGAGCACTATAGACTGTTTTCATTCTTTGATGAATACAACATCCAAACCAGTAAATAATTTAGTTTATTATACATTCTTCATATTTTATACTGAGATAAGTATAATAATGAGATAAGTATATGGGCAATTATTTTAAGATTTTATCTTTAGCAATATTTCCTGATGTAAATTTAAATGGTGGAATGGCTCAAGTTTTGAAATGGCAAATGAATGGGCTGGCTCAATTTTGTCCTTTTTACGATTTCCTTAAAAAGGTCTTCCACAAATATTTTTATTCTCAATAGAAATTTTAAGTGCTTTACGAAAATCCAATCCAATCTGATCTTACATAAAATAATTACTAAACGGTTTTTATAAAAATGGTTTATGAAAAGATATTGTGCAAAACCTTTAGCAATTTAAAATGAATTCTAATATTAAAAATGTTTAAAAATATTATTAGTTAGACTTTAGACCAGGGTTTCTCATTTGGATTGATGAATTTTTAAAGGGTCTCTATGGTCAACGATTCGATATCTAAATGTGCAATGACAATTGATTAGCACAATCAAGATCCCACTGACTGTAAAAAAAGATAAGTAATTGTATATTGATATAAAACCCTATTGTGCAAATAAATCAAGTCATATTCAAAATATATGCGAGCACTAAGTTTGGTAATTTATAAATTATCCGAGAGAAATATCCCAAAATTAAACATGTTGCTAAACCACTATTATAGAATTTTTCTTCCTTTTACCCACTGGAAAGAAGCTTTAGTCAAGTCAATAACTTACTAAGGGAAACAAGAAACAAGCTGAATATTTCTAAACGAGGATGATTTAAGAATTAAGCAATTTTATGCCAAATAATTAAAAACGTATTTCAATATACATCAAGTGCATCCATTACATTCGTTAAAATCAAACTCTGCAGAAATTAGAATCTGTGATTTTGCATTTTTTGCAAGTTTATTTTACATCTTGTTTCTATCTCTAAAATTCAAAATAATAATATAAATAATTATAAAGCATAAACCTAAAAAGCCATTTTTTCTCCAAATCTTTTAAGCATATTCTTAGTCTAGCTCTATAATCTTTATGCTATGTATGCACAATTATTTGTTCTGTTATTATGTTGTATGCTATATATTATAGAGAAAAATATAAAAGGATTAATGAAGAAAAAGCCTGGGAATTCTTAATTTAAACTATAATTTTTTAAAAAGTACTCTGCTTTACAGGGCTCACTCTTGGTACTTTCAGATGTTATGCAATACATATATATATATATGTATATATGTAAAGAATAAAATCTTATGGAAATATGTGTGGCTACTTATATTAATTTATCTATAAGAAAAAAACTCAGAATAAGCGACAAAATTATCTAAAATCAAAAGCTCAATTGTGCAGGAAAATACAGTTTTTCATGAACTGAAACTAAACAGAGTGTTTAAAAAATTCAAATAATGTAAAATTCAACTTATTGAGAAAAGTTAATATTGAATTTGAGTTCTGCATTTCAGTGTTTATAGAAATCAGAGGTGTGCTCTTCTGTTATTGGGACGGCATTCAGAAACGTATGTGTGTATTCAGAAATATATGCATACAAAATGTATATAATATATTTTGATTTATAATCTATACATACAGATCATGCATATTTACTTCCTGAATTAATTTTATATTTTCTGTTTGGTTTACTGTTACATACATACCGAACATAAAATTTTGATTGAAAAAGGGTTTCTCAGATTTACTACTAAATACATGAGTATTTTTTCCTTTTCAGGCAAACGATTCTTTTTTTTTTATTCATTTTATTCTCATATGAGTTTACCTCATTATGAGTAACTATGAGTAAAAAACCATAAATTAATAAGCATCTTCGAAAGTTTGTTCATTTTCTATACTATTTTTCTTTTCGAAACGAAATTTTATGTCATATGACATAAACAGCCTGAAATTTTCAAACAATTTTTTGCTAATGCAAGGCTCTAAAGATGAGGATAAATTACATTAATTAAAAAAAGTTATATAAAATACATATAAACTTAGTACGGATGTTTCATTCTCTCGGCAATTTTTTGATATTTTCTTAAATAATTGAAATATTTTTTGCGATAAAGCGCCAAATACGACATATTTAAGGTAACCCTATTTTTTTGCGGTTGCGCAACTGAACTGTTATCATGAGGAAAAGCAGGGAATAAGTCTGTATTTAACGTCGCGTAAGTATTTCGAAACTGCCTTTATCTCCCTTTGCCATTGGAAACGAAGGCGGCATTAGAACGTAAAGCAGTTAAAGGGGTGTCATTTTAATATACACCGTGGAGAGATATTTTGTTCCGAAAAGCAGAAATTCTTAAGAGAATTCAGCAGCATTACATCAAACACAAAATACTTAAGAAATGAAAAGAAGCGAGCCATCAGGTATGTTTCATTTTAAATACTTCTGGAAGGGTACTAGAAAGGGAAATGACTTGATTAGGAAATTGCATTTATAAAAGGTAGATTATTTTTTACGTTAATTTTGCCAAAAGCTTGCGTTACAATCGTTGCATTTTTGCTACTACATTTGAATTAACAGTCGATGTAAACACGTTTTCTAGTTTTATTCTAACAACTTAAATCTTTGCCAATAATTTCGAATGTCAACAAAATCTATCATGTTGCAATTAATATTTATATATAATAGATAAACATGAATTGATTTGAGGAATTAGTCTTTTTTTTCTTCTTCGAAAGGTGTAAATAATTCACCCAGATATAATTCAGACTTCGTCATGTACTCCTTCTGCTCTACTTTTATCAGAATGCTTTAGTTATTTTTTTCAGAAATGTGAAATGGATATGGTAGAAGCAGAAAATTGAAATAAATGGTTACTTTCGAGTAATGATGCTTTCATTTCAATGAATTTTCAATTAAGAACGGAGAAAAATGACTGATGGAATTCGAGTCGACACCGCGCTATCAATACGAATTGAGAAATAAACTCAAATACCTAAAATAATTTATGTAAATTATTTAAAATAATATTTATGTATAATTTTTGTGCCCTCAACTATTAGGAAGTGAGTTTTTATGTCCTGAAAATTAAAAGAATGTGTAAGTAGGTATAATATGGGGAACTAAGAGGAATAATAATAATAATAATAAAAGATCGGACCTGCTATTTTGTGTCTTTGCTCTTCATCCCCTCTGCTACAAAGGTTTCGCTATTTCAGTGTTCTTTTATGACTGCGCACTTCTCGCTGCATATGGGCCTAACAGCGGCCGAGCTCAGATAAACCTCAGTGGAAACGGCCCTTTAGAGGCTGGTGGTTGTTATAGCACTTTTTTCATAGTTCATCAGCGTAACTTTTAGAATAAAGAGAGACTAAATCTGCCCTTTTAAGAATCTGAAGTCCGCATAAGATTTACTTTGCAACATTTCATTACTTTATTTCATCTAAATACTTTAATCTAAGGTAGATTCATCTAATAAATTATAAATTTAATATAAATACTTTTGAATTAGTACTAAAATACGTGCTAAATTATTGTTTAAAATATTGTTAAAATAATTAATACATGAAATATTTTTTATAAATACTACAGAAAAATATTTAAAAATGAAAAATCATTTATAAAGTTATTAATTCATGCATTTTATATATTTTAAAAAATCATATTTCCGAAAGCAGTGCAAATCTAATTCTTTGCAAATCACATGTTAGCAATTATTTCACTACTGAAATAAAGCTTTATTTATTACTTTTGATGTAAGGACGAATTTATTTGAATGAATATGCTGACATAGTATGAAACATTTTACCGCATTCAGTGCAAAAATTTTTAAGATTTACTTTGTTAAATTTATCATTTGAAAAACAGAGTTCTTAATGTTAATTAAGTCAACTAAAAATTAAATAATTCAAATGTAACATGCTGCACGGAAATTACATTTATAATTGTTGAAATCATTACAAAGCACAATCTTGATGTTTATAAGGTATTTCTCCCGCCTTCCTAGCATGCCTTCATTCAGCACGCTGGGCGCGTATTCCAGAGTTCCGTGGTTCGATTTCCGGCGAAGGCGTTGCTCGATTTTCATCTCTTCTCCTTCCGATTTGCCCAATGTTTCTACAGCGGCGCCCGAACTAAAAAGGTTGGTGGATGATGAATCTCCACCTCCAAGATTTGGCGATCGGGTCCCCTAATAACGCCAGTTAAAAAAGGAGTATATAAGGGATTTCTCCCGCCTTCGTAGTGTAGTGGTCAGCACGCTGGGCTCAATTATTTATAACTAATTGTTGACCAGAACGTATTCCAGAAGTCCGTGGTTTGATTTCCGGTGAAAGCTTTGCTCATTTTTCATCTTTCCTGCTTCCAATTAACCTAATGTCTCTACATGTTCATTAATTAGTACTCTACAACTAACAATGCCGAACTTCAAACGGCTGTAAAATAGTTTTTTTCCCTGAAGTTATAAATATTAGATATTATAATAATTTTTAATATAGATTAAGGAGAACAATTACTTGCGTCTAACTAATTAGATAAAAACAAAATTAAGGTTAAAATGTTTTAGATCTAAGCAATGATATTGGTAAATTATATGAATTTAAAGTTCTACAATTAATTTATCAAAATGTAACTAAAATAAAATGCTTTCGCCATAATTATTAATTGTTGAATTTATATTAATAAGCAAGTAAAATTAAAATATCAAAATATTAAATTGATAGTGTCCTGAACGTTTCAGGTGACTGAAATTAAAATAGGAAACATTCTTATTTTAATTTTCTGAAGCTTAAATATTTCACAATGAAATATTCTTTCAATAAACAATTTGTCGTCAAATTTTTCATTGATAAATCTTATTTTTTAAAATATTGGTCTGAGATGAGTTTGTGTATTTACACAACTGCTACGATCAATATATATAAATTGTTATAATGGATAAGCTTAAATTTTTAGTTGTGAATAAATTGAGCATTCAGTGTTACATCGTTAAGAGTTTACAGTTACAGTTTCTTCGATTAATATTAACTTTTCAATTAGAGTTTATGCATTTAATGAATTGTTGGGATTAAAGAAACACTAACATTTTTATTTATGTGCACATAAATAAAAATTAACTAACATTTTTATGGTGCATAATTAACCATTTTATGTTGCATTGTTAAAGTTTTATTACTGTATGTATTTTGATTGATATCGTTAATTTTTTGAAATTAAAAGAAAAAAGGTTTACTAATGTTGGTAGTATGTGGTAAAGAAGCTTTAACACTAATTATTTAATATCTTTGAAATGATATGGCTATTTTGCAAAGCTGTCTCCGAGATTTAACAGAACAGAATGTAATAATGCTGTTATAATCAGAAACGGTCTTTTTTTTTTGCCCACATACATAGTTTTAGTTTTACTTATGTATGATTGTGTTTTATTTACTTAAGGGGACTCATACACCTTAAAACCCATAAGATCTTCGAATACGTGACTTTTGCAAGAATTGGGATTACCTACTTATTTTAAAAGCAATTACTTCCAACTTTTTACAGCTCACTATATAATATAGCTGCATTCTGAAATAGTGATCAGAAAGTTTGTGTTGCCACAAATATTTTTATAATTTAATCCTCTTTGTGACAAAACGTTTCGTCATGTTTCCACCTTGCGCACATAGTTTAAGAGATTCTGTTGCATAATTTAATTCCATATTTAATATATAGCTTTTATAACATTTGGAAACTACTGTGAACCAAAAATTCTAAGAATTTCATGTTAAAGTTTTATTTTATTTGGAGTTGATTTTATAAAATGTATTTCATTAAAAAAATCTGTAATGTTTTCGTGCATAAAATTTTTTAATATTAAAATAATCATCAGATTTTGGGTTCAGTTAGAAAATAGTGCCCATATAAAGAATTCCATCCAATTTCAAGTATGTACTATTAGCCATTTTAAAAATACCATGCGCGTAAAGTGGAAACATGACGAAACATTTTGTCACAAAGCGGATTAAATTACAAAAATATTTGTGGCAACACAAACTTTCTGGTTACTTGTTTCCAAAGCAGCTATATTATGTAGCTAGCTGTAAAAAGTTGAATGTAGTTGCTTTTAAAATAAACAAAATATCCCAATTCTTGCAACAGTATTCGAAGATCATAAGGGGTTTAAGGTGTATGATCCCCCTTAAATCCTACTATTATAGTTATATATTTATAATAACCACTGTTTTCATAATTATTCTTATTTACATAGTAAAAGATTAAGAAAAAAATGACGAAATCTGAAATAATCGTAACTTAAAATTTAAGTTATTTAAAGGAATATAGTTTAAAGTACTGAAAATAATTAAGGCTACTTAGAGAATAATATATAATTAGCAGTAACGCTGAATTAAAATTCTGAAATAAATATTGTTACATGCTATATACGTTTCCCACTTTGTCGCTTATGATAGATTTGTCTAATAATAGGTTCTTTAATGATATTTTCTTAGGAATCTTCCAGGTAACTTAGTATTGCATATCAATCAGCGGTGAAAAGATGATGCTTCTCTTAACCATTTTTTTTTTTAACTTTTAACCAGACAAATGAATGAAATCCTAAATCATTAGTATTTTGCCCTCAATTTAATTCTCGGTGTCATCGTTTACGGCTGTATATATATATATTTTTTTGGTTTATCTCTGTGTAATTTTCGCTTAGAAAGTTCTCCAGTAAAACAGCTCTCACTTAGCTGAGATTTCTGGATAATCACCTACCTTTTATCTTTTAATTTAATCATAATTTTCAGTTTCTTTATTTGATTCAAAACTAGCTTTACAATCTAAAGTTAATTCAACTCTAATTAGCTTTTGAAATTATTCGGAGAGCTTTCCATACTCTTCACACCCCAAAAGTATTTTTATCAGTATTATTTTAGCTCAGTATTATTTATTAGTAATAACTTTATACTTCCTTTAATTTTCATGGAACACTATGTTTAAATACGTTATAAAATATCTGAATAAAACCTAAAAATCTCAAAATTTAAAAAATCCAAATTCTTAGAATTAAAACTTTTTATAATCATTGCCATATTTTACATATACGGGTAACTAAGTAACATATCTTGAAAAGCATGCTTTTTCGATAAGAATCCATGTAAGTATTTCATCTAAAATTCAATGAAGTTCAGTAGCTTTCCTCTTGAGTTTTTAAGTGAAATTTTCTCTCGAAATATTTCAAGAGGTATGGGAAATATTTCAAAATATATATAGTCCATTTCATCTAAAGTTATTTTTGCATTTTTTTCCATAGGGTAACGAAAAATTTCAGACAATGATTAGTTAAAGGAATTAATCTATTGTAGACTGTTATATAAAAACCTCATAATAATTGTCTTATTGTCATGTATTGGATATTTATATAGATGATTTCCAAAAAAGAATTATATATACATATATATGTATTTTATTTGCAGATGATTAATTATAGTATGAAAACTGATGGGGAAAAGCGTCGTCAAATTTCAGCATTAGCTGAGAAGCATTGTAAAATTAACTCTATATATAACTCAAAAGACAGACTTAACAAATATTTGTTTGTTAAGATTATAAACTTTGTTTCAAACATCAGTACATAGTAATATAATAATAAATAATAATTCATTAACATAAATAATAATAAATACAATAAATCCATTTGATGTTTCTTGAGAAAACGTGTTTTACCGCCATTGATAATTTTCTCAAAATTTTGCTATTTAATACCTTTGATAGAATTCTGTATTTATATGTTTTCTTTATAGTTAAATAATGTAATTGCAGTGTAACATTACTTTTATTCGTATCACATAATAAACTGCCGAAACCTAATATGTCTTGTTACTGGTGTGTTACTTTAACGCAGTATATTTGTTAAAAATCGAATCGTGTTAAATATAGTAAAAATAGTTATTCTTAAGGATGCAAATTAATAATTCTTTATAGTATGTTATTTTTATACTGAATGCTTGCAATGTAGTATAAGGTTCGTAAATGTTTTAATTTCTCTTGAATATTTGACACTTAAAATTATGCATATTTATACTACAGAAATTTATTATGCATATTTATACTCTATTATTATTATATTATTACTATATTATTATGCTATATTATTTATACTATATTATTATGCTATATTATTTATACTATATTATTATGCTATATTATTTATACTATATTATTATTTATACTATATTATTATTATATTATTACTATATTATTATTATATTATTACTATATTATTATGCATATTTATACTACAGAAAAATATTGTATTATCTTCTGGTTTTCAGGAAATGATAAAAATATTTAAACTTTAGAAAAGTCAAGGAATGCAAAATTTTTAAAAAGAAGAATATATATTCATCATTAAGCTTATTTTTTTTGCATAAATCAATACTTAACTAAAAGACAATACCGACGTTTTCACAACTGTTGCAAAAAGATGGAATTCTGCAAACTTTTGGCCGTCGTTAAGACGTCCTGATAGGATGCTTTCACAACCAAAATTACAATCCGAGAAAGACGCAATAACAACGCCCTATGCGACAAAAAACCTCATCTGCAAAGACGTAAAAAAGACATCAAAATAGTGGAGATTCGCGGACATGTGGGCGTCTTAAAGACGACATAATGCAACGTTTTTGCAACATGACTCGCGATGAGTTTGCAACGTCATTACGACATAGCTGTGCTATTTGAGAGTTAAATTAACTGAAGAAGAATTGAATAATGAGATAGAATCAAATATAAGCGTAACTGAGGGAAAAGAAAGTGAACCTCAGGCTTTTGTAAAATCACAGTATGGGAAATCATCTGATGGCAATCAGCATTCTGAGGTTAAAGATTCTGTGTTGCCTCAGCAAAGTGGATTACCAACTGCCGCTACTGAAAGGTCATATTACCAAATAGAAAGTTTGTCCTTATATACTGAGAAGAATCATCATATTCAAGAAGTATTATCTCTGCGAGGCAATTACATTTTTTGCAGCAATCGCAAATAGAAATTAATTCATCTTAGCCAATAACATCTTCTGGCCTTACATCTCAACATCGCACAACAAGGCCTAGTGAAATAACTTAGTACTGCCTAGCAGCATCTTTACAGTCACAGCAAGCTGCACAGAATATTGCACCCTCTGTCCCATTGCAGCCAACGAGCTAGGCCATTGATTTTGATCCTGCTCGTTCTATACCTACTCAAACATATACTAATCAAAGTTTTTTGTCAGTAGTCCATCCAACGATGGTCGCTCTAGTGTCTCAGAACTATGTCGTCGTGACTCTGTCTTAAGGAATTCCACCGCAGAATGTCCTATCATTAAAATGCTGAAATTATAAGTCACTGTATCCAGATGTCACACAACTAAAATTTATATTCTTGGAAGTTTAAATTTACTAATATTAGAATATTAAAATTTATATTTTTCTTTAAAATGCTTCATGAAAGCACTTGTACTTTTGGTCAGGTATCTAATTGTATTTGTTACAGATATGCCTGAATATCTTTGTCTTGTAAAAAAAATGTAATATATATAAACTGAAAATTTTTCTTTAAAGTTCCACAGAATTGAAACAAAAAAAAAAAAAAAAAAAAAAAAATTCTCTGAAATGTTCCCCGTGAGGGAAGGAATTTAAGACTCTACGTATTTGCGTTGCTACGTTGCCAACATAATTCCACTAAGAAATATAAAGAAACCTCGCTCATAAAATATCCGTGCTTCAAGATGCACTCGCTTAAAAATGTTTTTCTGTTATTCTGTAAGTTTGAATAATAAAGTTGGTTGTTCGATTAAAATTGGCGAGATTTCTTTAAAACTTCATTACACTACGTACATACGCCACGAAAAAATCTCTTCAGAATTCATTTTAAATAAGTTTTATAATCTTTGGTGGAAAAAAAAAGAGTCCTTTAGTCTATCCTTACGTACAGATGTCATGCAAAAACATACTTAAATTGCGTTCGATAGCGGTCAAAACGGATATTTTCTCTGAAATATGATACTCGAAATTTTTCACGTTTACAATACTTTCTTTTCACTTCGTACAAGGAAATAAAAAATAGACTTAGCCGCACTGAAGCAACTTTTAAATTGTTGATAATTCTAAAACTCTTGCATTCAGGTTAACTAAAGGCATAAAATGCTTAACCAGAAGATAAGAACAACATAATTCAATCATTTTTAAAGCAAAAAATGCACAATTTACCAACATATAAGAATAAAAGGACCTAGATCACGGAGCCAAGTAAGAGAGTACTATATATGTATATATATATATATATATATATACGTATATATTTACTAAATAAATATTGATTATATTATCTCCTAAGATTAATTTTAGTAGAAGTATCTTGAAAGAGTGACTATATTTTTGGTGCTGTCGATTGCCACCAAAATCGGAGATACACAACTACCTGCTATAACAGTCCTATGCAAAATTTCTACGGCTATGTGTTTTTGAGATATGCGAGATAAATACGTACACGTACGTTCAACCGATTCATTTCTTTTCAATTGCATTTCAACCGATTTAATCTGCAGGAAAATAAACGATGTAATAGTTGTCAGATTGATGGTGGTGCTAGGCATTTTGTGGTTGATTGTAGTTTATCAGCCCCTATTAGACATATTTTTAACATTACTAATGTTAATGTATTTATTAAGTTAATTTTAAAGTTTTTTAAATCATATAACATTGCTCTAATGAAGTTTATAAATGAAACTAGGGCGTTTGTAGGAATCATCTGTTAAAATTGAATTCTGTATTTATATGGGTTTTAGATATCGGTGGTGTTCTATAATGTGATTTTTATTAAATATACTGCAACATCTATGTTTGGTATACTCGTGTCCAGGTGAGCTGAAGTGAGACTCCGATTCTTACATGCACGTACGTACAGACGCCGTGAAAAAAATCTCTTCTGAATCCATTTTAAATCAGTTTTACAATTCGTTTGGAGAAAGAGTGCTTTATTCTGACCTTACGTTCAGATATTATGCAAAAACGTCGTTAAGTTGCTTTTGATAGCGGTCAGAATGAATATTATTTTCGTTGAAATATGGTACCCAGAATCTTTCGTGATTACAATAGTTCCTTTGCTTCGTACAAGGAAGTAAAAAGGAATACGCTTTTTCAAAAAAGATATATTGCAAAGACGACATTAAGTTACTTGCTGTACACATTTCATTCCAGTTTGTAAAATATGAGTTGTCAAAACAATCATATGATAGCTAAAAATCTAAAAATAACGAAAAAAAATGGTTAATTCAGATCAGATTTCTTTATAATTATGGAGAAATTATTGAAAATCATAAATCTAGTATATTCGCCATCAAAGAGAAATAAATAAATAACAATAATAGATAATTAAAGTTGAAAAGCAACGAGGAAAGAAAATAAAAATATTTCTGAAACAATTTAGATTTTAACAATCATACAAAACACCTCTTTCAAACGCTCATGTTGTTTATGAGATTGCTAACTGGCATGCAGCGAAATATTTTATAGGATATTAGATTAATATGGGCTTAGACTAAAATGGGAATATTATATTCCATCTGTATACTTAAAAAAAGGTCAAAATATATGTAATGAAAGCCTATAAAAATCTTTATTAAGTTTTTTATTTATCGTTTAATATATGTAGACTGGTTTTTTATAATTGCATTTTAATATTTAATGTTTATGGATTAGATATATCCTAAACTAAATGCAATTTTGTTTAAATCGATTAGATTAAAAAGTAAGTAAAGTGATATATTAAAGATCTGTATCTACTGCATTTAAATAGTTTTTTTAGTTTGTTCATCAATAGATAACAAGTAGATAAAATCTGAAATATCTCTTATTTTGCAGAATGGTAACAGGCTTGAATGAAAAGCGAAACACGGCAAAATCACGCTGCACTTTGAAACACTAATCTATTCAGCACTTTTGGGATAAAAATATATATATAAATTAAAAGTAATTAACTGTAATAAAAGGAATTAAAAATTAAATTAATGCATTCAAAAACGAACTGAAATAAAATTTGCATTAATTTTATATTCAATTCTTGCTATCAAATTTGTATTAAATGTACTGCTACATCTATGTTTGGTATTAACTATGTCATGATTTTTGTTCCTTAATTTCCTTTGCAAACTAGTTTGCTCTTTTAGGAGACCAAAAGTTTGATGAGGTTGATGACATTAGGACTTCAGTGTCTCGCCTCTTACAAAGAACATTGCTTACAGACGTAGAATTCCATGTATTTGTTGGAACATCAGAGAGAGTTTTTCCCGCTCACAAACTCATCCTTGCCTGCAGAAGTCCTATTCTAGCTGACAAATTCTACAAGGAAAAAGCTACTTATGTCATTTTTGAATCTGATGTCGGACCTTTAGGCATCGAACAAATGATTAGGTAAAATTAATTCAATTTTGTTTACAGAAACATTCGTGCAAATCATTTACAAGTAATTATACAACTCATAATAAAATTTTAACTTTAGAACTGGGCAAACCTAAACAACCTTGTTTAGAATTACCTTAAAAGAAATGCATTTGAAATTTTAATCATTGCAAGGTAAATATGATATTTTAAATTGGGGATGTGTTAGGTTTTTCTAAAAAATTAGTTCTATTATTAACCTTAATTTGATAATTACATTATTAATCAGAGTCTATGTCAACGGTTTTGATAAGATATGGTGAAAGAGAAAATTAGAGCATATTTGATTTTAACAGCAGCGAATGTTCGAAAGATTTGCGTAAATATGCAATTTTACAAAGCGTATTTGAATGAGTTTCTGAAAATTGCTGCGGATCCAGATGGTTGTGCGCAAATAAATCACGATTGACTATGTAAACATGTGCCATCTAGGCAGTATTTGAAGATGTCATCATCCTGAAGGGTATAAGAAGGTTTCATTTAAATGATATTCAAATAACTTATAATTTTCAGTGGATAATGTTTGATGATATTCGTGTTTCTTCGGTTAACAAAAGACGTGTAAAGCTGTTGTAAAATATGTGCAACGCCCTCGCCGGGACTGGAACCTGAATATATGGAATGCGCGACGAAGCCGCTTAGCGTTACACCACGAACGCATGCTGAAAGGAGGGAGAAAATACCTAATAGACGAATGGCAGATAGTGAGCGATGGCATGCTGTCGGATACATTGAAGCAGAATAGTCAGGCAAAGATATCACAAATTTCTATAATATTTATTATTCGGTTATTTCTCGACTCTGGAAACAACCTCAAACAAGTTAAAAGTTTTAATTTAGAAAATCAGAGTTATATTTTCAAATATTTCAACAAAAATTAGAGTATATTTTCAAGTAGGAAAATATAACGCTGATTTTTGTTGTTTGACTTCTATATTAATACTTGTTCGGCATGTTATTGTATCTTAAATTAAAAGTTGTTTGGAGACCTGCACTCGATCAACCAAAAATTGCAACCACTAAATAAAATCGCAGTGTTGTTATAGTCGCCAAGCAGAATCAATGACCTTCCTCCACTCTTGATACATCTGAGATTCCAGTGTCGCCTGATAAGAAAATACCCTTCAATACTCTGCGACTGACAGATTCACACGAAGGGACTAGAAGCCAAGTATAAAGTGTTTGTCGATCGAATTGTTCCAGTCTGGCGTAAGGTCCTTTACACGGGAATCAGACACAGAACATCAAAAATCACTCTTGCATAAAAGACAGCATCATAGTTTTGATGGTAATTTTAATGTTTTATTGCATCTAACTGATCATCTTTAATGACAGTTCTTTGACGGGCTGCGCGGTATCGGGATGAAGCCCTAACACCCGCTGTGAGGCGCTACGCTGCAACAGTTGATTCTGATTTCTGTTGCATAGATTATAATGTCCGTACCGATCGAGCCAGTATCGTTAACACCTATCTGAAGAGTGAGGCACTTTTCGCATGGAGTGTCCGGCGTATTCCCCCGACATTAATACCATTGAAAATCTTTGAGAGGCCATCGGATGGGCTGTCTCTGCATGTTTACTTCCAGCCAGCATCAGACAGCCCTGATGGAAGAATGGCACAATGTGCTGGCATCTACGGTGGTTGAACCCTCATTGAAAATACGGGAAATCGAATTAAAATTTGTTTCGAAGTCCCGGGTGCTCGCATAGGATATTAAGATCAGTTTGACTGTTTTAGTATAAAACATAAATTTATTAATGACACAAATCTGACGTTACATACAACTTATGAAAACTTAATTGCTTTTTCTCTTGGTATAAAATGCTTATTTTCCTTGATGCATAAATGCATTTGACATTTTCATGCGCAAACTGGCGTTAATCAGAAATTTACTTTTCCATTTTTGTTGATTTTTCCTTCAAATGGACCTTTGAACACCAGAGCAAATCTCGGCGAATCTCCGGTACACAGTGATATATACGTACTGGAAAAATACATGAAGCTGCAGGAAAATTGAAAAATTGCGTTGTTTTCAGATTTAGTTATAATAACAATTATCAGAAGACACACGTGCAATGTGAGAAGTAATTTCATTCTGTCTCTATGTTAAAATTTCCAGCTATTTATTAACAGCTGCAAGAACTCTAATAACATTAATTAACATGCTAATGATTTTTAAACTGAATTTCATAATATATAAGAATTCTACATTAAAAATATCAAAATTCCAGAAACTATGTACAAACAATTACGAACACCATGCATGAAAAAAAAATGAGACAGTTCGAAATCTGTCATTTTGCTGGGCCAACTGATGAGATTTAACTCACATTTTTCAGGTCTCAAAGCAGAACTAGGGATATATAGTAGATTTATATGTATTCATAGCATTTTTCTAACACAAGTATTCTGCTGGGCCAATGGACGACATTTAACACGCGTTTTTCATGCCTCGAAAGCGTGCTTAAGATATACAATAGATTCAAATATAGCAATTTTTCTTTTCTAACATATGTATTCTGACACAAAATTGTACATCTTCTAAAATGACATGCGGTTTTATGCATATTTCGATTCTATGTGTCAAATTATGCTAAACTGCCAAGTTTTGTAAGAATCTCGGAAGCCGGATTTAAAAAATTAGCTCTCAAAATTTTATCTTCTGAATGTTAATTGCATTGGCTATATATTTATTAACTGGTCTTTTTTTACACTTACATCAGTCATTATTCTAAATTCAGTAAAATAGAAATAAAATTTGGAGCTTTTTTCTCATATTTGTTGTAATTTGAAATTTTTAGAAATGCTCATAAATTTTTGGAAAACATGTATGAATTACCTATGAATGTTTTACTATTACCTTAAAGTACATGTATTTCTAAGTATACCCGCAAAACATTAGAGCCTTTCATTCAAAATTTCCCAAGACAAGCGTAAATTTATCTATTGATGCACTTTGAAATATACCATACTCGTCATATGCGATAATAAAGCAAAATGGGTTTTATTCATTCTGTTGAAATTAATCGTTAGAATAAACAATGCATATCCGTTTTCGTTCGTGAACAATTAAAGGAAAATAAGTTACCATAAATTACGATCTTCGCCAAGCGGCGAAATATCATTCTTGGCGCAAACTGAAAAAAAAGGCTCAAACATAAATTTTTAAATTTCTCGGTACGTTTCTCACCAAATTTTACAAAACTTAAAATATTTAGCCATGATTTGAGTCGTAGAATCGGAATATGGAAAAATATAGATATGCCATTTCAGAAAAAGTCCATTTTTGCGTGAGAATATCTACGTTAGAATACATATAGATGTAATATACATCCTAAATCGCGCATTCGAGACATGAAAAACGCAAATTAAATGTTCGTCAATCGGCCCAGTAAAACGAGAGATACAGAATTCTCCTGTTTTTTCCACAGTGTACCCCTTAACGTTCACCTTCAGAATGAAGTTTGAATCATATATATAATTAGTAAAACATGTTATACAATATATCTAGTAACACAATATAACTAGTAAATATAATGAGTAAAATATCATCAGTAAAACATGTTCTAAAGCCACATATTAAACATTTCCGTTATAAACGTTTTTATTGAATTTGTGTAAAGTTCTATAATAAAAATTAAAAACCACGGTTCACGCCTTTTTTTATAGATATATTTATTTGGATGACATTGACAGTTATTCTGCATTTGCTCTCAAAGAAGGGCTTGAAGCCTCATTGAAATACAGTATTAAATTCCTAGAAAGCCTTTGCATCTCCTGCCTCATGAACGTGGAGATCACCGGAGATAATTTATACGAAGTACTTGACGCTGCTGACAGAGTAAAACACGACGGAATTCGTCAGAGATGCCTAAATATTCTTATGAATGATACTGAAACGGTGCTGAATTCTCCTGCTCTAAGACACGCAAGTTTGAATACTCTGCTTCTTATATTTCAGCTGCCGGAATTAAATATTGAAAGTGAAGTTTGGCTGCTCGAAGCTGCCATCGTATGGTTACAGCATAACCGAAACAGTTCATCAAGGAATAAACTGTTGTCCTGCATAGACATAATGGCCTTAGATGTCGATGAATTTTTAGCGGTCACCAAAAATTTCCAAGTTTTTTTACCGATAGAGAAATTGTCAGCATTCTTTCAAATATTCGACATTTCGGATCGCCAGATTTGCCTGCATTTTACGTAACTCGTAAAACCAAAAGGAAGTTTTTGAAAGCTAAATGTAAACCTAACGTGATTTCTAACCTGGGAGTTAGTAACAGTGCTACGCAGACATCGAATTTTATAATGTTGGATAAAGGTACGGGAATTTGTCCCGATGAGGCGTATTTCTTTCCAGTCCAGAAAACTGCATCTGTACAAACCGCGTTACATGCAACGCTAGAAAAAAACATGGAAATTTCTGAAGAGGAGGTTTATGTGTTTCACTCAACGGAATCTCTGACCACAGGAACGCAAACTACAGTAGTTTCAACATTAGATGGATGTTCGCAAGTTTCTAAATCTGAGGCTGTTTTGTTCAATAGAAAAGAGACAGTAAACAAAGAATTTCAAACCACATCTACTACTACACCAAACCGAAGTTTTCAAACGTCTGATCGTATCCTGAGATTAAATCAAAATACCCAGATGCGTAAAACTGATTTCGAGATGTTTATGTCCAGTAAAACACACGATACAGAAGTGCAACGGACATTTTTTGCAGCAAATCAGGAAAGCAGCCCAGCTCTTGATGTCGGCCAGCTCTTGTCCTATAATTTTGATAAAACCGAAAACGAGAACACGCCTACTTCATGGCCATCTTTACCAGGGAAAAGTCACGCTAATGCCGAATGGAAAGCTCCTAAAAATGTTCGGGATGAAAGAATTCGAATTAATTTTGAAGATAAATCAAGAGATGTACTTCCTCCCTCGAAAGAAACATCGAGGAAGATTAATGACATGGTATCAATTTCCAGTAAAGAAGACATCTCAGATAAAATGGTATGTTTGTTTATTTCGTTATTTCTATATCATATTTTTACGTTTGTTTTACTCTACGTACGTGCAATGGTAAGAAATCCGAATTCATTTCTACACACAGACACTTACTGAAATATATATATATATTAAATTCAAACGGAAACTCCCCAGCCTTTAAAATCGTATATCTAAACTTACATTTAGGATGGCATAACACGTCCCCAGTAACCGACGTTCGAATTGTTACATAGGAGTTTAAAATTTTCAATTAAGAATAGCAAAAATTCAAATACATCCTTTCTATAGGCCTGAGCATTCACGGTTCCATCTGGAAAGAATGGAGATTTTTTCGTCCACCCCAAAGAGATACCACTCGAAACACAGACACTGCTTCCTCGCTATGCATCTCCTTCACGTTTGTTTAGTGAATAGCGGGTTACGGGAAATAACGCCTACTACTACTTTGGAGGCTAAACCTAAACTCATCCGTAAAGGGAACAGTTGATCACCAATTGATCAGACGTCCAATGGACATATTGACGTGTCCACTTCAAACGTTACCTTGTCATGTGACGCGAGCGACCCGTAAATGGCTTGTCCCCCTTTACGTGCAGACCTCCTTTGTAAAGTCTTCTACGGATGGTTGACTTTGATACTCCCCTTCTGTTGACTGCAGCAAGTAAGGATCTCAGATGAATCTGAGTTGCTGTTCTATTATTTCGTGCCCATAATAGCAAACATCGGTCATCGGCATTAGTCTTAAGAGTTGGCCGTCTATGGCTGAATCTCCTTCATGCCGAATCTGTGATTCAAAATTTCTGCCAAAGTCTATGAACGACAAAATGACACACATTTAGCCATCATGTCATTTCTGTTTGACATTGCATTGCCTCTAGTCTACCAATAACTCTCCATCACAGTTCTTCGGGCAACTGATGCCTGGATCTCATTATTACAAATTGGCTGTGTCAGATTTCTTACCTCAGTATCACAAATTTTCCTGAAATTTTACAGGAACATTTGCAGGCTTGCTCTCGAACATACAATTTTTGCTCCTCCAAGGAGACCCATTCCGATCGCAGCTCCACTAATTTTCATATTATACTTTTACTCAAAAATACTTATTTCACAACATACTTAAATTTTATACGGATTGCCCTTTTTTTGAATGAGTTATCGTTATTTTTGTGAATTTTTGTTAATTTGGGGAAGCAGTGTATTTTCGGTGCAGTAGAGAGAATCTGCTAAGTTTTCTTCAATTTCTTTCTAAAATTTTATTACAGTATGTACAATGCCAATACAATAATTTTGATTTCATATATTCTACAGCAAATATTTATTTATTTTTTAACTAGTCATCTGAATTCGGCCCAGTTAACAGAATTCGAATTGACCTCATTGGAGAACCTAGCAAAAAAGAGGAATTGAGTAAGTTACTCTAGTTTTGTTCCACTTTAAATTTTATGGAACAGAAGTTTACATTACCCTAATTAATAATGTAAAAGTTATCATGGCACACATCTCTATTTACTGAAGTATGAAAAAAAATAGTATGATTTTTGATGTATTGTTAAATGTAGGACTTTGTTTAACAAAATTTGTTTGTAATGAGGTAACCCTGTCAGCAGCATACCAGTTAAAATTTCTAGACGTTACGTTCGATTTTCCTAGTTCGTTAAGAAACCAGTAGTTTTAATAGTAAAACTCTAATCAAGTTGATTATTGAGTAACTTAAATTATAATTTCTCCCATCCACAAGCTTCACAAGATCCTCCAAATTTTCAAAAGACTAGTTTCGATGGTTTTTACCGAACCATCAATCACAGCTGCCAATGTGCAAATGGAAAAAGATAAGATATAGTGAAATGATACGATAATAATGTGTGAGCAGGAGTTAAGCCACTAGTGCTATCTATTTATGAAACAACTAAAACATTGTTTCCTGAAAAACTGAAGGTAAAGTTGGATTGGAATTAGAGCCATTAATTTGAAGAGAAAGATTTCTTTGAATATAAAACACCTCTAGAAAATCTAATTCACAAATGGAAGATGTTTTTTGGATACTTTTGGCTGCAGAAAAAGATAAAATGTGATATTCAGACAAACAATGCTGGGCAACAGGGGACTTCTGTGTTTCTTTTTTCCTAACATATGATTTATGTCTTTAACGAAAAATTTTAAGACTATCTTAGTTTAACCGATGTAAATTAAACTACACTGGCAAGGAATCCTGAGTACCACATGAATTCATATCCGGAAAGGGGGCCTTAAGTATGAAACTCGTAATATTATTGATTGGAGAATAAACGACCCGAAAATTAAATTTCTGTAAAATACGTGCAATTTTATAACTAATTTATAGAAAGGAAGGAATGAACAGAATTCTTATAATCGCCTAAAACAAGAGTGTGCCTCTTGGTGTGTTGAAATAAGAATTTTTTAACTGCTTGGTTAAAAATGTTGGGTGAAAAGCCCCTGTGAATAGCAACATGAAGCTAACTTTCGGTAAACCATCGAAACTAGTCCCGCGAAAATTTGCAAATATTCCCTGATTTTTGTTGTTTGATTTCTAAATTAATAGAATTAGGTTAGTTTCTTATTTTCGATCTTAAGTTAAAGCCCAAGCGGAGGCTTTCCTGTAAGCTCTAGAGGGGCCGTATGTTAGCATTTCTTTTTGTGAATAAATGAGTATTTTAACCCTTCTTTGGGCTTGTATTTATAATTTTAAGAAGAACAGAGAATAGACACGGTTCTAGTAAACAAGGACACGTAAATTAACTACAACTTTATAAGGTTCTCATTTCAGTTTCGAATTAGCTATGTCATCTTCGTTAGGTAAAAGTCATATGATGTGGATCACTCTAGAAATGACTCGAGTAGAGAAAGATATATTACTATTTTTAGAATATACAGAGCCGAATTATGGGGCTTTTGCTAATTTACGTATTACTTTGATTTGTGTATTTTTACCTTATGTATATATGACCAGAGGAAAAGAAAAATTGTATTAAATTTTACTTATGCAAACTTTTGTTTTTAATAATTTAGCGTAGGTATTCCTTTTAAATTTCAGAAATCAAATTTACTGTATATAACGGAATAGAGATTCAAGAATTAATTACTTACTACACGCTTTTGGAAGAATCGAGTACATTTTTTGCTCAGCTCTTCGATGATGGGCATTATTCAATGAAGCTGTCAAGTGTAAAGCTTGATGATTTGAGTTTCAATGGATTATCCTATATGATAAGTTAAGAAGATGAGAGTAAAACAAAACTTTTCTCCTCAAATTGCAGATAGGAGGGTGTGTGTGTGTATGCGTGGGCGTGTAAAAAAACCTGTGTTTTCAAAGCAGAAAATGCAACCATCAAACTCAAAGGATATCCTAACTGTCACTAGATATTCGCTGTTTTATGAGAAATATTTTTGTACCATCAATATAGTAGTAGTGTGTAGTATTTGCCTTCGAAAGGGCAGTTGCTGCCAATTATGTTCCGCTTTAAGTTTTAATTTTACCAAAGTCATGACTTTCGACTATATCCCAAAAGTTTTAGCATTATTTCATTACGGTGAACAGGATGGATACTTGGCTGATTTTTGTTTTTTCCTAGGCTTTTTGAGGTTAATTTTAAGTTGTTTAACCCGTTATTTTATGTTTTTGATTTTTTACTGCCAGTTCTCTCTTCCCGGTTTCTCGACAGAATGCAAATTAATTCGAGTGCATGTAAGTAAGAGTTTGGATTGTTAAGTCAAGAGCATGTTCTGCCTCTTGAAGGCTACGTTACTAGGTTTGCTCTTCTTGGAAAGACTTCCTGTCTTTGGCGTTACATTACTTTTTGCCGATAGTTCAATTCACGCCTGTAAAGTACGAGCCAACTTCGCGATTAAATTACTTTGTATAGTCTTTGACTATTAGATATTTAAAAATAGCTTTACATTTGAATTGCTAGTTGAGTGTCTCGGTATAAGTGCTGGTAGACGTTGTAAGCAACAGCTGTGCCTTCTGTAAATCCATTTTACTTTTTTTTTTGGCTGTTTTACAGGCTTCTAAATTTCTGTTGTACTTAAGACATACCGATAAGACGCATTACGTCTGTCAAAGGTTGGATTACAGTTTAGAGTATTGAAAGAGGTTAAATCTTATAGCTTAAAACCAGATACGAGCCAATTTCCCCGACATCCTCCACGAAGTCATTTCCCTAGTGAACCAGAAAGTTTTCGTTTGTATTGTTGTATTGGGATAAACAAACTACCTATTTAACATGGCAATATAAAAGAAATGAGACTGTTCGAGGTTTTTATTCCGTGCTGAAACTTTGTGAAAAATCATTAAGAGAGTATATTTAGAAATAAAGAAAAGCAATCTTTCCTTGAAGTTGTTAAAGCCATTTACAAATTACTCAAATAAATACACAATTCATAAATTTTCTAGACTCATAAATTGATAAAATGTTTTGCTACTGAAATCCTATTACCTTTAAAAGCATCAGAACTACAAGAGCAATATGCACCAAATTACATCTGTGTACTAAATGTTAGCGAAAACATCATGCCACACGACGGAAACTTGGAACAGCTGAAGTTGATTGTCAGAAAATTTTAGTTCTACAGAAGAAAGGCATGGTGTATAATCACTCGGGATAGTATAATTTTTGTAGTGCTGCAAAATATGCTAAAGTACCTTTCGAGTAAAGGACGCTTAAGCAGATAAGCATAAGTAACTTCGATCAGAAGTAGATTTTCCGAAATGTCCCATTCATCCTATTATCCATCATATTCCTTACTTTCTGAGAGCCCACCAGCGGCCGAGCGGTAATGTCGCTGAACACTGGTAGTTCGGTCTGAGGTTCGAATCCCGCGAACGGGCTGGCTGCACGGGAGTTTTCATGTTTTTCCTCATGTGTAACGGGTATACGAGCCAGTTTCCCTTAAAAGGTCCTCCACGAAGGCATCCCTCCCCTTAGGCAGATAGCCCTAGTGTGCTTTGCCATAACCAATACAACACCACACCACCTTACTTTCTGATGACTCTATTCTATTTAAGCAAGATGAAACGTAGTCAGTGTTATTAGACAATTCAAGCTAACCAAAACGACTCGACGGCCTTTTGTCATCCCCACCAAAACATGCATTTTACCAATGCTTTGAGAAACTCTGAAACAAAATATAAGCGTTCTGATGGACTAGAATGGTGACCACATTTCTACGTAAAATTTTATTTTACCTTAAACTCGCCTTCCGTATTGAACTCGAATTCTAGCAATTGTTGTTAAAACAATTTATAATTAATAGTGTATAGGAACACACAACACAAGCACAGAAGGAAGTTAAAATATATAAGGTGAAGCTTGAAAGCTCATGAAAAGTTAAAATTAGACATTTGCGGCGACCACTGAAGACCACTTCTGAAGCAGGTTTAGTTTTGGTTTATTCCGTTACGGAAAATACTCGATGGTATTCGGTCTAAGGGAGTTGGAACACTTCAAGGAAGACTTTCTAAGTGAAACTAGCTTGTATACAATTTACACGTAGGGGAAACCATGAAAACACCTATGTACCCAGCCCTTTCCGGGATTCGAACCTCGGAACGAACTACCAGTGTTTAGCAACTTTACCGCTTGGCTGCTAGTGGGCCTATTTTGAGGCAGGAGACATGAAAATTGAGCAATGCCCTTGCCGGGACTCGAACCTACACATCTCGAATATGCGCCGAGGGTGCTACGTAACCATGAAGGCATGCTGGGAAGAGAGAGAAAATACCTCATATCACACAATGATAAGAAAATTATGCATGTATCAAGAGATTTAAGAGATCAGCAATGTGTCTTCCTCAAAGCCTCTCTATTTCAGTCTGGGTGACGGAACAATGGTCCTGTTGCTCCTCTGTATGTTTTCAAATATAATGAATCAGAGAACGTAAAATTTAACTGAAAAATAAAGAGGGCGTAACTAATGTTTTAATGACTAACGTGACGGGCGTGACTAACGTAATTTTTTCTAATTTAGTCTTTACATAGTTTCAGACAGATTAAGAAGTGAGAATGCTCTAAACTCCCGACTAGAGAGACTACAGCAGCAAGATCCTCACAAAATGAGGGTAACAACGTTACTCACAATAATTATTCATCTGCCTTCAATGTCAGTGTGTATTGTTAATAAAGCTTTTCATAGATTTATAATAAATGTGGTTTAGTTCTACGCGCATTAAGTAATACGCATGCTAAAAAAATCGCAACATGTTAGAAGGTATTTCTCCCGCCTTCATAGCGTGCTTTGGTGGTGTAGTGGTCTGCACGCTAGTCCGCATATTCCAGAGGTCCGTGGCTCAATTTCCAGCGAAGGCGTTGCACATTTTTTATGACTCCAGCTTCCAAAAAATACCTAATGTATCTACAATGTTATGAAATCGTACATGCAGTCGCCCCATCAATATACGCTCTCATCAGTTCACTTTAAAACACACAGATTAAAATATTCAGAGCCATGTTTAGAGAACATACTACAGGCATATGAAGATCTGCTTTCTATGAAATACTGTATGGCATTCAGGTAGCAAAGAAAACAATTATTTCAATGGATTTTAAAATCTATATTTCATTTATAGGTTACTCGAACAACGCAGAATAATTGCAAGACAGCTTGGAGACTTTCCTGAAATCTGGAAATTTGCACGCAGATTTAGAACGGATGAACTACAGAAATACTTCTGCGGAATCCATCGTCGGATCCGCAGTTTCATCCAATGTTTCAGTTTCAGTTATGTTTTATTCCGTCATTGGATTTGATTATCAAATCCAATGACGGCAAACAAAGCCGTTACATTAAATGTTAAAAACTAAAGCTGTATCTCAAAACAGCGAATTTGAAATAGGTTTATGGAATGCGCGATTCTCATACGCTACTCTAAATGAGTGGTCTTCAAACATTGTAGACTCATGAAACCTTTTAGTTTTATGGTTTTTTTTTTTGGGAGAACCCTATCATAAATATACCTTAATTTAATATTTAAAGCGCATCAGTATGTTATATGTATTTTACATAAAGACAAAGTAAAACATTGCATTTTTCATTAAAAAGCTGTTAACATAAAATCAACGTAATTTATTCATTAACAGCATTAACGCCCGATTTAAGTGTCAACTACGTTTCTATTATTTTAATAATAGGAATGTGCTTGCTTGTCCTAGATCTATTAATGCTATCCGCAGTCGGGTTTTGTTGCCGCACACATTAAAATGTTAGCAGCTGTCTGAGAAATGTATAAGTATTCTTCATGAATCTAGAACCAAAAACTTACGAACTTGTCTTGCTTAAATATACACACACTGGCCAAATGATTTAGAAACGTTTGAGATTTTCATTTGAATGATAGGGATGATATACGCAAACTGTTTTATGACGCGAGTTACACGTAGTTACAATGCTAGGCTAAGTAAGGTGTAAGAGTGCTGTTCACGATGAATAAAGTAAAATGGGAAAAGCGACAGATCTTTCACCATTCGAAAAGGGCTAATTTTGGTGCTCGTTTAGCAGGGGCCTTGATTTCGAAGACAGGAAATCTTACTGTATTCTCAAAAGCAGCTATATAAAAAGGTTTTTAAAAGTTGAAATCAGAATCCGCAGTCCTTATCTAGATGTAACTGCGGTTCGAGCACAGTTTTCCAAGAGAGTGATAGGCGTTGTCTCCGACGAATTGTACAACAGAACGGGGACTCTAGTGTGCTTCAACTGAGACAGATCGTCAACCAAGGCTCTTTGTAACAGATTTCAGCTCGAACCATGCGCAAAGAATAGCAGAGGGTAGGAATATACATTCTGGTACCTGTGAGAAAACCACTCTTTTCTACCCGATATGCAAGAATTCGTTTGCAGTGACATTGGGAAAGAAAATCCGAGGTTTGAAAACTGGGTAATGGGGTCGGATGAATCCCGCTACACCTTATTTTAGACTAAAGAAGATGTCGAATTTAGCGAGAACCCGACAAAGCCATAATTCAATCTTTTCTTACTTGCACTGTGCAAGGGTTTGGTGGGAGTAGCATGATATGGGGCATGTTCTGCTCGCATAGAAGTGATTGCCTGGTGTTTCTCGAGGTAAACAAAGAACCACGAGATATTTAGATATACTGGCAAATAGGGTGCACCCTGCAAGGTTGCATTTTTACCTTGATGGCGAAGGATACTTCATGGATAACAACGATCTGACATACATCGTTCCAGAAGACTATACATCGTTCCAGAAGCGTTCACAGTTCGATCGCTGAACATCAGTCTGACTTCCAACACCTTTCTTGGCCCCCCGCATAGCCCAGATATGAAAATCATACAAATAGTTAGAAAATGTGTGGAATATCCTGGAAAGACGCATCCGACAGCACTCTCTTCTTCCATCTAATTTACAAGATCTAAAAAGTTGCATAGCCAATGTATGGTAATCTCTGGATGTAAATGCATTCCAGAAGCATGTAGACGCGATGCCCAAATGAATCAGAGCAGTTATCCGTGCAGTAGGTGATCTAATAAAATATTGATCTTGGATTTCTAATTCATTGGGCAGTGTGTGAAGATTTTAACTTTGAGTCTGTTGAAATCTCGTTAAGTTGCTCCCTTTCCTTCAGTGGCATACCGCCTAATTTATCGTAGTATTCGAACGGATTTTTATAAAATCATGCTTGCTTATTATCTTCTGCGAAATATTTTCTTACAGTTTTCTTCAATTAAAAAACGGGATCCATTACATAATTTTTAACACAATCATCTAAATTCAATTCATTTTCCATTAGAAAACTCTTCAGCTTTGCAAAGCATTACACGTCATTCTCCTTAACATGTTATAACCGCATGTCAAAACTATTCTATATCTAAATGTATCTTTATAATTTTTTATTAATAAACACTAGTGAACAATTGTGAGTACTTTATAATCTTCTTTTTAAATTTTTATTTTGACTGCTTTCTGTGGAACACACTTTGAAGACCACTTGCTCTATATAATATTGCCGTGCCTTGCCGTGCCTTGTGTGGCAGGAAAATCTACCGTGTTTCATAATTTCAAAATTTTACTTCGCCCCACTATGGAGATTAGGAATAATGTCAATTAAATAAAAGTCATTCAACATTGGAAGTATCATGAAAATTATTAAAACTTATTGTAATATTTGTCACTTTGTATTACGCTGCGAAAGGTAGAGACACGGATAATTTAGAAGCACAAACATTTCTAATTCCAAAACTTGATTTACTGAGTGTTTCTATTTCTGAGGATATTTTGCAATTGAATTTGCTTTAATCCAATTTATTCAAGCGTTTTTTCTGATATGCCGCACAATTCTGATTATTATAGCTTCTTCTTTAATAATTTTAACTGTCACTCATCCACAACCAAGAATGTATACCTTAGCTTTAGGCTACTAGATGTAGTTAAGGCTACTAAACCTACTCGCCTTCACGTAAAACTATTAGAACCAAACTACTGCGACACATCATAAAAATTCAGGCACGAATATATATTTATGTAACATAAACATAAGCACGTAAAAAGAATCTTTGGATAGAATACTCAACAGGTGAACATCTTTGCAACATCATTATTGCGTCGGCTAACGAAAATGAATATGTTAATGATATCCGTCAGGTATTCGATTGGCTGAATAAACAAGTTTTGACTATAAAGTTTAATAAATACGTACTTCGAAACCATCGTTTTTCTTCTTAGGTTGTCTTACGAGTGCGTGTGGTGTATCCCGATAATACAAAAATAGTCGCCTTACCAAAATATGCCACTATAGCCCGACGTAAATGTCTTTTAGTCATTATAAATTTCTACTGTCTCTTCTCACCATAGACAGCTGAAACCCAAGATCATTTACATCTAAGCTCCGTTGCTTGGAACAACCAGCTTAATAAGGCATTTAGAAAATCCAAACATGATCATATTAACGCTGAATTTCTTTGTTAGCTTTTTCCAACTCACAAGCTGAATATTATGGACGGCGCTACTGACACTTCCAAGGGAGCGGTATTACACGTGTGACACATTAACAACAACCAGCCCTTAGCATTGTCCCTCCCAAAGCTCATTCCCACTCAATAAATATACAGCACGTATGACAGACACTTAGCTCACTGTTTACGCAGCTATGAAATACTTCAGACAATATTAAAGGCCAGCATTTCTCTACATTTACTGACCATCGACCTCCAATTTATGTATTCACTTCAAAACCAAATTCTGCTTCCCCGCAACAAATTAGGCATTTAAATTGCATAGCTCAGTTCGGCCATATATTTGCTTTCAGCAATGTCACTCTTACACTCATCAAAACGTCGATGGAACGCACCACTGGATCTCACTCCTATTGCTCACTACAAGCCACACATGATGAGTTAAAACATGTCAGTGAAGATTCATTGTGCTCATTGACATTCTAGTTTTTAACACTGCAGTTATTTTATGGTAAACAAATAAATAATTATGGTAAACAAATATTTTATGGTAAACAAATAAAATTTTCTCTAATGGTAAACAAATTAACACTCTGTCCTTGTATTCCTAAATATGATTCATTCATCTTTCCAAAAGTACCTTACTTCGGGAATGTAACAAAAGTGTTTCATGTCCACTGCCTATCTCTTAGCATAAAAGTCATAAATATTATTGAATTTAAAGCTCGGCACTTAATAAAATTAACAATGCTTACAGTTTAATTCAAAACGATTTTCAGGTTTTTTGGGATTGGTTTGGGCACTAAAGTCTCACAATGAATGGGGCGGTGAGCAAATTTAGTTCCGGGCGCAACTTTCCTTATTTCAGAAATAACAACGGAATGTTTTCCTGTTAAACCCTCCGTCACTGCATACCGCAGTGTACTTATTCCAAGGAATGTCATTGACATAAAATTGTCAATTAATTTGAAAATTTCATTTGCAATTGCTCTGTCATGAAGAGATTCACAAAATAAATACTCTTCGGCAATTCGTTTATCTTTTTGGAAATGTTTGTACACTAATAATTGAATAAAGTTCGTTATATCAATACTTTCATCCAATTGCAATGCTTAATACTCACTGAGTTTTATTTTTTTAATACGTGTCACTTTTATAGAATTTATCATTTCATGAATTCGTCAACTTGATTACGGAATATTATTAATTTCATTAGCCGCTTTTTCGTTGGATAATGTTAAAATGATATCTTTAGCTGCTGGTGATATAAGGTTTTCTCCAATAATGTGAGCTTGCCCAGTCTTTGCAAATCTCAGACTAACTAGGTAACTAACTAGCTTCCAAAGCTTTTTCGCTTTAAATAAATCTTACATTACTTGTTTCCTGCTTTTGAGCTCCGATAATTTCGTCTTAAAATATTCTTCAGATTTATCCTTTAAATTTGCAAGCTTAGATTCAAGATGTCTTTTAAGAAACGATGGTTTCATACTTTGATTGTGCTCAATGTGTTCATCGCAAACAACCCATTGAGGTTCAGGTTCATTTCATCACCATTCCAAGTAAACCCAAATGACTTTCATTATATTTTCTATAAAGAATTGTACTTTTATTTTCAGTATTCTTAGTGCTAGTAAATTGTTCTGAATCCATCGCCTGGGAATCATTACTTTTCCGCTTAATAAAGCCATTTTTTCATTTTGAAAATCTAGGGGATATTTTAACTATTTTTTCACAAATATTTAGATGCACAGTATATTACGAGTTCTTCAAAAACAAACGACAATATTCTCAAATCGCGTAGAAAAGTAAGGAATACAAAACAACAAGAAGACTGTTAGAGAAAGCAAACTGACGTAAAAAAGTCATTCTAATTTAGAGCCCGGAAATGGTGGGGCATAAGGTATAGACATGCTAATAAACCAATCATCTCAAAAAGAATTAATGAGATATTATTATTTCTTTATAGGAACTTATTTTTGTTTCCTATTAAATAGAACATCCATTTCTATTACTCCTTTTAAAAACGTCATTTATAACAAACTTTGTTATGTCTATGGTTAAAAGAATACTTATGAAAATAAAAACAGATTTTTTTGCTATGAGCGACTATTGACCTTGAACAAAGCTCAGATCGCATCAATTTACGAGCGTTTGAGAAAAAAAATGAATTTTGGGAAATTTAATTTTTGAATTCAATAGTTAAAATACTTTGTTTCTTTGTGCACCACCTAATTAAGGTTTTTGGCAAAATGTAACCCCATTTGTTTATAAAAAACGTTGGAACGTGGAATACAACAAAACGCATAAGAAAATGGCGATCTTGGTTGACTGAAAAATTTCTATCAGCATGGTGCCTGGAGGTTGCCTCTCATGATTGCCAGACTTCGCCGCATTCTGAAAATTTGGCGACTTCTGCAAAAGTAGTCGCGATAATATGTAAGTACCGAGAACTCATAGATTTCAGTCTAATTTGAAATAGCACTCGAAAGTGTTATTGTAATTGAAGTTTTGAAAAAAAGTGCTGATAATATGAGTAATTTATTAAAATATTCTTTTAAGAAATTCGTCAGCTTCTAAATTTTCATCATTTAATTAATTTCTTTAAATCAGCCACGAATATCATATCTAGTTTTCATATCTCTACAAGTAAATCGTCTGCTTTGCTTTATTTAAGTATAGCAAAGCACTCGAGAGGCTATCTGCCTAAGGGAAGGATTGACTTTGTGAGGGACTTCCTAAGGGAAACAGCCTCGTATACACATTACACGTGGGGAGAATCACAAAAACGCCCATCCAGCCAGCCCGCTCGATAAGAAATTAAGTGATGTTATATTAAACACACTAAGCTGTTTCTTTATCAGTTGCTGTCTTGCATTTCCAGTGAGCTAAAGTTTTATTTTATATTCATTCACGTTGGAACAATATTATGAGTTCGAATAAGTTATGTTATTCATTTTGTTTATAATAATATCATTTAGTACTGACGAATAGTAGAAATACCTGCTACAGTCTTCTTATATTTTGCTAAAAACACATAAAGTCCATTTCATGATGGTCAGGAGTATTCAAATATAAAAGAGGTCTAAATGTAGTGAGCGAAAGGCTGATTTGATAAGCAATACTTCATTCTAATATACTGATTTTTAATCCGCTATCAATAAATAGAGTTTACATATTTTGGTTTTAGAAGCTAAAACTGGAAAGCAAACTGCTGAAACATTAATTTTCGAAAAAAAACAACATTTTCCCATTTTTTAAGAATAAATGGCTGTCAGACAATTTGCTGTAATATAAAACACAATCCAAGAGCATTTGTCAATTATTAGGTGTTGTGTTACTTTCCCTTTCACCGACTTTGAAGGTTTATTTATTAAATTATCTGATTTAGTTTCTCTTATTTATTGCCAATGGAAAAATAAATAAGTGTTGAATAAAAACAACTACTTACTCCTATAGGAAATACACAAACCTTTTTGGCATTTTAATTTGAAATTTGAGAACGCCAATCACACAAAATTGTGTTTTTAGTTTTAGATGAGTTTCGTAGTCATTTGCTTACAATTACCTCATAAACTGTAATTTTCAAACAAATGGATTATTGTATTTACTTCCGGCTGTTCATGCTTAATATTTATTCTGTTTGCAATTACTATATCAAAAATAAAACCTTATTACTGAATTAATACGTATCAAAGTTCCTTTAGTTAGAAAATGTATTTCATCATTCTTCCTCATTTCCACTACAAAAACCTTTCACTGTAATTTTATCTTAACCAAGGGAGAACAATAAAATGGTACTACCATTATTAAAATGTGGAGCAATAATATTTTCTTTTATGACATGCATTAGCCATTTTAGGCTTCGGCCTTTATTAAGACCAGAAGCGGTGGTCATTTTATTATGGAGGAACCTAACAAGCGGCCACCGTCACCTCCTACAAAGAGGCGAACAATTCACATCCTTGACGTCTGCGGGTTTTGAGACCGGACACTTTGGTACAGTAATCAGGGTCACTGACCACTTTCCCGTCTAGGCAGCGGAAAAATATGCAATGCATAATATACCAAATTTTAGGGGTTTATTTAATGTCTTTAACAGTTATTTTATGTTTCAGCACCTTCCCCATCCCTCTTGCTTTCAACTCACACTTGATTGCCAGAATGCAGATTCACTAGCGCGCATTGCTTTCAAATTAAGTAGAAGATAGTATTTAAAGAAAGGATTTGGAAGGTGGGTTCAGAGCATGTTCTGCCCACCTGAAGGCCCCGTTGCTAACCTTTGATTCTATAGCGGTTAAAATTCGAGCTATTCTTGCCATTAGGCTTGTTTACCCAGACTTTCGAGTCACAGCCAGCTTGTGGGATAGTTAACCTGCGAAGCTGTTAGGCTCCATTACTTTTAAATTATTCATTACCTTTTGAATTAAGCCAAAAATGTTCGCTTTTGTAAGCACGAGTTGCTGCCGACTGGTAACGTTTTTTTAGTTAATAAGAGTTCCTTCTTCTGACTTTGTAGTACTTAAGGACTTGGTGATAATCCACCAAATAGCCTTCACCATCGAATACATTTTATGATAGCCAAGTGTACAAGACGTTATGAATTTCATAGCATCTACCACATACAAAATGTCGATCCATGGTCAAATCTTGAAACACAGTCTATTGTTATATTAACCAGGACTTAAAATTTATCTGCCTGGCGAGTTTAGTGTCAAATCGTAGCTCAAAATTTAAGATACTCATTTTTTGTTGTTGTTGTTAACGCAATTAAGACATACTTTCTCTTTACAGATACATTAATTCTGATGAACTTGTGAGCTGTTCTGTATCTGATCTCAAACAAACGCTGAAAGTAGCAACGAAATTCGGAATAAAATCTCTGCAAAACCTGTGCGTTTCGAGGTTTACAGACCTGGATATCAACGCGGACAATGTGTTTGAAGTATTAGAAGCTGCGGACTTCGTAAGACACGAAGAAGTTCGTCAGAAATGTATGAAGGTTCTCATAAATTATACTGAAGCTGCGTTAAATTCTTCTGCGTTTAAAGATGCAAGTCTGGCTACTGTGCTTTGTATGTTTCGATTGACGGAATTAAACATTTATAGTGAATCCTGCTTACTTGAAGCTGCTATCTCGTGGTTAAAACATAATCCAACTTGTTCAAAAAATTAACTATTGTCTTGCATAGATATTACGACACTAAGTACTGAAGAATTTTTAGGAATTGTAGAAAAGTTTCCAACATTTTTTAGTGACAAAGAAATAGTCAAAATTCTTTTAAATATTAGACATTTTGGATCTCGAGATTTGCCTACATTTTGCGTTACTCATAGCGTCAGAAGAAACTTTCTTAAACATAAGAACAAAATACCTCATAAATTCGAGACTACAGAAACTGCTGAGACAGCGTTTGAATCTAAATTGTTTCCTGCAAAAAGGACCACAGGAACAGAAATAAAAACTACAGCTGTTGTTACTGCAAATAAATGTATTCAAACCTCTGCTTGTACGTATATTTCAGATCCTTCAAAACCAGAGCAAAGAAATCAGTTAAATGCGGAATGGAAGAGTTTTTTCTGCGCCTGTAAGAATTCTGAAAACACTACCCAAGAAACAGTTCACTACTCAACAGACAATAAAAATTTACTGAAAGATCAGCCGTTAATTTTCAATGAAGAACATTTCTCAGGCTCAGAGGTAAGTTATTTAATTTTTGATATTCATTTCCTCTTTTTTAGTTAATTGCATTTCATGCATACACAATGAGAATAAATATATCTTTTCCCGCCTAAAATACGCGTAACAAATTATGCATTCAAAATCAAAGACCTAATTTTCTTTTTCTCATGTCGCATTTCCTTAAAATTCCTTCTTAGAGCCGATACACATTAAATGTCAGTACTTCTTTACTATAGTAGCCCTCGAGATTGAATCGCCAATCAACCGAGAATTTAATTTTGTTTTGGCATTTTTCATATAAACTTTAAAAGTTTAAATCACTTTTCCAACTATTGCCACCAAATATTATTGCCCTGTATTATATATAAAGAAATTAAATAATGAAGAATCTGCATAAATGTATGCATGTTTCTCGCATTGTGATAAAGCAACGGCACTTAGAGCCATCCAATTTTTAATAACGTACATCTCCACCCGAATATGAGCACCTGGATACCCAAATTTAGAATTCCGTTTTTTATCTGTTTCACATTTTATAAAGCATTTAGGAGTTTTTGATTAAGAATCTCAACGATTTCAAAGCCAGCAATGTCAACACTGTACGCAAAGAGAAAAAAAAAAACATTTTTATCTCCAGCGTGAGAGACTGTATATCGGAAATTCTAAAGATATGCTCCTTTTTAATTTATTTTGCGGTATTGCTGTTGAATTGCATTTTATCGTTTAAGTGCGAAGAACATGATATTTAACAAATAAAGGTAACATACAAAACGTTAAAAAAAACCCTTTGGGCGTAATTTTTTTAAAAATTTTTTTTGCGTAAAAGTATATTAATTGTTTTTTTCTGTGAATATAACGTTAATAACCTTTAATTTACCAAGTGGTGAGGCGGATGCGATATCCATGTTTTAATAAAAAGATGTTTTACCTGACAAACGAGCATGGTAAAATGGCCATAATATGTTACTTTACGTTAACGATGGAACCATTTGGAGGTGCAATGTTAAAAACTGCAAAACGAAGAAGGTCTTTCGTGTTGGAAAATTTGTTCAGCAGTTCCAGAAACATCGCTCCTCACTGCTATTAGATTTGTGTATTCCTGAGCGGGGGTGGTGGTGTATTTAATTATGGCAAAGCACATTAGAGGTATCTGCCTAAGAGGCTGGGTGCCTTCGTGGAGGACGTTCTAAGGCAAACTGGAGCGTATACACGTTACACATGGGGAAAACCACAAAACACTCATGCAGCCAGCCCGTTCGCGCGATTCGAACCTCGAACCGAACTACCAGTTTTCAGCGACTTTACCGCTCGGCCGCTGGTGGGCCTCCTGAGCAGAGGAATTGACGTATATGAAACGGTCTCTGAGCGGCCGTCACAATAAGCTTGCCACTGCAATGCTGCTGCCTCATCCACGTAATTCTATGGATGTCCTATCGCGGGTATTAGCAGCTTGTTTGTCATTGATTTAAAACTTTTATCTCTGCTGCTTTTCATTCTGTATATACTGTTCTAGTACATTTTATATTTTTTCCTCAAGTAGAAACTGACATCATTCTGAAATTTAAGATTTTGTATGAGAAAACTTTAGCGATAGTATGACGCTAATACAACCGTCATATATGTTTAGTCCTATTTACTTACAGCGTAGGTGCATGTTCTATTGATTTAACGTGTAAATTTTGCTACAAATTCCTCGTTAGCGATAAGTCAAGGTATCTTATCGCTAGCCTGTATATAACACGTGTTAAGAAATAAGCCTAAAAGTGTAGCTGTAGATGTATTTTACACAAAAATCTGATCGCAGACAGAAGACGTAACATTCGGGAATTTGTGTCGTCTTTGAGCTCAATTAATGCAGAAAAATTATTTATTGTTTTCTATATTAAGGTTTTTGAAAATGTTTGATAAATAACAAATCAGTCAAAATTTTATAATATTCATAACTGATTTGACTGATATTAAGTACTAAATAATTTGTATTCTTTAATTATTTGATAAACACTTTAGTAAAGTTATTTCTTAATAACCCTATTTCTATTTGATTTTTAACTTGGTTCTTATTTTAGTAAAAATGCTATTGGAAACCTTCCATTTTTGTTACAATTAATTTTTTAACAATGGTTTTTCCGTACCAGAACTTACCAGTAACAGGCATGTTTGTTTTTCGTAATACCAGCATTCGCAGAAATGGCAGTTTTGTAATCACTAACATAAATTTTCCAATTAAAAGCATAATCCCAATCCCTGCGATACCAATTTTTATTCAATTATTTTAGAACAGCCGCTTTGCACATGGAAAGAACAGACCTTCGCTTTTCTGTTTAGAGCCATATCTAGGATTTTCAGAACGAGGAACAAGTGCACATTTTGCGTGCCCTCCCGTTTGCCAAAATGGAAATACGGAAGAAAAAGAAAATTTTACTGAGCTCAGGGACAGATGTCTTCCCTTGTCCTCTATCATATAAAAATATTGACTCAGTCTTTGTGTTAAAAATAGTGAATGTTTTCTTTAGTGATTAACATTTTGTTCAAAGTAATTTTTCAATTTCCCCTTATGTTTTCCAGGTGAATAGAGCGGAAAGGAAGCAAGCGTTTTCCGGAATGTCTTCTACATGGAATAAAGAAGAAATACTCAGGCAGCTGACTGTCTCTTCTTTATGTAGTGAACATCCGAGTTGCCAGTCGCTTCCGCCATCAGAAATACATGTATACCGACTCGGGGAGAATTGGCCATTATCGAGAAATAACAAATACAAGCCCATGAGTGATCAATTTAGATCCCCAGAAATGATAAATCGCCCAATTAACCAGAAATTTTCATGCAGAATCACAGACGACTCTCACCATAGCAATTTACCAACAAGCATTAGAGAAGATCCAGTCAGTAATTCAGTTCAGCCGCCAAGAACGGTAGACGACACTAACAGTATGTCTATTCTTCCTTCAAGCTTGATGGGAGATTCAAACGGCAAGCCACTTCCGCCTTCAAGGGTAATGACAGATCCAAACAGTAAACCAATTGTGCCCCCTAAACCGATGAGAATACAAGAAATTTCGCCCGGAATAATAAAGGAAAATCCAAGAAATAAGCCTGTTCTACCCCCAAGACCGATGAAACATTCAAGCAATAAGCCGACTCCGCTCCAACGAATAAAGAAAGATCGCATTAACGACACCATCCCGTCCCAAGGCAAATAGTAATTGTTGCAATAATATTGTTGCTTTCTACGGGTTCGTGGATTTCGAGTGATCGATAACAACACGTGATGAAGAATCAAAATACAATTTATTCGCCAGTGTCACTGAGGAGACAGTTCAAAAACACGTTTACAGTCATCGAAATGACTACGTTAAAAAATCAGCAACACAGCCTTTGGGCTATCAGGCTATAACAGTGAAGACATCTTCACGGCAAAGCACTAAAGTACAGCTTCCGACTCGGTTCGGTCACTCTCGGAGCTCAAGGCACTGCTACTGAACTCAACGTACTCTCGATGACATACTGATGATACTCACCGATACTCTGCGCATAGAAAGGGGGTTTATATAGCTTTTGGCCTGCCTTCGAGATCATTCTGAGCCAAACCGATGAGAATTAGTTCTAAAATGTTCTCCATCCGTCTATGGCTTATCGCCAAATGGGCGATTTCGCGCTAAGTCTGGCAACCCTAATTTTCCTTGCCATTTGCCAACTTTGTCGGGAAGCTGCCTGATTGCAGCTGAGCATTTCGTAACTATTCTATATATTCATTAGTATATACTTCTATATATTCATTAGTATATACTTCTATATATTCATTAGTATATAATACCTATTACATAGTATATTGAAATACCAAAGGAAAGATGTACTTATCGTTTGTAGTTCAGGTTCACTAAGGGTATATAGAATCTGAAGCAGACATTAAAAAATTTCAGGCATAGGAAAATTATAAACCCCTTTAATTAGTTATTAATCTGTCTTATTAAATATTTTTAAATACTCATATATTACAAAGTTTTAGATACTTTTCCTTGCTTTTTAATAAAACGTAAACATTAATTTTAAGATATATTCGAATGCAATAAACTGCATTTTATAAAAATTTAAGATTCGAATCAGTTATAATAATAAGTTGTAGAGACGTTAGGTATTTTTTGGAAGCAGGAAAGATGAAAAATGAGCAAACGCCTTCGCGGGAATTGAACCACGGACCTCTGGAATACCGGCCCAGCGTGCAGAACAACTACACCACGTAGGCACGTCAAGAAGGTGGGAGAAATACTTTATATACTCCACCTTTTAAAGGCCGACTGGGGTTTTTAGGGGACCCAATCGCCAAATCCTGGGTGGGGAGAAATCATCATCCACCACCCTTTTAGATCGGGCGCAACTGTAAAGAAATTAGGTATCTTTTGGAAGCAGGAAAGATGAAAAATAAGCAAACGCCTTCGCCGGGAATCGAACCACGGACTTCTTGAATACCGTCCGAGCGTGCAGAACCACTACACCACGAAGGAACGCCAAGAAGGTGGGAGAAATACCTTATAAAGTTATGGCCTTCCAGTTTTCCCGAGGCCCTTTCAGAAAAAGTCAACAGTAGAAAAAATGTTTCTTTAAACCTCTAAACATTATGAAGATTGTTTATATTGCTGCGTGCGTACGGGTTCGTAATACATTGAATGCACAAGTCCGATTAAAAACTTAATACAATTTATTCTTATCACACGAAATATGGCAAAATGCTGGATTTTTCCTCAAAGATATTCATACAACATTCACAATATCATTCATATAATAAGTAGCTATATTTTAAACCACTTAAACATTAAATAGAACGCAGCCTAAAGCGCAGAGAAAGCTAATCCGATCCCACCGCTAATTCGCTACAATCAACAAACAACAGCTATTTAATTCTTAGGACTTATTATCACTTCGGACTTATTCTTCGGCTATTTAAACAAATACTGAAATGTTTCTCTCCGGCTTTTATAGCTTTTCAAATCGGCCGCGCGAGACAGTTCTAGCAATTTCTGGAAAGCAAAGAGAGTAGAATTACGGTTACAGCTAACACAGTAGTCAGTTACATTTATTCGAATTAAATATAAATTACAAAGATAAACTTTTATTCAATGTTAGATGCACCTGCTCTTGTATTTTTACTTTTTCGGCGTAGCTTTCTCTTAAAACTCGTCACGCGCTGTATTGCGCGGAGAAATAAAACAATTAAATTATAATTCTACAAAAAAATGTCCAACTAAATACGAAATTCGTAACAATATTTTCAGGAAGATACAATCATTCTCGAAAGGAGATGGTGTTTAATATAATTAGAAATTAGAAGCTTTGTGGTTGTTTAACGCTTCATTTGGTTTTTCACCACTTGACAAGATTCTTTCCTAAGTTTTTTATTTTATTTTTACGTGGGGCATTCTAAAAAAAAAAAAGGTAAAACTAAAATCTGAAAGTGCATTGCTGAAACACGCTACGAACTCATTTGTATGTTTAAAGTGCCCTTATATGTAATAAATATTTGTTATTTACGTTCTTAATAAATATATATTTTTGACATATTTCTTATTCTATCAATTACGCTTCATACCCATAAAGAAGGAATCATTTATAATGATTTCACTTCGTTTACAAAATTCTTAAGTTGAATTTTTTAAACCTATTTTGTTCCTGTGATTTCAAGCTGGACTTAACTAGAGTCGTTTCCAAAAAATTAAGGAAAAATCATAAATTAGCAACAAATAGTTAAAAAAATAAGCCAATCCCTACAGAATTTGAATATGTTGTCAAAGACGAGTTGATGTGTAAACCGCAGGCGTAAATTTGTGGCGATGCAACTAAAACACGTTACATGCGAGGAGCATAAAATTGCATGTTTCACAGCAAGCCTGCAAATTTCGCTGTGAAACTGAGATAAGAAATTTGGGATAGCCAATTCGTAATAATGACCTTCAAACATCATCTGTCCGAAGAATTGAATTGGAGGGCTTTTGTGGAAACAGAGGTAGGACAAAGTAACACAGATGTGGCCAGATCACTAATTACGAGTCCTTCTGTTATCCACAGACTTTGGCAAAAACCTCTTACTACACATTCGGCATGTAGGAGGTTCAGGAAACGGACAGCCAATTGCTACGATGAACGCCGATGACTGATATTTTTTGTTATGTGCTCGAAGGAACAGAATAGCAAGTAAGATCCTCCTTTCCTACAGCCACCGGGAAGTTGGCGTTACATTCAGCAGGAGTAGAACGACTCGCAGAAGAGGTCTGCAAGCGAAGCGATCAACCAAACATTTGCGTGCCGGTCACGTCAGGTCATACAAGGAAACGTTTGAGGTGGGCATTTCAACATGTCGACTAGATGGCTGATCAATGGAGGGCTGTTCTCTTTGCGGATGAGTCCACGTGTAGCCTCCAAGACGACAGTAGGCGTTATTTGATTTGCAGATAACGTGGAACCTTTACAAGCAATGAAACATCCATGAAAGGGATGCTTACGGAGGATGCAATCTCTGTGTTTGGAATGGTATCTTTTTGGGTGGTCGCAAAGACATCCATGCATTTCCATGTGCATTCCGTAAATACTCAGGCCTATGGAGATGACATACTCGATGCGTATGTGCGCCCTTATGCCGGGACAGTAGGTGATGATTTCCTACTACAGGACGATAACGCTAGACCGCACATGGTTGGCATCGTAGATGATTATATTGAGCACCTAACAATTCAGCGCATGAAGTTGCCAGCTCGATCACCGGCCCTGAATCCTGTGTAGCACGTTTCAGATGCTTTAGGAAGATGTATAGCTGCTTTAAATCCTCATCTTGAGACCTTTGACACGCTTGTAACTTCTGCAAGATCATTAGCTCTCACTTCCTAGGGAACTCATAGACTGCGCAATTGACAGCATCACACATTACTGTATACGTTGAATAGCTTCTAGAGGAGATGATACTCCATACTGAAGGTAATTTTCCTATACGAAACTCACACATCGGATTTGTTAATTTTACCCATATGCTCATTTCTACTACACCATAATTATCTGATAATTTCTTTTCATGGTATTTTATACTTTACTATGTTTTATATACTACTGTGAGTCTGGCTTTCCTCATCCCCAGTCGCCCTTTAAAAGGGGTGTATATAATGTATATTCTACCTGCTTTCCTCATGCCTTCGTGGTGCAATTAGAAGCATACTCGACACATATTCTTGACAGGTCCAAGGTTCGAGTATTGACTAGGACACTATACATATTTCACGTCTCCTGCGTGAAAATAACCTAATATCTCTACAACTGTAACTAAAGTGATCAATTTAATATCGTAAAATAGTACACAAAACTAAAAACTCGAAACAATTTCAGCAAGACTTACAATTCGAGCTTGTTTTTCATACAAAAGAAAATTAAGTTTATTAATTGAAATAAATGCTTACGCTATATATTATTAAAAAGATAGTTTGACTTAAAAAAATCATTTTTACTTCCTTGTACGAAAAAAAGGAAGTATTGTAATCGCCAAAATTTTCGGGTATCATATTTCAACGAAAATACCCATATTTAACGATATAAATGCAATTTAGCGATGTTTTTGCGAGACATCTGCGCATAAGGACAAAATAAAGGACTCTTTTTCTCAAAACGGGTTGAAAAAGGATTTAAAATGGATTCAGAAGACAATGTTTCGTGACGTCTCGCATAACTCAAAAACGAGTAGCGTCGAAACTTGAAATTTTGTATTGGAGTATTTAATTATGGCAAAGCTCATCACTTATTTAATTATGGCAAAGCTATCTGCCTAAGGGGAGGGATGCCTTCGTGGAGGACTTTCTAAAGGAAACTGGCTCGTATACACGTTACACATGGGGAAAACCACGAAAACACCCATGCAGCCAGCCCGTTCGCGGGATTCGAACCTCGGACTGAACTACCAGTGTCCAGCGACGTTACCGCTCGACCGCTGGTGGGCCTTGAAATTTTGTAAAGAGGACTGTTATAACATGTAGTTTTGCAACTCCGTTTTTGGTTGCAATCGGCCAGATCAAAAGTGTATATATATATATATATATATATATATATATCCAGTTTGTTACTCGGGTCCTTGACCTCAGCATTTTTTAATTCTTATATGTTGGTAAATTGCGCATTTTATGCTTTAAAATGATTGAATTATGTTGTTCCTATCTTCCGTTTAAGGTTTTTATGCCTTTAGTTATTCTGCATGCAATAGTTGTAGAATTAGCTACAGTTTAATAGTTGTTTATGTGCTGCTAAGCATATTTTTTACCATAGCAGACATATTAGTTTACATATGAAACTTAGCAAAATAGTGAATCAAGTCAGTTTCTGGATCTTCAGTGTCTTTTTGCCGAGTGAGACCATAAGTAAACTTTTAGTTTCGTGCACCGAAAATTCTGTCTTCTTGGCCGCTGGCCGAATTGCTTATTTTTGCGTAGGAACTCTAGTTATAATTGTAAAAATTGTTTTAACTGTATTTCGTATTTTATATTTTCCATATTTTAAATTTTAATAAAGATATTTTGAGGTTTTTATGTAGTTTCGCTTTGTCGCGAAATGAGAACCGGTTTAATTGAATGAGAAATATATCTCTACTGAAATTTGAGGAAACAATTTTAAATGAAATGCAGCAAAAATTGCGTATAATTTAACATTTCGTAACAAGGAAGTCATGTGGTGCAGACATCAGATTTTTTTTCTTTAATCTACAGAATGCACAATAGTTGATTTCCACCCTACGAGTCCAAAAGTGAAACATGATTATCTAAATTTATAACAAGAATGGGAAAAGGAAACAAGCATAAAGTGAAATACCTTTCTAGGTATTTCTTTATCGTCTCACGATATGACTGATTAAAAAGAAAATTTTTGACATTCTTGCCAAATACAGAATATGGAAAGCAGGGCGAGTAAAATGGGCAAAGATGCCTATGCCAAAATTAAAAAGTAAACTTATGTGTAGATTGATAGTCAGTTATCAATCTGAATGCTTAGAAATAGTATTTATATTGTAATTAATAGTTGTACTGTATTAAAGTCGCTCAAAAATGCACGAGCACAGCTTACTATGTATCTTAACTCTTTTACACGTCACAGAAGACTACTTATTAAACAGAAAAATGGTTAATTAAATATTACAGTTTTAATTAATACTGTAATGTTTTCTGCTACTATCAGTTCAGGTCACAATATAACACTAATGCTAGAAGTTCCCTGTACCTACATATTGCTTGAATAAAAGCAGTAGGCGCACAGCATGATAGAAGATATACACCAGAAGATTATGCACAAGGCTACATATATTTCTAATAATACTTATAATCTATAATCTTCAAAACTTTCGGTTTATGTTTACATAGTTTCTCTATTACAGAGCGTTACACAAAGGAAAACAATGTCCACTGTCTTAAATTGGGAGATTCAGGTCATAGGTCTCTGGTTTTAACTGTTGAATAAACATTCTGTGGTAAGGCATAATGTCTATGGGAAAGCATTCAGATCTTCGTATTACGCAAATAATTAAATTTTAAATTTAGGAGTTTCATAAATTTGTGAATATCTTTGACTTATTGAAACATGTGTGAATTTTTTCACGCGTTCATAATGTTTTCAGAGACCTAATTCTCGTAACATCGGAACAAGCCCACGGATTCATCCTGGCAAAGAGTACAAGGTTTCGCCTGTTTTTGGCCAAAATCCTTGAGCACTATTCAGGTAGCAGTACGACTTTGCTCAGTTCCGCCCCTAAATTTGAAGGTTAGCACCCCGGGGACGAGTTCGAGGGTATCCTATCCTCTTCCCTAGCAACTTCTCTAGAGATGTTTCGGCTCTCCGCATACTTAAAGTACCCCATGCTGCACAGATACTATACATTTTCAAACATCAATGCCTTCTCCAGAATTCGAACATGGGTCCTTCGGTACAGCAGCTAACGTCGCTAACCACTATCACTGTTGGGCGGCATATATATCTAACATGTAAACGAGAATACTGACTTCAGTTTTTCCTTAGTAAAAATAAACCATGAAATTCAAATTGCGTGTTTCATGTCTCGAAAGCACGACTTCGAATATATATTATATATATAATAGCTTTGTTCTAATATAGGTACTTTGATGTAAGATCGGACATTTTCTGAAATGACATGCCAATTGTTTTTCATATTTAGATTCTACGACTCAAATTATGCCTAAATATTATATTTTGTAAAAGTTGGTGCGAAATTTTGGGAGAAATTCAAAAATTTATCTTGGCGCACATTGAAAAATGTGCGCCAAGAATAATTCACTCGAAGAACTTCCTAATTTATAGCAACCTATTTTTTTCCCTTTTTTTTCATTATACACGAGCCGCAAAAAAAAAAGTCATTGTTCATACTTCCAAATAATTTTAGTAAAACGACATTTTAGTAACCACATTCGCGGCGTTATTGTCGCTTATAACTAATATGCCATCTTTCAAAACGCGCCAATATGTAAATTCACGTATACCTTAGGAAATTTTGAATAAAAACTTTAATTTTTTGCAGGTAAGCTTAGAAATACATCACGTTTAAGATGATGGTAAAACATTTATAGGTTATAATTCAAACCTTTTTCAAACCATTCATAAAAATTGTTTAAAAATTACAAATTTTAAAAAGAAATAAAAAAATGCATGAATTTTATTTGGAATGAACCTAAATTTTGAAATGCGAAAAACAGAATCAAATACGTTTAATAAAAAAAAGTGATAATAAATATATACCAAATTCCATTAACATAGAAAAGCTAAAATTTTGAGATATGATTTTTTAAAAACTACTTATGCGACTTTTACAAAACTTAAACTGGCAGTTTGGTATAATTTGAGTCGTAGACTCAAAATGGGAAAAATAATTGCATATCATTTCAGAAAAAGTCCAGTTTTGTGTCACAATACATATATTAGAACAATGCTATCTATAAATCTAATAAATATCTTAAGTCGAGTGTTTCGAGATATTAAAAACGCAAGTTAAATTTCGTCAATCGCCCCAGTAGTACGAGATATTTTTTCCCCCACAGTTTACCTGTATATATTTTAATTAGAAAACCAACCTTATCTGCCGTACTATTTATAAAACAGAAATCATGAAACTGACTAACTGCCACGATACTGTAAAATATTTTCGAAATTACAATATTAGAAATAGAAATATATTTTAAATTGCTAGAAAGAGATTTTGAAAAACTCCATTATTCGTAATAGATAATATTTTAAAACTTATTTAAAATAAAGTATTCTACTGCAAATTACAAATAAGATACATAACCACTGATATTTAGGCAAAGTTATTATTAATCATCTATATTTTTACTCACGAATATTAAAAAACAATCTTTTAAAAAGTGCTAATTTTTCCTAAGGTAACCTACGCGATTTAGTAGTCCTTGATTAAATTTAATTGTGTACTATTATTTGAGTTTATGTCACTTGGAAGGCTTACACCTACTTCGAAATTGCATGCAAAAAAATTATAATACACACACAACTTGCAAAGGAAATTTAGTCTAGTTGTGGATTAACCAAGTCTTGTCTAATAGAAAGTTAGGTTTATTTATTACAAGACGATGAAACATTATTACACTACCCGACATTGAAAATGCAACCCCAAGAAGAAGTAGCCCGAAAATTATGCAAATTTCAGGGTAGACGCACGTCGCAGATTTATGCGAATAACGGGAAATGCGCAGCTCTCCGGCGCACGTTGAAGATATACGGGAAAGAACTTGCAGAATGTTCAATTTTTGTGCCGTTATTTTCGTTAGGGAAATGATCGTAGAAAAGTTTTTTCTTGTCTCAGAGGACGCGTGTAATAGAAAAGAATGTTAGGCCAACGTCTAGCAGACAGACGATGTTAAGAAGGGCATAGTGATCGGACTGAGTAAGGCAGGTTAGTCCACACGGAACATTTTAGCTGACACACACATGGATGCGTTCACAGTGCACCGGTTGTGACGAAAATAGTTAAAACAAGATAATATGGCAAGTTCGAGAGGTGCCGGCGCAGCCAGAGTGACATCAGCACACGTGGATCAACGCATCCGCCGACAAGCGGTGGTGAACCAGCAAGTTACTTCTACCTCCATTCTGCAGCATGTTCAAGACACCGTGGATATTGCCATATCGCCCAGAACCATTTGCCAACGACTGGTGACTTGTGGCCTGCACTCGTGGCGACAGTTAAGAAAACTGCCGTTGACCCCACATCATAGACGCCAACGTCTGCAGTGGTTCCGGGTTCGAGCAATGTGGACGACGCAATGTCACAAGATCATCGTGTTCTCAGATGAGTCACGCTTCTGATTCTCCAATGATAGTCGCCGCGTATGACTGTGGCGTCGAATATGGAGACAGGTCCAACCCGGCAGCAATTGTGGAATGCCACACCGCATGCCATCATGGTTTGGGGCGCAATTGCGTACGATTTCAGGTCACCTCTAGTTCGTATTCAGGGCACTATGATGGCCCAAGAACACGCAGATTATGTGGTGCGGCCGGTGGCACTCCCCTACCTTCAGAGAGTGACAATGCCCTTTATCAGCAGGATAACTTGCGACCACACATTGCTCTCATCAGTGAGCGTGCTCTACAAGGAGTACAGATGCTTCCCTGACCACCGTGCTCTCCTGATCTGTCACCAATCGGACACTTTGGGATGTGACAGGACGCCATTTGCAGATCCTGCCACTGTCACGTTCAGTAGGTGAACTATTCCAGATATTTGATGGGGAATGGAGAGCCATTTCTCAGGACACCATCCCTAGTGTCATTGACTCTGTACCTAGATGTGTTGCTTCGTGTATCGCTGCCCAATATGGTCCTACAACCTACTAAGCCGACGTTGTTCTCTATCTGTAATATGCATATCATTTGGAAATTTACTTTTCTCAATGGCGGGCACTTCCTTACAACGGCATTGACTGCTACTAAGGCAGGATGTGGTAGCCATTTTATTGTGGAAGCACCTAATAGGTGGCCACTGTTACCTCCTACGAGAGGACAGACAATATTTTACATCCATGCCTTCTCCGGGATTTTCGATATCGCAGTCTGCTTCCTTAAATCACTTAAAAAATAACAATCACTTGTTGTTCGTTGTTGCCTCTCTTTGCCTGCGGAGTTTCATCACTTTCTGAGCACTCCTTGGTGTTGCAGTTTTAGCATCGGGTAGTCTATTACAAACCATCAACGTGAAACAAAACTGTCTATGGATAACACAAAAAATAAACGAAAAGAAAGTGCCTGTTATAGCAGCAATGATAGCAGATGATGTTAAAGAACTGCGCACTTGTTTTTCTCCGTAGCATTACAAAACAAAAATTTCTAATTATAATTTCTACATACGTTCAGTGTCATTGCTCGAACTCTTTTGTAAATGATCTTCTTTAATGGCATTTACAACTCAGTTTCATCTTTTCGCGTGATGTCTATTCTTCCGTTATTTATGGCCCGATGTTTTTCTTTTGAGCACAGATTTCATTTATGTAGCCTAGGGAATATATTCTCAAGAATAAAGCGCTCAGGAGTTTTTGTTAATGATAATATGGAACATTCCTGTTGTTTTAGCTTTTCCTAGTGTTTAATTGGCTTCAGATTAAAATTGATTTTTTTTTAGTTAATTGTGAATGCCGTCAAAGGGAATATTATTATTTAGTTATTTGGTAAATCCGTCATTATTCGGGAGACAACTATATTTGTTAAAAGATTCGATTTTCTTACAAACGTTTCCCAGAAGTTCTTTTTAAACGTGTCGCTGTGTGAAAACGATTTTTCGAATTCCTGGTTTGGTGTGGTGTGCACAATACCCATAACTAACAAAATGTGTGTATTTATATAATTACCAACTTATGCAGTGTTACAAATGCTATATAATTTAATGATAATTTGTTATTGATTATTATGATAAAGTTATCGAACGTTATTTTGTCATATGAGAGCTATTTCAGAGGAGGTTCTTCTCGAAGAAAGCTTATGAGTACCTGGTCGGAAAGGCATGGAATCCTCATGCATAACCTATTCAGTTGACGGGAACAGAACAGAAAACTATGTAATATTCGAATTTGTTTTACTTGGCCTATGATAGGTGTTTATAACAATAAGGATACACCCAATTGGCGTAATTTTGCAGTTTTAAAATTTTGTTTTTGATTTATGATATTTATATTATAAGGTATTTCTCCCGTCGTCTTAGCATGCCTTCGTGGTGTAACGGTCAAGCACACTCGGCGCGTATTCGAGACGTCCGAGGTTCGAGTCCTGGTGAGGGTATGGTCAAGCTGCGGTGAAATAAATACATTTCCTCTACCTTTTTCAGGCAAATTCTATATACAAAAAATATTTACAGATTGGTTGGAGTAAACATGATAGCTCCTCTACATCACCACATCTATCCACTCTCTCCAATCTCTCTCTACTCTCTGCTGAAACTCTTTAATAAGCTATACATACATGACGCATTCTATAACTTTATCTACAAGGGCATTGCTCATTTTTCAAGTCTTGTGCTTCTAAAATGTCCTAATGGCTCTACAATATATCAGACGTAATCTGCATATGGGCAAGATTTTATTTCGATACTTATCAGGACCGCTATTATTGTAGTTGTCGTATTTTAACCCCACCACGAAAAATCACCAATGGGAAGAACTGGTGCAGCTCTTATTGGCTATAGACCTTCGTTTTTAGCTATGACATGTAATTTCTGTCCAAAAATATTCCACTTTAGTTCTTCACTCCTGAGATCACGGTCTTCAAGAATTTTGTTACTCTCTAAGTATACCACTTACCTCACGAAAGAGCTTTTGCTGACGACATTTTCCGTTTCTCTGTACTACCAAAGCAGTTAGAAAGTTAGGGTAGGTTAGATTAGAGTATTCGAATACAGTAAAGAACATGAGCGCTATTTGCCTAAGCGAAGTCAGCCTTCGTTGTGGAGAACCGTCTAAGTGAAACTGGCTCATATTCACGTTACGCATCAGAAAAAGGACGAAAATTAACCATTCATGGCTGCCCGTTTGCCTAAAATAGAAATTTTGCCGAACTCTGTGTATTGAGCGGTCTTTATCGGCCACTAAGCGGGCTCCACGCACATAAAAATTAAAGTATTCATTAAAACTGAACGATCTGAGCCCCAGCTTAGCATGTTATCGTCCTACCCTAATGATTATACCAGGGCCTACCAGCGGCCGAGCGATAAAGATGCTGAACACTGGTAGTTTCGTCCGAGGTTCGAATCTCGCGAACGGGCTGGCTGCATGGGCGTTTTCGTGGTTTTCCCCATGTGTAACGTGTATACGAGCCAGTTTCCCTTCGAAAGGCCTCCACGAAGGCACTCCTCCCTTCAGGCAGATAGCCCTCGTGTGCTTTGACATAATTAAATAATCCAATCCTATTCCAATGATTATACCAAACCGTTATTAACTTAATTTCGTAAATAAAGAAGATTACCCACAAGGAACTAAATTATATAGTATCATTCTATTTGCTAAAAAATACAGAGAATATTTGCTCATATTATTCATCCACTGCATACAAAGTATGCTGTACGCAGCTTCATATAGATTTATGCGTAATATACAAGAGGGTCTTTGCAAATTTTGGCAATCAATATTCAATCAATATATGCAAGCTAAAAAATCATTTTTAAATCCTTTAGGTGGTATTTGCTTTCCAGCAATGCTCTGGCATTTAGCCTGCCGACTAATTCCAGATCCTGTTATGAAGTTGGAAACCCCAGCGCGAAGACATCGCCCCCTCACACAGAGAGCTCCCGTGTGCTTTATAATACTCACAGAACGTAACCTCTGAAATGGAAACTGGATCGTATTTCCGTTACACAATGAGGAAAACCACGAAAACGAAGAATGCTGTTAACCGTTCGTGTGACACTGAACCAAGTCCGAAACCCAGAGTTTATCGGATTTAAAAACTCAGCCAGTGGCCATTGTGGTAAAACATTTGGACTGGACTTGTCAGGAAAGATCATAAATAGTTATATAAGTGAAACAGAAAGATTGAGCGCCAGAGCAACATGTTTGCTGCCTGTCCCAAAGATTATTGCATTTGGGAGGGACGTTACTGCAGAATCCATAAAACGGTTCTTCACTTCACTTTTCAGTTGAATTTAGAATACGCTCTCGGTAGCTTGACATGCATACATGGGCAGTATATAATATATAATCTCATAGAAATGTTCGAGAACCAGGATGCCTTTGCAAGCCAAAAAAACTCATTATGCATTTCAAGGGTAGCAACTCTTCGACAATGCGCTAGCGATGAACATGAAAGGATGAAAAAAATGAATACAATCTTAAATATGTCATGAATGGATGAATCATGAATCATATGGATATATATACAGTGAAAAATGATCACGAATCGATTCGCAAACAAATTGACGAAAAATACCTCATGTTTGCGAAAAAAGTGTAGATGGCGCTGAATGAGATAAGAGATAAAATTTAAGTATTTCGAAACTGCCTTATCTCGCTTTGATATCGAAAACGAAGGCGCCATTAGAAAGGAAAAGGGATGTGATTTTAAATATACACCGTGGAGAGATATTTTGTTCTGAAAAGCAGAAATTCTTACGTGAATTCAACAAAGACAAAATACGTAAGAAATGGAAACAAGCGAGCCATCAGGTATGTTTCATTTTAGATACTTCTGGGTCGTTATCAGAAAGGGAAATGACTTGATTAGGAGATTGCATTTATGGAAGGTAGATAATTTCTTATGTTAATTTTGCCAAAGGCTTCCGTTACAATAGCTGGATTTTGTTTCTAAATTTGAATTAACAGTTGATGTAACGTTTCCTAGTTTTTCCTAGTTCCTTAATTTAGGAAGTAACGTTTCCTAGTTTTACTCTAAAAACTTAAATCTTCGCCAATAATTTCGAATGTTAATAAAAACCTATTATATTGCAATTAATATTTATATATAATAGATAAACGTGACTTGATTTGAGAAATTAGCCTTCTTTTTGTTCGACAGGTATAAATAATTCACACAGATATTACTCCGCCTTCGTCATGTATTTCTTCTGCTATACCCTTATCATGATGCTTTAGTTATTTTTTCATCAATGATATGGTAGAAGCAGAAAATTGGGATGAATTTCGAGCAATGATGTTTTATTTCAATGAATTTTCCATTAAAGAACGTTGAAAAATGACTGATGCAATTCGAGCCGACATTGCGCTATCACTACGAATTGAAAAATAAACTCAAATACCTAAACTAATTGATGTAAATTATTGAAAAATAATATTTATGTTTAATTTTCTGCCCTTCACTATTAGGTAATGAGTTTTTATGTCCTGAAAAATAAAATAAAGTGTAAGTATACTATGGGAAAATAAGTGGAATGAAAAAAAAAAAAATTCGAAGATCGGACCTGCTATTTTGTGTCTGTGCTCTTCACTTCCTCTGGTACAGAGGTTTTGCTATTTCAGTGTTCTTTTATGACTGCGCACTTCTCGCTGCATACGGGCCTACTAAAGACCGAACGTTTATGTCGTTGAACACTGGTAGTTTTGTCCGAAGTTCGAATCCCGCGAATGGGCTGGGTGCATGTACTTTCCGGTGTTTTTCCCCAATGTGTATACGAGCCCATTTTCCTTGGAAAGTTCTCTACGACGACATCCCTCCTGCTAGGCAGATAGCCCTCGAGTTCTTTGCCGTAATCACATAAACCAAACCTCTACAGAATTTTGGATTGTACTATTTTAATTCATTTTTCTTATCAAAATTCAATAATTTAGACTTCAAATATTATATTGTTCTCAAAATAACATTGCAACTTCGCAAATGTTTTTAAATCCCTCAAATTTAAGGAAGAAAACACATAAAGTACAGGTTCAACGTACTTTCACTCGTTTTCATCTGGCATGGCAATTGATTCGCAAGAAGTTACATGACCAAAACTAGAGACTACAACGGCTGTATTCTTAATGATGTTATTACTGATATTTTTAAAACATTTCATTTCCCTAATTTTATCATAAATATGGGAGAAACGGTAAAAATGTAACATAGAGCAACGTAAGAATTTCAGAGAGCCATTCGTACGTCTACAAGCGCATAAATGCATATAAATTTATTTGATTCTTTGAAAAAATTCTTAAAGATTTTAATTTCTATCTGGTTGCGATTAACACCACCAGAATTTGAAATAAATGTCTGATGTGTACACCCCGACTTCCTTGTACGGAATATTAAATTACACGCATTTTTGCTGCATTTCATTTAAACGTATTTACTAGAATTTCATTAGAGATATGGTTTTCATTCAATTAATTCAGTTCTCACTTCGCGACAAGGCAAAAATACATAAAACCTCAAAATAGCTTTATTAAAATTTGAAAAATGTGGAAAAATATAAAACATAATAGCATTTAAAACAATTTAAAGAAAATTTTTACAGTTAAATTTAGAGTTTCTACGCAAAAACAAGCAATTCTGTCAGCGGGCCAAAAGGCAGATTTTTCAGTGCACAAAAGCGAAAGTTTGCTTTTGGTCTCACTCGGCAAAGAGATACTGAAGGCGTAGTAACTGACTTAATTTGTTGTGGACGCTATGCTGAGTCAATACATGGATAATTGAATAACTTAAATGATAATTCCAGGATTAAGTAAGCAAAATATTTTCGTTAAAAATTGAAAGATTTTAACATAAAACCCCAAGTTCAGATAAATAATTTTTACAATTAAAATTACACTTTGTACGCAAAATATCAGGTGCACATCTACATGTTATAGTAGTCCTATATACAAAATTTCAACATTCTGGGGATACACGTTTTTGAGTTATGCGAGATACATACATATATACATACGTACAGTAACGTGTTTGCGTTGTTACGTTACCAACATAATTACACTAAGAAATGTAAAGAAACCTTGCGCATAAAATATCCGCGCTTGAAAATGCACGCGCTTAAAAACTTTCTTCAGTTATTCTGTAAGTTTGACGAATAAAGTTGATTGTTGGATCCAAAATAATGAGATTTCTTTAAAAATTCATTACAGACGTTTTCAAGAATAAATATGTGGTTGTAATCGCTGTGATAGAAAGGTGAAACCAGTGTTTATTTAAAAACAAAAGAAATACAGTGCGTGTGAGTATAAGTTTTTATGAATAGTTTGCCATTTTGTATGACAATGTTTCATCTTATTATTGAATTCAACTAACAGAACGATTCGATTCATTATTCGATCACGTGATCTATCAACATTTCTTGATTATAAAAATAAGGATTATAATATGGTTACCTTGGATATTACTGTTGGCTCAACTGTGCTCACTCTTTTTTCATACTATTTTGAACCCTCAAGAAACATTGACTTAGATCTTCATAAAATTAGTCAAGTCTTTATGTCCAAAAGTCTTAATCGACTGGTTTGGTGTATGGACTCTAATAGCAAATCTGAATTATGGTTTAGTCCCTATTCTGACTCTCGTGGAGATAAACTGAGTGAATTTATTTCTGCCAACAACCTATTTGTTATTAATGAAGATTATGGACCTACGTTTCAGGCAACTCAGGGTTCTAGTTATATTGATGTTATTGTTATTGGTTCAGATCTTCTCCAGGATATTTCGAGTTGGCGACTGTCTGAAAAAGAATCCCTTTCTGATCATATGATGATTGAATCTGAATTTTGTCTTTCTACGTTCTTACGAGACACCTCAAATGTTCCTTTTAAAATCTTAAATACAGGGAAAGCAAATTGGGATCGTTTTCGAAAATTTTGTTCTTCTCGCATCACCCGTTTCATTGATATTCTTAACGACTGTACTGACGGTTCTCGACTAAATACTCTTGTTGAGAATTTTAGTTCTGTTCTTCTCCAGGCATCTCAAATTTCCATACCTTAGGAATCATGGTAAGCACAATGTTCCTTGGTGGTCTGCCGAAATTTTTTGTATGAGAAAAAGGCTTAATGCCTCTAGGCGTAGATTTCAGCGTTGTAAAAATCCGCCTCTTAGAGAACTTTATAAAAGTAAATATCTTGAATATAGAAAAGTTTACAATCTAAAGCTTGCCGATGCTAAATCTCAGTCTTGGAAAACATTTCTTTCGACCATTGATGTTCGCAATGTATGGAAAAAGATTTACACGTATGGAGTTAAAAGAGATTTCATGAAAAAAAATTGAAATAACTGGTATTTGTCTTTCCACTGGAGAGACAACCAACTCTTTAGAAGAGACAATTACTGCTGTGCTTCAGAAATCTTTCCCCTCGGATCTAGAGGAAAATGATGAGGATTTGCATAAGGAATACCGTCAAGCTGCGCGTACTGCTTATTCTTCTTTTGTAGATCCTATGTTTTCTTGTGATGAAGTTAATACAGTTATTTCTATGCTGGAACCAAATAAATCACCTGGTCCTGACTCTATTTCGAACGAGATTATTAAACAGTTTCATTTAATGTTTCCTCAATTTCTCCATAAACGTTTTAACGTTTGCTTAAATGTTGGCATTTTCCCACGTGTTTGGAAACATGCTCAAGTAATTCTTATTCCTAAAGGAAATGAGTCTAGGATTCCTTGCCTAGATAACCTTAGGTGTATAAGCTTACTTCCTGTTTTGGGTAAGTGCTTGGAAAAACTTTTTATTAACAGAATTTGCTGGTATCTCCGCCATAGAGACCTTCTTTCTGGTAATCAGTATGGTTTTACACCTCAAAAAAGTTCTGAAGACGCTCTTTTACGCTTGAATGAAATTGTTCAGAGAGGAAAAAAGAAACACTTGCACACTATTTTGGTCTTTTTGGATATTAAGGGCGCCTTCGACTATGCGTGGTGGCCTTGTATTCTCAATCTTCTCAAAAAAGTGGAACTTCCAATGAATATTTTTTCACTTGCTGCTGATTTTTTAAATGATCGGGCGGCCAAATTGCAATTGGGCTCGGCTTCTGCAATTCGTCACCTTGAAAGGGGTTGCCCTCAAGGTTCTGTTTCAGGACCTACGTTTTGGAATATTATTATTAATAATCTCCTATTAAAACTGGAAAATCTTGCTTGTTGTGATACTATAGCCTTTGCGGATGATGTTTTGTTTTGCTTCCAGAGTAGGGACCTTTCTGCTACTTTTTTACAGGCACAAAAGACTTTAAATTTCGCCTCCAACTGGTCAAAAGGTTTTAAATTAGATTTTAATCCTGATAAAACCAGGGTTATGATTATTGAAAAGCGAAACATCTGTTATGATGCATTTCAGTTATCTCTCGATGGCACCCCTTTGACTGTGGTAAAGCAAATGAAATGTCTTGGGGTTTTTCTTGACTGTATATTTTCTTGGAAACAACACTTAACTTATGTATCAGAGAAATGTGATAGATTACAGCGTGGATTAAGTCGTATTGCACGCAACACATACGGTATTAATTTTAACGTTCATTCGCTCATCTATAAACAAGGAATTGCCCCCTTCATTATGTATGACTCTAGAGTCTGGGGTATATCGCTCAAGAAGAAGATAAATTATAGATATTTACGACGTGTTCAAAGGCGGATACTTCTGCGGGTCATATGTGGATATCGTACCGTAAGCTATGAGTCTGTTTATGCAATTTCTGGCTTTCCTCCAATTGACATTGCCATTCTTCATTCTATTGCTTATAAGGAAAATATTTCTGCTTCTACTGTCTCTCAGTATGATTGTATATTACCTCTATCTGATCTCCCTCATCCTTCAGAAAGAAATGCTGTTAATTTTATTCAGTTTAGCAATAATGTCGTAGATGATTCGCCTGTAACTTGCTATACTGATGGCAGCAAAATTGATGGCAAGGTTGGTCTCGCATTTGTTGTCTTCAAAAATGGTCTTGAATTTGGGCACTTTCAATTTAGAATCAGAGATGAATGTACCGTTTTCATAGCTGAACTTTTGTGCTTAAACTTCGCCGTCAAATGGGTCTCTAAACAAAACAGTGCTGTTTCAGACTATCTCATTTGTACTGATTCCCTTTCATCCTTGGAGATCTTAAAATGTATTTCTTCTTCTAATAATATCATTATTGAGATTCAAAAAGAACTGAAAAATCTAAAGGATAAAAATATTTCGGTTTCATTTTCATTTGTTCGTGGTCATACAGGTGTTGTTGGGAACGAACGAGCCGATTTCCTTGCTAAGACTGCGACTAAGCAGGAAATTGACACTTTTGTCAATATCCCTAATTCCTTTTATAAGAAGGTCATGTATAAAAGCATTGTGGAATCGTGGAATCACGAATTCATTAATTCAAATAAAGGGAGTTTAACTAGAAGATTTTCCCCTTCTATTAAAATGAGATTGTCGTGTCATCATTTCTTCACAAATTATAAATTAACCCAGTTTCTTACTGGACATGGGAATTTTAAAAGTTATTTGAACAGATTTAAGTTGAGTCCTGAGTCTGTCTGTGACTGTGTCCTCGGCGGCGAGGAGAATGTAGAACATGTGCTTCTTCTATGTCCTAAATATGAGAACGAAAGAAAAGTCTTGAAACTGGGTCTGAAAAATTTTAATATTAACTGGCCTCCAGAGTTTTACCAATTTATTTCCGAGAGAAGTGCTTTTAACACTTTTTGTCAATTCATTGTAAAACTGTGTAATCATCCTTAATTTTATTTCAATTTTCTCTTCTGTTTAGTTTGTATTGTGTTTCTTACTTACTTCTGTAAGCCCCATGTGATACTATGTGGTACATGGGGAACTTGTTGTGTTTCTTTTAATAAAAAAAAAAAAAAAAAAAAAAAAAAAAAAAAAAAAAACTAACAGAACGATATTCTAAGCTTTTGGATTAAAACTTCAAAATATTTAGCATGATTACGATGCTCTTTTAGAATTTTAGCTCTTGTATTAGAGTGTCAAATTTATTATGTTAATATTAGAATATTTCAATTATGGAATTTGAGCTTTTGTATTAGAATTGCAAATTTATTACGTTATTTTTATAATATTCTTTATTCCTAAATTTGAGCTGTTGTATTAGAGTCCCAAATTTTGTTGAGAGAATCAAGTTAGAGGCTTGCATTTTTTTTTATTTACTTTAGTAAAATTTATTAAAAGCAAGCTTTGCAGATTTTTGTTTATCGGAAAGCACATACGTTTATTGCATTAAGTATTTTAGAATAAAAAAATGCGTTGTGTCATACTTGAATTTCCAATAAGAAAAGGCTAGATTGAGGAAGTTGATTTGAATTTTTTAATACTGACTAAAAGCCTTTTAAACTTAATTTTGAAACGCTATCGAAGAGTTTTCTATTTCTAGAAATATCATTTCTTGCCAAGGGTACAAAACAAGATTTAATAGAAGTAGCCGATAAATTGGATGAGGATGTTAAGCAAGATTTTTTAAATGGAAAAATTGGTGCTGTTAAATTAACTGAAGAAGAAATGAATAATGGGATAGAATCAAATACAAGTTTACCTGAAGAGAAAGAAAGTGAACCTCAGGGTCTTGTTGAATCAGATGAACAATCATCCGATGGCAATCAACATTCTAAAGTTGAAAATTGTCTGTTGCCTCAAAAAAGTAGATTACCAACTGCCCCTAATGAAAGGTCATATTGTAGGGTTTATATTTATTTTAACTAACATTTATTTTAAGTTTAAACTATCTTTCCTGTCAAGCCTTACTTTCCCCTGGAACTGCCAATGCCAGAATATGTAAATTTTAGTAGAACGCGCAAGGATTCAAATTATCAGCGGAAGTATTCTGATTTAAATAGAAGGAAACGAGTTCGGTGTGATATTCTTACTTCACGAGCGCGGAGGTAGTTAGCGAGAAATTGAAGAACCCCGCGTTTCGGCCTATGTGCTTGGCGGGAAGTAGTGTTAATCGTTCAAGTGAGCTTCAAGTCTGCTGAATTAGCAGCGATATTGTAAAACGCGGTGAGTTAGTTATTTTAGAGAGCCTCGTAGTTAGAGTCTTGTCTTTAGTTTCTTTTCAGGTTATTATTTTTATTTGACTGCCGAGTTGGCACAGTCTATGAGCGTCAAGAGCACGCCATTGTAATTTTTACGTTGAATAAAAAGAGACTTAAACCCTTCACAAGACTCTGTGTTTTATACAGTTTTCACAGTCACCTCTTGGTTGCGTGCAAGTTGGAGGCGCGCAACGTTACATTGGCGCCCGAACAATAATCGAACTGAAATGGCCGAAGATTGGATGGAAGCCGCTGGACAACACCAAGAAATGACAACTCAGTTGGAAGGATTTGGATACCTGATCCAGACTTTGAGAGCGTCAATCAAGCCAAACGTCCATTTCGACGGATAAAATTCGGTGGCGGTATTTCTAGAAGATCTAGAAAACCACTTTCAGCTCTACCCTGTTCCCGAAAGACAAAAAGTTGCCATCGCCACATCAGCACTAAGAGGACAGGCCGCGCTATGGTGGAAAAACATAGGCAAATTTTTATTAGGGAAAGTTGGAAGCCAGACATATATATTTGAAAATTTCAAAAAATCGTTAGTAAAGGCCTTCCCCATAGTGAAAGATCGCGCACGGCTGGAAGCCGAACTATATAGTTTCTATCAACGGGATACAGCAGAATTGACGGACTTTATTCTACGAAAAATCAAGCTAACGGATATGCTGTATGGAAAGAAACCCGATGCGGAGATTATTGAAATAATATTACCAAGATTGTTACCCGCTGTTCAAGACTACTTTGAAATTAGAAACCCAAGCACATTGCAGGAACTTTTCGAATTGGCGGTGAAGTTTCAAAATCGCAGAATAGCGGAAAAAGCGAGAGGGGAAACATATTCTCAAAGTACCCGAAGGAAATCTTCAAAGGAGGAAACCAGAAATGGAAATCGCTCTTATGGGGGAAAAAGCTATCAAGCTAACGCATCGAAACTCGAAGGTCAAGGCCCAAAAAGAAAATTTGAAAATAAGCATCCGCGTACCCAGAAGACACAGATTGAAAGGAAAGCGTTAAACGAGTAGAGGGGCCTGTGAAAGGGAGGGTCCAGACCCCGGAAGTTTTAAAAAAACCCTCAAATAGACATTTAAATACGGTCATCGTAAAAAACTCACAGCTACCAATTATACAAGTCCTGGTTGGCGATGTACCAGTAGAAGCGCTCATCGATACAGGAGCAGAAGGAAATTTTATGAGTGAAAATTTCTTCAAAAAGAATTTTTATAGGGTACGACTATTTAAAACCAAAAATACGGAAATTATAGCGGCGCAAGGAAAAACATGTCACTGCATCGGGAAATTATCATTAAACTTACAGGTAAAAGAGGAAAGTCTCAAAGTATTAATTTCTGTGGTGAAAGATCTGCAGCATTCTCTTATTTTAGGTATGGAGTTTTTAAGGGCCGCGAGGGCCAAATAAAAGTTTCAAGATAGTTCCGTGGTGTTGGAGATGGACCAGAGGGTGGTGGAACCTGTGGAGACACCGCAATTGGACCTTAGCCATCTGAATGACCATGAAAGGAAAGCAATACAGCAAGTGGTGAGTAATTTTTCTCATTTATTTTCAGGAAAACCAGGAAACTGCCAAATAGTGGCGCACCAGATTCAATTAAATGCCGAAAAACCTTGTAAGACTAAACCTTACCGCTATGACAAACAAAAAGACGTAATCATCGAAGAACATATTCAGGAGATGTTAAAGAATAAAATAATAACGCCCATAAATAGTGAGTACGCGAGTCCAGTCGTACTATGTAGGAAAAAGAACGAGTTTCCTCCTTCGGATAAAAGGGCTTGGAGGTTTGCTATTGATTACAGAAAACTAAATAGTATTACCAAATTTCCAGTTTACCCTTTGCCGGTTATAGACAAGATCATTAGACAGATCAAATCGACAAGATATATGTCTACTTTGGACTTAACGTCTGGCTACTATCAAATAGCTATGAGACCCGAAGATATACATAAAACCGCGTTTATAACAAAATCGGGCACTTATGCATTTTTACGCATGCCCTTTGGGTTGTGTGGGGCTCCATCAACATTCCAGAGAGCTATGGACATTGTTCTAAAGCCTGTCCTAGGAAAGTCAACTTTAATTTATCTAGATGATATAATTATAACGAGTAGTACGTTGGAACAACATATTAATGATTTAGAACAAGTTTTTAAATTATTAAAAGAGGCCGGTCTTACAATTAACGCCTCAAAATGCAAGTTCGCAACTAAAGAACTTAAATATCTCGGTTATAAAATTTCGCAAAAGGGTATAGAAACGCAAGATTCAAAAATAAAAGCTATTAAGAATTTCCCACCGCTCAACACCGCCAAGAAACTTTCTTCTTTCCTTGGATTATGTTCTTACTATCGATCTTTCATAAAAGATTTCGCTAATATTGTTGAACCACTCTTAGTAATCAAAAGAAAAAGGGCTAAATTTACGTGGACAGCGGAAGCTAACACAGCTTTTGAAAGATTAAAAGAAGCGCTCATTAATGCCCCTGTTTTAAAATTCCCGGAGGGGGACGAAAACCTGGAAATTGCAGCAGATGCGTCAGACTATGCGGTGGGTGCGGTTCTTATGCAAAATAACCATCCGCTGGCATTTTTTAGTAAAACGTTGAATCAGACACAAAGGAATTATACAGCTACAGAAAGAGAAACATTAGCCGTATTAATGGCTGTACACAAATTTCGAGTTTATTTCGGCAAATCGCCAGTAACAGTCTTTTCGGATCATGCGGCTGTTGGTAGACTTTACTCGGGGAAAAACCTAACGCCCAGGTTAATAAGATGGGCTTTAAAACTCCAAGAATATAATATCACAATAAAATATAAACCGGGTAAGGAAAACAATGTAGCTGACGCACTTTCTCGTATAAAACTGGACGATGAAGGAAATGAACTTAAATGCGCTGTGTTGACTTCAAAAATTTTAGATTCTAGAGATACGGTTATTACTGAACTGAAAGCTGATCCTGAATTTGGAAATATCTATGCTTATTTGAAAGACCCCGAAAGCTTTGAGCACACAGATATCGATGCGATAAGAAATAGAGCAAAAAACTATGAAATAATAGATAATTTATTATTTTATACGAAAACAACAAACGAAAATCTTGAGTATAAGCCAGTCATCCCAGCCTCGCTTCGATTAAGCATTTTGAAGGAGTTGCACGAAGAAAAAACAGCGGGCCACCTAGGGGTCAGAAAGACTATAAAAAGGGTACGCGAGGCGGTATATTTCCCGCAATTATACAAAATAGTAACGGCGTATGTCAGGTCCTGTAATCAATGTCAGTTAATAAATGATATTAATTACAGCCCGGCCGGGTACTTAAATAGCGTTCGCGCTACATTTCCGAATGAAATTTTAGGCATAGATCTCCTTGGTCCCTTCCCCCAGAGCGAGTTAAATAAAAATCGTTTTCTTTTAGTAATAGTAGATCATTTTTCAAAATGGACAGAAATTGTTCCACTTAAACGCGCGTCAGCCAAAACAGTCGCAGATGCATTCTTACACAGATACATTTTAAAATACGGTGCACCGATAAAAGTCATTAGCGATAACGGAAAACAATTCATTAGTCAAATATTTGAAAACATATGCAATGGACTTGGCATACGCCATATCAAAATGGTTCCGTATAGACCACAAGCTAACATAGCAGAAAGAGTTAATAAAAATATAGTAAAAATAATTCGCAGTTACGTGAGCACACATCACAAGCGCTGGGATGGCTACATAAATGAATTAGCTTATGCTTTAAGAACGGCACATCATGATACTACGGGAAAACTCCAGCAGAATTATTCTTAGGCCGAAAATTAATTACGCCTTTAGATAAATTATTCTTTGTGCAACAAAGAGAGCAGGAGTTTAAACAAAAACATGTGCAAAAGCTAATTGATCAGGCGCTTAAAACCTCGGATACGGCAAGAAATAGGCAGAAAATATATTATGATAGAAAACGCCGTGAAGCAGATTTTAAAGTTGGGGATAAAGTATTGAAGCGGAAATTTTCTTTATCAAGTGCCCCAGACAATTTTATGGCAAAGCTAGCTCCAAAGTTTGAAGGCCCCTATGTAATTCAGGAAATCAAAGGAGTAGTCTTATATCTTAAGAACGAGAGAGGGGAAATCTGTAAAGCAAGTCCCGACCAGGTGAAAAAATACTATAATCCAAATGATTTTGAAATCCTTAAAAGTTTCTTCCAGGACTCAAGTCTAAACGAAGTAGAAGGTCCAGAGACTACAACAACTATTACACCACCCAAGAAACAGAGAACTGAAGAGAGACCTAGCCCTTCTACAACCCGGACGTCGGTATCAAAAAGAAAAAATAATTTTCAAACTCCAGCGTTTAAGAAAAACAAAAATACAGATGCACCGGGTAAAGAAACCATGGTAAAGAGAAAAACACCACCTACAAAGGATTGCAGGAAAAATTATACATCAAGGAGAACGCGCACACGGCCACAGAGTCAGGTGCCAGCAAGGCCGCCGTTCCGGAAACTGAAACGACAACAGGAAGCACAAAAATACGACGAACAGAAGAAATTCAAGAAGGACTCCAGACCGGAGGACGTCAAGACCAGCCGTCCCAGGGAGAAACGGAAATGCCAACAACCAGACGATTACTCCGCCAAGAGGCCAGCATGTAGAGGTCGCAAAAGTAAAAGTCAGGTGGACGACACTCGGAGGGCAGTAAGGAGAAGATTAACATCCATGAAACCTCTAACTTGGGAACAATTTTGCCAAAAACGAATGACGGAGTTTCAAGCATCGAAAACTCAAAGATAAGTTAAAACCTTCTATAAATTTTTTTCTCTTTTGTTCCGAAATGTTATGCATAAGTATGAAGTTCTATGTTTTGACGAAAGTCAATATGTCTCGGTTGAGACTTAGTTTTGTTTTACTTCATTTAGCTAAGGCAAAAGTATCATTTTCTTTAAGTGTAAAAGCTAAAAACAAGCATTTTCTGTTGGTCGAAAGACTAATTCTGTTATGTTAAAGCCAAAATTTGGCCGAAGATAAAAATAACTTCGTATTCTTGTACTAATAAGAATTTTAGTTTCAGTGCCGCCAGTTTGGCGAAAAATGAGTAAAGTAAAAATTTATTTTCTTTTATTCATTTTATGGTAAATTGTAAAAATCATATGTATTAAAATCTTGTAAATGTACGTAAATACTTGAATGTTATGTAAAAGTAGAATTTAGTCTAGAAGCATAAAATTGTAGATGCTAAAAGTGAATGCTTAAAAGCAATGAAGTCAAAATTTAAGTATTAAATTGTAGATAAAGTCATGCTTTAGAGCGAAAGCCTGCATGTTTAAAAATGAATGAGGGGGAAGTTAGAATGAATGTGTTTTGTAGGGTTCTCCACCTACATTTGAATTTTTAAGAATATTAAAGTAGCTCATTGAGTGGTAGAATGTCGAGTAAGGTGTGTCTATTTGGTCGTTGAATTCTAACAAATCATGGTGGTTAGGGGAAGTGTTGTAAGACTAAAACACGAATATTCCCGTTTGACACCACACACGGTGGGGAGCCAGGGTAAAGTTAAATTAATGCTTGAAAAATCGAATGAATGTGAATTAAGCAATAACTAAGAAAAACGAATCGTTTAAAAACAAAAATTTACTGTGTCAAGAACGTGTAAATTATAATGTATGTAGAAAGATACTGATACTTATATTCCTTCCAGATGCTGGAAGGAAAGACCAAGATTGATTGATGAAGTCCAGGAAAAGTTGCTGTAAGAAGAGAGCTTTATAACGAGCAACAGAATTTTAGTATACAAATTGTTACATAAGATATTTTTTTGTGTAAACGAGGTTCTCGCCAGTTAGTTCAGAATTAGAGAAACTTACAACAGGTCGTTTGTAGGACCTGCTTCGAAGTTTTCCAAATTTTGGCAGCGGCAAATGTAGGGTTTATATTTATTTTAACTAACATTTATTTTAAGTTTAAACTATCTTTCCTGTCAAGCCTTACTTTCCCCTGGAACTGCCAATGCCAGAATATGTAAATTTTAGTAGAACGCGCAAGGATTCAAATTATCAGCGGAAGTATTCTGATTTAAATAGAAGGAAACGAGTTCGGTGTGATATTCTTACTTCACGAGCGCGGAGGTAGTTAGCGAGAAATTGAAGAACCCCGCGTTTCGGCCTATGTGCTTGGCGGGAAGTAGTGTTAATCGTTCAAGTGAGCTTCAAGTCTGCTGAATTAGCAGCGATATTGTAAAACGCGGTGAGTTAGTTATTTTAGAGAGCCTCGTAGTTAGAGTCTTGTCTTTAGTTTCTTTTCAGGTTATTATTTTTATTTGACTGCCGAGTTGGCACAGTCTGTGAGCGTCAAGAGCACGCCATTGTAATTTTTACGTTGAATAAAAAGGGACTTAAACCCTTCACAAGACTCTGTGTTTTATACAGTTTTCACAGTCACCTCTTGGTTGCGTGCAAGTTGGAGGCGCGCAACGTTACAATATTACCAAATAGAAAGTTCGTCCTTGTACACTGAACAGAATCCTCCTGTTCAAGAGGTTTTATTTGTGCAAGGAAATTTAAAATTATTTGCAAAAGTCGCAAATAGAAATTTATTTACCTCAGCCAATAACATCTTCTGGCCTGGCATCCCAACATCGCACAAGAAAGCCTAGTGAAGAAACAATACCAATGCTCAGTCACCCACCTCCTGGAGCTGGAAACTTAGTACTGCTTAACTCAGCATCTTTACAGGTACAGCAAGTTGCACAGAATATTCCACCGGTGGCCCGTGCTGGCGTGAATGTGTTAAAATGCTGACAGTATAAGTCGTCGTTGTATCGAAACATCCCACAACTAAAATTATATATTCCAGGAAGTTCAAAACTTCATTGTTTAAATTTTTCTAATACTAGAATATTGAATTTTATATGTTTATTTAAAATACTTCTTTGAAAGCACTTGCACTCATTTTGTCAGGTATCTAATTGTATTTGTTTCGGATATGCTTGAACATCATTGTATTGTAAAAAAAAATAATAATGTATTTTAAACTGAAAATTTTTCTTGAAAGTTCCACAAAATTTCCATAGAATTAAAAGAAAAAAAAAACTTTCCAAAAGTTCCCCGTGAAGGAAGGAATTTGAGAGTGTAACGTATTTGCGTTGCTACCTTACGAACATAATTCCACTAGGATATGTAAATAAACCTCGCGCATAAAATATCCGAGCTTGAAGATGCACGCGCTTAAAAATGTTTTTCATTTGTTCTGAAAGTTTCACTAATAAAGTTGTTTGTTCTATCAAAAATGGCGAGATTTCTTTAAAACTTCTACAGACGCTCGAAAAAATTCGTTTTAAATCAGTTTTATAATTTCTTTTTTTCGGGGGGGGGGAAGAATCCTTCATTCTGTCCTTAAGTACAGATGTCCCGCAAAAACATCGTTAAATTGCATTCGATAGCGGTCAAAACTGATATTTTCGATTGCTTTCGATAGCGGTCAAAATGGATATTTTCGTTAATATATGGTACCCAACATTTTTCGTGATTACAATACTTCCTTTACTTCGCACAAGGAAATAAAATGTAATACGCTTTTGCCAAAAGGATGCATTGCAAAGACATTAAGTTACTTGCCGTACAAATTTCATTTCAGTTTGTAAAATAGGAGTTGACAAAATAGAATCATATGATAGCTAAAAATCGGAAAAAAGTTAACGAAAAGAAAAAAAAATAGTTTATTCAGATAACTTAGATTTCTTTATAATTATGGAGAAATTACTGAAAATCATAAATCTAGTATATTCGACATCAAAGAGAAATAAATAAATACAAATAATAGATAATTAAAATTGAATAGAAACGATGAAAGAAAATAAAAACATTTTTGAAAAAAAAATATATTTTAACAATCATCCAAAGCACTTATTTCAACAGTTAATATTGTTTATGAGTAGAGATTAAGAACAGACATGGCCTAGGTGAAACCGTGAAATATTTTGCAGGATATTAGATGAATATGGACTTAGACTAAAAGAGGAATATTATATTCCTTCTGTATACATAAAAAGTGAAAATATATGTAATGAAAGTCTATAAAATACTTATAAAGTTTTTTTTATTTATTGTTTAATATATGTATACTGTTTTTTTTATTAATTTCATTTCAATGTTTATTGTCTGTGGGTAAGTTATATCCTAAACTAAATGCATTTTTTTAAAAAATAGATCAGGTTAAAAAGTAAGAAAAGTAATATATTTAAGATCTGTATATATTACATTTACATAGCTTAGTTTGTTCATCAATAAATAAAAGCAGGTCAAATCTGAAATAGCTTACATTCTGCCGAATAGCAACAGGCTTGAATGAAAAGCGAAACAACGCAAAATCAGGCTGCTTTTTGAAACACTAAACTATTAACACTTTTGGGCTAAAATATATATAGAAATTAAAATTAATTAATTGTAATAAGAGGAATTAAATATTCAATTAATGCATTCTAAAACGAAATGAAATAAAAATTGCATTAATTTTATATTCAATACTTGCTATCAAATATGTATTAAATATACTGTAACATTTATGCTTGGTATTAACTATGTCATACTTTTTGTTCCTTGATTTCCTTTGTAAACTATTTTACTCTTTTAGGAGACCAGAAGTTTGATGAAGTTGATGACATTAGGACTTCAGTGTCTCTCCTCTTACAAAAAACATTGCTTACAGACGTAGAATTCCGTGTAGTTGTTGGAACATCAGAGAGAGTTTTTCCCGCGCACAAACTCATCCTTTCCTGTAGAAGTCCTATTCTAGCTGACAGATTCTACAAGGAGAAGGATGCTTCTGTCATTTCTGAAACTGATGTCGGACCTTTAGGCATGGAACAAATGATTAGGTAAAATTAACTCAATTTTATTTTCAGAAACCTTCGTGCAAATCATTTACAAGAAATTATGCAACTTATAATAAGTTTTATTTTTAGAACTAGGCAAACCTAAACCCTTTTTAGAATTAGCTTGAAAGAAATGCTCATGCATTTGATATTTTAATCATTAGAATGTGAATAAGATATTTTAAATTGGGGAGGTGTAAGGCTTCCTAAAATTTAGTTCAATTGTTCGCTTTAATTTTGCAATTACATTATTAATCAGAGTCTATGTCAACGGTTTTGATAATATGTGGTGAAAGAGAAAATTAGAGCATATGTTTCATATGTGATTGAAACAGTAGCAAATGTTCAAAAATTTACACTGGCCTCCAAGAGCTGATAATACTGCAAATACTGCAAATTAATAACTTTGCGAAGCGTAGTTCAATTTGTGTGGCTGAAAATTCCTGCGCATCCAGATGGTTGTGCGCATATACCGTATATTACGACGAATCAAGGTTGGGGATCTGAACATATGCTAATTACTGAATTTCTCAAATGCGCGTCAAATGTGTTAAGCGTTACACAACGAAGCAAAAAGAAAAGACAAAATAACTTATAGATGAATGGCAGAAATTTAGGGCTGGCATGCTGTCGGAGGCATTGAACCAGGACAGTCATTCAAAGATATCTCGCATTTCTTAAGCATTTATTATTCGGTTATTTCTCGACTCTGGAAACAATTTCAAACAAGTTGTTTGGAGAGCCGCACTCGATCGATCAAGAATTACCCCCAATTAACAATATCGCAGTGTTGTTATAGTCGCCAAGCGAAATCAATAACCGACCTCCACTCTTGACACATTAACTATTTCAGCTTCGCCTCATAAGAAAATACCTGTCAATACTGTACGACTGACATATTCACACGAAGGGACCTTAAAGCCAAAGTATAAAGTGTTTGTGCTCCACTAACTACCCATTCGAAAGGGACAAGACTAAAGCGGCACAAACAATGTCTCAATATGATTGCTCCAGTCTGGTGCAGCGTCTTCAGATCTAGAAAACTGTAAGTTTGTGGAGACACTGAGGTACAGGAATCGGGGACACAGAACATCATCGAACATCACTCTTTCATAAATGGCAGCATCATAGCTTGGATGGTAATTTTAATGGGTTAATGCAATTAGCTGATCGTCTTCAATGACAGTTCTGTGACGGGCGGCGCAGTATCGTAATGAAGAGATCGAGATCACTATGTTAAAATTTCCAGCAATTCATTAACAGCTGCGAGAAACCTAATAATATTAATTAACATGCTAATGAATTTTAAACTGAAATTAATAATATAATGAGAATTCCACATTAAAAATATGAAAATTCAACAAACCTTGTACGAACAATTATGTACGCCTTCTACGAAACGAATGAGACAGTTCTATATCCGTCGTTCTGCTGTGCCAATGAATGAGATTTAACACGCGTTTTTCATGCCTCGAAAGCACGATTTCCGATAAACAATAGATTCAAATATAGCAATTTTTCTAACATGTGTATTCTGATACAAAATCGTACTTGTTCTGAAATTACATGCGTGATTTTGATGCATATTTCGATTATATGTGTCAAGTTATACCAAATTCCAATTTTGTTTTAAGAATCCCACAGGTAGTATTTAAAAAATCAGCTCTCAATATTTTACCTTCTAAATGTTAATTGCAGTGGCTATATATTTATTAACTGCCCTTTTTTTACACTTACATCTGTCATTAGTCTAAATTCAGTTAAATAGAAATAAAATTTTGAGCTTTTTCTCAAATTTTCTGTAATTTTTAGAAACGTTTATAAATTTTTGGAAAACATATTTAAATTACCTATAAAAGTTTTACCATTGCCTTAAAGTAAATATATCACTAAGCATACCTGCAAAACATTATAGATTTTCATTCAAAATTTCTCAAGATAGATGTAAATTTATATATTGGCTAGTTTTGAAATTTGTCATATTTGTTATATGCGATAATAACACCAAATGGGTTTTATTTACTCTGTCGGAATTATTCGAAAAAATGAACGGTGCATATTTTTTTCCGTTCATAAACAATGAAAGGGAAAGCAATATAAGTTACTATAAATTAAGATATTCGCCAAGCGGCGAAATATCATTCTTGGGGCAAACTGAAAAAAGTGCTCAGCAATAAATTTTTTCAATTTCTTGATACGTTTCTCACCAAATTTTACAAAATTTAATTTGTAGGCGTGATTTGAGTCGCAGAATCGGAATATGGAAAAATATAGATATGCCATTTCAGAAAAAAAGTCTGATTTTGTATCAGAATATCTACGTTAGAGTTAAATACTTCCTATGTCGCACATTGGAGACATGCAAATTAAATGTTCGTCAATCTGCCCAACAAAAAGAGAGATACAGAATAGTTCTTTTATTTTCCCACTGTACCCCTTAAAGTTCATCTTCTGAATGAAGTTTCAGTCATAAATATAATTAATTAGTAAAACATGTTCTAAAGCCACATATAAAACCCTTCGTTACAAATATTTATTGAATTTATGTAAACATCTATAATAATACTTAAAAAACACCGTTCACATCTTTTTTTACAGATATATTTATTTGGATGACATTGACAGTTATTCTACATTTGCTCTCAAAGAAGGGCTTGAAGCCTCATTGAAATACAGTATTAAATTCCTCGAACGGAGTTTGCCAATGGACAAGATTTAACACGCGTTTTTCATGTCTCGAAAGCGCGAATAAATCTTAGGATATATAGTAGATTTATATATAGCAAATATTTTCAACATAGGTTTATGGACACAAAAAATCGGACATTTTCTAACATGACATAACAATTTTAATCCATATTCCGAATCCACGTGTCAAATTATGCCAAAGTGAGAAGTTTTGTAAGAATCCCATGAGTATATATTTAAAAATCAAGTCTGAAAATTTTAGCCTCTCAATGCTAATAGCATTGCCTACATATTTATTAACATGTCTTTTCTTTACACTTACATGAGTCCTTCTTTCACAATTCTAAATTCAATTCGATCCAAATGAAATCCGCAGCTTTTTCTCTGATTTGATTTTAAATTTGCGTTTTTCAACAATTTTTTATAAATTTTTGAAAAAAACTGAATTTCCTATACATTTTTTTCCATTACCTTAACATATTTCTAACCATTATCTTAATGTATGTATAAACATACCTGCAAAAATTTACAGCTTTTCATTCAAAATTCCCAAATATAGAAGTAAATTTATTTATTGGCGTGTTTTGAAGTTTGCCATACTTGTTATAAAACGATAATAACACCAAATGTGTTTTATGCCCTTTGTTGAAATTATTTTAAAGAATTAACGGTGAACCTTTTTCCCGGTCTTGCACAATGAGCGGGAAAGGAAAATAGGTTACCATAAAATTATGAACTTCGCCAAGAGGCGAAATATTATTCTTGGCGCAAACTAAAGTCTGCAAATATACATTTTTTAATTTCTCTTTAGGTTTCTCATCAAATTTTGCAAAACTTCATATTTAGGCATTATTTGAGTCGTAGAATTGGAATATGGAAAATAATAGATCTGCCCTTTCAGAAAAAATTCCGATTTTGTGTCAGAATAACTACGTTAAAACAATGTTATACGTAAATGTAATATACATCTGAAATTGCGCTTTCGCGACATTAGAAATACAAACTGAATTTTCATCAATTGGCCCAGTAAAAGGAGAGATACAGAATTGTCCTGTTTTTTTACAGTGTACCTCTTAATGTTCATCTTCTGAATGAAGTTTGAGTCATAAATACAATTACCGTATTTGCCGGCGTATACGACGCACTTTTTTCCATTGAAAATAGGTCTGAAAAACGGGACGAGTCTTATACGTCGATAATTTTTTTTTTTTATTTGCGAATGTGGGGATATTACAGTTACGTAGAGTTCAGTAAATAAGCATGTGCTGTCATCGAAGATCACAGCTGAGTTCGTTTAAACTTTGCAGTTTTTGTGAACGTCTTTTAAGTGTGTGAAATTTCTACCGTACACTTTTCTTTAATTTATTGGTAAGTTATGGCTCAAAACCAACGTCGACAGTGCTGTAACACAGAATACAAGCTACGCATGATTGCGTATGCTAAAGAAAATGGTAACAGGGTACAGGGGACAATTTGTGGTATGAGGACTCAGATGCTGATTTAGAAGATATTTCAAGTGACTCTTCATTTAGCTTTGGAGATTAGTATCTGGGTTTTGATGAAGAAGATTAAAAGGTGTTTTTTTCCAGATATATTGGGTGTTTTCAGAAAGTATTACTTTGTATTTGTATTATTTTATATTTAAAATACTGCAAATTCATTATAATGGTCAGTAAAAATGTTTTTATCCTTTAAAATGTGTATACAAAAGCGGTGAGTCTTATACGCCGACAAATACGGTAATTAGTGAAACATGTTCTAAAGCCACGTATAAATGCTCCACTTCCGTTATAAATGTTTCCTTAAATTTTGTATAAACATTTAATCATATTTTAAAAATACTATTCATATTTTTTACAGATATATTTATTTGGATGACATTGACAGTTATTCTGCATTTGCTCTCAAACAAGGGCTTGAAGCCTCATTGAAATACAGTATAAAATCCCTAGAAAACCTTTGCATCTCTTGCCTCATGAACGTGGAGATCACTGGAGATAATGTATACGAAGTACTTGACGCTGCTGACAGAGTAAAACACGACGGAATTCGTCAGAGATGCCTAAATATTGTTATGAATGATACAGAAACGGTGTTGAATTCTTCCGCTCTAAGACATGCAAGTTTGAATACTCTGGTTCATATATTTGAGTTGCCAGAATTAAATATTGAAAGTGAAGTTCGGCTGCTCGAAGCTGCCATTGCGTGGTTACAGCACAACCGAAACAGTTCATCAAGGGATAAACTGTTGTCCTGCATAGACATAATGGCCTTAGATGTCGATGAAAGTGAAGTTCGGCTGCTCGAAGCTGCCATTGCGTGGTTACAGCACAACCGAAACAGTTCATCAAGGGATAAACTGTTGTCCTGCATAGACATAATGGCCTTAGATGTCGATGAAGTTTTAGCGGTCACCAAAAAGTTTTCATCTTTTTTTAGCGATAGCGAAATTGTCAGCATTCTTTCAAATATTCGACATTTCGGATCGCCGGATTTGCCATCATTCTGCATAACTCATAAATCCAAAAGGAAATTTTTGAAACCAAAATGTAAACCAAGCGAGATTTCTAACCTGGGAGTTAGTAACAGTGCTACGCAGACATCGGATTTTATAATGTTGGATAAAAGTACGGAAATTTCTCCCAATGAGGCGTATTTCTTTCCAGTCCAGGAAATTGCATCTGTGAAAACCTCGTTACATGCAAAGCTAGAAGAACGCGCGGAAATTTCTGAAGAGGAGTTTTATACGTTTCACTCAACGGAATCTCTGACCACAGGAACGCAAAGTACAGTAGTATCAACAATTGATGGATGTTCGCAAATTTCTAAATCTGAGGCTGTTTTGTTCAATAGAAAAGAGACAGAAAACGAAGAAGTTCAAACCACATCTTCTATTACACCAAACCGAAGTGTTGAAACGTCTGATCTTACCCTGAGATCAAATCAAATCACAAAGATACGTAAAAATGATTTCGACGTGTTCATATCCAGTAACACATACGATACAGAAGTGCAACGAACATTTGTTACAGAAAATGAAAAAAGCAGCCCAGCTCTTGACGTCGGCACCTATAAATTTTACAAAAATGAAAATGAGAACACGCCTTCTTCATGGCCATCATTACCAGCGAAAAGTCCCGCTAATGCCAAACTGGAAGCTTCTAGGAATGTTGGGGATGAAAAAATTCGAATTAATTTTGAAGATGAATCAAGAGATGTAATTGCTTCCTCGACACAAATTTCAAGAAAGAATAATGACATGGTATCAACCTCCAGTAAAGAAGACATCTCAGATAAAACGGTATGTTTGTTTATTTTCTTATTTCTACTTCATATTTTTATATTTGTTTTGTTCTATGTGCGTGTAATGGTAAGAATTTTGCATTTACTTCTGTACATACACTTACTGAAATATATATTAAGTTCAAACGGAAATTCCCCAGCCTTTCAAATCCATATATCTAAACTTACATTTAGGATGGCATGACGTGTTCCCAGTGACTGCCACTCGCACTTTAACATAGGAGTTTAAAATTTTCATTTAAGAATAGCAACAGTTCAAGGATTTCATCTTTATAGGACTGAGCATTTACGGTTCTGCATGGAAAGACATACACGTCTGTGCATACACCCAAATAGATACCAACACAAACACTGACACTGCTTCCTCGGTATGCATCTCTTTGAACTATGCTTAATGAACTATAACGGGTTCCGTGTTCTATCCAAGTCAAATAACGCCTATTATCGCTTTGGAGGCTAAACCTAAACTCATCCGTAAAGAGAACAGTTGATTGCGATTTGAGCAGCCGTCCAATGGACATATTGACGTGTCCACTTCAAATGTTACCTTCTGTGATGTGACGCGAGCGACACGTAAATGGCTTGTCCCCTCACGTGGAAACCTCCTTCGTGAAGTCTTCTACGGATGTTTGACGTTGATACCAACCTTCTGGTGGCTGCAGGAAGTGAGGATCTTAGATGAGTTTGAGTTGCTGTTCTATTCCTTCGTGCCCATAGCAACAAATATCGATCATCTGCCCTCGTCTTAACATTTGTCCGTCTTTGGCTGACCTCCTGGATGCCGAATCTGTGATTTAAAATTCTTGCCAATGTCTATGAACGACAGAAAGACTCACATTTAGCCATCATACCAGTTATGTTTGAGGTTGCTTTGCCTATAGTTTCCCAAAATTTTTCATCACAGTTCTTGGGGAAATAATGCCTGGAAGTCATTATTATAAATTGGCTGTTTCACCACAATTCAATACCACAGATTTCCCTGAAATCGTACAAGGAAATTTGCACGCGCGCTCTGAAACACTCCATTTTATACTCCTCGAAGATGACGTATTCCGATCGCAGCACCAGTAAATTGCATACTTTAGTTTTACGCAGGAACCCTCCTTGAAGATGACGCAATCTGATCGCAGTGCCTTATTGAGGTACGCTTATTTGACCACATATTCAAATTTTATACGGATTTGCTCATTTTCGAATTAGTTATCACTTTATTGAGATATCTTTCTTAATTTTGGGAAACTAGTACACTTTCGGTGTATTAGAGAGAACCTGCGAAGATTTTATTACAGGATTTACAATGCTAATACAATAATTTTGATTTAATATATCCTACAGCAAATATTTATTTATTTCTTAACTAGTCAACTGAATTGGGCCCAGTTAACAGAATTCGAGTTGACCTCATTGGAGAACCTAGCAACAAAGAGGAATTGAGTAAGTTATTCTGCTATTGTTCCACTTTAATTTTATCGAACAAAAGTTTGCATTAGCCTAATGTATAACATAATAATTATCATGGCACAACTTTTTATTTACTAAAATATGAAAAAGCACATTTACTATTATTTTTGATGGATGGTTAAATGCAGGAAACTGTTTAACGAAAATTTTTTGTAATGAGTTAAACCTGTTAGCAGTATACCAGTTAAAATTTCTAAAGGTTATGTTTGATTTTTCTAGTTCGTTAACAAAACAATAGCTTTAATAGTAAAACTGTAATGATGTTGATTATTGAGTAACTGAAGTCAAACTATAACTTCTTCATCCATAAGCTTCACAAGCTCATTCAAATTTTCACATTACTAGTTTCAATGGTTTTATCGAACCATCAATCTTATGAAAAGATAAAAATAGCTCATCAGGATTCACTACTGGCGCCATCTTTTGAAGAAACAAGAAAACTAAAACATAGCTTCCTGAACGGCTGAATGTAATGATGGATTGGAATAAGGGTCGTTAGAACAGAAAGATTTTCTTAAAACGAAACGCCTCTAGAAAATCTAATTTACCAATAGAAGATGTTTTTTGAATAATGTTGGCTGCAGTAAAAGGAAAAGTGCGATTTTCGGACAAGCAATGCTCAGCAACAGAGAATTTTTGTGTTTCCTTTTTCTTAACATATGTCTTATGTCCTTTAAAGAGAAATTTGAAGGCTCTTTTAGTTTCACCAATGTAAATTAAACGACACTGGCAAGGAATCCTGTAAGTATCCTAAGAAATTATATCCGGAATGGGGTCCTTAAGTATAAAACTTGGAATTTTATTGATAGGAGAATAAATGAACCGAAAGTTACATTTATGTAAAATACGTGCAGTGTTATAGCTAATTTAAAGAAAGGAAGGAAAGACAACTGAATTCTTATAATCGCCTAGAACAAGAATGTGCCTTTGCATGTGTTGAAATGAGAATTTTTTAACTGCTTGGTTAAAAATGTTGCGTGAAAAGCCCAGTGAATAGCAACTGCAGTTAAATTATTTAGTTCTTGATGAAAAGCCTATCTGGAGGAGCAAACGTGAAGTGCACGGAAAACAAAGGAACAAAATGAAGCTAACTTTCGGTAAAACCATCGAAACTAATCCTGCGAAAATTTGCAAAAATTAACGCTGATTTTCATTGTTTGACTTCTAAATTGACAGAAATAGTTTAGTTTCTTATTTTCGATCTTAAGTTAAAAGCCCAAGTGCAGGATTTATTGCAATCTCCAGAGGGGCGCTCTTTTAGAATTTCTTTGAGCGAATAAAAGGTGAGGCCAGGTGGCGCGGTGGCTAACGGCAGCCGCACCACAGGTTCAATTCTCGGGCTGGGCAAGGTCGACTCAGACTTTTATGCCTTGATTTCCATCACTTGGGTCGATGAAATGAGTACAAAGTTCGCTTGGGACTAAACACTGGGGGTCCTGCGACAAGCTGACCGCTTGTTCAGGGTATATGCTTACGAACCCCGGAGCCCACGGTCAAAAAAGCGGATTTCGGGCAGGCCTTGGCCCATTAGGGTTGTTACGCCACTAAGTTTTAGTTTAGAACAAAAGGTATTTATACCCTTCTTCGGACTTATACATTATAAATGTAAGAAGACCAGCGAATGATCGCTAGGCACTTGATTAAAGTTCAAGTTACCAAGGACAATTAAACTAACTAGAACTTTATAAGGTTCCCATTTAAGTTTGGAATTAACTACGTTGTCTTCGTGTGATAGAAGTCATATGATATGGATTATTCCTAGAAACGACTCCGTGCAGAAAAAGTTATTACAATTTTTTGGAGAGGGCAAATACCCAAACGAAAATGACGAATTAAGCGGCTATTGATTAATTTAAGTTACAACTTTGATTTGTGTATTTTCATCTTATAAATATCTATATCTGTATATGAACAGAAAAAAATTGTATTAAATTTTACCTATACAAATCTATATCTTTGATAATTTACTCTAGGTATACCTTTTAAATTTCAGAGATCAAATTTAATGTATATGACGGAACAAAGATTCAAGAATTAATTACTTACTACACACTTTTGAAAGCATCGAGTACTTTTTTTGCTCAGCTCTTCGATGATGATCATAACTCACCGAAGCTGTCAGCTATAAAGCTTGATGATCTAAGCTTCAAAGGATTATCCTCTATGATAAGGTAAGAAGAGGAGAGAACAAAAAATATTCTCAAATTACTGACAGGTGTGTGTGTGTGTGTATGTGTGTATGAAACACTTGTGTTTTCAAAGCATAAATTGCAGCCATAAAAGAGTAAGGATGTCCTACATGTGACTAAACACTCAATCCCTATTGTACTAGAAATATTTTTGCACCAGCCATAGTAGTAGTATGCAATACTTGCCTTCGAACGCACAGTTGCTGCCATTTCTGATGCACTTCAAGTTGCACACATTTTTTATTTTACAAAAGTTAGGATTTCCAAAGCTATCCGAAAGTTTTTTAGTATTAGTGATTCACGGTGAACATGGATGGCTATATGGATGCTCTTCTTGGCAAGAGTTCCTGTCTTCGCCGTTACATTACTTTTTGCCGATAGTTCAATTCACGCTTGTAAAGTACGAGCCAACTTCGCGATTAAATTACTTTGCATAGCCTTTGACTATTAGATATTTAAATTTAGCATTACATTTAAATTTCTTCTCTAAATGGCTCGGTATAAGTGCTGGCAGATTTTGTAAGCACCACGTGTGCCTTCTGAATATCCATTTATTTTAAAATAAAGATCTTTTGCAGTCTTCGTAAATTTCTCTTATACTTAGCGATAAACTGCATTACGTCTGTCAAAAATTGGGTCACCGCTTATAATATTAAAGGAGGTCTGACATCTTTTACGAAGTTATTCCTTCAGTGAAGCAGAAAGTTTTCTTTTGCGTTGTTCCACTGGCATAAACGAACTAACTATTTAAGATGGGAACATATAAGAAATGAGAGTGCTCGAGGTTTTAATTCCATGCTAAAATCTCATTAAAAATTATTAAGAGCCTAAATTTATAAGCAAAGAAAAGCAATCTTTCCTTGAAGTTTTTAAACCCATGTCAAATAATTCAAATAATGACACAATTCATAAATTTTGTACACCCATAAACTGCTAAAATTCTTGCTACTGAAATCACATTAAGGTTTAAAGCATCAAAATTACAAAAGCAATATGCACCAAATTACATCTGTTAAACTTGAAATAGCTGAATTTGACTGTCAGAAAATTTTAATTGTACAGAAGAAACGCATAGTGTAAAATCATTCGAGATAGAATAATTCCTGTAGTGTTGCAAAATATGCTAAAATATCTTTGAATGAAGGACGCTTAAGCAGAGAAGCGTAAGTTATTTCGATCAGTAGTAAATTTCCGTCATGTCCCTAGTCATTTTATTATCTCTGATATTCCTTACTTTCTGACGAATCTGTCCTCTTTAGGCAAGATGAAACTTGGAGTTAGTGTTATTAGACAATTCAAGCTAACCGAAACGACTCGACGGCCTTTGTGTTTCCCCACCAAAACACGCATTATACCAATGCTTTGAGGAATACCGAAACAAAATGTAAGTGTTTCGATGGATTAGAATGGTGACCACATTTCGAAAAATAATTTTGTTTTACCTTAAACTTCACTTCAGTACTGAACTTGACAGCATTGACTATTTTTTTATAATTTTTAGCAATAGTTGCTAAAACAATGTATAATCAAAAATGTATAGAAACCCACAAAACAAACACAGAATGAAGTTAAAATATATAAAACGAAGCTTAAAAGCTAATGAAAATCTAAAATTATACATTTTCGGTGACCACTGGAGAGTCCTTGGGTTATTTTGCAGCAGATTTGGTTGTGGTTTCTTTCGTTACGGAAAGAACGCAAGGGCTATCTGCGTAAGGGTAGGGATGACTTCATGGAGGGCTTTCTAAGGGAAACTGGCTCGTATACGCGTTACACACAGGGGAAACCATGAAATTCCCATGCACCCAGGCCTTCCCGATATTCGAAGCTCAGTGCGAACTGTTCAGCAACTTTAACGCTTGCCCGCTGGTCAGTCTTGTTTTAAGCAGGAGACAAGAAAAATGAGCAATGCCCTCGCTAGGACTCGAAGCTGGACCTCTTCAATATGCGGCGAGTGTGCTACCGTTACACCATGAAGGCATGTTGGAAGAAGAGAGAAAAAACGTTATTTTACATAATGATCAGAAATTTATGCATATTATAGTGCGATTAGCAATGTATCTTCCTCAAAGCCTCTCAGTTCAGGGAGGCTGACGGAAAAATGATCCTGTTACTATAAAGAGTCCTCTTTATAGTAACAGGATTATGACTCATTTAGTGTTCAGATAGTTTCAGACAGATTAGTAAGTGAGAATACTCTTATCGCAACATGTTATCAATCCTTACATGCAGTCGAACCGTCAATGTGCGCACTGTCGTCACTTCACTTTAAATACAGATTAAAATATTCCACGCTATGTTTAGATAATATACTACAGGAATGGGAAGATATTCTTTGCTTCTTTTATGAAATAATGTATGGTATTCAAGTAACAAAATGCACACAGAAAACAATAATTTCAATGCATTTTAAAATCCATATTCATTTTATAGGTTCCTCGAAGAGTATAGATTAACTTTAACACCACTTAGAGACTTTCCTGAAATCTGGAATGTTGCCTGCAGATTTGGAATGGACGAACTGCAGAAATACTGCAAACGCCACTTGGAAAATGTCCCCATTACTTATGATACCGTCACTGAACTGATGTCTTTATCCTCAGTCATGGGACTAACAGTTCTTCACAGGAAATGCAAAAGCTTCAAAAACACAACTGAAAGATTAAGAATCAATAGCACCAACGAGCTGCTTAAGTTCAAGAAAAAAATTAAGAAATGTTCAAAAAAAAATTAAGACAAAATAAGGAGATAATCATATGTGAAAATTATGTACAATTTTGAATTGGTTAAGAGAAAAGTATCCGTAAATCTTCTCTGCCTAAAACTTTGAATTATACTTGAAGGCTTTCACATTCACAAAAATTTATCTTCTTTAGTTTGTAAGGATTATTTTAATTTTATTAACAGTTAAATTTTGAGTTAAACTTCCCTTCTTATCGATTCTTAATTTCAACTTATCACTTCCGGCCAGAACGTAATTTTAGAATCACGTCTGAATGCAAATGAGGAAGGGCGGTATTTAACTTCAGAGTTCTACTGTCTTAGTGAGAGAGATATCAGATATTCTGGCGGCACGCGTCCGCTTTTTTAGGCTACTCTCTCCTAAGCTTTTATTATGCTCGGTCGTACTTTAGACCCTTGATAGCTTCGCAGTTAGTTAGCGTTAAGGGGCCAACTCTGTTAGAATTTTAATAGCTTCGGCTTTATCTCTTTAGTTAAGATTAGTTTAGTTTAATTCTTAGTCTTTTAAGTTCAATCCTAAGTGTCAGCTTTATTATACAACACAAAACTGAGTTCTGTTAAATCTTATTTTAATAATAAAGGATTTTTTAACCCTTTCTAAGTTTACTTACTGTCTCACGAACTCAAGCGATTATTCGCTTACTAGTTCTTAAGATTCTTCACTTTTAACTGTAACTTAGAATTACACAATGGAAAATCCTACATTTGGCGACCGAAAAGTTTTCAAAGGACCATGTCGTTAGAGTCCGGGAAGTTTGTGTTGATCTCTCCGACCTTTCAGGTCCCTCAGACGGCTGCGAATCCAATAGAAGGATTTGGATTCATCGTGGAAACGATGCGTGCTGCTATGAAGACAGCCGCAACATTTGATGGCAAAGGTTCAATGATGACCTTCCTGGAGCAACTGGACCTGCACTTTACTTTATACACAGTAAACCAGCTGCAGAAAGTCACCATCGCGAAAACAAACTTCAGAGGTCAAGCTCTTAGCTGGTGTAAAGGGATCGGAAAGTTTTTTTTGGAGGACCCAGGTTCAGAATCGAACAGCCGGGAAAACTTCAAGTCTACATTATCAAAAGCATTTCCAGTTGTTAAAGACCGTGCGAAGCTAGAGTCGGAAATGTTTAGCAAATATCAAAGCTGTTCCGAGGATTTGATAAAGTTCATTCTAAGAAAAATCCAAATATTCAATTTATTATATGAGAAGAGACCCGATAGTGAACTTATCGTGGTAATTCTACCGCGTCTATTATCAGCTCAAGATTTCCTCGAAGTCCGTAACCCGCAGACATTAGAAAATTTATTCCAGCTCGCGGTAAAGTTCCAAAGCAGAAGGAAATCGGTTACGGCAAAGCACACTAGGGCTATCTGCCTAAGGGTAGGGATGCCTTCGTGAAGGACTTTATAACAGAAGGAACTCGGAGAAAGTGCGTGCGAACCAGTTTATCGAACATTCAAGGTTTACTCCTCAGAAGAAACCACAAGTTCAGCAAAACGCAAATAGGCAGACGGAAAAACGTGAAAAGTCCAATTGTAAGATCTATCTCTACTTGTCCACATACACTAACTTAGATCTTACAATGAACCTGGCGAATTCTCGCACAGGCGTGAATTAAATACCAGCACAGAAAAAAGGTGCAAAATAACCCTTTATTGAATCAAACTAATTTAACAGAAAGCACGGACTTCGTGCGTTACAAAAACACCGTTCATTTACGGCGGTAACTAAACGTAGACTATAAATCAAAACTGAAAAATAAACGAATGCAATAACGCGCTTCAAAATTACTCCTAAGAAATGGACTCACAGAAATCTAACTGGCGTGATACTAAACTGATAAGGCCAAGAGGCTTACTAGCGTGACCGCGAAATAACAACGAAACGTGCGCTAGGCTAGCGAAACACGTTCTGAATAAACTGAGATAATCACACGTTTAACACGTTGAGCGCCAAGCGTATTTCTTAGGCAATCCCGATCAGGGCACGCGCGCAGCTTAAAAGCGCTGGCATTGTAGGGCCAGCGATTCTTATCGCAGTAGAAGATAGTTTACGTTTGGAACGTGATTCCTATAGGCATTTATTCAACACGTTACGCTCCAAGTCTGTTAAAATACTTATCTATGGGGCGGCCATATGGGCACTTCCAATGACTTCGAGGAAGCAACAAATTTTGAACAGCGTTCAACGCCCATTTGTTTTGGCCACAACGAGGGCCTTAAGCAACCTGCTCAATACCAGAACCTCCATTTCTCCCCGGAGGACTTTGAGAGCAATCTACAAGTTGCGGAAGTACACCCGACCTTTTTCTGCAAGAATGTCCATGCTTATACAACGATGCTTAAAGACAACAACAATCACTCTAATGCCCTTAAGATTTATACAGATGGCTCTCAGGTGAATGGAACGACAGGCTGTAGCTATAACATTAAACGAAATGGAAGCACCTTAAGGTCTTGGAAAGTCTTTCTGGGCGCAGGCAACTGAGTCTTTCAGGCGGAAGCCGAAGCCATACGCCAGGCAATCCTAGCAGCGAGACAATTTAGCTACTTCACCGCACAAATACACACCGACAGCCTGTCAGCAATTCATGCAATTCGGAATCCTTTCACAGGTCACCCATCATAGGGCGCATTCAGCAAACCCTGCATCAGCACGAAGGACGCATCCTGATCTTCTGGAATAAAGCACAGGCTGGACACCAGGGGAATGAGGAGGCAGATTTACTAGCTAAAGAAGCCGCGAGCAATCTCGATGCGGAAGAACTGGAAATAAAATTACCAAAATCCTATGTAAAAAAGGCTCTTCTAAGCGCCGCATTCAAGCAATGGCAGGAAGAGTGGAATTCTATTCCGCAAGGAAGAAGGACCTACGAATTCGCTCACAAAGTCAGCCTTGACAAACAGATTTCTCAGCCACACATCACCAGATTTATGACGGGTCATGGTCCATTCCCCGAATATTTTCTAGAGCGAAGAATAACAAACACCAACATTTGTGTGTGTGGCTAGCCAGGTAGCCCGGACCATTATGTCACCTTCTGCCCACTAACACGAGAGTGGCACATGCCGTTTTACAACACAGATCCAGCCTATAAAAGATTCTTTATTCGCCAACCAGCTGTATTTAAAAAGCTCAAACGTATTATGGACAGACTGCAAGCATTAGGCCAGTACTTGTGTGATTCGGCTTAACCACAACTCTATCCTTTCCACATAACCAACCTTTATATCCAATGTACCTATGGCAATGTGCTTATGTATCGTGCCTTCATTAATTGTCACTCATTCTTACCTATGTTATTAATTGTCATTCATTATTTCATTAATCACCAGTGCATCTCCAATAATTGTTGCATACCATTACTTTAGTTTTAACTATCTAGATCAGCGGTGCGCAAACTTTTTTCGACTGCGACCCCTTTTGTAGAGAGAAAATTTTTGGCGACCCCTAGAGATAAATGTTCACAAATATGATGTATATTTCGCGCATTTCTTTCATTTCATCGAATAAAAACATCATCATATCTGACTCATATTAATTTTATTTATAATTTTAAGAAAATACTTTTTGTATAACACAAAAATCAGTAAATTGCCTTTTAATGAGATGTATGTGGCTGCAAGTTTCTAATTATCTCATCGATGTTTGGATGTATATTGCTAATTGCAATTCGCATATCATCTTCAGAGTTTAAACGCGAGCGGTATTTAGTTTTTATTGAAACTAGTTTGCTAAATCCAGTTTCACATAAATACGTTGATGCAAATTGTATTAACCCATTAGCCGCTGGTGTTGCGTTGACGCAACGGTCAAAATAAATGCGTATATAAATATAACTACCTAAGATATTTTATACCAGCAGATGATTTTGTGTAGGGAATATTATGAAGATTTTTTCTGTAAAAAATATTTGCCTTCAACGATCATTTTGTTTATAATAATTAATCTCATAATTTAAGCAAAATTTTCGACCGGGTATTTTTGCTGAAAATATTTAACGAAAGAATCGCCGTCTTTATGAGTGATCTATTTTTAGTCAAGGTCACCGTTTATCAGAGCATTACATCAGTCAGATATTTATATTTGTGTTGGGAAGGAAGGGAAAATAGGTGTTGCGTTGACGCAGCGTCAGCAGGAAACGGGTAGTCAATCTCCTTTTTGACTCATTCCTTTCGATGTTCTGGTTCATGTTCTGGTTGTTTCAAAATACCTAGAACGACGTATCTTACATAAGAAGAAGCCCTTCAAAGATTTTTTGATGAAGAAACAGATGATGATAATGTTAATAATGACCAGAATGAAATTGATATTCTTGTTGTTCTGCCAGAAATTGCAAAGCCTTGTGACGAAGAAGAAAGGAATGGCAATGTTTTAAATAATGATAATGATATTTTACCAAATGACACTGCTGGGGAAGTTGAAATTCATGTAAGAAGTAAGTTTCAGCCTTCTAAAAACAGATATAGTCATACTAAAAAGTTTAAAAAGCAGAAGACTGAAATCTTGAAGTGGATAAAAAAGGAACTGTTAGTTATGTCTCAGGAAGAACATGAAGAAAGGGATAGAAGAGAAATTATAAAAGACGAAACACAAGGTAAAACTAGTGCAGAGGTTTTCGATTTTCTTTTTGGTTTAGACATTTACTCTCCTCTCGTTGAACAGACAAATATATACGCTCAGTAAAAAAAAAAAAAAAAAAAAAAAAAAAGGACAGATGTTATTGCATTTGAAGCCTATATGAGAAGATTTATTGGAATATTATTGCTTACAGGATATCATTCTTTAAATAAAATGTATTGGTAAATAAAATGTATAACATTCAATAAAAAATGTATTGCTCTTTTGATAAGACATTTCTGTTCCTGTTGTACGAGAATCGATATCACGTTTGCAGTACAGGAATATGAAGCAGAGTTTGCATTTGACAATAGTCAAATTGACAGTACTGATAAATTATATGAGGTGAGACCGTATCTAAACTTACTAAATATCACCACTTTTTACTACTGGAATTATAAAGTCTCTTTTAGATTTCAGACGCGAGAATGCATTATTTCTTTTGCAAACTCCTATTGAGAGTGTAGAATTAGCCAGAAATAGATCAGCAACAGGAAGACCTAGTAAATTCAGCATTCAAAAACCATTGCATGGAGATGGTAGACATTTTATGGTAAAGTCCGTTGATAACAAAAGACTTTGTTGTAAAGAGTACTATAGCCAGACTGTTTATAGATGCAAAGTATGTAATGTAGCTTTACATCATGATCGTAATCAAGCTTTTCATGTTTGAATCTTTCAAATGAAATAATCTGTATTTGTAAAAAAAATACAATGTATATTTTAATATTAAATTAATTACAAGTAAAGTGATTTGTAGATTTATAAAACATTATACAGCTAAAACGTAATCCTGCGCTCAACTCAAAAGAAACATCACACGAGTACAATCCTACTCACTACACATCCGTAGTCTTATTCCGCTGACGTTGCGCGAACGCGACACTCGCTTTTCCCACAGGTAAGAGAATTTTTTTTATTTTCAATGTAAATTTATGTTGTAAGTGCTTAATTTAATATTTGTTATTATTTTCATGAGAAAAGAAACATTCCTTGCAGTTTTGGCGGTTAATGGGTTAACACTCTGATGGCATTCTTGCATAAAACGGGATATTGTTTTTCCACGGATAGCCAAAATTTTTGGCAAGGCTGAGTCTTAACTTGATTTCGAAGAGTATAATCACTAATTAGATCTATCAATTGTTTTTTCTCATTAATTTGAAGAGTTGAACTGCATATGTCAAAGGAAAAGGGATCACGAATCCAACCAAGATCTTTTTCAGGAAAATCCTCGAATCTTCTCGAAATATTTTCCTTTAACTTTTCAATGTGATTGGAAATGATGTTTTTAAATGTAAATATACCTATATTATTTTCCTTAATAAAATCGTTAAAGCAAGGGAACATGTTGGTGTTGTTTTTATTCAGTTCAGTTTGCCAGAGACTAAGCTTATTCTTAAAAGCTTGAATTTTACTGGCTGAAGTTATGATAGTTGAATTCTCACCCTGCAAGCTCAAATTTAAGTCGTTAAGTTTTTCGAAAATATCGACTAAATAGCTCAGCTTCCCTAGCCAAACTTCATATAATAACTTGCCAATCTATGTTTCTTTTCGATTAAAAACATGTACACTTCATGGTAAAATCTTAGTATACGGTGCTGCCTTGGCGCGACTTTGAAAATTATCGCCAACACTAAAAATGATTCAAAGAACGTCTATATATATACTATACACACATAGTATACGTATATACACACATAGTATATATATATACTATATTCACAGTATATACTATGTTTAACTACATATTTTCTTTGACTGACCCGTTAACTACTTATCGTATATGTCCCGTTTTTACTGCTCATCATAAAGTCGCCAAAAGTAGCCAAATCCCGTGTTCACCGGATACTAGGATTAAACCCACTTCATTTCTCAAATCAAATATCCGTCGTAGTATTTTCCCACGTGAAAGCCATCTGACTTCGGTGTCTAATAGTAATCTCTCATACGTTGAGCCCATCTCATTGCAAAGTATTGAAAAGAGACGGCTGTTGTGGCTGTTGCATTTAATGTAGTTAATTGAACTAACAGTGTCTTGTAATATGTTGAGCAACTCTTCATCCATATCTTTTGCAACAAGAGCTTGCCGATGAATTATACAGTGATTAAAGACCATATGAGACGCCACCTTCTGAATTATGCCTCTGAGCCCTTTATTCGAACCTGTTATGCTGCAGCACCATCAGTACAAACTGCAACACAGTTTGCCCAGGTAAGGGACTTTGTTTCAAAATATTTATTTATTACTTCGAATATTCTTTCTCCAGTTGTTTTTCCTTCCAAACTTTTGCAACATAAAAACGTTTCTGTTATATCTTCATTAAAAATAAACCTAACGTAAATAATTAGTTGTGACATTTTAGTAATATCGGTAGGCTCGTCCAGTTGTAAAGCAAATACAGATGAATTTTGTATGCGTTTTATGACTTCTGATTCGATATTTCGTGACATTTCGGAAATCTGCCGAGACACGTTATCTCTTGATAATGCTATTGTTTTTAGTTCATTTCCATATTTATCGCCATGCGTAATTGATGTCATCTTAGTTGCTGCTGGAAGGATAAGGGATTCTCCAATTGTATGGGGTTTCATTGTTTTTACTATTAGATAAGAAACTTCTAAAGAAGCTCCTAATGCTTTCTGAGGTATTGTTGTAAATTTCTTTAAATGTGCACTTTGAATTTTCAGATCGTCTTCGAAAAAAATCGGCATGTTTATTTTGAAGTTCTTTATGTTTAGTTTCCAGGTGCCTTTTTAATTTCATCATCAACAACACAAAATGTAAAACCATACTTAATAAATTCTTCATTGTATTTTCCTATTTTTTTAGATCGGGCATTTAGTTCAGTATTTTGCGACTCCTCATCAGTATTTGTTCGTTTGTTAGCTGAAGATGTACCTGGTGTACGTATTACCCATTTATCCATTATGAAGATAGGGGTTAAATTATTTAAACTAAAACAAATAATATATAAAATTTTATCTTTTTTTTTTCGAGAAATTCAATAAAATTAACAGAGATCTTCCTCTAATGATAGTACATACCTGATAACAAAGAGTAGCAAAGCTCGATAAAAATATAAAAAATCATAATTACACAACGTCTTGTTTTGCACCCGCTAAGTCTTTCTGCACCGATGGGCGAAAAATCAAGCATAGGTGCGAAGGAAAGGTATATAGAAAAGGGGGAATTTCGTATTTGAGGAGAGTAAAAAGGAACTTGGTACATTTTGTACGAGTTCAAAAAGCCAGAAAGAAAAGATGGGACAAAATACAATTTAAAATAAATGGCCCAAAATAATAGAGGGGGAAAAAAAGGGCCTATAGAAAGAAAAGGAAAAGAAGTAAAAAATATCCTAAAATACGATTGTGTCCATGAGTGTAGTTAAAAGGAGTTCATTTGCAAAAATTAGTGTCTTTAAGAAGCAAACTTTAGCTAAGTTAAAACAAAAAATAAAAATAAATGAATTCCTACATGCTAATGTGTATGCCCTTATCTTGAGACCTAACTAGAAAAGACATATATCATCACAGAGATGTACATAATATTTTAACTAAAGTAACATTAACTATTACCGTTCCCAAAAAAAAATCATGTATATTTCAGAAAAACAGTAATTGACAAAATCATAAATCCATACACAGTGTGAGAGCATTTCAGCAAAAATAAATTTTGCAGTTTATTTTTCTTAAATATTAGTTAAAAATAAATTTATTAATTTAACCGTTGTAATTTATTATAGTACAAGTTTAACAAATTCCGTCACACTGTATTTATATTTGCTCATAATTCTAAGTTTGAGACCTGAACAAAAAAAAAAAAAGTCGGGAATCTTAGTTACAAAAATCACAATCTATACACATCGATGGTCAAGAGATCCCCATTTTTCCCTCTCAAGAAATTCCTAAGCACGAAAAGGGGGGCCTCCGAAGGGTGTGAATTGCTGATAAGAACGGACTACTGATAAGGAATGGTCTTATCTGTCCATCATATTTTAATTGAGTGTCCATGTTTTAATAGTCTTCGTCAAAAATATTTTAATAGCTGTGACTTACCTCTCGACCGTTTAATCGGAAGGGAGGTCAATTGTAATTTATTTGATTACTTAAAAAAGTCTGGTTTTACTACCTAATGTAATTTGTTTTGAAGATTATATCTCTGATTTTAACATGTGATTTTACCTTGTTTTGTATATGACTTCATCCTCTGGATTTGGTACATTTGTCGACCTATTTTTTATTTATTGTATTTTAATTTCATAAATTTTGATCATCTCACCTTGCATTTGGCGCGTCATAATCATCTTTGGTTTTGCGCCAAAAACCCCACTCACTCACTCACTCACTCACTCACTGATAAGGAATGTGGCGTCTCTACGGAATAGTTACGACGAAAAGAACCACATGACTTGCTACTATTACTAACTATTGTATAATGCTAGAATCTTATGAAAATAATAAATAAAGACATTTAATGGCACTTTAGTGATAGAGAATAAGATATTGTAAAGAGAACAGAATGTTACTTATCTGAATATTCCGTGTCAGGGTTTCTTTTGGATTTCTCGTGTTGATAGTGAACAGCTAACAAGAAATTTGAAGGTTCGAAGAAGCGAAGTTTCCTTTTTCAATTTCATGAATGAGACATTGCATAGGAAAGGTGCATTAAACTTTTTTAGGGAGTTGGAAAACATTTACTGAAACACTTATTTAAAAATTTCGGAGCTACGTTTAGACACTGACTCCAGCTTTCGTGATCGCAGCGCCAATCAATTGACTAATCATGGGAGCGAATTTTTTCCCTGTCTCTGGGGTTAACGTCTAGTCAAATAGGCGCTTTTCAGTAAAACTGGAGAAATTACCGAGAAGAGGGCACTATCTACGGGAGTGAAAACTTGCGTCATCACACTTTACATACATTACGCATTACGGTCAAAGAAAGAGCGGACAGCATGAAATTGCAATTAAACAGTGAGTGACGGCGCTTCACTCTTTATATGTACACTGTATGGTATGCAGCATGCAGGCATAATGCATTTCATAAAAATTTGGCGACCCCCCAAAAACTTCTGGCGACCCTCACAGGGGTCGCGACCCCTAGTTTGCGCACCACTGATCTAGATCAACGCACTTTTGTATACAACGCACATCATTCGTTTAAGTGTACCATCCCTGTCTATGTATGTAAAGCCATGTAGAATAACACAAGATTTTGTGTTATGACTAATCGTCATATATCGTTTTACTGTACAAGTACCATTTTCAGTGCATCTTCTGTAGTAATGTATCAATGTTTAAGCGTATCATTTCTACTAATGTCTATATTGCCATGTAGGATAACACACGAGTATGTATAATCATTAATTGTCATTTTTCGCATTAATACACAATTCAGTGTATCAGTTTTATTAATGTATAGGTGTTAAAGGTTTCATTTCTAATAATGTATACATAGCCATGTAGGATAATTTATGTTCATGTATTTTTATTAATCGTCATCTTTCATATTTATCCACAAGTACCATCTTCAGTGTGTCGTTTCTAGTACTAATGTTTAAGTGTAGCACTTCTACTAATGTATGTATAGCCATGTAGGACGCTACGCGATTATGTGTAAATATTAATTGTCATCTTTCGCAATGATGCACAAGCATTACACTCAGTGCAACATTTCTGTCAACTTACAGGTGCTTAAAATGTCTTATTTCTATTCATGTACGCATAGCGCGGTAGGATAATACATGATTATGTGTTACTTATCATCTTTCGTATTAATGTGAAAATATCATTGCCAGTGTACCATTTCTATTAATGTATAAATGCATCATTTACCATGTTATAAATGTATATTAATGTATAAGTGTATCATTTCTATTATTGTATGTATAGCCACTTAGGATGATATACGATTATGTGTTACCATTATTCTTCATCTATCGTATAATGTATAAGTGCCATTTTCAGTATTTCATTTCCATTAATGTATAACTGTATCATTTGTACTAATATATATGTATAGCCAAGTAAGGTAATACACGAATATGTGTAACCATTAATTGTCATCGTTCACACTGATACACAATTTTCATTCTCAGTGTATCATTTCTGTCAATGTATAGGTGTGTATGTATCATTTTTATTGGTGTGTGTATAGTTCAGTAGAATAATGTATGATTATGTGTTTTGATTTATCGCCATCATTCGTATGTGTTTATGCATATCATTTCTAGTAGTTTATGTATAGTCATATAGGATGACACACGATTACGTGTATTCATTAATTGTCATCTTCTGCATTATTGCGCCAGTTGCGTCAGTGTTTCATTTCTTTTAATGTATAAGTGTTTATTGTTTGCCTATCTCATTAACCACTTAGACCAATATACATATGTATCCAATGTACCAACAAACAATCGACAAGCTGCACCAATACGGTCTGCAGCTGTGTTTTCCTTCATAAACCCCACATCAACAAGTATATCAATAATGATAGAACTTTGAATTTTGAACTTTTACCCCCCCCACCTTGCAAATCCACCAAGAAAAACAAGACAACACAAACACAAACTCACTCTCACACAAAAACACGGTGCACCTAACAAATTCTGAACTTTGAACTTTGAACTACCATGATATGTGCACCACACACCAATACAATTACAGACTACAAATACACCTAAAAACACGACTGTGCTAACCATCTGTAAAAATTACTGCTCCCCATGTAATCTATCCACATTTAATATTTCTTCTTCATATGTAGTTTCATTATTGTAATTTTGTATATATTTAAAATGCACTGTACCATTTTTTAAAGAATTAAATAAAGGCCTGAAAAAGGCGCCCATGCCCCCTATGGAAGGGGGGATTCTCTAGAAAGGTAGTGTATGAGGGCAACACCATTCTCTGCCTACGGCGACGACATGGTGCCCCATGCACTTACTCCTGTCCTGTATCCAATGTACCTATACCGCCAATGTACCTGTGTATGAAACTTTTTATTAATTGTATACTGAAGCATATATATGCACACGCCCTTGTTTGGCCACGTCAATACCACATATTCTCCATCAATATATTCCCGATGCAGCCCTCTCAGGAAGTTGCCAGGGTTGTGTTGTTCTAAATAGGTGCGGGTACCGGACGACACCCGATTTGTCAAATCAAGCCGTCCGGGTGTCCGGGCCCTGTATTCCCGTCACTTGTTTTGTAAATAGTTACATTCTATGCAAAGATATTACGAAGCAGAAAATTAGCATTACTCAAGTCCGGAAAGAATTACCGCTATCCCTTACAAGTTGTGAAAAAGAAGATATTCCATCGAACAGAAATGCAAGAATATCTAAAAAACGACAGCATAAACTCCAAAGAAAACCAGAAAAAGCCTCTGAAGTACGGAGATATTGTAAATTATGTTATGATAAAAGTGCAACTGAAGCTGGTAGAGTAATGGCCAGAAAAAAGACTAAGACAGTTGTCACAATTCGTAATAGCTGTAATGGAGAACCGTTTTTATACTTACCGCATTTCAATAAAATCCATTAGTCCTGTAATGAATCAAAATTAAGTAAATTTTAAATAATTTTTCTGCAATTCCATAAAACAGTGTAAATTGTATAGTTATATATCATGTTACACGCTGTCAGCCAACGGCGGTCGAAGCGGCCTAAACGGAAAGTCTAGTGTCAGCCACAGATGACTGACATGGCGCTCAACGTGTTAAATAGCACTTCACTTAACTTTAAATTTACATCCTGGCGAGAGAATGTGAGGGAAAGTTTCAGAAGTTGAGAATAGGAAAACTTAAAATAAATTTGTTATGCAAATTAAGAAAAACCCTACACAATAACAAAAGAGGGCTAACAAAAATCAGCGAAACGAGGGGGCGGGGAGCCAAAATTTAAACGAAAACTGGTGATCGAGAAGGGGGAACGGTCACCGAGTGGAAAGAAAAGCCCCTCAGAAATAGGTCTAAATACAGTGGTGGTGCAAAATCTAGCCATGCGAAAGATACATATTCTTGTAAATAATATACCAACCTCTGCCCTCATGGACACCGGAGCTCAGTTTTCATTTCTCTCAGAAGAGTTCTTTGTAAAACATTTTCGTCGTTTATTTAAACTGTTTAAAACTACAGGAAAAAACGTAATTGCTGCCCAAGGCCAAAAGTGCGTATGTTTGAGAAAAACCGCACTGCATGTACAAGTCAAAAACGAGGTGTTAAAAGTTAACTTTTTATTCATAAAAAATTACTCACATCTGTAATATTAGAGGTCGGGCGCGAATCTTATTTCCCAGAATTTTACGTTCCAGGTGCACATGGACCCCACGGAAGAAGCGGAAGAGTCTATGACGGGAATGGGCTGAGACCACCTGAAGCTTGAAGAGAAAGAAAAGTTAGTAAGAAAATTTAATTCCTTGTTCAATGAAAAACCTGGCTTCTGCCAGGTAATGAATCATGCTATTATTAGAGGCAATGCCCCTCCATTCCGGTCGAAACCTTATCGATATGATAAAGTCATGGAACAGATTCTGGAACATCATATAAAAACAATGTTAGAAAATAAAATTATTCTGCCAACCACTAGTCCATACGCAATGAAACATCAGAAAAATTCATTCTACGAAGTTATGACAAATTTAAACTTAACGTCTGATTATTTTCAAATCGCCGTAAAACCCGAAGATGTTGAAAAGACTACGTTCATTACAAAGTCAGGCGTCTATGCCTTCTTAAGAATGCCGTTTGGTTTCAGCGGAGCACCGGCTACTTTTCAAAAAGCAATGGACATAGTTTTAAGGCCAATTTGGAGTAAAAGTACAATCATTTATTTTGATAATATAATAGTCACCAGCGAAACAATAGACGACCACTTGGAAGAAGTTTCTTAATTTGCTTAACGAGGACGGTTTCAAAATAAATGCAAAAAATGCAAATTCGTTGCCAAGGAATTGCGGTATCTTGGGTACAAGATTTCGAATAAGGGCATAGAGACAGATAATTCGAAAATATTAGCAATTAAATGTTACCCTCGCCCAAACACCGCTAGGAAATTATCTTCGTTTTTGGGCTTATGTTCCTATTACAGAATGTTTATTAAAATCTTCGCCAAAACTGTGAAGCCTCTGCTAGTGCTGAAAAGAAAGAAAACTAGATTTTCTTGGACAGCCGAGGCGAACACCGCTTTTGAACAACTAAAACATGCAATAATTAATGCCAAAGTGCTGAAATTCCCATAAGGCGAACAAGATCTAGAGATTGCTGCAGATGCATCCGATTATGCAATTGGAGCTGTGCTTTCCCAGAAAGGGCAAACGATAGCCTTCTTTTCAAAAACGCTGAATTCTATTCAAAGCAACTATTCAGCAACACAGCGAGAAACGCTCTCTATTTTACTAGCGGTTTAGAAATTTCACGTCTATTTCGGAAGTTCTTCGATAACAGTATACTCGGACCATGCGGCTGTCGGTCGACTGTATTCGGGGAAAAAATTATCGGCTAATCTAATACGCTGGACATTAAAATTACAAGAATTTAATTTAATTATAAAACACATGCCTGGAAAATAAAATTTAGTTGCCGATGTCCTTTCAAGAATAAAAATCGATGAGGAGGGGAATACAGTTAAGTGTGCTTTGCTCATTTTAAAAGTTATTGAATCCCGTGAATACATAGTGGAGGAATTAAGAAAGGATATAAGGTATTTCTCTCTCTTTCCTAGCGTGCCTTCGTGGTGTAGTGGGTAGCACGCTGGGCCGGTATTCCAGAGGTCCGTGATTCGATTCCCGCCGAAGGCGTTTGCTAATTTTTCAATCTCGCTTGCTTCCAAAAAAAATCCTAATGTCTCTACAGTGGCGCCTGAACTAAATGGGTTGTGGATGATAACTTTCCACACACAGGATTTGGCGATTGGGTCCCCTAAAAACCCCAGTCGCTCTTAAAAAGAGAAGTATATAAGGTATTGCTACTTCTCTCTTAGTGTGCCTTCGTGGTGTAGTGAGTCTGCTCGTTGGGCCGGTATTCCAGAGGTCCGTGGTTCGATTCCCGGCGAAGGCGTTTGCAAATTTTTCATCTTACCTGCTTCCAAAAAAATCCTAATGTCTTTACAAGGATCCAGAATTTAAAGATATTTAAGCATATCTTGAAGACCCCCGAAAAGTTTGAACATATAGATTTAACAGCTATTCGCAACAGGGCGGAGCATTACGAAATAATCGACAAACTGTTATTCTGTACAAAAGTAACAAACGATAATCAGGAATACTGGCCAGTGATCCCAGCGAGTCTACGTTTAAATATTTTAGAAGAATTGCATGATCTGCAGAATTAAAAGAATTGCTGTTCATTTCGGAATTCGTACAGAGTGTACGCGAAGCTGTTTATTTTCCGCAGTTACAAAGAGTAGTTACGGCGTATGTTAAGTCTTGACATTTGTGCCAATTAATAAATGATGTTAATTACAGCCCGGCCGGGTATTAAAAAACATAAAGGTCACTTTCCCAAAAGAAATGATTGGCATAGATTTTCTCGGACCCTACCCAACAACAAAAGTAAATAAAAATATATATTTGTTAACAATTGTTGACCATTTTTCAAAATGGGTAGAAATAGTCCCTCTCAAACGAGCTTCAGCTATAAAATAGTCTAAGGTTCGTTTTTAAATAAATATATTTTAAAATACGGGGCCCCACTAAAAGTAATATAAGATAATGGAAAACAATTTGTTAGCAGTATATTTACAATTTTTTTACACAGGAATTGGCATACACCATCTAAAAATGGTACCGTACCATATAGACCGCAATCGAATTTTTCGGAACTCATAAATAAAAATATTGTAAAAATTATCAGGGGATACGTTAAGAATTAACATGACCGCTGGGACAGCTATGTCAATTAGTTAGGCTTTGCCTTGAGAGCAGCAAAGCACGTTACTACATAGAAGACCCCCTGCGAAGTTATTTTTATGAAGAAAAATCATAACGCTTTGAATAAGCTGTTCTTTGTACAGCAAAGACAAGAAGAATTCAAGTTAAAAGACATTCAGAGAATTCACTTATCGATGAAGCAGTTAAGAATTCTGATGTTACAAGGCAGAAACAGAAGATGTATTATGATAGAAATAGAAGGGAAATGGAATATAACTGGGGCAGAAAAATACTCAAGGTGAAACACTCATTATCATGCGCACCCGAAAACAGGGTTGCGAAGTTCGAACCCAGGTTTGAAGGCCCGTACATAGTTGAGAGAATACGGGAAGCCACTTTTTATTTAAAGGCCGAAAATGGCCAACAACTGGTTGCAAATATTGATCAAATAAAGCCTTACTACAGCCTTAATGATTTTCAAATTTTGCAGAATTTATTACAGAATCCTGGAAGGTAGGAAAGAATTCCGCCAGCTCAAAAGCCCAGCTGGAGTCCCCCAATACAAAAAAGGAAACAGACGGATCAATCACTGGCCAAGCGGATCCAACCGGGAAACGGTCCAGGCGCACAGAAACGGAGGAAAGTAACGCCGACAGACCAACGAGCCAGAACCGAGAATTCAACAAAAACACCAGTCCCGCCGGCCAAAAGAGTGAGGCCTGCTGAACAGCAATTTCAACGACGGGAGAAATCAACAAGACGCAAACTACGCTTTCCTTACCTAAACCTCTTTCATTTCTACGATTGCAACTGGAGAACAAATTATTGAATTAATAAATTTTTTTAACTGAATCTCATCGGTAATAAACATTCAATCTGTAGTCAGTGTATTTTTAGCACGCAATAGAACTATCACATATAGTGATGCTTTAAGAAATATTTCCGAGAAACGAATTTCTCACACCATTAAATTTAAAGTCATGTTTGCGATGAATTGCGCGTACGTAGAGGTAATACATTACGAGGCTGAGGATAACGCTTCGCCAGCAGCTTATCCCGCTTAGGAGAGAAAGCAAATAATAAACTAGTTCTTAAGATATCTTTGCGCAGTGAACCAATCACATTTACCGAAAGGAGAGTTTCCTGGGAATATTTTTTTTTTTCACTAGCAGTTGACGGAAGTTAGCAGTTTGCGTACTGTTCGTATTATGCTAAAGTTATGACAATATAAGATATCTTCCTAATCGTAGTTTTGAAGCTTTAAAATTTAGATAACTATTTACAACATTTAGAGATCAGAAATTTAGACATGATCCGCATATAGGGCAAGATTTTAATATCATATTCATTACGATTGCTAATATTGTAGCTATCATATCCAACAACGCCATGAAAAAAAACGAATGGGAAGAACAAGTGCAACTCTTGCTGAGAAAAAAAAGGTGCAACTAAATACCTTCAGCTTTAGCGATGGCATACAATTTCTGTCCAAAACTATTCCATTTCAGTTCATCATTCCTCAGATACGATCTCCGAGAATTTTGTCCCTCTCTAACTTGATCACTTACCTCACGAAAAGGGGACGAATTTTCTGTCTGTCTACTTCACACAAAAAGCTAAGTTAGATTAGATTATTTGTATAAATTAAAGAATAAGAGTTTTATTACGTAGCAGAGGGGTGTTTTCATAGAGAACTTTCTAAAGTAAACTGGTTCATATTAACGTTACGCAGGAGGAAATGCACGAAAATCAACCATCTAGTCTGTCCTTTCGCCTCAGATCGAAATCATGTGGAACCCCCAGCCTTTATTAACACTGGGTCACTGGTGGGGCTCCACGCAGCCGAGAAAAATTAAAATATTCATTAAAACGGAATGATCTGACCTCTATATCAGTATATTAACTACCTACCCTAACGATTATAAAAACTCGTAATTATGCAAATCATGAAGATTACCGAAAAGAAACCAATCTCTATATTACTCCATTTGCTAAACGATATATGCAATGTTTGCCCATGTTACTCATCTGTTGAATACAGAGTATGCTATAGGTAGCTTTACATGAATTTAAGGGAGATATATAAAAGTCTCTTTGCAACTGTCGGCTATCAGAAGGCATTTGTAAGTTAAAAAAGACCTATTTTGAATTTAGATGGTATTTCCTTTTCACCAGTGCTCTGCTGTATAACCTGTACACTAATTCGATATTCTTTGCTTGACAAAGAAAGTCCTCCACAGAGGGACCTCCCTCTCAGGCAGAGAGCCCTCGTGTGTTTTGAAATATTCACAGAACCTCAAAATTTCGATGTATGTTGCAATCTACGTTTTACATTATAGATGGGAGAAACCACGAAAACGATTTATACAGATAACCATTCTCCTGACATCGAACCCAATTAGAACATTCGATATACATTGCTTATAGAAACTCGGGATACACCTGTCAGGAAAAATTGCAAATATTAATACGCGTTAAACAGAAAGATTGAATTTCAAGGGTATCAGCTCTTTGACAATGTGCTGGCGCCTAACATGTAAAAATGAAATAAATAAACATAATCTTAAGCAAGTAATGAATTATTTGGGAAAGAAAGAGTGAAAAATAGTCATGGGCCGACCCATAAAGAAATTCTTTAAAAATAAAAATATTTGCATGCCTATGACAAAAAGACTAGATGGCGCTGAAAGAGATAAGAGATAAAAGGTAAGTATTTGGAAACTGCCTTATCTAGATTTGCCACTAGAAGCGAATGCGTTATTACAAAACGAAAGCAATGAAGGGCGTGTAATTTTAATACACACAGGTGGAGAGTTATTTTATTCTGAGAAGGAGAAATCCTTACATGAATTCAACTGCATACCATCAAACAGAACATATTTAAAAATGGAAGGAAGCGAGCCATCAGGTATGTTTCATTTTAGATACTTCTGAGTCGTTACCAGAAAGTGAAATGATTAGGAAATTGCATTTATAGAAGGTAGATAATTTCGTACGCTAATTTTGCCAAAGGCTTCCGTTACAGTAGTTGGATTTTGTTTCTAAATTTCAATTAACAGTCGATGTAACGTTTCCTAGTTTTTCTTAGTTCCCGAGTTTAGGAAGTAACGTTTCCTAGTTTTATTCTAAAAACTTAAATCTTTGCCAATAATTTCGAATGTCAATAAAAACCTATTATATTGCAATTAATATTTATATATAATAGACAAACGTGAATGGATTTGAGAAAATAGCCTTCTTTTTGTTCAACAGGTGTAAATAATTCACACAAATATTACTCAGACTTCGTCATGTATTCCTTCTGCTGTAGCATGATGCGTTAGTTATTTTTTCAGCAATGTGAAATTGATATGGTAGAAGCAGAAAATTGTGATGGATGTTACTTTCAAGTAATGAATGCTTCATTTCAATGAATTCTCCATTAGGAACGGGGCAAAATGACTGATGGATTTCGAATCGACGCCGCGCTATCAATACGAACTCAAAAACAAACTGAAATACCTAAAATAACTGAAGGAAATTACTGAAAACTAAAAGTTATATTTAATTTTATGCCATCAAATATCAGACAGTGAGTTTTTTTGTCTTTGAATATAAAACAAAAAATAAAAAATAGGTAAGTATTAAATGGAAAAGTAAAAATATGTGGAATAAAAAAAATATATTCGGAGATCGGACCTACTATTTTGTGTCTTTTCTCTTGACTTCCTCTGCTACAAATGTTTCGCTATTTCAATTATAACGTTTCAACTTTTATGAAGTTGAAACGTTATAATTGAAATAGCGAACCACTTTTATGACTGGCCACTTCTCCCTGCATAAGGGCCTACCAGCGGCCGATCGGTAAAGTCGCCGAACATTAGTAGTTCGGTCCAAAGTTCGAAATAGTCGCGAACGGGCTGGCTGCATAGACGTTCCTGTGGATTTCTCCATCTTTAACGTGCATACTAGCCTATTTTCCTTAGAACGTTCTCCACGAAGGCATCCCTCCTCTTAGGAAGATAGTCCACCAGTGCTCTGCTGTAATCACATAAACGAAACATCCCTTCATAAGATTTTGTACCTGTATATATTCATTTTCCTTAATAAACCTCAATTCGGATTCCAACTATTACATTATTCTTAAAATAACTTGTTAACATTACACTTCGCAATTATTATCAAATCTCTTATTTAAGGAAGAAAACAGGTTTTAAAAGTACAGGTTTAACGTACCTTCACTCGTTTTCATCTGGTATGGCAATTGATTCGCTAGCGGTTGCAAGACCAAAACTAGAGACTGCAACGTCTGTTTCCTTAATAATGTTGTTACTGCTATTGTTAAGATATTTCATTTCCCTAATTTTTATAATAAATATGTAAAAAACGGTAAAAATGTAACATAGAGCAATGTAAGAATTTCAGAAAGCCATTCATACGTCTACAAGCGCATAAATACATATAAATTTACTTGATTCTTCGAAAGAATTTCTGAAATACAACTTATTTCAGAAATTCATAAAGATTTCAATTTCTATCTCGCTGCGCTTACACCACCAATATGTGAAAAAAAGATGGAAAACGCTTTTGCAAAACGGATTCATTGCAAAGACATTAAGTTACTTGCTGTACACATTGCATTCCAATTTGTAAAATATGAGTTGTCAAAAGAGAATCATATAATAGCTAAAAATTAAAAATAATTTACGAAAAAAAAAAAGAATTAGATAATTTAGATTTCTCTCTATAATTATGGAGAAATTAGTGAAAATTATAAATTGTAATCAAATAAATTTATCAAATTTAATAAAATAAATCAAATAAATTTATTCACCATTAAAGAGAAATAAATAAAAAAATAAAAAATAACAGATAATTAAAAATAAAAAGAAAAGAAAGCAAGATAAATAAGAGCAATTCTAAAAGATTTTAGATTTTAACATTTATCCAAAATGCCTATTTCAAAAGTTATTGTTTATGAGTAGAGATTAACAATACACATGGTCTAGGTCCAACAGCAAAACATTTTATAGAATATTAAATGGATATAGGTTTAGACTAAAATGGGAACATTATATTACTTCTCTATACACAAAAAGTGAAATATATGTAATGACAGTCTATAAAAATATTTTATTTAATTTATATTTTTAAAATTTTCTATTTAATGTTTAATATATGCATATTGGTTTTTTGTTAATTTTACTTAAATATTTATGTTTTAATATATGTATATTTTTTTTATTAATTGTATTTAAATATTTAATGTTTGCGGGTTAGATATGTCCTAAATTAAATGCATTTTGGTTTAAATCTATCAGATTAAAAGGTAAGAAATATTGTATTTTTTAAGCACTGTATCTATTGCATTTAAAAAGCTTAGTCTGTTCACCAATAAAGAAAGAGGAGACTCTACGTGAAATATCTTACTTTTTGGGGCCCACCAGCGGCCGAGCGGTAAAATCGCTAAACACTGGTAGTTCGGTCCGAGGTTCGAATCCCGCGAACGGGCTGGCTGCATGGGCGTTTTCGTGGTTTTCCCCATGTGTAACGTGTATACGAGCCAGTTTCCCTTAGAAAGTCCTCCACGAAAGGCATCCCTCCCCTTAGGCAGATAGCCCTAGTGTGCTTTGCCGTATTCTCAATACACACACAGTTTATCTTACTTTTTGCCGAATGACAGCAGGCTTCAATGAAAAGTGAAACAGCGCATAATCACTCCACATTTTCAAAAACTAATATATTTAGCACTTTTGGGCTAAAAATATATACAAATTAAAATAAATTAATTGTAATAAGAGGAATTAAACATTAAATTAATGCGTCCTAAAACGAACTGAAATAAAAGTTGCATTAATTTTATACAATTCTTGCTATTAAATTTGTCTTAAATATACTGTAACATTTACGTTTGGTATTAACTATGTCGTAATTTTCGTTCCTTAATTTCCTTTACAAACTATTTTACTATTTTAGGAGACAAGAAGTTTAATGAGGTTGATGACATTAGGACTTCAGTGTCTCGCCTTTTACAGAAAACATTGCTTACAGACGTAGAATTCCGTGCAGTTGTCGGAACATCAGCCAAAGTTTTTCCTGCGCACAAACTCATCCTTGCCTGCAGAAGTCCTATTCTAGCTGACAGATTCTACAAGGAGAAGGATACTTCTGTAATTTTTGAATCTGATGTCGGACCTTTAGGCATCGAGCAAATGATTAGGTAAAATTAATTCAATTTTCTTTTCAGAAACTTTCGTGCAAATTATTTACAAGTAATTTTACAACATATAATAAAAGTTTAATTTTAGAACTAGACAAACCTAAACCTTGTTTAGAATTAGCTTAAAAGAAATGCTCATCCAGTTTTTTTTTTCGTGCATCTGATATTTTAATGATTATAACGATTAACAGGATATTTTAACTTGGCGATGAGTTAGGTTACTAAAATATTAGTTGAATTATTAGCTATAGCTTCATAATTAAATAATTAATCGGAATCCGTGTCAATGGTTTTGATAAAATGTGGTGAAAGAGAAAATTAGAGCATGTGTAGCATATGTGATTGAAACAGTTGGGAAAAATTTACATTGCCTTCCAAACGCTCAGCAAGTATTGCCAATTGGAAATTTTGCAAAGCCTAGTTGAATTTGTGTTGCTGAAACTTGCTGCGGATCTAGATGGTTGTGCGCAAATACCGTATATTACAGCCAGTCACGATTGTAGATCTAAACGTATGCTAATTAGGCAATCGTTGAAGATGTTATCATCCTGAAGGGTTCAGAAGAAGGTCCATTAAAATGCTACTCGAATAGGTTATAATTTTTTGAGAGTAAATTGTGATAATGTAATTATTCCTATGGTTAACAAAAGACATGCAGAGCTGATGTGAAAAATGTGCAACGCCCTCGTCGGGACTCGAACCTGAATCTGTAAATGCGCGTCCAGTGTGCTTCGCATTACACCACGAAGGCATGCTGAAAGGAGAGAGAAAATACTTTATAGAGGAATGGGAGAAAGAGAGCGCTCTCTTGCTGTTGAGGCATTGAAGTAGAACAACCAATCAATGATAACACTGATTTCTTCGGAATTCATTATTTAGCTATTTCTCGACTCCGGAAAGAATTTCAAACAAGTTGTCTGGAGACCTGTACGCGATCGAGCAAGAATTACCGCTACTTATCAAAATCGCATGGTTGTTCCAAGCGAATTCAATGAGCCACCTCCACTCTTGATGCATCTTTGATCCCAGCATCTCCTGATAAGAAAATATCTGTTAATACCGTGAGACTCTAAGCCAAAGTAGAAAGTGTTTGTGTTTAACTATCCAATTCGAAAACGATAAGACTAAAGAGGTACCATCAAAGTCTCAATCGCATTTTCCAGTCTGGCGCGATGTCCTTTACACGGGCAAGTTCAGAATCAGATCTATAAGAGTGTGAGGGTTTAGAGATACTGATGTACGAGATTCAGACACAGAACATCATCGAATATCACGCGTTCATAAATTGCAGCATTATAGTATGAAAGGTAATTTTAATGGGATATCGCATTCAGCTGACCAACTCTAATGACGATTCTGTGATGGGCTGCGCGATATCGAGATGAAGCCCTAAGACAATCTGTGAGACTCTACGCTGCAGCAGTCGTTCTGATTTTTCTTACATACATTATAATGTCCGTTCCCATTGATGTAACATCGTTAACGGCTACTTGGAGAGTGAGGGCATTTTTGGTATGGAGTGTCTCCCGTATTCCCCGACATTAATCCCATTGAAAATCTTTGAGATGCCTTTTCCATCCAGCCTCAGACAGCCTTGATGGAGGATTGTGTATTGCTATTATTGTGTATTGACAGTGAGACTTAGTTAATCTCACTGAAACTACTATCTCACTGAAAACACGGGCAATCGCAGTAAAGTTTGCTTGGGTCGCATAGGATATTAACATCAATTTGACTATTTTAGTATAAAACGTAAATTTATGGACCCAAATCTGACGTCACCATATAATTTATGAAATATGTTTTTTTGTTGGCAGAAATGCTTATTTTCCTTTATTCTTAAACTCATTTGACATTTTCATGTGCAATTTTGCGTGAATCAGAACTTTGATTTTCCATTTTTGTTGATTTTCTTTCAAGTGCTAAACCTTTGAAAATCAGTGTATAATTCGACGAATCTCCTGTGCACAGTGATATGTAAGTCATGCAAAAATACATGACGCTACAGAGAATTTGAAAAATTGCCTTATTTTCAGATTTAGTTACAATAACAATTATCAAACGACACATGTGCAATGTGTGAAGTAATTTCAACCTTTTTTTTTTTTTTGTTAAAATTTAACAACGTTTCAATTAACCAATTTCAAAACTTATACAATTGTTGGTTAAATCGAAGAAAGAGTAATCATCTGCAAACAGATTAGTAGTAATTTGCCACGAATGGTATTGAGTTTCCAGCAATTCATTAAAAGCTGCGAGAAATCTAATAACATTAATTAGCCTGCTCATGAATTTTAAACTGAAATTCATAATATAATGAGAATTCATCAAACTATGTACAAGCAATTATATAGACAGTGTACGAAACAAATAAGACAGTTCTACACTGGTGTGTAAAAATTAAGGACCAAGTCGAAAAATTAGCATATCAGCTGAACGAAGAGGCAGAGCGGACAGAAAGACCAATCGGGAGATTAAGTAAGGCGATGTACGGTAGCACATGCGCAGATATGCAGGTAGACGTAATGGGGGAGTGTCTGAGTAGTATAAAGCATGTTGTCGGTGTAAGATCAGTATTTCTGGCAAAGAGACTGCACGCCGTATAGCAGTTAAAATCACACCGAGTTGCTGCCTCAGCGAGAAATGGCGAATAATCAATCTGTTAGACGACATGTGGATGCTTTTACCCGAGGTCGAATCATTGAGAAGTTGGAGGAAAGCCGCAGTGTGACAAGTGTGGCTGCAGAGTTCGGAATTGCTCACAGCATCGTTTCACGACTTTGGAGACATTTTCAAACTACAGGAACAGCTATCCGGGGGGTTAGTAGTGGTCGTCCACGAGGAACCACACCCGCAGATGACCGGTATATTGCCTTACAGGCCAGAAGAAACAGGCGGCAGACAGCGGGAGAAATCGCTAGACACACGACACAGGCGACTGGACGACCGATATCGCGTTTTACCGTGGCCAGAAGACTGCACGGTGGTGGTCTGTTTGCACGATGCCCTGTACGGTGTGAACCTCTAACGCCTGCCCATCGGAGAAGGCGTTCTCTGTGGTGCCGGGAACACCGGAATTGGAGAGACAATGAATGGGGACGAGTACTCTTTACAGATGAGAGCAGATTCAGTCTGAGTAGCGATTCTCATCGCATACTCATCTGGAGAGAGCGGGGAAGCCGCAATCCTCCCTCGAACATCATTGAAAGGGACAGGTATGGGGGTGGCGGTGTTCTCGTTTGGGGAGGCATCATGCTTGGTAGTCGTACAGACCTTCACATCTTCGACGCAGGTTCAGTCAACGGGACCCGTTATTGTAACGAGATTCTTCTTCCATATGTGCGTCTTTTTAGAGGCGCTATGGGTCCGCAGTTTCTTTTCATGGACGACAATGCACCATGTCATCGCACAGTAGCTGCCGAACAGCTCTTAGAGAGTGAGAATATTGAACGTATGGATTGGCCGGCACGATCTCCGGATCTCAATCCCATCGAGCATGTATGGGATTTTCTAGGCAGACGTTTGGCAGCTCGTGCCTTACCACCAGTTACGATTCCGGAGCTTCGATTAGCGCTGCAAGACGAATGGGCAGCAAAGCCTCAACAACTCATTGACACCCTCATTCTCAGCATGGACAGACGCTGTGAAACCTGCCTAGCAGTCAGGGGAGATCATATCCCTATTAAAGACCGGATGTTTCTTGCTGAACACCCATCACAGGGATGTTTCGGCCTTCAGTCGCATTTCGCTCCATGCTACTTTTTCAATAAAGCTTCTTTTTATTCCTCTGATTTCTCTTTTAGTAAGTGTTGCTTACATTACTCATGTCCTTACGTATTGGGGATCTTACGGTATTAAATGTGTTGATTTGGAAAGCTTTTGTACAAAGTTATATTGAAAAAACCGTCTCGTCCTTAATTTTTGCACACCAGTGTATATCTGTCGTTCTGATTGGCCAACGGACAAGATTTAACACGCGTTTTTCATGTCTCGAAAGCGCGAATAAATCTTAGGATATATAGTAGATTTATATATAGCAAATATTTTCAACATAGGTTTATGGACACAAAATCGGACATTTTCTAACATGACATAACAATTTTAATCCATATTCCGAATCCACGTGTCAAATTATGCCAAAATGAGAAGTTTTGTAAGAATCCCATGAGTATATATTTAAAAATCAAGTCTGAAAATTTTAGCCTCTCAATGCTAATAGCATTGCCTACATATTTATTAACATGTCTTTTCTTTACACTTACATGAGTCCTTCTTTCACAATTCTAAATTCAATTCGATCCAAATGAAATCCGCAGCTTTTTCTCTGATTTGATTTTAAATTTGCGTTTTTCAACAATTTTTTATAAATTTTTGAAAAAAAACTGAATTTCCTATACATTTTTTTCCATTACCTTAACATATTTCTAACCATTATCTTAATGTATGTATAAACATACCTGCAAAAATTTACAGCTTTTCATTCAAAATTCCCAAATATAGAAGTAAATTTATTTATTGGCGTGTTTTGAAGTTTGCCATACTTGTTATAAAACGATAATAACACCAAATGTGTTTTATGCCCTTTGTTGAAATTATTTTAAAGAATTAACGGTGAACCTTTTTCCCGGTCTTGCACAATGAGCGGGAAAGGAAAATAGGTTACCATAAAATTATGAACTTCGCCAAGAGGCGAAATATTATTCTTGGCGCAAACTAAAGTCTGCAAATATACATTTTTTAATTTCTCTTTAGGTTTCTCATCAAATTTTGCAAAACTTCATATTTAGGCATTATTTGAGTCGTAGAATTGGAATATGGAAAATAATAGATCTGCCCTTTCAGAAAAAATTCCGATTTTGTGTCAGAATAACTACGTTAAAACAATGTTATACGTAAATGTAATATACATCTGAAATTGCGCTTTCGCGACATTAGAAATACAAACTGAATTTTCATCAATTGGCCCAGTAAAAGGAGAGATACAGAATTGTCCTGTTTTTTTACAGTGTACCTCTTAATGTTCATCTTCTGAATGAAGTTTGAGTCATAAATACAATTACCGTATTTGCCGGCGTATACGACGCACTTTTTTCCATTGAAAATAGGTCTGAAAAACGGGGCGAGTCTTATACGTCGATAATTTTTTTTTTATTTGCGAATGTGGGGATATTACAGTTACGTAGAGTTCAGTAAATAAGCATGTGCTGTCATCGAAGATCACAGCTGAGTTCGTTTAAACTTTGCAGTTTTTGTGAACGTCTTTTAAGTGTGTGAAATTTCTACCGTACACTTTTCTTTAATTTATTGGTAAGTTATGGCTCAAAACCAACGTCGACAGTGCTGTAACACAGAATACAAGCTACGCATGATTGCGTATGCTAAAGAAAATGGTAACAGGGTACAGGGGACAATTTGTGGTATGAGGACTCAGATGCTGATTTAGAAGATATTTCAAGTGACTCTTCATTTAGCTTTGGAGATTAGTATCTGGGTTTTGATGAAGAAGATTAAAAGGTGTTTTTTTCCAGATATATTGGGTGTTTTCAGAAAGTATTACTTTGTATTTGTATTATTTTATATTTAAAATACTGCAAATTCATTATAATGGTCAGTAAAAATGTTTTTATCCTTTAAAATGTGTATACAAAAGCGGTGAGTCTTATACGCCGACAAATACGGTAATTAGTGAAACATGTTCTAAAGCCACGTATAAATGCTCCACTTCCGTTATAAATGTTTCCTTAAATTTTGTATAAACATTTAATCATATTTTAAAAATACTATTCATATTTTTTACAGATATATTTATTTGGATGACATTGACAGTTATTCTGCATTTGCTCTCAAACAAGGGCTTGAAGCCTCATTGAAATACAGTATAAAATCCCTAGAAAACCTTTGCATCTCTTGCCTCATGAACGTGGAGATCACTGGAGATAATGTATACGAAGTACTTGACGCGGCTGACAGAGTAAAACACTACGGAATTCGTCAGAGATGCCTAAATATTCTTATGAATGATACTGAAACGGTGTTGAATTCTTCCGCTCTAAGACATGCAAGTTTGAATACTCTGGTTCATATATTTGAGTTGCCAGAATTAAATATTGAAAGTGAAGTTCGGCTGCTCGAAGCTGCCATCGCGTGGTTACAGCACAACCGAAACAGTTCATCAAGGGCTAAACTGTTGTCATGCATAGACATAATGTCTTTAGATGTCGATGAATTGTTAGCGCTTATAGAAAAGTTTCCAAATTTTTTTACCGATAGCGAAATTCTCAGCATTCTTTCAAATATTCGACATTTCGAATCGCGAGATTTGCCTGCATTTTGCGTAACTCATAAAACCAAAAGGAAGTTTTTGAAAGCTAAATGTAAACCTAACGTGATTTCTAACCTGGGAGTTAGTAACAGTGCGACGCAGACATCGGATTTTATAATGTTGGATAAAAGTACGGGAATTTCTCCCGATGAGGCGTATTTCTTTCCAGTCCAGAAAACTGCATCTGTGCAAACCTCGTTACATGCAACGCTAGAAAAAAGCACGGAAACTTCTGAAGAGGAGATTTATAAGTTTCACTCAACGGAATCTCTGACTACAGGAACGCAAACTACAGTAGTATCAACATTAGATGGATATTCGCAAATTTCTAAATCTGAAGCTTTTTTGTTTAATAGAGAACAAACAGTAGACAAAGAAGTTCAAACCACATCTACTGCTACATCGAACCGAAGCATTCAAACTCCTGATCTTGTCCTGAGATTAAATCAAAACACACAGACACGTAAAAATGATTACGACATATTTATGTCCAGTAACACATACGACACAGAAGTGCAACGGACATTGGTTACGGCAAAGCAGGAAAGCAGTCCAGCTCTTGATGTCGGTATCTATAATTTTTATAGAACCGGCAATGAGAACAAGCCTACTTCATGGCCATCATTATCAGAGAAAAGACACGCTAATACCAAACCGAAAGCTCCTAGAAATGTTCGGGATGAAAGAATACGAATTAATTTTGAAGATCAATCAAGAGATGTACTTCTTTCCTCGAAACAAAATTCAAGGAAGATTAATGATATGGTATCACCTTCCAGTAAAGAGGACATCTCGGATAAATCGGTATGTTTGCTTATTTTATTTCTACTTCATATTTTATGTTTATTTTATTCTATGTAGGTGCAATGGTAAGCAATCCGTATCCATTTCTACACACGCCAATATTTATTTCAAACGTAAACTCCCTAGCCTTTAAAATTCGTATATTTAAACTAACATTTAGCATGACATATAACATGTCCCCAGTAACCGAAACTCGCACTTTTACATAGTAGTTAATAATTTTTAATTAAGACTAGCAACAATGCAAGGATGTGATCATTATAGGCCTGAGCATTCACCAATCCATAGTGAAAGACTCGAACGGTTCTGCGTCCACCCAAAGAGATACCAATCTAAACAGAGACACTGCTTCCTCGCTATGCATCTCTTTCACATATGTTAAATAACGGGTTCCGGGTTCTATCAAAATTAGATAACGACTACTATCACTTTAGAGGATGAACCTTAACTCATTCGTATAGAGAATAGTTGATCACAAATTGATCATCCGGTTCAGTGGACATATTGGCGTGCCCAATTCAAACATTCCGTTCTATGATGTGACGCGAGCGACATGTAAATTTCTGGTCGCCTCACGTGCAAACCTCCTTTATGAAGTCTTCTGCGGACGGTTGTCGTTGATACCAACCTTCTGGTGGCTTCAGCAAGTGTGGATCTGAAATGTGCCGGAGTTCCGGTTCTGTTCCTTTGTGACCATAACAACAAATATCGGTCATCGGCGCACGTTGTAGCCATTGGCCGTCCTCGGCTGTACCTCCTCCATACCAAATCTGTGGTTCAAAATTATTGCCAAAGTCACTGATCCACAGAAAGACTCGCATTTAGCCATCAGGCCACTTCTGTCTGACATTGCATTGCCTCTAGTCTACTAAAAACTCTCCACCACAGTTCTTCGGGAAAATAATGCCTGGAGGTCATTATTACAAATTGGCTACTCCACATTTCTTATCTCATCACCACAAATTTCTCTGAAATCTTACAGGGAAATTTGCAGGCTTTTGAAAACATACAATTTTACAGTTCTCGAAGATAACGTATTCCGATCGCAGCGCGACGAATTTGCTTATTCTAATTTTACTCAGCAACACTTATTTAACAAAATATTCAAATTTTATACGGATTGGCTTATTTTTGAAAGAATTAGACATTTTTGTGACTTTTTCTTAATTTTAAGAAACCAGTGTACTTTCAGTACATTAGAGAGAATCTATGAAGTTTTCTTCAATTTTTTTCTAATCTTTTTTACACCATTTACAATTCTAATACAATAATTTTGTTTTTAATATACTCTTCAACAAACATTTATTTATTTCTTAACTAGTCATCTGAATTCATCTCAGTTAATAGAATTAAAATTGACCTCATTGGAGAACCTACCAACAAAGAGGATCTGAGTAAGTTATTCTATTTTTGTTTCACTTTAATATGATTTTTGCCATATTTTTAAATGTAAGGAACTGTTTAACAAAATTTGTTTCTAATGAGGTATTGCCATGTGTAACGAATGCAGATGCCATCTTTCGGTATGGAATTTTTCTTCCATAACCTTTTTGTTTCAGTTTAGAATCGCTTGAATTGAAAGCCCTTGGAGAGTTTTCAATTCAAGTAATTGTAAAGTCAAACACGTACTATTCGGCAAGTGCCTGAGAGAAGAAGGAATGGATGAACTATTTGACTATGGCAAATCACACTAATGCTACAGGAAACGATGTTACACGAAGGACGTTCTCAGAGAAACTAATCCCTATTGAAACACATGAATGTATATTATGAAACTTAATGCTACTGGTTTAAATAAATACAAGGACTTCAAAATCTGAGCGAACTTCTACCGCACTGCAATTTTAGCCACTCGACTACTGCTCACTCGAGATATAAAAGAAATGTGAAAGAATAGAAGGGAACTCATAAATAGTTGCATTGATTTCACAATTTTAACAATTTTGTTATAATATAATGTTTAAAAAACTTTACTCTTTGTATCCAAAACTGTGAATGTAGGCAAGTATATCTCAGAAAAATTATTCTAGTCTCAACCGCGAGTCAAAACTACAAAACGGTTTCTGTTCGTCATTTTAAGATTGGTTCTAGTCATTTAGTGTTTCTCTTTCTTCCGATAACACTGAGTTTCCAAACAACATACAATTTTCTATTTACTTCGAGTGATTTTATGTACTAGGCTATTCCGCCGCCGCCTGTCTCAAAAGATTATTTTAGAAAAGAAAAATGTTTTTAATGAATCCAATTAGTCTAATTATATTGGGTCAAGCTAGATTCGAATGATTTTAACAATAAGCCAAATTTATGGCGTTTTTTATGACACTAATTTTATGTCATTCCAGTCCAACGATTTTAGACTTTAAACGAAATAGAAATTCCAGAAGACTGTAAAGAATACTGCATCTCATTATACAAATAATTTAATAAGACACGTAGTTTGAATTATCCTCCGAAAATGCTTCGGAATATCATTCACAGACTCTTGCAGAACATTTAAATTTTTGATATTGTCATGATAGCAAGAAAACAGCGAGGAGCGTCTTAGCGAGAACAGAAATAGAAGCAAATTGCGCAGTTATTTCAGTATGGAAGTTAATTAGGAAAAAAGGTTCCCATTTAAATTTCGAATTAACTATGCCATCATCGTAAAGGTCATATGATATGAATTATTCTAGAAACGACGCAGTGTAGGAAAACGTTATATCTATCTTTAGAATAGAGAGGAGAAATGTATAAATTAAAATGAGGAATTAAAGGGATATCGCTAATTTAAATTATAATTTTGGTATACATTATTGAGTATCTCATATATACATATTAAAATTAGTTAAAAGAAATTTATGAGAAAAAATAAGGCTAAAACTTGAACTGAAGCTTCAGAGTAAGCAATAATATTTATTTAAGTTATAACTTTGGGTGGCCGTATGATTACGGCAAAGCCGCGAGGGCTATCTGCCTAAGGGGAGGGATGACTTCGTGGAGAACTTTCTAAGAGAAACTGGTTCGTATACGCGTTACACATGGGGAAAACCATGGAATCCAGCCAGCCCGTTCGCGGGATTCGAACCTCGGACCGAACTATCAGTGTTCAGCGACTTTACCGCTCGGCCGCTGGTGGGCCAAGTTATAACTTTGATTTGCGTATTTTTACTTTATACATATCTATACATGACAAAATGAAAAGAAAAAATTGTATTAAATTTTACTTATACAATCCTATGTTTTTAATAATTTACAGTAGTATTCCTTTTAAATTTCAGAAATCAAATTTACCGTATATGACGGAACAGAGATTCAAGAATTAATTACTTACTACACGCTTTTGAAAGAATCGAGTACGTTTTTTGCTCAGCTCTTCGATGATGGGCATTATTCACTGAAGCTGTTACGTCTAAAGCTTGATGATCTGAGTTTCAAAGGATTATCCTATATGATAAGGTAAGAAGACGCGATTAAAAAAAGCATTCTTCTCAAATTATAGATAGGAGGGTGTGTGTATGTGTGTGTGTGTGGCTGTGTGAAAAACCCGTATTTGCAAAGCAGAAAATGCAGCCATCAAAGAAAACGGATATCCTACAGGTCACTAGACACCCAATCCCCATTGTACGAGAAATATTTTTGAACCAGGATTGGTAACAATATTTGCCTTCGAACGCAGAGTTGCTGTCATTTCTGACGCGCTTCAATTTGCACCCGGATGTTCTAATTTTACTAAAATTAGGATTTCCTAAGATATCCCAAAGATTTTAGCATATGCGTCACGACGAATAGGATGACTACATGGGTGTTTCTTATTTTTTACTTTGCTTTTTGAGGTTTTTTTAAATTTGTTTATCCCGTTGTCTTCAGTTTGGAACTTTACTGCCACTCTTCTCTTTCCGTTTTCCCGCCAGATTTTTAATTATTTCGTGGTTATATAAGCCAAGGTTTGAGATTTTTAAGTCAAGTGCGTATTCTGTCTCTCTAAGACCTCGTTACTAGGTTTGCTATCCTATACAAGATTTCCTGTCTTAGGCGTTACATTACTTCTTGCTGATAGTTAAATTCACGCCGTTGAAGTCCGAGCCAACTTCGCAATTAAATTCCTCTCTGTAGCGTTTGACTATTAGATATTTAAATTTAGCTTTACATTTGAATGTCTACTTTGAGTGTCTTGGTATAAAGGCTGGCAGGTTTTGTAAGCACCAGGTGTGTGCCTTCTGTAAATCAATTTTAGTTTAAAATAAAATGTCCTTTGCAGGCTTCGTAAATTTCTGTTGTACACTGGCCAAAAGAAAAAAAAAAAGATGGGACAGTTCCATATCTCTCGTTCTACTGGGCCGATTGACGAAATTCAAGTTGCGTTTTTCATGTCTCAAAAGCGCAACTTAGGCTATATATTAGATCTATATATAGCATTATTCTTATATAGGTATTTTGACACAAAATCGGACATTTTCTTAAAAGACATGCCATTTTTTTGCGGTGGTTTAATTCTATATGCAAACTAAAAATATCGCACATGTTACCAATTCTTATAGGCAGTCGCCCCATTAGCGTGTGCACCATCGTCACTTCAGTTTAAAACACACAGAATAAAATATTCAGTGCTATGTTTAGGTAATATACTACAGGTATAGGAAGATATACTTTTTTACCTTTTATGAAATATTGCATGGTATTCAAATAGCAAAGAAAACTATTAGTTCAATGGATTTTAAAATCTGTATTCCATTTATAGGTTTCTCGAACAACGAAGAATAACTATAAGACAACTTGGAGACTTTCATGAAATCTGGAAAGTTGCCTGCAGATTTGGAATGCAAGAACTCCAGAAATACTGCGAAAACCGTTTGGAAAACGTACCCATTACTCCAGATACCGTCAGTGAACTAATGTTTACAACCTCAAACATGGGACTATCATATCTTCATATGAAATGTAAAAAAATTGGAAATGCACTGAAAAGCGAAGCAAATCTCTTAAAACGCTTAGGTTAAGTGGGAAAAAAAAATAAAAATAAAAAATTAAAAAAAAAAAAAAAAAAAACGATATCATCGTGAGGTACTTCTAAATTAAACCACTGAAGGGCTGTTTGAAAAATTTCCAAATTTTTCCCTCACCGTTCCAAGAACAGTGTATAAACGTTAATAGAAGTTTACTACGAAGATTGAACTAAATGGTGTAATCCTTTACAGAAAACTTTCACACTTTATGATTATGCTAAATACCTAAGTTCTTATTTCAGACAGGATAACATTTTTAATAATACCTCATTATCGGAATTAAAAAAAAAGCTTGGAGGAATCTTTTCAGATTAAACATATTCAAATGCAATTTACTTAGTGAAATACCGTTTCAAATCTGTTGTTAAAACCAGGTCGTCATGCTTGAATTTCCTTTTATAATAAATAGAGATTGTAAACTCTTTTCACTCAGACTGAGAAGAATATCGAAAATGGGAAATATTGGAAAACGAGACAGACAACACAGTTAGGTTTCGCTATTTCGTTTAATGTCGTTACGTAAAAACCTTAAAAAACCAAAGCCTTCACTAACTTGTAAACTTGAAATAATAAAAACGTCCAAAATTCCTTTCGAAATTCGCAGAAATGTCCTCCCTTCCACGTCCATTAAGGCACAAAGAGGTGTGAAGATTTCTAATGACATCCTTTCTGTTTCCTAACAAAGAATCTTCCATTAGCCTTTTAGGACAATCTGTCTGCAACAAACTGATAAAATACATTTGTCGAAACTGCACCTGCTACCGTATGCCTTACGGGAGAGGGACGGAAACAGCATCGCAATTAGCGCCATTTCGGCGGATGTGGTCGTTTGAATGAAAGGATGTCTCTCGCATTTTGGCTTTCAAAAGTTTAGAAGTTGGAATTAAAGCTGTAACTCAAAATGCCGAATATGATGGGATGCGCAATTTTCATGCACTACAGGTGTGCATAGGTAATCTTCATGAATATAAAAACAAAAATTTATATGCTGCTATTGCTTAAATGTAGATTTTAATGTTGAGTCTGTTGATATGTCAATTAGTTGCTCCTTTTCCTTCACTGGCAAGCCTTCTGCTCTATCGTAGTATTCGAATGGAAATTTTACAAAATACTGCTTAATTTTATTTCCTTAAATGAAGTATTGTAATCGCGAAAATTTTCGGGCATCATATTTCAACGAAAATATGCATTTTGTACACTATCGAATGCAAATTAACTGTCTTTTTGCTTGACATCTGTATGTAAGGGCAAAATAAAGGCCTCTTTTTCCCGAGACGGATTGCAAAAAGGATTTAAAATAATTTCAGAACAAATTTTTTTCCTGACGTCTGTACGCACTTAGGTATGTATACATCTCGCATAACTGAAAAAAAAAAAAAAAAAAAAGAGAGTAGCCACAGTACTTTGAAATTTTGTATACAGGACTGCTATATGTGCACCTCCCTTTTTGGTTGCAATCGGCAGCACAAAAAGTATATAAATAAATATAAATATGTACCGACTCTATTACTCGGCTCCGTGAGCTCAGTTTTTTTTTCATTCTTAAATGACTATTTTTCTTATCTGCCGGTTAAAGTTTGCCTTTAGTTAATCTGCATGCAATAGGTGTACAATTATCAACAATTTAAAAGTTGTTCAATTGCAGCTAAGCCTAATTTTTTTACCATAGCAGCCATATTTGTCTTCATTTGAAACTTAGCAGAATAGTGAATCAAGTCAGTGTCTGCACCTTCAGTGTCTTTTCGCCGAGTGGGACCAAACGAAAACTTTCAGTTTTTTGCACCGAAAAATATCCCTCCTGCCCACTGGCTGAACTGATTGCGTTTGCGTAGAATGTCCAATTTCTATTGCAATTTTTTTTTTAAATTCTTTTAACTGTATTTGGTGTTTTATACTTTTCTATATTTTTCAGTTTTCAATAAAGATATTTGTGATTTTATGTATTTTTGCCTTTCACGAAGTGAGAACTTAAAATTAATTGAATGAGAAATATATCTCTAGTGAATTTCGAGGAAATGAGTTTAAATGAAATGCAGTAAAAATGCGTATAATTTAATATTCCTTACAAGGAAGTCATGTGGTGTACACATCAGAATTTTTCCTTCAAGGAAATATTCTCTTATAGTTTTCTTCAATAGAAAAAGGTGCTCCTTTGTGTAATTTTTAATATCGTCTTCCAAATTTAATTCATTTTCTTTAGAAACCGCTTTTTTTTTTCTTTTGGCAAAGCATTGCAAGTCATTCTGTTTGTCATATTACTACTACATGCTAAAAACTGATCTATAACTGAATGTATTTTTATGTATTTTATTTCTTAAACACTAGAGAACTATTGTGAACGCTTTATAATTTTCTTCTTGAATTTTTATTTTGATTTATGGAATCTAAAGTTTGATCCACGGAAGTTTTTTGGAACACAGTTTGAAGACCACTTGTCTGAATGACATTAACGTTCCTTGTTTATGGAAAGAAAACCATTGGTGTTTCATAATTTCAAAATTTTACTTCGGCCCACTATGGAGATTAGATAGAATGTTAATTAGATAGTAGTCATTCGAGACTGGAAGTATGATGCCAAATTATCAGATCTATTATTGTATTATCTTATTATTATATATGTGTCAGATCTTATTATTATATATGTATTGTTATGAGCCCGTACGGGACCCATTGTTAACCCGAATCCATTAGGGGATTCCCCGTACAGACTTGAATGCACAAGTGCGATAAAAGGTAATTGAAATTTGTTCTTATAAAAAGAAATATAATGCAGCGCTGGAATATTTCTCAGAAATATTTGTACAAGTGTTCACAATATTACGCACTAATTATCAGTAGTTACACTTTAAACTGCAAAAAACGTTAAATAAAGCGCAAAGCACGCACAGAAAACTAACCCGACCAATAATAACAACAGCAGCTAATTAAACAACTGAGCCAATGCCAATGATTAAGTATTTCGGAGTGCCTATGGTTCTAAACCATGTACCTCGACATCATAAAAATATCCAAGCAGCGAGCAGAAATAGTAAATTACATAGTTAGTTAGTTTGATTTAAGCTAGAGGGAGCCACATTAACACGAGAGAGTTTAGTTATGAAAAAAAATCATTAAGACAAAAGTTTTGATTTTTTTTTTTTTTTTTTTTTTTTGGTTTTTTACAACTTTTTTTGTATTTTTAATTTTTATTTCGAGGGGAGCATTTTATATTTTTATGGCATAGATAAACACAAAAGCAAAAAGCGGAGAGGAAAGAATTTAGAAATTAAGAGGCTCATTGGCATATGGCGTTAAATCAGAATGTAGTAACGTTTGTGAAAACGCGAGGAAATATACAAGGCAGAAATTTATTCTACGGGCATGATGTGATTTTTAAAGGAACAGATTAATAACAGTGCGAAGAAGGCCACTTTTCAGTTGAACTTGAGTAGCAGTTAGCAATTTGTCATAATTAGTGAGGAAGAGCAAATTTAGAAGATAGAGATGTCCGTCCTTAACGGCGCGGGCGATGGAAGTGAAGAGGCGAGATCGTATCTACGGCTTTTAGCAGGAAGATAGATGCCGTACTCTCGGCCCATGAAGGCTTTTGGCCGTTTTTGTGAACTTGGAATACCAGGATCGTCGACAGGAAGCTTTGGAAGTACTTCGTTATCAAACTGTTCAAGTTTGAGGAACAAATTTTGATTACTTTTTTTAAATAAGATCATCAATTGGTTTAATGTTAAGGACCGAGTGAATCACATCAGTACGGACGTACCAGGCTGCACTAAGGACTAACCGTAAGGTTTTACTTTGAAGGGCATGTAATTTTTTTATGTGAGTCTTCGCAGCGGGACCCCAATTGGTACATGTATATATAAAAATTAGTCGAATAATTGAAGAATACAGAAAAGCTTTGTTTCTGATAGACAGATGGCTCTTTCGAGCTAATAGGGGGTAAAGTTGGAATCTGACGCTCTTCACTTTATTGAGAATATTCTCAATGCGAAGATGCCAGAGTAGTTTTGAATCAAATATCACTCCTAGATACTTACATGAGTTTGACTAGGGAATATAGTCATCAAAGAATTTTTAAATTAATGGGCGGGTATGGGAGTCAAGAGCGTGTGAATATGATGGTAGTACATTTAGCGACATTAATTTTGATTTTCCAAGTAATGAGCCAGTGCTCAACGCTTGAGAGATAACTCTGAATGTTGTGAACCAGTTTTTATCCAATTGTTTGTACTTGGAGAGGATGGCCGTGTCATCTGCATAAAGTGCTAGAGTGACACGGGGTGTTTTTGATATGCCATTAATAAAAATGCTGAACAAAAAGGGCGCTAAAAGTCTGCCTTGTGGCACGCCATTTAGAATTGGGATGGGGCGTTGAAATAATAGAATTAACTCGCGCTGAGAAAGAACGATTAGTGAGATACGGTTTGTGAATAATTTGAGCCGAATATTAAGTCGCATGAGCTTGATTATGATTCCCATATGCCAAGTCCTATCAAATGCTTGCCAGCGATGTCAAGAAAAATTACATCGGTAAGCATTTTGCTACGAAAGCCTTCGTGAATGAACTCCACTTCCTCAGAAGCTGGTGCGCTTTGCAGTATTTTGCTCGGAAATCAAATTGCTCGTCAATAAGGACTTTCTAGCTCAGGAGAAAATCATTCAGGCGTTTAAGTAATACCAATTCGTGTATCTTAGATAACGAAGACAGGAGGCTGATGGGTCTGTAATTTTGAAGATTTGATTTGGCATAGGACAGGTGTTTGAATAGGCACTATAAGTGCACGATTCCAGCTTTGAAGAAAATAACATATAGTTTATTAACATTACTAAGAAAAATATATAGCTGGTGGGAAGTCGTTAAGGACTGAAAATATTCGGTGTATCTTGATTGGCTGTGCTGATCACATAATGCCTTGATCTCATTCTGGAGAGTACGAAGTTTTAATTAAGTCTGGACTCCTAGTTCTTTCCCAAAGTCTTCGTACTTTGTTCTTTTCTCGAATTTTGTTTTTAATCTCAGTTGGAAGTATAGAAAAATTGGGCCAAAGGGTGGGTTTGGATACTTCTTTGAAGGTATTTGTTAAGGTAGAAGTTAATTGATCAACTGGCTTATCAGTATCATCATTGGATTTAATTTCAATGGAGGGTAAACTTTTACTATTAAGTTTAAATCGAAAATTGTCCCAGTTTCTTAAGACTGCCGGAGAATTTTGATTAAATGAATTACAGTTAAGGTCGATGAGTACTGGGTTATGATTTTGGGATAGACAAATTTCCACAGTCATTTGGTAGTCGAATGGAATATTCTGAAAAAGAGCCAGATCAATAAATGAGGGGGCTTCCCGTACGTCATATCGTGGGCGAGAATCCGGCTCAATAATTTTAATTTGGGCGCATTGAACCCATTTCAGAAGGCCACGGACAGCAGGGTTGGATCTTTTGCAACTCCAATACTGATGATGACAATTTAGATCACCAGCAATAATCATATTGTCTGAAATAGTGAGCAGCTTATTAAAATCTTCCACCGAAAATTTGTCACCTTTTCGATTAAACGGTGGAAGATAGGCAGAGATCAAGCCTAAGGAGAGTGAATTTTGAATAAAAATTTCGATAATCGTCGCCTCCAGTGTACTCAGACACGCGGTATCTATTCTTCGGTCAGAAATATGATTTTTGATGAAGACACATGTACCACCATGATAAAAAGCACAAGAATCCGGTGCTTGTCTGTCGTTTTGATAAAAATTGAAATTTGCAAACTTTGGAACTCTCCCTGGCTGGAGTTTAGTCTCTTGGACAAAAATAATGTCAAAGCCCTTCTCTTCGACATAGTCAGAAAAATCATGGATAAACAACTGAGCTGTATCTCTCCAGCTTTTTAAAGCTTTCAATCGGTCACGAGAGAAGTTTAATAATTCCTTTACTTCTCTAGATTTCTGGAAAGCAATAAGAAGATGGAATTACGGTTACGGCTAACATAGTATCAACTACTTTTATTGAATTTCAACACAAAGAAAAGAGATATTAATTTATTCAATGTTAAATGCACGTGCTCTTATATTTTTAATTTTCGGGGTCTCTGTCTCTTAAAATTTATCACGCGCTGCATTGCACGGGGAATAAAACAATTTTAATTATAATTCTACTAAAAAGTGCTAGCTAAACACGAAATTCGTAATAGTATCATTTTCTATTACGCTGAGAAAGATGAAAACCCTGATATTTTAGAATCTAATCAAACAGATCTAATTTCAAAATTCCATTTGCAGAGTTTTTGCCTTTGTATTTCCTCGTACGGAATATTAAATTATATGCATTTTACTGCATTTCATTTAAATTTATTTCGTCGAATTTCAATACAGGTATATTTCTCATTCAATGAATTCAGTTAGTCAGAATATTTTTGAAGATTCACGTTTTTGACAAGGTGCAGGAAAAATGTACATTTAATATTTTAAAATGCAAAATATATAATTATTATTAATTATGCTAATTATTTACCTAAACCTTTTGTGTTCTGGTAGGTATTTTATCGGGAAAAGAGGAAAGTATTATAGTAAATCCTTGGTATCGAATACTTTTGTCGAATTGTTGATGTAGATAATGCCAATCTGTGAAAGTTTAAAAGAAATATCACTATATTTTTCCGACAAATTTGCCTTTTTTCAACAGAGCTCCCAAATATGATATTTACAGTATGACACAGAAGTCGGTACTGAAATGCCTGATAATCCAAGTCAAATAACTCATACCCTCCTGATAAATTGTATGTAAATAATTATCACTTTCCAATAAAATGGTACAAACATACGTTTCTTTCTACTTCCTTGTACGAAGTAAAAAGGAAGTATTGTAATCGCGAAAAATTTCGGGTATCATATTTCGACAAAAATCTCCATTTTGACGGCTATCGAAAGCAATTTAACGATGTTTTTGCATGACATCTGCACGTAAAGACAGAATAAAGGACTCTTTTTTTCCCCAAAAAAATATAAAACTGATTTAATACGAATTCTGAAGAGAATTTTTCGTGGCATCTGTGCCTACGTACGTATCTCGCATAATGCAAAAACAAGTAGTATCAGAACGCTGAAATTTTGTATGTAGGACTGCTGTAACATGCAGATGTGCACCTCGTATTTTGGTCGCAATCGACCGCACCAAAAGTATATAAATATATGTATATATAGATCCACTCTGTTATTCGGCTGAGTGATTATTCTTATATGTTTGTAAATTGCGCATTTTTTGGTTTAAAAATGATTGAATTATGTTGTTCTTATCTTCCGGTTAAGGTTTTTATGCCTTTAGTAAATCTGAATGCAATATTTGTAGAATTATCAACAATTTAAAAGTTGTTTAAATGCGGCTATGCCTAAGTATTTTTAGTATGGTGGCCATATTTGTTTACATTTGAAACTTAGCAGAATAGTGGATTTGTTGGCAATCTAGAGAAACTATGCTTCGCAACAACAAAGATAACGCCTTCATTCATTATTGGGAATTAAATCATACTTAATGCATTCTGGAAATTTTTTCGAGGAAATAAGTGTTTAAGATATACTTCGTAATTTTTAATACAGATATTTTGAGTTTTTATGTATTTTGGTCTTATCGCGAAGTGAGAACAGAATTAATTGAATGAGAAATACTAAAATCGGCTGCAGAAAACTGTTTCTTTCTTTCTTTCTTTCTTTTTTTTTAATTTCTTGTATACATGGTTTTAGATTTATTATAGTATTTGAATAGAACATGTGGCAATGATTAGGTAATTCTTCAGATGATATAAATTTTGTGCATTCTGAGTTAGCGCCAGCGTGTCACTATGGTAAACAGATATAGTGCACTTATTCCATTGTAGTTTATGCGCTGTCGACGAAGTAGATTAAATTAAATTCCACTAAGTTTAAATGAAATGCAAGAAAAAATGCGTATAATTTGATATTCGATACAAGGAATTCATGTGGTGTACACATCAGATTTTTCTTACGCGAAACTCTTTACTAAATATCCAGCAGCACGTGAATTTACCAACTTGCTACATCTACACAGTGTTACATCACATAAAAGCTCTCTCGTTGAATAAGCTCATCTGAAAATGAGAAAACCTGGATTTCATCTCGTTAGATATCGAAATTTCCTCCAGGACTGTCGTTAACAGGAATTCTACGAGTGGAACGTATTCAAATATTACTAGATTTGGAAGACTCGAAGTTTGGCGGTTATCTACAGTCCAGCTTTCTACTACTTTACTAATTAGCAGCAGTTCCTTGACATAAATTCTGTCTCATCTAATATTCACGTAATCCTCTTTCGTGCCTTTTAATTTAATTAAATTTTACTATGTTATTAAAATTTTACTATGTTACGATGGACTTTCATTTACTATATAAATGCTTCCGAGCTTCCTTTACCAGTTACTCCAGTAATCCAGTTTACTATTCGTGTATCCCAATTGTCCCTTAAAATATACAGTAATATCCCGATGAATCAATGGGCAGTATTAAAGGGGAATTGCTCTCTCGATGAATGGGTGAGCTGTATGAGAGCTTTCAGGGATTTGGCCTTATGTAATATGAATTCTGATTCTTTTCCTTCCCAAAGTCATTCACGAAGCTATCGTGCGCCTTTAGGCGGATGCTACTATCGTGCTTATCTCAAAATGCAATCCAATCCAACGGTATCTACATCGTAAAACAAGATATCTGCCTCGAATGTTGCAATGAACATAACAGATAATCGCTGCAAGTTTTCTCAACAAGATAATTTAAAGGCTCCCCAAACCGCACTTTTGCATACTGAGCAATCAGAAGATAATGGTTTGACATTTTAAACGAGAAAACGTAAATATAATATGGCGGCTAAGTTCTAAAAGTTATTTATAATATTATTAAACGAGACTAAAATGCATTAGAAACTAGTTTTTGTCACTTTGTTTCCAGAATAAATGCGGAAAACAATTATTCGTATTGAAATCCGCTTAAAACAACTAAGTGTTCCCACTCTGAAAATTTTGTACTTTTTCAAAGTGCATTAGTGCTATTAGCCCAAAGGTGCGTTAGCCCAGAAGCCCGAATTTAGAATTTCAAATTTGTTTTATTGTCTATTTCCTATTTTGCAAATCTTTAACAAATTTTTGAATAACAAACTCAACGATTTCAATGGCAACACTGTCCAGCAATGGCAACACTGTCCAGTAAAACACATTTTTATCTCCAGCGCGCGAGACTGTTTATATCGGAAATTCTAAGGATATGCTGTTTTTCAAGAAGAGGGGAAAGTCTAAGTGGGCAAGTGTGAACCAGTGGCCGTGCGGTATGGTCGCGGAATAGCATAGCTGTAATGCATAGCTGTAGCTCTCTCCGTTCGCAAGAATTTTTAGATTAAACAGACTTTCTCATTATTTATATACATATAATAATAATAATTTTATATCATATAATAATGAGAAATAATGAAACAGACTTTCTCATTATTTTCATATCCACTTTAAATAAAAGCTTATTGTATATTTTTTTAAATTGTAATTTAATTTTTTTATTTATATATTTATTTTAATCACAATAACAAGTTATAGCGTGAAATTTTTGTCATTATTAAAACGCAAGCAATAAGTTATAAAAATTATGAAATAAAGAAAAATAACTGAAAGTCATTCACGGAATTGAGAAATCGGTTTCAATATTCAGCTTCGGAAATTGGATGTGATAGCAATATTACTATGAGCATCTTAAGCTAAAGTGAAAAATATCTGATATGGACACCGCATAACTTCCTTGTACTTCCTATTAAATTATGCACATTTTTTGCTGCACTTCGTTTAAACATATTTATTCGAATTTGTTAGAGATATATTTCTTATTCAAACCATTCAATTCTCACTATATGGCAAGGCAAGGACACATAAGAACTCAAAACGTCTTCATTAAAAATCATAAATTACAGAAAAATCCTAAAATGCGAAATACAGTTAAAAACTGATAAAAAATTGTAATTAAAATTAGTGTTTCTACGTACAGGCAAGCAATTCGAGGCTTCAGAGAGGCACACAAAAGTTTCGGTGCACATAATTGAAAGCAAACTTTTGGACACAATGAGCAAAAAGACAATAAAGTTGGTACGCCAACTGACTACATTTACTAATCTGCTGGCAGTTTCAAAACAGCTTCGTTTGGCCTAGCGCTACTTAACCTTTTAAATTAATGATAATTCTACAACTACTGCATGCAGATTAACTAGAGGCATAAACGCTTTAACCGAAACATAAGAACAACTTCATAATCCAATCACTTTTAAAGCAAAAAATGCACCACTTACACATAAATAAGAACAAAAAAACCTCAGCTTACCGAGCCAGGTAATAGAGTGGATATATATATTATACATATAATATACGTTTGGTGCGGCCGACTGCAAAGAAAAAGTGAGGTGCATATCTAGCTTTTACACCAGTTCCGTATACAAACGTTCATCGTTCTACGGCTACACACACACATATATATATACGAAGATACGTATAGATATTACAAAAAAGTCTCTTCCGAATGCATTTTAAATCCGCTTTGCAAAAAATAGTCCTTTATTCTGTCCGTACATACAGATGTAAAGCCAAAAAATTGTCTAAATGAATTCAATAGCGGTCAAAATGTATATTTTCTTTTAAATACGATACCTGAAATTTTTCCTGATTACAATACTTCCTTTACTTCCTCCAAAGAATTAAAAATTATTACTTGATTTAATTTTAGAACAGTAAAATGAGATACAATGTGCGTTTTGTTTTAGTAGGGCAAGTAGGGCAAGCAATAATTACTTCTGTTGATGTATTTAAGGTGAAACAGAAATCGGTTAAGTGTGTCAGAAAACAATAAAAAATATTTGGTAGATTGATTTTGTAAAGGATAATTAAAAAAATATTTTATATTTAACTATCTGCTATTTCCGGGAATAACGTACAATACAGTAAAGAGTAGAGTTTTCTCATTTGTAATGGCGTAACTGCGTATTCGGCTTAGAGAATAAAGACAATCTAATTACCTGAAATTTTCAAATATACGAAATATATGGAAAATTATAAAAATAATTTATTTTTAACTACCTGCTGTTTATGGAAATAAAATACGATACAGGAAAGAACAGAGTTTCTTCATTTGTACTGGATAAACTACGTATTCGACTTGCAGAATAAAGACAATCCAATTACATGGAATTTTTAAAAACACGAAATATACGGAAAACTATAAAAAATATTTTATTTTTAACTATCTGCTGTTTACGGGAATAAAATACGATACAGGAAAGAACAGAGTGTCTCATTTGTATTGGCGTAACTACGTATTTGACTTACAGAATAAAGACAATCAAATTACCTGGAATTTTCAAATATCCGGACTAATTGTACTCCAAGGTAGTTTCGGTAACTGGAGTTGTACTATGTTGGTTTTTCTGGAAAATAAATAAATAAATAAATAAGTAAAATAGATTGCATTGTAATGCCATAAAACTAAAGCTTTAGAAATTAATTAAAACTACGAATAAATTCTTACAATATTAAATAATGTAGAACGTTTGTAATAAAGTAAAATTTCAAGCGGACTGTATTCATTAAAACATATTTATTAAATAATGAAAGAAGAGTCAAAACTAAAAGAAGATCACCAAGGCGACAGACGATCTTTTTCGACTCTCGCCATGAGCAAGTTAGTTTGCATCTTCCCGTTGTTGCCATCTAGTTTTGAAAATGCGGCCTAAATAAATATTAAAAGAAGTTCTTGGTGCTATCTACTTGGATTATAATTATAGTTATAGAATTCTAAATCTAATACCTATACCTGATATGCTTGTCCAAACGCTTCCTGTTACAGGGCGCGCACAGTTATTCTTTATCGACGAACATTGTTAGAACCATCTTTTATTAACTTCAATCTTAATGAAAATTTTTTTTCTCTCCTCTCTTGTGTTGTCTTTGCAAATGTTTTACTCAGGAGATTTTCGTCATACGTGTATCGTTGCAACGCCATTTATGGTTTCCCAATGCGCTGACCAGTTTTTGTACAAAAAAAAGGTTTGTTATTTAAAAACATCAATTGTTTTCGCTATAACTGTAAGGGCTGTGTTGTTTCAAATCATTACTATGTCGAGCGCATACTTTCGAATAACAATATCTAAAATTTAATTTCGAATGCTTGACTGGTTAGGCCACAAGGGGTTCATATATCACGGAAGTTTTTAGTCCAAAGGGATTTGAATCCCGAAGGACTATTAGTTTCGTTTTGGCATTTTGCGTCGGACGGATAAATGTCGGTTCACTTTTCAAACTGTTGCCATAAAATGTTAGAGTCCTGCATTATATTTGAAGAAATTAAATAATGAAAATCTGCGTAAATGTATGTATATTTCTCACATTGTCATAAAATAACGGTACATAGAGTCATCGAATTTTGAATAACGTAATCCTCCAACGAATATGAGCATGTGGAAGACCAAATTTGAAATTTGAAATTTGTTTTATGATCGATTTCCTATTTTTTAAAACTTTGACGAATTTTTGATTAACAAACTCAAGGATTTCAAAGCGAGCAATGGCAACGTTGTGCAGAAAAAACATTTTTATCTTCAGCGCGTGAGTCTCTGTATCAGAAATTCTAAAGATATGCTCGTTTTAAAACTATTTTGCGATATTGCTGTTGCACTGGATCTTATGGTTTAAGTGCGAGGAACATGATATTTAATAAAGAAAGGTAACACACAAAATGTTAAAAAACGCCCCTTTGGACATAATTTAAAATCTGAAACATTTCAGATTTTTTTTTTTTTTTTTTTTTTTTTTGTATGGCAACCCAGTACAAGAATAAGAAATAATATTATTAAAGTTGCACAGGAGTTAAATTAGGTTGTAGTTTGCAACATCCTTTTCAACGCGTTTTATCGGGTTGGTTCATTCAACTTAGTTATACGATTTAATTAGAGCAGTTAGCACTGCGCCTTGTGGTGGTAATATCTCTTGAGAGATTTCAAATGGGTGGCATAAATAATAATAAATAATAAGGCATAAAAACCTTAATCCAAAGACAAGGAAATCATAATTCAATCATTTTTTAACCAAAAAATGAACATTTACAATCATATAAGAATAAAGGAAACTGAGATCACTGAGCCGAGTAACAGGGTGTTATATAGTATATATATATATGTGATGATAAAATTTAGTTTGGCAGATGGGAACTTTTGAAGAAACACAAAAATCACTTGATATTAGAAAAATAACTTTATTACTTGTGGCACTTCACAATGGGGGCCAATCTGCAGCCCACAATTTTGACGATGGCGCATTACATTATAAATAAAAGCAGCAAAGTAAGAGACGTCCTTCAGCCAGCAAGCATAGGCAGAGAAAGAAGGGGGAGTAGGATCGCCACGCTATTTATAGTAAAATATTTGGCTAATCTGATTGGCTAAAACTTATAGACAATGCAGTAGTTTCAAGATGACATAATGCGGAATACGTTTTCAGATATGACGCAGTTTAGAGAAAGTTATTACCGGAGACAAAGTACTCAAATTAAAAATGAGCAATTAAGATATATTTTAAATTAATTTTGATTTGCACTTTTTTTAATTGCATATCCCCCTTCAAAGAAAAAAGGGCTTGGCTACAGAAAAGCCTTTTTAGAAAAAAGCATTAAAATAGCAGCGAAACAAAGGAAACACAATTTACAAAAAAATAATCATAAAATTTTAATCTAAATGTTTTAAAATAACAAAATCTTGTAGACATAATTTTTAACAAGAAATGCAAATAAAAATGCTACTGAAATTTTGAAAGTCTACAAGCTCATTTTTCTGAAAACATTAAAAAAAGTCCTAATTTTTTCAAGAAATAACCGTAAGAGTTCACAGTTCTTGGAATATTTACTTGAGTATCAATCATATTATCAATCGAAATTGTTGTTGTCAATATAAAACCAAAATTTTCTTTTGCAGATTAAACAAACTTCATAATTTTACCTGTTTAGGAATTTTTTTAAATATTCAAATATAAAAATTTAAAATACATCCATAAATTACGTTACAAAATTACAAGAAATTTCAAAATACTATAATATAATTAATTCATCATTCGAAATATTTTGTTGAAATTATGCTTTTTACTATTATTAGACATTTATAGTTTACTTATTCTTTACAAAACCTGAAGACCCCACAGCTTTCTCTAAATACTAACATATCCATCATATTGTCATATCCAATTGAGCAAACTGGTGTATTTATTCTGCTCCAGTGGCCAAAAGAATGCCAAACTGGCAAAACTATATAAAAGGCCTCCGTTCCTTGGATAGAGGCAACTGGCTTTTTTTAACTGCTCTATCATTCCATTACTTAAAAAAAAAAAAAATTAACTACACTCCATTATATGAAACAAAATTATTATTATATGTGAAAAAAAAGGTGACAGCCTTCAAAGTTTATGCCACTTCATTCTTAAAATGATTAGAAAATTCTTTCTTAGAATTCAAATTTTTAAACAAAACTTTCTTTGTTAAAATAATTATAAAATCAGAATATTAATTAAAAAGTATTTAAACAATAATGCAAAAATATATTAATCATGTTAATAACTTTCCATAAATGAAATGTTTACTAATCTTTTAAATTCGCTATTAAACATAATTATGAAAATCATTCTTAATAAATAGTGATTTATGGTATCAAAAATAAAATTCTTCTACTCTTCATAAAAAGATGCAACATTTTAAAAATTCTATATAATACGAAAAACAGCATATCTAGATTTTCAATATAATAACATTGATTAGCAATTTATATATGATTATAATGTACAAATTTCTAGCTACATTAATTTACTTTATTCATAAAAGATCTTATGTGAAATTTTAGAATCCATAGCAATATTTATTATCCATTGCAATTGAAGCTAAGACAATAATTTTCAGTTTTCGTTATACAAATATGCGATTAACAAAACGAAAATAAATTGCTCATGTTTGCACACTTGAAACTAGTAGTATAAGCAGACCAACGACCTTGGAAATGCTGTAATGCTAAAATAATTTGGAACGTTGATATACCGTATCATTAAGAAGACGCACCAAATCACTTTTAACCCAATACGAGAAGAAACAGAAATATGTATTCGGATTTTCAATAGAAATCAGAAGTTGATGAATAAATCGTTCAAGAAACATCATTCCCATTTTTCAATTCAGCTTCGACGAGAAAAGCAACTTTTAACTTACTTTTAATGAAGGAGATTGCTGACGCATAAATTACATGATGCTTATTTGCTTAAGCTGTAGTAATAAATTATTCACAGAAAGAACAATGACCTCGATAATCATTAGATTGCAGTGTTGAAATAAACTCGGAACCTTCGTATACATTAATTCACTTTCATTACTCTATATTAATTTTTAAGAATGGATATCTTTTCACTTTAATTATTTATACTTTAGGCACAATGATTTTTCTGATGGAAATATTTTTGGACGGCACACTTTTTAATTACGAGAAGATGTTATTCGTGATTCCGGAATCAACACATTTCGCTGACGTCATTTTTTTCAGGCACTTTTATCCATAGCAGCAATCCTGTCGACGTTTTTTGACTAGTCTCCAAATTGTAAACCCAAACTCTGAACTTTTCCGACTCTCCCCCTTCTTCCTCTGAAGTGCTCTGAGACACTTCCCTTTCTTCGCACAAGCTCTTCTGCTAGCAAGACGCTTTTAATCCATGCTGCTGCTTATTTGCTTAAGATGACGTCCTACTTCAAAATGGAAATATAATTAGGACACATCTTGTCTGCAAAAGCTTGGTCTGATATACGTAAAAAAAAATAAAGATTGTGATTCTTCAAGATACGTTGTGCTAAGTTGCGTCATCATGCTTTTGCACTCAGCCACCTTCAAGCCACTGCGGTCTTCTCGGTCATCTACGCAATATCGTTAGCTGTTAAAGTTCCAGTGTCTTCATCTACGCGTTTTAAAATCATTACATATATATACATATATTTATATACTTTTGGTGCAGCTGATTGCAACCAAAATACGAGGTGCACATCTATGTAATAGCAGTCCTATCTACAAAATTTCAACGTTCTGAGGCTACTCGTTTTTGAGTTCTGCGAGATACGTACGTACGCACGCGCGTACATACGTTCGTACAGACACCACGAATAATTCTTTTCAGAATTCATTTTAAAGCAGTTTTTTAGTTTTTTTGGAGGAAAAGAGTCTTTTATTCTGTCCTTACGTATAGATATTACGCAAAAACATCGTTCAATTGCATTCGAAAGCGGTCAAAGTGGATATTGCGAGATACATAGGTACGCACAAACGCCAAGGAAAATTATCTTCAGAGTTCATTTTAAATCAATTTTATAATTTTTTTGGGAAAAAGAGTCCTTTATTCTGTCCGTACGTACAGGTGACAGGTGACGGAGGACGGGGACGCCTGGTGTTTAACAGGGGTAAGGCATATGTCCCACGCCCTCCACTAACCAGATGCAAGTGCAATAATAAACACATATTATGCTGTACTCATATGCACAATTGATACCAGACGCAGTACACAGATACATGGGATGCAGTACGTAGGACACAGGATGCAATGCAATATGCAGCGGAGGTAATATAATATACAGTAATACAGTAATAATCACATATAGTGCTGAATTCATATGCATATAATTTACATAACGCAATACACAAATACGCAGAACACTTTACTCAGGACACATATGTAATAATCGGAGATATTAGCATATTACGCGCACAGTGCAGTAGCAATAATAGTGTACAATCAGTGAAGCCATAGAGGTAATACGATGTGCAATAGAAGTAATGCAATATACAATGATATAAAGTGCAATAATAAGCAAATGTAATGCAATACTCATAAGCACAAAAGATACAAAAGGTACAAAACGCAGGAAATGATATGCATGACGCATAAGTAATAATTTAATGCATTAGCATTTACGCGCGCAGTACAGCAGCAATAGTAGTGTACGAGCAATGCCGCCATAGAGGTAAGTACTTGTACAGGGTATACATATGATGCGATACGTATTATACATACATAAAATACAATATGCTGTGATAAGCATATGTAAAGCAAGACTCATGCTCAATTGATACAAATCGCAATACACGGATGCGCAAAACGCGTGTGCTTAATATACGAAACCCTATACACCGACACATAAAATACTATACCCATTGCACATAAGTAACAGAGATATAAACATGTTGCATACATTGCGCATTAAAACACATTACGCAAATTTCATTATACTCATAATTAAACATTACATCAACATAATTAAAACACCCAAGTAAACATAATTACACATAATTAAACATTACAATGTACACATTACGTATTAAAATCAAATATAAGTATTTTCCGCGCACAGTGTTGTTGCAATAGCATAATTACAAATCAAATGGCAATTTCCAAAGTTTGGTTATTTCGTACAAAGGCGCACATTTCAATCTGGCGATAAATTGCAGTCTGGCAATTATTGCAATCTTGCAATTTACAATAATAATTACATATACACATATACTGTAGTGTAGTACTCATATGCGCAAAATATACAAAAGGTACAAGAAGCAAAATGCAGATATGCAGGAGACGATATGCGTGACACATAAGTTATAATTCGGAGACATGAGTATATTACGAGCGCAATACAGAAGCAATAGTAATGTACATTCAGTGCTGTCATTGAGGCAAATACTTATTCAGTGACAGATGCATATAGTGCGATACACATTGGACATATACATAAAATAAATATGCTGTGATAAACACATATAACGCAATGCTGAAAACAAAATACACAGATGAGCAAAACGCATGCGCTTAAGATACAAAACACTATACCCCAACACTTAAATCACTATACATAGTGCACATATGTAATAAACAGGGATATAAACATGCATGGCATATATCATGCTTAAAAAAAATTAACATATGATGCGTTGGTCCGTTATGCACGTTTGTTGCACAGATTATATTATACAATTAGCGTAGCACAGTTAGCGTAGCTCAGTTAGCACAGGCACTCAGTATACTGCGGTTGAGGACTTCTGTGAAGAACGGCGATGGACGTTTTAAGTCGGGTGACAGACGTCTTGACCCTGTGTGGCTAGGTAGTTAACCATTTGGCAAATTTTATTCACCACTGCACGGTTTTTAACCGTGAAACGGAGAAAGGCATCGAGATCGGTGGTAGGCTCTGGAAGGTGCATGGCCGAGGTAAGAGGGCATGCGAACAGGTAGTGGTTAGGGTTGCCTTCTTGTCCGCATATGCAGATGTCTGTGGTGGATATGCCATGTCTGTGGTAGTACGTGGGAAAGGGCCCATGCCCTGTTATAAACCTGGTAAGCGGCGGTACGGAGCAGAGTCGGCTAGTTGAGACTTTTGGTAGAAAAATGTGAGCGCGACACCCCGTGTCGCAGCTGTCCCAGTCGCGTTGCCAGGCTGTAATGGTTGCTCGTGTGAGCTGTGACTTGAGGTAGGAGGATGGAGCTGGTAGGTTCACTTCTATGGCCTCATGGTTGGTGGCTGCCTCGTTGGCTAGGGCATCTGCAGCTTCATTGCCAGCAAGGCCCACATGGGCCTTCACCCATATGAGTCTTGCTGGGTTGGAGCGATGCTGCTGCAGTAGACTTTGAATGTCTTTGATGATTGGTGATGTATGTCTGTGATTTTTTATGGCATGTAGTGTTGACTGGCTGTCAGTGCAGATTATGGGTGAGCGGTAGTTGAAGCGTGCAGCGTGTGCTATGGCCTTCAGGATGGCGAGTGCCTCAGCTTGGAAGATGCTATTATGTGGTTGGAGATGGCCCTTCCAGCTTGTGATGACTTCATTATGGTGGGTAAGAAGGAAGGCGCTGCCGACTCCTGCGTCCTGCTTAGAGCCGTCCGTATAGTAGACAGGATGAGCGCTTGTGATATTTGAAGAGGGAGCTTTTGGGATGCTGATGATGACTCCTTTTCCTTTGTCACCTGGATGTTGTCTGCTGTGATGCCTTAGGTGTTCGTAGGAGGTGGGGCTGAAGGTGTGTCCATTAAAGGTGGCATCTTGTCTGAGTTGTAGTATCCTGGTGGTCGCTGCTTCCTGCGTGGCTCTGTGATAAAGGGGAGGGATGCCGGCTAGTGTTAGTGCTGCGGATGTCGCAGTGGTTCGAAAACCTTTGCATATCATAAGCGCGAAAGGACGCTGGATAGTGAGTAGCTGTTTTTGCTTTCTGCCCTGCATTGGATTTGCCCAGATTGTTGCGGCATACAAGCAAATGCGTTCTAGGACGGTTGTGTACAGGATTTTGTTGATATGAGGATTCTGACCCCAGTTGATTCCTTGGAAAAGTTTGGCTTTTCTGGCTATTGCGTTTGTTTTGCTGCGTATGTACTGAAGATGAGGGATCCACGTCAGGCCTCGATCCCAGATAATCCCGAGGTATTTGAGCTCAGAAACGATCTTGATATTGGTTTGCTGTAGCTTGATACAGGGTTTCCGTGTTGGGTTGGTGCCTGGCTTTGGAATAATTAATGCTGCGGATTTATCGATGGAGAGCGTGAGTTTGAGTTTGGTGCATAAGGTGTTGAAAATTTCACATGCGGCTTTACCTCTTTCTTCTAACTCATTTCGCGTACGTCCTTGGATGATGATAGCCGCGTCATCCGCGTAGGCAGTGATCTTTGCATAAGGCGGCCATGCATAGGTGAGGACTGTGTTGAACGTAAGGTTCCAGAGGAGAGGGCCGGCACATGAGCCTTGTGGGCAGCCTCTCTCCTGGACCTTGGATGTCACGCAAAACCCTCTTTAAATTTCATTGGATAGCGGTAAAAATTGATATTTTCGTTGAAATATGATGCCTGAAACGTTTCGCGATTACAATACTTCCTTTTTGTTTTGTTCAAGGAAGTAAAAAGAGAAAATAATAAATACCGTTTCCAAATAAAACTAAATCTTTACTTTTGAATGTAATTAAAACGTAACTCCAAAACAATTTCCATTTTAAAAGCATAATCTGTTTTCGCGTTTCTGTTTACTTCTTTTTTCCTCGAGATTACAACTGAATAGTTAACACTGAAGACATTGTCCAGCCCTATTTTTAAAAGTAATAGAGAATGAATCCAAGCATGTAATCTTAGAATATTGACCACTCTCTTCTGTCCAACAACCTCACAACATGGTTTCTAGGTCGACGAATTTTAAGTCCTTACGCTCTGTTAAGAACTAGCAAAAAAAAAAAAAAAAAAAAAAAAAAAAAAAATCTTTAAGCCTCACTCGGCCTTTTGGCATGGAAACGGTCTCCGTTGAACAACATATCAGTTGAGGAAGGAGGATTAATAATCTAAAATTTCTAATTCGATTCCCTCCAGAGCATCAGACATATAAATCACATTTTATCCGAAACATTTGGTTTGAAGATTTGGGATTTTGGCTCGGTGAGTTTCAAATGTACCAACTACAATCATATGCTATTAATTAAAATAAATTTCCAGAGGCGCAATATGTTTTAACTTCTTTTATCATGGCAATAGATTTTGCTTCAATTCGAAAAGACAAGATAAAACATTATTACAGAAATGAACTTCCCAACTATAATCTTGTCCAATATTCACATACAATATTTAGATCAGTTAAGTGAAAAGTCAGAAATATTTATCTAGTGCGTCACACGAAAATACGTCATAACCTCTTTGCTGCTGTATTAATTAAGCTTTTAATAACCAGAAAAGAAGTTATAGTTCACACGTATCATAATCAATCCACTTCAAAGTAACGACAAAAGAGTATTGCCAATTAGACAAAGTTTTCTCTGACGTCATATTCCATGTGCCTGTAATTATATCTGCAGATATCGCAAGCAGAAAAAAACAAAGCGCCATTTTGATATTCTAGGGTTACCGAAATTAATTTCAGATTTCAAGAAAAATGGTAAGTGCTGAGTACTATTTGTTTTGTTTTATTCTGTTTCAGCTTTCAGAACCGGATAGCAATCTCTCTAATCTACTCCCTTTTCTTTGCAAAGTCCGTGTATCATTTGTAATTTAACAAAAGAAAGAATAATTCAGTATAATGACCTGTAAATAATATGAGGAAATTACTAGAAAGAACAATGAGTTTTAACAAAAAGAAATAAATGAAACAGCGTTCTTAGATAAATAATAAAAAGGAGGAAAGAATAGATACGTATAAAGCTGTGGACTAGTTCTGAAGTGAAAGTATTTAAGTTTCAATTTTTTAAATATTTTTAGCTATTAATTTGAGAAACATAGTAACAAATCCTTCATTAAATTTGATTAGTAAGTGCAATCCTAGGAATTAAGATAAATTCCATGTATTAATTAAGGGAACATAGAAACAAATATTTCATAAAATATGTTTTACAGATGTTCACAGTGAATGGAATTCAAAGAGTTGTGTATTCCGCGTAGTGGAGGGTTAAGCAGCGGAAGAATTTGTATTCAGCTTCTCGTTAAGTAATAAATGTTTATTACTTCAGGAGAAGTAAGTGTTCATTCATAGTTTTTTACAGCAAATAATACAATGATTCTAAAGTTAACGAATTCTACAAGCTGATAAAAATGATTGAAAGAAAATTGTGAATTTTTTCCCTAATAAAAGAAAAACTTTAAATTAGCATAAAAACACGCTTTGTTTCTGTTTCCTGTAAATTTAGATACTTTGTTTCTGTTTCCTGTAAATCTAGACACTTTGTTTCTGTTTCTCGTAAATTTAGATATTTTCAAGCCACTAAACTTATTAGAGTGCTATATCACTTTTAGGTTCCTCATTCCTTTTTGTCTAAGATGAACGTCGCGGAACCTAGTGAACTATGCAACGACTTACCGTTGAGTTTAGAGCAACAAAGACGTAGACTCGAGAAGGGTTAAAATACCCTTTTATTCACTCTAAGAAATACTAACAGATGGCCCCTTCCCGGACTTACAGGAGAGCATTCCCTCGGACTTTTATATCGGGATAAGAAACTTATTTAATACTAAACCATATGGACTTAGCCGAAGCTAGACACAAATACCTAACATAGTTGGTCCATAACTCTCTCACATCGAAATTGCCCCAAACGCCCGATCATTCAGACATCGCCTCGAACGCTGAATAATTTCCTACCTAGTGCTTTCCCCCAATCAAGTTACTCTATCGCTGATTGCTCTCAAGTGTCGTTAAATGACATGTCAGTCATTCTTTTGAAGCGACTAAAAATAGTTCTGTTATTTTAATGCACCTACTTTTCCTTCTGTTTACTGTCAATGTTTAGCTATTGATGCCTGAAATTGTAGTCACGTCTCAAGGGGGAACTTCACACAGGTTGAAAGCGTCCGAGAAAGAAGTTGTCGCTTTACTTAAGTGGGTTATTGTTAGCGCTATAGTATTCAATTTGTCATGGGGAAGAGCAAAAGCAATCCAAGAGAAATTTGTATACTCGGGCGTTTCCGATGTTTAGGAAAAGAGATTTGTCCTCTCTCGATGCGAACGAGTTAAACTAAACTAGCTGGCGATTATCAGCGGGCACGTGTAATACTGCTAATCGTAATAAATTCAAAAGCGAAATAACCAGAAGACAATTGTGCACATGCGATACTAAAACCTCATTCTAGGGAGTTGTAACTGGGAAACAGGAACTGAAAGGGTTTCAAAATTAAAACTAACTGTAAGAAAATTAACATAAACCTTAGAACTTAAAGTGAACATCATTACTGCTTTCAAAGTTCTGAATCTCGAAATATCATTCGTTATTTTTTATGAATTTTCAATGATTAGATCGTATAATTAAACAGTCTATCTAGCAGGATGAATTAATAGATTTCAACCGGCTTCTTCAGAGTACTTAGTAAATAATTTTCACGATGCTCTAGAATTAAAAATGCAAACCTAAAGGCTTCATCAGTTTTCAGAAAAAGTTAATGGAGATAAAACGAGGGAATGGGGGAGCGATTGTATAAGCATTACTCAACTAAATGTTTATAACGACATTTTTTTCCCACAAAATAGTTTCTTTTAATTAACCTTATCAAACGCAAATGATACTTCGTCGCCCTTGTTTATCTGACTCATAGGTCCCGAAAACAATAATTCAAGATTTAATTATTTGTTCTGAACTCATTTTGTTCAATAAAAGCTCAACACAGAAATGAGGTCAAATAAGATACATTACATATCAGGAGGTTTCAGCATTCATAATCGTCCGAATTGTGATTTTATTCCCTTCTTGTATTTTTTACGCGAAGACGTTTGTGTAATAAAAATTATAATAATGATATTTATACATAACAGTGAAATAGTTATAAGGTATTTCTCCCGCCTTCTTCGCATGCCTTCGTGGTGTGGTGGTCTGCACACCAGGCGCGTATTCCAGAGGTCCGTGGTTCGATTCCCGGCGAAGGCGTTGCTCATTTTTCACATTTCCTGTTTCCAAAGTACCTAATGTCTTTACAAGTGGCGCCCGAACTAAAAGGGTGTTGAATGATGATTCTGCACATCCAGGTTTTGGCGATTGGGTCGATTAAAAACCCCAGTCGCTCTTTAAAAAGGGGCGTATGTAAGGTATTTTTCCTGCCTTCTTGGCATGTCTTCGTGGTGTCGTGGCCCGCACACTGGGACGTATTCCAGAGGTCCGTAGTTCGATTCTCGGCGCAGGCGTTGTTTGTCAAATTTCCTGCTTCCAAAATACCTATTGTCTCTACACAGTTAATAAAATGGCAAATAATTTCTTACCTAGCCTGTTGCCAGCGAAAAACATTGAAATAGTACCATTAGGCGTAGTGGCTGATTCTGCTGTTGCCATTGGGAACATATAAATATTAAGATAAGTCTTTGCTAATTCTGTTGTTACTATATCACTGAAAAGCATTAAAATGTTATCAAGAAACACACATAACACTCTGTGAATAGTTAGAAGTTATTTTCCTCTATCCCGTGGTTACCCAACCACTATTGCAATTTAAAAGTTATATTAAAGCTGTGAAGTAGTTGGCAAATCATGGATTAGGTCGAAAAGCGTGATTCTTTAATTTTCCGGGACAGAATGAAAGTGCCGTGAAGATTTTAAGTTAGCATGTGTATGTACAAAAGGAAACATGACCACTTAACTAAAAAATTGCACATTTCTACATAATTAGCCTAAAGGCGGGCAATCTTCCCAGAAGGGCTATTTATTTCGTTTTGGCCTTTTGCGTCGTTCGCTATAAAATGGCGTTTATCTTTCCAAATTGTTGCCATCAAATATTAGAGCCCTGTATTATATTTAAAGAAATTAAATAATGAAGAATCTACATAAATGTGTGCATATTTCCCATTCTGAAAAAAAAAAAAAAAAAAAAAAAAAAGAACAGTACCTATCGACATCAAATTTTGAATTACGTAGTCCTCCTTTCGAAAATGACATCTCGAAGCCCAAATTTGGAATTTGTTATCTGTATCGTATTTTGTAAAACTTTAACGAATTTGTGATTAACAAACTCTGTGATTTCAAATGGAGCAATAGCTATACCCTCTACGGGGGACCAGTTCGCGAGACTGTGTGTCGGAAAATGTAAAGATATGCTCTTTTTAAATATTTTGTGACATTGCTGTTGAAGTGAATTTTATGGTTTAAGTGCGAAGTAACATGATATTTAATATATAAATGTAGCACACAAAACTTTACAAAAAAGCCAATTTGGGCGTAATATAAAAGCTTTTAGATTTTTTACTTTTATTACAATTTTACATCTGGAGTTGTACCCCAATTTGGTGTGCTACTAATATGACGTAAAACCATGGGGAAAACTTCTCCGGGCGCTTAAAGAAGTGGTTCCGGTTCCTTTTAAATATCAAAATATGCAAAAAAATGCAACACAGTTTAAAGCTCAATACCTAATATACAAAGCAAGTTTTTCTACTGGATTTATGATTGTTGGTGGTTTTTACATAACGGCAAATAAAAGAACAGCGTGGAGAAACATGTTCAGATCAACTCCATATATTATCAAAATATTGTTACGAAATGTACAGGCGCTGTAAGATGGCTTCCCCGCAAAGCAGTTTTAGGGTTGCCATAAAATGGCAAGGGAAAGCAGGGTTGCCACATTTGGAGAGAAATCGCCCATTTGCCGATATTTGGCGATATTCCATGGACGGATGGAGAACCTTCTGGAACGAATTCTTACCAGTTTAGCACAAAATGTTCTCGAGCACAAGCCGAAAGCTATATAAACCCTGCTGGTCCGCAGTCAGTTAGTATCGAGTGTGTGCCTCTTCGAGAGGGCGAGTCAGAGTGCCTCGTCTAGAGTGCAAGATAGTTAGTTATCGAGTTGTTGTCTCGTCTAGCGAGTCAATCCCTGCGGAGTCGATCGAGTTGACAGCCGGGTAGCGAGTGCTGAGTGGGTCGTCGAGGGCATCGAAGAGTCTCTTAGGTGTATCGCGGTTAGTGCATCGTCGAGAGAATGTGTTAAGCTCCAGGAACGACCAAACCGAAGAGTCGGGAGCTGTGCTCTGCGTGTCATCGAGTGCATTGCGAGTTGTAGCGTGGAAAGTCTCGAGAGTACGTGGAGTTCCGAGAACGACGGAGCAGAGTCGGAAGATGTACTCTGGTGCTTTGCAGTGAAGCTGTCTCCACCGTAATAGCCTGATAACCTGAAGGCTGTGTCGCTGATTGGGTCAGCGTGTTTATAGTAGTTCATCGACGACTGTAAAACTTGTTTTGGAGCTGTCCTAACAATACTTGCAAATAAAGTGTGCTTCGATGCTTCATAAAGTGTCGTCGTTATTCACTCCAAATCTACACGAACCCCGTACGAAGTGAAGGAAGAAAAAAACATAACAATATATTTTATACCCAATTTTCAATTATGAAAACCTTCTCTTTGCACACAGTGTGATCGATCAGTAGAACATCATCAGGATAAAGCACCCAGGGAGCTGTTAAAAATCTACTGTTATTTTCCTGGAAAAAACTGGAACAAAAAACGGGTATTAAAGCCACATCTTTCACCCATATCCCTACTAAATTTCCTGATCTATCATCGATGCATGTTTGCGCTTTGGACATTCAAAAAGCGGGTAGTCCAAACGTCGACCTACAACCTCCTTAGACTTTGCAAAGCTGTGAGAAAAACTTTTAGGTTAAGTAATTCTGTAATTACAATGAAAATTGTCTAAATATGTGCGAATAGCCACTGTACACATGGAAAAAACCATAAAAACTCTCAAGCAACCAACCCGTTTTCCTGGATTAAAACCCAGCCGAGTGACTTCACCATGCTATCTTCACCATGGCTGTTCTTGGGGCGCCCATGTAAAAAAGACAGATAAGAAAAGCAATAGGTGCTGCGAAAACCAAATCAATGTAATATAATCATATGATTATCTTTTCAGAAACATTTGTTTGGCAAGGAAAGCGTTTTAATTTGTTACTCAGTGAGTGATTTATGGATATAGAATGTAATAATTTAAGAGATATGAAAAACGAGCAACGCCTTCGCCGGGATTCGAACCACGGACCTCTCGAGTACGCGTCCAGCGTGCTGACCACTACACCACAAAGGCATGCTAAGAAGGCGGGAGAAATACGTTATACTTTTAGGGCGAAATTACGAAATACTTATACTACGGCGCTATAAATTTTCATAAATTACTTCTCTACGATAATTATAAGGATACCAAATTTAATATATGTACGTTTAAGAAGAAACAAATTAATATTATATTCAGGAAGTTCAGTAAGTTTATAATAAGTTTGCGTCTTTATGTATATGTGACCTAAATCCTTCCTACGCTTGTGAAAAAGCAGTTCCAGTTCCCCACATATTCAGTGTTTGCATGTCAGACTAATGCATTTAGATGGAGTCTGATGAGGCAGGTACTCATATGATGAGTCTGTAATTCGGCTCTAATAAGCCTTACATATGGCCTAGAGTTACAAAGAAATTCGCTTTAAGATAAGAACTATAAAATTGCTCTAAGCTATCATATTAAGAGCAAAAGCAAGTCACCGTCATTCCTTTTCCTTCCGACATCTGATACTCTCTGAATAAAACATGAGACGATTCTGAAGATTATTTGTATTCTGCAGATATTGTATTCCTAAAGAAGAGCAGAAATCGCATAAAAATGCGTTATGACTCATTCTCATGCTGCTTTCGAATGACATCAGACTGCGATCAGCCAATTCGCTTTGAGAACGAGGGTGGCTTTACTGCAAGTGTGGCACTGACAGGAAAAAGAGCGAAGAAACGACATCTGCATAAGCATTAGGAGAGTCCAAAATGTATACAACGTACTGCTTCCAGAGGAGGATTTTGTTTAATTCTTCTAATATATGTTTACACAACATCTACTTAACTCCAAATATCCAGATTAGCTGAGATCAACACATATCACAAGGCACTTCAAAAGAAATCTCTTTTAATCGCTTACTGTTTTTCCCCTGGCAAATTTCGCGTTCCAAGTATTCAGACTTGACTAAAAGACAGAGGGTGTTTACACATTTTTGTAACGATTTCGATTTTCTCCATGAATTAAAATATTTTAAAATACAAACGCTGTAGAGTCATTAGGATTTTTTTTTTTTTTTTTTTGAGCAGGAAATAAGAAAAATGAGCAATGCCCTCGCCGGGATAACGGACCTCTCCAATGCGCGTCGAGCGTGCTGACCACTACACCACGAAGGCATGCAAAGAAGGGGGGAGAAATACTTTAAATATTCCTCCTTTTAAAGGGCGACTGGGATTTTAGGGGACCCAATCTCGAAATCCTGGTGGCGGATAATCATCATCTACCACCTTTTAGTTCGGGCGCCACTGTAGAATCATTAGACTATTTTGGAAGCAGATGATGTGAAAAATGAGCAACGCCAACCACGGGCCTCTCGAATATGCGCCAAGCGTGCTGATCACTACACCACGAAGACATACTAAGAAGGCGGGAGAAATATCTTATGTGACTGGCGACAAATTGGAATAAAGTTTAATTATAATCATCAGCATTAAAAATTCTTTTCTTTAAAATGTCGCTCAAAAATAAACATTGGATCAAAGGGTATATTTTTTCGCTGTGCGTAGAGAAATACTCTTATTCTATTATTAACAAAAAGATATGAAAAGCACGGTTTTAATATTTCTACACGTGAAATAAGTGACATAATTAATAGGAAGGGAAAGAAACATCAAAGCTTACTTATGACTGGGAAAAAGGCCAAAAAATGCATACACAACGTGCAGCTCTTATTAAATCTAAAGTCGCATCTCATGCTTTAAGAGAAAATCAAGCCCCCCCCCAAATATCTATTGCAAAATCTTTAAATATCTATGTAGGAACTGTGAACAGAATTATTAAATCTGATTTAAAGCTAATTAAAAAAAAGGCATGATGTTCATCGCCTAATGCCGTTACATGTTTCTCAGCGTGAGACTATGTGCAGATTGTCGTATGAAAATTATTTGGCAAGTGAAAAAATTGAAATATATAGTTACAGTTGTGGAGGATTGGATATACGTATCAGATTGCAATTAAAAAGATCGATTTACTACGGAAAAAAGAGGAGAAAAAGAATTAATATGTTGGTTCAAAGAAAAGAAGGAATGCTTTTCTAAAGGTTTCAGTGTTATTACTGGATTCTTTTTTATAACGGAAAATTTAAGACAAGGAAAGTAGAAGAAAACGTCAAAATTAATTCGGATTGCTATCTGAAATACGTCTTAACACCTATTTCTAAACACGAAATTCCATCTCTTTATCCAAATAATCTTCATCATCTTTAGTTCCATCACGATAAGGCTCCAAGCCATACCTCTAAATCTACTGCTCTATTTTTTGAAAAAATGAGAAACGGAACCGGAATTGAATCTTTTGCCTTTAAATGCATCCCACCCAAGTCCCTTGGTGTGTCTCCTATGGATTACTATGCATCTCCTACGGATTACTGCGCATTTGGACTTTCGAGGTTATTTAGAGGTTATAAATACACGCAGATCTAGAAGTTTATGCAGAGAGTGATTTCGCTAGCCAGCGCAGGTTGAAATTTTATCCTTACTGTTACGCCTAGTTGCTGATATGCCTTTCTGGCTATTTAATAAGCATGTCGCCGGGTAGGTTGTTGATTCAAGGCTAGTTAGCCTTAAATTAAATTGTTATTCCAACATTACTCTTTAGCTTTTAATTTATTATTAAACTAGCAGCTACGTGGCCAGCCTTCGTCTGGCTTTTAAATGTACCGGAAAATGCCTGAAGGGAATACCGAACGTTTAATCTAAAAACTGCGCAGAATTTTACTCCGCAGAACAACTTCATAAAAAAAGTATTACATATAACAAAATTACAATGAAATAAGAAATATCCCTCAGTACATACATTAATTATCCTAATAAATAAATTAATCAACTTCCCGTTGCCTTCTCTCAACAAACGTCGAGTATCCAAGAGATGGTCGCCCTCATTTTTCCAAGCGGCAACAGTGCTCATTTTCAACAGTCAGCAATCCAGTATACAATTGAATGAAAACCTTTTGCCAAAACTACATTTCTAAAAGAACGAAACTATTCAAAATGATGCGATAAAATCGAAAAGAAGAAATAAAATAAAATAAAAAACAAATCGGATTCGAATTTTGAAAAAATTGCTTCCAGAAGAACTGGCTCTTTCTAGATACACTTATATACCAAATTTCGTAGGCCTGGGTCTATTAGCTTATGCGCAACACGAACAAAAGACACACAGACGTTTTTCTTTTATTATATGTATAGATTATTGTTAAGGTCCACCGCAAGGCTTCGGTGTTATTGTAAGCACGATGTACGTGCATTTATGTTAACAATTTGAGAAATAATAAAAGGTTTAATTTACCCTCCTTCTGTGCTGGTTATTATTCACACCTGTGCGAGAACTCGCCTGGTTGCCTAGCAAGATGTATACGAGCCAGTTTCCCTTAGAAAGTCCTCCACGAAGGGATCCCTCCCTTTAGGCAGATAGCCATCGAGGCTTTGCCATAAACACACACACACACGCCTAGAAAGATGATAGCTAAGAGAATCAGATCTTACTTTCTTATCTAAAATCACAAGTGGGAGTTTCAACCAACTGATTCGAACTGCTAATCTTACTACCCCAACAAATTCAAGAATTTGGCTAGTGTTTCTGAGGTACTGTTTTTTTCAAAATCAATTTGAGAAACGCAATTCTCAAGCAATATTTTGCATAGGAAATCCAGAATGTTACTGCCATTTGCTTTGATGTTACCATTTGCTCAAACGGCCATTAGAAGGCAAAGAACAACCTCAGCCCTCCTTGCTCAGAGTAAGCAGTAATGGATTTATGTTAGTTACATTGTACCCAAACTAATTACTGAAGATAATTACCTAACTTCAAAATATAATTCTAGGGAAATCTTGCGGCTGATTCAGAGTTGCGGCCGCTGTTCCTGTACCTGACAGGTCTTTCACACTAAAAGAGCACATGGAGAAATGTCTCAACGTCCTCCCACCACTAAACCCCTCCCGCCATCTAGATACATCTGGGAGGGGAGAAACAAGGAAAACCTTTTATTCGAGTAATGCAGTTTGTTACGAAAGTTATCGTCCGTTAGTTTCAATTAGAGTGCTACATCTGGAGAACGAAATGTTGGAGCAAGGATTTCTCAAAAATTCTACATGCTGTTGGATGTCATCGAACGCGGGACCTTCCAGTCACCAATAGTGAGCGAACTAATGTCATGATGGCAATAGCCAACTCTATGTGTTAGTCTTTACACCACAGCCGAATACGAAAGAAATGCATTAATTCTTAGAAAAAGGAGGCTGTTTACTAAAATATGTACAGATACACAAAAAAAATCTGAGATCTTTCAGATTTACGACCGAAGGGGCGCTTTTTTAACTTTTGCCGTATTATATTTATTTATTAAATATTCATGTTCTTCACACTTAAATCATAAATTTCAGTTCAACAGTAATATCAAAACTAGTTAAAAGAGCATATCTTTAGAAAAATCCGATGTTTTTTTTTTTTTTTTTTTTTTTTTCTCCGTACAGTGTGTAAGGATTTTAAGTTTTACTGACGTTTATTTTATTTTAAGACTTTGCTATCACTTCTTATTTTCCATTTCCGGTCAGAATTAAATGTATTAACTTGTTTATGCAAATTGTACTTGCTAACGCCCAAGTATTTTAAGTTGTGGCTTTTAGCCAAGAGTGAGAGAGAGGGAAAGTGAGCCGCCTTGCCACTGCATTCTGTACGAGTTTTCAATCAGCTGTTGTCCGCCTTTAAGGCCAGAGATTTAGTCCTCTCGACATTTTAAAACATATTGTAGTTTCGGCAGTTTACGTACTACATACGTAATAATTTAAAAGGCCAGTCTTAGCGTTAGGCCATTGTGTTAAACTAATTCAAAGTTAGCTCTTAGTTTTAATTAGCTCTTAGTTTTTATATTTTTACGTTCAGACCACAAGTGGTTGGTCTTTGTATCCCGAAGAGTGGGAGGGCCCGTATTATTGTGGGAAATAAAGGGTAACTAAACCATTCTCATCTTGTTATCACTTCTTCAACACACCTCAAAACTTAGTTTGTAGTTAAACTCCCTGTCCAGCCAGGACACGCAATACTCCCGAAACAAATCAAAAGACTTACAAGTCCTGACTACTGTTGCCATTGCTCGCTTGGAAATTGTTAAGCTTGTTAATGAAAAATTCGTTACGTGTTTGCAAAATGAGAAACAGATAATAAAACAAATTTCAAATTTGGGCTTCCAGATGCCCATATTCGAATGGAGAACCACGTTATCCATAATTTGATGTCTCTATGTTTCGTTGTTTTTCCACAGTGCGAGAAACATACATACATTCATGCAGATTCTTGATTATTTAATTTCTTTAAATGTAATGCAAGGCTCTAATGTTTGGTGGCAACAATTTGAAAATTGAAACGCCATTTACAATGAGCTGGCGCAAAATGCCAAAACGAAATTAATAGCCCTTTATGGCAAATGGCCCCTTTGGGCTAATAACATATTCAGCTTTTAAATGAACCATGGAAGTATACGATTTCTTATTTTCCCTAATGTATATGATAACACATTTTTTTCGCTGTCAGTAACCTTTTTCTTCACGTTGACCGATTTGTACAGGTTAGACCTGTAAATGCTCTGGTAGTTCGTTTGAAGTTCTATACCTAAAGGTTGACATTTGTGGGATTTAACAGCTTCACATATTTGGGTACGAATAATATACCTAAAGGCAAGTTTCTTTTAGGTATAGCCAAGGAATTCTGTCCCACAGGCAGATAACCCTACGGCCTGTTTACCTTAAACCTTTGAAAAAGAATTTAAAATACGATTACTTCGTTTTCTATCCAGGCGAGCAAAATATGTCAGAAATAAAGTAAATTTAGCATTTGGGATTTTTTGACAAACGGTTTTCAAGCCAAAGTCTGGGACACATATTCCCCACACACAGCCATCGACTTAACTATAAGCACACCCAATATTTTGGAAAACTTCATTATATGAAATAGATTTTACATCGTTGGGTACAGGGTAAAGCATGCTTTGCATAACCCAACATTACACATTGGACAACTGATATCTGTACTTTTCTCTGTGTTCATCTGTGTGCAACGAGGACAGCAGCGTCCAGCTATTGGAAGATGATTCCCAACATTCAGCGGACTCTAAGTACTTTTTAACCTATCAATAGTTCTTAAACTTTTATTGAGACTTATATGTATCGTTAGTAGTGAAAGGGTTAATAATTCGGACTTTTTTCGGGGGGGGAGAACAACCTGCGCTTTTTTTATTGAAACACATCATACTAAAAAAACAATTCCACTGAAAACATTAATAAAGTAAATGACGTCATTCTGATTATCATTGCAATGATCGAGATAGTAAACGTAAATATAGAAGCTTTCAGCGTGCAGCGTTGTTACTATCATTATTCAAATCACCTTATCGTAAAAAAAAAATTATTTATTTAAACACTTTCATGTAACTGTTCTCGGTTGGAAAAACTCGCTGTTATACAGTTTAAAATGCAATACTTCGACAACATAAACAGGGCAGAAACTAAATAATTCTAGCATTTTATAATAGTGTACACTTTAATGACACATCTTCTAAAATTGTAAATGGACACCACTTGCCACCAGCGATACCTCGGAGTCCTCCAATGTTTGTCCATTTCCCGGCTCTCTTTGCTTAGGTTAATGGAATTCCTAGCGAAGTTTCGGGTTCGCCGGCAGCAATTAATGAGGTCGGACAGCGATTTTCTAGACCCTCATTAAATCTAATGAAGACTCCTGAGTCACTAGAATCATGGGATCTCCTTTCATGGGGTGTCGGAATTAAAAAGACTCGTTTCACTGATTTACTCTAAAGGGCTGTTGGTTCAAAGAAGATAATACTCATTAGCTTAATAGCTTTCCACCCAATTGAAAGTTTCGGCAGATCAATGTAAATGCTTTTGTTCGAAATAAGACAACGTTAATAATCCAAATGAAGAATCGTTTCGGAATTGTTACTAAGTGCTCCAACAGATTGCTACAAAGGCACTTAAATCGTTGATGAAAACTGTTTAGGATCTCAAATTTTTAGCACTATTTGCCTTGTTTATTTATAAATAATTACCTCTGAACGTATTCGATCAAAACGACAAATGTCCACTTAAAAACTGCCAGCTAGGCTAAGCAAGGCACGGTTTTTAATATTGTTGCCTGCGAACGCATTCGTAATAGACTGAATGCACAAGTCATAATAGATTAATAAACATTTATTTTTATCAAAAGAAATATTTCAGAACTCTGGAATTTTCCCCAGAAATATTCGTACAAGTGTTCACAGTATCACACAGTATAATCAGCAGTTACACTTCAAATTGAAGAACGTTAACAATAACGCAATACACAGCGCAGCGAAAGAGAAAGCTAACTCGAAAATCTCCGCTCACGCGGAACTAAACAACTCCCAACAACTATAACTAAGCAACTGAGAGCAGATGCTCTCTCTTCGGCTTTAAATAGTTTTCAACCGGCCGCGAGATATTTCTAGTACTTTCTCTTTCTCAAAATTGCTATACGAGGGTGGAATTACGGTTACAGCTAACATAGTAGTCAATTATATTAATTAAGTTGCAATACTTATTACGGTGATATAGGGACCGGAACAAAAGGTGATCAAATTTGGGGACAAAATAAGCCTCTAAAGCCGTTGTAAGCTTGGCAATATATCGCCAAATTACCCATTTACTCTATGTTAAATGCACTTGCCCCTGTATTTTTATTTATGCGGCATAACTTTATCTTAAAATTTGTCTCGCGTTGCATTTCACAGAAAAATACAACAATTTGACTTATAATTCTTCTAAAATTATCTATCCAAGTAGCTATTCGTAAAAATATAATACCCATTATCTGCATGTTTAATATATCTTAATTCTTAATTTCTGGGTAATACAAATGCTTTGGTTTGGTTTGGTTTGGTTTAGTTTATGTTAAAACTCACTAGGGCTATATTCCTAACGGGAGGGATGCCTTTGTATAGGACGTTTCTAAGAAAAACTGTCTTGTATACACGTTATACATGGCGTAAACCACAAAAACGCCACACAAAAACGCCAGAATGGAGGGAAAAGGGCTGGCCCATGGAGCTGGCCCAAAGAGCTGCCAGGTCTTTCCCCTCCATTTGAATTCAGGTCGGTAAAGTCAAGAGCTTTCTCCATAAGGGTGGCGGAGGGAAATGCCCTGCGCGAACGCATCTCCAGAGAAAATAAGCTGATCTGGAAATTAAATCAAAATACAAGAATTAAAGAACTGCTCCCCTTCAAAAAAGAAAAATAAATGCCCGAAACGGCTAAGTTTAATATGGTTTATCTGTAGAAATTGCATCAATAGCGGAATAGAGAAACTTTCTATTGGATACTAGATAAATATACATTTAAACCAACATGGAGACGTTCTATACGTTCCGTACATTTGAAATGTTAACAGCTATGTGATGTCATTCTGTAAAAATATTGAATGTTCTTATTTAGGTACATCCTAGATTAAAAGAATTTTCATTGAAATCAATCCGATTCAAAGTAGAAAAAACAACAAGAAATGCATGTAATGCTTTTAAATAATATCGTTTGATAATAATTAATAACTACATTTTGACGAATAGCAGCAGACTGGAATAAAAAGTGAAACAACGCATTTAAAAGTGAATCAACGGGAAATCGCGTTCCAAGAACTAATAGCCGTTTGGGGTTAATAATATAAAATAGAGAGAGAGAGAGAGAGGGAAATAGAAAAAAAGTTTTCTAAGCGAAAACTTTTCCATAAACCATGACCGCACTATTTTATTAGTAACATTTACCGTTTCGTCGTTTTAATATTCTAATTAAATGTGCAGCAGAACTGGCCATTACTGGACTTCCTCACGACTTTATTAAAACGATCTGAGTGGTTCTTTATCGCCAAATTACTAATAACGGGAAAATGTCAGAGAAATGCGTTTCCGAGAAAGGCAAACATGTCTGTATATTTTTCTGTTATCTCTTGGTAACTCAATCGTTCCTTACTATTTTTTTTCTGGAGTTTATGATCCTCAGCCTCGACCCTAGAGTTAGGTCTGAGCTTCAGCCTTTTACGTATGAGCCTCAACCAGGCCAATCTTGGTGTTAATTATTTTTTTCCATTGAAGGGCATTTGCCGATAACAGCATTGACCAGAGGTGGTGGCCATTTTATTGCGGAGGCACCTAATAGGCGGCCACCTCTACCTCCTATGAGGGGATAGACAATTTACAGAGGCTGTTCACACATTTTCTAGACGATGTATATTGTATTCACAAAACTAAATTACATAAAATTTTTGTGTTTTAAATGTTCTATTTCACATCCCTTATTCTGAACTATCTTTCAACACCGCAATTTCCAGGATAATAATACCTTTTGAAGTGGCAGAAGAGGTATTCTATCCCATTCCTCCCGAACAGCTTTCCAGAGTCCTGTTAGGGTTTTAGGACAACGTTTGGATAATGCAGTTTTAAAAGTCCGAAAGCACAAAAATCCATAGGTGACACATCGGGAGATTTAGTGGGATATCAGTGAAGGGTATGGCCTTGATAACAGTTTTTTGTTCTATTTCCTTTAGGAAATTTACAGTGGATTTTGATGTGTGACTGCAAGCTTTGTCCTGATGGAGTCTCACAGATGGATGGCATTGTGGGTAAAGCGATGGTATTTCATTCAGAAAAATTGGCGATAAACTATGTTCCTGATAGTATTTGGAGTTAATCTTGACATTTTTTTGGGCTCTCTTTATTTTTAACTTTTATAAGAAAAACCAGCAACAATCATGAATCCCTTAGAAAAATCAAGAAGAATGCCAGCTGAAACATCACGTCAGATTCAACACTGCATCTGAAAAAGTAAATGAATTTTGTTCTTATTTTTTAAATCAGTTATATAAATAGAACCTGCATACGTCAGTGGATTCTGAAAACTTCGACCAACAGTAGTTGATTAATTACGTAATATAATAGGTATGTTATTTCAGAAAAAGTCCGATTTTGTGTCAAAATACCTATGTTAGAACAATGATATATATAAATCTAATATACATTTTAAGTCGCTCTTTCAAGACATGAAAAACGCAATTTGAATTTTTTCAATCGGTCGAGGACCCAATATAACGAAAGATACAGAACTTGTCCCCCCCTTTTTTTGTTGCGCAGTGTACATATAAATTATCTTAAGATTGTGTGCCCTACTCAACCGGCTGTATATGAAGCATTATTTATTTCTCAGAACTGAAAGATCTAAAGAAGTACCCAATTTCAAAACTTTTACAAAGATGGAGAAACATTTCCATTTTCAAAAATTGTGAAAGGGGATTTATCGTTCTCAGGACTACGGATTAGACAAATCGATTCGCTGCTTGACTCCCACGTACCATAGATTTTACGCTATCAGATTTCATATTTTTGGGTTGGGCTGGGTAGCATTAAACAGAACTAAAGCGATTTATAAAATTTGATGTGGACACCAGGATTTCCTTGTACTGCCTATTAAATTATATACACTTTTCCCTGTGTTTAATTTAAACTTATTTCCTCTAATTTAATTAGAGATATATTTGTCATTCGATTAATTCAGTTCTCACTTCGTGGGAAGGCAAAAATACATAAAAAATTACACATCTTTATTAAAAATTGTAAAATACAGAAAAATATAAAACACCAAATACAGTTGTTAAGATGCATAAAACATCAAATGCAGTTAAAAAACAACTTTTACAATTAAAATTAGAGCTTCTACTCAGAAAGAAGCAATTCTGTCAGCATGCAAGAAGGCAGAATTTTCGGTGCACAAAACTAAATGTTTACTTTTGGTTCCACCTTGCAAAAAGACGCTGAATTTGCAGAAACTTACTTAATTCACTATTCTAATAAACAGTTTCAAATATAAACAAATGGTGGCTACGTAAGCCATAGTAGCACTTAACTTTTAAATTGTTGACAATTCTAAAACTGTTGCATGCAGATTAACTTAAAGCACAAAAACATTAACCGGAGCATAAGAACAACATAATTCAATCACTTTTGAAGCAAATAATGCACAATTCACCACCATATTAGAATAAAAAAGAAACTGAGGTCACCGTGTAGGAATATTAGGTTTTTTGAAAGCAGGAGAGATAAAAAAATGACAGCGCCTTCGCCGGGACTTGAACCACGGGCATCGAATATGCGCCGAGCGTGCTGATCACTACACTATGAAGGCATGCTAAGAAGGCGGGAGAAATACCTATAACCGAGCTGGGTAACAGAGTGGATATATATATATACATACACTTTTGTTTTTCCCGATTGCAACCAAAAAGAGAGTGCACAGCTACATACTATAGCAGTTCCATATACAAAATATCAGCGTCTTGAGGCTATTCGTTTTTCAGTTATTAGCTAATAAAATATCTGAAATAAAGAGGTTTTCGGACATGGGAGATTCCCGGGATACTTCATTTTGTTTAAGATGCAGGAGATGCCAATAAATGTAAACTATGCGGTTTGTTTGGTGATGCTAAGACCTTACTCGAGGTGTGTCCCTACTTCAATAGCTTAGAAAAGAATAAAAAAAAAAAGATTTTGAAAATCCCTTTTTATGCTATCAAGATTTCGCACAATTATGTAACAGTAATTATGTCACTATTAACGGCGAGCCCCGGGCAGTGGAAAACAGTGGATGATTTTTTTTTCGCTTTTTTGGATTTGGTGTTTGGATTTGTCTAAATGTTTGTATTTGTCCTTTTTCTTCCCTTTTATGTTTTTAATTATTAATAACACATGATTATTTTCATTTAGTTATTTTTATGTTTCAATTATTTTCCTTTTTGAATTGGGCACAGCGTGTTATGATCATGAGACCGACTTGTTTGGATAGGTGGTTGAAGCTACGCCCACTTTAGATACATTATCGCACATTTTGGCAATATTTTTCGTGGCGTCTGTATAACAGAAAAATACCAAAATTTTCAAAAACAAATTAAACTCGAAAATACGCCAAAAATACGGCAGTTCCGCCGAATGTTAAACTGAAGAGTATGGATAATCAGAAAGTATCGTATTCTCGTTGACATTTTTCCCTTGCCTCATCCGTACAGTGTTCGATAAAAAGTTTCTTTTATTTTATATAAAAATATTCCACGTGATCAACTTGCTGTAATATGAATTTCTAAATTATTCAGAACTAAAATTTAAACGACGTTAGTTTATGACCATCCATTAAAAGAGATGTTTAATACAGAAATCGTTCCGAAACACTTATATATAAGAAAAGAATTAAGCGGGTTTCTAAAGGAAAAGTTTAAAAATTTAAATTCCTTTCAGCTAAATTCTATGGTATGTATACAGAAGAAAAAGAAATGCGAAATTCCTGAAACTGTTAAAACAATAAAGAAAACGGTTCTTAACAAACCTAGCTTTAAAAAAAACATGCAAAAGCAAAGATGATTTTTAATCTTCTTCATGAAGATTAAAGGAAATTGTTGCCTGCTTTCACAAAAAAACGAGATTAACATCAGGAAAGTAAAAAATTATATTAATGCACAAAACATTTACTTCCAAGCAAAGGTAATTGAAATAGACAAAAAGAATTATTTTAGACTGAATACTGTCTGGATTTTTCGTTAAAATCTAATTCATCCGTTTTAAAAAGAGATGTTATATTTGCATGTAGTTCTTTTCTCTTTATTCTTATCAAAGTGTACTTAGAATGTCTCTGGAAAATGTTATTTCTTTTTGTCTCGTAGAATCTTGACACCAGTCATGTTTTTCAGCATTTCAGTAAAACTAATACCATTAATTTCAAGTTTTTGATTTTAGTCGATTCTGAAAGATTTCTTATCGAAGAACGACTCAAAGGGAGCCTTAATTTACTTATATTGCCCAAACGTATGTTTGAAAAGCTAACATCAAAGTCTTTGTAATTTACGTATAACAACGTATTTACGTAGTGTATTTACGTAGTATATTTACGTAGTGGTGGTAGCAGTATGCAAGGATCATGGTCAGACATGCATCGGATCAATATCTACAAAATAGTAAGGTTATACTTTATTTATTCATTGGCTGTGTGAGACAATGTCTTTATCTATTCATTGTCCCTATCTGAGCCGCAAGGTATGAAAGAAATTCGTATGATGATGGCCAGATTACTGACAAAAGCATTAGTATTTACAGGTTCGATTAGAGAATTAATCATTTAAAATCATCTAAAAGCTGTTAAAAATTATTTAAAATTAATTAAAAACTATTTAAAATCATCTAAAAATTTTTAATTTTAACTTTAAATTTTAATGAATTAAATTAGCAATACCATTTAAATTCCCAATTTTTTATTTACATATGCTGTCATGATTTAAATGATATTGTAGATTAGTTCGCAGCAATAATTAATCATTTATTTGTTTGCATTAAATTTCATTATTTCAAATTTAACTACCTGTAAATTTGCTTTTTACGAACGGAGAATATTTGTTAAATTCAAATTTCATTCCTTGCAGCAATGGCCCAAGCGAATTATTTAAATTTAGTTTAACTTTACTATTTATTCTTTTTAAACTTAAAATGTATATTCTGCGTCTAGAAGAAAAACGATTCAGCATAAAAAACCTTTAAGCTTCATTTAGAGGGTGGTATAAATGTCAGAGAGGCATAAAATGAGGAGGACTGCCGTTCACATCTGGGTCTAAGGCGTAGCCAACTAGAGAAGCTAAATTTGCGCATGCGTGGATATGTCTACAGCCTGCTTTTTCAATAATTTTTGCGCATTCACTCTGATTGGTCGACTCTTATACCAAATCGAAATAAAACTGGAAACTTCGATGCTCCGTTCAGAAGGTGGTATAAATGTCATACGAGCTTCGTTGCCAGACCTTACTACGTCACAAGAATGGTTTCGAGGCTTTGGCATAAAGCTCAAAGTTTTCAACTTTGTGCCAGCTTGGTATAAGAGATGACCAATCAGAGCGAAAGCGCTAAACTTGTTGAGCGGAAAAGCTGTAGACACATCCACGCATGCCCACATATAGCTCCTCTAACTGGCTACGGCTTAGACCCAGTCTGGCACATGTGAAAGAAACTCCCGCATTTTATGCCTTATAAATAAGCCTCTATGATATTTATACCACCATCTGAACGGAGCCTCAAGGAAGCTATGCGTAAAGCCCCAGACTGACTTAATTGTCTTACCTGATAAGTTTAAGGGTCTTGATCCCCTTCTAGGACCTTTCTGATAGGGGTGCGGGACTTCCACTAGATACGCGGCTGAGAATGGCTTGAGTGTTTAAGCGATAAGTCATGAATTATCGTTGAATGTGCAAATATTGAAATGGAAATGAACTGACTTATAAGAGGTGTGTACATTAATCAAATATTGAGGACCACCGTACTTAAGACAAAGAAAATAAATCAATTACAGAGCCAAACAATGCAACAAAACTGTACCTACACTTTTCTCTCTATCTCAAAAAAAAAAAAAAAAAAAAAAAATGGGATCATAGGAGAAAAAGAAAACAGGCTGAGCTTATAATTTATTCCTTGAGATTAAAACATTAAGTTTATTAAAGCTGAAAATGTTACCACCACCTTTAACGATGTTAATACGCAGTAAAATTAAAACTCTCTGTTTGAATCAAACTGTCTGCTTTAATTCGTTATTTAGAGATTTGTTGTGGGTAAAAATGTTGTAAACTAATTTTTGAATATTCTGTAAGTTTTAAATCCATTTTTTCTTCTACCTGAGATGCATTCAGTCCCAATACTTCCAATGCTACACATTCGTATCAATTGTTTAAAAAAAAATACGCAACTCCAGCAAAATGTGTTTGCCGACTTACAGTGAACGTGAGTTACTGATGGGAGGCAGGTATTCTAGATTGTGAAATCTGCCTCTAACAGATCATAGAGCAAGATAACCCCTTAACACCTCCTATGAAAGAATGAAGTCTTCTTTTATGAAATGCCATACAGAAGTACTTCATTGAAATAAAAGATAAACATAAAACTTTTCATTGTACTGCTCTGATATATGATTTTTCTGGGTTCAGTTTAACTAGGGGAGAAACGTACAATATCTCAATGATTAGACTTCGGATGGGCATTTAATATAACGCTAGTAAAAGATAAATAATAATAAACTTTTAAGGAGGCCTTCGTTTTGCCAAAAGTTATCTAAAATTTTAAACTGTTGCAGATTGGAAAAGAAGGAGCGGAATGGCTGTTGAAGAGCCAGAAGTTTAAAAGAGATGGAGAAAATGGACGCACATGACAAAGTCTGCGGTATCTGCCGTTGTCATGGTGACAACCTGACATTGATGGAAGTAGGGCAACTGCTGTCCACTACAAGAATGGCAGTGTCATTACTTTGTGCTTTTCTAGCGTCAGTTCTATCACCTGCCAAGGATGTCAGGATAAAAAGTGGAGTTTTTCAGAACAGCACGTAGAGTGCAGCGACAGTATGCACCACATAGTGGGCAGTAAGAAAAGTCGATAAGGGCTTAACCTTTTCCGATAAGACAAAGATAATCAGGACAAGAAGATTTGAAAAAACGCGAAGAAAAGATTGCTGCTTTGTTTTCTAAAAATCTCCTTCTGCGCTTGTTTCGACATTAATTTCCATGTGGAAAGGCATAAATACAAAATGCATATTTTGAAGAAAAATGGACGAATTAATGAAGCATATGACAGCTGTTATTTCATTTTTCTGTTTCTTCTTTCAGTTCTAAAGTAAGAGAAACTATGTTATCCATCATTCCATTTAATAGCCATTATTTGTTAAGTTCGTTAGTCATAAAGATTCCATCAAAAGCTTAAGCACAACTGCGAATTAATAATGGTAAGAGCAATAATTATAATAACTCAGTAGTAGTAGTAATACCAAGAGTGATAACAGTAATAATAGAAGTAGTAATAATAATAAATAAAAATAAGAATTTAATAGAAAAATTCGAAAGGTTTCAGATTTTATATTACGCCCAAAGGGGCGTTTTTAACGTTTTGTGTGTTACCTTATTAAATACCATGTTCTTCGCGGCATTGGCGTTGCAATCTACGAAGAAAATCTCGACTAAGGAAATTTACAACGAACGTACTGTTCAGACTTTATGTCGAAAAGTTCTATATTTGGCGGCAATGAGCAAATAATGACAAATATTTGTAGGCTATTTCAGTCTTACTGACCATGGAAGTTAGAATAGATGGAGTAAACACAACGTCACAAAATTCAAGCCAAGGAAATGTTAGCAACGTGACGTAAATATTACCATGGTCACCATATAGCGTACGGATAAGACGACGAAACATATTGTTAAATTAAATTACACAGAATTTAAAAGCAAATATCAAAATCCACGGACTCAGAAATGTTATTTTGGGCATAATTTGCATAAATGACTATTGAAACTTCCAGCGATATTCCAGGTTTTATCATAAATACATCTGTATTATAGTTACCATTTATGCATTTTCATGCACATCAAGTTTATTAAATTTGAAAGAGTTATTTGCAATCCTTTGTAATTTTTCTACATGCTAAATAGAAAATCTTTTATGTTAATTATTAAAATTAAAAGGGAAGACTTATAAACATTCAATGATGAACATCAAACACGTAGACAGCGTCGATTAGATTGTAAACAAAACCAACCTGAAGTTTGCTTATGGCAGCGGGCATGGTACTGCGTGACGTCATAACGTGACGTTTCATAGCTTCATTTTCATTGCACGGGACATACGAAGGAAACTTGCTCCCTCTATTCTAACATCCATGGTACTGACAGATTCATTTTTTATTGCTGCGTAATTTTAATGCAAACTATATAATGTATTTTAGCTTTAGTTGCCATTATTTTCAATTACTTTTATTCAGTAAACAAATATATTCAGTATACATACAGGGTTATTCAAAAAGGAGAGCAGATTTCAAGCATTTATTTCTTCCAAACTACAAAAGCTAGAAACATGATTCTAACGTTAATTGATAGAGAAAAGTTTACAATTATGGTATGCATTCAATATGAGCACCGTGTGTTACACTACAAATGTCAAAACGGTGGCTTATTTCTTACCACACACGAATCAGCTGGTCTTTGGTTATCGAATTCACTGCTTCAATAATTCGATGTCGTAGATCTGAGTGTCAAGGCATAGGAGGAATAAAAACACGCTCTTTTACATAATCCCAGAGATAAAAATCGCAAGGAGTGATATCTGGAGACCAATTTGCTCTTCCCTTTTGAATAATTTAACGTTAAAAAAAAGATGATAATAAAAACCTGAAAGCTTTCAGATTTTATATTAAGCCCAAAGGAGCGATTTTTAACGTTTCGTAGTTTACCTTTATTTATTAAATATCATGCTCTTCGCACTTAAACCAGAAAATTCAGTTCAACAGCAATATCGCAAAATAATTTTTAAATGAGCGTATCTTTAGAATTTTTGATACACAGTCTCGCACGCTGGAGATATTTTTTTTTTTTTTCCTCATTTTGGAATCCTTGAGTTTGTTGTTTGTTAATCAAAAATTCGTTAAAGTTTTGCAAAATATGAAATCGATAATAAAAGAAATTCCAAATTAAAGCTTATAGATGATGTTATTCGGTAGAGGATTACGTTATTAAAAATCTAACAGCTCTAGGTACCGTGATTTTATCATAATGTGAGAAATATACATATATTTATGCAGATTCTTCATTTTTTAATTCTTTGAATATAGCACAGGGCGATAAAATTTGGTGGCAACAATTTGAAAAGTGAAACGGACATTTAAATTTTTCAACGCAAAATGCCAAAACGAAATTTATACCTCTTCTGGGCTAACAATACTTTAGTTAAAACAAGTGGCATCGCGGTGCTTGGTACATTGACCGTTAAAACTGTCGGCAGTGATAATTTGCTAGTTTGCAATGATGATTTCTAAGGATTTAAAGTCTAGGAAGTTTAGATAGCCTAAGAATGTTAAGTCAAACCTACGAAGCTAAACTCATACTTCAAGTGCTATCATTTGCATCCACTCTAATTAATGATGTCAGTTACTGAATGGAAAGCAATTACTATTATTTGTCTGTAATTTACAAGCATTATTAATAATGATGTCAACTACTGAATACAAAACAATCTTATTTGTCTGTAAATTATATGAATAGCAAAGAACGTGGGCTTCCTATACGCATAAATTAGTTCATGCCTTATATTCTATACGTTAATTGAATTCGTTTGAGAGATACGAATTAAGAGATACGAACACTCCGGCATCCGGTATTGTGGTTAGGGGAACCCATTGCGGTACCGAAGGGTCCTGGTTCGAATCCCGAAGAAGGCATGGATGTTTGTAAGTGTATAGTGTCTTTGCGGCGTGGGGACACTCTAAATATACGGTCAGCAGAAAGTTCTCTCGTATGATCACCCCTCAAACCTGGAGTGTAAAGTAGAAGTCCGACTTTCTTGAGGCTTTGGCAACCATTCTTGCATGAAATTACACTGACTAAACAACACTCAAAATAACATTTGCTGTTTCTTGTTTTAGACAAAAGGTAAACATAACATCCAATCTTTGAAAGATGTTTTTAATTAAAACGACATTAACAAACACAGACTTGAGCTTAATAATTCCGTACACTTTAGTTCGTTTGCGGAATTCGTTACATTCCTCCATAACAAAGGAAGTTCCTCAAAAGTTTTTAACGAATGATAAATAAATATAATGATGAGGATTATATTCGCTCTGTCAGGAATGATACTGCTAATGAGGGAAAAATATTCATTTACATTCTTCGCAACGAATGAAAAATATAAGGAGCTTCTAAAGTAAGAGTAGAATATTTAGGCGTTCTAAAAATAATGAACACGAAGAGTTCTCGGCATTTTTTTAATTTTAATACTTTAAGATTGCTTTTAGTTCTTTAATAAAAAATTCTGTTTCTATCGCAATGCTCTTACGTCTGTGTGAGTGTCTAGGATCTAGGTGGAATTTCAGATTACACAGTAACTTATCAAAAAGATTCCATCATTAAAAGTTAAAATATATATTATTACTTGCATATGGGTTCGTAATGGATTGAATGAACACAGAATATATGTTAGCTTGATACACTTTATTTTCTGAAAAATGAAGCTTTACAGTTCTGGCACATTTCATAAAAATACTAATACAGCTCTTCACAGTATAACAAAGCATAAACATTAGTTACCACTTCAAACTGCTACGAGTGTTAAACACAAGACAATTTAAAAAGCCTCAAATCTATAAACTCGCACTCAGTGGATTCAACGCAAACGTTGAATTCAAGTCTGAACTAAACTAAGCTCATACTGGTTTCCGATCTTATACAGTGTTACGAATTTTGTACGCTCGGAAGATGAACTTATGGTCGTTTTCCCCGCACAGGCAACACGCTGTTTTAAAAGCGCTCTTATTAGCCCTAAAGAGAAATTTGCCCAGAAGGGCTATTAATTTCGCTTTGCCATTTTGCATCATCGATTACTACCATTGGCATTTCACGTTTCAAATTGTTGCCACTAAATATTAGAGCCTTGCATTATACTTAAAAAATTAAATAATGTAAGATCTGCATGTATGTATGTTTCTCGCTGTGAAAAAAACAACGGTGCCTAGAGACAACAAATTTTGAACAACGTAGTCCTCCACTTGAATAGGGGCATTTGAAAGCCTAAATTTAGAATTTAGTTCTGTATTTTATATTCATTCAGAAGTCAAACAATAAAAATCAACGCTATATTTTCAAAATTTTCACAGGACTAGTTTCGATGGTTTTACCGAACCGCGATCCTCAGTCGTAAAACTGCAAATGAACGAGATAGGATATAATGATTAGATAAGATAAGAAAGCCTGGACAAGAATAAGCAAGTGGCGCCATCTGTCGATAAAACCAGAACTAAAACATAATTTCTTTAAAGGCCGAAGGCAAAGATGGATTGGAATAACTAGAACAGAAAGATTTTTTTGAATGTGAAATGCCTCTAGAAAATCCAGTTCTCCAATGGAAGATGTTTTTTGAATAATTTTGGCAGCAGAAAAATTGAAAGTGTGATTTTCGGACCAACAATGTTGAGCAACAGAAGATTTCTGTGTTTCCTTTTTTCTAACATATGCCTCATGTTCCTTGACGCGAAATTTTAAGGCTCTCTTATTAAGGCTCTTTAAGACAGTATTTTATAGTTTGTAAAATTTTAACTATTTTTCGATTAACAAACTCAACGATTTCGAAGCAAGGAATGGCAACACAGTACGAAAAAAAAAATCTTTATCTCCAGCGGGCGAGACTGTATCGGAAATTCTAATGATATGCTCTTTTTAAATATTTTTGCTGTTGAATTGAATTTTATGGTTCAAGTGCGCAAAACATAATATTTAATAAATAAAGGTAACACACAAAATGTTAAAAAACGTACCTTTGAGCGTAATATAAAATCTGAAAAGCTTTTAGATTTTTATTTATTGATGGATTGATTAAAATATTACAAGCTTTTCACTCAAGGTGTCTGCCGCTAAAGTCAGAAGGTGTCATCGACTTTTAAGCTATTTCTTGACAAGCAGCCGAGCTCGAATCCTGCACACAATTTATTTATGGCTGTTTATGGAAGACAGTAGAATGCGATGAAGGGACGTTTTGAAAATTCGGTTTAGATATTTTAATTTGCAACACATTTAAATCTTCAAACAATTTTTCGTACACAACTTTGGCTAACGAAGAAACTCAAAATCGTAGAATTTAACTGTTTGCACCATCGAAAAGAACCAAAAAAAAAAAAAAAATCTTTTAAAGGTATGTGCCTACATACGAAGCTCATTTTTTTTAAATACATAAAATTTTAATGAAACACACATGTTTTTGAGTAAGATGGGATATAAAACTATGAATTTAAATGGGATTTTATGAAACGTTTCATTAATTTTTTTAAATACAGGCAATATTTAGTAAATTTTAGCGAAAATTTTCATTTACGCCAGATCTCCTATAATAGATTCTAATGAATATACTTCAATAATCTTTACACTATATAAATAACATACTTACCTGTGTTCTGTAGCAAAAGATTTTCTGTACTTATAAAATTTTTTGAAATATTCAAATCTTGGTACAAAAACTCAAAATTAAAACAAAAAAAATCCTCTTTTCTTCAAAATACTGTCAATAAAATCAATAAATAAATACAAAGAGGTCAGATTTTGCTACAGAACACAGCTAAAGATGAATGAAACATTTTGGCAAAATTTCATTTCAATATTCTAAATACATTTTGAGAACATAACGTAATCGCAATCAAAAGTAACGAAAAGCACAATTTCTCAGAAAATGCATTTAAAGATTTTAATACAGCACAAAAAGTTTTGTAGCCACTTTAGAACTTTAAAACTCGCGGTATTTTATGTTAGGCCCTCTTTTACTTCATTCTTAACTAATTTTGACTTTCTTTTAGCATTTTTCTGGATAGCTTTGTTGCTTGTAGAGATTGGCGTTTCGATTTCTGAATTCGCTGTTTGTCTATTCCCATGTAGCTTTCAAGCATAATGGGATTAATTTCTATTTCTATATACATGAAAATAGGTAAAAGTCCTAAATATCTTGAATTAAATAATAATACAGCAAAGTGTGCACCTTAAAGCAATACTTTCAGTTGGACAAAAGTTTCTTTAGGTAAAATAAACCTCGAAATGTTATTTAAAACACTCATTATTGTTTTGAGTCTTCCCATGTAGGCATTTTATCAGCAAAGTGAAACACAATGAAAGATGTGTTGCTTTTACAGCTTTTATATTGTTTAATAAATAGAAAAAAGTTGTCTACATTTTTACGACCATTTAAATGCCAACTTCCGGCATCCAAAAATTCACTTCCGGTTTATATTTTATACTATAACTTTTCTTCTACTTATCGTAAAAACAAAAATAAAGATTTTTGGAAACCTAAATCTATGGCCTATAAAATGAATAAATAAAACAATTTTCACCAAAACGACGAAATTAGGGCAGGATCATACCTTAATAAAAGTTATATCCAATCTTCAAAGCAGTTTCTGATTTTATTTCAGGATGGGACTAATTTTCAAAAATTGCTCGTTTTCTTCGAAAATATTATTTTGAAATTTTGACATTATAAAATATTTTGACATATTTTTAAAAATTATACACATGCCCTTAAAAAACGTATACTGCATACGAACTTAAACAGAAAGAGGTTTTGCTTCTTTTATTTGCGCTACCAGATTCGCTTAAGATATGATATTTTACATCCCACTGTTCCTCTAACATAAATTTTATTTATTTATTTAATTATTTTTCTCCGCTTACATGAAATAATTACTTGCAAAAAAATTAAACTTAATATAGAAGTATTCTGATATGTTATAAATGCTATTTCTGCCCCCTTTTTATAGATAAATTTTGCATTTGCTATTCGTTCGATTTTATTAATCTAAAAAAAAAATTAATGCGGATACCATATGACTTCTTTGTACGCTTATTAAATTACACACATCATTTGGTACTCTTCATTTAAACTTATTTCTTTGACTTATTCTAACGTAATATTTAAAATTTTGAAATTAAATATCCGGTTTATATATTATTTTTAAACAAATAATATAGCAAATATAAAAAAAGTGTACAGCAACATTTAATACTTTATCGATGATTCTAAAGACATCGTATACAAAATAGTTTTAATTTACCATTTAATTTACTATTTATTTAAATTTTATCATTTTATCATCATAAGGTATTTAATTTTTCTTTTAAATTTAATATAGCTGTTACTGATTAACAAAATAAGTGATTTAAAAGCAATAAATGCAGTTCTATGTATCTTTAATTAGTTACCGCCTGGACAAATAACAAAAGTTGGATTTATGAAACATATATATATATACATATATATATTACAGTAACTATTTTTTGAAAAAGAAAACCGGCAACAAAAAAAGATCCAAAAAGTAGGTTTGAAAATAATAGCACATACGATTTAAAAAATGCACGATAACACTTAATACTGCATCGGTAAATGTAAACATATGTTTTCAAAATTTTGTGATCTTGCTGTTGAATTGTTTGGGGCATAAAATGCGAAGAAAGTAACAAAGTGAAAAATGTTATGTGTACAAGACTTGACTTCATTTTGGGAATATGAAGTTATATGCACTTTTTCTTGCATTTCATTTAAAATTTTGGATTAAATTAAATCTACTTCCTCGATAGCACATAAAACCACAATAGAATAAATGCACTCTTTAAAAATAATTATATTTGTTTACCATAGCGACAACCTGGCGCTTGGTTTCACTTAACAGCGTTATATTTCGTTCATATTATAACTCAGAATGAACAAAATTTATATCATTTGACGAATTATATAAGCGTTGCCACAAGTTTTATTCAAATACTATAATAAATCTAGAACCATGTTGTATAAAAGAAATTAAGCAAAGAACAACCAAAAAATAAAAAAGAAACAGCTTTTCACAGACGATTCAGTATTTCTCATTCAATTAATTCAGCTCTGACTTCGCGACAAGGCAAAAATGCATAAAAACTCAAAATATCTATATTAAAAATTACAAAGTAAATCTTAAACACTTATTTCCTGGAAAAAATTCCAGAGAGGATTAAGCATGATTTAATTCGCAATAGTAAATGAAGGCGTCATCTTTGTTGTTGCGAAGCCTAGTCTCTCTAGCTTGGCAACCAATTTACTATTCTGCTGCTTCAAATGTAAACAAATATGTCCGCCATGCTATATAAAAATTAGGCTTAACCGCACTTAAACAGCTTTTAAATTGTTAATAATTCTACAAATATTTCTTGCAGATTTCCTAAAGGCATAAAAACCTGAACCCAAAGATAAGAAGAAGATAATTCAATTATTTTGAAAGCAAAAAATGCACAATTTACAAACATATAAGAGTAAAGAAACTGAGATCACTGAGCCGGGTAACAGAGTGGATATATATATATATATAAATATATTTCCTAAACAGTATTGATTAATTGATTATATTATCTCCTAAGTTTAATTAAAGTAGAATTATTTTAAAAGTGTGCATCCATACTGGTAAGTTATATTTTGAAAGATGTTTTGAAGTAATTTGAAAGCAAAATGTTAATAATGTTTTAACGGGGACTGGAGTTAAATCATCACGAGGAATAATATTACAATTGTAAAAGTAAAAATTAAAACATGTAATTATTGTCATTGATCGGAAATTAGTTGACTTTTCAAGGGGAACAAACCAACTCCCGTTCAATGATCAATAATTGATAAAAATACGTAAATATGAAAGTGTTTCGTCTTTACTCGAGTTATAAGTTAAAGCCAAACCGGCAATTCTAGTCAGGCCAAATATTTCCGCGAATAGTTGTTACTCAAAGAACTGATTCTCATGAAGCATTTTAGTCAATTCAATTTGGAGTAAAAATCAATTACTGTAGAGAAATCTTGTAAAACTCGAGTAATCGTCCCCGACACTATCATCTTTATGTATTTGAGTACTATATTATTTGTAGAAATTAAACATTGGAAATTGTCATTATGAAATCGAAATCAAAGTAAAGTTGAAATAAACATAGAAGATTATAAAAAAGATAAATAATGCAAACTTTGCAAAAACAAATCACAGAGAACATAAAAATAATATAAAAATAATATAAAAATAAAATAGAAAATAATATAAATAAGATCAGTGAATGTACATGAAGATATAAAGGCCAGAAAGGTATTAAGTAACTTACATTCTTTCTAGTGGGGGAGTTGGCAGTGTGTTCTCTTCGTGTCTGACTCAGAAGTGTAGGGTGTCCGAAAATTCTTAGCGGCAGTAGGGGCTTTGAATTATATCAGTCGGTAAGACTTGGTTGAAGAAATTTATGGTAGTGGGTGGGACTTTGAATTCTTGAGGGATGTATTTTGTGGAGTTCTTATCTGAGAGAGACCGTCTGTTAAGATTTTTTTAAAAATACTAGTGAATGGAAATTAATTAATTTCTGGCTAATTGTCGTGTCGCAATGATTAAGAATTTAAGAAAGGAAAAAGGCATTTTCGCTATCCAAGAGCTAGTAGACAGTCTAAAGGCAGGAAATAGGCCCATTTTTTTAGTAACAGTATAGTAACAGTATATGTCTGAAGACAATTAGCTTTTTACAATATATACAATTGAGTAATTACACTATATACAAATCTTTCAACTGACAGTCATCCAACTTATACCGCCTTCTCAGGTTTAGGAATAAATTATCATATCCCTATCAGTTAAATGATTTAGAGTGAGTATTTAACGCCTGCTCTTTTAAGGCAATGGTTGATAAATTGAAAGGGAATTAGATTATTTTTGAGAATTTTGATAAGGATCAAAATTTCGCGTTGTAAATCTATTGTATCTGTGCATATAGTTTTAATTCGTTGTATTTGATTAATTATAGTATTGTTAATTACTTTTTTGGATATGTTGGAGTTCCAATTTATTAATTTGTTAGTATTGAAATTGAAGTTTCTTGTTTTGTCAAAAAGTAAAATTTTTTTGTAGTTAATGATTTGAAGATCTAGAAAGTCTATGCTATTTTGTGAATTATTAGTTTTATTAAGTTTAAGACAATTCGGATAAATGTCGGAGTTTTCAATTTTACCAAAATTATTCATTGTAATAAGGTCATCAATAAATCTGTAGGTGTGTTTGTAGTAATTTAACTCTTGTGGTTGTAGATTTTTTTGGAAGTTAAATTCTTTGACAAATAAAAAGATATTACAGATCGAGGTGCTGGAATGTAAGCCCATTGGCAATCCTCTGACTTGTTTAAAAAGTTGATTTTGAAACTTGATGTAGTTATGAAAAAGTGTGCATTTTAGGTAGGTTTTCCATTTGTCAAGAGTCATGATATTGAGTATATTAGGGAAAAGTTTTGGTAGATCAAGTAGACTGGTATAGATTTCTTCTAGAGGAAGTGAGGTATATAAGTTTTCAAAATCATAGCAGTTAATGTTTTGGATGTTAATGGTATGAATGGTATTAATGACAGGAGTGTTATTATGAATGATCCAGCAATAGTTATGATTAGTGTTACAATCATTGAAAATAAATTTACAGATTTTATTAAGTTGAATTGAAAAATAATAGTCTATATTTTTCTTGTAATTATTAGTTCCATTAGCTATAAATCTAAATTTTAATGGTGTTTTATGGAATTTGGGAATCGCATAAAGATTAGTAAATCTGTTGTAGTTTGCATTGAAAGTAATATTGAGTTTCTTATGAAAAGTTTTAATCCTGTTTATTATAGATGTTTCTGTAAGGTTGGCTGATTGATAAGTAGTTGCGTTGAGAAGTTCTTTATGAATAATCTCAGTGTAGAATTGTTTTCATATAATACTAAAGTTATTAGTTGCTTTATCTATTTTTGTAATAGTAAAAAGCTGTTTTAATTTACTAATATCAGATGTAAGTTGCGACCAGTTCAGTGTACTTTTAAATTTGAGGTGACTGATTTCTGTGGATATGCGTTGAAGAATTTTAGCTTTCCATTTTAAGAAGGTATCTATGGGAAAATTCAGTTGATAGCTTGCTTTAACTATAAATTCGTTGATGTTGTTTTCGAAAGTCTTGTAACAGTAATTTGTAGTCATGTTTCTGACTGGTCTAAATTTTGTACCATAACTCATTAGTGTTTTTAGTTGATGGTTTTGTATGATATTCAGGTTGCCAGTAATTATGTGCTGGTGATGAGAATCTACGTAATTGCTGTAAATTGGTGTCTTACAATGTCATTCTGCAGTTTCATCTATTTCATGGTGGTTAGTAAGCAAGTTGCTTAAGGTCCTTTGATATTTAAATGCAATCATTGGTATAGTGTCAACTGCGGGGAAGTAATCTTTACAATCTCTGATGATTCTTGAGAAATGAATATTGTCAAACTGCGGATGCAGAAAATTGACTTTAAAATAAATTTTGCGTTGAGTGAGACTATTAGAGAGTCTGAAAAGACTAAAATCAAGAATCATGTCTTTAATGATTTGTATGTCGTCGTAGCTTTCTTGAATGAATTTTTTTAGTTTGATAAGGAATTTATTAGTACAGGAGTGTAACCAGTTGAGAAGTTTCTTGGGAAAACAGTCTGAGTCAAAAAAACATTTCAATTGTTTTTTCAATGCAAGTGTATCCAAAGTGGATAAAAATCTCGCATTATTTTTTATTTTGCTTCCTCTTTTTCCTCTCTGCGTTTTGATGCTGTAGAGTTTAAATTGGCTGAAAATAGACTTCTTAGAAGTATCTCTATGACTATGTATATAAGTGTTAAGTCCATATGGATAAAGTGAACGTTGTTTTAGTATATAGAGAGATTCCTGAAAAATTCGTGTTTTGTGATTGGGTATTATATCTAGTATCTGAAGTTGAATAGAGTTGAAGTCATGGTGTTTAAAGTGTTCTAATTCTGCTGTATTAAGTTGTGATGGTGTACTTATTTTAATGTTATTTTTTTGTGCGTTGAATTTTTTGATTTGAGCTCTATGGTTATTGATTCGAAAGTTAAGATTGTTTTTAGTCTGTCCTATATATTTAATATGTCAAGTACCGCATGTAATCATGTAAATACAGTTAAATGTTTTTCATAGAAATTGTTTTTTGGGTTTACCTGTAGCAGGCATGGCGTTAAATTTTCAAGTTTGTCATCTAGTGGAATGACATTTAGTGATTTCAATATGAGTTAAACTAGCAAGATATAAAAGTAAGGAGGCTGCTAACCTTCAATACAGTAAAGTTTTTGTATAAGAACTTTAAAACTTAAAAAGGTTGGAGATAATATATAAAGTGGGTACATTAGGTAAGAGATAAATAGCGCTAATAGCTGCTATTTAGCATATCAAATGTTGTATGAACTTAAATCCATTTAGTGCGAATACAAGTTATTATTACTTGCGCAATTGCTGCAAAGTTAGTTAATAATAATTTATTTCCTAAACAGTATTGATTAATTGATTATATTATCTCCTAAGTTTAATTAAAGTAGAATTATTTTAAAAGTGTGCATCCATACTGGTAAGTTATATTTTGAAAGATGTTTTGAAGTAATTTGAAAGCAAAATGTTAATAATGTTTTAACGGGGACTGGAGTTAAATCATCACGAGGAATGCGGCCGATTGCAACCAAAATACGAGGTGCACATCTTCATGTTATAGCAGTCCTATATAGAAAATTTCAACGTTCTGAGGCTACTCGTTTGTGAGTTATGCGAGAAACGAAAAATTATCTTCAAAATTCATTTTAAAGCAGTTTTATAATTTTTTGGGGGAAATTTTTCGTGAGGACAGATGTCACGCAAAACCATCGTTAAATTGCATTCGATAGCGGTCAAAATGGATATTTTCGTTGAAATATGCTGCCTGAAACTTTTCGCGATTACAATACTTCCTTTTCACTTCGTACAAGGAAGCAAAAAGAGCTGTGTCAGCAGGAGTGTGTCCAAGAGCAAACATATAAACTCCGAGTTCAACGAGAGCATAAAAAAACTCCTTTTGCGAACATTAAAAATCTGAAACCTCCTTTCTTTTTAATTAATATTCTGAAGAGAATTTTTAAAAGCAATGTAAATTATTCTATAACTTTTCCCTCGTTTTAGTTTTGTGGAATTTGTCGATTTGGCAAGCGAAGGATTTATGGAAATATAGCAAGGCTACCCATTCTACCTACCTTCTCCCCTCTCGTCTCTACCTCTTATGGCTTCTCATGTGTAATCTCTGTCTTAGGGAGGATCAAGATTACAGTCGATGGAACATGAGCCGATTAAATGTCGCGGGGTTTACAGAAGTCAGAAAAGCTTTTAGGCAGCAGACCGGAAGCGCGTTAAAAGTCTGCGAGGTTCAGACTATTCCAGGTTTCAGGGGGAGAGGGAAAGGCTTGGATGGCAGATCCATCGGAACACTGTCAGCGAAACAAAGAATCTTTTAGTGGATTATGAGATCAAGCGTTAAGTCATCTCTTTAAGACTTATTTATAACTGCGTTTTCTGAGCAGAAATCCATGGAACTCGACGGAGATGATGCATTCGATATACGAGTATTTCTCGTATGGTTATTGCTGTAGTAATAAATGTAATGGATTACACCTTGAAAAATTACTTATCATGAGTACGAATTCTTTGCAGCTTTACAAATCCATAACATCCTAATATCGTAAATCCATAATCATTTATTTTCTTTATTTGAATGCATGTTTTCAAATAGTTGCTTCCTCCCACCCAACCGGGATAGGGGTTAGCGACACTGACTGCCATATCGAAAGACCCTCGTTCGAATCCCGGAGAAGGCACGGTTGCTTGTAAATATATAGTGTCTTTGCGGCATGGGGCCACTCTAAATATGCGGCGATCCGAAAGTCTTTTCGAGAGGTTGATGGTAGGTAAAGAAGGGTGGAAGACGCGTACCCCGCGGGGTGCTTTTCATCAAAACTGGGGACTGAACTGAGAAAAGTCATACTGCCACCTGTATACCGCTCAAGGCTGTTTGGCCTCCCGAGGACAAATGTCCAGAACCGACCGCGTAGCGGGAGGAGACCAGGCGTTTGATCCGAGGACCGATCTGCCGGTCCTTGACTCGGGGATCGGATGTCAGGAACCGGCTGGAAAAAACTGTAGGGGGTCGAGAACCGTGCGCGCAAGATAGTCGTAGGCAGTGGCGGAAGGCAGGAGACCCGGCGTTTGATCGATGGGCAGGGACTATGGGAATGGCTTCAGGTTCGCCTGCTTGCGTCTTCCGCAGCTCAGCGTCAGCCTCCTCGTGGCCCAGCTGGAAACTATATGGTGCCTTGGTCCAAGCCTTGGCTCGTATAAGCTAATGACGCTAAGCAACCAATCCCAGGGGATCGACTGGTGGGAATTTCCGGAACCGACCATTTATGGGAGGAGACCCGGGGTTCTCCCAGACCACTGGCTGTACTTGTATCCTGCCAGCTTCGATTTGTTGGTTATATAATCAGACTTAACAGGACTAGACCGTACTGGTACTGTTGTGTCCGTTGCCTTCGCTGTGGGGACTCTCTCATGTCGATATTAAGCGCTGTGCCGAGGAGGGACGGCTCCCCGCGCAGTGTGATGGATTGTGGCGATGAACATGAGAAGTCCCTGCGGGCTGTTAGGTGGGTTGGCGCCCCACCGGCACAGTCAACTGACGAAGACCTCTGTATCATGTTAAGGCGCTCTAGAAGCTGCCAGGTAATGTTGCCCGACTTGGAGTTAATGTCAACGACAGACGCAATCTTGCACTCCTTGCCACGATGAATTTTGTGAGCTTGTTCCAATGTTACTGTCAAACAAGTGAGATAAGTTATTACAACAAAGATCTTCCCAAAACGTTTTATGATTTAATTAACGTGCTTAGGTTATTTATTAAAATACTGTAATACCATCTGCCCCAATAGGCTTTATATGGGGTGGTTGCTTTTAATGGAAACTCATTCACATTCAAATAAGGAAAAACATGGAAACCTTATCTCATTCAGATGCTGATTTGAACCCGGAACGAACAATCAATAGTCCAGTACATTGCTCTCTCGGCCACTGCGTATAACCTGAATAGATACATTGTAAAGTCATTAGGTTATTTCGAAGCAGGAGACATGAAAAATGAGCAATGCCGTCACGAGACTCGAACCTGGACTTCTCGACTTCTCCGAATACGCACCGAGTATGCTGACCCATTACACCACGATGGTATGCTACAAATACCTCATATATATCACTAATGGAATGCATCATGATTATGAATGGATTTTGATACCCATTGTTAAATATGAATTAGCATAAATTATACATCACTAGAAATGACGTATCACTAACGGGATGTATCATGATGACCAAATGGATCTTAAGATCCATAATTCAATATGAATGAATATGTGTTTGTTAAATTTTTGTAGGACCCTTTCTATAATGTCATTTTCAACATTTTTCCCCTTGAAAAAAACTTCAAAAATATATTTTTGAAATCAAAAAATATGTTGGTTTGCTACTGTAACTGAAAGCTGTCTTGTAGTCCTTACAAGACAAATAGCATGTTATCACAAAGCATTAAACTACTCACAAAATACAGAAGCTTAAAGTAACTTTTTTTAGTCTTAAACACAAAAGCCCAGCTTATACTACAGACGAAATTTCCATCGCTTGGATACTTAATTTAATAATAATAGACAATCAAATTCAAACATTCATAACAGAGTGTAAGACTGCACATTAAGTAGAATTTTACCGGCGTGCATTTAAAATATCGACTAAAGAGAATTCTAGAGCCGGAATATCCCTTTTATACGCAGCTGGCGAAAATACTAACAGCAAGATGCGATTGCCAGAAGCTTTTATCTAAAGATAAGACTTCGCTAATCTAACAAACTACAATCAAATAATCTAAACAAACTCTCAGAGACAAAACTACTTTGTATTCTAGTCAGGAGAAATTATAGTAAAGATTTAAATCATACTAACTAATTAATTAGCATATACTTTACAACTATTACTTCCTCAGACCGAAAATTACTCCACATTTATTTTGATTGAAACTGTAATATACATTTAGAGCTGTCATTAATACTGAGTAAGTCTTAAGTGTATGAATGAATTCAATTGGTTACGGTTTCTAGCCTTTTGGATGGCATCTTGTGAACACACTGAAGTAGCTGGTAATCGTCCTTCTTGACGAAACTTCGCCTTACTAATACGAGGAATCTTATAGGAATTTCCTCCACATATACTGTAAATTTTTTTTTGTCGTTAAGGTTCCTTTAGAGTTGTTTTAAGAGTTTAAATTAATCCGTTATTGAAAAACAAAGGCCCATATCTTAATTTTTCCGATCGTAACGAGGTCTAGAGACAACAGCCATAACATCATTTTGGTGATGAAAAATTTGCTTTTGCAAGATCGGTGGGATTCGTCTTCGTCTAGCGTCGTTATGTTTCGACAACTTCTCCTTTCTCAACTCCCGTTCAATTCCACTGTTTCCTTTTAAGCACTGGCGGGTCTTGCATTACAAGTTTCCAATCTGACCATGTAAATCTCTTGATGTATTTTGTAGAATCAAAATCAAGAACTCGCCAACTATATCTCAGCTGTTTGAATAGTATATTAATTTATACGAATTTAAAAGTGAGGGCACTTTATTATAATTTACATAATTTTTTATTAATCCTTACAACATTTTCAAACCGCCGCCCTGACGGTATAGTAGTTAGGAGGGCCGATTTCCATACCTAAGGGCAAAGGTTCAAATCCCGGAGAAGGCATGGATGTAAATTGCCTGTCCCTTCATAGGACAGCAGCTACTTTGTGCCAGCCTTTTAAGTGCCTCCACAATAAAATGAGCCACCACTTCTGGCCTTATTGGTGGCCAATGCTGAAAAAGGGCAAGTGCCTGCTATAAGATTAAAAAAACGTTTCAAACCATATTTTCGAAGGGAGGAAGTATTAGATTTTAGCACCGATAAGTATGATGCTGAAAGTGCGTGACTAAATTAGTAGTCTTGCCTATGCGCTGCTGTTTATTCAACATCCGAATGACAACTGGATTATTTTTCCGACATAACCAACTTTTTGAAAGGAGATAGTAGTTATTTCATAAAATATTCGGAATGGCAAATGACATTTGCCTTGCACAGCGTAAAACGTCCTAACATTATAAGTTAAGACTGCCGACTTCCTCTTGCAAGCCACTTATCAATATTTTGAAATAACAATACGTCCATCTTTAGTGACGTAATTTCAGTTTTCCCAAAGGTAGGACTTATTCATGCCTTATGTTGTTACATTCCAAAGCATTCGTTTTTATTAAATACTGACAATTAAATAATAATAAATCTCTTAAACACATTTCTAAAGCCACTGTCATAAAATTCCAAAAACTGTCTAAGAATTGGTTCTATGGCTTCCCTGTAGTTATTGTTCTTTTCTACTTTATTTATGCAGTAGGAATAAATCTACCGTATGACGTCTTTTCCCGTTTTGTATTCTGACTGGCCATATTTATCTCATGGCTCAGAGATAAATATGGCTATTATTATAGAGATAAGTATGGCTATTATTATAGAGATAAGTATGGCTATTATTATAGAGATAAGTATGGCTATTATTATAGAGATAAGTATGGCTATTATTATATTTAAATTTATAACTTATTCCTAAGCTCCTGTAGGAACTTAGGAATAAGTTATAAATTGAAAATATTCAAAATGCATTAGACGTTTTTGATTGCAGTACATTCTCGTACATCAGCATTACTCCCATGATGTTTACAAAGTAAATGCATATAGTAATTCCACATTTGAAAAAGGAAAAACTAATATTTGCAAAAGGTTATAAATAATATTTAGTCTTTTACTGCAAAAGAATAGCGAAAGCAACAACTTCTGATCCCATAATGTGTTGAAAGCTGGTTTGAGTTTTTATCCACATACATAAAAATGAATGTTCGTTTGTCTTTTATACAGATCTACAGTTTAATTGCGATCTTTATGAAACTTGCCACACCTTGAAAACAGGAAGGTAATTGTGTACATACGATCTCTCAAAAACCAGCCCATGGAGTCTGCACTCTTTATATGCGTATATTTTATGCTAATTTAACGAATTTTGATAAAAAAAACTCTACGATTTAAAATCTTTGCGCTGCCATTCTGCAAAGCATAATATATGTTTCAAATTTAGTCAGAAAATTCTTGGATATTAAACAATTGTGTCGCCTATCGGCAAAACGCAGTTATATAAATTTGTCCCGAATTTAATAAACAAACTCGGTTATTAAAGAGAAATGTGTTCCCGCTGCTCAAATTAAAATATTTCAAAGCATGTTATCGTTCTGCAAAAGCTTACAAATATTGAATTTTTTAGGCGTTAACATACCTGTTATGGCATCACGTGCATTTTGAAAGTGAATTTGCCACAAAGCCTTACTTTCTCTGTGAAATCAATTACGCCACTAAAATGAAAATTGATTGCTCGAACACGAAAAGAAACACGAAAGAAAAAGACATCACGAACTTCAGAAATTAACCAACAATGGGAAGTAAGACTGGACAGCGTTCGAGTACGCACTGCTCAAGCTCATTCGTCTGAAACAGACGAGCGACAGGAAGCAAGACTGGAAAATGTTCGAGTAAGGTCTGCTCGATACAGACGAACATTGCAGGCTGATTTAAATCCAGGTGCATTCCATAAAGATGCTAATTATGAATAGAGTATTCATCCAAGGGTGGTCGTTGAAAAGATGGATAAATTATGCATGTGCTGAAGAGCCCTCAAATTTAAGAATGAAGCACCAGTAATGCGCCGCGCTGATGGAAAAGTTAAATTGCCAGAATTATATTTACCACCCGAACCATTATCACAAGCGGCAAAAGCCAATCGAAATATGCGAAATGCGCTTAAAGAAAAATTTTCATAATAGAATTAAAGCCCAAACACACGCTTTCTTTTACATAGCATTGCAAGCATGCCTGGTAACAGCTAGTTCTTTACAAAACAAAGCAAGAAAACTCATCTGCATCCATTTGGCACTCTCAAAATGAAAATTCTAAACAAACTTAAAGAATTTAAAGATTTTATACCCGTGCTTAATATAAGTGTAATACACAGAGCTATTCAAAATGGATGTAAATGAATAAGACACAGCCATTTAAGTTTGCATTAGTATTTAAGAAGTAAATAACTACAAAATATTTACATAAAATAGCTCGTTGACAAGTAAGATATTTATAGCAACGCAGTCATTTTCTTTCGAATAAGCTCCTTTTTGGAATCAAAAGCAAACGATTCAGCTGGTGCTCCTATAAAGGAAGAGGAAGCAAACAATATCCAATTTATACAAGCTTTCTTTTAGAGCTTCAAATCTGACTGTTTTTATATATATCAAATTCCAGCTTCCTATTTTACTGGTATATCTAGATGTTTGGCCAAGATGATTCGGATTCCGAGAAAACGTATTTTCTGGCTCTTTAGTTAGAAAATAAAAGACCAGCAAATATATCTTCTATAGTCATAATACTTTGAAATATTCTTGTAAATATAGAAATCTTATGGTAATCTACTTGCGATGAGTATATTTTTAATTTAAAAAACTTTACTATATTACTTACGTTTTCATTGTACAAATAAAATACATTTTCGGAGAAGCTTATACGAGTTATCTTCAACCTCCATTACATCTAAATAAATTTTTAAACAACTTTAAATTTTACAACAATGTTGAAAGTTGTTTAAAAATTTTTAAAAAACTCCATCAAATCTTTTCAATACCTGTCAAATATTTGTAAACACTCTTTGTAATGGTCATTTCTCAGTGCAGTTTTTATTTTGAATTAGCTGTTACCGGGTATGCGTTGTAGTGCTACTTAAAGGAAAGAAAGTGTTTGTGTTTTAATTCTCTTTATTGAAATGATTTTCAATGCACATTTTTTTCCCATTTGGTGCGGACAATTTTCTACCCACACAGCAACCTTGGTGGTTCCTTCAGATTTGAGGGCTCTGCAATGCATGCAGAATTTATCCATCTTTCCAACGACCACACTTGGATGAAGAGTGTAATCATAATTAGCATCGTAATGGAATGCGCCAAGATTTAAATCAGCGTGCAGTGTTCGTCTAGATCGAGCAGTACGTACTAGAATATTTTCCAATTTTGCTTCCCGTTGCTCGTTTGTTTCATACAAACGGGCTTGAGTAGTATGTACTTGAACGTTTTTCGGACTTACTTCCCGTTGCCAGTTTGTTTTCTGAAGCTCGTGATGTCCTTTTTTTTTATCGTACTTAAGGTGCAAATGAAGCATGCTGATGTATGCGTGTTATTGCGTGAAAATTTAAATATTTTACGCTTTGCTGAAAGATAATACAATTTAAAATATTTTAATTGGAGCAGTGCAATACATTTCTCTTTAATAGCCGATTTTTTATTAAATTCGAGACAAACTGATATTATTGTGTTTTCTCGAGTAGCAACACACATTTTTTATTTTTAATATCGCCGACCATCTGATTAAATTTGAAACATACATATCTTACGCTTTTGCAAGGTGGCAATGAAAAGCTTTCAGATTTTTTAATCAGAAGTTCTTTAAATTCGCATGATATATATGTATATATATATTGATTATTTGTTTTTCGGAAAAACGTGTACGTCAAAATGAAATCTTAAGTCAAGTCAACCTGAGTTAGTTTTGGTTAAAGCATTTTGATTGAATAGTTAAATATTGCTGTAAAATTACTAGTGGATGGTTGCGTTTTAGTTCCATTTACATCATCGTAATTATGTAAGAATCACATGACATAGAATAGTCTCGAACTGACGCAGTGTAGAGAGGGGTTACTATTTTTAGAATAGAGAAGGGAAATTTACATTGCTAATTTAATCTTTAACATATTCTTTATTTTTCTTACACACATATATATATTCTGTATATATATATATATATATATATATATATATATATATATATATACAGAATACAGAACAACATACAGAAGGACACCGCTTTAATCCTGCTCTAATAACGATGCAAAAAGTCCGATTCATAGTCATACATTTTTCAGTCGGATGCGATATAGAAACCACATAAAAATTTCAATAAAAAAATAAGCTTCTTCTTTTTCATTACATCAGCAACGCGGTTTTAAAGGATTTTCGTCTTTCTAATCAAATGGTCGTAAAAGCTCAATTTCCATCCAATATTTCACCTATATTCAATTTTAGTCGATTAAATGAGGCAAAAAATGTATCATAATTGATCAGAAATCAATAACGCGAACAAACAACAAACACACAAACAGACATTCTTCTTTATATGTATAGATTTTGTAAAACTTAGGAATTTTTTATTAACAAATTCTACGATTTGAGAGCGAGCAGTGGCAACACTTCTTGGAAAAAAGCAGATTTTTATCTGAAGCCTGCGAGACTGTTGCCACTTCGAAAAATGAGGCCGAAAATTAGCGTTTTTAATTAATATATCTGCTTTTAGCTATTTATTTATTTTTATTTATGTATTTATTTATTGGAAAAAAGTGGACGTGGACACTTTTCAGGACCCAGAAAAGAGTTGTAGAAAGTTTGGTGACGATAGGCTTTAGTAAATCGCGAACAAAGTTAACCGCTAACAAACACACAGACATTCTTCTTTATGTATATAAAAAGATTAAGCGTCTTAATACTGATTTTCTCCTACCTAACCAGATCTACACAACTTATAATTTAAAGCGAAGAAGCGACATTTTTTTAGCTTGCAAGATAGCAAAAATTTGCAAAACAACTTCAAATTATTTATAAGTAAAAATTACAATATAAACACATAGTTTGAACGCCAGGCAGGTGGAAAACTCCTGCTCTTTTCGATTAGACTAAACGGAAGACGAATAATATTTGATCAAAATAGTTTACAGGGACAAATCTAATTAAACATCCGGGTCTTGAAAACTACCTGTGTAAATACAGCAAATCACTTCCATCGCTGTAAAAAAAGCAAAATGTTAGTCAAATATCCTCTGGCAAGTAAAGGTTCGCTTTATTCGATTATAATTGGGCATAAAAGGAAATTGCGTTAAGAAAATGTAATCAACAACAAAAAATGATTTATTCATCAATTGACGTAAACTGGAATAAAAATAAAATATCTGATACCACATGACATCCTTGTGTGGACTATTAAATTACACATATTTTTACTGCATTTCATTTAACTTATTTCCCCGAATTATTCTATTTAATTAACTGTTCCCTAAAGGCAAGTTAAAAATGGCATCAGAGACTGCAAATTTTGAAATAACCCGGTCATTTTTTTTTTGTCGTCGGGAGTCAAAATTATTGTATTTTTATTTTTTCATTGCGATTATTAAAACTTTCCATAATATAAATATAGGAACTGAGAGAACACATTAAAAGATAGATTTCGTTATTTGTTGATAACTAATTAAAAAAAAAATATGGCATTACCAAAACATGAACAATTTTGGCTTTTAAAACACTTATATAACTGGAAGTATATGACTAACGACCAACGATTGCGAAAATAAAGCACGGGTAAGGACACTTATTGCATTCTTTTTCCAAGAACTACATTTTTTTTTCATCTGCAGAACAGCTTTGAATTCTACAAAGAGCACAGTTTGATCCTCTGAAGAGTTAAGTATATTTTCGTGTAGATGGTCGTCCTAAGATTTCAGTAAATTTGTATCTTTTTCAAATTTTGTTTCCGATTGTTTTCAAATTTCCAGTTTTTAGCTGATAAAGCTCAGATTTTATTTTGTATTATTTAGAGAATCTTTGTGAAAAGATTTTAGTTTTCTTGGCATTAAGTTTAGTTTAGCATAATCGGGGACCACCCAATTTTTGAGTGTTGTTTAAATGACTATTTGGTTTAAAGTATTTTTATAAAGTATTTTACTGTTTTACTCTTTATATTTGTTTGCTTTCGAATTTCGGATTTTCAAATAACGATTTTAGACAAATTTCATTTTTTGAATGTCTTTTTACATAATGTAAAGTTCTGTGGTTTTTCTGAGTAGTCAATGTAGCACAATGTTATGTTTTATTCGTTTTTATCAAGCGTTTCGAAGGCGTGTAGAGAAAATCCTGGCACATTTGAGATTCGAATTTTCGGTTTTATATGAATTTTAGTGTCTTAAATGAAAATGTAACAGATTTTTTTTCTGATTTTTGATTCAAATTAACTAGAAACACGTTTTCGAATCATATTAATCGACTTTTATGAAGCTTTAACTCATTTTCCCATGATGAGTTCTGAATTGAAGTTTCAGTAAAAGGAGATTATTATTTTTATACTTTTATTATCTTGTATTTTTTCCCTTTTGCATTTTTAATTTTATTTTTAGAGTTTGTACTATGTATTCTTATATAAATTTTGATATGCTTGGATATTGTGTTAAACCTCTTATACATGATTGCTAATATTAATATTGTTGAGAGATAACTTTGCTTTGACTCCAATTTACTTTTAACTTTAGAATCTTTAAGTCTATATACTTGAAACGGATATTTACATTGAAATCTGATAACCAAAATTTTTCACGAATAGAATATTTCCTTTACTTCTTACAAGGAAGGAAATAATAAATAATTGAATATTAAAAATAAATAAAATAGAAACAAATCTCAAACGTAAAAATAAAAGATTACAGTTCAACAGCAACGGAGACTATACCTTTAAAATATATAAATAATAAACACTAAAATATCTGAAGTACTCTAAAAATTAAAAAACGTGGGAGATGTATAATGCCAAGCTCAGTGACATAGTATGACTTTAAGAAACATCTTTTGTTGATTTCGACAGAGATGCATATGTTCCTAAAAATAATCACTTGGGTATATTATAACTTAAAACTCTATAAATTTTAGTAATTTGATACATTACTAAAAGGTAAAATACAAATTTATATTATTAAAAACTGCATTTATTGCTTTATATGGTTCAACTCGTTAACTAATACACAAGCCATTAAAAATTAAAGATAATTCAAAGATTTTTTTATATTTTGACGAATTGCGGGAATTACCTCTCATTAAAGACCAACACCCAAATGTCAGGGTTTTAATAAAATGAAGAATTTGTGTCTTAAATGCTATATAATATAACAATACAGTTTTTTTTAAAACTATTTGTTATCACTTTTCCTCGGCTTTCATTCGAAAAATAAAGAATATTACTTAGTTTTTTTACTGCCATGTACGAAGTAAAGGAAATATTTTAATCAAGAAAAATTTCTGGCATCATATTTCAACAAAAATACCCATTTTGACCGCTCTCGAATCAATTCGAAAGTTTTAATATTTTATTTATTTATTTTTTATTTTATTTTATTTTATTATTATTAGTCCAAAGTAGCTTTGTCGCTTTGCGATTTTGCGTTGAATCACTATAAATGTTCGTTTCACTTTTCAAACTGTTGCTACCCAATGTTGCAGTCCTGCATTCTATTTGAAGAAATTAAATAATGAAAAATCTGCATAAATGTATGTATACTTCTCGCATTGTGATAAAACAACGGTACCTAGAGCCATCGAATTTTGAATGATGTAATCCTCCTACGAATATGGGCATGTGGAAGACAAAATTTGAAATTCGGAATTTGTTTTATTATCGATTTCATATTTTGTAAAACTTTAATAAATTTTTGATTAACAAACTCAAGTATTTCAAAACGAGTGATGGCAACGCTGTACAGAAAAAAACATTTTTATCTCTAGCGTGCGGAACTGTGTATTGGAAATTCTAAAGATAGGCTCACGTTAAAATTATTTTGCGACATTGCTATTGAACTGAATTTTATGGTTTAAGTGCAAACAACATGATATTTAAGAAATAAAGGCAACACACAAAATGTTAAAAAAATGCCCCCTTGGACGACATTTAAAATGTGAAACCTTCAAGATTTTTTTAATGTTTTTATTTATTGATTGATTTATTTATTTATTTATTGTGTGATATCTGTACTTACAGAATAACTCTACGGACTCTTTTTTCCACAATGGATTGTAAAATGGATTTAAAATGTATTCAGAAGAAATTTTTTTTCGTGATGTCTGAACGTACGTTATACGAGAACGTACATATCTCGTATAACTAAAAACGAGTAGCAATAGAAATAATAAAATTTTTTATATGAGATTGCTATAACATGTAGTTGTGCACTTAAATTTTTCGTTGCGATGCGGTCCGGGGATCAAACCCCGGACCAGTGGTGCTCCTGCGCGATGCGCTAGCCACTGTGCCACAGGGCGTGAATGATAAATACGTCTCTAATAAAATTCATGAAAATAATTTTAAATGAAATGCAGCAAAAAACGTATATAATGTAATAGGTCGTACAAGAAGTTATGTGGTGTTCACATCAGATAGGCTTATCGTGCGTTGCTCATCGTACGTTTTTGCCACTTGTTGTGGTTGTTTCAAACACAAATAATGGTTATAAGGTTAGGATGATTTGCACTAGCTTTATTGAATCTTTTCACTTAATTTTTTGTTCACTAATAAATAAATTTTATAAAATGTAAGAATACGTATTTCAAGCGATAATCAAATTTACTCGCGATTTCGCTTAAGCATGGCCATGTATAACGCATTATTAGAGGTGTCAAGTTTTTAGCGAAGCTGGTGTATTTTACACACTGCTTCACACAATTCCATCAAAATACTCCTCACTTTGAAAAGTGAGAAAATAGCAGTTTCCCAAATCCCCCATTAATTGTTAGAGTATTTCACTAAGCAACGAAGGACATCAGCATTTGAACAATTACGTTTACAACACCGTAATTTAAAATCGAATATTAGCTGCAATAACTGTACTGTCGGCAGAGATATTTAATTCTCAACTTATTCCCTTTAATGCACAGATTAATCTCAAAAGACATTTCGGAAGCCGGAAGGAAAGGCAGGCGAGATTAAATTAAACAAACATCAACAGCTAAATAGAAACTTAAAGCTAAATGGAATTCTTACTAACGATATTCGGGAATTATATGCGTAATAAATCGAAGCGGCTGTGTATTCGAATACAACCCAAATCCAAGAAGAATGCCGTTCTCTTCCAAATCTAATCTTGCAGAAGGAGCTAATGAATAGCACTCTACCATCCTGTATTCCAAATAGATAAGAATTAGATTCAAATTTGAATCGAGATTACAAACATAAGCCTTAATTTATCGAAGAAGTTGTAGCTAATAATTCTTTCCTTCTAATCTACTGATGTGAATGGTGTCTGGATATAGCTACCATTGATCTTCTTTCTTATTGAGTATCTTCGTGACGTAATTAGAAAGCACGCCCGGATAGTAATCGGTACGTCCGGATTTTGAAACTCGGTTACAGCATTACACATTTTAATTACATACATTCGGGTTAGCGCCCCTTTGCCCTAAAAAATTTAAAAACAGCACATTTTTTAATTTCCGATACACAGTCTCGCGAGCTGGAAATAAAAAATATTTTATTCCGTAAAATGTTGCTACTGCTGGCTTGCAAAATATTGAATCTATCAATCAAAGATACATCAAAGATTTACGAAATATGAAATACAAAATTCGGGATTCCTGATGCACATTTTTCGGTGAGGATGGCTGTAGGCAGCGCTGTTTTTTCACGATATCAGAAATATTCATGCAGATTCTTCATTATTTAATTTCTCTAAATATAATACCGGGAGATAATATTTGGTGGCAACAATTTTAAAAGTGATTCAGCGTAAAATGATATTTCGAGACTAAATAACCCTTCTGGGCTAACACTCCTTTGAACTAAAAAAATCAATTATTATTATCCAAATTGTTTCTAAAATGTAAAACAAATGCAGAGCAGCGAGACGTTTCTTAGTAATATTCACAGATAAATTCTGAATATATAAGAATAATAATCCCCACTGAAATGTAAGCTATTACAAATTTATTCATTTTAAATCTCCATGAAAACATAGTTGCTTTAAGGCCGTTAGGGTCAGCATGAAATTAATACTGGTGAACTAGGTACGACTGCAATTGCAAAATTCGAATGCTTTTGATAAGAGAGACGTGATATATTTAAAAAATTGCTATTTCTAAAGTTTTGAATTAACACGATGAATGCTACAGGGCGAGAATACGTTCTGACTCAGATGCCCAATAGGAGTTACTTGAGTCATTCTTTCCATTCAAAGCTAATGAATATGCAGAGAATCTGCGCACTGTTGTCGAATACTGTCGAAACCGCTTTAGCTTAAAATAATTCTTAGGTGCATAACGCAATAATTATGTCACGTAAAAGAAAATTAACCAAAATGGAGGGAAACATACATGCAAAAATAATGGTTCAGAGAGGTATGCTTTTCAAACTGACAATTCAGATATCTATGGAAATTACATCCAGTTTTAGTTTATTTCTATGTAATAATAAATTTAAACCATTTTTGTGAAGTATACTGTATAATTTTATAAGGTATTTCTCCCGCCTTTTTAGCATGCCTTCGTGGTGTAATGGTCAGCAAACTCGGCGCGTATTCGAGAGGTCCGAGGTTCGAGTCCCGGCGAGAGCATTGCACATTTTCTATTTATATATTCATTATTTCATTTTTTATATCAATTTTATACCATCAGTTTCCGCCACAAAGCCATTAGTCGCATGACTCATGTATATATTTCTCATTTCTTTCTGAGGTTACGGCCCTCTCTACCGTCCTCAGAATCTTTTTGCATCGTCTCTCCCGCCCTCGAGCGACCTCTCAAGTGGTGCGCTTCTCGGCCAAGGGAATACGAGACCTTAGGTTGACGGAGTTTGACGTCCGATACGACCAAGTAGGAGTAAGCTCCTTCTCCTGCTTCGAAATAACCTAATGTCTAATAAGGTATTTCTCCAGCCTTCTTAGCATGCCTTCGTGGTGTAATGGTCAGCATATACGGTGCGTATTCGAGAGGTTCGAGGTTCGAGTCCCGGCGAAGGCATCGCTCATTTTTCATCGCTCCTGCTTTTAGAAAAAAACCTTATGTCTCTACAATTTTATGAATAAACGGCTTTGACATTCCCCCATTTGTCTCTGCTGATGCATATTTACTGACCTAAGCCCATAACGTTCAGTATATATAATTCATATGTTTCTGCTGTAACAGCATTCGCAGTCGGCAATAAAATCGAGCGAACAAATACAAGTATATTCGTAGGGGGCGTCCAGGGCCACAAATTATCAAGTAAATGTAGTCAACGTATCACAATGTTTAATCAATCAATATTTAATCGATTTGAGCATCGTACACCTACTTGAATTTTTCAACGAATAATTATTTAAATTACGGGAACATGCATGGTATATTTACTTAATTTATTTACTAAAAATATTGATTAATTGATTATATTATCTTCTAAGTTTAATTATAGTAGGATTATCTTAAAAGAGTGAATCCATACTAGTTAAGTTATATTTTGAAAGATACTACTACTAGTTAAGTTATACTCATTTTTGAGGAAGTAACTTGAAAGTAAAAAGTTAAAAATGTTTTAACGGGACTGGAACTTTGCAGCAATTGCGCAAGTAGTAGTAAGCAAGTAGTAGTAAGAATAGCGAATATAAATAATTATTTTACTTAAATTACGTAAAATACCTTTTTATATATAAATCATAAATATATATTTCAAAAAGTTATAAATACATAAAATTACTGAATATTAGCTAATATGTGTAAATATCTAATTTTATCATCCATTTCATCATAGTTTCTTACATGATTCGCGATTACTAAATGTAAGTTTTCATATTTTCATCTTTTTTAACTAAATATTTTTTCAGTCCGTCAAATAAAAACCACATACTGGGATGGCTACAATTAAATAATGAATTTAGTAACTTATGAAAGCTTTCGTAACGATTTATGATTTTAGGAGATTTTTCTGAGGCTGCTTCATAAGGATTCCACACTTCGATTGGAAACTGTGGTCTTCCAGAACGTTTTTGGTTCAAACTTAGATAACTGCATTCAAACATCAATTCCTATAGATACACATCAAAAGTATGCAAAAATAGAGTACAAAAATTAAAATTAACTATTGGCAGTTACAAGAATAGAAATGTTGTACAGGGGCAGTGGTAAAATTATAGTACATGCAAAATTTTATTATAGTTTTTATTCTTTTATATACCGTCTCTGAAAAGGTTAATTAGAGCATTTGCCCAATCATTTTTTTCAAATGATTAAATAATTTTTCTTTTAAAAATTAAGCAGGTGTACGATGTTCAGATCAATTGATAGATTAACGTAATGATATTTATACGTATTTTATTTATCAGTGGGCTTATTTCCATGTGAGCATATATCTATGTGAGCTTTTTTCCGTGTGAGCATATTTCTAAGTGAGCATTTTTCCATGTGAGCTTTTTGCTATGCGGGCATATTTCTGTGTGGGCTTTTTTCTTGTGAGCATTATTCCTGTGGGCTTTTGTCCTGTGAGCTTTTTTTCCTAGAACTCATATATATTATTAGTGCGACCTATGCAACCAAAAGGGGAGTACATGTTATAGCAGTCCTATATGCAATATTTCAACGGTCTGAGGCTACTCATTTTTGAGGGTACGTAGAGACGTCACGAAAATATTTCTTGTGAATCCATTTTAGTTCCATTTTGCAACAAGTTTTCGGAAAAAGAGTCCTTTATTCTGTCGTTATGTACAGATATCACGCGAGAACTTCGTTAATTTGCATTCGATAGCGGTCAAAATGGATATTGCCGATGAAATATGACACCCGAAAATTTTCGCGATTGCAATACTTCCTTTACTTCGTACATAGACGTAAAACTTGTGAAGCATTCGTGATGCTCATTATGAAATAAATAATCCAGGAGAAAATATTTAAAATTTATTCTAAATGCATTCCCTCGATTATCAACTCTCTACTTTCGAAGCTGAGAAGCCCCATATTGAAGAACACAAACAAATAAATGACGGTGTTTACACGACTTTCATCTGGATCGACTCCAGAAGCGGTTGCTTTTATTCCATCACACTGCGGATGTTTCTGGAGATGAATGACTCACAGAACGGCCTCTGGCGGCCAAAATGTGAGACATATTCTGGCTATTTAACAAGAAGTTTGTTTCATGCACAGCGAAAATCAATGGAACTGCTTATACGTTAATGCAAAATCCTGAGAAAATAACAAACAAAAAAAAAACTTTCCTTCAAACAGACGGCTTTAGCGTCTCCTATAGAAAGAAATAGTTTTCAAAGATATTAAGTTGTCTCACGTACAGTCATTAAGAAAACTCATGCGAAAGTGTCTGGCAACTTTCCATTTAACTGATTTGAATTAGCATTGTGAACACAAATAGATTATTGATAACTTAACTTCGGGAAGTTGCAATAAAAGAAACATTGTTATTTCACTTGGGCTGGATGGCAACAATGATTCTCATTTTAATGAAAACTTCATTTAACAATGACAAAGGAGCTTTTAAGCACTTAATCCGAGATTTTTAGTTAAACATTTTGACTTATGGAAAATCCTACAATTGGTGCAGAAGTAAATAAAATGCTTCGGTTAAACGAAACTGGTTCTATGTAATTAATTAAAGTTTATTTTCTTCATCCACTTTTTATGAATAACCAAGCATTTTCAGGTAAAAAACCAAGTATTTTCAGGCAAAAAAAAAATAGGGGGCGGGGGGACAGTTTTATATCTCCTATTCTACTAGGCCGTTTGACGAAATTCAGCTTGCGTTCTTCATGTCTCGAAAGCGCGACTTAGGTCATGCATTAGATTTATATATAGCATTGTTAATATAGGTATTTTGGCACAAAATCAAAATTTTCTGAAAACACATGCCCTTTTTTTCCATACTTCCATTCTACGACTCAAATTACGCCAAACTACCGAGTTTTGTGAGTGTGTATGTGTGATTATGGTAAAGCCTCGAGTGCTATCTGCCTAAGAGGGATGCCTTCGTGGAGAACTTTCTAAAGGAAACTGGCTCGTATACACGTTACACATGGGGAAAACCACGAAAACACCCATGCAGTCAGCCCGTTCGCGGGATTCGAACCTCGGACCCAACTACCAGTGTTCAGCGACTTTACCGCTCGGCCGCTGGTGGGCCACCGAGTTTTGTGAAAATCGCACGAGTAGTGTTTAAAAAAGTAGCTCTCAAAATTTTAGATCCTCACTGTTGATTAAGTTTGGTATATATTTATCAATCTCTATTTCTTTATTAAATTTATTTCATTCGTCCTTTCACATTTCAAAATTCAGGTTCATTCCAAATAAAATTCGCCCATTTTTTATGATTTATTTTTAAAATTTGTATTTTTAAATAATTTTTGTAAATTTTTCAAAAACATTTTTAATTACGATCTATAAAATGTTTACCATCATCTTAAAGTAGACTTTAAGCATACTTGCAAAAAATTACAATTTTTTATTCAAAATTTCCGAAGATATACGTGAATTTATAAATTAGCGCGTTTCGAAATTTCGCATATTTGTTGAAAGCGATAAAACATCAAATGGGGTTTAGACACTTTGTTAAAATTATTTGAGAGTAAGAACGATGTGACTTTCTTTTTCCGCTCGTGCACAATGTAAAAAGATAGGAACGGGGTGCTTTTTTTTCCGCTCTGGCTTAATGGAATGGAAAGGAAAATTGGTTGCCATATATTAAGAAATTCGCCAAGTGAATTATTCTTGGCCAACCTGAAAAAAAATCGCCAAGATAAATTTGTAAATTTCTCCGTAAATTTCGTACCAAATTTTACAAAATTTAATATCTAGCCATAATTTGAGTCGGGCAATCGAAATATGGAAAAAATTGGTATGTTATTTCAGAAAAAGTCCGATTTTGTGTCAAAATACCTATGTTAGAACAATGCTATATATAAATCTAGTACATATCCTATGTCGCGCTTCCGAAACATGAAAAACACGAGTTGAATTTCGTCAATCGGTTCAGTAGAACGGGACATATGGAACTGTCACCCCCTATTTTTGTGCATTGTACAGTGATGAGGTTATTTTGAAGCAGGGAGCCTGAAAAATGTGCAGTGCTCTCGCCGGGGACTCGAACTTAGAATTCTCGAATTCGCGCCGGGTATGCTATCGTTATACCGCGAAGTCATGCTAGAAAGGAGGGAGTTAAGTACCTTATTATCACATAATGATAAGCAATTTATGTATGTTAGAGTGAAGAGATTTGAGCAATCAGCAGTGTGTCTACCTCAAAGCCTCTCAATTTCAGGGGGTTGACGGAACAGTGATCCTGTTGCATTAATTCTGAACAAGGATGCTTAGAAACGTATAGTGTCTGTGCTGCATGGATGTACTTATAATATTGACAGGATGGAAGTCTTCTTGACAGGTTTGGTGGTGGGAGAAGAGGTATGGGAATCTCTCGAATGGGTCCTGTGATGTTTTACATCAAACGTGTGACTGAACGATATCTTTTCCTCGGTTACAACTCGGTCGCTCCCTGTTATGCATCCTGAGTAACTTTCTCTGTCATTGAGATCGCTAAATGACCAATGCATTTTAGCCATTCCCAACAAACGTTTTTAGTTGCAAGTGTCCGCTTATTTGGAACCGCAATAACAATACATTTTTCGAGTATTTAATTTTATTTTTCATAATTTTCTCTTTACTTTTTTTACTGAAATAACGACGTAGAGAACTCTGCAAAGCTACTGGCTAGGATCTGTACCTAGGCAGTCTCGGCCACGGGGGTATAAAATTCATGAACGAACTTGGTGGTTCTGAAGGCCCTGGAAAAGGTCACTTATTGGCTCGCCTCGGGGTCTGGCACGTCCTAGCGCTGCGTAGTACTAGAAGCCCGGGGAGTAGCGTCCCCAGGTATGCTGGGTAATGTCCCACTGCGACAGGCAGCCCGAGCGACTGGTAGCAAATTAACGACCAGTACCGTCTGGGAGATTTTCCTGGGCAGTGCGCCTCTGTCTCTGAGGGGCCAGAGTGGAGGGAACATGTAGTGCGATTAAATTCGTGGAGCAGGGAATGCACAAAATTTGTTGTTACTGAAATAAGGCATAGGTATACCGTCTTTCAAAAGGGGTTGAACAGCTTCATATAATAACAAAGTAAACAGTAAAAAACTAAGAAACGCTTGAATTTTAAACCAAAACAATTACAATTCGGCATGACTGCCTGCAGTAATTTTTCAGAAATCGCATTAAGAATTACGTCCTTGCAACATGCATATCAATATCACATGCATAGCATATAACATCCTTGTAACATGTAAAATATTAAGGAGTTCTTTGCAACATACAAGTATTAACGCAACCTTAGCAATGACGGGAAGCTATTATTGCGTAATACCATTTAACACCAGGTATAAGGAATTAACACTTTCCCTCCATGTACTTTTGTGAGGCAAAGCTTAGCCTGTAGGTCAAGCACACAACTACGGGGCAGTACGACTACGGGGTAGAATACACCATAAACCACAAAGTGTTCTTTGTGACAACCTTGTGGTCTTTGTCAGTCTTTTTTTTTTTTTTTTTTTTTGGTCGGTAGCGAAGAGGGATGAATAACTTTGCACAGATGTGCGATGTCTCGAACGCTTATTACGGTTCTGTATGCGTGTATTTTTCAGGCTCAGCCTTATTAGCTTTCACAGATTTTTTCTCAACAGTCGCCACACATAACATGGGTTAGCAATTGTTCTTATATCGTTAAGATTGCAAGCTTTGTGGCACTCTTTTTTTATACGATTGAGCTCAAGAATACAGTCTCTTCTTTCATGATTTTTCAATACGAAATGTCTCATTTTAACCTAAGATACTAGAAAAGAAAGATATACAGCATTTTATCTCAGATCAAGGAATGGAAGGAAATACTAATGCATTCCGCCCATTTGTTCTTCTAGCGGAATGGATAGCATATTGGTACCTCATCAAAGATTCCGTACTCCACTCTGAATGACGGACGACAATGCATCCTCCCCCCCCTCCTACTCCTGAACCCTTCTTGTTTCTGTAATAGTGCATTCATTCGACTTTTCTGGAAAGCCCAAAGAGAAAACCTAATGATGCAAGGTAGTTGGAACATGGGCCATGATACAGACAATCGTCATACTAATATAGGAACCTGAGAATAGAATGTTATTGTACGATCTTGCATCTTTTAAGTAATAAGAGTCACCTCCTTCATGCTAGAAATGTACGGGTAATTTTTTTAATCAAGGTTTTTTGAATTTCTTCAATTTTTGTTTTCAACGGCGGGAACCAGCCATTATAGATTTTCGCCACTACTAAGTCCGAAAGTGATGGTTACTTCTGGGGGCACCTTGATTACGTTTGTAAGTGGGCTTCCTGTGAAGTTATCTCCTATGAAAGGATACACAATTTACATCCATGGCTTCTCCAGGCTCTTCGGTATGACAGTCAGAATCATTAATCACTTTCCCCTCTGGGAGGCGTATATGTGTACACTAAAACTTATGGATCTTACAACTATTACGAAATAAAAGCAGATAAATTTAGCATGCAGAAAGCATAAATATAACTAAAAAGTCTATGATTATGACAGATTGAAAATAAATTTATAAATAATTAAGCATCTATGCATTAGATGGGAATATTCTCACATAAACAGATTTCAAAAGATAAAATATATATATATAAAAAAAAAAAATCTGGAATGTTTCAGATTTTAAATTACGTCCAAAGGGGCGTTTTTTAACATTTTGTGTGTTACCTTTCTTTATTAAATATCATGTTCCTCGCACTTAAACCATAAGATCCAGTGCAACAGCAATATCGCAAAATAGTTTTAAAACGAGCATATCTTTAGAATTTCCGATACAGAGACTCACGCGCTGGAGATAAAAATGTTTTTTCTGCACAACGTTGCCATTGCTCGCTTTGAAATCCTTGAGTTTGTTAATCAAAAATTCGTCAAAGTTTTAAAAAATAGGAAATCGATCATAAAACAAATTTCAAATTTCAAATTTGGTCTTCCACATGCTCATATTCGTTGGAGGATTACGTTATTCAAAATTCGATGACTCTATGTACCGTTGTTTTATCACAATACGAGAAATATACATACATTTATGCAGATTTTTCATTATTTAATTTCTTCAAATATAATGCAGGACTCTAACATTTTGTGGCAACAGTTTGAAAAGTGAACCGACATTTATGAGTCCGACGCAAAATGCCAAAACGAAACTAATAGTCCTTCGGGATTCAAATCCCTTTGGACTAATAAAACCTTTAGCTATGTTTTTCTCTGACAGAATGACTAGGTAATGGAAGGTGCAGATAAATTGCTTAAATTCTATCTAATTTACAATGAAAACATTTAAGAAAACCTCGAAAGGTAACAGATATAATAAATCAATAATATCCATTTGCAATTGATAATATAAACAAATTAGCAAAACTTTAAAGCAACAGGAAAAATGAATTAATAAAATTTCATCTGTAGGTGACAACAAAAACAAATCGGTAAATGTTTTGGGACTAATGAAATTCAGTGAATTAAAGAGAAACGGAGAGCAGATTCTGATTTCTGCCTTTACTGTAATCAATGTTTGTAATTTTAAGAGAAGTATAATGAACTGCATAATTACTCTTATTTTACGCATAATTTTACATTTGCAATTTTTATATCTCAGCGAATGCTATGTAATTTCTAATAAACGTGTCGTATGAAAAACGTGTATGAAAGTCAATTTAATTTACGATAATTAATTTAATGTTCAGTTTAAATGTAGTATGTTTAGATGTTCAGATGCATTTAAATTTCCAGCAATGAACCCTTTTAGCCCAAAGGGACAATTTTCCCCAAAGGGCTATTACTTTCGTTTTGCGTCGTCCACTTTAAAACGGCGTTTCACTTTTCAAATTGGTGCCACCAAATATTAAAGCTCTGAAAAAATATTATATTTAAAGAAATTAAATAATGAAGGATCTGCATGAATATACATTTCTCGCAGGGTGGAAAAGCAACAATATCTAGAGACATCATATTTTGAATAATGTAGTCCACTCGAATATGGGCATCTGGAAAACCGCATTCAGAATTTGTTTTACTTATCTGTTTCATATTATATAAAACTTTAACGAATGTTTGAGTAAAAAACTCAACGATTTCACAGCGAGCCATGGCAACACTGTACGAAAAAAATTTTTTATCTCCAGCGCGCGAGACTATGTATCAAATATTCTAAAGATATGCTCTTTCTAATATTTTGTGATATTTCTATTACTGAATTTTATGAATTAAGTGCAAAGAACATGATATTTAAAAAAGTAAAAGTAACACAGGAAACGTTAATAAAACGCCCCTTTGGGCGTGATATAAAATATATAAAAAGCTTAATAATAATATAAAAAGCTTTCAGTTTCTTCTTCTTTTTTTTTTTTTTTTTTTTTTTTTGTTGTTGTTGTTGTTGTTATCTATGTAGCTCATAATCATTGGTAGAAGATGATAAAATGCACATGCTACAAATTCAGTGTGAATGAATTATGAGAATGATAAGAAGCTTCGTAATCTGTGGCATGGACTGTTCTTTGTAAAGCTGGCAGCTTTAACATTTTTTAGTCCAAAGGGACAATTTGCTCCGAAGGACTATTAATTTCGATTTGGCATTTTGCGTTGCTTCACTATAAATGTCAGTTCATTTTTCAAATTGTTGTCACCAAATATTATCGTCCTGTGTTATATCTAAAGAAATTAAGTAATAAAAAAATCTCCATAAATGTATGTATGTTTCTCGCATTATGATGAACCAACGGTATCTAGAGCGATTAATTTCTGAATAACGTAATCTGCTATCGAATATGGTCATCTGGAAGCCCAAATTTGGAATTTGAAATTTGTTTTATTATCGATTTGTTTTTTTTTGCAACACTTTAATAGATTTTCGATTAACAAACTCAACGTTTTCAAACCGAGCAGTGGCAACACTGTATGGGAGAAAAAAAAAATTATGCCCATCGTGCGAGACTATGTATCGGAAATTCTAAAGCTTTGCTCATTTAAAAATTGTTTTGCGATGTTGCTGTTGAATTGAATTTTACGATCTAAGCGCAAAGAACATGATATTTAATAAATAAAGGTAACACACAAAAAGTTAAAGAAAGGCCCCTTTGGACGTAATATAAGATCTGAAAGATTTAAGATTTTTTTTTCGGGGGGGGGGGTGTTTGTGTTTATATAGTTTAGTAAAACTGTGTCCACTTTTTAAGAATTCACATACTTCTTTCGAACGTACTTGTAACGTAAGATTGACACATCTAACGGACGATAACTTTCGCAACAAACTGCATTACTCGAATGAAAGGTTTTCCTTGTTTCTTCCCTCCTAGCTGCGACTAGATGGTGGGAGTGAGTAGTCGGTTTAAGTGTTAAGTCATTAAAACATTTCTTGAATTTTTAAGAGATCAATCCACTTTTTATGTTCTCAGTTAAGTAATCTCAGTACACTTTGTGACTGATGAAAAATGGTGTAGTTCCCTGTCCCTGTCCAAGAGAGAATTTTCAAGTACCGTAACACATTACTGCAGAAAGCTATGAATAGAATTGTCAGAAAAGATGTGTACAAAAATTAAGACATTTTAATGAAAAAAATTACGATAAAAAATTCTGAAAGCTTTCAAATTTTTTATTACATCCAAAGGGGCTTTTTTTTAACGTTTTGTGTGTTACACTTATTTATTGAATATTATGTTCTTGACACTTAAACCATAAAATTCAATTCAAGAGCAACATTACAAAATAATTGAAAAAGAGCATATCTTTAGAATTTGCGATACGCAGTCTCGCGTGTTGGAGATAAAGATAATTTTTTTTTTTTTTTTTTTTTTTTCATACAGTGTTGCTATTGCTAGCTTGGAAATCGTTCAGTTTGTTAATCAAAAATTCATTAAAAGTTTACAAATGTGAAACAAATACTAAAATAAATTCCACATTTGGGCTTCCAGATGTCCATATTCGGGTGGAGGATTACGTTATTCAAAATTTGATATCTCTAGTTACCGTTGTTTTATCACAATGTGAGAATCACGCATACATTATGAAGGTTCTTCATTATTTAATTTCTTTAAATAAAATACAGGAGGCCCAATGTATAAAGCAGATAACAGTCAGTTTCTCTTAGTAACTCCTCCAGGAAGGCATCCGACTCTGTACATAAACAGCTTATAATTTGGAGTGTTTTGCCTATGTAAATAATCCACTCCAGTTAGCCTCGTTATTTATGATTATTTCACTGTATTTAAATCTGCAAACGTTTTCCATCTAAGTTAAACTACTGATTAGAAGTAATTTTAGAATGCCTTCATGTTGAATCAAGCAGCACTCAGCAGAAAGACTCTCGACCGCCAAACTTCACAATGAATGCGACACATTAGTCTACATTTATATATAAATAGAATTATAATCAAATTAGCTTGTAAATACAGTCAGACTTAATTTTATTCAAACTTTAAGAGTCGTATTGTAAACCTCAAATAAGCATATGACATTGCAATGGAAAAATTCCGGTGCTGTTTTGCCCGAAACGTCAAGAAATATTAAATCTGTGCACCGTGTTTTCTAAACTACGACAGTAAATCACTAAAGTACACAGTAATGCAGTAAATAAAGAATAAATATTAAATTCAGAGCTTTTATAGATAATCTCATCTTTAAAATAAAATTAAAGCTTTCTAACTTGCTTTGATTTATTAGCTTGAAAGAGGTAGTTAATCTCGAACGGTGATATTGCGTCGAAACATTATAAATGCATCGTTTCTCTTCCAATTCGAGGTTGTTGCCATTCGGCAAAATGTAAGACATTTATCTTTCAAACTGAATATGTCTGCTGTGGATTAACAAACTAATCCACAACAGAGGCCTAAGAAGATCTGAACTAAACGATGTTTGACGTTAAAGGTGAATGGTGTTGGCAGTGATTTCACACCAGTGCTACACAGTTTCATTTATTTTCTTTCCGACCATAACCATAAAATCAATCTTCCCAATTTCGAGTTAATTTGTAAGTCATTAGGATTTTTTTGAGCAGAAGCCGTGAAAAATGATAAATGCCCTGGCCGGGACTCGAACCTGGACCTCTCAAATACCCGCCGAGTGTGCTACCTTTACACCACGAAGGCATGGAGAAAGGAATGAGAAAATATAAAGTATTTTACAAAGGAAGTATAGAAATCTTTTGCAGTGATTTTGTCTTAAGTGAAATTACTCCGATTTCTTTTTTCTTTCCTTTTTTATATCATTAAAATTTTTGTATTTAGTTGGCTATTTCTAGCAGAATTGTAATTAAAATTGTTTTATTTTCTTATATATTATAAAAAGCTTATAAAAGCCGGAGAAAAATATCTCAGTTCAGTTGTTTACTTATTTGTTGTTGTTGACTGTAGCGAATTCGTGGTGAGATCGGATTAGCTTTCTCTGCACTTTGAATTGTGTTCTATTTAACGTTTTAGTAGTCTAAAATATAACTACTGTGCGATATTGTACGAATATCTGTGAGGAAAAAATTTCAGCATTTTGTTTTATTTCTTGTGATAAGAATAAATTTTGTTAACTTTTCATTAGTCTTGTGCATTCAAGCTATTACGAGCCCGTACGCACGTAACAAATTTATATTTATGCAACGGAAATACAGGAATATAAAATGGCACGCTAGCAAATTTCCTTGTAATAAAATGCGACAAAAATGCCGTAGATAAAATCAAGAAATTCAGCATATATTCTAAATGGTATCTACATAGGATCTAGAGTCTCTATAACAAATTTAGCTCGTTTGCTGCGGTGATGAAGCTTTAAACCGTCTTAGATTCGGAAACCTGGTATAAGGATCTATGGCGTCTTTTTTCGCGTAAATATTTCCTCACTTGCGGCGGTCTCTTATTACTCTGATTGGTCTTCTCCTTTCCTTTTCCACAAATAAGACAAAATTGCACCCGATAATATCAACCGATCGGCGGCCTAGTTTACAGCGCAAAGAAAGGGTTCCACATTCGTTTCCTTCGCCAACTGCAGCGGAAGGTTACGGGGTGATAAAGAGGGAGTGAGAAGGTAATCTCCTATCTTTAGAAAAACATCGAGAAGAGCCATTCGGTCTTCAGGATGACGTCAGAACGGTCATGTGACGAATGCCAGCTGCTCCCAACGGGCTATCTCCAAGCGTAATTTACGACAGCGAAGCCCAGACATTTATTAGCTGACACGGCCCTGCCCTATGTAGGGCCCGGTCTTCAATAAAAAGAAGGAAAACTTGGAGTTATTAAGTTAGTTCGAAGCACCCGAAGCAGCGTCGATAAGAGGGGCTAGATGACTCGGAAAAAAATTAACCTCTAATAATATACGCAGGGGAGATAAAACATGATAGGATCCTTCATTTATCATTATACGGCGGTGGCGGAGACGGGTTACAGAACATCGAAATATGTCCAGTTTTTTATAAGAGAATATAAGACACTTTGCACATCATGAAGTTTTATATATGGCTACAGTAAAATGTTTACTATTCCTGTACAGATTTTAATCTGCAAAGTTGCAGAGCTGAATTAACCATTAAACAAAATAAGCATAGATGCTGAGGTATCAAGGATAGGGGGCACCACAAAAGGGTGTTCAGGGACTTGAAAAGGAGAGGGGGATAGATTTATCATTGCTGTTTTTACGATGTAATATATGAAGCAGAAGTGAAAAGGGATAGAGAAAAAACAGGTATTATACTGCAAATGTAAATAAGGGAACCAAAATCGTTTAATTCTGTAGAATTGTAGAGTTTCCTTTAATTCTACACAAGCGTCACATTCCTCTTTTGTTAATCTGGTGTGTTAATCTAGCTGGCTTATTAAAACCAGCCAGATTTGATCTTTTGTTAATCCTCTTCTGTTAATTTGACTTCTTTCATGTGTATTTCCAGCCAGATTAATTTTAAGCGAGATTTGTTAATTTTACTTCTTTCATTACCAGCCAGATTTGTTAATTTTACTTCTTTCATTACCAGCCAGATTTGTTAATTTGACTTCTTTCATTACCAGCCAGATTTGTTAATTTGACATCTTTCATTATATTTCCAGCCAGATTAACATTCTTCTTTTGTTAATCTAGCCAGCCAGATTACATTCCTCTTTTGTTAATCTGGCTGGTCCGGTGCGTTAATCTGGTTAATCAGATTACATTCCTCTTTTGTTAATCTGGCTGGTCCGGTGCGTTAATCTGGTACTTTTGTTAATCTGGCTGGTTTTTGTTAATCCGATGCGTTAATCTAGCTGGTGCCCGGTTTTCTTAAATTGGCTCATCCGGTGCGTTGTCCCTTCATAATCTTCTCTGCTGAACACATAGGTCTCCCAGTCATCTGCCCTCGCTTTCGGTACTCGGATGTCTCGGTATGAGTTTTCTGAGATCGTATAAAAATAAATAATGCCATCAACACGTGAAAAAGGTTCCACTTGTTACAAGCTATATCATAAAAGATAACACACATATTTACACACTTTTTAAAAGAGTCATAAAGGAATGACATATAAACAATACGGTTTGTTGTTACAAACTCACCAAAAATGCCGATTTCTTTTGGAAAAAGATAAATTTTCATTCAAAATTTTAGTGATAGATGGAGCAGTTAGTAACACAGTAAACACAGTACGAGAAGAATTAAGAATGAACACTACTTATATGCCTGCATTAGAAGATTTTCTAACATTACTAATTATCTATTAGTGCATCATGAATTCATCAGAAAGCTGTACAACTTATTTTACGGGACTTCAATTTGCATACATTTGTGATACTAACATTACAGCATCACCTACTGATAAGATTTTCAATTAAATTATATTTTATATCTGCTTTCCCGAGAAAGAAAAAACATAGTCTCAAGTTGTCAAATGCAAATCGCATTCCGATAGGAAAATTTGCTGATTATGATACGAGTTTTCAAAATGAGTTCAAATTTATGGAGTACTCTGTATCTAACTATACGCAACTTAATAACAGGCAATTCCCGTAACGCTATTTTCTGTATCTTCTTAAGCAGCAGCCGTTTCTAGAATAAACTTGCCTACTTAAATACGATTCTGATACTCTGGTTCTTGCTTACGATTAGAGGTAACGTTAGATGAAAGATCACATGATTATTTATAATTAAAACTATACGCGAAAGTATGTGTCTCAAAAATAACCTTTTCGTTTTGACTAACAGAGTTTCTTCTTTTTTTATTTTTTTATTATTATTGCCTAAAATCACAAATATCCAGATCACTAACTATAAACGATAATTTATATTCGAAAATCCTTGATGAAACGAAATGACTCACGTTGTAACAATTTCCCTTGTGCCCTACAGAAAAAGCTCTAGAGAACGAGTCTGTAATTAAATGCAACTTGTGGCTAATCTTCCAACAGATCTGTAAGCGACTTTTCGCTATGTCTAATATGAAAGAGAACTTAACAAGGGTGTAAGAAACCCTTTTATTTAAAACTAAGTAAGTTGAATGGAAGCCATACCTGATGCTCACAAATCAGCCAGAATTTATGTGCTGAACACAAAAGTAGAATTTTAAATTCAAACTAAATTTTGGTATTTATTAGTCAAAGCTATGCAGAGAAATTTAAACGCAGAAACTGGCTCTTAAGCATGAACAGCATGACAGCACTTTTGGCAAAAATAAAGCAATGCTTTAGACAGGAATGCTTAATTAAGAACTGATAACGTGGCCTTCAGGCAGGCAAAACACGCTCTACCTAAACCGACTCAAACGTTCTCTTAAATACACGTGAGCTAATTTGCATTTTAGCAGGAAAAAGTAAAGAGAGAAATGACAGTACAGATTCTAAACATAAAACAACTGGTTTAATTAACATGAATAAACTTTAAAAGGTCTATACATTGAATGGTTACTAAAACATAGGTAGATCGATATACTCTCAGCAGGTAATGGAATGGTTGCGATAACAACACTTCTGTATTCTAAGCGCCGTCTCAGCTTCCGGGGACAGCGGAAGATTTCGCGCCCGCTCACGTTTCCCAAGAACGGAAAACATTTCATTCTGAAATTTCGTCAGATCAATTTAATCCCCTCTGGATGCTTCGGCCAGGGAAAGATGACCCCTTGCTCCCCTTAGTTATACCGCTAAGCGTCGATAGTATTAGTGTATTAGAATACCCCGTGTATTAGAATAACACATATTACGAAGAATTAAAATATATTAAAGCTGTCATTAGAAAGCATCCTGAATATGTTTTGATGAAAACAGAACGCCTGGATCATTTCATACATTCTCATACACATTTTTACTATTACTCTCTTAAAGACATACAAAAGTATTCGTAAATACAGCATAAATTTTATATATCGATATTTCTGGCTCAGAACAAATGAAAGCGACCATATATTTATACTCAGTATATATACTAAGTATAAATATATGGCCTAAATACATATGCTGATCTACCTCATTGATTTGTTCTTCTACTGTGTTAAAATTTGTTTACCATTTAGCTTTTTATTAATTTAACTTGTAAATATTCAAATTTTTCTCCTCTTTGACATTTTTCATAGTAACTAAATATGCTTATGTTGGAGTTTTCTCGGAGCCACAGTTTTTGGTAACGTTTTGGCGTGCTTACTAAAATTTATATTCTGAATATCTTTAATATACTGAGTATAAAAACATAGTTCGAGAAAATGTAGTAACTGGAAAATTACGACGCTATTTGGTCCTCAAAGTTCTCAAAGCTATATTAGTCATCAATATATCAAAGGCATCAAAGTAACCTTATCTTTATATGTCAACAAAGGCAGATATTTATCACAAAATTCACAAACAGAATACGTTTTAAATAGAAAGCTTGCTGTTATTAAGCAGATATGAGAACATTACTTCCCGTATGCTAATAAATTGTAAGTAATAAACGCATATATCGTAAGTAGCATAGAGCATTACTCACTGTAATTTGCAGGTATGCTATTATTAATTAATCATCAGTTCTTATTTTATTTTAACTATTCTTTAAATTTAAAAATGTTCCTTTTCCTTGTACTTGACGCTGAGCCACAATTTTTCGTTCATGTTTTCCCTAAAAACTATAAACCATTGTATGGTAAAATTCCTTGAAATCATTTTATACGATCAATAAAAAAAAGTTTCTATGGTGTTTAAAGAATATTCGATGCATACTTTCTTGCATATTCTATGACCGCTGAATATTAGTAGTTCTACCTGAGCCGCCCAAACGGGATAGTAGTTAGCGACACTGATTGCCGTACCGATGGATAGAGTTCGAATCACGGAGAAGGCATGGATGTTTGTAAATGTATAGTACCTCTGCGGCATGGGGGAACCTCAAGGCTTTTGCCAACGACAGGTTCAGTCTTGTGTTCTTTGCCACAACAATTCGTGGGCTTGTTCTGATGTTACTGTCAGACGAGTGAGATAAGTCACAATAACCACAGTTCTATCTGAATTCGAACGCAGGCGAAAGCGTTAGCTGCACGTTCGATTTTCGAGGTTTTTGCCAAGCGTAACGCGAAGACTAGCCAGTTTTCTTAGTACGTCTTCCACGATGGCATTCTTTATCTTAGGCGATGGTCTTAGCGTGCTTTGCTATATCCAAATAACCTAACTAATGTATATTATATAAATCAGTGTTTTTGAAATTTTTTAGCCTTGCGAGTGGTTGGATGCATATGGTTGCTCTGAAACTAGAAATTTTTTGAACAAAATATTTAAAATTTTATTACGTAGATCAATTCCCATTTTTTCCACTCAATAGCGGACCTTCAGCCGACTTAGTTGCGGCTTGGCCGCAACTAAGACCAGAAGTAATGGTCACTTTATTATGGAGGCATCTAATGGGTGAGCCACCTTTGCCTTCAAGGAAGGCACACTTAGTTACAGCTATGCCTACGGGAATCGAACACGGAACCTTTGGGTGTCGCAGTCGGCTCCCATAATCACTATACCATCTGGGCGGCAAAGCAGAAAACATCATATAATATCTTACAATTAACTACATTCAGAAATTTATATAAAATCTTACAATTAACTGACTTAAATTTATTTGCAATTATAGAAAATTAAAAATATATTACTATTAATTATTTTTATCAGAAAATTATTATTTAAAACATCTTTGTGACCCATTAAAGTTGTTCTCCCACATATATTTTTGGAACCATTAATATAAAACATTAAATAAAGCGACGCACTAACTGCCAAACTACATTAAAATGCAAAATAACGGGTATTTAGCACGGGTTCTGAACTTTCTCAACTTTTCCACGACTTCTTTGCAAGGAATATTAAATTATACGCATTTTTCCTGCATTTCATTTAAACTTATTTCCTTGAATTTCATTAGATATAAATTACTTATTCAATTAATTCAGTGCTCACGTCGCGGCAACGCAAAAACACATAAAAACTCAAAATATTTTCATTAAAAAGTGAAAGATATAGAAAAACATAAAACACCAAATACAATTAAAACAATTTTTACAATTAAAATCACAGTTTGTCGGTGCACAAAACTAAAAGTTTTCTTTTGGTCCCACTCGGCAAAAAGACACTGAAGGTGCAGAATGACTCAATCCACTATTCTGCTCAGTTTCAAATGTAAACAAATATGCTGCTATAGTAAAAATAATTAGGCTTACCCGCACATAACAACTTTTAAATTGTTGATAATTCTACAAATATTGCATGCAGATTAATTAAAAGCATAAAAACCTTAACCGAACAACATAATTTAATCATTTTTAAAGCAAAAAATGCACAATTCAACAACATATAAGAATAAAAAAACTCAGCTTACTAAGTCGAGTAACAGAGTGTGTATATATATTTATACACTTTAGATGCGGCCGATTGCAACTAAAAAGGGTGGTGCACAGTTGCATGGTATATCAGTTCTGCATACACAATTTCAACATTTTGAAGCTACTCGCTTTTGCGTTATGCGAGATACATACATACGTACGTACCTACATGCCACGAAAAAAAAAAAATCTCTTCTTAATCCATTTCAAATCAGTTTTATAATTCGTTTGGAGAAAAAGCGTCCTTTACTCTGTTCATTTGTACAGATGCCACGCAGAAACATCGTTAACTTGCATTCGATAGCGGTCAAATGGATATTTTCCTTGAAATATGGTACCCGAAATTTTTCATGTTCCTTTACTTCGTACAAGGAAGTAAAAATTCAAGTCAGTTTCTTTTGTGAAATCCTATGGAATTGTATCCTTATATCAAAAGTATAAGCCTCTTTAAAAATTATTCTACAGGAAGGTATCGATCGTCCATCATCTTCCGAAAGGTGAGAATAATGAAAAATGCATCAGAGACAGCGAACAAGCTAATATTACATCGAAGCATTTTATTTTGAGGTCCACAGCCACCATAATGACGTCAAATTTTGCATCCATTTCCCTGCGGGGGGAGGAACCTGACAGGAATTTGAAGGAAGATGTTAATTTTCGCATCCTCTTTCAAGATAAACAGTTACATCTCCGAACCTCATCATTTAATAAACAGTTCGCAGCGAAAGCAAAGTGTGTGGGTGGGTAGGAAGAAATGACTTCGTGTCGAATGTTCGAGACGTGGCTGAGGAATAGGGGTGTTGGAAGCGCATTACCAGTCACTTCATGCTACAGCTCCTCGGTTGATGTTGATGGATGGGAACTCAACATAACTAGATGAAGGCTCAACTTCTCTGCGCTTCTCCCGCCCGGGAAGCCTCCTTTTCACCTCCAAATAAAAAAGTGACTAAAACATTAAAAAATTCACAGAATGAAATTTAAATCCCCTTACGACTTGAGGCGTCTATTCTCTGTGGGAAAACAGGCAGAAAATAAGGAGCGAAATTGAATTAGAAATAATCGGATGTTCTCGTCCTAAGAATATGTCGACCATACACAGCAGCTGGATTACCAGCTGCTTCGGGGATTTCGTTTTCGGTAACATCGATTCTATTTAACAGACGGCAAAGCAAAAATGAAAGTCGCATGCAAGATTACAAAAAACTAAAACTAAGAGTACCAAATTCCCGTTTTATTCAGTAAGAATATTGCAAGCAAAACTTTTGCTCTTATTTCTTCAGATCTAATTCATTTATTATCAAAATGCGATAATTTGCGATGGTGGTTTACATATTTCGATTTTAAATGACGTAAATGTTACACTATTTTTCAGGTTTGAAGGGTTTTATAGTTTATGGTTTATTTAATTATGGCAAAGCACACTAGGGCTATCTGCCTGAGGGATGCTTTCGTGGAGGACTTTTTTAAGTGAAACTGGCTCGTATACACGTTATACATGGGGAAAAACCACGAAAACGCCCATGCAGCCAGCCCGTTCGCGGGATTCGAAACTCGGACCGAACTACCAGTGTTCAGCGACTTTACCGCTCGGCCGCTGATGGGCCTCAGGTTTGTTCGGTTATTTGCTCAAAAGGGTGTTGACCCAGAACGACTATCAGTCTCGATTTTGCATCGAATCGCTCATAGAGTTGAATCACTTTTAAAGTTAGTGCCCAACATATTATCACCTTCTATTATATTTAAAAAATTAGATAATGAAGAATCATCATCATTCATCAATTTGTTTCAGCAATTTTTTAAGTCTAAGGAGAGCACCCAGTAAAGCTTATGTTTATGTTAAAGTAAAGATGATGTTTATGCGGCCCTGGGCGCCAGTCACTAACGCCCAGGTTACGATGTCGCCTAACACGCAAGCAATTCTCAATAACCCAAAAAATCAACCAACAAACAATATCAGTCAAACACTATCTTATTTTAAGTTTCTAATAAAAAATTTATATCTAAATTTAATGAAAAACAAACTTAAGGATACAATTTTTTAAAGTATCCATAAACTAATCAAAATACTTACAAATGAAATATGTAATTAAAACTCTCGATTGTCGATGGACGTTTCCTCAACATATATAGAAAAAGAAGAAGAAGAAAGATAAAATACCTAAACTTTTTAAAAATTTTCCCAGAATCGTTTTAAATTAAAGCAAGTTCAGATGAGGACAGATTGTTAGTCCAAAGGGCTTTGTCCCCAAGGGACTATTGTTTTCATTTTGCGATTTTGCGTTGAATAACTCTGAATGTTTGTTTTACTTTCAAACTGTTGCCACGAAATATTATCGTCCTGTATTATATTTGAAGAAATTAAATATTGAAGCATCTGCATAAATGTATGGATATGTCCCGCATTGTGATAAAACAACGGTACCTAGAGCCAACCAATGTTGAATGACGTAATCCTCCTACGAATATGGGACATCTGGAAGCCAAAATTTGAAATTTGGAATTTGTTTTATTATCAATTTCATATTTTCTAAAACTTTAAGGAATTTTTGATTAACACACTCAAGGACTCAAGGAATCTGAACCCTTTCAGATTTTCTTTTTTTTTTTTTTTTTTTTTTTTTTTTGCTCAGGAATTAGCGTAGATGGCCATTAAATATACAACTGACAAAAATCTATCCTAAAAATTAACAAACTGTGGCACTAAAGACCACTACGAGGTGGTATTCGTGATTCTGGTCAACTGTAATTTCAACAATATGTTTCTTTTAGAAAAAAAGTAGAAGTGTTATCAGGCTCAAAACGGCATTTAGAGTCGAATAACTTAAACGCGATGCCTTTTCAAATTGTTGCCACAAAGAAAGTTTCCCTGTATTAAATTAAATTTCCCTGCATTAAATGCCCATTATTTATGCATGGATGTATGTATGCTTGTCGCATTATGAAAACAATAACGGTACCTAGAGCCATCAAATTTTGAATAAAGTAGTCCTTCACCCGAATATGGGCACATGAAACCCCGAATTTGGAATTTGTTTTATTACCTGTTTCATATTTTGTAACACTTTAAGGAATTTTTCATTAATAAACTCAACGAAGCAAGCAGGGGTACTGTACGGAATACAACATTATTTTCATCTCCAGTGCGCTAGACTGTCTGTTGAAACTTCTAAAGCTATGCTGCTTTTAAACATTTTTAGCCCAAACAGGCGTTAGCCAAATGGTCTCGAAATGGCTCCCCAAACGTATATGTGAGTGTAAATGAAGAAAACACCCTTTTGGGTGTTTAACTGTTATTTTTTACTAACCAGTTATTTTAAATTCCGAATCCTTATATCACTCCTTGTTTCTATTTCCCTACCAGAAACTAAATGAGAGAAAAAGAATTAGTGTTTAAAAGAAAGTTTCTTTCGGGTGTTTTATTTCAGAGCTTTTTCTCACGAGCCCAAGTTACTAAGCTAGCTCAGATAAGATTATTCAGCTATCGCCTGCCGAAATTTAAATTGTTTCGCCTGTAAGAAGTTTTGAGACAACTTAGCGTTGATTTGAGTCCTGTAATCTTGGACTACTAGCTCGTTTAATGTAAATTTGAATTTGATTGTCTCTTTATCTTGACACAGGTGTCTGGCGGAGTGTATGACATTATCACGAGTCGTGTATTTATGTTCAAAGTTCTGATTTAATAAAGAAGTTTGTTTTAAAATTTCCGTATGACTTTGTATTTCTGTCTATACATAGCGATAAAATTCGCTTGACGTAACTAGAAGTTTCATACTAGTTTACGCTACCAAAGCAAGTCAAACTTTATAGATGTTGTTTGGTTTCGTTTATTGGATTATGGCAAAGCACTCGAGGGTTATCAAACTGAGGGAAGGGATGCCTTCATGGGGACTTTGTAGGAAAACTGGCTCGTATACACGTTACGCACGGTGAAAATCATGAAAACGTTTCTGTAGCCAAACTCTTCGCCAATATTCGAACCCTGGAACGAACTACTGATGTTCAGCGTCTTTACCGTTCAGCCATAAGGGGTCCGTTTAAAACGAAAAACTCATTTATATAATCAGAGAAAGAAAATTCCTATTTAGAACCATACAAATTATTTTTGAAAACCGGCTGTCAACCATTTCATGCCAGCAGCATGCTAATTGTTGCAATTCTGATAATGGAATTCGGTCGTCTGGCTCAGTGATTCTGTGAAGGTGTTTTTCATCTTCATGTTTAATATTTTAAATCGATAACTCAGTCATGAATTTCGCCTCATGCACTACAACATCCATGCGTTTACGAGATTCGAACCCGAGCCGCTGGTGTACCAAATCAAAATTCGGAGTCCAGTTTGCAAAACATCTGAATTATCCATCTGATTCCTAATTACTCAAAAGTGCCATTATGAAAAATATTTTTAACAAGAATGCCATCTTTTGTCCAGTAGCTTTAATTACTAATGCTATCGTAGACATAATGTGCCTCCCAACCGTAGTGGTTAGCGTAGCTGACTGACGTGCCGAAGGGCCCGGGTTCGAATCCCGGAGAAGGCATGAATGTTTGTAAATGTATATTATCTGTGCGTCATGGGGAGTTTACCAAATATGCGCTGAACCAAACGTCCTCTCGAGAGGTTAGTGGTAGGAGACCCTCGGAGCCGTCCTCCCGGGGTGTTCTCCATCAAAATTGGGGACGGAACTTAGCTAAATCGCACTGTCACCTCTGCAAGGGGTTCAAGGCTGTTGCCAATCACAGGTGTAATGCTGCGCTCAGTGGGCATGGGTTGACTATAAAGTCAGACAACTGAGCATTAGTCAGCAACAACAAGACATTATATTTTGGCTTTTGTATTTAAAAGAAACAGAGTGCACATCATTTTCCCGATGTTGTTACCAGAACCAAACTCACAAAGAATTGCAGTCATGTAATTTACTTTATCTTCAGAAATACAAAACTCTTTACATCTCTTAAAGATTTATGTTTCGTATTTCACTCATTTCAATGGGTATGGAAATGGTGGCCTAGATCTGCAGCTTTTAAGGAAATGATATGATGGTAAACATATTAAAATTCCTTTCTGTTTTGCCTAGCATTTTTATCCTAGCCTTAAATAAGGATTTCAATTTCGCAACCTTATCAGTTGTCGCCAATCATTCGACTCAATAAACAATTAAATCATTTTCATATGATTTGTTACAGCATAGCGAAAAGAAACAGTCTTTAATAATGAAATATACTAATATAAATCAAATCGAGAAAACTATCCTGACAGAAGCATATGCGGTGATTCCAATCAGATATATAATTCTGAACAATACATTAGTTTGTGTAGAGAAAAAAAAATTGAGAAGCAAAAATCAAGCTAAATAAGCATAAGCCAACGTAATTATCAATTCCACAAAATATTTGGACATACGAAAGATCAAATTAAAATTAATCTCTTCATACCAAACAAATCACTGAAGCTGCGAATCACCAGAATGTATCTTCTCGGACCACAACATGTCTGGAACCACTGTCTAGAGGAGCTTCTAAGCTTAATTAGATCACCAAGGGTCAATTTGAGATAACTTGCACCTTAATGCATCCTTGCTTTGTTCCGAGGAGTAAGCCATTATTCCTGAATCGCGTGATGGTTCTCCTTTTATCCCCTTTTATAACCCACTCAGACTCTCACGTGCACCCACAAGGTTGCTTCCGACAAGGTGCCCAAAGAATTCTGCCATTGTTACAGAGTAAGTACCGTTGCTGGCAGATGAAAGCTGACATGTGCATATTTCTTGTGTGTCAGGAAATTACGTAAAATGAGCTATGGGCAGCCATTTGTTACGAGAAAATTTTCCCTAGAAACCCGTAATTTTATAAGCATTTTATTTCCGTCGCTGCTTTGATTTATAAAACCAAAATCACTAAAACAATAAACCTGTGTCATTGTTTTAACATAAAGCAGAATACCAGCATTTAACGTAGTTTACCTTGAATACACCTTGAATTATACTATTAAAATCTCTGCGCGACTGATTGTTTGTTTGTGACATCTCCTCCAGAACGGCGAGGAGTTGAGTTTTGAAAGACGTACCCCCCCTGTCGAATTCCAAAAATTCGCGAGAAACCATTTCGACCGTTCTCATCTTTGCATGACTTTAATTAGCGAAGATATTTATTAAAAACTCTTAAAACGCTAATTTTCGCATTCCGTTTTCTGAGTGGCAACAGTCTCGCACGCTGGAGATAAAAATCTGCTTTATTCTGAGAACTGTTGCTACTGCTCGCTTTTAAAATGTAGAATTTTCTAGCAAAAAATTTCTAAGTTTTGCAAAATATGAAATAAAAATAGCATTTCCAAACATTAAATATATTATTCTGGATTCCAAAAATTCGTGGGAAGTCATTTCGATCATTCTCATCTTCTTATATCTTTAATCGAGATATTTACTCAAAACTTTGAAAACGTTAATCTTCATGTTCATTTTCCCGAATGGCAACAGTCTCGCGCGCTAGAAAAAAAAAACAAGATCTGCTTTATTAGTCCAAAGACAAAAACAAGATCTGCTTTATTAGCCTTTGTCCCTGAAGGACTATTGTTTCCGTTTTGCGATTTTGCGTCGATTCACTACAAACGGTGAATCACTTTTCAAACTGTTGCCACAAAGTATTATCGCCCTGCGTTATATTTAAAGAAATTAAATAATGAAAAATCTGCATAAATGTATGTATATTTCTCCCATTGTGATAAAACACCTGTACATAGAGCCATCGAATTTCGAATGACGTAATCCTCCTACGAATATGGGCATGTGGAAGACCAAATTTGGAATTTGTTTTATAATCGATTTCCTATTTTGCAAAATTTCAACGAAGTTTTGATTAATAAACTCAAGGATTTCAGAGCGAGCCACGGCAACGCTGTACAGAAAAAACATTTTTATCACCAGGTCCAGAATTTGAAACCCGTCAAGGACACTGCCAATGTTTTTGTTAATTATTCTAAATAAACATATAATCCCTCTAAAAGATTAGCGATAATCATCCTCATCTGAATAACGATTATCGTTACCCTTTTATCATTTTACTCGTCATCATCTGAATTTAACGATAAGGTGCCCTTCCTCCCATCGCCTTTTAAATGAGGAAGAATGTAAGAAAATTTATCTTTCCTCACCATATGCCATCCCCTTGTATTTGGAAACACCAATAATAGAGTGTTTGGGAATTCAAATCTTGGCGAAGGTATCCCAGATTTTTCAGATTCCTGCTTCGAAAGGCCTAGCAGATTCCAGTTTCACTTACATCCAGTTTCATTTATAAGGTATTTTTCCCGCCTTCCTAGCGTGCCTTCGTGGTGGGTGTAGTGGTTCTGCATCCTGGGCCGGTATTCCAGCGATCCGTGGTTCGATTCCCGGCGAAAGCGTCTGCTTATTTTTCATCTTGCCTGCTTCCTAAAAATACCTAATGTCTCTACACATTGAATACATTTATCTTTTTTACTTCCTTGTACGAAGTAAAGGAAGTATTGTAATCGCGAAAATTTGCGGACATCATATTTCAACGAAAATATCCATTTTGACCATTCTTGAATCCATTTAAACGGTGTATTTTGCGTGACATCTATACCTAAGGACAGAATAAAGGACGTTTTCCCAAAATGGATTGCAATATGGGTTTTAAATGGATTCGGATAAGAATTTTGATCGTGACGGCTGTACGTACGTATATATGTATCTCGCATAGCTCAGAACGAGTAGCCTCAGAACGTCCAAATTTTGTATATGTGACTGCTCTAACATGCTGTTGTGCACCTCCGTTTTGGTTGCAGTCGGCCGCACAAAAAATATATTAATAAGTATATATAAAACTCTGTAATTCGCGTCGGTAAACTCATTTATTTTTCATTCTGATATGTTTGTAAGTTGCGCATTTTTTTGGTTTAAAAGTGAATGAATTATATTGTTCTTATCGTCCGGTTAAGAATTTTATGCCTTTATTTAAACTGCATGCGATAGTTGTAGAATTACCAAAAATTTAAAAGTTGTTTAAGGGCCACTAAGCCTGATGAAACCGCAATTTGTTTACATTCGGAAACTCTTAGTAGAGTAGTGAATTAAATCAGTGTCTGCATCTTCAGTGTCTTTTTGCTGTGAGGGACCAAACATAAACTTTTAGTTTTGTGCACCAAAAAATCTGCCTTCTAGCCTAGTGGCTGAGCTATTGCATTTTGCGTAGAAAATAATTTTAATTGTAAAAATTGTTTTTAACTGTATTTGGTGTATTATTGTATTTGGTGTTTTATGTTTTTCTGCACTTTGAAGATTTTGAATGAAGATGTTTTGAGGTTTTATGCATTTTTGCCTTGCCGGAAAGTGAGAACTGAATTAATTGAATGAGAAATTTATCTCTAATCCAGTAAATGAGTTTAAATACGGTTTTTTGTGTTTTATAATTTTGAATGAAGATGTTTTGAGTTTGTATGCGTTTTTGGCTTGCCCGAAAGTGAGAATTGAAGTAACTGAATGAGAAATTTATCTCTAATCGAGTATATAAGTTTAAATAAAATACAGCAAAAGCGTGTATAATTTAATAGGCCGTACAAAGAAGTCATGTGGTATCCCTGTCAATTTTTTTAACTACGCAAGGACAACTAAGCTAAGTTTTAAAACTTTAAAAGTTAAGTTTTAACTTTTAAACTTTTAAAAGGTAGCTTAGTTAACTTTTAAAACTTTAAACTTTTAAAATTTTAAACGATTTAGGCTTTGCAATATAAAGCGCATATTCTGTTTGTCCTAGCAATATCTACAAAAACTAGTTACTATCTAAACTCTATTCATGTGCAATTCTAACGTAAATACAAACTCTTGACCCGTCCTCAAAGAAGCTTAGAACTATTAAATAATAGTTGTTCAAAATCCCATATGATATATGACAGCTTTAATGCTGTCCGTCTCTGTACAATATTTTCTGCATTTCTGCGATGCTGGGAACTTTATTCATTACAATTAAAAGCTTCATCTATTCATGATTATTTAATCTTCTTAAACTTGAAAGCCGAATTTGATGTCTACGAATTCTATTCTTTCCAAAAATCTCTGACATAACAGATGCAATTTTGGGAACGCTTGCAAGACATAAAGAAAGCTTAGACAAAAGGGATAATTTGTAACCGAATGCATTGTAACGGAAGAGCTTTCTAAAGCGGGAACTTCAGTCTATACATCATTACGCTAAGACAAATTATAGGGCCTGGAAGTGATTCCACTTTTCTCTCGCAGTTCCATCGAACGGCTTCGACAGCTTCGCTGTTACGGTCTTCAACGACATTACCTAATGACTGTACAGTTGAAACAAGTTTTCAGTATATTAGGAAAAGATTCTTTATTAATATTGATGATATTGAGTCTTCTTCTATATGATAAAAATAGCTACGAAAAGCAAGCGAATAAATAATATCGATATATCATTGAATTAGCATACAGATATGAGTATATCTTATTCAACAAATGCAATAAACAATTTACAGTGTATTTATGAAAATAAAACTTCCCTGGATTGAACATACTGCAGATATTCATTTTACCTACGTTCTCGGCCACAGTGGTATGCTTGGTAATGAAAAGCTATCACGATATCACGATAAGGCTTAGCATTACGATATCACGATAAGGCTTAAATTAATATCACGATATGGCTAAGCAAGCGACTTATCGTGATATTGATTTAATATCTTGTCTCCTTTCAAGTCTTATTGGAAGCATGTGGCTTGGAAGTAAACTGTGACTGATTTGGAATGCTAAATATCTTACTTCTTCGAAGGCCTAGTCGGACAAAGAGATTTTTCCCAAGTGTTCTTCATAAGTGTTAAGTGTGAGCATTTTCAACCGAATAATTTTGACCGGTCGTGAGACTTTTGGAACTTATTTACTTCATTTCAATATTGATACTAGTGAACTCTGTGCTTACGGCGATGATGTGGAACATATTTTATTGCATTGTAGGTTGCATGCGACTGCCAGAAGTACATTAAAAGTGAGTTTAGGGTAGCTCTCTATTTGCTGGGCTCCTGTTTTCTATAATCTTTTTAGGAGTTCTGAGGCCTTTGCAGTTTTGTGCGGATTTATTTGTTCTTTGAAATTTTATTATTATTATTTATATGATTGGATTTTTATTTTTTATGTGTCACTGTATTATTTTGCGTATTCTCTATGTATGACTACTTTATGTATTGGTGTACTGCATTGTTGATGTATCTATATTATTTTAAGTATTATTTCATTTTTATTATTACTGTATTATTACTAAGATGGCTAATTTTCTTTTATAGGAGTATTATCATAGTTTAATTATTCATGGTAGGTTTTAGTATTTTTATTATAGTAGTATTTCTATTTTATATTTTTTATGTGCTTTCTTCAAACCTAGATTTTTTTTTTTATTTATTTTTGAATTGTATCTTTTTTTATTATGAGTTATTTACTTGCATATGTAAGCCTCGTTTATACTTCGTGGACCACGAGGAGTTTTGTACCTGTTTTCTTAATTAAATATATATAAACTGGTGAAAGAAATTAAGAGAATTTTCATATTTGATCTACGATTTCCAAAACTACTGGACAGACTTTAATAAAATTGGGTGCGAACATAGATTGATATAATACAAACAAAATAAACATTTAACAGTTATAAACGACACACATGTTCCCTGCAGGTCTGAAACAGCGGTTGCAGAAGACACAAAAGAAACGGGTTAATAGGGGGTATGGTCTCCTCTTACAGCCATACAGGCCTCGCAGCGTGATGTCATACTGGAAATAAGGCAGCTTATCAGTACCTGCGACAATTGTACCACTGTTTACAGTTCCTGGATGGTTCTCGGAGGGGGGTTGCTAGTTGCAATTGTCCTCCCCAGAATATCCCGGATATACTCTATAGGCATGAACTCTTGAGACCTGGCTGGCCAATCCATCCAGCGAATATCCTCACTGTTGACAAATCACTGTCGTCGACCAGAAGAGCTCTATGTGGCCTCGCGTTATCGTCCTGTAAGATGAACTCGGGTTCCACTGCACCCCGGAAAAGGGGAACATAGGGCTCCAAGACCTCATCCCTATACCTCACACCAGTCACAGAGCCTCTGTGAAAGACGTGGAGAGGTGTGCGGCCATCTAGCATGATGCCTGCCCAGACCATTACACCGCCACCGCCATAATTGGTGATTTCGCGGACATTGGATAGTAGATAGCAGGTCCCTGGCTCTCTCTATATGAAAGTAAGGCGAGAATCGGTGTTTAGGCTAAAACGGGACTCATCGGTGAACAGAACGCTCGCCCATTGCTCCGCACTCCAATTGCTCTGCTTCCTGCAATCATGCTAATCGGACTCTCCTGTCCGTAGACGTGAGAGGGGAGCAAACAGCCGATCTTCTGGCAAACAACCCTCTTTCATCCAGTCTTTTGGGAACAGTCACCCTTGCTACACAGTTTCCTGTGGCTGCATACAGGTCTCGAGAGAGCTGAGAACCTGTAACCCATAAAATGCTAAAATGGACAAAGCGATCTTCTCTGGCCGTCGTGGCTCGTAGACGACCTTGCCAGGCTTTCTCTCGATGGATTCTGGAACTCTTTCCATAGGTTACATACGACGCTGGGCGTTAAATTAAACTCTCTGCATATCTGGACTTGCGATTGGCCTGCCTCTAGCCTCCGAACAATTCGCCACTAAATTCCATCATCTAAACGTTGGTGGCTACTTATTTTTACCGTTCCGATGTGAATTTAACCGATTGTTGCAAGATAACCCCATGAAATTCGCAACGGATGCCAGAGAACGCAATTCATCTTACCCTCCACGCGCTTATAAAGCCTGTTTTTCTGCTGACATAAGCGTACACACACATGTACGCATACAAATCTAGTCCGTTTTTATAAATATTGGTACGAAATGCCCAGCCGCGGTAAGATAGCTTCAGCGCGAAGCGTATTTAGGGTTTATATATTTGGCGCGATATATATCGGTTTCTATATTTGGCGCGATATTTGGCGACAGTTGGCGACAATATTAACAGTTTGAATGCGGCGAAGTGCGATCGCGCTGCTAGTTCTTACTATAATTTTTGTATTAATTGAGAGCTGTTATATCCCCATCAGTTGCGGTCTTGTTGAAAATAAATCGTTATAAATTAGCAGTTTGCAATGTTGCTGGGGAAAATTTGATTTTATATAATAATTTCTATTATTAAAAAATAAATAAAATCATTCTGAAAGCTTTCAGATTTGATATTACGCCCAATGGGGCGTTTTTTTAAAAGTTTTGTGTATTACCTTTATTTATTGAATATCATGTTCTTCCCACTTAAGCCATAAAATTCAATTCAACAGCAATATCACAAAATAATTTAAAAACAGCATAAAATTTCCCATTCCCAGCCTCGCGCACTGGAGATAAAAATGTTCCCCCCCCCGTATAGTGTTGCCAATGCTCGCTTTGAAATCGTTGAATTTCTTAATGAAAAACTCATTAATGATTCACAAAATGAAATAGACTATAAAACAAATCCCAAATTTGGGCTTCCAGATGCCATTATTTGGGTGGAGACGTACGTTATACAAAATTCGATGTCTCTAAGTATTGCCGTTTTTTCACAGTGCGATAAACATACATACATGCCGATCCTTCATTATTTAATTTGTTTAAATATAATAACAGGGCAATCATATTTGGTAGCAACAATTTGAAACGTGAAACGCAGTTTATAGTGAACCAACGCATAATGCTATAACAAAATTAATAGCCCTTCTGGGAAATTGCCCCTTTGGGTTAATAAAAAAAAATTACTCATTTTATTCCGTACTTTTGACACATATACAAGAAAATTCTTCAGCATTCAAACGGTTAATCTGAAGTTACTAGTTCATTCTTGAAATTTTCGACTCTCAGTTTTCCTTAATATTACAGATGATATACTGCAAAAACAATATTCACGCATTCAGAATAAATATCTCTAAAAATTAATTTGACTTAATCTGAAAAACAATTTTTTTACCAAATTTGTTTTTACCAAAATATCATAAAAGTAAATGCGAGAGAAATAAATATAATTATGCTTTTATTCTGAAGACCAAATTCAAATTCGCGAAGAGATATCTTGCGGGAAAAGCAGAAAACACAAAATTCAAATTATTTACAATTCACAATTTCGTATTACATCTTACCATCTGACTCGGTAAATTTCACGAATTATTGCTTAATAAACTACAGTAAATAGTAATTAAGCAACAGGTAGAATCGCCGCCCAAGTCAGAAACAACTAAAGGAATGTTTTACGACCGGCTGGCACCACGATTTCTTTATTCTCTAAACTTACCTTCTTAATCCCTTTTAAAATTCCTTTCATTTACATATTCTTGTGGAGTACATGAAACTGTAAGAGTATAGGATAGTTTTTAACATAAGCCAGCACGCGTTATGTATACATAAATGATATGACTGTGATGATCCTTGTGTATACATAAATGAAACTTTGTAAAAAAATAATTCTGATATCTTTATTTATATGTATAGAAGCTCAATAAATTATATACATCTTCGATGATATTACATTAGAAAAAATTCAAACATTTTTGGAAACACTCTGGTTTATTATGAAAAAATCTTCCATTCCCCATTCTTTGGAAACGATAAATATGGGATGAAAAGGGATTCGTAGAGAAGGAAAAAGTAGAATTTAAATCAAAGAATGAAGAATTGCCGAAATGTTTGAAAGGGTCTTGTTGAGGGAAAAAAGAGAACTTGCAAAACGAAGAATTACTGGATGGATGCAAAAGCGGTCATCACAGAAGAAAGATCTATCACAGAGAAAACAACTAAAGTTGACGACTGGAAAAGGCTGATCGCTTTTTGATGTCTTTTGACATCCTGAAAAGTTTTAAATACAAATCAGTGGCTTTCTTTTAATTTTATCATCCCTAGTTTTTTAAAGCTGTTTCTTCCAACAAAATGAATCATGTAATAATTTTTTCATACGCTTAAATTATTTTGGACACGCTGCAAGTTATGTCCTCCTTCATTATTTAATTTCTTAGAAATGCCAAAAATTTACTGCCTTTTCCTTATAATTCTGTGGTATACATGCATTTCTTTTCAAACCGATTATTTGAGACAGCATTTGTGAATTCGATTTCACATGAACTAACTGATTCAGTTTCAGAATCATTTGCTTTAATTTGGTAAGGATATATTAACTATTTCTCTTGTTGCTTCGTCAGTCGTAAATTAACTTGGACCTGATGTTCATGTATAGCCCGGCGCAAGATCTAAATTTTGAAAAACATCCAAATCACTCTGTATGAACTGATGCTACCAAATAGACTTATTTTAGAGTTATATGTCTTAACCAATCTCTCGTTAGTTCTTTACATTTTTGCGATTAGATTGCACGCTTCCTGTGCAATTTCTAAGCATTGCAAAATTTTTGGATCAATCTGCTCAGGATAAAAACAAAGACTTTCCGAACTTCCAAATACGATGGCAGTTTTTGAGTATCACATTTTTGTTTACTTGCTCTGCCTGGGAAAGTGACTTCTCTTCGCTAAGTTTTTTTTTTTTTTTCTTCCAATTATCTAAAATGTAAACTGCGTACACAGAAATTGTGGGGAGAGTTTAGCATTGTGCCAATTTAAGTTAAAATGTTTTTCTGAATAATTGCTGCTGTTCAAAATATAAACGATGTTTTAAACATCATGCCATTTACGATTTTTGCTCCTATCAGATCTATGCAGCAGTTCTTCTTGCCCATGTTTTAAATTCCATGAACGCATGACCACAGCGAACCCCTAAATTATCATATGTAATTATATATATATATAGGGAAATTTATTCCGATTTCAATGAATTTCAGTTCATTAATTCAATGTATATATATGTGTATACAGTCTGCCTCTAGACAAATTTTGACTTCAGAATTGGCAGATTTTTTTTTTAATATTCACTTAGTAAATCCAAAATGCAGTCATTTCCAACTTGTTTCAATTCCAATGGTTTGTTCGTTTTCTCACCATTAAAAAAAAATACATTGTCTAACAAAGAAAATTCAATACCGTAGAAGAGTAAGTGAAATTCGATGGCAACTGATAAACAAACAGAGAATGTATGTATAATTAATGAATTTAAATCTTTAAAAAAAATCTGAAAGATTTCAGATTTTACATTGCGCCCAAACAAGCGTTTTTAACGTTTAGTGTGTTATGTTACCTTTATTTATTAAATATCATGTTCTTCGCAATTAAACACAATACCCCAAAATAATTTTAAAAGAGCGTGTATTTTAGAATTTTCGATACAGTTTTGCGCGCTAACAATAAAGTTTTTTTTTTCGGGGGGGGGTAGTGTTGCCATTGCTCGCTTTGAAATCCTTCAGTTTGTTAATCAAAAATTCATTAAAGGTTTACAAAATATCAAATCGATTATAACGTTGCGCGCCTCTAACTTGCACGCAACCAAGAGGTGACTGTGAAAGCTTGTATAAACCACAGAGTCTTATAAAGGGTTTAAGTCCCTTTTTATTCAACGTAATAAATTACAATGGCGTCCTCTTGACGCTTACAGACTGTGCCCACTAGGCAGTCAAATAAAAATAATAACCTGAAAAAGAAAGTAAAGACAAGATTCTAACTACGAGGCTCTCTAAAATAACTAACTCACCGCGTTTTACCATACGGCTGCTAATTCAGCAGACTTGAAGCTCACTGGAACAATTTCCACTAATTCCCGCCAAGCACATAGGCCGCAACGCGGGGTTCTTCAATTCTCGATAACTACCTCCGCGTTCGCTAAGTAAGAATAACTCACACACCGACTTGTTTCCTTCTATTTAAATCATACTACTTCCGCTGATAATTTGAATGCTTGCGCGTTCTACTCAAATTTACATATTCTGGCATTGGCAGTTCCAGGGGAAAGTAAGGCTTGACAGGAAAGATAGTTTAAACTTAAAATAAATGTTAGTTAAAATAAATATAAACCCTACACGATAATAAAACAAATTCAAAGTTCGGGTTTCGAATTGCCTATATTCTGATGGAAAACTACGTCATTCAAAATTTGATGGATCTAGGTACCGTTGTTTTCTCACAGTGCGAGAAACATACATACATTTATGTAGACTCTTCATTATTTAATTTCTTTAAATATAATGCACAGCTTTAATATTTGGAGGTAACAATTTAAAAAGTGATTCGCCATTTATAGTGAATCAGCACAAAATGGCAAAACGAAATTAATAACCCTTTGTACTAAAAATGGTTTGTTAGATTTATATTTTATCCTCTTTCTGTATTATTATTTTAAATTTTAAAAATATACAAAAGTCTTCAGAAATAATATGACAAATCTTAATTGGATAATGCTGAATTTTAATTAATGCGATGGTGGCGCTTGATTTGTTAATACAAGTTGAATGCGCTTGATTTATGAATGCAAGTTAATTGTTTCTTAATATTTAGTATAAAATTGCCTAATATAACTTTTAAATCACCTCGTTTAAAAGTATTCAGCCTATTTCTTGTTTCCTGTAGTAACGTATTGATTTGACTAATGTCAACATATACTAGATTAGGAAATGGGAAAATATAATGTCGTTCGGTAACGACATTAATTATTTCTCTCTGATGGATTTTAAATTCCGAATATAGCGTACCCGGATATTTTGAATAAGCATCTCCCTTCAAAGCAATTAACTCTTTTTGCATCGTAATATCAAAATAAGATATATCAGATCCAGCGATTCTATAAGTCATGCTGCCGCATTCAGATTTTAACGTCTTGGAGGAGAACATAAAAACACTCTTTTAAATTTTGCAAGCGGCTTGTTTATAACAATTCGAGAAAGCTTTCTGAGTAAGCTATCTTCTGACCAAGTTTTGTGTTTTTATGTGATTTTTTTTTTTTTTTTTGTGTGTGTGTGTGTGTGTGTGTGTGTGCGTGTTCATGATGAGTTTTACTTCTTTATACTGCACCTTCTGCATAAAAATTTATATACTTTAGATAATTTTTATGCATTCCCCCCTCATTTATTTTATACGACTCTTCTTTACTACATGATTTAGCTTTATATGAATTAACTACTTGTTTCAGAATATTAATATTTTTTGTAATCAGTATAATCTTCATTACGCCGATCAGTTGCCTGTGCATATTCAGCTATCGATCCTCCAATCGACCCCTTGTACATCATTGACCCTTTTAAAATTTCATTGACCCTCGAAAATTCTCGGCAAAACCAGTGGATCTTCGTGGAGGACTTCCTAAGAGAAATCTAGAAATAGGTATACACGATACATATCGGAAAACTGCGAAAATATTCATGCAGCCAGCCCATTCGCTGGGATTTAAACCTCGGACCGAACTACCAGTGTTCAGCAATTTTACCGCTCGCCTGCTAGTAGGTTCCCACTGGTTGTTAGATTCCCAGTAACTGTATAGTTCCTCCTAGTTTTGATGGAGAACAGCTGCAGAGACCCGGGTGTCTCCCATCCTTCTTCTACTGAGAAGCATTCAAGCGGATTTTCAGCTCGCACTCATTTTAAGTGCTTTTACGTCGGAAAACGTCATACGTTTTACAAATTGCTAAGCTATCTCCGGGATTCGAAATCAGGCCTAACGATGCGAGAGACAGCGTCGCTGATCGCTGTAGCGGTTGAGACTGGGAAAAAATCTTGTACAACGTCCCAGGTCATGGAAAAATAAACTCAAGAATTTAGTTTATTTGAATTCTGTCTTAGAGTTTTAACGCCTTGTTCTGCTACTCTTTTATCTGATTTGAACACGGAAAATAACCGAAAGTAAAAAAGAAAATTTTACAGTTAACTTTTTTATAAATGTAATGGGGGAAATATTGCCTAATATTAAATACAGAAAAGTAAAAACGCAGCTTGAGCAAGAGTTATATGAAATTGTTCCAATGATATTAGGTTGGATAAACATGATTCTATTATACGGATGATGTTTACACTCTTTCAGACTAATTTTGGGGTCGCTTAATTAATTTATACTTTTTTTTTAATTTAAAACGTTTTTTTTAATTTTAAAAAGTACTTTTTTAAATCTTCGATGTAACAGAATCATAAAAATTTGACAGTCGAAAGATTTAAAGCGAAAATTTGCCAAAAATTTTCAAAAATGCTGCTACGAACTTAATACAAATTTCATTTAAAAGATTTTTTCTTGATCTATCCGATGATGTAAACAGTAAATTTCTGAGATTTTTATTATGTTCCTTAAACGAAGATACGCGTAAAAAATATCACTTAAAACATTAAATTAAAAAATCTAAATCGAATTTTAAAAACTGCCTTTACCACACTGCAACGCCATCCACAAACAGTTTATGTACAGAATTTGAACTCGATAGCTTATCAGGAAGCAGTTTAAAAATAGGAGACAAAAGCACCGTGAATGAACTAAATAAAAGATGATAATAAAGCGACTGACTTTTTTTTTACCCCACTAAGCGACAATGAGTTCAAATGCGACGAAGCAAAGGATTTCTTCAGCTTACTTGAAAACGAAAGCATTGGGTCTCAAAGTGAATTTCACCGGAACCCTCCATTCCGATCAAACCGAATAAATCAATAGGAAAAGTGAAAGGGCCTTTTACCAAAAGGTTTCAAGAAATACGGGAAGCATGAAATTCAAGGCACCCGCCAACGCTCTCGGCCGTCAAACAAAAGAACACTTCAGAAAGCTCGGTACTGGAGGTTAACCCTCGCGTCCTTACGGATGCGCGCTGTAAAAAATTGGCTCAGGCACTCGAGAAATCATTGTGTTAATATTTATCGGTCGCTATGGGAACAGGTCGCTATTCCATCATGGAAGGCATCCCAATGGAGCCTGTTGAAAGATTAACGTCAGCTAGAGGAAGAAAATAAATATGGGTAAATATAAAGCAATGCGCGCAATGTTTCTGATTTTATACTTTCTCGAACAAAAAAATTATAAGATGCGTCCTCGTAGTCACATTAAGTTTATCCTCAATTATTAGCAGATCATACTTGAAGAATGTTTTTGTCTTGTTATCTGTTTAAGGGGACTCGTAAACCTTAAACCCCTTATGATCTTCGAATATGTGACTGTTGCAAGAATTGGGATAACTTATTTATTTTAAAAGCAATTATTTCCAACTTTTTATGAGTGACTACATAATATAGCTGCTTTCTGAAATCGTAATCAGACAGTTTGTGTTGCCACAAATATTTTTATAATTTAATCCGCTTTGTGACAAAAATTTTCATCGTGTTTCTACCTTGCGCGCACAGTTTAAAATTATCTGTTGCATTATTTAATTCCATAGTTTATACATAGCTTTTATAACATTTGGAAAATACTGTAAACCAAAAAAAACTGTGAATTTCATGTTAAATTTTTATTTTATTTGGAGTTGAGATTATAAAATGTATTTTATTAAAAAAATCTGTAATGTTTTCGTCCATAATTTTTTTAATATTAAAATATTCATCAGATTATTGGTTCAGTTAGAAAATAGTGCCCATATGAAAAATTCCATCAAATTTCAAGTATGTACCATTAGCCATTTTTAAAATATCATGCGCGAAAGGTGGAAAAAATGACGAAACATTTTGTCACAAAACTGATTAAATTACAAAAATATCTGTGGCAACACAAACTTTCTGGTTACTAGTTTCCAAAGCAGCTATATTATGTAGTCAGCTGTAAAAGGTTGGAGGTAATTACTTTTAAAATAAATAAAATATCTCAATTCTTGCAACTGTCACATAATTCGAAGCTCATAAGGGGTTTAAGGAGTATGAGCCCCCTTAAAGAATTTTATCCTTGCCTCAGTGAAAAATAACCAATATATAGAGGTTGTTTGCGCACTTTTTAGGCGACTTCACTTGCTGTGAAAAAAAAAATCTGATATGTATACCATATGACTTCCTCGTACGGAATATTAAATTATACACATATTTTCGTGCATTTCATTTAAACTTATTGGATTGAATTAAATCTACTTTGTCGATAGCGCACAAACCACAATAGAATAAATGCACTCTTTAAAATTCACTCTATTTGTTTACCCTCTACCGACACTCTGGCGCTAGGTTCACTTAACAGCGTTATATTTCGTTATATTATAACTCAAAATGCACAAAATTTATACCATTTGAAGAATCATCTAATCGCTGCCATGTGTTCTATTCAAATACTCTAATATATTTAGAACGATGTATAAAAGAAATTAAGCAAACAAAACAAAAAAGAAACATTTTTTCACAGACGACAGTCTTACTTCAGTTCTTACTTCGCGACAAGGCAAAAATACATAAAAACTCAAAATATCTGCATTAAAAATTACGAAGTACATCTTAAACACTTATTTCCTCGAAAAAATTCCAGAAAGGATTAAGCATGATTTAATTCGCAAAAATAAAGGCGTTATTTTTGTTGTTGCGAAGTTTAGTCTATCTACTATCCTGTTGTTTCAAATGTACACAAATATGTCCGCCATGTTATTTAAAACTTAAGGCTTAATCGCACTTAAGCAGCATTTGAATTGTTCATAATTCTACAAATATTGCTTGCAGATTTACTAAAGGCATAAAAACCTTAACCGGAAGATAAGAACAACATAATTCAATCATTTTTAAAGCAAAAAGTGCACAATTTACAAACATATAAGAGTAAAGAAACTGAGATCACTGAGCCGGGGGACAGAGTGGATATATATATAAATATATTTATATACGTCTCGTGCGACCGATTGCGACCAAAATAAGAGGTGCACATCTACATGATATAGCAGTCCTATATACAAAATTTTAACGTTCTGAGGCTACTCGTTTTTGAGTTATGCGAGATACGTACGTACGTTCGTACAGACGCCACGAAAAATTCTCTTCAGAATTCATTTTAAAGCAGTTTTATAATTTTTTTGGAGGAAAAGAGTCTTTTATTCTGTCTTTACGTACAGATGTCACGCAAAAACATCGTTCAATTCCATTCGATAGCGGTCAAAATGGATGTTTTTGTTGAAATGTTGTAAGGATCTTAAGTTTTACTAACGTTTATTTTATTTTAAATCTTTACTATCACTTCTTATTTTCTACTTCCGGCCAGAATTATAAGCGTTAAGGATTTTATGCAAAGTTTGTCTGGCGAACGCCAAGTATTTAAGTGTGGCCTTTTTGCCAAGCAGAAGAGAGGAAGCAGTGAGTTCGAAGCAGGCCGCTTACCTTAGAAGTTACGCAGTTGCTATTTGCCTTCCAGGCCAGAGGTTTTAATCCTCTTGATAAATTAAACGTATTGTAGTGTTCACAGTCTCTGTGCTACATACGCTTCCTGTTTTTATAAGGCCAATCTTACACGTGTATTATTCTAAAGTTAAATTAGAGTTTAGTTTTATTTTGGTATCTTTTACGTTAGACCCCGAGTGGAGGGTCATTGTATTCCGAAGTACGGAAGTCATTGTATATAAAGAAAAATAAAGGGTTTTGTATACCCTTCGTCTGTATCCTGTCTACTTACTACAATTAGTGAACATAGCTTTAGTAAGCTCTCTGTTCTAGTCAGGTCATTGTATGTTTCCGAAGAAGGTTAGAAGAAACATTGAACCTGATAGTGGCGCCCAAAGAAGAATAACCATGGCCGAGTTTCAAGAAGAACCTGTGCTGCCTGCAGAAACGGCTCAGAATCCAGAAATGCCAGCTGCCGCCCTGGAAGGATTTGGGTACATCGTCCAGACCATGCGTGCTTCGATGAAACCAGAAGCAACATTTAACGGAAACTCACCGGTAACCAGTTTTTTGGAAAAATTGGATGACCACTTCATGCTCTACCCCGTGCACGAGTTTCAAAAAGTTACCTTAGCTACCAGCGCTTTGAGGGGCCAAGCGCTTAATTGGTTCAAATGTATCGGCAGAAGTCTCTTGGGTCAAGCAGGAAGTCCCACCTATACTTACGAAAATTTCAAGACTGCCCTACTAAAAGCCTTCCCTGTTGTAAGGGATCGTGCGAAATTAGAAACGGAACTTTTCAGCATATATCAACAAAGAATTGAAAACCTCTCGAGCTTTATTTTAAGAAAAATTCACGTTTTCAAGCTCTTGTATGGAAACCGTCCGGATCCTGAAATAATTCAAGTGATTTTGCCGAGGTTACTGCCCCAAGTGCAAGATTTTATTGAATTAAGAAATCCGACTACACTGGAAAAGTTATTTGAGCTAGCAATCCAGTTTGAAAGTAGAAGAACGGCGGATGTCGAAAGAAGACGCCAATATCAACAGCGAAACCAATTTGATACGCCAAGACTACAGCAAACTCAAGCATACGGCTACGGAGAAAAAGCGAATCACTGGGCAAGGAAACCCGAGCAGTCAAAAACAGCCGGCGAACGTCGACAGTTCAATAGCAACCCAGGAAAAAAGTCTCAAGGCCAGTGGAGAAAGAAGGAAAGCACGGAAAGAAAAAATAATTTAAACTAAAACGGATTTCTGCTGACGAGAGGGTGCGGAAATCCGAAGGCCACGAAAATCCCTCTTCCTACAAGTTAAATACAGTAATGGTGAAAAATTTGACTCTTCCGAAGATTGAAGTCTTGGTAAATAATATCCCGGCCACCGCACTCCTGGATACCGGCGCGCAGTGTTCCTGTGTGGCAGAAGTGTTTTTTAGAAAGTATTTTCGCAAATACCACATATATAATGCGGATAATACAACAGTATTAGCGGCGCAAGGAAAAGAATGTAAGTGCGTAGGTAAAGTACCTTTATATATCCGTATCAAGGACGAACAAGTAAAGGTGATGTTTTTTATAGTAAAGAATCTGCAAGCACATTTAATTTTAGGAATAGACTTTCTTTCAGACGCACAAGCTACACTGGATTTTAATGAAGCGTCCCTTAGGCTGACAATGAAACCAGTGCGTGTAGAAAAGGTTGAACCGCCAAGGTTAAATCTTGACCACCTGCCTAATGACGAGCAAGATAGAATCCGACAAGTGGTAAGTGAATTTGCTTCCTTATTTAGTGATATTCCAGGATTTACTCAGGTTATTAACCATAGTATTGACACCGGAGATGCATTGCCGGTTCGTCAAAAACCATACCGGTATGATAAGAATAAGGAAAAAATTATAGAATGGCATATTACCGATATGCTACGTAAAAAGATCATAACGCCCATCTCAAGTAGTTATGCTAGCCCGGTGGTTTTATGTAAGAAAAATAATGATTATCCTTTGGAGCATCCAAAAAGGTGGAGATTCGCTATTGATTACCGTAAATTAAATTCCATAACGAAATATCCGGTATATCCGTTACCGATCATAGAAGAAATTTTAAGGAACATAAAATCAACCAAATTTATGACGACTTTAGACTTAACGAATGGTTATTTTCAAATAGGGGTCAGGCCTGAGGACGTGCCTAAGACTGCTTTTATAACCAAGTCTGGCACTTATGCATTTTTGCGTATGCCGTTTGGCCTTTCAGGCGCCCCAGCAACATTTCAGCGATGCATGGACATTGTGTTAAGACCTGTTCTTGGAAAGTCCACATTTATCTATTTAGATGATATCATTATTACTAGTGATAATCTCGACCAACATATACAGGATTTAAGACAGGTGTTTTCTTTATTAAATGAGGCCGGTCTAAAAGTTAATGTCGAAAAGTGCAAATTTGCAGCCCCTGAATTAAAATATTTAGGTTACAAAATATCGCAAAAAGGGATCGAGACAGATGAATCAAAAATAATCGCTGTACAAAAGTATCCGACTCCAAACACGGCAAAGAAGCTCTCTTCTTTTCTAGGACTTTGTTCATACTATAGGTCCTTTATAAAAGATTTTGCGGCTATCGCTGAGCCATTGTTAAAATTAAAAAGGAAAAAGGCAAGATTCTCGTGGACGGCCGAAGCCAATAGTGCTTTTGAAAAATTAAAACAAGCATTAACGCAAGCCCCTGTGTTGAAATTTCCTGAAAAGGATGAAAATTTAGAAATTTCAGCGGATGCTTCGGATTATGCGGTAGGAGCGGTACTTTCGCAAAATCAGCAGCCCGTGGCATTTTTTAGCCGAACTTTAAATCAAACACAAAGAAACTATTCCGCGACCGAGAGAGAGGCACTTGCAGTTCTGTTAGCAGTGCAAAAGTTCCGAGTCTATTTTGGAAAGGCGCCGATAACAGTATATTCTGATCATGCGGCGGTAACTAGATTGTACTCAGGGAAAAATTTATCCCCAAGGTTAATAAGATGGGCACTCAAGCTGCAAGAATATAATCTGGTAATCAAGCATACCCACGGAAAGGAAAATATCGTAGCAGATGCCCTATCACGAATTAAATTAGACGAACAGGGTAATACCGTAAAAGTTGCAATGCTGACAGCGTGTACAATAAATTCCCGAGAAACTGTAATAACCGAACTGGGTAAGGATCCTGAGTTTGGAAGTATTTATGAGTATTTAAAGGATCCTGAAAATTTTAGCCACCAAGATATTGTGGCGATAAGAAATAGGGCGGCCCATTACGAACTAATAGATGGTCTATTATTTTATACAAAAACTACGAATTCCAACAACGAATTTCGACCTGTTATCCCAGCTAGTCTAAGATTAAATATCCTGCAAGAGCTCCATGACAGCCCTTTAGCTTCTCATGCTGGTATTCGAAAAACTATCCAACGCGTACGCGAGGCAGTCTACTTTCCTGAACTGCAAAAGTTAACAAGGGCGTATGTCTAGTCCTGCCCAACATGTCAAGCCGTTAATTATATTAATTTCGCCCGGCTGGGTTTCTAAATAGTATTAAATCCGAATTTCCAAATGAAATAATCGGCATCGATTTATTGGGCCCTTTCCCAAAAAGTCAGTTAAACAAAACTCGCTATCTCCTTGTTATGGTTGATGATTTTAGTAAATGGACCGAAATTGTTCCCTTAAAACGAGCCTCCGCGAAATTAGTTACTGATTCTATTTTAAATAAATATATTTTAAAATACGGGGCGCCCCTAAAAGTTATATCGGATAATGGTCCTCAATTTGTAAGTAATATATTTGAAGACATGTGCCAAAAACTGGGCATACGTCATTTAAAAATGGTCCCGTATCGGCCGCAATCAAATATAGCGGAACGGGTCAACAGAAATATAGTGAAAATTATCCGTAGTTATGTTAAAGATTTTCATAAAAGCTGGGATAACTATGTCAATGAATTTGCTTTCGCCCTTAGGACCGCAAAACATGATACAACGGAAAAAACTCCTGCTGAGTTATTTCTAGGCAGAAAGATTATAACACCGTTAGATAAATTATTTTATGTGCAACAAAGAGCCCCAGAATTTAAAATGGGTGATATAGAAAAACTAATTAAGGAGGCAAAGAAGAATACTGAAGTAGCACAGAGGAAACAAAAATTGTATTATGACTTGAAACGACGGGGAGTAACTTATAAAGTAGGGGATGAAGTACTAAAAATTAAGCATTCACTTTCTTCAGCAGCAGAAGATAAAACTGCCAAATTTTTTCCACGATTTGAAGGACCATATGTTATAGAAAAAATAACTCACGCTGTTGTAGTGTTAAAGGCCAGAAATGGTGAAATCTGTTCCGCAAATATTGATCAAATTAAGCCCTACTTCGATCGTAATAAAATTCAAATCTTTTCAGATCTTTTGCAGGATCCGGCACGGCAGACACCGCAGGTACAAGTTCCAGAGGTGGGAAAACGACAAGTACAAGGGCAAGCCAATGAGAGACAGAAGCAAGTGAAAAGAAAATTGCCCCGCGGAAAAATTGAAGGTAAAAAGAAAAAGAAGCCGTTCCACTGTCCAGAAAACAGAGTTCACGAACACCCCCAGAATGAAGAAGGGAGAAGGACGACGTATGTGAAGAGGACCAGGAGAAATGACGGCAACTATAACCCGGCTTTAAAACGGAAGATCGACTCATCCGACAGAACTCTCCGCAGCAAAAGTCGCCGAACTGCGGAAGGGCCATCAGCGGCGGAGGAAAAAGTACAAGAAAAATTTGAATGGCCAACAACGAGGTCCAAGCAGGATCACGACAGAAGTTTCCCGGTTCCACCAAGACCAGCTGCCTTCAAACGGCCAAGACCACAAGCAGAGGACAAAAGGAAGGTGCTCAAGGGTGGCCGTACTGGTGAGAAACGGAAGCTTCCAGAGGAAAGCACTGAAGGGCGAGCCCGTACAAGAAGGAGGATCAACCAAGCTACTATCTGCTATACCTTTAAAGACTGGGCCCAGAAAAGGATGTCCGAATATTACAAAGATAAGTAAAATTTTATGTTACTTTGCAAACTTAAGTTAATCTTTCATTCTTACTGCAAGTGGCAGATTTCAAGAAGTTTTACCTCATGCGAGGTCTACCTTTATCTCCAAAAGGGCGAGAAATGAGTTGTGACCGATTTTCTTATTATGTTTTTCAATTACTCGCGCGTAAAACTAAAGTTGATGTATAATAGCGTTGTGTAAAGACTTAAATATTGTAAAAAGTTATTGTATAAATTTTATTTAAAACATTCTAGCAAGAGAGAAGTTTTAGTCTGAAAGACTTTTTGAAATATAGTATTTCAATGTAGAAAGAATTGGCACTTGCTTTGAAAAGAATAGAAGTTAACAATGTACTACTAATGTATGTTTTCAAATGTGTAAAATTAACGGCAGGTTGATATGTTCTTATATACATGTGAACTGTTATTTTAAATGTTAAGAAATACCGTGATATGGTAAAAGTGAAAGTAATGTTAAAAATTTGTTATTCGTGTGACTGTAAAGATTAAAATCATGACGAATATGTGGTAAAGGTTGAATGATGTAGTTAGGCTCTCTGACGCTACACTTTAGAGTTAGCCACTTTTAGAATAGTACCTCAGGGTTTAGACTTGAAAGTAGGGTGTGTTAAGAGGTCTCGTTATGTTGAATTTTAACACGTTAGTGTTTTGATTGTAGGAGGAAGTGTGGCACACGTAGACAGAAACACATTCGTGTTTGGTGTTTTTACAACACATGTCAGAGAGCACGGGGAGAGATAATTAAAATAGTCATGAATGAAATAAGAATGTTAAGAGAAGTATATTGTATATGTTATTTGCAATGTCATTCTGTAACATTTCATTAAACTAGTTTTCCTTCCAGATCTCTGGAAGGAACCAGAATTGATTAAAGCTCCTGTTTAGATGCAGTACAGATGGAAAAAAAAAAGATTGTTGTAGATCCTGGGAGCTGCTATTGTAACAAATTTCTTTCTTTTAAATTTTCTAGTTTCTAACGAAGTTATGATTGTAAAAGGTTGGCCTCGCGTTAGATTTTAGAGCTAAAAGTTTTCAACAAGGTCGTTTTAGACCTCAGTTTCAAACTAATTAACTCTGGCGGGAAGTATGTAAGGATCTTAAGTTTTACTAACGTTTATTTTATTTTAAATCTTTACTATGACTTCTTATTTTCTACTTCCGGCCAGAATTATAAGCGTTAAGGATTTTATGCAAAGTTTGTCTGGCGAACGCCAAGTATTTAAGTGTGGCCTTTTTGCCAAGCAGAAGAGAGGAAGCAGTGAGTTCGAAGCAGGCCGCTTACCTTAGAAGTTACGCAGTTGCTATTTGCCTTCCAGGCCAGAGGTTTTAATCCTCTTGATAAATTAAACGTATTGTAGTGTTCACAGTCTCTGTGCTACATACGCTTCCTGTTTTTATAAGGCCAATCTTACACGTGTATTATTCTAAAGTTAAATTAGAGTTTAGTTTTATTTTGGTATCTTTTACGTTAGACCCCGAGTGGAGGGTCATTGTATTCCGAAGTACGGAAGTCATTGTATATAAAGAAAAATAAAGGGTTTTGTATACCCTTCGTCTGTATCCTGTCTACTTACTACAATTAGTGAACATAGCTTTAGTAAGCTCTCTGTTCTAGTCAGGTCATTGTATGTTTCCGAAGAAGGTTAGAAGAAACATTGAACCTGATAATGTGCTGCCTGAAATTTTTTGCGATTACAATACTTCTTTTTTACTTCGTGCAAGGAAGTAAAAAATGAAATGTTTTTTAACTGCCTCTATATTTTTGACAGCATAAATTATCGTCTGCTACTTGAATAGTATAGCTTTCACGCAAAATGCCGCTTTTAAAGTAATTTGAAACCTTCTTTAAATACTTCTTCTAACTCATTTGCATTCATCCGTTATTGAAAATTTACACACCCATACAGGCTATGTTTGTGTTCTTTCCGGAGTAAATTTATTCCTGTCTAGTTATTAAAAGCGCTATAAAAGCCATGGGTTTTCGATATCTGAAGCTACGATAAGGTAAATGTTGTCAATAACAAATGGTAAAAAAGCCAAAATTGTGTTTCAAGTGGAAAAAAGTGTTCCACACAAATATCCAAAGAAAAAACGGAGTGTTTTGAATGTTGTCAAGTAAGATCTTGATGTTAATTGAAAATCCGCCAAGTTTAATGATAGTTCCAATTAAAATGCTCAGTGTCAATTGCAAACAAAGTGATTAATGTTAATTTGAATCTTGAAAAGGTGAAAAAAATCATATACATAGTCTTTCTCCACGGAATGTCGCTGGAGGTAAAACGCGTTGAAGAATTCTTTGTGAAAAACTTTTATCCAGATAAAAATGGAAAAATGTTGTCACAATAGACGAATCTTGGGTGTACTTAAATGACTGCAATAAAAATGGCAATAAAAATTTTTGGCTGGGTATAGCGACAACAAAATCCTCCACTAATTGAGTACAAACGCGGATAGTCATCTAACAGGCGGTACAGCAACTCAACTGGTGGTAAGTAAATAATAAGGGTCTTTGAATATTGCTCGAGATTACAACTGAATAGTCAACACTCAAGACCTTGTCCAGCCCCATTTTTAAAACTAATACAGAATAAATCCAAGAATGTAAATCTCAGAATCTCGCCGCACTCTATACTTTCCAGCAACCTCACAACATGGTTTCTAAGTCGACGAATTTGAAGTCCACACGCTCTGTTAAGAACTGGCAAAAAACAAATCTTTAAGCCTCACTTGACCTTTTGGCATGGAAATGGTCTACGTTGAACATTATTCCCTCCAGAGCATCAGACATATAAATCACATTTTAACCGGAACATTTGGTTTGGAGATTTGGGCTCTTGGCTCGGTGAATTTCAAATGTATCAACAACAACCTCATTCTATTAATTAAAATAGATTTTCAGAGGCGTAATGTGTTCTTCATTTTTTTATCAATAATATAGAAATGAACAGCCCAACCTTAAATCTTGTCCAATATTCACAAGCAGTATTTAGATCAGTTAAGTCAGAAATATTTATCTAGTGCGTCACACGAAAATACGTCATAACCTCTTTGCTGCTGTATTAATTAAGTTTTTAATAATCAGAAAAGAAGTTATAGTTCACACGTAATCAATCCACTTCGAAGTAATGACAAAAGAGTATTGCCAATTAGACAAAGTCTTCTCTTATGACATATTCCATGCGCCTGTAATTAGATCTCCAGAGATCGGAAGCAGGAAAAAAAAAAGCGCCATTTTGATATTCTAGGGTTACGGAAATTAATTTCAGATTTCAAGAAAATGGAAAGCACTAAGAACCATTTGTTTTCTTTTGTTTTGTTCTGTTTCAGCTTTCAGATTCGGATAGCAATCTTTCTCATCTACCTTCCCCCCTTCTTTGCGAAGTCCGTGTATCATTTGTAATTTAACAAAAGAAAGAATAATTAAGTATAATGAGCTGTAAATAATAAGAGGGAATTATTAGACGGAAAGAATGAGGTTTAATGAGAAGAAATAAATGAAACAGTGTTCTTAGATAAATAATAAAAAGGCGGAAAGGTTAGATATGAAGCTGTGGACTAGTTGTGAAATGAAAGTGAAAGTATTTAAGTTTTTTAAATATTTGTACCTATTAATTTAAGAAACATAGCAATAAATCCTTTATTAAATTTAATTACTACGTGCAATCCTTGGAATCAAGATAAAGTCCATGTATTAATTAAGGGAACATAGAAATAAATATTTCATTAAATATGTTTTACAGGTATTCACAGTGAATGGAATTCAAAGAGTTCTTTTCACGTATATTCTGCGTAGTGGAGGGGTAAGCAGTTAAAGAATTTCGATTCAGTTTCTCGTGAATTGATAAATGTTTATTACTTCACGAGAAATAAATGTTCCTTCATAGTTTTTTGCAGCAAAGAATGCAATGATCTTAAAGTTAAATTCTACAAGCTATCAAAATGATTGAAGAGAAGTGTGTTCTTTTTCCCTAATAAAAGAAAAACTTTTAATTAGCATAAAAACACGCTTTGTTTCTGTTTCCTGTAAATTTAAAACTTTGTTTCTTTTTCCTGTTTATCTAGACATTTTTTTTTCCTTGCAAATTTAAAAAGACATTTACAGGCCACTAAACTGATAGAGTTCTATATCACTTTTGGGGTTCCTCATTCTTTTTTGTCTAAGATGAACGTCCAAGAACTTAGTGAACTACGTAGCGACTTATCGCTGAGTTCAGAACAACTAAGACGCAGACTGCAGAAAGGTTAAAATACCCTTTATTTCAATTAAATAATAATAACAGTTGGCCCCTTCTCGAGCTTACAGGAACTCGGGCCTTAACTAAGAATAAGATATAAGAAACTAAACTATAATTAACTAAAGGAGATTTAGCCGAAGCTAACACAAATATCTAACGTAGTTAACCCTTAAATTAAACTAGTCGGCGAATATCAAAAGGCACGTAATATATGGCCGAGCGTAACAGCTTCAAGAGTGACTAAGCCAGAAAGCAACCACTCGCTGCTTAGGATTCCTAGCACTTTATCGAAGTAAGTTGAAACCTTCTTTAAATACTTCTTCTAACTCATTTGCATTCATCTGCTATCGGAAATTCTAAAGATATGCTATTTTTAAATATTTTAGCCCAAAGGGGCGTTTGCTCGAATGCTTTCGAAAAGTGTATGTGTGTGTAAATGAAAAAAAAAAAGAAAAAACTTTGGAAGTAATATAAAATGTGATTATATTATTTCAGCTGAATTTTTTTATTATTTTTTTGTTAATGGAGTTTTTCTTTTTTCAAAGTTTGAGTTAGAACGTTGAACTGTTTTTCAGGTTAATTTTTGGGAGATTCCAGTATTGAAAAGAATATTCGAATGCCGTTTGAATCTTGAATCTTCAAGGATATTCGTGAAATTCAAAGATTCAAAAGTCTCATCTCTAGGAAAGAATAGATTAGCATAACGATTTACGAAGAAATTTTCCGTTATTTCGATAACTATGCAAATTTCTTTAGGCAGATTTTATCGCATGCAACAGCTGTAAGCTTCTTTCTATCTAAGCGTTAATTTGTGAGTTCGCTTTCATCATTTTTCTACAGGAAATGTCTAGAAACGAGGAAAATTAGATACTGAATCTGAACGGCGTCTAACGGTAGTTAGAATTAAAATGCGTAAATTCGGGGCAAAATTTCGAAAGAGTGAAAGCAAGGAAACAAAATCAATTATAAAAATCTATTAATGTCCTTCCGCAGATCCTACTTAAAAGAAACAAAGTAAAGAACATCAGAAATTATAGCTAATAATTACTAGTTGGCAGCTTGGATTCCATTCAAAATTATTGAGTTAGAAATCACTGTAGCAATTTCTTTCAAGCACTGGTCTCGATAAGAAACTGAGTCAGAAACAAACAGGCAAAACTTTTATAGTGTGCATAGTCATAAATTTAGCGAGAAATAAATTCTATGTAACATTCAGCAGGTGGAATATTCTAATTCAAAGGTCTAACTTATGCGTTTTGAAATTCACAGCACGTAACTGAGTAACAAAAAATGGACATAGGCTCTCTGCTTTAGTTTAAAGCTGGAGTTTAATGCGTAGGATTAATAACGAAAGCGTGAGAATATCACAAAACAAGTAAAATTAACATTATGTGTAAAAAAAGTCTGAAAGATTTTAGATTTTATGTGGCGCCCAAAGAGGCCTTATTTTTTTTTTTTTTTTTTTTTTTTTTCAACATTTTGTGTGCTACCTTTATTTCTTAAATATTCTGCTCTTCGCACTTAACCCTTTCCAGCACGCTACCTTTTAAAGTTGGAATTTTGATAAAAAAATAAAAAAAGGTAAGCAGTCTAATCAGGCCTAGAGGAGTACACAAGTAAAATGTTTTGAAGATAGCACTTATCGTTTTCTGTGGGTGTGCCCAAAGTTTCACACACTGATTGAATAGAGCTTCGAAAAGAGTGCTGAAATGAGCATTGTTGTCCATAAACAGTCCTATGAGATGCGGAGAAACAAAGAATACAGACTCTCAGTTGTCCTAGATCATCGGTGAGCCCGGTCTGGTCACACCTAGGGTTCGCCGTTTGATTTTAGGCATGATTTTAAGGTAAAAATTTAAAACTAATATAGAATAAGGAGAGTAGCATACAGCAAAAAAACAATAAAATTTCTTTTCAAACAATTCCTTTTATACCATTAAAAAATCTGGAAGATTTCTTTGAAAAATGAGGGTCTTAAAAAACTAAACATGGCTAAAATATATGGACTGGTTTGTGTTAAGCTGCCATGTACTATAAATAAAGAAGGTTCAGAGTAACCTATAGTAACCTATAAATCCTTTTTCAATAAATTTTTGTGTGTGTACAGAAGGAAATTTTTAGGTGTGTCCAGATAGGACACACTGCGCCGCAAAGGGTTAAACCGCATGAAATTGATTTCACCAGAAATATCACAAAATATTTACAAACAGCATAACTTTAGAGTTTCCTATAAAACAGTCTGGCGCGCTGGAAATAAAAATGCTTTTTTTTTTTTTTTCAGCATACCGTTGCCACTGACAGCTTTGAAATGAGTTTGCTGATGAAACATTCTTTAATGTTTTACAAAATATGAAATAGATAATAAAGCATATCCGAAATTCGGGCTTCCAGTTATCCATGTTGGGTTGGAATGTTAAGTTATTCCAAATTTGATGGCTCTAGGTAACGAAATTTTTTCTCAATGCGTGAAACATACATTCATGCAGATTTTTCATAATTTATTTTCTTTAAATATGCGATAATAATTTTGACAATAATTTGAAAAGTGAAACGCAATTTATAGTGAAGAAAAGCAAAATTCCGTTTAGATACTAGTAACCCTTCTAGGCTAGCGCTATTTTGGGCTAATACAACAAACAAAAATTTTACACATGATTTGAGAAAAAAGATACATAATTTAAGACGCCTGCAGTTATATTCGTAGCAAATGTTAAGTAGATAAACGAATTGGCAAATATTCTTGGACAGTTTACTTGACACTATACTGAGATTAAATTGATGTTTCATAAAATCAAATGCCTTTTTCATTTTGTTTGAAGTATACACTGAAATATCCCATCATAATGACAGGAACATCTATATCTACAGTAAACTCTTCATCAATCAATAAAGTAGTCTCGGAATATTTCATCAATGCTCTAAACAAGAATATCTTTAAATCTCCCGAATTAACAGTTGAATGAATACATACTGATGCTAGAATAAATCTAGACTAACCATTAAGAGTTACACCAATCACACAAACATCGCCAGCATCTGAGTCCCGTATTCTCTTACGCTAATTCTTTTGATACACAATCTGCTAAACTCGTCAAACTTCTATAAATCGCAAGACCACTAGCTTGGCGAAACAAAATAAAATACAGTGAACACCACCCGAACTGATTGTCTAACCAGACGATCTTGCCGCTTACACGTCATCGTGCATGCACATGGAGTACATTACTTCACCAAAATTTCTCTGCTTTCGATGCGTTCGAAATTGAAAAAATATTTTTTGTTTTTACTAATGTGCTCTTTCACCTATCTAAGGATGTATTTGTATTGATTGTAACTTCTGTAGTAGTTTCTAGGATATTAAGCATTCGGGCACACCTTAAATACTGACTTAATTTTTGCTTTACCGTCAGACCATTATGTATAGAGGAATGTAATCCTACGTCAAATAAATAAATAAAAAAAATCTGAAAGCTTACAGATATCACATTACGGCCAAAGGAGCGTTTCTTCAACGTTTTGTGCGTTGCATTTATTTATTAAACATCATGTTCTTCCCACTCAAGCCATAAAATTTAATTCAACAGCAATATCACAAAATATTTAAAAAAAGCATATGCTTAGAATTTCCGATAGACAGTCTCGTCTGCTGAACAGAAATCCCCTCCGTACAGTTTTGCCATTGCTTGCTTTGAAATTGTGGAATTTGTTAATCAAAAATTCCTTAAAGATTTACAAAATATGAAATAGATAATAAAACGAATTTGGACTTCAAAATTCCCATATTCGAGTGAAGGACTACGTTATTCAAAATCTGATAACTCTAGTTGTTTTCACAGTGCCAGAAACATACATACATTTATGCAGATTCTTCATTGCTTAATTTCTTTAAATATATTGCAGGGTTCTACTATTTGGTGGCAGCTATTTTAAAAGTGAAACGCCCTTTTATAGTGGACGACGCAAACTGTTAAAACGAAATTAACAACCTTTCTGGCAAACCGTCCCTCTGGGATAATAAATAAATAATTAAAAGGATTTTTCTGAGCTCATGGAATCCGAAATTTATCGATGAATCGAACTTAACTAGAACAGTTTTAATACACAATGAGCATATAAACTGAAGTAAGGAACTGCAGATATTCCTCTAAATGAAAAGATTTAAAGATAACTTTAAAGAATTAAAAAGAACTGAAAAAATATGATGGCCATCTTTCAATGCTATAGCAGCGATAACGGTTGATAAGTTCCTAAGTAATAATAATGATGGTAAAGGTAATATGCCCATGTATCGTGAATACATTTAATTTCGACTCTATTATGTCTCTCGTGATTAGGTTTTCAGGTACCAATTACAGTTATATATTGTACTTCCTGTAACTATTTTCACATTACATGTTCTATTTTTTGTGTACCATCAAGGCACCCTGTCCTTCACTCCAATCGTGTCACGTGAACTCTTTTTCTTACTCGCTAGATACATCTTCTTTCAGTTCCGCTTCTCAGCGAAGTTTTTATTTGTATGCTGCCTGAAATGCGTTATTTACAATGCACGGTACAAAACGTTCCTAGAAAGCGTTTAAACTCATATATAGTACGTAGTCTGTCTAGAATGCTTCGTAGAATGATGTTCCTTCTCTCCACCTGGCAACGCTAGCACGATGTTGAAAGATGAGAGGCACAATAAGGGTTGCACACTTGGCTTCAGCACAAGTTTCGTTTTTGTGGCATGTGAATGCAGAAAATAATAAGTTCGCTGGCCCTTAAAATGTTTTTTGGGGGAAGAGAAAGGAGGGGGACGTTTTTGACAATGGGCATGAATTAATAGCGTGACCTTCTTGTTGAATTTAGAATGAATTTAGCCGAAATTACTTAAATACTTTGTAAAGTCATTAGGTTTATTTTGAAACAGGAGACATGGATAATGAGAATCCTTACCAGGACCTCTCGAATATGCGTCAAGGAATTGCTACTGTTACACCACGAAGGAATGTTGGAAGGAGGGAAAAATACCTTACACCTTTAACCCTTTGATCAAGAATTTTTAAAAAAATACCCGTTTTGTATCTAAGTGAACAAAATATGTCATAGATAAGGTAAATTTATCATTTGGGATTATTCTGATCAACGGTTTTCAAGTCAAAGGCTGGGACATTTATGTCTCAGCCATGTTGGGGATACATATGTCCCACACGTAGCGATCGACTTACTATACACACACCTAATATTCTGGAAAAATTTAGTATACATAATAGATTTTACATCGTATGCTACAAGGTAAAGCATTCTTTGCATAACCCAACGTAGTACTTTTTAACCCAGCAGGAATTTCTAAACTTTTAGTGGGGCATGCATGTCCCGTTAGTAGCCAAAGCGTTAAATAAGTGTATAAACTGTCTTTGAGGAAATGGTCATAACCATTTAAGTGATTTAAACATTTCCAGAAGGGGATAAAAGATATGACTGATGATGGAAGAGCAGCTCCGCCTACATTAAGAAATCTCACTCGTGTGTCGTCTTGTGAGAAAACATGATTCACAAATAATTTTTTAATTGATTTTTGAATAGTTAGTTGTAATAAAAAGGAAAGTTCAAACGATTTACCCAAGAAGTGAGAAAAAATGAAGGGCACTGAATGAAATTGAATGAAAAAGGATTTATAGGTTACTATAGATTACTCTGAACCTTCTTTATTTATAGTAGATGGCAGCTCAACACAAATCAGTCCATATATTTTAGCCATGTTTAGTTTTTTAAGACCCTCATTTTTCAAAGAAATCTTCCAGATTTTTTTAGAGTATAAAAGGAGTTGTTTGAAAAGAAATTTCTATGTTATTTTTTTGGATGTATGCTAATCTTATTTTATATTAGTTTTAAATTTTTACCTTAAAATCTTGCTTAAAATCAAACGGCGAATCTTAGGTGAGCCCAGACGGGGCTCACCGATAATCTAGGACAACTAAAAATCTTTAATCTTTGTTTCTCCGCATCTCATCGGTCAGTTCATTGACAACAATGTTCATTTCAGCACTCCTTTCGAAGCTCCATTCAATCAGTGTGCCACTATGGGTACACCGATTGAATAGAGCGATAGCAGAATTAAAACGATAAGTGCTATCTTCACAAATTTTTACTTGTGTACTCCTCTAGGCCTAATTAGACTGCCTACCTTTTTTTCTTTTTATGAAAACTCCGACTTTAAAAGGTAGCGTGCCGGAAAGGGTTAAAGAAGCGAAAAGAAGTTTAATACATAACTATCTTTGAAAACGTAATTAGCGTATTCCTTTAAAGCATACTTAATTATTTGTAATACCTACACCATCAATTGAACTTTAATACTTTTAATGCATCTAAATACCATTTTCTTTTGCTGATACAATATTCCTCCAGTTAATATATCGCTTTTTGTTTTTAGTTGCACCTCTTATGAAGTATTTCCTATTTCTGAAGAGCAGTTCTTCAATCTCTATTATACAGTTTCGTTATTAGTTACACCAAATCTTAAGAATAATTATTTGTAACCAAACCACATTTGTACACAATACTCACGTGTTTAAATAATGAAATGAAATCAATAAAGAAGTATAAAATTAAAGTACTAAAAAATGTAACAATTTTTTAAAATTTAATAAGCAAATGAAGATAATTAGCAGCTATTAAATGTTTGAATAATTAGTTATATGAGACAAGTACACTAATAGTAAGGAAATATAACAATAAAATAACAAAAATTTGAAAGCTTTCATATTCCGGCCAAAAGGGGCGTTTTTTAACGTTTTGTGTGTTACCTTTATTTTTCAAATATCATGTTCATCGCACATAAACCACATAAAAATTCAATTCAACAGCAATGTAACAAAATATTTGAAAACAGAATATCCTTAGATATTCCGATACACAGTCTCCCGCACTGGAGATAAAAGCGTTTTTCCCGCAGTGTTGTCATTGCTCGCTTTAAAACAGTCGAGTTTGTAAATCCAAAATTCGTTAAAGTTTTACAAAATATGAAATAGATAATAAAACATATTCGAAATTCGGGCATCCAGGTGGAGGACTACGTTATTCAGAATTTGATGGCTCTAGGTACCATCGTTTTCTCATAGTGCCAGAAACATATATACATTGATGCAGATTCATTATTATCAAATTTCTTTAAATATAAAGATAATACAAGGCGATAATACTTGGTAGCAACAATTTAAAAAATGATTCGCCGTTTAGAGTGAAACGACACAAAATGCCTATTTCAGACTATTAGCCCTTCTGGTCTACCGTCCTGATAATTAAGGCTAGTTTTTAATTCGATACTTAATTAATTGTGCTGTTTATTAACGCCATATCAAACATTATTTACAGAAAGATTACTAATCGTTATTTCTATTAATAGTAGGCAATTAATAATAAATAAGATTAATCATTCAATAAAACGTATTATAATCATCGTCTTATCTATCATCTGCATCTTAAATCTGATATAATAGTAATGCAGTTCGATTAAGCTTGTAAATTATTCTTTTATATTACTATATCTTACATAAAAAAGTCTTTTTTAATGTGTCTTTTTTTTTACTCCTTCTAAAAATTATTTTAGTCACAATACAGCTATTCTAAAATTAGTTTAGCAATAAATTTTCAGGAAGGCAGTGCCTATTTTTTTTTAAAACAATTCCATTCAAATAACTGTTTTCAGGTACGAATGCTTTAATTTTTGTAGAGCATCTTGAATAAAATTCTTAACTATGGATAATGCGTTTATTGAAACTTCTCAAGCAGTTGCCATTTGACAAGTGCTCTTTTATTAATATTTACAGAAAAATGAACGACGTTAAGCCTCTTACGAAAAAAGCTTAAGAGTGGACATTAAAAGGGCAAAAGGCGTCAAACGAGCAGAAATTTTTTAAATAAAGTTTAGCAAATGCAAACACATCCTCATTAAAAGTCTCTTTAAACAAGTACCCCATTAATCGCATTATCGCAGAGACATTAGCGGTAACCGCCGGCAACTCGTAACTCGACCAGTATCGTAGAATGATAACCATAACAAAAAGATGAAATTCGGGCAGGCACACATGACGGAAAACTAATTCCGGTTCATTTAAAGTACCCGAGTGCTTCATTAAGTGGGAATAATCGCTGCTATTTTTCATCGAGGAAAAGATGAATCCCACTAAGTTTCCCGGCCTGTCGAACCTTTGTCGCAATTAGTGTTAGGAATGTTTCTTCGGATTACATTAAAGCCCTCGTACAGAGTCTCGTCTTAAAAATGCAAAGAAGCTTGCAGGAGATCATGTGCCATTCTTTCGATGGATTTATTACTTCCAAGATGCATGATATTTTAAACAGAAAACTTTAATAACTTATTATATGCAATCCAGCGAACGCACTTTTAATTTGCGTGTTTGCTCCAGAAAACATATTTCACGCTTTTAACGCTTTTGCGGCCGAACAGCAATATGTCGTCGTTCGCAGCACTTGCGAAGATTGCCATCGACGTGTGCCTTACTATTTGCATTACTAGAGAACTCTAAAAAAATCTATAAACGTTACTAATTTCATTGCACATAATAGCAAAGCTCACATTGGGTTCATCAATGTTAACGAATTTTGCTTACAGCGCATGCTCAGTGGTGTACCGTTGGCGTGGGAGGAACACTGGCGACTAAGGGGGGGGGCATAGGCAACAGTAAACGATCCTGTTCGTTATGCAGGTCTTATCGACTGTTAATAACTGCAATACTACGGAAATTTGTCTGTGCTTAATGCATTTGCTTCTGGCTCATTTCCTTTTGTTCATAAACATTATATTTAATATCAGTTATTTACAATAATTTCTTTGACTTTAGCTCAGTAATTTAAACTGGATTTATTTCTTTATTTGTTAAAGTGCATATGAATGGGACGTATGGTAAATACTCAGATGCTTTTATTCCTCCGAAGTATAATAAATAAACATTCAGCTAATATATCTTGTAATGTTTCCTGTTTTGTAACTCTTCTTACACGAAAATTTGCGCAGTTTACAATCGATATTTACAATTTAAGTAATGAAGCACAATTTTAAACGAACACGTCTTTGGCACAATTTTAAAAGAAGATAAATATGGTGTATGTTTGATATTGCGGTTATTGGGGCGTACACAGCTTGGGGTTTTAAAACTTGTTAGGTTGTAAATTGGTTCATTACTTGGAGTGTAAATATCGATTGTAAACTACGCATATTTTCGTTTGAAGGATTACACAAAAATAACATTCCAATATATATTAGCTGAATGTTTATTGAATATACTTCTGAGAAACAAAAGCAATCGAGTACAGCGTATTGGGAAACTAAATACCGTTTTGAAAAAAAAAAAAAAAAATAGTAAAACAATTTTTTTCGAATCCAATTTTATTTTTACATGAAAATGCATGTCTTAAACTATTTTTCAACATAGTTTCCGCCAATGATCAAACACTTGTCATAGCGCGTGACCAGTTTTTGTATACCATCGTCAAAGAAACTTCCTGCCAGTTTCTATAACCACGACTCCACAGCATTTTTCGTGTCATCGTCAGATCCGAAGCGTTTGCCACCAAGCTCGCGCTTCACGTGCAGGAACAAGTGATAGTCGGACGGCGCCAAGTCCGGGCTGTACGGCGGGTGATCGAACTGCTGCGAATGAAACTGTCGAATTAACGATTGAGTGACACCAGCAGTATGGGCCGAGCATTGTCATGGAGCAACACAATTCCTTTACTGAGCATTCCTCTTCGTTTGTTTTGAATGGCACGCCTTACTTTTGTTAAAGTCTCACAATATCGTGTCGCATTAATGGTTTCACCCCTGGGAAGAAATTCAGTAAGCAAAACGCCTTTCCTATCCCAGAAGACAGTTCACATAATTTTTTTGTGATGACACTGTCACTTTGAATTTTTGTTTTTTCGGAGAATGAGTGTGTCTCCACTCCATCGATTGTTGTTTCGATTCTGGTGTGAAATGACACACCCAAGTTTCATAACCTGTCACAATTTGGTTTAAAAAGTTTTCTCCCTCATCACTGTACCGCGTGAGAAATGTCAGGGCACTAACAAGTCGCTTTGTTTTGTGAACATCAGTGAGCATTTTTGGAACCCATCGGAAACGCATCAGTTTGCGATAATTCGAGCGGTCAGACACAATTTCGAACAAAACAGTACGTGAAATTTGTGGAAATGCCTCTGAAAGAGTTGTCATTGTGAAGCGTCTGTTCTCGCGAATTGCTTCATCAACTTTCCTTACCAAATTATCGGTGACAACAGAAGGCCGACCACTCCGAGCCTCGGCGTGGACATTTGTTCGACGTGCATTAAACATTCTTACCCGCTTTCTCACCATTCCATCACTTATCGCGTATTCAGCGTAAACTTCTGTCACTTGACGATAAATTTCGGCCGGTTTTACATTCATCGCGTTCAAAAATTTAATCACGGCGCGAATCTCACAGTCAGCGGGAGAACTAATTGTCTTAAACATTTTGAATGTGCACAGCAAACTGAAAACACAACATAGAGCAACCAAAATGGCGACAATTGAAAGTCAGTGAACAAGAAAGACTAGTGCGCATGTGCGGGACGCCTACCACAGCGCTGCGACGGCGCTAGAATGAAACGGTACTTAGTTTCCGAATACGCTACGTATTTACCATGCGTCTCATTCGTATGTACTTTAACAAATTAACGATTAAATCTAGTTTAAATTACTGAATTTAAGGTCAAAGAAATTATTATAAATAACTGGTATTAAATGTAATGTTTGTGACCAAAATAAACTAAAGTAAAATGAAACGGAGGCAAATGCAATAAGCACAAACAAATTTCCGTATTATTGCAATTGTAAACAGTCGATAAGACCTACATGACGAACAGGCTTGTGTACGGTTGCTTACGTTTAGTCACCGTTACGTTAGTTGCTTACGTTTAGTATTTTCTCCCAAGCCAACGGTACACCAATGAGCATACACAATAAGCGAAATTCGTTTACATTGTTCAACTCAATGTGTGGCTTGCCATTAAGAGCCCCGTGATATCAGTTTCACTTACTGTGGCTTTGTGACGGCGATATACTATATTTCATTTCATACACGCAATGCTAATGGCACTAAGGTACTAAATTCAGATTCCAAATAAGGACCAAAAACGACAAGGGTCTCAGACTTTTTACCGCGATGCGACATGAGGGGTCAAAAGACATTTTACAAGTATAATGTGGCATGCGCCGACGAAAGGCTATAGAGATATTCAAATAACATACGTCCCCTTTTGTGCAGAAATACAAGCAAACTATACGGATATCTTATCTTATTTCCTACAATGCATAATATTCGAAAGCTACTAAAAAATTGAACTCATTAATGAGCAACAAAAATCAACTTAAAAAAAGCACTGTTTTTCCCCTATAATATATTTTCTTATTGATGCATTTTCATACATATTTGTAGAGGTCATTAGGATTCTTTTTTTAAGCAGATGATGTGAAAAATGTGCAATGACCTCGCAGGAACTCGAATCCTGAGCCTCTTGAATGCACGACGAGTGTGCTACCGTTACACCACGAATGCCTGCTGGAAGGATTCAGAAAATACTTATCTAGGTAATTTGGTATCACGCTGCAAAAAAACGTAGAGTATAAGGTATTCTAAGAGAAAACCTTACATTTGCACGTCAATTAAAAATGTATGCGATCTTTGTTTTATTTGTTCCAAAAATATTTCACTCGAATTTAAATTCGTAGAATAAACAAATTTCTCGCAATAAACTGCATAATTTATTAATGCATTTTATATCTTTGCTACAAAATTTAATAAACACATAATTAAATTAAAACTACCTGAAATCAGTTGAATGTAAAAGCCGTTTAAGATTTTTTTTTTTTTCAGCCGCAAACATTAAGTCTTCAGATTCAGCGAGTGGTATAATCTGATCAACTAATTAATTTACATTTTAACATTAATAATTGGAAACGCGTCGTGTTTCGAATTTATCTCGTTGTCTGCATTTTGATCAAACGACAGAAAAACTTACGTAGACAAGTGGTACAACCAACAACATTGGGAAATTTGCGAAAAGCCACATTTCTTTGTAGGCATATTTTCTCGGAGATTTTAATTATGAGTTACGAAAAATACCGAATTTTGAGGAGAATTCATAATTAGAAAATGCTTGGCGGTGAAGAATTTGGCTACGAAATAAGCAGCATAACGTTGAAATACAAAAATTCTTCTTTTAATATTGCTTAATGAAACAAATAAGGAGATAATGGGCTTATCGACTTGACGCACACATCAGTGTGTTTGTTATCTGCTTATGTATCTGACTGAACTACGTATAATGTGATAATTATAATACAATTATGTTCTTAATTAACGATAATGTGATTCTTATATGGCTTAAAGTAACAAGCGCTAATTATTTTAAGAACTTAAAAGGACATGCTAATAAATGTGCGGTCGGGGATTTAAGATTTAGCTTCTAGGGTTGGAAATTTAACTCAATGTTTCTAAGATTTTTTCTCCTGTATCATCAGCATATCGTTCTTACTTAAACAGTTTTCATTTTAATACTGTTGGATGCGCTATCTAGCTTTTATTTTTATACTTTTATATAAATACAAGGTATAATAATAAAGTTTGATAAATGGCGTCATAGGATGTGCAAGCGTAGTATGGGAAGCGAACGAAGACGTATGGGAAAAATATTCCACAATGTGCGGAACAGGTCTGAGTGTGGCATTGTAATACACACATTCTATTAATAATACTATAATATTGTTGCGTTGCGTGCGGTAGGGGTTCGTAATAAATTGACTGAATGCACACAGGCCCGATGATAGGTTAATAAAATTTATTTTATCAAAAGAAACACTTCAAAGATCTGGAATTTTTCGCAGAAATACTCCGCCTTTATTTATTACTGTGGGATATCGTCCAGGTATCCCACAGTGTGACAGAGTACAATCAGTAGTTACGCTTCAGACTAAGAATGTTGAACACAACGCAATGCAAGGCGCATCTTAAGAGAAACCTAACCTCGGATCTCACGCTGAACTAGCAGCTCGCAACAAGAATAATGTTAACTAATAAGTTAACTACTAACTGAGAGCAGATGCTCTCTCTCCCGCCTTATATAGTTTTCAACCTGCCGGAGATATTTCTAGTATTTCTGCTTCTCTAAATTCTTGGAAAGCAATATGACGGTCGAATTACGGTTGCAGCTAATGTAGAAATGGTACTTTTCCGTTTTGCCGGCGCAAGCGATAAAGTCGCCAGTAATCGTACAATTGATGCCAAACAGAATATCCTCGCTGGTAACCTTTTATGCCTCACTTTTAAAAGAAGCCGCAACCATTTATTATCAGATTGATTTTTCCTTTCAATACTGGCATACAATTACATAGAATTTTTACCAGAATAGTTCAATTTTATGCCCTAAGGCCATTCACGGTAATTAAGTCAATTCGGATACAATCGCACCGCTCACCCGAAAAAAGAAAAAGGCGAAGTCAAGAGTTAAATTCATCACTCCTAATGAGAATGCACTAGCGAAGTAAAGCACGGTGGTTTTACATAATTTCTGAGTAAGCTATTTGTACGAATTGACATAATTCTTGCATATAAACTTATATGCCAAATTAATATTTAACTTGAAATTAATGTAGATAATTACCGAGAGAATTAGATTTTTGTAACGTAGTTTATGTGAGTGAGATCACTTGGTGTCAAGTGATATGAACCGGCAAATTAGGATGTTGAACCATAAAAGCGTAGTAAATTCTTAAATTAACGTCTTTTTACAAATTTATCGTCTTTATTTATTGGGTTTTTACCAAACTTTAAACGATATTAAAATGTTCATGCCTTCAAAATAAAAATTTATTAGAACTAACATTCGTTAACATTTTTTATTTGTGTATATTGTATGTTGTCGCCAATAAAGTCTGCTTGGCGAGATTTGTGCCGGCGAAATGGAAAAGTACCGTAGTAATCAATTAGATTTATTCATACACTACTCATTAGGGTGATACAGGGACAAGACAAAAATATCGCCATGTTTGGCGAATATAATAAGGCGACAAAATAAGTCTCCAAAACCGTTGTCAGCTTGATGATATCTCGCCAAATTACCGAAATACCCTTTTACTCTACGTTAAATGGACTTGTCCCTGTATTCCTACTTTTCCGGCATAGCTTGTCTCTTAAGATTTTCCCGTTACTTTACACAGTAAAATACAATAATTTCACAAATGATTACACTAAAATCATCTATCTATATACAAAGTTCGTAACAATATAGCATATAGAGATATAACGATAGCTGTTAAATGGAGCAGTAAATGAATTTAAAGCTTTTTCAAACCTAGTAAATTTGCCTAAGAGACCATGACATTATGAAGTAAGATAACAGACTCTTTACTTGGTGATAAGAGATGTGGATTGGGAAAATTTTGCCTGTAACCTTTCAAGTGTTTTCATTGCTTGGTTAAAAAAAAAAAAAAAAAAAAAAAAAAAAAAAAAGACGACACATTAAAACCAAACCAAAATTACAATTGTTGAAAAACATGGCGAGTAAATATGTATAAAAATAATGGAAAAACATTAAAACTAGGGAAAAAGGTTTAAAAAAATTCTTAAAATATAGCTAAAGTAGTAAAAATTATCCATAAATTTGTAATATTGTAATGTAAGTGTATACATAATCAACCATTGTATTATATTTTTATGTAGACACTTATATTTGCATAGAGTGCAGTAACAGGTGAAACAGGGTTCTCGTCCTTCACTCTGGAAACTGTGCATTAAATGAGATTGCACAGCCTAATAGTTTCACAATTTAAATTTTTGTTTTTCCGGGGGGATCTCGTAAAATTCTGTTTTTTTTTTTTTAAATTTTTTAAATTTTTTTTTTTTTTTTTTTTTTTTATAGTCTGTTATTTATAGTTAAAATTATTGGCTCATAGAATAGGCTGCGTCAGTCGATACGTTGTTTACTTTTCTTAGGCTTGGACATGCCTTTTTTATGACGTAATATTGTTAGGCCTTTTCTTAAAAACAAGTTATACGCATGCTATATCTTCTTATTTAAAGAAAAATTTGCGCAAAATTTTTGAGTATATGAGCAATGCAGAGTTTACTCTGAGTTTTAAGCGAAAAGAGATCGCTATGTACATGGGCAAAACCAAGGTAATGCGCAATGCCGAGGTTGTGTAAGTCTCTGATTTTTTAAGTGAAAATAGATCGATGTGTACATGGGTAATGCAGAGGTTGTGCGCGATGCCGAGTTTGTGAAATTCTCTCATTTTTCTAAGTGAAAATAGATGGATGTGTACATGGGCAAAGCCAATGTAGTGAGCGGTGCCGAGTTTGTGCAGTTCTCTGATTTTTTTTAAGTGAAAATAGATCGATGTGTACATGGGCAAAGAAAATGTAGTGCGCAATGCAGAGTTCTATGATGCCGAGCAGTAATGTAACGTAATTTATGTGCAATGTTCAACATATCGTTCATATATTTCAAATTTGTATTGTTGTTTTAATTGTAAATTATATTTAAGCCACTTTTTTCATTTAAATTGTATTTTTAATTGTTCGGTTTTGATATATTGATAATGCTTTCCGACTTACGGTAAATATCGATAGTCCGACGATCTACTCAACAGTAGCAAAACTGTAAGCTTTGATCCTAATAGCAAACACTACGTATTAAAATAACGAAGTAAAGTAACTTTTTTATTTATGTGTATTTATTTTCTAGTATGCCTGAAGAGAATATGACGTGATTTAAGAATTTAAGAAACTGATATGAAAGCTGTGTATAATGTTCATATGGAATAAAAAAATATTTATCTTTTTTTATTAATGCAAAGTTTAAAATTTTTAGAAAATATTGAAAATTGTCTAGTTATTGGTATGTAAGGAATTATACCGTTACGTAAGCAATAAGGTAATTTGTAAAAATGATAAAATTGAAATGTTTCACAATATGAATTTAAATTTTAAAAAATCTTTTTTTATTTGTATAAATGCTGAAGCTTAAAAATCTGAAAATATTTAAGCTGTATGAAATACAAGTATTAGAGACTGCTACGTTGTTTATCGTTTCAATAATTGGTAGAATTCGCCTACTGTATCATGGTAATTTAAATATAAACAATTTATTATACTTATTTTCAGTAACGCCTAAGCTTAAATGTTAGAAATGTAAATTTAAAGTAAAGAATTTGATGTTAATTTACAATAATAAACAATTCATTATTATTATTTTTAAGAGAAAATAGAAAGTACTCGTAGCGTAAATGCGAGAATACATTGTGACGTCACAAGCTTATTTCCACCCATTTTTTTATGGACGTCACACAGCTTCGCTTCTACAACTTTGTTGATGCAGCCTATTCTGCGCATTTACCAAATTATTCTAAGGGTGAAATAGCTAAAGATTTCCGGTATTGTTTTAAAAATTACATTCTTTTAACCTTAATCATTTTCATTAATTATTCCTTAATATGTTTTCTTTTAAAATCGTGTATAATAGTCGTAAATTTACTTCTATTATCCACGATTTTTGAAGAAATCCAGATGGACGCCATTTTTGAAACACGGAGTTTCGTCGAAAATCTCGATGGTAACCATTTTTCTAAACAGCGTATTTTACGCGCTTTTGCGAAACAAATTCGCCAAACTTTGAAGGTGGGCTATACTGAAGCTGCTCTCAACATAGCAACATCTTACATTGATAAATGTGCTTACAATATCTACGGCCCATCTGCGATAGTAGTAAATCACAGACATTACATAGCCTTACCTAAAACATGCGATTCTGATTTTCATTGTTCTGGGGAATGTTTTCGAGAATATAGAATTGGATTTATTTTCCAAATCTAATGTTACATATGAAAAGTCAGCTTTTCATTGAGAAAACGTTTTTTGATTAGCTCGAGACGAAGTTCAGAATCTTAAACTATGCTCGACTAAACTTCAACTACGCCAATGTATTTTATTAATTTCAAAAATAAAATTTATGTTAATAAAATTCATGTTTTCGTATTCATAGTTTTTTATAAATTAACGATTTCCATAAAAAATCATTATGATTCTAAAATCTCTATTAATTTGATTTGACTTAGAAATGCTAATATAGATAATCGCCTTTCCGGATAACTGGATTTTTTGACATTATTTCCTATCAGTTTTTAAAGTAAAAAGGAAGGTAAGAGACAAAGAGACGGAATATTTCATTGCTGCGCTTATTTGTGGCTATTTCAGAAACTACAAGAGGCTTTGAAATTCGCGGATATACAGAATGTGGAATACAATAATTTATATCTCAATACTTTTTATTATCAGAGGTTATTGTGTTTAAAAATAAGAAATATGGATATCAAAATAAATGTGATACTCCGTAGAAAATGGCGCAAGGAAATAAATATAATCATGTTTGCAACATCTTAAAAAACATAATCTGTTTCCTTTAGCAAAGAGGAATCCAGTTATAAATCCTTTCACAAATACTGCACATACAATAAAACACTTCAAAGGAATTCCACCTTATGGTCAAAGATTATTATGAGATGATATTTGAAGCGGAGGCTTTAGCTTAGAAAAAATAATCTAAAGCAAATATTTTATCTTCACTTTTAAATGTTATATCATAGTTCGAAATTCATGGTTTTATATCCAAAAGAACAAAATGTATTACAGTGAAATATTGGAATTTTTTCTTCCTCCCCCCTCAAAAAATATAGAGAGACTATTCTTTATTTACGTAGAACATAAGTTGTAAGAATAATCAGCAATGTAATTAACAATGTGTAATTAATAATGTAAGAAATGTATTATAAATATTTTGTATTTAAAAATTGTGATAAATTTACAATTTTAATGCAAAAATTCGCCTTTATTAAGAACTCAGTTCGAATGAATTAATTATTTATTTTTTTTTAATGGTAAACTCACTAATATTTTAAAATACGCTTAGTTTTAAGAAGAAGAATTCGAATATTCGGAATTCAGCAATTATCTGAATGATTTTGGCGAACACGAATAGTCAAAGTGGCCAACACGAATAAAAGTAAATATTTTAAAGTTAATACTTTATATAAAAGAAATTATTTTATAACTTGTCTGATTCGTGTCTGAAAAGCATATTACCTCTAAATTTAAAAGGAAATTATAATATATTCTAGTCTCCATTCTTACCCATGTATTCGGCATCAGTTCATCATTATAGGACATAATTTAGATTTGGTGTGTAAGAAGAGAAAACACGACAGCTTACCCTTTAATTCCAAAAGGAGTTTTTTCCTCAACAGAAATCAATTTCGAACTTCCATCACGCACTGCAGAACAATCTAAAATACAAAAAAGATATTTTTAGAATACACAGTATTAAATGCTTCACATAATATGCAGAATCCATTTATTCATGTTTCCTAATCAACATTTCAATGATTTCTAATCTATTAATCGTGAATTGCATGAGCATGGAAATGGTTTCAATTGAATAATTAATGTAAAACAATGTTTCTCAATCTGTTTTGCGCCATGCACTCCTTTCACCATGACTAGTAGACCATCTCAATTATTCCTTTCACAAACAAACAGACAGGCAGGCATACTAGCAGACAGACAGACAGACAGACGGACAAACATAATTTTTTAATATGATTTATGAATTAAAGAACAGAAGCAAATAAAATGTTGATAAGTAATAAAACTTCAATAAAAGTAGTTTTTATATTCATAAACTAAGCACTTAACAGATAAATGCTGACCGCACTGCTCTCTAAAACTATGAAATCCCTTGGGAGGGGGCGAATTCTCCCTTGGCGTAGAGCTCCCGATATAGAAAATAACATTAATGAATCTTGTTTTTTTTTTTATGTCGGTTTGGCAAACAAAGGCTATGCTCGCGTATCATCATTAGATAGCATTACGATTATAGAAGTAAGAACCACGAGGCTAAGTTTTCTCCAAGGCAAAGAAGGATAATATTTAATAGATAACGGTCTAATAAGAAAATATAAGAAAAGGGACACTATCACGTCAGAAGTTAAGCTTTTCGGAACCCAAGTCTCGAGGGTGAATTCTGCTAACTATATGGGTATCACCTTCAACAGAAACTTCACCTGGTCTGACCGTATGTACAGAGTGTGTGGTAAAGATTATAGCATTATATTCAGGCAGTTTCCACAACTAAAAAGTAAACATCTTTCTCTGAATTTGAAAATCAGACTGTATACCTTCATCACCCGGCCGATTATTACTTACGCGTCCCCCGCATGGGTGAACGTCAGTGAAAACGAAATTAATCACTTTCAGACTCTTCAAAACAAGGTTTTTACTCCAATACTCCCTAATTCGTTAGGAATAGAAGGCTTCACCCGGACCTTAAAATGGAAATAATACAAGATTTCATCAGTAGACTGAATGAAACGTTTTACAATAGGATCATGTGTAGTAACCCTGCAAAATTTGCGAATGTTCTAACCTACGAAATTTTACAAGAGGATAAGAAAATCAGACCGTTCTCTGCACACGTTTTCCATCATGATCTTCGTGACCAGGTCAACCAATTAGAAAGCGGAACCTCACAAACTGACGTCCCTCAATCGTAGATTTCATTTTCTCATTTTCTACTCAGTGTAGGAATTCATTCAGTAGTTCAACACACAGACAGTCAGGCATCTACTCTAAAAGGAGCAAGGTGCTTCACACTCTTTGCTCCATCTATTTCTGCCTCTCCTAGAGAAAACGTTGCTGATGTTTTTCACCTCCGCCAGGCCCGTTTGGGACTCATTAAGGAACTGGTAAGAACAGGAAAGGAAACCTGCTGCAGTGGACCAGTGTGTTACAAAAGTATCGATAGATAACGGTAGCAAGAATATTCAACATACTTATCGTTACAGTTTCAGAACAAACTCTTCTGACATAATCCTATGACATATCAAATTAATGTGCGACGACTGGCGGTGCAAGAACGTGATCCCTTCAATTAGGAATGTAATGAACCAAAGAAAAGTAGTACTGTGTCAAAGTACATTCCAGTGGAATTCTGCAAACGCTCAAGTTATCAGTCAACACTACATGCAATAGACATTGCATTTCAGGATTATGTCAGAAGAGTTTGTTCTGAAACTGTAACGATAAGTATGTTGAATATTCTTGCTACCGTTATCTATCGATACTTTTGTAACACACTGGTCCACTGCAGCAGGTTTCCTTTCCTGTTCTTACCAGTTCCTTAATGAGTCCCAAACGGGCCTGGCGGAGGTGAAAAACATCAGCAACGTTTTCTTATTAGCAACTAATGCAAGTATTTTTATCATCAAAACATGTTTTACATGGTCCACTGAGCACTGTTAAAATAATGGAATGACTGACGCTATAAGGCTTAGTTGGCTGGATGAATTACGTTTTCCCTGTTTGGAGTAGATAGCAATATTCGTACATAGCCAGCAACAAATAACAGCGCGTGAAATTACTCATTTACCTTCTCAATAATTATATGCGGAAGATGAATGTAGCTCTGTCTTGATTCGGAATATTTTTTATCCAGCTTGTTAATTCTCTGGAGTCTTCAATGGCAAGAGTGACAAAGATTCTGATTGCAGACCATTTGCACATCTAAAACACCATGTTAAACGATGACGATGGATTTTAATGGCATAATAATACTTCCATTCTTTATGCACAGCTAACGTAGCAATGTTTCAGTTAACATCCTCAGTAACTTCTAGGTACTCCAACTATCCCAGCAATCTCGAAATATAATACTACCTGGAGAATTCATAGACCCCACTTAACTGACGAGTATCTCACAACGATACCCAAAGATCACATTATGCAAGAGTTATATAGATGTCTCCGATTTATATATTCTCAGAAAGGCCTGCACAACTCGTTGACTAAATGACGTAGGTGAGCAGGTCACATGGGACAGGTGGCAGGACATAGTCCGATCCTGTGTGTAGCGAAGTGGAAACGTTGATAGCCATTATTGCTAGCATTTCGAAGGTGGTAATTCAAAGATGCAAAGAAAAACCCCATGTCATATACTTCCGATAAGTTAGTAAAGATGTTAAATTCTGGCCGCAAAACCGCTGAAAGAACCAGGTGTAATAAGGAGTGGAGACTTGACATAATATTGTAATAATATGTGTCATCAGCATACATGGCAAGTGTTGCATTGATGTTGTCTGGTGTGTCATTCGTATAAACTGAAAAGAGTATTGGCCAAACAAACTTTCTTGGGAGACTCTCCCGTGTATTTGACGGCGTGTGGAGTAATAATTGCAGAGAACGACATAAAAGCAATCTTTAAGCTACGAATTAATGATGTGTAGGATGGATATATCCTTGAAGTCCTACAAGTAACTCGTCCGGCCACACACGATCAAAAGCCTTGGAAATATCCAGAAACAGTACGGCAGCGATTTGGTGATTTTGGAGCCTTGAAAATAAGCTCTGTCACTCTATATAGTTCATGGCATGTACAGAATGTTTTCTTCTGAATTTATGTTATTGTTGTATAAATAACCATAAATTCCAGCATTCTGTGCAGGATGGCCGCTTCGACGTTCTTGCTCAGCGAGAAGAAAAGACTGCTAGGTCTATAAGATGAAGTTTTCTGTAGGATCTTTACCGGGATTCAAGACTGGCGCTAGTTGACTAAATGCCACATCGAATAACTGCAGTTATCCGGGCGCATACTGGAGTTAATGCTTTATTTAAATGCACTCAATGTCCTTGCAGTCAGCCTATAGCGAATTCTTTCACTAATTTAAAAACAAATTAGACAAAATAACATTTAAAAAATTAAGTTATTTGAACTGTGCTAAAAGTTTTGTTACGATTATTATGGATATGTTACCGTGAAAGACCGAAATTAGAGAATGTTGACTTTCACCGGAGAATGTCAACATTCACCAAATACGTCCGTGAAAGATCGAATACTGCATTACATTCTTGCACATTCGAACCCACATCGGTGTATGTTGACAATTACAGATATGCTCTGATGTAGGTCGAAAAGAGAGGAGTATATGTACCTAGACGCTTGTCATTGCAAAAGGAAGTATTCCACAAATAAATGCAGTTGTAAAAGCAAGAGTCTCTTGTGCAATTCAAAGTGTCATAATAGTTTAAGTTGTTGCAATAAATAAGATTTGAATCACATAATTTAGGAAGTTTTTTATTTATATTATTTCCTTTCTCATTTTGAATGTACTGTGTGTTTTAAGTTTTTATTTTAAGTCTCAAGTGCGTTTCTTCGCGACTGAATTACGGAGAAGAAAATATAAAATTCTTATATGTTCAACATTTACCGGTGTAAGTCATAAATAAGAGTATTTGGAAAATATTTCGGACATGCACTAAGCAACTATGTGAATGTTGACATTCACCGGTGAAAGTCGACATTCTACAGATTTCGGTGTTTCACCGTAACAGATATAGTAAATCCACATTCACAAAACTATGGGCAGGTGAAAAAAACCTTTTCTCCTAAAATCAATATATAACCACCCCTCAATATGCATCAAACATGACTCGAGAAAATTCGATTTTATGCAAATTTTATGCCTGCCAATGCAATAAAAATGAATGGGAATAATTTTTGCCGAATGAGGAAAGTCGGATATAAAGAAAATGCTGAGACAGCGTAAGTCGAGTGCCTTTAAAATATAAACATTTAGCATCGTATTTATACCATAATTCCTTTTTATTTTAAAGGAAAAACAACTTTGGCAGATTTTAGAACTTATTTTTATCAATTCGTAATTGTTCTATCGTATAACTTTTAGATTTTATCAGAAGAAGAGATAACTATCATGGTGAATAAGTATTTAAATTTTTCTTTGACTAGAAAAGTCAAACCGGTATAATACTGTTTGACTTTTACAAAACAAATAGTACATACAAAACATACATTATAATTAGATTTATTAAATTTACACTATAATACTAATTACCTAATGCTTAATTCTAAAGTAATAACAACTCCCTAAAAATAAATTCAAAATACCTTACGGCCTTTCATGTCTATGAAAAGTATACAAACAATTCCTGAGCGTTGCATTTAGATTTAAAAATTTAGAAAGCCTAATTCTAACCAGTTGCATATATTACCGAAGAGATTTTGATTTAAGAAAAATTAGATTTGTTAAAATTTTCCAAGCAGAATTCTATTTGTTTAAACTTCCGCAAACACCATTAAATTAAGCGCGGAACTGTGTTTATATCAGCAGGTTTTCTCAGATTAATATAAACGTACGATAAAACAATGTGGAACGTATCGATAATAAAACAGAGTTTTATGTTATCATATTCCTGTGTTCCGCCTCTTCTAATAAGACACTGGTATGAGATATCACAATCATTAGAATTAACAGAAACATCAGAATTTAGCATCTTTTTTATTCTAATCTTTAGCTATTGATATGATTCGAGAACAGACTTCCTTCAATTGTTTTAGAGTGCTAATTATCCTTAAATTAACACTACAACTTATATCTCTTCGAATACAATAAACTGACGGAAGAAACCTGTTCAAATAAAGAAAAAAAAACGAAGTTCTGCGATTTATATTTAGTTAAATTACTGCGTACAGATAAGTACTTGTAATTTACTTACACTTGAGGAAAGTTTTAAGATTAAAATTCCAATAACAATGCTTTGAGTGCAATAAAATCTTTGTAATGATATAGAAATTAACGAGAGACTAACCAAAATCAAGTCATTTTTTAACAGTTCTAAGGAAAAGTACACTACCCACCCCCCAAAAAAGGGGGAAAGTGTTCTATATCTCGCGTTCTACTGGGCCGATTGACGAAATTCAAACTGCGTTTTTCATGTCTCGAAAGCGCAACTTAGGATGTATATTAGATTTATATATAGCGTTGTTCATAGTTATTTTGACACAAAATAGGTATTTTGACACACAATCCGACTTTCTCAGAAATTGACTTTCCAATTTTTTTCCCATATTTCGATTCTACGACTCAAATTATGCCAAACTGCTGAGTTTTGTAAAATTCGCACGAGTAGGTTTTAAACCATTAGCTCTCAAAATTTTAGATCCTCCATGTTAATTAAACTTGATACATATTTATTAATTTCTTTTTTTTTTTTAAATTTACTTCATTTCTTCTTCCAGAATTCGAAATCTACGCTTAATCCAAATATAATTCGGCTATTTTTTATAATTTATTTTTTAAATTTGTATTTTTAAACATTTTAAAAAAATTTTTCGAAAGCATTTTTGAATTATAACCTATAAAAGTTTTAACAGCATCTTAAAGTAGATGCATTTATAGCACACCTGCAAAATATTTGAGATTTTTTATTCAGAATTTTCTAAGACATACTTGAATTTGCATATTGGAGCTTTTTGAAATTTGGCATCTTTTTGTTTTTAAGTGATAATAACGCCAAACGATAATACGCACTATGTTAATATTACTTGAAAGTATGAACGGAGAGTTTTTTTCCGCTTATCCACAATGAAAAATAGAAAAGGAAAATGGGTTGTTATAAATTAAAAAGTTCGCCAAATAAATTATTCTTGTCGAAAACCGAAAAAAATCCGGCAAGATAAATTTTAAAATTTCTCATAAATGTTGTACAAAATTTTAGAAAATATAATACTCAGGCAAAATTTGAATCGTAGAACGCAAATATTGAAAAACATTGACACGTCACTTCAAGAAAAGTCCGATTATGTGTCAAAATTTCTATATTACAATGATGCTATATATAAATCTAATACATATCCTAAGTCGCGGTTTGGAGACATGGAAAATGCAATTTGAATTTTGTCAATTGTCCTAGTAGATGGGGAGCTATAGAACTTCCCTCATTTTTTGTTTTTCGCAGTGTACATTCATTAAAAGAAACCTCAAGAAAGAACCTCATACCTCAAGAAAGAAGAAATGACACAGGAAACACAATATTAGCTCAGTTTTACACATTGAGCATATGCTAAGTTGCAGTTTAAAATATTTCACTTAATCAGCTTAGTAAATTAGCTGAAATATCCTCCTTACTTTTTATTACTTCCTTGTACGAAAGAAAGTACTGTAATTTCAAACAATTCCGGATACCATGTTTCAAAAAAATATTCGTTTTGACCGCTATCGAATGAAATATAACAAAGTTTTTGTATGACATCTACACGTATGGACAGAATGAAGGACTCTTTCCCCCCAAAAAAATTATAAAATTGATTTTAAAATAGATTCAGAAGAGAATTTTTCGTGGCGTCTCTACGTACGTACGTATGTATGTGTCTGCAATAACTCAAAAACGAGTAGCCTCAGAACGTTAAATTTTTTAATATGGGTCTTTTATAGGATGCAATTGTGCACCTCCCGTTTTGGTGGCAATCGGCCGCACAATCGGTATATACAGGGTGTTTCACTAATCATGGGACAAAATTGGAGGTGTGGTGGAGCGTAATAAAACATGCATTTTTTGTATAGAAATGTAGGATTTAAAGTGACGGGTTAAGGGAGGAAAGTGTGTTTATGTACAAAATCAACGCAAAGTTCTTCTTTGCAACAATACAGTATTCACAATAGATGTTCAGAAAAGGAAACACTAACAGTAATAATAGAAACTACAGTTGTGACTGGCTGACAATGCAGCGGTAGAGGGCGGTAGTGAGCCGGACAAACTACAGTCCGATGCATCAGAGGATAATTCGCAACTCTTATGTCGAGCGTAATGGGTGAGTTTACGCACAGGGAAAAAGCTGACATGCAGCTCATGTATGGTGCTGCTAATGGAAACGGTAGAAGAGCGTTACGGTTGTACCAGGAACGGTTTTCGAACAGGCGTATTCCGAAGCACACAATGTTCGAGAGTTTGCATCGGTCTCTGTGTGAAAACGGGTCATTTGAAGCCACCTCTGACACAGGAGAGGAAGAAGAAGTGCACGACAACCTCGCATTGAAGAACTACCTTGAACATTGTGCATGAATCACCTCAGACAAGTACAAGAGCTATTGCATGTCGTCTGCAGCTGAGTCATTTCACCGTTTGGAGAGTATTGCATGAAAATGGTTTGCACCCATACCATTTGCAGAGAGTCCAAGCCTTGCAAGAGACAGATTACCCTCTTCATTTCTGTCATTGGTTCTTGCAGGCAGTGTGCGGAGCGGGCGGATTTCCCATCGGATGTGCTATTCACCGACGAGGCAACTTTCTCACAGGACGGCATCTTCAATAGCCACAAAATGCACGTGTGGGCAACTCATAATCCACACGGTACACGTCCACATGCATTCCAAATCCGCTTCTGCATGAATGTGTGGGCAGGTATTGCTAAAGACTACCTCATAGGCCCATACCTACACGTACAAAAAAATGGCTTAGGTTATCATATTTTTTCTTCAAGAGGTGCTACCGGAATTGCTGCAGGATGTTCCGGCTGTCGTCCGTGATCGCATGTGGTTCCAGTATGATGGTGTACCAGCTTATAACCACGTGCGGGTCCGCAATTACTTGGATAGGGCATTTCCGGGCCGATGGATTGGCCGTGGTGGACCCGTTCGATGGCCACCCCGTTCGCCAGATTTATCCAGTTTGGATTTTTTTTATGCGGCCATCTGAAGAGCATTATTTACGAGACTCCCGTTGACTCACTGGAGGACCTCGTTGCACGACTATCCACTGCGGCTGCAAGCGTGCACGAAATGTCTGTCGTTTTTCAAAATGTTCGTCAATCCCTTCTGCGACGTTACCAGGCATGTATTACTGCTGGTGGTCGCAATTTTGAACATTTATTGTCAATACTGTATAGCTACAAAGAAGCACTTTGCGTTGATTTTGTACATAAATACATTTTCCTCTCGTGTCGCTCTTTTGCGTTCCTGTCTTAATCCGTCACAGGACACCCTACATTTCAATAAAAAAATGCATGCTTTAGTACGCTCCACCACCCCTCCAATTTGGTCCCATGATCTATGAAACACCTTGTACATACACATATACCCACTGTGTTACTCGGCTCCGTGATCTCAGTATTTTTATTATGCTGGTAAATTGTGCACATTTTGCTTTAAAAATGCTTATGTTGTTCTTATCTTTCGGTTAAGGTTTTTATGCCTTTAGTTAACCTGCATGCAATATTGTAGAATTCTCTACAATTTAAAAGTTGTTTAAGTGCGGCTAAGCCTAATTTTTTTTTACCATGGCAGCTATATTTGTTTATGTTTGAAACTTAACAGAATAGTGGATTTGTTGCCAATCTAGAGAAACTAAGCTTCGCAACAACAAAGATAACGTCTTCTTTTATTTTTGCGAATTAAATCATGTTTAATCCATTCTGGAGTTAAAATTTAAGTTATTAAATTATCTCATATTTTAACTCAGCATAGCGTCCACAATAAATTAAGTCAGTTTCTACGTCTTCAGTGTCTTTTTGCTGAGTGACACCAAAAGTAAACTTTCAGTTTTGTGCAGCGCAAAATCGGCCTTCTAGTTTGTTTGCAGATTGCTTGTTTTTGCGTAGAAACTCTAATTTTAATTGTAAAAATTGTTTTTATATTCTGTTAACTGGATTTATATTTTGTCTTTTCTATATTTTTCAATTTAAATAATAATATTTTGAGTTTTAACGTATTTTTGGCTTCTTGCGATGCGAGAACTGAATTAATTGAATGAGAAAACTATCTCTAATGAAATTCAAGGAAATAAGTTTAAATGAAATGCAGGAAAAATGCGTATAATTTAATATTACATACAAGGAAGTTATGTGATGCACAGATCAGATTTTTACTTCCTTCTAAGAAGTAAAGGAAATATTGTAATCGCGAAACATTTCAGGTATCATATATCAACGTAAATATCCATTTTCACCACTCTCGAGTCCACCGGAACAATGCTTTTGCGTGACATGTATTTGCATGGTCAGAATAATGGTCTCTTTCTCACAAAGCGGATTAAAATGTGGTTTTAAAATGGATTCAGAAGATATTATTTCGTGACGTCTGTAACGTATCCCGTATAACTCAAAAATGAGTAGCCTCAGAATGTTGAAAGTTTGTATGCAGATTCCTATAACATGAAGTTGTGCAGCTCTCTTTTTGGTTGCCAATCGGCCGCACCAAAAGTACATATATATGTGATGTACCAGCTTTTGTCAAAAATAAATAGATTGGTGAAGAATCATAAATGTAGTCGTAGCTTAAATTATCAGACGATAAGTTAAAAAAAATAGGATCCATTTATTATATCAGGAGAAATAGCAGTTACAAAATCATATTTCCGGAGTAAATAAAAGAGAATTACAAATAACTTTCTGTATGAAGTTTACTGCATCGTGATATTTAAGAAAAAAGCTCCCAATATTCCTTTTTCGAGTCTTTTTATAGCCTCTGGAAAGGCGGAGCTTCCAAGAAATGACGTCAGCCTCGTCAGCCAATCCCGTTCATTTTAAATATCTCCAGAACATTCTGAAACTGTATGTGTAGAAAAAGCGGGAAAAACAACTTGACTACGGGGCTGTGGATTTAATTCCACGTACTTTCAAAATAAGAGAATGTCGCCATTAAAAATGAAAAGAACATACAGTTAGAATTTTAAGTGTATTCTTGACTATGGAATTTTATTATTACAAATATATATCTCGGCTTGATGAACTCAGTTTTTTTTATTCTTATATGATGGTAAATTGTGCATTTTTTGCTTTGAAAGTGATTGGATTATATTGTTTTTATATTTCGGCTCGGATTTTATACCTTTAGTTAATCCGCAAAAGTTGCAGTATTATCAACAACTTAAAAGTTTTTTAAGTGCCACTAAGCTTGACTGAGCAGCCATTTGTTGACACTTGAATCTTAGCAGGATGGTAAATTCAGTTTCTGCATTTTCAGTGACTTTTTGCCGAGTGAGGCGATAAGGAAACTTTCAATTTTGCGCACCGAACAATCTACCTTTTGCACGCTGGCCGAATTGCTTGTTTTTCCGTAGAAACTCTAATTTTAATTATAAATTTTTTTTTAAAAATTTGTAAATTTTAAAAATTTGTTTAGCTGTATTTGGTGTTTCATGCTTCTCTATATTTTTCAGTTTTTAACGAAGATTTTTTGATTTTTTATGTAAAATCCGCGAAATAACAACTGAATTAACTGAATAAGAAATATATTTCTAACGAAATTCGTGGGAATAAGTTGAAATGAAATGCAGCAAAAAATGTGTATAATTTAATAGGCCGTACAATTGCTGTAACTAACTTAAAAATTTACAATATTTGTCGTGCTCTTTGTAGAAAGAGAAAGCAGCATCTTTTTTATTTACGGAGCAAGAGAATAGATCAATTCTTTCAAAGCGGAATGTGACTGGAAATAAACTGCATCACATGCGGCCTACCAAGACTATTGAACATTGTTAAATTATGTTCGGGTTCGAACCCAGCAAAAGAACTAGCTGCATGTTTTTATGTGCTTTTATCTATGTATAATATGAATGCGAACCAGTTTCCCTTAGTAGTCATGTGTTGTATATATCGGATTTTTTTTTCATCAAGCATCTGATGATATGATTTTAAGGAACTACCAGAACAAGCTGTGAAGTTCTTAAACTATGAATGGGCAAAGAAAGAAGATATTTACACACATCTGTTATCCTTTTCTTGACAACAGCTACATTGTATGTCTGGTCTTTCGAAGACTTTTGTTTCACTGCTGCAAGATATTCGGAGAGGTTCTTTATTTGAGCTTATGGAAGTGCTAGAACTTTTCGTGGGGAATGAAGATGTGATTTTAAATCCCACGCATTCGATGTTCCTTATAACTGTTGTTTTTAAGAAGAACTGCTTTTCCTCTTACTGTTATATTCCAAAATCAAGCGCATCCTCTTAGATTCATTATAAAAAAAAAGTTCATATCATGCAAGATAGTTAAATTAATTAATGCAAACCACCAAGTGTTGTCTTTATGAAAGGAATATCCGCAGAGGACTTGCTAAGGGAAACTGGTTCGCATTCATATTATACATAGATAAAAGCACATAAAAACATGCAGCTAGTTCTTTTGCTGGGTTCGAACCCGAACATAATTTAACAATGTTCAATAGTCTTGGTAGGCCGCATGTGATGCAGTTTATTTCCAGTCACATTCCGCTTTGAAAGAATTGATCTATTCTCTTGCTCCGTAAATAAAAAAGATGCTGCTTTCTCTTTCTACAAAGAGCACGACAAATATTGTAAATTTTTAAGTTAGTTACAGCAATTGAAAGCCATGTTCTTAAGGTGAAATAGGCAAAAGAGCAGTCAGCAGAAGATGTTGTAACTGCCTCCCAGACGATATAGTGGTTAGAGGAACCTACTGCTGTAGGACCTGGATGCGAATTCCCGAGGAGGCGTGGATGTTTGTAAATATATAGTGTATTTGCGGCATCAGGGCACTCTAAATATACGGGGAGCCAAAAGTCCTCCAAAGATAGTGGTAGGGAAAGAGGGGTGGGAGACCCTCGGAACCAGTCACCCCGGGGTGCTCTCGATCAAAATTGGGGGCGGACCTGAACTAAAACGTACTGTCACCTCTAATAAGGTGCTCAACGCTGTTTCCAACGGCCGGGGTATCTTGCGCTCCTTGCCACGAGGAATTTCGTGGACTTGGGCTGATGTTACTCTAAACTGAGATAAGTCCTAACAACACATATGTTGTAACTGGCAAACAATAATGGACTATTTTCCCTGAAACTATATACTGATTCCTTAGCATAAGGAACTGATAGCCTGCAGATGCTAGTAGAAGATCTATCTGAAATATTGCACACAGTATTTTGAAGAATATTATTATTTTGCGTATTATATATTTATCTCCATTTTATTCAAAGCGGAGTTACACAGAGAGTGCCCTGAGCTGTCTAAACTGGTGACAGATGACGGATAGCAGAAACTCCTGGCGGCTATTAGAGGTTAGAAAGCCATGTCTCCGTCCCACTATCAGAGTTCATTGCAATGAAAATAATTTTGACAAAGCCAAACTAGGGCTAAAAGAATACGTTACAGAATATTTTTTTCACCACATAGTAAAGAGTTTCGTCTTATAGAAGTTAAGCGTGTTTTATAACTAAACATGTATCTTTAGAGTATAATATCTAAAGTAATATTAATTAAACTAAAATTAATGTTACATCTAAACTAAAAAAGAACTAAAGTAAAAATTGAAAAAGAACTAAAGCTAATTTTGCAGAGACTAATATTCCGAAGTTTTCCAGTTCATTTCTTGCGCGAGTTATGACAAGAACTGCATCGTCATCATAAGGTACCAATGTGGCATGATCTGGCCAGTTAGCTTCTAGTATAGAATTGAATGGTATGTTCCAGAAAAAGAACGTGCCGTCTATGCTCAAAACTGTAAATCTCGCTCAGAGTGGAGAGCATTTTAGGATTTTTCACTTATGCCCCGAGCTAGCTGTCTAGGAAACCTCTAAAGCTCTTTCAATGTGAAATGCGTTTTAGTTTCCGACAAAAATACTAGTATAGGATTTTAATGTATTAATTAATACATTAACAGTTATTGACTTTTACTGATTAATTTTTCAACTTATATTAGAGTTGGCATCCATGAAAATATGACTTATTAATAAAAATCTGAATTAAGATTTATATTTACAAAAAATACATAGGAAAAATAATAAGGAAATACATAAGTAGGTTCTCGGTTTCGATTAGCTTTTAAATTAGTAAAAATGGAAGATCAAAATCAGTTACTTTAAACTTGACCCATAGCTACATAAACTAACACGAAACAATAATTTGAACATAAAATGTCCGTAAGAACTACGGTATGTTGTAGAATTGTTTTATATAAATTAAGTAACTGCAGTAGGCTATGCACTTCCTTTTGGTTTTAAAATAAGTAATATAGTGCAATATAATGCACAGAGACACAAAAGTCACCGACTGACACACTCTGTGAGGTGATTCATTTACAAATGACCCATGAACAACCGCCCACTCCCACGGTCACATATCGGTTTCAACGCACAGACAACGCACACAGGATTTTAATACAAACTTCGAGACTCTGGTTTCACGAATTTAATCTCCGGGTCGTATAATTGCTTTCTCGTCCTCTTTTTATTTTGATAAGTCGTTTTTACCTTTCATGATAAGAGAAGAAGTAAAAGCCCTGTACGTTTATTTGCTCCGCTCGGAAATGTCTTGAGTTCCAGTTGTTTACACATTAATTAGCTCGGCGTTTTAGAGATTTGACAATGAAAAACGTACTAGCAAATGATATAACCTAAAATACCGAAAAACAATAAGTAAATAACAACAATCCCTACATAATAATAAAAGTAAGAGTCTGTTTGTGTGTGTGTATCTTTCGTTCGTGCTGCGCGTAAGCTAATAGACTTAGCGCTATGAAATTTGGTACATAGGTGCATCTAGAGAAGAGACAGTGCACCTCGAAGCGATATTTTCAAAATTCGAATCAGATTTGTTCTTATCTTTTTTTGATGAAGTCGCATAATTCTGAATAGTTTCATTCAAGTGTGGTTTTGGCAACAGTGTTTCACTAAATGCTTTGCATAATGGACATCTGACTGTTGAAAATATGAGCTAAAATATTATTAATTATACACGCAACGCGCACATTGCAATCTTCTTATTCTGACGCGCATGTGTCTCGCGAGGCACAACAGATAGAATTTCCTTTTCCCCCCTCTCTCTCTCTCTTTATTAGCTAATGGCAAAGAGGTTTGTATATTTTGAATGATGTTATCCACAAACCACAATTTTGATTGGTTATTGCTTTCTGACGATAGATTCATTCTTTTAGAAATGCGATTTTGGCAACAGTTTTTCATTCATTGCTTTGGATACTGGACTACTGACTGTTTTCTCTTGAAAATATGAGATTTATTGCTTATTTTATTGTAATTTTTTATTATTATAATTTTAATTATGTAAAAATTGTTGCGCGATTTTTTTAGAAAACAAAGTTCTTAACTTCCTTTATACCATTTAAATTCTTAAGATTTTAAGATTCTTAAAATTTCGACTATTTATGTTAACGATATGCAGTTTGGTCAGAAGTAGACTATAAGATAACGAGTTTTAGGGAAATGAAAAACTATGCGCTAAGTGTCGAAGTCTTTGATCCCTATGTATGATCCCTTAATTCCGGCATTGGATTTTACGTGATAGATTGCCAAAGAGTTTCTTAAAGTGTTATTCAAAAGCATTTCCGCCTATTTGTAGCCATCGTCTTCGAAAATAATGTGAAAATTTTAAAAAAACATCAAAAGCCTTTATTCTCAAGAATTGTTATTCTTTCTGTTCTAAAATTCTCTACACTCCTTCATAAAACAGTTAAAATTGCGGCATTTGGAAATTGTGGTTCCATCTCCATTATCTCAAAAATTATGATTCTCCAAATATGAGAGTTATTGTTCGTTATCTCCCTCCTTCCAATAATCAGATGAATATTGAAAGATTTGCATATGATTAGAATACTGAAAAATCAAAAACATACTCCGATTCGGTTTATTACCTAATGAAATAAATATTTATGAAGCAACGAAATTTTTAGAGTTTGGAAATGATGCAAAACAATTCACTTTTCTTTTGCATAAAACAATGGTTAGTTTAAAGTGAGAAAAACTTCAGACTTTTCTGGAATTTTTGTGCCCACGTATAAAAGTTTTTCCAACAGATGAATCAATAGGCTGTTCTGAAAGCTATTTAAAAAAAATTGGAAATTGTAAACGAAATATCCCTGTCTATTAAATACAATTAAAAATAAATATAAAGCGAAACGTTATTTTCTGTTTCCATTTCGGGTAGTGTTTCCCCCTGCTTTTGTTTGTTTCTTATTAGAACAGGTCATTTATTTAACTGATCTTTTATTAGTATTTTTAGAAGCTCAAGGCATTTGAAATTTGTACCTCGAGTCACATGAAATAAGTTTATTGCTAATTTGTGAATACCAGATTTAGAGAAGGGATAAATGTACTTCATTTTTATTTGTATAAAGTCTAAAATATATAATATACAGTACTATACCATATACGATACAAATAATGTAATCACTGACACACAAAAATAAATAAATAAATAAAATTTGGAAGCTCTTAAATTTTATATCACGCTCAAAGGGGCATTTTTTTGAACGTTTTGTGTGTTAGCTTTATTTATTAAATAGCACGTTCTTAGCACTAAAACCATAAAATTCACAATCACAACAGCAGTATCGAAAAAAAAAAAAAAATTAAAAAGAGCATACCTTTAGAATTTCCGATACACAATCTCGCTTATTGGAGATATCCCTGTACGAAGTAAAAAGTAAGTATTGTAATCGCGAAAAGTTTCAGGCAACATATTTCAACGAAAATATTCATTTTGACCGCTATCGAATGCAATTTTACGATGTTTTTGCGTGATATCTGTACGTAAGGACAGAATAAAAGACTCTTTTCTCTAAAAAAATTATAAAACTGCATTAAAATTAATTCTGAAGAAAATTTTTCGTGGAACGTATGTACTTACGTACGTATCTCGCATAACTCAAAAACGAGTAGCCTCAGAACGTTGAAATTTTGTATATAGGACTGCTATAACATGTAGATGTGCACCTCGTATTTTGGTTGCGATCGGCCGCACCAAACGTATATAAATATATATCCACTCTTTTACCCGGCTCAGTGATCTCAGTTTCTTTACTCTTATATGTTCGTAAATTGTACATTTTTTGCTTTAAAAATGATTGAATTATGTTGTTTTTATCTTCCGGTTAAGGTTTTTATGCCTTTCGTAATTATGGAAGCAATATTTGTACAATTATCAACAATATAAAAGCTGTTTAAGTGCGGTTAAGTTTTAAATAACATTATTGGTAACAGCAGTATTGTAGACTTGTTGCCAATCTAGAGAGACTAAGCTTCGCAAGACAAAAATAATCCTTCATTTATTATTGCGAATTAAATCATGCTTAATCCTTTCTGGAATTTTTTCGAGGAAATAAGTGCTTAAGATTTACTTCGTAATTTTTAATGAAGATGTTTTGAGTTTTTATGTATTTTTGCCTTGTCGCGAAGTGAGAACTGAATTAATTGAATGAGAAATACTACATCGTCTGTGAAAAACTGTTTCTTTTCTGTTTTGTTTGCTTAATTTCTTTCATACATCGTTTTAGCTTTATTATAGTATTTGAATAGAAGATGTGACAACGATAATTCTTCAAATGATATAAATTTTGTGCATTCAGAGTGTCCTTATAGTAAACAAATATAGTGAATTTTAAAGAGTGCATTTATTCTATTGTGGTTTATGCGCTGTCGACGAAGTAGATTTAATTCAATCCAATCAATTTAAATAAAATTCAAGAAAAAATGCGTATAATTTAATATTCCGTACAGGGAAGTCATGTGGTGTACACATCACATTTTTTTCTTACAGTATTGCCACTGCTCGCTTTGAAATCGTTGAGATTTCTAATAAAAAACTCATAAATACTTTACAAATTATGGAATAGATAATAAACAAATACCAAATTTGGGCTTCCAGATGCTCATATTCGAATGGAGACGTACGTTATTAAAATCGGATGGCTCTAGGTACCGTTGTTTTATCACAATGCCAGAAACATGCATACATTCACGCAGATTCTTCATTATTTAATTTCTTTAAACATAATACAGGGCGATAATATTTGGTGGCAACAATCTGAAAAATGATTCAAACTTTTAAGGGTTTCGATGCAAAATGCCAATACGGAATTAATATCCCTTCTGAGCTAACGCCCTTTGGGCTATTAAAATTCTGAAAGATTAGAGATTTTATATTAAGCTTAAATATGCGCTTTTTAAATTTACACAAATATACATGATTTGGGAGCATTTTCGCTAATGCTCATTTGCACTAAAAATATATATAACTTTTTAAAATTTCTGATACACAGTCTCGGGCTTTGGAATTGAAAATGCTTTACTTCCTACGGTGTTGCCACTGCTCGCTTTGAAATTGTTGAGATTTTTAAAGAAACATGAAATAAGCTTGTTAAAGTTTTACGAAACATGAAATAAACAATAAAACTAATTCTAAATTCGGGGTTCCAAGTGCCCATATTCGGGTGGAGGACTATGGTTTTCAAAATTTCAAGCCTTTAGGTACCGTTGTGCTCTCACAGTGAGGGAAATATACATAAATTCCTATAGAATTTTTATTACTTAACCTCTTGAAATATAATACAGTGAGATAATATTTGGTGGCAACAATCTGAAAAGTGAACCGACGCAAAATGCCGTTTCGAGACTAACAGTCTCTTTGGTCTAACAAAAACATTAAATGATGCCGTCAAGTATTGAGAAAAATGAAATTATTAAACTCCTTCATAACGACAACACTTTTAAAATTAAAATTATATATTTTAATTTTAAAAGTGTTGTCGTTATGAAATATTATATATATAAAAAATATTTTTTTTGTGGTCGGATACAAGCAAACTTTTCTAGAAATTTCCGAATCCATTGTTAGCATCTTTTAAATGATTTCGAGATGTCATGCAAAGAATATTTATAAGCATACCACATAATACTTTAGAATTAAAAATTAGCATTTTCAACTGCTTCTGGTTTCCCGTATCATTTGTTTTCGGCAATTTTATTTATGTGATGAAGTTGTTTTAAGTTAACGTCACATCCTCGTCAAGAAAGTTTCTACTTCAAAAAACTAAAATTAACCCTCCTATATACATTGTGGATAGGATCCAAGGTTAAAACTTTAGTGACGTCACGCGTGGCACAGCAACTACGAGGACGAGTCTACGTTATTTTAAATAAGGGAGATAAAAATTAAAAAGTGAAACTAAAAGTACAGGTTCAGGGAAAAAAAAAAGAAAAAGATGCATAAAACGAAGGTTAGGATATCACTGTCAAGTTGCAGTGGTTAATAAAAAATTAAAAAAAAAAAAAAAAAAAACTAGGCGGGGAAAACAAAATATTGGAAAAAGACTAAGTCTAAATTTAGATAACTTCGTCAGAGAGAACAGAAGTGCATCCTTCCATTACTATTTTCATTATTATTTGTTCCTTTTTGCTCTTTATTTTTTATTTTGGCGTACAACAGAAACAGCGTTTCAGAAAGAACAGCTGCAGATATAGAGATCTGCAAACCGAAATCCTGTAGACTTACAGATGTCACACTAGTCTGAATCTATATATATAAAGAAGAAAGTCTGCGTGTTTGTTTGAGATTAACTCAGTCACTACTATACCTACCGTTACCAAACATTCTACAAATCTTTTCTGGGTTCTGGAATAGGTCGACGTCCAATTTTTTTCAAAAGGAAGTATCTAAAATTAGAGATATTAATTAAAACTCAGAAAATCCTTATTTTTCCGAGTGGTAACAGTCTCCCACGCTGAAGAAAAAAATCTGCTTTTTTTAGAAGTGTTGCCACTGCTCGTTTTCAAATCGAAGTGTTTGTTAATAAAAATTTCCTAAGTTTTACAATAAAATAAAAATAGCATTGTTAAACATTAAATACATTATTCCCAATTCCAAAAATTCGTGGGAAGCCATTTCGACTATTTCCATCTTCGTACGACTTTAATCAACCGAAATATTAATTAAAAACTAAAAAGACTCTGATTTTCGCACTCATTTTTCTCGAGTGGCAACATCTCGCACGTTGGAGATAAAAATGCTTAATTTCGAATAGTGTTGCTACTGCTCGCTTTCAAATCGTAGAGTGTGTTAATCAAAATTTTCTAAGTTTTAGAAAATCTGTATATGTTGTAGGATTCCCCACTGTGTAATTCTAATTTACAGTTGAATGTGAAGAACCTTAAGAACAAGGAAGCGAATAATCGCTTGAGTTCGTGATGTAGAAAACAACAAGTGAGAAGGGTGAAATAACCCTTTATTATTCCAATTAAAGTTTAACAGAACTCCATCTTTGGAGTTCACTTAGGAAAATGAGAACTAAACTAAATTAATCTTAACTAAAGGCGGACGCGTGCTAGCCAGAATATCTGGTATCTCTCTCACTAAGACAGTAGAACTTCGCGGTTAAATACCACTCTTCTTCAGTTTACATTCAGACGTGATTCTAAAACTACGTTCTGGCCGGAAGTGGTAAGTTGAAATTAAGAAGCGAGAGGAAAGGAAGTTTAACTCAAAATTTAACTGTTAATAAAATTAACATAATCCTTACAATGTATGAGGAAGTATGCCTGTTTGTGTGTTTGTTTGTTCGCGTTATTGATTTCCAATTAATTATGATCTAATGTTTGCTCCATATAATCGACTAAAATTGAATATAGGTGAAATATTGGATGGAATTAGAGCTTCTACGACCATTTGATTAGAAAGACAAAAATCATTAAAAATTCCGTGCCATTGTTACTGATATAATGCGAGAGAATTAATTAATTTTTATGTGGGTTCCATATTGCATCAGACTGAAAAATGTATGAATCTCAACTTTTTTATGATTTTAAAAGAAAAAAAAATTGTCCACCTTATTTAACTTTTTTTTTTTACATTATAGTTTCCTTTAACAAGTTTCCTCACCAAAAGATACGAATTAAATTTATTCGGTGGAGGTGAATTCCTTTTACCAATATCTAACCGTATGCAATATTCTGACAAAACACTTAAGCAAGTATATACACTGGTGTGCAAAAATTAAGGACGAGACGGTTTTTTCAATATAACTTTGTACAAAAGCTTTCCAAATAAACACATTTAATACCGCAAGATCCCCAATACGTAAGGACATGAGTAATGTAAGCAACACTTACTAAAAGAGAAATCAGAGGGATAAAAAGAAGCTTTATTGAAAAAGTAGCATGGAGCGCAATGCGACTGAAGGCCGAAACATCCCTGTGATGGGTGTCCAGCAAGAAACATCCGGTCTTTAATAGGGGATATGATCTCCCCTGACTGCTAGGCAGGTTTCACAGCGTCTGCCCATGCTGAGAATGAGGGTGTCAATGAGTTGAGTTGTTGAGGCATTGCTGCCCATTCGTCTTGCAGCGCCAATCGAAGCTCCGGAATCGTTACTGGTGGTAAGGTACGAGCTCCCAAGCGTCTGCCTAGAAAATCCCATACATGCTCGATGGGATTGAGATCTGGAGATCGTGCCGGCCAATCCATACGTTCAATATCCTCACCTTCTAAGAGCTGTTCGGCAGCTACTGTGCGATGACATGGTGCATTGTCGTCCATGAAAAGGAACTGCGGACCCATAGCGCCTCTAAAAAGACGCACATATGGAAGAAGAATCTCATTACAGTAACGGGTCCCGTTGACTGAACCTGCGTCGAAGATGTGAAGGTCTGTACGACTACCAAGCATGATGCCTCCCCAAACGAGAACACCGCCACCTCCATACCTGTCCCTTTCAATGATGTTCGAGGGATGATTGCGGCTTCCCCGCTCTCTCCAGATGAGTATGCGATGAGAATCGCTACTCAGACTGAATCTGCTCTCATCTGTAAAGAGACTCGTCCCCATTCATTGTCTCTTCAATTCCGGTGTTCCCGGCACCACAGAGAACGCCTTCTCCGATGGGCAGACGTTAGAGGTACACACCGTACAAGGCGTCGTGCAAACAGACCACCACCGTGCAGTCTTCTGGCCACGGTAAAACTCGATATCGGTCGTCCAGTCGCCTGTGTCGTGTGTCTAGCGATTTCTTCCGCTGTCTGCCGCCTGTTTCTTCTGGCCTGTAAGGCAATATACCGGTCATCTGCGGGTGTGGTTCCTCATGGACGACCACTACTAAACCCCCGGATAGTTGTTCCTGTAGTTTGAAATTGTCTCCAAAGTCGTGAAACGATGCTGTGAGCATTTCCGAACTCTGCAGCCATACTTGTCACACTGCGGCCTTCCTCCAACTTCCCAATGATTCGACCTCGGGTAAAAGCACCAAGATGTCGTCTAACAGATTGATTATTCGCCATTTCTCGCTGAGGCAGCAACCCGTTGTGATTTTAACTGCTATACGGCGTGCAATCTCTTTGCCAGAAATACTGATCTTACACCGACAACATGCTTTATACTACTCAGACACTCCCCCATTACGTCTACCTGCATATCTGCGCATGTGCTACCGTACATCACCTTACTTAATCTCCTGATTGGTCTTTCTGTCCGCTCTGCCTCTTCGTTCAGCTGATATGCTAATTTTTCGACTTCGTCCTTAATTTTTGCACACCAGTGTAGTTTCCAATAAAAATATCCTTTGATTAACTTCAAGATTTCAAATTTAAGCTAAATGCATTTTTAAAAAAAAATTCAGTTTTCCTAAAATCTACGAAAGAAATTTCCTCAGATCTCTATCTGAAGTGTGGTTATTCCTTTTCGAAATGAATGAACCAAAGAAAGAAAGCGAAAGAAACATTTGAAATCTGGACTTTACATCCCCAACACTCTTCCCCCCTTCAAAACCTGACTCCACTCCTGACGTTGGGAAGCACGCAGGAACAGCTTAACTGAATGAATAGTAGAAAATACTTCCCTGTTTACAATGACGATTATAAATAGAACATCCAAGTTAAGCGGGAGAACTCTTTTTATACTTATTCTTTTTTTTTTTTTTTTAATTGTACTACTTTCTGCTGGAAGGGTAAATGACGTTTTGTCTTCTAATGGAGTGTTATCTATGTAACTCATAATCATTCGTAGAAGATGATAAAATGCACACGCTCCCGTTTCAAATTCAAGTATGAATGAATTATGATGATGATAAGAAATATCTTAATCTGCGGCACGGCTGTTCTTTGTAAAGCTTGGCAGCTATAACACTTTTGAGTCCAAAGGAGTTTAGGTCAGAAAGGCTATTCATTTCGTTTTGGCATTTTCGTCGATTCACTGTAAATGTCTGTATCACTTTTCAAACTGTTGCCACCAAATATTATTGTCTTGTGTTACATTTAAAGAAATTAAATATGAAGAATCTGCATAAATGTATGCATGTTTCTCGCATTGTGCTAAAACAACGGTACCTAGAGCCATCAAATTATGAATAACGTAATCCTCCTCTGAATATGCGCCTTAGGAAGCCCTAATTTGGAATATGTTTTATTATTTATTTCATACTTTGTAACAATTCAACGAATTTTTGATTAACAAAATCAAAGATTTCTAAACGAGCAATGGCAATACTGTACGAAAACAAAAATATTTTTATCTCCAGCGTGCGAGACTGTCTATCGGAAATTGTAAAGATATGCTCATTTTAAAATTATTTTGTGATATTGCTGTTGAACTGAAATTTATGGTTTAAGTGCGAAGCACATGATATTTAATACATAAAGGTAGCACAGAAAACGTTAAAAAAACACCCATTTGGGCGTAATGTAAAATCTGGAAGCTTTCAGACGTTTCGTAATCATTGTATAAGTTTTTAAAATAGGAAGTACACATAACAAACAAAAAACTAAAAAGTTTACACTAAATCAATTCATTCTTTCTAAGCAATTACCAATTCGTAATTTTTTTTGTTGCCAAACCAGGAAATAAAAACTTTTGACACAATAGGTTAATACGCATACGTATGACGTTATGATTTAAATTAAATGTATACAGCTTTTTCTCAATATCAATAAAAAATAACGTGAAAATAATATATCGTTTCAATTATGCTAACCTGAAACAAAAAAGTTGCCAACAACAACTGTTTATTTAAAACATTGATATTAAGGAAGCATTTTCGACATTCAACGACGTCACGATCAATCACGTGCTTTTTTCAACATTAGAATATGACTTTATATCATAAATGTTCGGCAATTCTATTTTTACTTCATATTTCGTAAAACTTTCATACATTTTAGTAATAAACTCCACGATTTGAAAGCAAGCAGTGGCAATATTTTTCGAAATAAAGCAGATGAAAATGAAAAGTGGGTAAGCTGCTGGTAACTATGGCAATGTAATTTTTTTTTTAAATTTGTATTTCAAGAAGAATACATTTTAATATTAGCATTACAGTATCTAATACAATATCTCCATTTCTGCTTCACTGTTTGCTATCTCCCCAGGACTTATTGTTGTTCACTGCTATTCCCTAAGCCTCAAAATCATTCTACTATCATTGCCGTCTTCTAAAACTGGCCATCGTCATCGTTGCTATCATCGTCGTCACCGTTTAGTAAGTCTTTCCTCGTGCAATGATTTTCAGAATTGCATTAATTATCCCTATTCTCTTGAAGTACTTCATTCACTAAATTGCTTCAGCAATCAGAGCCCATCTAAAATTCATGAGCCAATCGAACGCAAACAACTACTAAGAGTATGAATTCATTTTGAAACTTGGGGAAGCTCGCTTTCTGAACGGCTAGGAAAGGGAAAATGACGTAAGCATTAAAATAAATTCAGAAATGTATGTTTAAAAAAAAAGAAAAGAAAAGAAAACTACAGGGAAAGTGCGCGAGATAGAAAATTACGCGAATAAATACCATACGTTAAAAATTACACGAATTAGATGGGTCATTAAAAACTCTAAATGCATGAATTACTATGAAGTATGGACATGATTTCTAAATATCTTACTTTAGAAATATATTACTTCACTAAATCGAAACTTTTTTATAGGACATTTATAGAACATTATACTCGTATAGCAAGCATGATAGAAAAAAAAAAAAAAAAAAAAAAAAAAAAAAAAAAAAAAGAAAGAAATTAACGAGCCCGCATGGATGATAAAGTTAATGTTTTATATCTTGAAACAGAAGTATTTTCTATTTTGTGTGGGTGACGAATGCTCTGATAGCAGAACGTAACGCGACAGTGAAAAAAAATATCAATTTTAATTTATGCAAAGTACTCAAGACAATTTGCCACGGCAGGCTTGCTTCTGAATAGGACCTTCTAAGTGAAACTGGCTCGTATATCTGTTGCATACTGAGACAATACTGGAAACACCCATATAAGCAACTCTTTGGCGGATTTCAAATCCGGGGCGAACTACCAATGTTCGGTGTCTTGTCCATTCGGTTCCGTCTCCCCCGAGATGTCTACATAGAGAACTCTGCGAAGCTATTGACTAAAATCTGCACCTGAGCAGATCAGCCCCGAGGGTCAACAAATTATGAACCTAGATGTCCTAAAGGACTCGGAAAAATCACTTATTCATCGTCCTGTGGGTCTGCTACGTGCTTGACGTCGCTGGCTCTGCCTGGGGGTGGCGCTCTCGGTATTCTGTGTAATATGCTTGGGCGAAGGGCAGCCCGTGCGACGGTAAGTAACAAAGTGAATACCAGTGACGCCCTGGAGTCTATTTTACACCAGATGCGTTGGTGCCAATCCGTCCAATGTTCGAGGACAGAGGTTGAACCTCTTGGCCTAGTTCAGCGGAGGAGATGTGGACTCGTAGTGCCCTTTAATGCGCGGAACGTGGAATGCCCTATAGTTATCTTTTAGAGATATTAGGTATTTTTTTGGAAGCAGAAGTCATGAAAAATTAGCAACGCCCTCGCCGGGAATCGAACCATAATCGGACCCATTGAATACGCGCCCAGCGTGCAGACCACCACACCACGAAGGCATGCTAAGAAGGTAGGAGAAATACCTTATAAATTTATCTCGTCCATACGGTTACTGTTGGGTTGACGGAAAGATAGCAGTTAAGTTATACACGCAATGCTAATGTCACAATATTTTTGCTTTGAGTACTAAAGACCCTGAGTTGTCAAAACTTTTCATAACTTCCCAAATTTTATTCATTTTTTTCCAATGGCTAGCACTTGCCTGTAACAGCATTGACCGCTAGTAAGACCAGAAATGGTGGCTATTTTACTGTGGAGGCACCTAATAGGTGGCTACCGTTACCTCTTATGAAGCAGCAGACACTTTTAGATCCATGCCTTCTCCGGGATTCGAACCCGGGCGCTTCGGTACTGCAGTCAATCTCCAACCTAATTAATAATCACCAGCAATTTTTTTCTTTGATATTTTAATAATTTAATACTGTGTATCAACATAATTTCCATTAAAGTCAAGGCATCTCTTCCGAAGATGAATCCGTTCTTCACATTCATAACATGGTGGCCCGTTTGATTAAAAAAAAATCATTCTTTTTGAAGTAGAACATTTTTGTGACGTTCGGTTTTAACAGAATTATAAAACAGCCGACGACAACCATGCCAAGTCTGCTTCCACATCTACAGCTCTGAGGATATATGAAACGCAAACTCGTGGAATATTAAATGTTTACGAAACATTTTACTTACATTCCTCGGGTTATAATCGAAAGTAAACCTTAGAATCTGAGAAATATCTCACCATGTTTACGTCAAGGAAATGGGAATTCGTGGAAAACTTCGAAATTATTTCTAATCATATCTGGTCTACCCAACATTAAATCCTTTCGATCCGGGGCAATGAAGCGAAGACTCTCTGCGCAATTCGAGGCATTAGGTAAACATTTATGCAGTCGAAAAGGGGACGATCTGCTGGAAGATGGATGCCACTGGAGAAAGAGGAAAAGCGTGGAGGAGGGGGTCGGTGACGGATGGTGAAGCTGACCTCTCTGTGCTTAATCCATCGTTTAGTAAGACCGCCTACGCGGTTGCAGATAGCTTATTCGGGTTGACGCTGTGCGGGATTGGTTACCTACGGAGATGTAGTGCTTTCAGTATATACACATTTCTTTTTGGTAGACATTCGAAGCTCAGGGAAAATAAAAACGGAGCTGCCTTTTAGTTGAAAGTAAGTAAACATCGAGGTCATTCTTAGTTACATTTTGAGTATTTCATTTTATTCTCCATTCAAATATTATAGTTTAAAAACACAAGTTTTGTTTAACTAAGAAGATCAAAATTAAAAAAAAAATCCGAAAGTATTACGTCCAAAAGGGTGTTTTATTTACATTTTGTGTGTTACCTTTATTTATTAAATATCATGTTCTTCGCACTGAAACCATAAAATTCAGTTCAACACCAATGTCGCAAAATAATTTTAAAATGAGCGTATCTTTAGAATTTCCGATACACAGTCTCGCGCGCAGGAGACAAAAATGTTATATTTTCGTACAGCTTTGCCAGTGATCGCTTTGAAATCGTTGCGTTTATTAATCAAAAATTTGTGAAAGGTTTACAAAATATGGAACAGATAATAAAATAAATCCTAAATTCAAAATTCGGGCTTTCAGGTGCCCATGTGCGGGTGGAGGATTACGTTATTCAGAACTGGATGATTCTAGGTATTGTCTGTTTTCACAATATGAGAAAAATACATACGTTGAGGCAGATACTTCATTATTTAATTTCTTTAAATATAATACGCAGCGATAATATTTGGTGGCAATAATTTAAAAAATAATATGCCGTTTAAGTGAACCTACGCAAAATGTCGTTTCGAGATTAATGATCATTCTGCGTTGTCTCTCCTTTGGGCTTAAAAAAAAAAAAAAAAAAAAAAAAAAAAAAAAAGGTTTCTATTCAAAACCCTTCGACTTATCTGTAAACCCGTTGACACTTCATCAACAAGTTCAAAATGACCTTATGTTATCCGCTTCATGAAAATGATATTTAGAGACATTTTCGTGTGACCGGCCGAATAGACCCATTATCTTCTCAGAGATATTTTCAATGAACCGAGGATAAAAAAATCGAACTGCAAAAGGTTATAACTATAGGTGATATATATTCAATTTAATACTGCCAAACGTTGCTTCATGACTTTCGCGATCCAAAGAAGCTCATCGATATCAAGATGAAATGTTCAAGATTAAGTCAGGAAAGCCCACGAAGCCCTATTTGCTTTTGAGATGCTTTCGTGGAGACCCTCTGAAGGAAACAGACTCGTATTCAAGTTACACACAGAGTAAACCATGAAAAGCAAACAAGCAGCGAGCCTTTTTGACTAGGCTGGAATAAAAGTCGAACTACCGGTATTCAACACTATTACACACCCGGCTATTGACTGGCGATGTATGTAAGAAGCTTTCAAGAAACACCCCCAACGTGTAGCGACAGCAGTTTATATCTTTATCCCAAGGGAATTGTAGTCTCTTTTCTCGGTTTGGAAACAAATGCTAGCATGGATGCCATCAATAAGTGTCACCTGTTGCAAATCTAACTGAAATCCGGTTACGGCCGGAAACATCGCGGCAAAAACATTGTGGACGAGAACGTCGCGGAGAAAACAACGCAATGCGAAAATATCGTGATACAAAAAATAGTGGTACAAAATATCGTCGTCGAAAATAAAGCGGTCCAAAAACTTCATAGTTTAAAAACATCGTCGTCAAAAATATCGTGGTAAAAAATAAAGAACTGACAAATTATCGCATGACGATAACATCGCAGACATGATTTTTAAGGCTTTAACAATTGCAAATGGATATTCGCATAATGATTTGTGAGTGCAAGATGAAAAGAAGGATAATTTTCTCATTCATATTTTTTATTTATTAATACATTTTAAAAACGTAAAACAAGGAATTTAAAACAAGAAGTAATTTTCATTATAAGAGTATCAGATTAACATAAAGTGAAGAAAATTATGTCATAATTAACTTGGAAATTTTTTACTATCTTTCTCTTTCTATTCCTTTTTAGATAATATAATACATTTCATGCAAAAAACCAGTACCAGTAAAACTCATAAAAATTATTTTGTTAATGACCTTTGTTAGTTAACTGTGCCAGTTTGAAATTCTATTAAGTGCTATAAATTGCATTAATTTTCTATACTTAAATTTCCATTTTACATTTTCAGCAAATATTTATTAGTTAATTAAAAAATATGAAAGTAAAAATTATTCTTCTTTATATCTTGCGCTCACAAACCATTATGCGAGTTTTTACAATTATTAAATTGTACAGTTATCAAAGCCTGAAAAACGCATGTCTGCGATGATATTGTCATGTGATGATTTGTTAAGTACTTTATTTTTTACCACGATATTTTGTCGACGATATTTTTAAATTGCGAAGTTTTTGAGTCGCTTTATTTTCGATGACGATGTTTTGTGCCACGATGTTTTTTTTTTTTTTTTTTTTTGCTTTATTTTCTCCCACGATGTTTTGCACCACGACGTTTTCGCCTTGCGTTGTTTTCTCCATGACGTTTACGTAGACGATGTTTTCGGCGGACACCCTGAAATCCAGCCTTCGGGAGCAAGGATCATATATTTTACATTGACTCATCTTGAATACAATGTATGCCCCACTGGCAAATGCAATGAAGTGAAATTTGGAGCTTTGGAGATATACTATGTACACAAAGAGACAAGAAATAAGGAAATAACTTAAAAGTCAAGAAAAAATCACCAACTAAAAGATTAAAACTTAAGTGGAAGCTACGAGCACTGATTTTAATGGTATATAAATGTACTCGTTATCGATACATTAGTCTATAAGTTCCTAATCAATACATCGATATGGGCGTTTTCTTAGTTTTCCTCCATGTGTAACATGTATATGAGCCAGTTTCGCTTGGTAAGTCTTCCACGAAGGCATCTCTCTCTATAGGCTAATAGCCCTCGAAGGTTTTCCGTAATCATATAAACCAAACCAATCAACCTGTTTCATGATATCTAAACACCTTTGAAACTGATGTATCTTAGAAACTGAACTAATTTTCACACTCAAAACAAGATATTATTATAATTTACATTTAGTTTTCTCTCTATTTTTCAAATTAAAAAAAATATTGCGCGAAGTACAACCATCTTTGTATTCACCTAAAGCCCACCTTATTTGTAAATTCAGTGTCGCTGATCAAAAGCGAATAATATAAAATTTTTCTGCACACTAGCAAAAATTTTGTACATTTTCCGTGCGGTCAAACCAGGATAGTAGTTAACGATGCTGACTGTCGTACGGAAGAACTCGGGTTTGAATCTAGGGAAGGCATGGATGTTTGTAAATGCAACATGGAGGCACTCTAAATAAGCGGCCAGCCGAAAGTCCTCTCGAGAGGTTGGTGATAGGCGAAGAGGAGTGAGAGACGCTGCGATCCGTTCCCTCCGGGGTGCTCTCAATCAAAATTGAGGGCGAAAATGAGCAAAGTGGTACTGTCACCTCGATGGTGCTGAGGGCTCTTGTCAACGGCAGGCGAAATCTTGTAGTGACTGCTATGAAGAATTTCATAGGTTTGGTCTGACGTTGTTACTGTCAGACCAGTGAGATAAGTCACAGAAACACCAATAAAGAAACATTTTCTCTTTCGTTGAAAAGAAGGAGCACAATCTAAAATTCCTCAGTAACTATTTGTAAAAGTCCGAAAAGTTTTGACATTAAGCATATCAAACTGAGTATTAAAGTGACAAGCTTTTTGGGATTCATCTTAGCGCTTAAAATTTGAAACGCAGTTTTGACTTGCGTTTCACATGCGGATCTATGTTCAAAATTTCATGTTTTCCAAGAGCGTTAGAGACTCGCAGCTCGAGATTCGAAATTATGAATCAGTTTGTTGAAGCTTGTTTATGTTCTGTTTTATGTTCTGTACGGCAGTTTGCACACATTTCTGGTATCATCGAAACAACTACGTTCTATGAATCATTTTTAAAGCGCGAGAATAAAAAGGATAAAGTACACTGAAAGCATCTCTAGAATGGAATAAAATAAAGCAAAAATGCATAAAATGTAAACATTTTATTCAAAGTTTCTTCGCCAGAGAGATGAAAAACCTCGTTGTAAGGCTCAGCTGTCAAGCGCTGTAGCCTGCAGAAAAAAGCAGTTCGAAAGAGACACATAACTTGCCCTATTTTTCACAGATATGCGATAGTTGGTGAAAGAAGATCGCAGAAGCGACTCACGAGAATTCATATTTTTTGCACAAATAGAGGATCGACAGACAATAAAAAAACTTTGAACTCGATACTTGGGTAGACTCCATTTTATTTAAAAAACATGTCAAACACTCTTCTAATAAATGAGACACAACGTTAAGGAAAACGGTGAAAAAAAATTTTTTTTAAGCTGCAGTTTCGAAATTTATGATTATTTGAAAAAAAATGTTAAAAAATGTATTAAATATCTGTTATCAGAGAAAAGTTTACTGCTAAAAATTTCACAAATAAATTTAAGAAATTGAAATTGAAATCTGTAAAATAATCATAAAAAATACATTCTGATCGTTGTCAAAATCCCAGTCTAACGATTGAAATAGTTTATAATTGAACTAACACTCAGCCGGAATAGTGGTTAACGCTGATTGCCGTAACAAAGGCCCGGGTTCGAATCCCGGAGAAGGTATGAATGTTTATAAATGTGCAATGTCTTTCCGACACTCTAAATATGTGGGAAGGCAAAAATCCTTTCCAGAAGTCTGTGCTAGGGGAAGAGAGGTAGGCGACACTCGCGACGGCTGCCTGCCTAAGGGAAGGATGCCTTCGTGGAGGACTTCCTAAGGCAACTGAATCGTATACACGTTACACATTGGAAAATCACGAAAACGCCCATGCAGCCAGCTCGTTCGCGGGATTTGAAACTCGGACCGAACTACTAGTGTTCAGTGATTTTACCGCTCGGCCGCTGGTACGCTTCACATAAATCTGAATTGAGCTGTTAAGAATTACAGTGACAAAGAATGTGTGTGGGGGGGGGGGAAGTTGCCATACTAATATTTCGTAAGTTAAAACTACTAATTATTTATTTGTTATCTATTTTAAGTTAAAACTACTAATTATTAACTAATTATTATTATAAGATACTTCCTAATTTAATATAAGGCAAATTTAACTTTTTACAGCCGAAGCTGTTCATTAATCGCTTGCGCAGGTAGCTTGTAATAAGTGCTGTCCACAAGTTCAGTAGCCACAATTACTACTTTGCTATAATGTGTTATTCGCTTAATGAAAAGCTTAACACATCGTTCGAATTCAAAAATTATAAATTAAAAAACGTTAAAATATTAACTTAAAATATAAAATAATGCATTTGTGCTTTTTCGTGAGAAAAAAGAATAAACGTTCCTTTAAGAAATATCGGTAAGACGATAGCAAACTGACAATCAAAGAAATTTAAAAAAATCATATTATAGGGTCAACAAGAAGGTATGAAATCAGCGAGAGTTAACAATCTTTATTACATCAAAAAGAGTTTTGAAAAGCTGAGGAATTTCTGTTGCAAAACATTTGCTCGAAGTATGAATAGTCAAGTATTGCTTTATTTTTTAAAGATTACTTTAAAATCAACGGTAGTGTCGTCTATCATATTGTACTTCTAAACTCAAAGGTGATTTTTTTTTAAACTACAAATAGAGTATAGGTTTAGAGAATCCTAAGTTAATTACCATTAGGAATTCAGTTTTTTTTAAATTACTCCGAGCTACTTAAGTTGTTAAATGTACCTCCACAAAGTACTTTCTAAGAGAAATTTTTCCTCATGTTGTTCAACGAAAGTAAGTATTCACCGCGGAACAAACGCATATGAAAAGCTACGAAAAACTGCCATAAAGTTTAAATTCTTCGCGCATTTTAAAATTATCATAAATAAAACTATTAACTAACTCGAAAGAGATTTTTCCCTTTGCAGCATTTTTTTCTTTTCCTTCTTTGTTTGTGATGTTTGAAATAACCACTACTTTGGACACCACAAGACTTCTTTGTAAGATTTCTTTGTAAATTATACACACATTTTCCCGGATTTCATTTAAACTTATTTCTTTGAGTTTTATTAGAGATATTATTTCTTATTCAATTAATTCAATTCTCATGCAAGGCAAAAACGCTTAAAAATTTAAAACATCTTCGTTAAAAATTGTAAATTACAGAAAATATAAAACACCAAATGCAGTTAAAAACAATTAAAAAAAAACAATTTTTGCCATTAAAATTAGTTTGTACGCAAAAACAAGCAATTCGACTAGCGGGCAGGAAGAGAGATTTTACTTGGCAAAAAGAAAGTGTAATTGTTGCACAAATTGACTTAATTCACTGTTCTACTAAGAGTTAACAAATGGCGGCCTCGTTAGAGTTAGCACCACTTAAACTTTCAAACTGTTGATAATTCTATAACTAGTACATGTGTTAAATAGCTCAAGTTCACGCCGGGAAATAATGTTATGAATCTTACTTCACGGCACCAATGTTATATCTTAAATTCCTATATTGTTAAATGTTAAATATGAAACTACTTGCCGTTAAAGGGAGTGATCGTATAGTGAAACGTGTACAGCATTTTTGCGTTGTGAAAAAATGCATTCCGGGACCGCGCCGTGAGAGGATCGAAAACATAAAACATATACAAGATATAAAGGAAAAGTTCATATTAAATATATAAAAAAAAACATACTGTAAGAGGTTCCAGATTAAATATCAGTTTATTCAATTACAACACAATAAGAAAAATCTTAACCGCATCTGAGAGTCTGTTCATTTAAATTCATAAAAAAACTTAAGGTTTGTCTGGTGATTTAAAAGAACGGAAAGGGAAACAATTTAAGGCCTGAGAGTTAAATTTTAGATTCGACGATGTTTTTTTTTACTGCTAAGGACGTTTTTGAAAAAAACTTGCCTAGGGTTCAAACACACCAAAAAAAATACAACTTAGCTTGAGGGGACATCTTGAAGCGGAGGACTCTTATCTTATCAAGAGTTGGTGTCGGCCGGGCTCATCTTGACACAGGTTCTAAAAATGTAGACTCCACTTCACTACTGTAGAACAGAAACAGGAGCACTGCTGCCCAGGGTGGCTATCCGCTTGGTCCTGAAAGTCCTATGTCTACACGCAGGTAACTCGTTCAAATTTCGCCTCTTTACCAGCACGCCGCAAGGAAGAGGGTTTTCAGGCTCAGGTCAGAAACTTTTTTTTTCTAGGCCATTTCAGCTCGCCTGTTCTTACTCATCCCAAGAGCAAGCTTCACGAGTAACGACCCAAGTAAATTCCACCCACCAGTCAGTAAGGGAGAGAGTCCAACTCCAATTTTCTTCAAGCCAGATTTCAAGAGCAACGTCCACAAGACCAGCAACCCGAAAGTCAGCGAATCCAAGCGTGAGTGCCTAAGCGAGTCCAAGAGTAAGTGTGTAAGCCTCTTAACCAAACGCGGCCGGGGAGCATATTTGCCGCTCCCCGCCGGAAAACACCTCTCGGAGTCACTTACATTTTGTCCAGCAAGCCCAAAAATCAGCGAGTCAGTCCGAGAGTCAGCCAAAAGTAAGTGTGCCCAACTCAAATTTCCTTCTTGTCCTTCACCAAACGGGCTTCCCTATGGCTTCACTTATCGCCCCCTTAATTATGGCAAAATCTTCGTTTTCAACTCCAGAATGCGGAAATAAGGGTGATCGCGCATGCGCGCCCTTCTTCACTTAGCCAACAACCGGACCCTCAATCGCCAAAAACCTGAATGACTTACATTGAAAGACAAGTAGCAACCTTTGACCTTTCCGTCACGTACTTTCCTCTCTTAAGGTCAACTAACAATGAAAATTCTTTCTCGAACATTCTAAAGCGCGCGAAATCATGACTTGGCGAAAATTGCCTCCCTTTCCCTGCTTCTTTCACAATGAATAAAAGTTTGTACAAGATTTACAAATAGAGGAAAATAAATAATACTCTTTTAAACTAAATAATATTTCCAGAAGCATCTGTTTTGCCCCAAAATTAAAGCCTTAAATTAAATAATTCAGAATCAAACTAAAATTTAAATTTCCATAAATCATAAAATCATTCACCTAATTTTTATAACGCTATCCGGTAATTTCTCTACATAACATTCCTTTCCCCTAAGGAATTAAATTTTGGTTTACCAAAATTTAGCAGACAGACACTTCTTGAAATACCATGACTCATACTGTGCAATAAGGCTAAAGGATAACATGATGTAACAATATTTCATACGACTCCTTGGTATAGTGACGTTACTGACACATTAAATGTAAAGTCCAAAATGTGCAAGTAAAACAACAAGATTAATCAAAGCAATTACTAATTAAAATACTCAAGGAAGATCATCAAAAATAATTAATCAAAAACATCAATTAAATCTCTTAATTAAACCTAGAAATACTCAGAACACATACAAAAATAAAAATAAAAATAAGGCGCTAATCACAAACAAAATATGTCTAAGATCAATCAATAAGATAATTAACGCGCCGCAGATACATAAAATACATTCCTGAGAAAATAAACACACTAATAATTCAAACAATTCCAAATAAAATATGTCACATGAACGTATTCAAATAAGGAGTAAAGACGCCTAAGTACTACGAAAATGAATAACTTCCAGGAATGAATCCCAAACAATCACGTCTAAGAACAGAAGCGGCCTGATCAGGGCCAAGCATTAGAAAAGAAAAGAACGTTACAACACAAGGAACCTCGGAACCAGCCGAAAATACCCCACACAAAAAAATCAGAAAGAAAGAAAACGTGATTGTCCAAAAATTCGATCCAACCAAAATCAATTCCGAAAATAGCATAACGAATACGCTGTGCAAATACCAATTAGAATTTTATCCAATACACACACAAAAATAATACTAATACCTAATGCATGTACAAAAACGTTTGGCCAAAAATTTACAAATACTACCAAGATACACATATACACATAAAATGAAAATACAATTAAACTGTAAAAATTTCGTACATAATTCAAATGAGCAATGAGATCAGTGATACCTAAACAAAAAATTTTTAAATTGCAATACCTAAACAAATACACAAATAGTCATTGCGTTAAACCATATCAAGTCAAAAAATAATTTCACTGTATTTCAAGTCAAGCCAAAAAAAAAAATCAACCAGCAAGAGTGAAGTGTCGCTAAAAATTTTTCAAACCTCACGGTAAACACTAGTGAGTAACAACACCATATTTAAGTCCCCTTAGAAAGACAACACCAAAAAAAATTCAGTAATTCTAAAAAATCCATTAGGTCCACAAAAACAAATTTCAACTAGTCAAAGAAATCAATCAAAGCTGGACTGAAGCACGTTACTAGAACACTAAATAAAATATCACAAATAAAAAAAAAAAAGTGTTCAAAACAAACCCCCCAATTTTAGGCAAAACTGAGATCTATTCTGCATCAGACTTTTTCCAAACGTTGTATAGTAACCTAAGTAGCAGCCTTCAGCAACACCTCCACCCAAACAAAAGAAACAAAGTAACTCTTTACCGCGTCCATGTAAGCTGAGAAAAGCGCTGTATTATGAATGACAGACCCAAACTTTACGTATCAAGCAAACCTCCAGACACGTTGAAAGAGAACATAAGATCTCTTATCTCGGAAAGAAAAGTGCGCTGACTGAAACGTTACCAGTCTGAACCAACACAATGAAAAAAGATACAACAATAGTGTTCTCAGATAACAAGTTCCTGTTTGCCCCGGTGTAAGAGGTCAAGTGCCACCATGAAGTGCAAGTATTTACAAGAAAACGAGCTTTCAGGACATTACAACTTCACGCAAGACCTAACTGCAAGCAACAAATGCAAAGTTCTCAAAAGTGCTAAACTAAAAAAAAAATACTCATAACTCGTAACTCAAAAATCCCTAAAAATCACACAAATGAAATCCATAACTCAAATTCTACTATTTTCCTATGACCACAGAAATCTCAATTCTTCCACAGAAACCAAACATCAGAGAACTTACATTTTACGGACCTTGGCAGAAACCACCAAAACAAAACAAAAACCTGATACAACTATCTTGATACTACCAATTCAAATACAAAACTTAAGCCAAAACAAGAATTAACCCCAAATTCAGCAACAAGTCCAACCAAGAAAGAAAATTCAATAACTCAGATCAAATCTATTACGATTCACTAGCAAATTCAAGACAAACTACTTGTAATCAACAGAAAATTCCCACACATGAGTACAGAGCATAAGTAACTAATCTTCTCAAACTTATTTCAAACATTTTCACAAAACAAATTCCCGTTGTCACAAAATTCTCATTAAAATTCACTTTCTACAATTCACAAGACTAACTCAATTTCTACTGTTTAAACATTTCTCACATGACAACTCTTCACAAACTTAAACTCAGAAGATAACTAATCTCAATTACTCTGACTCATTAACTAATTAGAACTTCACTCACGCTGAAGAATTCAATCCAAAAAAAAAAAAAAATTAAATATGCAAACATCACTATTGCTGATCTCAGGCAAAAATTCAAATCTAACCCATGTTAACCTTAAAACAGAATTTGGCAATTGAAAAACAATCTACAATTTTTACTCATTCATTTGTATCATTATGCCTTCAGAACTTATAAAATTCATTGCTCAATACTAAATTAAAGATTTCTAACACATTACACAATATACTGGAATCATATCAAAACATTGTAAATCAAAAAGCAATAATATACTACGCTAGAGAATCATGAAAACATTACATACATTTCACAAAATATTATTCAATTAAGTCAAAAAAAAATCAAAATTTCTCTAACGTTACGCCTCACAATTACACATTTCACCAGATTCTAGGTTAAATAAGTAGCAAAAACACAAAAAAAATTTCTAGCTACGCATAGCTATGGCTTGTCTCATTCAGTAAAATAATTAGAGTCTTTAATCTCTTTCTCTTAGAAGTGCTCAAAAAATGAGTCCAGTTTTTAAAGACAAGCACTCGAAACTTGTTACAAGGATATACAAATAGCATAGGATTATCGTGAAATAATTCATTTTCCATCTTGTATCATAAATCAGTACGTCGAAAATCAAAAATACACATCTAGAAAACACTCAAGGATTTTCAACAGTAAGAATGTACAATACCTATTCTCCTACATTAAAAATATATATTTTTCCTAACTTTAAAGTTCAATTCTGTGTGCCTAACGTTAAAGTCCAAAATTCCTGAAATTCACACACATTTTCAAACTTTATCACTCTCGTATTAACAAATAAGCAAACACAAATCAAAAACTCTAATTAATCCTAGCACCTAAAATTTAACACCTTCTTAAAACAGTAAGTTATACGAAATAAATAAATTCACAAAATCAGTTACTGATTCGATCCTTCACTAAGCAGAGGTCACGGCACCAATGTTATGAAGAAAAGAAGTTTCGTGAGAGGATCGTATAAACACACAAAAAAAAATATACACTTATCTGGTGTAGACATCTTGAAGTGGAGGAGAGCTCATATCTTAGCTCTATCCTTACGTCACTTGGCAAATCCGCAAGACAGAGACTCGAACGGCACGACAATAAATTACATCAGCTATACCGTCAAATCTTACGCCTGCTACTGTTTTCCATAGAAGAAAATTATTCCCACTGGAAGCAAGAGAACAGCTTACACCGCACGGCTGTCTGCCCAGACTCTAAGCTCCACCAAGGAAAACGTAGACAATTAAGCTCGGTATTTTAGAGAACGGCTAACGCAGGCTTCCAGTTGACTAAGGTGACATAATTCCTTCTGTTTTCAAGTCGGAGTTCAGAGGACATCGTCCTGACTTTTGCCGATACAGATAGAGACCCAAGTCTCTGTTAATTTTTTTGTTATTCGCTCAACAGTTTTTTTTTTTTCTTCGCATTTTTGAGAAAACCCGCGGCCGGGGAGCATAATTGCCGCTCCCCGCCGGAAGCACTGCTCGATGCCCACTAAATCTTTTCCTTTCTCCTTCGCAACACCCACAAGTTTTTTCTCAGTCTCCGTCAACAAGTCCGTCAAGCCCGAAAGTCAGCGAATCCAAGCGTGAGTGCCTAAGCGAGTCCAAGAGTAAGTGTGTAAGCCTCTTAACCAAACGCGGCCGGGGAGCATATTTGCCGCTCCCCGCCGGAAAACACCTCTCGGAGTCACTTACATTTTGTCCAGCAAGCCCAAAAATCAGCGAGTCAGTCCGAGAGTCAGCCAAAAGTAAGTGTGCCCAACTCAAATTTCCTTCTTGTCCTTCACCAAACGGACTTCCCTATGGCTTCACTTATCGCCCCCTTAATTATGGCAAAATCTTCGTTTTCAACTCCAGAATGCGGAAATAAGGGTGATCGCGCATGCGCGCCCTTCTTCACTTAGCCAACAACCGGACCCTCAATCGCCAAAAACCTGAATGACTTACATTGAAAGACAAGTAGCAACCTTTGACCTTTCCGTCACGTACTTTCCTCTCTTAAGGTCAACTAACAATGAAAATTCTTTCTCGAACATTCTAAAGCGCGCGAAATCATGACTTGGCGAAAATTGCCTCCCTTTCCCTGCTTCTTTCACAATGAATAAAAGTTTGTACAAGATTTACAAATAGAGGAAAATAAATAATACTCTTTTAAACTAAATAATATTTCCAGAAGCATCTGTTTTGCCCCAAAATTAAAGCCTTAAATTAAATAATTCAGAATCAAACTAAAATTTAAATTTCCATAAATCATAAAATCATTCACCTAATTTTTATAACGCTATCCGGTAATTTCTCTACATAACACATGAAGGCATATAAAGGCATAAAAACCTTAACCGAAACATAAGAACATTATTCAATCTCTTTTAAAGCAAGAAATGCACAGATCACCAACATATAAGAATAAAGGAACTTACATTCTATATGTTATTTTACTGTATGCTTTCGGGTGAGAGGGCTGACAAAAGGGTATCGTGCCTCAGGTGCCAATTATCCTAGTTACGTAACTGTGATCTCTTGGGCATTATAAACAAACGTCCACAGCATTCTGAGTATCTGAACTCTCTAATACAGCGATGGATCTCTAAGAAGATAAATTTTACTATCAAATTACGCACTACATTGCACATAAAAAGTAGTTAACATAATGAATGAGGTATACTGATTTCCATAAAGCAAATAATCTTGCGTTTGTTGCTCCAGACAAAATCACAAATAAAATTACACATATATTTAAAATCACAAAATATTAAAAAACAGCATAGCTTTAGAATTTCCGAAAGACAGTCCAGTCTCGCGTGCTGAAGATAAAAATGTGTTTTTTTATCTTTTTGTAGTGTTGCCAATGCTCACTTTGAAATCGTTGAGTTTGTTACTCAAAAATTTGTTACAGTTTTACAAGATATGAAATAGATAATAAAATCAATTCGAAATTCAAATTTCGGGTTTCCAGGTGCCCATGATCCGGTGGAGGACTGCGTTATTAAAAACTGGTTGGTTCTTGGTACCGCTGTTTTTTCACAATGTGAGAAAGATGCCTACAGTCATGCAGATTCTTCGTTATTTAATTTCTTTAAATATAATACAGGGGGATGATATTTGTTGGCAACAATTTGAAAAGTGATAAAACGCCCTTTCGAGATTAATATCCCATTCCGGACTAATATTCTTTTGGGACAAAAACAAAATAATGTTTGTCTTCTTCCAAAATATGTAGCAAAGAAAAGATCATAACTATATTTCTTTGTGAGAAGCTCCTTTACGTTCTGAAAATAAATATTTGCTGTGATAAATAAATATAGATAAAGCTTGGTATATTTGAATAACTACAACTGAACAACTGAAAGTCATCAGTTTATTATCCCAAAAGAGATGTAAAATGTTTTCAATAGCTAAATACCTTAACCGGAACATAAAAATAACATAATTCAATCACTTTTAAAGCAAAAAATGCGCGTGCAATATACCAACATATAAGAATGAGACCACTGATCTCACCAAGGCGAGTAACGGGTGCGGTTGATTGCAGCCAAAAAGAGAGGTGCACAACTATATATTATACCAGTCCCATACACAAAATTTCATCGTTCTGAGGCTACTCGTTTTTGTGTTACGCAAGATACAGACATATATACGTACGTACAGACGTCATAAAAAATCCTGTTTTGACTCCATTTTAAAATTCTTTTACAATCCATTTTGTGGTGAAGAGTCCTATATTCTGTCCGTATTTACAGATGACAAGCAAAAACATCATTCAAAAAGATTCGAGAGCGTTCAAAATTAATATTTATTTCGAAATACGATACCTGAATTTTTTGTGATTTGCAATTCTTCCTTTACTTTCTTTTCTAGAACATTGATATGATGAGAAAAGACTGAAAAACAATAGAAACACGTATGCAAACATTTAACACTGCACTGGGAATTCTAAACACATGCTGGTACGCTGCTACAAAGAAGTAATAATCTGTTTACTTAAATATTTATTTCGAATTACAGAGAAACAATTCGAATGAAAAAATGGGACCCATATGAAATTCCGTTATTTAAAGGAAATTATTTTTTAATATAGATTAAAATTCAAAAACTTCTAAATCTTAAAGACACTGGCGCTATATAATGTGAACATGATTCTAAAAAATGCGTTTCCAAAAACACAACATATTCTTTTTGTCATTTATGCATCGCCTGAGCCAAAGAATTTTCAAAATACTTTCTTAAGCTACATATTTTACTCCGTAATATAGACATTTGTCTCTATTATCATAAAGAACATTTGGTTTTAATTTTTAAGTCGCATTTATTGTAAAAACAAAAATTTATTAATTCAAAATTTTATATAAACTACAGGAAGATTTACATATTACGTTGTTTTATTATGATTATCTGCGAAATTATCGGCTGATGCCTTATATGTTTATACCCAACGATTTCAAAGCCAGCAGTGGCAACACTGCTGGCTGGTTTTTATTTATTTATTTATTTATTTTTTAGCATTTTGTCTGTTACCTTTATTTATTAAATATCGTGTTCTTTGCACTTTTGCCACTTTTGTTAATCGACAATCTGTAAAATGTTTACAAAATATGAAATCGATAATAAAACAAATTCCAAATTTGGGCTTCCAGATGCCCATATTCCCAGTAGGATTGCGTCATTCAAAATTGGATGGCTCTAGGTACCGTTGTTTTATCACAGTACGACAAACATACATACATTTATGCAGATTCTTTATTATTTAATTTCTTCAAATATAATACAGATCGATAATATTGGGTGGCAACGGTTTGAAAAGTGAAACGGACATTCAGAGTGATTCGACGCAAAAATCGTAAAACAAAAATAATAGTCAATAGGGACAAAGCCCCTTTGTGGTAAAACTCCTATTAAGATTTAATTAAAATTATTATTTCGCGTAGTTATTAAATTTGTTCCTCGTTCTGTTCTAACTTCTTTAAAGTGTCTTGCGAATTTGTCCTTGTCGGAACAAAATACTTTTATACGCAGGAGGCGATAGTCTCTGCTGGAAATTTTATAGGTATTATGTTTTTAAATATTTTGCGATTTCCCTATTGAACTGAATTTTATGTGGTGTACGCCACAAAAATTAATTTTTTTTGTAGCGTAAAGGCCAAGAACTTTATTTATTAAATATAAAGTTTATAATATAATATATATATTTATTAAGTAATTTCTAAATACATGCTGGCAAGTTGCTTTTGAAAGTTTTGTTATTTTGCTCTTGAAATGTATACAGCGTAAGTCCGAAGAAAATTGCGCTTAATAATAAAGCTAGTAAGAAAGATTACAACAAGAGACTGGCAGACTACGAGGTCAGGAAGAACGTAAAATATCTTAACAAATCCTTACAGGGCAATGATTAAAATCTTTCAGATTTTTTTCTTTTACTTCTAGTTTATTTTCTTCTTTAAATTTTCAGGCAAATACATAATTATTCTAATCAAAAGTGCCTCGAAACTTTTAGTTTATATTCCTAAGTTTAATACATAATCGCTTCTTCTTTTCAAGTCCGATTATAAAGCTTACAAACTGCGGTCAGCTAAGTAGACCAGAAAGCAAGTCTCTCAACTCACATAAAAGTTCGTGGCTTACTTCCAACATTCGACTTCCATTAGATTTTCAATGGATGGTTGGGGGAGGGAGATTTCTTTCACCCTTTCGACTAACATCAGGAGCTCGAACTAGAAGGAAAAATGGCTGTTAAATGTCAGAGTTCGCATTCTGGAATAAAACCGATAGATCAGGCAAGATTACATTTCCATTTACAGTTGACAGATCCTCATCACTCCCAGGCATGAGGACTGCAGCTCGCATTAGCGAAAGCTTACGTCACAGCTTCTGCTACAAAGCGATTGGTTCAACTAACTGGTTCATAATCTTAATTTTCAAATGATCTGAAACGAACATTTAAAGTTGAATTTAACTTGTTAAAGATGCTAACTTTAACTTGAACTTGTTAGAAGAACTTAAACTTTGTTAAAGAACTTTAACTTTTTAACTTGTTAGAAGAACGTAAACTTTGATGAAACTTTACTCGAGAACATTCACATTTTCTGAATTACAATTATATAAATGCTACAACTGCTTAATTTTTCTCAATACTCAGAACCAACTCTAAAGAAACTGTAAATAAAACCCCTAAGCCCTATAACTCAAGACCCCTATATCTCAAGACCGATGGCAACATAACTGGAAGAAACAAATCGACTGACTTTTAATACTTTCTCTCAAGTACAAGGTACGTAAATTTCCAACTCCCGCCAATACATACCCTGGCAAAGTCCTATTTGCGCTTTCTACTTTCGTTATACAAATGAGATACTAATTTATTCTAACACTGATTATTGTTGTCACATCTACCAAATAAAGATAATTATAAATCTAATTCTAGTAAAAAATAATTTAATCGAGCACGTAGCTCATCAGTTTTTAATAGGTGTTCTCTTTGTGACTCTGGACAACCTATGGACAAAAGACATTTAAACACGGGCTCTGCATGTCTTGTCACCCGTGAGTACTGCCGAAAGCCAGACATTTCGAAATAAATAATAAGTAAATCTAATTTTAAAAAAATCTGAAAGGTATCAGATTTTAAATAACGTCCAAAGGGACGTTTTATTTTTTTTAGCATTTTTTCTGTTACCTTTATTTATTAAAAATATCACGTTCTTCGCACTTAAACCATAAAATTCAGTTCAACAGCAGTATCACAAAATAATTTCAAATTGAGCATATTTTAGGAATATCTGATACACAGTCTCGCGCGCTGGAAATAAAAAGAGGGTTTTTTTTTTTTTTTTTTTTTTTTTTTTTCTGTACAACGTTGCCATTCCTCGCTTTGAAGTCCTTGAGCTTGTTAATCGAAAATCTGTAAAAGGTTTACAAAATATGAAATCGATAATAAAACAAATTCCAAATTTGGGCTTCCAGATGCCCATATTCGCAGTAGGATTACGTCATTCAAAATTGGATGGCTCTAGGTATTGTTGTTTTATCACAGTACGACAAACATACATACATTTATGCAGATTCTTCATTATTTAATTTCTTCAAATATAATACAGGTCGATAATATTGGGTGTCAACAGTTTGAAAAGTGAAACGGACATTCAGAGTGATTCGACGCAAAAATCGTAAAACAAAAATAATAGTCAATAGGGACAAAGCCCCTTTGTGGTAAAACTCCTAATAAGATTTAATTAAAATTATTATTTCGCGTAGTTATTAAATTTGTTCCTCGTTCTGTTCTAACTTCTTTAAAGTGTCTTGCGAATTTGTCCTTGTCGGAACATCTGCATAAATACTGACAGATTACAGCTTTTTTCAATAGTGAATTTGATTTTAGCAATGCACCTTCAGCAATCCCATGATCAGGCTTTGTCAAAATTTTCCTTGTATCGAAATTTTTTCCATGAGCAGGAATTATTCAGTTTAGATTTTTTCATATGGTACCAACTGTATATTTGCTTACACTGTATTTTTGGGTAGTTTGGTTTACGTTGATTACGGCAAAGACTTGAGGCCTAGCTGCCTAAGCGAAGAGATGACCTCGTGGAGGACTTTCTAAGAGAAACTTGCTCGTATACACATGGGAAAAACCACGAAAATGACCATGCAGCCAGCCCGTTCACGGGATTCGGACCTCGGACCGAACTACCATTGTTCAACAATTTTACCACTCGGGTGTTGGTGGGGCCTGTTCTTTTGGGAGATAACTAGTTTTCTGCATCCATTTGCATTTCTTGAATAATGTTCACCTTAAGAATTTCCGATACACAGTCTCTTCAATGCTCGGAATTTACGTTTACAGCTAGCCATGCGTATGAATTTCCTTGCACAAAAAGAAAGCACAGAGAGCTTGGTCAAAAAATATGTGAGAAAGAGGGGATTGAAGAGCATTTGGGCTAAAATAATTTAAAAACAGCATATCGTTAGAATTTCCGATAGAGAGTCTTGCGAGATGGAGATAAAAACATTTTATTGTTGTGTTGCTATTGCTCACTTGAAATCATTGAGTTTCTTAATCAAAAATTCTTTAATGTTTAAAAAGTATGAAATAGATAGTAAAGGAAATTCAAAATTCAAGATTCGGGCTTCCAGGTGCCTATATTCGGGTGGCGGACTACGCTATTCAAAACTGGAGCACTGTAAAAACTGTTGTTTTTTTACACAATTCATTCAGATTCTTCATTATTTAATTTCTTTAAATATAATACAAGGCGGTAATATTTAGTGGCAACAATTTAAAAGTGATACAGCTGTTTTAGTGATTCCAGGCAAAATGTCTTTTCGAGACTTATAGCCCCTTCGGGCTAAAGCAAGATAATTTGGTCACCTACGTGCCCAGTGTCCAATCAGAGCACAAACATTTTCCTCCAAGGTATACTTGTCGGTGGCGCAAATTTTCAGCGCAGTATTTCCTATGCCTTGCAGAAGACTTAAAGCATCAAAAGCCCTATTGGAAGGATCGAAATTGGAGAGCATTTACTGAAAAAAAGAACAAATTGATAAAGATAAAAAAAATTTCATTATCTAAAAGAAGAATAAACTATGAAACTGCAAGCTCGTAATATTCACTACTTTCTTTTCCACAAAATAATGAAAATTTGAAACTTTCCATCATAGCATTAATCTTGAATCCAGTTCTGTTTGGTAGATCAATCAAAAATGATCGTTATTTGTTTGCTCACTTAGCCAAGTAAGAGAGTAGGTATATATAGTTTTTTTTGAGGCCGATTGCAACGAGAACGGAAGATGCACAACCACATATTATAGCAGTCTCTCATGCAAAATTTTAATGGTTACTCATTTTTAGGTTATGCGAGATATATACATACGCACGTCAGACATCAAGAAAAAAAATCCCTTCTGAATCCATATTAAATCCATTTTACAATCTATGAATCTTTTATTCTGTCCTTACGTACAAATGTCATGCACAAATGGATTCGAGAGCGGTCAAAATGGGTAGTTTCGCTCAAATATAATACACGAAATTTTACGCGATGACAATGCTTCCTTTACTTCGTACAAGGAAATAAAAATTGTAGCAAAATACGAATTGCAACAAATTCCATCCTACACAGTAGTAGAGTTACTTGATCAAAAACCGTCACTTGTAGAAGTATATTTATTATGTTCCTCGGCTATAGAACATTTCTAACTTCCTCCGCTGCAGTTTGATTGCATAAAATCTCTAAGTGATAGCAATAATGAAAACATATAACAGTGGGACATGATGTTTCGTTTTTTGCTTAACTTTTAAATTTTGGTGCCAATCATTCATCCTTCACATGAAGTACTTCGTGCCCTCATTCATTCTCCTTATTTGAGCCAAGGTGGTTTTCCTGAGTTCCTTTGCATTCAGCATCAAGTTACGACAACGTCTCGATATCACGTGTCTCTTAAAATGACAATAACTGCCGTGGGGATTCATTCATTGAACCATTTGGAAAAAAAGAAGGGAAGACCTATCCCTCTCAAATACTTATTATTAGCTAAGTAAATTTACATGTCTAAGTCTCCAAAGCATAAATTTCAGTATTCTTATACAGTTGAACCTCTCGGATCACGAACAGTTCGGTTCACAGACAAAGTGCCTGAAGAAAAACTGCCTCAAATAACAAGCAGTGTCTCGAGTTACGAGATGACAAACAAATGACAAACAGTGTCTGAAGTGGGCAAAATTATGATTTTCAGAGATGGTTCGACATTACTTATGCCACATAATTATCACTCAGAGGCTGTACTCTTAGTTAACTATCATTAACAAAGCCTGGGATAAGTCATTTACAGGACCACGAATTCAGCCTGGAGGAAAATTATGGCTAGATTGAGTCGCAGTCTAAGACTTAGGAATCTTCTTTATTATCTTCGATATTGCGCCTCTACACAAAACCATGATTTAAAAAGTTGCCAATAAGGACATGGAGAAGTTACCAGTAAACCATCAAAATCAACTTAATAAAAAAGAACTACAACAACTTCAAAAGCAACAAAGAAGGCGACTGTAGAAGAAATTTTATATTTAGAAGAAGAGGAAAGAAGTAAAATTATCTCAATTCACCAGTCCGCAAAAATTGTACTTAACAGGGTAAAATACATAGTTTTCCCTTTCTGATATCATTCTAATAAGCCAAAGTCAAGCTACAGTATAAGTATTTTCAATGACAATAAAATATCTTCCTATAGAAACATTTTGAAACGTAAGTAACAACAAATCGCAAGAAAATTGCAACGAAATAAGAGAGTCAGACAGCCTCAAGCAGAGTCGAGTGGTGCTTAGAGGCAAAGTAAAGAAGCACTGTTATCTGATATTTTTGCACTGTTATCTGATAAAGATAGTAATCTGATATTTTTAAGGGCAGCAATTTGTAAACAATAACATCTTCCTCTTTAATTTGCCACTTATACCATCCGCTGTTCTTCGTACCGGTACAGTAATATTAAATAAATTGCTATCTATTTCATATGTTTAACACTGCGCAGACTCCACACCGGTTTAATGTTATGATACATTGCAGCTTCAGATCCGTCCTTATCAACTCTTCAGTGTGTATAATAAATTATTTAACATACACATTAGCTTTAGAACATTAATAATAACATTTCCTATCCTATCTGATAATACAAAACATTTTCGCTTATGATATTACGTTTTTTTTTCTTCTAACACCAGTTGTTACGTTATTTTCTTCCTTCACGTTCGAACGGGCTTCGTGTGGATTTGGAGTGAATAACGACGACACTTGAAGTATCAAAACACACTTTATTTGCCAGTATTGTCAGGAAAGCTCCAAAACACGTTTCACAGTCGTCGATGAACTACCAATAAACACGCTGACACGATCAGCGACACAGCTTTCAGGTTATCAAGCTATCATGGTGGAAACAGCTTCACTGCAAAGCACCAGAGTACAGCTCCCAACTCTACTTGGTCGCTCTCGGAACTCCACGTACTCTCGAGACTCTCCACGCGATGCACTCGACGATACACAAGAGTAAAGCTCTTGACTCAGCACAGTCTAAGACAAAACTCGACGATGCACTAATTCGCGATGCACTAAAAGACTCTCTCGATGCACTCGACGACCAACTCGGCGCTAGACTTCGAGACAGTCGCTCAGTGACTGACTATCAGGTCGCTAGACGAGGCACACACTGACTGCGGACCAGCAGGATTTATTATATAGCTTTCGGCTTGTGTTAGAGAACATTCTAGACTAAACCGGTAAGAATTCGTTCCAGAAGGTTCTCCATCCGTCCGTGGCATATCGCCAATTTTGACGCCAAATGTCGCTAAATTGGATATTTTTCGCCAAATGTGGCAACCCTGCCTTCCCTTGCCATTTTATAGCAAACCCGAAAACTGCTTTGCGGGGAAGCCATCTTACCGAGCCCGTACATTTCGTAACAATATCATTCTATTCTTTGGTGCTGTTGTTTTTTCAATTTCAGTGGCTGCACAATTTCAATCTATTATGTTTACTGCGTAGAAATAGTCATTGTTTTGTATTCTTAAAATGATCGTGAGCAAAAAATACTTAAAAATTTATCTTCAGGTTCAGGAAAAATTCTATATTTGAGCTAGAAAGAACAGAAAGCAATACGAATAACTCATCTCCAATATACTATCATTCCCTAGGCAAATGAAATATACCAGCTTCAAATTCTCCTGCTATTGGGAACGGGGAAGAACAAACCGCCTCCGCATCGGAATGCCAAGGCGAAGAGTGTATAAACCACAATTCTCAAAACTGGAAAAAGATCCAGCCCTACTGAATCGAAATATTATGCTCCAGAGAATTTATTCTTCAGATGGCTTTTCGCGAGGCAACTCAGATATGAAGAGGGGGAAAAAGTGCTAACAAATAGCGCAAACTATTATGCCCCTCCTAAGAAAGTTAATCGGGGCGCACAATTAAGGCTGGAATCGCCCCCACAAAGCATTCATCTGAGGCCTGCGGGAACAGAATTAAAGAGAGAATTCCAAGCACTCTGCCTTTTGTCCTGCTTTATGAATGAAATTAATGAATGAGAGAATTGTTCTCTCTCTCTGTACCTACTCCTTCATTCGACGGCTGCATCTCATTCCCGGCAGCGCATTAGATCTAGCGCATAGAATTAGTTTCTGGATATAATATATTATACATACATATTAAAAGCATAAATGTGCAATAGCGTAATTGCTTTATGTTTTCGCTAAATTCCCCTTGACTTGTTTCATATTTATTATAGGATTTGTTGAGGGGAATCATGCATGTGTTCTTTAAAGCTGAGAGTGAAATAAAACTTTGGATATTTACATTTTTCATGCTCCGCTGGTTATAGGTCACGTCCATCTTTTATATGTCATAAGTACAGTCAAATGAGATTTAGTTAATTACATTGCAATTCCATGGAACTTATAATACAGATTGTACATCCATATTCATTTAACTTCCACATATCATAAATGGGAAGTTTTACATCTAATATTATAGACTATCTCGAGGACTGTCAAAGTAGGGTTTTTGTCTTGTCCATGTAGTTCATGGAAGAATAGTCGCCGCAGCCTCAAGGAAGTTGGACTTCTACTTCCGCCCTATTTTTGAGAGAGGGCACTCCGAGGGATGGTCCAAGGGTCTCCAACACTTCTACACTACCACCAAACTACACGAGAGGACTGTCGATTGGCCATATAGTTATAGTGTCCCCGTGCCGCAAAATATTATATATTTACAAGCATCCGAGCCTTCTCAGGATTCGAACCCGGGCCCTTTGGTACCACAGTAGGTTCCCCTAACCACTTGTATATATTTCTTTGTACATTGTTGTACTCTTCCTTCAAGTGCCTTGTATGCGCATGTATATCACTTTTTTGCATTTTAGAAATGTCGTCTGCTCAGCCGGGGCTGCCCAGGGCTGCGGCCTAGTAGCTAGTAGTTGACTCCCGCCGAGTTGGTAACCAATTCTGCATGGATATATCTATACCTGGGTCGGAAGCTAATTCAGCGGTTTACCTTCCCTAACCACTGTTACCGCGGCTGAGCATTTCCTAACAATATACTATCCTCTGCTCATAGCTCTTCTTGCATGGATAACCCTCGTGTTTTTTGCCATAACTAACAAAAACAAAAGAAACTTGAGATTTTGTTGATTTTAGCTTAACATAAGAAATAAATTGTAAACAGACATACTGCAAGCCATCAAAAAGTTTTTAAATCAAAGACTTCTTTTTCTTTTTAAACAAACAGGAATATCTGCGTGTAGATATGATATGCACAAAAATTAAGATTGCAAAAAATATACATTTTTACAGATTTAACTCAAAAATCTACAAATATTTTTAAATAATATGCAGTGCTGATATCTCATAAAACCAGTTTCTCGAAAGGAAAAATTTCAACGACTGAAATCCAAACACCATTACAGAGTTTTAACCTTGTCATTAAGTTTCAGCTTTCATACAAACGGTAAATACCGTAGCCATTCTGGGATAAGTAAAGAAAGTTTGCAAAGCAGCTATGTTATATTTGTCGTTAATAAAAAAATTTCGTTTTTGCTATGATTCGCGTTAATATACTATTTTCCACTCTAAAGTACGGGAATATTATCAAAGCATACGTACAGATCTTAAATGGCACGATTTATACACATTTTGATAAACAATATAATTATCTACACTATAAAAAACTGTGCGAGTCTGTTTGTGATATTGTCTAGAGCAGAACGGCGGAGAATCGAATTTCAAAAGAGGTACCTTCCCCCCCCCCCGAGATTAAAAAAAGTTCGTGGAAAACCATTTCGACCATTCCCATCTTCGTACAACTTTAATTAGCGGAAATATTAATTAAAAACTCTAAAAACGCTAATTTTCGCCCACATTTTTCCGACTGGCAACAGTCTCGCAAGCTGGAGAAAAAATCCACTTTATTTCGAAAAATCTTGCCACTGCTCGCTTTCAGATAGTAGAGTTTCTTAATCAAAAATTTGGAGGTTTTACAAAATATGAAATAAAAAATTCTGATGTGTACACCACATGACTTCTTTGTACGGAATATTAAACTATACGCATTTTTTCTTGCATTTCATTTAAACTTATTGGATTAAATTAAATCTACTTCGCCGACAAAGCATAAACCACAATATTATAAATGCATTCTTTAAAATTCACTCTATTTGTTTACCATAGCGAAACTCTGGCGCTAGGTTCACTTAACAGTATTATATTTCTTTCATATTATAACTCAGAATGCACAAAATTTAAAATTTATATCATTTAAAGAGTTATTTAATCGGTGCCACGTGTTCTATTCAAATACTATAATAAAGCTAGAACGATGTAAAAAAGAAATTAAGCAAACAAAACAAAAAAGGAACAGTTTTTCACAGACGATTGAGCATTTCTCATTCAATTAATTCAGTTTTCATTTCGCGACAAGACAAAAATACATAAAAGCTCAAAATATCTGTATTAAAATTACTAATTATTAAAAATTAAATTACTAATTATTAAAATTATGTAAATCTTAAACACTTATTTCCTCAAAAAAATTCCAGAAAGGATTAAGCATGATTTAATTTGCAATAATAAACGAAGGCGTTACTTTTGTTGTTGCGAAGCTTAGTCTCTCTAGATTGGCAACAAATCTACAATTCTGCTGTTTCAAATGTAAACAAATATGTCCGCCATGTTATTTAAAACTTAACCGCACTTAAACAGCTTTTAAATTGTAGATAATTGTACAAATATTGCTTGCAGAATTACGAAAGGCATAAAACCCTTAACCGGAAGATAAGAACAACATAATTCAATCATTTTTAAAACAAAAAATGTACAATTTACAGATATATAAGAGTAAAGAAACTGAGATCACCGAGTCGGGTAACAAAGTGGATATATGTAGATAAAAATATATTTATATACGTTTTGGCGCGGCCGATTGCAACCAAAATACTAGGTGCACATCTACATGTTATAGCAGTCCTATATAAAAATTTCAACGTTCTGAGGCTACTCGTTTTTGAGTTATGCGAGATACGTACGTATGTACATACGTTCGTACCGACGCCACGAAAAATTCTCTTCAGAATTCATTTTAAAGCAGTTTTATAATTTTTTTGAAGGAAAAGAGTCTTTTATTCTGTCCTTACGTACCGATATCACGCATAAACATAGTTAAATTGCATTCGATAGCGGTCAAAATGGATATTTTCGTTGAAATATGTTGCCAGAAACTTTTCGCTATTACAATACTTCCTTTTTACTTCGTAGCAAGGAAGTAAAATCATAAAAATCCCAAAGATTTCAGATTTTAAATTACGTACAAAGGGGCGTTTTTTTTAACGTTTTGTTTGTTTCCTTTATTTATTTAATATCGTGATCTATAAAACTCAAACTATAAAATTCAGTTCATTCAATTCAACGGCAATATCGCAAATTAATTTAAAATCATATCTTTAGAATTTCCGATACAGAGTCTCGCGCGCTGAAGGTAATTTTTTTTTTCTTACAGTGTGGCCATTGCTCGATTTGCAATCGTTTAGCTCTTTAATCAAAAATTCGTTGTAGAGTTGCAAAATTTGAAATCAATAATAAATTAAATATCAAATTAAAATTAGGGCTTCCACATGCCCATATTCTATGGAAGATTACGTTATACAAATTTTGATGGCTCTACGTAGCGTTGTTTTAACGCAATGCGAGAAACATACATACATTGATGCAGATCCTTCATTATTTAATTTCTTTAAATATAATGCAGGATAATAGTATTTGGGGGCAACGATTTGAAAAGCGATATAGCTTTTAAAGTATTTAAAGCAAAATCGCAAAACGAAAACAATAGTCTTTCAGGGGCAAAGCCCCTTTGGACTAAAAATAAAGTTGCCAAACATTAAACATATTAATACATAAGGTCATATCAGACATTGAAGAAAGCTATTTTACGTGACACACTATTTTATGTGACGACTGAAATCCAAACACCATGTCGAAAATGCTTCGTTAATTTCAACATTTTAAATAAAACCCCGCTGTTGGCAACATTTTTGCTTCGGTTTAGCATAATTGTCAAGATATATTATTGCCACGTTAATACTTTTATTAGAAAATGTTGTTATAATACATTAAAATTAAATCACGTCGTCGTACGTATTAACTTGAAGTGTCAAAACATTTTGTTTCCTGGTTCGGTAGTAAAAAAGTTATTTACGAACTGCTTGTTGCTTGGAAAGAATGAACTAATTTCTTTCATATTGAAATGTTTTCATAAATTTGTTTTCAGGGGTCAAATTTTGCTTTGCCCGATAGTAAATAAAAGTGAATGAAGGAATATATGCCTTGTGGATTAGTAACAATTTCCTCCTTTTTAATTTACTGACAACTACAACAAAGTTGAAATCGACTGGCTTTGATGTGGGCGCTCTAAATATAACTCACATATTGAGATTAAAGTGAAAACAGCTTCCAGTGCGGCAGTATTTCTAAAGCAAACCATCATATCTTCGGCTTCACAGTAATTTGCCAGACTTCTTTAATTTTCATTTCTGCTAGGAGGTACTTCTAATGATACATTTAATCATTTTCCAGAGAGGTATTTATAAATGAAGCCATAATACTATATTATCGGAATGCCGTCTCCATGCGAAATCTTATTGCAGGCAATTTCTAAAATGCTTGTAAACATCAGAAAAACACAACTGCTTGTAACTTGAATTTAATGTTAGGGAAAGAAATTAAAAAACAAATATTTCCTACAAAATTTAAAGAAACGCAGCTCTTATAAATCTGATCAACAGCAAAATCTTCCTTCCAAGTTCTATTTCACTAAAATTGATTTGAATATTTAAGTCTAATGTGCTTTTTATGTATGAGAAATTCATCTTTTGTTCTAGGTATACAATGTATAAGGTATTTCTCCCGCCTTTTTAGCATGCCTTCGTAGTGTAGTAGTTAGCACGCTGGGCGCGTATTCCAGAAGTCCGTGGTTCGATTCACGGCGAGGGCGTTGCTCATTTTTCATCTTTCCCGCTTCCAAAATAACTAATGTCTCTACAAACATATATATTTATACCAAAAAAATGTTGATAATAAAAGAAATTTTAATAATAAAAGAAATTTTTATTTTAAGCAACTAAAATAAATTAAATTCTACGTTCAAAGACACATTGGAAAGATTCTTCTTAATTCACTTTTATTTATTAATTAGCGGAAGTGCCCGATGCCAGTTAAGTTAGATTGAGAGTACTGTATGTAACAAGAGAAAGAACGATACCGCCGTAATCCTACTCTAATTATTGATTTTTGATGTAAAAAAATCGGGTGAGGGTGTTTTTTGGGGTTATGAGTTATTTTTATTAAAATGCTAACATCATTAATATCCGCTAGCGTATTTCATCTATATTAAATTTTAGTCGATTAAATGTGGCAAAAACATCGTTAAATTGTTCGGAAATAATTGATAAAATTATCATAAATAATTAAATAATTGATCAAATTATCATAAATAATTAAATAATTGATCAAAAATAATTAAATAATTGATCAGAAAATCAATAAAACAATTAAAAAAATAATCGATTTTCTGTAGTCACGTTTAATCGATAGTAATCGATATTAGTAAAAAATGTGCGCTTTTAATTTTATTTCCTCCATAAATTTTAATATTAGAATCTTGAGTTATTCATTTCAGATTGAGGCCGCATTCCCTCAGAATTTTCCTGCCATTATATGTCCTTTCTTTTCTGTATTTGTGCACGCATATATATAAATCAAATTGATAGGTATTTATTAATAATAATAATAAAATGTATTTGATTTTCTGCAAATAAATGTACTCTCGCGTTCATAGTAAATTCTCTCACCACAAATGTACCTGAGATCAACATTGAGCCATTTGTTATTGATGCTGGAACGCTTCAAATGCAATTGATGGATTTGAAAACCCATGACCTTGTAGACTTACAAGTTCACAGAACTCAAGAGCAAGACTGAAGAGTTGGAGGTCCAGAAATTGCATGCACATCGCGCAGCATAAGTGGACAGTTCTAAAAGGAATTCTGTGAGTTGAGACCCTTATAGTCGGCGCATGGAATAGTCTTCCAGAATGCTACAGTGAGGTGAAGAAATTGGAATATGGAGTGCTGACAATCTTCGGGTAGACATATTCGTGTGAGCATATTCGTGCGTTCTCTTGCATGAATATAATAAAAAGTAAAGTTAGACGTCAACTAACAAATAAAAATCCAGAGTCATGCTTGAAATCTAAAACAACAAATTAGAAGTCAGATCGAATCAAAATTTCAAAAGGCATACGAAGTCAATGGCTCCCCTTGATGTAACTATCTATATCTGTGTTTTAACATTAATAAATATTTTTCCGCAATTAAAGCAGTTTATTTTAAATTTAAACTTTGTCTTCAATAGGTTGCCGACCTCTGCCCTAGCGTACTTCGTCATAATAAACTAAACTAAACCAAACCAAACCAAACAAAACCTCTGCACAGGGTGAATCTGAACAAGGGGGCAACACTTTACGGAGTGAGAGAAAACGGCTATATGAGCAATATTCGTCATAGAATGTATGGTCGGAAGGCAAACGGTGAGAAGTTAAAAGGTAGTTTTTCACCGAGACATTTAAAGAATTAACACAAGAATGAGAGGAAAAAGCATTTTATTGACAGATACGTAATTGATGCACATGCTCAAAGAAATTGCTGAAAAGACCTTCCGCCAACTGTAACGCAGTCTTCATTCACTCTCGCGCCATGGGAAATGACGCACATTTGCGAAGACATCAGGCATATCCCGAGTATCGCCGGCAACAACGGCGAACCTGAACACTAGATCCATGTTCGTTTCAACGGGGGTATTCGTAGATTAGGCTTTTTATGTGGCCTCACAGGAAAAAGTCCAAATACGAGAGATCCGGTGATTTTAGTGACCACGCTAAGAGACCACCTCGACTAATCCATCGATTTGAAAATTTCGTGGTTCATATTAACCAGCCATCGTCTCGCCAATCTGCGGTAGAAAATGCCGTTGGTTGCGAAAACCGACCTTTTTTATACCATTTATAATGCCACCTAGAAGCTTGCTGTCTACATTCCTCCTACACTTTGTATGATGAATATTGCTTGTATAGCTGCGCTGTATCACGCCGTAAAGTTTTGCCCCTTTGTTCAAATTCAACCTGCATATCTTTTGAAAATGTCCTCACAACTGTTGAAACTGATACGGCAATTTTAATTGATAGCCCAATAAAATGCTGTGAAACATCTAATTATTGAAACGAGTTTGTCGAATACTGACTTTCTTCGTTTTTCCCTTATATGTAGCAGTTCCACAATGGGCACAATAGCGAGCAATTATTTCACTTAAAATACCCAGAAGCTACAGAAACAAATGCCAGTCCAAGAGATAATAACTCATATACACTCACTCTTTTCTGATAATTAGAAGGTAACAGAATAGCCTTGTTTTCTCCAAACAAATATATTATTTGACATTAATCTTACAAAGAAACATGAGATGTATCTATTGCGCCGATGGTTATTTATGCATTCCCTGAATCCATAATACGTCTCGAATGATAAACGGAGCACCTCATCAGACAAGTTAATTGATTATAACTGCTTAGCAATTTGCATACGCCTCTTTGTTTAAATGCATTAGAAATAGAACACATTGAAACTATTCGTTCCAGTAGTTCGTTTCTGAGAAGGACAACTCTAAGCGGGAGAATTGTTTCGCTGTTTAACCAATTATGACAAAGTACGCGCAGGCTGTTTGTCCATTTATTGTGACGGGATTTATCTCACATGCCATAACGTGACAGTAACATCAGAGCAAGTCCATGAATGTTATCGAGAAGGGAAGAGATTTCGTCGGTCACTGGCCCGGATCTTGGGCATGTTATCGGTGACAGAACGACTTTGCTCAGATCCAGACTGCAGATTTTGATGAACAATATCCCTCGAGACAGATCCTAGAGCTTCCCACCGCGAAACTCTTGACAGGACACTCGGCTCGACATCTATTTTAAGTACCCGCATGCTGCAAAGACGTTGCATGATTAAACACATCATTACATACAAACGTAAGTTAGAATACGAACACGGGCCGTTCTCACGTGAAGAATATGGGGTGCCTTCGCCGGGACTCAACCATAGACCGTTCGACCGACCGTCTTTTAAAAGGCGAGTGAGGATGACAAGACCCAATTGTCAAATCCTGGTGATGACAAATTATCGTCCACCACCTAGAAATTTGACAGATTTTTTGTGAACATTTATGAAAAACATGTGAACATTTACTTTAGAAGACTTTTAGTGAACTTTGAATATCAACATTCAAAAGAACACTCGACATTTTCTTCAAAAAGGACTAAAGCACTTTTAAAATTATATTTGTCTTAATTTATTAGTTAGTTTATTTAGAAATTATATTGTTATTACAATAATTGCAAATTAGTTGTTTAAGCTACACAATCTATGTGTGAGAAAGGTCATGAAAAATGACGGGGCGTAGGCAAACCTATCGGCTATGTCCTTGATGCTCCTTCATGTCTTTCCTCATATACTGAACTCTCTTTGCTTCGCTAATACCTTTTCGTCACCGTACTCTCCAGATTTGGTTTGTTTGGTTTGGTTTTATTAGATTACGGCAAAGCACTCGAGGGCTATCTGCCTTAAGGGGGGGATGCCTTCGTGGAGGACTTTCTAAGGGAAACTGGCTCGTATACACGTTACACATGGGAAAAACCACGAAAACGCCCATGCAGCCAGCCCGTTCGCGGGATTCGAACCTCGGACCGAACTACCAGTATTCAGCGACGTTACCGCTCGGCCGCTGGTGGGCCTCCGTACTCTCCAGAACTTTGTTTTGAAGAAGGGATATATAAGATATAACAAAATATGATAGCTGCTTTCAAAGATTATTGGCAACCTCAATGTTAACATTTTAAATTTAGTGCTCTCCCCCTAAATTCATCTTTTTTCCTAAATTCGAGATTTTTTTTTACGTTATGTAACGCTACTAACTAACCAATCATATATTGGTTAGTTAGTAGCTTGTACTTAATAGCTCCTAGCTTTGCTTCCCCGTCTCAACTGCCTGCGTCTTAATTTTAAGAATTAATGTACATGGTAATTATCGTATGTCGGAATTATTACACACACACACACACACACACACACACATATATATATATATATATACTAACTGTGTTACTCGGCTTTTTTAAATTGTTCATTTTTTGCTTTCAAAATGATTTAATTATGTTGTTCATATCTTACGGTTAAGGGTTTTATTCCTTTATTTAATCTGCATGTAACAATTGCAGAATTATCAACAATTTAAAAGATGTTTAAGTGCGGATAAGCCTAATTTTTTTTACCATACCAGACATATTTGTTTACATTTGAAACTTACCAGAATAGTGAATTAAGTCAGTGTACGCACTTTCAGTGTCTTTTTGCCGAGTGAAACCAAAAGTAAACTTTCAGTTTTATGCACCGATAATCTGCCTTCTCGCTGGCTGAATTGCTTGTTTTTGCGTAGAAACTCTAACTTAATTCTAAAATTTGTTCTTTTTTAAGTGTTTTAACTGTATTTAGTGTTTTAGATTTTTCTATTTTTTCAATTTTTAATAAAGATATTTGGAGGTTTAGGCCTTTTGCCGGCATATGAATTCGGATTCAACTAAATGTGTCCGGCGGTCTTCCCGCTCGTTCACGGCCTTCACGTAGGCTCCAATTTCTGGAAAAAGGTTGAATGGGTAATTTGGTTTGGCGTAATGAAATACTCGCTGGGCTTAATTAAGGCTAAAATAAAAAGCTCATTTCTGAAAGAACTCTGCATTTCGCTGTAATCAAATAGCCTCAACTTTAGGGCATAACTACGAAAGCAAGAAATAATGTTTGCTCACTAAGACACACCGTTAATGTGGCGAAAACTCGGGCAATCTTACAGTTAAAGATTAACCAAGAACGTTTAACTATTCTCCTATTAAATTTGAGTAATATTTTGATATGAGCCAATATTGTTGAATCCGGCCAAGAAGTATAAGACATAGTTTAACTCAAATTCCTTAGTAAAATTTATAAATAATTACCGCAAAGTATAAAATACGGTTATAACACAAAACCTCTCAGTTGTTAATAGTGATGCGGGTTAAACATAATTCGAATTTACCTGTCTTTTCCAAAATTCAAATATTAACTTCATTCAAAATGTCAGAAATATTTATCCATTTCTGTTTTGTATGCAGTCTAATTACGTTACGTTAGATTATTTTGGATCTAGCAAAGTACACGAGAGTTATCTGTCCGCATAAAATTTAAACGTCTAAAATGTTCAATGCTTTATCAAATGTTTCTACATGATATTTTACTTTTTTTGTATGAAGCAAATGAATTTTTGTAATCATGAAACATTTTGGGTATCATATTTCAAACGAAATATGAATTTCTTTCGTTCCTGAACCCATCTGGGTGATATTTTTAAGTGAGGTCTGTACCTACAGACAAAATAATGGACCCTTTTCCAAAATGGATTTAAAATGGGTTCAAAAGGGATATTTTTGGCGATATCTCTACGTGCGTATTTATTTCCCATAATTCTAAAACGATTAAACTCTAAAACGCATAACTTTAGAAAGCTAAGAATTTGTATGTGGGACTGCTATAACATCTGCTTGTGCAATTCCCTTTTTTCTCGCAAATGGCTATACCAGCAGTTTCTTTCTCTCCCTCTCTCAATATATATATATATATATATAATTCTAAGTAAACAAGTAATTATGAGTGACGTAAAAAGCCGAATACCTGCGCTAAAACTGCCTCTACTATAGATGCTGAAGATATCTTCTTTATGATTTTTAGACCATTAACCAAAAAAAAAAAATTAATTGCTTCTGTTTGATAAAATTTTTTTTAATACGAAATTATTCTGTAACGACAACTTTAACTAAAGATTAAGTTAATCTTGTCAAATGTATGGCTTCAGTATCTCAGAGTACCAGACGTTACCAACATCTTCTCGCACTAAATACGACAACCCTATTACATTCCATGATTGAGTGCATTTACATTTACAACCATTTCGTTTCAAATTTTGCAAACAAGTAAGTTAATCTCAATTTCCTTTCTGGAATCGGATTTGTAGCTATATTTGTATTTAAATACATGCTTTTGACTCTGTCTTTAAATCTAAAGACTGTATTTATTTGTACATATTTCTATTGATAGTCCAAAGGGGCGATTTGCTTAGAAGTGCAATTAATTTCGTTTTGGCATTTTGCGTCGATTAACGATAAGCGTTGTATCACATTTCAAACTGTTGCAACCCAATATTATCGCCTTCATTATATTTAAAGAAATTAAATAATGAATTTGTATGAATGTATGTTTGTATTAGGCATAGTAAAATTTAGGCCTTTTTTCCACAAAATGAATTTGTAAAAACATTTTTTCTTCATTTATCACAAAAGGCTCATTTCAGTAAATATTAGGAAGCATAATAACTAAGTGAAAAAATCAATATCTATGAAGAGTAGTTGAGAAAAGGTACATTGAATATAAAAAATCACATTTCGAGAAAAACGCATTTTTACGTAAAAATACTCATTTATCAAAACATTCGATGGCAAATTAAAACTAGATTTTGTTTACAGTTCTAACTTTCAAAGAGATTAAAGTATGGTATTTTTAGAAAGATAAAAGTTTAGAGAATGAGAAAATTCAATAATCCCAAATCACCATTTGGTGAAGATTTTTGGCTTTCAACATCCCTTATTCACAAAAGAGGTTTATAATGATAGTTATTAAGTTCCTCGGTGTATGAAGTTTTGATTTTCTAAACCGTCGCTTTTAATTTAAAAGTAAAAACCACACAGTTATTGAGATGTTATAAAAACTTGCCAAACCACTACAGAAATAATATTAGAAACATGTTAAAGCACTAATAACCTATAATAAGAAAACAACAAAAGTACTCAAATAATTTTAAAAAACTTGCTAAAGCATTCAAGACCTAATTACTTTAGCAAGTCCTTTCATCACACTCTGCAATCATCGCTGGACAGTTCCAAGATTAAGCTTACATTTGACGAACCCATTGTGAGTTCTTGCTGTCACTGGAACAGCTCAATAGGTCGACAACAGTGAACATCCAGTTTACCCAACAAAAATGAACACCTCTTTGCTTCCAGTGCAGATTTATTAGGTACTTACGTATTAACGCAACCGCCTTTGTAGAAATCGCCAAATTTTCAGAATGGGCCAAACTCTGGATACCATGAGCATAATCATTCATCTGTAAACCATGCAACGCCGCGATTCTCGTATGCCTTACTTTTTGTTGTATTCCAAGGTCGAACTGTTTTTATCAATTCTTGCTGAATTGCTGAAAATCGAGATTTTGTTAAACAGACCGAAACTCTAGAATTTTACCATTTTGCAGATTGCCGGGATAGATCCACATCTACGCGGATGGCACTGTTTAAATAGACTTTATCATAGAGGTTAGGTTATTTAAATACGGCAAAACCTCGAGGGCTATCTGCCTAAGGGTAGGGATGCCTTCGTGGAGGACATTCTAAGGGAAACTGGCTGGTATACACGTTATACATGGGGAAAAGCACGAAAACACCCATGCAGCCAGCCCGTTCGCGGGATTCGGACCTCGGACTGAACTACCAGTGTTCAGCGACTTTACCGCTCGGCCGATGGTGGGCTCCTTTATCATAGAGAGGACAACTATAACAACAACGGTTTTTTATAAACAAAACGTGATATTTTTAGCCTAAACGGGCAATTTGCCCAGAAGGACTATTAATTTCGTTTTGCCTTTTTGCGTCGGTTTACTATTCAAACTGTTGCCACCAAATATTAGAGCCCTGCGTTATATTTAAAGAAATTAAGTAATGAAGAATCTGCATGAATGCACGTATGTTTCTCGCACTGTGAAAAAACGACGGTATCTAGAGCCATCAGATTCTGAATAACGTAGCCCTCCATCCGAATATAAGCCACCTGCAAGCCCGAATTTCCAATTTGTTTTATAGTCTATTTCATATTTCGTAAACTTTTAAAGAATTTTTGATTTACGAACTGAACGATTTCTAAGTGAGCAATGGCTACATTGTACGGGAAAGGAGGAAAAAAGCATTTTATCTACAGCACGCGATATTACGTAATCACATTGTGAAATTTTGATACAGAATATATTCACAACTGTTCATTACTTTCCAGATACTAGCTACGATATTTGTCCTTCGTACAGTGAAAAAAAAATCAGAAGCTATAAATTTTGCTTTAAAATACACTTACTATCGAAGAATTTGTGAAATATACTTACTGATGCACTGTATTGACACGGAAAACGTGAAATGAAACAGTCATAAGCCGGCATCCAACACCAGAAAAATAAATAAAAAACCAGCAAAAGCGTGGAAATATAAGAATAAAATAAATATATCAAACTTAATAACACTATTTCACAACTTAGCCACGAATTGAAGCTACTTTTACGTATTAAAGCCATGAATACAAAGCAGAAAACTCGGAAGATCTACGCCTCCGGAATTCAGAGAAGGCCACAAATATTTGTGTAACCAATTCGAACATGAAAAAAGATTTAGGTTTTCCAAGTAGCAATGCGAGATCGAAAACATGTCCAGAATTTCGTAATAAGCAGCGTTACAAAAAATACGGAATTTCTTTTCGCAATGAAAAGTTCATATGATGAAGCTAATCTTCATACAGCAAAGATGTTATTTAGAATTAGCCATCAAAACAATGAACCCGTTTTTCTACTTTTCCACGATATCTAGATAAAAATCTAGTGTATTTCATATTTACCTCTAAATCAGACGTCTTTTGTGTTCGAAGATGCTCTTTTTATCCCAGCCTTATTTCTAAATATTATAGAAAAAACATCACTAAAAGTCATCCAGTAATTACTAATCTACGATTTATTTACATAAATTAAAATAAAACGAAAAGAAAAAAAAATATTACATCACGTTTCTTCATTCATAATCGTTTACATCTTCTCTGCGCGCTCATCTTTTCTGCTAGTTGGCGCGTGAAAGTTACAGTTACATGACCATTCTCCAAACTAATATTTATTTCCATAAATTAAAATGATAGGGAAGAAAAAAACTGAAAGTTTCCAGACTTTATATTACGCTCAAAAGAGCATTTTTTTTAACGTTTTATGTGTTACCTTTACTTATTAAATATTACGTTCTTCGTACATAAACCATAAAATTCAATTCAACAGCAATATCTCAAAATAATTTAGAAAGAGCATATCTTTAGAACTTTCGATACACAGTCTCGAGCGCCAGAGATAAAAACATTTTTTTCCGTACAGTGTTGCCATTGCTCGCTGTGAAATTGTTGAGTTTGTTAATCAAAAATTTTTTAATGTTTTACAAAATTTGAAATAGATAATAAAATAAATTCGAAATCCAAAATTCTTGCTTCCAAGTACCCATGTTCGGTTGGAAGAGTATGTTATTCAAAATTTGGATGGCTCTAGGTACCGTCGTTTTGCACAGTGCGAGAAACATTCATGCAGATTCTTCATTATTTAGTTTCTTTAAATGTAATAATACATGACGATATGTATAAATGTAATAATACATGATATTATTCGTGTCAACAGTTTGAAAAATGAATCAACGCAAAATGCCGTTTTGAAATTAGCCGCTCTGGGTTCACGTCTTTTCGGCCAATAATATTATATCACACTAAAGAATAAACGTGATTCTCGCATGAAGACCATGTTATCCAAGCTTTTTTTGTTCTTATTTCTATTCACAGCACATCTCGTACATAAATATGTTAGACTGCAATATAATCCAAATATAATTAAATCAGATAACCCGAGAAAAAGAATAAAGAGTATACTTTTTATCAAATTCGAATTATTGTTTTCGTTCACAGCAAATTTTACTGACGTATAATAATAGAATATTTCCAATAATAAACACTACATTAATTTAGACGTGCCATCTCGGCATAAATGAAAGACGATTTTGCAATGCCGTTCTGTAAAACGTATCCACTGTAGTGCACTTAATAACGTTACATCGTTCTTCCCACCGCTGACGTCACTTCTCTACAAAAGAGGGCAAAATAAAGACACAGAAGAATAACTGTTTTAAAACACACTAAGAAACAATGATGCCATACAAAAGCAAATTTTGTATTATAGTAACCTTAGAAGAAACCATGAAACTTCCCATAAAGCCAGCCCATTCGCCGAAATTCTTAACCTGGACTGAACTCTAGTGTTCAGTAATTTTACCATTCGGCTCGCTCGCTGGCATTTAGACAGCACAGCCCAATCGGGATAGTGTTTAACGAAGCTGACTGCGCGACTGAAGGGCGCAGGTTCGAATCCCGGAGAAGGCATGGATGTTGGTAAATGTATATAGTGGCTGTGCAGCATGGGGGCACACAAAATAAGTGGAGGCAGAGAAGTGAGATTAGTCAGAGCAACAACTTAGAAAGCAAACTGCATAACAAAACCAAATTTTACGACCACAAATTTAATTTAAATTTAATAAAATTGTAAATTTAATTTTAGTTAATTAAAATTAAATAATTGAACATTTTTACAACAACTAAGTTTTAGGCAACCAAGAAAATGTATGCAAGGATTTAGCTTACATTATTAAAAATTTCACTTTTGTTACCAGTTTTATTATCAATATTCATGATATTATATGTATAATATGTATGGATGCCATCTTTCACGACCGACAGATGGCGCTGCACGACGTCCAATGGAACTGTTTTCTGAAAAAAAAAAACCGCCATTGAGGCAGCCATTGAAATGAAAGACGGGTACAAGACAGTGATCTATTTAAAAAACATGAACTCCTCTACATCTGTAAATAATTTTCATATATTTCCATCTATGTATGTAATAATTCTCTTGATAATCTTCATTCAATGTATTTGTTAACAAACATATTGGTGTATGATTTATTTATTTATTTTTTTTTTACTACTACATACCGCAGGGAATTATGCTACATTCTGGAATGTATGTTCTACAGGTAAGACAGAATTTAGCTATGTATATATTGTTACGAATTCTGTACTTAGATAGGTAACTTTAGTAGAATTATAAATTGTTCTATTTCTTCTGTAACACGAAAAATCTAAAGAGAAGCTATGCTGGAAAGTAAGAAGACAGGGGCAAGTGCATTTTACTTTGAGTAAATGGGTATCTCGGGAGTTTGGCGAGAAATCGCCAAAAGTCACCAAATTTAGCGACATCTTGATCCGGTGCTTTTATCACCGTAATATGTATTGAAATTGAATGAATGGAATTGACCACTATGTTAACTGCAACCGTAGTTCAACCCCTGTGTTACTTACCGATAATTTCGAGAAGCAGAAAGTACTGGAAATATCTCGACGGCCGGTTGTAAGGCCGAAGAGAGAGCATTTGCTCTCATTTACTTAGTTATCAGCGTTGGAGCTGTTAGTTCCGCATTAACTGAGATATCCGAATTAGCTTCCTCTTTAGATGCCCTTTGCATTGCGTTGTGTTTAACGTTCTTAAGCGTTTAATTCGTAACTACTGATTGTACTTTGTGATACTGTGAACTCCTGTACGAGTATTTCTGAGGAAGACTCCATAATTTTGAAGTGTTTCAGTTGATAAAATAAATTTTATTAAACTATCAGCGGACCTGTGTTCATTCAGTTTATTACGAACCCGCACGCACGCAATAACATTAATTAAAATATTCATAAAAGTACGGAAAAGATTAATGCAGAAGGAAAACTGTCATCATTCAACGAATTTAGAGAAATAAAATCGAGGAGAACGGCATATTCATAAAAGAGGGAACGTTACACGATCATGATACATTAATTTGAAATACAAAACCTTAAATGAACAACAGAGGCGCGTTTTAAACCGAAATCTTATTCATAAATTCCTTTATTTCCTCAAGTAATAAGCAAGCAAACAATGACCCCACAGATAGGTGATCAAACAGTAGCAGTCCTGTACCCAGTATGTGTGTGGGGGAGGGGCTAATTCCAACAATGAGTTCTGTTGTGACCAGCCAAGCCACCAACACTCAAACGAGTTGAAAAGTGTGCTTGGAGGAACATAATAACGCTCGTTAAAAGGACTTCCGCAGTTGTTCGGATAGGCCCTTGTGTAGAGAGAGCTAAGGAGCACAGATCGTGAAGTTAAAAATGACATACTATCAATTTAACTGCAGTTTTAATAAGCTATTGCAAGTTCATCCTATAGACCTTCCACTTTGTATGCACTATTTAAACTGAAAATATTATCTGTTGTATTCTAAATAATTTAAGTTTTCTACAGACTATTTGTAACGCTTTTCCGAGAACAGAGTATCTTTCTTTTTCTGCTTCTGTAATACCGTTTTGCATTTTATAATAAAACACTGCCTTTTTTTCTGGTCATTCAAAAATAAGAATATGTATAAATTTTTTATTCACTGCTAAAACTCTGAATTACGATTCCACACTGATCAATTGGATATCCATGTTTTGGGATATCCACAATTGGATATCCCATGTTTCTCATCTACACGAGTGAAAAATCGTTTCATGAAGAGGTATTTATTATTATGCTTTTCACACGTGCATATCGTATTCAAGTAGCGCAAATACTACAAGCAATAAACAATAGCTAAAAAAATATTGGAAATATTACAGCAGTATAAAAATACATTTTTAAAGCTTTCGGATTCTATATTACGCCCAGAAGGGCGTTTCTTATTAACGTTTTGTGTGTTACCTTATAAGGTATTTCTCCCACTTTTCTAGCGTGCCTTCGTGGTGTAGTGGTTCTGCACGCTGGGCCGGTATTCCAGAGGTCCGTGGTTCGATTCCTGGCGAAGGCGGTTGCTCATTTTTCATCTCTCCGGCCTCCAAAAAATACCTAATGTCTCTACAACCTTTATTTATTAAACTAGCGGAAGTAATCGGCGCCAGTTAAGTTAAATACATAATAATGCATCTAAGAACAGAGAGAACGACACCGCTGTAATCCTTCTCTAATAAGGATGCAAAAACTGCGATTCATAGTCATGCATTTTTCACTCTGATTAGATATGGAACCCACGTAAAAATTTCGATAGAAAAATAAGCTAATTCTTGCTCATTATATCAGCAACAATGGCCCTCAGTTTTGAATGATTTTCGTCTTTCTAATCAAATGGTCGTAAACGCTCAAGTTCCATCCAATATTTCACCTATATTCAATTTTAGTCGATTAAATGTGGCAAAAAAACTAACATAATTGATGAGAAATCAATAACGCGAACTAACAAACAGACAATTATTCTCTATGTGTATCGATTTTGTAAAAATTACAAATTTTTGATTAACAAACTCTACGATTCAAAAGCGAGCAGTAGCAACACTTTTCAAAATAAAGCATTTTTGTCTCCAACGCGGGAGACTGTTGCCACTATGGAAAATGAGTACGAAATTGAGAGCTTTCAGAGTTTTTTATTAGTATTTCGGCTGAATAAAGTCGTACGAAGATGGGAATACTCGAAATGGCTACCACGAATGTTTGGAATCGTGAATAATGTATTTAGTGTTTGGCAAAGCTATTTTCATTTCATCTTAAAACTTCGAAATTTTTACTAACAAACTCTAGGATTTGAAAGCAGGCAGTGGCAACAAATTTCGAAATAGAGCACATTTTCATTTCCAGCTTGTGAGACTGTTACCACTTGGAAAAATGAGGGCGAAAATGATCGTTTTTCCGATTTTTATTTAATATCTCAAATTATATCAACTTATTTTTTTGGAAAAAAGTGGGCGTCGACCTTTTTCAGGACCCAGCAAAACCTGTAGAAAGTTTGGGTACGATAGCTATAGAGTTATTAGAGGACAAACACACACACTTTCTTCTTTATATATATAGATAGCATGTTCTTCGCACTTAAAAACCATAAAATTCAATTAAACAGGTATACCACAAAATAATTTAGAAAGAGCATAACTTTAGAATTTCTGATACACAGTCTCGCGCGCTGGGGATAAAATGTTAGCAATAGCTCAACAATAACCCAAATTCGCCCCCTCGATAACCCAACCATTTTTCCGTAAATAAAATTCGACATTTTTGGTAAAAGTCGCTGTCTCAGTCCACGTTATTATTATTTACGTGTTCTGCCCTAAAGCACACTATGGAAGGGAGCAATACCTTCGTGGAGGATCTTTTAATGAAAACTGGCTCGTATTAACACATGGAAAAAAACCACGAAAACCACCATGCAGCCTCGCGGGATTCGAACCTCGGACCGAACTACCAGTGTTCAGGGATTTTATCGTTCGACCGCTAGTGGGCCTCTCAGTCATTATTAGGTAGAGTTTTCGGCAGTCTACTGTAGCCTTTATTTTTTCCGAGGATTTAACCAACACGCATAGGGCTTCCTTTCCTTACTCAAAAGTTCCCAAAATGGTAAACATTTCCTCATAATGAAACATCGCTTTAGTAGTATCAATATTTATGGATCTCAGATGCTTGAGAAAAACCCATTAATGTATTTAATGCACGTTCAAAGAACTTCAGAAGTTTGAAGAAAAAATGTGAAGAAAACCAAGAGTTAAATTGGGGAGAAGGTACTTTAAGGCCCAAGAGAAACCACAATCTTCCTTTCTACTGCATTAATATATGGATCAATCTGGATGAACTGTTTGTTTTTGCGTTTCTTTCAAAGGAATGTGTGGAACTTAGGATCGATTTTTAAATCGATAGGTTCACTCGGAAATTACCAGAATGGTTTTTCGATTATGAATCGATTAAGATACGTTTTGAAAGCTATCTGCATCAAAAACCTTTAAATCTGTTTCGACGAAAGGGAAATGATAATACATTTTAACATACTACTCCACTTAACAGATGTAGCTTAAGTATTTTTCGCAAGAAACTGTATTATTACCTTATATAACTACATTTTCAGTCTAAACATCGAGAGATTTCCAGTCTTAAGTTCATAGCTATATGAAGCTATTTTCATAACTAATTTTAATTTAAAGGGTATTTATGATAAATATACCCAAAGGAAAAAGGTACTTAAAAATTAAAAAAATATAAATGTACTGTGGATTTTTTACTGTTGATGATTTTAAATTTTGCTTATAAAAAATTCTAATGAAACACAACATAAAATCTCAGATTTTCAATAAAGATATTTATACTTTCCAAGTTAATCGAGTAATAAAATACATCATATATGTCGTTACGTTACATATAATTTTATGGTACTTACGTATTATACCGTTGACTGGGAAAATGTCGGCAAGCAGTGAGATTGAGCGCAAGTTATGGATAAGTGTGATGTAACCACACACTTGTAATATCTGCTCTTTCGTTTCATGAATCTTGACTGATTGTCGATACGACACGCTTAGATTTTATGAACAACGGTAAAAATGAATTGTTATTGCAATATTCATTTCTTGCATTCTGAAAAACTGATTAAAACTCTGGACCTACCTCGACAGAACAGCAAGCAGTGGATTTTTTTCAAAGTGATGGGATTATACTATCAAAAAATACGTCTGTTAACAAACTGACTGCCACACGAGTTTGTAAGAAAATCTTCCTTAGGCCGCGAGCGCTGCTGCAAGTCTAGAACGAAACATTTGGGGACATGTAATCAGTTTAAGCTCTTTCCTCAAGAACCTGTATATCTGATAAAAATACGTAATTCTTCTTCATTATTAAATAATGATGAATCTGTAATTATGCACATTTTTCCAGCTGTGGAGAACCTGCAACACTTCCAGTCACCCAATTTTTAATACCCATTGTCTTGAACATGTGCATGTCGAAGCATGAGTTTTGAATTTGTTTTTGATTTATTTAATATTTTGTAGAAATTTAATGAATTTCCGATTAACAAATTCAGCAATTTAAAAGCGAGCAGTGGCAACAATGTACGAAATAAAACATTTATATCTTCAATGCGCCAGATTGTTGTCATTTGGACAAATCTTCTATTTTTAATCAACAAACTGAGCTTGTTAAAATCAGTGTGTAGCTAGCGCTTAAAATTATATACTTTTTATTTTTCAGGAGTTATTTAAAGAAGAAAGTGTGTTGTAACATGCTGCTACTCGTCAAAGCGTGAAATAATTAACTTTCATTACTTAATCTGTTTGTTATTGATTAACAAACTGAGTGATTTAAAAGAAATAAACTCAGTTCTACAATTTTTTTTCCTGTTTTAAACTTGAATCATTTAAATTAAAATACATTTAAATCACGAGATGCCTAATTAGAAACATTTAATATTTTTAAGAAATTACGCTAGCTGGATAGATTAAAGTTCATCATATTTTTTTTCGTAGTTTATTCATTAGTCGCAGAAGCCATTATAAAATAAAGCAGGCTTTTAATGTATATAATATAAACTATTCCGCAGATAGATTAACGCTTTAAACAAAACAAAACAGACAAAAAAAAAAAAAAAAGTGGACAGTTTTTTTTTATCTCCCGTTCTACTGGGTCGATTAACGGAATTTAAATTGCGTTTTTCACGTCTCAAAAGCTCGATTTAGCATATATATTAAATTTATATACAGCATTGTTCTAATATAGGTATTTCGACACAAAATCGGACCTTTTTTTTTTAAACAACATACCGATGTTGTTCCATATTTTCATTCTACAACTCAAGTTAGCCTAAATATTAAATTTTGTAAAACTCTATGAGAAACTTACTGAGAACTTTAAAAGTTTAACTTGGCGCATTTTTTAAAATTTGTGCCAAGAATAATTCACTTGACGAAGTTCTTAATTTATGGTAACTTAGTTTCCTTTACTATTCAATGTGCACGAACAGAAAAATAGTGCATCGTTCATTCTTTCAATTAATTTTAATAAGCAATGTAAATGACACTTGGCACTATTATCGCTTATAACAAATATGCCAAATTTCAAAACGCGCTAATATATAAATTCACATATATCTTCGGAAATTTCGAACAAAAACCTAATTTTTTGCAGGTATGTCTAAAAATAGATTACTTTAAGGTGATGGAAAACATTTTACAGCTAAAAATCTTTTACGAAAAATTAATAAAAATATAATAATAACAAATCGAAGACTATCTGCGAATTTTAATCAAACTTGGAAAAAGATCGGTATCTCATTTCAGATAAACTACAATTTTGTGTCAAAATACCTGTGTTAGAATAATGCTGTATATAAATATAATATTATCCTAAGTAACGGTTTCGTGATTAAAAAAAACACAAGTAATATTTCGTCAGTCAACCCACTAGAACCAGGAGATATAGAACAGCCTCTTTTTTTTTTTTTTTTTTTTTTTTTTTTTCTTTTGAGCAGACCATACTTTAATTAAAACTGCATTACAATTATTTCTGAGTTATCTATTCTGTATTTTTAACATATTACAATAAAAATAATTATAACGCAGGGTTATTACGGATAAAAATATGTTCATCACTTGAAAAAAAATTATGCTTCTACCTTACAGTACCGTTCTGAAATTTTCAAAACGTACATTTACCGTTTCAGAAAGTACATTTACCGTTCAGAAACGAACCATAGTGGGAAACATAAGAAGTTGAAATACGAAATAATACAAGTGTTATAAACAAAACGCAAGTTCATATTAACTAGCGGGCTAGTGCCAAAGCAAAATTTGTAAGTTCTATATACCCCTAAAAAGCAAATGTATGAAAACATTTCAATATAAAATGAAATTAATTCATTCCTTCTGAGCAACAAACAATTCGTCAATAATTTTTTTATTGCCGAACCAGGAAAGAAAACGTTTTGACACTTCAGGTTAATTTGTATGACGTCGTAATTTAAATTTAATGTAATATAACAATATTTTCTCAATATCAATAAAAGAATTAACGTGGTAATAAAGTATCGTTTCAATTATACTAACCTGAGACAAAAATGCTACCAACAGCAGCTGTTTATTTAAAATGCTGACATTAATGAACAATTTTCGACATATATAGTGACGTCACATGCAATCGCGTGCTTGCTTCAGCGTCATAGTATGACCTTATATAATAATAGTATGTTTAATGTTTGACAATGTTATTTTTATTTCTTATTTTGTAAAATTTACAAATTTTGGTTTATAAACTCTACAATTTGAAAGCGAGCAGTGGCAACACTTTTCGAAATAAAGCATTTTAACAAGTGCGACTGTTGCCATTTGGAAAAATGAGTGCGAAAAAAATTAGTATTTTCAGAGTTTTTAATTAATATCTCGGTTGGGAAAAGTCGTACGAAGATGGGGACAGTGAAAATGGCTTCCCACGAACTTTTGGAATCGGGAATAATATATTTAATGTTTGGCAGTGCTATTTTTATTTCATATTTTGTAAAACTTTGAAATTTTTTATTAACGAATCCTGCGATTTGAAAGCGAGCAGTGGCAACACTTCTCGAAATAAAGCAGATTTTTATCTCCAGCTTGCGAGAATGCTGCCACTCGGAAAAATGAGGTTGAAAATTAGCGTTTTCAGAGTTTTGAATCAATATATCGGCTGAATAAAGCTGTACGAAGATGAGATTGGTCGAAATGGCTTCCCATGAATTTTTAGAATATGGGTTTACCTATCTTGAAACTCAACTCCCAGCCGTTCCGGAGGAGATAATGCCACAAACAAACAAACAGGCACGCACAGATTTTAAATATTTTAGATTACTCGACGTATATTATTGATTAAGTTATTCTTTTATATTAGAAGTAGAGTACAGATGGCCTGTTTCCAAACACATGTGAATAATTGCAGAAAATGGCGTAGTTGCCATTTAGATTCAATAGCTGTAAAACGAAAATTTTACAAAAATATAATTGTGGCATTAATCCTTTAATACAATGTAAATAAATTTACACGATCATAATAATACATAAAGTATCTGGCTGTATGACTTCAAGGAAAATGGAATTAAAAGCGCCTGATCAAGAAAGCGAACATTCTGGAGCTCAAGAAAACACATATATATTATCAGGATGCCTCTTTTAATACACAAAGCTTCAGTTAAAAAAATAGAATCTTTGAAAGAAAAGATAATGTATTTACTGCTCGAGCTCTCTTTTGTTATTTTAATTGTCGACAGCGCCTTACGCCAAAAGATTGATTTATGACTCGGTAAATGTCACGCGTTCTAAAGCGATTCCGCTTTCTTTCGCAGCCACTTTGGAAGAGGCGGAGGAATCTAAAATATAAATTGATTCTTTTCGCTCAGATTGAGAGTATTTTATAAAACTGATCTATTATTTTCCCATTTTTCATTCAAACATAATATCGGTTCTTTTAAACGCAAGTAATACTTATAGATGCATTCATCTATTTATTGGAAGCTAGGCAAAAGATTCTAAATCTAATTTTCGGCTCCAGACATTCAATTCAAATTTTCTTTTATAAACAGGATGGTCGAAAAATACCGTCACAAGCTATACATTGTTCTAGACTTGTTTTTAAACTTTAAAAGCTTTTCAAAATTAAATAGAGAATTTTATGAAGGCAAACAATTTTGGGGATTCCGTAAATCTAATATCTGACTGCTTATGCATTCCTCAAACAGAAAAATAATTGTTTGGCAAAATATTCATTATGATTTAATGTCTGATTTATTCCATAAATAATGCGGTTTTTGTACAGTTATTTTGAATAACCTTAATACTTAACTTTAATATATATTAATATGCAAAAATCTTGAATTTCAGTCAGCATTAGGCACTGGAAAAGGAAATAAACAAATTTGTTCTTGAAATATCTGCATAAACTTTGCAAGTAAAGGCACGAAACTTGTTTTATTTAACTTAAAGCGTAATACACCAGGTGGTTATAATTAAACTTTCTCTATGAACGGCATCATACAGAGCAAACGGTTGAATGGAATGCAACGAAATTTTGTGTATGGACGATACACGAGATGTGCTCATGGAATTTAAAAACTAAATTTTAGTTCCAAAATGTCCACCAGAGGGCGTCTTTTCGGGAGAAACACGAAATTTTACAAAATGAGCGACCAAAACGGAATACAGAAACAATATTAACAATCCAGAACAAAAATCACGAGTAATAAAATGCGAAACCGAGAAAAGCTGTTAGTAGAAGAAAAATGTCGAGATTTGTATGCTTGCGAAGAAGAGGAAAGCCGATGTTTAAGTCGATGTTTCCGACTGTACTAATGATGGCTTCTTTAGTTGAACGTGCGTTATTGGTGAGGCTGGTTTTACGAATAAAGGGGGAATGCTTCTGGTGCAGTTCGTTAATTTCATCGTAGAAAGAACCTACGGCATGGACCAATGTCTACTAAAGATATTCGGGCCATGATTAAGAGATTTGAAGAGACGGGCAAATTAGAAGTTCAACCTGGAAGAGGCCGTAAACGTGTCACACCGGTACTTGTTGATGCTGTCAAGACAGCTGTTGGAGCACAGTCACAGACATCAAAGTTTGGGGGCAGTAGTGCGCGTGCAGTTTCTCGACATACGGGCTATTCTTACAGCACCGTTCGAAAAGTATTCAGAAACATAACATAATGCACTCACTACTTCCCATGCAGGATATGCCATACCCAGGAGCTGCTTGATAAGGACAAGCCACAACGTCTCTCATTCGCAGTCAGTTTTCTCAACAGAATGACTGTTGATCTGTCATAGCCTTGGAATATTCTGTGGATCGACGAGGCTAATTTCTACTACAATGGGACAGTCAAAACACAGAATTGCCGCATTTGGGCTATGGAACATCCGCGGGTCCACACTGAAATTACCTTACAGTCTCCAAAGGTCTGGGGTGGATTCGAGGCGACATTCATCCTTGGGCCATTCTTCTTGGAGGACATCGGTGAACGTGGGCCTGTCACATGTTCCATTACGGGCCGTTGGCACCATGAAATGCTGCAGACGATTGTTGTGCCGGAACTACAGAAAAGCAGGGTCCTTACATCGACCATTTTCATGCTGCGCTCCCACATATCCATGGGTCCGTGAAGGTGCTATTGCTCCAACACCTCACAGAGGAACGTGTTATTAGTCGCTCTTTCCTAATCCATGACTACCACGTTCGCCGGATCTAACTCCGTGCGAGACGTTGAATGACTTAAAGAACTCCATAGCGCTTTTTGTGCGAAGCCTCAGAACTGATCAGTTAAGATCTGCTATTGAACACACTGCCCATCGTCTTGAAATTTTATAGATGAATGAAGGTGGTCACGTGGAGCACCTTTCCCTGTATCTTCCGGAGCACGATTAACTGCTGCTCCTCTTGTGCAATTTCGTCCCAGTGTGTTCTTGTTTCTGCAAAATGATTTGTTTTTGTATCTCCCTTACCTTTACTTAATATGGTTCGATGACATGGTGATCATAAACTAGTCAATAAATGTTAATATTCTGTATTCCGTTTTAGTTGTTTATTGCCTTAAATTTCCTGTTTTTCCCGAAAATGTGCCCTCTGGTGGACATTTTAGAACTATTTGTTTTTCCATCTCGTGTATAGCCAATATAGTTGCATTCCGTTCACTCGTTTGCGCTGTAGGATGCGGGTTATAGGGGAAGTTTTCTTATAACCACACGGTATACTTTAGTAATTGCAAATTTTGTTCAACAAGGACACCGCAGAAAATGGATTATTTAGGCATTTACAAGGAGACATCTACCCAAAGTATTGAAAATACATTCAGCAAAATAGCTGCTCTACGTTCAGAAATGTTTATTTATAAGCACATAGTTTGATAAAAGTTATTTTACCAAAAGAAACACTTGACAGCTCTGAAACTTTCCACAAAAGCACTAGTACAGGTCTTCTCAGTATGACAGACCACAAACAGAAGTTAACACTTCAAATTACTAAGAATGTTAAACACAACGCAGTGAAAATGTCATTTAAAGAGCGAAGGCAGCACGCAAATGTCTCAATATTCCGAACTCACGACAAACTAAACAATTATTCAGAAACTGGTGCTCTAACTAGTCTTATAAAGTTTTTCCCAGTCCGCCGACAGATCTGTAGTATTTCTCGAAATTACTGGAAAGCATATGAGGGCCGGACATGGTTACAGTTACATACAGGATCAATTACAGCACCTATTACATTTATACAGGGGCCGGACCAAAAAGTCGTCGAATGGTCACCAAGTTTGGGGACTTCTGGCGATTTCTCTCCAAATTTGGAGACAAAAATTAGTGGCCAAAACCGTCGCTAGTTTGGCGATATCTCGCCAGTTTAGCAAGATAGTCATTTACTCAATGTTAAATAGACTTGCCCCTGTATTCTTAAGCTTCGCTTTATATTTCCCTATTACATTACACAAAAAATACTGCAAATTTAAACATAACTTTACTAAAATGTGTGTGATTATGGCAAAGCCTCGTGGGCTATCTGCCTAAGAGGAGGAGTGCCTTCGTGGAGGACTTTCTAAGGGAAACTGGCTCGTATACACGTTATACATGGGGAAAACCACGAAAACGCCCATGCAGCCAGCCCGTTCGCGGGATTCGAACCTCGGACCGAACTACCAGCGTTCAGCGACTTAACCGCTCGGCCGCTGGTGGGCCTCTTTACTAAAATGATTTTCATATATACAAAACAAAAATTCGTGAGAATATTAAAAGGCGAGAAACAAAACCTATATTTTCAAGTAGTAGGAAGTAAAAGGTATTGTTTCAGCTCCCAAATATCCGATTTGTATCTGAAAAATAATTAATTATGTTTCTTCATTAAAACTAAATTAAATTCAAACTCAGATTGGAGTTAATTTTAATGAATATGCAATGGTAATAAATGTAGCGTAAAATACTGCTGATCACATTTTACAAGAATTGGTTGTTTAGGAAGAAATAAAAGTTGATACAAACGAAATTCCAACTTCAGTTTAGAGAACGGAATGAATTTAGCTGTCGGCAACAATCATTTTTGTTTGACACTCCTTCAGCAATGAGCAATAATTTTTTTGGCATAAAAATTTTAACCGGAGCATAAGAACAACATATTTCAATCACATTTAAAGCAAAAAATGCTCATTTTGCCAAGATATAAGAACAGAAAAATTGAGCTCACCGAGCCGAGTAATACAGAGGAATTATATTTATTTATGTTTAACAAAAACGTAGAAATTACATGTTATACCAGTCCATTATACAAAATTTCAACATTCTACGGCTACCCGTTTTTGCGTTATGCGAGACACATACCTACGTACGCATTAACGTACAGATGTCACGAAAAATCTGAAGCCATTTTAAATCTATTTTACAATTCGTTTTGGAAAATAAAGAGAGTCCTTTATTCTGTCTTTATGTGCAGATTTCACGCAAAAAAGTCGTTTAAATCGATTGGCTAGTGGTCAATCGTTTAAATCGATTGGCTAGTGGTCAAAATTGATATTTTCTTTGAAATATGATACTCAAAATCTCTAGATATCTTCTCCCGATTACAATACTTGCTTTACTTCATACAAGAATATAAAAATAATATACCAAACTGATTTTTCTTTAATCTCAATAAGTGATATTATTTCAACCACTGCAATATCTTTTATTGTGCTCTTTGGCATCTCTTTTCAGGAGCCCTCGGCTCTGGAATGAAAGCATGAAGATTTTAGTTCTTAATTAAGGTTTTTAGGGTGCCTATCCTTAATGTAATTAAATGTATATATATTTTCGGCATTGTGAAATGCCGATATCTAGATAACGATACCTAGATACCTATGATAATCTATTTCATATTTTTAAACTTTAACGGACTTTTGATCAAGGAACTCAACGATTTCAAACCGAGCAGTGGCAATACACTGTGCGAAATGAAATATTTTTATCTCCAGCGCGTGAGACCATGTATCTGAAACTCTAAAGAGATGCTGTTTATAAATATTTTTAGCGCAATGGGCGTTATCCCAAATGCTCCCGAAACGTGCATGTAAATGTAAATGAGAAAATGCTCCTTATCTCGAGAAAACACTTATAAAAACTGGCTGACCATGTTAGTTGGATAAGCCTATGTTTTTAAGTTAAAAAAAGAATACACATTAACTTCTACCTTCTCGGAGATGTTATCCCAAACGTAAGAACCTTCAGTCTAGGAAGTGCCTGTCATATATTAAAGATTATAATACTCGAAATAACTTCTCCAAATGACTTTCTTTATTCTTTCCTGTTACTTCCAACACGCTAACACTTTTTACAGCTTCGTTAAATATGAAAACGTACGGAAATATGGCAAATGAAATGAAAATACTTCTTGGCTCAAGGATTAGAAGCGGGAAAACGAATCGTAGTAAGAGGGAGATGCCATTCCTTTAATCAATTTGTTTCTCCAAAGAGAAAACAAGAGCTTGTTTAGTCAGTAAAGCTAAGCGGAAAAAAAATAACTCGGTAGAATTTATTTATCGTGAATTAAAATCGCATCATTAACTAACTGCCGGTACTAAAGATTCATCTTCAGCCAACATGCTTACTATCGGCTGGGTTATAGTTATCAAGAATAATAGCAGAAAAATTGCTTTTTTCCCCTCAAAGCATGAATAATTTAAGCATAGTTAACTACGCGAATGTTCATTGCTATTAAGTTAAGCTTTCCCTGGAGAACACTTTGAGAAAGGTTAGCAATTATTAAGTCCCGGAACTACTTCCTTTATCATTGTTTTTCCCTCTCAGAGGAACTAAAGTAGAGCTTTTATTTCCTCTTAAATCCTTATAAGGCTTAATACAGCATGACCACAAAAATCATTATTCGACATTCTGAGACCCTCGGTCGCAGGACATGCATTTCCAATAAAAAAAAAGTTATTTAAATGAAGGAAATATTGATGATTTGGTATTTTTTTAATTTAATAAAATCCATTTAGGATAAAGCGTTCATATTTTATATATTTATAGTTATACTAGAGGAAATATCCGATGACATTTCAATTGGATTGAGAGTAATCTACCTAACAATACAGAGAACGATACCGCTGTCATCCTTCTCAACTAACGATGCAAAAATGATGATGCATACTCATACATTTTCAGGCTGATGCAATATGGAACCCACATAAAAAAATTCGATAGAAAAATATACCAATTCTCTCTCATTATATTAGCCACAATGGCACGCAGCTTATAATGATTTTCGCCTTTCTAATCAAATGGTCGTAACAGCTCAAGTCCCATCCAATATTTCACCTATATTGAAATTTAATCGATTAAGTGAGGCACAAAATTCATGGTAATTGATCAGAAATCAATAAAGCGAACAAAGACACAAACAAGTATTCTTCTTCATATATACAGATTTTATAAAACTTACAAGTTTTTGATTAACAAACTGTACGATTTGGAAGCGAACAGTAGCAACACTTTTCTAAATAATGCATTTTTATCTCCAATGCGCGAGACTGTTGTCACCCGAAAAATTATTGTTTATAGAGTTTTTCATTAATACCTCGGCTGATTAAAGTGCTATGAAATTGGGTGTGTCTGAGTATGGCAAAGCCTCGAGGGCTACCTGCCTAAGAGGAGGGATGCCTTCGTGGAGGACTTTCTAAGAAAACTGGGTCGTATACACGTTACACAGCTATGAAATTGGGAATCGTAGAAATGCAACGAATTTTTGGAATGGGGAATAGGGTATTTCATGTGTAGAAATGCTATTTTTATTTTATTGGAAAACTTAAAAATTTTTATTTAACAAAGTCTACGATTTGACAGCGAGCAGTGGCAACACTTCTCGAAATAAAGCAGATTTTTATCTGCAGCGTGTAAGACTGTTACCACTCGGAAAAAGAGTGCGAAAATGAACGCTTTCAGAGTTTTTAATTAATATCTCTGATTTTAGCTATTTGAAGGGGATGGACGTTGACCTTTTTCCAGAACCCGCCCACCAGCGGCCGAGCGGTAAAGTCGCTGAACACTGGTAGTTCGGTCTGAGGTTCGAATCCCGCGAACGGGCTGGCTGCATGGGTGTTTTCGTGGTTTTCCCCATGCGTAACGTGCATACGAGCCAGTTTCCCTTAGAAAGTCCTCCCCGAAAGGCATCCCTCCCCTTAGGCAGATAGCCCTCGTGTGCTTTGCCATAATTAAATACACCATCGATTTTCCAGAACCCAGAAAAGAATTGAAGAAAGTTTGGTCATGATAGCTATTGTAGTGACCGAGTTAATCGCGAACAAACACTCAAACGCACAGACATTCTTCTTTATATAGGGAGATTCAGGAAAATTCAATACTTGTTATAAGAAATAAGAAACAAAAAGTTAAAAAATTGAAAGAGAGACTTAATTTCAAAATTTGCAATTTTTAGCGTCCGTTTCCACCTACCTCTGTTATAATGAATAAATTCGAACTATTCGATTTTTTACCCCTCTCCCTCTTTCTTTAACGCCATTCGGTAATAGTCTTTTGTGATTTACGACTGCGTAGCCGACGAAACCGTATAGTGGTTAGCGTCGCTGACTTCCGTGCCAAAGGGCCCGAGTTCGACTCCTGGAGATGGCATGCATGTTTGTAAATGTATAGCGTCCGTGCAGCATGGGGGCACTGTAAATATGCGACGATCCGAAACTCCTCTCGAGAGGATGATAGTATAGGACCCTCGTACCCGTTTCCCCGCCCTCGGGGTGGTCCCCGGGGAACTTTGTGGTGTGATTGGAAGCACACTCGACGCGTATTCGAAAGTTTCAGGATTAGAGTCCCAGCGAAGGCATAGCTCAGTTTTATGTCTCCCGCTTTAAAATAACTAATGTCTCTGCAACGTAATATTAATAAATTCTATTACAAACGATTATATTCACGAATTTTTTTAAGTAATTTTTTTTTCTATTTAGGACTTTTAAAAACCTTTTCTTTTAATTTGAGAAATTTAATTGATCTTAATTTCATTAACACTAAGTTCTAATACAAGTTGTTGTTTATTCATAATAACGAACTTAAATAATTCCGTGTAATCTACAAATTATTTGATAACGAAAGCAAAAATACGAAAATTTTTAAAACTGTATTTCAGTTTTTTATTTTCCTTTGCCATTTTTATTTTGATAATTAACTAACTGGTAATTCTGATTCTATGCTCCTGTTTGAAAACCGTCAAATTTTAAAGAATGCATTATTTTTGGCATAATTTATTACGTAGGAAGCATGTCTAGTGATAAAAATGCCATCCATTAAATTTTGCAGTTTCAGCATAGTTAACTTGAGACATATATCCAGGAAAAAAAAATTCTAAAAGTTGTTAAAGAGATTAAAGCAAGATATTGTTTAAAAATTCAATTAAGAAAGTTTTCACAAGCTTTACTTAAGACTATTATAATACTTTGAATATAATTCTCATTAGGGTTACACCGCTTCACTTTAAAAAAAGAAAAAAAATCATGTTTCAAATATCTATCTATCTATCTTTATAGTAAATTTATTACAATACCTCACTCGTTACATTTTTGGTTACGTCAAATCACGTAAAGAAGCAAAAAAGTACAAGTGCAGCTACACAGCAGGTGTTGTGAAGATGTTCCTGCAGATGGGGATGGAAAGTAAATAATTAAGTTTCGTAGGTAATTTTAGAAATGTTTTTCATGTCAAGTGCTTAGATGCAGTTTCGTCCCTTTAAAATAAGTCTTTCGTTTGCTTTTTTCTCCTTGTACGAAGTAAAAGGAGTATTGTAATTGCGAAAAATTTCGGATATCATGATTCAATAAAAATATCCATTTGAACCGTTCTCGAAATTATTTGAACGATGTTTTTGCGGGGCATTTCAACATATGAACAAACAAATTTAGTGTTTTTGCCAAAAAGGATTGTAAATTGAATTTAAACTCGATTCAGAAGAGATTTTTGTCTTGACGTCTGTACGTACCTACGTATGTATATGTTACCGTGAAAGACCGAAATTGGAGAATGTCGACTTTCACCGGAGAATGTCAACATTCGGTGTATGTCGACAATCACAGATATGCTCTGGTGTAGGTCGAAAAGAGAGGTCATTAAGTGCCATAATAGTTTAAGTTGTTGCAATAAATAAGATTTGAATCACATAATTTAGTAAGTTTTTTATTACTGTTATTTTATTTTCTCATTTAGAATGTACTGTATAATTAAGTAAGTTTTTAACTTCTATTATTTCCCTTTCTCATTTTGAATGTATTGTGTGTTTTAGGTTCTCATGTTCTTAAGTTCTTATCTCAAGTTTCAAGTGCGTTTATTCGCGTCTGAATTACGGAGAAAATATAATATTGTCATATGTTCAACATTCACCATTAGTACATGGTGAATGTCGACATTGACCGGTGTAAGTCAGAAAAGAGTATTTGGAAAGTATTTCGGACATACACCAAGCGACTATGTGAATATTGACATTCACCGGTGAAAGTCGACATTCTCCAGATTTCGGTGTTTCACCGTAACATATATATATATCGCATAACTCAAGAACGAGAAGCCGTAGAACGTTGAAATTTTCTATAAAGTCTACTATAACATGTAGTTGTGCATCTCCATTTTTCGTTGCAATCGGCTGCACCAATCGTGAAGATATATATATGATAAAAACAAAGTCAAAAGTGAAGACTAGCAGGAATTTTGATAGCGTAGAAGTGTTGATCCATAATGAATATGAAATTGAAGGCCGAAGCAGATTAAATCTTCACTTTTTATTTCAGGAAAGATGTTGCGGCCACAAACAAGTTGGTACATTAATAATGCCTATTTCAAAATGCTTATATTTAAAATAATTTTGCAGTAAGAATGGAGAAACAGACAGACCGCATTTCAGCCAGGATGAAGCATTATGTTCAAGGTGAAATCTTAATTCAGACTTTTGGTTCCCAATGCATTTTGATTGAATAGCTAATACTGCTATAAAATTACTATTGGCTGCTTGAGTTTTAGTTCCATTTATAAGGTTCCATTATTCTGGTGATGTAAAATATCACCAGAATTAATTAAGAGTCATAAGATATGGATTAACCTAGAAATGACGCAGTGCAGAGAGAGGTTTAAAACAATTGAATATTTTAGAATCCTGAAATAAAAGAATGTCCAATGAAATTTTGTAAAGTTCTTGATAGTTCCACACGGTAAAAATTTTTAGACTTGAGGAGGGAAATTTTCGTTGCTAATACACACACATAATATACATATAATTTTCGTTTTTGATTTATTTAAAATGTAGTTTTGTTATTTCTGAATTGGGGAAAAGAAATTATTGAATTTGCTAAAAATTAGGTAACGGATTTGGAGGTTTTACTTAGGGAAGGTTCCTAATGTAAATAATATTCTTGTACTATAGTTTAAATTTCTTTGAATTTATATTTTCTAATTTTTACTGTATGTTAAGAATGAAATTATTGTTTGAAATGTTTGAGTTGTAGGTATTTCGTTAATGTTTTCAAGATAAACGTTGTAGGCTCTCACCTTATAAAAAATATATTTTTTAAAAATCTAAGTATTTTTATTTTTTCATAAAATAGAGTGTGTTTTTAATTTTTATAATGGAATGAGAGCAGTTCAAAAAAGGCCAGTTGCTTATCGAAGGAACGGAGGTCTTTTCAACAATAACTGCTAATTTAACAAATCCTTTTGGCCACTGGTGAAGGATAAACACTAGTTTGCTCAACTGATAAACCAATATGATGGATATGCTGGCATTTAGAGAAAGTTGAGTGAAAGAGAAAGTTTGGATTTTTGGTGAAAACAGATTGATCTTCAAGTTTTGTAAAGAATAAGTAAATTTTAGATGTTTTAATAATAGTGAAAAGTTTGAAATGTGTTACAAAATTTTTACATTTTAAAATGCCTTCCTTAAAAAATATAATTATGGAAATTCTAAAAAATAACATGAAAGCTGGCATCTCAATCTGTAATAAAACAGAAATATTTTCATCAGCAAAAATTGGAAAGACTTTTATTTGAACATTTACTTTATGGAAAATTTTTACCGTGTGGAAGGAACTATCAAGAACTTTACAAAATTTCATTGGACATTCTTTTATTTCAGGATTCTAAAATATTCAATTGTTTTAAAAGAATACAGTGCTAAAATTAATTATTGAATTCAAAATTTTATGGCTTTCAATGAAATTTCAAAATATCGGTCAAACTTTTATGACAATAATTTTTTTTTATAAGTTAAATAGGTTTGTTAATATGCTTTGTATTTTCAAAATTGTATTTTTCACATTTCGCTGCTCTATTGCTTGTTCTTCCACCCTGCTCACCCAACCTTTATTTTGAAAGGAGGATATATGTAAGATATAAAAATATGATAGCTGTTTCAAAAAAAATAATAATAATTGGCGACCTCAAAATTAACATTCTCAATTTGGTGATCTGCCCGTAAATTCATCTCTTCTCACAGGTTTCAGATTTTTCTATCTTATGTAACGTTTTAATGCAGATGCCTCTTGTCCAATCAAATTAATTGTAAACCAAAACTCTGAACTGAAACTTTTCCGACTCCCACCCTTCTTCCTCTGAAATTCTACTTTTCCCTTTTTCTGCATAAGCTCTCTGTTGAAAATATAATTAGGAAACATCTTGTCTGAAAAAAAGGATGATTTGATGTCATTTTTCAATATATGTTGTGATAAATGCGTCATCATGCTTTTCCACTCAGCCCTATCTTCAGCACCTACGGTCTTCTCAGCCATCTGCACAATATCGAAAGCTGTTAAAAGTTCCAGTGTCGGTCATCTACGCATTTTAAATTCATTACATATATATATATATATATATGTGTGTGTGGGAAATCATACCGTCCAATGCTGAATGAGAATTGCCCGTTATGACGTCATCAGTATAGCATCACCCAGCGCAGTAAGAATCATCCCAGACAGCGCTGAGACCTGGTCGAGAGTGGATGGCAGACGTGAGCAGACGGCTCACACGTCTTCAAGAGTTTACGAACTTTAATTGTGCTTTACATCATTATGTTAATCCTGCATACCGTTAACTTCATCTTTATATACTTTTCTTTATATACTTTTATTTCTTTCTATTAAATAAACCATTTAAATATTACTTCGTGCTCTCATGCTGTGAATCAAGTCAAATTCTACACATATATATATATATATATATGAAATAATAGGAAGGAAACGACGGAGCACTGTCGATGAATAATACCCAGATAGGACATATCGTAGATCCATATTGAAGAGGAAGATTTCTGATTGCGTAATATGCTAATATGTTGAGATCATAATATCTAAGAAACATGCCAGTCGAGGCGGTTTTAGTTCCATTTTATTTTGCAACTGACTTATGTGACCACAATCACCTGGCACTCTAGTCGTGCCTATTCACAGAACATTTACATTTCTTATATCATTGCGATAGCAAGCAATACAGCGAAATTACATCCTAGCAGAGTAGAGAGCGAAGCTGAAGTGCGCAGTTATGCAAGATGGAAGCACATGAAGATAAAAGTTTTGGTTTGAGTTAAAAAGTTTTAGTTTCCAATTATTACGTCATCAGCCCTGCGCAAGAAATGCTAAATCCAATGATCTAGGATCTAGAAATGACGCAATCCAGAGAAGTTATTACGATTTTTAAAACAGAGAAGGAGAATTAAAGTTTTACCGTTAGTTTAAATTATAATTTTGATTTACATATTCTTTTATCTTTATATATATATATATATATTCCCACTCTATTACACGCCTCGATGAGCTTAGTTTTCATATTCTTATATGTTGGTAAATTGTGCATTTTTAGTGAGGACAGATTAGTTCTACCTCTTAAGATACTTTCTACGTGAAGGGAGAACTGCAGTCAACATCTTGAGACAAGCATCTTGACGCATGGAGCAATAACAACCCCCAAATCTAATACAGTACGCAAGTTCAAAACCCAAGTTCCATTTAGTTGTATAAACTTGATTATATAATCAGATTTTAACTGAATAAGGAAGTAATAATTCTTAAAATTATATGTACGTATATAATCATCAAAAACCACATTTTTAGCCCAGAAACAAACGGACTTTTAATTCAGAAAGGCTGTTAGTCTCGAAACGGCATTTTGCGTCGAATCATTAAAAGCGTTGAATTACTTTTCACGTTGTTGCCAGCAAATACTATCGCCCTGAACTATATTTAAAGAAATTACATAATGAAGAACTTGCATGAATGTATGTATGTTTCTCGCATTGTGAAAAAACAACCGTACACAGAGCCATCAAAGTTCAAATAACGTCAGTCTTTTACCCGAATATAGGCATCTAGAAACCGAATTTGGAATTTGGTTATTATCTATTTCATGTTTTGTAAAACTCTAACGAATGCTCTTGATTAAAAACTCAGCGATTTCAAAGCAAGCAGTGGCAACACTGTAGGAGTAAAACATTTTTATTTCCAGCGCACGAGACTGTCAAAATTTCTAAAGATATCATGTTTTTAAATATTTTTATCCCAAAGATAAGTTAGCCCAAATGCTCTCGAAACGTGTATATGTGTGTAAATGAAAAAAACGCCTCTTTGGACGTAATAAAAAATGTGAAAGTTTCAGATTTTTCTACTCTTATTTATTTAAACGTCACAGACACTAGATTACGGTTACAGAGACATTTGAAAGTTCTCACGTATTCCGACAGTATACTGTATGAACTTCAAATTGACTTAGGAAGTTTCTGTTTCCAAAGGCAACAAAAATGCATAATTTACATTTCATATTCAGCATACGTTTTAAACATATGGATGTTCTTTGGCAGCATTTAAAGGTTTCGAACACCTACGGTTCCCTTTCAGATTCCAGCTACACGCATTAAATCCTTGATTGGCTTCGAAATATTGCCGAAGTTTCTTTTTAAATTTTGCGGGCTTCTTAAAATTTGTTTCTGAAGAATGAAATTCTATTTCTTGCGTTACGTTTATTCAATTCAGTCAATTATGGAAGCTGAAAACTACTTTCCAAAGTCATTCGAAAGAATCATGTTCGGTTATACACACCTAAAGTAACTTAAACCTAAAGTAACCTAAAGTACTTAAATAAAAGTTTGCAAAATATTGTAACAAAGGTGTTCCCTTCCAAGTCACTGAAGTTATAAGGTATTTCTCCCGCCTTCTTAGCATGCCTTCGTAGTGTAGTGGTCAGCACTCTCGATGCGTATTCGAGAGGCCCTTGGTTCGAGCTCCGGTGAAGGCGTTGCTCAGTTTTCATCTCCCCTGCTTCCAAAAAATACTCAATGTCTCTACAGTGGTGCCCGAACAGAGACGGGTGGTGGATGATGATTCTTCCCACCAGCAGTTGGCGACTGGGTTCCCTAATCCCAAGTCGCCCTCTGAAAAGGGGGAGTAAATAATGTATTCCTCCAGCCTTCTTTGCATGCTTTCGTAGTGCAGTGGTCAGCACGCTCGACGCATATTCGAAAGACCCGTGGTTACAGACCCGGTGAAGGCGTTGCTCATTTTTTATCTCTCCTGCCTCCAAAAATGTACCTAATGTCTCTATAAAGTAAACACACAATTTTCCAGCAAAATATCATTAAATTTCTCGAAGCGAAAGTATACAAGTGAAATATTACATCGCGCTAAAATTGTTTGAAAACATGCTAGTTTAAGAGTGAAAGCATATTATAAAAACTATGCAATTAAGCTTTATAATTAAGTTAAACGTCTTAACTTCATAAATGCAGGAAATCATTTATTTGTAACCTTGTAAATTAGGCTAAATGGTGTAAAATTAGGCTAAAAATGAATGACCGGTTTTTAAAATTCCAAGTGACATACTCTTTTCTATAAAAATATCTTATGTTTCGAACTGCTACGCTGTACTGTACGTGAGAGAACCAGTGAAATATCAGAGTGAAATTAAGCATAAAATGTAAGTACTCCCCAGCCAAGAATATTAGCATCCTCGTCTGAACGCTACCAAAGCATTAAACGCCATCTAACATAGTAGCAGAAAAGCCGGCATCTTCTGGGTTTCAAGAATGCATTTCGACTAAACGATTTAATAAATTATGTTATGGTTTTGTCTGCGCAGTCTAAAGTCCTATTATCAAGCTACTGGAAGTTTCAAAGGAAAATAAATTAATAAAATACCCTTCCTAATGCTCCGCACCTGTTTCACCCTATTTGACAAACACATCGGTCTAGACAGCACATGCGCACTTTTTAATGGTTCGAATCATTGTTAAAAGAAAGAGTTGTATTTTCTTGTGAACCAAACCATTCATTTGTCAGAGAAACGACATTTATCGGAATTTCATTAGGGAAAGATATCTGAGAAATGAAGAAACTTTTCACATAAATTCAGTTTGCTTTGATTGATTTTATATCTAGAGCAGGAAGGGTCATTGAACTCAAAAAATTCCTTATAATCGATTGAAGATATTAAATGAATATTCATCTAGTTAAACAAAATCTTGACAAACCTACTCGCTCAGAAATCAGTTTACAAAAATAATTAGCTGTTCGTGAAGGAGGCACTGTCCGGAATGACTTCGAGGGGATATAAAATACGATGTTTAGATAGGAATAAAGATGGTAAATTGAACACAAATTATTTTAATATAAGGAGCGTCCTTTAGACAAAGAAAATAATATTTACAACTTAAAAGTGAGTAAGATTAAATGTGAAAAGCTAATTATTTATCTAGCCTTGTTCAAACCATACTCATACTCATAAAAAGTCAGCCTTTATAACAACTAGTCAGATTTTTTTTTTACAACTTAATAAAGAAAGATCACATGTATCTAAATTAACGCAACAGCATAACTAGAAAATTCGACAAAATATAAAGGACATATTTTATTATATTCCATTGGGAAGCAAATTAGAGAAATAGATATGCGTGTAACTAAAACGTCGAGAAAAGAAAGGGAAGTAAATGTTTCAAATTCAAAAATGGCAGCAATCTTACGGCTGGTTCAACAGAGTAATGGAAACTTCTCTCAACTCTTTTTCTTCCTTCGATCAAATCTTGTCATTCTACGTAACCAAACTTTGCCTCTTTATACCAGGGTTTCCTAAACTGTGGGTCGCAAAAATATTTAGCAGTTTTGACATTTCTTTAACTTATTATAATAATTTAAAAATTACCAAATATTTTTACAGAATGTATCTGAAAATAGATAAAGGAAATACAGACCCCTCCCCCCAAAACGAAAACGTTTCGACGTATTCTTTTTATAATACAAACGTTTTTATAATACAATTTCCTTGCTTTTCACCTGACGTTGTCATTTCGTCTGTTTTAAAATTTTCATATTGTTCTATGTCTTCAAATTAGAAATTAAAGTTAATGACCTAAAACTGCAATGGTATATTACAGTACAAGTGAAAAAACTGACAATTTCAATCACGCGCGTGTTGGAAATGGTTCGTGTTTGATGAAAAGGGGTCGCGACTGAAAAATGTTTAAGAAACCCTGCTTCATACCATTTTATCGTCGTATTCTCAAAATTTACTCATAGAACTCAGAAGCTCAGTTAATTTCAGATATATTTTGATTAACAAAGATTTCTCGTCTCATGTTGTTAAAGAAACATTAATTCAACTTCTAAAAGTACTAATAATGATCATCATAATTTTTCACTCTTAGACATCAGTAGCGCCAGAATTGTTATTTCTTTCTTCCCTTACAACCAGGTAAAACCATTACGGGAATTTTCATAAGTTTTAAATCATCGTTCCCTTTATTAATAAAATATGAAGTTTTTAAAGGTACTACATAGTCTGCTCGCAGACGTTTTAGACGATTTTGCTTTGCTATAAAATCAAATTGTCTGCTTGAAAATTACCTTCTTAACTGCAGTTATATTTTTGAAAGTAAAAATTATTGTCTGCTGCTTGACAGTTTTGTTTCCATGCAAAATGGATCTTGTAAAGCAGCGATGGATGGAAAGCTATGCTTGTGTATTTTCCAAAGAAAATTATTCGAATCTAGTTATTAAAACCTAGCTGTGATAGACATAGTTTTTCAATATCTAAAGCTACTGTAGTCAATATTATCAACAAGCAAGAAAAAATGGCAAAGTTTGGCTTTAAGTAAAAATATTGCTTCAAATACACACCCAAGGAAAAAATGGAATGTTTCGGATGTTGTAAAGGTAAGACTTTAATATTAAACAAAATCCGCCGATTCAAAGGACAGATGAAATATTATTTAAAATGCTCAGGGTTACCTACGAACAAGGGGATTAATGCTGAACTGAATCTTAAAAAGGAGAAAATACTTGATGTTCGTTATCTTTCTCCACGACATAATCACAGATCGTAGAACGCGCTGCAGAATTCTTCCTGAAAAACATTTATCCAGATAAAAATGGAAAAATGTCACAATAGATGAATCTTGTACATTTAAGTGGGTACGAATAAAGAGAGATCCTTTTATTATCCGTACCATCTGTTAAATATTTTGTATTCAACAAAAGGGTCTTTTACACCCTTTCTCTAGTTGTGTTCATCTTCAAGGCCTGTGCGATAATTCGCAATATCACTATTAAGGTAGATCTAGTCACATTTTTTTGTAGCTAAGATCTTACAGAGTATTCGAACCAATACCGAATATTAAGCGATATTAACTTCATGTTTAAAATATACATGAATATCGCAAGATGCAAATTCCAAAGATCCAAATATAATGTTATTTACAACTGGTCCGAACTCAGAGGAAAAAGAACAACTCTACAGCATGGTTTTGATATGTTGAATGCTGTAGCTGATACATTACTATACTTACATACAAACCTCGATAATGTGCCACTCTTGTGAACTGATTAAAATGTGATACATATACATTGTTGCGAATTATTGCGACTGATCTTGGACAGGGGTGGAAGATAGGCAATTTTTAGAAGAAAACTGTGCAATAATCAAATAATGTTGTCTTGTCCGTATTACATGGAACAATGGTTGCTAGAGCCTGCTCCGAAAAGAGGCTGGACTTCTATTTTCCACTCCTAACTTTGAGGAAGAGCACCACGGGTGGATCGGGTGGATCCGGTAGTCTCCCATTCCTCTCTCCTTCCACCAAACCACACGAGAGGACTTTCGGCTCGCCGCATATTTAGAGTGCGCCATGCAGCACAGACACTATACATCTACAAACAGCCATGTCTTCTCCGGGATTCGAACGCGAGCCTTTCGGTACTTTAGTACCTAACCACAATACCGTCTAGTCGATAATAATGAAAGAATAAAAGTTAAATATACATAATTATTAACAATTTTTAAAAAATTATTAACTAATTAACAACGCTAAATAAATTTTCATAATTATGTAACGAAGCAGAAATTTCGAACTCTTCACGTTTTACACTTTAACAACCTCTGGCTGTATAAGATGATTTGTGGAAAAACAGAAAAACTCGATTTCTGACATTGTTGAACTGTCGGATGAAGAGTTTTGGTATACGGATTCTCGTGCTGTGAAAGAATAGTAACAGCAGAATGAAATTAAAAGTTCAGAGTCAATGGAGTTTCGTCTTGAATGAAAGGAGTACGGAAAGCGGATGTTTTTCATGAATAAATAAATGATAAATTTTGAGAGAGTTAAAAGATGGCGACATAAACAGAATAACGTATATGCATGTTACGACTTTCAGTGATCTGAGTGCATTTATTAAATTACTGTTCTATATTCGATGAGCTTTTAAAATGCATCATGCATTTAAATGCATTTTAAAATGTATGCATGTCATAGAAATTTTCCTCCTGCATTCGAAGCATTAATAAATAAGTCTTTAACAGCAACAACAACAACAACAAAAAATCTGAATGCTTTCAGATTTTATATTACGCCCAAAGGTGTGTTTTTTAACGTTTTGGTTGTTACCTTAATTTATTAAACATCAGTTTTTTCGCACTTAAGGCATAAAATTCAATTCAGCAGCAACGTCGCAAAATATTTAAAATTTCCGATACAAACGGAGATAATAATATTTTTTCTTTCTTACAGTGTTGCCATCGCTCGCTTTGAAATCGTTGAATTTGGTAATCAAAAATTCAGAGTCTTACAAATTTTGAAACAGATAATAAAACAAATTAGAAATTCAAAATTTAAATACATTCATGCAGATTCTTCATTATTTAATTCTTTTAAATATAATGCAGGTCATTAATATTTGGTAGCAACATTTTGAAAAGTTAAACGCCGTTTAATATTGGATGAATTGGGCAAAGTGAAATTAATAATCCTTTTGTGCAAACTACCCCTTTGGGCTAAAAATCCCCACATGGACACATTCACATATATGGGATCACTTATGAGCAATTAAAGATTACGTATGACAAAATATTTATTTTTGTAGGAAAAATAAAGCTAAACAATACAGGTGTTAAGCATGCTTACAAACGACAAAGTATTATCACAGAATATCAAATTGCTGGAAGTTTTGAAGTCTAAACATGCGCATTTTTTAAATATATAAATAAATAAAGGCTTAGCGAGTATTCGCTACCTTTTCCGTAACCGTAACCCCACTGGCACTGAAAAGCTCAATTCCGAGCACTCTGCCACTGTTGCATCACAACCTGGCAGCAACTTTGCTTACCGAGTGAGTCAAAAATCTGGATTTTGCGGCTGTGTTTACAGACAAATGTGTGTACAGGGCCAACTGGCGCGTATACACAGCAAACTTTCTCACGAAGTTTCTGAAGGGGAAGGCAAGGTTGGAAGCGAAACAGCTGACACATGAGCCGCCAAAAAGTTGTCAGAGAGAGGTTTTTTAAAAGTTGTCTCATAGAAATCTTTTACTAATTAAATCGCTGTGTTGCGTATAAATTACTGAAAACTAGTCATCCCCCCAAAAAAAAATTCCCTTCCTCTTGTATTTTATAATTATGCGATGTATAAACCGTAAATATTTCACTTCCGAATTTATTTTAATTTTAGTGATTTTTTCCAGTCCAAAGGAGCTTTGTCCTTGAAGGGCTATGGTTTTCGTTTTGCGATTTTGCGTCGAATCTGAATCTCAGTTTCACTTTTCAAACTGTAGCCATCAAATATTATTGCCTTCTATTACATTTAAAGATATTAAATAATGAAGAATCTGCACAAATGTATGTATGTTTCTCGCATTGTGATAAAGCAACGGTACCTAGAGCCCTCAAAATTTGAATAACGTAATCGTCCATAGAATATGCGCATGTGGAAGCCCTACTTTGAAATTTGTTTTATTATCAATTTCATATTTTGTAACACTTCAACGAATTTTTGATTAAAAAGCCAAACGATTTCAAAGCGAGCAATGGCAGCACTGTACGGGGGGGGGGGGAGAATATCGCCAGCGCGCGAGACTCTGTCGGAAATTTTAAAGATAAGCTCATTTTAACTCTCTAAGCGTTACGGGTTTAGCCCTGAAATTTCAAATTTCTTCAAAATGTCACGAATAAGTGATATTTTATTGACTTTAATTAAAAAATGACTCTCATTTTGTACCTTGATCCCTTTTCTTCCAATATACATCCAAACTGAAATCGGATACATTAAAAGCTAGCAGAAGTTTTCATGTATAATGAATGTGGAAGGCAACCTTGTGTACGGAATTTTCCGGTCGTAACGCTGAGAGGGTGAACTGTTTTTATGGTTTGAGTACGTAGAACATTTATCATTATTAAATCTATCATGAAAGACTGGTACTTCAAACTTTTTGCAAACATAAAGAACCAATCTTTAAAATTTTGATCGCAGCTGTATTCACCAGACGATGTTGAACCTTGGAAATCTGAATATACGGCTTTTTGCTACGGAATTATTGTTAGCAAAATCAGTCATTTTTCTCATGCAGGGGTCTAAATCTCAAACTGCGTCCAGGCGAATGTACGAACTAAAGGCAGCTGACCGGCCTCCTTTTTTTTTTTTTTAACCAAATGAAACTGCATTTTAAATAGCTAAATTTTGACTTAGTTTCAAATTCCACTTACTAAATATTTATCAAAATTAATATGAATTAAATAATAATAACGCAAAAGAAAAATTCAAATTTAAAATATTTATTTTCTATTTGTAAGAAAATACATGTAGGAAATTTCTGTTGGTTACAAACGTACGTACTGCCATAAGGATGTTTTAAAGCAGGAGTAAATGAAAAATGCCCTCCCCGGGACTCTAACCTGGACCTCTCGAATACGCGCCGAGTTTGCTAACCGTTACACAACGAAGGCATTCAGAAATGAGGGAGAAAATCCCTTTTAAAGGGCGACTGAGAGAACACAATCGCCAAATCCTGGTGATGAAGAATCATCACTTGCGACTTTTTTTTTTAGTTCGGGCGCTACCGTAGGGTCATTAGCATTTTTTTTAAGTCCAAAGGTGCTTTGTCCCTGTGAGACTATTGTTTTCGCATTGCGATTTTACATTGAAACACTATAAATGGCTATATCACTTTTCACATTGCTGCCACGAAATATTATCGCCCTGTATTATATTTGAATAAATTAAATAATGAAGAATCTGCATAAATGTATGCATGTTTCTCACATTGTTATAAAGCAACGGTACTTAGAGCCATCGAATTTTGAATGACGTAATCCTACTGCGAATATGGACACCTGGAAGACCAAATTTGAAATTTGGGATTTGTTTTATGATCGATTTCATATTTTGTAAAAAGTTAACGAATTTTTGATTAACAAAATCAAGGATTTCAAAGCGAGCAATGGCATAGTTGACAAGTGACGGAGGACGTGGGCACCACCCCTTTACCATTATGGTATATTGGTTTAGCGCCACGTCCACCCTTATCTAGAGCTGACCCCATGTTAGGGACACACGAGAGCCACTCATAGGGCACATTGATTAGTGTTACAAGACATAGATATTAAAAAATCGTTAGATCTGTGTGAAAATAGTACTTATGAGTTATCAATATAACTTTAGCAAGTGACATATAAAGTTTACAATTCAATACCTTAGCAAGTAATTTTAGCAAGTTATATATAAAGTTTACAATTCAATACGTAAAGAAGATATACCATACATAATGATTATATTATAATATTGTAATTGATAATTGACGACATTGTCAACATGAATTTATTGATGCAAAATTCAATATTTAAACTCAGTATACAAAAACCGAAGAACATACAAATTCTTATATTTCATACTTAGCCAACTTAAATTTATAGTGGACAGAAAAATCTTTATTTCAGGCGCGTGAGTCTATGTATTGGAAATTCTAAAGATATGCTCAGTTTAAGTTTATTTTTCGATATTGCTGTTGAACTGAATTTTATAATTTAAGTGTGAAGAACATGATATTTAATAAATAAAGGTTTAAAATACGTCCCTTTGAACGTAATTTATGGAGACTCGTACACCTTAAAACCCATAAGATCTTCGAATATGTGACTCTTGCAAGAATTAGGATAACTTATTTGTTTTGAAAGCAATTACTTCCTACGTTTTACAGCTGACTACACAATATAAGCTGCTTTCTGAAATAATTATCAGAAAGTTTGCGTTGCCACAAATATTTTTATAATTTAATCCGCTTTGTGACAACATTTTTCGTAATGTTTTCACCTTGCGCGCACAGTTTAAACATTCTGTTGCATAATTTAATTCCATATTTAATATATAGCTTTTATAATGTTCGGAAACTACTGTGCACCAAAAATTTTAAGAATTTCATGTTAAATATTTATTTTATTTGGAGTTGAGTTTAAAAAATGTGTTTTATTAAAAAAATTTGTAATGTTTTCGTGCGTAAAAATTATTAATATTAAAACATTCATCAGATTTTTGGTCCAGTTAGAAAATAGTGCCTATATAAAGCATTCCATCTAATTTCAAGTATGCACCATTAGCCATTTTTAAAATATCACGCGCGCAAGGTGGAAACATGACGAAACATTTTGTCACAAAGCGGATTAAATTACAAAAATATTTGCGGCAACACAAACTTTCTGGTTACTAGTTTCCAAAGCAGCTATATTGTGTAGTCTGCTGTAAAACGTTGGAAGTAATTGCTTTTAAAATAAGTACAATATCCCAATTCTTGCAACAGTCACATATTCGAAGATCCTAAGGGGTTTAAGGTTTACGAGCCCCCTTAAAATCTGAAACCTTTCAAATTTTCTTTTTTTGTACCTTTTTAATTTTTTTAGCAAGGTGTAAATAACTAAAGTGTATTCGCTTGGCCGCATAAGATTGCTTCGAGGGCCGCCGACTATGCTACGGAATATTATTGTTAAAGGCAAGCACTGTATTTGCATAATCACGAGGAATGTAATATTATTCCATGTTGTTCCTCAGTTATGCTCAGATTCCGGCTAAAACTCGTAAGCTGCCACTTTCAGCATGGGTTAGCATGCATATTTGGTTATGTGTTAATATAAGTCAGGTACGTTTGCACATTCATGTTATGCCATGCCTGACATGTAAAGCCATGCTCAGGCTTCTCCAGACATTCCGTAACGTACGCTTCCCACAGTTACAGTAGTACAACGGCATTCCCCCTCCTCTGTATTAAGCGCTTTTACTCATACTGAAATCAGCACAGAATTTTGGATATGCTATTTTTCTTACTGTAACATACACATACATTTCTATGAGCACAGTCCTATTAGTTATGCAGAATTTTATTTTGTTTACTAATTGCTCATATGTTTTGATCATTATATCCTCGTATATAACACATGCACTAAATTTAGCAGCTGCAGTTTTACAATGTTATGCTGATACGATTTTGTCATAACACAATGCGTACCATAATCACAGCGCCGGCATCAGAGCTGGTGCACCTAGTGCTGCCACCCCCGGGCAGCAGAATTCAGGGACGAAAAATTCTAGAATTAAGAGAATCACGAAGCAGCAAAATTTAGAAAAAACAAAAAGAATAAAGGGGAGACATTCGGTAGCAAGAATTAGGGGCAGCAAAGTTTTTAGAATTTAGGGAGGCCATGGGCAGTAAAATTTAGGCTCCGCATAGACTGCACCGAGCGGTAAAATGCCTAGCCGCTGGCTTTGCATACTCAGCAAATGTAGGGATCGTAAATAAGACTGCTCTTTTCAGTTTTATTCAGTTGGTTATAGGCAAAAGTAATTGTCTTTATTAATCCAGTATGCAAAGTAGCACTGAACATTTAAACCAATGCTATTGCCAGTATTAATTTCTAAGTATGTATCCTTTACAGAACAAGGCAATATCAACTGTGGAGAAATTATAATGCCAAACTAATTTAATAAACGATTAGTTTTTAAATGCAGATAATGTTTTTCAACATCTCATGCACAATCTCTTTTGGAATGTAATTAAGATGAGTTTATAGGGAAAATATTATTCAGATGTACAATCCAAAATCGGAAAAATTTCAAACTAGCCAATTCCTTTCTTCCTTCTTCTCGAAATCAGGTATTGAAAAGGAAAATGACTGTCTTATTAGGTTTGCGAACACTTCGAAAGGTCTCTTTAAATGCCTCAACACATTTTCTGTAAGAGTGCGTTGCAAAGTAATGCTCATTAACAAAAATTTATTCTTCCTAGGGGTTCTAAAAGCCAACAGAAAAACCTGCAACTGACACTTCATCTGATGCATGTGGTGATTTTTGAATCACCCTGTGTATACATATTACATATATATGATGCATAGGGCTAATAAAAACTTCTGTAAACAATGTATTGTAAATAAGCGTTAATCATTTCTCTGCCTTCGCAGGCTCTGGCAAGCAGCACTGCCGCATCATGATACTGTTCCCCTGACGCACGCACCATTAGATGGAAGGGGTGTCGTGGTAAAAGATCGTAAAAGGAGACAGCAGCCAATCTATTGGGGAGTGTCGCAAGGACGAGTACGTCACGGGGCACTTAATCTCTCTTTGTCGTCGAAAGTTTATCTTAACTTTTTGTTTCTTGGTGCTCGGTTGAATAAAGGGTTGGACAAACAAGGAATTGGGTCAAAAAAAAAAAAAAATGAAGAACAGTGTCCAATGCACACGAAAGACAACGTTTGTTGAGGTGGTAAAAGGGCGAATGTCCTCATTTCGGAAAGAGACCTCCGCATCAAATGCGATTTTATAGATCTATGCTCAAACTCCGTTCAAAACAGTCTATCGTCCTAAGTTCTTTCAGAGACTCCAGTGGTAATTTTTATTAATGTATATTTTCGTGAGAGAAAAGTACCCATGAAAGGTTATAGGATGATTTCTAAATCTCCTAAAACCTAAGAATGAAGGCGAGGCTTTATAAGCTTAATCGATAACAAGGTCCTATTTAAGGCTAAAATTATTTGAAATTTATAAAGGCATTCTTTTACATACTGGGGTAAAATACCAAAATTTGTCTGTAACGTTCGATGATATTTTTGGAAGGGATTTAAATGCGATTTATGCATTTTATTATAAAATTAAAAACTCCTCAACAAGTAAAAATTAAAAAGAAACAAAAATCAGTCTTACACTGATGTAGAAAATGTATGAATCTCCAGGGCGACTGACACGAATCTTTCTCGGTTGGGTTAGGTTACGCTACTTGAATATAGCACAGCCACGAGGGATATTTGCCTAAGAGAAGGGATGCGTTTGTGGAGAAAGACGTGTAGAGACATTAGGTTAATTAGAAAAAGCCACAGAGATGAAAAATTAGCACTCGCCTTCGCAGGGAATCGAACCACGGACCTCTGGAAAACCGGCCCAGCGTGCAGAACCACTACACCACGAAGGCACGCTAGGAAAGAGGGAGAAATACTTTATATACTTCCCTTTTTAAAGGGCGACTGGGATTTTTAGGGAACCCAATCGCCAAATCCCGGGAGGGAAGAAATCATCATCCGCCAGCCTTTTAGTTCGGAAACCACTGTAGAAACATTAGGATTATTTTGGAAACAGAAGAGATGAAAAATTAGCAAACGCCTTTGCCGGGAATCGAACCACGGTCCTCTGAAATACCGGCTCAGTGTGCTCACTACACCATAAAGGCACGCTAGAAAGGCGGGAGAAATACCTTATAGAGGAAGCCACTCTGTTACTGGTGGAATTGCGGATCTTCGGAATGCAAAAACATTTTTATGATCAGGAAGAAATATTCTGCTGCTTCAGTGAAGAAGAGTGGCCTGTATCAGGTACTCATAAAATGCAAAGTTTTTCTAAGTAAACTACGTTTAAAAGCCGTCTAATTCTAAACACAGGCAATATATAAGCTGTTTGTAGTTTATTCTAATATATGTCTTTACTTTCTTTTTTTCAGACGATAATGAAAATTTGCGAAGATTCCTCCACCCTCTACAAAGTTGGGGGAATTATTCTGGCGGTATTTCGAAGGAATAAATGGCTATTCGTTTGGCTAGATAACCGAATATTGCATTTTTTTTTGTTTATTTACACATTTAACCGATAAAATGTATGAATACAACATAAAATAAATATGAGCTTAAGTTTCGAGATTATGTGGTAAACAAATTCATTAAAACCTGCATCAGTCATTCAGGCGACAAATAATCCTCAATGGTATTTAAAATACCAATAAAACGGCCATTTTCTTTGAGAAAAACATGTTCTTTATGGCCCCGCACAAATTCATTTAAACGCGAATCTAAGTGATTTAGTGAGGTTCCGCGGCTTTGTAACTGAGCCATTTTCCGAACCTCAGAGTCTTTCAATGTTTTTCAGCACGCGCACCAGTGTCAGGATCTAGAAAATTATATATCAGTGAATAATTTTAAAACAATCAAATCCTACAAAGTTCATACGTTTCTACGCCTTCTAGGAATCTGAATATACTACAATTTACATATAAATTCACTAAAATTATTTGCATATATGCAAAATTCGTAGCAATACTAAATGTTTTATTAGAAACTAGCGGAAGTATCCAATACCAGCTAAGTTAAATTGAGAAAAAGGTATCTAACAACAGAAAGAACGACACCGCTGTAATCCTTCTCTAATGACGATGCAAAACGTATGATTCACACTCATACAACGTACTCATACATTTTTCAGTCTGATGCGATTTATAGAACCCGTATAAAAAATTTCTATAGAAAAAATAAACTAATTCTCTCTCATTATTTCAGCAACAATGGCACACAGTGTTTCATGATTTTCCTCTTTCTAATTAAATGGTCGTACAAGCTCAAGTTCCAACCAAATTTCTCTTATATTCAATTTTAGTCGATTCAATGTGGCAAAAAATCAATCACAAATTGATCAGAAATCAATAATTCGAACAAACAAACAAAAGGACATTCTTCTTTATATAAATAGATTTTGTAAAAAATTACAAATTTTTCATTAACGAACTCTACGATTTGAAAGCGAGCAGTAGCAAACTTTTCGAAATAAAGCATTTTTATCTCCAACGCGCGAGACTGTTGCCACTCGAAAACATGAGTGCGAAAATGAGAGATTTCGGAGTTTTTAATGAGTATCTCGGCTGATTAAAATCGTACGAAGATGGGAACAGTCGAAATGGCTTGCCACGAATTTTCGGAATCGGGAATAATGTATTTAATATTTGGCAATACTATTTTTATTTCATTGTAAAACTTAGAAATTTTTTATTAACAATCACTACGATTTGAAAGCGAGCAGTGGCAACACTTCTAGAAATAAAGCAGATTTTTACCTCCAGCGTGCGCGACTGTTGCCACTCCGAAAAATAAGAGTTAAAATTAGCGTTTTCAGAGTTTTTAGTTAATATGACGGATTTTAGCAATTTTTTTTGGAAGAAAAGTGGACGTCGACCTTTTCCATGACCCAGAAAAGAGACAGAAAGTTTGGTGACGATAGCTATAATAGTGACTGAGTTAATTGCGAAGAAACACATAGACTTTCGCCTTTGTATATAAAGATTATAAAAGGCTCATTATATTGTGTACATGTGAGGAAGTTCTACCAGAAATATTATCTTTCCAATAAATGATGCATATACAATGCCGAATTCATTCTAAATACTTGTTATTGAATACTTAACCTAAAAATACGAGAGAGTAATAATAGCGCTTCTAATCTTCAGGTCGAGATCATGGTAAAGGCAACCACCACACTTACAAGATCTTTGCAGGTGTCAATAAGATATCCGAGACATTTCATAATCTGAAACACTGTCGCTGTCATCCGAATCTTTCAAATCTAGACAAATAATAGGTGGCATCACAAACAAATATATGGTTATTAAATCAGGTTTCCAGCACATATCGTTTAAAAGCAAATTGGAATCTAAGGACAAATACATTGAAGAAAATCTTAACTGTAAAAATACCGAAACATTTTGAAAGGAATTCATCTGAGCGATGCCAAATTAATTAACTTGATCTCAACACATCTGAAAGCGTTTAAAAACACACAAAAGTGGGAAATGAAGTGGAGATGTGTTTTCTAAACATGGGTGGTATGAATAGAGACGTGAATTCAATAAAGAACTTCGTAAATGTTAAGGTTCATACTACAGAAATTGTGAAAAAAATCTCTCAAGCACGCACACACACACGCGGAGAAAAAATAAAGCCCACTGTTTTTTTCCTTTTATGGAATTTGAGGAGCACAGAAATTAAGAGAGGATTAAGAATCGTTAAAATATAATGAGGATACTTTCTTGGATAGAATTTTCCCTTTTCTAATGGTGCTTAGAAGTGAGCAAGAAAAAAGTAAATGGCACGTTTTACTTAGTATCATTTTGTTATACCTTGGTCATTGACCTAGATGGTAATAAAAGTAAATATGAAGTAATTGTCTCTAAACTTCTTACCGCCATAACATACGAAAAGGAAAATTAGGTAATTCTGCCAATTTGAGTAGTCTGATTTCACATTAGCTCTTCAGTTTGTATAACAATTTTTATTTTTTATGAGCCTGACATGGTGTCACGCAAAGACACTTGGAGTTTATGCACAAATCTAATAAAATCTATAATTTCTATGCTTGAAGCCTTATAATTTAATTAATTCTCACCAGAAAGATTTTATATATTCATACGAAGATTGCAATCCAAACAGCTCGACTGTTCAAGGTGTTGACGAATTACTTTTAAATTTATTGTCATGGGCCCCTCAAACAATTTTTAAGCTTCCTGCGATACAATAAATTCCGTAAGCAGCATCTTTCATTAACTATTATAATACATAAATTTATCCTTCAGTATATTATTACGGAATCTACTGATGTACACTGCGCGAACAAAAAAAAAAAAAAAAAAAAAAAAAAAAAAAAGAAGACGAATTTTAACACAAAATGGGTCTTCTTCTGAAATAACATACCAATTTCTTTCCCATATTTCGATTCTACGACTCAAATTATGCGTATATATTAAAGTTTGTAAAATTCAAAAATTTAGCTTGGCGCTTTCCTTTTCAGTTTGCGCCAAGAATTTGGCGAACATATGGCAACACATTTCCCTTTCCTTTCCATTGCACGGGAGCGAGAAAAAAAATCACATCGTTCCTACTTTCAAATAATTTTAACAAAGTGCGTAAACCACATTAGATGTTGTTACCGCTTTCAACTAATATGCCAAATTTCAAAACGCGTCAATATTCATGTATATCTTCGAAAATTTTGAATCAAAAGGTCTAATTTTTTGCAGTTATACTTTAAGATGATGGTAAAACTTTTATAGGTTATAATTCAAAATTGTTTTCCAAAAATTTATAAAAATTATTTTAAAACACAAATTTTAAAAATAAATCAAAAAAGGGTGAATTTTATTTGGAATGAGCTTAAATTTTGAACTGTGAAAGAAGGAATCAAGTAAGTTTAATAAAAAAGTTTGGTTTGGTTTATTGGGATTACGACAAAGCATACTAGGGCTATCTGCCTAAGGGAAAGGGTGCTTTCGTGGAAAACTTTCTAAGAGAAATTGGCTCGTATACACGTTACACATTAGGAAAACCACGAAAACGCCCATGCAGCCAGCCCGTTTGCGGGATTCGAACGTCGGACCGAACTACCACTGTTCAGCGACTTTACCGCTCGGCCGCTGGTGGGCCCGTAATAATAATAAAAAAAATAAATAAAAATAAAAAACAAGCTATTAATTAATATAAACCAAATTGAATTAACATTGAGGAGCTAAAATTTTGAGAGCTAATTTTTTAAAAACTACTCGTGTGATTTTTACAAAACTTGGCAGTTTGGTGTAATTTGAGTCATTAAATCCAAACATGAAAAAATGGAATGTCATTCCAGAAAAGCTCCGATTTTGTGCCAAAATACTTATATTAGAACGATGTTATATATAAATCTAATACATATCCTAAGTCGCGCTTTCGAGACATGGAAAACGTAAGTTTTATTTCGTTAATCGTCCCAGTAGAACGGGAGATATAGAACTGTTGCCTCCTTTTTTTTTATGGCGCAGTATATGTTATAACATTTTCACTAATGTAACACGAATTTTACTACAGATTACATCAATTAGAAATATTCTAAATGTAAAATATGCATTAATATATGCATTAATAAAAAATATGAATACGGATTTTAATTCATTCAGTTAATTAAGAGATGATTGGTTTTAATTTGAAAAATAAATTAGAGATCTCCTATTCTTTGTCCAATGGCAACATTTCTGACAACTAGCAATTTACCTGTTCTCGTGGCAGGCAAAAACCTCGTGAAACGGCAACATGTCGTCAGGTCAGAAGCACGATAAATTCCTTAATAACATAATACAAGTGACCGCGGAAAAGGAAAATATTATATATTAAACACTTCTAATGTCAAAACATAGATGTGAAACTTAACTTACTCCGAGTTATCTTAACTGCTATACATCTAAATCACGCAGCAACTGTCCTCTTACACGAAATTAATTTGCACATTTCTATTTTCTAGTTCATTATATGCAAAATACTTTCTACATTTAATTTGCAGCTTTATTAGAAACTCTTAATCTAATATGCTTTTTTCTAATTTATGAAGAAATGCTTTAGATTAGGTGTATAACACACTTCTTCATATACTAAAAGTGTATCTAATTGGATGGCATAATACACTTTTCCTATACTAGAAGTGTATCTGATTGGATGGCATAATACACTTCTTCCTATACTAGAAGTGTATCTGATTGGATGGCATAATACACTTCTTCCTATACTAGAAGTGTATCTGATTGGATGGCATAATACACTTCTTCCTATACTAGAAGTGTATCTGATTGGATGGCATAATGCACTTCTTCATATACTAGAAGTGTATCTGATTGAATGGTATAATACACTTCTTCCTATACTAGAAGTGTATCTGATTGGATGGTATAATACACTTCTTCATATACTAGAAGAAGTGTACTAGGATTAAGATAAAATAAATCGCCGAACAAATATTAATTTAGAAGTCAAGCAACGAAAATCAGCGTTACATTTGCAAATTTTTGCAGGACTAGTTTCAATGGTTTTACAGAACCATCATCTTTATTTACACTTTGGCAACTGAGGAGTACGGATCGATAAAACCATCGAAACTAGTCCTGTGAAAATTTGCAAATGTAACGCTGATTTTTATTGTTTGACTTCCAAATTAATGTAAGTGTACTAGGTTCTTCTTTTAGAACACTTCTTTTTTCTTATAATAAATTGGCCTTCTTTCTTATCATAAACTGTGCTTCTTCTTCCAAAGAAATGAGTATGGAAAGGAAAAAACAATATTGTTTGGTTAAAACAACATTTTCTATATTCTGTTTAAAATAAGAACTCCAGAATTACATAATCATCCAGATCTAAAATGGTCAAATTATTCAGTCGTACCTATTACCCCGCCCCAAACCGCGGTCGTTTAAGTATCGTCTGAGATCTGCACCCTAACAGACTTTGACTCCGGGAGCACAAAATATACAAACGATGCCTTCAGCGATGCTGTTGAAGACTAATTTTTGTCGCCAAACTTGGCGAGAAATCACCAAATTTTGCCAAACTTCGTGAACATTTGGCGACATTATAGTCTGGTCTCTGTATCAATGTAATTGGCCTAAATGCCTATGTAACTGTATCCGGTTCTATATGTAACTGTATCTGGTTCTAAACGTAACTATAACTGTATATGCCGTCCAACAATTTAAAGAAATCGAAAGTAATGGAAATTTTTCTGAGGCAAGGGAAAAACTACATAAGACCGAAGAGACCATCAGCTCTCATATGCTGAGTTCGGCGTACTGAGAGATCTCCTTGGGAGTTCGCCTTTCGATTGAGCTTCACATTGCGTTGTGTTCAATGTTCGTAAAACTGTGGAATTATAACATATAAAGCTTATTGGCGATACATAAAATCTATTACATGCCATAAGGAATTACTGCATTTTCCTGCGTCTTCGAGTTGTAGTGTAGCCAGCTGTTGTAGCACAGATTTCTGCATGCAGAAGGGCCCGGATTCAAATCTCGGAGAAGGCCAGCGTATAGAGTATGTGCGGCAAGGAAGCACACAAAAGACACGGCGAACCAAATTATTTCGTGAGGTCGGTGACAGGCTGTGAGATCCTCAGAGGGCTCCTCCGGGGTGTTCTCATTCGAAATTTCAAATTGAGGCGGTTGTGTTCCAACTCGGAAATCTCAGTCACATACGGTATTACAAAAGTGATGGCCTAGATCCTACCTGTACGTGTTGTGGTACCTCCCGCTGGCAACTGGAAGACTCGTGGCTCATATCCTGGTAAGGATGTGTCCAGACGGTATAATGGTTACGAAAGCGTACTCGTACCGAAAGTTCTGGGTTCAAATTCCGGAGAAGGCATTGTTGTAACTGTCTGTCTCTTCATAGGAGGCAACAATGGCTGCCTATTGGGTGCCTCCACAACTTCTGGTCTTAGCAGTAACCAATGCTGAATAGACAGGTGCTCCCCTGTATTGGATTAAAAAAAAAATCCCGGTAAGGATACAATTAACTCCTCCCTTTTCTCGCGTCAAATGTTTAATTTGTCTTTTTATTTTAACTTTAGGATATTTTAATCGGATGCCGTTTGATAATGATACTTTTTTTAAACTTTTTTTTTTTAATTTTATTTGTCACGTTTTACATATCATGGTGCTGAATAGCAAGCATTTAGAATTTGGCAGAAGATAAAAGGGGCTAAAAAATGAGGTTATCTAATGCAGAAAACTGTTTTACTTGAGATATTCACGTCCAAAATTTTAAATAGAAATCCATTTATTTATCTTAAATTTATGTTAAAGCACAAGTAATCATAAATTATAGATTAAAAATCGGTCTGAAACATAACAATCAGTATCAAAATGCGCCAGGAAAAGGCAAAATATCTACATTTTGAGTATTGCGGCATATTGCTTCCGCGCCCTTATTTAAGCTTAAGAATATACAAACCCACTGACCGGTAGATATCATTTATGTTCAAAAAACACAATGAAAGCTGACTAAAATTTTACACGGAGAAAAAGATAAAACATGGGTTTCAAACTTTACAACATGCGTTTCAGACTTTATTAATCTAAAATCAAGTCCATGCGTTCATTAAGAGTGCAACAAAATCCACATAATTTATCAATTATTTGCTAACGTAATTATTTATTCTATCCTCATTATCTATCCCACATATGTAGCACCTACGAACTGACAAAACTTTTATTCTCTCCTACAGTTTCTAATAAACGCGCTAAGGCAATTTAAAAGCGAGAGGTATACGTCTTAAATTGCTCTCAATTTCGATGAAGGGAAGCATTTCAACGGCTTCGGAGCCGAAATTCCATCACTTGACTGGTTTCTCGAAGATTTTCTCGGGAATCCTTAATTTATTATGTGAGCTAAGTTTAGTAAGTAGTAACCTAAAATTCCTTACTTTCATCTAAATGAATTTATAAATCAAAGCAGTATTAAAATTCTCTCCATTTTAAATCATGAACGGTATCTTAGCATTGCCTAGTTTCTGCGTAGAAGATAAAAGAGTATATAAAGAAGGGAAGTTATTTTTGATTTATATGTTTTATATTTAGTGATTTACTTCTGCAATTTCAGTTTAATATTGTTTACCTCTTTGTTTGGATCGATCATAAGAAGAATTTTTTATCTCATTTTAAAGACTACATTTTCTAGAAAATTTTCCTACAAAGTAATTTGGATAAAATTACGATTACAATTTAAACGAAATTCTAAAATTTGATTTCGATTTTTACTTTCTTCTAACTAGTAAAGGAAGTATCTTAAACACTAAAAATTTCGGGTATCATATTTCAATAAAAATATCCATTTTGACCGCTATCAAATACAATTTAACGATGCTTTTGCGTGACTTCTGTACGTAAGGGCAGAATAAAGGACTCTTTTCCCAAAATGTATTACAAAATGGATTCAGAAGAGATTTACGTACGTACGTATGTATGTATCTCGCATAACTCAAAAACGGGTAGCCTCAGAATGTTGAAATATTGTATGTAAGACTGCTATAGCATGTAGTTGTGCACCTCCCTTTTTGGTTGCCATCGGCCGCACCGAAAGCATATAAATATATACCCACTGTTACTCGGCTCGGTTAGCTCAGTTTTTTTATTCTTATATGTTGATAAATTGTGCATTTTTTGCTTGAAAAATAATAGAATTATGTTGTTCTTATGCTCCGGTCAAGATACTTATGCTTTGCCTTTAATTAATCTGCATGCAACAGTGGTAGAATTATCAGTAATTTAAATGTTGTTCCTGTAAAAATGTAAATTAAATGCTTGAGTAAATGCGGGTAAGCCGTATTTGTTTACATTTGAAAATTATGAGAACGGTGAATTAAATTATTTTGTGCACCTTCAGCATCTTTTTGCCGAGTGGGACGGAAAGTAAACTTTCAGTTTTGTGCACCGAAAAATCTGTCCTTTTGTTACTGGCTGAATTGGTTGTTTCTGCGTAGAAACTAATTTTAATTGTAAAAATTATTATTTTAATTGTTTTAATTGCAGAATTTTTTCCTTCACACTATCTATAGCTTAAAACAATCTTCCAAATAAAAAAATATTTGGAAATTACAAGAAAATCTTAGAATTCTAACAGTTTTTCAAATGCCAGGCATTTGTTTCAAGTTCTGTTGCAGTTAATGTAAGTGAGGAGTTTTTAAATTCATAATGTAAACATTTCTTATTATCAGGTTCTCTTCAAGAGATGATGAGATTAGATTTATAAATAAAATATAAATTTAAATGAACTGAGGATCCTTATATAATCCATACTAAGGAAACTGAATTAATAAAAAATATGTGACAATTCTGCGAAGTATTACCGCCAGAATTTACTTTACTTAATTTAGGAACCTAACGTTAAAAAGTACCTTTCCCTGGAAAGCGATTTCTGCGAAATGTATACAGTTTTCTAAGTAAATTTAACGATTCCTGTAACTGGTGCAACAAATCGCAATCAGGGCTAAAAATCATTTAAGATTAAAGAAGATATATGGTTGGTTTGGTTTATTGGATAACAGCAAAAAACAGAATAGGGTTATCTGTCTAAGAGGACGGATCTCTTCGAGATCTTCTTTGGAACTCTGGCTAGAGTATACACGTTACATATGAAGAAATCCACGAAAACGCCCATTCGCGGGATTCGAACCCAGGTCGGAACTACCAATGTTGAGCGATTTAACCACTCGGCTGCTGATGGGACCAGATACGATTGGACTGACATGATTAGCATGTCTCTTTCGATTCTTGCCCTTCATCTTAAAAAGGCAAGTAAAATGGACCTGAAAAATATAACTAATATAGACTCTTTTGCTAAAACAAAAGAACGCGAATGACCGTTCTGTTTATGTATTTTATTAATCCATTTATTACTTCGAATGTAACCTGATTTGTATTTTTCCTTTTTCTTTTACTTCGTTTATTAATATTGTTTCTGAGTGGTTTTGTTGTTAATAAATTTGCTTATTATTAAAATATTCTTGAATTGCTTAAAAACATTTAAATCAATTATTTGACTAAAGTTATTTTCAATTCATAATTACGTATCTATGCTAGTATGACATTTAGTATATAAGCGTATATATAGTGTATAAGTATATGTAGTATATATGTGTGTTTGGTATAGTGCATTTAGTATATAAGTGTATATATAAAAAATATCAAAATATGAAAAAAAAGTGATTACCAAATTAAACTTGATGGGGACGGCCCTATAAATTCTTAAACTTAATTTAAACTTAATTGCACACATCCCCTCTTCAAAGCTCATATTGCGCCACGTGATATCACGCTTTTCCGGCAGTAATCGCAATACGAAATCGTTTGCCCAGTCGTTGCTCAGGATAAAAACAAAGACTTTCCGAGTTTATAAATACTACTGCAGTTATCACTCGTCACTTTTTCGCCCTCTTGCTCCGTCTAGGAAAATCCCATCTTTTCGTTAAACATTTTTCTATTACCTAAAATGTAAACTGCGTATATAGAAATTGTGAGGCGTGTTTAACATACTTGGTGTTGTGCCAATTTAAGCAAAAATGTACTTCTCAATAATTTGTCGTGTTCAAAATAAAAATGATGCTTTAATGACCAAGGCAGTTTTGATTTTTTTTTCCAGTCCTATTTACGCTGTAACTTCTCTGGGCCATAACTAAAAAGTGGTTGGTTTTATCTTCGCCAGTCAGCTCTCTCGTAAGTTTTATCAACGTACCGCGACTGCGAACCTCGGAAATATAACATGCACATATGAATTAAAAATGCAGGTGAGACCGTTTTAATCATGGCCGGTGACTGTAGATAGTGTTGATGTGTAAGGTGCGTAGTAGAATGATGAAACTTGGCGACAAAATTAGCGGAACATTCACAGAATCTATTTTTGGAAAAATTAACTCTTGAGACGTATATACTGATTCAGATATCATCACGGGCGCAATCTGCAGTCAATTGTTAGAAGCTCATTTCATCTCAAGGCATGCCATGGCTAACAGACAGAAGTGAGCCGCTGTATATGGAGGCAATATACTGGAGTATATACTGGAGGCAAGCAAGCAGGGAAGCGCGACGCATTCAGACGAAGGCCAGGCAGAATATCACAAGCATTTGGTTCTCAGAAAATTACATATTTTTATATTTTTATCTTACATACAAAGTTTTGCCTAAGGACCCAAAATTTCTAGTTACACAACTATCTTACAAACCCACATACATATCTATCTATAATTTGGGAATGGCGCAGAGATACACTGAAACACACATGGTAGATGCGCAATTAAAAATAAACTTAGAAGTCGTACAGATGCAACAAGACGCATTCGCAGCAGATTAAAATCACATTTCTTTTATTGTAGTCAAACATTTTATGCCGATGAGCAAAGTGCCACCATAGCAATTACAGTTTTTAATTTGTTGCAATAGGAAGACTAACAATAAGCAGAGTCTAATAGGCCAAGTTGCAGAAATCATGTGCATAGTTATTCAGTACGGATGTTTAGTTTAAGAGAAAGGTTACGGTTCCGGAAATTTTAAGTTCCGAATGAGCTACGTCATCATCGTTCTATTTTAGAACTATGATATTTTCTTGCTTTGTGTTCTCCCACGATGTTTTGTATGACGACGTTTACGTCCGCGATGTTTTCCCCTGTAACCCACAAACACACATGCATATATACACTGCGCAAAAAAAAGGGGGAACGGGACAGTTCTATATCTCACGTTCTACTGGGCCGATTGACGAAATTCAAATCGCGTTTTTCATGTCTCGAACGCGCGACTTATTAGATATATATTAGATTATATTAGATTTATATATAAAATTGATCTAACATAGGTATTTTGATAAAAAATTTGACTTTTTCTGAAATAATATACGAATTTTTTCCATATTTCGATTCTACTACTCAAATTATGCCTAGATATTAAATTTTGCAAAATTTGGTGCGAAATTTACGGAGAAATTCAAAAATTTATCTTAGCGCAATTTTTTCAGTTTGCGCCAAGAATAATTCACTAGCGAACTTCTTAATGATAGCAACCAATTTTAATTTCCTTTCCATTATGCCGAAGCAGAAAAAGGCACCTCTTTCCTACCTGTTTTTACATTGTGCATGAGCGGAAAAATGTCACATCGTTTCTTCTTCCAAATAATTTTAGCAAAGTGTCTGAGCCACACTTGATGTTTTACCGCTTTCAACAAATATGCCAAATTTCAAAACTCGCGAAAATATAAATTCCGGTATATCTTCGGAAATTTTGAATAAAAAATTGTAATTTTTTGCAAGTATGCTCATAAATACGTCTACTTTAAAATGATGAAAAAATTTTATAGATTATGATTCAAATGTTTTGAAAAAATATTCAAAAATTATTTTAAAATTAAATTTTAAAAGTGAATCATAAAAAAATGGGCGAATTTTGTTTGAAATGAACCTGAATTTCGAAATGCGAAAGGAAGAATAAAATACGCTTAATGAAAAAAGAGAGATTAATAAATATATTCCAAACTCAATCACATTGAGGAACTAAAATGTTGAGAGCTAACTTTTTAAAAACTACTCCCGCGATTTTTACAAAACTCAGTTTGGAGTAATTTGAGTCGTAGAATTGAAATATGGAAAAAATTGGTATGTTATTTCAGAGAAATTACGATTACGTATATTCCGAAATACGTATATTAGAACAATGCTATATATAAATTCCAAAATACGTATATTAAAACAATGCTATATATAAATCTGTCGTTTTTGTTGGGGGGAATAAGAGTAGACGACACTTCAAAACGGCGACTTTTTTTATTTTCGCTTCAATTCGTGAGGAACCCACTTATCGAGCTTCTTTGACTTTCCTATACGATTCAAGTGATCCAAAATCATTATTTTGCTTACGCCAAGCTCTTGAACAGTTATGCACGGGTTTGTTTCAACTTAAGACTTCAAATCATCGTCATCGATGTTCTTGATCTTCCAGATCAAATTCTCCACGACGAAACTTTGTAGATTCATTAACACTTTTTTCACCCCATACTTCGTTGACATTTCGAGCCGTTTGTGCTGCGCTGTGGCCTAGCTTGTACTCATAAAAGTAAATTTGCAGAAAATCCCGTTTTGACGTCTAAACAAAAACACCTAGTAAATATTTTTGCAAATAATTTTGAAACAAAATCATTATTATAGAAATATACTTCAAAATGATATATAAACCAATGTAATTTAAAATAATTTTGTTGCTAAAAATGTACAGGAAATATAAAGAATTGCAAAAACCTGCATTATTTTCCGGACAACCTGATAGAATTATACATAGTTTTGTACTAGAAGTGTTCAAGAGACAAAAAACAGAAATTAAAAGTATTTCATTGATGCCTACAAAACCAAATTGAAACTGTCTTCAATATAACACAACTCGAGATTCAACACGCATAGGGTTTGTTCCACATTCACGTATCAGTCTTCTTATTTGAAGCCCGCGAATTTAAGCTAATATCAATGTCTTTAAAACTCCCCGAGGCGAAACCAATCATTTGTACCGGAAAAGTGATTTCCGTGCTTTGCGCATTAACCTGCGTAATCAGATTTTCATCAGTTGAACGAATTAAAAAGAATCATCGATTTTTCCTCTGCTTCGTTTCTCGTGACAAATCGGGATGAGTCGGTTCCTATCAGCAGCCAGAAACGAAGCACACCTCAGGCATCTTCATCATTCCCGGCAACGTTAATACTTCTCAAAAAATAGAAACACTCCATCAACAGTTGCTTCGTTTTATTTTCTTTTTGGGAGTTCTTGAGGGTATAAATAGATTCGGAGGGGAGTGATCATTATGACTTATGAGAACGCGCTCGGTGTCAAATAGTGCGAAAAGGATGCAGCTTTTTTATTCACGTATCCAATATTTAATATCTAAGCACAGTTAATCATTTATACGTTAATTCACTTAATGGCTGAGAAATAGTAGATTTACGAGTATGTCCCTCGGGAGGTTTTCGCATATTTTCGAACGATTTTAATGCAACAAAACAGTTAATTATAATAAATACGTTATATGTTGTTGCTGTTGCTGCCTTGTCCATGAATTTTATGGAGGAATGGTTGCCAGAGCCTCAAGGAAGTTGGACGTCTACTTCCACCCCAGTTTTCAGGGAGACCACCCTGGGGGGGTCAGATGCTCTCTCACTCCTCTTCCCTACCAATAAACCCCACGAGAGGGCTTGCTGTATATTTAGATTGCCTTCATGCCGCAAAGACACTATCCAATTACAAACATCCATTCCTTCTCCGGGATTCGAACCCGGGCCATTGTGTACCGCAGCAAGAACGTCTAACCATTATACGGTCTGGGCGGAATACGTTATCTTTTGTAAATAATTAACAAGCCTTGCATTCCCTGAGCTAAGTATCTGCATTTTGATTTCTATGTTTTTTCCCCCTATTTCTTATATTATTTTCCGAAGTCTTCCGTTATGTAGGTGAGTGTGCAGAAAATCTCTTTTTTCATAGCTCCAAAGTACATTAGTCCATCGATCGACATTAGGAAATTTTACTTAGATGTACTAAAATGTCATAAAACTTTATATCATTAAACTTATATTGCCTATCTCTAGAAATTTAGAAATCATTTTAATGTGTTACTAGTAATTTTGTTTTGTTGTAGTTCAAATATTTTTACCGAGTGTAGAAAACGAAACGAAATTTCTTCTTTAAATATTTTTAACGTAATTTTTGGCAGTATGTAGAGCTTGGGTTTACATTTGTTTCGAATCTTTTAATTTTAGCTTTCCTTTACTTTATAAATCTGAATTTTACTGATTTTACTGACCTTAAAGATACATACAGTTGCCACGTCTTCGAATAAAATAACAAATTAAACCTAACAGTATGTATTATGCCATTTTACCCTGCAACCATTAAACACAAATTTTTAAATTTTGGTTTAATGGTTTTACACAAATTTTTAAATTTTGGTTTAATGGTTTTAAATTTGTGTTTGATGTCATAAATTTTTAAACTCAACAGAAATTTAATGGCAAAGGAACGCTATTTATCTGAGCATGCTACTCCGCTTCGCCATTTTTGTCATAAACGATATCGTATGAATTTGGAAAACAAAAGCATAGATAACAGCGCTGCCGTGAACTAAATTGCAATTTAGAATTTCACCTTCACTATTGCAATACCAGAAAGTAAACAAAGCCGGGCATATTTTAAAGTTAATTTACGTTTAAAGAAACGAGATACATATTAGTTTTTAGTTTATGAAAAGATACATTCGATGTTGATTCGAAGCTGCACAACAAATGTATTTTACCTTTTAGGTAAATATACTGATTGAACAGTATTTTTATTATTTCAAAATTCTAATTCTTTACTATACTGATTGATTTCAAAATTCTTTACTATACTGATTGAACAGTATTTTTATTATTTCAAAATTCTAACTTGGATCTTCGAGAATAACCAAGAAAATCAAAAATTAAACTAAGGAATCTTATACAGGAGTTCTTGAATTTGGACCAAAAACTGATATATTCATAAGTGTACCGTAAAGACGACGAACGCTACTTAATAGGATTTAGTAATAGTGTCATCTATAAACTGCACAAGTCTTAGGCCAGGCCTCGCAACCTACGACCCATTTCAGAATTTCAAATGACCCATTTCAGTTTAAAAAATAATGTATATATACAGCCAAACCTGTTTTTGTGCGGTAGATAGGGACCGCATATAAAAATCCGCATAAAAAATTATTCAAAAATTTCATAAATACTTATAAATAATAATTTTTTACAACATATTAGAGAAACATTTCTTTACGCGGTGGAGGGGGACCGCATAAAAAAACTCGCACTTAAAATATGTCAATGATTTAAGAAATAGGGAGAAAGTGCTTTCAAACAAGATACTTAAATCCCACATAGAAATATTAAAAAAGATTAATTTCACATTTTTCCACATGGCGAAATTTTCAAAATGCACATAATTCACTGCTACTCGTAGTCCAAAACGGGCATCTTTTTGTGATGAAATGTTCAAAATCACTTTCGTCATTTGAAGATATTACAATTGATTTATTTTTTGTTACCATAAAATCGGTGATAAATTTTAGCGACGACGGTCGTTTGATAAGCTGCTCATAAACGCCACCGTGGCCAGATATACCCGATCGAATCTCTTTTTGGAATTTCAAACTACTTTCGGAATTGTTATCTATTTTAAGGGAATGCTTTTCCGATTTGTTACAAAGCTGGATCCCTGCCTATATTTTTATCCGCTGTCATAGAATCCGGTTCTTCTTGACTGTCTTCATTAATCTATCAAGTTATGATAATGTCACTATCATTGACGGTTTTCTCCTTAATCATTTCGGCAAGATTGTTTTCGTTGAAAGTGTCAAAGTCTTCTCCTCTGATGTTATGTGTTATCTCAATGACTTCTGATGATAACTTGAAAGTGTGTTTTGGGTCACATTTCTATTAATGACACATTCAGGCCAGATCGCTTTCCAACACAAATTTAAATTCTGTGTTTTATTTGAGTAACTGCTGCAAATACGAAATGTACACTTAAAAAATAAACTAAAAAATAAATAATAACAATAACATATTTCTTTGATTACAAAGTCGCACTAACGAATATAAATTTCTATTTTTTATAATTTCAAAGAGAAAACGATATGCGCAGCAACAATCAATACACAAGCCATAATTCCAAAAACCTGCCTTTGATAATTTGTCCGCATTGGGTTCAACTGTCAGAAATGTTGGAAAATATTCTCATGAAGTTTATTTTAAATCAGAACAGGAGCCACATATCTACCGAAGATTCTTGTATTCGTCTTAAAACGACTAACTAAGCCTAACTTGACTAAATTGACGCGACTAGTTCAACTTGAGTGAAGCCATTGATACGGAAAAAGAAAAATTCAGTTCATTCAGTTATGTTTGTTTTTATAACAATTAGAACTTTGATGTTTAAAGCAAAGCTACTGTAATTATTTTCTCAATAACATTTATTTTATTATACACACAAAAAGACTGTTTTAAAACGAAAATGGCACTAAATAGCTTCTTACACACATTTTGGTTAATTTTGACGTGCAGCCAAAATAAAAAGGTTGCCATCGCCTGACCTAGGTTAACGACAAGTACTACTTCTTTCCTTTTCAGCATGATGAATTTTGGAAAGTCATCAAATTCAGAGCAAAGGTTTATGCAGCAAAAACTTCATTCTGTTTCACAAATTTACTGTATTATATAAAAATGGAATAAAAACTGAGGTAACCTGTTAGTAAGGAATTCAATGGATATCATTTTAAACCGTCTGAACCGCATGGCCATGTATATACGACTTAGAATATTTTTTGTGATGTTTGTAAGAACGTATATAGACAGGCATCTTAAAATATGACCAAAACATTAAGGCTATGGGTTAAAAGTACATGTTTAAAAGGCAATGGGACGTAAAAGTACAGGGCATTTTGAATAAAAATCAAGAAAATAATTCTTTCTCATGATAATTTTGAGAATTTGTGCTTTTTTAGTGAAAAACTGGGTCGGCCACACGATTAAGAGGATGGATGTTTTTATGAAGGAGTTTTGCGCGAAAAATCGCTCTATTTATATGGCATCCTAAAACCGTTTAAATGCAACGGACAAATCTGAGGAGAATTAGCAGAATTCAATAGTTTCATCTAGTTGGAAATAGAGTCTTCTCGAGATAATAAAGAATCATTTTAAAATTAAAAATCCAGATATGAAAATAAGAGATAACAAATGAACTTAATTCAAAGAAATCCCACGATAATACACTGGTGGACAGTTGCTAAAGAGGCATAGCAGCACAATGGATAGCAGGAAAATGTGGAAATTAGGATAAGTGCGGGATACTAAGATGTGTTGGGCGTATGCAAATTTTGGATTGCCGAAGTTGTTCGACACGTGATAGGGCGAATAAGCGATATAACGGAGCATTGACCATTGTCGTTTAAACGCAAAATTTAACGGGAAAGAATCAATTGATGAACTTGGTTCTGCAGGCAATTTTTGGTATGTTTACCCGACATCACTTGGATGATTTTACGGCGAGCCTTATTATTTGGCAAGATTAAAGATGGGTTAAAAATAAAAGATGTTGCTAGGAAGCTCGACGTCAGCCACAGTGTTATTTGAAGACTGGAAATCACTTCAAACAAATGGAATATGTAGCAAACGTCACGGAGGAGCTCGTAATTGCAGTTCGACGTCAGAAGAAGATGGGTACATAGTGTTATCTATAAAAAGGAACAGACGCAACATAGCTGCTAAGCAAATCAGTTACTTGCACAGCTACTGGAAAGAGAATCTCTCGAAAATGTGTATCCAGACGTTTGCATCAAGGGAGAATTATACGCCCACCGTCCCGTTGTGTGCATTCCATTTTCTAGATGTCACCATTCCGCCCGTTTGCAATGGCGTCGTTAGCATCGTAACCCTTGACAGAAAACGACTGGGCTTGTATACTACACTCAGATGAATGTAGGTTTCATCTCTCGTCTGATTGTGGACGAAACCTGATGTGGCGTGAGAGTGATACTGCTGATACATACAAGATATGGATCAATATTCACATGTTTTGTCATGGTATGATCTGGGATCATGACTAACGGCTGTACGTCGCTCTTTGTCCAACTGGCACTATGACAGACCAACGATACATTGATGATGTTCTGCTGCCTAATGTTCGCATGTTTCGTGGTGCTGTCGGTGATAATTTGTTTTCATTGACGACAGCGCAACACGTCGTCGAACAGTCGCTGTTCATGAGTGTCTAAAGAGGCAGGATATGCAACGCCTCGTACGGCCAGCATTTCTTAAGATCTAAACCCTATTAAAAATGTTTGGGATGTTTTGCGAAGGAGTCTTGCTGGTCGGCAATGCCCTAAAATAAACAAGGGCAACCTCATCCGTGTACTGACAGAGGAATGGGATAAAATACCCTAACAACTGCTGGATAATAGTGTACGAAGCACAATACGACATGTGGAATCTCGAATCGCTCTCCATGGTGGCCATATCCCGTATTGACATCTGACGCCAGAATGCCTGCGGGTGGTAACTGCATATTTTTCATTTTAACGTATTCAAGACAAAATGACCCTTTAATTCCTTGAACACTTTTGAAAGCCTTCTGCATTTCAGAGCACTATAAATCATCTTTGTTGTTTTGTCGTAGTATTTTACCATTGTTTTATTTCACTTGGCATCTAACTATACTTACTGTTTTATACGTTATATAGCCGTTTGTGATACAGCCTTAGCAAATGTCCACCAGTGTATATCATGATAAATTAATAAAAATTGGCTAAATGGAATGAGATATGGGGAAACAGACAAGGTACAAGAAGGTATTCCAGCTTCAAATGAAGAAAAGCGGAATCGGACAAATGACTTACGTACCAAGCTAAAATTTCTGAAGGGAGTACAGAAATTCAGACATTTGTACGTTAGAACATGAAATCCAGTAATACTCGATTTCTTGATGGAGCACGTATGTATTTCATAAGTACATACTCTTGAAGCAGTTTGAAAATTTCACATAGTGGTTGCTTCAATACTCTTTTAGGTTTGAAAATTTCACATAGTGGTTGCTTCAATACTCTTTTAGGTTTGAAAATTTCTACTCAAGAGGTAAATTGAAATTAAACGTAGTATGAAAAGGCATTTGATAAACAAAACTTCGATTAAAACACTAAATTTACAGACACTATGCCTCCCGGGTTTGGAATATAAACCTCAAATTCAAATTACACAAGTTAAGCACATTTGAATTGGTAATGTTCATAGAGTTCATCAATAGCGGCAATCAAAAATTTCGGAATGTGGTTGCTTATGTTTTATTCAGTTGCCATATAAATGCTGCTGTTGTCACAAGCATTTGTTTTAAGCATTTGTTTCCAGTAATTCAGCTAACGGTCTTAGAGATGTGAAAGCAATAAGTAGGGTTACTTTGAAAATGGGAACTATTTGTGCGTTTCACCTTAAATTCAGTTTCAGCCTCGTAGCACAGTCTTAAATGTTGTTAAATATCTTCATCATTATCAGGCTTCGTTAAAGGACTTTCTTGCGCTTATTAAGCTTTTTCTCCAGTTCTATAATATTTTTAATGCCGTCCACAAGGGAAAGTGGTTAGTAATTCAAGGCTTCCGTACCGAAGAGCCCGCGTTCGAATACCGTAGAAGGCATATAAATAACTTCTCTGTCCGCTCATTGGCCCAACTATAAGGTGCCTCGATAATAAAGTGACCACCATTTAAGGCCTTAGCGAAGGCCAACGCCTATGATGGATAGTGCCCACCATTGGCAAAAAAATAATACTTTTAATTTGATCCAATAGCAATTTATATTATTGAATTATATGCAGATTGTTCAATTACACTACCTATTTTTCTACGTATAAAATGCAAAAAACGAATGGAAATGCAACATTCTCCATAAGCCTTTCTTTCCGTGGAAAATGAAATTTCTCTAAAATATACGTATGATAGTAAAAAGGATCATCCGACTACTGAAGGAATATTTCTTTCGATCTCACAAAAGTGTCTTCACGATTACATGGACCACATTATTAACAGCATGTCAATATTTAGAGAGTTTGATACATTTTCCAGGACATGTATTGTAGGTACAGGTAAGCGTAAAAGTATGCAGAACACCAGCGATGTACCATGGGTCAACTGGTAATTCCTTCCCACACTAACTCTCTCTTGAAAAAAATGTAAAAAGAGAAAAAATTGCAAGTTTTTTGTACTATAGCATGAGACTGCAATAAAATTCAGAAAGTCTGCTCACTTTACTATTAGATGATGTGTTTCAATTGTTTCACATATTGCACATTTGACGCAAAATATTGAATCGACTTTCCTTTGCTTCCGGAGTGCAGGCTTACGGTTCGTTGTATATCTCTAATATTTACTCTGCTCAGCTAGAAGTTAAATATTTTTGTTTCTGAAAGAGTAAACTGGCATATCGCAAAAATTTCCGAATTCCTCTTTTACCCTCAAATGGAACGAGAGGCAGGAAATATTAAGATTTTTATTACATAAAATTTCACAACCTCGCATATTCAGTAGCCAAAAAGCAATATCCGTTTGAAATCACAGCTGCCTGATCAAATCTTAACGAACATTTTACGAGATTAGTTTCTTTCGCTCACTAGAATTCGTTGCACAACACTCATGCGTGATTACGTTCAGAGTTTTCCCATTCTGAGAAGAATAACTTTCTTACTAAATTATTTTAACAAAATCGCCATGTATCAAGAAAACTAAAACTTAAGTCTCCCTGATAAAATGCGAGAAATAAACATTTAAATTTAATCTGATTTAATGAAATAATTATTTTACAGTTTTTACACAGTTACAAATTTTCCGTTTTGCGCAATTTATTTGTTTTTATTTTATTCTTTGCAGATGAATATGTCCTAAATTTGATGAAATGTTTGATAAAAATGTCGCAAGTTGAAACCTTTTGGTTAAGTCTTATATAGAAAGAGAACAACTTATTAAGTATTTATTTACTTAGAACAGAACAGACTTCAACTCTGTTTTTCCAATGTTGTGATAATTTTCTCCCATTTTTATCAGCTTTTTCAAAACAAGTTTTCTTAAAACGTTTCCAGCTATACCGATTTCCTTTCTAGTAAATCGAGATATAAGTTCATGTATAGCGATTGCTGTATGAATATCCGTTATGCCAGCATTTCTCAATCTGTAGTCCTCGAAGTCTCCCCTTGTGGTCCTCCCAGATTTCAAAAAAAGACAAAAAGTAAAATTCAAACTAACCACGTATGCCACACTATAGCTGAAAAGTCTCCAGTCTAGATATTAGACATGGAATTCATCACGCAATTTTCCTCCAAAGACTGATATTTCACAAATTTATTTCCGGGAATCCTGTTTACGGACTTCCAACTCTAGTTGTTGTTGTGTCTTTTCCATGTCACATGGAACACTCATTGCCAAAGCCTAGTCTAAAGAGAGATTGGACTTCTATTTCCCACTCCCAATTTTGAGGGAGAACACACCGGGGGGATGCGGGGATCTTCCACCCCTCTTCTTTTTCACCAATCGACAATTTCGGCTCGCCGCGATGCGGCACCGACACTATACATTCACAAAAATCCATGTCTTCTCCGAGATTCGAACCCGGTCCCTTCGGCACCGTAGTAGGCTCCCTTAACTGTCTGGGAACTCTAGTCTTAGACACAAAAGAAGGATTTAAAACACTATGATTGGTGTTTCTTACCAGCATATATCCAAATACGGCCGACTCAACTATACGAGAATACAGAACAGCTATGCGAGAATCGGCAGACTCATTCATCTCATTCATTTTTGCGAGTACCAACATTTATTTACTTTTTAGTTAATAAAATGAAGATTATCCGAACGTTAATAGCCTCACATTATTGAAAACGTAGTTTTCTTAGGCAACCAGCTTGGCGAGGTTTTACAGAACAAAAAGATCATTCGGTGAACTTTCGGATTGCAGCTTTCAATGTATTTGAATACCTAAAGATCTGTTATGCGAATGGCTGCCAGAGTTTAGCGACTTCGACTAATGCGGTTGGGATAATCTGTTAAGTCCCATTACTTTGTACAGTTATGAGATCATATCGATGCAGGAACGTAAAAAATGTGCAATGCTCTCGCTGGGATTCGACTTCGAACCTCCCGAATACGAGTCGAGCGTGCTTCAACTTACATCCCAAAGGCATGCGGAAAGGATGAAGAAAATACCACTATAAAAATTGAATGAATTTTAATTATATTCTTAAAAGGCAGATTAGAAAATTCTTAGGCAGATTAGCCCTCGAATGCTTTAATTATGCCATAATTAAATAAACCAAACCCTATTCAAAACACATGGGCACGCTAAAGTTTTGGAATTTAAAAATCATCCGAGAGCATTGTCTCAAAATAAAAGTTGTTACCGGAAAAACATCATTGGGTTGTTCCTCTTCGTATCGTGTGGAAGTAGGCTTTGGTCAAATTAATAATTTATTGCGGAAAATAATGAAGAGGTTATAGGTTGGATATTTTTGAATGAAGCGATCTAAGAATTAAGTTCATCCATTTTATGTCAAATATTAAAAAAGTTGCATCAATATATCAAGCACGGCCGAAGGAGGATGTTCAAGCACAAGTCCGAATTTGTGCCCAATTTTGTGCAATCAGAATTAAATAAATAAATTAATGAATAAAACCGAATTTTGTGCAATCGTAATATCCGATTTTGCTTCCGAAAATTTATTCAAAAATTTAATATTAAAAATAATAATCATACAAATAATAACGAAAGAAAAATCTAATTAAACAATTTTTTAAAACTTATTAATAGTCTTAGGCTGATTGTTATCTTTAAATTATTAATGTGAAATTAATCGTATTACGAGTATGTTGTAAGCTGTATATAACGTAGAAAAATCTGGTGTGGACACCACATGACTTTCTTGCACAGAATATTGAATTATACACAATTTTATTGCATTTCATTTAAACTTATTTCCCCGAATTTTATTAAAGATATATTTCTCATTTAATCAATTTAGTTGCCACTTGGCGGCAACGAAAAAATACGTAAAAACTCAATATATTTTCATTAAAAATTGTAATACATATATATATATATATATATATATTACAATTAAAATGAGAGTTTAAATTAATTAAAATTAGGCAGAAAGACAGATTATTCGGTGCACAAAACGTTTGTCCGCACTCAGCAAAAAGACACTGAAACTGGTGCAGAAACTGATTTATGTTTTTAATTTATACTGACATTATGCTACTAAGTTGCAAATGTAAACGTTTTAACGCTTACAGGAACATAAACAACGTTTTAATTGTTCATAACTATTGCATGCACATTAACTAAAAGCATAAAAACCTTAGCCGGAAATAAAAACAGTGTAAATCAATCACTTTTAAAAAGCAAAACATGCCGAACTCACCAACATTAAAAAAAAAAAAAAAAAACCACGGAGGGGAGTTAACAGAGTAGGTATATATACAAGATGTGACAAAAAAAAAACAAGACTGGTCCAATAAATCATTGTACTTACAGACAGGCCCGGATAAAGGGCGAATTGAAGAAAAAAAAATGCACTGAATTAGAAATTTCTCTAACAGATTCAAAGTTAACGGAAAATGATGTACTAAAGGTGAAAGAAGCTGATATAGACGGAAAAATGTTAGTTGAAGAAATGGAAGCTTTGAAATCTATTTTTCCTTCAGAAATTTTTGAAAATCCGTTTAAAATGTTCAACTTTTTATCGGATAATGATACAGCAACGGCATTTCCGAACTTGTTTATTGCTCTCCGAATATTCTTAACAATTTCAATAAACTTTGCTTCTGGAGAGAGATCATTTTTCAGGCTAAATTGAATAAAAAAAACTATCTGAGATCGACAATGAATCAGGATAGATTAAATAGTTTAGCAATTATGTCGATTGAAAGTGAAGACGCAAGAAAATTACATTTTCAAACAATTTTAGAAGAATTTACAGAACAAAAACTTCGAAATATGTAAATTCATGTATTCATATTCAGTGATGCAAATTTATATTCAATAAATGTTTTTATATTTTGAACATTTTTATTTTTTTAATTTATGTAGAAGTTTACCTGTCTGATGACACATAACATTTGATATATATATATATATAATATATATACTGAATTTGAATTTTATTTAAATATTTAATATATAGAGAGGGCCCTGAAAAAAAAAATTCCAATCGGGCTCCGCACCTATTCGTTTCGAGCCTGCTTACAGAATCATGACATTATCACCTTCAAAGTAGTCCCCTTCAGCATTCACACACTTCTGCATTCGGTGCTGCCATTCCTGGTAACAGTTCTGGAACGAAGTTTTTGGAAATCCCTTTAGGAGATTCTCCGTTTTTGCCTTAAACTCTTCAGCTGAGGTAAAATGAGATATCTATAAGTAAGGTTTAACTTTAGGAAACACAAAAAAGTGTCATGGAGCCAAATCAGGTGAATAAGGAGGATGCCGCATCACAGTAATATTTTTGCTGGTGAGAAACTGCCTGACAGATAGGGCCATGTGAGCGGGTGCATTGTCCTGGTGCAACAGTCATTCATCACTCCACAACTAGGGCCACCTTTTTCCTAATTTTTTTCACCATGTTTTTTTATTACTTCAATGTAGTCGTGTTGATTAACAGTCTGAAACAATGGGAACCCGTTTAATCATGGTAAACTGGCCGCATGGATAAAAGAGATGTGTGGAATGACGTCACTAAAACAGTTGTTGCCAGCTCCACTCTGTTTTCAAGCTACACACTTAGTCTTTTTTTTTTTTTTTTTTTTTTATGTGTCTGTGTCACACCTCGTATACATACTTTTGGCGCGGCTTATTGCAACCAAAAAGGAGGAGCACATCTACATGTTATAGCAGTCCCATGTACTAAATTTCAACGTTTTGAGGCTACTCGTTTTTGATTTATGCGAGATACATACATACGTATGTACAGACGTCACTAAAAGAAATCTTTCCCGAATCCATTTTAAAAGCATTTCACAATCCGTTTCGGTAAAAAGAGTCTCTCATTCTGTCCGTACATACAAATGTAACGCAAAAACTTCGTTTAGATGGAATGGGAAAGCTGTCAAAATCGATATTTTCTTTAAAATACGATACCCGAATTTTTTCGCGATTACAATAATTCTTTTACTTCGTATACGGAAGTAAAAATGTAAGGGCGTCGTTGAGAAAAACCCTTTTTTAACAGGGGGTCGATGTACGAATAAGATTGGGAATCCCTTTGCTATAAAAACAAACCTCGTAAAATCGTTTACATGTCTACATGACAAGCAGTGAATTCAGAAAACATAAAAAAAGAGATTAAAACATTATTTCAGTTGTTCGAAAGAAAGGAATGAATGCAAAACACGTAAGTTAAGAAAACGTTTATTAGAAAGTTAAATTTCACGCTTGTGGGTGAAAGGAAATCGACGTAGCCATTTTCAAATACAATAACTCCTCATTATTTCTCTGAGAAATACCAACACCTGTCTCCTTTCTGCTCACGGTTACGTAAACAAACAGATCTTCGAGATATAAGTTGTCCCTGTACTCGAGACTAATAAATATGTCTGCTGTTATCACGCAACCCTAGTGCGTAAGATGAGAGAGCGTGACTTCGGCAACAGGTGGGAAAGAGTTGGAAAGCTATGTGAGCAAGTCTCGCCAACTGTCACTTTACCTTTGTAATTTCTAACGAAACAGAGTTTAGTTTTATCCGTAATTATTTAAAAGAGAACAAAAGACAAATAATTAGATGTTTGTATAGACAGAAACATCGTCTCTTCTTCTTCTTGCATGGAATTAATTACAGGTGGAAGAAGACTTAGAATTGTTCGAATCTTTAAACCTTGTTTCTTTAAATCTTTAGAATATCGAATCTCTCAAATCCATCATTTAAATTCAACTCACTTTGAAAATATATGTGTTAGGTTGACTGTTGGCTTGAATGATTTCTGTATATTATTTTCCTTTAACATAATAAGCATTTTATGTATTACTTGTAAATGAGAGGAAATGTTTCATGTATATTTTGCTAAGCGTTTCTTCTTATTTATAAAATAAACTTTTAACGTTATTTTTTGCAACATATATAAAATAAGGAAGTGAATTTTTTGAATATTGGTATTACGCTTCTGGATTAAAAATTGATTGTTCGATTGTTCCATTCAGTTCCTTCAGTAATACGAAGAAAATAAATTTTAATTAATAATAAAATTTCAAAGCTCAGTGCAATCGTCTTAAAAGGTCCACAGTTTCCCCATTTTATTTAATTTTAATTAAAAATATAGTCACAGGTGTCATCAATGAACGTCAGTGCAGGATCAATTAAAATAATTACACAAGTTTCATTGCTAAGAAGAAAATATTTAGTAGTTTATCTACAGCATCTACCTGCGGAGAAGGTATGGTTTCGATCTCCAGCGATATCCAAATCGATACAACGTTTTTATCAACTTAAAAAAAAAAAAAAAAAAAAAAAAAACTTTCTTAGGAAGAAAGCGAGCAAGATATTAAAACTGTAAACAATATTTTTCAACGGGGAGGACCTTACATCGTTTAACGTCTTTAGCTTATTAATAAAAAAAATCTTCAAAAGCAGTGGAAGAACACCAGCGTCCGAGCGGTAAACATCACTGAACACAGGTAGTTCCGCTCTGGGTTCGATTCCATGCAAACGGTCTGACTGCATGGGCGTTTCTGTGGTTCTTCCCATGCGTAACGTGTTAGGAGACAGTTTCCCTTAAAATGTCCTCCACGATGGCATCCCCCCCTTACGCAGATAAGTTCTAGTGTGCTTTTCCATAATCTATTCAAAATAAAAACAAAACAAAAAAAGTCAACAGTGGATGAGTAGATTTAGGCTAAATTCTTCTGCAGTTCTAATTACCTCAAGTATCTACACGTTCAACAGAATACATTTGCTCTAGGAAAGAATGATAAAAGAGGAGTTTTATATTCTGAACACTCCATTTATGATGAAAAAAAGAAGATAAAAATATTATTTATTTCCAACGATTTTCTTACTAGCGGTAAGGTAGCTGAACACTGATAGTTTCGGTCTGCGGTTCGAATCATCTCAAACGCGATGGCTGCATGTGCGTTTTCGTGGATTTCCCTATGTGTAACGTCTATACGAGCCAATTTTCCGTATAAAGCCCCTCTAGAATGCATCCCTTCCCTCAGCCAGACAGCCCTCGTGTGCTTTGCGGTAATCAAATAACCAACGGATGCATTTCGTCAAAACACAAATCTTATATCCTTGGAGAGTTATTTTAATGAAAATTTCTAATTTAATTTTTTATTTTCTTATTCCTAATAATAAAACAATTCCTTTTTCCTTTACATTACTAATGACAGTAACACGCAGATAAAAATTTCGTTTAAAAAACTGACTGAATATTAATTGCGTATTTTAACGTCAATCTTAAATTGAACATGTCTTGTTTTCATTTTGTGTTTTAATCAAAGCAGTTTCCTTGGAAAGAGCATAATTTTTCTCATTAAAAATTAATTTCTTCTTCTATTATATGCCTATTTTTTATAAGCAATTTATTTTTTTATTAATTAAGAATCACTATTTTTGGCAGAAGGGGGATGTAAAGAAGGACAGAAAGCACCATTCAGTTAGGCAGCTGAAAGATCCTATTTCTTTAAGCACACAAATAATATTCTCATTATGCATGGATTAAAAGCGAATATACTCCGATGCAGTGGAGAAGTAAATATCATTCTAAGCAATGTTTTCTCATAATTTTCGATTGGCTCTGATAAAAAGTGCTTAGGAAAGTACTTTTATACTCGATCAAAACTTCACAAAAATAAATTGGATATTTCAGCAGTAAAAAAGGGGATTCAATATTAAGTATTTTATCTTTTATGAGGAACAGTAACTTTGAAAAGAAACCAATGTTTACTTCTGCTTATATAAATAAATTTAAAACTTGATTAAGTGCCATTAATTTAAATTTCATGGAATTTTTAAGTTAAATAATTTATTTATAGCAAAGTACAACTTGAGCTGTCTACCCCTGCAGGTAAAAGCAATACTTCAATGGAAAATGTTTTAACTCTTTGTGGGGCAGTAAACGGCAATTAACATTTTCAGCAAAACTCTTGTTTTATTTACTATATCAGGTGTTACAACGAAATTATTTGCGACAATTACATATATTTTGTTCAAGACGCGTGAAAAAATGACCACTTCTGGTAGTTAGTGTCATTGACCACTGCCCACAAAACAAATCCCTACAAATCAATCTCCATGGTACTCATGGAAATAGTTTTTTCTTTTTCAAGCAGAGCGCAACTTTGCATGTGCTGCATTACCACACTGTTCTTACAGGCTTTTTCTTGGTGCTGCAGAGTGCACATCATCGCGATGCTGTCTTCGACGGCTGATGCTAATTTTCTTGAAAACGAATTGCTGCATCAGCTACTGGTTTATGTTCCTTGATTGCCATCAAGTGAGCTACAAGGGAAATTCAGAAACGATCAGTCTTGAAAACCACTCGCACGAGTGAGTAAGACATTCAATAGAAAAGGTGGTTACTGTAGGTAACCACCGCCCTTCAAAGAGTTAACAGAAACTTTTTTTTGCTTTGATTTATTTGATTATGGTAAAGCACCCGAGGGCTATCTGCCTAAGGGGAGGGATGCCTTCGTTGATAACTTTCTAAGGAAGACTGGCTCGTGTATATGCTACACATGGGGAAAACTACGAAAACCAACCATGCAGCGAGCTAGTCTTCCTGAGCCCGAAACCACAACAGGTCTAACTGCTAGCATTCTGTGGTCTTAACCACTTGGCCAGTGGTGAAACTCCATATGAATTGAATATTCTTATAATTACCGCCCGATAGACCGGAATTTTCGGTAGTCCGGCACCGAGCCGGTCCCGAACGTGCCGGATTATCGGACTTTTACTGTACTTTAAACAAAAGCAGAAGTTTCGACGAAGAATTAAAATGAATACATGAAATTCGAAACAACTAAGTATGAAAGATATGATAAATGTTTTGCCCTCGCGCCAAGGACAGAAGAACGTGAATGCAATGTTTAAAATGTGAAAACATTCTGTGCCAATAACACATGAATGTATTTCGTTCAAAGTGTAAAGAAATAAAATAAGCATTCTGTATTAGAGATGCAATGAAACTTAGAGGCATGATGTTTGTTTTTTTATTATTTTCATTTATCTTTATTTTAACTCTAGGATTATTTTGGAAATTAATTTTTTGAAACGCAATTATTATTCACGTATTTATAATACACAAGAAAAACAGCTTTAAAACTAAATAAAACTGATTTTATCGTATTTTAAATATTGGGGTATGTGATACCCCACCAGCCCACTCTAGTAACTTTTCTTGGTGCGACTTCCGCCGGGTTAATTAAGTTTTTAAGCTTGATTAAATATAATCTTATGGCAAAAATTACCTAACAAAGTTTTAATTTTCAGATATTTAATAAATATCCTTTTTTGTGGGATGTGCGTTTGTCGTATATTTTTATGGTTAGCAGATTCATTATCAAAAATACATACTGGATAAACATAATTCAGTTTATCAGTCAGAGCTATACGCCATTTATAAAGCCTTGGAATGGATTAAATCCAATTCGATCTATAAATGTACAGTTCATATATACTCGGATGCCTATTCAGCACTCGTCGCCCTCTCTTGGCCTGACCATAAAAATGATATCATGAATAAAATTTAAAATGATTATATGAATTTAAAATATAAAATGTCAATCAATATTCATTGGGTAAAGGCCCATATTGGTATCATTGGGAATGAGAGGGTGGATTCCCTGGCAAAGGAGGCTGCCCTGGGGGATGGGATCTCTGAAGGTGATCTACAACATTCTAAAAAAGTTACAATTAGCAAAATGAAAGATCACATGTATAAAACCTGGTCTGATCAATGGAATGTGTCTCCTAGAAGATCAGATGGCTTGTCAAATATAATAATTAAGAAGAATATGCCTATATTTTGCGATAAAGACTATAATCAATTAGTAACAGGGCATCGACGCTTTCCTATGTACTTACAGAGATTCCACCTCCAGGGGGTAAATTTATGCCTTAAATGTGATACTGCTGGTAACTGCATTCATTTTATTGAAAGTTGTACACTCACTGGGGGGGGGGTAAGAGCCTTACATGGAATCGGAAGTGTAAAAGAAATGATTCAAAATTATAAAAAAGGAGTAAAATTTGCACAAGACATTATGAAAGTCATCAATTCTCATAAACATGTCATTGGTATCTCTGATTGATCGAGCTAACATACTGAAAGCGTTCAATTTATGGAAACTACCCTTAAAGGGAGAGAAAGACTTTATATGCAAAGGTCCAGGGACAGCTTAAATGTTTTTGTGTTTTTATGTGCCGTGTTATTCTTTTTAGTATACTAACCTAATTTTCTTTTCTTTCTGTTAAGCTGCTAAATTGATTTTTTTTTTTTTTTTTTTTTTTTTTTTTGGACACTACCGGCTCGCCGGCTCGTGTCGTTTGTTGTTGGAAGGGTTGCGCCCGCTTTTCTTCATAAGGTTCAACAAACCAGGCGGAAGGGCTGCGCCCGTATAAAACAAAACAAAACAAATATCCTTTTTTAAATTCCGATTTTAAAATGGCTGCTATTTTTGCGAAAAATGTTCAGTGATTGATATTACATTTAATCCTTTTAATTAATAAAAGCTAAAACTGTTAAAACATTTTTTACAGTTTTTTTTTATCTTCGCTAGGTAAAATAAATTAGAATTTACTTTTGGCACCATACCAGGCAACTATGTTAAAAGGAAAATCATACTGAGAATACTAACCGTGACTATTCAAAATGCTGTCTCGTACATATTTTTTTGTCTTTTACCCTTATTGTGAGTTTCCGTTTAACTAAAATAATAAGCCATTTCCCAAGTTGCCGAATAAATTTAGAAAATAAAAATTCCATCGGACGTTCTGTTTCAAGTACAAATTATCTCTCAGGTAACGATTTAGCGACATAATTTCCATTTACCTTCAACCAACTGTTGGGTAATCGTTTCTATTTCTGAATTTTTAGGTTTGCTGCGTAATTCTAGGTTTTATGATTAATGATATCCCACGTTAATAGATGAATTCCCCTTCAATATTCTCACGCAATCCACCCACACTAGTATCGAGCGAACGGCGAAGCCCAACCACTTCTATTTATAGTGGTTCCTTTTTCAGGATTCGCGAGCAGATAAGGTAATGTCAATGTTCCTCTTATTATTCTGGGCGAAGCCATCCTAGACCTTGATATATACGTATCTTCCGTAGCACTCTAGATCGATTTATTTTATAGATTTTCCTCTAATGATTATTGATTGTTAAGATTTGGGTTTATGTATTATGTTTTAGCCCCCCTCCCCCCATTTTAGCTTCGAAGAGTAGACATTGCTTCGCTAGGAGAAGAGAAATAAATTATATATTGTATTTTTCTCCAACCAAAATGATAAATTAGGTACTATTTCTGAAATCTAACGTTACCAATTTAGATAGGTAAAGTTGAACTAGAATTGATAGCGTTTACGCTTTGGACTGTACCTTTATGAAAAATTACGAGTCCTGCTAATGAGAAAAATATTATGTAAAATTATTTATATATTTAGAAACACCAGTTAAAAGAATTGAGTATTTATGCATAATGAAAGATGGAAAACTCGATCAAACGCTCGTTGAAACGTATAAAATTGACGAGATAAGACTAACTGAGCCATCAGCCATCTCAGCAACTATTTCATCCGAACTTTTCAAAAATGGTTTGGTTTGGTTTATGTGATTACCAGAAAGCCTCATCTGCCTAAGGGGAGAGATGCCTTCGAGGAGGACTTTCTATGGAAAACTGGCTCGTATACACGTTACATATAGGGAAAAACCACGAAAATGCCCATGCAGCCAGTCCGTTAGCGGAATTCGAAACTCGGATCGAACTACAAGTGTTCAGGGACTTTACCACTCGGTCGCTGGTTGGCTGAAACAGATGAATATTTAGATGATCTGATTTGGCATCTTCATATGCCATATGAAGATGCCTCTGTCAGTACCTTTGTTATTAATAAGAACAGTAGGTTTTCTAAAATATATTCCACACAATTCCCCTTACTTTTCATTCATAAAATAAAAATTTATCTAACCATTCAAACACTATTTCTTCTCGCTTTCCAGAAAACCCACAAGGTGTGTTTGGCGTTCGTTACAAAGCCTACAAGGCGATAATTCGCCATTTCAAATACGGCCGCCAAGCTGATGTTGCATCCAATGAGAGCAGACCGTAGAAGGAAAGGTCCGTAGGCTGCGTGATTGTTATGCTAATTATCTGAACATGACAGAACACACGAGAGCTACCTGCGAACGTAATGAGATGCTTTCGTGGAGAACGTTGTAGAGACAATAGGTTATTTTAAAGCAGAAGACGTGAAAAATTTGCATTGCTCTCCACGGGATTGAAACGCTGGACCTCTCGAATACGCTTCGAGTATGCTTCTAGTTACAACACGGAGACATGCGGAAAGGAGGGAGAAAAATGCCTTATATTCTCCCCATTTTAAAGGGTGACTTGGGATGAGGGGACCCATTCGCCAAATCCTGAAGGCGACGAAATATATTCCACGAATTTTTAGTTCGGGTACCGCACCAGAGTCTTAGTTTTTCTTTCTTAAGAAAGAGACGGGGAAAATGTGCTATGCCCTGGCTAGGACTCGAACCCTGGACAACTACTATTCTTATATACCTGGACAACAACTTCCAATTACACCACGAAGCCATGAAAAAGGAAAGAGAAAGTACCTTATAACCTATCAAGATAAATTGGTTTGTATTCATGCCACCAAAAATTACAAAAACCAACCATGAAGCCAACCCGTCGCCAGGATTCGAATGCAGAAGGAACTACAGCATCCAGTAAATGGAATATATTGTTACGAAATGTCCAGGCGCAGTAAGATAGCTTCTTCGCAAAACAGTTTTAGCTTCGCCACATTTGGCGACAAAATCGGCAATATGCCATGGACGGAGAAAGAACCTTCTTGAACAAATTCTTACCGTTTAGCTCACAATGTTCTCGAACACAAGCCCAAAACTATATAAACCCTGCTGCTACGCAGAGAGTCAGTGCGAGATAGTTAATGTCTCGAGTTAGTCCGTGTGGAGTCAATCGAGTTGACAGTCGGTCAGCGAGTGCCTCGTCTAGCGAGCTGATAGTCAGTCATTGAGCGAGTGTCTCGAAGTCTAGCGCCGAGTTGATCGTCGAGTGCATCGAGAGAGTCTTTAGTGTATCGCGAGTTAGTGCATCGTTGAGTTTTGTCTTAGAGTGTGCTGAGCTCCGAGAACGACTGAACCGAGTAGACAGCCGTACTCTTCCGCATGGTCGAGTGCACCGCGAGTTGTAGCGTGGAGAGTCTCTAGACTACGTAGAGTTCCGAGAACGACCGAGGATAGTCGGGAGCTGTACTCTAGTGCTTTGCCTGAAGCTGTCTTCATCCTGATAGCCTGAAAGCTGTGTCGCTGATTGTTCCAGCGTGTTTATAGCAGATCTTCGACGACTGTAAAAAGTGACTTTGGAGCTGTCCTGATTAATATTGGCTAAATAAAGTGTGTTTCCATACTTCATCCAAGTGTCATCGTTATTCACTTTAAATCTACGAATCCCATACGAACGTGAAGGAAGAAAATAACGTAACAATATATATAAACGGAACTAGTGTAAGATTTGAAAATTACCAGGCTCTGACTAGCGAGAAATTAATTTTCAATAATACACCCATTATGTGAAATATTTTTATAAATCCGAGTTTGTAAAATTCAATTCGCGATTCTATTAGCCTTAGACAGTAAACGAAATATTTGAATAAACGAAATAAGGACAGAATAATTCATTACTTATTTACAATAATTCAAATTAGAAAACATGCGTTATTTTCCTCATCACCTTCTCAATACAAGAAAACCGCCAATGGCAGACAAATAAAATCACCGAACACATACAGGATGAATCTGAGCAAGTGAGCAGAACGTTAGAGGGTGATAGAAGGCAACTGTATGAGCAATATTCGTCATAGAATTTATCGCCGGAAAGCAAACGCCGAGCCGCTATGTAGCATTGTAAATGGCATAAAAGGGGTCGGCCCTTGCAATCCAATGAAATTTTCTACAATGGATTGCTGAGACGATGGCTGGTTATACGAACCACGATTTCCAGGCCGATGGATTGATGGAGGTGGTCCCATAGTTTGGCTACGAAGATCAACGAATCTCTCGTGTTTGGACTTTTTTCTGCGGAGGGAGCCATATGAAAAGCCTAACCTACGAATGCCCCGTTGAAACGAATGTGGATCTAGTCGCCAGGTTCGCCGTTGGTGCTGGCGATACTCGAGACATGCCTGGTGTCTTCGCAAATGTGCGTTAGTATCTATCGTGCAGGTGCGAAGCTTCCATTACAGCTAGCGGAAGGTCTTTTGAGCAATATCGCTGGACACGTGCATCAATTACATCTCTGTTAATAAAATTTGCTTTAGTTAATTTTTAAATCTGACAGTGGAAATCTACCCTTTAACTTTTCCCCGCTTGCTTTCAGAGTATACATTCTGTGACGAATGTTGCTTATATACAGCTGCCTCCTATCACCACTTAAAGTGTTGCCTACTTGTTCAGATTCATCCTTTATTACTTGATTTGTCTTCCTTTGTTTTTTTTCCTCACATTTAGCCAAATGCATAAAGCCTTCCTCGAAAATTTCTCTACAAAGCCATGTTTTCCAAGACATTTTTTTTTTTCCAATAGCAGATTGTGAACACTTGCAGTGTAACACAGTCCATTAATGTATACTAAGGCCAGATGTGGTCGTCTCTTTATTATGGAGCACCTAATAAGTTGGCCACCACCGCCTCCTATGAAGGGATGGGCAGTTACAACCATGCTTCTCCGGGATTCGAACCGAGGCTCTTCGGTATCGTAGTCAGGTTTCCTGGTACTTTTCCGTTTCGCCGGCGCAAAATCTAAGCAGACTTTGTTGGCGACAGCATACCGCATACACATAAAAAATGTTAACAAGTGTTAGTTCTAAGAATTTTATATTTTGAAGGCATAAACATATTAATAGCGTTTAAAATTTTGTAAAAAGCCAATAAATAAAGACAATAAATTTGTAAAAAGACATTAATTTAAGAATTCACTATGCTTTCATGGCTCAACATCCTGATTCGCCGGTCCGTATCACGTGGCCCCAAGTGAACTCATCTCACGTAAACTACGCTACAAAAATCTAATTCTCTCAGTAATTATCTACATTAATTTCAAGATAAATATTAATTTGGAATAAAAGTTTAAATGCGATAATTATTTCAATTCGTACGAATAGCTTACTCGGAAATTATGTAAAACCGCGGTGCATTCTCGTTAGAATTGATGAATTTAACCCTTAATTTTACCTTTTCTATATTTTCGCCTTCGGGTGAGCGGTGTGATTACATCCTAATTGACTTCATTACCTCGAATGGTCTTGAATGGCATAAAATTTAAATATCTTGTAAACATTCTATGTAATTGTATGCCAGTATTGAAAGAAACAATCAATCTGATAAGAAAAGGCTGCGACTTGTTTTGAAAATGAAGCGTAAAAGGTTACCAGCGAAGATATTCTGTTTGGCATGAGTTGTACCATTATTGGCGACTTTATCGTTTGCGCCGGCAAAACGGAAAAGTACCAGCTTCCCTAGCCACTATACAGTCTGGGCGTCTGTCTCCCAAGACAAACAATTTACATTTTTACCATAATGCATTACCTTTCATTGAACCACAGCACAACTAACTTCATAAAAGCTTTTAATTTTACGATTTTTTTTTCCGGAAATGAAATCACAACTTTCTTCAGAAAGTCATATCAAGTGATATGATACGCTTACACTACTAACTGCCATGATTTAATCTCTAAATACTTTCACTTCCATTTCATTCAGGTCAGAATGATTTCTTATACGTATAAATTAAAAAAAAAAAAAAAAAAAAAAAAAAAAAAAAAAAAAAAAAAATTAAACTTTTTATGCGAGTGAATTAATTTCCGTAAAAGGTAATTAATTTTTAGTACTATTGAGAAAATACGAAGCTAACTTTAGAAGCTAATATTTTTTACGCATCTGTGGGCGTTTATTTATCTATTTTTTTAAGAACAAGCTGTCAAGGAGAAATTTAGTAGTTAGCATTAAATCTTAATATGACAGGAAAATAAACAAAATTTAAACCTCCGGAGGAATTCTGCACTCGAGATCTTGCTCTGAAAAAAAATGAAAGTTATTTTATTCACAAGACCCACTTTCTCGTTTATGTTTTACAATTCTCACGAAAGTTTTAACTGGATTTTTCGAACGCGTTTTTTAAATGCAATTTCAGCAGCTAAGGTAAACATTCCTTTTCGAGGAAAGAATTTAGAAATAATGAAAATAAACTGCGAAATATACCTGCTTATGCCGCGCAAAAATAAGGTAATGAAAAGAATTAAGACAAATGATGATGATTTTTCTAAGGACTAGTAGAGAATCAACAGAAAAAAAAAATTTCTTAAACATTTATTGCGTAAACTCGGAAAGAAACAACTTATAAGAATCGAATATGCGAGCAAAATAAATAAGGAATCCTCCTACATTTTTTTTAAACAAAAGAACATGCTTCACTATTTTATACGTACTGCCTTCTTTGAAGTATTTATTTTTAATTTGCGGCCCAACCGGAATAGAGATTAGCGATGATGACTGCAGTAACGAAGGTTTCGGGTTCGAATCCTGGAGAAGGCTGTGATGTTTTTAAACGTATAGTGTCTGTGTGGCAGGGGGCATTCTAACTATGCGGCAAGCCGAAAGTCCTTTCGAGATGTTGGTCGTAGAGGAAGAAGGGTGGGAGACTCTCGAACCCGTTTCCCTGGAGTGCTCCGATCGAAGCTGGGAGCAGACCTGGGCAAAGTCGTACTGTCACCTATATGGTGCCCAAGGCTCATGCCAACGACAGGCGCAATCTTGTACTCCTTGCCACGATGAAAGTCGTTGCTCTAATTTCAGAGACCTGATCTGATTTTACTACCGATCAAATCAGATAAGTCACAACAATTTTTGCTTGATCTACTCCAAACCCAACAAACATTTGCTTGACTTACTGCATTGGTCACAGTGCTACCGTTCAAATATATTCATCAAAAATGCGGATAGAAAAAGGGAAAAAAGGCGTGAGACACTACAGTCTAGTACAGGAGCTGAAATCCAGTTCATGAATGGAGGGGATACCTGGGAAGAAAAAACAGGTACGTTTTTTCCTTCTGAACATGACCCTGTTGTTACGTATTTCAGGCGCATACGTTGTATGTTCCAATCGTCAGTGGCAACGCTGGATTCTAAAAGGTATAGAACGTGGAAGACAGATGCCTCATAATGTATCTTCAGCTATTTCTTACATATTTTCGTAAATAAATTTTACTAGTAATTTCGAAAGCCTCTTTGATGCACATTTAGAGACACAGAACTATTAGATGCAAAACCTGTATTAAGTACACTACGTGGAGCATTAATTGATACAAAGCGTTACGCCACCAGAGGGTGTTGTACAGGAGAGTGCTAGTGTAAAGTGAGGATTGCCTCGTTCGAGCGGTAGGCATCATACGAAAACCATGAAACGCTATACGAACGGAGAGCTTGCGAACATGTGGTTCCAACATGATGGGGCATCTAGGACTGGATGTTCGTAGCCATTTGAACAGATCATTCCCGCATCGATGGTTTCGGCGTGGTGGACCGGTTCTCTGGCCCCCACGTTTACCGGATTTATCAAGCCTGGATTTCTTTCTGTAGGAAGCCATTAAAAATGTCACTATCACGATGCTGTTGTGTCTGAAGTGGATCTCGTGTTAAGACTAGCCTGCGCAGCTGCTACAATCAAAGAAACCCCCGGTGTGTTTGAACATGTCCGGCAATCAATGATCCGTCGGTGTCAGGCATGTTTGGCGTCTGATGGTACAAACTTCGAGAACTTCGAGCATCTGTTGCAATCTTCATGCTGTCGTATATCATTTGTATTCATGTCCAATAAATGTTTCAAATTACTCACACCCTTGTTTCTTTTCCCACCTCTGCTACCAGTTACTCCTGACATTTCTTATGCAATTCTTAATCCTTATGATGTGCCCTACCTCCCCCAGAAGTTTGTGGCAACATTTACGGGACACTCTGTAAATACTTACCCTCTTAAACGCCTTAAAAGTCCTTACTCGGCCTTTATTTTAGCAATCGTGGGCCGTATTTATATGCTTCGAATTACAGGAAGTTTCAAATGAAGAAATTATTCACGCTTCGGCAATCTCAAATTTTAAAAATTTAATTTTCGACAAATAATGAAGCAAATAATAGCAGATGGCAGCTGAACACAAACCAGTCCATATATTTTAGCCATGTTTAGTTTTCTAAGACTCTCATTTTTCGAAGAACTTTTCCAGATTTCTTTTAGGGTATAAAAGGAAATGTTTGAAAAGAATTTCATGTTATTTTTTGGCTGTATGCTAATCTCCTTATTCTATATTAGTTTTAAATTTTTACCTTGAAATCTTGCCTAAAATCAAACGGCGAACCCTAGGTGTGCCCAGACCGGGCTAACCGATAATATAGGACAATTGAGAGTCTGCATTCTTTGTTTATACGCATCTCATCGGTCGGTTCATTGACAACAATGCTCGTTTCAGCACTCTTTTCGAAGCTCTATTCAATCAGTGTGCCACTTTGGGCACACCCACAGAATTAAAACGATAAGTGCTATCTTCACAAAATTTTACTCGTGTACTTCTCTAGGCCTAATTAGACTTCCTACCTTTTTTTTTTTATATACAGAACTCCGACTTTAAAAGGTAGCGTGCTGGAAAGGGTTAAATGAAGTGCAGCCAAAAATGTTTATATCGTATAAAGAAAGAATATCCGTATAAAGAATTCATGAGGTGTCGATATCAGAATTTTTTATTTTGGGTTCTCAAACATGAATTTAAATCAATTTATCCCAATTTAATTTCCCTGGAATACTAATTTTATGATTTTGTTTCTTTCGTTTAAACTTTACACAGTTTTATTCAGTGTCGTGCATCTCAATGATTTTATTCAGTGTCTTGCATCTAAACACAAAATTAGCCTGCATATTTTTCACCAGTTCTAAGTATGATCAACAATCAGACGGAGGCTATTATTACATTACGACACCCCTCCTATGGGTGGCACTCCTCCCCAACATGATAAAGGCATTCTTAGTCTCGTGAATTGGATATGTGTTTCCTAACGGGTCGATGCAGATCTGATCGGTGTTGCTTGATACCAAAAGCCACCGGTACTGCTCCAGAGGAATGGGTTCAGTTAATTAAATAGCTTCGCACTGGTGGGTCTGATAGACTATCGATCGAATTTCAGCCTCGGTTGCAAATCGATAGAATCAAAAAAAAAAAAAAAAAAAAAAGAAAAGAAAAGAAACGGAAAGAAGGAAAACGGAAAAGGGGAAGCAAGCAAAGATATCGTCTTAGTGAGCTCCCAAGGGCACGATCCCTAAATCCCGAAAATAGGTCGGGAAGGAGATCCACAGATTGCCACGGAAGACGAAAATACAAAGAATGATTGTCGGTCGATAAGAGGATCAGAAATAGTTTAAGAAAAAGTCGGTAATTAGTTACTTTTCAAGTAAAAAATTTTATAAACGCAGCTCCTCTCCTAATCCTTAGAATGTGAAAACAAGGAGTTTAAATATTATTTTTTAATTAGTTTAAATATAACTTTTTGAAAACGAACTTCCTAAAAAATGACAGTTTTATAGTTATATAAATGACTCATTATCTTTTATATTCGTTAATAAAAGAACTGAATTCACTTCATATTCTTCAGTACTATGCAAATTTCGTTAAAGCATTCATTTGACGAAATTTTCCATTTGTTTCCAAGTAGAAATAAAGCACAAAATATATTTCTTTAACGCAATCAAAGTCTTCTATTCTGCAACACATTTATTTTTAAATAGACAAAAAATCGCCGTATATTGACCGATTAAAATGCATATGGCATCATCGTGCAACATATAACAAATACAATAAGAAGAAATGTTCTTCATTCTTGGGCCTTCTGTAAGAAGAAACGTTCTTGGGCCGCCAAGACAGTATAGTGGTTAACTAGTTTCGTGGCATACACGTTCCGCCAATGGGCACTACGCGGCTTATCTAGTTTCGCGGCATACACTTTCCCCCAATGGGCACTACGCGGCTTAATTAGTTTTGTAGCATACACGTTCCGCCAATGGGCACTACGTGGCTTAACTAGTTTCGTGGCATACACGTTCCGCCAATGGGCACTACGCGGCTTAACTAGTTTCGTGGCATACACGTTCCGCCAAATGGATGGCACTACACGGCTTAGCTAGTTTTGTGGCATACACGTTCCGCCAATGGGCACTAGGCGGCCAATCTAACCGCAGAACCAGCCCCAGGGGTTCAACCCCTGTCTTCGCACCTTGGAAAGGATTGACATCAGCTTTCATACGGTGACGGCGGTCATCAATTTGCTACCTGTCAGTCGCACAAGGACATTACCCAGGATACGCGATATGCTACCCCCCCGGGCTACTAGAGTCTTAAACTCTGGGACACGGCAGATCCACGGGCCGACCAATAAGTGATCTTTATGGTTACTCCAGAAACACTTGGTTCATAATTTGTATATCACGTAGCCGAAACTGCCCAGGTACCGATTTCGCAAAGGGTGAGATACAGATACCCCATTCGCCAGTTAACCAGCACGTTCTTCTTGTCTCTTTTGACATCGCTTCTGCATTTGATAACGTGGATTGGGTCTCTTTATTGGGGACTCTTCAAGATTTGTATATACCCAGAAATATGTTTTATTTGATTTTGGATTTAGAAGAGTGTATTTTAATTGCTTTTCGTAAAGTAAATATGGGTCCACTTTTAAAATTGGTAAAGGCTGCCCGCAGGGTTCCTGCAGCGCTCCTCTGTTCTGGAACGTGATTATGAATAAATTGCTTCAATGGAAATTTTCTGGCAATAGGGAACTTGTTGCTTATGCTGATGACGTCGTTGCATTGTTTAGGGCGGACTCACTTGAAAAACTCGAAAAATTGTTTGATGAGACCTGTGCAATTTTTGATAATTGGAGTAATGGGGAAAAATTGAATTTTAATATGGATAAGACACAAGCTATGTTTTTCCCGAGGGAAGGACGTGTGGTGAGACCTCCTCGAATTCGGTATCATAATAGGAGAATTAGATTTACAGAAAATATGAAATATTTAGGTGTTGTGTTGGACTGTAAGCTCACTTTTGTTGAACACTTTAAGAACGTTCAGCGAAGAACAGATCAGCTTTTACTTGCCTACAGAAGGAACTTTGCGGGCGATATTTTTGCTAAGAGATCTGGTATACTATTGGTTCTATATAAAGCCGTTGTATTGTGATGTATGGAATTGGCGCCTGGGGTTCTAGAGCGGGGGAGCTGGTGAGGCTCAGGATGAAGTTGGATTCTATACAGAGAGCTTGGGGTCTTGCAATTACTCGCTGCTTTAGGACAGTCCCCACGGAGGTGGTTTGTGTATTGGCCAGACTGCCTCCCCTCACAGTTTATTACGAATTTTATTACAAGAAATATCTTTTACGTTCTGGAAATATTGATATGATTTGTTTGAATTCTAATATTATTACTAAATATGTTTTTGAAAAATTTAATGTACATTTATTACACCCTGTAAATAGAATCAGTTATGGGTTTGATAGAGAAATTCCAAAAATTGGAATATTTGATATTTATGCGGATGGTTCGGTGTTAGGAGGGTGTACTGGAGCTGCTTTTGTTGTTTATTTTTATAATGTTGAAATTGATTATGGTTTATATAGATTGAATTCTTATAATTCAGTACTTCAAGCGGAATGTATTGCTGTTTTGAAGGCCTTGAAATGGATTAAAATGAATATTAAAACATGTGTTACTATAAATTTGTATACTGATTGTCTTTCTTTGCTCCAGTCGCTTTCTTGCCCCGATAATGTTAACTGTATTATTATGGATATTAAATTTCTCTTACAATCTATCAGTTCTACGATTTCTTTTCATTGGATTAAAGCCCATGTGGGGTTTTTTGGTAATGAGAGGGCTGACAGTCTGGCCAAGGGGGCATGCATTTCAACTAATGCACCCATTGTGGAAATTTCTGGTTCTAGACAAATTGCCATTACGAGTATGAAGAAATATTATATAAATATATGGAAAGATCTGTGGAAAAGTTCAACAAGAAAAAATAATTTGTTGATTAATATTGAAATTACAGATAAAGTTTTAATCTATGATGACATTGATATGAATCAGATTATCACCGGACATGGTAGGTTTCCTCATTATTTAAAAAAATTTCATGTACAAGATAATGATCTATGTCCAAATTGTAATGTTTTGGGTGATGCCAAACACTTCGTGGTGGACTGCCAATTGACTGATTTTATTAGACGAAGTTTTTGTGATTTACATTTTGATTTATTGAATTTTGATTTTAAACATTTGAAATTATATGCAAGAGAATTGATGGCCTTTATTAATGGCAATAGACATGCGATTGGGGTTTTTAACTAAGTTCATTTTATTTTCAATGTGTTTATTTTAAAATGTCTTTTCCGTCGTGTTTTGATGATATGTGTGACTGTATGTCATATTTTCGTTGTGTGTTTTATGTGTGTTTTCCTTCCTTATTTTATGCTATCATTTTTACTAATACAGTTTTCTTGATTTAGTTATTTTTGGTTTTCTTCTTTCCTGTTGTGTCGTTAATCCAACCATTTAAAAAACAATTAATAAATAAAAATAAAATAAAATTATATAGTTGTATGGCAACCTTGCTGGATGTATAATTATTATTTTCTTTAGTTGATTATACTAACATTTTTAGTTACTCGGAATGTGGTGTGAATGGGACGCCCCCTTTTTGGACCATAAGATCACTTTGTGATCAGGCGGGTTGGGGCGTTCTAGGAAAAAAAAAAAAAAAAAAATTCGCCAGGTACAAATACTTCCCCGGGGGGAGTATATTGGTTAGGGGAGCCTACTGCGGTATCGAAGGGGGCAGGGTTCGAATCCCCGGACATGAATATTTGTAAATGTCCAGTGTCTTTGTGATATCAGGGCACTCTAAATATCTGGAGAGCTGGAAGTTCTCTGGAGAAGTAGTGGTATGGGAGGAGGGCTGGGAAACTCGCGGACCCGTCCCCAACTTTGATGGGTGCTCCCCATCAAAATTGGGGGGGGGAGCGGAACTAACCGAAGTCGTACTATCACCTGTATGGTGCTCAAGGCTCTTGCTGACGACAGGCGCAATCTTGATGTCCTTTCCACGATGAATTTCTTGGACTTGTTCTGATGTTACTATCAGACAAGTGAGATAAGTCTCAACACAACAGCAACAGAAATGTTTTTATCCTCGCTTTATATGAAACATTTCGCATTTCCCTTGGAACATTTTTGAACACAGGAACATAGATGAAACTGTTTAACCTCGCCAAAACCATATATCAGAATTTATTATATCATCGTAAATTAAGACTGCTTGGAGACCTGCGTATATATCTAATTAAGGAAAGAATTATTCGAGATATGACTACACGCATATTTCAGCAGATCGCTTGCGCACGACATTGGTAACAAATGTTTCCTTATGCAAAAGTAATTTGTTTTGCCACAGCATGAAATTCACGAAAGAAAAACAAATAGAATTCAAGGAATTTTTCTTCGTGATCATTAAAACGTCTGACATATTAAGCTAAATTTTAAATAATGCATTAATTTAAATCGGATTATTCAATTATGACAAAACACAAAAATTCATAGAAGTTTTTTTTTTGTTTGTTTGAATGTGCCTAAACGTAAGAAAGCTACCTGCCTCGCAGAAGGGATTCTTCGCGGAGGATTTTCTAAGGAAAACTGACTTGCATTTACCTTACATATAGGGAACACTACTACCCCGGCGAACGGAACATCTGCATTCCTTGACTTCAAGGGATGCAGCTGTTCCGTTCCCGGGGTTTGAGAGCGCAAGTCGAACTAGCAGTACTCAGTGATCTTCTCGATATGACTATTACCGGATGACTTTCAAAAAATTTACACAGGGTGTCCCATAACTGTTGGTACAAACTTTAAGGGCAGGTAGGGCACGTCAGAAAGATTTATTGAGAACTGCGTAGCAACCCATGACAATGAAACATTATCGTACGCGGTTAGGTGGTCCTGTTCACACCGTTTAGGCTGGTTTGATCGGCGATTGCTTAATCGGTTTTTATATTTTACCATCACCTCTACAGGAAATTATCTCATCTTTTTTGGAACGGGTTCCATCAAGCTTACTTCATCCTGTGCTATAAAATGTGAGGCGCAATATGTAGTTTCAATCTGATGAGGAGCTTCACAATTATGGAAGACGTTTTCGGAGACATTTGAGTGGGGATTTCAGATTTCAGAGTTTTCTGCACATGAAACGTAAAAGGTAACAAATTTCCTTTTAAAGATTAACCTAAAAACAACAAAGCCTAACGGACAGCTCTAGTATGCTTTGCTTACTACGGCTTATTTTAAATGTGATTAACCCTTTGCGGCACAGTGTGTCCAGTCTGGACACACCTAAAAATTTCCTTCTGTACGCACAGAAAAATTGAATGAAAAAGGATTTATAGGTTACTCTGAGCCTTCTTTATATATAGTAGATGGCAGCTCAAGAGAAACCAGTCCATATATTTTAGCCATGTTTAGTTTTCTAAGACCTTTTTGGAAGAAATCTTCCAGATTTTTTTTAGGGTATAAAAGGAATTGTTTGAAAAGAAATTTCTATGTTACTTTTTTGGCTGTATGCTAATCTCCTTATTCTATATTAGTTTTAAATTTTCACCTTGAAATCTTGCCTAAAATCAAACGGGAAACCCTAGGTGTGCCCAGACCGTGCTCACCGATCATCTAGGACAACTGGTAATCTGTATTCTTTGTTTCTCCGCATCTCATCGGTCAATTCATTGACAACAATGCTCGTTTCAGCACTCTATTCGAAACTCTATTCAATCAGTGTGCCACCTTGGGCACACCCACAGAATTAAAACGATGAGTGCTATCTTCACAAAGTTTTACTTGTGTACTCCTCTAAGCAATGCCGGAAAGGCTTAATCTTCTTCATTAAATCCCAGAGACTCATCTCCAGAGATAAATGAAGGGTCACTTGAAACATCTTAATCAGCATCTGAATCCTCATGCGACAAATTATTCTCTGTACCATCCAGTTCATTACTAATGCCACATTTCTTAAATTATTTAACCACTGTCTCTGTTTTCACATTATCCCTTGAAAATCGCATAACTCCGAATAGAGGAGATTTCCAGAAATGAATGAAATAAAAAAACCGAGTGTTGACATATAAGACGCACCCCGATTTTCAGACCTATTTTCAAAGAAAAAAAGTGCGTCTTATACGCCGGCAAATACGCCAATTAAATACATGCATTATTTAACGCTTTTCTGTTTAAAGCATTATGTAAAACCACCTTATTTTGTGTTCATATCCTTTTCGAACTTGAAACAGAGAAGTTGAAAACGTTAGAAAATAATACAAGCAAGTAAACAAATCTCGCGTAGCTGAATTAAAAGCTTTATGGAAATCTGCATCGTTAGCTCCAAAGACACTACAAAAATCTCATCGCATTATACTTAACAAATGACACGTTTTCAGCAACTACGTTTCTTCGTTAAATAATCTTCTCCTAATACAAGTTATTGAAGATGAAAAAGATTAAAAGAAAATGACATTTCCTACAACCGTTCGTTGTATGAGTTGACCAACATGCCGGCTTTATGAAATGTTACCTATATGTCAGATACAGAAGTGAATTATGGCCCAACATCTGATGAAATAGAATGTTTCGTTTATAGCATTCATGTCTTTCCTTCAGTGATCCTTTTCTTCCATTTTCGTAGGATATAAAAATACATCGACGTTCTGCAGTGTCAGGTATAAGGAGCAATATATTAATAGGCTGAAGAAATAATAATAATAACAAACATTCATCGCATTTTTGTAGCTAAACGTTTCTTCTAGTGACTCTTTTTCATATTAAGAGACCAAAGTACACTATATATATTATAAAAGCAATCCTCATACCACAGATTGGAGTCTAACACCTTGATGAAGCAGTCTTTTAAAATTTCAAAAATTAAAAAAATGGCATGTAAAAAATAGTAAATATTAGCCACATTTATTTAAAACATTATCTACCGTTGCCAGCGTATAATGACTTTTAAATAAATTAAAACTAAGCTTAAAAAGAATTTCGATTTAGAAATAGCAGCGCTTGTTTCTACATTTCATTTTTGAATGTATAATGGAACAAAAAAGAAAATTTAAAAAAAAAAAAATCTGAAATCTTTCAGATTTTATAATCTGAAATCTTTCAGATTTTATATTGCACCCAAAGGAGCTATTTATTTAATGTTTTGCGTGTTAGCTTTATTTATTAAATATGATATTCTTCGCACTTTAACCATCAAATTCAATTCAACAACGGAAAAAAAAAGAGAGCACTTCTTTAGTATTTCCGATACACAGTCTCGCGAACTGGAGATAAAACATTTTTGTTTTTCCCCACACAGTGTTGCCACTGAGCTTTGAAATCGTTGAGTTCGTTAATCGAAAATTCGTTTAAGTTTTACAAAATATGAAATGGATAATAAGACAAATTCGAAATTCGGGCGTCCATTTGCCCATGTTTGAGTGGATGATTACGTTATTCAAAATTTGATGGTTCTAGGTACCGTGGTTTTTTTTCACAGTGCGAAAAACATGCATACATTCATACAGATTCTTCATTTTTAATTTTTTTCTTTAAATATAATACAGGACGATAATAAATGGTAGCAACAATTAAAAACGTGGTACGCCGTTTATAGTGAACCTCGCAAAATGCCGTTTTGAGACTTACAGCCTTTCTGGGCTAACGCTTCTTTAGGCTAAAAATTAATTTTTGAAAATAAAAATACGTTCGGTCGCTATGTGCCCATGATAAACATTATGGGTATATTTTCTGGGGGGGGGGACAGACAACAACGCACACAAGCAGTTCTATAGTCAGAGATTTTACAAACAGCCTTAAACTATGTCTGAAGCATAAGAACTATACGAAATGATTTTATCCTTGCATTTCTGTGCAATTATTAGAATAGATAATCGAGGATTTAGGATGCAATAATGCAGTTCGCTCACTTATCAATGAACATTTACGTTTACTTGAACTATTATTTTGGAAATAATGGATGTTAATAGAAAAAATAATTGTTGTGAATATTTCAATTTATTTTTAGTGAAACAGTTAAGGAACTCAAATATCGAGTATATACAACTTGTAAAAAGCAGCGCAAATAGACCAATTACACTGAGGCATTCACAGTACTCAAGTCACGCGTGCAAGATCTAAGATTCGAACCTCAAATTAGGAATTACGTAAAAAAGCTGGTTGCTCCTCAGCAATAAATGTAATCTAAGCGCAACTAGCAAGATAGTTAAAATTTCAGAGCCAAAACACATGCCTTTGTGGAGACACAAATAAAACATCTTGTAGATGTAAGATTTTATTGAGATTACGGCAAAGCCCACTAGGTCTATCTGCTTAAAGGGAGGCGGGATGCCTTCGTGGAGGACTTTCTACGAGAAACTAGCTCGTATACACGTTACACATGGGAAAAACCACGAAAACACCTATGCAGTCAGCCCATTCGTGGGATTCGAACTTCGGATCGAACTACCAGTGTTCAATGACTTTACCCCTCGGCCACTGGTGGGTGTAGAGATAAGGACTAACATCTTTAAGGAAATGGCTATTTGAGTCAATTTGGAAAATGTGATGCAAAATTCAAACATTACGTCTCCTTATTTCGTTTTTATTCATATGATTTTTATTTGAATGTTTCATAAAGGATGAAGCAGAAAGTTTTTGTTTAAGATAAATTCATTGATTAAAGAAGTCATGGGTCTCCAGCTAAGAAGATATGCCTTCATGGAAAATTTTCTGAGAGAATCTGATTAGTATTTCCATTAGTCATGGGAAACATCAACCTTGCCTTAAAATGAATGCCTAAGACCGGACCACAGGCAAAAACCATTATACTTGAAATGCCTTATGGTAGATTATCTGAATATATGGCAAAGCACACAAGAGCTATCTGCCTACAGTTGGGACATTTTGAGGAAAACTTTCTAAGAAAAATTCTTCCCTATTCATATTACACTCGCGAAAAGCAACGAAAAACAATTATCTCATCTCAGATCCCAGCTTGTTTTCTACGGATCGAACCCTTGTCGAACTCTTTGTATTTAGCAATCTTAAACTCTTGACCACTAGTAGGCCAATCCTTTACATTGTGCCATTCAATACGGATTGTTAAATTGTAACTATTTTTCTACACAATTGCGACTTTATTTAACAGATTAAACTTTTATAGAAATAATATATTTTCTCCATTATACGGCTCATAGATTTCCTTTACATTCTAATATAAAGGAAATGGATGAAGTACAGCACGAAAAAATAGTTTCAGAGTATTTCGTATTTGTAATTTTAAATATACTGAAACAGGATTAAAGAAACCGTGAATTGTATAATGCTGATACCTGATTTGTTCTAAATAATTGCAAATATCACAAACTGCTTATATTCCATAGCAATTGTATCGACTGCGTGTTTTGTATATCAAACATTTCAAAGCTAAGCTGCATTTCAAAGCGATAAAGATTAAAACTTTCAAATCCTGACATTTTAGAAGAAAGTACGAGTCTGAAAGCAACTTAAAATTCATTTCGTCGAAAGAGTTTCTGACTTCCCTGAATTTTTGCTTGAAATGGAAGCATTTGAAACAAAAAAGAAATCTAGGAGAAGAATTCCCGAACAGTTTCTCTAAACTTCGAACTCTCTTGTATAATTTTCGAATCGAGTCTTGATGGCAGTGCTTGCCGTTACTGACGTTTCGACATTTCTACACTTTATTTTTCTTTGAAAAGAATAGGAAGTTGTTCCTTCGCTACAAAAGATAGATGGTCTTTAGATCAGTGCTGGGTACGTTTTTCCATAGTAAGGCCTTATCGTAATTAATCTAGTTTTCAGAAAATCGTAGGCTAAGAACTTGGGTACAATCAAATAAAGGAAGAAAGCATAAAATGAAAAATGAATTTTTTAACACCTTTGTAAAAATTAACCAATCAGCTTCTATTGGCCCACCAGGAGGCCGGAGGTAAAAGTCGCTGAACACTTAGTTCGTTCGGGGTTTCGAGTACCGAAAAACGCGCCGCCTACATGGTCGTTTTCGTAGATTTCCCCATATGTATCGTGGATACGAGACAATTTCCCTTAAAAAGTCCTCCACGAGACATTCCTCCCTTTCCGTGTAGTGCCTAACGGCGGAGCACGTAATAATAATATTAAAAAAATAACTAAAAAAAACTGAAAACTTTCAGATTTTATATTACGCCCAAAGGAACGTATTATTATCATTTACACATGCACGCACATTTCGAGAGGGTTTAGGCTAACGCCGCTTTAACTTAAAAATATCTAACAAAAATATATCTTTAGAATTTCCCATTCAGAGTCTCGCGGGCTAGACATAAAAATATTTCATTTCGTACAGGATGTTGCCATTGCTCACTTCGAAATCGCTGTGTTTCCTTATCAAACATTCTTTAAAAGTTTAAAATATATGAAAGATAATGAACAAATTCGAAATTCAGGTTTCGATGTGCCCATATTTGGATGGATGATTACGTTATCCAAAATTGGATGGCTCTAGGTATCATTGTTTTTTCACAATGCAAGAAACATAAATAAATTCATGTAGATCTTTCATTATTTAATTTCTTTAAATATAATACAGGGAAACTACAATCTGAAAAGTGATATAGCCGTTTATAGTTATTCGACGCAAAATACTGTTTCGAAACTAAAGTCCTTCAAAGTTAACGCACTGGTAGCACTACTAGTACACTCCTAGTACTGGTACGAGGTAGGAGTATAAAAACAAATGGTACTTTTCCGGTTCGCCAAGCAGACTTAATTGGCGACAACATAGATTATGCACATAAAAAATGTTAACAAATGTTCGTTCTAAGAATTTTTTTATTTTGAAGGCATAAACATTTTAATAGCGTTTAAAATTTTGTAAAAAGCCAATAAATTTGTAAAAAGACATTAATTTAAGAATTTACTATGCTTTCATAGTTCAACATCCTGAGTCGTCGGTTCGTATCACGTGACCCCAAGTGATCTCATTCCATGTAAACTACGCTACAAGATTCTAATTCTATCAGTAATTATTTTTGGCGACTTTATTGCCTGCGCCGGCAAAACAGAAAAGTACCAAACAAATCAATTTCATTCAGGTCCCCATATTTAGGTGGAGGACTACGTTATTCAAAATTGGATGGCTCTAAGTATTATTGTTTTTTCACAATGCGAGAAACATAAATACATTCATGCAGATTCTTCATTATTTATTTTTTTTTAAATATAGTTCAGAGAGGTAATATTTTGTGGCAACACTCTGAAAACTGAAACAGCCGTTTATAGAGATTCGACACAAAATACCGTTTTGAGAATAACAGTCCTTCTGGGCTAACGACCCAGTAGTATTAGTAGTACAATACTCGTATTAGTATTACTGGTTCGTTGGTGGGCCTACTACTAGTTACTACTACTAGTAGTACTAGTACTACAATAATACTAGTAGTAGTTCGAATACTACTAGTACTTCAATGGTACTACTCCTAGTAATACTAGTACTGATAGTAGTAATAGTACTGCAACAAATGAGTTTCATTTGTCTTACCTCGGAACTTATTTCCGTACAAACTACGTTATAATGTGAAAATGTTATCGTTTACATCAGAAAATTCAGTGGACGTAAAAACATGAGAATTTTAAAGAGTCTGGCGAAAAATTTATTTGCATCTCCACTAAAATTCTTTGGAGACGAAGTCTGTACCGCTACGGCTGTTCTGTAATCGCCGGAAGCGTCTGTTCAGACAGATGCAGCCAGCGTATAAATCGTAAGCCCGTTCAGTTTCTACTAGTTAACAGGACTCGAGCTGGTAAGAGAATTAGTTAGGACATTCCTTCCTTTGTTGAAAATTGTTTTGGTAATTTGAATAGGAGTCTATTGTCGAGGTGTTGGATTGCAGACTGCATCGTATCTATGAATTTTAAATTTGTTCATAGTTTCTGTAATTCTAACAGCGGCAGACACAAAAGTAATAGTATTTAAATTGTGTATTGATTTAGTGTAAAATTCTACTTAATGAGAGTGTACGTGTAGGCTAAAACTTCTGGGCCACCGACTTTATCGCTCGATCGATTTCCTCGATTTTCATTACAGATATATTTCTCATTGAATTAATTTAGTTCTCACTTCGCGGCAAGGCAAAAATACATAAAACCACAAAATCTATTTATCAAAAATTGAAAAATATAGACAAATACAAAACAATTTCTTACTATTAAAATTAGAGATTCTACGCAAAAACAAGCCATTCGGCCAGTGGAGAAGAAGATAGATTTTTCGGTGCACAAACATGAAAGTTTACTTTTGCTTAGGAAAAAAGACACTGAAGGTGCAGAAAGACTTAATTCACTATTCTGCTACGTTTCAAATGTAAACAAGTATGGCTGCTATGGTTAAAAAAAATGGTCTTAGCCGCACTTTTAAATTAACAACAACTTTTAAATTTTTGATAATTCTAATACAAATATTGCATGCAGATTAACTAAAGATATAAAAAGCATTAACAAGAGGATAACAATAAAAAAATAGGCTTAGCCGCACTTTTAAATTAACAACAACTTTTAAATTTTTGATTATTCTAATACAAATATTGCATGCAGATTAACTAAAGGTATAAAAAAACATTAATAAGAGGATAACAATAACATAATACAAACTTTTTTTTGCACAACTTACATATAAGAACAAAAGAAACTGAGCTCACGAGATATAGCAGTCCTATGTACAAAATTTCAATGTTCTGAGGCTACTCGTTTTTGAGTTATGCAAGATACATACATGCGTACGTACGTACAGACGTCACATAAAAATCTCTTCTGAATCCATTCAAATACTTTTTGCAACCCATTTTACGAAAAAGAGTCATTTATGCTGTTTTTGCGTACAGATGTCACGCAAATCATCGTTAAATTGCCTTCGATAGCGGTCAAAATGGATATTTTCGTTAAAATATGATACCCGAAATTTTTCGGAATTATAATACTTCCTTTACTTCGTACGAGGAAGTAAAAATATGAAAAAATAGTTTTAAATGTGTAAGGAATATATACTGAAAGAAAATATATGTATATACATCAGTTTCATGTAGTGAAAGAAACGGGAGAGTATATGCAAGAATCAAAATTCATAACTTGCAAACTGAATGTAATAAAATGCTATTTAGCTCAACCTACACAAATATTACAATTTGAAATCATAATTCAGTTTTAATGTAACAAAAATAAAATCTCATATATTTTTTACGAGTCTTAAAATTTATCACGGCCACTTTCTTCCTCTCCCAATCTTTTTTTTTTTTTTTTTTTTACTTTATCTTCAAAGATTTGAAACATTTTCCTGTTTAAAGTTAAATTTTACAATACATTAAATACCATAACCAATTAATAAAAATGAAGCAACAGCCTGTGTTGGGCATAGGTTTTTTTTAGCATAAAATCTTTATCGATCAGTTCTTTGCTCCTGATGAAGAGGAGTTTCTTCGCCCTCGAAACCGATAGTTTCTAAGCTAAAAATCTACGCTTGACACGGATTGTTGCTTTTCTTTTACGATTTATTTTCTCTTCTGCTCATACCCAATTATTTAAGAAATCTAAATAAACGTTTAAGAGAATTATTTTTTACATGAGTCATAAACAATTAATATCATGATTATACATGAGTTTCGGTAAATGTTCGAATACTGATAAATCTTAAAACTAAGATTACGCTGGGCAGTAAAATTCCGAAACGTTAAGTGGCTGGACTGTTTGGGTATGGCAATGCACACAAGGACTATCTGCCTAACGACAGGAATGTATTCGTGGTGGAATTTTTACGGGAATTTGGTTCGTTTTCACTAACACGTAGAGAAACCAGCCGTCCAGCCAGCCCATTTCCCTGAAGTCTGGACGAAATACTAGCATTCAGCATTCTTTAACCACTCCGCCATCGTTGGGGCCCCGAGAAAGATAACGTTCAGATTATTAGTGGTTTGACGAAGAAATGTTTGCCGAAATTTACTGAAGAAAGCTTATTAAAGTAAGTTTATAATCAGAATTTTTTAACTTTCAGTTTATCGTAACCAGTTAAAAGTATTGAGTAATCGATCAACAGGAGTTTCATTTTCTTAATTTACGGGCCCATCCGCGGCAGAGCCGTAATTACTATACACTGGTAGTTCGGTCCGGGGTTAAAAAATCCCGGCGAATGAGCGAGCTGCATGGTCGTTTTTGCGGTTTTCTTCTTATGTTACGTGTATATGAGCCAGTTCCCCTTAGAAAATCCTCCATGACTTCCTTTAGATTGCCCTCGTATGCTTTGCTTAAACAAAATCAAACCTTAATTTACGTTAGCGAAATTTAATACGCACAATTAATTTTTCCAATGTTAATTGGCAACTCCTAATATGCAACAGGACATCTTGGTTTGTTTAGTCAATTACAGTACAGCACGGATGGTTGGTTTGGTTTGGTTTGGTTTATTTAATTACGCCAAATCACACTAGGGCTATCTGCCTAAAGGGAGGGATGCCTTCATGGAGGACTTTCTAAGGAAAACTAGTTCCTATACACGTTACACATGGGGAAAACCACAAAAACGCCCATGCAGCCAGCCCGTTTGCGGAATTGGAATCTCTGACCGAACTACCAGTGTTCAGAGACTTTACCGCTCGGGGCCTACAGCACGGATGCTTTCCTATAAGATTTTTTTAGAGAAAGTGGCTTTCATTTACATTGGCAGGGGGGATGCCTCAAAAGAGCCTATACAGCAGCATACTAGTCAGAATTCAAAAATATGATCAAAATACCAGTTTGATCTACCAATCTTACCTATTCGATCAGGAATGGATTGCATCATTTGGTAAAACTTAAAATTAAAATACTTTTCTAGATATTTCAAGCTTTTATAATGTAGCATTGAGGTCTTTTCTATTAAATCCATTTAAATTTTGATTCAATTAATTAAAATAGATTTGGCTTATGGACTTTCATCGCAAAGCTTGCATTTAGATTTAACTAAAATGATTTTATTGAAAGTAAAATCACGCACAGTTAACGATCACATGGCATTATTACACAGTGTCAGAAAAATTTCATACTACATTTTGTTTGTATAATATTGAGTTGCTTAAGACAGAAAGTAGAAAACCTCACCTATCCACAGAAATGTTGAACGATGCCACCTGAATTTAAAATGAAAGGCTAAAAGTATTTTCGATTAATAATTACGATGTAAACATTCTGCAGATTTGATAAGGAATGGCATCAAAGCCTTTTTTCGTAAGGTGAAAATACTCATGCTCAATTTCCCGTCGAATTACCTATCATTCAACGAAAACTGAAAATACATTTTAAGAATAAATATTTCTTTTTTTATATAGCTGCTTTTTAATTTAAATTCTCTTTTACTCTCAAGTTAAAAGTCAAACGATAATACGTAACAAAAAGGAATTATTATGGTTTTTCGGTATTATATTAGCGCAACCACCTTGGTAGAAGTCGCCAAATTGTGGCAACCATGCGCATAACAATTTTTTAGATGACTAATATCCAAAACTGTAAGTTCGTCGCCATTTTCGTACATGCTGTTTTGGTTGTATTAGAAGCTCTAAAGGCAAACTACGGTATTTTTTGGTCTTTTGATCAATTTTGAAATTGGTGCTTGTGGGATTTACCTGAAAACGAAAAATGATTTGTAAAAATTTTTGAGGGAAAATATTCTGCCATAAAGGCGGCAATTTTCAGATTCGCTTTCACTGATGGCATATTTTGAAAAACAATCGTTTTTGAAAACGCAACATGAAAAAGCGTAACGAGCACTTCGGCATTGGAAATGGTTCGAGAATAGTCGTCTGCCGTTTACTACAGCAGTCTGATAGACACATTGCTGGAGTAAAGAATCAACAAGTGTTAAATGTTTCTTGGAAGAGTTAGAAATGTTCGATAAGACTGTGGTAGACGGGATTAATTACACGCGGAAGACATGCAGGACAAAGACGAAACCAAAATCTATTTGTAATTTGTTTTATAAATTGTTTTCCGGTATAAATATTGAACTAAAATTAAAATATGTAAACTGCACAAAGCTGGTTGCGATGATAAGAGGGATCAAGTAGAACTCTTATTTTATTTTAACCATAACTAACTTCCATTTTATAAAGCATACCGTTATTTTATCATTTTAAACTATTTTAGAAATCTGTACAGTTCTGTTTTAAATTTCCCTTTCGTAAAGCAACTGTTCATGTTTTTGTAGCACTATTACTTAGTCGCCAAATGTGTCTCAAACAATGAGTGCATTATCTTTCTGTTGTTCAGCATATGAAAGGACTGTTTCGGTGGCATTGAAAACCATCTGTATACGTCTGCGTACTTTTCAAGAATTCAAGGTGATGCTTTTATGAAATACAAGGAAAACTAGCAATAATGCCCATTGCGTGAAAAATGCAACAGCTGTAGGAAATTTTGCTGATTTTTTTTAATATGCATCATACCTCATAAAACGTTAAAAGGCAAAACGAGCGCACGTTCGAAAAATGCTACATTCTAGAAACTTATCCATTAAGTCGCATACCTCTGCAATTGTACACTGCAGCAGTTGGCCCTACTTTTGTTTTAATGGACGATAGCGCACGTCCCCATAGAGCTGACATCAACGATGACTACCTGGAGAGTGAAGGGATTGCGCGTATGGAGTGGCCAGCATATTCGCCCGACCTTAATCCCATTGAAAATCTTTGGGATGCTCTCGGCCGTGCTGTATCTTCACGTTTCCCACCTCCAGCCACTCTTATTGAGCTGGAAACTGATCTACAAGAAGAATGGCGATTGCTTAATTCTGCGGTGGTTAACAACCTAATTGAAAGTATGGTCACAAGGTGTAAACTTTGTATACAGATAAAGGGAGGATCACATACCCTGTTGATGTCCTTTTCTTCATCTTATGCTGTTTATTTTCACCTTATACGTAATTCTGTTTAAGTCTCCAGTATGTCATTATCTGATAACTTACAAAATATTTAATATTGTTTTCATTTCTGTATATAATTATTGATTTTGTTTTATGCATAAATATATATGGTACTTTCCTGCCGAATTTTGTGTCAATCAAAGCAGTATTTGTTGAATTTTGCATTTTACATCTTCGTGCTTAACATTTGGAAGTGCGTGTATTTAAAAACTGCATACCAACAAAATTTCCGAAAGAAAGTCTGGCGCGCTGGAGATAAAATATTTCATTTCATGCAGTGCTGCTACTGCTCGCTTTGGAATCTGAGTTTGATAATAAAATATTCTTTAAAGTTTCACAAAATATGAAATAGGTAATAAAACAATTTCGAAATTAAATTTTCAGGTTCGCAGGTATTCAGGTGAAGGTACGTTATTGAACACTTTGTTGGCTCTATATACCGTCGGTTGTTTCACAGTATGAGAAGCATACATATGTTCATGCATATTTTTCACTATTTTACTTCTTTAAATATAATGCAGGGCGACGATTTGAAAATTGATACAACGCATTTAAGTGTTTCGACGCAAAATGCCGTTTCGAGATTAATACTCCATTTGGAACAAATGTTCCTTTTGGGCTAAAGCATCGGATTTATATTCGAATTATTTCTTAGACTAAGAAATACATTTATATTACTTTAGCTAAAAATATTAGAAACATTTTTCGCTTTATGGCATGGTGCATAATCTGGATAAAAGAATAATATATTTCAGAATTATCCTGTATATAAAGCCATATTTTTTAAATACTGATATGCCGTCTCTCTCGCAGTTCCTTCTAATATTCAGTACATTCCTAGAGCTAATATTTCTCATGCTCATACCATTATCCACGTTAAGTACTTTGCAGTCTGTTAAATAAGCTCTTACTTATTTGTTTACTTACGAAAAAAGATATTTAATAGCATTTATTTCCTAAAGATATTTAATAGCATTTACTTCATTTTTATCAAGATAATGTACAAGCGTATTAAAAAATACGACTTAAATTGAAACTAAAAATGAAAGCAACAAAGCCCAAACTGAATAATCAAGCAATATCTGATAAAATAATAATAAATATTTTATTTACTTTATTCCATGTTTAATATTTCTTTAATATTCTTATATATCTAATATAATAAGTTCTTTAATATTTCTAACCTAAATACTAGTATAGCTCGTTTTAGCTATACCAGGGTATTAAATTTCGATCTTTTTCTGACTTGCAGACTTTTTATCCATTTCCAAATAATAACGTTTGCATTATCCCGGCTAATAAACGTATAGAAGTACAAGAAGCGATCCACCACAGTGAAGCATACATTCATTCCACGATTATCATGGGTCGGCTGCATATTCACCTTCCCCACTTATTTATGGATGATTTGAGGTCTGAGAAGTAGTAGAGGCAACAATAAAAACGAACAAGGTGCAAGTTACAGGAAAGCAGGAATGAAGATATTTTATTTTTTATTGTAATGTTAATATTACTGTATGTTCTTATTGGAATGTAAGTTCTTTCAAGAAACAGTATTGTGGAATTTACCTGCAGTTTCCTCATAATAGATTATCACTTACTTTCCTTAGAAATTGCTCCATGAAGGCACCCCTTCCCTTATGTGTTTCGCGGTAATTAAATAAACCCTTAGCCCTTGTGTGTTTCCCCGTAATCAAATAAACCAAACATTTCTGTGTCGTTTCTTTAACTGCATCTTTTGGAAATTAAACTATTTGTAACATTTTCCCCTCCCGATTTTCCAGTGATAGAAGTCGTAAAATAAAGGAAGGAAAAAAGGTTATTATATTCTTTTACGAGACATTGAACAATTGCAGTTTTGAAAATCTGAATATCGTTTTAAAAACCGACTCAAAACTATGTAAAATATAAGGAGCTGATAATAAATTACTTAAAAATTAAATTACAAATTCATCAACATGATAATTTAGTTGAAAAACATATGAAATAAATTAAATTGTAAATTTCTAATAAAATTAAGTTGCATGAAAAAAATGAAAAAAAGCATGCGAAATGAAATTGAAGTAGTACTACAATAAAAACAGTGGTAAGTAGATTATTATCTCAAAGTACAGTAGCATTTCCTTCTGAATAAAAAACATATATAACAATTGGTCAAGTGTTGCCCTTAAAATAATGCTATTTATAACCGACTTCCTGTAATTTTTTTTTTTTTTTTTTTTTTTTTTTTTTTTTTTTTTAACTCCCTGGTACGAAGTGAAGGAAGCATTGTAATCGAAAAAAAATTCAGATATCACAATTCAAGGAAAATATCCATCTTGACTGTTATCGAATGCATATTAATTCATGAAGAAAATTCATGAAGTAATTCATGAAGAAAAATTTTTGTTTAATTAAAACCAAAAAGAAAAATAAATAAATAAAAACAAATAAAAAAAATAAAATTAAAAAGAAAAAAATCTGAAATGTTTAAGATTTTAAATGACGTCCAAAGGCGCGGTATTTTTTTTTTTTTTTTTTTACATTTTGTGTGCTACATTTACTTATTAAATATCACGTTTTTCGCACTTAAAACATAAAATTCACTTCAACAGAAATATCACAAAATAGCTTTAAAACGAGCATATCTTTAGAATTTCCGATACACAGAGAGGAAATAAAATTTTTCTGTAAAATGTCGCCTTTGCTCGCTTTGAAATCCTTGAGATTTAAAATTTTACAAAATAGGACATCGATAATGAAACAAATTCCATATTTCAAATTTGGTCTTCCACATGCCCATATTCGTAGGAGAATTATGCCATTCAAAATTCGATGGGTCTATGTACCGTTGTTTTATCACAATACGAGAAATATACCAACATTTATTCAGATTCTTCATTATTTAATTTCTTTAAACATAATACAGGGCTTTAATATTTGGTGGAAACTGTTTGAAAAGTGAAACGGACATTTAATAGTGAACCAACGCAAAATCGCAAAACGAAAACAATAGTCCTTCAGGGACAAAGCCCCTTTGGACTAAAAATTTAAAAAATCTGAAGGGTTTCAGGTTTTAAATTACGTCCAAAAGGGAGTTTTTTTGACGTATCGTGTGTTACCTTTATTTATTAAATATCATGTTCTTTGCACTCAAACCATAAAATTCATTACAACAGCAATGTTGCAAAATAATTTAAAGATGAACATACCTTTAGAATTTCCGAAACACAGTTCCGCGCGCTGGATATAAAAAAGGTTTTTTTTCCCTCGTAGAATGCTGTCATTGTTCGCTTTGAAATCGTTGAGTTTAGTAATCAAAAATTCGTTCAAGTTTTACAAAATATGAAATCGATCATAAAGCTAATTCTAAATTTCGAATTTGGGCTTTCAGATACCCATATTCGCAGTAGAATTAAGTCATTCAAAATTGAATGGCTCTGTGTACCGTTGTTTTATCACAATGAGAGAATCACACATGTATTTATGCAGATTCTTCATTATTTAATTTCTTCAAATATAATACAGGGCGATAGTATTTGGTAGAAACGGTTTGAAAAGTGATACAGCTTTTAAAGCTTTCAACGCAAAATCGCAAAACCAAATCAATAGTCCTTGAAGGACAAAGCTCCTTTGGACTAAAAACATGCAATATTTCAGTATAATTTACTTTTCCTGAAACAGTCATTTTCAAATCCGAAAATCAATCAACCCAAACCTAACCCGGTCCCGCTGACCTCGTTTGATGAAGGATTACTGTATAAAAATTTGAGTTGAAAAACATCAGCAAGAAGATCATAAAGCAGATCAACGTTAATAATGATTTCTGTGCCAAATGCTGCATAACTGTATGGTGAATGACCGAGTTACCTTCCGCAGATTAGTACATTGTATTACGAAAAGTCCGCGGGACTACGACCATTAAGCGACAGAAATTAAACCTGGATTTCGGAAGTAATCTTTGCTTCATTATGTTTGGAAGCAAGTGCATTAAACGGATTGCCACTCTGTCCTCCTCAGAACATTAAGCACAGCAGAGAACGGAGGGCGGTCCATTTGGACATAATACAGCAAAATGAGACCGAACTTTGAAAGTAGCTTAAATTAGTTCTTCGCGTAACTGAATAAGGTTAGATGTCTTAAATATGAAGAACGACATTAAGTTCATGCTGCTATAAAAGGCATAGAAATGATAATAAAGGAAAAGGAAGGAAAAAAAGCTGAAAGCTTTCAGATTTTATATTACACCCAAGGATTTTATATTACGACCAAAAGTATCGCTGTTTTATCACAATGCCAGAAACATTTATACATTTATGTATAAAATTATGTAGATTCTTCGTTATTTAATTTTTTAAAATATAACACAGGGTAATAATTTTTGGTGGCAACAATTTAAAAAGTGAAACGGATATTATAAGCTTTCGACACAAAATGCCAAAATGAAATTGATATCCCTTCTGGTGATTAAAAAAGCTGCTGTTTGCAACTTAATTATTATGTATACCACAACGAAGTAAAAATTAATTACGCACAATATTACGCATAAAGAGGCGTTTTTTAACGTTTTGTGTGTTACTTTACTTATTAAATATCATGTTGCCGTAAAACTCAATTCAACAGCAACATAACAAAATATTTAAAAGAGCATATCTTTAGAATGTCCGATACATAGTCTCGTGCGCTAGAGATAAAAATGTTTCTTTTTTTTTTTGTGTGTGCAGTTTTGCCATTGCTCGTCTTGAAATCGTTGAGCTTGTTAATCAAAAATTATTTAAATTGTTACAGAATATGAAATAGATAATGAAACAAATTAGGGCTTCCAGATGATCGTATCCGAGTGGAAGACTACGTTATTGAGAATTTGATGCCTCTAGGTACCGTTGTTTTTTCACAGTGCGAGGAACATACATACATTCATGCACATTCTGCATTATTTAATTTCTTTAAATATAATTCTGGACTCTAATATTTGGTTGCAACAATTTGAAAAGTGAAATGCCATTTTACAGCGGACAACGCAGAATGCCGAAACGAAATTAATAGCTCGTCTGGGCTAAAAAAAGGAGGATAAATTTGCAGATAAATTTAATTTTAGAAGCGCCTATAAAATTTACAGATGTGTGACATGCTTCATAATATTGCTTTTGAAAACATATATCAAATGGAAATAAAAAATAATAAAAGTAAAATTTAATCAATAAAGTGGAAATAAAATAGCTAATATTTTTACAAATAACACTAATGCTTTTAGTATAATTACCGTACAATAAATAGCATTAAGATATGCTTATATTGTAAAATATCACTGTTTACACAGGTATTCTTAACTTAATTATTCAACAAATTACACTATTGGCCAAGCGGTAAGAGCTCAATACACGAATAGTTCGTTTCTGTTTCAAATTCCGTAATCGAACTGGCTACACAAACATTTTCATGGTGTAACGTCTGGAATACTAGGTTATCATAAATTGAGCTTGACGCTGGAAAATGTTTAGTGAATAATCACTTGATTTTTAAAGTACTACAAAGTCTAGGAGAATAGATGAAGCTGTAAAGGACTTTTACTAACTCAGTTCCGGTTTTACAGACGGCACCAACTCGGGCTTACAAAAGCCAACACTTTTGGCTTAACTCAATAGGTAAGTTAAAATCAATGAAGTTAAATATAACTTAACGGCTTCACGAGTTAACTATCGCGCACGCTGGCTATGACTCGAAAAATCGCCGTAAACATGCCTAACGGCAATGCCATAGAATTCTGATCGCTAGAAAATCAAAGATAGCAATGTGGCAGGCAGAACACGCTCTGATTTCACCTTCCGAAACCTTTCCTCAACCCTTACAAAACCGAAGCCGTCGCTATAGCCTGTATGCTTAAAATACCGAAATTCCTATCGGATTCACAGCAGTTTCCACCACTTCCCATCCATTAACGCACAAAGAGGTGTGAAGATTTCAAATGACATCCTTTCTACTTCCTAATATAGAAGCTTCCATACTAGCCTTTTAGGACAAGCTGTCTGCAATAAACTGATATAATGACTTTGGAGAAAATGCACCTGCTACTGCATACCTTAGGGGAAGGGAAGAAAACAATAACCCAATCTCCGCGGTTTCGGGTGGTTTTGATCTTCAGTGATTCAAAAGGCAGCAGTCTCTTAAAGTATCTGATAATAGTACACCAAAAAACTGTACAAAAAAAAAAAAAATGGACAGTTTAGTTTGAAAGCATAGTCGATTGGACAAGCTTTAGATTCGTCATCTGATATTATTTTACCGCAGATACTATGCGAATTTTTGTATTTTCTAGCATTTAGAATTCTGATTTCTTTCACGTAACTGAGTTCAGAAAACTTTTCTCAGAAGACTGCTCCATTGTTTGTTATGTTATGTAAAAAGTGAAGGGACCACCTATTATTTACCCTAAGTAAGTAGGTATTAGCCCCATACCACTAACTTGAAAACCAACAACCATCCAGTGTCCTCGTGATGAAATGGTGCCTCCAGCCAACACTTGAAGTTCTGCCACTGCCGGGGGCCTGAACAGCACTCTCACATTTCAGCGTTAAACTAATTCAAGTAAAATGCATTACGTTACATTACACACATAGGGATACATAGTTGTACAGGTGCATTTCTGTTATGAGAATGCAAATGTTATGTTTCTGTTATTCTGTTATGAGGACAGATTAAGAATTGTACACATGTATGCAAGTTGTATGTGCGTACATACGTGCCTATATACATACGTACGTAATACCAAAATACATGCCTACAGGAACAAATACATCCATACATACAGCCATTAAAATATACATTTCGGAATTCGGTACGATAACAGAAGAGTACCACGTTATCTATTGTAGCGGATATAGGCATCATGTTTCCAGGATATTAAATATTGCAGTAGATGTTTCCACGTTACAAATGTTTGCAAACATGATCTGTTTACATAAATATTTACGATCAAAATTAAGTTAGAACTAAAATATTGTTTACAAAGCTTACTTCATTCTACGTATTTATGCTTATTGCGTATATTTAGGTATTCATGTATAGTTGTGCTGATGCGTTAGCAACTCGTAGCATTATGGCGAACAAAACGAGGATTAGTCTTTCTAAGGGGAACTGGCTAATATTTTCATTAGCCATGGGATCAAACATCAAAACATCCATACTGTCAGCAGGTTTACCGGAATTTTAATTCAAGTTCAAATATGAGGGTTCAGCAGTATTATCCAATTGGCCATTAATGGCACAAAAAGATTATCTCCTAGAGCCGCGGTTCTCAAATCGAGTGCCGCGAGCGCATGCTAAGGGTACCGCGGCAATAATCAAGAGAAGCTCGAAAATGGTGCCGCGGATAGAAAATTCTGAGAAGCGCTACGCTTGGCGACTTTTATATAAAGTGTTTTTGCTGCCTTTATTAAATTGTTACTCAATAATATGATTTCATAACGTCATTATAGTAAGTATATACTATAGGCATGGAAAAAAGACAATATTTCTTTCTTTTAACGTCTTTTTAGAAACAGTACTTGCTTTATACGGCATTAAAATGAGTATTATATCATCTTCTTGAATATGAAAACTTGCTTATGTCTTAAAATTTAAATAGCATATATGTATTTAGATCGTATCCGAAAAATGGGTTTATCCACATTAATATTTCTCGCAGGGTATATTTAAATTATCAAAGTTATATATGTGATCTTCTGTTATAAATGTGCTTTATTTGTCTTATAAAGCACCTTAAAAATTATGGGTTTTCCTTGCTTGTTAAGTCGTATTATATCCAGAACAAAATGATAGTCTGAACTTAGTTGCGATTAATTATTTGTTTACCATATTGCATTTTTTTTTCTTGTGATGTGGATTTAACTACAGATTAAGGTTTTATTTTCCAAACTAGAACTTTGAAAGAAATTATTGACCAGAAATAATTAACTATGCACCTACTTTCGCAACAGTAATTTGAAACAACACAATATGTATATATGCATATCAATGACAACTCAACATAACTATTTTTGGATATGCAGCGGTTAAAAAACGGGTTAAAAATTCTAAAAAAAACTTTAATTTTGTTTTGTTTTATGTTTAATTGTAGAATGACTGTGGTTTTACAAATTGAAATTTTGCGAAATTAACTGTGAGCTCGCGAGGAACTAAACTGTTAGCTCCATATGCTCGCACTATACCGCAAGAATAGAATGTCAGAAATACCATGGACTCCTCATAAAAAATAACGAATTTTTTCAAATTAATTTCACTTAAGATTCTATTTTCTGAATGAATCCTATTTGATAAACAGTAAAGTATTGTCAAAAGCTTTTCTTAAAAATGTAACTATACAGGTGAAACTGTGGACTCTGAATATTCCGATACTTTTCTCTCGATCCAGTTAAAAATATCTGCAGTATGTTTCATTTGCTATACACACACACACACACACATAAAGTATGCAATCCGGCATTCTATAGAATGCCAAAAACTGGCCGGCAATATATGAAACGATTAAGCATTTCACACATTGCCTAAGCATTTTATAGAATGTCAAATGAATAATCGAAACTTCTTGCAAGAATTTAATAAATGATGTATAAATGCCAGAATGACTACTAAGAAGGAACCACGGGACTACTGGTTACTGAATCGCTATGATGTGATGTTTGTGGAAAACAAAAGTAAACTCATTTGTCTTGTAAAAGCAAGCGTCAAATATTTCACGTACTTCATGAAATTCATTTGGCTGTTAGACACGGAGGACGTGACAGAATGTTGAAAGAACTTTAAACGAAATACAAAAATGTTGCACGGAATGATATTGAACTGTACATACACTTTGTGAAACCCACCACAATAAACAAAAATTTATTTAAAAGAGCATTATTATGAAAATCCTATGATTTTTTTAATTTAATTCCCGTTATCAGATATATCTTACTGATATCCAGTTAGATAAAGAATACAAATTTATTGTGGCGTACCACGATCATCTCACTATTTTTTTTTTGTTGGTGTATTTAGAATAAAAGTTTTTTAATGGCAGCCTTTAATTATTTTTTCAAAATTGTATTTGTCATTGTCAGTAATGAACGTCTTTTAAATAATAGCTTTTAATGAACTTTTTTCATATTTAACTCCTTTAAGCAAACGAGTCTCGAAAATTACATATTTTACATAAATAAAAATAAATTTTCAAGCATTAATCAACTATTTCCAAATTAAATAATTTTACTCATCGAAACCAACAGAAAGTTGCAAAATGCGTAAATGTTGATTTTATACCGCATTTCAAAATCCACAGCTGGTCCATATTTTTAAGATACCGTAATACCTTTTTTAAACCTAAATTTCTCGTTAATGTTGCGCTATTTTAATTAATACACATGAAACATTGATAAACGCAATGATAAGAGGATTAAAAAATTCACAGATGTTCAAGAAATTAGCAAAGCAGAGCTACAAAAGGTATCGGAAGTTTTCGCAAAATTTAATGCCCCATCTTGGCACTTCATACCAAATATTTTTCTGCAATATCTGCCGACAACTGTTTGGGTTCGTTCGGATAACCGAGACCCTATTAAGTCCCTAATCTCTTGGATAACGCGACAGTAAAGTGTGCGTACTAACAAATCAACATTATGATTTAAATATTTTCCTATTTTAAGCACAATAACAGTTAAACAACCAGAAAATAAGTCTCTTCGTATTAAATTTTAATGAAGATTTACAATACAAGGGTTAAGATTATTAAAAAAACATAGCCAAGAAGAAAGCGGAATTGAAGCATTTAATTTTTAATGAATACAAACAGAAAGGCCGTGAAAGTTTTGCTTAAATTGCATGAAACTGGTTATTTAATTCAAATAATACTTTGTATAAAAATCATGTTCCTTAAAACCGCACAAGAAAAGTACACAGCTGCTACATATATCTGCCTTAGTTAATATTTATTGGTACCAAAAGTGTCATTTGAAATTTTGCTAAGATTTTCATGCAATATTCAAGAGTTTACTTCACACTTTAACCTAATTTGAAATATGTTGCTTTAATTTTTTATATCCTGAAGAAATTCAAGCAACATATTTCAACAATTAAAGCAACATACATGAAGAGGGGGAAGGTGTTTAAATGCATATAATTATTTGAAAAAAATATTACAGCTTTTATTTTTCTTATATACAAAAAAGTCTAAAATGGTGTATCAGATATGCTCTAATCACACAATTATGCGCTTGGTGCTATTCTATCCGTATGCTACTCAGTTTCACCAAAATTATAACACACAGAAAGGCGGGTCGTCATTCTAATTGAATACTGTAATACTAATTTATTAAATTACTGCAGTAGAAGGAATTTGGGAGTCTGGTTTTCTCCCAGCCCTTTTTCAAAATAATCAAGATAAAAAATCTTACCTACATCCACTGCGCCGTCCCGTCCATGACAGATCCAGCTGTCTTGCAAAAGAAGTTCAAAAGCCGAAGAGATCAATAGGGATCGACAGATACCCCCAAAATTCCTTAAGAACAGATCACTGCTCGCTTCGCATCCATTTGTCGCTGGATGCGGTGTCTCTTTACATACTTGGCGACGATAGGTCGCTCCGATTTCGACGGTCAAGGCCTTGGTATGTTACCGCACTGAGCGTTTGACACAACCGCGTTTACTTCAGGCAAGGAGCGCGGCTCCTTTGGATTCTGTTGATTACGCAAGCCAGCGCTTCTTCTCCCGGCGCCAAAAAGTATCGCCAAGAGTAGGCCCCAGGTAGCCAAATCGCAATTTCCTTCAACGCTGCGTAAAAATGTTCTTCTCCGCGGTGGGCAAATTATGTTCTAGATGTGTTTCGAGTTACCCCATAGCGAAATTGAAGTACTAATATGGTGAAAATGCTAAATAATTAAAAATTTAGTCCAGTTACTAAACATGCAAAATTATCTACGTGTCTTAATTATGCAAAATTATGCTACTTTATAATTTGAGTTACAAAGATTATAAAACTGTATTCTGTAAATGAAATTAGGTCTTTCCCCCTGATTTTTAAACCAACTATCCGTAAATTTAATTCAGATGTCATTATTTTTTCTTTAATTTAAACACCCAGGTGACTTAAAAGAATTCAATTGACATAATAATTTCCCGGATGTTTTAAAATACTTGATTCTCAAGTGAAATACTAAAGATTATGAGGTATGCAACATATGGCGTTAGAAATATATTTAATTAATTACAATAATTATACATGTAATTATAAAAAATTCTTATTCGATGTAATATTTATTATACGAAATTTACAGCTATAATGTAACGCGTGTCCTCGGTCACTGGTAAAGGTTTGTGTTGCCACATAGAGGAGAGTAAGATATTTATGTTTTAAATTTAATCGCAAAACTCGACGATATACTTTATATATTATCGAGTTACTTTATGTATTATCCCAACCACTTTAGTAAAATTCTCTACTAACGCTGTCTCTTAATAGAGATTACGGTTATAAAGATTATGAAACGAATGATCTAAAGATTCTTATACTCTACTACTTAAAGTTTCAGAATACACTTAACTCTGGTAACCATGTGCATACCAATTATTCAGACAACCAACCATGCGCATGACAAATATTTGCAGTTTCCAATGTTGCCATTTTTGTTTGTATTCTTTTTTGTTTTATTCCAAGTTTCAACAGATTTTATAGAAACATTACGATGATTTTTTTTTTAAATTCAATTTTAAAACTTATTCTTGAAGGATTTTCCAAATTAAAAAAAAAAAAAAAAAACAGAGGTGAAATTTCTGCAGGTCATTCAAGGAACAAGGTTTAGAATCTTTTCCCAAAGTGATCGCTATGAGATTTCCAGTACAACAAAAATAAAAGAATATTTGTAGCTGGGTTTCCTGATTGTTTTTGGAATAGATACACAGTTAAAACGTAAAATATGTATTTAATAATATGTATGTATGTGTGTATGTAATACATAGTTTTATACTATAAAAGTAATTTTTGTTTATCTTCCGCACAATTTCAGCAACTGCTCTGAGGTTGTTGCGAAAATATATAAGTACCAAAGCGATTAGAACAGATGTAGTAAGCACGACATCACAAAAATGAAACTAAGGAAATGTCAAAATCGTGACGTCACGACTTATAATGACCGCCCTACAGCGTACGGATAAAACTACGAAACATATTGTTAAATAAAATTACATTGAGAACAAATAGCAATTTAAAGCTAAGAAAAGTGCCTTAGGGCATAATTTGTGCAACCACGTATCTAGATTTTATTGAATCTGAAACATTTATTTGCAATCCTTGTAATTTTCCTATGCACTAAAATTAGAACGGGGGACCTATAAACATTCAATGATGAAAATTAATATGTAGACAACACCGATTAGAATGTAAAACCAACCAGAATCTCGCCTATGGCAGCGGCCATGATAAGTCGTGACGTTTCATGGCTTCATTTTCATTGCACTGAGCATACGGGGAAGGCTTCCTCCATTTATTCTAACCTCCCCTTGGTAAATACGATAAAAGGAATGTGTTGCCACTAACACTTCGAAAACATTTGTCTTCCGAATTTAATTAACAAACTCGAGGATTAAAATAATATTGTTGCATCTACCATAATTAAAATATTTTTATCCTCCACGCGATAGTGTTTTGTCGCTCAGCGAAGAGTCAGATGTTTAATTTTTCTTTCAAATTCATTCTATTGATAATTAACAAACTAAGCGATTTAAAAGCAATACACTCAGATTCATTGCTATTATTATTAACTACTAACTGGACAAGAGGAAATGACACTAGTTGGATTCGTCCTTCAAAACATCTGTATATGCAAAGAAGAGTGTCCGGTTTTTCGTTTGTGAGTGTATAAATGATACATATCTACTATTTAATTCCAACATTCATGAAATTTTGCATGCTTGACCTTCAAATTAAGAGGATGGTCAACTGTCAATATTAGATTTAAAAAAAAAAAAAATCTCACGATATCCAAACTCAGGCTGCTTAATTTTATTAAAACGTTGCTCTCGTGTCATCCAACTTAGGTTCAGGTCATCGTTGTTGCTTTCTCGCTGTCAGTGGAAGTTATTTATGCTAAGCAATAATAAAAAAAATAAATAAATATTAATACTTCTCCACAGTTTCAGTTTTGAAACCACGCCATACATCTTAGATTCATATTGCCGTTGTTGCGTTCCCGCTGTCAGTTCTTAATATGATTGTTAGACGGCGCCTTGTTCGTTTACTCACCAGAATAATGCATAAGCTAGCAGAGTTTAACCCCTTTCAGCGTCCTCTCCTGTCTGCGAACATTTCTCCCCAGCGGCCGTCTGTTTTTCGTAGCGTGTAATGTTGTTTTCTCTGTACATCATAACTTTCCATACATGACTTTCGTAGTGAATGAATGTCAATGAATATTAAGTAAAATTATAAGGATATAAAGCATAATGGGAAAATAATAATATCTCTGCTTATTTCTAACAGCAGGGTAATTTGATAACATCTGATCCAGGCGGTCCACTCCTCCCATTTTGTTGTTCTAATCTTTTACAATTATTAGATTTTTACAGTTCTTTCCCGTGTTCCAACATCAATCATCGAGTTATTATGGACTGTACTCATCAAACGTATATCCTTCTTGTATTTTCAATTCACAACCTCATTTTTTCTTTTTTTCTGTTGAGTAGACGTTGAAGCCATCTCTCACTGTCTTGTATCTTAACGTAAAATGGCGCGAATATTCATAAAACCCGGGTCAAATTCGATTAAAAATAAAATGCCTGATTAGTGCTACCTTCTAGGAGGTATTAGAACAAACAAAAATAGAAACTCAAACAAATAAACATTTAGAAAGCGTTTTAAACGTTTCAAAGTTTTAAAATGTAGAAGAACGCTTGAGGCGCGTTACGGCCGACCTAAGGAAGTTTCACTTGAACGCGTTAGACGCGTTACGGATGACGAAGAGGTTAAATAAACTATCAATTTTTCGCAAAAGATTTGGAAACGTGGAAGAAATCAGCCGGGGTGGATGGTTAAATTTCTTCATACATGAAAATTTTTCAGCAGACAAAGATTTGTCAACTGATGTCACAGAATTAAGCATTCCTTTCAAAGTGTATATGTCAATAAGTACAAGCTGCAGGTCCTGACGTGCTGTATCAGCATCAGCAGTGATGGGATCGGACAGCAAACTGAATTAGACTCAGCTTTGTTAAACTCGAGAAATCTTGTGATCTCATCATCCAAAGACTGCAGATGATCCCTGATCTTAGCAGAAACACTTTCAGTCACTTTCTGTTTTCCTACTAAAGGGAAATGCCCAAACTTGCCTTCACTTGCTTGCTTTGCAAATAGATCTAGTTTTTCTTTGAATATTTTATATGCTTCCAAAACTAACCTTTTTTCCTGCAATGTCACATTCAGTTTACTCAATTTCTCTTGCTTTGCAAATAGAACTAATTTTGCTTTGAATGATTTTCCATCCTCCCAACAACCCCTTTCTCTGCATTTTCCTATGCACCATTCTGTTCATTCAGCTTCTCAAATACAAACAAATGCAAACATTATTTCATATCTTCACTCCTCACATTCTATTTTATAGCAAAATCATGAAATATCTTCTTCGTGTCCAGAAACAGGAGGATTTCATTCTGAAATTCCAGCTTCTTTTTATCATTTTGTTCAAGCTCTTCACACTTTAATAGTAAATTACGTCTTTCTACTCCATCTCTGCAGCCTTAGCTCTTTAAAGACCATATCGGCCCAGACGGCCCTTCCTTCAAACGACCAAAACCACCCCAAACGGCCGAAATTCCGAATTTGTTTTCTTCCCTTTCCTAAAATATGCAGTACCAGCCGCAGTTCCTTAAAACACTTTGTATCAGTTTATTGCAGACAGCTTGTCCTAAATGGATTTATTTGTGGCATTTTTTATCTTTATTTGTTAGAATTAGAAAGGATGTCATTTGAATCATTCACTCTTCTTAACACGTTAATGGATGGGAGGAGAAGAAATTGCTGTGACACTCGAAAACCGTTTCGGGCGGTTCGATATTTTAACATGCATGTTAGCGATGGCCTTTGGATTTTAAAGAGTTAAGAAAAGATTTGAACTGTCGATGGATGAGTGTCCATGCTCTACATGTGCTGATTGTGTTCACTGCACTAACAGTAGCATTTATTACAGGCTCTAAGTCTAGTGCAACTTTACAAAGGCTCTCCTGATACAAAATGCAATGAAAAGACAAGATATCGCTGCCTGCTTCTTATGCTTGTAACTTGCTTTTGAAAGCTTGACCTTACCTACATTTTTCAACTGAATATTTGTATGAGCCATGCTAACACACTGAACTCTTCAATATTCTACAAGTGAACATTATTATTATTATTATTATTATTATTATTATTATTATTATTATTATTATTTTTTACATTTTGCAAACGGCTTGTATGAAACTATAGGAACTACAGAAACTAGATAAACTTCTGAGAAAGTTTTGCGTTCTTCGCACTTTTCTTTTCTTTTTTTGTGTGTGTATGTGTGCTTTCTTGTTTTCCTGAGTTTTGTGTTTGTGTGTTTTCTCATAAAACACACAAAAACACTTTTCTCATAAAAATTATATATTTTTAAAAAGTATTATTGATTTAAAAAAGACTTTAAATAATTTTCGAGTATTTTTCCTCTTATATTTTATACGAAGTCTTCCTTACGACATGATACAGCTTTATGCCAATGAACAACTACAGTGGAATCTCGAGATAAAAGCACCTCTATATACGAGAAATTCGAGATACGAGGAAAGTATGAGCGAAACATTTGTCTCTAAATACGAGCATTGACTCGAGTAACGAGCAATGAGCCAGGCTGTTGGTATGCGTGACGCCATTTCTCCATCCGTCTCGACTCGGGGAATTCCCTCGTCAGATCACTCGGTTTTCTTTGATCTACGTGTTTGTGCGCTTGTGAGTTAATTGTTTATTATATTTAAGGTAAATATAATTATTTCACGATGCCTTTCAAGAAGATTGCTTCCTCACATGGTGCTGTAAAGAAAAATAAGGAAGCCATAGCCGTGGAAATTAATAAAAAAATTTAGATAAACACAAGCGTGGTATAAGAGTGACAGAATTCGCGAAGACTTACGACCTTTCGACATCGACGATCTACACTATTCTGTAGAAGCAGGAAGAAATTAAAAAAAGTTGATGTAGCCAAAGGGGTTACTGTTACTTCCAAGCACCGTGCAAAACTCCTAGAAGATGTTGAGAAGCTGTTGTTGGTATGGATTAACAAGAAGCAGTTAAGATCGGTCTTCGAATCTATCATAAAGGTAAACTATCGTTATATTATTCACCAGTATTATTTATTAAAAAAATTGATTTTTATGTTGATATTTTTGGGAGTGTGGAACGGGTTAACAGGATTTCCATTATTTTCAATGGGGAATTTATATTTTTGTTTCTAGATACGAGAAATTTGATATACGAGCTCAATGCTGGAACGAATTAAACTTGTATCTCGAGGTTCAACTGTAATTATCAATTTCAGAACATTAGCCAATTTTTTATCGAGCATATTCGACTGTCGACCGCCCAACTGACCTTGAAACTCATCTGGTTCATTTGCGCTTTTTCAGCTGAGGATGATGGTTCTGTAAAACCATCGAAACTAATCCTGTGAAATATTGCAAATATAACGCTGATTTTTGTTATTTTACTTCTAAATGAATCATTGATCCTCTTTAAAATTTCATCATCCCTAAGTAGGTCGATTTCCACTCTGTCTGCTTCTTATAGTAAAATAAGGTGGTGGTTTATACTTGGTTGGGCATCTGTATGGTAGTTTGCTATACGTATAAGATATCTGTTTATGAGGAAGGATAAATAGCAGTGACTTCGCAACTATTTTACGCTATTTCCGTTCATTGGCGCATATATATATATTTTTTTTGTTTTGTTTTTTGTTTTTTGTTGCGAATAACTGAATCTTTCAAACTGACAATGAGGCCATTCTTCAAAGCCATATTGTTCAGTTATGCTCTTATCATCAAGATGAAGATGGAGTTATGCATCTTTCTTGGCCTGTTCAGTTCGGTAAAGAGAATGTTATGTGTGTGTGTGTGTGTATGTTATTATGGCAAAACCTCGAGGGTTATCTGCCTAAGGGGAGGGATGCCTTCGTGGAGGACTTTCTAAGGGAAACTGGCTAGTATACACGTTACACATGGGGAAAACCACGAAAACGCTCATGCAGCCAGCCCGTTCGCAGGATTCGAACCTCGGACCGAACTATCAGTGTTCAGCGACTTTACCGCTCGCCCGCTGGTGGGCTCGGTAAAAAGAAAGAGGTCCCTTTTACTTCTCTCAGCATATCTCGAGGAAAATTAGCACTTTCTGATAGATATTGATGTAAAATACCTAGTAATTCTCGATGCCAGCAGTGCTCCTACACCACGCGAAGTAGAAAGGTCTTTATAGTATTAGGTGTTTTCATGATTTTTGGCAACCCCTTAAGTTTTGAGAGTATAACTCAATCTGCCATTTTTGTTTTCGGCTTAAACTACGATATTTGTTCACCTTATTTTCACAGAACGTTTAATTTATTTATGCACTAGGAAAATTAGAAGAAAGGTGGAGATACAGTATGAAAATCAAGTTATCTTTCCTGGGGAGGCAGAGCAGTTTTGCTGTATTAATCCTTTCCAACACAAAAAAGGTAGGCAGTTTAATCAAGCCTAGAGAAGTGCACAGGTAAAATTTTGTGAAGATAACACTTATCGTTTTAATTCCGTGGGTGTGCCCGAAGCAGGCACACTGAATGAATAGAGCTTCGAAAAGAGTGCTGACTCGAGCATTGTTAGGAAGCGCGTAAAAGAGTAAGAGATTTTGCCTAGGATTAAAAGACACTAGATTCTGAACACCGTATCAGATTTAGCATTACACAGGGCGGGGCATGGGGAGGCCTGCTACTCTACACCCCCTAAAAATGCTCTTCTTAGTTATATGATGATTACATGCGTATGAATGGAAAAATAAAACGTAAGTATATATTTAAATTTCATATTTACACTTTCGTCTATTTTATTCTAGGTGGTACTTTTCCAAGAAAGTGACACCACCTTTATAAAAGCACAACCCAATATTGCATGTTTTGCACATGTACCCGGATGCGTATCAGATTCACTATCTGAAAGCAATTCGTGTAGCACTTTCAGTGCTTCAGAAATGGTCTGCCCTCTCTGAACCATTTGTAAAATAATTAAAAGTCCAAAAAATGAACTAATATTATATCTACAATTTGAAATTATAAACTATAAAATAAAATTATAAATGTCTACAACTCAAAACTATTAAATGTAGCGCTAATAAAACTTCTTTGAACGAAAGTGAAAGAGAACTTCTCTACTGAGAAACCAAATAGCTAACTGATAAAATTACCCTGACCTTCAGAAAATTACCCAACGATTTCTTAGTTGATAACCAAACCTCCCCTCTAAGAAAAAAAAAAGAAAAGCCATAAATTCAGTTCAAGAGCATTATCGCGAAATAATTTTAAAATGAGCATATCTTTAGAATTTCCGATACACAGTCTCGCACGCTGGAGATAAAAGTGTTTTTTCTGTTCCATTGCTCGCTTTGAAGTCCTTGAGTTTGTTAATCAAAATTTCTTTAAAGTTTTATCAAATATGAAATCGATAATAAAACAAATTCCTTATTTCAAATTTGGGCTTCCAGATGCTTATATTCGCATTAGGAGGATTATTAAACATTCAGGTAGATTATTAAACCAATTTACCGAATGATTGTTTTATGATCGCATTTTAATTTTCTAATGAGTTATTTTATGTTATTAATCTTTCCCACCACGAATATATATATAATATTCGTGGTATTTTTGAGTTAGCCTTAATATAAGTCTCTCTTCATTTACCCGCCAGAAGGTAAATTTCCAGAGTGCCTGATATTCAAATTAGGTGGAAAGATGAAAGTACTTAAAGGAAGGTCTTGGATGGTGAAATCAGAGCGTATTTCGTTTGCTTGAGGGCTACGTTGCTAACTTTGATTCTCTCGATTAGAATTCTGCTTTGAGTTAGCATTATTAGGCTTGTTTACGCCGACTTCAGAGCCATTTGTTCAAATTTATTTGGATTTATAAAACGGTTCTTTACACCCTTTCCCTGTGTATCTTTATAACACTGTGGTATTATAAAGATGCCGAGAAAAGTCACTAGTTGTCGTTTAAGCGCCATTCCCACTGGGATTGACCTGAGCTAACGGAGACAACTGACCCTTCACAAAACCAGTGCTTTCCCATAGGGCAGAAAGTCAAAAAATCTTAAATGCAGGTATAGTGGAGCTAGTCGACACATGGAACTGACTCCATTAGCTCAGATAAACTTCAGTGGGAACGGCCGTTTAGCCAAAGCGTTCCGGTTTAATTACAGATTACCGAAGCAGACCAGATTTTATACCGTTAAGGTCGTTGATTGCCGGTCACAGGCTTTGAAGGTCACTTATTGGACAATGCAGTAAACTTAGACGATTTTCGAAAAAAAAATTAAACTGAAAGACATAAGTGATTGTTAGTATGATTTTTCTTTGATGTCCTCTCTGTTGACATTCACCGGTATCGAGGAATTCAGGCTAGTTTTCATCTAAAAGCACTTGCTCAGGTGACAGGCTGGTAAATGCATGCTAGCGTAACATAACGAAGGTTAATCGTAAAGTAATGTTACGTATCATTTCAAAAATTTTGAAGAGAAAATCACTAAGAGCTTTCCTAATGTCAAACGAATGGGAATCCATCTTCCATTCGTCCGATTTTAAACTACGTCCAAAGGCGCATTTTTTTAACATTTTGTGTGTTACCTTTATTTATTAAATATTAGGTTCTACATACTCAAACCATAAAATTCACTTCACTATCGCAAAATAATTTTAGAATGAGCCTATCTTTAGAATTTCCGATACATAGTCTCACGCGCTGGAAATAAAAATGTATTTTTTCGTAGAGTGTTGAAAATTCGTTAAAGTTTTACAAAATATGATATCGGTAATAAAAAAAATTCCAAATTTCTAATTTGGGCTTCCAGATGCCCATATTCGCAGTAGGTTTACGTCATTGAAAATTGGATGGCTCTAGGTGCTGCTGTTTTATCATAGTGCGAGAGATATACACACATTTATGCAGATTCTTCATTATTTAATTTCTTCAAATATAATACAGAGCGATAATACATGGTGGCAATAGTTTAAAAAGTGAAACGGACATTCAGAGTGATTCGACGCAAAATCGCAAAACGAAAATAATAGTCCCTCAGGGACAAAGTCCCTTTGGAATAAAAAAAAAATCTTCATAAGCCAAGTTAATGTAAAAAAAAAAAAAATGTAAAGTTAATGTTAAAAAAAATTCTTCATAAGCCAAGTTAATATGACATAAGATAATAAATTATCACTCTTTGATAGCTTAATTGATTAAGCGTTTGCGTTTACCCAGACAGTCATGAATACTGAGTTCTCGACGTTAAATAAGTCTTCATTTTTGTATTTAGAATAACATTTTAGAAGAGTTTGGATGAAAGAAAAAGAAGTGCTATTTAGATTTAAATAAACTTCAGCATTTCTCGTAATTACACTAACAATCATTCAGTCATATTTCGTTAAAATTTAGCTGAGTTAATATTTCTTGTTGCAGTAAATTAAAGTTTGAGTATGGAACTTGAGTTTTAATGGTTTAGGTTAAATTTGAATTTAAATATGAATAGTGAGTAAATAAGTAGGAATTGAATGCGAATTCTGAATTTTTCTGCCTTTAAATAGGAGTTTTAATATTTGAGATAAGTAAACATATTTAAAATTAGACAAATCTAATCTTACATCATATTAGTTTGACAGTATCTGTTTGTTTACGGCATAATATGCATTTCCGACGCAGACCATTATTTGCTCCCTGTTAGCATAGGAAATTTATAGAAATTTTTTGCGAAACCACAGTCAGTCGAAACCCAAGTTTTACATAATGTATTTCTTCAACATATTAGATGTATTTAATTTTGAGTCTTTAAAAGAGATTCAAATAAATTTTGAATGATTTCATCCGTAACCGGAAGTTTTAATACACTTACGGAAGTTTAATACAGTACCGGATGGCAGTTAGATTGAGAGTAATGCATCTAAAAATAGAGAGAACGTTAACGCTGTAATCCTTCTATAAAAACGATGCAAAAAATACGATTCATAGTCAGAAACACATTTTTAGTCTGATGCGACATGAAAGCCATATAAAAAATTTCGATAGAATAAACTAATTCTCTCTCATTATATCAGTAACAACGGCACGCAGTTTTTAAAGATTTTCATCTTTCTAATCAAATAGTCGTAAAAGCTCAGGTTCCATGGAATGTTTCATCTATATTCAATTTTAGTCGATTAAATAGGGAAAAAATTGATCATAATTAATCACAAATCAATAACGCGAACAAAAAAGTTTTCTAGTTTTGAAACGCCGGGGGTCCACTCGGCGTTTCAGAAGAGACATACAAACTGAGACAATCTAGTTACTTATGGAACCTATAAATTCTAGTAATTCTATTTAGGTATAAAATGAATTGCCATTAACTCCGAAGGAGAAATCATGCTATCTCTTATAGATTATTTGATCTTCAGAGATGATATAAAAGAACAAATGCAAATAATCTATTTATACATTATAGCTGTGTTCTTGACAGGTTCTGTGAAGATTTTTCGTCTTATGGCGATCTGTTATCCTCTAAATTATTTTATTTTAATCATTTTAAAAACCCTTAAATCTGGATCAACTTTTCATTCCTTTAAATAACTTCTACAAATGAACAGTGCTATTTATACAGATTTTATATCGATTGGTTTCTGTTTGTTTGGATCAAATCTTGAAATCAATTGTTGACCCATTTCTTCTTAGACAGTTTTGTTGGCATTTTGAATTTACACGTATTTGCGATATTCAGGCAATATTTTATAGTAATTTTTCAAATTTCAATAGAGCGTTTTCTTTTATTTTATACTGAATGGAGGAGCTTTTATGAAGCGTTCCCTCGTTTTCCTGATAATGATTGAACTAATCATTGCAATAATTTATATCTTTATAACATCGCATAGCTCAAAAAACAATATTCTAACTGAAATTTATTAAAAATATCTGATATAATTACCAGCTTTGGGTGAATTCTCCAAACCTCTTACCTAAGCTGCTGGCAACTTTTGTGGGTGTACTACTAATATCGGATTTTAAGATTCAAATTGTTAAGCTGAAATTCACACAAGTTGGGCAAACACGTATACACATAGATAAATCGTAATGTACACATAGATAAATTGTAATGTACGCATAGATAAATTGTAAATGTATAAAGAAAATGAAGCAAAATGTTCCCGGATTTACGCAAAATATATGACAGGTTGATACTTATGCACAAATTAAAATTATTCGAAAGAGACAAAGTAACTACGGAAATTAAATACGAATACTATTTTATACTAAAATACTGCCAAGTATGTAATTTGTTAACTTATTACACTCATTATACTAATTTTAACAGTATTTTCTGTTTAACTAAAATATTCCAAATATATATATATTATTATTTATAGAAGGAATTCTAAAGCATTAGGTAAAAGATTCCAAATGAAATTTATTTCCAATACAAAATACCGTTAAATTTATTTTTAAGAGTTTTTCTACTCATTTGGTTGACATAGGTCTTTAAAAAAATTAGCTCATAAATTTAACAAAAGTTAACGTTTTATGATCTCACGACAGAATCACAAAATTTAAGTCTGAAAAAGGAGAATGACTGTAATAAATATTCTGCTAATCTTAATCGCTACACAGATTGGATAATTAAAGCTAAAATCGTAATTATTTCTTAAATCCAGTGTTTAGAAACAGAAATATCAGTTTACGGATTTAAGAAACGAATGCAACTGCGAGTCATCTTCTAATGCTACGGAGATTAAACACAACACTACATATTTACTAAAAAGCCCTAGATTTGTTATAAATAATTTTAATTACTCATTTAATTTAATTGCCGATTAAGAGTACTTAGCTTAAATCTTCTGTTAAAATTTTCGCAATGTTTGCTAATTGCTAACGGCCATTTTGTTAAAGTAAGTCACACAGCAGAATGGATATTTCTTAAGTTCGCTGAAGAAACTACATTATATGATGAAAATTTTAGTAGGAAAACATTCTTTGTAGCAATTTCTTTGAAAATAGCTTCTGGTGGTTTCGACTTTGGTGATCTACAAGAACAGAGCGTACCATCTTTTTCAGTTACCGGTAATTCAGTAAAACTGCGAATTAGAATAGGTTTACTGTACCATATCGATATTTTCCCCAAAAATTAATGAATATGCAAAAACAAATGTGCAAGAGCAAAATATGCAAAAGCAAATGAAGCGAAACTACAGCCATTTTATTCAAAATTTATGATGCATTAGAAATAAAGTATGTAAATAACTAAAAGCTGGCTGACTATAAACTGCAAAAATTAAAAATATACAAAATGATTTTCGGTATGTAAATAAATTGTTACACATCTATACATTGATCTTAACTCATATATATAATTCATATTTTTAGTCCAAAGAGGCCCAGAAGGACTATTAATTTCGTTTTGGCATTTTGCGTTGAAACCTATATTATTTTTCAGATTGTTGCCACCAAATATTAGAGCCCTGTATTATAGTTAAAGAAATTAAATAACAAAGAAAGTGCTTTGAATGTATGTATGTTGCTCGCATTGTGATAAAACAACGGTACACAAAGTCATGCAATTTTGGATGACGTAATCCCACTGCGAATTTGGGCATCTGAAAGCCTAAATTTGAAATTTAGAATTTGTTTTGTTATCGATTTCATATTTTATAAAACTTTAACAATTTTTTTATTAACAAACTCAACGATTTCAAAGCGAACAATGGCAACATTGTATGAAAAAAAAAGTATTTTTATCTCCAGCACACGAGACTGTATCGGAAATTCTAAAGATATGCCCATTTTAAAATTATTTTGCTATAATTCTGTTGAACTCAATTTTATGGCTTGAGTATGTAGAACATGCTATTTAATAAATAAATGTAACGCACAAAACTTTAAAAAAACGCCCCTTTGGACGTCATTTAAAATCTGAAACCTTTCAGATTTTTTTTTTTATTCACTAGATTTTTTAAACAAATAGGCATGTAGAATTCCTAATATGTCTGAATTTCAAGTCTTATTTTAACTCGTTTTTTTTTGCCATGCAAGTCAGCCGATGGGAAAGGTGTTTTAGACTTTACATCTGTCTGTCATTAAGAATTGGTATGTAATTTGTGTACGCTTTCCCCTTATTTTTCCAAGCTGAAAGTGCTTCAGTTTACAATCAACAATTTTAAAGAGGCACCAGGCCTAACTAGGTCCCCATTTGTTTACATTTGAAACATCAGTAGAATAGTGAATTAAGTCAGTTGGTGTACCAAATGTTAACTTTTAATTTTCGGCACCGAAGACTTTGTCTTCCAGGTCGTTTACTGAATTGCTTGTGTTTTTCTAACTGCTATAATTTTAACTGCAAAATGTTTTTAACGGTATTTTTCCTTTTAGACATTTTTTTGTATTTTTTAATTTCTAATGAAAATGTTTTGAGTTTTTAGTCCCGAAGGACTATTAGTTTCGTTTTGGCATTTTGCGTCGGACGGATAAATGTCGGTTCACTTTTCAAACTGTTGCCATAAAATGTTAGAGTCCTGCATTATATTTGAAGAAATTAAATAATGAAAACTCTGCATAAATGTATGTATATTTCTCGTATTGTGATAAAACAACGGTACATAGAGTCATCGAATTTTGAATAACGTAATCCTCCAACGAATATGAGCATGTGGAAGACCAAATTTGAAATTTGAAATTTGTTTTATGATCGATTTCCTATTTTTTAAAACTTTGACGAATTTTTGATTAACAAACTCAAGGATTTCAAAGCGAGCAATGGCAACGTTGTGCAGAAAAAACATTTTTATCTCCAGCTCGTGAGTCTCTGTATCGGAAATTCTAAAGATATGCTCGTTTTAAAACTATTTTGCGATATTGCTGTTGCACTGGATCTTATGGTTTAAGTGCGAGGAACATGATATTTAATAAAGAAAGGTAACACACAAAATGTTAAAAAACGCCCCTTTGGACGTAATTTAAAATCTGAAACATTTCAGATTTTTTTTTTTTTTTTTTTTTTTTTTTTTTTATGTATTTTTGCCTTGCTGTGAAAAGCTCAGTTGATTGAGCGAGAAATTAGAGAAAATAAATTAAATGAAGGGCAGCTAAAATGTGTATAATTTAATGGTGATCATTTATCGATTCATAAATGTATAGCAAAATAATAGAATTAGCAATTTGCCTTTCTTTTGTAATACCCAGAATTCTTAATTTTGTTTTAGAACTTGAATGTACCTTTTAGAATTGCTGTTGCGTCTTATTTCAGTTACCTAACGGTGATATCAAAACAGGTGCACGAATTTAATTTTGACGAGTAGCACAGGACTGCGTCAGTCGTTGGCGAGCCTTTAGTACTTAAACCTGACAAAACAAATTTTGCCCAGTTCTGTCCTAGTTTTGAAGAAGAATCCTCTAATAATCCAAGTTCCTTCCATCCTTCTTTCCATTCAACCAAATCACTTTAAAGAACTTTTGGATTGTTGTGTATTTTAAGCATGCAACTAAAATACAATTCATTTAAAAGCATCTAAAAATTTACAGGATTCGAAACTGGGCCCAACTAGAAAGCAGCCAGCAATAACTACTATACAAGTCGCTTTAGTGTAATGTTCAGCATATGTCAATAAAAAAAGTGTTTCAACATTAAGTTATACATAATTTTGTAACGCTAATGTGTAAATTTCTATGTGTTAATATAACTAGTTATTAATATTTAGAACTTTTCTGTCACTTCTCCTTTTCGTTTTCCTACCAGAATGCAAATTAGGTTCAAGAGAATTTAAGCCGAGGTTTTTCGGATTGTAGGAGACAGCGTGCTCTTAAGACGGCCACCTTTCTTTGATTTTGAAAGAAAAGTGTTTTCATTGCTTGAAATAAAACGTTTTTAATCTTCCGCTCATCAAAGTGTTGCCTCTCGACAAAATGTAAGATATTTATCTTATTATCTTTTAAATATTTTACTGGTATTAATGTTTGGCTATGTTTTAAATTTAATCAGCTAACTCTGCTATTGTGAGGATTACTTAAATAACACTGCTTTTTGTGCCTCCTCTGCCCTCAACTAAACTCCAGGTTCTTTGCATTTGAATCACTGATATTATAGCCCTGGTCGATAATTCCATGCTTTTCGCAGACAAAATGGATTATCGCATAGATATGCACCGTTTCACCAAATATATGACGTATTGAGCTTTTGTGAAACATTTAGGAAAAGACTTGATGATATTTTACCTATTTCGGTGTAATAAAGTCTAACGTGTGAACGAAGTTTATGCGCTATGAATTTTTAAAATGACTGAGGAAAATTTTTAAAAAATTGCATGCAGCAAAAAGGACAATTAAATATAGTATTTACTGTAATAAATAGTTTGTTGAGTAACAGTCGTTTTTACATACTGCTCTGAGTCTTTTGAGCATCGAGCACACTTATCTTTGAGTTGCTCCAGACGAAAAATGTTCCCTTTCTTTAAGGAGAAATATTTTCAAATTGTTTAGGTTTTGTATCCGTTATTTATATACTATATTACATATTTTCTCCATAAATTCTCAAAAGAATATAAATCAAAGGATTCTAGAGTGCAAGGTTACTGTACATTGGCGGCAAATGGACAATATAAGATGTTTTTTTATGTAATTTTTCTACATAAATAAATTTTGTGACATGAATTTAGTTTTCCTGTGCTTTGATTTAAATACTTTTGGGTATATTAAAATACACTATACGACTCGTCTGTTTACGTCCTCCAATGCAGTTTGCCTACGTACAAATCAACATCCTCACATTTCTTACAGCTTGAACCTTTTCTCAGGAATCGCTTGCCTTCGGCTTTCTCGGAGCGCGTTCGTGCCATTGCAGAGAAGCGAAATTTAATTTACTCCCTGTAAAACATAATTTTTGGCTTAGTACGACATTCTGTTGCAAATGTCCTTCTGTCAAGACAAGTCTCTTTCCTCTATTAATTTTCCTGATTTATGGTATCCTTCTAGTTATTCTCGATGTTTAACCGACACGTGAAGTTTCGAGGATAGATTTTAGATTGAGCGTCTTGTTTAATATTTCTTTTAGCCTTGTTATAATTAAATATGATGAAAGAGCTTTTGATTTTTTTTTCTGGAATGCATTGGGAATATGCATTCACATAATGGACAAACAGGAATTCCTGCTTTTGCTGGGAAGCGCAGTATAAAGAAATTTGTTTTTCATGATGTGAGTTAGTCTCAGATAGTCAATAGCACTCTTTTCAGTAAATCCACTTTTTTTTTATCATCTTTTTATTTTTAAGTGTAATTTGCTTTCATATCATTCATACACAAGTTAACTTTTATTACAGCTGTTTCAGTGCCTTTATTATCAGTTGCAATAATGAGTCAAAACAGTGAAACGTTTAGGTGAAAACGTTGAAACTTTTACGTGAAAACAGTCAAAACAGTGAAACTTAAAAATTAAGAAAAAAGTAAATAATTTTAAAAAAATCAATAACGGGTCCCAGATTTTATCGTCCAAAAGGGTTTTTCCAACGTTTAACATTGTGTCTAAGCTGAAATATTGATAGATATTCGCAAGTGGAATAGCGAAAGATTTTATAAGATATTAGATGAATATGCATTGAGACTAATATGGTAACGTTGTATATCTTCTGTATGTTTAAAAAGCGAAACTATATGTAATGTAATTCTATAAAAATATTTAATATTTTTAATTAGATATGTAATGAATTAAATGCATTTTTATCTAAATTAACTCAGACTAAAATGTAAAAGAATAATATTAAGAACTTCATGTACTGCTTTTAAATAATTTAGTTTGTTAATTAATAGCAGACACTTTAAACATGAAAGACTAATATCTTATATTTTTCCGAAAGGCGAAATAACGCAAAATCATATTTTGAGACTAATCAAATTTTGAGAATTTTGATCACTAAACAAAAATAAAGAAAACTTTTTTTAATGTTGGTTAGGAAAGGTTTAATTTATTAGTACAAAAAGGAAGCTTATTTTCATAAATTATATGAACACACTGTGTCAAAACTGTTCAAATCTTCTAATTTTCCAATCGTTAGAAACATTTCTAATGAAATAATATTTAATTAAAGTGAAAAAATATAAATGTTTTTCATGCTTTGTTCATGCGAAGAAAATTATGAGTTGGTTATGTAACAGTAAATTTACCCACCACTGTATATTTTGCGCTTGGATGGCTTGGATGAGATTTATAAAGCTTCTCTCTCACGCTTTCACTATAAATTGCAGCCATTCCCTGACTTAAGAATTTCGTTTACTGAATTTCAAATAGGACGAATTTTGCGTAACTCGAAATTTCCATAAATGTTTATACAGCACTTGCAACTATGTGTGCTGAATTTGAGTGAAGAAATGTTAGCGCAAAGCTAAAATAAGTTATTTTTTTATTCAATTTCCTATCTCATGCTGAAAAATTCCAAAACTGTGATGAGAGATATTCGACGAATATGGTAAGACTTGTAGTTAGCTTTATATTGACCAAAACTGAAAGGGATATAATTGTTGATATTTGTAACCGATAAAGAGTTAGTAAATTATTATTCGTTAGTCTGCAATCTAGTTAGTTTTTTCGGTATGAATGAAAGAATTGCATTGAAAACGTAGTAAATCGTAGTAAAAATAACGCAGTAAAAATTTATTTATGGAAATGATAATTACGTTTCAACACTAGTGAAGTATTTGAGAAGCGTATTATGATCTAAAATAGGCATTTTAAAGCACACGTAAACAACTGCCACAAGAATTGTTTTTCTGTACTTGGGTTTGTTTTGGGAGCAAGAGTTTGGCTTGCTTTGGGAACATAAACTAGTTCTAAACTCCTAACAGAAATAAAGTGAATTATTGCTATGTCTGAAATAATTAACGAGACTTGAAAAGGATTAAACAAACCTTTTCATTTAAAAGAACTTATAACATAAATGCATTTCTCGTGTTAAGATAATCAACCACCACTTGTGGCGATGTAACGAAAGAACAGTCAAATTCAAATTTAAAATGTAAACTAGTAGCCAGAAGACTACACAATTAAATTTATGCATAAACTTTATCAAAAATTCTAACCCGCGTAACAATTCAAATATCGGCAGGAATAACGTAAACCCGAATGATTTCAAGCTTATTAGAGCTTCGAATGATTTCAAGCTTATTCGCCAAATTCTAGTGGTAACGAGTCTACCACCTTTTAATTTGGGCGACAGCCATTAGGGTTTTTTGTAGCAGGAGATGGGAAAAATGTGCAGTGCCCTCTCCAGGACTCGAGTCTGGAACTCTCGGATACGCGCCAAGTGTGCTACTGTTTCACCACGAAGGCATGCTGGATGGAGAGAGATAATACCTTATACTTTCTGGTCTATTTTAAGTAAGTTTGCAAATGCGTTTGGGCAATTTTTTGACAGATTTACCATTTTTGAATAAAACATTTCTTATTTTATAACTTCAGTCTCTATTTCCATACAATACCGCGGCATGTTTTCACAGAGTATATTAAATAGCAATTTATTGGAAGAATTTAACTCAGAAGTCAAGTTATATTACAGCTTTAATTTATACAGTAGAAACGAAAAGGCGAAAGCAAATTATTGTTTTCACTCCTCAAAGGAGATGATTAATGTTTTCACTGAGCGAATTTTGTGCACCGACGAAATAGAAATTGTTTCCACTTCATCGGAGGGAAATAGTTCTTGCAAACTTTGTGCGCAAGCCATCTACAGAAATGAACGCAGTGTTTCTTCTTGAATTATTATTTCTTTCCCTTACTAAATAAAAGTAAACACTATCCATAGAATTGATTTGTGATTAAATCATGTAATTGCAAATAGTATCTTTTGGCACTTTCTTTTCTTTCCACCGACAGCGAGGCAGCCGGTCCACTGGGACAGTTAGCATATCGGCCAGGTAGCCCCCTGACGGAAATAACTTGATCAGCATAACACAGTTTGGTACATATTGTGCTCAAGACGAGTGCTTGGGGCAGTGCAAACAAATGCTGGACGAGACGATAGTGCAGTGATGGAAGAAAGATGCATTTCGGGTGAGAAGAAAAATTTCAGTTACATATTTACTGAGTTATGAATAGATGGTTATAAAAGGCATGCACAACGTGAACAATAAATGAGTACAGTGCAATATATGAGCAATTAAGAGAGTAACTGATGAAACGGTAAAAATAATATCTAAAATAGGGTTAAATACTAAATAGCAATACTAAAAATAATAAGAAGTACTAAATAGCGAAATAATACGTAAAATAAAAAAGGCAAAATAGTGAAAACAATACATAAAATAAGGCAAAATACATAATTCAAGGCTCATAATTCAGGGTTTAGAGTTCAAGGAAATAAGTATATACAGGGAATAAGAAATACCGAAAAAGATAATTTAAGATAAAATTAATTCATTACACGTACAGAGCATACAGGGGCTGTGTTGGTGACGAGGATGGCAGCTGAGAATTTCTCCAGCCTGTCTGAGATTTTGCGTACAATATTTATGCAATCGCATATGCGTTTGAATGCATTGCGATTTTTCGAAGTAGCTTCGGCCCATGCATGGATGTGGTTTGCTACTGGTTGTCTGAGATGATGTTTGGCAGTCTCTCTGCAAGCGAACATATTAGTGGTCCGGATCTCCTGCCATCCCGCATGAGCAATGGTCGTTTTCGCGTCGTCGGAAGCGATGCAAGTAAGTCATGAAGAGACCATGTCCCGTTCGAAACTGAGTGAAGTGAGAAGAGCCACTTTTTACAAGCCGGCGGACTTTTGGAAAAAATCTGTGAACTCTTCTGCCGGTGGTCTCTGTCTCCCACAGATGTTGCCAACGTTTGAGTAATTCTCTCTCGAGTTCTCTATCTTTCGGCACTGTTACTTTGAACATTTTATTCTAAATCAATAATTTATGTTTTGTACTTTTAAATTCTAGAGTTCTTAAATATGTGGGCTTGCAACAGCTTTTTGACACCAAAATCTCTCAGGTTTATTAAATTGCAATCTAAGCATGAAGACTACTTCGAAGTTTTTCTCTTCCCTTCCTTTCCAGTGTACAAAGTTGATGTAAACCAGTGATCCTCAAATTGTTTTTTTGCCCCATGCATCCCTTCCATCATTGCTGAGCAATCGTTATTCCTCTTTTTTTCCCAAAACTCAAAAGATACATATGTATTTATTTTAATTTAGATTCTTTTTTATATGTTTTATAAATTAAACAAGAAAATGTATAGAAAATATCGATAAATACCAAAACATGAATTTTAATATTCATAAATTAAAACTAAATTCTTATCAGGTAAATAAAAGGCTGAACGCGTTCTCTGTTGAAATTAAGAAATTCCTCTCAGATGGGATTTTCCCTTGATTAAGAAACTATGAAATAAACCAAAGAAGGCTGCATATAAAATGATAAACAATGATATGCAGAACTGGGTTGTATTATTCTAACTAGTTTTATAGTCAACTGCATTAGTTAAAATTGTGTTAGAGTTTCATAATAAGTAAATAAATAACAAATCTGAAAGCTTTAAGATTTTACATTACGCCCAATGGGACTTTTTTTAACGTTTTGTACGTTACCTTTATTTATTAAATATCATGTTTGATATTGAAATTGAGTCTTTATTTTTCAGTCTTTCAAAGAGAGTCGAAAAGAACGTTTTCGTAATATCAACCTTATCAGAAGAGATATAACCATTGTTAAACCATTTTAGCTTTGAATACTTTTCAAAGTGCGATTTGGAAATAATCACATTAACATCTTTCCTAATTACATTATTGGCAAGCTAATCAACCCTTTCCTTTCCATTTGTCCCCGCGTACCCAAGAACAAATGTAAAAATCACTGAAAGTACTACTTCACTAGTACATTCGCGACAGACTGCTGTATATTAACAATAATATCATTATATGATGAAATATTTTTAGGGATTCCAGGCAAGAGAGAGAGAATCAATGCAGATTAAGTAATTGGAAACATTTCTGTCTGGCTAAGTATGCATTTTACTGTTTAGAAGTTGATAACTATAAACAGTCCGTTCCTTTCTAATTTGAAATTGGGGGGGGGAGGTGCTCGATTTTAACATCATCCTCGTAGATTACAAAAGCAAAACCTAGTTTGTCATCAGGTTTAATAACATGAGTACAGCACACAATTGAGAATGAATTTTCATCAATATTCATACTATCTGTCTTACAGATGGATGAGGAAGAGCAGACAAGGCCAGCACACGATTAAAATGAGAACTGGAGCAATTGCAAAGGCTTATACTTGTAACATATGCGTTTTAGAATTAATATATCCAGCGGTGGTAATCCGGAAAGAGAGAAGACAGCATTATAACTTACAGTTCGGTTATCTCTCCTAACCTGCAACAGAATTCACTTCTGAACTCGAAGCAGACTTAAAAGTCAATCTTCGTTTTTAAGGATAATCCTCAAGCTCTACAGCCATACAAAATGAAGGGAATAATACCTTATTTATAAATAATTGCACTAACATTCGATTTAACACCAAAACTATTATATATGCAATTCAATTCAATCCACGCTGAAGTCTCTCACATTTATCAGAGATATAGGAAACATGCTTTTTCACTAAACTTGCTGTTCAGTAAAACACCTATATATTTAATTTCATTAATCATTCAGCATAAGAGGATCATCACTAAAACCTAACTGATATCTGTCGAAAGTAGTATTTATTCTATCAATAAGAATCGCCTTGGATTTTGCATGGTTTAATTTCAGCTTAAAATTTACAAACCACTCGCCACTAAAATTTAGAACATTCCCGGGGGAGGTTAGAAAATATCATGTGACTCCTTTCCCTTAACAAAGAGCAACAAATCGTCAGTAAAAGGAACAATTTTGGAACTGATGATACAGAAAGATTCTGCAAGAGATGGCTCATAATGACAATCTAAACCCTGGACCAGAAACAAAACCTTGCGGACATCCCTTCTCAGGTTGAGGAATTCTTCAGGTGGCACCCAGAAAATGATAGACAAGCTTATCGTTCAGCAAATCAGCAACACCATTAAACATGAGACATTTCTTTCTTTCTTTTTTCTTTTTTTCAAGACAATAACTAGGGTACTTTTGATGGCCGTGGTGGAATTGGGTCTAATGAATTGGGTCACTTTTGAGACACAGCAGAATTCTATGGCAGCAAACAGCAACGCATTTATCTACATGGGCTTGCGATACCTACCAGAATACGTAAGTTTTGAACAAACTACGCGACAGCGTTCCCCTGTCCTGTAACCAGTAAGATCAAGCTAACAGGTCTACTGTCGTCTCAGATACCGCTAGCTAACCCTTTGACTTGTGCTTGTTCATCATTTTATTTTAAATATTATATTTTAAATGCTGTACTTTTATGCGTTATTTTGGAAGTCGGTATTATTGAACTTTACTCCACATTTGATGTGCTTCTGTATATTGCATTAAACTGCCTCAAGCTATATACGCTGCTTTATTTCTATAGGGCATTGTTAAAACGTTGTATTTCACTGTATCAAATAAGGTGTTGCATCATGTTACCGTTTCCTTGCAGCACCCTACATATTTATACAGTATTGCATATACTTTATTGTATAGAGTAATAATTTTCGTACTCTGTATTTGAAAACATAAAAGTATATAGCGTTATGTTTCGTTTATTTCCCATTGCATAAGTTTACAGTGCATACAATGCTGAAAGCGAAACCTTGGCTATTAGACTTGTAGAGTTTATATTTATTTTAACTAACATTTATTTTAAGTTTAAACTATCTTTCCTGTCAAGCTTTACTTTCCCCTGGAATTGCCAATGCCAGAGTATGTAAATTTTAGTAGAACGCGGAAGGATTCAAATTATCAGCGGAAGTAATCTGAGTTAAATAGAAGGGAAACGAGTTCGAAGGTGTGCTTTCTTGCTTCACGAGCGTGGAGGTGGCTAGTTAGAAATCGAAGAACCACGCGTTTCGGCCTGTGTGGTTGCCTCGGCAGATTGTTAATCTTTCAACGTAATATTCAGAGTTTGCTGAATTATCAGCGGTATTTTAGAACGCGGTGAGGTTAGTTACGTTTAGAGAGCCTCGTAGTTAGTCACTTGTTACTATTCTTAGTTTCTTATTTTTATTTTACCGCCGGGTCGGCGTAGTTTGTGAGCGTCAAGAGCACGCATTTGTAATTTCTAAAGTTGAATAAAAAGGGATTTAAACCCTTCTCAAGACTTTGGTCTACTTTCCAGTTCTTAGCAATCACCACTATTGTTGTGTGCAGGTTGGAAGCGCGCAACGTTACAGACTAATTGGCGTTGGTCTAAGTTAGCACTAAAAAAAGCGCAACTTTCCTTGGGAATATTGACAGTTACATCATCACCGGGGCTTTCTGGCCAATATATGAAAGCCACATTAGATAAGTAGTTTCGCTGCCAGTATGTGAGAGGAGCAGTGGATTGTTAGTAGGAATATATGCAATAAATGTAGACAGATCTTTACTCGTGAATGAAAAATGAAGTACACCAGTTCCAGCTAATTTTACTGGTCATTAGTGACTTACGGTTCACAATTACTGGAGGTCACTATATAGCCCACCAGTGTGAGGTACTAAATTAAGTCTGAGAATTTTTAAAAATATAATTAAACCAAAAGACATTTTTCCCACTAAAGCTACGGTCAGTGGTGTCTTACGCATTGATCATTTGTGAGTGGTGATTATTGACGGTCAACCCATAAATGTGAGGCGATGCAACGAAATTAATATTTCTTTTAAATCAAAATGAAACCGTTAACCCTAACTGAAGGATACAGAAGACCATCAATGGAGCAGCCGCACCAAATTACAACTTTCGGCAATAGCTGCTCGATCAATGGACACATAATGCTATCTGCTACACCAAGCCAAAAAGCATTTATTGAGAATTTTTTCCATAAGATTTTACATGAATAATGATATAGAGTTTTACATTAGAGAATGTGTACAAAGAAACATATAAAACATATATAACAGTTATACAATTATACAATTTTGAGACAGTTATACAATTTTGAGATGTGTAGGGATACAGTTGATACTGAAGGATACAGATGACTTTCAAACTCGTTGCTATCACCGTCTATAAGAGCATCTTTGATCCCTCTCGATTAACATGGTTATCATTTATAGCGACGCTATAAGAAACTTTTCCAAGAAACGCGTTTCTCTTAAAACTAGTTTGAAGGGAGGTTTCTAGTCAAAACAATTGCGTTTGACTATTTCTTGCTTGCATCTTCTAAGGACATTTTACGAGGCTAGAAAAAACGTTTCCCCTGTAGGTCTTCGGCAAAGAACTGATTTTCGCTTAAGGAGGCTCATACACCTTAAACTCCTTATAATTTTCGAAAAGGTGACTGTTGCAAGAATGGGTAAATTTTAAAAGCAATTACTTCCAACTTTTTACAGCTGACGACATAATATAGATGCTTTGGAAACTAGTAACCAGAAAGTTTGTGTTGCCACAAATATATATGTAATTTAATCCGCTTTGGGACAAAATGTTTCGTCATGTTTAAACATTGCGCTCGTGATATTTTAAAAATGGCTAATGGTACATACTTGAAATTGGATGGAATTCTTTATATGAGCTCTATTTTCTAACTGAACCAAAAATCTGATGAATATTTTAAGATTAAGAAACTTTATGAACGAAAATATTACAGATTTGTTAATAAAATACATTTTATAAAGTCAACTCCAAATAAAATAAACATTTAAAATGAAATTCTTAGAATTTTGATTCACAGTAGTTTCCAAATGTTATAAATGCTATATATTAAATATGGAATTAAATTATGCGTCAGAATGTTTTAAACTGTGCGCGCAAGGTGGAAACATGACGAAATATTTTGTCACAAAGCGGATTAAATTATAAAAATATTTGTGGCAACACAAACTTTCTGGTTACTATTTCAGAAAGCAGCTATTTTATGTAGTCAACTGTAAAAAGTTGGAAGTAATTGCTTTTATAATAAATAAGTTATCCCAATTCTTGCAACAGTCATATATTCGAAGATGTTAAGAGCTTTAAGGTGTATGAGTCCAAATAATCAGGTTGTAGAGAAATTAGGTTATTTCGAAGCAGGAGACATGAACAATGAGCACTGCTCTCAACGGGACTGGAACTACGGACCTCTCGAGTACGCGCCGATTGTGCTGGCCATTACACTACAAAGGCATGCTAAAAAGGCGGGAGAAATACCTTATATACTCCCCCTTTTAAAGGGAGACGGAGAATTAGGGAACCCTATCGCCAAATCCTGGTGGTGGAGAATTATCATCTACAACCTGTTTAGTTCGGGCGCCACTGTAGAAACATTAGGTTAAAGTAGGAGGGAATGAAAAATTACCAATGCCCTCGTCAGGACTCGAATCGCGGACCTCTCGAATACGCGCCGAGTTTGCTGACCACTACACCAAGAAGGCATGCTAAGAAGGCGGGAGAAATACCTTACGTACTCCCCCCTTTTAAAGAATCATCATCCAGCACCTTTTTTTTAATTAGGGCGCCACTGTAGAATCATTTTAGAATTTTTCGAAATACGGAAATCGAAGAAATGAGCAATGCCCTCGTCGTGACTCGAACCTCGGATCTCTGGAATACGCGCGAAAGTGTGCTGACCATTACACCACGAAGGCATGCTAAGAAGGCTGTAGCAATAACCTGGAGAAGGAAATACTGGTATGATTTTTCTTGCAACTGATGATAGCGGATTTATATGTTTTCAGCGACCATTGCAGAGGGTTATTGTGGGGACACTTGCCAAATCAGAGTGTGAGTAACATAATGACGCAAGTTCCCAAAATAAGTTTCTAAGTGAAAACCTTGATCTTTCGATATGCCTTCTAAGTTTATAAAAGTGAAATAAGATATTAATAACAATAACTGTTTCCTATTTCAGGAAACAAAATACTGTTAATCACTGAAAATGAAATCTTAAAAATCTAAGATTTCTTCCACCAAAAGCAATAATATAGATTGTCGGAAAACTGCAGTTAATCGTTAAACATTTATTCACAATTCGGAGGCAACGTTTTACATTTTCGTTTTTGTTTAAGATGAATTTTAAGCACGTGAATATCGATTTATCATCTTATGGAATAACTTCTATTTTTGCAAAATCCTATAAACTCTTCAGCATAAGACGACAAATCTAATCCAGAATTTCCTTACGACGCATCAGTAGTTAGGCGTCTGATAAAATAAGTTACTGTTTAAAAATGAGATTAAAGGAAAATACAGGAGACGACCAGATGTTGCTCTAAGTATAGCCCAGTTCTGTATTTCACTCGCATTAAGAAAAGATTAGCTTTAATGTTCTTTTTCTTAGAGATATTTATTTTTCAATTTAACTTTTCGGAGAGTTGAAAACAGAAGCATTTTCTTTCATAATATAAAGTTTACATCTACAACTTAATGCAAAATCTTTCAACACATGTCGCCGCTAAAGCATTTGAAGAAATCTTTCTTCTATCTTGTTGTAAAGTACCACATATCCAGTTTCGTTTAACCAATGCAATGAATTATATACTGAGGTGAATCAGAAAGCTTGAAAGATTTTCCTTTCCATGCTTTATGAAATGAACTTTTTCATTTTGGCATCATTTAAATTAAAAAAAAAAAAAAACTGAAAGCTTTCAGATTTTAAATTATGCCAAAAGGGGAGTTTTAAACGTTTTGCGTGTTACCTTTATTTATTAAATATCATGTTCCTCGCATTTCAACGATAAAATTCAATTTAACAGCATTATTGCAAAAGAATTTTAAAATGAGCCTATCTTAAGAATTTCCGATTCAGAGTCTCGCGCGCTGTAGATAAAATGTTTTTTTCCTTCGTACAGTGTTGCATTGGCTCGCTTTGAAATCGTTGAGTTTGTTAATTAATTCGTTAAAGTTTTAAAAATATTGACATGGGTAATAAAACGTATTGCAAATTAGGTCTTCCACATGTCCATATTCAGATGGAGGATTATGTTATTCAAAATTCGGTGGCTGTAGGTACCATTGTTTTATCAGAATGTGAGTAACATACATACATTTATGCAGATCTTCATTATTTAATTTCTTTAAATAGAATGCAGGGCTATAACAATTGGTGGTCACAATTTGAAAAGTGATATAGCATTTATAGTTATTCGACGCAAAATGCCAAAGGGTGATAAATAGTCCTTCTGGTCTAACGCCTTTTGGGCTAATAAGATGGAAACTGAAGATTTAACATGTGTTTTATTTTAAATAATTGAAATATAGCATTATCGGGGGGGGGAAGTGTATAGAAAAAAGAAGAGAATAATTTTCTTTACAAAATTTAGAAAATTTGTTCCAACATTAAATTAAAAAAATATAAATTGAATTTGGAAACAAAATTGTTTCATCATTGTATTTTCAGTTAAAATAAGTATGCATACAAAATTTGAGCTAGATAGTTTATCAGAAGATAGTTTAATCCAGTGACAGTGTTTTGCCCATAGCTACTAATACTACTAGTAATAATAAAAAAATCTAATATGTGGAATAAAAAAATCTAATATGTACACCACATGACTACCTTGTACGGAATATTAAATTATATGCACTTTTTTTGCATTTTATTTTAAATTATTGGAATTATTGGATTGAATTCAATCTACTTCGTCGATAGCGCATAAACCACAATAGAATAAATGCACTCTTTAAAATTCACCGTATTTATTTACCGTAGCGACACTCTAGAGCTAGGTTCACTTAACAGTGTTACATTTCGTTCATATTATAACTCAGAATGCATATAAATTTATATCATTTGAAGAATTATCTAATCGTTGCCACATGTTCTATTCAAATACTGTAATAAATCTAAAACGATGTATGAAAGAAATTAAGCAAACAAAACAAAAAGAAACATTTTTTCACAGACGATGCAGTGTATTTCTCATTCAATTAACTCAGTTCTCACTTCCCGACAAGGCAAAAATATATAAAAACTCAAAATATCGATATTAAAAATTACGAGGTAAATCTTAAACACTTTTTCTTCAAATAAATTCCAGAATGGCTTAAACATGATTTAATTCGCAATAATAAAAGAAGGCATTGTTTTTGTTGTTGCGAAGCTTAGTTTCTCTAGATTGGCAACAAATCGGCAATTTTACCAAGTTTGAAATGTAAACAAACGTGTCCGCCATCGCAAAAATTATTAGGCTTAGTTGCACCACTTAAGGGGACATGTGACATACCGACTAGTGAAATGTAACTTTTTCGGGACAACTGTTATTTTGGTATCACTTTTCCCAAAATAAATGTATATTCTAAATTTTTTTTTAAATTTAAAATAGACAGTTTGTAGATTATATAAAACACATAAAATGTAAATTTAAAGCTTAATGTTTTTAAAAACCAGCTGTTTAATTTCTCTTACCTTTGACGCATCTTTTGTGACAGTGTGCTAGTTTGGTACACTTAAAATACTGCGTCAAACTTCTTCAAATGTTACATAATGGTTAAAAATATATCACTTAAAAATAATAAACAGTATTTTACATTTTACTTAAAAAGAAAAAAATATTAAAAATAAATTAATAAAATATTTTGAAAATCATAGAAAAAAAGGGTATTAAATTTTTAATATAACCACAACTAATAATCATAAATTTTATATCCTGCTTTGGAAATTTTATTTTGAAATTAGTAGTTAAGATAAACTGTGGAAAATTTAAATCATATAGGCCGAATAATTTTCAAGAAAAGTGTACCGAAAGTTACAAAAAACACGTTTTGAGAAAAACTAAAAAAAAAAAAATTAAACATTAATAATTGATAAAAAAATTATTTTAATATTTTTTGCACCATAATCATCTTGAACTGGCATTTCTGCATCTAGTTGCTTTTGTTTTATTAACTTATGTTTCTTTCTGGCCATTTTAAGTAAAGCTTTTGGGAAGCGAGATGAGCCTCACGAATTCTATCACAATCTATTTTCGCAAAAGCTTTACCGTATAAAATCCTGGTTGTATTCCTAATAATTCCATTATTTATTGCGGCTTTGCACAACGCCATTAAAATATATTACCGCATCTAACAAACCTAAGTTTAGTGAGATGACACTCACAAAAGCAGTTTTTGGTATGCGTGTCCGGATGCAATTATTAAAACTTTCATTTTGGTTTTGAGTTGTTGTTGTTATTCACTTGTCTGACGTATAGCAGCACAAGGAGCAACTGTATTTGGCAACAACACTGAACACCTTACAGATGGCAGTGTGATTTAGCTCTGGTCCGCCACCAGTTTTGATGAAGAGCATCCCGGGGGGACGGATCCGAAGGTCTTCCACCCTTCCTCCCCTGCAACATACCTCTCGAGAGGACTTTCGGCTGGTCGCATATTTCGAGTGCTTCCATGCCGCACAGACACTGTACACTTGCAAACAAAACCTTCTCCGCGATTCGAACCCTGGCCCATCGGCACGGCAGTCAGCGACGCTAACCACTATACCGGTTGAGCGGCAGTTTTGACTTCTTCTGTGAATGCAATTCGACAGTAGTTTTCCGCCAGAGAGACTTCTAAACACTCAGCTAATAAAACAGTTTCTAACGAAGAATGTTTATGAACATACGTTTCACCAGCTGATATGGCTTTATTGTTGCCACATCAGACATCTGTCCCTTCTCAATTGCTAAGCTTGCTAATGCTTGTTATCATTTTTTAATGAAAGAATTCGTTCTTAAAATTTCGAAACATGTGTAAGTTATATAGTTTTGAAATCGTCTCAGGCTACTTTATTTTTTTAGCCCCAAATGAAAATTTGAATATTTGAAAAATTTTATGTCATATGTCCCCTTAAACAACTTTTAAATTTTTGATAGCTCCACAAATATTGCATGCAGATTTACTAAAGGCATGAAAACAAAGCAAAAAATGCACAACTTACAAACATATAAGAGTAAAGAAACTGAAATCACCGAGCCAGGTAACAGAGTGGATGTATGTATATACATATATTTATATACTTTTGGTGCTGCCGATTGCAATCAAAATACGAGGTGCACATCTACATGTTATAGCAGTCCTATATGCAAAATGTCAATGTTCTGAGGCTACTCGTTTTTGAGAGTTATGCGAGATACGTACGTACGTACGTACACGCCAGAAAAATTCTGTTCAGAATTCATTTTAAAGCAGTTTTATAATTTTTTGGGGGAGAAAAGAGACTTTTATTCTGTCCTTACGAACAGATGTCACACAAAAACATCGCTTTTTTTTACTTCGTACAAGGAAGTAAAAAGCTTATTTTTTTTAAAAAAATGAAGTTCCGTCGGAAATTGCTTTGCTTCAACTTGCTCAGACGATAAGCTTTCTCCTCACCTTTATGTTATAAAATAATCCCTATGTTTTATCTATACGATTTTCGGGAAAATGGATTTAAAAGAAGTGAAGCAGAAAATGTGAGTAACTTAATAGGCCGGTACAAGGACGTCATGTGGTGTCTTTATGCATCGAACTCAAAGTGCTCAGGTAAAACGTAAAGATGTTATATATACTGTATTTCAAAATATCGGGTAATGGTGAAGAATGTCACACCGTCTAGTGATTGCTATCGCAAACATAGCAATAACCCTGCTCTGCGTGCTGAATTTCAAGGTTCCGTAAACGAGCAGACGCAACACGGGCTGGCGATGGTGACGATGAAGCTGATGATGACGAAGTTGTGCGTGATGAGGGATGCGCCGCTTCCATCAGCTCCGGGTACGTCTTCCTGAAAGCTCATCCCCCTCCCTCTAGTTTCACTCCAACCCTATCATCCGGGGTCTCGACATTTACTGCGAAAGTCTCGGAATGCGCATACCAGCAATTATGTCTCCGGTCAGGGAGTTATTTACCTCCTTTCCCTGGCTCCAAATTTCAAATAACTTTCAATTTGGACCCGTTAATCGTATTCTACGACGGAAAGCTTTTTTATGTTTACTGCTAAGTCCTTTCTGCTACACCAACACCTTGGTTCAATTTTAGAAAGAAGCAATTTCATGCAAATTGCGTCCGAAGCAGCGCTCCAAGAATAATTTCATTCGAGTTTTTATAAAAAGAGCTTATGCTCTTCGAAATGAATATCATAAGCAAAGCGCTCTTTACGAAGTTTTTTTCTGTTATGTATTGAATAAACAAACGTCGAAAATAGGTCTTCTAACGCGTTAATCGAAAGAATCACAATCACTTAAAAGAAACAAAATGAAGGGGATATTTCATTCGGATAGCTCTGGACTGAAAGTGCATTTCAACAAGCATGACAGATCAGTTAACTAAAAGTGAATGCAGTTTGAAAGGATGTTTTTTCCTTGAAGCACTATGGGCTTGAATCAACAGATGTTTAAAAAAAATCTATAAATACATGTATCAGTATTTGATTTAGAAAGTAAAATGTTTTTTAACTTTCAAAAACTAACTTAAACTGAAAAACGGAAAGTGTTGTCACCTAAACTTGCATATTTTTTCTTAAGATGATAGCCCAGAAATTATACAAATTACTAAACTACAAAGGTCTATAAAATCAATTGAATACGTAAGAAAGCTACATTTAATAAAGAACTGAAACCTATTCCTGTAATATACAGCATATTGCAGATGCATTTGTTTGAAAATGTTACCTGGTATGAAATTTGTATCGATGGGACGTTTTCAAAACTTTTGAACACTGAAATAATATAAATCAATGCATTATGTACACTTTCAAGACAATTGTTTTAAAATTTCAGTTGAAGTACCACTTAAACTAAAGTGTATTTTGGACAAATCTTGTATCGAGTTATAAGGTATTTCTCCCGCCTTCCTAGCGTGCCTTCGTGGTGTAGTGGTCAGCGCACTGAGCCGGGATTTCAGAGGTCCGTGGTTCAATTCCCGGCGAAGGCGATTGCATATTTTTCATCTTGCCTGCTTCCAAAAATTCCTAATGTCTGTACAGTGACGCCCGAACTAAAAGGTTGTTGGGTGAGAATTCTCCGCACCCAGAATTTGGCGATTGATTCTCCTAAAAAAAAACCCAGTCTCCCTTTAAAAGGGGGAGTATATAAGGCATTGCCTTCGCTTTCCTAGCATGCATTCGTGGTTTAGTGGTTCTGCACGTTAGGCCGGTATTCCAGAAGTCTTTGGTTCGATTCCCGGCGAAGGTGGTTGCTAATTTTTCATCTCTCCGGCTTCGAAATAATCCAATGTCTCTACAGTGGCGCCAAAAGTAAAAAAAAAAAAAAAAAAAAAGGTTTTGGATGATGATTCTCCTCACCCAGGATTTGGTGATTGGGTCCCCTAAAAACTCCAATCGCCCTTTAAAAGGGGGAGTATATAAGGTATTTCTCTCGCCTTCCTAGCGTGCCTTCGAGGTGTAGTGGTCAGCACACTGACCGGTATTTCAGAGGTCCGTGGTTCGATTCCCGGCGAAGGCGATTGCATATTTTTCAATCTCTCTTGCCTCCAAAAAATCTTAGTGTCTCTACAGAGTAAAATTTGAGATCCGCTAAAAACTTAACATATCATTCAAATTTGTTTTGAAGGCAAAATTCCGCAAAGCTGGAGTACAGTGTATCTGATGTAAGGATAGTTCGAGTTTTGCTAGATACTTAAAGGGCATTTATTATCCAAACATATTTACACACTTTGAATGATCATTTAGTCAATGATTATTAATATACTAGCCCGCAAGCCCGCCAAATGAGCGGGCTGGGACGAAACAAAATTTGTAAGTTCTATATTTATAAAATATATTATTATTATATATTACTATATTAAACAAAATTTATAAATTCTGAAAAGAGAATGCATAAAAACATATCAATATGAATGAAATCAGTTCTTTCTTTCCAAGCAAGGGCTGATTCGCAAATAATGTTTTGTTGCCAAACCAGGAAATAAAAACTTGCCACTTCAGGTTAATACGTATATCAATTATCCTAACCTGAAAAAAAAAAAAAAACTGAAAACAAGTTACCTAACCTGAAAACAAGTTGTCAACAGCAGCTATTTATTTTAAATGCTGGTATTAACGGAAAATTTTCGACTTCAGTGACGTCACATGCAATTGCGTGCTTTCTTCATTCAATAACATTCAATACCCCATTCCTTACAACAAAACGTGTTGCATGCGTACGGGTTCGTAATAACCTGAATGCAGAAGCCCGATGAAAAATGAATAAAATTTATTTTTATCACAACCAATAAAATAAAATGCTTAAATTTTCTCAGATATTCGTGCAGTATTGCAATATCTCACAGTAGTTATCTTTTAAACTACTAAAAACGTTCAACAGAACTTAATTCAAATTAGAGAAAGCTAATCTGATTTCACCGCGAATTCGCTACAGTAAACAACAACAGGTACAGGTAGAAGCTAGGCCAGCACCTCCGTAGTACCACAGGTAATTGAGGTATTGCTGAACCTAGCTAACTGTTAAACTTTCCACCCCAATTGAGGGAGAACACCCCAGGATGTGGTCCGAGGTTCTCCCGTCCCTCTTCTTTTTACCATCAACCACTTGAGAGGACTTTCTGAGATAACTGAGTTCTGGTATTAATAGTGTACACAAATCATATTGAGAAAAGACTGTCCTTGAAAAGTTCAACAACTGATGCTTCCAAAAGCATAAATGTAAGGATAATTGTCTTTTCTAAGGCGGAAGGTGTAATAAGCAAGTCTTTGGAGCTCCCGTCCATCAGCATTGCGTAGATAAATGAAACTGTTGGAACATTAAAATGAAATAAAAAAAATAATAATAAATAAGACAAATAAAAATAAATAATAAAAAAATATATATATAAATAAAATAAAATAAAATAAAAAAGACAAATATGGTTTAGTAATATATGGAGATGAATAAGCATTAGATATGACAAATATCCAGTCCGAGTCTTTGGATATGTATAAGAAAGTCTCTAATTTTGGCCCTAAGGTGTCTGTTCTTTATTGCATATTTCTTAAATGGTATTAGATTGTTGTTAGGCTTGATCAGATGTTTGCCGTCTGTTAGATTTCAGTCAAAACTGTAATGATCAGGGTCACCCCTTTCGCCACATATGCAGAGATCGGTGGGGCACATGCCTCTGTCATGGAAGTAGGTGGGGAAAGGACCGTGCCCTGTGATATACTGATTCAGAACATGGTCATAGTGTAGTGCCTCTTTGTCAGTTTTTGAGAAAAATTTGTGGACTCTTCTGCCTTGCAATGCAGAATCCCACTCTTCTTGCCACTTTGAGTCGACAATTGCATTCAGTGCAAATTTTAAATGGGACTTGGGCCACGAAACATGAATTCCCTCACTGTTGATGTTAGTCGTTGCATCCTTTGCAAGGAGGTCAGCTGCCTCGTTGCCGTCGTTTCCGTTGTGGGCTTTCACCCAGTTGAGGATAAACTGGATTAGTGGGTGGGCACTTATTGTATTTTGAATATCCTGAACCAGTTGATTCTTATTATTTCTGTCCTTCAGGGCATATAATGCAGATTGACTGTGTGAATAGATAGCTATTGTCCTGAAATTATTTGATATAGCTTTATTTACTGCAGATTGAATTGCTGACAGCTCAGCTTGATAAACGGAATTTTCTGGAGATAATTTTCCTTGCCATATTGTTGGAATAAAGGAAGAAGAATAGATTATTGATGCTGCGCCCACTTCTCCATGAATTTTAGAGCCGTCTGTAAATGCTCTTGGACATTCTTTACTACTAATTGCTGAAGCGTCCGTATTGATAATTAAATTACAATACTTTGCATGATGGTAGGTCAATGGTATGGCTGGAGACTCATACTTTGAGGCAGAAAAGGTGGAACCGTTAAGGTAAGCATCTTCTTTCAACTGGAGTACTCTGGCTTTTATTGAATCCTTCTTCGCAATTAAATGGAGGAATCCCAGTAAGAACGCATAGAGAGAAATTAGCTGTTGTTCTATAGGCTTTGCAAATGCTCAGGAGAAAAGGTCTCTGAATGGCGAAAAGTTTCCTTTTCTTCCTTTCTGTCATAGTCTCCGCCCAGATTGCAGCCCCATAATTCACTATACTTGAAATTACTGTAATAAATAAAATAATTTTAATGTGAGGACGAAGTCCCCAGTTACTACCTTGCATTTTTCTGAAATTATAAGCGATTTGATTTGTCTTTTTCTGAGTCTCCGTGAGATGGTACATAAAATTAAGTTGGTTATCTATGTGGATACCCAGAAACTTCAGGACTTGGGTAATCTTAATTTTCTTTCCGCCTAGGGTGAAGGTGGGCTTTCTTAAGAGCTTTTGGCCTGGCTTGTTAAAAAGTATAGCCTTGGACTTAACTTGCGAAATGCAGTGTTTGAACCTCTGGCATACTATGTTAAGCTGTTTGAGAGAACCGTTCACATTCCTTTCGAGGATGTCTCTACTCCTACCACTAACAACCAACGAAGTGTCATCCGCAAACGCGAAGATCTTCGTATGATCGGGAAATTCATATTTTAAGACCTCATTAAAAGTGAGGGCCCAGAAATCAGCGCTCAAGCAGGATCCTTTGGGACATCCTCTAGTAAATCTTTTGCTGGTTATCATGTTGTTATGAATGAATATGCTTTCTCTATTTTGAAAGTAATGAATGAGAATATTGAGAAGATTAGAGGGACAGTTGGCTTTATTAAGTGCATGTAATACTGAAGGCCACCATATTGAGTCGAAGGCACTTTTTAAATCAACTCAAATAAGTGCACTATAATTAAGACACAATAACACGCCGAATAAATACTAATTCAGATGACAAACAACAAAAATCAGCGTTATATTTACAAAATTTCCACAGGACTAGTTTCGATGGTTTTACCGAACCACCATCCTCAGCTGCAAAACCGCAAATGAACAAGATAGGAAAAAATGATTAGATAAGATAAAAAAGCCTGGACAAGAATAAGCAAGTGGCGCCATCTGTTGGTGAAACCAGAACTAAAACATAAGTTCTTTAAAGGCCGAAGGCAAATTTGGATTGGAATTAGGATCGTTAACTAGAACAGAAAGATTTTTATGAATGTGAAATGCCTCTAGAAAATCCAGTTCTCCAATGGAAGATGTTTTTCGAATAATTTTGGCAGCAGAAAAATTGAAAGTGTGATTTTCGGACCAACAATGTTGCGCAAAAGAAGACTTCTGTGTTTCCTTTTTTCTAACATATGCCTCATGTTACTTGACGCGAAATTTTAATGCTCTCTTAGTTTGGCCAATGTAAATTAAACCACACTGGCAAGGAATCCTATAAATACCCCAGGAATTCATATCCGGAATGGGGTTCTTAAGTATGGAACTCGGAATTTTATTGATGGGAGAATAAACAACCCGAAAGTTAAATTTCTGCAAAATATGTGCAACTTTATAGCTAATTGATGGAAACTCTCATCTCAACACACTAAAAGGCACACTCTTGTTTTAGGAGATTATAAAAATTATGTTGTCATTCCCTTCTTTCCATCAATTAGCTATAAAGTTGCACATATCTTCGGGGTTCCTATCCTTTTTCTCGAAAAGTATAATTTGTCCTTTCTTCATGTTATCGGGAAAGGTCGACAATTCTAAGCATTTATTGAAGAAATTAAGAAGGATTCTTGGGTCATGATTGTGTATAATTTTTAGAATTTTGTTGTTTATAGAGTCGGGGCCCGGGGCTTTCTTATTGAAGAGGTGCATGATAATATTATTAATTTCTTGTAGAGTGAAGGAGGAGTCTTTTGAGCCGTTCTGTGAGAAATTGGAAAGTCTAATCTCTCTCTGCTCGGGTGTGTCATCTTCTGAATTGTCATCCATGAAGATAGCGTCAAGGATTTTGGTTGCTGCTTCTTGCGATAGAATCTGGGAATCAGGAATACTCTTGTTGTTGCTTGCGTGATCTTTGTTCGGAAGCGTAATTTTTGTGGGAACGAAGAATTTCCTAGTTGCCAATTTTCGCTAAAACAACAACTGAGCTGAGATGTTCTCTCTCTGGCTTTTATAGCTTTTTAAATCGGTCGCGCGAGTCAAATCTAGCAATTTCTTGAAAGCAAAAAAAGAGTAGAATTACGGTTACAGTTAAACACACTAGTTAATTACATTTATTCGAATTAAAAATTAATTTAAAAGCGATATTTATTAAATGTTAAATGCATTTTTTTTTCCTTTGCAATACGAATTAAAAAATTCAAAGCCATCTTGTACGTAAGATCATTTTTTATTCCAGCCCGTACGATGCTATTAATATATTTTTAGCCCAAAGGACGTCAGCCCAGGAGGGCTATTAATTTCGTTTTGGCTTTTTCCGTTGAAAACTTTAAATGTCCGTTTCACTTTTCAAATTGTTGCTACCAAATATTATCGCCCTGTAAAGAAATAAAATAATGAAAAATTTGCATAAATGCATGTATGTTTGTCGCATTGTGATAAAACAACAGTACCTAGAGCCGTCAAATTTTGAATAACGTACGTCTCCACCCGAATATGGGTATTTGGAAGTACAAATTTGGAATACTTTTATTATGCGTTTCATATTTTGCAAATCGTTTATGTGTTTACGCTTTTTAGATTATTTTGCGATATTTTTGTTGAATTGAATTATATGGTTTAAGTGCGAAGAACATGATATTTAGTAAATAAAGAGAACACGTAAAACGTTAAAAAAAACTCCTTTAGGCGTATATAAAATCTAAAAGCTTTCAGATTTTTTTTATTAATTTTTAATTCTATTTCTTTCTCTGAATTATATCCTCATACTATTTTATATTTCTTATATTTAATTATCTTTTAGTGAAAGAGGCAATTTTAATCAAACAAAAGAGTAATAAATTATTTTTTAAAGTATTTGAGGAAAATAATTTCACCGAATTTTATTCTTGCTCTAAAAAATGGAATTTTTTTTTTTTTGTATTTTATAGTTCTTTTATCAAACTGAAAAAGTGACTCAAAAGAAAGGTTTGCTTATGGTTTCAATATCCCGAGTAAGGAAAGAGAAACCATAGGAAGTTAAAAATCTTAAACTGAAATCCGTGTAGCTTGGGAAATCTAGAAGTTCATTAAACTATTACAAAAGACTCCAAAGCCGAAATATGATTATTTTTTCTCCTTACGGGAAGTACAGAAGTCGAATATGTATTTTTCTTTCCTTCGCCTGTGTAAGTGGTCTTCCTATTTTGGGAAACGAAAAGGAATCAATCATCTGCAATGTTAGATGTAAACTTTTCGTAATCCAAACAAAGTTCTAGCAAGTTCGGTTTTGTGATTAAATCGAGTTCAGGTAAGCTAACGGTACTTAAATAAAATAATAAAAATGTGATAAATTATTTTGCCCCAAAGAACTCTTAATCACTTACGAAGGTGTATCATTGTATTTTATTCGTACCAAATTCACCACGATTGCTTGTTATTAAAAATCTTTACCCTAAGTCTTCCTGGTAAGTTATAGAGAATAAGTGCTTTCTCCCTCTATGAAGCAAGTTATTTGTCTCTTCGAGAACAAAATTTAAAATGTGTTTGTTTCCTACCACCAAAATAACTTAAAAATTAAAATTGGATAAAAAATTATCATAACAGGTCTTTCTTCAGTTCTGATATAATGTTTAATTTATCCGACTTTGTCTCACAGCCAGTAAAACCAAACTTATTGGAGGAATTAAATCCTCCATGCATATAATTGTTTCTACAAACAGGTACTTAATTTTCCAAATTGATAAGAGTTTAAAATATGTCTCTAAAAATTATTGTTGAAAGCTTAAAACAACAATGAACATTTTTATTACTCTGTAGCGATATTAGGTATTTTTGGAAGCAGGCAAGATGAAAACTTTGCAATGCCTTCGCCGGGAATCGAACCACGAACCTCTGGAATACGCGCCCATCGTGCAGACTACCACACCACGAAGGCATGCCAAGAAGTCGGGAGAAATACCTTATAACTTCTATCCAGACAGTTGTCTGAAACCTTGCGTTCTCCTTATTTTGATATGTAAAACCATACCAGAAAAATATATTCTTTAGACATTTTTTATTTTTATTACCTTGTCCTCGCTGAATATTAGATTTCAATTTCCGCGAACAACATTTTTTCCATTTAATTTCATTTATTTTCTAATGCATTCTGTAACGTAAAAGAAAACAACTATAAAGACGCCGAGGTCTTTACAAGCTAGATGGCCGGATTTTCAACTATTTACTGTACGAAACCCACGATAAACGACCCTCCAGCAACCTTGAAAAGGTTTAAATGGTCCAGTAACTTAATGGTTAGAATAACGGATGCAACACTTTGCTGTAAAATGATTTTGAACGGTGACAATAAATTTTCCAAGTTTTATTAACTTAAACCCTTTAAATAACGCTAACTTAATTTACTACTTCAGATACTTAACTCAGAGACAAATCGTTGCCTCATGCTTAGATATTGTGTGATGGATGAATCTTATTCATCTCGTTTAGATCAATTAGTCAAGTTCAGATTACGCGAATCTCATAGTTAAACGGAAGTTATCCTGAACTGTTCATTCTGTGGGTAATTTAGTTGATAATTGTATCTAGCCTCAGTTAGGCGGTCTTAGGTTTGATCTCGAACTGAGAGAAGCAGGTATACTTAGAGCAGAACTCCAAAGCATAAAAATTAAACCTCAACGCTAAATCAAGTTAAATTGTCTAATAATAAGCATTTTCTATAGTCAGAAATGTTGAGTTTCAAAGTTACAAAATAACAAAATGACGTCGCTTTTCTTACCTATATCGGCAGTGATATTCATGGCAAAAGGAATCAGGTGATATAAATGAAACTGACATCTAAAATAATCTATGATTTTTATAAAGAACTAGTGTATAATCAGATATTCTAATGATATTTAATTAATCTCCAATGCATATCTAAATTACACATGAAAAATTTATTGAACAAATCTTTCTTAGCCCACGTTTCGTTCCCAAACCATTTTATTATTTTGATAGTCTTATGACCTAACTTATTAAATGAATCTTCAATAATTTTACAGCGTATCCAAAGGCAGGGACTGGTTTTGTGCAACTAGCCATCCTTATTGTTTTTATCCCAAAGGGACTGTAGCCCAAAAGGGATATTAGTTTCAAAACGGCATTTTATCGCGTTTCATTATAAACCCCGAATCACTTTTTAAAATGTTGCCACAAATATTATTTTCCTGTTTTATATTTAAAGAAATTAAATAATAAAGAATGTGCATAAATGTATGTATGTTTCTCGCATTGTGAAAAAACGACAGTACCCAAAGCCATCGAATTCTGAATAATGTAATCCTCCACCCGAACAAGAGCACCTGGAAGCCCGAATTTTGAATTTCGAATTTGTTTTACCATCTATTTCATATTTTACAAAAGTTTAAAGAATTTCTGAATATCAAACTCAACGATTACATAACGAACAACAGCAGCACTAAATCATTTTTATCTCCGAAGCGAGAATCGAAAATTATAAAACTATGCTGTTTTTAAACATTTTGTGGTATTGCTGTTAAATCGAATGCTATGCGGATTAAGTGCAAAAAACATGATATTCAATAAATAAAGCTAACACACAAAACTTAAAAAAAACCCTTTGGGCATTATTTAAAATATGAAAACTTTCAAATTCTTTTATTTTATAACAGCATAAATTTAACCTTGAGAATCCGATAAACAAATTCAGATTTTTAGATTCAGATTTCAAATTTTTTATTCTTTTTTTGCAGTTTATGTATATATATATATATATATATAGTAAAAAGCCCGGCAATCATACGAAATGAACGCTGTCCTAGATATTATAAATTGCATTTAAAATGATTGTGCAAAGGTGTCTGCTAATTCAAACTGAATTACCCAGGGCAGGCAGCGAGGACGTTCTTTGCTTACTGCCCCATGGGGTTTCCCCCTTCTATTTGCTTAATTGCTGAAAGTAGAGTGCAATGTAGGAAACCACTGGCGTACATTTCTTAAGAGCCCCCCCCCACTAGTTCAATAAATAAAGGTGATTTAAATAATAAAATGTTAATTCACATGTCAAAGATCTCTTTGTACACAACATTTGTTGTGTAGATCTTTCCATTATTTTTAAGGTCGCCTTGCTGAGGACCATAAATTATTTTCAACTTAACGTCCGTTCTTTCACGAACTCTTGAACAAGCAACATAAAGTTGACTGTGTACAAATGTAGGCTCAGGTAAAAAAAGCCAGCACACTTAAGCGTTTGGCCCTGAGACTTATGGATGGTCATAGCAAAGGAAAGTTTTACAGGAAATTGTCTACGTGTCAACTGAAACGGCAACCCTGTGCCGTGGCAACTTCACTCCATTGGCTAGTACAGTTACGAAAGAAACCAATAAACTATCGGTGACAAACAGACACTTAAGCCGCATATATATATGGGGTGAAGTAACATCATCTCCTCCGTTGTCATTTCTCTGAATTGTCATGGATCCATTCGGATTTTATTCATCTTATCAAGTTCAATTCGCCTGCCAGATGCCTTTGGTCTTGTTCCTTTTGGTACCCCTCTCACTTTTCTTTTCTCCGGTTTTTCTTCCGAAATGTCTTCCATTTCCAGAATTCATTATGTCATGTGCCTTTGGGCTTAGTTTAAGGAACCGGCAACGTTGCGCCTGCAATAGCTCGGTAATATAGATGTGTTTAAGTCATCTTCTCCGAAACGGCTGGCTCCCGGGCTTAGCGAAGCACACCTTTGATTCCGCAGGTCCTTGGCGTGCCATTTTGACCATTCGCGTCTTCGTGGCACTTTAATTTGCCGAGATATTATTTAAAAGCTAATTTTCCCCTACGTTGTCCTACATTTTCCACTTGCTTTCTTGGGTTTCCCCTATTAGAGGTATTTGGCTACGTGCCAAATTCTTTTTTCTCGAATATCTACGGAACAGCGCCGAGTTGAAATTCGAGACGCTATCCTCGAATTCCAAAAAAGTCTCCGAAGCCATCGATACCGTTCTCATCTTCATACGACTTTAATCGGCCGAGATATCAATTAAAAACTTCTGAAACGTTAATTTACGCGCTCATTTTTCCGAGTGGCAACAATAAACTATCGACGGCAAACACTTAAGCCGCTTATATATATAAAGATATATGCTGCCAAATAATCTGTTTCTAAACTATCACCTAGTCTCTCTCTATTATACGACTATAAAATAAATTCTTTGCTAATTCCTTTATTTTTAACGTGAGTTAGGCATGTCTTTTCTGATCCATCCTTTATTTATTTTAAAATTACTTCATACATTCATTGCTGATTTTTTTCCTACTTGTCTTCTTGCGCTAATATTTTGTTTAATTCAAAACTATACAATAAACTCTTTGTTAATTTGCTTTATTTCTAGTATTCTTTTATAGTATCCTCTCTAGACAGCCCTTTATTTTACATTTATTCTTAAGATAGTATTATATTGGATATCAGCATTGCAAAATTATACCTTTTTTCCATAGGTTAACAAAAAAATAAAAGAAACAGTTACGTGACGTACGCTGAAAATAGAGATTATGCTGTTTAAAACACCCGTTTTAAAGGTGTAGTGTATAGCACGTTTGAGAGCAAATTCAAAATAACAAACTTAATATATATGTTTGTGGAATGTAGCCAGTTTCTAACAGTAGGTAACTGACTGACAAATAGCTTTCAGCTTGCATAATCAATGTGTTGGTGTTAAGCATATACAGGGTGCGGCAGCGTTCATAGAGTAATTTGACTTGCGTAGTACAATGACGTACTGCATGAATGCGCACCAGCTCATGCTGCATTTCGTGTACTAATGAGCTGCCATTTCGAGTGCGACAGTGATATGGATCGGTGGTGTGCTCGGCATCGTGCCTATGCTGTTGAAAGTTATTTCAAGAATAACCACTCTGTTATCGCTACATTTCAACTTGGGACGTCATGGGAATGTTTCAGATGGACGGGCAATTGCGACAGACATTTCCAGGTAGAGTGATTTCCCGTTTTTGGTGAGATTTCCTGGCCTCCTTGCTGATCTGTCCTGTGCAGAGTTTTCCCTTTGGGGCCACCTGGAGCAAGAAGTTTTTGAACACGTTGTGCCACCATTCCTGAGTTGAAGGATCGCATCCGAACTGCCGTCTTCAATGTCCCAGGGAATACGTTACGTCAAGCTATGGCAAGCTTCCGACGCCGCCTAGATGAATGTGTTGTGCAGAGGGGGCATCATATTGAAAAAGTAACCCACACAATGGCCAATGACTTACACGTTAGTAAATGGCATACCTTTAACTATTAATTTACATAAGAGGTAATAAATAAATTACAGTTACTGCCTTATGGTGTGTTTTTAATATCCTACAAAGAAAGCTGCCGCACCCTGTAGTCCGTTACAAACTCTTAATGAAGTTCGCCTCTTAGCGATAAATATACAGTACAGTGTGTACAGTGTGTACTAGCATTTTACAGACTATGATATTTATTTATGTTAATTAACCAGTTATTTTGTGTTTTGAACGTATACTGTGACTTCTCTCTTTCAATTTTCTCTCCAGAATGCAAGTTAGTCCGGGCGTATATAAGTGAGGATTGTTGTTGTCTTTCGGGACCCTACCTGCCTAGCTCCCTTCGGGGATACTACGCCCGGACTGTACCACGTGATGCACCCTTGTGGCATTATTTTATAGAGCCGGACACATTAAACTCTGTGCGGTATTCCGGCAATACAGGAACAGTCAGTCAATCAGTCTTTCGGGACATTGCTTTATTCTTGTCGATAGTGCTTCCACGCGGATGTAAATTTAAGATCTAGCTTTCATGTTTAAATTACCCTGTGTAACCTTTAGCTATTTCATACTTAGATTTAGTTTTAAATTAATTCTTCTTTGAGATTTCGCCATAAATGCTGGCTGATCTGTAAGCACGAGGTGTGCTTACTGTTAAACTGAATTAGTTTGAAATAAAAGGGTCTTTTACACCCTTCTGACATTTCTGTTCCCCAGTTTGCCAATATTGAAATCTGTTATTAATTTTTCCCAGTTTTATTTTTCCTTGTTTCTTAGAGCTTCTGAAATAGGATATTTTGATTACCTCTGATAACTATAGAATAGCAAACTAACAAAGACACTGAGGTCTGTCTTCAAATAATAGGAGTTTTTCAGCACAGGTGTACGTAATAAACTTATTTAGATAGCAGGTATAGATGACATTAGGTGAAGACACGTGGTCCAAAGCTAGATATTAACTGTCAGTATTCTTTGCAACAAATCATCCTGATGTCAAAAGTTCAACTGTAAATTTAAAGACAGATGCACTCCTACGTAAAATTTAAGCTTTAAAAATGGGTAATTTAAATTTATGTTACCTAATACATCTTATAACTAATTCAGCTCATGAAAAAAAATGTTAGCTCTATGTTAAGTACACAACTGTTGCAGTTACTTTTCTAAATCTGTAGAGATTACTTTGGCGAATCGACGAAGGTCATCCTTTCATGAGTTCCAGGCGTGAAATGAGTAGAAAAGATATTAAAGAAGCTAGTTAGTTGATGGGTTTGAGAGCTTAGTTTTGTTAGAGCACATTTCTTTAAGTCGACAGGAAACAAGTTAGAGATCTAATCGAAGTCGAAAGGCTTTATTAGCTGCATAATTCCTTGGTAGGAAAACTTTTAAGCCTATTTACTTCAAATCATCTAATGGAAATACTTTGGGTTTTTATACGTTCAGAAATATATATTTTAAGTCAAGATAAGTCTGAGTTAGAATTGTGGGTATTAATTCCTTTCAGAAATAATGCATTAGTTTTTCTATTGATACTTAAGATGTAAGAAAGTGAATAAAGCATTTTTTTAATATATTTTCCCTCTTCCATTCCGAACAGTTCTTAAATCTTTAGAATGATAACGTGTGGTCTATTAAAACTCAAATGAGCAAGTAATTTGAAATTTATTATGAATTTGGATTTTTGGTATTCGAGTTACTTCTAAAAACTGCACCCGCACACATATATATATCTTGAACTCTTGGTCATGGATCCATAGTTTCAATTTAGAAAAAACGAATCAAATAATATACTTAAGTTTTAAGTTTAATAAACTGTATGTGGTAAGTTTACTCATTCTACTAGAATACTTTAGTAAAGGGTCCATTCAGTATTACACTAAATTAGGCTTGGAAAACAATTATCAAAAATCCGCTGATTTAAATCACTTTTTTCTACGTTTATAGCATATCGTAATTACTCTTAGAAGAAAAAAGAGCCTCTATAGGAATTATAGAATGTTAAATCTCATTTAACGTAAAATTTCGAACTTTACCATTTCTATTGTTGCGTATTTTTTATTCTTCTGTTCTGACAACAGATTCTTCTGTTCTGGTTGCGTTATTTTCCTTCCTTCACGTTCGTACGGGGTTCGTGTAGATTTGGAGTGAATGACGACGAGACTTTTTGAAGTATCGAAACACATTTTATTTGCCAGTATTGTCAGGACAGCTCCAAAACACGTTTCACAGTCGTCGAGGATCTACTATAAACACGCTGACACGATCAGCGACACAACCTTCAGGTTATCAGGCTATCACGGTGGAGACAGCTTCCTGCAAAGCAGCCGACTCTGCTTTCCAGAGTACAGCTCCCGACTCTGCTTTGTCGTTCTCGGAACTCCACGTACTCTCGAGACTCTCCACGCACAACTCGCGATGCACTTGACAACACACGAGCACAGCTCCTGACTCTTCGGTTCAGTCTTTTCCGGAGCTCAAGTCGCTCTCTCGACGATGCACTAACCACGATACACTAACAGACTCCTTCGGTGGATTCGACGACCCACTCGGCACTCGCTGGCCGGCTGTCGACGCGATCACCTCCGCAGAGATTGACTCGCTAGACGAGACACACTCACTCGATGAGAGGCGCACACTCCCTGAGACACACTAACTGACTGCGGACCAGCAGGGTTTATATAGCTTTCGGCTTGTGTTCGGGAACATTCTGGGCTAAACCGGTAAGAATTCGTTCCAGAAGGTTCTCCAACCGTCCATGGCATATCGCCAATTTTGTCGCCAAGCGTCACCAAATGGGCTATTTCTCGCCAAATGTGGCAACCCTGCCCTCCTTTGCCATTTTATGGCAACCCTAAAACTGCTTTGAGGGAAAGCTATCTTACCGCGCCTGTACATTTCGTAACACTATTATTCCAAATTAGTGTTTTTCTTGGGTTTAACAGATTGTAGAGTCATTAAAATTTTTGAAGTAGGAAACACGAAAAATGAGCAATGCCCTTGCCGGGACTGAAACTGGTCCTGTCGAATACGATACGCTCCAAGTGTGCTACCATTTTACCACGAAGGTATGCAAGAAGGAGGGAGAAAATAACTTATAAGTTACCTGTCAAAAATTCATTTTCAAGAATTTAACTTACTTTGTAACACCTATCTGGGGCTTAATTTAATCTTAATTCAAGTTCATTTTACTTAGATATTACTTAAAAGCTATAGAGTAAGTTTTCACCATGAATAGGACTAAGCTCTACAAGCAAACCAAACAGAGGTATTATTTTAAATTTAAATTATTTTACCTCACCACTCATGAGGGTTAAACTAAAACCATTACAGCAAAAATTTACCAGTCCTCTGGACTTGGTTGTGAACACAAAATCTGTCTTTAAACTTCTTGCAAATACAATACCTAATTAGTTCCTAAAAGAGACTACAAATTCACTACTACTACTACTCGCCGCTGAGCAGGCTTCCGACCAGGATACTACACGGGATTTTCACCTACTCATCGGATTTGAGCTACTTACGGTGAAACCCCAGCTACGGGTTAGGTTGAAAGTACAGACAGCATTATTGTGTTTTTAGAAGAAAAAAAAGCAATAACATGGACAAACAAGGCTCTTGAAAAGGTATAGTTTTCTGCGAAGAGACACTTACAGAATTGTTCTACTAATAAACAGAGTAATTCCGGAAAACATTTACCAATAGTGAAATACCTTGAGCATACAAGGCTCTTGAAAAGAGTGCATGATTTTGATGTAGTAAGTAGTAGTAATACATAAGGTGGCGGCACACTTTTGTAGACAATGATATGCATCTAGATAAAAAAATGCAGTTAAATGTAATTATAATAATGTTAACACTCATTTATAAATCATACGTTCAAAACGTTCAAAGCCTACATTTCCCTTCAAAGTGTTCAATGACATTTTAAGGCATATATTACAACCGTTTTATACTACAAGTATCCATCAAGAATTGCTATAAAATGCTGGACTAGACTACTAACAGTTACTGGTAATCCAAACTTAGCACATAAGTTTGTCCTACTAGAGAAAGTAGTTAGTCCCCAAGTGTGTCCGGCAGCCGACGTTAATCCAAAACTCTCGTATCTTGTTACGAGTTATTCCTCTAGTTTTATACGAAACTGCTTGCCGCTCAAATTGGCATAAATTTCTGGCACGAGCCAGCCCTGAACGAAATGAGGCAATTAGGAAGATGTAAACTGAAAATCAATTTGCTTAGTGAAAGTCAAATATATTGCCTAACTACCCAGCACAATATTTGCACACAATCCTCAAAATTTGAATGAAAGAAATTTCGTATAAATTTTTTTGAACTAGATACTCTTTACTCGACGTACTCGGTTACAGAAAAAAAAATATTTCTTTCCTGTCGGGTCCATATTGAGACTCATATTATAAAAATATATAATTAACTTAATTATAAAAATTTTAAGTTCTGCATATTTTTACTAAACGGTAAGATGCGACTAGTGTTAGCGTGATCTATTTTATAATTTAATAATACTTTTTATTGTATTCTTCAAAATTCCTTTTTAAGTTAGAATTTTTGGTTTGAGATATATCATTTAAAATTATGTTTAACCATGCGTTATTTTTAAGTACCCTATAGAGAAGATTTTATTTTAGTTTCACGTTTTCAGATGATATAACGTCATTTTAATGTAGTCACTGATTTTTTAAACTTTCTCATGAAATAAAAGCCAATGAATGTCATAATTCAATATGTAAATTATTGTTATTATTACTATCGCCCTGCATAATTTTAAAAGAAATGCAAAAGGTTGTTGATTTTCTGGCTGTTTTGATACTAAGAAGAAAATTACAGTTAAAAGAAATTCCTTTAATTGAAGACCCACTGGAGATATTTGCACCCAAACGCAAGATATTCAGACGAAATTCAGCTTTTCCTTTCAATATCAATCATCAATATTCAAGAATTTCCTTTCGAAATCCTCTTTTGATCTCACTCTTTCGTTAGACATGAAAAACAATCATTTAACAAAACAAGTTTAACAACGCTCTACTTCTACATTATGATAAAAGCTGAGATTCTCATAAAGCTTTCCATAAATCTAGTAAAACAGCAAATACGTTGTCAACAAGTAAAACAGTAAATATGTTGCCAACCAGTAAAACAGCAAATATGTTGTCAAAAAGTAAAACAGCAAATACGTTGCCAACAAGTAAAACAGCAAATACGTTGCCAACAAGTAAAACAGCAAATACGTTGTCAACAAGTAAAACAGCAAATACGTTGTCAACAAGTAAAACAGCAAATACGTTGCCAACAAGTAAAACAGCAAATACGTTGTCAACAAGTAAAACAGCAAATACGTTGTCAACAAGTAAAACAGCAAATATGTCGGTCGTCTTTCAACTCAGAAAATAGTGAGAAATGGAAGCAGTGGAAGCTGATGCGTGAAAGAGAAGAGATAATATAAATTAAGATAGATGCGAAGAAAAAAAGTTAATTTTTTTACAAAAAATTGATTTAAACCAATAATTTAAATAGGATGTCACATATCCATATACTCGTTGTCAAACACCAATATCCCGAAAGTCAAGTTGTGTTTGAACCTAACATAAACAGCGCAACCATAGAATGCATACAAGTGTTTTGCTCAATCCAATGTATTTTAAATTTGTCTCTTGTTTTCTTTATACGAAGGCTGGTCGAAACAACATTTTCTTAGCAACTGAATAGTTTCTTTTCATATTTCAATTACGATTCCGTGTTTTTATAATGCGTAAGTGATTGAGCAGTGTATGTTTTCTAGAATGTCAAAATCCTGTATCGTATCCAATGTAGATGATTAAAGGGCTAAATACCAATTATGCAACATTTAGAAAGTACTACAATTGAATTCAAGTTGTTTTAAAGGATGAAACACAAATGAATTAAAGTGATAAAACAAATGTGCAACTAACAGAAACGAAAATTCAAATATACAAATTACTACAGAATTGAATTTTCACCTGGTGGATGAGTAGTAATGTGGGGGGGGGATCATTTAGATAGGTTCATAGAAGAGTCGTGTATAGTGTAACAAGTATTTATTAACAGGTTTATGTTACACACGGACATTACATTTAACTTTAAGAAAATTACAGAGCAAGAGTCTGATACAATGTATCAGGTTAGACACTTGGGTATTACTGAATTACTTCTTTGGCTACTCACCAGAAGGCACCTTTGTTGCCACAGTTAGTCCAACAGTTTATGTTAAAGGATTGGTGGAAGTAAGTAATTTATTTCAATTTTGCACCGCACTGGCGATGGGAAATAAATTCTAATAAACTTTCGGCGACTGTAATAAACAGGTAATTTCTACTAAAACCCCACTTCTTTTGCTTTTTAGTGACTTGGAACTTGGTAGCCTCAAACATTCAGCCCATTTGAAATGCGCATCGATTTTCTTCCAATACACAGGGTCTTTTGAAACTCATGGGCGAAGATTTAAGGAGTGATAGAAAACAACAAAAAAAGCAATTTTCACTATACAATGTATGAGCAGAGAGCAAGAGATGAACCGCTAGACGGCGCTGTAATGGAAATCTTGAAGCGTGAGTTTTCTTACCAATCGTCATTTCTAGCCTGGATTTCAGAAGGATTGTCGACGTACAGTAATTAGGAAAAGGCGGACATGCATTTAATGTATGGTCTTGCGAATTGGAAAGCTCTGGAAGCCAAAATACTCTACAGGCAGTGTTTCGCGAGGAGGCACGTGTCCAGACAGAAAAATGTTCCATCGATTGCATCGGTGCCTGAATGGTATATGGTCACTTTACTTAACCTGTTCCGCTAAACTAAGTTAATGGCCCTACAGGGTTAGAAAGTCATCCTAGTCATTGCTAGGAATCTCACAGTTGGGCCGCCTTCCTGCATTTTACATTAATCTGTAGTTTCTTGGATATAATTATTTTCATTCACTTGCTTCATTATCTTTAAGATGCCCTTGTTGCAGTATTAGTCCGTGAACAGTCTATTCTTAGGATATGTGATGTAGTCGGAAGGAAAGAACTGCTGTCGAAGGTGCTCTGTCATAGGGCAATCGGTGCCTATGTGAAACGGGATCTTTTGTCATCGGCATGCATGATACAGGGCGTGACAGAATCGTGCGGACGCCACGAATTGTAGAGGACATTCTGCACGTCCCGATATTAGCAAGCGAGGAGTTTTCCGTAACGTAAAAATGAGCGCCACTCAATTGTTTGGCGAATTTTACGGAACGAAGGATTACACCTCTAACCATATAATTAAGTAATGCACATATTATGCCTCACGTGTCGAATTTGCAGGTTGGTTTTTTGCAACAGCAATCAGCGCTGCCTAATTTCGGTGCACACGTGTTCTTAACGGACAAATGCACCTTCAGTCGTGAAGGCATTTCTAATACGCATCCTTATTACCCCTTAAATTTTTGTCGATGAATTTCGAGACACCTTGTATAACATAGCTTTTCTCTTTATCTGTTGCAATGTTACTTTCTTATTTAAAGGTTACATTACTCAAAGCGCAATGGACAGACTTAACTGTTAGCTGCTGCAAAATTTTGTTAACCAATAGCCATACAAAGTAAAAAAAAATGTTCAGGTAATCAAAGGTAATATATATTACCTTACTTTGAAATGCTTTATAAAAGTTCTTATGATTCAGGCTACTGAGAAACCTCTATTTTCGTAGACAGATATGATCACCGAAAGACAGATATGAACCGAAAGATTTACTGAAATTATAAAACTCTGGTTTCATTGCAGTAATACTGTGCTTTATATTTTAACGGCAGTGAGTAGGAATCAATAATTTAAAACTTTAATTTGTAGTCTACGATGTGCCGTTCAAGAATTCCGCCATCTGTTTCTCCCATGAAACAGATTTACCACCACTTCGATAAAGTAGATAAGCAGAATTGAATTGCGAGGTTTTTCTCTTACCACTTCACAAAAGTGGCGGCAGTAACACCAGGTCTCTGAAAAGTAATTTACTGTTTTAGAATGAAACACATTTCTTCCACCAGACGATAGATTTCAGAGAAAACATTGGAACTAGAACAAAATTACGCTTTAGATGTGACAGATGCTCATCTACACTTAAGGGTTACCGTCTAAAGAGACGAAAAACTAAAATTATTTGCACTACCCCTACCTGATGATCTTAGACACACTTAACGTAAAATTTGCTGTCTATGTTACCGAGGGGGGAAATGAAGTATCTCAAATATATGGATAAAACAAAATGTAAATTTAATTCTTCTTCAGTTGGTTAAAAACCAGTTTTATAAAAAATTACTTTTTGTTTTTAATCCAATGGTGGGCAGTTGTCTATTCAGCATTGGTCATTCCTGAGGAAGGATCTGGTGGCCATTTTATTTTGGAGGCATCTAAGAGGTGATCATCGTTGTTTCCTATGAAAGGACAGACAGTTAACTCCATGCCTTTTCCAGGATTCGAACCCGGAGCCTTTGGTATCGTAGTCGGCTGACATAACCACTATACCGTCTGGGCGGCTTAGGTAAAACTTCTCCCACCTGAAACAAAATTCCCAGAATCAAAAAAGAAAATGTTCAATGTAATGCAAATATCCTTCATAAAATGTGCAGTCGAAACACTGGAACAATTTAAAAACTACCAGTATCTTCACAATCACTGTCACTTCACAAAAAGTGGGTATCCAGTATCTTTCGCAATCACTATCATTTTACAAAAACTGAAATACATGATATTTTCACTCCTAGCAAAAAAAAAGTAAGTTTGTTAATTTATTCATGTGTGTTTAATGTTGCGTTGATTTAATTAACATTACACATCTTTTTAAGTATTTAAACGATTATTTTAAAAAAGTGATAAAACAAGGCCTAAAAATAAATCAAGCGCTTACGGAGCTTAAGACCTGCTCAACATGCCTTCCTGGTGTAATTGGAAACATACTCGATGCATATCTGAAAAGTCCAGGTTGGAGACCGCCGAAGGCATTGCACATTTTTCACATCTTCTGTTTCAAAATATTCTAATGACTTTACAATACAAAATTGTAGATTAGTCCGTAGATGTACTTTATTTATTACATCTTTCAGCCCTAATAATATATTTTATTGGTTCTATTCTTATGCCAATTTTAGTGTTTGCCTAAGATCTTTTGGTATATTCGTATGACTATAGTCTACTAACCATAACAGGAATGGGCGAAAAATCTGGTTGCATGGCTGTCAGTAGATTTAGCTCGGTTTATTTGGTAATGGCAAAGCACTCGAGAGCTATCTGCCTAAAGGATGTCTTCGTGAAGTACTTTCTAAGGGAAACTAGCTCGTATACGGTATTAAAAATTAAATGGAAAATAAAAGCCGCGCATTATACAGAAATTCGGTTATCTCAGTGATATCTTTTGACGCATTTGTTATCTAATAATGGCCCCAGAAATATGTCAAAAAAATTAAATGGAGGTGATTCAATAATTGGATGGAAGTGAGGAATAGATGAAAATGGATTTTAAATTATGTTAAATGTTTCTTTTCATTTAAATGGATTTAAAAGAAACATTAATTTTTTTTAAAAATTTAAAACATTTAAATGGATATATATTCATTTAATTTTAATATTTAACGGAAGGTTTGCTGAAAGTTCTAACTACGATAAACAATTTCTCGAGTGTATTTTAACAGTTTTTTTTTTTTTTCATTTTAATTTTATTCAATATTCAGTTAACATTTTACTCTGTATAATTTTTTGTGAAATGAAATACGATAAACAAAGAACAAGATTCCTTTCAATTCATTACGACAAAAAAATATCTGATCTATGCTGAAGGAAAGTGGAGAGTTAGTTGAATTTTTCCATTTCATGGATAGACTAAGATTCAGTCCGGATATTTCATATTTCACTGTATTTCATATCCATTATCCATTTTCAAATTGTTTGCTTTTATGTCTATTAGTTTTTCACAATTATCTAGACACTGAATTTTTGAGATAATGAATATCCAGATTTCACAAAACGGGTTAATTTATTCCCAATGCAAGAAAATACAGAAACACAGAAAGCGCTATGAATTCTAACGAGATTTGGTGGAAACGATCAGAATGGAGACAAACCATGTACGTTTTTCTATTAATTTGGGCTCCAATTGCTTCTCTTTTTATTCTTTGGAGTGTCGTGTTTTCGTTTTCCGGCAGAGGCGGAACGAGAGGGAGCAAACAATGTTTCCATTTCCGTTGTCATTCATTCTTTTTCCATTTGCCCTGTCCTCTGCTTTTGATAAATTATCCTTTATCCTTGTTCTTTTGATTTGTCTTCAAAAGCTGCCTTTTGACTCGGAAAGAACGCGATTAAAAATAAGACCATAAAAACTGCTTATTGATACATCTCAATTAATATTCTTTCACTATAAAACACATTCGCCATCCAAAAATTTAATTATCATGTTTTGAAAGTTAAATTAATCTTGTATTCAATGGAATGTTAAAAAAGACTCATTTTTACTGATGAAGGATAACGCCTTATTTTATTATTGTGAATTAAATCATGCTTAATCCATTCTGGAATTTATTCGAGGAAATAAGTGTTTAAGATTTACTTCATAATTTTCAATACCGATATTTTGAGTTTTTATGTATTTTAGCCTTATCGCGAAGTGAAAACTGAATTAATTGAATGAAAAATACTGAATCGTCTGTGAAAAACTGTTTTTTTTTTTTTTTCCTGTTGTTGTTTGCTTAATTTCTTTTATACATCGTTTTAGATTTATTATAGTAATTCAGAAGTCAAACAACAAAAATCAGCGTTATATTTTCAAATTTTCGAATGGAAGATATAGAACTGTCTTTTTTTTGGGGGGGGCAGTGTACGTAAACGTTTGCAGTAATTCATTTGTATATGAATTTAAGTACCTAACAGGCTTCAAAACGAGGGCTTGCGGTATGACGGCATTATTTTAAAGAACTGCTGCCATTACAAAGTTTTGTTGAACGCATCGGATTTCTGAGTCCAATGCTGAAGCTTTAATTAACAATAAGTAAATTTCGTTTGGAAAAATTAAGGAGGTATTAAAGAAAATTGAAAGATAAAAATTCTCTTAAATGTTCGGTCGTAAACCCATGATTTTAATTCAAGAAATTAATCAAAGGAGGCAAGCAGTCTGATTACCCTAAGAGTTATTAGCATAATGCGTTTTAATTCAAATATCAATTCAGTTTTCATATCGCCATTTAGGAAAAAATAACGAATGTAAAAGGAAAAATAATGTAATGGCAGAAAAGCTTTCCACAATCAAATTAATCAAATTAAGTCAATTAACTCTGTTACCGTTACCTTCATTGCGAGATATCAGTTATTGAATTTTGTAGACTATACGCAGTTATTGTCAAAGACATGTTTAGCGGTTTTTATAAGTTGATTTAAATGCTAGTAATAGCATCGAGTTAGAAACCTTAGTTTCAAATGCTAATACTTCGCAATATTTGAATTCTAGATTTTGTATTTACTAAAACTCTATTTTTGATGACCCTTCCAGGGAAAATAATGTTATTTTGGATTTAAATTTTGTGAAAATAATTTATATCACACGTTATTTACAAATTCTTCAGTGCGAGGTTTACATGAAAATCCTCTCAAAAAGTAAATGGTTTTTAATACGATAAGGATATGATAAGTAGCAAATTTTTAATCTGATCTTTTTGCTAAAAATCTTGTCAATGAAAATAAAATTATGTTTTTTTCTAAAACCGATTCAAAGGATAATAAACATTCGTACTTTGAGAAGCTGATGATTTCATTCATGTAACTTAGCGATGAGGTATTTTGATCCATAGTCAACCATTTCAAGAGATATTTCCTCATATGGCATGTTTTAAATACCCCGTTAAATACTTTCTTTCTTATCGAAAGGTATCAAGTTTATGATCATTACAGCAAACCTATGTGTTAAGACACAATAACACGCCGAATAAATACTAATTCAGAAGTCAAACAACAAAAATCAGCGTTAATTTACAAAATTTTCAATCGAAACTAGTCCTGTGAAAATTTTGTAAATTAACGCTGATTTTTGTTGTTTGACTTCTGAATTAGTAAACCTATGTGTATACATGCCTTCTGTGATGCGAAGATAAAATTCTAGGTTCACCTAATTTTTGCTTCATGCAAACAGACATTTTCATTTGTCTTAAATGCTTTAGTCAATTCAAAACACATATTCCAAAGAGTTAACCTAACCAAGTGCCTATCTAATTGTTTATACCAATACCGCAAAGCACCGGAGGGAGAGGTGCTTTCTTAGAGAACATCCTGGCGGCTCACATCCATGTTACACATGGAGAAAGGCCTGAAATCGTCCGTGCATCCAGCTAGGATTCTAATCCTGAGGAAAAGAACAGTCTTCAGCGGCCTTATCCTATTGGTTAAAGCTGAGCTAATTACTATTGCATGTGTGCGGGTTCGTAATAGATTGAAGGCACACAGAATTGATAGTAAATTGATAAAATTTATTTTACCAAAAGAAATACTTCAGAGTTCTGGAACTTTCCACAAAAATAGTCGTTCAACTCTTCACAGTATCATAGAGTATATTCAGTAGTTACACTTCAAATTACTAAGAACGTTAAATGCAACGCAATGAAAATACTGGAAGGCATATGAAGGCCGGCTACTGCTACAGTTACAGTTATTCAATTACAATATCTGTTACGGTGATACAGGGACCGGACAAAAATATCGCCAAATAATCACCAGGTTTGGCAACTTCTACTTTTGATTCTTTATGTTCTCTTTTTCAAAAAGTATTCTATAATTAGTTCTGTAACTGGAGCCCGAAGCAATAAGCGGTGGTCTGGAACTCATCACTACCATGAATTGGTAAGTGCGTGTTTTCTTCCCCAGTCGCCCTTTAAATGAGGAGGGGGATTTAAGGTATTTTCCTCCTTCCTTTCATATGCCATTGAGATTGGAAGCATGTGCAGCTAGCATATGGGAGATCCTGAAATCGAATCCTTGTGAGATCATTGCTGATTCTTCATTTTTTCTGGTTTCAAAAGATTTTATAATGACTTCTACAACAGTAAATTACGAGAGTAAGCTGTGTAGGTATTCAAAGGCAGAAATGAAATTTAAGCAAACTAAAAAAGCAATAAACTTTAATAAATTAAATAATAACTGTAATAAATTAAAACTTTAATTTATTACTAAAATTTTATGCAGCAAAGTAAAAATTTCATAGCTGAATTTCATGTTAAATAAAATTATATTCACTGCATATATAGAAGTCAATATATTTAAACTTGCAATTATCCACAAACAACACAATAAGAAATAACGAAACAAGAATTTTAGTATTCAGAGAAGGAAAACTAATTTTGTTTATGTTAATAACTAAATTAAAGTTGTTTTCGTAGGATCAAAATTTCGCAATGTTATTTTATTTAATAAATTATTAATTTTTTAAATTTATTCTCAGTAATTAAATCAAAGAATTACGAAAATGTGAAAACTGTTCCGAAACAAGAAAAGTTATTTCAAAGAAGCAGGTGAAACGGAAATTTCAGTGTTTTTTTTTCGTTTCAAAATATTCATATTTGTAACAATCAATCATTTTCATAATTATACTTTTAGAATTATTAACTTCGTTTTTTCTATAGTTTAAATAACTTTAGTGCAGAAACTCTTTGATTTATATTGACGTTTCCTTAATCCTGAAAGAATAAAAGTGTTTAGATTAATCTATGAACAATTTAAGCAATTTTAGCAAAAATTAATGTGGATGCATAATGTCCTATGCACTATTCAATTAAATAAACAGCTAAATTTTTCTTCATAGAATTTTGGAAATTGGTGACACCATTTATTAAACATTTACACATAAGGAAAGCATGCATAATATTTTTCAGTACATAACATAGGTCTAAACAACTCACATAGGTGTTTAAATGCTAATATTAGAAGCAGGTTTACAAAAACTTTATTGAATATAGTAACTTTATAATACGGTAATTCTATCAGTTTTTCCCATTTTTACTTCCTTGTAAGAATTAAAGGAAGTATTGATTGCACGAAAAATTCCAGGTACAATATTTAAACGAAAATATTTATTTTGACTTCCATCGAATGCAATTTAACGGTGTTTTTACCTGACATATGTACGTAAGGACAGAATAAAAGACTCTTTCCCCAAACGAATTATAAAACGGATTTAAAATCTATTCAGAATTGATTTTTTTCATGGCGTCTGTATTTACGTACGTACGTACGTATGTATCTCGCATGAATCAAACGCAAGTATAGGCCCAGAACGTAGAAATTTTGTATATAGGTCATGTAGTTGTGCAATTCCAATTCGGTTCCAATCGCCCGCACTAAATTTATTTATAAGCACTCTGTTACTCGGCTCAGTAAGCTCAGTTTTTCTTATTCTTATATGTTGGTAAATTATCCAGTTTTCGCTTTAACGAAATGATTGAATTATCTTATTCTTATCTTCCGGTTAAGGTTTCTATGCCTTTGCTTAACCCTTTGTTGCATACAAATAATCTAGAGAAGTTAAAAGAAAATGTTTGTATTTTTACTTCCTTGTACGAAATAAAAAGGAAGTATTGTAATCGCGAAAAGTTTCAGGCAGCATATTTCAACGAAAATATCCATTTTGACCGCTATCGAATGCAATTTAACGATGTTTTTGCGTCATATCTGTACGTAATAACAGAATAAAATACTCTTTTCCTTCAAAAAAATTATAAAACTGCTTTAAAATTATTTCTGAAGAGAATTTTTCGTGGCGTCTGTACGAACGTATGTACGTACGTATCTCGCATAACTCAAAAACGAGTAGCCTCAGAACGTTGAAATTTTGTATATATGACTGCTTTAACATGTAGATGTGCACCTCGTATTTTAGTTGCAATCGGCAGCACCAAACGTATATAAATATATTTATATATATATCCACTCTATTACCCGGGTCAGTGATCTCAGTTTCTTTACTCTTATATGTTTGTAAATTGTACATTTTTTGCTTTAAAAATGATTGAATTATGTTGTTTTTATCTTCCGGTTAAGGATTTTATGCCTTAGTAAATCTGTGTGCAATATGTTTAGAATTATTAGCAATTTTAAAGTTGTTTAATTGCCGCTAAGCCTGTTTTAATGGCGGCCATTGATGTTTACATTTGAAACAGGAGACTAGTGGATTTGTTGCCAATCTAGAGAAACTTAGCTTCGCAACAACAAAGGTAACGCATTCATTTATTATTGCCAATTAAATCATGCTTAATTCTTTCTGGAATTTTTTCGAGGAAATAAGCGTTTGAAATTTACTTCGTAATTTTTAATATAGATATTTTGAGTTTTTATGTATTTTTGCCTTCTCGCGAAGTGAGAACTGAATTAGTTAAATGAGAAATAATCGTCTGTGAAAAACTGTTTCAGTTTTGTTTTGTTTGCTTAATTTCTTTTATACATAGCTCTAGCTTTATTATAGTATTTGAATAGAACATGTGCAACGATTAGATAATTCTTTAAATGATATACATTTTGTGCATTCTGAGTTATAATATGAATGAAATATAATACTGTTAAGTAAACCTAGCGCCAGAGTGTCGCTATGGTAAACAAAGTGAATTTTAAAGAATGCATTTATTCTATTGTGGCTTATGTGCTTTCGGCGAAGTAGGTTTAATTCAATTTAATAAGTTTAAATAAAATGCAAGAAAAAATGCGTATAATTTAATATTCCGTACAAGGAAGTCATGTGGTGTACACATCAGATTTTTCTATTTAAAATAATCTTAGTAATAATAAAAAAATATTCAAATTTCGTTTTAAATAATGGCTACAGTGTGTTCACTGCAGTGGACAGTATGCATATACGTACATGCATACAAATCTGTTCCCAACGATGTACGGTCATTGCATTTGAAATCATTTCCTGCCTTGTTTGCAGTCACCATTACTATTTTCTAAATGGTAAATCTACAACTGACATGTACATGCAGATCCCCTAAAATACCTTCATTTCGTCGATTGTGATTGAATTCATTTTGGTTCGATTTTGTAACCTGTAGCTATTGGATTCAAATGTCAAATATTCTAGAAATTCCTTTCCAAACATAAATATTTCCAGTGGTGTTTTGGCTGGATAAGCAGTCCATTTGGGTTTCAATTCACTCTTTTCGGTAGATCGTTATCTACCCACTCCACAATTTTCTCAAACTGACATTTAAAATAAAATGTCCAAAATGACTAATTATGAAAAAAGGCAGTATAAGAAAATGTAAGCAATATTATATAATGTTTAGTATGAGAACTTGTACTAACTTGGAAAGAGAAGTAGTAGCCATTTTCCAAATAGCAATGCTTTACTTAATGATGCTATGCAGCCATCTGGGATCGACAATTGAAAGTTCTAATAACATAGAATGAATAAACACAGGAATGGAATCTGTTAAGGCATTTACAGAAGAATAAACAAATTTAAACTTTTGCCTACTAGAGTGGATATGATGCACCAAAGTGTTAATCTGTATGCAATAGTTGTAGATTTGTCAACAATTTAAAAGTGTTTAGGCGTGGCTTAGACTAATTTTTTTTACCATAGCAGATATATTTGTTTACATTTAAAACTTAGCAGAATAGTGAATTAAGTTGGTTTCTGCTCGTTCAGTGTCATTTTGTTGATTAGGACCAAAAGGAAATTTTGAGTTTTGTGCACCGAAAAATCTGCTTTCTTGCATGCTGGCTGAATTGCTTGTTTTTGCGTAGAAATTCTTATTTTAATTGCAAAATTTTTTTAAATTGTTTTAAATGTATTTTGTGTTTTATGTTTTTCAATTTTTAATGCAGATATTTTGTGGCTTTATGTACATTTACTTTGCCGCTAAGTGAGAACTGAATTCATTGAATGAGAAAATCTATCTCTAATGAAATTCGAGGAAATAAGTTTAAATGAAGTGCAGGGAAAAATGCGCATAATTTAATATTCCGTACCAGTAAATCACGTGGTGTCTGTATCAGATTTTTTTATTTAGTATGTATTTTTAGAATTTTATTTTATATTAGATATGTGGGTATATCTGGAATGCTTTTCCTAAGAAATATGGCTTAGTGCTTATCTCATTGAAAAGAAGATATATTTATTTGTAAAAGATGCTAACCAAGGTTTATATACTTGATAAAATCTCGCTTCTTCAAGAAACATTTAAAAAGAAAATTTCTTATGAGGACAGTAGAAACCTTCATGTAAAGGGAATGTATTTACTTCTCCCAAAAGGAAGTAATTTTGTCCAAAACTAGGAATGATATGGAGTTTGCAATCTTTGAAATGTTATACGTTTCAGCTTGCTATTTTAGTGATCTTACTAAATTTGGAAACCTACCTAAACTAATTCAGCTTTTTAATTTTTGAGAACTTAACTAATCTAAGTTAACTTCTTACCAAATTTGGCAATTAGCTTTCTTATATTTTTTTAACATGAAAGAAATCTTTTCAACTACCATCAAAAATGTTGAATATGTAATTTGTGAGAATAATAACAGGAAGGCTAAGAGCAGCGGCAAAAAGATATAGAAATGTTATTGAAATTTGGTTTTTGACGGTTTAAAGAAAAACATACCCATGCTCGTGCATGAGATTTTTACATACATCTTCTCAACAAGAAACCGTAAAGGAATAGGTTTTAAAGAAGTGTTTTCTTTCTTATGTTAAATAAACAAAGTTCTCAAAAGAGCAAACAAGCTTAGAGTTTCCAAGTGAGGATTGCAAAAGTTCTTTCTTGCTAAGAAATCTGATAAAATGAGCAACTTTCTTCGTTCGGATGTTATAAATTTCAATAATATATGCCAAAGGCGCTTTCTAAGTACGAGTTCATGATATTATGGGTGGGATATGTAAAACATTTCCCAGTGGTCAAAACACATTCAGGAAAATATATTGTTTCTAATTCTGTAAAAATTAGCTATGAGTTCTTTGACAATAACAACTGAAACGTAAAAATGCTAAATTTATCTCACAGTTTGCAATCTAACGATCCTTAAGGGCATTTAAGATCCTGATGCTGCTGCATGCTCTTTACATATGTGCTTTTGACCACAGACCATAGATATACGCTTTATGACCGAAACGTTTGCACAAGTGCTATGTTGCTGTCTCCGTGAAATTAAGCCCACAGGCACAAGTGGATGTAGAATTTCGGACGCGGCGAATCGGCGAGGAGAAATCGGAGGCAAGAGGGGTGATCGAGAGGTGGAAGATAGGTGAGAGATGTATTACATCTCTCAAGGACTGCAGGAGCGGCAGACCACAGGTGCCATCTTCCTTGATGTAGCTAAGGCCTTTGATCGTGTCTGGCTGGAGGGCCTCATGCACAAAATTATCTCTCTGGGATTCCCAGATTAAATTACAGCCATCACTTACTCCTATCTTAAGGATAGACACTTTGTCGTTCGTGTAAACAACACATACTCAACCTCACGGGCTATGAGGGCTGGGGTCCCGCAAGGGAGCCTTCTTGGGCCCATCTACTATAATATCTACACGAACGACATCCCACAAACACCACACACCACCCTGGCTATGTACGCCGACGACACGGCAATACTCTCAAAAAATACATCTCCTGGTCCAGTTATACAAGCACTCCAATCTCACATCCACACACTCGAGTCCTGGCTCACTGCCTCGAAATTCAAAATCAATGTGGACAAGTCGGAGGCGATCTGGTTTACGAAAAGAGTCAACATTGACTCGGAAGACTCCATCCTCATGTATAACACCCCTGTACAGTGGACTAGGCAAGCCCGATACCTAGGCATTACTTTAGATAGGCGACTCACATGGACCCCACACATCACACAGCTTATTGCCAAGTTCCGTGCTCGTAAACGAACACTTACCCCCTTAATTAGCCGGAACTCCGTTCTCTCTATTGATAATAAGCTGCTCATTTACAAAACCCTTTTGCGTCCCATACTTTCTTATGCCTGCCCTGTTTGGGGATATACCAACCATACCAATATTAATAAACTGCAAGTCTTGCAGAATGTTACGCTTCGACAACTATCCAGAAGCCTTTGGTTTATAAGAAATACGGCCATTCATGAGGAGTTGGAAATACCAACTATTTCAAATTATTTTGCACTCCTTGCAGAAAAATTTTACCAAAATATTCCTAATGTTAACAATAGCTCAATTACTGTACCTCACTATGACTACTCACACGATATTAATAGCAAGCGGCCGCTTGCGATTCTAAGATTTCTAAATTAGTTCAATTTTTATAACCTAATTATGTAAACACCCTCCCTTACTTGAGCTTTGTTTTGTTTTGATTTGATTTCTTCTGATATGACTTGATTTGTACTGACTCGCTGCCTGACTTAATCTCTGTATATAGTGTACATATTTCCTACTTTATGTCTTATGTATGTTTTCCTTATTATGTATTATTTAATTACCTATGGAATATTATGTATTTATGTTTACTCAACTGTGCTATGATGAGTGGTCACACGGACTCTTATTCAGACTAGTGATAGGCAATTTCTTTTTCACTACGCCATTGCACACTTACCTCCGTCTAAGGCATATCAGCTACTGGTGTTTCTTCAGGACTCTTATCATCGGTTCTTGTACGAACTCATAGTGCTCGAATTTTCTATTCAACTGCTCGATGATCAAAGAATCGAAAATCGCACACATCTTATCCCGGGATAGCGTTGTCACGCGGGTACCCACTTTGCGAAAACTCATCGAGTTTGCCTGAGCCGAAGATCTGTAAAAATAGAAGTAATCCAAGAACCTGACTGGACTGGGTGGAAAGAATGTCATGAAATAAGTGTATGTAATAATAAACTAAAACCGATGTTCTAATACAGTGACAATAATGAATGATGCGTTATGCAAGCAATAAAATGCAATTAATCATAAAAGTGAAAGTAAATCAAAAAATTTTATGTGCACTCTATACATGATATGCAACTATCATTGAGGTAGACTTGGGTGACAAAATGCTGGTCACAATCGGTGATTCTGGTCAGCAGCAAGAGCCCTGATAAATTTATCTTTTTTCAGGATTTCGTAACTGAAAATGAGTAATTCAAAATGTTACTTGTAATAGCTTTGTTGAAGAAGTTATGGTTAGTCCTCTTTGACTAGACATTAATTTCTTCCATTTTTAAATCTCTGTGTAAACGTTCGTTGCGATTCAGGTAATCAGAGACAGTAATTATACCAAGAAATTTATTTTGTACAATTTGGAGTTGATGAGTTAGGTTATTAGAAGTAGCGTTCCAGGCGAGAGCGTTTTGTTCTGAGATTCAGATTGTAATAATTTCCTATTACAGGGAAAAACATATTTATAATTCCTAGTGCCTTAATTTGCTAGTGCATAGTGCCTTACTGCAAACACTACTGATGTAATGAGTCCAAGAGAAATTTTGAGTGCTGATAATATCTAAGTATTTAGCTCTATTGACAATAGGAAAAGGCTCATTAAATAAAAATAAGTTTCTAATTTGGGTGAGTTTTACTGAGGATGACAAGTTGAGGTTTACTAGCGTTGATCTTGACTCCACAGCTCGTGTACTAGTCTTCAATGGAGTGAAATTTAGGAATGGACGATTAATTAGCTTTGATAGATTTAATGGCGGTAGCTGTATCATCGCCATCACAAGATAGCATTGAATAATTAATCGTCCATTCCTGGGTGAGAAAAATCTAAGATATAAACAAGATAAAGCACGGGACCATGGATACTGCCTTGCAGAACGCTTGATTGAATTAGCATCGTATCCGAAGTTTCGCTGCCTTGCGCAAAGTAGACATGTGCTTTTGGTTAAGCGGAAAAAAATAATAATTTTGAAACAAAAGCTTTTATACCCATACTACTATAGTCTGCTGCTTTAAAACAGGCACTTCAAAGTCATTGCAAGACTTCCTCTCCCAATTTACAATCGCAACTCGTGTCTTCATTATCGCATAGCATTTATTGTTTTCACATCATCTGAAACTGTAGGTTAAGTCCTTCAGATCAGGACCTTAAGATTTTCATGCAACCTAACACGCTGTTGTCCCACGGTTATAAGTCTATTCGAGAGACGGAAACTAACCTAGAACTTCGTATTTTAAAATAGCAAAGTATAGGACAGTAGAAGAATTTTTTCCCTTTCGATATTCATTTTGAACAAAGTAAGTTTTGGAAAACTGTCCTCACATAGTTCAATGTCTTTTCTTATTGTAAAGCACATGTTTTTGTAAAGTACAAGATATGGAGCTCAAACGTTCGGAACAAAACAGTGGTCGTAATAAATGTTATGGGAAAATGAACAGTGGGAAAACTAAATTATTACCATAACATAGTGGCAAAACCTGCTGTAGTCTACTTCATTTTTATTTCAGGGTAATCACAAATTACTAATATAATGGAACGCAGTAAGTATCATCAAAATAAAGAAAAACATAGATTGAAAAGATTGAAATTAATCACTCTTTGAAAAGGAGAAATCTTGCGATCACGAACCGAGACAACCCATAAATCCACTCCCTTTAACAAATGTAAGGCTCCTGTAAGGCATTTCGAATATTGGGCTCAACATAAGGATTATCATGAAGAATTCGATCCCAAGAAAGACTATTTGATAAATGACGTGTCAAAATAGTTTTTCATTCCGCAAATCTAAAAACGTTTCCATTAGCTCTGTTTCATAACAAAACAGTCAAAATTCCAATATTAAACCTATTCTACCAACTATCAAAAGATACAATTATTTTCCACAATGTAAGATAAAACTGAGATAGAGAAAACAATAACATCTATTTTCAGGTATTAATAAAAATAATTCTACCATTTTTGAAAATTTAACTCTATATTTAACACATCACATTAACAAAGTGCTATATTAATCCTTAAAATTCTTACTCAAAACGAGCAGTAAATATCTTATATACCCCCTTTTAAAAACCACTGGGGTTAAGGGACCCAGCCGCCAAATCCTGGTGGTGAAGAATCATCATCCACCATCATTTTTAGTTCGGGCGCCACTGTAGAGACATTAGGTATTTTTAAAGCAGGAGTACATGAGAAATGAGCAATGCCCTCGCCGGGACTCGAACTTGGACCACTCGAATACGCGCCGACTCTGCTATCGTTACACCGCGAAGGCATACAGAAAAGAGGGACAAAATACACACACAAATTTTTGTATCACTGCAGTCTTCGTGCAAGGCAGTAGCGGCAAGTGGTAAATTCGCAGAATGCTAGTAGTTTGACCTGGGTTCGTTTCCAGCGAACGTACTTGCTGCATGGACGCTTTGCTAACTTTCAGGAGCCAGTTTCCGTCGAAAGTCCTCCACAAAGATATACCTCCACTTCGGCAGACTGCTCCCGCGTGCTTTGCCATAATTAAATTAACTAAACCAAACTCGTCTTTCAAAGCGGTAACTATATTTTTTTTACAGTCTTTACCGTCTCCATTTACAATGTTGCCAAAATTAAAACGAAATAATGGTTTTGGTTTCGAAAAGGAGATAAAAATTTTTGTGTAACACGTTAAAAGTACCTAAGAAAAGTCCTATTTAAAAGCTCGCTATAAACCAGAGTATGTAATCATGCCTCTCAGGCGCTGTAACCGTTATCCGGTATTCGCTTAAAAGAGATTTTCTACACTTATTTTCAGTACTGTATTATAATTTTCAATAATGATTCATTACCATCAAGCTGAAAATATTAATAAATTACGAGTGTCAGAAAACCGCTTGAGTTGTAATTGAGTTCTGAGGTTTATTGGTCATCTATTTAATACCTTCGGTAACTAACCATTTCTTTCATTCCCAGGTGTCACATTATTGTTTTCGCTGTTAGGGATGAGGTGACGATGGAATTTATTGCCTGTTAGCTCCAAGAGCCATCGATTACGTGTAGTATTTACCCTGTCACTCAATAAAGATTGGAGAAGAGCAGTGGCGCCATCTGGGGAGAAACCACAGTATCTTCCTTTCTAATTTCTGGATGGGATTCAAAATTAAAACTTGGAACGATAAAATAGGCAAACGAAAATGAGTATTAGATGTCCGGATAATAATTTCGAATATTTTTGAAACGTTTTGCACCTTATATCTAAATGTTATAATTTTATGAATTAATCCTCATTAATCTAATTTTTAGGAAAAAATTCGAATAAATGAAGGCTATTTATTTGCTATATTATAAAAATGCTAAATTCCTTGAGAGATTTTGAAATATGTAATAACTCATCGTTATAAATTTGAATTAGAAAATTTTCAGTTCTTCATCTGTTTAAAGTAAAATCAATCAAATATTAAAGGTAAGTTAATTTTCTGTCCAAATGCTCTAAAAATTCAATTGTTTGAGGTCCGAAGAAATTTTTTAGCATTTATTTTGTAGCGAATTATATGAAATATGGAGTTATATAATAAATATGGGATATTTTATTAATTACATATTAGACAAATCCTTATATAAGTTATCATTGAGGTATATAGTAAATCACGTGATTTTGATTTATATGATTACATTATTATTAAAAATATAGCAATATAAATAATGATAGATATACTCAGAAAGAAAAATCCATTTCATAGAGTACATAAAAAATTAATATGGAACCTATGTAAGTTCTTTATTAATACATGCATTGCACTCATTTGAGAGATAACTAGCATATACACATACATATATAAATTTTAAATTGCACGGTTTTAATCAAATGTTTTAACAAGCAAAATATATATTTCTAGCTACAATAATGTTCTTGGTTATATGTGTCTAAAGTAAACGCATGACGAACAATTAAATAAAATTTACTGAGATATTGACAGGATTTTTAGGGACAATTAAAGTGACAGCATGTTTTCGAATTAATCATGAAATGCAATGCTTTTAAATTTCTGTTCAATAATTTTGATTAAAAAAAAATATAATCTTTACTCATATCTGACGACGGATACTGTAACAGCCATAGTTATTTTTTTCCCTAGAACATATAATTAAAACTATGTATTTCAAATAATTTTTTTTTTTTTTTTTTACTCCAAAGGGACAATTTGCTCGGAAGGAATATTAATTTCATTTTGGCATTTTGCGTGTTTTCACTATAAGCGGCAAAGCACCTTTCTAAATTGTTGCCACCAAATATTACAGCCCTCTATTATGTTTAAAGAATCTGCATAAATGTATGTATGTTTCTCGCATTGTGATAAAACCGACGGTACCTAGAGCCATCCAATTTTGAATAACGTACGTCTCCACCGAATATGGGCATCTGGAAGCCCAAATTTGAAAGTAGTCTGTAAAGCATTTATGAGTTTTTGATTAACAAACTCAATGATTTCAAAGTGAGGAATGGCAACACTGTACGAAAAAAAAAAAAAAAAAACATTTTTATCTCCAGCGCGGGAGACTGTGTATCAGGAATTCTAAAAATAGGCTCATTTTAAAATTATTTTGCGATATTGCTGTTGAATTGAATTTTAAGGTTTAGGTGTGAAGAACACGATATTTAATAAATAAATGTAACATGCAAAACATAAAAAAGCCCTTTGGGCGTAGTGTAAAATCTGAAAGCTTTCGGATTTTTTTTATTAGTTTTATTTTATTTTATTTCCTAATCGGTAACACATGACAAAAGACGAGAACATCGGACACCTGGTGGCTAATATTGACAAAAAGCCTTCGTCCGGCGCTGTTTTACAGCCACCTTGTTTTCAACGAAAGAAAATATGTAAACTATATTGTACGTATGTTTTGTTCACTTTTCTAATAAACCGATGATTTTCTCAAAAAGACTCAGACATTGGTTTACTAGAAAAGTAGACAAAACACAAATACAATGTAGTTTACATCTGTTCTTTCGTTGAAAACTACGTGCAAAAATCACTTCTATTCTCGCATTAGCATACTAGTGAATTAAGTCAATTTGTGCACCAATTTCTGTGTCTTTTTGTCAATCAAGTGGGACCAAAATTCAGTCTCGTGCATAGAAAATTTTGTCTTCCTGCCTACTGACCAAGTTGCTTGATTTTGCGAAAAACTCTATTTTTAATTGTAATTTTTTTTTTTTTTTTTTAACTGTATTTGGTGTTTTAGGTTTTCTGTATTTTGAAACTTCTAATGAAGGTGCTTTGAGTTTTTAATGCATTTTTGCCTTGCCGCGAAGTGGAACTAAATTTATTGAATAAGAAATATATCTCTAATGAAACTCGAGGAAATACGTATAAATGAAATGCTGCAAAAATGTGTATAATTTAATAAGCCGTACACGAAATTCGTATGGTTTCCATATAAGATATTTTGAATGAAGATGAGCACTTTCAGATTTAAAAGAGGAGGTGCTATTATTAATTTATTATTATAAAAGTATATATTTTATATTTTACCTATATACATACATACAGGGTGGTTATAATTAAAGTGACCCTATTCAGACCGCTGTAGAACCCGTTCTGCCTATCGGATTTTGATGAAACTTAGTATATACATTATATGGACTCGGAGCAAAGATTTCTGCAATAAAAAAGTAGTTTAAATTTTGACCACCAGATGGCAATTTTCAAAAATCCCTTATGCAAATTAGTCGAATATCATGCAACTAATCATGCCTTTACAAAAGAAATATCGATCTTTACTGGTAAAATTGTTTTATCAGAAATGCAGCTATAGGTTAGCCTGCAGTGCGTGAATATCGTCGTTTAAAAGGATTGCGAAAAGATGTCGAAGAATGGTTTGAAGAAGATTATGAAATTTGAAGAGACTGAAGACTTGGATGTGCTGCCAGGTAAAAGACGGAAACAGAGTGCGAATGAAACTGTCGAAAAACGTCGCTACTGATATGGTTGAAAGAGCCTCTAATTCCCTCTATCCTTTAGAAAGTGGTCGATCGCTATCAATTAAGTCGTTGATTCCTTGGTTGACAGTACAAAATATCCTGCGATCCATTTTAAAATGATATCCGTATAAGATCCACTTAGTGCAAATGCTGCAACCTCAAGATCTCCAAACACGCTCTGAATTTGCTTGTCGATTTTTGGCGAGAAGGGATGATGATGATGCATGGCTTCTATGGTCAGATGAGGCGCACTTTTCTTAAGATGGAGCTGTGAATAATCAAAATTGCCGCATATGGGGTGCTTCACTCCCTAATGTCCTGCACCAACAACGACTGCATTCTGATTATGTGACTGCATGGTGTGGATTTACTGCTGATTTTATCCTAGGATAGATAGTACTTTGAAACTCTCAATCTTCAAGGTTCTAAAACGTGCTCTGTCGCGAGTGCACGGTACAGCGAACTCCTTCGACAGCAAGTCATTCCTGCTTTACAGGAACGACACTTTTTGCAGACCACTGTCTTCATGCAAGATGGAGCAACTCCCCACATTGAGCGCCGAGTCAAAGAACTGCTTCGTGTTATTTTTGGAGAGAATAGTGTAATACCCACAATTTGTTTCGGATGCCTGACCTCCTCGTTCACCGGACTTAAATCCCTATAACATCTGGTTGTGGGAATTCCTAAAAGACCATGTTTATGGAGGAGGGATTAGGATTTTACCTGAGTTGAAAGCCAGCATACATGTCATCATGCTGAAATCCCTCGAGAGTTACTTCGCGCTACCACTCAACACGTTATAATGCACTTTCAATACGTAATTGATATCAAGGGAGCACACAATTGAGCACATTCTGTAACTGAATAAAATTTAATGATTTTGGCAGACTTTTCTTCCTTCTTTAGGTGCCACACTTCCTCCATGATGGTCAAATTTTGAACTATATTTTTATAGCAGAAATCGTTTCTCTATGATCATTATAACGTTATAAGGTATTTCTCTCGCTTTCCTAGCGTGCCTTCGTGGTGTAGTGGTTCTGCACGCTGGGCCGGTATTCCAGAGGTCCGTGGTTTGATTCCCGGCGAAGGCGATTGTTCATTTTTCATTTCTCCGGCTTTTCCCATTAACCTATTGTCTCTACAGTGGCTCCCGAACTAAAAAGGTGTTGGATGAGGATTCTCCACACCCAGGATTTGGGGATTGGGTTCCCTAGAAACCCCAGTCGCCCTTTAAAAGGGGCAGTATATAAGGTATTTCTCCTGCCTTCTTGGTGTGCCTTTGTGGTGTGGTGATCTGCATGCTGGGCACGTATTCCAGAGGTTCGCGGTTCGATTTCCGGCGAAGGCGTTGCATATTTTTCATCTTTCCTGCTTCCAAAATGCCTAATGTCTCTACAACAGCACATAAAAGTGTACTGGAGAAAGAGATAATGCCATATAAATCTTGAAGTCTTATTTAGTTCTTTTTCCTCTTGATAACTGGCCTTTATTTGATAACTGTAAAATTTGGGTTTCACTGCCTTATCGAAATATATTTAATGAAATGATTTTTTTAGAAATATTGCAGTAATATATTGTAAAGGTCAATGCAAGAAAGACGCAAAATGCGAAATGCCTCTGCCGGGATTCAAGCACCGAACCTCCCGATTGCCAGCCGAATGTGCTATCCATTTACACTACGAAGGAAAGCGGTGAGGAGAGAGAAAATATCTTATAATTGTACCTTCATCATTTTTCGATTTAGGACAAAGGCGCACATGCGGAAAACAAATTCTGTGCTGAAGATTTAAGTTGAGGATTTCAAAGAAGTTTCCAGAGCAGTACAATGAGATTCACATGGTAATTACTTGCTTTACTTGGGAACATCTGTCGCTCTTCAGGACTTCCTATAGTTTCGTTTCATAGTCCCTTTAAATATAAATTTTATGCATTATTTTATCTTTAGTTCAGAAACGTCTCCTTAAGTATTCACGCAAAACATTTTATTATGATACATAGGATTTTATTTATCAGAAATTGCATTTTGACAAAATTTAGCAATCTTGTAAAAGCGTCATTTAAAATGTCTGGTAATAAAATTTTCTTTGATGTAGCCATTCGGGAATACCATAAAACGTACTGCAAACAAATACGATAGTAGGTAAAACAGAAGCTTAGAATTTTCAAATACAATGTGTAATCTTTAAATGTCTTACGAAATTCTTCCTTTTTGATGCATTATCCTCTAAACTTCCACGGGACGCAGACTGATTGTGAATTTTATTACCTGTTCATAAAGACAAAATGCTGACTCAATATCTAACAAAAGCTATGCATGTTTTACGATAGCATATAAACTTCACTTTCTCTTTTTTAAAGGTTACGCTTTCGTTCTTCCTTTCTCAATAGACTTAAAATCTTTTTTATACTTTTTCCCAATCAATTGGATATATCAAGAGGATATCGACATGTCTATGTTTTTGAAAGATTTCCATATAACACCTTAGTGAGTTAAGATGTTTTCCTATTATCGTTTAAGTTGATTTGTTTACTATAGGAAATGCGGTTTCTGGTGAAATTTAAGAGTTAATGTGGTTGAGATTTTGTAAACTGTGTAAGAGTAATTTTTTTATTTATTACTGATATCTTTCCATGTTTATGCTTCAGGTCTTGCAAATTATAGCAGACACATGGTTTATATAAGTCTATCAAAAGTTATAAGGAATTTTCTCCTTCCTTTCAGCATGCCTTCGTGGTGTAACTATACCATATTCGACGCGTTTCCAGAAGTCTAGGTTCGAGTCCCTGGGAGGGTCTTACACATTTTTTCACATCTTCTGCTTCAAAATACCCTAATGGCTCTACGGTGGCGCCCAAATTAAAGGTGGTCGACGATAATTCCTCACCATCAAGATAGCCTTCAAAAGGGGGAGAATGTAAGGTATTTTCTCCCTTCTTTTCGCAATCCTTCATGGATTAATTGGAGGTATACTCGATGTGTATTCGAGAGGTCCAGGCTTCGAATCCCGGGAAGAGCACATTTTTCACACATTTCACTGTACATTTTTCACATCTCCTGCTTCAAAATATCCTAATGGCTCTCCAAATTATTTACAAAATAAAAGAAAAGTGGAGAAAATTACTTTTGCTGTAAAAGGGCGGTAATAGGTTACGAACTGTTTTCTTTGAAATAAAATACTTAAAAATATAAAAAATTTTAGATTTCATCAAAAATCTATTAAAATTTTAGACTGACTACACTACGATAGCATGCTAAAAAGGCGAGACAAATACCTTATAAATTTGGATTGACGTTTCTTATTTCAGTCATATTGTTATGAGCCGTGGTTACTTTCAGCACAAAGTTGTACCGTTATTTTCAAAGTTCTGTAGGAAAAAAAAAAAAAAAAGAAGGTTGTTTTACAACCTTTGTTGCTGTATCTCAGACTTAGTGATAACTTGCTGTACATCTGTTAGACTTACTAAGTAGTGGTACAAAACCAAGTATAACGATATAGATTAGAACTTGTAGAGCATCATTTCATTTCCAACCAGTTATTTTAAGAACCTTTCCTATCAAATCCCATTTCATTTTCATGGCAGAATTCAAATTTCCACCACGACCGGGATTCAAATTAGGTGGAAGAAGGAAGTATTTAAAGGAATGTTTTGGAGGTTAAAATCAGAGAGTGTTCTACCTGCTTGAAAGTCACGTTTCTAGTTTTGATTCTTTAGCGATTAGAATTCTGAGGAGTTGAGTTATTCTTGTTATTAGGCTTATTAACGTCGACTTTGAATCAGAGCCAGTTTGCGCGACAGTGAAACTATCAAGCCGTTAGGCTATACTTGACTTCATCAATTTTTAATTTATTCATTACCTATTGAGTTAAGCCAAAAGTGTTGGCTTTTTTAAGCCCGAGTTGGTGCCGACTGTTAATTGATCACTCAGGAGCGGTTTTCGTCTAGATACACGAGCATAATATCTAAAATTTCTTTTTTAATTACTTTCTAATTGTTCTAAAGAAAAAACATCTTTTCTCGTAGATTTACTAGTTCTTACTCATGTTCTTCGATGATCTCCCAAAACGATACTTGTTTTCTATAGCTACAGAATATTTAATTTTTTCTACATTATACTGCATATGCTGTACAGTAACATGAATTTATTTTCCATACTTCCTACATCACTTCGAGTTTTTCCAGAATAATAATATAATAAGCTAATAATAATTTTATTATTATCTTATTATAAAATTATTAAATTAATTATTATTCATTTATTTTTATTATCTTATTATAATATAATAAGATAATAATAATTTTATTACCTTATTATATTATAATTATTTAATTATTGTATTATAATTATAATATAATAAGATAATAATAATTTTATTACCTTATTATATTATAATTATTTAATTATTGTATTATAATTATAATATAATAAGATAATAATAATTTTATTACCTTATTATATTATAATTATTTAATCATTGTATTATAATAATATATTATATTATAATAAGATAATAAAAATAAATGAATAATAATTAATTTAATAATTTTATAATAAGATAATAATGAATAATTTTATAATAAGATTTTTGAGATCAAATAACGCTTTACTTGTTTCGGTGCTCATTTTCACAAAATATAAAGGATTCGCATAAGCAACTTGTAAAGTAATGATTTGGTTACGCTGTAGGATCTAGTCTTCTTTGTTAATATGCACTGTAACAAGTTCTACTTGAAAGTCTATGTTACAACTTCTCGCAAAATCTCGAAGGTGACGGAATGGTTTGCAGATGAAGGGTGTCAAAGACCCTTCATTTGAACTGAATAGTTTACAGAGGGCACGGACATACGTGTTTACACAGTCACCAAACTCTTGTGGTGAGGAACTTAAAACGTAAAGTAATCATTGAATTCAAAGATAAATAGTAGTGCAAGAATACACAATTCGATTTAACCGAAGGTTTACTTAGAAACCTACACCGGTGATATAATATTTTGGTTGGCAAGGGTAAGAAACCGAGATTCAAAGTTCAACCGCTGGTAGAACTAATAACGTGTGCTCTCAATAGAGAGACCACGCTCTAACTAACCTTTCCGCTGCCTCAGTTTAAATACTCTCTCGTTCATTCTAACTAATTTGTACCCTGGCGAAGAAACGCTAGAGAAATCAGAAGGAACAGGAAAGCCTAACAAATTAAAATAACTATTGTAAAACTGCAATAATTTGGTGATATTTTGGTAATGGAGAGAGTTATGACCACAAATGACTGTACATACCGAAATTGTTCTGATTTTATATTTTATTCAATACAACATTCAAAATATTTTGTTTTCAGCACAACTTTTGTCATAATTTCTTAACCTTGCTTATTACAGAAATCAGCCTTTCATCCCTTGATTTCCATCACTTGGGTCGATAAAATGAGTATCAAGTTCTCTTGGGGACTAAACACCGGGGTCCTGCGACAAGCTGACCACTTGTTCAGAGCATATGCTTACTCACCCCGGGGCCCACGGTCAAGAAAGCAGATTTCGGGGCACTGCAGGCCTTGGCCCATTAGGGTTGTTACGCCAATGAGATTTTTTAGTTTATTACAGAAAAATTTTACACATTTTATGCACGTGCACTAATAACTATAAATTGCCTTCCTTTGAATGCAGGATTTTCTATAGTGTAAATAACAATGCTTTTTATGTGTAACGTGATAAATTCGCATTATCTTCATTCATGTTTTACACATAATATTTTACACCTCATTTTGTGTTTTACAAATCATTAAAAATGCAGACTTTCAGCGACGATTTAGTTTGCCAATGCAAATATTAAAAAAGAATACATCACCAAGAAAGGATATAAGTGTACAGAAAGGATAATTGTAAACTGTAGACGTTCGTATCAGTCCTATTGTGTCATCCATTCTGATGAGATTTAGATGCATTTTTCTATTCTGATATACCTCACGGTGCAATTATGTTACTTTGATAATAAAATGTTAGATGCGATAAAAAGTGAAATTTTAAAAAAAGAATACTTTGTTTTTCACTATTTTATTATTTTTGAATGTCTTAATAAGTATTATTATGTTAATTTATCACTTTGACAGGAAATGTACCTAGGTTCCAGCATTTGAGTTTTCCTGTTATTTTGAAATGTATTACAAGCAATTTGTTAGCAAATTAGTCTAAAATAAATTAGCTTTAATGTTTTATAAATAGGGTATAGATACTTTTTACTCTTTATTATAAAGAAGTTTCTTTAGAATGTAAAGTATTAAGTTTTTAAAAAAATGGAACATCTACTATAAACACAGAAATGCTTCTTTTCCAAAATAGCAAGACATAGTTTCCTCTATAATTTTGATTCAAACGTGTCCAGCCGACATTATCTAATTAGTATGCGTCATACTCACGTGTCTTATTCAAAATTGCTTACTCAAAAAATGCTCTTTTAAAAGTAATTGTCATAATATCTTGGTGCATTCTCATGTGTTTGAAAGTGTTTCGTTTTTACTGTGCAATTTAATATAGTTAAGTTATTAGTTATTCCATACTGACCTGACTTAAATAGAATGCTTTAAACTTACAATTATAAGACATTCCTTCTATAATGCCGTAATTTTAAGATTTATGTATTTGTCGATCTCCAAATTGCATTCAGTTTCTTCACTACGTCATATATTTAGTGCACATTTTTTATACTTAGCCTTATAAGACACATTGCTTCACATTTTCAAACTTAATCCAAGCAAATCTGTTTGTTCTACACAAAACTATATTAAAAGTTCGTTTATTCAGAAAGAAATTATTAGCAAGTAGAAGGGAAGTGCTCATCCACAAAAAAGCAGCGCTCGTTTATGAAAGATATTTGAAGTATGTGTGCAGTCCGAATCACTTTTCATCCTGAAGAAAAAATGAAAAGAGCAATCAGAATTTGTCTGTGCTTTATATCAATGCGTAAAGGTCTGGTTGGAACTGATGTCACAGAAAATCGACCGAGAAAGAAACCACATTCGATACTGCAAACGAAATCTAATGGGCTTAATTAAATGGCAACAGCGGATGCTAATCAGTCTTCGTAAGGCTGCCAACATGGGATAATAAAAGAAGAATTAAAATTGAATTTGCAGGGCGTAAATCAGTAATCAGGCGGAATTCCGCTTTCTCTCTTAAGGCAGGTGAAAATATTCTAATTACATTTCTGTTGATTCAACGAGTATTTGATGGTTTGTTGAAGCATTTTACAACGCAGGCTTTGTTACTTGGAAATTCTGAATAAAACTGCAAATACTAGAACTTGAAAGAAATTTTGTAGAAAATTTTCCATCCTACATTTAATCAAAAGTCTCCGAAGACGAAATATTATATCTATTAAGGTTGTTCACCTCTTTCTCAGAGCACAGAAACAAAGCAAAATAACAAAATTGCCCTCATGCATAAATTTATCACTTTTAAAATTTTACTTTAAGTACATTCCACCATTTTTTCATCTATTTCAAACTAGAACATTGTTCCAAAAGCCCGTTATAAAAGTGCAATGGTGATTAGGAAACATTTCGGAATTCAACTCAAATACTCTTGGCGAAAAAAATGCAGTTGTAGGTTTCATGATACAATGTTAAAGGTGATAGATTAGGAAGGTTCTGATAAATTTCTATTTAATTATTTAGATTTTTATAAAGAAGTAAAAAAAAAATATTAGTAAACAGAGATGAAGGATGCTTTCTCCGTCTGATAAATATTTCGTAGAACTATCTCTGTTTTACCAAAAGAATATTTTAAACCATATACACCTAATGTTCTGTTATTGAAGTATCGGTTATATTGAAGTTGTTGATACGCGACAATTGAAAGTTCTAATAACATAGAATGAATAAACACAGGAATGGAATCTGTTAAGGCATTTACAGAAGAATAAACAAATTTAAACTTTTGCCTACTAGAGTGGATATGATGCACCAAAGTGTTAATCTGTATGCAATAGTTGTAGATTTGTCAACAATTTAAAAGTGTTTAGGCGTGGCTTAGACTAATTTTTTTTACCATAGCAGATATATTTGTTTACATTTAAAACTTAGCAGAATAGTGAATTAAGTTGGTTTCTGCTCGTTCAGTGTCATTTTGTTGATTAGGACCAAAAGGAAATTTTGAGTTTTGTGCACCGAAAAATCTGCTTTCTTGCATGCTGGCTGAATTGCTTGTTTTTGCGTAGAAATTCTTATTTTAATTGCAAAATTTTTTTAAATTGTTTTAAATGTATTTTGTGTTTTATGTTTTTCAATTTTTAATGCAGATATTTTGTGGCTTTATGTACATTTACTTTGCCGCTAAGTGAGAACTGAATTCATTGAATGAGAAAATCTATCTCTAATGAAATTCGAGGAAATAAGTTTAAATGAAGTGCAGGGAAAAATGCGCATAATTTAATATTCCGTACCAGTAAATCACGTGGTGTCTGTATCAGATTTTTTTATTTAGTATGTATTTTTAGAATTTTATTTTATATTAGATATGTGGGTATATCTGGAATGCTTTTCCTAAGAAATATGGCTTAGTGCTTATCTCATTGAAAAGAAGATATATTTATTTGTAAAAGATGCTAACCAAGGTTTATATACTTGATAAAATCTCGCTTCTTCAAGAAACATTTAAAAAGAAAATTTCTTATGAGGACAGTAGAAACCTTCATGTAAAGGGAATGTATTTACTTCTCCCAAAAGGAAGTAATTTTGTCCAAAACTAGGAATGATATGGAGTTTGCAATCTTTGAAATGTTATACGTTTCAGCTTGCTATTTTAGTGATCTTACTAAATTTGGAAACCTACCTAAACTAATTCAGCTTTTTAATTTTTGAGAACTTAACTAATCTAAGTTAACTTCTTACCAAATTTGGCAATTAGCTTTCTTATATTTTTTTAACATGAAAGAAATCTTTTCAACTACCATCAAAAATGTTGAATATGTAATTTGTGAGAATAATAACAGGAAGGCTAAGAGCAGCGGCAAAAAGATATAGAAATGTTATTGAAATTTGGTTTTTGACGGTTTAAAGAAAAACATACCCATGCTCGTGCATGAGATTTTTACATACATCTTCTCAACAAGAAACCGTAAAGGAATAGGTTTTAAAGAAGTGTTTTCTTTCTTATGTTAAATAAACAAAGTTCTCAAAAGAGCAAACAAGCTTAGAGTTTCCAAGTGAGGATTGCAAAAGTTCTTTCTTGCTAAGAAATCTGATAAAATGAGCAACTTTCTTCGTTCGGATGTTATAAATTTCAATAATATATGCCAAAGGCGCTTTCTAAGTACGAGTTCATGATATTATGGGTGGGATATGTAAAACATTTCCCAGTGGTCAAAACACATTCAGGAAAATATATTGTTTCTAATTCTGTAAAAATTAGCTATGAGTTCTTTGACAATAACAACTGAAACGTAAAAATGCTAAATTTATCTCACAGTTTGCAATCTAACGATCCTTAAGGGCATTTAAGATCCTGATGCTGCTGCATGCTCTTTACATATGTGCTTTTGACCACAGACCATAGATATACGCTTTATGACCGAAACGTTTGCACAAGTGCTATGTTGCTGTCTCCGTGAAATTAAGCCCACAGGCACAAGTGGATGTAGAATTTCGGACGCGGCGAATCGGCGAGGAGAAATCGGAGGCAAGAGGGGTGATCGAGAGGTGGAAGATAGGTGAGAGATGTATTACATCTCTCAAGGACTGCAGGAGCGGCAGACCACAGGTGCCATCTTCCTTGATGTAGCTAAGGCCTTTGATCGTGTCTGGCTGGAGGGCCTCATGCACAAAATTATCTCTCTGGGATTCCCAGATTAAATTACAGCCATCACTTACTCCTATCTTAAGGATAGACACTTTGTCGTTCGTGTAAACAACACATACTCAACCTCACGGGCTATGAGGGCTGGGGTCCCGCAAGGGAGCCTTCTTGGGCCCATCTACTATAATATCTACACGAACGACATCCCACAAACACCACACACCACCCTGGCTATGTACGCCGACGACACGGCAATACTCTCAAAAAATACATCTCCTGGTCCAGTTATACAAGCACTCCAATCTCACATCCACACACTCGAGTCCTGGCTCACTGCCTCGAAATTCAAAATCAATGTGGACAAGTCGGAGGCGATCTGGTTTACGAAAAGAGTCAACATTGACTCGGAAGACTCCATCCTCATGTATAACACCCCTGTACAGTGGACTAGGCAAGCCCGATACCTAGGCATTACTTTAGATAGGCGACTCACATGGACCCCACACATCACACAGCTTATTGCCAAGTTCCGTGCTCGTAAACGAACACTTACCCCCTTAATTAGCCGGAACTCCGTTCTCTCTATTGATAATAAGCTGCTCATTTACAAAACCCTTTTGCGTCCCATACTTTCTTATGCCTGCCCTGTTTGGGGATATACCAACCATACCAATATTAATAAACTGCAAGTCTTGCAGAATGTTACGCTTCGACAACTATCCAGAAGCCTTTGGTTTATAAGAAATACGGCCATTCATGAGGAGTTGGAAATACCAACTATTTCAAATTATTTTGCACTCCTTGCAGAAAAATTTTACCAAAATATTCCTAATGTTAACAATAGCTCAATTACTGTACCTCACTATGACTACTCACACGATATTAATAGCAAGCGGCCGCTTGCGATTCTAAGATTTCTAAATTAGTTCAATTTTTATAACCTAATTATGTAAACACCCTCCCTTACTTGAGCTTTGTTTTGTTTTGATTTGATTTCTTCTGATATGACTTGATTTGTACTGACTCGCTGCCTGACTTAATCTCTGTATATAGTGTACATATTTCCTACTTTATGTCTTATGTATGTTTTCCTTATTATGTATTATTTAATTACCTATGGAATATTATGTATTTATGTTTACTCAACTGTGCTATGATGAGTGGTCACACGGACTCTTATTCAGACTAGTGATAGGCAATTTCTTTTTCACTACGCCATTGCACACTTACCTCCGTCTAAGGCATATCAGCTACTGGTGTTTCTTCAGGACTCTTATCATCGGTTCTTGTACGAACTCATAGTGCTCGAATTTTCTATTCAACTGCTCGATGATCAAAGAATCGAAAATCGCACACATCTTATCCCGGGATAGCGTTGTCACGCGGGTACCCACTTTGCGAAAACTCATCGAGTTTGCCTGAGCCGAAGATCTGTAAAAATAGAAGTAATCCAAGAACCTGACTGGACTGGGTGGAAAGAATGTCATGAAATAAGTGTATGTAATAATAAACTAAAACCGATGTTCTAATACAGTGACAATAATGAATGATGCGTTATGCAAGCAATAAAATGCAATTAATCATAAAAGTGAAAGTAAATCAAAAAATTTTATGTGCACTCTATACATGATATGCAACTATCATTGAGGTAGACTTGGGTGACAAAATGCTGGTCACAATCGGTGATTCTGGTCAGCAGCAAGAGCCCTGATAAATTTATCTTTTTTCAGGATTTCGTAACTGAAAATGAGTAATTCAAAATGTTACTTGTAATAGCTTTGTTGAAGAAGTTATGGTTAGTCCTCTTTGACTAGACATTAATTTCTTCCATTTTTAAATCTCTGTGTAAACGTTCGTTGCGATTCAGGTAATCAGAGACAGTAATTATACCAAGAAATTTATTTTGTACAATTTGGAGTTGATGAGTTAGGTTATTAGAAGTAGCGTTCCAGGCGAGAGCGTTTTGTTCTGAGATTCAGATTGTAATAATTTCCTATTACAGGGAAAAACATATTTATAATTCCTAGTGCCTTAATTTGCTAGTGCATAGTGCCTTACTGCAAACACTACTGATGTAATGAGTCCAAGAGAAATTTTGAGTGCTGATAATATCTAAGTATTTAGCTCTATTGACAATAGGAAAAGGCTCATTAAATAAAAATAAGTTTCTAATTTGGGTGAGTTTTACTGAGGATGACAAGTTGAGGTTTACTAGCGTTGATCTTGACTCCACAGCTCGTGTACTAGTCTTCAATGGAGTGAAATTTAGGAATGGACGATTAATTAGCTTTGATAGATTTAATGGCGGTAGCTGTATCATCGCCATCACAAGATAGCATTGAATAATTAATCGTCCATTCCTGGGTGAGAAAAATCTAAGATATAAACAAGATAAAGCACGGGACCATGGATACTGCCTTGCAGAACGCTTGATTGAATTAGCATCGTATCCGAAGTTTCGCTGCCTTGCGCAAAGTAGACATGTGCTTTTGGTTAAGCGGAAAAAAATAATAATTTTGAAACAAAAGCTTTTATACCCATACTACTATAGTCTGCTGCTTTAAAACAGGCACTTCAAAGTCATTGCAAGACTTCCTCTCCCAATTTACAATCGCAACTCGTGTCTTCATTATCGCATAGCATTTATTGTTTTCACATCATCTGAAACTGTAGGTTAAGTCCTTCAGATCAGGACCTTAAGATTTTCATGCAACCTAACACGCTGTTGTCCCACGGTTATAAGTCTATTCGAGAGACGGAAACTAACCTAGAACTTCGTATTTTAAAATAGCAAAGTATAGGACAGTAGAAGAATTTTTTCCCTTTCGATATTCATTTTGAACAAAGTAAGTTTTGGAAAACTGTCCTCACATAGTTCAATGTCTTTTCTTATTGTAAAGCACATGTTTTTGTAAAGTACAAGATATGGAGCTCAAACGTTCGGAACAAAACAGTGGTCGTAATAAATGTTATGGGAAAATGAACAGTGGGAAAACTAAATTATTACCATAACATAGTGGCAAAACCTGCTGTAGTCTACTTCATTTTTATTTCAGGGTAATCACAAATTACTAATATAATGGAACGCAGTAAGTATCATCAAAATAAAGAAAAACATAGATTGAAAAGATTGAAATTAATCACTCTTTGAAAAGGAGAAATCTTGCGATCACGAACCGAGACAACCCATAAATCCACTCCCTTTAACAAATGTAAGGCTCCTGTAAGGCATTTCGAATATTGGGCTCAACATAAGGATTATCATGAAGAATTCGATCCCAAGAAAGACTATTTGATAAATGACGTGTCAAAATAGTTTTTCATTCCGCAAATCTAAAAACGTTTCCATTAGCTCTGTTTCATAACAAAACAGTCAAAATTCCAATATTAAACCTATTCTACCAACTATCAAAAGATACAATTATTTTCCACAATGTAAGATAAAACTGAGATAGAGAAAACAATAACATCTATTTTCAGGTATTAATAAAAATAATTCTACCATTTTTGAAAATTTAACTCTATATTTAACACATCACATTAACAAAGTGCTATATTAATCCTTAAAATTCTTACTCAAAACGAGCAGTAAATATCTTATATACCCCCTTTTAAAAACCACTGGGGTTAAGGGACCCAGCCGCCAAATCCTGGTGGTGAAGAATCATCATCCACCATCATTTTTAGTTCGGGCGCCACTGTAGAGACATTAGGTATTTTTAAAGCAGGAGTACATGAGAAATGAGCAATGCCCTCGCCGGGACTCGAACTTGGACCACTCGAATACGCGCCGACTCTGCTATCGTTACACCGCGAAGGCATACAGAAAAGAGGGACAAAATACACACACAAATTTTTGTATCACTGCAGTCTTCGTGCAAGGCAGTAGCGGCAAGTGGTAAATTCGCAGAATGCTAGTAGTTTGACCTGGGTTCGTTTCCAGCGAACGTACTTGCTGCATGGACGCTTTGCTAACTTTCAGGAGCCAGTTTCCGTCGAAAGTCCTCCACAAAGATATACCTCCACTTCGGCAGACTGCTCCCGCGTGCTTTGCCATAATTAAATTAACTAAACCAAACTCGTCTTTCAAAGCGGTAACTATATTTTTTTTACAGTCTTTACCGTCTCCATTTACAATGTTGCCAAAATTAAAACGAAATAATGGTTTTGGTTTCGAAAAGGAGATAAAAATTTTTGTGTAACACGTTAAAAGTACCTAAGAAAAGTCCTATTTAAAAGCTCGCTATAAACCAGAGTATGTAATCATGCCTCTCAGGCGCTGTAACCGTTATCCGGTATTCGCTTAAAAGAGATTTTCTACACTTATTTTCAGTACTGTATTATAATTTTCAATAATGATTCATTACCATCAAGCTGAAAATATTAATAAATTACGAGTGTCAGAAAACCGCTTGAGTTGTAATTGAGTTCTGAGGTTTATTGGTCATCTATTTAATACCTTCGGTAACTAACCATTTCTTTCATTCCCAGGTGTCACATTATTGTTTTCGCTGTTAGGGATGAGGTGACGATGGAATTTATTGCCTGTTAGCTCCAAGAGCCATCGATTACGTGTAGTATTTACCCTGTCACTCAATAAAGATTGGAGAAGAGCAGTGGCGCCATCTGGGGAGAAACCACAGTATCTTCCTTTCTAATTTCTGGATGGGATTCAAAATTAAAACTTGGAACGATAAAATAGGCAAACGAAAATGAGTATTAGATGTCCGGATAATAATTTCGAATATTTTTGAAACGTTTTGCACCTTATATCTAAATGTTATAATTTTATGAATTAATCCTCATTAATCTAATTTTTAGGAAAAAATTCGAATAAATGAAGGCTATTTATTTGCTATATTATAAAAATGCTAAATTCCTTGAGAGATTTTGAAATATGTAATAACTCATCGTTATAAATTTGAATTAGAAAATTTTCAGTTCTTCATCTGTTTAAAGTAAAATCAATCAAATATTAAAGGTAAGTTAATTTTCTGTCCAAATGCTCTAAAAATTCAATTGTTTGAGGTCCGAAGAAATTTTTTAGCATTTATTTTGTAGCGAATTATATGAAATATGGAGTTATATAATAAATATGGGATATTTTATTAATTACATATTAGACAAATCCTTATATAAGTTATCATTGAGGTATATAGTAAATCACGTGATTTTGATTTATATGATTACATTATTATTAAAAATATAGCAATATAAATAATGATAGATATACTCAGAAAGAAAAATCCATTTCATAGAGTACATAAAAAATTAATATGGAACCTATGTAAGTTCTTTATTAATACATGCATTGCACTCATTTGAGAGATAACTAGCATATACACATACATATATAAATTTTAAATTGCACGGTTTTAATCAAATGTTTTAACAAGCAAAATATATATTTCTAGCTACAATAATGTTCTTGGTTATATGTGTCTAAAGTAAACGCATGACGAACAATTAAATAAAATTTACTGAGATATTGACAGGATTTTTAGGGACAATTAAAGTGACAGCATGTTTTCGAATTAATCATGAAATGCAATGCTTTTAAATTTCTGTTCAATAATTTTGATTAAAAAAAAATATAATCTTTACTCATATCTGACGACGGATACTGTAACAGCCATAGTTATTTTTTTCCCTAGAACATATAATTAAAACTATGTATTTCAAATAATTTTTTTTTTTTTTTTTTACTCCAAAGGGACAATTTGCTCGGAAGGAATATTAATTTCATTTTGGCATTTTGCGTGTTTTCACTATAAGCGGCAAAGCACCTTTCTAAATTGTTGCCACCAAATATTACAGCCCTCTATTATGTTTAAAGAATCTGCATAAATGTATGTATGTTTCTCGCATTGTGATAAAACCGACGGTACCTAGAGCCATCCAATTTTGAATAACGTACGTCTCCACCGAATATGGGCATCTGGAAGCCCAAATTTGAAAGTAGTCTGTAAAGCATTTATGAGTTTTTGATTAACAAACTCAATGATTTCAAAGTGAGGAATGGCAACACTGTACGAAAAAAAAAAAAAAAAAACATTTTTATCTCCAGCGCGGGAGACTGTGTATCAGGAATTCTAAAAATAGGCTCATTTTAAAATTATTTTGCGATATTGCTGTTGAATTGAATTTTAAGGTTTAGGTGTGAAGAACACGATATTTAATAAATAAATGTAACATGCAAAACATAAAAAAGCCCTTTGGGCGTAGTGTAAAATCTGAAAGCTTTCGGATTTTTTTTATTAGTTTTATTTTATTTTATTTCCTAATCGGTAACACATGACAAAAGACGAGAACATCGGACACCTGGTGGCTAATATTGACAAAAAGCCTTCGTCCGGCGCTGTTTTACAGCCACCTTGTTTTCAACGAAAGAAAATATGTAAACTATATTGTACGTATGTTTTGTTCACTTTTCTAATAAACCGATGATTTTCTCAAAAAGACTCAGACATTGGTTTACTAGAAAAGTAGACAAAACACAAATACAATGTAGTTTACATCTGTTCTTTCGTTGAAAACTACGTGCAAAAATCACTTCTATTCTCGCATTAGCATACTAGTGAATTAAGTCAATTTGTGCACCAATTTCTGTGTCTTTTTGTCAATCAAGTGGGACCAAAATTCAGTCTCGTGCATAGAAAATTTTGTCTTCCTGCCTACTGACCAAGTTGCTTGATTTTGCGAAAAACTCTATTTTTAATTGTAATTTTTTTTTTTTTTTTTTTTAACTGTATTTGGTGTTTTAGGTTTTCTGTATTTTGAAACTTCTAATGAAGGTGCTTTGAGTTTTTAATGCATTTTTGCCTTGCCGCGAAGTGGAACTAAATTTATTGAATAAGAAATATATCTCTAATGAAACTCGAGGAAATACGTATAAATGAAATGCTGCAAAAATGTGTATAATTTAATAAGCCGTACACGAAATTCGTATGGTTTCCATATAAGATATTTTGAATGAAGATGAGCACTTTCAGATTTAAAAGAGGAGGTGCTATTATTAATTTATTATTATAAAAGTATATATTTTATATTTTACCTATATACATACATACAGGGTGGTTATAATTAAAGTGACCCTATTCAGACCGCTGTAGAACCCGTTCTGCCTATCGGATTTTGATGAAACTTAGTATATACATTATATGGACTCGGAGCAAAGATTTCTGCAATAAAAAAGTAGTTTAAATTTTGACCACCAGATGGCAATTTTCAAAAATCCCTTATGCAAATTAGTCGAATATCATGCAACTAATCATGCCTTTACAAAAGAAATATCGATCTTTACTGGTAAAATTGTTTTATCAGAAATGCAGCTATAGGTTAGCCTGCAGTGCGTGAATATCGTCGTTTAAAAGGATTGCGAAAAGATGTCGAAGAATGGTTTGAAGAAGATTATGAAATTTGAAGAGACTGAAGACTTGGATGTGCTGCCAGGTAAAAGACGGAAACAGAGTGCGAATGAAACTGTCGAAAAACGTCGCTACTGATATGGTTGAAAGAGCCTCTAATTCCCTCTATCCTTTAGAAAGTGGTCGATCGCTATCAATTAAGTCGTTGATTCCTTGGTTGACAGTACAAAATATCCTGCGATCCATTTTAAAATGATATCCGTATAAGATCCACTTAGTGCAAATGCTGCAACCTCAAGATCTCCAAACACGCTCTGAATTTGCTTGTCGATTTTTGGCGAGAAGGGATGATGATGATGCATGGCTTCTATGGTCAGATGAGGCGCACTTTTCTTAAGATGGAGCTGTGAATAATCAAAATTGCCGCATATGGGGTGCTTCACTCCCTAATGTCCTGCACCAACAACGACTGCATTCTGATTATGTGACTGCATGGTGTGGATTTACTGCTGATTTTATCCTAGGATAGATAGTACTTTGAAACTCTCAATCTTCAAGGTTCTAAAACGTGCTCTGTCGCGAGTGCACGGTACAGCGAACTCCTTCGACAGCAAGTCATTCCTGCTTTACAGGAACGACACTTTTTGCAGACCACTGTCTTCATGCAAGATGGAGCAACTCCCCACATTGAGCGCCGAGTCAAAGAACTGCTTCGTGTTATTTTTGGAGAGAATAGTGTAATACCCACAATTTGTTTCGGATGCCTGACCTCCTCGTTCACCGGACTTAAATCCCTGTAACATCTGGTTGTGGGAATTCCTAAAAGACCATGTTTATGGAGGAGGGATTAGGATTTTACCTGAGTTGAAAGCCAGCATACATGTCATCATGCTGAAATCCCTCGAGAGTTACTTCGCGCTACCACTCAACACGTTATAATGCACTTTCAATACGTAATTGATATCAAGGGAGCACACAATTGAGCACATTCTGTAACTGAATAAAATTTAATGATTTTGGCAGACTTTTCTTCCTTCTTTAGGTGCCACACTTCCTCCATGATGGTCAAATTTTGAACTATATTTTTATAGCAGAAATCGTTTCTCTATGATCATTATAACGTTATAAGGTATTTCTCTCGCTTTCCTAGCGTGCCTTCGTGGTGTAGTGGTTCTGCACGCTGGGCCGGTATTCCAGAGGTCCGTGGTTTGATTCCCGGCGAAGGCGATTGTTCATTTTTCATTTCTCCGGCTTTTCCCATTAACCTATTGTCTCTACAGTGGCTCCCGAACTAAAAAGGTGTTGGATGAGGATTCTCCACACCCAGGATTTGGGGATTGGGTTCCCTAGAAACCCCAGTCGCCCTTTAAAAGGGGCAGTATATAAGGTATTTCTCCTGCCTTCTTGGTGTGCCTTTGTGGTGTGGTGATCTGCATGCTGGGCACGTATTCCAGAGGTTCGCGGTTCGATTTCCGGCGAAGGCGTTGCATATTTTTCATCTTTCCTGCTTCCAAAATGCCTAATGTCTCTACAACAGCACATAAAAGTGTACTGGAGAAAGAGATAATGCCATATAAATCTTGAAGTCTTATTTAGTTCTTTTTCCTCTTGATAACTGGCCTTTATTTGATAACTGTAAAATTTGGGTTTCACTGCCTTATCGAAATATATTTAATGAAATGATTTTTTTAGAAATATTGCAGTAATATATTGTAAAGGTCAATGCAAGAAAGACGCAAAATGCGAAATGCCTCTGCCGGGATTCAAGCACCGAACCTCCCGATTGCCAGCCGAATGTGCTATCCATTTACACTACGAAGGAAAGCGGTGAGGAGAGAGAAAATATCTTATAATTGTACCTTCATCATTTTTCGATTTAGGACAAAGGCGCACATGCGGAAAACAAATTCTGTGCTGAAGATTTAAGTTGAGGATTTCAAAGAAGTTTCCAGAGCAGTACAATGAGATTCACATGGTAATTACTTGCTTTACTTGGGAACATCTGTCGCTCTTCAGGACTTCCTATAGTTTCGTTTCATAGTCCCTTTAAATATAAATTTTATGCATTATTTTATCTTTAGTTCAGAAACGTCTCCTTAAGTATTCACGCAAAACATTTTATTATGATACATAGGATTTTATTTATCAGAAATTGCATTTTGACAAAATTTAGCAATCTTGTAAAAGCGTCATTTAAAATGTCTGGTAATAAAATTTTCTTTGATGTAGCCATTCGGGAATACCATAAAACGTACTGCAAACAAATACGATAGTAGGTAAAACAGAAGCTTAGAATTTTCAAATACAATGTGTAATCTTTAAATGTCTTACGAAATTCTTCCTTTTTGATGCATTATCCTCTAAACTTCCACGGGACGCAGACTGATTGTGAATTTTATTACCTGTTCATAAAGACAAAATGCTGACTCAATATCTAACAAAAGCTATGCATGTTTTACGATAGCATATAAACTTCACTTTCTCTTTTTTAAAGGTTACGCTTTCGTTCTTCCTTTCTCAATAGACTTAAAATCTTTTTTATACTTTTTCCCAATCAATTGGATATATCAAGAGGATATCGACATGTCTATGTTTTTGAAAGATTTCCATATAACACCTTAGTGAGTTAAGATGTTTTCCTATTATCGTTTAAGTTGATTTGTTTACTATAGGAAATGCGGTTTCTGGTGAAATTTAAGAGTTAATGTGGTTGAGATTTTGTAAACTGTGTAAGAGTAATTTTTTTATTTATTACTGATATCTTTCCATGTTTATGCTTCAGGTCTTGCAAATTATAGCAGACACATGGTTTATATAAGTCTATCAAAAGTTATAAGGAATTTTCTCCTTCCTTTCAGCATGCCTTCGTGGTGTAACTATACCATATTCGACGCGTTTCCAGAAGTCTAGGTTCGAGTCCCTGGGAGGGTCTTACACATTTTTTCACATCTTCTGCTTCAAAATACCCTAATGGCTCTACGGTGGCGCCCAAATTAAAGGTGGTCGACGATAATTCCTCACCATCAAGATAGCCTTCAAAAGGGGGAGAATGTAAGGTATTTTCTCCCTTCTTTTCGCAATCCTTCATGGATTAATTGGAGGTATACTCGATGTGTATTCGAGAGGTCCAGGCTTCGAATCCCGGGAAGAGCACATTTTTCACACATTTCACTGTACATTTTTCACATCTCCTGCTTCAAAATATCCTAATGGCTCTCCAAATTATTTACAAAATAAAAGAAAAGTGGAGAAAATTACTTTTGCTGTAAAAGGGCGGTAATAGGTTACGAACTGTTTTCTTTGAAATAAAATACTTAAAAATATAAAAAATTTTAGATTTCATCAAAAATCTATTAAAATTTTAGACTGACTACACTACGATAGCATGCTAAAAAGGCGAGACAAATACCTTATAAATTTGGATTGACGTTTCTTATTTCAGTCATATTGTTATGAGCCGTGGTTACTTTCAGCACAAAGTTGTACCGTTATTTTCAAAGTTCTGTAGGAAAAAAAAAAAAAAAAGAAGGTTGTTTTACAACCTTTGTTGCTGTATCTCAGACTTAGTGATAACTTGCTGTACATCTGTTAGACTTACTAAGTAGTGGTACAAAACCAAGTATAACGATATAGATTAGAACTTGTAGAGCATCATTTCATTTCCAACCAGTTATTTTAAGAACCTTTCCTATCAAATCCCATTTCATTTTCATGGCAGAATTCAAATTTCCACCACGACCGGGATTCAAATTAGGTGGAAGAAGGAAGTATTTAAAGGAATGTTTTGGAGGTTAAAATCAGAGAGTGTTCTACCTGCTTGAAAGTCACGTTTCTAGTTTTGATTCTTTAGCGATTAGAATTCTGAGGAGTTGAGTTATTCTTGTTATTAGGCTTATTAACGTCGACTTTGAATCAGAGCCAGTTTGCGCGACAGTGAAACTATCAAGCCGTTAGGCTATACTTGACTTCATCAATTTTTAATTTATTCATTACCTATTGAGTTAAGCCAAAAGTGTTGGCTTTTTTAAGCCCGAGTTGGTGCCGACTGTTAATTGATCACTCAGGAGCGGTTTTCGTCTAGATACACGAGCATAATATCTAAAATTTCTTTTTTAATTACTTTCTAATTGTTCTAAAGAAAAAACATCTTTTCTCGTAGATTTACTAGTTCTTACTCATGTTCTTCGATGATCTCCCAAAACGATACTTGTTTTCTATAGCTACAGAATATTTAATTTTTTCTACATTATACTGCATATGCTGTACAGTAACATGAATTTATTTTCCATACTTCCTACATCACTTCGAGTTTTTCCAGAATAATAATATAATAAGCTAATAATAATTTTATTATTATCTTATTATAAAATTATTAAATTAATTATTATTCATTTATTTTTATTATCTTATTATAATATAATAAGATAATAATAATTTTATTACCTTATTATATTATAATTATTTAATTATTGTATTATAATTATAATATAATAAGATAATAATAATTTTATTACCTTATTATATTATAATTATTTAATTATTGTATTATAATTATAATATAATAAGATAATAATAATTTTATTACCTTATTATATTATAATTATTTAATCATTGTATTATAATAATATATTATATTATAATAAGATAATAAAAATAAATGAATAATAATTAATTTAATAATTTTATAATAAGATAATAATGAATAATTTTATAATAAGATTTTTGAGATCAAATAACGCTTTACTTGTTTCGGTGCTCATTTTCACAAAATATAAAGGATTCGCATAAGCAACTTGTAAAGTAATGATTTGGTTACGCTGTAGGATCTAGTCTTCTTTGTTAATATGCACTGTAACAAGTTCTACTTGAAAGTCTATGTTACAACTTCTCGCAAAATCTCGAAGGTGACGGAATGGTTTGCAGATGAAGGGTGTCAAAGACCCTTCATTTGAACTGAATAGTTTACAGAGGGCACGGACATACGTGTTTACACAGTCACCAAACTCTTGTGGTGAGGAACTTAAAACGTAAAGTAATCATTGAATTCAAAGATAAATAGTAGTGCAAGAATACACAATTCGATTTAACCGAAGGTTTACTTAGAAACCTACACCGGTGATATAATATTTTGGTTGGCAAGGGTAAGAAACCGAGATTCAAAGTTCAACCGCTGGTAGAACTAATAACGTGTGCTCTCAATAGAGAGACCACGCTCTAACTAACCTTTCCGCTGCCTCAGTTTAAATACTCTCTCGTTCATTCTAACTAATTTGTACCCTGGCGAAGAAACGCTAGAGAAATCAGAAGGAACAGGAAAGCCTAACAAATTAAAATAACTATTGTAAAACTGCAATAATTTGGTGATATTTTGGTAATGGAGAGAGTTATGACCACAAATGACTGTACATACCGAAATTGTTCTGATTTTATATTTTATTCAATACAACATTCAAAATATTTTGTTTTCAGCACAACTTTTGTCATAATTTCTTAACCTTGCTTATTACAGAAATCAGCCTTTCATCCCTTGATTTCCATCACTTGGGTCGATAAAATGAGTATCAAGTTCTCTTGGGGACTAAACACCGGGGTCCTGCGACAAGCTGACCACTTGTTCAGAGCATATGCTTACTCACCCCGGGGCCCACGGTCAAGAAAGCAGATTTCGGGGCACTGCAGGCCTTGGCCCATTAGGGTTGTTACGCCAATGAGATTTTTTAGTTTATTACAGAAAAATTTTACACATTTTATGCACGTGCACTAATAACTATAAATTGCCTTCCTTTGAATGCAGGATTTTCTATAGTGTAAATAACAATGCTTTTTATGTGTAACGTGATAAATTCGCATTATCTTCATTCATGTTTTACACATAATATTTTACACCTCATTTTGTGTTTTACAAATCATTAAAAATGCAGACTTTCAGCGACGATTTAGTTTGCCAATGCAAATATTAAAAAAGAATACATCACCAAGAAAGGATATAAGTGTACAGAAAGGATAATTGTAAACTGTAGACGTTCGTATCAGTCCTATTGTGTCATCCATTCTGATGAGATTTAGATGCATTTTTCTATTCTGATATACCTCACGGTGCAATTATGTTACTTTGATAATAAAATGTTAGATGCGATAAAAAGTGAAATTTTAAAAAAAGAATACTTTGTTTTTCACTATTTTATTATTTTTGAATGTCTTAATAAGTATTATTATGTTAATTTATCACTTTGACAGGAAATGTACCTAGGTTCCAGCATTTGAGTTTTCCTGTTATTTTGAAATGTATTACAAGCAATTTGTTAGCAAATTAGTCTAAAATAAATTAGCTTTAATGTTTTATAAATAGGGTATAGATACTTTTTACTCTTTATTATAAAGAAGTTTCTTTAGAATGTAAAGTATTAAGTTTTTAAAAAAATGGAACATCTACTATAAACACAGAAATGCTTCTTTTCCAAAATAGCAAGACATAGTTTCCTCTATAATTTTGATTCAAACGTGTCCAGCCGACATTATCTAATTAGTATGCGTCATACTCACGTGTCTTATTCAAAATTGCTTACTCAAAAAATGCTCTTTTAAAAGTAATTGTCATAATATCTTGGTGCATTCTCATGTGTTTGAAAGTGTTTCGTTTTTACTGTGCAATTTAATATAGTTAAGTTATTAGTTATTCCATACTGACCTGACTTAAATAGAATGCTTTAAACTTACAATTATAAGACATTCCTTCTATAATGCCGTAATTTTAAGATTTATGTATTTGTCGATCTCCAAATTGCATTCAGTTTCTTCACTACGTCATATATTTAGTGCACATTTTTTATACTTAGCCTTATAAGACACATTGCTTCACATTTTCAAACTTAATCCAAGCAAATCTGTTTGTTCTACACAAAACTATATTAAAAGTTCGTTTATTCAGAAAGAAATTATTAGCAAGTAGAAGGGAAGTGCTCATCCACAAAAAAGCAGCGCTCGTTTATGAAAGATATTTGAAGTATGTGTGCAGTCCGAATCACTTTTCATCCTGAAGAAAAAATGAAAAGAGCAATCAGAATTTGTCTGTGCTTTATATCAATGCGTAAAGGTCTGGTTGGAACTGATGTCACAGAAAATCGACCGAGAAAGAAACCACATTCGATACTGCAAACGAAATCTAATGGGCTTAATTAAATGGCAACAGCGGATGCTAATCAGTCTTCGTAAGGCTGCCAACATGGGATAATAAAAGAAGAATTAAAATTGAATTTGCAGGGCGTAAATCAGTAATCAGGCGGAATTCCGCTTTCTCTCTTAAGGCAGGTGAAAATATTCTAATTACATTTCTGTTGATTCAACGAGTATTTGATGGTTTGTTGAAGCATTTTACAACGCAGGCTTTGTTACTTGGAAATTCTGAATAAAACTGCAAATACTAGAACTTGAAAGAAATTTTGTAGAAAATTTTCCATCCTACATTTAATCAAAAGTCTCCGAAGACGAAATATTATATCTATTAAGGTTGTTCACCTCTTTCTCAGAGCACAGAAACAAAGCAAAATAACAAAATTGCCCTCATGCATAAATTTATCACTTTTAAAATTTTACTTTAAGTACATTCCACCATTTTTTCATCTATTTCAAACTAGAACATTGTTCCAAAAGCCCGTTATAAAAGTGCAATGGTGATTAGGAAACATTTCGGAATTCAACTCAAATACTCTTGGCGAAAAAAATGCAGTTGTAGGTTTCATGATACAATGTTAAAGGTGATAGATTAGGAAGGTTCTGATAAATTTCTATTTAATTATTTAGATTTTTATAAAGAAGTAAAAAAAAAATATTAGTAAACAGAGATGAAGGATGCTTTCTCCGTCTGATAAATATTTCGTAGAACTATCTCTGTTTTACCAAAAGAATATTTTAAACCATATACACCTAATGTTCTGTTATTGAAGTATCGGTTATATTGAAGTTGTTGATACGCGAGCAAATGTTGTGGTAAATCACGCATGTCTGCTCCATCAAGGTGTATGGTAATACCTAATGCAAAACGTTAATCAGTGCTGCATATACTGGCCTGCAAAAACTTTGTGAAAATTGGATCTGTTTTTCTGTAATCTGGAACACCGTATAACTTATTGAGGGGTAAAATTATTTTTCCCTTTGAATTTTTTTTTCATTATTTTTACTGAACCTAAATAAATTTCGTGCATAAATTCGACATTTGTAATTTCCTGCCTCAATAATTTAATTATTGGGAATATATTCTTGTTGATGAATAAATTCATCTTAATTGCAGAATATCTGAGTTCTAAAGAATTATTCCGTAGTTTTCTCTTAAAAATTAAGCAATATGTTCTTGTTTCCGAATAAGCTTATAGCTTGGTTCAATACTAATTTAATTTCATCATCATCCTGTAGATTTCGCATTGCGAAAACAGACGATATGGTCCACTACTAAACTGTCCCCTTCTGTGCATTTCGAACCAGAATAAAGTGAAAGTAGTCAGATAGTTACGAGATCATACGTTTCTGTCAATCCAATAATAGAAAAGAGTTATTTTCGTAATATCCTAATATTCTACAAATTGGAAAAGAAAGAGAAAAATTGAACTTTTTTTCTTTTAATGTAAAGCAATGAGGAAAACTCATTTGTTCGTGCACTGGTTTCCGGTGTTTTGCTTTGACTTTGTTTCAACAGTTTGCACAAGTACTTTTTGCAAATGCCAGCAACTGCAACTGTTCCGTCTTCCATGATTTAAAGAGATTCTTACTGCTAGACATTTGAATAAACCTACCCTATAATTTCCCATAGAATAACAACTATTATATTATTTAACATTGTACTGATTTTATCTGTAGAAGCTACAGCTTTGCCTAGCTAGGGTTGCTCTATTCTTATCAAGCAAGAGATTTAAACGAGAAATAAAGTATGCATCTCTTCGGATTACGCCTTTCTATAATTACCAAAGGATGTGTGGTCCCTGGTGATTTGAATTCATTGGGTTAACAATGAATTGCTCAATTTCAAGGTAATTAACGAACTGGGATACTTATCGAAACCCCCACGGTCCTCGATAAGAATGCCTTAATTTTGATGAACATTTGGAGCTGAAACTTTTGAGAAGTACATGACTTCGGGGAAAAGTGAACTATATGTGCCACTAATGAAAAACGCATGAATTTTTATTATGAACTTACTGTAGGTATACCTTTATTTTAAACCTTTCAAATTTGGGTTCATTAGATGTATTCTAAACTCTGAGAAGAGCGGGGAAAAGCATAGAAGATGAAGCTAGAACTTATATTTTTAGGATTTTATACTTAGCGTGTTCTTATGCTTATATGCAAAATTCTACTAACTCTTGTTTTACCTGGTTTAAGAAATGAAGATTGGTTTTTACCGTAAAGTTTAGATTAACCTCTACACGATTTTGAATAACTATGTTTAGATTTTTATTTAGGCTAAAATAACACGCCCAATATTGATTATTGGAAAAGTCAAACAACAAGATTCAGCGTAATATTTGTAAATTTTGCAGGACTAGTTCAAGAACTAGACTCCTATCAATAAAATTCCCAGTTCCATACTAAAGACCCTATTTCGGTTATGAACTCCTGGGGTATTTACAGGATTTCTTGCCATTGTGGTTTAATTTACATTGGTCAAACTAAGAGAGCCTTAAAACGTCGCGTTAAGGAACATGAGGAAACATATGTTAAGCAAACGGAAACACAGAAATCCATTGTTGCCCAGCACTGTTGGTCGGAAAATCACACTTTCCATTTTTGTTTTGCAGCCAAAATTAATCAAAACCATCTTCCATTGGTGAATTAGATTTTATAGAGGCCTTTCATATTAAAGAAAAAAAATTGTTCTAGTTAATGTTGAACATAGAAAATGCCGTTGTTCTCAAAAAATATTTATTACAAAGTAATACGTTGAGATACACGCAGAGTTACAAAAAGAGAAAAATACAAAGCAAAGTTACATGCGACATGCAGATTTACAACCAGATATAAGCAGAGAGTGAAAACCAAGTTCCAAGTTACACTTATGCCGAGATTATCAAGCATTCTGCTTGATGTGTTCCGGCTGTAATCAGATGTTTGCTCTTTGGGCGCTGAAAAGAGAATAAGTTTGAAGTGTGAGTCCAGAAGGGCAGGAGCTAATGGCGAAGGGACGTGACCAGTTGTCACGTGGGCTGCAAGCTGACTTATCATTAGTTGCGAGTCTTCTGAGGAATACCTCGATAAAATTGCAATTAAATACATTACAAAACATATATGAAAGTAGAAATAGTAAAATTAATTATATAAATCAGTCTTCTAAATTATTTACATATGCATATTAGTCCAAGTACGTCAGGAGATAAACACAAGGCACGGGAAGGAAGAGCTCGTAATCTAAGATGAGGCTCAGAGGCTTGCTGCTTGAGTTTGGTGTCACTGAAAGTAGATACTATCGTGATCATTATTTAATAGACACTAATTAAGTGGGAAAGTCTTGATTTTCCTTAATCAGGTAAGCAGCATAAGGCCTGAGAAATCTATCTTCGGCAAGTATCTCGTAGTGAAACAAGTTAAAGTTCATAAGATGTTCACAATTTACCGCACCATTGAAGAAACTTGCATTAATCTTGCGAATAAATTGATTTAATGGTTCAATTTTCATGTCTGTATGCAATACTTCGTTTCTGACATAATAGTGGGCATTTGTGCTAATCCTAAGGAACTTGTTCTTCACTTTCTGGAGTTTCTCTATATCTTTTTCAGTGGCAGCAACCCAGGCTGGCGCCGCATATGTCATAATTGGTCTGATGGTACTAAGATAAATTAGTCTTTTCTTATACAGATCCAATTTTGAAAATTTTCCTATAATTGGGTAGAGACATTTCATGACTCTTAGTGCATGGTTACGAACATTCTCAGTATGGGCAGTCCAGGTAAGTCGATTATTGATAGTTATGCCAAGATATTTCGCTTTATTGACAATTGGCACTGGTTCGTTAAACAGTAACAGTTCCTTTTTAAGGGTGGTATTCCTCTTTCTTTTTCTGACAATGAGGAGTTGGGATTTTTGTGCATTAATCCGGACTTTCCAGCGTTTGCACTAGTTTTCAATGTAAGGGACGTTTTCCTATAGTTTTTTAATTGCATGATTAAGATTCGCTGACTTCACCGCGACAGCAGTGTCGTCAGCATAGCATGCAAGTATTGCATTATTATTGCAGTGGATTTTCGGGAAATCTGCGACGTAGAACGAGTAGAGTATCGGACCTAAAACTGATCCCTGAGGAATACCGCTCAGCATGATTCTTTTAGTAGAGAGGGAGTTTCCAACGGAGACTTTAAAATTCCTATTTGATATGAAAGAAAGTAGCACAAGAATGAGTTCTCTTTCAAAATCAAGATCGATCAATTTGCAAACTAGCCCCTCATGCCAAACGCGGTCGAAAGCCTTCGCCACGTCTAGCATGAGGACAACTGTATTCAAATTATTGTGAAGTGCTTGCCCCACAAAGTCAGTAATTCTTACTAATTGTTTGGTGGTCGATAGATGTTCACGGAAACCAAATTACTCCGCTGGTAGCTTTTGAAGATGCAATTTCATACGGGCAAGTAAAATTCTTTCGTAAAGTTTAGAAAGTCCAGGCAGGAGGCTGATAGGTCGGAAACCATCTGTTTGCATATGATCTTTCCCTTGTTTGGGGATCATAATAATTTTGGCCGTCTTCCATTGTTGTGGAAAGCAAGAGTGAGTCATGCAAGCGTTAAAGATAGAAGTAATCTTGCATATAACATTGATAGGCAGGTTTTTCATGGCAGTGTTTGTGATGCCGTCAAGCCCCGGGGCTTTTTTGGTCTTCAATTTTTTAATGAGGGACTGAACTTCGGATGGAGTTGCAAGCTTCATTAAATTATTAGCTGTATGTGAATTAAGCCAGTCCTTCACTTTGGAGAGCGTGTGCAGTTCAAAATCAGCATCGACGGGCCAGCATTTTGGCGAAAATTGATCTTCTAGGTGAGAAGCAAACATAGCTGCCTTTTCTTGGTCTGAAGTCACAACCTTATTATTGAAGTGCAGTGGTCGGTTACTGGTGTACGTAGTTTTTACATTTTTGATGAAATTCCAAAATGTACCATTTTTGGCATCCAAATTCAGCATTTTTTCTTGCCATAATTCCTTCTTATATTGTTTAATATGTTTCTGTATTTCTTTACTGATCTTATTAATTTCCCTCTTGACTGGTGGAGACCAGGTCACGTGATAACGTTTGCTTAACCTATTTCGCTGCTGCATTAGCGAACGAATATTTGAGGGAAATTTATAATAAAGTTTCTCTCTATCATTAATTATATCACTTGCCTCTACAGTGGCGGAGAGTGAAAACGTTTACAGAGGTCATATATATAACTTTACAACAGATCATGGTTTAACTAATCATAAACAAGACACAATAAAACAACCAATCAAAAATAACATAAAGAATGGGATTAAGTTCCGGAATAGTTCGGACCTGACCGAAAGCTAATGCATCGGATGTGACAGAAAGCTATACTTACTTTTAACCAGTAAGAATGAGATTACAAATATCTCAACAGTTAACGACCCAATTCCAGTCCATATTTACCTTCAGCTTTTAAAGAAATGTTTAAAAGAATTATGTTTTAGTTTTCTTATTTCATCAATAGATGGCGTCAGCAGCTTTAACTTCTTTCCAATCAATCTTATCTTGTCACCATTTCTTATCTCGTCATTTGTACTTAGGCAGCTGCAAATGCTTTATATCAATAAAGGTGACAAAATGGGAAAATAAACATTTAAAAGACCGTCGTTTGTTGAACAAACATATTATTACGAATTTTGCATATATTTAAATAATTTTAGTGAAATTATATGTAAAATTCTGCTGACTCTTGTATAATGTAGCATAAAAAGCCTTAACAGATTGAAGCTTCTCCGAAAAATAAAGTTACAAGGGCAAGTCCATTACCCATTAAGGTAAATGGGCTTTTTTTGGCGATGGTTCTGGCGAATAAATTTTGTCGTGAGATTTCGAGAGGAACTGCCAGATTCTTGACATTTTGGTCCGTTTCCTGTGCTATTGTAATTGGTCTGATTCCCACATGTAACAGTAATTGTATCTAGACCTACATGTAACTGTATATGCATAGCGGCAATAATTACTTTTTTACTTCCTTGTACGAAGTAAAAAGGAAATATTATAATCGCGAAAAATTACGGGTATCATATTTTAATGAAAATATCCATTTTGACCGCTACCGAATGCAATTTAACGATGTTTTTGCGTGACATCCGAATAAGGACTAAATAAAGAACTCTTCCTCCCAAAAAAAAAATTGTAAAAATGATTTAAAATGAATTCTGAAGAGAAGTTTTCATGGTCTATGCGTACGGACGTATGTATGTATATATCTCGCATAACTCGAAAACGAGTAGCCTCAGAACGTTGAAATTTTGTATATAGGACTGCTATAACATGTAGATGTGCACCTCGTATTTTGGTTGCAATCGGCCGCACCAAACGTTTATAAATATATTTATATATGTATCCACTCTGTTACTCGGCTCAGTGATCTCAGTTTCTTTGTTCTTATATGTTTTTAAATTGTGCATTTTTTGCCTCAAAAATGATTGAATTATGCTGTTCTTATCTTCCGGTTGAGGTTTTCATGCCTGTAGTAAACCTGCATGCAATATTTGTATAATTATCAACAATTTAAAAGTTGCTTAAGTGCGGCTAAGCCTAATTATTTTTGCCATGGTGGCCATGTTTGTTTACATTTGAAACTAAGCAGAATAGTGGATTTGTTGCCGATGTAGAGAAACTAAGCTTCGCAACAACAAAGATAACGCCTTTTTTATTATTGCGAATTAAATCATGCTTAATCCATTTTGGAATTTATTCGAGGAAATAAGTGTTTAAGATTTACTTCGTAATTTTTAATATATATATTTTTATGTATTTTTGCCTTGTCGAAAGGAGAGAACGGAATTAATTGAATGAGAATTACTGAATTGTCTGTAAAAAACTTTTTTTTTTTTGGTTTAAATTTTTTTATACATCGTTTTAGATTTATTATAGTATTTGAATAGAACATGTGGAAATTATTAGACAATTCGTCAGATGGTATAAAATTTGCGCATTGTGAGTTATAATATCTAGCACTTCGTAACCGAGGGGTAATAATGCCTCTGGACTCAGTTTTTGAGTGGGACGAGATCGCGAACCGCAGTCGAACTCTAATTTTTACACTGGGACTTGTAAATATTTCATTTATCTCATCTTATTAATCGGATTTTTACTTTTATTTTAATATGCATTGTGTATTTTTAAGTTTCTTTATTTTTAATCATGATATTTTTTCAAATATCTACTGAATTAATTACGATGTACTGCTGTTTATCTATTGGCTCCTCTAGATCAGATGACTTCTTCCAAGACATTGCTTATCTCACAATATAGGCCTATATTGCTTTATCTATTGACATTTTGCCAAAGAAGTTACTCCGAATTTTCTGGAAATTACGAACATAAACCTAGGACCTTTTACCACGAAGTGATATATAGAAGTTAATGTCGAAAGACTGCAAACTTCTTACATGCCTGAGGATCTGTTATCTGTTATAAAATGAATGAGATTTAATGCTGCTAAGTGATCCTAGCGCCAGAGTACCTCTACAGTAAACAAATATAGTGAATTTTAAAGACTGCATTTATACTTTTGTGGTTTATGCACTATTGACGAAGTAGATTTAATTCAATCCAATACGTTTAAATGAAATGCAGGGGAAATGCGTATAATTTAACACTTCGGACAAGGAAGTCATGTGGTGTACACATCAGATTGTTTTCTTAAATGATAACTACTCATTGTCTCCATCATATTGAGAAGAGCTGTACGAGTACTTTTTGGAGTTGCAGATATGTAAACTATTTCTTTTAGGGACATAAGTTTTATCAAGCAGTCATCGGTTCTGTGTGCATTCAATTCATTACGGACCCCAACACTCGTTAGCATATGCATATAATCTAAAAGTAGAAATGTGGTCACATTAAATATTTTTGAACGTTTTGGATAGTTTGTTTAAAGCGACACAGATAATAAATGAAGAAAACTTTTTCATCTGTGTAATTAAGCACGTATCCACACATACATATATACAATAATGCAAACTTAACAATATTCATGGCGTAGAATGTTGAAGCATACTGAAAAGCAAACCTAGCAGCCGAGGCAGTCATCTTTTTTATTTCAATTGACATTTGCGGCCATAATTCACATGCAACTCTAATTCATATTTCTGATATTTTTGCGATACGAAGAGAGCAGCGAAGTAGCGTCTTAGCGAGCAAAGAGATGGAAATAAAGTGCGTAGTTATACAATGTGCAAGCTCATTAAAAGAAAGTTTCAGTTTAAGTTCCGAATGAGCTACATCGTAAACGCTAAGCAAAATATATAATATGGATTGATCTAGAAATGACGCAGTCCAGCAGTATTTTTAGAACATAGAAATGGAATACTCAAATTAAAAATGAGGAATTGAGAGGCTATTGCTAATGTAATTTGTAATTTTGATTTGTATATTTTTTATATTACACACACACATGCACACAAACATATTGTTACGAAATGTACAAGCGCGGTAAGATGCTTCCCCGCAAAGCGGTTTTAAGGTTGCCACAAAATGGCAAGGGAAGTCAGGGTTGCAATATTTGACGAGAAATCGCCCACTTGGCGACATTTGACGAAAAAATTGGCGATATACCATGGACGGTTGGAGAACCTTCTGGAACGAATTCTTATTGGTTTAGCCCAGAATGTTCTCGAACACAAGCCGAAAGCTATATAAACCCTGTTAGTCCGCAGTCAGTTAGTGAGTATGTGCCTCGTCGAGTGCGAGATAGTGTCTCGAATTAGTCAGTCCGTACGAAATCGATCGTGTTGACAGCCGGGCAGCGAGTGCCGAGTGTGTCGTCGAGTGCACCGAAGGAGTCTCTTAGTGTATCGCGGTTAGTGCATCGTCGAGTGCACCGAAGGAGTCTCTTAGTGTATCGCGGTTAGTGCATCGAGAGAGCGTGTTGAGCTCCAGGAACGACTGAACCGAAGAGTCGAGAGCCGTGCTCTGTGTGTCGTCGAGTGCATCTCGAGTTGTAGCGTGGAGAGTCTCGAGAGTACGTGGAGTTCCGAGAACGACCGAACAGAGTCGGGAGTTGTACTTTGGTGCTTTGCACTGAAGCTGTCTCCACCGTCATTGCCTGAAAGTGTGAAGGTTGTGTTGCTGATTGTTTATAGATCTACGACTACTGTAAAAGTGTTTAGAAGCTGTCCTGATTAATATTGGCCAATAAAGTGTGTTTAGATACTTCATCAAGTGTTGTCGTTATTCAGTCCAAATCCACACGAACCCCGTACGAACGTGAAGGCAGAAAATAACGTAACAACTGGTGTCAGAAAAGAAAAACGCAACAATATATATATATATATATATAGTTGAAATAATAAGAAAACTTACCATATACCATCTCCAAGGAGCACAAATTCAATTTAAAACCATGAAGGAAAAAATGTTAGTCAGAATTTAAATTAATATTTTAAATAGTAATTTCAAATTCTTGTTTAAAAATTTGCTAAGAAAAATCCTAAATCGCAAAAGTACTGAAACCAAAAATAATTTCTAAAGATTAAGATTAATTCTAAAGTCATAGGCTTTTTAATATACTTTTAATTGCTTTATTTTGAAAAAAATATATATCTATGTATATTATATACATATATGGTGATGATCATTTTGAAATGTCGCTAGTGCTTATAACACATGTTAAAGTACACGAAAAGGATCCGTAAGGAAGAATAAACTTCGATGTAGGAGAGTTGCAAGAAGACGCAGTCATAACAGTTTTAAATATTACTCCTTTTATTGCAGTTAATCATCCTGCTTATTCCAGAACATTTACATTTCTTATACTTTTGCAGTAAGAAGCGAGCTGCGCGGCAGCAGGCTATGAAGGCAACTAGGCTATGAAGCAAGAGCGAAGTGAATTAATTGTGTTCAGAAAGAAATATTCATTTAGAATGGGTTAGTTTTTATTTCAGTACAACTTGATAGTTAATAAAGCTTTAATCAGTCATATATACTTGTATATCATCCCTTCCATTTTGCCATCTTTCTGGTAAATTCATGACTCCGCATTCATAGAACTTCTGGTCTTTAGCAGCAAAAACCTCAACCAGGTGCTGTATGAGGTCATCATTATGACTGAAATTTTATCATTTAAGAAGTTTTCGAATTTCGTTGATCATTTAAGAAGGTTTTCATTATTACTGAAATTTTATCATTTAAGAAGTTTTTTTTTTTTTTAAACTTCGAAATAAATGATAATCCAATGGTGCGAAAATTGGGCCATGAAGAGGGATGTGACATCATTATCCAAACCAAGCTCCAGTAATTTCGTACGTGTTGCTAAGGATGTATGAAGCGTCGCATTTTTTTATCGTGGTGAAACACGATTCCTTTGTCATTTGCAAATACTAGCCTTTTCTCTTGTATTGCTTCTTTTAGTTTCATAAGTTGTTGGCGGTAAACATGAGTTGATCTTTTGGAAGCGGATCTTGGAAGTAGTTCAAAATACACTAGAGACCTTTATATTGAGTTGGAGCATAAGGCGCCAAAGGGAAGCCAAGCTTCAAGAAGAAGAAGAAGAAGACCTTTGTAATCGTGCTACCAAATTGGTAGCACGATCTTTTTCTGATGTAATTTAGCTTTCGATTTAACTTGTGCTGATTCATGATACTTGGATCATGATCATTTTAGATTTATGTTATTGTATACGATCCAATTTTCATCATGAGAGATAATTCATTTCAAAAAAAGGTAGAGAGCATTACCTTGGAAATGCGTATAACAAAATATTGATTCCGTGCGTCCTTTTGTCAAGGAAACTTCGTTCAATTCATGTGGAAGCCATATTATAGAGATTCTTAAGGAGTTGAAGACATCTTATGTGATTTTCAGTTGCTGTATCTGATAGATTTAACCTTTTAGTACTCTCTCGTATAGTTATAAAAAGATTCGTTCAATTATGGTTTTAATTTTGTCATCATCAACATCATCAGAAGGTCGATGTAAACGTTGGCCAATTTCAAGTTAAAAATCTCCAGAATGACATTATATAAACCAATTTTGATATATGCTTTCCATTAAGCAATAACCACCATAAACTTTACATATCTCATAATGAGCCTCAGCCGCTTTATTGCCTTTACGAAAATTAATTAAAATATGTCCAAAATGTTTATTTTTGCAATCTAGGTCAAAACTGACAGTAAACTGAACGGTCTAATAACAAAATGAACACAAAGCTATCTATTTGTTCAAACCGAAATTAATGTGTCATTTGCAGAAAAACTGGAGTATTTCAGCAATATTTCCCCGTACATTGTTTTCACCATGTTCATATTTTTTTAATCTACTGATAACGGTCTCTTTACCCTAAAAACCAAATGCTGTGATTTCCAACCATGTTGTTATCTTTCCTGTACTAATCCATACATTCACTTCAATTTACTATTTCTCTTAAGGTATATTTTAATTTTATAACAGTTATTTTAATTTGGAAAGTCTTTCCTAACAATTCTTGTTGCCTCTTATAAATCCCTACAAGAATGAGTTTTAGAATCGCGGTGAATTCAAGTGAGTTAGAAGAAGTATTTAAGGAATGTTCAACTGACTTCGAGACACGGCTAAGAATTCTAGTAGCCCGTGTTTGACTAGTAGCCCGTGGGCTAAGTCTCTTTTGAAGCTATTCTGCTCGGCCGCATTATTACGTGATATTACTTCTGATATTCGCTAGCTAGTTTAAATTTAGGACCAACTACGTTAGATACTTGTCTTTAGCTTCGGCTAAGTCTCCCTTTTAGTTAGTTATAATTTAGTTTCTTATTTCTTAATCTGAATTAAAGCTCGAGTAGAGGCTTTGTTGTAAGCCCGAAAAAGGGACCGACAGTTATTCTTACTTGAGTGAAATAAAGGGTACTTTAACCCTTCTAGAGTGTACATCTTTAATTATTTGAAAATTAGGCTGTAAGTCACTACACATTTCAATAGGTTCCTCAACAGTTATCTTAGACAAAAGAAATGAGGAACTCTACATGGGAATAATAGTAACGGAATAAAAATAATTAATGTAAAGGAAGATTATTATAGGCATAATTATAGCATTTTTGGCTAAAATATAATATTTCCAAATACTTGAACGCGCGCTTTTTTTTTCTAATTACAGTTAGAGGTTATATTTTAAACATTTGATATTCAAAATGAATATATTACAATACAAGACTAATGTTCTTATAAAAAAAAAGTCTTGAATTTTCACATATGATTAACTGTATTATTTCAAACTATATCATTGGTATTATAATGATAATCCAGTAACTAGCATTTTCATGCATAGAAAAAAAAAGTAAAAACAAAAGGTACTGAAATAAAATATTTCTACTGAAGTCAAATTTATTGAAACTTAACTATATGTTTGATTTAAATTTTCTAAAATCTAAAACATTTCATTATATTTTAAAAACATATCATTATGTTTTAAAACAACGTCCCTAACAATATTAAAACTTTTCTTTTACCTTCCTTAGTAAATAATAAAACACATTTGTCACATCCTGCATTTAGGTAAATATCAAAGTTCTTGGTTTATACATAGACCGGAACTTTATTTCTAGGGATGTTCGAAGTGGAAGGTTTCTCTCATCATCTCCCTTTCTTCTTTGGTTTGAGTCTTTCTAACGAATTTAGTGAAAGAGTTTTGCAGTTCCAAAATGTCATGTTCTCCACATAGGTATCGAAAGTAGTCCGATTTGCGTAAAAGTTTAAGCATCACATGGCGAGCTTCAGGACTGCAAGAATCATGAATTTCCTTCAACAACCAGTGGACGGCTAGAGATGTTTTTCTGCAAAGAAATATCATGCAAAAGTGAATAGAATATAATTAGGAAATATGGCTAACACAGTACATAATCTTTCAAAGATTTAAGTACCTATCAAAGAGCAATACCTTTGCATTTGTTGTCGATTATAGATAATTGAGATAAATTGGTCTCTGTGAAGAAAGTAAAATTCTCATACATTACACAACTAAATAACACCATTTAAAAATACGTTATTCTAATACAGACAAAAACCATGTGAAAAACATGTGAGCTGAGTATCTCTTCAAGTGAATTTAAATGTGTACATATATATGTGAGTTGTTTAGTGTTCTCAAGCTGAACGAGCTGATAATTATTGCTCACATTTTAAGTTTATGAAATTAAACTGAGTTTGCAATAAATTTAAAAGTGTTCTGCAGTGGGACAAGCAAAAGCGAAGAAGAATTTTGGGTCATTTGGCTTAGATTCATAAATCAGATGTTTTGGAATCTTATGTGAATGAAAAAAGTTAAAACTTGTGTGTTTACGTAGCTGCGGTTTGCATTAACTACTTGTATTTATAATTATCAACCTATAAAAGATAGCAAAAGATTTTTAAAATAATTAGAATAATAATTAGACTTATTATGAAACAAAATTATGCAATTTATATGCCGATAATGATTGTTTTGCTGCATGTAAAGGAGGAAGTCTGTCTTAACAGGAGCAGGTTCTCTAAATTAGCAAATCGAAGCTTAAAATTCTAACCTATGAAATTTGTTTTACTTATTTATTTTATATTTAACATAAAAGTGTGTGAGTGAAACTCTTACAAGCATTCTCGATTTTCCGCTTTTTCATGATCACTTCTTTCCTGGAATGGACTTTCAGTTGAAGCTTCTGTCTTCTCTCTATAAGCATTATATGTATCATTGGCTTCTTCCAAGTAGAAGGAAAAATAATCATCCACTACTTTCCTTATGCACTCATCGTTGGCAGCGTAATCTACACGAAAAGGTGAAATAAAAGAATGAACCCAACAAGCACTGAAATTACCAAAAACATAACAACATACAACAAGATTTTAAAATAGGATATAGCGTGTTAAAAATTATTTTATATAATTTTTCGCTCCAAAATAAGTAATTTTAAAATGCAGGCTATAAAATCCAAAGAGATAAATAAGAAGATAATTTTAAGCTGTTTATTTTGTACCAAACTGACTAAGTTATAGAATTACGAACTTTATTTTCTAGTTTTAATATTTTGCAGATACTTATGAAAATTATTATTTAGATAGGTTGGTGAATTATGCTATGAATTATATTATTTACAGACTATTATTAATAGACTAGATTAAAGATATAATAAAAACTATGCACATTGGTTTTAAATTGCTTAGTTTGGCAAGAAATGCATAAATGTAATTCAAAAATTGAATATAAAGAATCGAAAGTTAAATGTGAAGAATTTCTTTTTTGTCTAATGGCAGCTCCAATGAGAACTGGTAATTTACCAGACTTCATACATGATAACGAACGAAGTTTTAGGGTTGTTATTAATTTTTACTTCCTTGAAGGAAGTAAAGGAAGAATTGTAATTTCGAAAAATTTCAGATATCATATTTCAACGAAAATACCTATTTTGCCTACTTTCGAATTGATGTGAACAATTTATTTTTGAGTGACACATTTATACGTACGGATATACGAAGGAAATCTATTTTTTCGAAAACACAGATTGTAAAATGGAATCAGAAGGGACCTTTTCGGGGCGTCTGTACATGCATATGTACGTAGGTAGGTATCTGGCATAACTCAAAAATGATTAGCTGCAAAGTGTTGAAATTTTGTATATAGGACTGCTACAACATATAGTATTGCACCTAGACATTTTGTTGCAATCGGCTTCCCAAAATGTACACATATCCACCCAACCTTTTGCTGGCTTGGTGAGGTCTGATTTTTACTCTTAAATTTTGGTAAATTGTGCATTTTGTGATTTGAAAGTGGTTGAATTTTGTTGTTCTTACGTTCCGGTTAAGGGTTTTATACATTTACTTAATCTGCATGCAGTTGTTTTCGAATTATCAACAATTTAGAAGTGGCGCTAGGCCTAACGGGGCCGCCATTTGTTTGAGACTCTTAGTAAAATAGTGAATTAAGTTAGTTTTGTGCATCAACTTTATTGCTGTTCTACCCAGTGGGACAAGCAAAAGTTAACTTTCAGTTTTGTGAACGGAAAATGTGGACTTCCTGTCTGTTGGCCGAACTGCCTACTTTAACGTAGAATCTCTAATTTAAAATGTAAAAAAATAACTGTATTTAATCGTCTTTTTAACTTTGATTTTATTCAAAGCTAGTCTGTTGTAGAGAAATTTATAATGGGGGTCTAGAAAAGTGTCGTTGGCCACTTATTTCAATTTACACTAAACATTAAAACACCTCTCCAGGATATTTTCCCAGGTATTAAGAGGTATTCCGAAGTCTGTCTTTTTTTACTAAAACGGTTTTAATTTTAAACTCCAAAAACGCAAAAATTATCAACAAAATATTCCATACCACTCTTTAATGAAACATTTTCACAAAAAAAAAATATATATACCGAAGTGGGAGTAATATTACTCAAAATACAATCGCCATTTCGTCCATAGAAACGTCAAGAAAATGTAAATTCATAGAAGGTTCAAAAAGTTAGTAAACGACCTTTTTTGATTGTAGAAAGGATAAAAAAACTGGAAGGCAAATTAAGCACGATCAACAGCATCCAAAACGATCGACGTCAAACGATCGATGTCAAAAACTATCGACTCAAGTTTATCTTTATTTCTATCTCTACATAAAATAAAAGAAAGAGTCTGTGTGTCTTTCGTTCGTGTTGCGCGTAAGGTAGTAGAGCCAGGGATACGAAATGTGGTATATAGGTGCATCTAGAGAAGAGCCAATGCATCTCGAAGCGATTTTTTCAAAATTAGAATCAATTTTTTTTTAAATTTTATTTTTTTTTTTTTTTTTTGGATTTTATCGCATCATTTTGAATCGTTTCATTCTTTTAGAAATGTAGTTTTGGGAACCGTTTTTCATTCAATTGTATGCAGGCCTGCTTGCTGTTGATAATCAGCACTGTTGCCACTTGGAGAAATGAGGGCGATCACTCTGTGCAGTTTTTAAATTTAATGTTTCTCTTGGATACTGGACGTTCGTTAAGAGAAGGCAACGGGAAGTTGGTTAATTTATTGATTAGGATAATTAATATTTGTATTAGGGAATATTGCTTATTTTGCTGTTATTTTGTTATATGTAATAATTTTTTTTTATGAAGTTGTTCTGCAAAGTAAAATTCTGCGCAGTTTTTAAAATTTAACGTTCGGTATTCCCCTCAGGCATTTTTTCGGTACATATAAAAGCCAGACGAAGACTGGCAGCGTAATTCTAACGTAAGAGGAATTAAGTTAAGAAACGATTGAATACGTATTCTCGTTATTTATTCTCTATAATTTTTATAATTACTGTGGTACAATTAAGCGTACCACAGAGATTGTTTTAATTTTCTAATTGTTATTTTAATTTTGAAACCCTTTCCTTTAAATTCTTGCTTTCTACCTACAACTCCCTGCCGGAATGAGATTTCAGTATCGCGTTTTATGTAAATCAAGCAGAACCAGTATTTATGGGGGAAGTTCATTCTCTTCCGTAAAAGAGCTCAGAAGTTAGTAGAAGGTTAGTACGAGCCACGTAATTACTTTAAACCTATCTTATTACGAACGCCGTAGTTTTACGTGCCGTGTAGTATTTGCAGGTGAGGTTTAATTACGGACAATCTCGTTTACTTATATTTGAATAACTTAGGCTTAAGTTTAACTAGCTAGAATTAGTTTTCTTTTGTCTTAAGTTAAAACCCAAGTGGGGGTTTTCCTGTAAGCCCGAGAAGGTGCCATCTGTCAATGTATCTTTGAATGAATAAAAGGGCATTTTAACGCATCTTTGTTCTTATATTTTATACTTTCGAGGAAACTAGTGAATTGTCGCTAGACACTCCTATAAAAGTTCTTGTGGCCAAGAACACGTAAATTAACTAGAACTCTATCGTACAAAAGAAGGAGATTAAAAACGAAATCAGTAACTCGGGATGCAGTGGGCTATATCTATTATTATGAAGGAAAAAAAATCTGATGTGTACAGCACATGACTTTCTTGTACGGAATATTAAATCAAGCGCATTTTTTCTTGCATTTCATTTAAACTTATTGGATTGAATTAAATCTATTTCGCCGACAGCGCATAAACCATCACAGAATAAATCCATCACAGCTCTCTATTTAAAATTCATTGTATTTCTTTACAATAGCGACACTCTGGCGCTAGGTTCATTTAACAGCGTTACATTTCAGTCATTTTATAACTCGGAATGCAAAAATTTATATCATCTGAAAAATTATCAAATCATTGCCACATGTTCTATTCAAATATTATAACAAATCTAAATCGATTAAGAAAAAAAAAAAAAAAAAAAAAGAAAAAAAAAAAAAAAAAGAAACTGTTCTTCACGGACGGTTCAATATTTCTCATTCAATTAATTCAGTTCTCACTTCACGACAAGGCAAAAGAACATAAAAACTCAAAATATTTATATTAAAAATTACGAAATAAATCTTAAACACTTATTTCCTAGAATAAATTCCAGACTGAATTAAGTGTGATTTAATTCGCAATTAGAAAAGAAGGCATTATCTTTGTTTTTGCGAAGCTTAGGTTCTCTAGATTGGCAACATATGCACTATTCTTCTAAGTTTCAAATGTAAACAAATATGGCCACCATGGCAAAAATAATTAGGCTTAGCCGCACTTAAACAACTTTTAAATTGTTGATAATTCTACAAATATTGCATGCAGCTTTACTACAGGCATAAAAATCTCAACCGGAAGATAAGAACAACATAATTCAATCATTTTTAAAGCAACAAATACGCAATTTTTTAAGGAAATAAGAATAAAGAAACTGAGATCACCGAGAAACAGAGCTGATATATATATGTCATAATAAGAGCAAAAGGAAAGAACGGAACACTGTAGATGCGTGATTAGACCCATATTGAAGAAGAATTTGATTGCGTAGTATGCTACTAATGCTAACTTGGTAATATCTAAAGAACTTGGCAGTCGAAGCAGTTTTAATTCCATTTTTATTTCCAATTGGTATTTGTGGCCACAATCACTTGGCACTCTAGTCGTGCCTTTCCACAGAAGATTTACATTTTTGATATTGTTGAGATAGAAAGCAGGCCAGCGAAATTACATCTTAGCAGAGTAGAGGGCAAAAGCTGAAGTGCGTAGTTATGAAAGATGGAAGCACGCGAAGAGAAAAGTTTCGGTTTACAATTCGGTGATTGGTTGTCAAGAGGCATCTGGTATTAACGGTTACGTAAGATCGCATGATTAATCTGAATGACGCAATGCAGATAAGTTAATACTATTTTAGAATAGAGAGGAAGAATTAATGTTTTATAGTTTAATCTATAATTTTGATTCATATATTTTTATCTTAAATTAATAACTGTAATGTTTTCAGTTATTCCAACACATCGTGGGCGAATGGTGAGGCTATTCCATTACACGTTCTGGCAGATGGTTGACGAAGCTGGGATGATTGAAGTACGGAGAAAAATGACGACTCAGGACTTTTCACTTTTAACAGCAAGCATATCTTTATTTTAATTTATAGCAGATGACTTTTTCCAGATGAAGTTAATCAAATAACTTATTCAGTAATTGAACTATTAGATACGACTGACTTTAAACTTTAATACATCATAACGTTCTAACAAAGAAAGAGGAGCATAGCGGAAGCGTTAGCAGGACGAAGGCGAGAAGGCATCTGTCTAGGAGAACTTATGACTCAGCATTTATATGAATGGTTATGTAACAGAGTAGCTTCTAGAAAAATGTAGAAAACTTATGACGCAGCATTTATATGAGGAGGTTATGTAATAGGCGTGAATGTTCTAGCAGGTACTGGGTTAGGGGACGATCCTGAATTGCAGAAAATTAATTAAAGGTTGCTGGTTCGCAAAGAGCAAAGCCATCGTATTTTTTTTATATTTTACATATATATATATATATATTATATATCTACATATATTTATATGCATTTCTGAGAATCTGTCTTACCTTTGTGAAGGCTCGATTCTGAATCACAGAGATCGAGCAATACTCCATGCAAATTCTTATAACCATGAGGCTGGAAAAAAATTCCACGTCCTTTTTCAGCACATGTCCTGTCATAATGTCCCAGGCACTCTACGTAATCAATGTATCGTCTGAAAAAAAGAAAATAGTTATATAACAAAGAAACTGTATAAAATAATAGTTACCATAAACATGAAGAAAAAACAACTGATTCTTCAAACTTCTCTAAAATATGAAATTTGTAATGATGTTATACACTTGTGTAAATGTTTCCATGCATTTGTGTTGTCTTGTTATGATTCTTGTTATGTTTGAGAAATTCAGATTTTTATTGCAAGGGGCTTTGTCCCTGAAGAACTATTGTTTTCGTTTTGCGATTTTGCGTCGGACTTTTATAAATCTTGGTTCACTTATCAAACTGTTGCCACTAAATGTTAGAATCCTGCATTATATTTGAAGAAATTAAATAATGAAAAATCTGCATTAAATGCACGTATATTTCTCGCATTGTCATAAAACAACGGTACGTAAACATCGAATTTTGAATGTCTTAATCCTACTGCGAATAAGGGCATATCGAAGCCCAAATTTGAAATTTGGAATTTGTTTTATTATCGATTTCATATTTTGTAAAACTTTAACGAATTTTTGATTAACAAACTCAAGATTTTCAAAACAAAAAATGGCAACGTTGTACAGAAAAAATATTTTTATTTCCAGCGCCGGAAATTCTAATGATATATGCTCAATTTAAAACTATTCTGCGATATTGCTCTTGAGCTGAGTTTTATAGTTTATGCGCGAAGAACGTGATATTTAATAAATAAAGATAGCAAACAAAATGTAAAGTCTGGAACCTTTCAGATTCTTTTTTTAAGAATTTTTAATTTATATAAACAAATTAATGAGATTATGAAACGTATAAAACTTCCTTAATAGTTTACAATTTTCAGTAAATTTTTTATCATTTGCTTTATTAATTGATGTGTTTAAAAAGTTACAGCTAAAAATGAGGAACCTTAAGAACTGGTAAGCGAATTATAGCTTAGTTCAGTAGACAGAGAGCACAACTCAAGAAAGGTTAAATACCCTTTATTATTGAAAATAAATTTAATAGTCGACTCCTTCTGGGAGTTTACAGCAGAGCCTCTACTCGGGCATGAACTCAGGTATACTAAGAAATAAAATTTAACTAAAAAGACATAGCCGAAGTTATCAAAATTCTACTAGAGTTGGCCTTTCAACGCTAACTAACGGCGAAGCTATCAAAGGCCTCAAATACGGCCGAGCGTACAAAACAGCTTAGAGAGAGAGTAGCCTAAAAGGCGAACGCGCGCTGCTCAGAATCTCTGGCTCTCTAACGAAGTCAATAGAACTTCAAAGTTAAATACTTTCTCCTTCTTATTTGCATCTAACCGCGATTCTGAAAACAGGTTCTGGCCGGAAGTTGTAAGCTGAAAGTAAGAATGGACAAGAAAGTGGCATTACCTCAAAATTAACTGTTAGCAAACTTAGGATAAACCTTACACCCTTACCAGTTCGTTAATATTTCTGATTTAAGTGATCGGAAGAATTTTGAATTTTGTCGTCTTTGACAACAAAATGAATAATGAGTTAATTTATGGAAAAATATTGCTGTAATTTGGTGATTCTTAAAAGCACCTTGATTTTTACATATTTTTACATATATAGCCTAGTTTTGACAGCTTGTATGATTCAGAAACAGAATGTCACACCCTTAACCGTTTGCGACACAGTGTGCCCGGTCTGGACACACCTAAAAATTTCCTTCTGTACGCACAGAAAAATTGAATGAAAAAGGATTTATAGGTTACTATAGGTTACTCTGAGTCTTCTTTATTTATAGTAGATGGCAGCTCAACACAAACCAGTCCATATATTTTAGCCATGTTTATTTCTTTAAGAACCTCATTTTTCAAAGAAATCTTCCAGATTTTTTTAGGGTATAAAAGGAATGGTTTGAAAAGAAATGTCTGTGTTATTTTTTTGGCTGTATGCTAATCTCCTTATTCTATATTAGTTTTAAATTTTTACCTTGATATCTTGCCTAAAATCAAACGGCGAACCCTAGGTGTGCCCAGACCGGGCTCACCGATCATCTAGAACAACTGAGAGTCTGTATTCTTTGTTTCTCTGTATCTCATCGGTCAGTTCATTGACAGCAATGCTCATTTCAGAACTCGTTTCTAAGCTCTATTCAATCAGTGTGCCACTTTGGCACCTCCACAGAATTAAAACGATAAGCGCTATCTTCACAAAATTTTACTTGTGTACTCCTCTAGGCCTAATTGGACTGCCTACCCTTTTTTTTTTTTTTTTTTTTTTTATATCAGGACTCCGACTTTAAAAGGTTGCGTGCCGGAAAGGGTTAAACGCCTGATAATCAACTTTACGTATTTTAAGCTTACATTTTCAAGTGCGCTCTGCTCTAGATATTTCTGATGTGTTGGAAAAAAGATTTCAAAATTATTTTCTGCTTACAGATATTTATTTGGCAGTGTCTTCGAAGATAATGGAGTTATCAAAGGCTCACCCTTATGAACTGAAATCAGCGCAATTCTCCAAAACTTCAATAATGAACAGTCTTCAATAATCAACATTTCTTACAGCCTCCTTCATCGAGATATTCAGTACAGCTTAGAGTCTTCATTCATACCAGGACTCGGATTCGACGAGTCGTTAATTAGTTAATCGGATGTTCAGAGACCATTATTTGGCTTTGAATTCCTTTCGTCTTTATTTCATACTTCCCATTCAAAATGAACAAAAATCGGATACATTAATCCGTTTCCTATTTTCCGATTATTCCAAAAAATGAAGAACATTTATGAAAGAGAAAAATTATAACGTAGGTGCTTCACAACACATTCCAGTACAGATAAATTTACATACTTACGGACAGAGTTCCATGAGTTCCTCAACATCTTTAGCAATCGTCACATTTACGTTGTTACTTCGGCATACAAATGCCGGATTTTTAAAACATAGTTCATCCAAACCTAGTATACCTGTAGTAAAAGAAAGGAAGAGTATTCATAAGAGGAATGCTTTTTTTTTACATTACTTTAAAAGTACTGTCTTCTGATTACATCATAAATTATGCAAATGGGATCGTAACGAAAGTATTTATGAAAAAGGTAGAATCATCCAGTCGGGAATTAGGATCATTTTTATGCTTCCATTTCCCTCTTTAATTAAGTAACAAGCATAGTTATTACTCATCAACTATTTTGTTAAAAATCTAGAAAGTAATATTGATGCATGCCTTAGTAAATCAACAAAAGGTATGTTTTTTAAACTTTTTAAAGTGCACCATTTTTCACTTCACTTTACTACTGATAGGTCTAAGCGCTTCTGCAGAGTGTACAAAGAAATTTGCCTTGTATTTATCAGATAATAATGCATTTTGAATCCATAACAATAAACTCATAAGATTCTATGTATGTAAAATGTACTATGTACTAAGAATGTACTATGTTCATTTTTGCTTCTGACTACTTTCACATTTGAGTCCCCTTCGGATAATCTATTAATGAAACTCATATAACTAATAGTTAAAATTTTGGTTATTTATAATATTCCTTTCATGAGTACTTATTAATTAAACAGAAACGTAATAAATATTTGTCCTTAAATTATTTATTATTTAATTTTTAATCTTTGTCGATGGCAAGATCTGACGAAGTAAAATAAATTCGCTAAGTAAAATGATTTATAACAATTACTTTCTAATCTGATTTCCTCAGATTATGAAAAGATTTAAATATTAATACTTGTATTAATGTCGTTGGAGAAAAATAATTGATATTAATTGTTTATATTCAGATAAGATCAAAAATGAGATCGCAAAAATGTTCAGTTATAATAGTTCTCCCTTTAATATCTATTCAAACAGCATTTTTAAAAATAGATCGTACTACCAGCTAGTGATCTTCACAGGTGTTATCTAAAATTTAATTACATTTTTTTTTCATAACACGACTCGCACTTGAAATATTCCTGAAAACTTATAAACTTGGTCCTCCAGGAATAAAAAAGTAATCATAGAGATTCACCAGAACGTACATTTGGCCAGAACCGTTCACGCCCAACAAATCATTCTTGATAACAGTTAGGGGTGTGTTTCCAATGGAATTCGCCGTTCAGCTTAAAGAAAGGAATATTCAGCATATGTTATCTTGTCCGTGTCTTGAAACTATTGATGGACATTTTCTTTCGAGAACTGAGCGTTTTTCTAGGATTACATGTTGCAGAATGAAAACGCCCTAGCGGAAGAGGGGGGAGATTTTTAAAATTTGATCTCTGATGGCAAGAAAAACTCTTAGCTATAGTAGAACTCCTAATATACAAAGTTATAGGTAACTTCTTGTAATTCGTGTTAAATTTATAGCTTCGTAAGCGTTGAATATGGAAACACCGTGATTGTTACTCACCATTTACGGTATTATTGTAATTTGTGTTAATTATTTCTTGATTGAAGTTCACTAATAATATGTGTTATCTGAATAAAAAAGAAAAACACTAAACTAAGAATATATATTCATTGATACGTCCTGGTGATTTTTTTTTACTGTTCCAATGACAATTACTATAAAACCGCCCTTTTGGACAGGTCCAGGTTATGTAGTATGTCATGATCACAAACACATGTATAAGGAAAATCAAGTAAATAGGTAGCAAAATCAAATAGCAAAATCAAGGCTTTAAATCTTTAAGGCTTCCCCAGCGCATTATCCGGTCATGCAAGCTGACATTCTAAGAGGGAATAAACAAGTTAAAGCAATATCTTAAGATCACCCCAAATGCATCTATTCTTGGCCAGTGAGCTTTTACTCACTGGCCAAGAATAGATGCATTTGTGAATTATTTTCCATCCGCGAGGATTAATTTCAAATTTTCATGATGTTCTTGAAGATTCAGAGAATGGTCAACAACTGCGTAGACATGTTTATTGCCTTTAGCAAAAGAACTGTATAACGTCTTCTTTTAAAATAGTAAATATAATGTCAAAATTTTAAAAACATATAATAAAATCTTGACCTAGTGCAAATACATTCAAGTTTGCTTATCAAATTTTCTTTCAAATAAGTTTAAATTACATGATATAATTACAGTTATCATATATTAAAGTGATAAAAACTATATTTTACAAAAGTTTAAATAAAAAAAAAATCGCATAGCTATGTTACTTTTATACCATCTTTGAATTTAGCAACGAAAACTGCATTAAAATAAACTAAATTTCCAGAAATAATATTTGTTTATGTTCTGCAAGGTGTGAAACAAAAAAAATCGTGACTGGTCCAATAAATCATTGTATTTACAGAATCAGTTCTCCGTGAAATTATTACCTTCAAAGTAAGTCCCTTCACCATTCACACACTTCTGTATTCGGTGCTGCCATTGCTTGTAACAGTTCTGGAACGATGTTTTTGGAAAACCCTTCAAGAGATTCTCCGTTTTTGCCTGAACTTCTTCAGCTGAGGTAAAATGGGTACCCTTTAAGTAAGATTTAACTTTATGAAATAAAAAAGTCCCATGGAGCCAAAGCAGATGAATAAGGAGGATTCCCCATAACAGTAATGTTTTTGCTGGTCAGAAACTGCTCGATCGATAGGGCCGTGTGAGCGGGTGCATTGTCCTGGTTCAACAACCATCCATCACTCCACAATTGTAGCGTTTTTTTTTCACGAAATCTTTTTGGTACTTCAATGTAGTAGTATTGATTAACAGTTTGACTAGTGGCAGCCCATTCAGTCATGACGAAATTACTGGGCGCCCAAGTGGAAGTCCAGCATGTTCATCATCTTCCACACTGCCCCTTTACCCTGAAAACCGCTTATGCCATTCAAACATTCAGACAAAGTTTCATCTTCATAAGCCTCGGTTAATACTTCACAAGAAACTTGATATTCATTCGCTGTTCGGTTTTTATATTAGATAATTTTCCGGTAGAATGCAGTTGCACGTGCTCACTCAATGACGCAGTACTCCCCGCTGGAGTGATCGATTAAGACGAAACTGGCCGCGTGGATAGAGGAGGTGTGTGGCATGACGTCACCCAAACGGTTGTTGCCAACTCCACTCTGTTTTAAAGCTACACAATTAGTCTTTTTTTGTGTGTCACACCTCGTATGTTATTCCGATCTCGTCCTGTGTTTCCTGAGCCAAGTATAGTTTATCTTGCTATTAATTTATAACTGAAATTTTTAATTTATTCGTTGCCTTAAATAATATAAAGCATAAAATGTTATAAATTTTAGAAGAATTTTCATAATGTTAATTTTATTAATTAAGATACAATAACATGCCGAACAAATATTAATTTAGAAGTCAAACACAAAAATGAGCGTTATATTTTCAAACTTTCACAGGACTAGTTTCGATGGTTTCACCGAACCATCATCCTTAGCTGCAAAAGCGCAAATGAACAGGTAAGATATAATAATTAGATAAGATAAAATAAGAAAGCTTGTACAGGAGATAAGCTCTTGGCGCCATCTGTTGATGAAACACGAACTAAAACATAATTTCTTTAAAGGCTGAAAGCAAAAGATGGATTGGAACTAAGGTCCTTAACTAGAATAGAAAGGTTTTTTTGAATGTGAAGTGCCTCTAGAAAATCCAGTTCACCAATGGAAGATGTTTTTGAGTAATTTTGGCAGCAGAAAAATTGAAAGTATGATTTTCGGACCAACAATGTTGGGCAACAGAAGACTTCTGTGTTTCCTTTTTTCTAACATATGCCTCATGTTCCTTAACGCGAAGTTTTAAGGCTCTCTTAGTTTGGCCAATGTAAATGAAACCACACCTTCAAGGAATCCTATAAATACCCCAGGAATTCATATCCGGAATGGGGTCCTTGAGTATTGAACTCGGAATTTTATTGATGGGAGAATAAACGAACCGAAAGTTAAATTTCTGCAAAATACGTGCATTTTTATAGCTAATTGATGGAAAGAAGGGAATGACAACATAATTTTTATAATCTCCTAAAACAAGAGTGTGCCTTTTGGTGTGTTGAGATGAGAATTTCTTAACTGCTTGATTAATAATGTTGGGTGAAAAACCCCTGTCAATAGTTATTGCTTTTAAAAAATTTAGCTCTTCATGAAGGGATAGTTTGGAGGAGCAAACTTGAAGAGCACGGAAAACATGGGAATAAAATGAAGCTAACTTTTGTTTAGTCGGATGACATAGATACCGGGTTCGGTAAAACCATCGAAACTAGTTCTGTGAAAATTTGAAAATATAACGCTGATTTTTGTTTTTTGACTTCTAAAAAAAAGTTAATTTTATTATTTTATGTCAATAAAAATGAATTTCATGCTTTAAATTTAGTTTATTATTAATATATCATGCATTTGTTTTGCGAAAATAATAACGATTTGTTTCCTTAATTCTGATAAAAAAGTAAATGAATTAAAGAACAATTTCTGTTTAATTTTAGGCTCTACCTGATTAAAGTTCAATGCCATTTCTTAATTTTATCAAAGAAGCCACATTTTATATTTTATTTTATAGAAATAATTTTTTAACCCTATAACCTTTGCTGAAATGAAATTAATAATAAAATGAAAATTCCCTCAGTTTCGTTAGAATAAACACACATTCGAATTGCGGGGGGGGGGTAGGGAAGCCAACCAGATTTCCAAATTTTTGATAGGCTCTTTGTTGCTATTTTTGATAGCTCTTGGCCTACTTAGTTGGAGTATTTAGACTTTTGCTGTATACATAATATTGCTGGGCATAATCCTCACCGTTATTACTGTAAACGACATTTGTGTTTAAAAATTTTGCGATGATTTTTTTTCGGGGGGGGGGTTGAAACTCCTCTAATTCAGTCTTTCTGTTTTTACATCTTGTTGCGCCTACTCTACGGAATGATGGATTGGAATTATGAGAAATGTTATCATCCTTCTTGTCATAAAAACCTTTAGTTTATTTTCCCGAATTAAAAATAAATGTTTGTTCAGCGATTTCAAAGCGTCATACCTACTTCTAAATATTTTTTTTGTGGCTTATTTTTAATGGTATGCAGTTAACATCTTAAAACTTTACATCAAATAAACTATCAGTGAATCTCCAGATGAAAGCTACTTTGAAAAACATTTTAACGGAAACTTGATCACATATTAATTGTTGTTACACCTAAGAAGCAGCAGAACAGCAGCAGGACATTCAGTAAAAGAATAAACAGTTATTTTTTAAAAGCAGCAAAGTCCTCGCTCGTACAGATTGGGCAACATCAATTTGGGGGACAATTCCAGAAACGAACCCACACCAATGGGCAAGTGGTAAGATCGCTGAAAACTGGTTGTTTGTCCCAAGATCAGATCCCGACGAACAAACTGGCTGCATGGAAAGTTCCCATAATTTCCTTTGTGTAACTTGAGCCAATTTCCGTGAAGAAATTCTTCCCCATAGTCAAACAACCCTTGAGTTGTCCTGTATTTATCAAGTAGGCAAAGCAACTGAAGTCAGCCTCTTCCATTTTACAGTATCAATGAAAATACCTCAAAATTCCTGGATAAATAGTGTCTGCAACAGAGATCATCACTGATGGACGTCTGTTTGTTTCCCTTATGGATATTTTACTTTTGAAGGATACTATATTTATACTTGCACATTCTAGTAATATTAGGATCTTTGCTAGCTTGTCACTAATACTTTGTTCTTATCGGCTTCATAGTCGATGAGAGCAAAGCGTTAATGACAAGCTAGGCACATAGGATGATGGCAGATAGGCACATAAGGCCATCATCATCCTTATGGCACATAGGATGATAAACTAGTTGTATGTATGGTTGTATAGATGTCTGTCGCGTCAAGAGTTTTTCACAAATACTATTGCATTTTCAGAAATGTGCGCATTGAGCATTTTGAAGCGTGTGAAAAAATTAAAATTACCTACAGTACGTTAAAAAATTAATGTGGAATATATTATGTGAGTAATTCACATGTTATGAATTTTTTAAACCTTAAATAATGACCTATCTTATTTCATCTTATGTTAAACTAATAATAAGTATAGATATTTATTGTAACAATAATTGTATAGAATGAAATAAGGATCTACAGTGTCTATATATATAACTATCATTATATACGTAATATGTTACGTATATAATGATATACGTATATAGTTATATATATATAACTATCATTATATACGTAAATTTGAAGTCAATGTATTTGACTTCAAATTTACGTATATAATGATATTACACGTATTATTTCCTGAAGGTTCATTTGAGGAAAATTTTATATCATGTAATTTAAATTTTTGTAAAATGAAGCATATATGACATTGTTTACTCCCTTTTCTGTAACCCTATATTTGTGCACTTTTTTTGATTTGCTAGAGCCAAATCATCTTTCATGTTTATATATCGCAAAGTAATTACTTTGCGTTGGCTATCAAATGGCGCTACTGAAAAATAAAATTTGAACTAGGATAATAATTTCTTTCCTCAGAATCTAGAAACTGATTTCCCGTGAGATATTATTGATTTTTAAGCTTCTCTTCCCCGAATCTAAAAACGTTTCTGAGAAATTTTCCGGAAATATAAAAAATTTTCGTTAAATTTTTATTTCATGCAAAAAAACATCCAGAAGTTCTTAGAAAAGAGAACAAGAGAAGTCATCGTAATTTCAAATTCTAAGAATGAAACAAAATGTGATTTTTTTCTATAACGTAGAAAAACTTCTGTTTACAAAAAGAATATTTTTCTAATTTATTTCGACGTTTATATAGGAATATGACAAGGCTGCTGAGTTTAAGCACATAAACCTATGAGTTTGGGCACACATCAGAAGCTAATGACAATGTCTGTAAACAAAGAACTGACGATGTTTCTAGAAAAACACGCAAAAAATATTACTAAATCTTAACAAAAAAGAAGATAAAATGTTCTTGAAGAAATTATAATCAAATTAGTTGGATTAACTGCAGTTGCACCTGGCAAGGAATAATTGCATGATATAGGTATTTATGCTCAGAACGTTTACTTTCCTCTCTCTGTGTGTATATATATGTGATGCACCAGGTTTTGTCCAGAATAAAAGATTGGTGAAGAATCATAGATTAAATTATCAGACGATAAGTTTAAAAAACAGGATCCATTTATTATTATTCATCAGAAATAGCAATTACAAAATCAGATATCCGGAGTAAATAAAAAGAATTACTAATAACTTTTTGTATGAAGTTTACTGCATCGTGACATTTAAGAAAAAGCCCCCGATATTCTTTTGCGAGTCCTTTTATAGCCTCTGGAAAGGCGGAGCTTCCAAGAAATGACGTCAGCCTCGTCAGCCAATCCAGTTCGCTTTAAATATTTCCAGAACATTCTATAACTGTACGTGTAGAAAAGGCGGGAAAAGCAACTTGACTACGGGGCTGCGGATTTAATTCCACGTACTTTCAGATAAGAGAAAGTCGCCATTAAAAATGAAAAGAACATACAGTTAGAATTTTAAGTGTATTCTTGACTATGGAATTTTATTATTACATATATATATATAATAAAAAAGAAAGTATGAGTATGTGATTTTGTAGAAATATAGAATTTGTGGCTTTAATACAGGGTGTTTCGAAACTCGGCAAAAATTTAAGAGGTGACAAAGATGCCTATTAGAAGTACTTCACGAATAAAGGTGCATTCATACGTGAGTAACACATGTGAGCTGAAATCAGGCTGCGCTGCTAGCTGTTGCAAAAACCAACGTGCAAACTCGACACCTGGCGCAAAATCTGCAAGTATCAAGGTTTGCATTTTCTGTACATGGTGGGGTATAATCCTTCGTCTCGTAATTCTCGCCACCCAATTGAGTGGGGCACATTTGTGGCACGGGAAATCTCCAGCGTACCAATATCCGGACACTCTTACAGTCTTTGCAGAATGTTCTTTAAACCAGGGCTTTTCAACCGGTCCTAGGCGTACACCTGGTGGTACGCAAGAGAAAAGTAGGTGGTACGCAAAGAAGCAAAGTATTCTTTAGCTATTAAATTCAAAATTTAAAACCCGAACATCCTGATTGAGGTTTTTCTCTAACACTTGTAAATTTATGCGATCTGATCTTTGTTCAAGAGTGCTGGTGGTAGTAGTACTTTGTAGTGGTGGTACTAAAGGTTTTCAATTTTTGTTTAGATGATATGCGTTAGTCAAAAGGTTAAGAACCTTTTGAAGTCCGTACAATCCTGACACACCCTGTATCATGCATGCCGTTAACAAAGGATCTCATTTCATACAGGCACCGATGCAATTGCTGGAAGGGTTTTTCGGTCTGGCATTTGTCTTCCAGGGAAACGCTGCCTGTACAGACTTTCGGTTTTCACAGCATTCTGATTCTCAAGACCATGCATAAAATGCATGTCCGCCTTTTCCTGATTCCTGCACGTCGACATCTTTCTGAAATCCGCGCTAGAAATGACTATTGGTAAGAAAATTACCATCGCGCCTTACGCTTTCCATTACAGCGCCGTCTAGCGGTTCACCGCTTGCTTTCCGGCTATACTGTGTATGGTCAAAATTGCTTTTTTAGATATTTTCTATCACCCCTTATATTTTTACCTATTCATTTCGAAACACCCTGTATAAAGCGTGCCTAGCGTACACTCTGTAGAAAACGTACCTAGCACTAGCAAATTTTAAACATAAGTAATCATGCATCCGAACATATGAACCTCGAAGTCTGAATTTTGAATTTGTTTACTTATTTATATTCTATTTTGATCAAATTTTATGACTTTTACATTTAAAACGATTCATTAAATGAATATATATAATACCTTATAGAAGTACGGAAGAATGAAATACAAACAAAAACTGGTTTTAAGCAGAGCTTGTTTGTTACAAAGTTTTTATTGAGTAAAATGGAAGTTTTTCTTATAAATATTTTATGTTTTATTTTCTGTAGTTTTCTAACATTATTTTAGATATGTTCTTTTGCTTTTCAGAGCTTTAAAGCGTCTTTTTATTTAAAATAAAAAATATGAAACAGTTTATTTCTTTCGGTCGGATCTTCTCAACAATATTTGTATTGTTTTTGGTACGGAATTCTATTTTACAATATATATTAGCAGTACTGATTCTAGATCAAGTATCGTTTTTCTTTAGTGTTATTGAAGAGCTTAATGATAAGGACACCGCAAGGGTGCAAATTAAATAGGTAAATGAGAGTATTGCAACGGTTCAAACGAGAATGTTAGACAGAGCGTGATTTCGCTAGTGTAGCGCACGTTACTTATTTTGTCCTCTAGCTGTTAATCTTAGTAGCACGTACGCATTCTGGTCGATTAGTTAGTATAAGGCCGGTGAAAGTTTCAGAGTCAGCCTGTTAATAAATTAAATTGTGTAGTCTAGCAGTACTTTTGAATTTATTGTTAGATATCAAAACTAATGTATTCCTAAGACGCTTCTGTATGGCCATGTACAATTACGTAAAATTCTTCAATAAACTCCCAAGGTGGCCTCATGAGGCTCCTGGGAGTTGCTGCCACTAGATAGGGGAGGGCGCGGGACATATGCCTGTTTACCTCTGTTAAACATCAGGCGTCCCCGTCCTCCGTCACCTGTCACCTGTTCTCACCGCAAGTATTCTGGCGCTGTTGTAAGCACGAAGTCTCTGGATTTCTGTTGAAGTATTGTGATAAATAAAAAATCTGATGTGTACACCACATGACTTCCTTGTACGGAATATTAAATTATACGCATTTTTTTCTTGAATTTCATTTAAATTGATTGGATTGAATTAAATCTACTTCGTCGCACAGCGCATAAACCACAATAGAATAAATGCTCTCTTTAAAATTAGCTATATTTGTTTACTATAACGACACTGTGAATGCACAAAATTTATATCATTTGAAGAATTATCGCTGCCACATGTTCTATTCAAATACTATAATAAAGCTAAAACGATGTGTGAAAGAAATTAAGCAAACAAAACAGAAAAGAAATAGTTTTTCACAGACGATTTAGTATTTCTCATTCAATTAATTCAGCTCTCAGTTCGCGACAAAGCAAAAATACATAAAAACTCAAAATATCTGCATTAAAAATTACGAAGTAAATCTTAAACACTTATTTCCTCGAAAAAATTCCAGAAAGGATTAAGCATGATTTAATTCGCAATAATAAATGAAGGCGTTATTTTTGTGTTGCGAAACTTAGTCTCTCTAGATTGGCAACAAATCTAGAATTCTGCTGTTTCAAATGTAAACAAATATGTCCGCCATGTTATATAAAACTTAACCGCACTTAAACAGCTTTTAAATTGTTGGTAATTGTGCAAATATTGCTTCCAGAATTACGAGAGGCATAAAAACCTTAACCGGAAGATAAAAACAACATAATTCAATCATTTTTAAAGCAAAAAATGTACAATTTACAAACATATAAGAGTAAAGATACTGAGATCACTGAGCCGGGTAACAGAGTGGATATATATATAAATATATTTATATACGTTTGATGTTGCCGATTGCAACCAAAATACGAGGGTGCACATCTACATGTTATAGCAGTCCCTATATACAAAATTTCAACGTTCTGAGGCTACTTGTTTTTGAGTTATGCGAGATACGTACATACGCACGTACGTACATACGTTCGTACAGACGCCACGAAAAATTCTCTTCAGAATTAAATTTAAAGCAGTTTTATAATTTTTTTGGAGGAAAAGTGTCTTATATTCTGTCCTTATGCACAGATATCACGCAAAAACATCGTTAAATTGCATTCGATAGCGGTCAAAATGGATATTTTCGTTGAAATATGTTGCCTGAAACTTTTCGCGATTACAATACTTCCTTTTTACTTCGTACAAGGAAGTAGAAAGGGCTTTTTACACCCTTTCCCTGTTATATTTATCGTTACACCTGTGCGAGAATTCGCCAGGTTGAACTTTGAAATTTAGACACATTGTATGATAGCTAAAAAAGACAGATCTTATAGAACATAATGACTAATAAATTGTTTCCTTAAGCATTATTGACGCGGGTCTAGATAACACTAAAGATAAACTCAATTTCCCTGCAATGGCAAAATTTATTCTGAGGAAATCCAAGATTCCAATCCAGATTTATGAGATTAATATTCAAGTGAATGAAAATGGCAAGCTTCAAAATGCGTATGGGCTTGTACTTTGACTTGCAGTGTGAAAACTTGTATGAATTAGGGACATAATAGATGAAAGTATATGGACGTATATGAGTATACTCAAGGGCAAAATTACAGAGAAACTAAATTCCTATCATGGCCTTTGCTTTCAGAAGGACAATGAGCTCAAGCACGAATCTTGTATTGCCCATATAATGGCAACTTTATTATATAACTTGCAGTTGACAAATCGCCGATGAAATTCCCTACTTTTTAGTGGAATTTTAATCCCTTCAAAATGCAGGGAAAGAGTTTGATAATATAAGTCTTCCAGATGGAAAAGTGACTCTAACTGGAGTACCTAAGACCCGGCTTGAATTCCTGAGACGGCATCAATGCATATTGTCTGCCCCTTCATAGGAATCAACGGTGGTCACCTGCTAGTAGAGTCTGCAATAAAATGGCTACCGCTTCTCGCCATAGCAATGGCCAAAGCTCAAAATGGCTAGTGCCCGCCATAAAAAATGTTTGAAAATATAATGTATTAATATAAGGTGTAGGACACAAAGCAACGGAAAAGATGTTTTCTTTAAAAAAGGCGAACTTTTCATTTGAGGTGAACAAAAATGAATGTATGTTATATTCAAGATTTTTAGCGCTATAGCTAAAAACACAGTTCCCACGTAAAATATTAATTGGAGTCTGTGGATAAAAATCTTTTTCAAAAAGGTCAGTTTTACCGCTATATGTTTTCATTAACATGGAACTTTCGCTATTTCTTAATGTTTAACCTAGATTGTATGTTACATTACATTTTTGTCACATACAATTTATTTATAATTCCATCAAACAAATAAAAAATTCATAACAAATAAACTACGCAATAGATACCAGATTTTATTGTACCAAAATAGAGACAAAATAATTTACGTATTTCATAACTGCTCATTACGTCAACATTTGTTGATACAGAATTCATCCGTATTGCTCACGGCTCATATATCACAGTTGGCCATCAGTGGTGTGATAACGAATACTCTGAAGATTAATGGAAACTAGAATTAAACCATCACAGGAAAGTTACATTGAATCACATCCGGGCACAAGGGGACTATTACGTCCTCTACTAATAGTTTTGCGAGCCCTATGATATATTTTTGCAAATAACCTCAATCATAATTTTTGTTCTAATGTGATGACTATCTGGCTTGGGGAATAAGGCAATTTTCATTTAAGTACGGCATCAGCCACTTTACAATATGTCCAAATAAATTATCCCATAAACGTATGGATGTCTGCGAAACCAACAGTTGCGAACACTAAACTGAAATTAGAGGAATATGTTGTAAAATCTTAATGAGTTCCTTTTGATTTGAGTGTAACAAAATTTTGTTTTGGATACGTAGCTTATTTGTTGTGGAATTTTAAAAATGTTTCACGGAATAATGAACAGTTCTGAAATGGTGAATGTAATTGATTGCATAAAAAGACAATTTGAATATGTTAAATAGCTACTGCACCAATGTTCTATTTCTGAGAGAGAAAACCTATGTTTTGTTACCATACTTTGCCTAAAAATCATGGGCACCAATGCTGTGTTACAACTTCCTCTTAGGGAGGAAACTAATGGAGAAACAGACAGGTGAAACCGCAACTAATTAAATATCAACTGAGAAACTAAACTCTTAAGAGTTTGCTAATTACCAGACTTTTAGTGATCGTATAAGTGAATTTTTAATGCATTGCGTTGTGAAAATGCATCCGGGACCGCGCCGTGAGAGGATCGAATAAATAACATGTAAAATCAATATATATATATATAAGAAAAACACATAAAGGATATAAATAAAACATAAGTAATAGGTTTCCAGATTAAATACCAGTTTATTCAAATTCCTCACAATTAAAAATTAATCTTATCCTAATCAGGGAGTCAAACTTCTTATTTTTGTTAGTTTCAATTTACTTATTTTAGACACAGGTGAATTCTTCAATTTGTCATTTTTTTTTTGTTACATTTAAATTCATGATTTGCAAATCTATTACATGACTCTTTTAATTTAACGGGTACCCGTGCTATAATTTCTAAGAGGTTAAGGAAAACATATTATTTGAAATTCATGTTCTAAGGAAGATTACACAAACAACTTAAATTATAACATCCTAATTCATATAAAGACCTTAAGGTTTGTCTCGGTCAATTAAGAAGGGGAAAGGGAAACAATTGAAAGCCTGAGAATTAATTTAAGATTCGACGTTGTTATTTTACATTCCAAGGAAATCGTTGAAACCTTACTTAAAGTTCAAACACAAAAAAATAGAACTTATCTTGTAAGGACGTCTTGAAGTGGAGGACTCATATCCTAATAAGCGTTGACTTCGGCGGCGCTGATTTTTACGGTCACAAATGGAAGTTTCAGAGGACATCGTCCTGTCCTGGCACTATTGGCGAAACACACACGCAGGTAACTGGTTTTCATAACGACGAAGGTATTTTCACTCTGGAAAACAGAAACAGGAGCACTGCTGCCCAGCACGGCTGTCCGCCTGGTCTTGAAAGTGTTAAGTCACTCGCCCGGGTTCACTTTCGCCTTTTAACCAGAACGCGGCAGGGGCGCATGTTTGCAGCTCCCGGCCGGAAACGTCTCTCTAGGCAATTACAGCTCGCCTTCACTCGTTCATCCCAAGAGCAAGCTCGAAGTTACAATCTTAGCCCAAAAGTAAGCAAGTCCACCCGGTAAGTGATTCCAAGAGTAAGAAGAGTAAGTGAGTAAAGTCTCTCGCCTCTTAGTCAAAACGCGGCCGGGGAGCATCTCTCTTCGTAAATTCCATCGTTTCGAAAGCTCAACCCCAGAGCAAGTTTCATCAAGGACGTCAGAGTGACGTCCAAGGTAAGCTCCGCAACCAAGTCTCGCCAAGTCTCGCACGAAAAGAGATTCAAACTCGAATTTTCTTCCTCTCCTTCACCTACGCGGGCTCCCACTATTTCTTCAATTATCGCCCCCTTTATTTGGGCAAAATTTGCGTTTTCAACCCCTGAATGCGGAAATAAGGGTGATCGCGCATGCGCGCCCTTCTTCGCTTAGCCAACAATCGGACCCTCAATCGCCAAAACCTGAATGACTTACATCGAAAATTAAGTGGCAACCTCTGACCCTTCTGTCACGTACTTCCTGTCCTAAGGTCAACTGCACAATGAAATCTCTTCTAGAACATTCTAAAGGACAAAGCGCGCGAAATCATGACTTAGCAAAATTGCCTCCCTTTCCCTGCTTCTTTTCACAATGAATCAAAGCTTGTACAAAAATTGCAAATAAAAGAAAAATAAATAATATTCTTTTAAACTAAATAATATTCCCAGAAGCATCTGTTTTTCCCAAAAATTAAAGCATTAAAATAAATAATTCAGAATCAAATAAAATTAAGATTTCCATAAATCAGAAAATCATTCACCTAGTTTTTATAACGCGATCAGAAATTCTCTACACAACAAATATCAAGTACCGTATTTATGCTTGTATAAGACGCTCCTATGTATACGACAAGCCTTGATCTTGGCACCCGAAAATTGTAAAACATTGTAAGGATCTTAAGTTTTACTAACGTTTATTTTATTTTAAATCTTTACTATCACTTCTTATTTTCTACTTCCGGCCAGAATTATAAGCGTGAAGGAGTTTATGCAAAGTTGTCTGGCGAACGCCAAGTATTTAAGTGTGGCCTTTTTGCCAAGCAGAAGAGAGGAAGCCGTGAGTTCGAAGCAGGCCGCTTACCTTAGAAGTTACGCAGTTGCTACTTTGCCTTCCAGGCCAGAGGTTTTAATCCTCTTGATAAATTAAACGTATTGTAGTGTTCACAGTCTCTGTGCTACATACGCTTTCTGTTATTATAAGGCCAATCTTATTCTAAAGTTAAATTAGAGTTTAGTTTTATTTTGATATCTTTTAAGTTAGACCCCGAGTGGAGGGTCATTGTATTCCGAAGTACGGAAGTCATTGTATATAAAGAAAAAAATAAAGGGTTTTGTATACCCTTCGTCTGTATCCTGTCCAGCAGGAAGTCCCACCTATACCTACGAAAATTTCAAGACTGCCCTACTAAAAGCCTTCCCTGTTGTAAGGGATCGTGCGAAATTAGAAACAGAACTTTTCAGTATATATCAACAAAGAATGGAAAACCTCTCCAGGTTTATTTTAAGAAAAATTCACGTTTTCAAGCTCTTGTATGGAAACCGTCCGGATCCTGAAATAATTCAAGTGATTTTGCCGAGGTTACTACCCCAAGTGCAAGACTTTATTGAATTGAGAAATCCGACTACACTGGAAAAATTATTTGAGCTAGCAATCCAGTTTGAAAGTAGAAGAACGGCGGACGTCGAAAGAAGACGCCAATATCAACAGCGAAACCAATTTGGTACGCCAAGACTACAGCAAACTCAAGCACATGGCTACGGAGAAAAAGCGAATCAGTGGGCAAGGAAACCCGAGTATTCAAAAACAGCCGGCGAACGTCGACAGTTCAATAGCAACCCAGGAAAAAAGTCTCAAGGCCAGTGGAGAAAGAAGGAAAGCACCGAAAGGAAAAATAATTTAAACTAAAACGGATTTCTGCTGACGAGAGGGTGCGGAAATCCGAAGGCCACGAAAACCCCTCTTCCTACAAGTTAAATACAGTAATGGTGAAAAATTTAACTCTTCCGAAGATTGAAGTCTTGGTAAATAATATCCCGGCCACCGCACTCCTGGATACCGGCGCGCAGTGTTCCTGTGTGGCAGAAGTCTTTTTTAGAAAGTATTTTCGCAAATACCGCATATATAATGCGGATAATACAACAGTATTAGCGGCGCAAGGAGAACAATGTAAGTGCGTAGGTAAAGTACCTTTGTACATCCGTATCAAGGACGAACAAGTAAAGGTGATGTTTTTTATAGTAAAGAATTTGCAAGCACACTTAATACTAGGAATAGACTTTCTTTCAGACGCACAAGCTACACTGGATTTTAATGAAGCGTCTCTTAAGCTGACGATGAAGCCAGTGCGTGTAGAAAAGGTTGAACCGCCAAGGGTAAATCTCGACCACCTGCCTAATGACGAGCAAGATAGAATCCGACAAGTGGTAAGTGAATTTGCTTCCTTATTTAGTGATATTCCAGGATTTACCCAGGTTACTAACCATAGTATTGACACCGGAGATGCATTGCCGGTTCGTCAAAAACCATACCGGTATGATAAGAATAAGGAAAAAATTATAGAATGGCATATTACCGATATGCTACGTAAAAAGATCGTAACGCCTATCTCAAGTAGTTATGCTAGTCCGGTGGTTTTATGTAAGAAAAATAATGATTATCCTTTGGAGCATCCAAAAAGGTGGAGATTCGCTATTGATTACCGTAAATTAAATTCCATAACGAAATATCCGGTATATCCGTTACCGATTATAGAAGAAATTTTAAGGAACATAAAATCAACCAAATTTATGACAACTTTAGACTTAACGAATGGTTATTTTCAAATAGGGATCAGGCCTGAGGACGTGCCTAAGACTGCTTTTATAACCAAGTCTGGCACTTATGCATTTTTGCGAATGCCGTTTGGCCTTTCAGGCGCCCCAGCAACATTTCAGCGATGCATGGACATTGTGTTAAGACCTGTTCTCGGAAAGTCCACATTTATCTATTTAGACGATATCATTATTACTAGTGATAATCTAGACCAACATGTACAGGATTTAAGACAGGTGTTTTCTTTATTAAATGAGGCCGGTCTAAAAGTTAATGTCGAAAAATGCAAATTTGCAGCCCCTGAATTAAAATATTTAGGTTACAAAATATCGCAAAAAGGGATCGAGACAGAAGAATCAAAAATAATCGCGGTACAAAAGTATCCCACTCCAAACACGGCAAAGAAGCTCTCTTCTTTTCTAGGACTTTGTTCATATTATAGGTCCTTTATAAAAGATTTTGCGGCTATCGCTGAGCCATTGTTAAAATTAAAAAGGAAAAAGGCAAGATTCTCGTGGACGGCCGAAGCCAATAGTGCTTTCGAAAAATTAAAACAAGCATTAACGCAAGCCCCTGTGTTGAAATTTCCTGAAAAGGATGAAAATTTAGAAATTTCAGCGGATGCTTCGGATTATGCGGTAGGAGCGGTACTTTCGCAAAATCAGCAGCCAGTAGCATTTTTTAGCCGAACTTTAAATCAAACACAAAGAAACTATTCCGCGACCGAGAGAGAGGCACTTGCAGTTCTGTTAGCAGTGCAAAAGTTCCGAGTCTATTTTGGAAAGGCGCCGATAACAGTATATTCTGATCATGCGGCGGTAACTAGATTGTACTCTGGAAAAAATTTATCCCCAAGGTTAATAAGATGGGCACTCAAGCTGCAAGAATATAATCTGGTAATCAAGCATACCCCCGGAAAGGAAAATATCGTAGCAGATGCCCTGTCACGAATTAAATTAGACGAACAGGGTAATACCGTAAAAGTTGCAATGCTGACAGCGTGTACAATAAATTCCCGAGAAACTGTAATAACCGAACTGGGTAAGGATCCTGAGTTTGGAAGTATTTATGAGTATTTGAAGGATCCTGAAAATTTTAGCCACCAAGATATTGTGGCGATAAGAAATAGGGCGGCCCATTACGAACTAATAGATGGTCTATTATTTTATACAAAAACTACGAATTCCAACAACGAATTTCGACCTGTTATCCCAGCTAGTCTTAGATTAAATATCCTGCAAGAGCTCCATGACAGCCCTTTAGCTTCTCATGCTGGTATTCGAAAAACTACTCAACGCGTACGCGAGGCAGTCTACTTTCCTGAACTGCAAAAGTTAACAAGGGCGTATGTCCAGTCCTGCCCAACATGTCAAGCCGTTAATTATATTAATTTCCGCCCGGCCGGGTTTCTAAATAGTATTAAATCCGAATTTCCAAATGAAATAATCGGTATCGATTTATTGGGCCCTTTCCCAAAAAGTCAGTTAAACAAAAGTCGCTATCTCCTTGTTATAGTTGATCATTTTAGTAAATGGACCGAAATTGTTCCCTTAAAACGAGCCTCCGCGAAATTAGTTACCGATTCTATTTTAAATAAATATATTTTAAAATACGGGGCGCCCCTAAAAGTTATATCGGATAATGGTCCTCAATTTGTAAGTAATATATTTGAAGACATGTGCCAAAAACTGGGCATACGTCATTTAAAAATGGTCCCGTATCGGCCGCAATCAAATATAGCGGAACGGGTCAACAGAAATATAGTGAAAATTATCCGTAGTTATGTTAAAAATTTTCATAAAAGCTGGGATAACTATGTCAATGAATTTGCTTTCGCCCTTAGGACCGCAAAACATGATACAACGGGCAAAACTCCTGCTGAGTTATTTCTAGGCAGAAAGATTATAACACCGTTAGATAAATTATTTTATGTGCAACAAAGAGCCCCAGAATTTAAAATGGGTGATATAGAAAAACTAATTAAGGAAGCAAAGAAGAATACGGAAGTAGCACAAAGAAAACAGAAGCTCTATTATGATTTGAAACGACGGGGAGTAACTTATAAAGTAGGGGATGAAGTACTAAAAATTAAGCATTCACTTTCTTCAGCACCAGAAGATAAAACTGCCAAATTTTTCCCACGCTTTGAAGGACCATATGTTATAGAAAAAATAACTCACGCTGTTGTAGTATTAAAGGCAAGAAATGGCGAAACCTGTTCCGCAAACATTGACCAGATAAAACCATTCTATGACCGTAATAAAATGCAAATCTTTTCAGATCTTTTGCAGGATCCGGTACGGCAGACACCGCAGGTACAAGTTCCAGAGGTGGGAAAACGACAAGTACAAGGGCAAGCCAATGAGAGACAGAAGCAAGTGAAAAGAAAATTGCCCCGCGGAAAAATTGAAGGTACAAAGAAAAAGAAGTCGTTCCACCGTCCAAAAAACAGAGTTCACGAACACCCCCAGAATGAAGAAGGGAGAAGGACGACGTATGTGGAAAAGACCGGGAGAAAGGACGGCAACTATAACCCGGCTGTGAAACGGAAGATTGACTCATCCGACAGAACTCTCCGCAGCAAAAGTCGCCGAACTGCGGAAGGGCCATCAGCGGCGGAGGAAAAAGTACAAGAAAAATTTGAACGGCCAACAACGAGGTCCAAGCAGGATCACGACAGAAGTTTCCCGGTTCCACCAAGACCAGCTGCCTTCAAGCGGCCAAGACCACAAGCAGAGGACAGAAGGAAGATGTTCAAGGGTGGCCGTAGTGGTGAAAAACGGAAGCTTCCAGAGGAAAGCACTGAAGGGCGAGCCCGTACAAGAAGGAGGATCAACCAAGCAACGGTCTGCAGCACCTTTAAAGACTGGGCCCAGAAAAGGATGTCTGAATATTACAAAGATAAGTAAAATTTTGTGTTACTTTACAAACTTAAGTTAATCTTTCATTCTTACTGCAAGTGGCAGATTTGAAGAAGTTTTACCTCATGCGAGGTCTACCTTTATCGCCAAAAGGGCGAGAAATGAGTTGTGACCGATTTTCTTATTATGTTTTTCAATTACTCGCGCGTAAAACTAAAGTTGATGTATAATAGCGTTGTATAAAGACTTAAATTGTATAAATTTTATTTAAAACATTCTAACAAGAAAGAAGTTTTAGTCTGAAAGACTTTTTGAAATGTAGTATTATTTCAATGTAGAAAGAATTGGCACTTGCTTTGAAAAGAATAGAAGTTAACAATGTACTACTAATGTATGTTTTCAAATGTGTAAAATTAACGGCATCTTCATATGTTCTTGTATACATGTGAACTGTTATTTTGAATGTTTAGAAATACCGTGATATGGTAAAAGTGAAAGTAATGTTAAAAAATTTTGTTATTCGTGTGACTGTAAAGATTAAATCATGCTGAATATGTGTTAAAGGTTGAATGATGTAGTTAGGCTCTCTGACGCTACACTTTAGAGTTAGCCTCTTTCAGAATAGTACCTCAGGGTCTAGAGTTGAAATTAGGGTGTGTTAAGAGGTCTCGTATGTTGAATTTTAACACGTTAGTGTTTTGATTGTAGGAGGAAGTGTTGAACACATAGACAGAAACACATTCGTGTTTGGTGTTTTTACAACACATGTCAGAGAGCACGGGGAGAGATAATTAAAATAGTCATGAATGAAATAAGAATGTTAAGAAAAGTATATTCTATATGTTATTTACAATGTCATTCTGTAACATTTCATTAAACTAGTTTTCCTTCCAGATCTCTGGAAGGAACCAGAATTGAATAAAGCTCCTGTTTTGATGCAGTACAGATGAAAAAGAAAAAAGATTGTTGTATATTCCGGGAGCTGCTATTGTAACAAATTTCTTTCTTTTAAAATTTTCTAGTTTCTAGCTAAGTTATGTTTGTAAAAGTTTGGCCTCGCGTTAGTTTCTAGAGCTAAAAGTTTTCAACAAGGTCGTTTTAGACCTCAGTTTCAAACTAATTAACTCTGGCGGGAAGTATGTAAGGATCTTAAGTTTTACTAACGTTTATTTTATTTTAAATCTTTACTATCACTTCTTATTTTCTACTTCCGGCCAGAATTATAAGCGTGAAGGAGTTTATGCAAAGTTGTCTGGCGAACGCCAAGTATTTAAGTGTGGCCTTTTTGCCAAGCAGAAGAGAGGAAGCCGTGAGTTCGAAGCAGGCCGCTTACCTTAGAAGTTACGCAGTTGCTACTTTGCCTTCCAGGCCAGAGGTTTTAATCCTCTTGATAAATTAAACGTATTGTAGTGTTCACAGTCTCTGTGCTACATACGCTTTCTGTTATTATAAGGCCAATCTTATTCTAAAGTTAAATTAGAGTTTAGTTTTATTTTGATATCTTTTAAGTTAGACCCCGAGTGGAGGGTCATTGTATTCCGAAGTACGGAAGTCATTGTATATAAAGAAAAAAATAAAGGGTTTTGTATACCCTTCGTCTGTATCCTGTCCACTTACTACAATTAGTGAACATAGCTTTAGTAAGCTCTCTGTTCTAGTCAGGTCATTGTATGTTTCCGAAGAAAGTAGAAGAAACTTTGAACCTGATAACATAAAGGATTATTTGGTTGACGGACTGGTTTTATTAGCCTGCTGCATTAGAATTTAATAGGGAAAAACATTGCATAAAGTTATTGAAATCAACTCATCATCATTGTAAAAATTACCATCCATTATCTGGACTTCATCTGTGTACCTCCTAAAAGAAACAATAACCTAAGGTGCATTAAAGCCCAAATGCATTATATCATTCCATCTTTATTGTAGACAGTCTTTTAGCAGGATGATTCTTTTGTGGTTCTCTATTGAAGTTAGAGATGACTTAGTACACAGTCAAGAAAAAGCCTTTTTTATAGGATCTCGAAACGATATCATTTAAAAAATTTTAATCGGCACCAGTTTTTTTTATGTAACAAAATTTTCACACCTCCTTGTTCATTCTGTTGGGCACCGTTATACGAGACACACCCAGGTTTTAGATGCGAAAGTTTTAAAAAAGGGCGATTCATACATAGGGAAATACAAGAATTAAAATGGACAGATAAAGAAACCGACATATTAAGGATTCAGCAGATAGTTGTTATGTAGTTGCTCAAAAGGGTGTGATCATGGATTAGGCAGCTAATGACTGCGTAAGATTTGCAGCGGTGGTGCATGAACTGGCTAACTTAGAAAAGATATTAGGCATTTTACGCACATTTCAGAAGCTATTGATCAACTGGCCACTAGATATACGTCAGATTCCATGCTATTTTAGTAACGTGCCCTTAGAGGGAGAAATACTTTCGCATCGAATCTATTAATCGGGATGGCAGGTAACAGGTGACAGGTGTGTTGAAATGATCCGCCCCTACCGATCTAATGTAGGACGTAAGTAATTAACTTAATAATATAGGACCATAAGGGGGCCACCAGTGGCCGAGCCATTAACATTGGTAGCTCTGCCCGGGTCTCGAATCCCGACGAGCGCGCTGACTCCATGGGCGTTTTCTTGGCTTTCTCCCATGTATAACGTGTATAAGAGTCTTAGGAAGTCCTTCAGAAAGGCGTCCCTCTCTTTAGGCAGATAGCCCGTGAGTGCTTTCCCATAATTAAGTAAACAAATAGAAATGGACCACAAGGACTATTTTAAACTTGCTTATGTAGGGCGCAAGTAGGTTCTGAAGGGAGCTGATATTTTATCGTATTAGAACAAATTCCCTGTAAAAGACTGAAGAACATGGAAGTTTTAGAAAGTTATCTTGGAGAAAGAATCCATATGTGGTGAATTCCAAAGGATTAAGCAGGATGTGTTAAAATACCAGCCTAAACTACTAAAATACCAGCCTAACTACTACTATACAAGTCTAGGACTACTAAAATAGCATCTTAAACAGCATGGAGAATATTTATTGGTAGGCATGAGATCTCTTTCTATGTGGATTATCTTGCACTGCAAGGTGAGCATTGTGGATGTCAAACATAACTGAACTTGCAAACATAGTTTTATAACTAAATAACAGTGAGAAAAGTCAAGATTTTCTTCAGCCTGTATACTAGTGGTATACAGGCTGAATCCTGTATACCGCTAGTATACAGGCTAGCGGTATACAATAACTCATGATCTTTTTATATTTCGCATCGAATCCCGATTAATAGATTCGATGCGAAAGTATTTCTCCCTCTAAGGGCACGTTACTAAAATAGCATGGAATCTGACGTATATCTAGTGGCCAGTTGATCAATAGCTTCTGAAATGTGCGTAAAATGCCTAATATCTTTTCTAAGTTAGCCAGTTCATGCACCACCGCTGCAAATCTTACGCAGTCATTAGCTGCCTAATCCATGATCACACCCTTTTGAGCAACTACATAACAACTATCTGCTGAATCCTTAATATGTCGGTTTCTTTATCTGTCCATTTTAATTCTTGTATTTCCCTATGTATGAATCGCCCTTTTTTAAAACTTTCGCATCTAAAACCTGGGTGTGTCTCGTATAACGGTGCCCAACAGAATGAACAAGGAGGTGTGAAAATTTTGTTACATAAAAAAAAAAACTGGTGCCGATTAAAATTTTTTAAATGATATCGTTTCGAGATCCTATAAAAAAGCCTGTATACAAACATAGTTTTATAACTAAATAACAGTGAGAAAAGTCAAGATTTTCTTCAGCCTGTATACCATTTAACTCGCACAGGATGATCACCCGCGGCTCTAACATTTGCATCCTCTACAAATGATATGAATGCATTTCTTTCACATTTAAATTCCTCCAGCTGGTTGACTCACATTCTCTGCAAATCTAGCAACTCTCGCATTTGTGACAGGCTTAGTCTCAATTGTACGCGCTAGAGTTTCTTCTACTGCAGGATGTTTGCGATACCTTTCCCAGTTTACATCATGCCTGCAAGCATGGTGACGATCCACTGTCGCAAAGCTGCCCGTTAATACTCTAGAATGTTTTATGATTTGTCAGCTGTCTATTCTGGAATCCTTCTTTGTACATGTTTTTAGCAGTTGAACAATTTCCGTCAGCAGTCCTACAGATATAATGAATCTTGGCTAGCTCCACCTCGTATAGCAATGCATACTATTCGAAATTTACACTAGAAACGGCGATTACTCTAGCGGCACATGATTCCAATTACAAAAGTAATTAAGTAAAGACAATATTCATGTTACGGCATGTTTAAATTGAAAAATGCAATTTTGAAGAAATTTCGAAATCTGTCTTTAATTAACGATCCTAAGTTATATTTACTAAACGCGTAAGTTTATACAAAAAGCCTTTAACTCCAATACGATCAAAAATCGATCAATCATTTTTTTGTTTATTTTTTGATATCATGTTTAGGAATCAGACACAGATTGAAGAGCTAAGTGTCTATATTTGTATGTAACTAAAATGGAAATATTGATTTAAAGAAAAAAAGAGTTCTTGAAGTTAATGGATTAAGTCACGGGCAGTACAGTGTAAAATTTAATAAAAAGTGTTGACTGACATAAATATTTTCATAAAAGAGATCTTATTCATGGAATTGTATAGAATTCGTGCTTAGGAAACACTAGTAGGCATCAGTATAGGCATGCAACCAACTCGTAATATTATTTGTAAAAATTTATAAAAACTACTTCTAATTTAATGAATTTTTTTGTGTAATTATCAGATTATGATTCTAAAATAAAAGGATTGCACAATATTAATAGTATTCTGTTTTCAGTATTTAAAAACATTACATTTACTTGAGTTAAATTTCTTTCTTCGAACCTATCATATGTAATTATGAATTGAATAAAGTTACGGACCTGTAAATCATAAGAGAATATCATTAAATGACTTGATGGTATTAGAGGATGAAAACACAACCTTCAGTTATCTCAATTTACTTTTAAACCTATCTCTCAAGACAAGCTCGAAACGACGGCAAAAATCTAAAATTTTATATTACATTTCTTCGTCTTTCTTCTTTATCTTCACAAAATTTGAATTGAGTATGTATCCTGTTGCTAAAATAACTCATGATCTTTTTATACTATGTATGCACCTAAATTGTATAGAGATGAAAAATGATAAAATTGTTCTTGCAAATCTAGTTTTTATGTATTATGTGCTATATCTTCGTATATACGAATATCGTATAATCATACCCTGTGGAGTTTTATGCATCCAAGTTCTAAAACTGTGCATACGAGGGTGGTTTCGGAATTCGTATAACCATTCCAAGAAATCTGTGTAACTCCTTGGGAAATTGCTGGAAAACTCTTGAAAACTAGCTCCTTCAGAAAGTGAATTACGGAAATTTTATTACGGAAATTCAGAAAGTTAACTCACGCAACTGCTAAAATAAAATAGCTGTACAAATACCAATGCATTATGAGTCCATAACTGAGAATTAAACTTAAACAAATAATAAACAATAAACGCTTCTTACCCGTTATGCCGAGGAATAACGCAAAACATAAAATCCTCATTTTCAACAAAACCAATGTCGCACTTATATTCAGAGTGAACTCGAAATCGATGTTTTAAAATGGACTAACTCTTCATTAGACTTAAAGGAAGTTGTTTTATCGCTTTAATGGCTTCCGGGAAAAGCGGAAAACACTCATTACGTAAATGAGATTATTTTATTGAAGTTCATATACATTATGTTACTTTAAATGAATGTATCAAGACTATTAAAGAAATTTGATTCAAAAAAATGCATTAAAACTCCCGTTATCCAAAATAATTATGATAACAGTCCATTTGAATATTAGAAATATTTGGATAATTGGGTTATTAGGCTATTCAAATCCTGGAGATGTTACCTATAAGCAAATAAGAATACCTTAATTGATTTGTTTATGTATTTATTTCATTGTGTTTAAAGAAAAACTACAGTCAAAAAAGCATTACTTCGCATTTTATACTGAAGAAAGACAATGAGATTTAAATTTCACACAAAATGTATGTCTTGTATACTCCAAGACTAATAAAAAATAAGAATATTGTAACATAACCATTTCTTGATTGAATAAGGATTGACAAGATGTGGAAACATTTCTTTAAGTTTTGTAAAGCACTTGTCAATAACCAATAAATGACTCAACTATATACGTAAAGATCTTTCACACATTACATAATGGTTTTTACCTAAATGCTTAACTATGTATTTATCGAACATTGTAGACTAAGTTACATGTCTTTTAAATTAAGATAACTTAATGACTTCTTGAAATGAATAATTTTTTAATGGAAACGAGTTTTTAATTCTCGATCACAAAATTCCACAGCTTTAAAATATGTTGATAGGAATAAATTAGCTATTTACAATAGGGGTAATCCCAAAACTCGTAAGTGTTTTCTTTGAAGGTTAAGTTACGTTCTTTGGATATAACAAAGCACACGATGGCTATCTCCGGAAGTGTAGGGATGGCTTTGTGGAAAAACATTTATTAATGTTATTTAAGTTTATTTATTAATATTATTTATTTTTTGTATTAAAAGTGCGTTTTATAAGCCAGAATATACAGGATGAACTGTTTTAAGCTGGCAGTCATCGAGCTTCAATTCTCTGATGTAATCAGCTGTCATTAATACAGTTCGGTTTAAACCTAAATTAAAATTCCAGGTTTAAACGGATAACAATAAAAATGCTTTTAAAGAAGGACTGCTATAACCATAATTTAATCCAGTTTGTTTTATTCCATTACAGGAGGCAACAACCACTCCGTATATTCTACACAGTGTTTCCGAAATATTATTTTTTTTTCCTAAATCCTATTACTGATGAGAATAGAAGTCATTTAATTAAACGTAATGTTGCTCTAATATAAATGTCGTCGTAAATTTTATTAATTGCGTAGAGGTTTGATTAATTACAGATGACAGCAGGAAACAGTTTCGGGAGGAAAGCTATTAAGTAATTAAATATTGAATTAAATGAATATCGCCGAATTCCTCTCTTCATTTATAGGACACATATTCAGCTCTCGCGTTTTCGCTTATCATTTTCTCTTGCTGGTTTCACAGAGTTGTTAATTTGCCTTATCTTTTTCGAATTTTATTTCCAATTCTGAATGGAATGGATGTACACTAGTGTACAAAACTTAAGAAATAAATTCATTTTTCAACATGCAACCATGAAATTATTGAAGATTGCTTTTGCGATTATTTCAATGACACACCAACTCAGCGGAAAAGTGATGCATATACAAATATCAGCAAAATGGCATCAAAGTGTACGCTAGAGCACGCAAACAGGAGTAAGTTCTAGCAGTGCAAGAAAAAATGAAGACTGGAAGGCGCATTTCCAGGCATTCTTTCTGCAATTGAAAGTGAGACTGTACGTGCAGTACACTCACTTTCAATTGAGAGTGTACAAAACATTTTGCTACAACAAAACATCAGATCGTTACTATAATGAAGTTATCCTCCCCCACGTCCATCTTTTCTGAGCTGCCATTTGACCGGACTTTGTTTTTTATGGATGACAATGCACGGCTATACAGGACTCATTCTGTTGAGAAGCTTCTGGAAAGTGATGATATCCAGTTCATGGATTGGCCAACGTGATTCTCTGATTTAAATCCCGTTGACCGCGTGTGGAATAGTTTAAGGAGATGCATAACGGCACGATCTTGTCCGCCGGAGAACATCAAGCAACTGAAGCAAATGCTTTTTGAAGAATAGGAACTATTACCCCCAGAACTGTTAGATAATATGATGTTGAGTATCGGCAGACGGTGCAACACAACCACTGCGGTTGGAGGATGTCATATCCCTTACCAAGGCTCTTTGATCTGTTGTTTTCTGTCTTAAACAGACGGTGTTTTGTACTAAAGCCATTCTGTCGATAAAGCCTATTTTTTATTCCTTTCGTCGTGTATTATGCGTCCTATTTATTAATTTTTTTTGCCACTATACTCTCCGCACTCTTTAATGTCTACCCGCCACTGCAAGCTAAAAATTATCGTGAATTAACCAAAGAAAAGTAACATAAAAAGCTACTTTATTTTAGCCAATGCCAGCCCTGGGCAGTCCTCCCACTTGGCAACAAGCTTTCTAGTATAGGCTGGACGTGACGGTACGTTGCGAACTCGGTATGTTGGCAAGCTCACTGCAGTTTCGCAGATACTCTCCATCCATTTTTCCATCCTGACGGATTAGGCATGTGTCGCTGTATGTTAGACTAAAGAGGTCGTGCCGGACCCTGAATTCCACCATCGTGACTGCTCTGGATGGAGTTCTTGGAATGGGGCCTTTTGAAAATAAGATCTTCTCTTGAGTTCTTGATGTTCCTTTCTACTGAGGTTTCAATGGTGCATTTGGTCGATGTTGGGGAGGTTAGAGCGTGTGCTTGCAGGAGGATTATTCCCTTCTTAGCTAACTCATCAGCTAATTCATTTCTGTCGATAAGAACAAGATTTGGAATCCATTGTAGGTGGAGGATAACATAAAAACTGTAACATAAAAAGTATTCCGCACATTTAATTAAGATAAATTAGATCTTCCTGTTTTGAACAATAAAATATATTTCTTTTTAAAACTGTATTCATCTGTATTACAATCTGAATAAGTGCATTGCCAGCTAATGAAGATCTATATTCTGATAACTAAACAATACAATAAGAAATGCATTTTCTCACTTCTATTTATATTTATAATAAGCAATGAAGAATGATAGCGGAAAGTATTTAAGGCTAACGAATATCTTCGTCAGTCTTTTTTCTGTTGTTTCTTAAAGGTACAGAAAGCACAATCAATAATATCTAAAAACCATGTATACTCTGTCGAAGAATAAAATTTATTAAGAACCGCTTAAAATACAAGGCAAAGCACAATCGTAAGCAATGCAAAATATCTTGATATTTTCTATCTCTTAACGTTTTCATTCTCTGAGGAAGAATGTCTCAATAGTTCTATTAACTTTCCAGTTGAAATGTGATAAATTTTATGATGCAAAGTGCTGTACCATGTAACTCTGCGCATATTACTCATACACCGAAAGGGTTACAATTTTTTAAGCTCTATTTAAAGGAAGAAAATAATTTATATCTTGAAAATATTGAAATATTGAAAAAAAAAGAATTAAGTGATCACACAAGATTGCATATATCTACGGGTGTTGAGTCTTGATTATTTATTATTTTTAAGAAATTCAATTTTTTCTTCTACTTGTTTTTGTGTGCTATGTACTGAGTGCTCACTATTGAATGAATATTTATGACAAGAAATGTCTATTTATTATATTTTAATTGTTAAAATCAGATTTTAATTTGGTATATTTCTTAGTTTAATTCCGGATTCAATTTTAGGAAAGGTATTAAAAACATTTTCCTGTAGATGGTGTACGTCATCTTAGTTAGTCGGAATTCAGACACAGACGATGTATAGATTGAAAACTCAAAATCAAATTCGAATTAAATGTTTCATAAAAATGAAAACAAAGTCAAAACTAATATTCTGAAATGCTATAACTCAAAGCTACTGAATCAGCAATCTTGACCGTCGAAGTAGCTTTTAATCATGTTGTTTGCGAGGTAAATCTCATATTATAATCCATCTTGGAAGATGCGTTGGTTAGCGAAATTCACCTCGTACTGGTAAACCAGACTTGGAATGGATCTTTTAGAATGCTGTTTCTTTGAACGCAAGGGCTTTTATTCGCAATTTATCTGATAATTTTCAGAAAACCTTTAGTGGCTGAGAAAGATGGCTCTGATACCCTGAGGTTCAATTCCCGAGGTTATTTTGGACAGAATTTTATTAGAGAAACCTAGATAGCATTTATTTGTTTTACCTTAATTAATTCAGTCCACATCGAGATGTAGACCATAGAAAGGTAAAACAAATATGGGGCTAACAAAAGTGCAGCGCTTATTAGTAATCTTTTCAACGAGGTTTTCTCGCATATCTTTATGTCTTTTAAAGCAAAAAGAAAAACAAACATTGCTGATTAATCCCATGATTTAAGATTTTAACAATTAAATTAAATGAAATTCCTATTAACTATTTTTAATATAATTTTAAGTCATAGAAATTATATCTCTATTCCTTTATTTTTACATAAAATTTAATATCATTTTTCATAAATAATTCTGTCTGCGTTTTACATTTAAAACAAAATTTGATACTTGAGATTGTTGGCCTACTTATCTCACATATCCCGGAATTTAAAGCTATTCCAGTGCCCTTATATATTTTTTCCAGATCATAAGTGCCACAAGTAATTCAAATTTCAAAGTATCGCTGAAAAGCCGATTTTTTGTCATAATTTTTTATTTACATGCGTCATGATTTTCTGAATTAGCTGTAAGAAATTCTTAAAATTTTTCATCTCCCATAAAATCGTTCGAATATACAAAAGCTTGGATAATTTAAGTATTTTAAAGTATGCCTGATATTACCCACGGGATATCATTAAATTGCCATTCGTTTCCAAAACCAGAAGTAAAAGGAATTTATGAAGTACTTGTAAAATTTTTTAACCTGCATTATATTACGTTTACCTTAGAAAATCCCACATATTTTTCAGGCTTGCGTTTTTTATTAATTTATTAGGTTGAAATTCGCATTGAAACCAGAGTAGTTCAGAGAACTTATCTTCTCCGTGTAACATCTCCCTGTAAACGTATCGTAATAACGCAGAAATATTTTGTTAGCTTTTTTAAGTATTTGCCTCTTTATTAATGCTTGATGCTTTGTGAATTTTGATAAAAATGCCTAACTAACAGAAGTGACTGTATAATGTAATTCTCCCACTTTCCTAGCATGTCTTCGTGGTGTGGTTGTCTGCACACTGGGCCGGTATTCCAAGAGTCCGTGGTTCAATTCCCGGTGAAGGAGATTGCTAATTTTTGCTCTTCCTTGCTTCCAAAAAATTCCTAATGTCTCTACAACTGCTTTAACGAAAATGCAATATGAATTATCAAACTATAAATTAGTTTTATAAGACAAGACAAATTCTAGAAATTTTTGAAGCTATACGTTGTTGTTATTTCAACTGGACGGGCACTTGCAATTTAATGCTTTCGTTGGAAATAGCATTGTTACGAACTTTAGGCGTATGTAAATAACTTTTACATACGCCTAAAGTAAAGGCGTAAAATTTTAAACGAAACTGTATGTCAAATCGCAGCATTTTTGTATAATGTAAGATGAAAATCTAAAGATGCGGAAAATAAGATTACAGTGGTAAGTCTATTTAACATTGAGTAAATGGATATCTGTCTAAATTGGCGAGGTATCGTCAAGCTGGCGCTGGTTTTGGCGACTAATTTTTGTCTTCAAATTCGGCGAGAAATTGCCAAAAGTCGCCAAACTTAGCGACTACTTGGCAACATTTTGTTCCTGTCCCTCTATAACTCTAATGGGTATTTTAATTAAATAACTGTAACTGATGCTGTAAGTCACTGTAACGTATTCGGCCCTCATAAGCCTTTCAGTAATTTCGAGAAATACTAGAGATTTCTCTGCGGCCGGGTGAAAACTATACAAAACCGGAAAGAGCATCTTCTCTCAGTCGTTAGTTCAAAGCTGAATTAGGAGTACTGAGATACCAGTCTCAGTTTCGCTTTTTAGATGCGCTTTGCACTGCGTTGTGTTTAACGTTCTTAGTAGTTTGAAATGTACGTTTTGATTGTATTCTGTGATAAAGTGAAGAGCTGTACAAGATTTTTATAGAAATCCAGAACTGCGAAATGTTTCTTTAGCCATCTCATCGTTGAGAATGTTGCCAATATCCACCACGGAAGGTGTCCGATTTTACACCCTCGAAAATTGAGAAGGTCCGTGCCAGTTTCATTGAGAATACCAATGAGAAGGATACGAGATCCCATTTTATCAACCACCCTTCTTTTATCTACCACCAAGAAAGGAATTTTGGCTTGCAAGTATTTTAAGTGCTTCCATGTGGCTTGGCACTATATACTTACAAACACAGAACTCTCCCTTTGGATTTGAATCCAGCTCAGCCATACAACTATTATACAAATCAGAGCGGTTTTTGTTGCTACGTTTTCAAAGTATTTTATAAAAATGCAAAATGTCATGTTAGGTAAAGAATGGGTAACAACAAGAATAAAAAGCAAAAGTAATGAACTTATTTATGTATTCATTAAATAAGATAATTTTCAATTATATTACTGGGTATGATTTAACGTGATGAACTAGAAATAACATTCATATTATAGTTGACACGAATTGCCTAATATCCCTCCAAAAATCTGAAATATATAGTATAATATATCAAGTGTAATCTTTCTCTTCTGCTTCTTGAGAATTAAATGAAAACACTTCAGTAAATTTCAGTTTTATAAACTATAAATTTCACGGTTTAAACACGTCAGTTTCAAAATGAATTAAGTCAATCTGTAAACTCGGACTCAAAATAAAAATCACACATATTAGAAAAGAATTTTGGGCAGACTTTTAATCTGAATAAAATGCAGTAAAGATGTGTTTCCAAAATGTGTCATTTGGAATATAAATATTTTCTATATCTACCCAGTCGGAACTAATGAACTTCTCAAACGGATTGAAATTAATGAATAATTCTCGTTAGTTGCAGTGGCGGTGAAATAAGAATCATTAGCAAAAGATAAACTACTTGAATCATCTAATTTGGTGAATTCATAGTTTAATTAAGTAGACATCAATTCTGTCAATGCCTTCCAGTGCAACAATGCAGGAGACAGTTATTTATAAAAGTTATGACAGTCGCAATTCTGGCGTTGCTTCTTGTGTCTGTTCGACAAGGCCGATGTGTCTCTTGAATCATCTTCAAAAAAAGAATAAATGAAATTGAATCTTCCGACGTAAAGGTATTCTTTCACTAATAAAAGCTAAAGTAATTAAATGAGAAAAAAATACATTTCGAGACTAATTTTATTACGTTCATACTAATTATTATAATGAAAGATGTTACCTATTCTCACATTTTGCTGAAGATGTCGGGCATATAATTAAGCTTTGACTGCCTCATTAATATAAGGCAATCTTTTGACAGAAGAGAAGTTTCTTAACAAATAAATTGCTATTTAATTATTTATCTTAGACAAATGCTAATTAATAGACGATTATTGACGCACTTCCTTTGTCTTCAAAAAGAGAAGCATTGTTAAACATATTATATTTAATGACCTAAAATGGCATCTAGTCTTTTGCTGAAAGAAATTTAGGAGATCAATACCTATTTAGGAATATATTTGGACAAAAGTGTCTAAATGACTTGTTAACATATTGAGTTTCGAAAGTTATCCTTCTTATACAATGAAAGTGAGTTGGATGAAACTGTAATCATTGAAGTTCCAAATTCAAACTTTCATTGCCAAATTGGATGCATAGTTTTGGCTGAATGTACGGGAAAGCTGGATAGCTCAGGCAAGGTACATATTTATCATATAGATATTCATAAGCTATTCATTATATATATTATGAGCAAGCTGAACAGTAAAAGTTGAAAGTCAAGTTTCTGAAACTCATTGCACAGCACAAAACAGCTGGTTAAGAGATGCATACAAGCTATATGAGTTATATCAAAATCTCATATAATATTGATAAAAATTTATCACTTAGTAATAACATAGTTATTCCAAACGCTCATTGTTTTTAAAGCTTGTAAGGTATATTTAATTTTTATAACAATTATTTTAATTTAATTGTGCTTTCCTATCTTCCCTCGTTTCAACTTACAACTCTCTACCAGAATGAATTTTTAGAATCGCGTTGAATGCAAATAAGTAAGAAATAGTATTAAAGGAAATTTCAAATTACTTCGTGAAAGAGAGCTAGGAATCCTGAGTAGCGCGCGTTTATCAATAATTCGCTTAAGAGCTCACTAGGTTCTTTGACATTTAATTTAACAGAATCAAAGTGAGGAAATCTATAAGCTAATTTACTAAAAATAAGATTTACAAAAGTTCATTTTACCTTTCGTCTGAGGATATTATTTTCCCCGTTTTTAACTATTTAGAATAATTTATTGATTAATTTATCTGGCTTTCATAATTCACTTTCAATGAAAAATGATTTATCAAATGAGTTTCTCTTCATTAAATGATTGAATTAATGGTTAATTTCTATTACATTAACAATCATTTTCGATTTCAATTGATTTATGGATTAGGTTCTCCAAATGACTGTCATTTTATTGTTGAAAGTGTCTTGTAAAGCATATGTTTCTGAAGTTAAATTTTCTTAGTTCAAGGTATGTTTATAAGGTATTTCTCCTGCCTTCTTAACGTGCCTTCGTGGTGCAGTGGTCAGCATGCTGGGCGCACATTCCAGAGGTCCGTGGTTCGATTTCCGGCGAGTAGCGTTGCTCGTTTTTCATCTCTCCTGCTTTAAAAATACAGTGGTGGCCAAAATTGTGGCAATTAAATGCAACTTATAGATTATACTTTTCATGAAAAAATACCAGTAAAAACTTTATAAAAATGATTTATTAATGGCCTTTGTTAGTTAAGTATGTCGGTTTAACATTTTATTAAGTGCTATAAGTTGTATTAATTTTCTAAGTTTAAATTTCCTTCTTATTTTCTCATCAAAAATTTACTAGTTAATAAAAAAGATAAAGTAAAAATTATCCTTCTTTCCATCTTGCGCTCACAAATCATTAAGGGAATATCCATTTACAGTTATTAAAGCCTGAAAAAAGCATGTCCGCGATGTTATCGTCATGCGATGATTTGTAGATACTTCATTTTTTACCACGATATTTTCGACGACGATGTTTTTAAACTGCGAAGTTTTTGAACTGCTTTATTTTCGACGACGATGTTTTGTACTACGATGTTGTAGAATTGCGATGTTTTTGTCTTTGCGATGTTTTCTCCCACGATGTTTTGTAGCACGACGTTTTCGCCTTACGTTGTTTTCTCCGCGACGTTTTCATCCGCGATGTTTTCGGCTGTAACCGGCGATGAACGTAATGTTTTTTTTTTTTTTTTCTTTATTAGCTTAGATGATTTTATAATTTTGTTCACAGTTCCTATAAATATATTTACGAATATTTGGAAAGTTCTTCATAAAATCTTCAGCTTAACTTCCGTATGCGTTGTAAATTCAATCACAAAACTTCGTTCTTCTTCTTTAAATCCCATCTCCATCTTGCAGAAAACTATACACAAACTAAAATTTTAAGTGGTAAACAGAGGGTGTTCACACAGTTTTGTAACGAAGTTGCAGAAGATTTTGTTATAGCTCTTTGAACGGCTGGATTTTCCTTTAAAACATGAGAGGCAAATTTAGAGTTAGAGCAAATTAGAGCTTTACGTACATTTGTTGGGCATGCATTTTTTGCCTTTTTCTCTGTCAGATATAAATGTTGACGGTTGTTTCCTATCACATTAATTATGCCATTTATTTTACGTGTAGAAATATTAAAACCATGTTTTTCACATCTTTTCTTTATAATTGAATATAAGTATTTCTCTTCGGACAGCGCAAAAATATAGCCTTCGATGCATTCTTTATTTTTCAGCGACATTTTAAAGGAAACATTTTTAACGCTGCAGACGATAATTAAACCTTATTCCAAATTGATGCCAGTCACGCTTGTATTTTAAAATATATATTTAAATTCAGGGATAAAATCAAAATCGTTACAAAAATGTGTAAACACCCTCTATTTCATGTACCAGAATAGAATGTCATATATTGAAAGAGTTTGCAATTAATATCCAATTTAAAACTTGGAAAAAAACTGCAGTCTTCCACTTATCTCCTGATTTAAAAAGTTTATAGAAGTTTACAAGAAATAATATCTTTTTCTAATTCATACGCAGCATAAAACAATTATGTGGATATCACAAGATTTCCTTGCACGGCCTATCAGTTTTTGCGCATTTTTTGCTGAAATTCATTTAAACTTATTTCCTCGAATTATTCAAACTTAATAAACCGATCCCTCGAATCAAGTTGAAAATGACATCGAAAATTGCAAATTTTGAAATGAAATATGCCAATGAATTTTTGTCGTACGTTAGTCATATTTCTTATAACTTTATTTTTTTCACAACGAGTTTAAAACTTTCCCAAATATAAGTAAAGGAAGCGGGAGACCGCATTAAAAGTTAAAGTCCATTATTTGTTAACCATTAAAGTTTTATAAAAATTTTCATCATTTAAAACACTCTGCCAAATAATAATACAACAGGTGAAAACTCGTTTCAACTTCAAAACTCGTTTTAATTTTTCTTCTAACGTCATCAACGTATTACCTAAATTCCAGGATATATACAGAGAGGAAAAACGTAATATCTGTTAAGGTATTGTTTTGATACATAATTTTCCTTGACGCCTTGTATACGCATTCGTCAGTAATGCTATTTATTTATAAAACGCATTCTTTCATGCCGCATACTCTTACTCCTTCGTTCTTTAATCGGTCGTCATCTTTAATGGAAGCCAGGAAATGGCAGATGTTGTAAAGTAACATAGAAAATATGAAAGAAATAATGCGTGCCTTGTTTATTAGCAACAACGTTTCTACGTGTCTCTTCGAGAACGACGACGGATTCGAGAAGAAAAAGCGCAAAAAGGATTGCATATGTACATAAAATGTGCCATAACATTACGCACCGGAGCATAAAATATGCAATATATCTGCGCGCTTCAGACATAAGCCATAAAACGTTTTCTGGTTTATTCAGACTTTCGAGATGATGGTGGACAAATATTGCGGTGTTTCCTGATGGTAGTCGTTTAACCTTTCCTAATATACAAGTAAATGCAGTTTATAGACTTATGTAATTATACTTCCGATGAGTTACTTTTAATTTTCACCCTGTAAATTAATTTTTATTCATTTTACTGAATTTGTATGAATAAATAAGATCAGTTCAGAAGACGGTAAAATTTAGCTGACGCGGCACACACACACACAAAATCTAATGTGGACGCCACATGATTTCTTTATACGCCGTATTAAATCATACACATCTTTTGCTGCGTTTCATTTAAACTTGTTTCCTCGAATTTCATTAGAGATATATTTCTCATTCAATTAATTCTGTTCTCATTTTGCGGCAAGGCAAAAATACATAAAACGTCAAAACATCTTCATTAAAAATTGTAAAATACAGAAACGCCTAAATCACCAAATATAGTTAAAAGTAGTTTTAAGAAATTTACAACTGAGATTAGAGTTTCTACGCAAAACAAGCAATGGCACCGTTGGGCAGGAAGACTGATTTTTTGGTGCAGAAAACGGAAAGTTTACTTTTAGTCCCACTTTGCAAAAAGACACTGTAGTTGGTGCAGAAACTGACTTAATTTACTGTTCTAATAACAGTTTCAAATGTAAACAGTTATAGGTTTCGTTAGGCTTAGTAGCACTTAATAACTTTTAAACTGTTGATGATTCTACAGCTACTGCATGCAAATTAAATAAAGGCATAAAACATTTATAAAAAAACATAATTCCGTCGCTTTCAAAGCAAAAAACGCACAATTTACCAATGTAATAAGAATAAAAAAACTGAGCTCACTGAGCCGAGTAATGGAGTATCAGAAGTATACCATTATATACTTTTGGTACTGCCCATTGCAACCAAAACGGTAGATGCATAGCTACTAGTTCTAGCAGTCTCATATATAAAATTTCAACGCTCCGAGGTTACTCGTTGAGTTATGCGTACGTACCAACGTAAAGACATCACGAAAAATATCTTCTGAATACATCTTAAATCCATTTTACAATCCGTTTTGAGAAAAAAATAGTCCTTTATCCTGTACGTACGTAAAGATATCCCGCAGAAATATCATTTAAAAGAATTCGACAGCTGTCAAAATGTCCTTGAAATAAGATACCCGAAATTTTTCCCGATTACATTAAAAATAAAACTAATTTCTTTTTATTAATGTAACTGCTTATTTTCGACATACTTGTATATACTAGAACATTAAAATGTCATAGAGTATTTAGCACAAACGTATTTGAATGCATTTCCAAACAAGTAGACTTAATATTTTGGATTTATAATAACATCTGCAAGGAGATAAATATAATACTATAATTCCAAGAAATTTAATTTAAGGAAATACACATATGCTTTTCTTTGTTTATATAAAATTACTCAGCTCCTGAAGATCATTTTTATGCAGTGGAGCTTACATTCCATTAACCTCGATCTCTTCCATGTTTCTAGCGATAATTCTTCGTCTCATGTAGAAGCTTCAATATGAAGAGTTTTTTACTTCCTTGTAGGAAGTAAAGAAGGGATTGTAATCGCAAAAAATTTCGGATATCATATTTCCCCCCAAATATCCATTTTGACAGTTCCCGAATCCATTTATACAATTTGTTTTGCATAATGTTTATACGCACGCACAGAATAAAGGATGGTTTTTTTCCTCCCAGAATGGATTGTAAAATATATTTTTTCTTGACGTCTGTGCGTCCGTATGTATTTCGCATAATTCAATAGCTGTAGAACGTTGAAAATTTGTACATGGGACTGCTATAACATCGGCTGTGCGTCTGCCTTTTTTATTGCAAACGCCAATACCAGACATACATATACAGGGTGATTTTAAATTGTCTTTATAAATTAAGACAGGTGATAGTACTCATCCAGATGAGTAATAATTACCGTAGAACATAGAGTCGCACTCCACTCTGAGAGGCAGAAAAGAAGAATATTAGTATTCCAACCCGAACTTACAGCAGTATAGGGAGAGCGAAATGAAAGAGACCAAACGTTGCACAAGCAGTTTAGTGAAAAACTCACAGAGAGTGCACAAAATGGATAAAACCGAAAACTTGGGGTTCGAGTATTAATTCGTGCTCAGACTTTGATGGCAAATACTCAAATGTACATCTTTGGTTCTCAAGGTCTCAACCTCGCAAACGATTGCAACAAGTTAATTATCTAATTAATGGCTGGATACCTTAATATTTTTTCAAAGTATCACTTTCCCGCTCCCTTCGTCATCTTCTATCCTGTTCGTCCTGGACATACTGTGCTGCGCTCATTTTACTGGAAGCACCCTTCTATGTGAAACGAAGTTGTAATATCCAAAATGCAGCATGAAAGTTTCACGGCAATGTCGGCATACAGCGAAGGTTGGAGTTAGTTGATAATATTCACCCCTTGATTAGATAATTAACTTGTTGCAATCGTTTGCGAGGTTGAGACCTTGCGAACCAAAGATGTGCATTTGAGGGTTTGCCATTAAAGTCTGAGCTCGAATTAATATTCGAAAGCCAAGTTTTCGGTTTTATCCGTTTTGTGCACTCTCAGTAAAATTTTTCACTAAACTGATTGTGCAATTTTTGGTCTCGTTCATTCGCTCTCCCAATACTATTGTTAGATCTGGTTGGAATTCTAATACTCCTCTTTTCTGCTTGTCATGATGGAATGCGACCTTATGTTCTATGGTAATTATTGCTCCTCTGGATGAGTACTATCACCCCTCTTAATTTGTAAAAGCAATTTAGAATCACCCTGTATGTATTCCCACCCCTAACGCGGCTTAAAATTTCTTACCTAGCTTTTACTTTCGCAGTCGTTGGTCTTAGCCACATACTTCTAATTACAGAAAAGCTTTAAAGGACGAAAATATTCATGTTTTGGCGATGTCAAATTTAAAGAAATTGGACAAATAAGGAAATCTAACTTTTAATGCAGTCTCCCGGTTCCTATAATATGTTAAGTGATATGCTATTAATATGTTAAATGGTATGAAAGTCAATAGTTTCAGAGTGTTGAAAGGTGCTTAAGGGTGCATTAAGGAGAATTATAAGCATAAAAAACAAAAACAAAAGGTAACTTTTTAATAAATTATATATGTAAAAATTTGTATTAACTTGCTAGAAACATTAGTATAGACTTCTTTTAACCAAGGCTTCATTTTCTAGAGCCTTACTTTCTACAACCTGACGTAATAATAATATACCTTCGATTTAAGCTATAATTAAAGCCGATTTTAAAATGGAACGAACTCACTTTTAAGAATACTTAGAAGGTTTCGTATATATTTTACGCTGATTATCTAATTCATATATGAGGTATATGTGATGGAGATTCATAAAGCATTTTATTTTCGGGAGGAAGCTATTCTTCTGAAGCCTAAATGTACGTAATAAAATCATTTACAGTGAGTAAATGTTAACCACAGTCACATTCTGAGTCACTCCTTGACTGTTGTTTCGATAGTGTGACTGTGATTTGATAGTTTTATTTTGATAGGTTTGGGTGGATTAAATAATTAATTTTTTTACCGAGTTACGTTTTCAAGATAACTTGATATGTATAGTGACCCGTATAGTGTTTCAGGATATTTGGAAAGGAAGCTCTGTAAGCTGAAAATAAACGTCACTGCTACTATCTAGGATATACAGAAAGAAGATCTCAATACGATTGCTAGGGAATGATGAAATGTGTGGACAAATTAACTAAACTGAAGGAATATCAACGGCAACATGGGTGTAAGCAAGATATATATCGAAACATGTTTACTATCTCTGTGAGGGTCTACAACAGGGGTTCTCAACCGGTGGTACCCCTACCACTGGTGGTACGCAAGAGAAAAATTGGTGGTACGCAAAGATTCAAAGTATTTGAACTATTAAATTCAAAAATTAAAACCCCCAACATCCTGATTTTTCTCTCTAATACTCGTAAATTTATGCGATCTGAGCTTTGTTCAAGAGTGTTGTTGGTAGTATTACTTTGTAGTGGTGGCAGTAAAGGTTTTCATTTTTTATTTAGATGGTACGCGTTAGTCTAAATGTTGAAAAGCGCTGTCTACTCCTAAACTGGATACCCTGAAATTTGTGTCTTAAATTTAAGTTTTAAATAGCAAAAAATTTTAGTTCAGCACCTGAAAGAATGAAAGTCCGCTTTATTAAAGATCGGTACAACGGAGTAAAAAAACAAAAATATTTTTACAGCGTGCTGTATGCAAATATTATTTATTAATTTTATTTCCTTTTGAAATTGAATGCGTCAGCCATGAGTTCTCTTTGTTCGCCCTCCAGTCCAGTGAAATCCAAGAAACGTGTCTGCAAGTCCTCTTTGATTGTTTGCGAGCAGTATTGCTTCAAGTGATTGGAACGCCGCACTATATCCAGGAATGTGCTCCGGGCGAGCTCTCCGCATTGCAGGTTGATTCTTATGGACAGGCATGCTACCTTATAAGCTTGTACGCTATTGGAGGAAAGAGTTATTAGATTTTGAAAACAGTAATTTTACTCATATTTGTGTAGGCAAATGTTCTTGGTGCTATATATTAAACAGTAGACGCCGCTTGTGCCATCTTACAGTAAACAAAAATGTAATATATAAAACAGGAATTTTGAAGAATAGATTCTGACTTATTTTTCTATTTGTTCGGCTCAAAAGACTTACTGGCAAGTGTGTTGATCGGAAAGTAATGCAGACTAGTGGCAAATATTTTCCAAAAAAAGAAAGTATTGCTGAATAAGTTTAATTAATAATATTGTACCCATCATGTTCTGTGGTTTTCCCCATGTGTAACATGTATACGAGCCAGTTTCCCTTAGAAAGTTCTCCACGAAGGCATCCCTCCCCGTAGGCAGACAGCCCTCGAGGCTTTGCCATAATCACACACTCACACCCATCATGTTCTGTGATTGTTGTCTATTTTTGCAGTCGACTTGTGTCCTCTTTGAAGAATTCTTTTGGTTTTGCTTCGAAACGTTTATTTATTGCATTTTTTGAACTTCTCTTAAGAATTTTTCATTACGTTTTCGTCCAGTAACTCTTACAGTAAGTGATTTTGTATTATCTTGCTATGAAATCACTTCGGGTCTTTTAACCAATATAGAGATCTTTTTTGTGAATTCCATTTCAAGTTATTTAATTGGATTGCAATACACGTCTGCATTATGCGATTTAATTGATTTAGTCATTTTCAGACCAATCAAAATAAATCACACATTTGGTACACCCGCCATATGCAGATCAATCTATAGATGCTATTCCGGTTTATGTTGCTTAGCCTTTCTCTTGGCCTCAGCCACAATCGTTTTTGAATTCCATTAGCATAAAAGATTTATTTCCGTCTTTTTTCACGATACGATAGGCCTTTAAAAAGGTTTCACTTCATTCCTTGTGAAGAGATAAATACAAATCGATACGGATTCCCGTCGATACCTTGGAAGTTCAGATCGATGCAGTTCCCAACAACGGATTCATGTAAACCTCAAATACCAGCGCTATAAAAAGCTTTCCTATTCGTTTAGAACAGTGGTACCCAAACCTTTTGACCCATGGACTCCTTTCTATACTCAAAACTTGTCTACGGACACCCAAGTGAAAAAGCTACATAAATGCGTAGAATAAAAATTACAACTAAAAAAATTGTTGAAGAAGTATTTATTAAAATTAAACTTTTTAAAATAAAATAAAAACAATTAATGGCTTGGATGAACTTGATGAGATGTTATAAGTGTATTTATGTCCGGCTCAATGTTTGTGAGTAGCAACCGCAAATCCGCACGAGCACTAATTTCTAGTCGGTTTCTTTTTTTTTTTTTTTTTTTTTTTTTTTTTTTTTTTTTTTTTTTGTTATTTCGTTATTATTGTGTTGTTATGTTCTCGTTAGCGTGCTGATGAAAACTGAAACCTTAAATTTGACAAATAACACTAAAACAATTTATACGCACCCCTGTTACTACAAGTGACAAATCAGTGGAAATAAGTTTTGTCATTGTTCATTCACAAAAGATATTACATAACGCTCAGTACTTGAGTAGCATACTGTATTTTAAACACCCACCTATATTTACATTTTACTAAAACCTTAAAAATCGTTATTTATTTAAATTTTCATAGTAATAAAAATAGATCACAATTTTACTATTTTATATTAAAACTTGAGCGGACACTCTTACGTTTTCAGGGACCTCAAAATCAATTTTAGTTTGTCACGGACCCCAAGAACCCCTGGGGGTCAGTAGGGACTACTTTAGGAACCACTGGTTTATAATTATATTTTGTTGTTGAATCAGCATACCGAAGCCTTCCAATTACTTCTTCACTGGTAATACGTGGATTTTATTTTATCACATTTTGAACCTACGTCAGAAGCTCACATCTTATAGGGTATTTTCGCCCTCTTTTCTGCATACCTTCGTGGTGTAATGTTAGCACACTCGGCGTGTAATCGAGAAGTTCAGGTTCGAGTTCAGGCGAGGGCATTGTTCATTTATCAAGTCTCTCACATCAAAAAAGTTCTAATGACTCTACATTTTAGGCTCGTATTTCAGACTAAAATTTCCGTTTGACGCTTCTTAAATCACTCTTCTATATCCCTTTCCTGATAACATTCGATTACGTTCATAAACGAATCATTAATTGGCTTCTGCAGCAGTTTTTAGCGGGCAGAATTTATGAAGCATTATGAGTAATGGCACCATTATGGGTAAAAAAAAAACGAATTTGTTTTTTAAATACAGTGGAATTGGAGATGTGAGTCTTTGGGTATCAATGTTACAGCAATTTGTGAAAATTTCAATTTCTTTATCGCTTTAGTTTATTTTTATGTACTTGAAGTTTAACAAGCTCAAGTATTGCATTACTTTGCGATCATACTAAAATTTAGAGAAAATTCGCATTGCAATGTTTAAACGGTTTCTACGAAATTCTCTACCTTGTTTTGAGAAATATTGCAAGTTTACCTTCACATGTCTAAAACTATTATTTAAGGAAGGAAATAAGAGGGAGGTTTATTTATATTCCCAAAATTTGACTACGGGCGTTACATTTCCTTCTCGAAATACCTACTTTATTAGAGGTATTTAACGTGTGTAGTTGCACACCTTTCATTCTGACTTAAGGGGGCTCATACACCCTAAACCCCTTATGATCTCCGAATATGTCCCTTGCAAGAATTGGGATATTTTATTTATTTTAAAAGCAACTACTTCCAACTTTTTGCAGCTGACTGCATTTTATAGTTGCTTTGGGAACTAGTAGCCAGAAAGTTTGTGTTGCCGCAAATATTTTTGTAATTTAGTCCGCTTTGTGACAAAATATTTCGTCATGTTTCCACTTTGCGCTCACGATATTTTAAAAATGGCTGACGGTACGTACTTGAAATTGGATGAAGTTCTTTATATGGGCACTGTTTTCTAACTGAATCAAAAATCTGATGAATATTTTAATACTAAAAAATTTATGCACGAAAGCATTACAGGTTTTTTTTAATAAAATACATTTTATAAACTCAACCCCAAATAAAATAAAAATTTAACATGGAATTCTTAGAATTTTTGGTTCACAGTAATTTCGAAATGTTATAAAATCTATATATTAAATATGGAATTAAATTATGCAATAGAATGTTTTAAACTGTGCGCGCAAGGTGGAAACATGACGAAACATTTTGTCACAAAGCGGATTAAATTATAAAACTATTTTTGGCAACAAAAACTTTCTGATTACTATTTCAGAAAGCAGCTTATATTGCGTAGTCAGATGTAAAAAGTTGGAATTAATTACTTTTAAAATAAATACGTTATCTCAATTCTTGCAACATTCACATATTCGAAGATCTTTTGGGTTTCAAGGTGTATGAGTCCCCTTAAGGAAGACTTTGGGAAGATAGAAATGTAAAATAAACCATAAAAACAGGCTATCAAGTGGAATATATTCTTTTCCCTCTAATGCAAATGACGAATGCACACTGGCAAAACTCTTCCTCAGAAAGCTTAAAATTCTCCATTTTTATCAAGAAACCATAAGGTATTTTCTCCCTTGCGGTATTACATATCCTGGCACAGGGCATTCCATCTGTTATGCCATCTAAGAGCTGGTTATTACATTATGGATATTTTTTTTACAATTCGGTGAAGAAGTTCAGATAGGAGCTTAATTTAATTAAGACTTTGGAGTATATTTCGTGTTTTTTGTTAATACACGTATTTCTTTCTCTGGGTTCACATTAGTTTAAATGTTATTTTTAAGTTATACATTCATATATCAAAAATATTAACTCTTAAATAATAAGGAATCCGATTAGAGAAATTTCAGCAGATACGATTTATGACAAATAATTTTTCGAATTGGTGATATTTTTATGTTTTTATTTTTTGCATATGGTTCCGATAAAGATTAAAATAAATTAAAGATTAACTTTTATATTAGCAAAATTTATTTACTGTAGCAATGTTTTCGAAGCTGATTAAACAAATAATTGAAAGTAGCTTCACACAGTTCTGATAGTGGACGTCGCAGAAAAAGCGATTTTACTCAATTATTTGGTAATGTTATGCACAATATTTTCAATTTCTTCTATAACGATAATTTTAAAACGTTTTAAAAAGGTCCTTTACTCGAAGAGATATTGTTGATTGAAGCAAATTTCTTCAATACTTACAAACAGTATCTGTAACGTCCATTTTTCATTTCTTCCATTTCCTCGGTATCTGATTGTTGGTACTGCTTATACGTTTGAAAAATGGATCCTGCGTGATTTTCACATGCCTCCGCTGTACTAAGAAGAGATCGGTAACAATCAGCATTGCTCACGTAATCTGAAATAAATCACAATACTATCTTAGTAAAGTACAGAAAAAAAAATCTGAAAGGTTTCAGATTTTAAGGTACTTCCAAAGGCGCTTTTTTTTTTTTTTTTTTTAATTACATTACCTTTATTTATTAAATATCATTTTCTTCACACTTACAACATAAAATTCAGTTCAAAAGCAATATCGTAAAATAATTTTAAAATAAACATATCTTTAGAATTTCCGATACACAGGCTCGCGCACTGGAGATAGAAATGTTTTTTTTTTTTTTTTTCGTACAGTGTTCCCATTGTTCGCCTTGAAATCGTTGTTGAGTTTGTTAATTCAAAATTCGCTGAAATGTTACAAAATATGAAATCGATAAGAAAATAAATTTCAATTTTAAATTAGGTGCTTCCACATCCCACATTCTATGGAAGATTACGTTATTCAAATTTCGATGGCTCTATATACCGTTGTTTTAGCACAATGCGAGAAACATACATACATTTATGCAGATTCTTCATTATTTAATTTCTTTAAAAATAATACAAGGCGATAATATTTGGTGGAAACAATTTGAAAAGTGAAACAACGCTTATCGTGAATCGACGGAAAATGCCAAAACGAAATTAATAGTCCTTCTGGGCAAATTGAGGACTAAAACCTGTCTTTAGACACTTGGGCTAAATAATTAAATGCTCTAATATAATGCTAATTAATGCGTAAATGGTCTAACACTGAACAGCGATATGCCAAATTTCGCAAACAAATTTTTATACCTTTATTGGGATTTTAGAAAAATGCCTTTCATGCTTATAATAATAGACTTAAGCACGATAATTAAGCACGTAAGATTAAGGCAAATGTGTTAAATTAATTTCAGTCTAAGCGGTGGTTTTACAGACTAAAAAAATGTTTTGAAGTCTTGTGTAAGTAATTTTAGGTTCCGAATGTACAGAAATGTACACAAGCCAGAAAATGTTTTCAGTATTCATCTACTTAATATTTTCTCAAACATCATTTCTGAATTCAGAACTGTGACAAGAATACGAGATGTAGTGTTCATAGTTTAATAGATATTACATTCGAACAACCGTGTTTTGGAAGATGACATTATAGTCAATAGCATCTATCACTGGAACAAGGAAATCCAACCCAAGAAAGGAGAATGAATTCTATACACATATAAAACTCGAAATTTCCTTCAAATTTCGCAGATGGCGTGAAGTAAGTTTTGTTCATTTACAGTGTCTTGAAAACTTATTGGAATACCTGCTGAACTAAACATTTAAACAAACTTTTATCTATCTAACAGAATATCTGCACGTTTGGTTGCTGCTTTCAGAACTTCGATTCACTCGTGAAAGATTTTCACAGGATTTGGAATATTACAGTTCACATTTATTGCCACTCTTTAGGAAAAAAAATAGCAGAGCTGGCTATGGTTTTCGAGGTCAAAATTCCATTCTTCATATTTATCCCGCAAGGGACCGAGCGATCATTGAACATTAGTAGCTGGTACAGGATTCGAATTCCGAAAACCGTGTGGGGTGCAGCGGTTTTTCCGTGATTTTCCTGGTGTGTAATGTAAATATGAGCCAATTTCAATTAGAATACTCTCCACAAAGTCATCCTCCCTTTTAGGTAGGCCTATCAGGTTCAATGTTTCTTCTAACCTTCTTCGGAAACATACAATGACCTGACTAGAACAGAGAGCTTACTAAAGCTATGTTCACTAATTGTAGTAAGTAGACAGGATACAGACGAAGGGTATACAAAACCCTTTATTTTTTTCTTTATATACAATGACTTTACAATGACCCTCCACTCGGGGTCTAACTTAAAAGATATCAAAATAAAACAAAACTCTAATTTAACTTTAGAATAAGATTGGCCTTATAATAACAGAAAGCGTATGTAGCACAGAGACTGTGAACACTACAATACGTTTAATTTATCAAGAGGATTAAAACCTCTGGCCTGGAAGGCAAAGTAGCAACTGCGTAACTTCTAAGGTAAGCGGCCTGCTTCGAACTCACGGCTTCCTCTCTTTTGCTTGGCAAAAAGGCCACACTTAAATACTTGGCGTTCGCCAGACAACTTTGCATAAACTCCTTCACGCTTATAATTCTGGCCGGAAGTAGAAAATAAGAAGTGATAGTAAAGATTTAAAATAAAATAAACGTTAGTAAAACTTAAGATCCTTACATACTTCCCGCCAGAGTTAATTAGTTTGAAACTGAGGTCTAAAACGACCTTGTTGAAAACTTTTAGCTCTAGAAACTAACGCGAGGCCAACCTTTAACAATCATAACTTAGCTAGAAACTAGAAAATTTTAAAAGAAAGAAATTTGTTACAATAGCAGCTCCCGGAATATACAACAATCTTTTTTCTTTTTCATCTGTACTGCATCAAAACAGGAGCTTTATTCAATTCTGGTTCCTTCCAGATCTCTGGAAGGAAAACTAGTTTAATGAAATGTTACAGAATGACATTGTAAATAACATATAGAATATACTTTTCTTAACATTCTTATTTCATTCATGACTATTTTAATTATCTCTCCCCGTGCTCTCTGACATGTGTTGTAAAAACACCAAACACGAATGTGTTTCTGTCTATGTGTTCAACACTTCCTCCTACAATCAAAACACTAACGTGTTAAAATTCAACATACGAGACCTCTTAACACACCCTAATTTCAACTCTAGACCCTGAGGTACTATTCTGAAAGTGGCTAACTCTAAAGTGTAGCGTCAGAGAGCCTAACTACATCATTCAACCTTTAACACATATTCACCATGATTTAATCTTTCCAGTCACACGAATAACAAATTTTTTTAACATTACTTTCACTTTTACCATATCACGGTATTTCTAAACATTCAAAATAACAGTTCACATGTATACAAGAACATATCAAGATGCCGTTAATTTTACACATTTGAAAACATACATTAGTAGTACATTGTTAACTTCTATTCTTTTCAAAGCAAGTGTCAATTCTTTCTACATTGAAATAATACTACATTTCAAAAAGTCTTTCAGACTAAAACGTCTTTCTTGTTAGAATGTTTTAAATAAAATTTATACAATAACTTTTTACAATATTTAAGTCTTTATACAACGCTATTATACATCAACTTTAGTTTTACGCGCGAGTAATTGAAAAACATAATAAGAAAATCGGTCACAACTCATTTCTCGCCCTTTTGGCGATAAAGGTAGACCTCGCATGAGGTAAAACTTCTTGAAATCTGCCACTTGCAGTAAGAATGAAAGATTAACTTAAGTTTGTAAAGTAACATAAAATTTTACTTATCTTTGTAATATTCAGACATCCTTTTCTGGGCCCAGTCTTTAAAGGTGCTGCAGACCGTAGCTTGGTTGATCCTCCTTCTTGTACGGGCTCGCCCTTCAGTGCTTTCCTCTGGAAGCTTCCGTTTTTCACCACTACGGCCACCCTTGAACATCTTCCTTCTGTCCTCTGCTTGTGGTCTTGGCCGTTTGAAGGCAGCTGGTCTTGGTGGAACCGGGAAACTTCTGTCGTGATCCTGCTTGGACCTCGTTGTTGGCCGTTCAAATTTTTCTTGTACTTTTTCCTCCGCCGCTGATGGCCCTTCCGCAGTTCGGCGACTTTTGCTGCGGAGAGTTCTGTCGGATGAGTCAATCTTCCGTTTCACAGCCGGGTTATAGTTGCCGTCCTTTCTCCCTTCTTCATTCTGGGGGTGTTCGTGAACTCTGTTTTTTGGACGGTGGAACGGCTTCTTTTTCTTTGTACCTTCAATTTTTCCGCGGGGCAATTTTCTTTTCACTTGCTTCTGTCTCTCATTGGCTTGCCCTTGTACTTGTCGTTTTCCCACCTCTGGAACTTGTACCTGCGGTGTCTGCCGTACCGGATCCTGCAAAAGATCTGAAAAGATTTGCATTTTATTACGGTCATAGAATGGTTTTATCTGGTCAATGTTTGCGGAACAGGTTTCACCATTTCTTGCCTTTAACACTACAACAGCGTGAGTTATTTTTTCTATAACATATGGTCCTTCAAAGCGTGGAAAAAATTTGGCAGTTTTATCTTCTGGTGCTGAAGAAAGTGAATGCTTAATTTTTAGTACTTCATCCCCTACTTTATAAGTTACTCCCCGTCGTTTCAAGTCATAATACAATTTTTGTTTTCTTTGTGCTACTTCCGTATTCTTTTTTGCTTCTTTTATTAGTTTTTCTATATCACCCATTTTAAATTCTGGGGCTCTTTGTTGCACATAAAATAGTTTATCTAACGGTGTTATAACCTTTCTGCCTAGAAATAACTCAGCAGGAGTTTTGCCCGTTGTATCATGTTTTGCGGTCCTAAGGGCGAAAGCAAATTCATTGACATAGTTATCCCAGCTTTTATGAAAATTTTTAACATAACTACGGATAATTTTCACTATATTTCTGTTGACCCGTTCCGCTATATTTGATTGCGGCCGATACGGGACCATTTTTAAATGACGTATGCCCAGTTTTTGGCACATGTCTTCAAATATATTACTTACAAATTGAGGACCATTATCCGATATAACTTTTAGGGGCGCCCCGTATTTTAAAATATATTTATTTAAAATAGAATCGGTAACTAATTTCGCGGAGGCTCGTTTTAAGGGAACAATTTCGGTCCATTTACTAAAATGATCAACTATAACAAGGAGATAGCGACTTTTGTTTAACTGACTTTTTGGGAAAGGGCCCAATAAATCGATGCCGATTATTTCATTTGGAAATTCGGATTTAATACTATTTAGAAACCCGGCCGGGCGGAAATTAATATAATTAACGGCTTGACATGTTGGGCAGGACTGGACATACGCCCTTGTTAACTTTTGCAGTTCAGGAAAGTAGACTGCCTCGCGTACGCGTTGAGTAGTTTTTCGAATACCAGCATGAGAAGCTAAAGGGCTGTCATGGAGCTCTTGCAGGATATTTAATCTAAGACTAGCTGGGATAACAGGTCGAAATTCGTTGTTGGAATTCGTAGTTTTTGTGTAGAATAATAGACCATCTATTAGTTCGTAATGGGCCGCCCTATTTCTTATCGCCACAATATCTTGGTGGCTAAAATTTTCAGGATCCTTCAAATACTCATAAATACTTCCAAACTCAGGATCCTTACCCAGTTCGGTTATTACAGTTTCTCGGGAATTTATTGTACACGCTGTCAGCATTGCAACTTTTACGGTATTACCCTGTTCGTCTAATTTAATTCGTGACAGGGCATCTGCTACGATATTTTCCTTTCCGGGGGTATGCTTGATTACCAGATTATATTCTTGCAGCTTGAGTGCCCATCTTATTAACCTTGGGGATAAATTTTTCCCAGAGTACAATCTAGTTACCGCCGCATGATCAGAATATACTGTTATCGGCGCCTTTCCAAAATAGACTCGGAACTTTTGCACTGCTAACAGAACTGCAAGTGCCTCTCTCTCGGTCGCGGAATAGTTTCTTTGTGTTTGATTTAAAGTTCGGCTAAAAAATGCTACTGGCTGCTGATTTTGCGAAAGTACCGCTCCTACCGCATAATCCGAAGCATCCGCTGAAATTTCTAAATTTTCATCCTTTTCAGGAAATTTCAACACAGGGGCTTGCGTTAATGCTTGTTTTAATTTTTCGAAAGCACTATTGGCTTCGGCCGTCCACGAGAATCTTGCCTTTTTCCTTTTTAATTTTAACAATGGCTCAGCGATAGCCGCAAAATCTTTTATAAAGGACCTATAATATGAACAAAGTCCTAGAAAAGAAGAGAGCTTCTTTGCCGTGTTTGGAGTCGGATACTTTTGTACAGCGATTATTTTTGATTCATCTGTCTCGATCCCTTTTTGCGATATTTTGTAACCTAAATATTTTAATTCAGGGGCTGCAAATTTGCATTTTTCGACATTAACTTTTAGACCGGCCTCATTTAATAAAGAAAACACCTGTCTTAAATCCTGTACATGTTGGTCTAGATTATCACTAGTAATAATGATATCGTCTAAATAGATAAATGTGGACTTTCCGAGAACAGGTCTTAACACAATGTCCATGCATCGCTGAAATGTTGCTGGGGCGCCTGAAAGGCCAAACGGCATTCGCAAAAATGCATAAGTGCCAGACTTGGTTATAAAAGCAGTCTTAGGCACGTCCTCAGGCCTGATCCCTATTTGAAAATAACCATTCGTTAAGTCTAAAGTTGTCATAAATTTGGTTGATTTTATGTTCCTTAAAATTTCTTCTATAATCGGTAACGGATATACCGGATATTTCGTTATGGAATTTAATTTACGGTAATCAATAGCGAATCTCCACCTTTTTGGATGCTCCAAAGGATAATCATTATTTTTCTTACATAAAACCACCGGACTAGCATAACTACTTGAGATAGGCGTTACGATCTTTTTACGTAGCATATCGGTAATATGCCATTCTATAATTTTTTCCTTATTCTTATCATACCGGTATGGTTTTTGACGAACCGGCAATGCATCTCCGGTGTCAATACTATGGTTAGTAACCTGGGTAAATCCTGGAATATCACTAAATAAGGAAGCAAATTCACTTACCACTTGTCGGATTCTATCTTGCTCGTCATTAGGCAGGTGGTCGAGATTTAACCTTGGCGGTTCAACCTTTTCTACACGCACTGGTTTCATCGTCAGCTTAAGAGACGCTTCATTAAAATCCAGTGTAGCTTGTGCGTCTGAAAGAAAGTCTATTCCTAATATTAAGTGTGCTTGCAAATTCTTTACTATAAAAAACATCACCTTTACTTGTTCGTCCTTGATACGGATGTACAAAGGTACTTTACCTACGCACTTACATTGTTCTCCTTGCGCCGCTAATACTGTTGTATTATCCGCATTATATATGCGGTATTTGCGAAAATACTTTCTAAAAAAGACTTCTGCCACACAGGAACACTGCGCGCCGGTATCCAGGAGTGCGGTGGCCGGGATATTATTTACCAAGACTTCAATCTTCGGAAGAGTTAAATTTTTCACCATTACTGTATTTAACTTGTAGGAAGAGGGGTTTTCGTGGCCTTCGGATTTCCGCACCCTCTCGTCAGCAGAAATCCGTTTTAGTTTAAATTATTTTTCCTTTCGGTGCTTTCCTTCTTTCTCCACTGGCCTTGAGACTTTTTTCCTGGGTTGCTATTGAACTGTCGACGTTCGCCGGCTATTTTTGAATGCTCGGGTTTCCTTGCCCACTGATTCGCTTTTTCTCCGTAGCCATGTGCTTGAGTTTGCTGTAGTCTTGGCGTACCAAATTGGTTTCGCTGTTGATATTGGCGTCTTCTTTCGACGTCCGCCGTTCTTCTACTTTCAAACTGGATTGCTAGCTCAAATAATTTTTCCAGTGTAGTCGGATTTCTCAATTCAATAAAGTCTTGCACTTGGGGTAGTAACCTCGGCAAAATCACTTGAATTATTTCAGGATCCGGACGGTTTCCATACAAGAGCTTGAAAACGTGAATTTTTCTTAAAATAAACCTGGAGAGGTTTTCCATTCTTTGTTGATATATACTGAAAAGTTCTGTTTCTAATTTCGCACGATCCCTTACAACAGGGAAGGCTTTAAGTAGGGCAGTCTTGAAATTTTCGTAGGTATAGGTGGGACTTCCTGCTTGACCCAAGAGACTTCTGCCGATACATTTGAACCAGTTAAGCGCTTGGCCCCTCAAAGCGCTGGTAGCTAAGGTAACTTTTTGAAACTCGTGCACGGGGTAGAGCATGAAGTGGTCATCCAATTTTTCCAAAAAACTGGTTACCTGTGAGTTTCCATTAAACGTTGCTTCTGGTTTCATCGAAGCGCGCATGGTCTGGACAATATACCCAAATCCTTCCAGGGCGGCAGCTGGCATTTCTGGATTCTGAGCTGTTTCTGCAGGCAGCACAGGTTCTTCTTGAAACTCGGCCATGGTTATTCTTCGTCGGGCGCCACTATCAGGTTCAATGTTTCTTCTAACCTTCTTCGGAAACATACAATGACCTGACTAGAACAGAGAGCTTACTAAAGCTATGTTCACTAATTGTAGTAAGTAGACAGGATACAGACGAAGGGTATACAAAACCCTTTATTTTTTTCTTTATATACAATGACTTCCGTACTTCGGAATACAATGACCCTCCACTCGGGGTCTAACTTAAAAGATATCAAAATAAAACTAAACTCTAATTTAACTTTAGAATAAGATTGGCCTTATAATAACAGAAAGCGTATGTAGCACAGAGACTGTGAACACTACAATACGTTTAATTTATCAAGAGGATTAAAACCTCTGGCCTGGAAGGCAAAGTAGCAACTGCGTAACTTCTAAGGTAAGCGGCCTGCTTCGAACTCACGGCTTCCTCTCTTTTGCTTGGCAAAAAGGCCACACTTAAATACTTGGCGTTCGCCAGACAACTTTGCATAAACTCCTTCACGCTTATAATTCTGGCCGGAAGTAGAAAATAAGAAGTGATAGTAAAGATTTAAAATAAAATAAACGTTAGTAAAACTTAAGATCCTTACAGGCCTTCCTCGAATTCTTTGTCGTAATCAAATACCCCTTCTCCAAAACATCTATCATATATGTTCGGCTACTGTTTATTATCCACTCTAAGCTTTATTTGGTTTTACTAGCTTCCAGGTAACCTCATGAATCCAATTTATAGTTCTCGGCCATCCGATGACATTGATTCTTGCAAACTTTCCATAATCTTGAAAACTTTCTGAAGAAAACGCATTACCTTTTTCCAGATAGTGTTGCATTCTCCCAAAGAAGTCTTGTTAATTTAATATGCAAAATCATGTCGCATTAGTAAATTTATTTTGTAAAAACAACTACTTCAAAAAGCAGCTGGGGACTCCATCTTTGAAATAGTCTAGCGAACTCACTTTCTGTCATGAGAAACTTATGCTTCTTGATTTATTTTTGGCGTTTTTGGCTCCCATTATTATGTCTCATTCTTATTTTTAAGCGAACTAGTGATTCTCATTTTATTTGTTGTTTCTTTTTTTGTTTTTCGCTTCACCATAACATAATACCGGATATTCCATCAAAAACGCCCAAACTCTGTACAGCCAGATACCTTGCTTGGAGATTAAAAAAATACCCAAAGAACTAGACTTGTGCAAACTATAACTTTTCAGATAAATACGAAAAAAAGAGTATGATGTTATGTCTGTTGGCAAGAAGAAAAACTTTACTGGAAACATGAACATAAGCATTTTCATATGTTTATATGGAAATATGTTGAAATTCAACGCACGCTGTTGTATGGCATCTAACTGGCGATAAAATGTTAAAAGGCTGTGTCTAATACGTAGCGATAATCTTTGCATGGTGGCAATGTATTCCGTTCGCTTTTATGGTGGCCACAATTGCAAGATCTGACATTTTTAGATTTCTTCCTATGGTGCTATACGAAGGAATTGATATATCAAGACTTGGGTACTGCAGAAAGTGAGTATCTTCATGCTGCATGTGCTTGGTGGACACCAGGCAGCTGCAGTATGTGCAGTCAGCCTTTCTACGGCGCGAGTATATATGCTTCGATATGCGCAGTATACGTTTTGAACATTTTACCACTTAAACATGCGCAAATGCCGATACTCAAGCTTGCAGGTGACAGGTGACAGGTGACGGAGGACGGGGCTTGCAATAAATTTTCTATTTCCCTTGTACCAAATATGACGCTATACTTTTTTCGCATTTATCTCGTTAAAGTATGGCCGCCCAGATATGGCCCTACAGGTACTATGGCCGTACGGGTACTGTTTATGCCCCCACAAGTTTTAGGTATTTTGTTTCCATTCCAACGGTTTTTTGATAGTTTGACTATCTTGATCGGTCCCCGCATTTTTGACAGACCTATTTCCGCCAACTAATACTGTTTGATGAGGGCAGGACCATACGCGTGTATCCCAAACCTGTCAAAACCTCAGAGCACCATACTCTTATGTGTACGGTCACGTACATCTTTAGAAGGGGTACAGATAGCTTTTAGACATTATGTTTGACTTCGAAAAAGTTTCTGGATTATTTTCATTCAGTTAATTTAATATACGGTGTAGTATATTATAAGCTCTCTGTCGTTGACAAATAACATAATAGAAAGCCCGGCGGTCCTAAGAAATGACCGCTGTTCTAGATAGTATAAATTTTAATTAAAATGATTTGTGCAAAGGTATCGGCTAATTCAAAACTGAATTACCCAGGGCAGTCGGAGAGGATGCCCCTTTGCTTACTGCCCCACGGGGTTTCCCTCTTCTACTTGCTTAAAGTAGAGTGCAGTGAAGGAAACTACTGGCGGTACATTTCTTAAGAGCGACCGCTAGCTCAGTAAATAAAGGTGATTCGAATAATAAAATGTTAATCAAGGATATTTTTGTGCACAACATTTGTGTAGATCTTACCATCATTTTTAAGCTCGCCTAGCAGAGGACCATCCATTATTTTTTATTTTACGTCCGTTCTTTCGCAAACTCTTGAACAGGCAACATAAAGTTGACCGTGTCCGAATGCAGGCTCAGGTAAAAAAATGCCAACACGCTTAAACGTTTGGCCCTGAGACTTATGGATGGTCATAGCAAAGGCAAGTTTTACAGGAAATTGTCTACGTCTCAATTGAAACGGCAACCCTGTGCCGTGGCAACTTTACCCCATTGGCTAGTAAAGTTACGCAAGCAACCAATAAACTATCGGGGACAAACAGACACTTAAACCGCATATATATATGGGGTGAAGTAACATCATCTCCTCCGAAACGGCTGGCTCCCGGGCTTAGTGAAACACACCGTTGGATTCCGCAGGTCCGTGGCACGCCATTTTGACGATTCGCGTCTTCGTAGGACTTTAATTAGCCGAGATATTAATTAAAAACTAATTTTCGCCTAAGTTTCCCCTACATTTTCCACTTTCTTGGTTTTTCCGTATTAGAGGGATTTGGCTACGTGCCTATTTTTTTTCTCGAATATCTACAGCGCCGAGTGGAAATTCGAGACGCGTGTCGTCGGATTCCAAAAACTTCTCCGAATACATCGATACCGTTCTCATCTTCGTATGACTCTAAGCGGCCAAGATATTAATTACAAACTGCGGAAACGTTAATTTTTGTGCTCATTTTTCCGAGTGGCAACAACAATCTATTGTCGACAAGCACTTAAGCCGCTTATATATATAAAGATAATACAATCTGCCTTCTTTCTATAGCTTTTGTGTTCACAATACTCATGAAGTATTTTTAAGAGTTACTGAACCAAAAGCGAAATGAACAAAATTAAATTCCATGTTTTATCGGCTTTAAGAAACATGGAAACGGATAAAATACCAAAAGATATGAATTTCGAATCCGTTAGCAGCTTACTTGCGTGCAAAGTTGAGCCTTCGTCACACAGTTCATCAAGGACTGCCTTTGATCCTTTTATGAATTCAACGAAGCCCTCGTGTTCCGCAGTTTCAGCTTCTCCGCACTTTTCTATCTCCTCAACCATGCAATTCTTATTTCTTTGCAAACTCCTGAAAACAAGAAAGATATCAAATATATAAAATGTTACAATCGATTTATTATCTGCAAATGTTCCGGTAAATTTGAGTTTCGAATTACATTTTAGTAAAGAAACGGCAAATTATGTCAGAATAACTTTATTGAAATGCTCTTTATTATGAGAGTTTTAATAAACTTCTCCATTTCATTTCTAAGGTGCAATGCATTATTATAAGAGTAACAAGAGGTATATATGTCTAGAAATTTGTCATAAAATTTTTCTTATAAGAGACGTAAAGTTAGTCGGTTAAAAACTAAATTTATAGCTTTAAATTTTGAAGGAATTATATTTTATGTTCAAAGAATTTGGAGGTTTTGAAAGAAATATTTATGATCTCGATCCATAATATTTAGTGCTCCGGTTATCAGATATTCACTTGCGCCGCCAGTAAGGTTTCAAATAAATTTTATAGATTTTTAATAAGATATCCATAAAGATGAAATTATCTTTTCGCCTAGAAATGGAAGTAGATAGAAGGTAGTTCGTTTTTTTTTTTTATAAAATATCGATCAGCATGCTCCTTACACTTTAGGGATTAAGTATTGAAGAAATTAGTATTCTGAGAGCATAACTGTAAAAAATTTTTATGACTAGTTTTTATTTTCTTTTATCTTAAAAAGTGCGTTTTGGGTTATTACTCACACAAATTGGAAATTTCTTCTAAACTTTTACTACTTTATTAATATTTTATCTATCTTCGCAAGATTTAACATTGCTAGTTTCAGTAAGCAATAGTTTTTCACTTTCTTTTACAGGAGATAAACCTAAATAGAAAATAATTGTTATACATACATATATAAAAATTCCAAATCAAATTATCAAATCTTCGCGTTTGAATTAAAATTTTAATAGCAAGGAAGTTAAATTACTGTGTTTTTATTAAAATAATTACTGCACGCTTAATTATCAGTTCTGATGCCTGATGTGCACTTGTTTAACACCATAAACTCAGAAGTCCGAGGAGTGTGTACTATGCAAGTGTAAGCCCACCAGCGGCCGAGCGGTAAAGACGCTGAACACTGGAAGTTCGGTCTGAGCTTCGAATCCCGCGAACGGGCTGGCTGCATGGGTGTTTTCGTGGTTTTCCCCATGTGTAACGTATATACGTATATACGAGCCAGTTTCCCTTAGAAAGTCTTCCACGAAGGCATCCCTCCCTTTAGACAGATAGCCCTTGTGTGCTTTGCCATAGTTAAATAATGCAATTCTATGCAAGTGTAGCTCCAGCAGTTCCCGGATGGTTATGAAAGCTAGCACTTCAATTCGGAGTTGAATCTTGCTCAAGGTTGGTTGCATGGACATTTTTGGAGATGTTTCTGCATAATATTATTTAATTATAGCAAAGAATGCGAAGGATATCTTGCCTTCAGATGCTTTCGAGGAGGTCTTTCTAACAGAAATTGATACGTATTCATGTACATATGGGAAAAACCACGAGAACGCCTATAACGCCGGGATTTTGTGGGCTGCACGCGTGACTTAAATACATCGCTTTTGTTCTCATAAATTTTTCATAAATGTGAATTTAAAATTACTAAAGAAAAAATCTCGAGCTTAAAATTCAACTAAATATTCGCAATCATTAAATAATGAATAAATGGTGTTTGTTACCTCAGATTTCAGTTCGCGGGTTTATATTTAAATAATAAATAAAATACGTTACAGAGCAATTTACAAAATTATGGAGATCAATTATGCATTTTTTTGCATGTTGCTTCAAAAATCCGTTTTGTTAATACGTGTAAACGTTTTTAAATAAGTTGTAATGATTATGTTAATTTATTTAACCGTTAAATTTCCAGTTAAAGCTCCTTTCCTGTCTTCCTGAATTTCAACTTACAACTTCAAGCCAGAACGTAGTTTTAGATTCGCGTTTTAATGCAAATGAGGAGAAGTATTTAACCGCGAAGTTCTACTGACTTCGTTAGAGAGAGAACCAATGATTCTGACTAGCGAGATTTCGCCTTCTTAGGCTACTCTCTCTCTTAAGCTATTATCACGCTCGGCCGTACTTTAGACCCTTGATAGCTTTGTCGTTATTTAAAATTAAGGGGCCAACTCTGTTAGAATCTTAATAGCTTCGGCTATATCTTTTTAGCTAAGATTAGTTTAGTTTTAGTTCTTAGTTGACTACGTTCAAGCCCGAACGTCGGCTTTATTGTACAACTCCAAGACGGAGTTCCGTTACACCTTATTGGAATAATAAAGGGTTATTTCACCCGTCTTACGTGTTGTTCTCTATCTCACGAACTCAAGCGATTATTCGTTGATCAGTTCTCAAGGTTCTTAAACTTCAACTGTAACTTAAACGTACACAGCACAGAATCATACAAAGTTTTAGGAAGTCCTGGAATTAATTCTTGTTCTAGTATCACGATTCTTGCCAATAAGGAATGGAACAGTTATAGCACTTGAATGGAATAAAAAATCTTTTGCAGTAATGAAATGAATAAACATGAAATTACGGGCATATCTCTCTGAGCTCCTCTTCGGTGGGTGTCAGTCCAACATCTCTTGCTTTATTCTTTTCTTCTCTCGAAAGAGTGGGATCACAAGCCGTAAAAGCACCGGGTATGCAGTGCTGCTGTCCATGTGCAGCTGGAATGGAAAAGAAAATGTCTTAAAATATTTAAAATGTATTGTTAGAAGCTAAAACTTGAAATCGGTGCTCAGTGGGTTTGAAAATGGAGATCTAACAACTTTCATAGTAGTTTCATGTATAGCTGATAAAAAGAACAGTGTTTATTGCTAATTATGTGTAAATGTATGTATTTAAAATTGCATTAGTAAGATTGTGGTCCATTCTATTCAAGGCTATATCTCAGCGATGCAAGAAGATTTCGAGTAACGTGCTACAAGATCGTAATGCAAATTTGGCTAGAGACTAGAGCTTTGAAACTCTAAACTAACTCTAAACTCTTAACTATTTATGAGCCAATTTATGTAGTCAGATTACCAGAATGTACTCCGGTGCAAATGTGAGGCTAAACATGGAAACAATTGCTTTTAGATGTACACAATGCACAAAGAAAAAAAACTGAAAGGTTTCAGATTTTAAATTACGTCCAAAGGGGCGTTTTTTTAACGCTTTGAGTGTTACCTTTATTTATTAAATATCATATTCTTTGCACTTAAGCCATAAAATTCAGCTCAATAGCACTGTCGCAAAATAATTTTAAAATGAGCCTATCTTTAGAATTTCCGATACACAGTTCCGCGCGCTGGAGATAAAAAGGTTTTTTCCCCCCGTAGAGCCATTGCTCTCTTTGAAATCCTTGATAACAAACAAATCTTTAACAAACTCAAGGATTTTGTTAATCAAAAAATCGTTAAAGTTTTACAAAATATGAAATTGATAATAAAACAATTTCCAAATTTCAAATTTGGTCTTCCTCATGCCCATATTTGCAGGAGGATTACGTCATTCAAAATTCGATGGGTCTATGTACGGTTGTTTTATCACAATGCGAGAAATATACATACGTTTATGGAGATTTTTCATTATTTAATATCTTCAAATATAATGCAGGACTCTAACATTTGGTGGCAACAGTTTGAAAAGTGAAACGGACATTTATAGTGATTCAACGCCAAATCGCAAAACGAAAACAGTAGTCCTTTAGGGATAAAGCCCCTTTGGACTAAAAAGGGGAATAGTTCTATATCTCCTGTTCTAGGAGGACCGATTGTCGAAATTTAAGTTGCGTTTTCCATGTCGACTTAGCGTACTGTCATCTTGATTTCAAAGACTTTATGGTAGCTCCGAAGAATAAATATACAGTAGACGAACTTTCTTCACCGATTTGACCCGCCGATTGATTCTCGCTTCCTACTAACTAACCGTCCTATGAAAGTAGGAAATGTAAGGGATTAAAAAGATGTTAGACTTATATACCTTTGTCGTTACAGCCCTTTTACAACCGTTATCACATCATGAAAGCAAGTAGAAATTCTCAAGCCCGAATTCCAGCGACAGCTTTGTTGATTTGTAGATATTCTTGCGTAGAAAAAATATAACGACTCTACAAACTTGGAAATTTGTAAAGGTCTTAATTTCTAAAGAGATACGAACCAAACAATGGGTATGCTATCATTATGCCACACAAGCTAATATATGCATCCTTATCTCTCGTGCACGCTCACCAGCGACCAAGTGGTTGAAACATCTAAACAATATTAATAAAAAGCAATAACTATTTTTGTCTTGTCCTCAATGTGCTAAGCGTCCTTCAATTAAACTGTTATAGACGGGATTATTATAATAATTAACAGAGCTAAAGGGTGAGGATTATTAATACATCTTAAAATGCGATAAAATCCTGGTTGCATGGTAGTTTTCATGGTTTTCTCCATTTACAATGCAAATATCAGTTTGTTTTCCTTAGAAAGTTCTCCATAAAAGCATTTTTATCTGCAAGAAGAGTTTTCAGGATCTATTTTGCGTTGCTCTATCGAAATAAACTAACTTATATATTCAATAACGATTTGGGCATGAAAACAATCTCCATGTGCGCAATCTGTGAGTTTTTCATTAAACTGATTGCGCAAATTTTGCTCTCGTTCATTCGCTCTCCCAACCACTATTGTAAGTTCAGGTTGGAATTCTAATATTCTTCTTTTCTGCCTCTCAGAGTGGAATGCGACCCTCTGTTCAATGGTAATTATTGCTTACCTGGATGAATACTATCATCCCTTTTAATTTGTTAAAACAATTTGGAATCACCCTGTATATATATATATATATATATATATATATATTAAATAAAACGTAAACTAAAAATTATGCAAAAATGGACTTCCAAAGCCAAAATCGTGCTCTAACATAGCTAAGATTAATTAAATGTATAAGCTAGAGAGATTATTTTCCCAGAAAAAAACACAGTTAATGTATGTATGTATATATATATATATATATGCATAGTATATATGTGTGTGTAAGATAAAAAGAAGGAGTTCTTTTCCTGTAGTGCTTCATTTCTAAATTAATACATAACCATATTACTTTTACACAATGATGGTGGCAAAGCTAATTGGCAACTCAAAACGTCAAAACGACGAAAGCCAAACCTTTCCCTTAATAAGCTTTCAATTATTGCATAACTACGCATGTTGCTTCTACCTCTGTTACCGCTAAGAAGCTGAAGCACTGCTATCTTCCTTTCGCAACAATATCAAAAATGTAAAATTCAGCGAAATGTAAGATATGTATCTTTCATATTGAATCTGTCTGTTATGGTTGAAAACAATAAATGTATTTCTTAAGAATATTATTACCTTACTTTTAAATCCGATTGGTTTAAATAATAAAAATGCAGTTATTTCACCATCTGTATAATTAAAAATATACAGTATTTTCGAAGAATTACTTTATGTATTTTTTAGCCCAAGAAGAGAATTTGTCGAGAACAACTATTAATTTCGTTCTAGCATTTTGCGTTGGTTCACTATAAACAGTTTCACTTTTAAAATTGTTGCCACCAAATAATACAACCCTACATTATATTTAAAGAAATTAAATAATGAAGGATCTGCATGGATGTATGTATGTTTCTCGAACTGTAAAAAAATAGCAGTACCTACGGACATCAAATTTTGAATTACGTAGTGCTCCACTCACAATGGGCATCTAGAAGCCCAAATTTGAAATTTGAGATTAGTTTTATTATCTATTTCATATTTTGCAAAACTAACTTTTTATCTTAACTAGTTTTTGATTAACATACTAAGGATTTCAAAGTGAGCAATGGTAACACTGTACGGGAGGGGCATTTGTTCTTCCAGCGCGCGAGACTGTGTATCGGAAATTCTAAAGATATGCTTTTTCAAAATTATTTTGTGATATTGATGTTGAACTGAATTTTATAGTTTAAGTGGGAAGAACATGATATTTAATACATAAAGGTAACGCACAAAACGTTAAAAAAAAGCCCCTTTAGGCGTAATATAAAATCTGAAGGCTTTCAGATTTTTTTAATTTTATTTATTGTTTATTTAATATTTTGTAAAACTTGAATGAATTTTTAATAACAAGATAAGTGGTTCATTTTTAAGACATGCTGTAATATTTTGTTATTTTTGTGTTGAATTGAATTTTATAAGGCGTTAATACGTGATATTAATTAAGTGTAATATAATGTGTAAAATACGTGATATTAATTAAATAAAGTTAGCCAGGAAACGTCCATAATAAAAAGACAGAAAAAATGTGTTATTTAAGCAATCTTACTAAGGAAACTGGACATGGATACGATGAACTAAGTAAGAAAAGATTGAAAAAAATAGAAAAATGCATGATAATACTTAAAGCTGAATCGGGATATATAAACATATGGCGCTATTCTGCCTTTAAAATTTTAGGCTTTTTTTTTATTATTGAATTGTGTATGGCAACAGGATGAAGAAAATGATACTTAATAATACAGAAAAAGAAGACAAAAAAAAAAAAAAAAAAAAAAAGCATTAGTAGGAGTGAGCGCAACAGCAGACTGTAACACTGCGAACTCAGTGAGAGTGTTAAAAACCTTAACAAAGCCTTTTGAGCGCGACCGTTAAAATCTGATCCATAACTGCGTTCCAAGTAGCAATTTGAAAAAATTGCTACTTACATCATATTTTTCCATATGAGTAATTTATAAGTTTTCAAACGCTAAGAGTACTTTGCTCGTGGGATTTTATTAATTTGAAAAACATGCCACTTTGATATCTTAGAATATTTTCGACAATGACAAAGTGGTTATTGAGATATAAAATACCGCAGCTGTAATAACTGTAAAATACTTCAGCCGCAACTGTAATAATGCAGTAATAATGACAATTGTAAAATAAAATCTTGTCTAGAGTAATATTTGATTTTTAGCATAGTAATATGAGAAGACATATGTCCAATTAAACCCTTTCGTTAATTTATTCTTAAGATTTAGATCTTCATAGACTGCTCTCATATTCGGAAAATCCGTAGCAAGCTTATTTAAAAAACAAGAGTCAAATGGAAGAGAAATTTTGAATTTTAAGTTAAAAAACACGGTTTATTTGGAAATATAATTGTACTCACAGAATCAGGTTTGATTTGCTTGGTTTTATGTTTTATGCTTGGTTTATGACAAAGCCTCGAGGGTTATATGGCTAAGGGGAGGAATGCCTTCGTGGAGCACTTTCTAAGGAAAACTGGCTCGTATACATGTTTCACACAGAGAAAACCACGAAAGGGCACATGCAGCCATCCCGTTCGCGGGATTCGAACCGAAATACCAGTGTTCTGCGACTTTACTGCTCGATCCCTGGTGGACACTGACGCACGTAAAATTAAACCCTCATATTTTATATCAACTTATAAAATACTAATTTTCATGTTTCTATTTAATTTTTTAATTAACTCTTAAATTTTAATAACTCTAACTATAATAATACAGAATAGAGGCATATTCATCTTCATTCCGTGTGGCAGGAAACAATAGTGCACAAATTATATAAATAAATACTATTGTCTGAAATTTGTAACAAAGAATAGAATATCATATTATCTGCGAAACGTTTGAGAACAATATCGAAATCCTTACCTTTTGAAGCCAATAAAATAAAAGCAAAAGCGACCCACATCGTAATTAATGTCTGCAAGTACCTACAGTTTATGCACGAGTGAGCTAATTAACTTAGTTTGCACATAATTAAAAGGAAAATCTGAAAAAAAGGCTTCAGGATACGGAAATGATATTATCTTTTTGTTCCATACTTATTCATGGAAGGAAACCAAGAACATTCCTTTTGCTTATCAGCTTAGGAACGACACATCCTGTGCTTGTAATTGGAATATGTTTGATTTAAGATATCAGATGTTACAAGTACTCCCGATTTGTGAGCTATTTAAACATATAAGTTTCATAGGGAAATATCCTGAAAATTAATAAAGTTCTTAAGATTTTAAAAGTTGTTTAATTATTAATTGCTATGTGTGGCTATATTATGGTAATAAAAGTTTAGAAAAAAATTTCGTTTAATTAATTTTAATACATGGTAATCAGACATTTATGATTCTTTCATTTGGCTGGCTATAGTTCATTACTTTACCATTTCATTCATAGTCTCCATGGCAATCAGTGACTTCATACGGTTGCATACCGGTTGATCATAAAAGAAAATATTTGTGAATAAAATTCTAAAGAGTTTGACTAACGATAAAACAAGGAAAAAATGTTTTTAATACCGTGCATTATATTTTTCTTTTAAAGAAATTTAAAACCTAATAAGAATTTGCTTTTTAATTCAAATGTCTGGTTGTAATATTTTATTTTTTACAAATTAATTCATCTTACGGTTATTTAAAACCATTTCCTGCATATTGCTTTTATAATCATTTCTAAGTATCATTTCCTATCATGATAAAGAATTTCATTTTTAAACAGGAAAGAGGGTCATACACGCGTTTTAAGCAACAGTCAAGAGAAGGGATGAATTTCTGCTCAGAATTTAGTAATGTAATTTAAAAATAAATAAGTAGATTTATAGAGAACGCGTTTCAAAACTTTATAATAATTTTTAATTAATGTTCCTAAAATCAAAATTATATGTAAGTTTAAAAGTAATTAAATATTCGAACCCTCTTAAAATGCTTCAGACTAGATTTATTTCGTTTCTATTTAGTCTAAATTTATTATCTCGACTATGTTTGTTTATTGCTTATATTAATATTTCTGAGTTTTGCTTCTGGGTGATGTGGTAATATAGAAAATCCAGTCTCTTAGGAAATTACTTACAGTATATAAAAAATTATCAACTGCAAGGAATATTTATTGCTAGCTTCATGCACCAGCGATCCAATGCATAATATTTTTTGCTAACTTTGTGCAGTTATGGGTGGGTTTTTAGAGGCAGGGAACGTGAGAAATCTGCTATATCCTAGTCGGAATTCGAAATCTGGACCTCGCGAATGCTAGCTGGACGTTACCGTACTTGCTTCAACATAAGGTTTTCAGTGATAATGCAGATTTTGAGATGATCCAGAATACTAGCATAGTTTTCGGTTACGCAAATGGCATTGTTTGCTGCAATACTAATTGAGATTAAAAATCATTCTTATTTGATTTAAATAACAGTAGATATACTAAGTGAAATAGTTATATGTAATGCGAGAAATATCCCAATTATATTCAAAATTCACGCAATTACATACATGTTTTATAAAGAACGGAATAAACTTATATTCCGCTTTACTATATTCCGTTTTATAAAGAACGGAATAAACTATATAAACTTCGTAGTGTAATGGTAACACACTCGACGCGGATTCGAGAGATCCAGGTTCGAGTTCCGGCGAGGACATTGCTCATTTTTCAAGTCTCTCGCATCAAAAATATCTAATGACTCTACAAGCTGTCTCGTCAATCTTGAATCTCGAATGTAAGAGTAATTTCTTTCGAGAAATACTTGAATACTATATAACGAAGGTTAAGAAATAAACAAACGTTTTCTTGTAAACTTGAAGAAATAAATGATAACTATTGCATCATTTAAATCATCGTTTGGTTTAAAATTGTGGAACATCGCAAATATACAAGGCATAAATAAAATTCACTGTTTACAAAATACACGTTGAAACAAATTAAAGCTTTCGATTGCAGGAGCAAAAGCTTATAAAGTTCAGTCAGAAACCACTCAAAGTTCAGCTAAATGCATAACTCATCTCGAACAAGAGTACGCGGTTTAAGTTTTCTATTCATGCTGTCAATCAGAAGGTGAGGAATTCTTGCAGCAACAAATTTCCCCTAGCATCTCATCTAGTGATCTTGGTGACAAATTAAGAATTATCTGCAGTCTGCCCTGCTGAGCGAATAAATGAGTCCTGAATTAAGGTTAAACGAGTGAGCAGGCCATTATTAAAAATATTGTTGATTGTTACCATTTGCGCCTACAAGTTCGACGTCAGCATCTAAGCCTTCATCTCCGTAGATTCTCGCCAGTAAGTGATGTGACACGTATTAGAGAAGAAGCGGCTGTTTGTGCGATCATCAAAAGGATCACACTCCACATATTAACTACATTTGTAGAGACATCAGGTTATTTCGAAGCAGGAGTCATGAAAAATGCGAACCGAATACTTTCTTCAAGTTACATTCCGGATATAAACATTACAGCGAATATTAAAGGAAAGAAGCACATGACACTTTCATAGAGACATCAGGTATTTTTGAAAGTAGGGGAGATGAAAAATGAGCAGTACCCTTGCCAGGACTCGAACCTTGGACCTCTCGAATACGCGTCGAGTGTGTTGACCATTACACCAAGAAGGCATGCTAAGAAGGCGGGAAAAATACCTGCGGCTGCGGATTAGGCGACCTAATTGCCAGATCCTGGTGGTGGAGAATCGTTATCCACCATCTTTTAGTTCGGGCGCCCCTGTAGAGACATTAGGTTATTTCGAAGCAGGAGCGGTGAAAAATGAGCAATGCCCTCGCTGGGACTCGAACCTCGGACCTCTCGAATACACCCCGAGTGTGCTGACCATTACACCACGAAGGCATGCTAGGAAGTCGGGGAAAAATATCTTACGCATTGTCTTAATATATGCCAGCTTAGCTGTTTGCTACTTATGATATCAGATGTCTCTTTCTAACTGTAACAAATTGTGATGAAGCATATTCTGCAGTAAAACATGGTTTATGTTCAAAAAATTTGATGGCCATTTTTGTCTCATCGATATTGAATACTCACAAGCTTATTGTAGTCAACTTCTAGATGAAACCTGTTCAGTTAGTTTTATTGCATTCTACATCTTGCACAGGTTCTTTTCCTAACAGATGAAGGCGAAGTTCGTCGTCTACTTGCTGCAAAATGACATAAATAAAAAAAGATAGGGTGCAATTCCCTCACCTTAGAGCTATAAAGCAATCATTAGCTGCTATTCTACCTTGCAGATGTTCCTCTGAAGCTCTGCGTGAAAATATATTTGTTCGTTTTGGAACAAGTTTCTAGATCTGTGGACGTATCTCACAGTTCGAAACGTACATTTAGCCGATGTGCGTTTCAAAGTGTGAGGTACGCACTTCCATCCAAATCACAATCTTTCATATTAAGGAATTGATTAAACAACAATTCTGGGATATAAACTATGCTGGATCTCTTTTCATGTTATTTATAAATGCGTTGTTTAAATCATTACTTGCTACCCGGATGTCTTCTCATTCTAAACTTATTTTATCTGCTGTTTTCGTTTTTACACAACGGAACGTCTAAACGTTGCTTTCTGCTTAATGTTTGAAAGTTATTATCGCTTAATGTTACCTATTAGAGTCTTTAGGGTTTTTTCAAAGCTGAAGACGTAAAAAATGTGCAATGTCTTCGCCGGAACTCGAACCAGGACCTCTGGAATACGCGCCGAGCGTGTTACCGCTACACTACGAAGACATGCTGCAAGAATGGAGAAAGTACCTTCTAACATTAAAGAAACATGCAAAAGCTTCAATGTGATTCTCAAAAATAGTAAATTAACAAACATCAAACTGCATAGCATATTAATTGATCAAATAAAACTTCAACTGAAGGCAATGAAAGTGCTTGCTCGACATAAAATGGATCAGGCTCTTATTTCCGTTCGAAGATGTACTCTAGTTGCATCTACAAGCAGCATCGGATTACACTGATAAGGGTTTCTTGCAATTTCTCCCTTGAACGTAATCGATGAATATACTAGGTCCACTGGATGCACTTTTATAAACGAAATTATTAAATATATTGATTTTAATAGGATGTCAAAGAATTCATTTATCAAGCTTATTAAAGCATCATTTGCAGGAAGAAACTTAAAAAATTATTTATTTCAAAATAGAATTAAATCCATTGGTTGCAATAAGGAAATCAACAAATGCTTGTACTTTATTAAATCATTTCTTTTTCACACAAAGCAGTTTACCGCTTAACAAAAGATAGTTTTGTCTATTTCATTATTCAAAATCTTTCATTTTCTTTTAATATCGAAGGCCAAAGTTAGTAGTCTTCTTTCAGCATCGTCCTCTTCCATGAAGTCCAGAAACATTGTATTCAGCTCTTCAATCACATCTTCAGAACAAATTGTCCTCATTGAATGGGACCGATGGACCACTTCTAGGAACGTCAAATAGGCAACCTCATCACAATCTTCCAAAATAGACAGGGAGATGCAAGCAATTTTATAAGCTGTTTCACTGTAAAGAAAGCAAAACCTTGAATGATTTGTCACATAATATGTGTTTCATCAAATGCTAAGCAAATCAGCCTGTTATAAATTTTTCGTAAAATATTTATTCCATTCATTCATTTATTTGAATAATTTATTTCCAATGCTTTTATTATTTGTTCCAATAAATTCAAAATTTAGTTGCTTTTTATCGATTCACAAGAAACAGAAATAACAAAGAAGACAGATACAATGTATAGACTTTTATTGTACCAGTAGAAGTAGTGCAGAGTGAAATTCGTTGCCTTTTAGTTTTTTACATCACGTAACATTACGAGATGTTATTACAATAGTTACAGTGCTATGTTTGAAATGTGATCAAATGCAGAATATTTATACAGTAATGTGAACATTACGTATGCATTATGACCAAATAGTAATGTATGGTAATTAAATTTGCTCACATTATTGTTTGCCTCCACATTGTTCAGTGCTGCTGAAACCTAATCCTCAAATTTTTTATAGTTCTTCTTTCCCAAGGAGCTATTATAATTTGCTGCGCATTGGTGCCTACTTAGTTCTTGTTCCCTGAAGTGCAGTACTGTCCTTTAAAAGATTTTATCGACATAATAATTCTTTTAATTGCTTCCTAAGTTAATGCTTTAATTTCATCTGGACCGCCTTTTTGAATAAATAAATTGCGGCGTTTACAGGGATGACGCATTTACAGTTGTTTCCATAAGAAGAATTAGAAACTGCGAAAAATAGGGAGCTAAATCTAAGGAGTGTCATTATGTGTGACTCGTGACAATGTGGAAGGATTGAAATTATAAACTATTTCTCCCGCTTTCCAAGCGTCCTTCGTGGTGTAGTGGTTCTGCACGCTGGGCCGGTATTCCAGAGGTCCGTGGTTCGATTCCCGGCGAAGGTGTTTTTAATTTTTCATCTTGGTTGCTTCCAAAAAAATATCCTAATGTCTCTACAACATGAATGCTTTTACTATGCAGTAAGCTAGCATCTCTTAGTATCATAGTACCACATTCTGGTTTCAACGCGACAAAGAGTATAACTTGTAATATCAGTTATATATTACATGTTAAATAATAAATGTATATGTTAAATTTTTTTCAACCTTGTTATTTCCATCTTTTATGAGAGATATTTTTCTGGACTCTGCAGGTTTGCTGAATTACTGTTATGATTTAATACTTAAATTTCATTAATTCCAATACGTACATTACAATTTGAATTACTTACGAAACGTAATTTAATATAAAGAAACACCATAAGAATAAGTGGAATAAAAATGTGATTTAGTTCTATTAGTAAAGTTCTGGTTGAGAGGCCTTTTAAGCAGGGCAATTAAATTTTAAACTTGCGATATTAATTTCTTTATTTTATGATTAGTAGAACATGCACTTATTAGAAACTGATGTCATTACAAGATAAGCTAGTGCTTATTTAGAGCGTTAGGTTTTTATTTTAAGTTCTTTGTCATTCAAATATAATCTAATGAATTCAAAGCTTTTCGCGCTATGTAACACTGCAACGCAGTTTTCATATGGTGATGAATTGAGTATAACACAAGAGAGTTTTGAGTTAATTTAGCTGAATGTGATCTTTCATCCTGCCCTTTCGTTTGTTAATTTAATTAAAGCAAAACTCACAAGGTTTATCTTAAGAGATTTTTCACTTGTCATTGTGAAGAAATTTTTAAGAAAAACTGGTTCAAATTCATGTTACAGGTGGAAGCCCGTGCAGCCAACCCGTTAGCCGAAATTCAAACCCGAGTCGAATTGCGGGCTATCAGTGGTTTTTAGCTACTTATTCTAGGTAGGCAGAGCAGGCATGTTTATTACATCGAGAATTTCCAGATGAATGTTTATATACAAGAGACTCGCTGCTGACAAATAAATATACCGTATAATTAGACTCACATGCTAATTATGCGATAGAAACGACAGTATATGGTTTAATATATAGCATTTTTGAAATATGGAAATAAAAATTGACCACAATAACACACGGTTGGGTAGAATTAAAACGTAATTATCAGGAAATATAAACTTTGATGTCATATATAGCGTACTTATTTGAATAACATGGATCACTTAACTTCTAGACCATTAAAATAAATATCAAACTGAAATAGTGCTGTAAAACGCATTAAGTGTACAGCAATTAGATATTTCTTAAATGAGCATGCGACATCTTTCCACTTTGAATATTAAGTTTAATACTTTTAATTCGACTGTGAATATAATTAATTGCTTGAGGTAAACGTCTTTCCTGGAATAAATAAAGGTGTTTTATATGGCATGGGAACGATTCAGATTTGTTCTGGATTATGTTTAATTTTCTCTTCACCAAATATTTTGGAAACAAAAAATAGCTAAAACAGAATTCTTGAAATGTTCAGTGAGAAACAAAGAGCTTTCTTCACTTCCTTATACAAAATAAAGGAACCATTGTAATCACGAAAAGTTTCGGGTATCATATTTCAACGGAAATATCCATTTTGACGACTCCCGAATCCGTTTCGATGATTTCTTTTGCATGATATCTGTATGTGCAGAATGAATAAAGAACTTTTTTTTCAAAGACAGATTTGTAAAATGGATTCAGAAAAGAATTTTTCTGACGTCTCTTCGCACATACGTATATATCTATGTATGTCGCATAATTCATAAACAATTAGCCGCAGAACGTTGGAAACTTGTATGTGGGGCTGCTATAACATTTAGTTATAGATATGGGCCTACAGTGCTTTCATTGTAATCGGCCGCACCAACCGCTTTTATATATATAAGAAAAAAGAAGAAAGAATAGTAGAGAAAATTATTGAGGTTATATGTTAAGAAATATATGCATCCCTTTATAGTAAAAATTTAAAAGTTTAAGAGTGCATAACAAATTAAATTTTACTTTAATTTTGGCATTGAATATGATTCTCTAGATACAAATTGTTGTCAGAATGGTTCAACGAATAACTCCGAAATTAATCAATATCCTGACACGTAAAAATCTGCTTCAGTGAAATCGAAGATATTTCTATGAATTTTCTTAACCCTTTGCGGCACAGTATGTCCGGTCTGGACACAAATAAAAATTTCCTTCTGTACGCACAGAAAAATTGAATGAAAAAGGATTTATAGCTTGCTATAGGTTAATCTGAACCTTTTTTATTTATAGTAGATGGCAGCTGAACACGAACCAGTCCATATATTTTAGCCATGTTTGACTTTTTAAGACCCTCATTTTTCAAAGAAATCTTCCAGATTTTTTTAGGGTATAAAAGGAATCGTTTGAAAATAAATCTATATGTCCTTTTTTTGGCTGTATGCTAATTTCCTTATTTATATTAGTTTTAAATTTTTTCCTTGAAATCTTGCCCAAAATCAAACGACGAACCCTAGGTGTGCCCAGATCGGGCTCACCGATAATCTATTACAACTGAGAGTCTGTATTCTTTGTCTCTGCGCATCCCCTCGGTCAGTTCATTGACACCAATGCTCGTTTGAAAATTCTTTTCGAAGCTCTATTCAATTAGTGTGCCCACTTTGGGCACACCCACAGAATAAACCGATAAATGCTATCTTCACAAAATTTTACTTGTGTACTCCTCTTGGCCTAATTAGACTGCCTACCTTTTTTTTTTTTTTTTTTTTATCAAAACTCCAACTTTAATAGATAGCGTGCCGGAAAGGGTTAACTGAGTTAGTACAATAATTTGATTGCTGCACTGAATTTCAAATGCTCAGATTTGTAAAACTAATTTTGAAAAATGTCCCGACCGCATTAGTTACTGTTCAATGTTATAGAGGTATAATGCTCAAAATGTTTTGGACAAAATGTGTAGACACATTCTAAGTAGATCTTTCAGTATATTCTACTAAAAATAATTAAGAATTCTTCAAGCATTCTGAATGTTTAAGAATTCATGCTTTAAGAATTCTGAAACTCAAGTGGGATACATCTTATCGAGTAGCAAAACACAACAACGGCGCTCCCATAGGGAAAAAGTGCCATAAGTTTAGCAGAATCACTTCTGTTGATTGGTAACGTCCACTGAGGATTAGATTTGGAATATATATACTTACATGCAGTATCTGTGACGAGTTCTGTCAGCATCATCCACATCTTCAACTTCTTCTCTCAAGAAATGAAGGTAAGCATTATAAAGTGCTTCAGCCCGCCTCTCGCAAAAAGCACCCACATTCGATTTCTCAAGAGATTTATAACACTGGACACTGTGAATGTAATCTACGAAATAGGAAAGAAATAAGTTATTCCTTTGAGACACATATTCGTCTGATATGAACCACTGTCATAACATTTATCTTTTTTCTTTCCGCGATTCAGAGCTAAGTGTCAGATCATGCAATTGATATAGACATGACACGAATTACGCAGAGTTGAACTGTACGATTTTTTGATTATGCGCGAGTTAGTTTTTATAAATATATTGTACATTATTTGAGGATTTTTAGCAGTCTGAATACGAAAACTGGTGTATGCTGGTGTATGTATTACGCAATTAATATATACATACACGTGCTCCTCAAAACACCTTACCCAGCTTTTATTTTCTGAATCGTTGGTCAGTGGTAGACACATATTTGCACTTTATGTTTTAAACGAACACATATTTGCACTTTATGTTTTAACACTAAATGTTTTAAAAGACGGAAATATTCGTATCTCATCAATCTTAAATTTAAAAACAAACATGAAAAATTATTTCAAGCGAGGACGTTGTAAGAAAAAGATGAAACGATTTACTAACTTAGAATTAGCCGATATGTATTACTCGTGTGGAGCCGTGGACCAGTCGTATGGCCACCGCAATCCCCCGACCTGACTCCTTTGGTTTTCTATCTGTGGGGATACATGAAGTCCATAGTATACGAGACGACCGTAACATCGCGCATGGATCTCTTCACCAGGATCGTGGAAGGGGCGGCACGTGTTTGTAACATACCTACCCAATTTGAACGGGTCCATGAATCCAAGCTTCCAAGTTGTCAAGTATGCATTGTGGCGTTTGAAAGGAATTTCGAACATCTTCTGTGATTTAAAAAATCATATTAACACCCCATTTGGACTTGTTTTCGTTCTCCCCCTCTACGCCTGCGAACCTTGTTCTCTAGCACTCACCGTCTGCATTTTCGGACACAAAGTGATAAAATTTTAATTTATTTTTATCCCCTTTAATATTATTCTTAATAAAGAAGATCTCCCTTTAAGTTACAACCAATTTTACCACATGCGATGCCCTATTTTATTTCGATTTAAACTTGAGGCAAATGCGTAGTCATTAATTGGCGGCCTTTTGGGGAAAATGCCTGAACTAATGTAAACATTTTAATTGCTTTTTAACTATGTAATCGTAATTCTTGGCAGTCGTGTAAGGGGCGCCGACTCTCATCCAATCCTATAAGCCGAGCTCATTAATAGGTACTTATGATTTAGTAATAACAGCCTCCGGTGAGATTTGCATTCCCTTGCAAAATTTCAAGCGAAAATCGCTTTTCTAATGCTTGAGCTCTTTGAATTGAGTAGTTTGTTACTTGTATTTCTTTTATTGTCTTATTACACGCCTTGAGTATAGGGAAACATTATAATCTTGAAATTAAAGAAACGTTTTAAGGTTGGAGATTTATAACACCTATATATTGCTTGATTTTGTTTACTTTAGTAATGTTATGAAACATTAATCTTTAATAAACATGGCATGTAACAGAATTAAACTCTTTTTTCCCCATATCTCGACTCATTTTGCTATTACATATGTAAACTTTGAAATTTGTTGTAGCATGCATGCGCAGAATGCTTGTAGATGCTAATCTGTTATCATTTGCTACCGTGAAATGGATAAAAATCAATAATACAAAACTAAATCCGCCAGTATATTAGTGGACAAAATCTTTCATGGCTTTGTTAGTAATGAAATATAAAATTAATGGGAACAAACAAAATATTTGCTTTCTAATCTTTTTGCTTTATTTTTACTTTGTTCAGTAATACATACTGTGAAGCTGAAATAATATCGCAGCCACACACCGCTAGTGAGTTCAAGTAGTTATTGTGAGTCTCCACTAAAACTATGTCGAATGAGTTTCGATATTTACGCCTGTACAGTCAGTCACTTCAGTAAACTGAGCCGCAGTAGCAAAGCGCGATTTTCTGCAATAAAATTTCATCATATCTAGTACACTGCTGCACAGCTTAATACAATAGGTGCTTAAAGTATGTAAGAAATTATTTTAGTTTTAAACTAACCAGTTGTTTCGGTTACATATCTTTTCTAGCTTTCCTCATTTTCGTTTCCTTCCAGAATGATACTTCTGCTTCGAGTGTTATGCAAAGTAGGGTAGAACGATATATTTAAGCTGGTGTCTGAGTTATTTCAGACAGAGTGTGTTCTGCCACGTTGTTTCTCTGATTTACACTTGCTATTTTAAGGCTATGCATATTAATTTGCGGTTTGTGTACGCCAGTGGTAGGGTTAAAAGCCAGCTCGCCTTAATTATCTCTGTGTAGCTTCGGTTGATTACTTAACTTAGTTAATGCAGCCACAAGTATCGGCTAAGTTTGTAAGCAACAGAAGTGCCGTAAAAATTACATCTTGAGTTGAATAAAAGGGTATTTTTACTCTTCACGCGTCTTATCATTGGTACAGTTTGAACTCAGCGAATAGACGCTCTACAGTTCAAGTAAAGATCTAGCCAGTAAAGTAACTTTATAGGTAACAGTTTACAGGTGACAGGTGACGGAGGACGAGGACGCCTGATGTTTAACAGAGGTAAACGGCATGCGTCCCACTCCCTCCCCTACCTAGAGGCAACAACTCCCTGGAGCCGCAAGAGGCCCGCCCCGGGAGTTTATTGAGACATTGAAATGAGTTTGCTCACGTGACAAAACAGGGGCGTCTTAAATGTGGTAACAGTTTACAGGTAGACAGACACTCATGTTAAAAACTTATCTTCAGTAACCCTCATACGACACCCTCACAAATGTTTCTGAATTGACGATCTCTGGCCCACTGACGTACAAGTGACGTTATCCTTATGAAAGCATTACATCAAGCTCTGTGAATCGTGGACCATTCCCACACAAGGACAACTAATGGACTAAAATATTTGAAACAAACTGAAAGCGATAACCAATCAACAAAAAACAAAAATCTTTCATTCAAATGTAATTACAGTCGCTGACACTCCCTTCTGTTGCAAGGCTTCAACTGTAGTCCCCGTTCATGAAGAACACCTCTATAATATACTGTTTTTTAGGACAAATAATGATCCAAAAGGCTTTCTTAAATGATGTTTAAATCTTCTAAGAGATAACAAGATTGTTAGCGAGGTCTGTGCTAGAGAAGCTTCCCTGTTAGTTATAAATATCATTATTGTAGTTATTTACATTTCTCAGATAAAACTAATGAAAGGCATATATATCATGGTTTGTTATTCAGATGTTCAATCGAAGCCTGCTTGTACTATAAATCTTATGTAGAGTAATTAAACTTTAAAATAAAATTCGCGGTATTTATGTTGCAATTTAGACATTTGAATTATTAAACTTCGCCAATAAATTTCATGACGTAACCTACGATGAATGATAAATCTAAACACGGTAAACTTTAAAATTTGGCATTCTAAGTTGCATTCTTAAAGGTTAATATGTGATAGCTTAAGAACAGTTTAAATCCAAAGCAAAAAATTTAAGATCCACTTACCAAACATAACAAATCGTTGCTAAAAAATAAAAATTCAAAATTTTTAATATTATTCCCTTCATTTCTTAGAGAATTATCAGAAAGCATACAATACTGAATTCGACGTATGCTTTAGTTTACCCTGATTCGCATCTACCGCTAGGAAGAGTGAAAAGTCCCTTTTATTTAAATAAAGATAGAATTTACAGATTGCACTGACGGTGCTTACAAACTTAGCCAATTAGGCTAAGTATGGAGATACTTAGACTAATTGGCTAAGTTTGCAAGCACCATCAGTGCAATCTGTAAATTCTATCTTGAGTTGAATAAAACGACTTTTCACTCTTCCTGCGCTTTGTCATTAATGCAGTTTGAACTTAATGAATAGTCGCTTCACAATTGAAGGAAAGATCTAGCAGCAAAGTAAAGTTAATTTAGCTAGAATTTTACAGGTATTAAATTATTTCAAGAATCGTAAGTAACACAAGAAATATTAAAGAAACTCCGAAAGTCGTTTTTAAAATGCTAAATGTTTGGTTCTAAAAGACAGAAAAAATAAGCTCATAACAATTCTTTGGGGAAACACTGAATTGCTTGGTATTAGAATTGCCTGAAATAAAACCTTGAATCGCTTGCTACGAACTAAGAAAATTCTTGAAACATTTCCTTTATTGCAAAACATTTCAGTATAAGTTTAATGTTTGCTTGTTGATGAGCCCATATTTTGTAAGATTTTCCTTATTTTACATAACAAATTTATTTTAAGTTGATACCTTTTTCTAAACTTCTCAACTTCCCCTCACATTCTCTCGTCAGGATGTAAATTTAAAATTAAGTGAAAGGCTCATTTAAACGGGTGAATCTCTGAGTTTATTCAGAGCGTGTTTCGCTAGCCAAGCGCACGTTTCGTTGTTGTTGCGGTATTACGCTAGTAAGCCTCTTTGGCCATATCGCATTAATCATCAGGCAGGTTTATGTTCTTGTGAGTCTAGCTGGTAGGAGTAACTTAAGTGTTATCTTGCACTATTTATTTTTAGTTTGACTTAAATTATATTCTACGTTTTAGTTTCACCGCAAGTTGGACGGTGCCTTTGTAACGCACGAAGACTGTGCCTTTCTGTTAATTGTTTTGAATTATATTAAAGGGTTATTTTTCACTCTTCTTCTCGAGTCAGTAGTTTTCTTCATGCCTGTGCAAGAATTCGAGAGATCATTTTAGGATCTACTCTAGTTTATGTGGAACAAGAGAGTAAGACTCTATAATTGTATGAAAAAATGGTTGCCAGAGCCTCAAGAATGCTGCTGGATTTCTACTTCTCCCCAGCTTTGAGGAAGAGTATCCGGGGAATTGATCAGAGGGTCTCCTACCGCTTTCCCTTCCAACCAAACCACAAACTTTTCGCTAGCCATATATTCAGAGTGCCCAATGCCGCAAAGGTACTAGACATTTACAAATATCCATACTTTCTCTGGGATTTGGGTCAGGGTCTTCAGTAACGTATACGGTCATTAATAGTGGACGTTTCAGTCTCGAAGATGTTGCCCTTTGTAGACGACCATCTTCTATAAACAAGGACCTGTTAAAAGGAAGTCTTACTGATAATCCTAAGTGTATATAATTCAGGCACTATCAGACAGAATGAATATTCCAAAAACACAGTCAGCTATGTGATCTTTTTTCAAGACTGCTGTAGCCGAAATGTCAACGAACAGAATGATTATATCTACTATTTAACATGGCGGATTATTGTTTTGCATCCCAAACTATGCCCATGTTCACTTCTAATTACGATAAACTTAACAAGTTAGGATAACCCACCCGTCATTTATATGCAAACATTTTTGGGTTTCATTGGTAAATCGTAATAGAAAATATCAGCTGTATGCAACCAAGCAGAGCAGATCTACTTAAATATTTTTCGCAAGCAGACGTTATTTAAAAGTAAAGCGAATTCTGAGTATTACTAATAACAACCGTTATTAATTCTTTGGTAGCTTCGCTGGACCATTTACAGTGATTCGGGCATAAAACCGTTTAAATGCGTTGCTTAAATTGCTTCCCAAAGAAGTGATTGGAAACACATTTTTACCTTTGTGAATATCTGAATCCTCATCGCAGATTTCCTTAACAAGGTCACCCGTTACCAACAAAGACTCTGTTGTTTCGTCACCTGGTAGGAAGCAGTCTGACACAAAATTCTTAATGCAATCAAAGAATTCATAAGCACTCCTGAAAAAAAAATAACATGATCGTCTATGTTTTACGAGTCAGCGAGAGTTAGCAGGAAAAAATACAAAAATCAATGAAAGAAATAACAGCATTAACTCTTGAATATAACAAATAGTACTTTTAATACTGGTACTAGCAAGGAAGATCTGACAAACTTGAACTGTCAGCATTTTGGGAACAGTTAGACATGAAACTGTTCAACTAAAATTACATAATACTAAAAAATGAGCAGCTAAACTATTTTGCGTAAGCAAATAAAAACATGTAAATTATAAGTCTATTTTCAGAATTTCAGAATACTATTTTTAATATTATTAGTCTCGAAACGAAAATAAATCGTTAATAAATAATCGAGCTAGGACACTATGAAGGTCACAAAAAGGAAGCATCGTTATTCTAATAAGAAAGTAAATAATAATAAAAAAATAATAAATTGAAAAGAAATATATAAATAACAATCTGTAATTTTTAGAATGTCCTTTTATTTACAGGTTCAAACTTTCAAATTTGAGCTTCAAAGTTGCTAATAAATGTGAAGAGAAGAAATTCTGTATTAAAAATCGTTAATAATCGAGCTAGGACACTTTAAAGGAGACTCTCATTTTAATAAAAAATGTCTTAAAAATGAAGTTTAAAAAATGTCCGTAAAGCATTTTTTAATGAGGACACAATATTATTTTTAAAAGGACGTGGAGAAAATTATAATTTAATTTTTTGAAAAAAAGGATGAAGTTAAAAATATAAATACTTAAAATATTAAAATATATTTTTGAACAAGTCCTTATGCGAAGAAAAATGATATGACAAAAGACGTTAATAAGATCTTAATGAAATGTTCGAATGACAAAAAAGCCATTAGAATAAGTTTCGCTTGGAAAAAAGAGAAGAAAGGAACTTTTTCCCCCTTTTTGTGAGAACGTTATCTGATATTCCACTTCCTGTCTCAGTTTGGCTGAGCTCTAGTCTTTGAAATCGTTCCAGTACTTCATTTCATTTGGGATAAATTGTTTACAAAATGGATTAATTCCTCCTAACAGGAGGTAGATACATAACAGACAAGCGTTGCGCTTGGAGAAATAACGAAATACTTTTCTCTTTTCGAACGCATTTTTTAGAGGAGAATGTAACATTCAAATAACACAATCCAACACCCGGTAAAAGATAATTCCGATAACAAAACAATATTGTCTAAAAAAACATATCTAGAGATGATATGCACTAAACGTTTACTCTCGATGATAACTGTTTATGATAATCTTTGATATGATCAAATATTATGCAGTCTACCTTATCTTTATGTTCTAAAATAAAAGGTTAAAAACCGATATTCAGAAATAATTGTCCATTCTACAGCATTTCAAATTCCTAATCAAACGTTCAAATAATTTATTTGTCCTCAGATTTTCTGGCCAGTTCATATCCGTTTATATAGGATAATCTTTTTTGTAATTTTTAGTCATAATACTTCTAATTTATTTTACATTTGAAATTTAAAATCTCCTCATTTAATTTTTCAATGGCTTCATCAGGAAATTTACCATAACACTTTTTTAAATTATAACGTTTTCATTATCTGTTGCTAATTTACCTATTGTTAAACCTCCATATTTTGATGTGTTTTGTTTAAAAAATATCAGATTATATTTTCCTGGATTTAAATCATTTTCATTAAAAATTTCAGTGTTAGATCCCAAGCTGTTGAATTCTTCTATTATTTTTTAATAATAAAATTTTTAGAATGGCCTAACGTTCTCTTGTGTATTCCATTCACTCTCCAGATCAAAACAAGTCTATAATCACTGTTCAGACCATAGTTGGATTCATTAGTAAACAACAGTTGGGCCTAGTCGTCTTGGCTCTGTTGAAGGTGACGACGGCACTAGTTCGCATGAAAGGATGTTGTGATACTTCTTTGGCGAAATGAAGCAACTCCAATGATGGAACACAGCAATAACTTTTATTTAACACTAAAAAAAATGGCGACATACAAACAAGAAGAGAAAACATATTCTCACATTTTAAAAATAAATTACATTCTTCATGCGAGAGTCGCACGAGGCACTCGAGTCTGGTTTCAAATATTGTCATTCACAAATACCTTAATGTTCATCTATTTAAATTATTTAAACTATAAGATTTTAATACTATTTAAAGCTGTTACAACCTCTCCCCCAACGGAGAGACTTTTTCCGAAGGGAAACGTTCTGTAAAATTTGACAGTTTAATAAGCTCGGCTTGCTCATTTGCTTAAAGAGAAAAGGTAACTTCTCTCATAAGTTTCCGAATTTCAGGTCAAAAATTTAAAGTTTTAAACAAATATTTTTTCACCACATTTAAATAAGAAGAAAATGGACAGTGTTCAAATTAGTCTTCTATTTTTTTCTTGACGGCGCCAGATCTCTTCCAAGTTGATGTTCTAGATCTCTTCCATGTTGGACCAGTTCCTTGGCTATAATTCACAGCAAAGCCTTTCCTCAGTTTCTCTGTGCCTTTCGGATAATATTCAATTGCCATTTGTTTCAGCAATTGTTTTCTTCGTCTATTAGTAGCGGCTTTGATATTAAATCGAAAGCCGAAAGATGATGATAATGTTGCGTGGCAAAATGATTCTCAATATTAATTTCTTTATCGTTTTCCAAAATTTACGTGAAAATCTTCCACGTTTAATTCCGGTGATTTAACTTTTTCTTCAAAGATATCTCTGGATGCTTTATTTTCTTGCTTCATCGGTTCCAACATCTACTCTTCAGCTATTTTTGTTTTCCTTTGAGCTCTAGTAGAAACGGCATTAAAATGGTATCACTAAGTTTACGTTCAAGTGATGAATTAATAAAATAAGGCAATTTAATATCAACAGGAAGTAATAATCTGGTATCACTAATATTACGTTCAGTGATGAACTAATAAAATAAAGCAATTCAATATCAACAGGAAGTTACGTTCAGTGATGAACTAATAAAATAAGGCAATTTAATATCAACAGGAAGTAATAATCTGGTATCACTAATATTACGTTCAGTGATGAACTAATAAAATAAGGCAATTCAATATCAACAGAAAGTAATATCCTGGTATCACTAATATTGCGTTCAGTGATGAACTAATAAAATAAAGCAATTCAATATTAACACGAAGTAATAATCTGGTATCACTAATATTATGTTCAATGATGAACTAATGAAATAAAAATACGCACGATTATTCGATTTCGTCGGTGCCTCCAAAATAATTATGACTGTGATACTTCTTTGGCGAAATGAAGCAACTCCAATGATGGAACACAGCAATAACTTTTATTTAACACTCAAAAAAATGGCGTCATACAAACAAGAAGAGAAAACATATTCTCACATTTTAAAAATAAATTACATTCTTCATGCGAGAGTCGCACGTGGCACTCGAGTCTGGTTTCAAATATTGTCATTCACAAATACCTTAATGTTCATCTATTTAAATTATTTAAACTATAAGATTTTAAAGCTGTTACAATGTGATTATTTCAAATGTCACGCGCAACCTAAAGATGAGAAACCACAAACAAATCCTTTTAGGACAAGCTCTCTGCATTAAACTTATACAATGCATATGGGGTACCTGCACGTGTTACTGCATTAGAGGAAGGGAAGAAAGGAACATGGCAATCTTGGTCGTTTCGGGCGGTTGTAGTCTTTTAAATAAAAGGCTGTTTCGAGCGTTTAGGCCTTCAAATGGTTAAGCCTTCGAGCAGCAGTAGAACGGCTAATTCGAGTTCTTGTGGCAGCCTGAAAATCTACCACCAAATCTTTTGTGGTCGCTTTGCGTTTTCTTCGAACCGGCAGCAACAGAAATGGTTTTCTTATGCAGTTGCTGCTCTTGGTCGCTCCTTGAACTGGCTGTCTATCAATTGATTCAGTGCTTAAAAACAGTCTCCAAACTCTGGATATGACAATCTCAAGAGGGATATTCAAATCTTGGATGACCTTGGATTATTAGAAGTTCATGTATAAGATCAATTCTTAACAAAGCGTACGTCCGTTTTTAAAACGTATTAATAACGTCCTTCTAAAACGTCTTCATTAGCGCTTGTTTCTGTCTTTTTCGAACATTCGATTGATATCTAATTTAGTGAGATAAATATTTACATAATTATATTACATAAGAAATTCAAGTACTTTAAATATTGTTCTTAAGAATACTTCGTTTTCCTCTGTAATATTATTTTACGGAAGTGTCCATAGTGATAAAATATTATCTATGTATCTGAACTTTATAAAAATTATTAAAAGAATAAAAAGCCTTCGTGCCTAATCTTATAGAAGCCTATTTATTCTACTGAAAAATTCAATTCTATTGCATATTTATGTTTAGTGAAATTTCAGGGTATGTTTATCGTCTATAATACTTTACCTCTGTGTTGGAAACTTAGATGTATATCTTTGGATTACTTTTATATATTTATGTTTGTACGAAGTTTTGCCATCTTTGCTGTATTTTTTAGGATGTTTTCGTGAAAAACGTATTCTGAAAGAGAGGTACACTAGAATGTTAGACAGATAACAGCACATAGATAATTCGAAATTTTTATCAAGCTCAGTTAAATGTTTCCATCAATGAATTTTATTTAAATTGACCTTGACGTTTATAATAACTCGATATTTCTTTATATCGATGTTATTCAACAAATGCATTTATTCATTTATTGGAATACACTGAAAACATTGTCTTCATGTTTTATTATTTTACGTTTAAATTTATTCTAAATCTTTCCGTTTCAGTGTTTTCACATTAACGTTTCAGTGTTAAATGCTGAGTAACTAAAACTTTCATCGATTTATGGTCAATAATTCAAAGATGAATGTAAGATGTAAGGATTATGTTAATTTATCTAACAATTATTTTGAGTTAAAGATACTGTCCTATCTTTTCTTAATTTCAAGCTTACAACTTCCGGCCAGAACGTATTTTTAGAATCGCGTTTGAATAAAAATGAGAAATATTTAACTGTGAAGTGCTACTGACTTCGTTAGAGAGAACCAGTGATTCTGACTAGCGCGCGTCCGACTTTTTAGGCTACTCTCTCTTAAGCTATTATTACGCTCGGCCATACTTTTGGCCCTTGATAGCTTCGCCGTTATTTAACGTGTAACGTTTTCGCCGGTTAACTCTGTTAGAATTTTGATAGCTTCGGCTGTACCTTTTTAGTTTAGTTAAGTTCCTTAGTTCCTGAGATAAAGCCCGACGGGAGGCTTTCTTGTAAAACTCCAAAAAGGAGTTTGTTAAACTTTATTGGAATAATAAACGTAAATTCACCTTTCGAACGTTTTGTTCTCTGTCTGACGAACTCAAGCGATTATTCGCTTATCAGTTCTTAAAATTTTTCAACTTTAACTGTAACTTAAAAGTAAACAGATTAGAATCTTACAAAGAAAATGCCCTCTCGCTTTCTGGAGTATTTAAAGTGTAATAATTAATTATACGTACTGCTTTCTATAAAAAAAACTAAAATTAGTTTAAGAAGTGAAATTTATGTTTTTATTCAGAATGAAGAAAAATTGGTCTGTTTGGCCTTCTACCCTTTTATTCTTTGCCTCAAAACACTAAACAGATTTTCCTCCAGAAATAAAAAATACTTTTTTAAATTTTATTTGTTTTATTGTTACCATTTCCATGTTTTACTGTCGAAACCACTCGTGGTAATACCTGTTTACAAAATATCCACTTTATCTAATAGGTCCCAAACTATAAAAAGTTATTTCTGCGAAAACATTCTTTCCTACGCAGAAGATGCTTTTCTTTGCCAAATCGAACATTCTTTTTCTGTTCTTAAATGCAAAGTTTTGAACAATTTTGTGTGTATTTTTTTTTTCGTCCTAGCTTGCACTCCTACTCGAGGTTTCCAGATTTTGCATGCTCATAAGGGTTTTTGTTTTTCTAACCTTCTCTTAGAGGTTTTCCGAGTTTAAAAACTATTTATTCTGTCTGATAAAGTTGTTTCATTTGAGAAAAGTTCCACTATTATGTTTTTCTCCGTTCTCAGAAACTGGCACATTTTGTTAGATTTTGTTAAATTTGTACGTTTTGAATAAAAATTAAAGTAACATCCATTTTACGCATTATGCATTAAAATCTAAATGCGCATGTTAATGCATTAAAATCTCGAAAGAATATCAATCGAATAAAAAGTTCTTATTTTAAGAGTAAATATTAGTTTTAATTTTTCAAGTGAAATTAAATGCTCACAAACTGAATTGATATAAAGTTTTAATATTTCTGAATCCCATGTTAAGAGACTGCTGGAAAGGAAAAAAAATTTCGGAGCGATTCGGAATCAAAAAAGAGAAAAGGCAGGTAAGAATTCGACAAAGCACTTTTAGAATGGTTTCTCGAAAACTGAAATCGTAATGCATTTATTAATCTGACTAACATTGAGACAAAAATGTGAAGGACTAGTAATTATGAGCTGACTACAAAGCTGCAAACGATAATGGAAAGTATGGCATGAACTTTATGACGCTCTTTTAACGGTGCAGCGAATGAAACCCCTTCCTGTAAAGTAAATGGAACTTCATTTTCTCGCATATATAGTTCGCCCTAAATGTAGATGTATAAAACGTAAAATTATTTATACCGTTATTATTGGTTTTTATTAAACTATCACTTTACTGCATCAGGCATTAAACTTTCCTGCTCAAGGGAATGTATTTATTCGTCTGCATGATTTTGTGTTATAAATCTTATCACATAATAATAACTCGCACTATTACTTTCAGCTCATCAGCCATTTTCAGAACATTTCCAAATGCTATATTTTTGCAAGTTACCATATGTTTATTTCTTTTAATTTTCAATTGTTTATTTTTGTTAGTTTTCAGAAGTGTCTTGGTTAGTTCCGAGTTTTGTTTTACAAGCAATGTGATGGTAGAAGAAGATAAAAACGAACAGGAGATGGAACCGAGATTCACAGAAACTTAAGGAAAGTTTAAAAAACACTTAAACCCTCTTCACTAAGCTTAGCATCAAAACGACAGCAGTCATAACAGTCTCAAAAGGTTATATTTTCAAATGAAGCAAAGTTCCATCTACAAGCAAAGGACAATGTACTACTTATTTGAAAAAATATGGAAACACCTAATTAAAAATATATTACTCTGACTAATACTGTGTAGGAAACTCGTTGGCATTCAAAACAGCATGCAGTCTTCACGGAGTGGATAAAATGAGGTGTTGTTATGCTTTGCAAAGTCTTGTACCATTCTTCCTATAAAACGTTCTCAAGTTCGGTTAACGATGACGGAGGTGGATAGCACTCAAGCAGATAATTCTCAAAAATAACCCATAAATGCTCGATATTATGGTAACTGTGGTGGCCATGTAGATGGTAAAGTTCACCCTTATGCTCAGAAAACCAGTCCTAGACGATGTGAGCTAAATGAGCTTACCATAGAGGAACTAAAAATGTGAAATGCACTCAGAACTGTAGAGAACACTGTTTCGATAACGAATGACACTTACAACGTATTGAGGATGTATAAAGATGGCGTTAGTGAGCATACACATCAGCGCAACCAACAGCTTTTGCAAGAATAAATACTTCAGTTTAAACATGCATTTTCTGTCTAGGGCTGTATATCAAAAATTGTGTGCATTCAATGCTTCAGAAGTGCAAAGTCTTAAGTTCTGCTTGAGGAATGGAATGGATAAGAGGTTCTCAACATATAGACAAAAATTGAGAAAGTTTAGTACTACCACTACATTTTACAATGATTATTTTTCAATTTCTCAATTGAAATATTAAAAACATATATATGTATTGCCATTTGCACAACCTATTGGCTATTTGTATTAAATATGCATACATAAAAATTAGATTAAAAATTGGTTATCGTTTTAATTATCAAAATTTAAGTTATGATAATTTAGTTCTAAAATTTGTAAAGTTTGGGCCTGTTTAAACAGAGATCAATTTTTTTTTTTATGTTTTATCTTATTTCACTTAGTTTTAACCGTAAATTAGGATCTACTTTTAATTTTGTTCTCTATTTATTTTTCAAATATGACATCGAATAAAAACATTATTTGCAAAAATAAATTAAGCAAAAAGACAATGAAAAGTTAATAGCTTTATTTCAAATGCCTTTAAATTCTTTTTTTTTTTTTTTTTTTCGTTCAACTAAAAGTTAACAAGTGTGTTATTTTTGAAATGTTCAGTTAGATTTCGATCACAGGAAATTCCTATCAATTGTTCTTTTTCTTCACGAGAAAAAAATTTCAGCTACACTTGAACAACATAGATCTCTAATCCAGTTTTCTTTTTTTATAATCCTCGAGAAACATGTATCGAAAATATTTATTAATGAAAAAAAATGATTTTTAATGTTCGATGCTTATTCTTCTTTTTTCAAATTATCTTCCATTAGAAAACTTTCTAAAATAGTAAAAACTGAAAATATTATTAGCTATTTCTTTGATTATTAGCTCGATTTTTTTATCATTGCTTTTGTTTTACCTCTAATGGTAAATAAATTAACATTTTGTTCTTGTAATCCTAAATTTAATGCATTTAACTTTCCAAAAAATATCAGCAACATATGCCAATCATAATTTACTAAATGAACGATTTTGCAATTCAAATTTTGAATCACAGAGGAAAATTTGAATTTCTGATCGATGTTCGTAAAAGCGATTTAATATTTTGCCTCTGGATAACCGCCTTACTTCGGAATGTAACAAAAGCGTTTCATGTTCACTGCCCATCTCTTGGTATAAATCGTAAATAGTCTTGAATTTAAAACTCGGCATTAAATAAATTTAATAATTTCCACAGTTCTTAGCGTGCCTTCGTGGTGTAGTGGACTGCACACTGGGTGCGTATTACAGAGGTCCATGGTTCGATTCCCGGCGAAGGCGTTGTTTATACCTTATAATTTAAATCTTGAATCTGGAAAATTTCAATAAGAAAAAAGTTTCATATTGGAAAGTTTTGGAATCAGCTTATAGAATTAGGAATGGAACTTTTCCAATAAACATATCTCAAAGAAACCGCATTCAGTTTTACCTCCTGAAAAAAAAATGTTCTTTCTTGTCTCTTAAAATGGCGGTGTCGTAGAAGACGCGTTGAAAAAAATAACAAAATTCTAACCGCGAATGATTTTAGAAGATAATATTTACATTATTTTGAAGACTATCACACAAAAAGAATTATTCTGGATTTTCTAGTGTTCAATATGTTTTAGCTCATCACAGTTATTATGAGGAAAACTTTGTTTAAAAAAATATTATAAAAAATTACAATTTCTTTAAAAAATAAGGCATATAGTTACGGGCACACAGCAGTGAGCTCATCTTCATCTGGAGCTACTCCAATTTCATCCATTTGAGTTTTGGGATAGAGATGCATGCACGCTCGAAATGCATCTTGAGAACATGTCGCTTCTTTACTGAGCACTCCTAGGAAAGAGAAACAGAATAACAAAACTTTCCTTTCTGGGCATTTTCTTTTCTGTTGATTTATCATGTCAATAAATAAAGCGTAAACACATTTTGCGTTTGCCCGACTTGACAGCCCCAAGTCCTAGTTGCTCGTAAATATGAAAGAAAGTGACGTGAGACCTTTTTTTTACTTCTCCGTATTTTTCAAAATTTAACCATTTTTTGAAACGAATGCAATGAAAGCGGGGAAAGAAAGAGTTTATTTTGAAGAATACTTTTAAATGTCAAATGTCAAATCAAACTTAAATGGTATTTTTATATTTTGCCGTAATCTCGCGATATGTTTTGAAAAAAATCAGGACGTGTACTGTCGGCATCATGCCAAAACTTCCGAATCTGCAATTTTCGTTGTTTTCATTTACATGTTTTTCTTGCATTATGTTCCAAAGAATTACATTATATTCAAAACGAGCAATGCAGATATTTTAAGATAAACGTACGATAATTCTTATGTAATGTAGTAGTACTTCTTATGTATGTAGTAGTACTTCTTATGTATTCTTATGTATGTAGGTACTTCTCCCGCCTTCTTAGCGTGCCTTCTTGGTGTAGTGGTCTGCACGCTGGACGCGCATTCTAGAGGTCTGCAGTTCGAGTCCCGGCGAAGGCGTTGCTTATTTTCATCTTTCCCGCTTCCAAAAAATACCGAATGTGTCTACAAAGTCATAATTCGATTATTTTCAAAATTAATAATGCGCTAAATTTTTTAATGTGATTTTCTACATGCATGGATTTGCGTGGCGCTAAACATATTTTGTCGCTTAATTATAGAGACTATTATTCAACGCACTGAGATAGAATTTATTTTGTGTTGCAGTAAACTGTATATTGTTGCGTGTGTACGGGTTCATAACGCATTGAAATCTCTAGTACCTTCCACTTCTCAAACTTACTAGAAGGCATAGGAGTGCCGGATACGGTTACAGTTACATATAGCTATGAATTACACTTATTCAGTTCCAGTACTGACTACAATTATAAAACGACCAGATCCAACTGCCGTCAAATGGCTGTCAATTTTGGCCACTTTTAGCAGTTTTCCGCCTATTTGGAGACCATAATTAATCTCCAAAACCGATAAACGATAATTTTTGAGGACTAATTGCGAAACTTTGCGACATTTGGTCCGTTTCCTGTAAAATGTAAATGGCACGGCAAATGAATGAATGCAATTTATCGGTATATGTAACTGCAACCGTATGTGCCTTTCAGTCATTTCAAGAAATGAAACGTACTTCAGGTTTCTCGGTGGCCTGGCGGGGAAACGATCGAAGACCGGAGAGAGTATCAGTTCTCAGTTTTTCAGTTCAGATTTCACTTTGGAGTATTGAGATATCTCAGTGGATGTTGCAGTTTTAGATGCGCTTTGCATAACATTGTGTTTAACGTTCTTAGTAGTTTAAAGCGATAACTTCTGACTGTGTTCTGTTCTGTTATACTGAGAAGAGTTAGTAAGAATGTGTTAGAAAATGCCTTTTAAATGTAGCCTTCTTGAATATATTAACAAACTCAAATGTCATTGAGGTGTTATAAAAACTAATGTAAGGTTGAATTTTTATCTCGTTTTATGGACAGAAAAAGTTTTATATCAATATATTTAAATTAATCTTTAAATCGTCTATTATAAATAAATAAAAAATTCAGGTTTCATTTTCAGAATTAGCTTAGGTTGTTTGCAAACCTTAAATTTTCCATCAAATATCTCTGAAAAATACGTGACATGGCAAGAGAAAATTCTTAGTAAGCATTCTGATTTATAACTCTTTATTAAATATTTTTATTTGTGTCTTTTATTTTTATTTTTGTTTGACTAGACGTTTGCTCAGCCAACCGCTAAAATAGTTCCTAATGAAAAGAAAAATATATAAGCACACTTACGAACACTTACGAACTCATTTTCCCTTCTATTTAACTCAAATTACTTCTGCTTAAAATTTGAATACTTTGCGCGTTCTACTAAAATTTACATACTCTGGCATTGTCAATTCCAGGGGAAAGTAAGGCTTGACAGGAAAGATAGTTTAAACTTAAAATAAATGTTAGTTAAAATAAATATAAACTCTACTAGGTAAATTAAATATCCTTCACTTTACGTAATGGCATCGTACCGGCGCGTGGAATATGTAAGTATTTTAATTTTGGGAGTGGCAACATATTTCTGTTAACTTTGCTGAGTTTTTCGATTTAATTTAAAAAATAAATATTCTACGATTTGCCTAGGGGCAGCATATTACTTTTAAATTCTCGAGTTTTATAGTCAAAATGTTGTCGTATTCACATAGAATAAGACGTAAATAAAAGAAATTCGATATTTAAAACTCGAGCTCCGCAGTACGCATGTTTGGATGAAAGACGTTGTGTGTTGAATATCTGGTGGCAGTAGGTGTTTCCCAATGCGAAGAACATATATATATACATACAATACAAATTCTTTATTATTTAGTTGTAGAGATTGAAAATGAGAAATTATTTTGCTGTCGATATTTTAGACCCTTCTATTTATTACAGAAAACTTAATTCCCTGCGACAACTTCATTAATTCTTTAAGCTTTATTAATACAGTAATTACTTTTTATCAATTTAAAAGGAATTCATTTACCTAGAACAATACTCGGGATAAATTATTTATTATTTCTATTTTCCTCTTTGTCAGAATGTTTATTAAAAAAGAAAAAACAGCATTCCATACATTTAATTTTTCTAATAAAGAAACTAATTGTTTATCTTTCTTTCAGTATGGAACTTCGATGCGAAGCGAATAAAATATATTAAATGTCAGATGATATATGCCTTAATAGAATTAATTTGAAAACGTAACGTTTTAATTACTTCCTTTTTTAAATAAATCAATTATTTCTTTACTTAATTAAGTAAAATTACAATTTTATGAGAGTTTCGCTCTGGCGGATAAACCGATTTGCTCGGACAAACAGTTAGGAATTAATGAAGAGAAAGCATTTCCAGGTACGTTTTATTCTTACAATCAACAACGTATTATCCTGCAATAAAATTGCTTTTTAATAAAATGTTACTCAGTATAGAGGTTCAGTGTTGATTAATAATAAAAATACACTCTTTTGCAAAAAAAAAAAAAAAAAAAAAAATCGATGCGTCATGAAGGAAGTCACATAAATGTCGTCATTTGCGCTTTTGCAGCTGAGGATGATGGTTCGGTAAAACCATCGAAACTAGTCCTGTGAAAATTTGAAAATATAAAGCTTATTTTTGTTGCTTGACTTCTAAATTGATGATGTAATGTAAACAGTTGAGATTCCAGTGATCAAATTTTGATATTTTTTGCTGACAGGGTGCTGCTTAGCACCAAAAATAAACTTTGTCACAAAATCCAAGTGACTACAACCTTAACGATATGTAAAGCTTCACACATACACAAAAAAAGACCTGATAATAACTGTGATTTAGGCATTGAAAACTTAACTACCACATGTGGTTAAAATAAAGTTAAAAATGAGACAAAACGTTAAGTTGACATGTCTGAATCATGTTTGAACACAAGTAAAATACAGATTGCTTTTGCAGATTTTTTTTTTTTTTTTTTTGAGTATTTAAACATTGTTCTGGTATATCAATCTAGAGTTAATTAAATATTAATTAATAATGAAACAAAGGTTTAATTTTTAATAATAATGTATCATATAATACAGTGTACTATACATAATGTTTAATGTGTATGATACAGAATTTGTGCAGTTTTCTGATGTTAAGTGAAAGTAGATCACCGCATACATAGGAATAACTTAAACGTCGCCCACTTATAAAATGTAAAGAGGTTACTGCATACGGTAACATGCACTCTGTTAACAGAAAAAAAATCAGGTTTCCTTTGAATCATGATAATAAATACCTACTTTCTATCAATTCAGACTGTCCGTCAGTGATATCCTCGTACATACCGCAAGATGCTCCGTAAACACCTGGAATTGCATTTTCTTGTGTCACAGCTCCCGTCTTCAACATTTGAATGTTTGTCTAGGAACTGATGCATTACAACAACCAAACATCTTTATATTTTTGTATGTAAATGATATTTTTTATTTCTCAGTAACATATTTTTAAATTATCTGAAGATAAATAGAGTAGAATATGTGTTGAGAAAGCGTACGTATTGGTCGGTTCATTCAAAAAAATCTTTAACTCCAAACGTTCGTGCTTTCCTAAAGTACTGACAATAGATAGGAATTAAGTGACTTCAACCTTCTAAATATTCTGTGATTGATTCTACATAAAACTCTTTTAGAAGCGTAGCCATAAATTCACTTTATGGTTCTGTTTATTTCGTAGCCGAAAATAAATAAAAGTGCAGCGATAAATTTTATTTGTAACTATTGTTGACGGAAGTATTTGCAATAAAACCAGTCTCTTTCATAAAAACGTAAGAATAAAATGCTTCACAATTTCTGTTAAAATATATAGGAGCACTCAAAATTCATGTGCTTTCATCTGTGGTAGGCTATTACCATTGTAAATAAACGTACTGTAATAGTAGGCTTTCATTAATTGTTCTTTACCAACAGCTGAAACTATTAAATACTGCAACCAGAACTAATGCTATAGTGAGGCGATGGACAAACTAGAAGGGTGCCAAATCAGCTATGAAAAATTAATTCATTCCGAAAACGGAAGCGATAGCTGTTAACTTTTAGTTCTGAAATATATCAAGAAGCATCGTTTTCAGGTATTTAATTAAAGTAACAAAATCTTATAAGCACATTTGACGCTAGTATAAGAGTGTTACATTCTCGATTTAATATTACAGTTCAGAGTCATTTAGTGGATAAATGGAAATAGCCTGTGGAACACCATGCTAACAATATCAGCGTTATTCTTTCTTTGGCTTGAACTATATTTTCTATCAAAGATAATCTTTTTTTATCTCTTGACAGTAATTTATACTTTAAGAAGGAGCAAATGCAATCTGAGCTATCACTTAGGGCTTTCCAAATGCAATCATCAGCAAAACACGGAAGGCCTGGTGTTGTGAAGAGTTTTATCCGGAAGATTTAATGCGCACTTGTTAGCTATTAATCAGCTATAGCAGTATCGGACTATTTAAATTTGTGTATCTAAAATGTAGTGAAATGTACATTAGTTTCTTACTTCATATGATAAATAAAGTTTGCTATATTACAAGATATACCGCCTCTAAGAAGGGAGCTTACTGCAGTGCCAGATGACAGAGGTTCGAATCCTAAGTGTCAGTCCCTTCATAGGAGGTAACGGTGGCCGCCTATTAGGTGCCTCCACAATAAAATGGCCACCACTTCTGGCCTTAGGAGTGGCTAATGCTGAATAGGTTGTAGGGTTTATATTTATTTTAACTAACATTTATTTTAAGTTTAAATCTTTCCTGTCAAGCCTTACTTTCCCCTGGAACTGCCAATGCCAGAGTATGTAAATTTTAGTAGAACGCGCAAGGATTCAAATTATCAGCGGAAGTATTCTGAGTTAAATAGAAAGGAAACGAGTTCGAGGTGTGCTGTTCTTACTTCACGAGCGCGGAGGTAGTTAGCCAGAAATTGAAGAACCCCGCGTTTCGGCCTGTGTGCTTGCCTGGAAGAATTGTTAATCGTTCAAGTGATCTTCAAGTTTGCTGAATTAGCAGCGGTATTGTAAAACGCGGTGAGGTTAGTTACTTTTAGAGCCTCGTAGTTAAAGTCTTGTCTTTAGTTTCTTTTCAGGTTCTTATTTTTATTTTACCGCCGAGTTGGCGTAGTTTGTGAGCGTCAAGAGCACGCACTTGTAATTTATTACGTTGAATAAAAAGGGACTTAAACCCTTAGCAAGACTCTGTCATTTATCCAGTTTCAACAGTCACATCTTGGTTGCGTGCAAGTTGGAGGCGCGCAACGCTACAAGGTAAATGACCGCCATTAAATTAAAAAAAATATTACAAGATATTACGTTTAATATCTGTGTTCTACTGCAACTCTTTTCCTCGAGGCATGCACAATCGATTACAATGGTGATAAATTAGTTGGCCTCATCTTTGTTCAAAATTCTCTCCCATGCAAAGTTCTTCTAAATCGCAAAGAAGCCTTTGTTGTTAAGAGGTTTCTCAAGACCAAAAATAAAAATTTGTTTGAAATGATAAAAATATTAAGGCTGATGAGAATACTATTGATTATTTTGTAGTGTTACAACCTGAAATGTAACCAATAATTCTTAAAGAGCAAGAGAGGCAAATATTGTTATCGCCCCATCAATGGAATCACAACAGAGTCCTAAGAAGAACTTAAACAAGCTCCATCAACGAAATTACAACGTAGTCCTAAGAAGACAAGTTACATCAATAAAATTTTAACAGAATGTTAAGAAGACTTAAAAAAGCTCCATCAACAAAATTAGAACAAAGCCGTAAGAAAAACAAGTTCCATCAATGAAACTACAACAAAGTCGTAAGAAGACTTGAAAAACTTCCATCAATGAAATTGCAACAAAGTCGTAAGAAGGCTTCAGAAATCTCCAACAATAAAATTACAACAGTGTCCTAAGAAGATTTAAACCTTTTTTATTAAAAGTTTTAAACTAAAGAAATGCACGAACGTATTATAAAAAATTAAATATCCTCTACTTGCGGTATTAGCTAACAGAAAAGTTAATTTACAATTAAATTTGCAATTAATCTAAAATTGCATTACAACTCAAAGTTTTTAGTAACATTTGTTATTTTGAATGATTTATTAAAGCAATAGTTTAATTTTATTAAAGCAATAGTTTATTTATTAAATCAATAGTTTATTTATTAAAGCAATAGATTAATTTTTGCTGTTGTCTGAATTGCAAATAACATAATATATGAGCAAGCTCAATTCCACTAAAAGAGCGTTTTACTTCGGCTAGAAACTGGCATAATGAAGAATGACTAATGTAGTAGATCTGGGCGGGATAGTGATATTTACGGCAAATATCGCTGCAAAAGTTTGTCTCTCTAAACCCCCCCCCAAAATCCGAATTTCATACTCTTGACACATTTATAATGAGGTGAGAGCTAGCAAAACGGATAACTGATAGTAAAACCCTAAATCACAAGAAAATGATTTAATTAACGCAAGCACTATAATTTAATCAATTTTTGCAAAGATCGTTCAGACACAGGATGAATGCCTTTGGGAATGACTTCATTAAGAGAATTCGTTTGCATTCACATTACACGTAAGAAAAATCCCATGCAGTCAGCTCGTTTGTCAGAAACTCAACCCCAGAAAAATTTATAATATTAAGCGAATTTAACCTAGTTGGCTATTGGTGAAAACGAGCCTTAACGAAAATTGTAGAAGCACAGAGCTTATTATTTAAGGATGGTAGTTAATAGCTTACGAAATCAATCACATCTGTCAGGTGAACTGCAAATTTTTTTTACGTACGGAGAGAAAGTATTAAAACAAATTTTAAAAAATAATAAACAATATTATGATGTATATAATAATATAAAATAATGTACTAATAGAAAATTATTACATTTCTTTGCAGCAGATGGGAGAGAAGGATCTTGAAATATGTGAAATATTTGATATTAAAGGTGAACGTATCAACGGAATTTAGAAAGAAAAAGATAATAAAGATTAATCATTTTAATGAATTTAATAATTAAATTGAAGAGTTCATGGATAGAGTTTAATATAAATCGAGCGAACTAGCTGACGTTTTCATGAACACGAGTAAGGTTTTTTTAGAAATTCTTTCACGAAGGCATCTTTCATTCGGTAATTATCTCTAGCGTACTTTGCCGTAATCTAATAAAGCCAAACCAAACCCTGCTCGAATTTCGACGTCACATAAATGTATTTTTCCTGTTTCTGGCTAAGTTTTTATGGAAGTAGTTCAAATCAGCTTCTTAAAATACAGACAATGTTATAAAAGATCTTTGTTCCATCGAGGAAAACTGTCCAGTATAATTATTCCTGTAGAGAATACGAATCCAGTTCTCAGGTAGATTTTAGAAACTTCAAAATTTCGCTTCTATAAGTGCAAAAAAATATTAAAATTTACAAATATTTGAAAATCAGTGCGATGTATTTTTCTATAACTGCATTAAAACGCAAAGGTTTTAGTAACATTGTTATTTTGAATGATTTATTAAAGCAATAATTTTAGCATTTTCAGTTTTAAAACTAAAAACTGTAGATATATATTTCTCTATCTATAATACCGGGTGACTTAAAAGTTCGTTAACATTTCAAAAGTCAGTAATTCAGAGAGTATAATGTAGTTTTTTTTTCTTTCCAACGGCGGGCACTTGCATATGCCGGCATCGGCCACTCCTGAGGCCAGATGTGGTGCTCTCTTTATTATGGAGGCACCTAATAGGTGGACCTCCTTTGCCTTCCATAAAGGGACAGACAATTTTTACATCCATGCTTTCTCCGGTCATAACAGTCATAATACAGGGAAGAACCAATCCTCCTAGTCCCACTGGACCATATGATTATAAAGGGTCGACCCCATGCCTTCTCCGGTATTCTAACCCGGGCCTTTCGCTATCGCAGTTTGCCTCCCTTAACCACTATACCGTCTGGGCAGCGGCATAATGTGGGTAGACAGGCGACAGGTGACGGAGGACGAGGGGGCCTGATGTTTAACCCTTTCCGGCACGTTACCTTTTAAAGTTAGAATTTTGATAAAAAAAAAAAGGTAGGCAGTCTAATTAGGCCTAGAGAAGTACACAAGTAAAATTTTGTGAAGATAGCACTTATCGTTTAATTCTGGGGGTGTACCCAAAGTGGGCCCACTGATTGAATAGAGCTTCGAAAAGAGAGCTGAAACGAGCATTGTTGTCAATGAACTGACCGATGAGATGCAGAGAAACAAAGAATACAGACTCCCTGTTCTCCTAGATTATCGGTGAGCCCGGTCCATGCACACTTAGGATTCGCAGTTTGATTTTAGGCAAAATTTCAAGGTAAAAATTTAAAACTAATATAGAATAAGGAGATTAGCATACAGCCAAAAAATAATATAGAAATTTCTTTTCAAACAATTCCTTTTATACCGTAAAAAAATCTGGAAGATTTCTTTGAAAAATGAGGGTCTTAAAAAAGTAAACATGGCTAAAATATATGGACTGGTTTGTGTTGAGCTGCCATCTACTATAAATAAAGAAGGTTCCAAATAACCTATAGTAACCTATAAATCCTTTTTCATTCAATTTATCTGTGCGTACAGAGGGAAATTTTTAGGTGTGTCCAGACCGGACACACTGTGCCGCAAAGGGTTAGCATATGTAAACAGGCATATGCCCCGCGTACTCCACTATCTAGAGGCAAATGTAGGTAGGCAGATAAACATTGACATACATACTTGAAATGACACAGAGTTTTATTGGAAAAAAACCCAATAAAATGCAAACATATATGGCGCTTTACAGCAAAATATCAGTGACGCCGCATGAGAATCGTGTATGAAATGAGCTGTAGTGAGAGGTGGAATTATCCCTTCACGACTTCGTCACTTTTCTATCGCCTCCGGATATTAGTCACGGTGTGAGGGGCATTTACCACATGAATCGTGATCGTATCATTATTCTTTGAACGTGGTTCTGCTATTCAAAATTAAAAATTAAAAATTTGTAAGTATTCAGATTTTAAGGGAACTTGTGGTGCGACTCTTTCATAGCACGATGTAGATAATCGCACTAAAACAAATTTTTGGCATTATATTATTTTGTATCATTATAAACGATCATGCATCGCTTGAAAGGTTAAACTGAATATAAGTTTGAAACGTGATACATCGCAAAAGTGAAATTAAGTGTTAAATACGTTAGAAGCGATATATGTTATACGCTTTGCTGCGTCGCTCTGCTGCATTTTACTTCACTGTTGTCCAAACGCTGCTCAGGATTAATATAATGACTTTCTAGCTATAAATAGGACCGATGTGAATACGTATTGCTTTTTCTTTTTCGCTGTTGCCTGAATAACCCACGTCTCCCATTTCGCCTTCTTCTTCATTGTCTAAAACGTAAACTACGTATATCGAAACAAGAAAACGTGTTTAGCACTTTTGGATGTTAGCATCGATTTTAACGAAAAGTATATATAGGAATAAGTATTCTTTTAAGAAATAAAAATGATGTAATGGTGTTTTAACCAGCAAGTCAGTTGTGATTTTCACATCAGTCTTAAGAAACAGTCAGCTCGGATATGACTAAAGTGTATATATATATATGTGTGTGTGTGTGTGTGTGTGTGTGTGTGTCATGTACCAGCTTTTGTCCGGAATAAATAGAATGCTGAAGAATCATAAAATGTAGTCGTAACTTAAATTATCAGACGATAAGCTTAAAAAACAGGATCCATTTATTCAGGAGAAATAGCAGTTACAAAATCAGATATCCGGAGTAAATAAAAAGAATTACTAATAACTTTTTGTATGAAGTTTACTGCATCGTGACATTTAAGAAAAAGGTTCCCGATATTCCTTTGCGAGTCCTTTTATAGCCTCTGGAAAGGCGAAGCTTCAAAGAAAATGACGTCAGCCAATCCAGTTCGCTTTTAATATTTCCAGAACATTCTATAACTGTACATGTAGAAAAGGCGGGAAAAACAACTTGACTACGGGGCTGTGAATTTAATTCCATGTACTTTCGAATAAGAGACCGTCGCCATTAAAAAATTAAAAGAACATGCAGTTAGAAATTTAAGTGTATTTTTGACTATGGAATTTTATTATTACATATATATATATGTGTGTGTGTGTGTGTGTAAGAAAAATAAAGAATATGTAAAAGGTATATTATAATTTTAATTAGCAACGTAAACTAATTTCCCTTCTCTATTTTAAAAATAGCAATCTCTGTTTACCCTGCGTCATTTCAAGACTAATCCATATCATATTCTTACACAGTTCTGATAATGTAAATGAAAACAAAAACTCAAACAGCCAATAATAATTTTACAGCAGCATTATTTATCCAATTAAAATGCATTCAAAACCAAATGATTAAGATTTAAGATTTCATCCTGAACATAACGCACTCGCTTGCTACTCTTCGGCTTAGCTGGACTGCTATCTTCTTATTGCAAAGTACTAAAAATGTAAACATTTTGAAATATGCACAAATAATGTGCCATGTTGTTTTTGACTTCAACAGGTTTACTGAAATAAAATGAAGATTTAATCTACCTTGGCTGCCAGTTTCCTATTTATTATGGATTGGCATTTCAGCATTCTACACCATCAGAATTCCTACTTTTCATTACGGGTTCAACACACCATTAATATTACAGTCCTCTCTTTATTACACACACACATATATATATACATGCAAAAATACTTGGCATGTTCGTGTTTTGTTTTCAAAAGAATTGTTTTGTAATTATATATACATATATATATATATATATATTTGAAGGTGATTTTAAAATTGATATACTACAAACACCAACATCAAGAGTAATATTCTATCTGAGGCTAACAAACACATTGCTTTTAGCCCAAAGAGGCGTTAGGTCAGAAGGGTTATTATTCTCTAAATGCATTTTGCGCGGAATCACTAAAAGCGCTTAATCAGTTTTGAAATTATTGCTACCAAATGTTATCACCCTGTATTATAAAAAATTAAATAATGAAGAATCTGCATGAATCTGTGTATGTTTCTAACACTTTGAAAAACAACGGAACCTAAAGCCATCAAATTTTGAATAACGTAGTCGCCACCCGAATATGGGTACAGCACATAGAAGACCGAATTTTTATTTTACTTAGCTATCTCTTTCATATTTTGTAAAAAGTTAACGAATTTTTGATTAAAAAATTCAACGATTTCAAAGCGAGCAGTGGCAACACTGTACGAAATAAAACATTTTTATCTCCCTCGCACGAGACTGTCTACCGAAAATTATAGAGATAGGCTGTTTTTAAATATTTTTAGGCCAAAGAGATGTTAGCCCAAATGCTGTCGAAACTCTGCTTGTGTATTAATTAAAAAAAATAATGATAATAAAACGCCTTTTTGGGTGTAATATAAAATCCTAAATCTTTCATATCTTTTTTAATTTACTTTTTTGTGTTATTGCGTTGTTTTTGTTTTAAATACTGATTGAATATATATAACCTAATGAATTTATTTTCCAAATTAAACTGCTTAAAAATGACGTGAACTGTTATTTATTTTTAATCATAACGTAGATTATTTCTTTTTCTCATGTTTTGTAACTTCTTTAGTGATAACCACGATTTAGAATTAACACGCTAATTTCCTTACTGCATATCAAACGTTCGCTAAAATATAAATTTTGTAAAAGTTTACTAAATTTTAGATAAACCTGATAATATTTGTTCAGCTGGGAAATAGTATCTAAACGCATATGAACTAAGTTATTCTTGCCGAAAATCCCAATGAATAAATCACAATCAAATTGGACTTGTGCTGGATTAAAATTAAAATCCTCTGGGTCTTATTAGATTCGCTGTTGCTTTCATCTATTTTAAGCTTCTTAGAAGCCACAAAGCGTAAAATAACTTTATTGCCCGTCAAGTCAACACATTAATCAGAAAACTTTACTTGTTACCTATTGCATTTCCTGTTCGTATCATTTAAGGATTAAAATTAGTGGAATATTCAAATATTTCATAATTACATGAACATTCCTTATGAAATCAGAGATTTAAATTTCTACGATATTAAAAAATTCATTTACGTAAACTCCGTTTGTTTTTTATTTGAAATTTCACACATAATCCTCTAACCTACGAACACACTTCGATCTATGCTGTTCTGTTGTTTGAAACCTCTGTAATAGAGCGACGCTTCATTCCGCTATTTTTAAACTAAGGATAAGCAAATTGTCTCACCTTTGTCGGATTAAAAATCTTGGAATTAAATACTCGGTTCTGTAACATCACTTTTACTTCCAACGCCTCTCGCTTGAAACGTTAATTAGAAAGGTTAAAGTTTAGAGAAATAAACTGTTGTATAATGTTGCATAATGTTAACTTAGGAGAAAGTTATTATTTAAACGTCTTTTGTTTTTATTCAGAATTGAATTAATTTTTTAAAATACTAAACTTTCACTCTTCATATTTCTAAAATGGTACTGACATCGAACTCCAGTTTACTTTTATTTTCTAACCCCCCACACTAAACAACTTTGATCGGGATATTTTTATTTCTTTTTTTTTTTAGTCTAAAAGGCATTTCATTTTGGCATTTTGCGTTGAAAACTTTAAATGTCGGTTCACTTTTCAAACGGTTGCCACCAAACATTGCAGTCCTGTATTATATTTAAAGAAATTAAATAATGAGGAATCTGCATAAATGTATGTATGTTTCTCGCACTGGGATAAAACAACGGTACCTAGCGCCATCAAATTTTGAATAACATACGTTTGCGCCCGAATATGGGTATCTGAAAGCCCCAATTTGGAATTTGTTTTATTCCCTATTTCATATTTTGTAAAAATTTAACGAATTTTTGATTAAGAAACTCAACGATTGTAAAGCGAGCGATAGGGAATAAAAAACATTTTTATCTCCTGCGAAAAAGCGAGACTGTGTATCGGAAATTCTGAAGATGTTAATATTGTTTTGCGATATTGCTGTTGAACTGAATTTTATGGTTTAAGTGCGAAGAATATTAGTACGAATATTTAAGAAATAAGGATAACCCACTTAACGTTAAAAAGCGTCCATTTGGGCGTGATGTAAATTTTTGCTTTGGGCGTCATATAAATTTTTGCTTTGGGTGTCATTATTATTATAATTTTATTAGTCTTAAGGGACAATTTGCCCAGAAGGACTATTCATTTCGTGTTGGCATTTTGTGTTGATTCACTATAAATGTTGGTTCACTTTTCAAATTGTTTTTATTTTGGGGGGCGGCAAGATGTTTTACACTGTTTCGGTGTAAATAAGAATAAAGTCAAATGAGAATGAGTACATAAATTTGCCAAAGAGAGTGTTAAAAATGCGTTAATTGGTATTGTTACTAATTTTTAATTTGAATTATTTATTTTCACTATTTTTAAACTAAAAATAATTACCTTAGTTTTTGACTTCGATGATTAAATCTGAGAATTAATTCATTTTTAATGCTTAGTTTTATTTATCAACGCTGTTGGGTTCATCTGGGTTCTTGATATTTAAATGTGCTTAACTTACAAACCTCTATAGCCTAACCTTTTAACTTTTCATGCCGTTGAGGTTGTGTTGTTAGTGATTTACCTCTGATTTACTACCTTTATATTTTATTAATATGGCAATTTTGGGAGATATCGCTTTAACTTGGAATAATATCTTTAAATGAACTCAAAAGCGGCCTCGCAACTGTCGACATACTTCGCAGGATAAGAATTTGAACTTGTTTTTTATGTTAAATCACAACCTACTGAAACTGAATTGGAATGATTAGATTATGAAACTGGGGAGATTAAAAACTTACAATATTTTTATTTACATACACTGTGATACAGTATAATAACTTACACGTTATTTATCAGTCGGTTTGTGATATTTCCCTGAAATTTTAAACTAATTTTATATTGTTAATCGGCCCAATGCGATACCTGATTCGTCATACATAGCTCAATGTAACGATGATTTATAATTGCCGTTATGTGTCTTTATTAGTGTATTACAAAAAAAAACATGAATCTCATATTTCAACAATAGTAACTCTAACCCGTTTTCTTTAAACAATGAGAGATTCCAACATTTAGATCTATGCTTAATCAAATTGAAGTAAATATCCAGTCTCTATTTTAAGCTTCCTCTGAAGAATAAAATAAAATATATTACCTTGAAAAACTGCAAACAACACAAGCAAAATATTCCACATGGCTAGCAGTTCTTGGACTTGTTTTAATTCTGGCTGTTCAATAGCAAGACATAATTAAGAAACGGAAAAGCTTTTTAAGAGGTTAGATAATTGATGTCTGGCAGGAAGCGATAAATGATAAGAACAGAATCGAATGGTGGCAAAATTCACATTGATTAGAATGCAGCTGGATCAAACGTAAGAAACGAATATTATTGCCTGATGTAACATTCCAACAAACAAGTGCAGTTAAGATCTCTATAAAGTCGTTAAATACCAGAAGTGGGGTTCATTGTAAACGTAAATGTGACTGCCTCGTATTTTCTTAATTTGAAACTTATACTTTTATTTTATTTTCTCATTTTCAACACCACAGATTCTATTAGCCTCGACGCTAATTTTTTGTCTGTGTCAATTTCGTATCCAAATCACTTCACAGATTTTTGCCGCCGAATGTTATCCCGATGCGTGTTCCTCGCATTGTGAAAAAACGACGATTACCTAGGTCCACCGAATTTTTAATACATGTACTCCTCTACCCGAACATGGGCAGCTCGAAGCCCGAGTTTGGATTCCGAAGTCATTTTTTATTATTTCATATTTTCCTCGCTAGAAAGTGCTTGATGCAAATTAAACTGAATGAGGACCTGTTGCCTGACTTCAGAAGCCAGAGAACCATTTGAGATTTTTCAGGCTTAACAAACTGATGACTTTGCCAAAACCTCAATCTTATTTTTTTTTTTTTTTGGTTTAATTGATTGCAAAGCATGAGTTTACTTATGTTTTTCTCCGGTATAAATTATTTGTGAATAATCGCTTTCCAATCAACAAATGTTTCTCGACACAATCTTTGGTCGAGATTTTTGAAATCAAAATTTCTGAGGTCTTGCTTATAAATTTATTAATTTATGTAATAATACCCAACCCGAGAAATTTATATAACTAACTTGAGAACATAACTGCCGTTGTTTCTTTGAAAAATAAACGTTTTTTCCAGAAAAAAAATTGGTTTGAAAAAAATCAAGTTTAATATGGATCAAATCAGGACATGCAGAAATTCGACCTTCATTCTAATGCGTAGTCAATGTACGACGCATAAGAACGAGTGTTTCCTTGCGAAAGATATTTCAGGGAGTTTAGTGAGCAGTGTTTATATTGATGATAAGCTTGTCAACTATCGTTCAAAGACAAGTGTGATGTTTTCCTGTTATATAGCTTTTTTGATGTTCTCTTAAATTCGAGACACTGAAAAAGATGAACACTCGTGGATTTATCATTAGGACCTTCGCTCCTGTCACGAAATCATCAGTACCAACTAAAGATAACAAATGTTAATGCTGTATTAAATCATGAAGGATCCGTATGTATGCATCTCTCTCTATATATATATATATGTACATATGTATGTATATTTCTCTGAGTAAAAATGGCAGCACGTAGATTCACTACATTTTGAACACATGTAATCCTCCACCCGAAAATGTGTGTTTCGAAGTACGGAATATTGAATTTCCAGTTTGTTTTGTCTTCATTTCATATTTATGAGAATGTTAGCAACTCTTTGTAGAGTCATTAGGATGACCTTCCGAACACACACCGCGTCTGCTAACCGTTACACCACGAAGGCATGCAGAAAGGAGGGAGAAAATTCCCCCTTTTTAAAGGGCTTACCCAGTCGTCAGATCCTGGGGAAGAATCATTATACACACTTTCTTTAGTTCGGGCCCGATACAGGTAGAGTTACATAGACATTAAGGCCGATTACACTTATACAGGGACTGGATCAAAACATCGCCCAACGTTCGCGAAATTTGGTGATTTCTCAACTAATTTTCAAAACTTTAGTTGCCCAAATCATGTCGAGCTTGGTGATATTTTCCTAATTTAGGAAGGAGTTGAGGCCCGGAGTTCGAACCTCGGGCTAGGTAAGGTCGACTCAGCCTTTCATCCCTTGATTTCCATCACTTGGGTCGATAAAATGAGTCCCAAGTTCGCTTGAGAACTAAACACTGGGGGGTCCTTAGACAAGCCGACCACTTGTTCAGGGCATATGCTTACGCACCCCGGGGCCCACGGTTAAGAAAGTAGATTCCGGGGCACTGCAGGCCTTGGCCCATTAGGGTTCTTTTTGCTACTGAGTTTAGATTAGTTTTAGCAAGGAGTCATTTACTTCAATAGATTTGCCTCTGCATTTCTATTTTTCCAGCGAAGCTTGAGGCCGTTTATGTTACATTATCGTAACAATATCATTTTTTTTTGTCATTGAGTTGTAATCAAAAGTGAAACTTTCCGATTATCGTAAAGGTAAACTTGTAGAGTCATTAATATTTTTTGGAAGCAGGCGACTTGAAAAATGAGCAATGCCCTCGCCGGGACTCAAACCTGGACCTCTCGAATACGCGCGGATTGTGTTACCGTTACACCACGTAAGCATGCAGAAAGGAGGGAGAAAATAACTATGTGATATAAATAGTCCGGGTTGTGATTCCACAAAGAGTAAGCTATTTAATTTCAAATCTAAACAGGAAGGAAGGTCAGTGACACAAAAGAAATGTGTTGCCGTTCGGCAAAACGCAGTATATTTATCTTTTGAACTTAATCAGCCAATTCAGAGATTTAAAGAAATGCATTACCATTGCTCGAGTTAAAATATATCTATCTTCCACGTGGTATTGTGTAGTAATCCAGTAAAGGGTAAGATAATATTTAATTTTTTCTTTCAAATTCACTCTGTTATTAATGAATAAACAAAGAGATTTGGAGCCAATAAACCCAGTTTCGTTTCAATTGTTATTAATTACTAGCTGGGCTCTTGAAATTGAAGTAGCTGAATTTATTAAAATCCTTATATATATTTTCTTTTTTTAAAAAAATACTATTAAAAACTAGTCTTTAGATCCTGCAGAAGTATTGTGTATTTTTAAGATTTATTCCGGCGCTTCTTCCAATAGCAAATTTACATAAAAGGGATTACGTTTATCAGTTCTTTACGTGTAACATTTATCAGTTTAGTTTCAGTAGTCTTTCTAGACATTACTGATATTTACATACGTATAAAAATAGCACTGGATAGTTTTGATTTATATTTTGATTGACTGATTTGATTGATCCGGATTTAAAATATTAACACAGCCGTGTTTATGAACTTCGAAACAACAGTATAATACGAAATTCGGAAAGCAAATTCCACAGCTGCAACAAAAAGGCTATGGAAAAACATACATCTTAGCATTAGAGATTACCACTCTCCATTTTTATAAAGCAAACAGTACGTTGCTGAAATGCTGAAGATTAATACGGTAAGCAAAAATTAACCATTTAGGAAATTACTTCATTCACTTTTTCGTTCTTATTCATCATTTGATATGCACCAATTCATGTTTAAAATGAATAAAATTGTTTAACTAAGCCCTTAGAACTAATTAATCATTTCCTTAATCCTATACGAGCATCCAATAGCGGGAGAAATGTTCAGAACGTGATAATGAGCGCATCTAAAAATAAATGTTTGAAGAGCAAAGGGAAAAGTATTAATCCCAGTATATTCTTTTTTTATTACTCAGCCAAGAGATAATAACTATCTTCTTTTACGATATAAGCTTTGGAAATGAGTTCAAACAAATCTTTAAATTCTTGATTAGTTTCTCATTTTTACTTATATAATATGCTTCATTTTGGTGATTATTTCGAATCTTTAAAATTCAGGAATACTTTTACAGTTTCGAGTCATATAATAGCGCAGTAAAAATATAATTTTTGCGCTGAAATTTGTGCTAGCAATTACGTTTTTTTCCAAAAATTAATTAATATTTTAAATGCAACGATGATGTTTGACGGAAGCATTTTAAATTCTTGAAATCTAATTCGTATTCATGGTGAATATCTAATTTAAAAAATATAGCTTTTTAAATACATACATATAAAATATTCACAACGAGCTAAAATTTTCAGTCAACATTCGATAGGACGTCTATTTTGAGGCAGTTAAAAAAGACATATATTAGCCTAGAGCACACCCAAGGCAGTGTTACGAAAAATGTTGAGTTACTCTTCTAAGATTTTCTTTTTTATCTCAATATTAAATCCTCGATGTGAGTCAAATATATGACTACACGTTTGACATAAATGAAGCTCGTTACTTTATGTCTTAGAGGAAAATGCCGAATGGTATATTAAACTTGAAATTTAACCATCCAGACGGTATATTGGCTAGGGTAGCCTATTGCAGTACCAGGAGAAGGCCTGTATTTGTAAACGTATAGTGTCTTTGCGGCATGAGGGCACTCTAAATGTATGGCGAGAATAAAGTCCTCCTCTCCTGTGGCTTAGTGATAGTGGACAATAGTGGGAGTCATTCGAACCACCTCCGGGGTGCTCTTCCTCCGGGGTGGAAGTAAACGTCCTACCTCCTTCAGCTCTGGCACCATGAAATACATGGACAAGACAACAACTTTATCATTCCAACAGTCACGTGATAGAACTACGTCATTAACCAACAGGGCGTTGACTATGCAAAGGCAAGTTAAAATTACAACATCAGTATTTGCATTTACATTCACCCATGCTGTAATTAGTTATTACCTAGAGCCCCCTAAGTAGTGATCTGGCTAATGACTGAGCATTGTCCATAATCATCTAGAGAGCGTGATCACTTACCATCTCTGGAGTTGTCCACAAAAATATTCGTACAGCTCTTCACAGTATTACAGAGTGCAATCAGCAGTTACACTACAAACTACTAAGGACGTAAAAGACAAGTCAATGCAAAGCGCATCTGAAAAGCGAAGCTAGCACGGAGATACATCAATATTCCGAACCGCACTGAAGTAACAACTATAACATCTCGGAAACTGATGCTCTCTCTCCGGTCTTATGCAGTTTTCCCCCAACCACGGAGAAATCTCTAGTACTTTCTTCTTCTCGAAATTACTGGAAGGCGTATGAGGGGCCGGATATGATTGCAGCTAATATAGCAATCAATTGCTGTTATTCAATTACAATATCCATTACAGTTATACAGGTAACGAACCCAAATGTCGCAAAATAGTACTCTAGTTTGGCGACTTTTGGAGATTTCTCTGCAAATTTGGCAAAAAAAAATTAGTCGCCAAAACAGTCGCCGTCTTGGCGATATCTCGCCAATTTGGCAAGATAGTGATTTACTCAATTTTAAGCAGTCTTGTCCTTGTATTTTTTTCCAGCTTTTCATGCTACATTATGCAGAAAATATAAGAATTTCACTAAAATTATCTATCTACTTACAAAATTCGTAACAATATTGTAGACTAGTTCTCCTGAATCTCAAGAACTGACTTGTTGATGACACCATCTTAATTTTCCTATCTATAAAATTATCATCACTCTACGGGATCAATCTGAAAGCCAGAGTTTTGACTCAGTCTTGCTATATCAGCAAAAAAAAAAATACATTACTTACTAACTGAATTATTTTATTAACTGTCAATTCAACTTTCATTACACGTAAAATACAAAAATTAATTCTTTTACAAGCTTGGCCAACGTAAAGAATCCCTACCTATCGTTTCATTCCTGGATGAAATATAATAGATTTATACATTCTAAACCTTTCTTAGTTAGCGTTTCTGTATATAGTGTTAAAATAATTTCTGGCTTCTAAGAATTGAGCAACTATTGCGCAATTTCTGCAAAACTAAAATTCCTTATTTGAATCACATGTTGTTCCTGAGTGGTTTCTTAGTGCTGCCTGCGTTTTGCTTCCTACGGTTCAGCGAAGGAGCTTCCGGGGTATTTCCCATGTGTATTGTAGAACAAGAGCTTCTATTTATTTATTTTCTATGTTACAAAAGTGCCTTATTAAATGCAGCATAAATGTTAATCAATGCACAAAAAAATACTTAATTCTTAATTCTTGGGCATTGTGAAGTAATTCAAATCATTTTAAATTAAAACTAATGTTCCAAGGTATTATCTCGACATTCTTTGAATCCCAGAGATCCGTTTTGCCTTAAAAAAGTTCTGGAAAAAAATATTCTTTTTAGAAATTACACTAATGAAAATTTACCTGTTTACAGCAAAGGTTTTATTCGCAGGAGATAAGCGACGTTTACATATTTATCATCTTGCTTATTTGTCAACCTACTCGAAATTTAATGAATCTGAAGAGTTTTCAGAAACATGATTACCATTTCATATAGGATACAGTGTGTTAAAATATTGCGTTGCTTTCTCTGCTATTACGCAAGCAAAGAAATTTAAGCTACATACTGTCTGAGTAATATACACGTACATTAAGAATTATTAGACTACAATGATGCTGTAAATGTTGTATACAAATATTTGTTTGTAAACTTTGTAAATAATTTTAAATCTCGAAAAGAGAGATTATTACTTTCAGTAAGGGCTACGGTAAAAGATCATAAACAGGAGACAAACAAATTCTTAGTAATCGATGATATATGAGAACTTTAATTAATTGTTCATATTATAAAAGCATATTGCTTCTCAGCATGAAAAGTTAACTATTATTAGAATAGCTATTTTATTTTAACTTTTGATAACATTTTACAGTAAGCGTCGTTTGTTACCATAAGCGTAAAAAATATATGTATTTAGCAAAATGTCTAACTTTTATTTTTCTAGATTCTAGCTTCGGAAAAGAGTTATTACAAAAAAAAGAGAGAATGGAAAATGATTTTAATGAATCTAACTAATGTAATTTCAAGGGCCCAGCAAATAATCAATAATAACGGAAGTAGAGAACGCGTTTCTTATTTTAAATTCCTTACTTTGTTAATTAATAACAGACAGATTTAATTTAAAAGGAAAATTAAACATCTAGAATAGTTATGTTATTTTACTTTTAATAACATTTTACGCTAATCACTGTTGGTCCCATAAGCGTAAATAAATATCTATCTTATATATCTTATACCCTATAATGTACAGATAGGAAATCGTCTAATTTTTCTTATTCTAGATTCTAACTTCGCAAAATAGTTATTATATAAAAGAGAAAAGTAATAATGGGTTTAGTGAATCTAGTTAATGTAATTTCTACGGCTCAGTTAATAATTAATCATAGCAGATGTGAAGAACACGTTTATTGCTTTTTGTTAATCAATAACAGAAAGATTTAATTTAAAGGAAAATTAAACATCTTATGTTTTGCCGAATGACAACACTCTAGGGCGACGAAGTTAAAAATATTTTCTGTCGAGCAGTCGCAACATACTTCTTTTAAATATCTGAGTTTGATGATTAACTTTGAAAAACAATATATTACCTTTTGCCGAGTAGCAATACATTTCTTTTAAGTTGCTGAGATTTGTGATTAAATTTGAAATATAACTATCTTGCGCTTAGCCCATGGGCAACATACTGTTTCTAGATCGTAGAACTTGCTAATCAAAATTGTATTCATTTCATACAAAATATTAAAAAAGTAAAATTCAAATTAGGAAAACGGAATTCAGGCTTCTGTGTGCGTATGTTTAGATGAAGGATTAAATGTATTTAAAATTTTAAGTTATCTTAATTTTGTGCAACAAATTTGAGAGTATTTTTAGTGATTTGTACTATTTTATATTTCAAAAACTTCGTGTTTACTTGTACAGCTATTCTGAGGTGTTTTAATTTATAAAAACATGAGGGGAATCTCTAAAGGCATGTAGATATTGGCAGCAAAGCAATAGATATCGCTTGTCAAAAGCCATCTTCTCATGGGAACAAACTATGATACTTTGCGAAATATATCATTTCTTTGTTCAATTCCTTCTCGTAAAATTAAAATTCAGCATTTTGCTTGTCTGTAACCTTCTCTTGTCTGGATGTAGCTCATAATTATGCAACTCAGTTCCGTTTCAGATGTATATTGATGGTAGAAAATATGCTTTAAGTAAATCAGGAAAGGTTCTACTTCGTAACCAAGCCCAGCATGAGAAATCCGTTATCATGGATAGAAACATTGAATATTACCTCTTTCTCTGACAATGGCAGTAGTTTAATTCTGACTCAGAGCGAAATTTCCGCTCAATTTCCCAAACGCTGTCAAATAATATAAGTATAAACAAATAGACGTACCTACAATGGCAAACCTAAATGTGTTAACAACCAGGCTGTCGAAAATTTAAATCCCTTACTTTCCAACAGATACTTTCATTTGTTAGCTTGTCCGGAAACTAAAAACCTGAACCCCTTGGCAAAGAACGTTGCAAAAAAAAAAAAAAAAAAAAAAAGTGTGAAAAAATGGGCTCAAGTCTTCTTATATTAAATCTATATTTAATCTAGGGCAGAAGGTTTTACCGGTGAGAAATCTTCGCTAAGAAGAGGATTTGTTCAATCTCATCCAGAGACCATCGAATAAAATTATAATAAAGAACTCACTGGCGAAAAAATTCTAAGGTGTGGTTAAAATTGCATAACTGAAAAGGACTGAAGAATGTTAAATTTAGGCATCATGTGAACATTGCGAGGTCCATAGAAGGTTTACCTTCCTTAAATTTATTAAATATAATAAAAATGTCCATATAAAACGTATTTATGAAATATGATAAAATTTTAATTTGTGTGAGCTTTATGATATACCAACCGTTAAAAAAATTATTCTAGCTTTCATATGTTACTGAAACACCACTAGTTAAACACGGCGTACTATCTCGTAGCGGAAAGGTATAGGAGCAATCAAAGTCTGGTGTAACAGCTTTAAATAGTATTAAAATCTTGTAGTTTAAATAATTTAAATAGATGAACATTAAGTTATTTGTAAATGACAATATTTGAAACCAGACTCGAGTGCCACGTGCGACTCTCGCACGAAGAATGTAATTTATTTTTAAATGATAGAATATGTTTTCTCTTCTTGTTTGTATGTCGCCATTTTTGAGTGTTAAATAAAAGTTATTGCTGTGTTCCATCATTGGAGTTGCTTCATTTCGCCAAAGAAGTATCACAGTCATAATTATTTTGGAGGCACTGACCGAGATCGAATAATCGTGCGTATTTTTATTTTATTAGTTCATCACTGAACATAATATTAGTGATACCAGATTATTACTTAATGTTTATATAGAATTGCTTTATTAGTTCATCACTGAACACAATATTAGTGATACCAGATTATTACTTCCTGTTAATAATAAATTGTCTTATTTTATTACCGCATTTGATATTATATTTAATATTCATTTTAGTTGTGCAGACGGTAGATATATATATTGCTCTATGTTATTATTCTTATTTTAATCACAATTAATGTGGTAGAGAGAATGAACTTCATATAATTTAAATATTTCATTTTTGAGGTATACGTACTTAACAAAGTGCATTTAATTTCGTGATTCCTGACTGCATTAATTAATTAAAGTAATTGAATTGAGCTATTTTGAGGAAATATAAAGAAAACAGTGTTCGTTAATTTTAAACATAGAAACAATGTCTTACTTAGGAAGAGCTCGTAAGGAAGATTTGCAAAATCTCGCGGCTGATCTGGGAGTTCACGTGACTGCAGATTTGAAAATAGTCGATTTAAAACAGAAAATTGTTGAAAGTAGAGATTATGATGAAGTATTCGTCAAAGGAGTCTTAGACACAATAATAGAAGAACGGAAAGTGAGGGAGGAAAGGGAAGAACGGAAAGAGAGGGAGGAAAGAGAAGAACGGAAAGAGAGGGAGGAAAGGGAAAGAGAAGAACGTAGGAAACAGGAAGAAGCGGAAGAGCGGAGAAGGAAAGAACAGTATGAATTAAATTGATTAAGACTTGAAGCAGAGACAAAGTCTCAAAATACCGGACAGATCCGGCCGAAAACGGAGCTGCGTCACCTTATGCAGGAATTCGATGACAAGAAAGGAGATATCAGTCTATATTTGCTATTGTTTGAAAGGCAAGCAGAATGGGCTAAAATTGATAAAGAAGAATTTGTATCTCATTTACTAGGACTACTTCCTTACGAAGTAACCCAGTTAATAGCTAGAGAACCCTCCGATAAAGCTAAAGACTATGAACACGTGAAGAATTTATTGTTAAGACGGTTTAAACTAAGCCCGGAAAAGTTTAGGCAGAAATTTATGAAACATCAAAAGAGTACCGAATCCACATGGGTGGATTTCAATTATGAAATAGAAAATTATTGCAAGGAATGGGTGACTGGTCTAGGAGTTAAGACTTTTGATCAGTTGCTAGATTTGATGGTGATTGACCAACTTAAGCGTCGAGTTCCTCCTGAAATTCGAGATCATTTTCTTGATGAGTGGGTAGAGATGATTTCATCTAAAAAATTAGCTGAAAAACTTGATGCCTATGAAAACGTTTGCGGAAACTTTAAAAAAAAAGCCTGTAGTGGATAGGCAGAAAGAAAGATACAATGCACTAACTCAAGGTAAACTGAGTTCAGATAATAAAAATAAAACTGAAAACAAAATGTCATCAGGATTTAATACGCAAAGCTTGTTTCATAGACCTAGAAGTTCACGTCCAGATGATAAATATGAAAAACGAAAGACGCCACAATGCTATCAGTGTGGGTCCTATCAACATTTAAGGCCCCAATGTCCAAAACGTAAGAATAGTACTGAATCTCCTGCTAATCTTAACAGAATTAGTGCAAAACCAGAGGATAAATTTCTATTACCTTATACTAGTATGGGTTACGTAAATGGTCATAAAATTCCTATATTAAGGGATTCAGGTGCTAGTATTGATATAGTTTGTCGCAAATACATCACGCCGGAAATGCTGACAGGTGAAAATGTGTGGGTGCAACAGCCATTAGACTTGAATCCAACCTGTTTACCATTGGCTGAGATCGAACTAAATTGCGATCTTGGGCGAGTAATAACTAAGGCTGCCATTATTAGAAATGAACTCGACAAAGGAAGGTATTTATTAGGCAATCGAACTTTTGCACTGTTGAATAAACAAGGAAAGGAGCCTGATAGTTGTCCTCACCAGGTTAATGCTGTCTCTACTAGAGCTCAAAGGAAAAGAGAAATAGCTGAAGAGAAGCTCTTGGAACCGATGAAGGAAGAAAATAAAGCATCCAGAGATGTTTTTGAAGAAGAAGATAATTTACCGGAACTAAATACGGAAGATGAAGCTCTCATGAAACTGGTAAAAATTGACTCAGAAGAAATTGCACAACTTCAGCTTGCTGATAAGGAACTGTCTAAAATCATCCAAGAAGTTAAAGAAGGTACATGCAAAAATGAGAACTATAGTCTGACAGGAAAAGAACTTTTAGTTAAAAAAACGACGGATAAAATGGGCTTTGAAAGTCAGCTTGTCGTTATACCTGAAAACCTCAAGCCGTCAATTATAAAGATGTGCCACGAAGGAACTTCTGGTCATTTGGGTGTCAAAAAGACAGACTTGCTAGATATTTTTACTGGACGAGGTGTTACAAAGAAACTGAAGATTTTGTAAGAGCCTGTGATGCTTGTCAGCACGCTGGAAAAGGAAATGACAAAAAGAAGGCTCCAATGACATTAGTACCAGTAATTTCCGAAATATTCACTAAAATAAATGCCGATGCCGTTGGTCCGCTACCTATTTCGAAGACTGGAAAAAAATATATTATTACAGCTCTATGTATGTCGTCCAAATATCCAGATGCTGTAGCGGTGACAGACATTTCTTCGCCATCTGTGATTGATGCTTTCTTACAGATTTTCAGTCGTATGGGTTTCCCAAAAGTGATCCAAACAGATCAGGGGACCTCTTTCGTCAGTGCTTTGACAGAGGAATTTTTGGAGCGTTTCGGCATTAAACATGTAAGAAGCTCTGTTTATCATCCGCAGAGTAATCCCGTTGAGCGATTCCATAGAACGCTAAAAAGGGTGTTAAGAGTCGTATGTATAGGAGCGACTTCGGATTGGGAGAATTATCTACCATCAGTTCTTTTTGCTCTCAGAACAGTCACACACGAAAGCACTGGTTTTACACCAGCAGAATTAGTTCATGGCAAAAACCTACGAACGCCAGTCATTTTACTTTATGAGCAGTGGCTAGAACTGATTGAAGAAAGTAATAATGTTGTCAGTTACGTTTTCGAACTTATTAATGAATGAAGAAATGCCAAGAACTTGCCGTGGAAAACATGAAAGAAAGGAAAGTGGAAAGGACCTGGAAAATTAGAGCAGAAAATTTCAAAAACCAATTATATTGTAAGTTTCGAGGAACAAAATGAGCCAAATCAAGTATATCACATTAACATGCTTAAACCATATTACAAAAGACCAGAAATGATTAATATGATAACTGAAGTGGAAGGAGACTTAGAAATGGACATTCCTCGTTTACCTTCCAATCCAAGTATATTAAATTTCTCGGACATCATAGAGGAGAATGAACTCGAGAAAAGGTTGAAATCCGAGCAAATAGAAGATTTACGAAAGATTTTATGGAAATATTCTGGTTGTTTTTCAAATAATCCTGGACTAACAAACTTAGTTTGTCACGATATTGAGCTATTAAATAACGAACCAATACAAATAAAGCCATACAGACTGTCACCCCGACAGACTGAAATTCTCAAAAAGGAAATACAGAAAATGCTCGATCTTAAAATTATAGAGCCGGGAGAATCGGACTATACGTCTCCCATGATTTTGATAGAATCTTCATCAAAGGATCCTCGGCCTTGTATTGATTATCGTAAACTCAATGCTGTTACTAAAACTGAATACTATCCTTTGCCTAATATTGAAGAACGTATCGAAACTGTCGCAAAAGCAAAATATATTACCCTATTAGATTTATCTAGAGGCTACTGGCAAATTCCGTTAACAGAAAGAGCCCAAAGATATACAACGTTTGTAACTAGTTTTGGAAGTTTCAGGCCTCTACGTTTACCCTTTGGATTAAAAAATGCCCCATATTTTTTTAGCAAAGTTATGACTAAAGTCCTGGCTGGATGCGAAGGTTTCGCTGTACCATACCTGGATGACATTGCCATTTACTCAGAAAACTGGGAAGAGCACCTTAAAAACTTAACTTCTGTTCTAGAAAGAATACAGAAAGCAAATTTACGACTAAAACCATCAAAATGTAAATTTGCACAAAATCAAGTGAGATACCTAGGCCATGTTGTGGTACAAGGACAACGAACCCCGGATGAAGTAAAGATCCTGGCTGTAAAGGAGTATCCTACACCTAAAACCAAAACAGAAGTACGTGCTTTCTTAGGACTGGTAGGGTATTATCGCCAGTACATACCGAGATTTTCAGAAATTGCTTCACCCCTCACGGACGCTTTGAAGGGGGTAACAAAAAAAGGAAATATACAATGGTCTGAAATATGTGACAGAGCTTTTAAAAATTTAAAAGAGTTGCTATGCAAGAAACCAATTCTGTATGCTCCCGATTTTGATAAAAGGTTTATTATACAAACCGATGCCTCAGACAATGGCATGGGTATAGTACTATGCCAATTAGATGATGAACAACGTGAACATCCTATCTTGTATATAAGCAAAAAATTTACTAAGTTTGAAAAGAATTATTGTACTACTGAAAAGGAGTGCGCTGCTATCATCTACGCTATCAAGAAACTGCATTTTTATCTGGATGGTCAGCAAGAATTCTTGATTCAAACTGATCATAATCCTTTGGTCTGGCTACAATCCAACGCCAAATGTAACTCTAGATTGATGCGCTGGGCACTCTCATTACAACCTTATAATTTTAAGGTTATTCATCGCAAAGGATCTTTGCACAAGAACGTAGATGTTCTGAGTAGAATTAAGTAATGTAACTCTTAGTGTATGTAACCACGTTTAGAATTAATTTTATTGTTTAATGTATGCTCAACTAATGTGTTTGAACGTTCTCCATTTCTTTCTTTTTAAATGTGGTGTAAACGTATTGTTTAAAACTTAAAATTTTTTGGCCTGAAATTTAGAAATTTATAAGAGAAATAACCTTTGCTCTTTAAGCAAATGAGCAAGCCGAGCTAATTAAACTGTCAAATTTTACAGAACTTTTCCCTTCGGAAAAAGTCTCTCCGTTGGGGGAGAGGTTGTAACAGCTTTAAATAGTATTAAAATCTTGTAGTTTAAATAATTTAAATAGATGAACATTAAGTTATTTGTAAATGGCAATATTTGAAACCAGACTCGAGTGCCACGTGCGACTCTCGCACGAAGAATGTAATTTATTTTTAAATGATAAAATATGTTTTCTCTTCTTGTTTGTATGTCGCCATTTTTGAATGTTAAATAAAAGTTATTGCTGTGTTCCATCGTTGGAGTTGCTTCATTTCGCCAAAGAAGTATCACACTGGGAACTACTGTTTTAGAAGTTTCCAAAATGTAGCATATTTCCCCTGCTCATTGTTAATACTCGGCCAAGCGTTATGGTTTGTTGCCTCGATTATGGGTTGAAAATTCTTTTACTGGATGAGCTGTCTATAATTAGAAACAGGCATATCCAAAGCATGGTGTCAAAAATAATAAATGGCGAATAACTAATAAAAAAAATCTGGAATATTAAATTATGCGCATTTTTCTTGCATTTCATTTAAACTTATTGGATTGAATTAAATCAACTTCGCCGACAGCGCATAAACCACAATAGTATAAATGCATTCTTTAAAATTCACTCTAGTATTTGTTTACTATAGCGACACTCTGGCGCTAGATTCACTTAAAAATTATTACTGTAACTAAATTTGTATTACTGTCAGTTTGCGCGCAGTGCTTCAGAACAAATTTTAAATTTTCGGAAAATATTGTTAGTTTTTTCTTTATAAAACAAATTCTTATACACTATTAAGTAAAATAAATAAAGAAAGATAATCATCTATGTATAAAGATGACACACTGAAAATTTCATATATGTATGACAAAAACAATTTGACTTATGAAAACTCGAAAATAAGCTAAAATTCTCACTTTTTGTGTTGCGCAAAAGTGATGACTCCACTTCAGTATTATATTTCGTTCATATTGTAACTCATAATGCACAAAATTTATATCATTTAAAGAACAGAATTATTTAATCGTTGCCACATGTTCTATTCAATTATTATAATAAATCTAGAACGATATATAAAAGAAATTAAGCAAACAAAACAAACAAAAACAAAAAAAGTTTTTCACAGACGATTGAGTATTTCTCATTTAAAAATTCAGTTCTCACTTCGCGAGAAGGCAAAAATACATAAAAACTCAAAATATTTATATTAAAAATTACGAATTAAATCTTAAATCCTTCTTTCCTCGAAAAAAATTCCAGAAAGGATTAAGCATGATTTAAATAATAAATGAAGGCGTTATCTTTGTTGTTGGGAAGCTAAGTTTCTCTAGATTGGCAACAAATCCACTAATCTCCTGTTTCAAATGTAAACATCAATGGCCGCCATTAAAAAAGGCTTAGCGGCAATTAAACAACTTTAAAATTGCTGATAATTCTAAAAATATTGCGCACAGATTTACTAAAGGCTTAAAATCCTTAACCGGAAGATAAAAACAACATAATTCAATCATTTTTAAAGCAAAAAATATACAATTTACCAACATAAATGAGTAAAGAAACTGAGATCACTGAGCCGGGTAACAGAGTGGATATATATATCAATATATTTATATGCGTTTGGTGCGGCCGATTACAACCAAAATACGAGGTGCACATCTACATGTTATAGCAGTCCTATATACAAAATTTCATCGTTCTGAGGCTACTCGTTTTTGAATTATGCGAGATACGTACGTACGCACGTACGTACATACGTTCGTACAGACGCCACGAAAAATTCTCTTCAGAATTAATTTTAAAGCAGTTTTATAACTTTTTTGAAGGAAAAGCGTATTTTTATCTGTTTTTACGTAAAGATATCACGCAAAAACATCGTTAAATTGCATTCGATAGCGGTCAAAATGGATATTTTCGTTGAAATATGCTGCCTGAAACTTTTCGCGATTACAATACTTCCTTTTTACTTCGTACAAGGAAGTAAAAATGGTGTCAAAATTCTTTCCAGTTTTCTTTTACTTATTACAGTTTCGATTTCTTCATTTTTCTTGACAATATCGAAGTGTTCAAATATGATATTTTGTAACTTCCTTGTAGAAAATAAAGGAACTAATATAATCGCGAAAAATTTCGGGTATCATATTTCAACGAAATTATTCTTTTCCGACCGCTTTCGAAACCACTTAACGATGTTTTTGCGTTATCTGTACGTACGGGCAGAATAAAGGACTCTTTGTTTCAAACCAGATTGCAAAATGGATTTGAAATGGATTCAGATGAGATATTTTCGTGACATTTCGTACGTACTTATGTATAGACAATAGCTGTAGAATTATCAACAGGTTTAAAGTTGTTTGAGCTAACCCTACTAACCTTAAGGAGGTCGTCATTTGTTTACATTTGAAACTCTTAGTAGATAAGTGATTTAAATCAGTTTCTACAACAACTTCGGTGTCTTTTTACCAAGAGGGACCAAAAATTTTTTTTTTTTTTTTTTTTTTGTATTGTACAATCTGTCTTCCTACCCGCTGCCCGACTTGCTTGTTTTGGCGAAGAAACTGTAATTTTAATTATAAAACTTATTTTAAAACTTTTTATGTTTTTTACAATTTTTAATGAAGATGCTTTGAGATTTTGTTTGAGATGCTTTGAGTTCTTGTTTTAGGTTTTGAGTTATTCTGTTTTATTTATTTATTTTTTTGGCCTTACCACGAAGTGAGAATTGAATAAGAATTCAAATTTATTTTGCATTAAATGTTAACTTTATAATTCGTTATGATACAATTCCTTGAAAAGAAATGTATCCTTTAATTGTGTACTCACTACAGTTCATAGATTAAACTTAAATTTTATTATTATTAAATTTTATTTTATTTGTGAAACAGTTTAGCTACAGAACAGTCCCCTAAATACCCCAGTCTCACTTTAAAATAGGGGGTGTATATAAAGTATTTCTTCCGCTTTCTTCGCATGCTACACGCTGGCAGCGTATTCGAGAGGTCTGCGGTTCGATTCCCGACGAAGGCGTTGCACATTTTTCATCTCTCCGGCTTTTCCAATTAACCTAATGTCTCTGCAAGTGCATGAGTTTCATGTGCAAGTACGAACCAGCTTCCTTGAGTAGGATTTTAAGAGTCCTTTTTCAGAACGTACTACATACGCTTAACCTGAAATCTATGATAAATATACCATTAAACGAAAATTTATTATTATCTCACAAACGTCAAAGAATATTTTCCAAATAGCAAATGGCTTAAGTAAACATAACTATTCTATAAGAATCATTTATTATTTTAATATGCGAAGCGTCTTTATAAACACAATTTTTATACCACATTTTTAACAACCAGGAGCGAAAATTTCCTTAAAATCAAATAAAATTTCAACGATGCAAGCAAAGAAGGTTGTGGAATGAATAACCTGAAGTAAGAGATACGATAAAAATTACGAGGATTACGATATGTGTTGTATAGGCATGAAATATGTATACATGAAAATATGCAAAATGTGTATATAATAAAAATGTATGAAATATACATATATGAAATATTTATATATGAAAATTATACTTCTTCGCTATAAAGACTTCAGAGATTTATTTTAGAAGCATTAGAAGATCCCAGGCGTTTGGTTTTGATCATAGGATCCGTGTCTGTATCCGCATTTTTTCGCAACGAGTTTTATAAATTATTTCTAAGAACATTTGTTTAACGTATGACTACAAAAGCTCCCCTCATATTTATCTGGAATTAAAAATTAACGCTGCACTGATATGAATGTAAATTTTTATACGGCTGCTGGGAAACTAGTGTAATATATGGAGGGATTAACAGTATAATATTCAAAGTAATCAAAGAGGGAAAAACAGCACATATTTTCAATGCTTCAAAGCAGTTGCATATTATAAAAACTTTGTATTAATTAGATGACAAAAATTTTACCTCATTCTTTTGCTACATGAAGTAAGTTGCTAATTTCCAGTTGGCAATATTTTTCATAGAAAATGTCAGATTTTTGTTACTTTAGTTCACTTTTAATTCACACTTTTAGTCCACTGTTATTTTAGTCATGTTTCAAACACCTCGAAGCAGTATTTACGGTATTCCATAATTTCAGATTTGTGTTTTAACAAAATAATAAATATTATCACCTAACATAATTTTTTGTGAGCAAGCGATCTAGGGAAATAAATGTATAAAATCCGCTATCGAAATAGCTTCTTGTGATCTAAGACGAAGCAAAAGTAGTCTCCATCAGAAAATCTAATATACTTGTCAGATAGTAATCTGATTTTTATATAGAAATATGCATATCATATCTCTTTATATGATACCAGCTGTTATGCTTTGTTAAATAGACGGATAATTTAAATGTTCGGAGTACCTAACTATTTAATTTTAATGTAAAATGCAGGACATCTAATTCTAAAATTTCATTGTAACTTATGCATGAGATTTAAAAACTCTTTTGGAGTTAAATATTTCCTGAAATATGAACCATTGACTAGAGCTCCAGTTTACCAACGAGGAGGGTTTTAAAACTCAGTAGTTTGGGTTATATGACACGTTTTGATAAAAAAAAAGGAAAGTTTTATATTCGGGTATTACAAAGTAAACTATTATTTATAAGTATCTTTTTATCCTCCTAAAAATATTCTCGACCCCTTTTCTTTCCCAAATCAGAGAGAAAATTGTTCCCATGGTTTGCAGATCTACCAGTTGAGTGAGATGCAGACTTCAGCTGAATATTAGTAATTCCTCTCTAGTTTTGGTTTCTGGCGAAAGACAATGTTCTCCATATAAAACGACAATACGAGTAATGGTGAAGTCCTCCATAGAAGCATTCTTTGTTTTATACAGGTGGCTGTTGCAGTCTTTGTTTGAATAATTATTAATTACCAATCTAAGATGGCTCCAGAAATAGACGAAATTATGTTACTTAAGACCACCTGATCAAACAAAATGGTATAAAAATGTTGATCATTTGACTCATATAGAAATTTAATTATTTTAGATAATAACTTTCGATATTTTGCACATTTCCCAATGGAATTTTCAAAACGATAATTTTCTCAAGAATTCTAATAAACGCTACATTGCCATTTTCATAGACTAGGTTAATTCACCTATGTAAAATATTTTTTGCGTTATGTTTCAGTATCTACGCGTTTAGTATCAAAATTTAATTTAAAGAAGTTATAACGACTTACCTATCATAAAATGTGCTCGACCTTAGAATACTGTTTAATGAAATATCACGAAGTCCTTAAAGTACTGCAATGTCAGGAGAAGGGTGTAAAGAACGCTCTATTAACTCAAATCAGGTTTCACAGAAGGCATCAACTCGTGATTACCAAGGCCCAAACTTTTGGCTTAGCTCGAAAGTTAATAAATAACCTAAAATTTAATTAAGTAAAGTATAGCCTTCACAGGTTACGATCGCGTAAGTTGGCTCTGATTCGAAAGTCGGCATAAATACCCTAATGGTAAGTATATCTCAACACCACAAAAGTCCAAGCGCTAGAGAATCAAAGCTATCAACGTGACCGTCAAGCAGGCAGAACACGCTCTCATTTCACCTTCCAAAACCTTCCATCAAATACTAATATTTTTCTAACTCATTGAATACACGGACGCGAGTCAGTTCGCATTCTGGCAAGAAAAAGTGAGTTGAAAGCGAGAGAGATGGGAAAGCTGCTTAAACGTAAAATAACTGTAAAGTAAGTTAAAAACATTCCTTCGAAGTATGCGACCCGTTAATGATACAAGAACTAATATTTTCGTATATTTTTCCCAAAATGTGTAAAATTTGTCTAGTAATATAAATTTTCGCAGTTTGAAGACGTATATATTATCTGGCCCAATCATCCGAGGTACTACTTAGTATAATTTTTTTAAACATTATTCACACTTGCTGAAGAAATCTATGAAAATATGAAAGAACTTCTCTCGCATGTAAAAAAAGAATGATTATGAGTATGTAATTTTCTGAAAACACATACGCCATTTGGGCCGTTACCCTTGAAGCTCAATAGAAAATGCGTTTTTGCTTGGATGCTTGTGTTATGTATGTAAAGTATAAGCCTTTTTACATTTATATGCATATTTAATATATGTACAGTATTTGATTTTACGTCTCAGTAACGTGCAATATATATATTATATGAATATATATATATATATATATATCATACATACATCATATATATATATATATATATATATATGATGTATGTGTTCGAGTTTTCGGTGCTTGTTTTCATTAACGGAATAGTGTAAAGCTTTAAGGATAAAATGCGTGCACAGGAGCGAAGGCTAAAATATCTTGCATGATTTTTGGTTTAAAATGTTGTAAAGTATTTTCTCCCTTCTTTCCACATGCCTTCGTGGCGTAATTGGAAACGTACTCGACTGGTATTCGAGAGGTCCAGGATTCGAGTCTCAACGAGGAAATTTCAAATTTTTCAACTACCCCTGCTTGAAAAAAATCTAATGTCTCTACAATTGGCGCCCGAATTAAAAACAGTAATGGATAATAATTCATCACCACCAGGATTTGGCGATTGGATTCCCTAAGCCCCAGTTGTCCTTTGAAAGGGGAGAGTATATAAGGTATTTTCTTCCTCTTTCCTCATGCCTTCGTGGTATAATTGAAAGCCTACTCGAGAGGTTCAGAGTTCGAGTCCCGGTGAGGGCACTGCACATTTTTCACGTCTCCTGCTTTAAAAGATACTAATGACTATACAACATGGTTACCCATGTGTGCACATTTCACATATAATTACAGCCAAAGATACTCACTTCCAATAAAAACGCAAGTAAATACTTTTTACAAAATCTTTTCAAGATGGAAGTAAAATTATTTTGCAAAGAGATTTGGCAACAAAATGTAAAACTAGATCTCAAGAATAAATTTATGAAAAGTTTTGATTAAGTCGCCATTTCTTAAAATTTCTCTGTAAAACATCTTATCAAAACCCAAAAATGAAAAAAAAAAAACTATTTTTGTCGTCTAAATACTAGATTTAAATTAATCATAAACGAAATTGAAAAGGAAGCCTTCATTTCGGTAAAATACCATCGTTGAATTTGTGCTATGGATACGACTCTGAGGATATGGCCATATTTAACGATAGGTTATAAAAATTAAAGTATTTTTGTTTCTCAATAAGAATAAAATTATACTTTCGAAATGCGTTAGTAAAATAGTTTCAAAAATTATCAGAATAGGGAGTGAGCAGGAAGAAAATAAATTAAAGAAATACTTAAATGATTGAATGTTGTATTGTGAAAACTCAGTGTGCAAAGAAAATTGCAGCATAAGCGATTTTACTAATACAGGTCAAAAGTTTGAATAAGAATTGTTAATAAGTGTAAATGGTCGTAATTTAAAAATCTTTTATATACATGCATATCATAATATATTCTTATGCAAATTGTTTTCTGCTAAAGTGTTTACTTGCATTCTTTCATCGTTTCAGCATATAAATTCAATTCGCTTCAAATTCAGTAAAAGTTTGACCATTAAAGGTAAACATTAGAGAGCATCATGATAAATTGTTTGGTTGCATTCAGAAATGGAAGTCATTTAAAAATATACGAACATCCTATAAATTAGAATAGGTAATAAAGTAAAAATTAAATGAAGATTTTGTAGGGTTTCAAATGATCTAGGTAACGCTACTTAAACCCTACAACCATAACAGATGTGAAGTGAGTTATCGTTTTGTTTGATAAGAGCACCAGAGTCTTGAGAAGGTTAAAATAACCTTTCTATTTAAACAGAACCAGAATCATAAGAGCACTCTCTGATGCTAAAAAATTACTACTCGTGGATGATTAATTAAAATTAATTAATAGAGCGGATGATAAATTAAATGATGCAATTAAATAGAACAATCCAATTTAAATTGAAATTGAACATTAATTAAAGACTACACAATTAAATACTAAACTAGAAGCTGGCTCAGTCGCTCTACCGGAGCGTCCGAATTAAAATGTCGGCAGCGAGAGATCGCAACTCGGATTAATTACAACTATCAGAGCTAGAAGGAAACTCACCACGTACGATTCGTGATTGCAGTAACATTCTCACTATCTCACATCGAAAAGCTTCAACTTAAATACTCATAATACAGATAATCTGCATTTTGGTGAGGAATAAGGAAGAAGAGGTTATAGTAAAGACTGAAATTATAATAACTGATTCATTAACATAAGATTCCCTACACTTTGATGATAATATTTTGGAAGGAAAATATTTCGATTAACAATTTCAAGACGTCAAGATAAAGTTCTGCAGAAGATTTCAGTGAAGCGAATTCCGAAAAGAGCCTCAAGGCATCTTTGTAAAACTGTGTCAAAAATTCTAAAAAACTGAAACCTTTTGCAGAGTTCTTTCCTTTTTCATGGAACTTTTATATCATAGAAGAAAAACAAAGCAGATGTAAAAAAGGAATTGACTCACTTGGAAAGGAAAAATTTCTGTCGTATGGCTTTGATATCATTTTTGCATTTCGAATATGTTTGGGACTTCCGGAAGGCAGAAAGACGGGGAGATCTTTTTTGCGAAAGAAGGAGGAAAAGCCCGACTATGTAGAATAAATCTAGTTGGAATATTGTACTCTGTGGTATACTTTGAGCTTCTGAAATTTGATACTCGAAAAGGGAGCATTTCTGAAGATCGTGTGATCTGAAACGTAAAAATAATATTTATATTTGAAGTATTTTTTTAAATATTGTCTTCACTTAACATCTGTAGAGAACTGAGAAGCAGGGAGACGTTGTTAAACTAAATCAAACCACTGTCAAAACTGAAGTGGGCTGCTTAAATATTTCTAGGATAATATAACTTGAGATAAAGCTTTTTAAATGTAAGACTATAAATATATAACACTTTTGAAAGTATTTCGTTCTTTTAATTTTATATCTTCAAACATTAGCTATGTTTTATGCTAAATTCAGCGTCAAATTATAGTGGAATTCCGACTGTATGGGAATGTTATGCAGAAAATTAAAAGACAGTTCGAGTAAAAGAGAGCATTTTTCCTAATTGTTGTTTGCAAAATTCTGAAAAAACTTTATAAGTTAAATCCTCTCCTCAACATCTTTCTTTATTGATTTCAGTTTCTACTTGATCTAACAGAGTATGGTTTAAATTCCGACCCACTTGCAATTATAGTTGCGTAGTTACATTATAATTTATTTCTCCCGCCTTCTTAGCATGCCTTCGTAGTGTAGTAGTCTGCACACTGAGCGCGTATTCCAGAGGTCCGTGGCTCGATTCCCGGTGACGGCGTTGCTCATTTTTCATCTTTCGTGCTTTTAAAAAATACCTAAGTTCTCTACAACATATCACTTGAAAAAACAATTAATATAAAAATCGATATTGTATTATTATGACGCATGCGGCGTCTGCTCTTTCGCTCCTTCCATTCGCATAGTGGTAAATCCAGAAGCATAGGGTTCCCTCTTCTTTACATTCCCTCGCTTTTATAGTCTCTTATCAACTATTACCCCCTTTGGCGTGCTTCCTTAGCGAAATGCGTCGTTTCATCGTCCGACGCGGCATTTTACGTAAGGTAAACATTAAAGAGTACCCACCACCACCGAAAAAAAGGACGGTGCTGTGACTTCTACCTCACAGAGTAAAAATGTCTAGAGTTAAAACTGGGAAATAAACAGTTGAGATATTTTTTTCTGCTATGTAAACTATTATCTCTGTATTCCAATATACATGCCAGGTACTAAATAGTTATAATATCAACTCGGGTTTTACTTAAACCTTTACTGTTCTATTGCTGAGCTTACTCTGAAGAAGAGGAGAAACTTAAGGAAATGCTCGGTATTTAACATACATATGGTTTTGTGTGTTTATTACTAGCAATGTAAGGAAGAAGCGAGAGAGATAACTAGGATAGTGTTTCTCAATCTTCTTTTGGTTTGCGTACATGTGTGAAAACTTTCGTGGTTGGGTGTTTTGTGCACCCCCAATATATAAGGAATGAACGCTGTGCAGGGAAGACACTTTTGCACGTTCTTCGGAATATGTACCACATTTGGACGACCATATCTTTTATACAGCTGGGTGCAAATTTCCTTTTATGCAATAGTAAAATTATCGAAACCATGTATTTGGAATGAGCACTCCATCCAATTACGAAATTAATATGCAAAACGCAACAAGTGGCATATGTCAGTGGATTCTAGTGTTGCAAACTTTCAAAGACAAAATTAAGGATTCTAGATCGTAAAATTATAGCACTGTAAAGTTCTACTGACTTCGTTAGAGAGCCAGAGATTCTGTCTACGGTGCGTTCGCCTTTTAGGCTACTCTCTCTCTCTCTCTATCTTAACCCTTTGCGGCACAGTGTGTCCGGTCTGGACACACCTAAAACTTTCCTTCTGTACGCACAGAAAAATTGAATAAAAAAGGATTTATGGGTTATTATAGGTTACTCTGAACCTTCTATATTTATAGTAGATGGCAGCTCAACACAAACTATTCCATATATTTTAGCCATGTTTAGTTTTTTTAAAATCCTCATTTTTCAAAGAAATCTTCCAGATTTTTTTAGGGTATAAAAGGAATTGTTTGAAAAGAAATTTCTACGTTTTTTATGTATGCTAATCTCCTTATTCTATATTATTTTTAAATTTTTACCATGAAATCTTGCCTAAAATCAAACGGCGAACCCTAGGTGTGCCTAAACCTGGCTCACCGATAATCTAGGATAACTGAGAGTCTGTATTCTTTATTTCTCCGTATTTCATCGGTCAGTTCATTGACAACAATGCTCGTTTCAGCACTCTTTACGAAGCTCTATTCAATCAGTGTGCCCTCTTCGGGCACACTCACAGAAATAAACGATAAGTGATTCACAAAATTTTACTTGTGTACTCCTCTAGGCCTAATTAGACTGCCTACTTTTTTTTTTTTTTTTTTTTTATTAAAACTCCGACTTTAAAAGGTAGCGTGCCGGAAAGCGCTAAGCTATAATTACGCTCGGCCGTACTTTAGGCCCTTGATAGCTTCGCCGTTAGTTAGCATTAAGGGACCAACTCTATTAGAATCTTAAAAGCTTCGGCGATATCTTTTTAGTTAAGATTAATTAAGTTTTATTTCTTAGTTTTCTGAGTTCAAGCCCGAATGGAGGCTTTATTGTAACCCCAAGCAGGAGTCGACTGTTAACCTTTATTTGGAATAATAAAGGGCATTTAACCCTTCTTGAGTATCTGTGACTACTAAGTCAACTAAACAAACAATTCACAACTAAATATCATCCACATCTTTCCGCGTGCCACTAAAGTATCATGAAACGTTTCTGGAAAATTTGTGCAACAAAAGCATTAAACGAATGATCATGACATTAATCATGTTTAGAGATTTTTCTTTTATCCTTTTATTAACGTAAAACTGACGTTTTATTAAGACAAATTTTGAAGTGTCCTTAACTAATGTTTTTTAAACTATACTGGTAAAATGTCGTACACCTTCTGCAAGAATTATAAAAAGTAAACTTATTTATTAAGCACAAATATCTCGGAAGCTGAAATTATGAGCAGCCTTTGAAGGATAATTATAATGAAAACATCTCGACTAATTATTAAGCATTATGAAATCAAATCATGTCGTTTTCCCGAACACAAACTGCTCATCAAACTAATTATGGAATAACAATATTGTTTCTTTCGTTAAAACCACGAGAAAAATCTCTTCCTTGGATTTCTCTACGTATTAGAGCATTCAAATATAATTTATTTGTAATGCATGCATATGCAAAGAAAGTGAAATTGTTTAGAATAGTGGGTACTGATGTAGATATTTGAAAAATACGATAATGTGACTCTTTTCTATACATAAATACATTTTTAGGAATTATTATGCAGCTAGCTACGAAATATACCATTTTGTATTCAAAAGAATAAAATATACAACAGTTTTTTCTAAAATTAATTGCTTTTGTATTGTCCTCAGCTGTAGTAAAGGATGTGTATAATTGGTATCCGCAGTGAGCTGTTTTGTTAACCATATGAACATTTATTATCTGCGTTTACTACAGGCCAGTAACAGAATCAGTCTATAGTAATCTTAAAATTTTCATTTTTACTTCGTTGTACGAACTAAAAAAGGAAGTATTGTAATCGCGAAAGATTTCGTCTATCATATTTCAACGAAAATATCCATTTTGACCGCTATCGAATACAATTTAACGATGTTTTTGAGTGACATCTGTACGTAAGGACAGAATAAAGACTCTTTTTCCCCAATGGCGTCTTTACGTACATATGTACGTACGTATGTATGTATTTCGCATAACTTGAAAACGAGTAGCCTCAGAAAATTGAAATTTCGCATATAGGACTGCTATAACATATAGATATGCACATTCTATTTTTGTTGCTATCGGCTGCTCGGAGTTGCAATAGCTTTTGACACCTTAATGTGTATTTCAGCGGACGCGTCGGGAAAAAGGAACAGAGCAGTGAAGCTCCAAAAAAGGATTTATTCCAAAAAAGATATGTTCGGGAATACTAATGTTCTTTTATAAAAAATGTTTCGCATTAAACAAGAGCTTCAATGGTCTGTTTCGGCAAAACGCGTAATCTTTTTTTCCCTTGAAAAGCCAATTGAGAGTACGAGTGGGTTAATTTACCATTTTCCGCTATTTAATTATTGTATATTGTATTGTTGCATTTTGTGTCTTCATTTTAATTTTTAATTTTGCTTTTTATGTATTGGCACTTTTTTTTTAATCTATGTTATTTTTACTTTTCTTATATATTTTTTCCGTCGATCTATTTTTCATGTGAGTTAACTTTTCACATATCACAACGGTCAGATTAATTTTTTCGTGCATTAGCAAGTCTTCCAACATTAATTTTGGCTGTTTTTTCGCGTGTATACAGTTTTTTTCCAGTTTTTCCAGACAAATTTCTTCTTATTTATGTAAGACTGCGTTCAAATATTTCGTGGAGCTACAGCTCCTGGTAACGTTTTAGCAAGATCGCTGCAATGTTTCTACCTACTACTATTATTTCCTATCTTTTTGCAGCATTATGCGCAAAAGTTTTTGAGACCAAATAGGTCTTACGTCTAATTACCAGTTAGCTTTACATTTTCTTTTTCAATTAATACACACACACACACACATATATATATATATATATATATATATATATCCGCTCTGCTGCTCGGCTCAGTAAACTCAGTTATTTTATTGTTATATGTTTCTAAATTGTGCATTTTTTGGCTTTAAATCATTGAGTCCGCTCATCAAATGATTGAATTATGTTGTTCTTATCCTCTGGTTAAGGTTTTTATGACTTTAGTTAACCAAAGTATTATAGTTGCAGAACTATCAACAATTTAAAATTTGTTTAAGTGCAGCTAAGCCTAATTTTTTTGCCATAGCAGCCACATTTTTTTACTTTTGACACTTAGCAGAATAGTGGAATTTTTTACCAATCTAGAGAAACTAAGCTCGCAACAACAAAGTAACGCCTTCTTTTATTATTGCAAATGAAATTATGCTTAATCCATTCTGGAATTATCATTTAAGTTATTAAATTAGCTCATATATTGACTTAGTATAGCGTCCACAACAAATTTAGTTTCTACGCCTTCAGTGTCTTTTTGCCGAGTGAGACCGAAAGTGAACTTTAAGTTTTGTGCACCGAAAAATCTGTCTGCTTGCTCGCTGGACGAATTGCTTGTTTTTGCTTAGAAACTGTGATTTTAATTGTAAAACTTTTTTTTAAATTTTTTAAACTGCATTTTGGTGTTTTATGTTTTATCTTTAAATTGTTAATGAAGATATTTTGTGTTTTTATTATTTTTGCTATGCCGCGAAGTTGGAACTGAATTAATTGAATGAAAAATACGTCTCTAATGAAATTCGAGGAAATAAGTCTTTCAGATTAGTAGAAAAATCTGTCGCCAATCTGTTTTGGATAGAGGAGCACAAGTAGCGCATGCGCATTATGTAAACGGCGTTGAATCGTCTGTGAAAAACTGTTTATTTATTATTTGTTTAATTTCTTTTATTCATCGTTTTAGATTTATTATATTATTTGAATAGAACATGTAGCAACGATTAGATAATTCTTCAGATGATACATTTTTTTGCATTCTGAGTTATAAAATGAATGTGATGTAATACCGTTAAGTGAACCTAGCACCAGAGTATCGTTATGGTAAATAATAATGGTGAATTTTTAAAATGCGCAGTAATTCTGTTGTGGTTTTATGCGTTATCGACGAAGTAGTTTTAATTCAATTCAATAGGTTTAAATGAAATACGGGAAAATGCGTATAATTTAATTTTCCGTACAAGAAAGTTATTACAAGTATGAAGTATGTATTGCAAGTTCAATATATAATATAGTGGTTTTAAACTCAAATTGCGTGCAAGTCAAATGCCGATTTAAGCCACCTAATAGGCTAGGCTTATTAACCAAATAAAAGTATCTTAAATAGTATTTAAATTCCGTTTACTAAATTTTATCAAACCTTGCATAAACATGATCGGTAATAATAATAATGCAAAGGAAAAAAAAGTCAGATTTGTATTATTTTCGGTCCGAAGTCTGAAGTTTTTATACTCAAGATATTTGTGCTTGCTGCATAATAGATGGAAAGGTAAATATTCAGTTTTCAGGCAGGCATTTATTTCAAATCATTGTAACATGTTCATTTAATCATTAAATAACTTATTAGCCCAGAACCTTATTAGACTCAAAGGGCTATTAGTTTCAAAACGGCATTTTGCGTTGTTTTACTTTCTGCTTTGATTCACTTTTCAAACTGTTGCCATCAAATATTATCGCCATGTATTATATTTAAAGAAATTTAATAATGAAGAATCTTGAATGCATGAATGTCTCTCGCACTGTAAAAAGTCGATGGTACCTATAGCCATTCAGTTTTGAATAACGTAGTCCTCCAACCGAGCATGGGCGCTTGGAAGACCGAATTTTGAATTTGTTTTATTATCTATTTCAAATTTTATAAAACTTTAACAAATTTTTGATGAACAGACTAGACTATTTCAAAGCGAGCAATGGCAACACCGTACGAAAAAAAATTTTATCTTCAACGCGGGAGACGGTGTATTGGAAATTCCGAACATGATATTTAATAAAAAAGGCGACACATAAAACGGTTAAGAAAACGTCCTTTTGGGCGTAATGTGAAATCTGAAAGCTACAAAATTTTCTCTTTTTTTTTCCCCAGAATGCAGCACGAGCACATTTCTCAAATGCAGCACGAGTCTATTACGATAGCAGTCGGAATCTGACCGTTATATTAAACAAAATCCTCGCAATTGTTTGAAAGTTACAAGTCTCTATACACATTAAATTCATCGATTGATATATTTGTTACAAGTCCTATCGGAGAGATTGAAGACACTTGAACGAACTGTAAAAGCAAATATTTCAACATAAAATTTGCTCTTTCTCATAAAATAAAACGTATTAGCTGCTAAACTTCAAGTCTTAAAAATCTATATAACCTTAAGTTGTTTATATACTGTTGTTTAAATTCCTTGCTCTACAATTAAAAAAAATATCCAAAATTTTCTGTCTTCCACTGCTTTCAAATAATGTATGGTTTCAGTATGCCCGTGCCCTCTGTTAGTGCAGAAATGAATTTATTCCTTTCATGTCAGCTGTAAATGCTCATAAGTTTTATACTTTTACAGCCTGTGCCAATTTACGACGCACTAACTCTTGGATATATTTCTATAAGCGTGGCAATTTATGAGACACGTGACAGGTCTTAGGCGCTTTAAAGAGAAGCTTTCTTCTTTGCTACACATACAATGAGGAATATGCGTTTCAGAGAAACAGTGGCGTTAATGACTGAGGAAGATATTTTATTGTTAAAACATTTTATTCTTATTTCTACACATCCCGTCTCATTTAAGATGTAGTTTTTAATAAAACTAATAAAACCTAATTTTCGAATCTCGTATATTTACCCAAATGAAAATGAGTAGGAGTTAAAATTATAAGGTTATTTCTCCCGCCTTCCTAGCGTGCCTTCGTGATGTAGTGGTTCTGCACGCTGAGCCGGTGTTCCAGAGGTCCGTGGTTCGATTCCCAGCGAAGATGGTTGCTAATTTTTCATCTTTACTGCCTCCAAAAATCCTAATGTCTCTACAGTGGCTCCCGAACTAATAAAAGGGTTTTGGATGATGAATCTTCACACCCAGGATTTGGCGATTGGGTCCTCTAAAACCCCAGTCTCCCTTTAAAAGGGGGAGTATATAAGGTATTTCTCCCGCCTTCCTAGCGTCTCATTGTTGTGTAGTGGACCGGTATTGTGCACGCTGGACCGGTATTCCAGAGGTCCGTGGTTCGATTCCCGGCGAAGGCGACTGCTAATTTTCATCTCTCCAGCTTTCAAAACAGTACCTAATGTCTCTACAAAATGATGGCAGGAATTATTATCGAGTAAATAATTTTTGTGCAATGAATGACTATTTATTTAAGCAACGGTAAGAATTAATTGCATATGGATAGGAAAAGAAGCAATTCTATATGTAAGTTTCCCAAATGCTTTTCAGATTGAAAGATTTAACTTAGACAACAATTTATACCTTACTTCATACCAGGTGTAAGCAATTCAATACGTTTCTTAGTTATAAGATATTTCCCACTTCCCCCTCATTCCAGCATGGCTTCGTGTGTAACGGTAGCATACTCGTATTCCAGAGGTCCTAAGTTCGAGTCCTGGAGTGGGCATGGCTCATTTTATCGTCAAAATAACATAATGATTCTACAGTGGCGCCCGAACTAAAAAGTGGTGGAGTATAATTCTTCATCACCAGGATTTGGCGATTAGGTGCTTTCATCCCCAGTCGTCCTTTAAAAGCAGAAGTGTATAAGATATTTTCTTTCTCCCTTCCGCATGCCTTAGTAGTGTGACTGGAAGTATACTCAACACGTATTCAACAGATCCAGGATTCGAATCCCAATGCACATTTTTCAACTCTCCTGCTTCAAAACAACCTAATGACTCTACAATTGAGAAGATTGGTTGGAAATGGTTTACAACTTCGTGCTAGGTACAGAGATTGACCCCAGAAATTGACTAATTGTTTAAATGAACGTGAGAAAAGACGAAATGTTTTATCTGAATTTGGAAATTAGAAAGGATATATTCATGGAGAGCATTTTAAAGGAAACTGGCTTTGTTCGCATTATATATGGTCAAAACTAAGATAGCACACGCAGTCAAACCGTTTATCAGGAATGAAATCGGAATGAAATTGCTAATATTCAATGGTCTTATCCGTTTAAAAAGTCGATCTTATTCGTTTTCGCTGTAACTTAATGCTTACATTCTATGCATTCCACTATTGCATACAGTACACCGTACATTTTCTTACAAATCCATAATAGTTAAAGAGTGAAACGTATGCCTCTTATATTGGCAAAGTCAAGTACTGAAGTATATTATTTTTATATTTATAACTCGAACATGTTTCGTTCTGGAAAATTATTTTGTTGTTTACTTTTGTATTATACTTTGATTCTCTTTTTTCCTGCGGAAACGATGAAATTTTTAAATTTTTCTTTCTTGGATTTAAGCTACTGCTTTAAGGAGTATTTCACTCTTCGAAATGCTGGCAAGTTCTTCGAATATTGTCTACATTTCGGCTGGGTCTCATAAAACCCGTTATTGTTTCCATCTTTTTATAGCCGACTTCCGAGTCATCTTCTCGGCTTCAGAACGGTTTCTTCCGCCAATAGTGGCTGCCATTTTTATTGACGGCCACGGCTTATTTTATGCCTTTCCCTACGATATTACCAATTTCGGGAAACTTTCAAGTGAAATGACATTTATTTTTTGCCCCTGAATTTTCAGTTTTCACTTCCAGTTTGTGATTCCGGATGTTTATTTTTATGGAAGCTGAATTTTAAAGCATATTCAAAGAACAAAAATGCCTTGATTTTCAAAGAACAAAAATGTGCAGATTTTCTTTTATGTGCATACGAAAATTAATCTGTCTGGAATTGAATCACTTTCGATATTATTATTCTACGCCTGGTTCAAAAGTAAAGGATACAGTAGTAATAAGTTCTGTAAAATAATAACAAAAGCGAAATGTCAAGAAGTTAACAAGTCATAAGCGTTATGCGCAGCACAAAGTAGCAAAAAATATTTTTCATATTAACAGATATCCTATTAGCACATGCTAAATCAACCGAAACTCGAAAGCATTTCGGATACATATCCAAATAAGGCTTAAGAACTCTGAGCTATCCAAACGGGATAATGGGTAGGGACACTATTTGCCACATCGTAGGACCCGGGTTCGTATCCCACATAAAGCATGGATATTTGCAAATGTATAGAGTCCGTGCGGTATGGGAGTACTCTAAATATGCGGCTAGCTGAATATCCTCTAGAGAGGTTGGTGGAAGGGGGTTGGGAGATCCACGGACCTCTTTCCATAGGGTGCTCTTCATCAAAAGAAAGGGGGGGAACAGAGCAAAGTCTCAATGTCACCTGAATTGTGCACAAGGCCCTTGTCAAAAGACAGTCGCAATCTTGCTCTCCATGCCCCGATGAATTTCGTGGGCTTGTCCTGGTGTTACTGTCAGACAGGTGATATAAGGCGCAACAACAAGAAGAAATCTGAACATGAATTGTGTTATCGAAAGAACGGAATCCGCATAAAGCAGCTTGAAATTTCCTTCGGTATCATTCCGAGATCTGCATTCTCTAGAATTCTTGAATGGCTGTGGAAGGATCTCAATTTTTTTTACGACAGAACATAAAATTCGGTTAAATACCTTAAAGAATAATACTGCTATCCTTATTCAAACATGCCTATCGTTGCTTCTTGATTTTGTCACACACGAACAAAGAACGTGGTTTTCTTCCTGAACATGGTTTTGGATGATATGGCGTCTTAGGAGACATTACGCGATAAATCATGCTTACAAATCGGATCAGAAGTTTCAAAATGTCATTAACAGACTTACCGTGCAATTTAAAGTTCAGAATCCTGTTAACTTCAGCATCAGGAAGTTGAGTGGTTTTAGGCATATTTAAATGCAGTCCAAATGATTTTTTTTTAATTCCCTGTACGAAGGAAGTATTGTAATCCTGAAAACTTTAAGGTAGCATCTTTCAACGAAAATATCCATTTTGACCGCTTTCGAATGCAATTTAACGATGTTTTTGCGTGATATCGGTACATAAGAACAGAATAAAAGACTCTTTTCCGTCAAAAAAATTATAAAACTGCTTTAAAATGAATTCTGAAGAGAATTTTTCGTGGCGTCTGTACGAATGTATGTAAGTACGTGCGAATGTAGTTACGTACGTACGTACGTTCGTGCGTAAGTACGTATCTCGCATAACTCAAGAACAAGTAGCCTCAGAACGTTGAAATTTTGTACATAGGACTATGTACTATAACATGTAGATGTGCACCTCGTATTTTGGTTGCAATCGGCCGCACCAAACGTATATAAATATATTTATATATATATCCACTCTATTACCCGGCTCAGTGATCTCAGTTTCTTTACTCTTATATGTTTGTAAATTGTACATTTTTTGCTTTAAAAATGATTGAATTATGTTGTTTTTATCTTCCTTTTAAGGATTTTATGCCTTTGGTAAACCTGTGTGCAATATTTTTAGAATTATCAGCAATTTTAAAGTTGTTTAATTGCCGCTAAGCCTTTTTTTAATGGCGGCCATTGATGTTTACATTTGAAACAGGAGACTAGTGGATTTGTTGCCAATCTAGGGAAACTTACCTTCGCAACAACAAAGATAACGCATTCATTTATTATTGCCAATTAAATCATGCGTAATTCTTTCTGGAATTTTTTCGAGGAAATCAGCGTTTGAGATTTACTTCGTAATTTTTAATATAGATATTTTGAGTTTTTATGTATTTTTGCCTTCTCGCGAAGTGAGAACTGAATTAATTAAATGAGAAATACTCAATCGTCTGTGAAAAACTGTTTCTTTTTTGTTTTGTTTGCTTAATTTCTTTTATACATAGTTCTAGCTTTATTATAGTATTTGAATAGAACATGTGGCAACGATTAGATAATTCTTTAAATGATATACATTTTGTGCATTCTGAGTTATAATATGAATGAAATATAATACTGTTAAGTAAGTCTAGCGCCAGAGTGGTGTAGCTATGGTAAACAAAGTGACTTTTAAAGAATGCATTTATTCTATTGTGGTTTATGCGCTGTCGGCGAAGTAGGTTTAATTCAATCTAATAAGTTTAAATAAAATGCAAGAAAAAATGCGTATAATTTAATAGTCCGTACAAGGATGTCATGTGGTGTAAACATCAGATTTTTCTTTTTTAAACTGGAGGTTTGGATAAGAGCACCTTCATATAAAAGACTCATGTTCCCCATCATGATTGTTGATAACCAATTTGTATAAAATTACATTTGTCTATAAGCTTTTGGAACACGTATTTTTTCGAAAAGATAAATTGATATTTTTATTAAATATTTGCTCAGATGCAAGGCACATGTGTTATAAAGAAACATATTTAATTGGGTAATTCTATACATTTCTATTTTTCTTAAACATTTTATTTACTTAAATCTATAAACTTTTGGGACAGGGTGTATATCCTGATTTTTAGCCGAAATCATCTGAAACAAATACCTACTTATTTCGCAAACACGTGAACCAGCGGAAAAAGATAGATTCCATAGTAAAAAACATCATTATAATTGACATAAAGATCTTCTTAGTCTTTGATAATGATGAAAAGAAATTATCTTTCTCTATAACTGTTTTTGTTTAATTTTAATTTCTTTAAATTTATTCTTCCTCCTTCGATGGGGAAAGTAGATAGTTCCAATGAACACAATAAATTGTCGATACTTGACAGAAGCTAATAAAAAAAGCTCGTTTTATAATTTGAAACACAATATCTTTTTGATACCACCTCCTTTCTCACTGAATATAAAGCGGTATAATTACTTTTCAAATGTCAACAACTAAGAAATTAATTTACTGGTAATTGGAAAAAAAATTTTAAAAACCAAAAACATCAGGAATTTGAAACAATTCTAAAAAATATAAATCATCTGCCTCTTAGCGCATAATATTTTTTTGCAAATATTTTTACCGGCATTAAATTCTCGACATCTTTAAGGATAAAACTATACGAGAATTTAATCGCTGGAAGTTATTCGGTCGCTGAGATTTCTAAACTAGTGACATATATTGATTTATTGGATTTTCATACCCACTTTAATTAATGAGATACTTTAATTCAGTCTTGATCAGCTACTGTACCCTTAAGAGCAATTTAAGCTATGTCTCGGGGGCTGTTGGTGCAGAATATGTTATTTAAGCAAATACATAGAAACATGTCATGGCATATTTAAACAATTGTTACTTCATGATTCTTGCGGTATCGATCTCAGATATGTTTTAAATGAGTAGTCCTAATATGACTTATATTGTGAAAATGTAAACAATTTCGGAATACTGATCAAGAACTATAATAACATTTTTGAATCTAACCGCGGGTGCAGCAAAATATCTTACTAATCATATGTGGTCCACCCGTTGATCTCATATATGTGGTCTACCAATTGATCTCACTTATCTGACCATATCAAAATAAGCCTACTTATTTTATCGTTGAAAGGAACTGAAGATTCCTTAATTGAATTAATTTCTTTTTTATGAAATTTATTGTTCTTGTGGCTAATCTCCCTTCTCTGATCTAATTAATACAAGCCTACTAAATTTATCGGGGTGAGGAACGCAAGTTTGTGTCTATCCTTGACATAAGCCTTGAGAATCATATGGTGACAGCACCCCTTTGCCCAGTTTTATCCCAGATTTGAAGGAGGACACCCCCGGGGCGGGAATGAAGGTCCGTCCTTCCCAACCTTCACACCACTCGTGAGGACTTTTGGCACGTCATATATTTTGAGTGTTCACATGCCGTGTAGACATTATATATTTCCAAACATCCTTGCCTTTTCCAGAATTCGAATTCGAGCCCATCAGTACCGCAGTCACCAACCACTACAAAGTCTGGAAGGGTCTATAAATGGTAAAATATTGATCAATATTGAACAAAAGTTCGAGGATTATAAACGAGTTACCGATACCAATGACTGAAGTCTTTCACATTTGTCCCCTTTTGGCAGTGGCCTGAACATACTTATAGTTTTTTCAGTTCAGTTAATTGAAACAACTTCAATATTCATCTAAAATATTTTGTAGTAAGTAATAAAACAAATTTATTCATTTATTAGTTAGTTTCATTTTGCAGACGAGAAGATTTCTGACCGTATAGTTCTTAAGCTCACGGAACTGGTGCTAACTAGTGGGAAATTAATAACAGTTATTGATATTTTGACTGGATTACTTTTACCGACAAAATGTTACACTAGTGTTGTTTGCATTCACAGCCAAATAGAGCACAAGTCTTTTTGGAGTTCACAGTTAAAGGTTTAACGCTAACAGACATATGTTTACAAATCTCTTGAAACAGTTTTTGTTCTAGCAAAATGTGTTACTGTGAACATTGCCCAAGATACCTTCAACTGGAGCACATTATTATAGATCATTACAATCAGTGTCATAAATAAATTTAATATTAGACTTAAAACATGCACTTTAAAAGTATTATGTGATTGGAAGTCGTATTGTAATTAATAGAAAAACCTATAAGATATTTTCTCCCTCCATCCAACATACTTTCGTGGTGTAATAGTTAGCACACTCTTAGCATATTCGAGAGATCCAGGTTCGAGTCCCGGGAAGGGCATTGCTCCTATTTCATATATTCTGTTTCAAAAACCCTAATGACTCTAAAACCGTTATCAAAAATATTAATTAAATAAAATTAAATAAACACATAAATATATATAACTAATATGGAAAATCAGTACATAAAACTTTGATCCCCAAATTTTATAAGAATAATTTTTTTTCAATCAGTTGCAATAGATTTGTCAAATAATAACTGAAGGCAGTGACAATCTTATGTGAAATTGTTTTGAAGAAAAGGGTTTGAATTTATGCAGCCAATACCCAAAGTTGCTGGTTATACACCTGGTGAAAGAAAAACGTTAAAGTTATGATAGTAAGCTCGAATAGTTTAAAAAACAGCAGTGGATCAGTGTTGGTATTTTAATTATAACACAGATCCAATCAAATAACTATTCGCATTCACTAGAGAAAATTCTCTTAGAGCAAAGATACATTTTATTTTCTTCTTGAATGCCAGCTATATTTTTACAAGGAATCTTTTTTTTAAAATGGCAAACACGAAATTCTCTCTTTTTCTAAGAAGTGCAAGATTCGATTTATAAATATATTTTAACTCATCAAGCTAAAAAACGTTCTATAACTTGAAAAGCTTAGCACAAAGCGATTATAATTAGGCTAACGATTAAAATGAAAAAAATGCAAGCTTATTAATCATTCCATACACGCCAGATTGGCATCTTTTAAACTTATTTCAGTTACAGCAACTGGCTTTTACGAAAATATTCAGAAATTATGTAAACATATCAGAACAGTATTAAATAAGAACATATGCAGGAAACTAAACACAGAAAAAGTCGTTTTCTTCAATGATTGAGTTTTGTGAATTCAGTCTTATTATTCAACAGACGTGCTGCATAGATTTTGTGTCATCAATCAAATATAAAGTGAACCGGTATTGTTATAAAACGTCCAACTGCGGTAAGATAGCTTCCCCGCAAGGCTGGTTTGGGTTGCCGGAAAATGGCAAGGGAAGGCAATTATTTTGGTGAGAAATATTCATTCGGCAAAATTCATATTTGGCGAAAAATCGCCCATTTGGAGACAAAATTGGCGATATGTCGTAGACGGATGGAGAACTTTCTAGAACGAATTCTTACCGGTATGGAGCAGAATTTTCTCTAAGGCATTCCAAAAGTTATATAAACACTACTTGCCAACGGAGTGGCAGTCAGTCAGTCAGTCAGTGAGTCATTCAGTGTCTCGTAGTCTAGCGAGTTGATCGTAGGTCTATCGAGTTGATCGCGAGTTGTAGCGTGGAGAGTCTCGAAAGTACGTAGAGTTCCGAGAACGACTCAATCGAGTCGGGAGCTGTACTTTGGTGCTTTGCCGTGAAGCGTTATATCCCGAAGGCTGTGTTGCTGATTGTTTCAGCGTGTTTGCCATAGTTTTTCGACGACTGTAAACGTGTTTTGGGAGCTGTTCTGAGTAATACGAGCTAAATCAATTGTGCCTGATTCTTCATTAAGTGTTGTCGTCAATCACACCAAATCCACGAACCCGCACAAAAACGCAACAGTGTGTACAAAAAGTACTGCCTTGAATTAAAACTTAGCTTAATTCAGTCTTGATTCGGCGTTAATTTTAGGTATTAGATTTATGGGATCACTGTGAAGCACAGCTATATATCTAAAGGAAAAATGCTGTCATGGAGGGTTTCTTAAGGACACTTGAATCGTATTCATGTTACACATAGAAAAATGACAGAAACCAGAATGCACCCAAAGCTTTCGCAGGTTTGTTTTTATCCGGTGCGACTTTTATAATATTTAGCAATTTTAGCTCTCGGCCACTGTACTTTTGAGGGGGAAAAAAACTAGTTAAAACTATGATTTGATAAATGCGCTCAAGAGACCATTGTTTCCCAATTCTCACGAAAAAGTTCTTCTTTATTTTAAATTTAGATAAGAAATTAATTTTGTTAATTTAGAGAAGTATTTCATGAATTCTGGGAAGACATTAAGTCAGATCTGTGTTACTCTGAGGAAACAATTAACGTTAGGAAACACAAAATTATTCTATATTGTGATGCGTAACAGATAAGACTAGAAACATATTTTATTGATAAAAAATTATGCAAATGTTTATAAAAATGATCTAAATGC